>NC_138979.1:53210453-56060768 GCF_964341445.2 Mesoplodon mirus
GTTCCGATTTGGGGAGCAAAGAGGAAGTGCTCTAGTAAAGAACACTCCTGAACATGCAAACAATACCCCACGCAGGTAGTGAGCCAGTGGTGTGAACAGGCAGGTCAGGAAAGCTTCCCCTGTTTGGGGTCTAGGAGCCATCTCCACGCTGCTTGCAGGGACTGCCTAGTGACAGGTCAGAGCAGCAGGGGAGGGGAAAATACAGTGTGGGAGTCCCAGCTTCCAGAGTTAGGAAGTGGAACCTGTCCCTGGGATCCTTCTCCACTGAGGGAAGAGCAGTGGCTGTGCACCAGCAGGAACTCTTTCAGATGGTTTTCAAGATGCTGCCACAAGCAATGCTACCTTCACGCGGCTAGAGAGCATTGTTTTAAGTCCAGTTAAAGTTGTTTGACCAAAATGACAAATTGTCATGGAAAAGCAACAGCAAGGTATCCTGAATAACGAAAAGCACAGTTTAAAAGGAGCTGAACTTTGAAGCCCGTACATTAAAATTGATGTATCTTTTTTTCGTACATCTTGCTGTTGACCAGCCTGCTCTACTGATTATTGGGTGAAAGGGAAAGACAACCAGATGTTCAGGGAGGAAGGAGGATACAGCATTTTTTCTGTGGCCAAAGCGTGACATTGAGCTCATGTGCCACTGGCTGTTTCCAGGCCGGGAGATGCGAGGTCGGGGGAAGAGTGAAGGTGAGTGAGGCGTTCAGCCAGTGCGTGTTCCCACGTGACTCCCCACCAGGTAAAGTTGTGGGTCTCCCAGAGCCTTCTCAGACACGCACACAATTCATGTCACGTGAGTTTACAGTGTGGCAAATTTACCTGATTAAATCTTTGAAAGAATTCTGTCATCTGCTCTTCATCCATGCTTCCTAGAGAGACATTCAAGTACCTTCATATTTATTTTTTTTAGAGTATGACACATCTTTAAGAATTTTTCTATCAAACAGAAATAGCAATTAATAGGTTCTGATAAAGGAGGAATGGATAGATATTCATATATATCTGTAGAATAAACCTGGAATGACATAAAGAAAAAAAAACAGAAATAGCAGTTAAAAGATTATCCCAGTGGTATTACTGTTCATTAAAAAATAAAGTGGTGGCGAGTGTCGGAAAACTTCCCCCAAGATACTAACCGTGCATGCTCACACCTTGTCCCTCAGACGCTGCAGGAACATGCATTACTCCACGTCTGGGTGCAGAGGCTGGTCCCTCCCAGGTTGCTGGCATTACCATTTGGCAGTGCTTTCTCTCTGTCACCTGCTTTGTCCGTTGACAGTTTCCCCAGAGTTTCCCCTGGGACCAGGCCAACCTAGGGGGAGCCAAGGCCAGCTGAACAGCTCTGGTCTCTTGGCAGTTCCAGTGGTTCTGAGAAGTTTCCCTTTTATTAGGACTAGTAAACATGGTGGTCCTAAAGACAGCCCACCCATGGGTCCTCTGGAAGAGAAGCTGACCAGGTTCGCAGACCGTTCAGGTCTTTGGGTACAGGCTAAAGTCTCCCCTCAGGCACCTCTCAACTCAGTATCAGCAGCAAACCGGTAGCAGCCAAACTGGCTACAAACAAAGGAGAAACAGAGCTGCCTGTTCCACTCGGGCTTCCACCTGGCAGGAAAATGCTTCACTTGTGTTGTGGGAGTTCTCAGTGTTGGCCTCCATTTTTTTTCCCTCAAGGACATTTAAATTTATGCAAATGTTCACACTTAAAAAAAATTATACCCAAAGATTTTTTTTTTAAATTTCTGATGTGATAAGACCTTGTTTTTAATAGTAAGCATCCTACAAGGCTTTCAGTAACACAGGAAAAAGCATGATTCCTAACTGGAAAGACAGTGCCATGAGTTGTAATCTGGTTTTTGTAGCCAGTTGTGAGAGAAACGACCATTGTGCTTATCAGTTCTCAGCAAGGCGGTCCCTCAAAGGAGGTTTTCAAGGAGGGAGGTGGAAATCAGGGCAGTGACCCTTTGGCCATCTCCTGTGGGTGCCTTTGGCTCCTTCACTGTCAAGTCCATCAGGGAAAGGGGCCACAAGGATGTAATTCACAAGGAAAAAGGCCAGAAAGAGGACCACAGATGGAAGTGTTCTTCCTCTGCTACATGCATGCCCAGGGACCCGTCTGGGAGGATGAGCCTGGTGGAGGCTGGGGAAGATACTGCAGGAAGGAGGCCAAAAGAGTGGGAGCAAAAGAAAAAGGAGTTCCTGCTAATTTTAGTCTGTGCATTCTTTAAAAAGGTTTCACCTGAAACCGTAACATGTCAGAGCTAAAGGACCAGGAGGGTTGAGTTTGCTCTTGAAATTACAAACAGAAAATGTTTTTTTGATACCTGGAGAAGGGCAGCAAATTCCCCAAAGTCACGTGGCCAAAAGCACAGAGCAGGGACTGAAACCCAGTTGTCCATCTCCTGGTTGGGTGTCAAGGGAGTAGCTGGAAGCAGTACCGGCACTTGGCACTTTATCTTTGATTTGTGTTTTTTATTTATATTGTAGGTTGTAGTCAGAAATGGCAGCTAGAATCTTTGTTAGAATTATGAGTGGAAAACAGGGTTCAGGCAGAGAAACAGACTAAAAGTCTGAACAACAGTTTTTAAAACCACAAAAAATATATGTAGTAATAGAAAGAAAAATGAAATTAATTGCTAACAGTTATTGAGCATTTACTATGAGTCAGTTATGCTCTGTGTATATTAATAATTTATTTATAACAGCCCTATTGGATATGTAGGAGGGAAGGTAGTTTCAGAAAAGGTATGAATTGACACAAACATTAGGTTCTCAGAATGCTACCAAGTCCAGGCTCATACTGCTCGCCACATGACAGGCCAGCAAATTGAGAGATGAGGTGTTGGGGCGGGGAATAGTGACTTTATTCAGAAAGCCAGCAGACCGAGAAGAGGGTGGACTCGTGTCCCAAAGAACCATCTTCTCTGAGTTAGGATTCAGCCTCCTTTAATACTAAAAGGGGAGGGGGTGTGATTGGCTGCTGCAAACTTCTTGGTTCTGGGATCCTTTGTTCTTGCAGCTGTCCACGTAGGTCTGATCACAATGTTCCTATAAACCTCCAACCAGACACATGTTATTCTCTGTTCTGCAACTTTTTATCTCTATATGAATGGAAAAGTATTATACCTTTAAAGGTCAGAACCTTGACAATGGGCTAGCCTGTAAATTTCAGGCTATAGGCAACATTCTTGTAGCAAAAGCAATAGAATACAGAGGTTAAAGTAAAAGAAACAGATCCAATAGGGAGTCAGATTTGTCCCTGTCACAAGAATCCCTGAAAGGCCAAAAGACAAAATAAAAATGAGGAAAGGCCTCCCCTTTTCTGTCCCCCTTTCCACCCTCCTTCCGCCTCTCTGTCAGCACAACAGGAGTCTCAAATGCTGTCCCGAGCGTGGGAAGCAAGCAGACAGGGAGACAGCCCAAAATGTGGCCTTTCCCAAGAGGGATCTCGCCAGACCTCTAACTTTTTAAAAGAGGAGCTCTGGAGAAGATCACCAAACAAGAAAAATATCAGCCAAAGGGTGCTTAGACTTTTCTCAAAGCTACCGAAAAGACAAGGCTAGAGTCTGCTAGACAGTCCTGGAAGGACAGTTGCTGAAAGCTACAAGTGACCTGGCCAACAGTCTTTTCTAGTGGAGGGGACCAGGGAAAGAGCATTGTACAGGGGATGAGAAGATGGATTCAGCTCTCAGAGGCTGCGGCTGACACCTTCATTAAGCAGGGCAGACTGTTAGTTTGCACATATGAGACATTATTTTGTTAAGAGAGCCTCTTAGTAAAACGCTGCTGTGTTTTGCATCTGTATATGCATGAGTCAGTGTCAGAGACTATGAGTGCCAGTTGAGGGATACAGATAGAGCATACAATTAACAACCCACAGCATTCCACAGGGCAGGAGCCAGTGCTTTGATGTGTGTGTCCAATCGTCCCAGGAATCAGGAATGGGAAGTTACTGATGGGGACACTTACTCCATGCATCTCCCCTTCTCTTACTATGTAAATTGTTCTCTGGCTGAACTCCGGTACTCAGAGACTCATCTTAAATGGATACACTCTCTCAACAAACCTTTATCACATGGGCTTTTCTACCTAAGGTTGTGCTCCAGAGACATAAGTTGGATGAAACACAGTCCGTGCCCTGGAGGAGATTGCAGGCTGGTAGGATTCAGCTGACTGGTGTGTCTGTTCTCCTGAGTCCAGACCAGCACTCCCCCCATGGTAGCCCATACCACCTGCATCTTCCACCAGATCCTCCGGTGACCTGAGCAAGGAAGGGCTGTCCATTTAGCAGCCCATTGAGTGAAAGCATTTCCTTACATTCAGATGCCATGGTCTCCAGATTCTTCCCCAGGGTCCCCTTGCAGCAGCTCCAACTAACTGTTCTTCTCAATCTCCCAGCTACAGTGGGGTTTGTTCTATTAACAATTCCTGCATTTTAATCGTGATCCTTTTATTCAGGGAAGTCCTTCAAAGACCAAGCCAATTCCATTTCTCTCCTTTTTTGCACTGTGGTTAAGCACATGTCCTCCCTTCTCTCACTGCCCTCACACCCCTCTCCCAGATTCCATTCTGTACGCTGGTGGGAGCTGAAGCCAATGGGAATTTGAACTGGGGTGCCGTGGCTTTTCACCAAGTCTCCTTGGCTTGGGGAGATCCATTTCCTCAGGCTAGAAGTTGTATGGTATGAGGAAACATCAGCATTATGTCTCATTTCAGCAGGAGAGATAGAGTGGGCATTTAGTCTTAATGGTAAACCTGGCCCACAGAAAGGTACCAATCCTGCAGGTAGAAGGCAGATCTCATCATGGAACTCTGCCCAACTGCAACATCTAAATGTTTGCCCTCCATCACAGTCGGCTTTATTAAGCCCTTTTCTTGGGAAACTCTGTCATACTTTTTAATCAGAGGAAATGTCTCTCAGAGATAAGGCTTCCTGCCATGTCCATTTTAAAGTCTAGAGACTTATGGAAAGAAAAAGAAAAATTCATCAAAGGGCATTACAGCACTTGCCATTGCAGGAAGAATCTGTGGGTGTCAGAAATATTTCCAAGTTGAGTATGTATTTCGAACATGTTTAAAAAAACAACCAGCCAGGGTAGCGAAAGATATGGGAGAGCCCTTTTCAATCGGTTCTAATGAGATATTCTTTCAGATCTATCCATGCTTAGAGTTAGCACTTAGTTTGGGGGAAATTCCATTTTTGTGCATTTTAAAATTGGGGAAATCAGAAACCTGCTGTGAAGTGGACTTATCCTTGGAACCCATAGCATAGCTGAGGCCCCCTGCACCTGCAGCAAGGGTCTGGAAGACATTGGGAGCCACCACGGCCCTCCATTTCCTCATCTGCAAAATGAGGAGGAGCTCCCTTTGGACTCAGAAACTCTGTGATTTCCCCAGTGCCTTAATCTGTTATATGCTTGACTTTCTTTTGCAGAATGAATTTCCAGAAAAGCTCTTAATTCAAGGTCATTGAATATACCTCTCACAGCCCAATGCCATTTCTTGTGGCTTATGTTTAACAGTTCCTTTTATGCCAGAGTGTCTTAAAATGAGTCATTTTATGTCTCAGTGAACAAATTTCATATTCCACCGCTATCACAAGCTTCCCCACCCCATAATGAGGAATCCAAAATTAATCTATTGGAATGGAATCCATATCTGTCCTAAATGCTCCTAGAGCAAGACTTTGTCAGGAATAGGAAAGAAATACTGCTTCTGTCTCAGAACATCTCAAATGCTGCTGTCATTCTTGAGATCCACTAGATGTGCACGGAAATGTTTTTCTGATAACATGGGTTATAAAAACAAAAGTAGGAATGGCCACATCTTGAACCAGGAGAGATGCCATAAAGAATAGGGAACTGGAAAAGCATTGTATCTGTGTATCCATCCCATCTGATGGTTCATATGGGCCCATGAGTGAGCCGACTTTGAGCCTCCAGCATGAAGTCGCTCCTCACTGATGCCCAAAGTGGTGGCCTCATCTAGGAAAAACGTATCATGATGGAGGCAGAGAAGTTTAGGTTTAGATCTGGTCTAGATTCTTCACGCTGCCACATGATCTTGGCCTAATACTCCACCTCCCTGAGCCTGAATGTTCCCATTATAGATATAAGGATAAAGATAACTACTGTATACGATTTTTACTCTCTTTTTTGGTGAGGATTAAACAAGTTAATGCACGTGGAAGTGCCTGACAAAATACCTGCACATCGTAGGCGCTCTTAAAAACGTATCGCTGTTGTACAACATTGGGAATGTACTTAATGCCACTGAATCGTATACTTAAAATTGGTTCAAAGGGTAAATTTTGTGTTATATATACTTTACCAACACACACAAAGAAAAGTATTGCTATACCTGACCATCGTCAATTAATGCCTGAAAGGTACCAGCCACATCTTCAGCATTCTGTGACCGAAGGGGCACTTAACCATACTGGCTTAGATTCACAGAGCAATATTGCTGGCGGGGACCTTGGTGGTCATCTAGTCTGACTACCCCGTATTGTGATGCTCCATCCCACCCAGCCTGGTACCAGGGTCTTTACACTTGCCCAACTTCCTGAAAGTTGATTCTTTTGTTGATGTTGATTCTTTTCAACATCCCAGGCATTTGGCAGCAGGGGGCCTGGCGATGGTGTATTTAGAGCAGAGCCCTAACAGCCTGATAGCACCTGTGCGGTGGTGGGGGAGCCAGTGTTCTTCCCCAGGTGGAGCCGTGCCTCGGGTTTCCAAGGGGTAAGCTCCACCTTAATGTCACGTTGCCCCAATTTCTTTTCCACCACTGGTGATCTCTGGTTGGCGTGTGACTCTCTGCTCAGCCACAGAAATGCAAATGCTGTTTTGCTTTTGTTTTCACCCAAGAGCAATAAGGTTTTTCACAGCTAATAGCCATCTTTTGTTTTTTCAACCCATTTTCCTGAGCCTTGAGTTGTGGGATAGTGTGCCACCACCCACTCTTTGGATTTCAATTATTGATTATTTTGATTTGGGTTATTGATGCTAATGGAACCCTTCGAATGCATTTTATTCCCAGGGAATTGATGTGTTTTTAAAGATTCTGGTCTGGAAAAATAGTCTGTCTTTGAATTTCCTGATTTGAACTTTGTAAGGAATCTCAATGCTGGCAGTTTTTATCTTTTAGAGAAGGGTGGGGGGAGGCAGCAGATGGAGAGGCATCCAGCCAGCTTCAGCCTTTCTGCCCTGGGTGTGGTTTGTCGATAAAAATCCACGCACGGAGGAAGAGCCAGGTGACCAAGAAGTAAGTCATTTAGCAGAAAGCACCCTTTGGGGATATGAATTGCATGTGATGCTGTTTTCTTTTGGTTATAGCAAGCGGATGAGACCCTGGATTTTGAAGAACAGATCTTGGAAGCTGCTAAATCCATTGCTGCTGCCACAAGCGCCCTGGTCAAATCGGCCTCGGCAGCCCAGAGGGAGCTGGTGGCCCAAGGAAAGGTGTGTAAACCCCACTGGCCAAGTGGTGGAAAGTTCACACAGCAAGAGCCTCTGAAGACTAAGAAAAAGGCGATACCTCTTGTGTCCTGACCAAGGAAGCCGTGCCGCCCCTTCTCTCCCTGACTCGCCCGGCTTTGCCCATCTCATTGGATACTCTGCTTTAGCCTGACAGACAGAAGGAAGGGTTTAGCTTCCAGGCCTGTCATCTGCTTCTTGTTAAGGAGAGCTTCCACTCCAGGCAGCCATCAGGGCCTGAACAAGACATTTATTTTCCCCGCTGTACATTAGGCTATTTAAAGCCGTAAACTCATATTTTCCTGGTGGATGGCTATATAAGCACCATAGTCAGGGGCTTTATAATACCATGTCCAACTCCAGTACTCCCTTCCTTTTCTTAGGACTGTTGAGCTGAATGCCGTCCAACTCTGCAGTTAGCATTTTCCTTAGCCCTTTGGTCAAAAGGCCAGTCTGGTTTTAAAGCTGAGATTTCTTCGACCTGCTTCACCTCCAGTCACCGATTCCATCTGCATTAGCATGAAAGCCTAGTTCTTTTTCAGTGATCCAAAGGATTAATAGTACATTAGACTAATCCTGGATGTGAAAAGGCCTTCCAATTTAAAATATGCCGTGTGTCCTATTATTCCCATACAACATGGAACCACCACATCCAAACTACATCTTGCAGAGAAGCCTCTCAGTCATAGAGGCACCACGGAAATCCTGCCAGCTTTGGGAAATTTGGTCACTGTAACTGTCAGTCACTTATATTTGATGTTAAAAGGCCTTTGCTCTCAGTGTACAGATGATGGATGTGATTGTATCTTTTTGGTTGTTTTTGTTTTTATCATTTTTTTATATATTTTATTTATTTATTTCGTTGCGCTGGGTCTTAGTTGCGTTGGCAGGCTCCTTAGTTGCGGTACATGAGCTCCTTAGTTGTGGCATGTGAACCTCTAGTTGCGGCATACATGTGGGCTCTAGTTCCCTGACCAGGGATCAGACTGGGCCTCCTGCATTGTGATCGCGGAGGCTTAACCACTTCGCCACCAAGGAAGTCCCATTGACCTAAGAACTTGTAATACAGACAGTTATGCGCAGCCAGTGGCCTTCTGTCTTCCTCCATGAAGTCTCTTGTGAGCTTAGCTGTGCCTTAATCCAACCTACGTCCACTAGTTCCTCTTTCTAAACAATTGTGTATCCAATATTGATGTATGTACATCTCCCCAACCAGCATGAATCTGTCTCTTTATGCTTCTCACTTATCCCCTGTAGATCTAGAAGAGTGCCGACCTCAGTCACCTAGGACTTGTTGACTAGTCGATATGTAAAGACCAAAAATGGATCATTGAGAAGAACATCCTACCTAAAATTTTCGGTTTAATTTGCACATTGATTAAAGAGCCATCTACGTGCTGGACACATTGCTAGATACCAGAGAATCAAACTTGAATATGACCAAGCCATATTCCTGTCCTCCAAGGAACTTATGCGTTCAAGCATTTAAAAAGTTGGTAACGGAGGTTCAGCTGGACCTGGGGAACTATAGATGATATGCAGGACGTTGGGGCCTTACCTGACCTTCAGCACGACCTGATGTGCTGACAGATCCCCAGTTTCATATGCAAATTTAGATACTCATCTCATACCTCTCCAGGCACCTCCCACATGTGTATAGGTGTTTCCTCCTGTAGCTCCCTCTACATCTGGTCAGAAAATGTTTCACTGTTGCAACAATTCCTAAATAGAAACGGGGAACATCTTACTTCAGCTTCTTACTTCTCTCCCCACCCCTGAAAAAAATAGTCTGTATTTCCTTAAGGTGAGGATCTGTGCTCAATTGTACGGAGAGAGACCCACCCCCTTTTTTAACATCATCTGCCAGAAAGTCACAGCGTGGCTTCCAGGGTCAGGAATCAGGAGAGATTTAAGCTTCCCTCACCTCTTGAATGAAGAGGCCTCAGGGGCTCCCACGTTGGAGATGGAGAAAGGTCAGCAGAGGAAATAGGCGTGTCAAGATAGCCCCATCCATTGTTCCTGAGCCATTTTCCCAGAAACGTGGTACCTGGCAGCAAAATGGAGGTCGTTGAGAGCGTTTCCGGTCGCCTCCTTGTGGCCCAGGTGGAAATCGGTCAGGACATGCAGTCTTGGAGCTGCTGGGGTCCTGTATGGGAAAGGGTGCTCCATTCTCCTGCTGGTGCTGTTGGCAAGAGTCCCAGGGAGGTTCTGCATGTCTGATGAGATGCTTTTCTCTCCAAATCCAGGGCAAGGTAGGGTTTGGGGGCTGCAGGTCACCCTGTGCCTTCCCGCTCTCATTGCTGCTTTTCATACTCCACTCTAGGTGGGCTCCATCCCCGCCAACGCCGCAGATGACGGACAGTGGTCACAGGGCCTGATTTCTGCCGTGAGTTACCCCCTCCTCCTTCCCCGTTGGCTTTTTGGATCCCCTGCGGGAGGTTTGGGCCTCAAGTCACTTCTCTGTTGACTGTCCCCAGGCCCGGATGGTGGCAGCTGCGACCAGCAGTCTCTGCGAGGCGGCTAATGCCTCTGTGCAGGGGCACGCCAGTGAGGAGAAGCTCATCTCATCTGCCAAGCAGGTCGCCGCGTCCACGGCTCAGCTGCTTGTGGCCTGCAAGGTGAAGGCTGATCAGGATTCGGAGGCCATGAGGCGGCTACAGGTAATGGTCACTGATGCTGGTGGGAAAATACTCCTGTTGGAGAGGGTAAGTGTTGCCAGAGGCGGCAGTCTCGCTTCCTTGGCATGACCCACCAGGCCTTCCATCAGCCACCTCTGTCCCACGTTTCTCATTTCCTGCCATGTGCAGCCATGCATCCTACCCCTGCAACGCCACCAAACTGACGTTCTCCACGCGTGCCTCCTGGTCTCATGCCTTGGGGTCCTCCCCACACCAGCCCAACCTTGGTGAACTCCTACTCATCCATCATGACTCATCTCCAAAGCCACCTCTTCTGGGAAGCCCTCCTTGAATCCCAGACCTTGGGCAGTCAGTCCCTCTTCTGCCCTGCCATAGCCTTTGGGCAGACCAGTCTTGCAGTTCCTGTCACCCAGTACCACCACATTTATCTTTAGTCCACCTTTGACAAGGCTGTGAGCTTCTTAGGTGCAGGTGCCAGATCTTTATCTTTGTGTCTCTCACTCCTAAGATGGTACCTGTTTCAGTGGAGGCTCTCATTCAGTGTTTGCTTAAGAAGGGAGTAAAAGGACTGAGGAATTTATATGAGATGCTGCTAAGGTTTCCCAGAGCCCAGAGAACACACTTATGAAGGTGTCACTTGAGTTCTGCCCAGTGGATCTAAGTTTTCCTGATTGTGTATTTTAAGCACAGTGAAAGAAATGTTGGAATGAAAAAGATCACATAGCTTCACCATCTTCACATGTCCAGTGCTATTTTTTTCTCTTCCTGTTTTTATCTTACACAAAATACTTTTGTCTAGTTGTCATCCTAACAGAGACATTCTGCATTTTTTTCACTTCACATTTTATCATACTTTTTTTTGTTTTCCTTGAAGAAAGGCTTCATAATGGCCCTGTGCAAAGCTAACTGGTTCATTCTTCATGAGTCTCTTTTATTTTTTTTTTTTGCGGTACGTGGGCCTCTCACTGCTGTGGCCTCTCCCGTTGCGGAGCACAGGCTCAGTGGCCATGGCTCACGGGCCCAGCCGCTCCGCGGCACATGGGATTTTCCCAAACCGGGGCACGAACCCGCGTCCCCTGCATCGGCAGGCGGACTCCCAACCACTGTGCCACCAGGGGAGCCTGAGTCTCATTTTTGATGATTGCATGATATATCAACTGATCATGCCAGAATTTCTCTATACGTTGGACATATTTGTTTCCAATTTTCTAGATGTTTGTTACTATAATAAATGTTGTAAGGCAGATTGTTTATGTTGCTAAAAATGTTTATGTAAGATCATAAATGGCAGTAATATTTGAACAATTCCACTGAAACTCGGGACTCTCGTCGTATTTCCTAAGTTGTAAAGTGCATGGCCATTGTTTGGTCTTCCTGTGTCTGTCTCTCTCTGACCCACCTCCCTCACCTTCATTTTCCTCCTGGCATAAACCCAGGGGAAAACAGGGAGCTGCATGTTTGTGAATGTGCGATTCATGGGTTTGGGGGACACTCCTTTGGAAAACATCCTGAATTAAGAGAGACCTGCGTTCGGGACCTGCCTCTACTATGTACAAAGTGCATAATCTTATACAAATCATTCAAAACCTTTCAGGCCTTAGTTGCCACGTCTGTAAAATGGGGATAGAGATGCCTGCACTGGCTCTTATGAGGGTCAGAAATGTGAAAGTGCTTTTGTAAGTCCTAAGGATTTACACAGATACAACCCAGCATCACTCTTATTATCATCATTACTGATTTATCTGGATGCTGCAATGTTGTGTGAATCCCTTACAATGACCCAGAGGTTCTCTGGGGCTACACAGACCTATGTTCAAATCGCAGCTCTATAACTTACCAGCTGCAGGATCTTAAATTAGTTATTCAACCTCACTTTCTACATAGAAAAGTGGGCTAATGATTTCTGACCTCATAAAACTGTTTTGAGAATAAGCGTATGATGAGAATAAGCATATGATGTCAAACGCTAATGGGCCTCCCCTTCCCTTCTTGCGTGAGCCCTCGTGGTCCCCCTTGGCCACTTTAGATCACCAACCAGATGAGCCAGTTAACTTTGAATGAGAAAACTCTCAACTTTCTGATGGCTCACCCCCAAGAACAAGTCCTTGACTCTCAGGGGACTGGGCAAGGACTATGGGAGATTTAACGAAGCCGTGACCACGTGAAAAGGAAATTCCAGACCTCAGGTGACAGAGGTCAAGTCCCCTGGGCCATGCTTTTTGAGCATTAAGAGTAAACCAGTGGGTGCTGTAGCCCTTGCTGAAGATCTAGGCTGCACATGGACAAGCTCTTCTGCAGTGTGTCTGGCACTCGCCCCATCCTTGACTGTGTGGCGTAAAGCCAGCTGTGACTCTAAACGCACATCTGTAAAGGCCCTAGTTACTGTGGGGCTCCCATTCCTTCTGTGCAGGGGTAGGTTGTGCTTTCATAGCCCTTAATTCCCTCTGAAAGCATTCAGTGAGCCCCAGCCCTGGGTAGCCACTGTGCCCGGTGCTGGGGATGCAGAGATTGAAGTCACAGCCCCTGCCTTCAAGTTGCTCACTGTCCAGGAGTAAGAGAGGCAACCACAAGTGTGGTAAGGGCTGCAAAGAAGCCAGCAGGGAGCTTTCCAGGAGCACTTGGGAGGGTGTGGGTAAGGCTAAGACAAACAGAAAAAGTGATCTCTGAGCCAAGTCCTCAAGTATGCCTCAGTAGGATGGGGCAAGGGGAGGTGGCTTTCTAACCAAGGGGGCAGCCCCTGAGCAAGTTTCTCTTAACACACAGATCATAGTGCTGTAATCGTGTATTCACATAATTGTCATTCCCCTGAGAAGTGCGTGTTCCCTGGGAGCCAGGAAATGTGTCTCATTAACCTGTGAATGAGCTAAGGTTAGGTAGGTGCCAGTGTTGGTAGAATCAATGGATGGATGGACAAATGGATACTACCTAGAGAGAAAGTCTGTATTATATACAATTGGATGATAAATCCATTCATAGTCTCATGGACTGTGCCTCCATGTCTGTCTTGCTGAATCCATATTGCTGTTTCCAATGATCTAATGTGCATTTTGTCCCCTCTCCAGGCAGCAGGAAATGCTGTGAAAAGAGCCTCAGACAATCTTGTGCGTGCAGCCCAGAAGGCAGCCTTTGGCAAAGCTGATGATGATGATGTTGTAGTGAAAACAAAGTTTGTAGGGGGCATTGCTCAGGTTTGTGATTAAATCCAGAGAGCGTTTACTCCCAAGATGAGCACTGTGTTATAACAGAGGCACAAAATAACAGTGGCTTAAACAAGATGGAAGTTTATTTCTCCCTGGTGAGACAGGCTTGGGTGGTGTAAGCAGTCTAGGTATGGTGTGGCGACTCCTTTGTGACTGAGACCCAGACTCCATCTGCCTACTGCTCCACCATCCCTGAGATGTTGCCTTGGCAACATCTTGGTCTAAGATGGCTTGATAACCACCTCAGTTTTCCAGCCAGCATGAAGATGGAAAGTTAGGGCGGGCATGACTCTGAAGTTGTCTGCATCACTTGCTCTCACACACCATTGGTCAGAGCTTCATCATATGGCCAGCCTAGCTGCAAAGGAGGCAGGGAAATGGAGCATCCTTTTCTGAGTAGCAGTGTGCCTACCTAAAAATCAGGGATTCTGTTATAGAAAAGGGAGAGAAGAGAATTGGAAGACAGCAATATTATCATTTAAATATAATGATGCATTTGGAGCTGCTACTCACTCCAGATTTTTGGCCCTAGAGAAAGAATGAATGATGAACCTCTCCCAGAAGTTTTACAAGTGTGGATGAGAATCTGACTTACGCAGGCCTGCATTCTTGTGCATGAGACTGGGGTGGCAAGGTCAGGAAACCACGCTTGCAGTTTGGGATGTGTTCATGTAAATCCTTTATATGAGATTGGTTTTCCACCAGGAGCACTGAAGCCCCGTGGCTCAACTTAACTCATTCCCATGCCTTCCTTAGCTCTTCCTGAACCACTCCCTGTGTTTGGAAATACACAGGATGCATTTTTACCAGAATCTGCTTCTTGATACACTAATTCCATGAGAAGTTCCATGAAGAAGGGTCTCTGATCAAACAGTTCTGGGAATCACTGACTTCTGTACTCCCTCCTCAGATATCACAATGCTCGTTAGTCTAGCAAGGCTCTGAAAGACGTCTGCTTTTCAGAAATCTATTTGACTTTCTTGAGCACAGACTTACCCTTTCCCCTTTATACCTATTAACTAATACTCCTCAGATCACACCTTAGAAGCATGAAATAAATATATGAAAGACATCTAGTAGTTAAGGACTCCAGCTTTAGCTTCGAGAATACCTGGGCCGGGTCCTGCTCCACCAGATGGGCCCCTTCAGGAAAGTGGACCCACATCTCTGAGATTCAGCTTTCTCATTGGAAAAATGGGACATTCAATAGGCCATACTTCACAGTGTTGCCATGAAGATGATGGGACACTCCGTGTAAAGTGCTTACACCAGTGCAGAGCCTGGTGCACCATAGGGACACAGTATATATTTGCTGTTAAATCAGTGGCCAGAAGTCAGCTTATTGTCTTGGATCGTTGGTCTCAAAACCCGAACCGTGGCACCGAGGCTGGTCTCCAGAGCTAAGAATACTTAGTCCCGGGACACGCTGTGTCCCACTGTAACAGAGGCTGTGGGAGCTCGTGAGGCAAGCAGTAGAGGGGAGGGCAGTTTCCTAAAGTTTCAGATCCATCCAGCTTGTTGCTTTGCTCCTAGATCATCGCCGCCCAGGAGGAAATGCTGAAGAAAGAGCGAGAACTGGAAGAAGCAAGGAAAAAGCTAGCCCAGATCCGCCAACAGCAGTATAAATTCCTACCCACCGAGCTGAGGGAGGACGAAGGCTAAGCCCAGAGCCGAGAGGGCAAACCCAAGGGGCCGGCCGCGCGAGAACTGGATGGACAGCGGTCCTGAGGGGCCGGGCACCGCCCTGGAACTGCCCCCCTCCCCCTGGGGTGAGCCGGGAGCCCTGAGCTCTCCTGCTCTCTCCTCTGTCCTGTCGGGCACCAGCTGCATGATGGTGATGTCACGCGGTACAGTGTGTTCCACCCACAGCTCCTCTGCCGCCTCCCCCAACCCCGCCTCACTGTATCTCAGGAGAGAGGGGCGCGGGTTCACGGACTGGTACCAAAAAGGAGGAGTCAGTATTACATCGTCCTCAGACACTCGCGCTTCTGTTGGTCCTTCTCTGGGCCTGCTGTGAAATCTGAATAGGAAAAAAAAGAAACGAAAAACCAAACAGCTCGGGGGAAATCCTTGATGCCATAGCTACTCAAAGATATTCTCCTCCCTCTCAGGAGAAGATGGACGTTGGAGTTGGACACGGTTAATAAAGGCCAGAAACATAAACCAGTGTGGACTCCAGGAGGGCAACTCGGGTCCTCCTGCTGTGTCTCAAGCACTGGCTCACCCAGAGGGTGAAGAATTCCTGCTCCTGTTTGCACGCTTTCTTGCCTCAGTGTGTAAGCTCCTTGTACAATCTAGACCCAACTTGTATTCTGTGGCCCGGAAAATCGAATGATCATTTTTTTTTCCTCCATAATCCAAAGGGGCAGAGGTATGGGGGACTGGCAGGGCTCAGTGAGCAGGGGCTGTAATAAAATGTGTGGGCTCCTTACTCTGTAGAGGCTGTTTGAGTTCATACAAATTCATCCACACAAACCCAGGTCCCCCAGGTAACAGTCAGTACAACAGCCTGCCTTAGGCATTCGAAGTGGGGATTCAGCTCCAATAAAGCAATTCCTTGGTGACCTCATCTTTAGCTTCCACGTCAGCTTCTCTGCTCTCAAAATGATCAGAATTCAAGATCCTATTAAAAAATCTGTCATCCGTCCTCCAACCTGTGATGGATGTTTTCTCTATGTGCTAATTGTCCCAAAATCTAGATGCATTTTAACATCATTACAAACCTTTAACAAGATAGTTTTGCTAATTAGCCCATCTTAAAGGTGAAGACATATCGTATTTTCAGAGTCTGTCTTCTGTATGCTACGGTTTGAGAATTACAGTTTGAGAGTTTCCCCCTCCTCTCCTTTCTCTTTTCGGAGTCTTCTCCTTAGAAGGGCATTTTAAGATGTTGAACTTAACTTTAATCTGAGCCTTTCCCCAAGACAGTACATGAAGGATGAATGGTGTGTCGGATAGATCCTAACGCCGGGTAGCAATTGTCTTTGAAAAACAATTCATCGGGGGAAGACAATGGTGACAGAGGTACATGGTTTTTTACGGCTGCTAACTGTTGAAGAACTCCACTTCTCCGCAGTAATGTGGTATCACATCTCATATTTCATTCACAGTATAGTTTGAATATTCCACCCAGGGGAAAAGTTGATGCTTTGGTCCACAAAAAGTATCACCTGTAGACCTTGCCCCATGGTCCTGCTTTAACAGACTCTGGCCCATGCCATGGTTTTAAAATATAATTAAACTTTGGACAGCTTCTCATATTTATAAGGGACTTGTAAGTGTTCCACATAGTAGAATTTTTTCCCAGACAAGTTGGAAGTTATAGGAAATACAGTGTAAATGAGAAGCAAGTGGAGAGAGTATGTAGAGAGTTGGGGATGAAGGCATCGACTCAAGAGGAGAGAGCTGGCGGGGCCCTAGCACCTCATGGGAGAAGCTAACAAACTCTTGGCTTGCCCTCTTCCACAGTAGCTAATACAACTTTTCACTGCTGTCCTGGGCTGCACCCCCTTGGATCTTAGCTCGTGGACTGGGGACTCTCTCCAAGGGACACTTTGCTGACGGGCACAGGGTGCTTTCTGAATCTAAGAAAGAGTCTAGCTGTGTTAATGGCCTCACGTAGCAGGCCTCTGGGGTGCTCCTCCATGGCCCACCCTCGCCCCCTTTTCTTCCAGGCTGTGTGATTGCTTCTCCCCTTCCAGCTGTCTCCTGTCATAGCCTGGCGTCCCAGGAGCCAGGCAGAGCCAAGCAGTGAGTTCTCTGTCCCTGCCTCAGAGTCGTTTAAAACTTCCACTGCGGGGCTTCCCTGGTGGCGCAGTGGTTGAGAGTCCATCTGCCGACGCAGGGGACGTGGGTTCGTGCCCTGGTCCGGGAAGATTCCACATGCCGCGGAGCGGCTGGGCCCGTGAGCCATGGCCGCTGAGCCTGCGCGTCCGGAGCCTGTGCTCTGCAACAGGAGAGGCCACAACAGTGAGAGGCCCACGTACTGCAAAAAAAAAAAAAAAAAAAAAAAAACTTCCACTGCGTTTGATACCAGAATAAACCTCCAGAGACAAGCCAAATGAAAAGGCCTTTAAAGAACAGGTATGGAACAAAGTTGGTATTTGTAGGACCTGTATAAATATTCTCCCATCTGGCGTGTTCTGCTGCTGTGAGCTTTGGTGAAGCTGGTTCCCATTTACCACCTGGTGTGGTGTGCTTTTTCATCTGTCCCTTCTCCATCTGCCCTCCGTCACATACGTGAGTGGCCTCATGGCTGGCTTGGTCTCTCGTCATTTCATGAAATGGGGGAAAGGCTGTGCTTTAGGCATAATTTAATAAGCACTCCTGTGGGCTTCCCTGGTGGCGCAGTGGTTGAGAGTCCGCCTGCCGATGCAGGGGACACGGGTTCGTGCCCTGGTCCAGGAAGATCCCACATGCCGCGGAGCGGCTGGGCCCGTGAGCCATGGCCGCTGAGCCTGCGCGTCCGGAGCCTGTGCTCCGCAACGGGAGAGGCCACAACAGTAAGAGGCCCGCGTACCACAAAAATAAATAAATAAATAAAATAAGCACTCCTGTAGGTGTCCCCAAATGGCAGTGAGGGGGGTGCTTCCGGTTTTTCTTCCAAGGGAAATAATAGGTATGAATCGGTTTGGTGTGTGAATATTCATTTCAGAGCATCTAACGAGAGTGGGTTCAGGGTAAAAATGGTCCCAGGCCTGGAGCATAGAAATGTCTCTCTGTGTGAAGGGGGAGCAGGTGTGTGGGTGTGTGTCTCATGAGAGGAGATGACAGGAATCCTTGAGCTGATCTTTGTGCCCAGAAATTGTTGTCTCTAAAGATCAAAAAGGGAACCTGAACTGGGCTTCAGAACTGCCTGGTGATCTGGGAGTTTGGGCTTTGCTTGGTTCTGCCTTTCAAAAAAAGTCTTTGGGTAAGGATGCTAAAGCCATATTCAGCGGAACAAGCAGCTCTTGTTTAAATTGCTGGCATCCAGTCAGGTGTGGGCCTGGTGTTCAGTGCCAGCAGGTACCTCAGGTCCTGGGCTGCCCTCCAGGCAGGCGTTATGGGCCCCTCAGGCCACCTAGAGGGTAGTCGCGTGGTTAACAGGTGAGCCCTGTGTGCTTTATCATGGAAAACTCCTTAGGGCTTCTCATAAGCTCTCCCTGCTTGCATTCTGGGTGTGTTGTCAGTGAGTTTAACTTATCAAAATATTATAACCAAAATTCATCCAAGAGAGTAAACCCTACCACCCACATGATCCCGAGGCCACAGCCTCATGAGGAAGCCAGGCAGCAGGGTGATGTGGTGAGCAAGCCTGCTCCCTCCGTGGCCATGAACCCCCAGATCTTCCCCAGCACTGAGGTTCTGGGCTCTGGCCTGGGGATTCTGGCCTTCAGCCCCCAGCACAGGCTATCGGTGTGTTCGGCTCTCAGACCCTGGAGGAAGCTTCCCTCTGCTGACTGAGATGATGGCCACCTCTGAGAGCCTGTGGGGGCCCAAGGAACTGGGGAATGTTCACTTCAGGCTCAGAGGCAGTAGAGTCCAGAAACCCAGAGGTTGTGAGAGCTATGCCGGCAGCCCAGGTTCCACGTCGGCATGGCCTCCTCAGGGGCTGGTCTCTGGGGGGAAGACATCTTCCCCCCGACAGGGTCCCCAAGTGCCAAGTTTAAACATCCCTGAGACGACTGCTCCGTCCTTCCGAGTGTCTGCTCGGCATGTTACGTTTATGGGCATTAGGAACAGGCATGTGGCAGAGCTTCTGTGGACTCACTGAAAAAACAAACCCCACCAAGAGACATTTCTTTTCTGTAAAAGAGGTTTGGCTTTGCCTTCCTCGGAGCCCGCCTCCCAGCCCTCTGCAGACATCCCTGTGTCAGTCACCCCGTAAGCATCTCCTGGTTCCACAAAGCATGCAGCTGGGTTTCACTCGGCCACCTTCTCACCAAGCTGCAAAATCCAGAAGGAAAGGGGATAGTGAAGTTCTGCCCCAGGTCGTAATGTCTTTATGGTCGCATAAATTATTATTATTTTTTATTCACCAGAAATAAATTTGTAAAGGAATGAACCTATGTGAAAGTCTCATGGGAAAGAGAGGAACGTGGAAGAGAGGAAGAGGAGGCTGTGTCTTTCTCATGTGAGAGAAAGTCCCCCTTGACTACCAGCTCCTTAGTCACCAAAGTGTGTTCGAGGAGGAGTGTGTGTGTGTGTGTATGTGTGTGTGTGTGTGTGTGTGAGACCAAGGCAAAGCCGCAGGGAACCACTGAATGCCATACAGCTTTGTTGACTCTGGAGAAAATTCAAATAAGAAATAGACCATAAGTAGGAAGATGCAATTATCTTCCCCTTAAAGAGGAAGGGTCCCAGGCAAGGAGCTTGGGCTCTCGGATCATGTATGTCACCTGATGGGAGGGTTGCACAGCGGGTTGCAGAGTGCAGATATCCCTCTGCAAGCCTGACTCAGGGCCTGACCCTGGAAGGATAACTTCACCTCCAGCAGCCGAGGCAGAAATGCACCTCCAGAGATTGTACCCCTCCTTCCTGTAGGAATGGGGGTGCAGATTGTTTGGTCAGAGTCCTTGTCTGGGGGAACCAGACTCGGAAAAATGTGAGGCATAGGCGCATCTCATCCGTAAGAGGGCCAGGTCACAGAATCACCATAGCAACGGAGAGAGTGTCACCAGTATGTCTGACAACTAAGAGGATTATTTTTCCTCCTGAAATGGTGATTTAGAATCTCTAAGCCCATTAGTCATGTGTTTCTGTCTTTGACTTAAAAATGGGGATAGGGCTGACCAGCCCGTTTTTAAGGGAGATAGGAAGGTGGGAATCCCGAGGTGTGCAGTCCGCAAGGGGGTAAGGGGAGCTGAGGTCTGGGGTCTCCTGAGTGAGCTGGGCTGGACCTGCGACCTCCTCTGCCCTGGGCCACCGTAGGGCAGGTGCTCTGGCCGTTTTGCAGAGGGGCACACAGGACTCAGCCAGGCACGGCAGTGGCAGGCGTGGGATTGGAAGCTGTCTGCAGGGATTTAAATCCTCTGCAGCGAAATCAGGCTGACCCACAGTCAGAGACCCTACTGAGTGCCCCATCACCTACTGTGTGCGGGACACTGGAGACCCTGCCTTATTCCTGGAGAAGCTCACATTCCAGGGGGGACAAACGTGAGCCCAGGCCGGGAGCAAAGAGGACAGAGCCCTGGAGTTGGGAAAAGCCTTCAATAAGAGGGCATCTGGCCTAACTCCTAATGAATAGACGTTTCCCAGGCAGAGAAGGGGGGGAGGGGTTGTGGGCAGCATTCCAGGCAGTGGGAACAGCACGTGCATGAGCAGGTGGATTGCTTAGGGGGACAAGTGATCAGGGCTAGGGGTAAGTGACATGAAGGGGAGGGTGACCAGGAGCACAGTGAGGGGCCTTGTGTCAGGCCAGGGCACCTGGGATTGTTAGCAGATGAATCGCTCTGCAGGCGCATCAGAAGAGGGAGTCTATCCCTGGAGAACTCAGGATCCAAGTGTGCAGATAACAAAGGTCAGCAACTCGGGAGTAAGTTAGGTCCCAAGTTATCGTGCCAGAAACGTTCAGAGCAAGGAAAGAGGATGGGAGGCGAGCCACAGAGCCTCTCAGGAGGAGATGCCACAGCAGGAGAGACCACTGCCAGGGGTCAGGGCAGGCTTTGTTTACAGGGGAGCGAGGGGTTTCGTCTCTAGATGGCTAGCACTTACTGTACAGGTAGGTACGTACATGTGCCAGGCGCTGACCTTCATTACCCCCTTTAGTCCCCACCACAACCACGTAAAGCATGACACATAGGCACTCTTTTATCCTCATTTTATAGATAAGGCTCAGGCACAGAGAGGTTGGGTAACTTGCCCAAGGCCACACAGCTTGGCAGAACTGGGATCTCCCAATCACTGTGTTAAGATCACACAGCTAGTGGGTGGCCAAGCAGAAACGGACTCCAGTTTGTTTCCAAAGCTCATGTTTTTAACCAACAGTTGTTGGAGGAGCTGTCTGAGCCTGGCAGATGGGATAGAAATTAGGCAGAGGTAGAGAGAAGGACCTTGGAGCAGAGAGAGCCACATGAGCACATGGTAGAGCCTGGGACCTGCGAGAGGGACTGTGGGGCATTTGGGGATAGTGGGGTCCTCAGGAGAGGGTGGCGAGTCCTCGTGTGTAGAAGGGGAATGGGGCGGCCTGAGGATCACTGAATGAGTGCCCAGCTAAGGATTTTTGTTTGTTTGTTTGTTTGTTTGTTTGTTTACGCGCAGGTTACTGTGAACCTGGTTTGGCTTTACTCTCACCTGGTGTCTCCAGAATCCGGTTGTGGGTCTTTTTCTCTCAGACCGCAATTCGCTCCTGAGGCTAAACCACCAGTGCTCCTGAGTTAACCCTGTGGTTCAGAGAAATTTAGCCATGTGTTTTTATTTGAACGCTCTCTACCCTGAGCAGGACAGGATCACAGTGGTTTTGCTCCCTGAATGTCCCAAAGCAAGAAGCCCTCTGTGCCCAGGGGCAGAAGTGCCTGGTGGGGCTGGCACTTGGGGGGACGGGAGCAGGCCTCAGCACTTGCGGCTGTATTAGGAGCTTCCTCTCTGCTTCAGCCTCTCTCTCTGGAGACTCCAGGACTTACTTTTAGAAAGAGAAGTTTGATTCAATTAAGCCCAGAACTGAATGTTGAAGAAGTGCTTTCTGGGCTCCCTGGAAGGTGGTCCTTGTTGTAATTGTGGCCTGGGCGTTGGGGGAGCCCAGAGTGAGAAGGGGCCTGAGTCAGGCCCCCGGGTTCTGTAGCCCAGCCCCCTGATGTTATAAGGGCATCTGGGGGAAGCAGGAAGGGAGGGGCAGACTGGACTCCGTGGGCATGAGGGAAGATGGGAAGAGACTAAAAGGCCCAGTTGTTCCCTTCAAAGACTTTCCTGAAGAATGCAGTCTCCTGCAAGGGAAGCGACAATAATGCCAGTTGCCCACTGTCCGGCTGAAGGCTGGGAGGGTGCAGGACGTCAGGGAGGGAGTGACGTGGGCTGGGTTCTTGGGGAGGAGGCTGGCTGGAGGAGACCCTCAGTTGAGGGCAAGCAGTTGGGCCGGGCCTAGCTGCCAGGGGCAAGGGAACATCTGGGGCCTAGGCATGCAGGCAGGCAGGAACAGGTGGAGAGAGAGGACCACAAAGATGCCTGAAGCTGGAGGGATGAGCTGGGGCAGAGGGGTGCTCTGTGGAATCAGGGCTTCATTTAGAAGGAAAGGGGACAGAGAAGCGAGGAGAGACACAGCAAAGCCCTCAGGCTGGCTGCACTCTGCCTTGGGGCCACAGTCTTCACACCCGCCCATCATGCCTGCCCGCTCACCATCGGCTCATCTGATGCATGGGACGCTTTTCTGGGGCACCATGGAGCCACCTGACAGCCCCGTTATCAGGTTTGCATCCTGGAGGGCCCCAGGTTTGCTGAATAGATGGCTCCTGAGAAAGCACTTCTGCCACTGGGGATGTTCCTGGATTCCAAGGAGGAAAGCCCTCAGCACCCAAGTTTGCTGTCCTCTTTGTTAGGCGTCCTGGCTGGTTCGGCCACCGGGGCAGTGTGGTTCCATGGGACACTAATAGGGCATTCCTGTTTTCCTTGAGGGAAAAAGGGGGTGTTTCATGGGCAAATTTAAGAATCATAATATTAAAGTTAAACAAGTGAATACCTTAATTCACTATGAGGTGTCTTGGGGCCTGTAAGAAACTCGTATACATTGGATATCTCCAAAAGGAGCGTATAACATACAGTTTTCCCCCAATTTTTTTGGCTTTAGAGCACTTTTTTTTTTATTCCAGTATATTTTGAGGGGCAAATGTTCCAAGGATCATGCCTTGGGAAACCCCGTTCTAAAATCCCACTGGAATTATTGTCTCTCTCCCCTATCCCCTTAGCACACGTGGCGCTCTGTCTAGGTAATATTTCTTCTGTGCAGCAGCCTCATCTAGGTCACAGGCAGGGATCATGTCTTGTCACATGTAGCTTCTCTAGCACCTAAAACCAAGCTGTGGCTATATGAGAAATTTCATGAAGATTGATTGCCTGGGTGATCAACGTCAGACCATGCAGTCTGCAACCAGTGTTTGTGACCTGGGGATCAGCTGTCTTTGACTCTGGCTGATTGGAACTTTAACAGGCCAAAAAATAAATAAATAAAAAGTTTGTTTCCAAACAGTTACCACACAGCACAGATGCCCCTTCCTTCCCCAGTAGGGCCCCACCATGCCACAGGGCAACACGATTGCCAAAATAGTTTCCCTGAAAATTGCTTTCCTAGGATTCCCTTCCGAAGACAGCTGCAAGGAAACACAACTTGATCCTATGTATCCTGAAACCTCCTGGTAACACCAGTGTTCAGCAAAATCCAGGAGATGGGCTCTAGCCAGTAGGGGGTTATTAATGAAATATTGACAAGATCTCAGATACTGTGAGCTGAGTGCTATAAAATAAATGGTGCTCATGGCCCAAATCCCAGTGGAATGTGGAGGCCATCTGAAAAAAAAAGGGGAAAGGCTGAGCAGGGAGCTTTCTTTAATAAATCCAGAGTTCCCTCTTGCAGCTGAAGGGCACCTGAAATTCGACTCTCCAGCCCTTCCTCCTTCCCTTTTCTTGCCTCGTAAGGCCTTGGGGGTGAAAAGAACACACATGGGGGCTTTGGACTTCAGAGGGACGTGGCTTTGAGCAAGTCACTTCCTTCCAAACCTATGGAGATGTGAACCGAACACTGCACTTCACCTCCCAACATCCACTTCCCCTTTGGAGCCACACCAATAACTTGGGAGAGTTGATCTCAAGTCTAGGGTGGGCCCGATTGGTCCAAGAACAACACCATTTCTCCTGGTGGTGACCGGTTCTGGGATGGGCTACGACCTGATCTGGCCAAGGAGCTGGGAGGAAATGTCTGCTGGAGGCATCAGCCTCTCTCTACCCCCCACCCCCCCGACATCGGTGTTGGATCAAGAAGCCTCTTCTGACCACAAGCAGAGCCAGCCACAGGATGGAACCTACCCCAAGGATGGCAGAGCGAAGGTAATCAAAGAATCTGTATATTTGGTGATGTTGTTGATCAACTCGCCTAACTCTAATTCTTCCAGACTTCCCAGTCCCTAACCACAGACATCCCTGCCCTGTTTAAGCCAGCCTGAGTTGTCAACACAGTGTAACTGACCCCAGACAGCAGTCACATGGGGAAAGGCCAGCGAGCAACTGGTCACAGAGTAGGCGCTCAGCAAAGTTTTCTTCCTTCTTCCCTCACATCTACATAAAAGTAACCTGGAGAATGTGTCCCAAGAAAATCCCATCTCTTCCACTTGAGAGTTAACTCACGTGCTCTCCTGTGAGCCTACTATGGTGCTAGACTCGCGGTAGGTCTTCAGTAAATATTTGAATGACTCTTAACCTGGAACCCACCTCTAGACTGTGATGTTGATCATGCCTGGACTCCAGCTTATGGCTGGCTTGGTGGGGGTGAGAAGTGGTAACGGATGTGCACATAGACAGCAGAGGTCTCAGTCCTGTGTCTCGACTCTGGGACGAGCACCTGGAGCACAGGTCTCTCCCTGCTGCTCAGACACCTGTCACTGGTAAGGTGGAGACCTTCTGTGGCCAGTCACCTACAAAGCAAACCATCGGAGGAAGGTCTGGTATGCAGGGTATGTGGTGTGGTGTGGGTTTGTTTTTTCTGTTCATCATCTGTCAAGGAAATCCTCCACTATTTTGTCTGGAGGCATAAGCATGGAGCTGAGGCCCGCAGGGGAGTGGAAGTTAGCGGGAGGGAGTAGGAGAGCTCTGCCTCTTCGCCTGCATCTGGGACTGCATGGTACCATCCTCTACCTGGTATATTTTGCTCAGGCT
This sequence comes from Mesoplodon mirus, assembly GCF_964341445.2. Classification (NCBI taxonomy): domain Eukaryota; kingdom Metazoa; phylum Chordata; class Mammalia; order Artiodactyla; family Ziphiidae; genus Mesoplodon; species Mesoplodon mirus. Next base: position 53,235,600 of record NC_138979.1, read on the forward strand.
CTGGCTTTTTCCTCTGGTCCCCAATGGAAGTCAGGTTGAAATATAGAAGCAAGGGTAGCAGCAGGAGGAAGACACTTCCTTGGGGAGGAGAATCACTGAAAGTTACAGGAGGAATAAGACAGGGAGGAGGCGGAGCCATTGTATGACATAGATGCGTGTACTTCCCCTTCAGTGTCTAGCTCCTGGGCTTTGTACAGGGGACAGAATTTGGCCTGGGAATCATGGGATTTGGGTTCTGGTTCTAGCTGAATGATCTTGGGAACATTCCTTGACTTCTTGGAACCTCTTTGTTTTCATGAGTAAACAGATCTTCTGCCATGATTCCAATTGGCTCTGGGTGGTGGACATCTTTATATTTGACAGTTACCAATATTTTTAGTATTAATTACGTACTAGGAGTTCTGCTAGGTCATTTACAAGTATCGTCCTTTTCTTCATCACAGTGAACATTAAGTGCTTAAAACATGCCAGTCACAGTTCTAAGAACTTCATTTATATTAACTCATTTAATCCTGGCAACAACCCTAAAAGGTAGATACTATCCCCATTTTACAGATGAGGAAATTGAGGCACAATAAAGTCAAATGCTTTCCCTCAGTCCACACAGCTAGAAAAGAACAAATCCAAGAAGTGAACCCAGGCAGCCTGGCTCAGAATTGTATCCTCAACCTCTGTGCTCTATTTTACGTTACTTTTCTTAAAACAAATAGTGGTATTACCTCTATTTTATGGATGATGAGACTGAGAGAAATCATACAATTTGGCCAAGGTTACACAGCTCTTCAATGGTGGAGCCAAGTACCTAAACCTAGATGTGTCATCCAAAGGTTTTCTGCCATCTTGGACCCCTCTCAGTGGATTAAGAAACCCAAAGAGAGAAGACTCTTCAAACACCCAGGATGACCACCACAGCTTGGTGGACTTCATATTGGATAACCATGATGAGGGTGTCAAAATATAATTTTCAAAAACTAAAAACATGACTCTCAACACAAATATATAGTGAACATGTGTCAAAGATTTATTGAACTCATTGATGAAGGAACCAGCAGAATGACAAGATTCATTCCAAAAGATAGAAAAAGATTAATCATTGCTGAAAGAGCGTGTGCTGGCATAAGATTGTTAAATCGATTATCTTATAAGGCAACAAAACTATAACCTTTGGGTTGTAATCTATTCTTCCAGACAAAATCATGGTGCCTCTGTGAGACAAGAATCATTTGCATCCACTACCGGTCTCCTACAATTTCACATCTCCTTAGAGTAATCCAGTGTTCTGGTCACTGGTAAATAGAAGGTCAAAACGAAAGGAATACATCCTTAGAAAACACGATAAGCCTCTAATGGGTCTCCATGCAGTTGTTCTTTTTCCTAACTCCAAGTTTTGGATACTTTTTCTAAACCAGGGCACTGAACCGATGACCACCCCCCACCACCAAGGCTGCTGTAACCTAGAAGAGCGTGATATTTAAGATTAGAAGACCACCAGGTTCAAGCAGTGGCCCCACCACTTTGTGTGCTTATGCAAATCTCTATACTCTCTGAGCCATAGTTGCATCATCTATAAAGATTTTTTTTTAATTAGGATCACAACCCTCTCTTCCACCTCACAGAATCTTTGTGAGGATCAAGTAAGAGTGAATATAAGAGGATGGGGTTAGTCATTGTTTTGCCTTTTGATTGAAAGGGGTCCAGCCATTGAGTTCAGCCCCTGGATGTGAAGGGAGGCCTTTGATGGAAAGCAGGCTACACTGCAAAGCCCTTAGCTCTCTGGGATGCTCCAGCAAACACTGGTGCGTCCAAATGAGCAGGCATCATCTTCAGGCCGAACCCTCAGAACGAGGATTGCAAGAGACTTTGAAGACCTCAGTCACATTAAAGGGGCACAACTGCTGTGAAGGCTGTTTGTGACAGTGAAGCTTTGGAGGGACACCTTGATCCCGAGTCATTTCACCGGCTGTCCCAGCCTGAGCTCCGCAGCAGGCATCTGTCACAGTCTTAACCAGGGGTTGGCAAACTTCTCCTGTAAAGAGCCAGATGGTGGATATTTTAGTCTTGGCAGGCCACAAATAGCATCTGTCGTTGCATATTCTTTGTTTTTATTTTTGTCTTTTACAACCTTTTAAAAATGTAAAGGCCATTCTTGGGCTCCCTGACTGTGCAGAAATAAGCAGCAGGCTGAATTTGGTCCACAGGCCACAGATTGCCAACCCAAGTGTTACTAGCTTCGGAGGTAAGAGAGCGGCCCCTGAATCCTGTTTTCTTCATGTTGCAGCCGTGTGAGCTTGGGCAAGCTTCCTTTATCTCTCCGAGCCTGACTGTCCTCATTGGTAAAATTCTTTCTCAAAATACTTGCTGCTTATCTGCTATCTTGCCAAGCACAAGAGTGTTTATGAGGCTGAAATAAAATGAAAAAGTCCCGGCATGTCAAAAGAATGTGACAGAAGGCACAGCAGCTTTGCTTGAACCCTATAGCGGTTTGGGCTGCCCTGAGCAGGGGGTCACAAAAGTGGAGTTTGGTTTTGTGATGGTGGCCTGGAATCAGACAGGGCCACGTGACAGCATCCTGAGGACTCAGTTTGACCAGCGTGGGTTCCAAGCACCTGTATTTTTTTTTTAAAGGCTTCCTCGGCGAGTCTGACCTGCAGCCAAAGATGAGAAACACCCCCTGAAGAGTCTCCCACTTGCCCGTGCACAGGCATCTGCTCCAGGTGGTCTGAAAACGTGTCCATGCAGACAGCCTGGTGCCTCTGCTGGCCTCGTTCCCACCTGCATCCAGCTAAGCCTGGTGTCCTTCAAAGCAAAGCCTTCTCCCCACTGCACTGTGGGTCAAACTCCTGCTCAAGCCATCAGCTTGGAAGACTGTTTCGTGTCAAAATCAATAACAAGTGTTTTTCTGAGAGCACAGAAATGGCAACAGTAGTGGTGGCCAGATCTCCTACATGACCGCTGCAGGGAAGGAAGCTGGCCTTTCAGAGGGAGGCCTAATGCGAGCCTGTTGTCTGATGTACATTAGCCCCCCAGCCCTGATCAGACTCAGAGACTGAGGCTCAGAGAGGTCACCTAGCTGGCTCAAGGCCAGAGTTAATCAACAATTTTGATTAAGAGAGAAGTGCAATGAACCTCCAATGAGGATGGTTCCTCCTATGAATTACACTCCTGTAGTCCTATTAACACTTCCCTTTATGGCATTTTCTTTATGGCCGTGAGATTAGAACAGTAGAACACTGATGCTGAGAATTTCCAAAGGGTATTTTTTTTAACTTTTTTTTTCATTTTTTTAAATTGGAGTATAATTGCTTTACAATGTTGTGTTAGTTTCTGCCACATGGCGAAGTGAATCAGCCATACACATACACACATCCCCTCCCTCTTGGACCTCCCTGCCACCCCCCAACCCCATCCCACCCATCTAGGTCGTCACAGAGCACCAAGCTGAGCTCCCTGTGCTATACAGCAGGTTCCCAGTAGCTATCTGTTTTACACATGGTAGTGTATTTATGTCAAACCTAATCTCCCAACTCATCCCACCCTCCCCTTCCCTCCCTGTGTCCACACATCTGTTCTCTATGTCTGCCTTTCTATTCCTTCCCTGTAAATAGGTTCATCTGTGCCATTTTTCTAGATTCCACTATGCGTTAATATACGATATTTGTTTTCCTCCTTCTGACTTCACTCTGTATGACAGATTCTAGGTCCATCCACATCTCTACAGATGACCCAATTTCATTTCTTTTTATGGCTGAGCAATATTCCATTGTATATATGTACCACATCTTTTTCCATTCATCTGTCGATGGACATTTAGGTTTTTTCTATGTCCTGGCTATTGTAAATAGTGCTGCAGTGAACATTGAGGTGCATGTGTCTTTTTGAATCGCGCTTTTTCTCAGGGTATATGCCCAGTAGTGGGATTGCTGGGTCGTATGGAGTTCTATTTTTAGTTTTTTAAGGAACCTCCATACTGTTCTCCACAGTGGCTGTACCAATTTGCATTCCCACCAACAGTGCAAGAGGGTTCCCTTTTCTCCACACCCTCTCCAGCATTTATCGTTTGTAGATTTTCTGATGATGGCCATTCTGACTGGTGTGAGGTGATACCTCATTGTAGTTTTGATTTGCATTTCTCTAATAATTAGTGATGCTGAGCATCTTTTCATGTGCCTCTTGGCCATCTGTATGTCTTCTTTGCTGAAATGTCTATTTAGGTCTTCCGCCCATTTTTTTATTGGGTTGTTTATTTCTTTGATATTGAGCTGTTTGTATATTTTAGAGATTAATCCTTTGTCTATTGCTTCATTTGTAAATATTTTCACATTCTGTGGGTTGTCTTTGGAGCATTTTTTTTTTTTAATCTCAAAGGCTCATGGTTAACTCTTATTTAAGAAGCAAATTCCTCATCCCTTCATGGGAATTCAGACCCGGGGCACCTTGGAGCTGGAGATGCCCAGGTTGTCACTAAGTTGCTTTTATCCCATAAATATGTTCCTGAAAAGACTGGATAAGTAAAATCATTACATGATTTCAAATTTCTGTGCATGTTTTAGGGTTTTGTTTGTTTTGGAATTTTTAGAAATAGGAGAATACTTCTGCAAAGAGAATCATTTACCTTTATTTGGCTTGCAAATTCGGATTTTGGCATATTGGGTTTTCTTAATTATGTCTGTAATTTTGGCTGTTTCTTTAGTGACAGTTCCTCAATTCTCACAGATGGAGCTTGTACTTTGTGAAAGCCAACTCCTTAGTTCCTAAGATGGAAGCAGCAAATATTTCTTCAGTACCGCTGTGCTAGTTGATGCTGGACCAGATCACATACGCTGTCTCATTTATTACTCACAACAGTTCTGCAGCATGGGTTGTATTGGCCCCATTTGATAGATAAAGAAACTGAGGTGCAAGCTCTTGATCTGCTAAAGGATAGAAATGGCTTCCAATCTGGCTTTGTCTGACTCCAGGGCAAGTGCTCTTTCCAAGTCAGGAAGCACAAGGTTTTTCTCATCATTGAAAAACCAAGAGAAAGAAACTCCATCCTCCACCCCTGTATCCCCCCAGTGCAAATGCCTTCAGTAAATCCAAAGTCCAAACATTTTACATTAACCGAGCTCTCCTTTTACATAGTGAGAGAAGGAGCTGGGTCAGACACGCAGAGACCACCAGTGTGGCTGTATTCCCCCCGAGCAACTGGGAGCCTGGCCAGTCTGGGCCAGTCAGGTCAGCACCCAAGCCCAAGGAGACTGCAGGAAAGAGTGTGTGTGGTCTAATGCCTCACCTGACACTGCTCTCTGCTGGGTCAGTTTCCTGGGCTATAGGATGGGCCTGCTCCTGCTGCCTGCAGTACACCATGACCTGGAGGGAAACAGTTGTCCCCCCTTGTAAGGGACCCCTCATATTCATGATTCCCTAATCAGTGGATGCCCTCCCAAGGCACAAATCCTCCTCCCCACTACACATACCCTGTGAATTTGGAAGGACATTTTAAAAATACAATTTCAAACCCAGGCTCTTAACTGAACACTTACATTAATCTCAGTTGAGTTGCTGTTGCTTGCCACCAAATGTATCCTGATGAATGTAGCTTATATAATTCTTAGCACAGAGCCTTGCCTTGCATATGGTAGGCCTGCAAACGTTGTCAGTGTCTGTGGTTGTTAGTATTGTCTTTGTCTTTGTCTCCCGGGGTCAGTGCGTTGTCTTGCACGGTGTAGGTGGTTGTAGAGGTTGACCAAACTGACCAGCGAACGTGGCCTGAAAGGTCACCTGCAGCTCTGATGCCCCACAGCATAACAATGGTGCAGCCCTGCTCCAGTCTTGGTATTAAATGTAGCTCTCAACCTGCATAGCTAGTGTTGGTGGAGTACGTGCTCTGTGCTTGGGACCAATGCAGGAATCAATAAGGCTCTCAGGATGGAGGAAGTTTGTTTGGGACGGGGAAAACCATGGAAGTCTTTCTGGAAAGTTCACATATTCATTTAACAAATATTTACTGAACACTTGCCATGTAGCTAGGAGGTTAGGGTGCTGGGAAGGGCATGGAATGGAGTCAAGGGACCTGTCTTCATGATCCTGGCTCTGGGGTCCACGAGTAACTCACCTCCCCTCTCTGAGTCTCAGCCTTTCCAAGGGTAAGAGGTAGGGTGGGCAGGGGAAGGGGGTGTGTGGTTCGACTAGACTGGCAGCTTCCACACTGAACTTTCTAAGAGTCCAGGGTTTTAAGGAGGTTCCCAGGGGCCTCCTCTGTGGGAGCGTGTGCAGGGCAAGGTGAAAGTCAGGACCCCATGCCTGCTTGGACAGAGCTGCTTTTATCTGTGTTTTGTGTTGGGCTTCCATGTATAATTCCACTTGGAAAAGGGTTCTGCTGCTTTAAGAAAGCTTACAAACCAGGCAATCTCCAGGTCCCGTCCAGCCCTGACCATGTGGGAATATTTATGCCAGGTACCGTGTCCTTGGCTGGGGAAGCACAGAGCTGGACCCTGCCATCCGAGAGCAGGACAGGCAGGGAGGCGGGGCAGGGGAGAGGCTCCCCGGCCACACAAGAGCTCTTCTGTCCCAGGGAGAACTCCTTGGTGCCCACACTGTCCCGGGGGGCGGGCACGTCCCTGCGGAGGCTGCAGGGCCCAGGAAAAGAGCAGCTGTGGGCGAGGAGTCTGGAGACCTAACTGCAGTGCCAGCTCTGTCTCCTCCTCTGTGTCGTCTTGAGCAGGTTGTGAAAACCCCTCTGAACCTTGGTTCTCTTGAGTCACAGGCTCCTTTTGAGAACAAAAGAAGAGGGTGAACATGGCACTTGACACACAAGTGTTAATATCATTGTAAAAGGAAAATCAAGGTGGAAGGATCCATTTGAAGCCCGCGGACTACAAGCTACAGATCTGCACCCCTGGGCCAGCGAGAGACACCATCTGGTAAAGCCGTGGCGGCAGATATGCCCCGATCCCAGTCATGAAATGCTGTCTATAAGTGTTAAGTGTCTTTTCTTCCTAAATAGCTTATGTGCCATGACTGGCAATGTCCGGGCAGACTTCAGTCATCTTAGGCCTCCTATAACCTGTTATTGCATGCATTTGGAGGGTGGCAACGAAATGGTTAAAAACCTGGCTGTGTATTCAAATCCTGCGCTGCCACTTAATAATCTTTGTGCCTTGGTTTCCCCACTGAGAAGAGAGGAATAAAGATAGGACCTATGTCAGAGAGTTATGGTGAAAGTTAAATGCACAAGTACACATAAATGTCCTAGAATGGTGCCTGGCCCATAGAAAGGGCTCAGTATGTGTTAACCATTATGATGGTATTTGTACACTTGTCTGTCTTTGGCATCTAGTGTAGTACATGTGAGAGCTCAAAAATATCAGTGTAGTAAATGAATAACAGCTAATGTTTTTGTTATCCCTTTTGAAAGCACTTCACACATATTAACTTATACAATCTTCATACAGCCCTATGAGGTACTACTTACTACTCCCATTTTCCAGATGAGGACATAGAGGCACAGAGAAGTTAGTATCTGACCCAAAGGTGCAGAGCTGCAAAGTGGCAGAGTCAGGATTTGAGCCAGGCAGCGTGAACTCTGCAAACTTTACTCTTCTCCCCTCCGCCTACTAATGTTTATTTGTCAGAATATTTTCCGGATTATACAGCGAATATATGTTCAGGGTAAAAAATTTTAAGCTCAAAGAAGCATAATGATAAAAAAAAAAATCAACTTAAATTCCATCACCCGGAGACGAACACCTGGTTGACTGTCTTTGTCTGCATGTGCTGTGACTGGGTTTATGTCTATGCATAGTAGTTACATAATGAGATCATGACATCCCTGCACTTTTTCTTTATCGTGAGCACTGTCATGGGTGGAATTGTGTCCCCCCAAAAATCATATGTTGAAGTCCCAAGCCCCAGTACTTCAGGATATGACCTTATTTGGAAATAGGGTCTTTACAGAGGTAGTCAAGTTAAAGTGAGGTCCTTAGGGTGGGCCCTAATCCAACATGACTGGTGTTATAAAAAGGGGAAACATGGTCACAGAGACACCTATAGAGGAAAGACAATGTGAAGAGACAGAGAGAAGACAGCCATCTATAAGCCAAGGAGAGAGGCCTGGAACGGATCCTTCCCTCCCAGCCCTCAGAAGGGACCAACTCTACTACACCTTGATCTTGAACTTCTAGCCTCCAGAACTGTGGGACAGTACATTTCTGCTGCGAAGCCACCCAGTCTGTGGTGCTTTGTTCCAGCAGCCCTAGCAAACTAATAGCAGCACTTTAAAGCAGTCTTGGCGATCTCTGATTACCTCTTGCACCTTGTTTCCAACCCCTATTCCTTCCCCCACCTCCAGATTCCATCCTCGGATCAACATTTGTCTTTCATCCCTTCCCTGATGGAGTCCTCACTCTGAACCACCTTGAAGATGAACAGCTGGGGCCACTCCTATTGTACAGCCTTTCCCATTGGATGCAACTCGGTGCAGGGCCCCTGGAGTTTTTTTAATGGATCCAAATCATCTTTAATTAGTATCCTGTTCTGCTCTGGGTGATGGGACCAGAAAGCCTTTTGAAACCCTGAGGGAATATCTTAATGTGGACAGTGTCTGGTTCCCACTGAGGCCTCAACCTTCCTGAAAGAAGGTCAAGATTATGGAGAAGCAGGTAGGGAAGTTGTCCCCAGCTGGGTATCATGGAGGAGAAGGGCTGTCCACAAGCTATTGTCAGCGTTTCAAGAAAAGCCTAACAGACACCAAATGCTTTCATTCTTAACAGAGCCAAATTAAGTACCGGGCCAGCTGTCCAGGTTGCCAGTCTGTGAAGGCACCAAAACACCACCAAACTAAGTCAGAAAGATGGGGCCACTCAACACCTGTCTCCAAGTACAGCCCCCTATTTACCTGGTTAAAGGTAAGTGAAGGTGACAGCATTCTCTACAGGAAATGAGGATGGACGACCCCTCTGTGGCGCCTGTAGTTTTCCCCCATGAGGGACCTGTCCCGAGCATTCATGGCGGGTGGGGAGGCAGAGGCACCAGCAGCCCTAAGCCCGGCCAGTAGGCAGGCCCTGCAAGGCCAGTGTCAGGCAGCTGGACACATGTAAACGAGTGACGCCTGCTCTGTGCCAAACACTGGAAAGTTTTTTCCAAGTTTCAAGTCCTTTTAGATGCCTCCCAGAAGGTTATCAGCTCAGAACATCACAAAGACAAAAAGAGAGAAAATGAAAACTATGAAAGTCTGTTGATTAAAAAAAAAAAGAAAACTTTTTAAACCACACAAATAGACTTTTTAACTACCATGGTGTTAATCCCTCTGTCCTTGGTGAGTGTGAGAGAGTCAGGCCATCCAGTCACGGGTGACTGAAAAATGGGCAAGGAACAATATTTTCAAATAAGTTAAAATGTATTATATCCAGTGCATATGTGAACATAACAAAGGAGGTATAATGTTTTATTAAAAGAAAAACAATATCTCTCCACTCTCACCATCATTTTGGAGAAGGCTAGCAAGAGTACACCAAATACACATTTTAGCTGAAACTACAAGGCCAAGGTTTTTTTGTTTTATAAATTTATTTCTTTTATTTATTTTATTTTTGGCTGCGTTGGGTCTTCGTTGCTGCGCGCGGGCTTTCTCTAGTTGCGGCAAGCAGGGGCTACTCTTGCGATGCGTGGGTTTCTCATTGCGGTGGCTTCTCGTTGCGGAGCACGGGCTGTAGGCATGCGGGCTTCAGTAGTTGTGGCATGTGGGCTCAGTAGTTGCAGCTCTCAGGTTCTAGAGTGCAGGCTCAGTAGTTGTGGCACGTGGGCTTAGTTGCTCCGTGGCATGTGGGATCTTCCCGGACCAGGGCTTGAACCCGTGTCTGCTGCATTGGCAGCCGGATTCTTAACCACTGCACCACCAGGGAAGCCCCAAGGCCAAGTATATTAAAATAGTGAACAAAAGCCAAATATCATGATCATAGATAAACTTCTGGGATACAAGAATAAACCTGAAATTTTACTTTTAGATTTTAATTATTTTTCTAATTTTACTAAGGAAGATCTTATTTTAGTTATTAAAATTTTTAAATTTTAAACTTGGACCTGATGCTACAAGGAAAAAAACACTGAGCACCATTGGTTTCCAGATTGCTCCTGAGGTTACTATATTGCACAGTTCCATCATTAAGTAGGTTCCACGTTCAGCTGGCACACTATGATTTCACTAACCTTTTGACACAAGGCAGTATAATTTAAGAAAATGTTTTTCAGTAACCTGCTTTTATGATTTTTTAGCTGTGGTGGGCAGAATAATGACCCCCAAAGATGTTTACATTCTAATACCCAAAACATGTGAATGTATCACCTTACATGGCAAAAGGGACTTTCGTGGTGTGATTATGTTAAAATCTCAAGATGGGGAGATTATCCTGGATTATCGGGGTGAGCCCAGTATAATCACAAAGTCCTCATAAAGGGAGGCATGGGGGTCACAGTTAGAGAAGGAGAAGGGAAGACAACCAAAGCAGAAGTGGAAGTGATGTGATTACTGGCTTTGACGATGGGGAAGGGGCCATGAGCCAAGGAATGTGGGCAGCCTTGGGAAGGCAGAAAAGGCAAGGAACAGATTCTCCCCTAGAGGCTCCTGTGGGAATGTAGCCCTGCTGACACCTTGAAGTTAGGTCAGTAAAACCCACTTTTCACTCTGACCTCCAGAACGGTAAGATAATAAATTTGTGTTATTCTAAGCCACTAAATTTGTGGTTAATTTGTTACAGCAGCAATAGGAAACTAATAAAGTAACTTTGGGAAATCTATCTTTTTTTTAAAAAATCCTTCCTCTTCAACTTGTGAAAATGGTTAGTGGTCTATAGCAACAATTTTGACAATTTAAAAATTTAGCCTCCATAATTCAAAACTATAACAAATTATCTTTTTTTTCTTTTTTTTTTTTTTTGCGGTACGCGGGCCTCTCACTGCTGCGGCCTCTCCCATTGCGGAGCACAGGCTCCAGACGCGCAGGCTCAGCGGCCATGGCTCACGGGCTCAGCTGCTCCGCGGCATGTGGGATCCTCCCGGACCAGGGCACGAACCCGCGTCCCCTGCATCGGCAGGTGGACTCTCAACCACTGCGCCACCAGGGAAGCCCGGAAAATAGTTTTGACTTTGTAGCCCCGAGAGGGTCTTGGGGACTCTCTGAGACCCCTGCCCACACTTTGAGAACTCCTGAGCTAGACTGTTATATTTAGCCTAGCTCATTTAATTCTCCTAACACCTTGAAATGTCTATATTTCCTATTCCCATTTTGCAGATGAGGAAAGTGAGGATGAGAAATGTCTAGTAACCTGCCCTGAGTGACACAGCTACTAAACAGCAGCCAGGATTCAACCCTGCTCTCTCTGCCTCCAGGGCCTGCATGTGAAGAGAAGACTTGACCACTGGCAGGGCCAGGCCCGGGAAGGGCGTAGCTGGAGAGGCTTCAGGCCATAATGAGGGACCCCACAGTGGGACGAAGGGACCTTCCCATCAGGGAGCTGACGGGCCGTGAGGAGGAGCTGGAGCGTCCAAGTTTAACTGTATTGCATGAACGTGCAGAATGTGCACACACCTCTGACAGTGGGGTTTGGGGGAGGAGGTGCTGGAGCTGGGGTGGCGGTGTGGGGAGGCTTGGCTGTCCATCCAGGCTCCCCTGTGAGTCTTGTGCAAGGCACACCCTGGAGGGGCCGGCCTAGAGGAGCCTTCAGGCGACCCACCCTGGGACTCCCTCCCCAGCCCTGAGCTCTTAGCCCTGGATCCAGATGGGAATCTCAGGGTGGCTCGGTCAGCTGGGGGGTGGAAGATGGGTCTGTGCAGCCTGAGAGGAAAAGAGCTTGATTCTCACAAACCCGCATGGGAGAAGGATCAGCCCAGGCAATCTGGGGCCTTTTCCAGGACAATAATAGGTGATTTCGTTCCAAAGCCTCACGGTGGGAGTATTGGTTGAAATCCACCCAGAGTGAGAGTTGTCTATTAGAACAGCATTCCAGAGCTACCGCTGGCCTTCCGCTGGGGAGCTCTGTTTCCAATCTCAAAGATGTCAAACGATTTTAAAGGCACAGGAGCTCTGTTTTACCCAGCAAGGCAGCAACGGTGCAGAGCATGTGCCCGCTGGCATTACCACAGCAGATGCTCAAGGCAGCTCCATGGCAGCCCCCCACACCGTCTCCCCCCGACACTGTCTGCTTCCCAGCTCCAAAGTGGGCTAGAAGAAGATCTGGTCTTGAAAGGGGGTATGCCCATAGCTACCTACACTTCTGTGTGGGCGTGTGTGTCCACAGCCTCAGGCACACCCACGTTCCCTATTCACACACCTGGCTCCTGGGCACCCTGTCCTGAATCACAGGCCACGGCAGGTCCCCCGTGGCCCACGCTCCTGCCAGCCAGGCGTTCTCTGCATGCCACCTCCCAGGCATGCAGAGATGGCCGCAGGGATGGCCGCGCTCAGCAATCAAAAATAATACTAACAGCAGCTCACATTGTGCATCTCTTTACACCTCACGCTTCACTGCACCTGCCCTGTCTCTCGGGAGCTTCACAGAACCCTTAGGAGGTTTCAGATTTCCCTCCTTGAGAGGTGAGGAAGCTGTGGGTTGGCGAGGTGAATGGGAGAGCCTGAGGAGTGCAGGCTGAGCAGCACTGAGCCCTGGGTCTCTCCATCTCAGCCCAGGACTCTCTCTGCCGTGCAGGGTTTTGGAGTCAGGTGGGGAGCAGCAGAGGCACAGGGCAGCGGAGCCCACAGCGGGGAGTGCGGATAGCTGACCTCTGCTGGCCCATCAGCCATGAGTCCTCGCAGAGTCATTCTTTGACATTAGAAGCATACAAGTTTCAATTGGTCAAGGAACTTATTTGATCTTAATTCTCTCTCCTAGGGAGGCCCCCCATTTAGCCGATTCTCCTGTGCCCGGTTACCCTCTGCCTCCTGATTTCTGGGAGCAAGGTGCCTGCCATCGGGAATTTCAGGAGCGTTCCCAGGCAAGTCTAGCCTTTGAAAACCCCTTGTGTTGTGACCATGGCCACTTAGCGGGTTATTTAATAATGTGCCCCATGGGAAGGGACCCCATCTGATCTTTCAGCTGTGACGTGATAGCCCCTGTCTACCATCCCCGAGGTCAGGTCACAACAAGGAAGAGAGCTAACCTCACTCAGGGGACCCACAGGGAATGCTTTCCCAGGTAAAGCCGCCTCTGGGAAACAGCTTTTTGCCCCGACCAGAGATGGGAGAACTTTAGGGTGGCCCTGCCAGGTGCAGGCCAGGATGACCTCTAGGGGTCCCTCTAAATCTGCCGCAGTGGGAGGACAGCCCAGGACCATCCTGAATCTTTGCACTGAACTTCCCTTCAGCTGTGGCCGGGCAAACGAGGCCCAGAGCAAGCTACAGCAACAGGCCAGGCAGCCCCCCAGGGGCCACAGAAGCCTCAGGAGCAGGGGCCCAGGTGTGATACAGCCACTGCCACCTCTGACCATTCAGAGGGATCACGTGCAGATAAACGATGCTCGCCTGCAGCCTGGCTGAGGACACTGGCCTCAATGTTGAGTTTGAGTTGTCAGAAAAGACCTTATAAGTGGGTGCCACGGAACAGCTCAGCAGACCCTCCAACCAACAACACTGTCACTCCTGGAGGGCTTTCCCCGTCAGGTATGGGATTCTGAGGTTGATTCTGGCATGGAGGTGCGCTCACCCGGCCACTCAGGGCTTCTGGCTTCTAGTAACATCTATTTCACTCCACCTAGCTGCTTCCTGGGTCCCGGGAGTTTCCACTGAGGGGCTCCTGGAGCAACTCTCTCCAGCTGGACGTGGAGCTGGTGAGGATTCCAGCCCTCCAGGTGGAAGCCAGCAGCTCACAGCTCCCCTGCTAGGAAATGTCTCTGAGAATCTAAGAAAGGCCCTCTCCCAAGCAAAGCACTAAAATCTGTTCTCTGAAAGCCAACTTCCTCCTACTAAATTGTCGTCTCTTCTTAGAACTGCGTTCCTCAGCCCTGGCTTCCTCATGGGAGTGTGAGAAGAGCACATTTGGCCCTTCAGTCTGGGTCATTTTTGTGCTGGGTCATCAACTACAGTGTAAACTGCTTCCTGGGTCACCACGTATGACACTGACAGCCCACAGCCCTGCGGGGCACAGAAGCAGGTGGGACGGCAGGTGGATAAACAAACAACTGCAAGAGAATATGATCTGTCCTGCGTTGGAGGTGAAGACAAGGTGCTGGGAGAGTAGAGGTGGTCATGACTAATGCCCGTGGGAGCAAAAGAGGCTCTGAGGGCACAATAACACCTTGGTCTGCTGTGGAGAGTTGCCCGATTAGGAGGCTGATGGCATGCCCAGGTGAGGCCTGGAGGGAGGGCTGAACGTGAGCAGTGAACGAGCTGACCTCAACGTGCAATGACCCCTACGAAGGCTCCCTGGGGCAGCCGGGCCCTTACCTGCTCCTGAGAGAGGATTCTTAGAATTGGCTGCCTATGAAGGTGTGGGGTGAGTCAGGGTCACTGGGGGCAGGTGACAGAAACTCAGGGGACAACTTAGGCAAAGAAGAAGGCTGTAGGGAGACCACTGAGATGTTCACAGAATCAGCAGGAAATCTGGAGAAACCGGGCTTAAGTAGATGGGAACCAACCGGGGCAGCCAACAGGTCAAGGGCATGTCTCAGAAATACCTACTGTTGCCAAGAGTAATTTCTCACTGTCCCTGCATCTTGACGTCTTTCCTCCAAGAGTCTAAGTCCCAAATAGTAGAGACTTGGATCCCATCTCCACATTCTGGCTGCCAGCAGGACGAGAGCAGGACTTTCTGGTTCCTGGTGTCTGGGCGAGGGAGGCCCGGGGGCCTCAGGGACAGATGTCAGCCGTCCTCTGAATGTCCTTTTCTTGGCTGGAGAGGTGCTTCCTGTGGGAGATGGGCAGCAGTTCTTCCAAGTCTTTTATCCCTGCCCCTACACTATGGAAAAGTTTAGGAATACCCTGGGGGACCAGGGTGAGGGGAGGGAAGACGTTAATTTCCTAGTTTCTGCCTTTTCCAATGTGACTAATGTGTTTATCTTTATGGCTTTTTGAGAAAACATCTTTTAGGCGTGGAGATCCCACTATGTACTATGTGGGATAGGGTAGGGGAGTCCTAAACAGAACATAATGAGGACATCTCTGTAAGGGAATTTTTTTTTAAATTTATTTATTTTGTGTTTTATTTTATTTTTGGCTGCGTTGGGTCTTCATTGCTGCGCGTGGGCTTTCTCTAGTTGCGGCGAGCGGGGGCTACTCTTTGTTGCGGTGCACGGGCTTCTCATGGCAGTGGCTTTTCTTGTTGCAGAGCACGGGCTCTAGGCACGCAGGCTCAGTAGCTGTGACTCACAGGCTCTAGAGTGCAGGCTCAGTAGTTGTGGCGCACGGGCTCAGTTGCTCCGCGGCATGCGGTATCTTCCCGGACCAGGGCTCGGACCCGTGTCCCCTGCATTGGCAGGCGGATTTTTAACCACTGTGCCACCAGGGAAGCCCTCTGTAAGGGAATTTTAATGATCATAATTTATTAAATGTCCACTGTATGTCAGACATTGGGTTAAGTACATATTTTATGTAGCAGGGAGAAACATTTATTTTAAAAGCTTGCTATACACTACTTGTAATAGCCTCACACTGGAAACTATGCAAAGGTCCACCAACATTAGAATATTACACATTAATTAAGTTGGAGGATATTCATATATTGGAGTGCCATGCAGCAGTGTCTCACAGTGTGGCCCGCCCCTGTGAGTCCCTGAGATCCTTTCAGGAAGTCTGCCAGGTCAAACTATTTTCATAATAATTCTAAGACATTATTTGCTTTTTGCTCTGTGTTATCATTTGCACTGATGGTGCACGAGCAAGTGTGGGTTAAAGTCCAGGTGAGTGAACACAAAACAAGGCAGTAACACCCCCCGTACTGGTTGCTCCGTTGTATTCCTCATTGTCCTACATTTTCTCAGCAAAAAGAATTGGCAGTTTCACTTAAGGCGGTATCTTGACGAAACAGTAAAAATTCTTAATTTTATTAAGCCTCAACCCTTAAGCACATGTCTCTAATATCCTGTGTGACAGAATAGGAAGTACACATAAAGCACCTCTGCTGCATAGCGAGGTAGAGTAGATGTCGTGAGAAAAAGCATCTGTGTGATTGAGGCTCGAGCTGAACTAGCCACCTCCTCGTATGTGATTCTTGGTCCACATGAACAAGAGGACCAAGGATTAGAAATGGGATTGCTGGGCCATAGGGTATATGTGTTCAACTTCATGAGAAGATACCAACTGTTTTCCAAAGTAGTTACACTAAATTGCAAGAATGTATACAAGATCTTGTGAATCCACTTTCTCTCCAGCACTTGGTATTGACAGATTTTTACATATTTTGCCCTCAAAATTGTTATAAAATGGCATCTCGTTGTAACTTTTATTTGTGTTTTCCTAATTATTGAGGTTGGATGTGCATCAACAATTTAATGTAGATTCTCAAAAAAAAGAGAAATATCACATCAAATTATAATTTAAAATTTGTTTCAAAAATTTTTAAATGAATAATGGTGTGCATTTATTTATCTATACAATTACATGCCATTTTCTACTTTAATGTAGCCATTTCCAATCTAAGTTTTCTCTGCATTTGGGGTCTAAAGATTCTTCCTATTTGAGGCAAATACTGCCAAAGAAATACAGAGTTACGGAGCCTGCACCCGTGAACTTGACCTCCTGAGTGTTCTTAGTAAAGACAGTTAATATGTCAGGTTTTGCATGCATTTCCTATTTGGTTAAATGCATGGTTTCATTTTCTCTGTAATTGAATTACATATCACTGGAAATCTGAAAGTCAGCCAGACATTTTTGACAAATGGATGCGTCTTGTCTAGTGATAATCTTCCACGAGGCACGAATAAGCCCCAGCAGCTTCTCACAGCTCTCACTTCTGTGATCTACTGGGAGAGACTTGGCTGAGTCTGCACAGCCTCGTAATGACAACCACGTAACGACTCACTCTTCTATTTGCTGCTAGCAAATTTTGGTTTACATCAATTAAAAGACACAAGCTGCTCTCAGAAACGTGCAAGAGTGAAAGAGCGTGCATCTTATGTTTCTTCTAATTATTTATTAATTAAAATTTAAATATGCCCATATGTGGATATAGGTACAAGTATATAAACATGTGTGTGTGTGTATTTGTGTAGCCAACCTTTACTGAGCATCTCCTAGGCAATAAATTCCATGTCAGGGACTCTCCATTCATTATGTGACATAGATAATTTTGTGAGGTAGGTAGTATTATCCTCATTCTAAAGAAAGCTGAGATTCAAAGAGGCAAGATAACTTGACCACGACTCACAAGTGGCAGAATCAGGATTGAAATCCAGCTCTACCTGGCTTCAAAGCCCATAAACTTCCTATCATGCCGTTAAAGGCACAAATGTCAAAGGTGATGAGTCTCTTTTTTAGGTATTACTGGGTAAGATCTCAGACAAATTGTTGCCCGGTTTTGCCTGTTATGTCTCTAAGGGTGATGCCTCCGTTTATGAAGAGGTTACTGGCAGGGACAATGGAGGGACGTACTAGAGAGTTGAGCCATGTTAAAAATAACAACAAGGTTATTTATTCCTAATCCCGTTAAGCTCCCTTGAGCTGTGTGCAAACTGATCAGGGGAGGGCATGTTAACTGGCCCCCGTACAGGTGGGCCTAAGGTTGCTGTTATAATCTCCTGCATTTTCCCACCTCAGCCTGGGCTCCATGTCACTTTTTCTAGTGTTGGTTGGTGCAAAACCCTAACTTTTCTTGTTATGATGAACAATCATAAAACTGATGAGCTGTTGTCAACAAAGAGGCTCAGGCTAGGCCCTGGAAATGCACTTCTTTTCATTTGAGGTGTCCTAGTCCAGAGTGAGGAGGAGCTCAGGATGGGGGCTGACACATGGTGTCAGGACTCGGGGTTTGGGTTTTTGCCAGCCTACAATTTACACACTGGTCTGGTGTGGAGGTCCTACAGGCCTGAAGAGATCTGAGGTGGAGGTGGGAGGGGCTATTCCCCACCATTTCACAGCATGACCCTCATTTGTCTTGGACAAGTAAAAGCTTGTTTGGGTTTTTTTCAGATCTTCCCAAAGGAGTGTGTTCCTTCACCTTCCTCAAATGTATAGCTTTATCTGGCCATTCACAAACTTTTCACAGCCAAGAACCCATTTAACAATTTTCCCCCCATGGGCCTCATCTTTTTTCTTTTAATTAATTAATTTATTTTTGGCTGCGTTGGGTCTTCGTTGCTGCACGCAAGCTTTCTCTAGTGGTGGCGAGTGGGGGCTACTCTTCATTGCACGTGCTTCTCATTGCGGTGGCTTCTCTTGTTGTGGAGCACGGGCTCTAGGCACTCAGGCTTCAGGAGTTGTGACATGTGGGCTCAGTAGTTGTGGCTTGCAGGCTTGGTTGCTCCGCGGCATGTGGGATCTTCCCGGACCGGGGCACGAACCCATGTCCCCTGCATTGGCAGGCGGACTCTCAACCACTGCGCCACCAGGGAAGCCCTATTTTTTTTTTAAATTCTATTTTTACTTATTTATTTTTGGCTGTGTTGGGTCTTCGTTGCGGTGCACGAGCTTCTCATTGCAGTGGCTTCTCTTGTTGCAGAGCACAGGCTCTAGGCGCGCAGGCTTCAGTAGTTGTGGCACACGGGCTCAGTAGTTGTGGTGCACGGGCTTCGTTGCTCTGCGGCATGTGGGATCTTCCCGGACCAGGGCTCGAACCCGTGTCCCCTGCATTGGCAGGTGGATTCTTAACCACTGTGCCACCACGGAAGCCCTGTACTGCTTTTTAAACTTAAAATTTCAGTTGCTCATTGCTAGTATATAGAAATATAATTGGTTTTTGTACATTGACCTGGTGTTCTCCAATCTTGCTAAACTTAGTTCTAATAGCATTCTTTAAGAGTCCTTGGATTTTCTACCTAGACACTCATGCCATCTGCAAACTGAGACAGTTTTATATTTTCTTTTGCAATCTATGTGTTTTATTTCTTCTTCTTGCTCTGTTATGTTGACTAGAATCTCTAGCACAATGTTGTATCCACCTTTAGATGATAGGCCCTTTGCTTTGAAGAGAGGCTTTGTTATCTCCACAAGATGATGGTGGAGTTACTACATTCTCCTAAGGAACCTTGATTCTAAGGAAAGAGCTATTGACGTTCAGCTCATTAATAACAGTACATAACATGATCAACTGCCGTGTCTAAGATCCCATACTCTGAAGTTTACATATATTATTTCATCTGATCTTTATATCTTTATATCAGCCTTATGAGATCTATATTATTAACCCCAGTTTTGAAATGAAGAAACAGGCTCAAAGAATGTAAGAAACTTGCCTAACATAACACAGTTTATTCTTTTCAGGTGGTGAATCCAAACCTGGTGCTTTTGTGAACACTTGAGTTGTCAGAAAAGACCTTATAAGTAAGTGCCATGGAGCAGCTCAGCAGACCCTCCAACCAACAACACTGTCACTCCTGGAGGGCTTTCCCCGGCAGGTACGGGATTCTGAGGCTGATTGTGGCATGGAGGTGCACTCACCCGGCCACTCAGGGCTTCTGGCTTCTAGTATCATCTATTTCACTCCACCCAGCTGCTTAACCAATATCCTGATTGCCCTTAAAAAGGGAAAGTTTTTTTAAAAAAAGGATTTTTTTTTAAGAGACAGCATGACATGGGAAATAGAAAAGTGTGATCTTTCCACAGAAAGATAGATGCTTTCTATCTCCAAAGTCCATGTTCTTCCCACTATACTATACTACTTATGGTCCAAATTGTTTTCAGCAGACCCCAATCTGTCTACACATGATAGGCCTTTGAGGAGCTGTTAAAAATTATGACTACCTGAGTCTGTCCCCCAAAGAGCAATTAAATCTGAATCTCTAGGGCTGGGGCCTGACCCTGGGTACTTCTTACAAAACTACCCGGTTGATGCTGAGCTACATTCGGGACTGAGAACACTAGGCCTGCTATTCCTAAAGAGAGGGGTACTCCTACCCTTACAGCACAGGGACTAGAGGGGCCTGGTTCTTGAATCTGGAAGCCATGGGTAATGAATGCTTAGCAGGAAGCAACTGCTATGTCTGCTTTGGGCCTGGGAGGCTCAGGGCTATAAAAGGCAAAGCTTTCTCCTTCATTTATTAAATGCTAGTAAATCCAAGGAGTGTGTCATGGTATTTTAGCATCAACTTATCACACATGTTTGTGCTGGCTTACGGTTGAAATCTTGATGGAAAACAGGTGGGACTCCTCAAAGCTGCTGTTAAGGACTTAATGGGTTGCAAAAGGATGCTAATGAAAAAGTTTGATGAGAAGAATGTTGCCATTTCAGAGGATATGGGAGGGCAGGGAAGGGGAACGCTCACCTCTCAGAGGCACTGGGCCTGCTGGGGCATCTTTCAAAGCAGAAAGCCAAGTTCCTTACATCTCTGTGGAAGGCAATAGTATCCCTGAAATGTGCTCCCTGGAGTAGCCATACTTACAAAGAAATGAAACCTTCTCTCTACCGTGACAGATCGAGTCTGTGGTTGAGTTATTGGCAGGGTAAAGTAATTGCATTTTTAGACCAGTTATTACTAAAGCTTTAGGATGCCTTTAGAAGTTTTCTCACAGTAGGTATGATATCCAATTCTGGGTAACATTACCTGGTTTGAAATGTCCCTATAACTTGGGTCACATTGTTGTTGTTATTATAGTTTACTTTTTCCCATAATAAGGATAAAATGTACATCATGGAACGTTTAGAAATTGCAGAATAGTAGCCAACTTGAGGCTGAGGAGATGTGTTGCTAGAACTCTCGTATCATCACTTCATTTAATCCTCGCAAGAACCCCCAGAGAGGAGAAGCACTACCCCTATTTTCAGACAAGAACATTGAGGCTCCTGTGATTTGCTCAGAGCTCCCACCTGGAGGCAGGTGGCCTGGCCCAAAGCTCATTCTCATCCCACTCAACTACCCTCACAGCTGTAGCACATCTTGGAATCCTTTCTTTCAGCCTGTCTTGTTTTTTTGGGTTTTTAAAAAATTTTTTTATTTAACAAATTTAATCAGTTATACATATACTGTCTTGTTTTTAAGCAAGTATTTTTATTTTTAATATAATGTTTGGGTTCCATACTTTTGAGCACATGAAACATCCAGTTTTGCTTCCGGCTTTTCTTTTGTATGTACCTTTATCGTAGAAATGGCTTCCCAGGTAGCGTTTAGCCTCTGCACATCCATTTGACACATGGCCCACTATTCCAACAAGAGGCTTTGAGGTGAGTCCCTCCCGGATGGAGTCCCGCATGGAAGGTTTGTCTTGGCAGACTTGGCTGTGGATGAAACTCGGTTCAAAGCGCACAGCACTCTCATGGAGAGGAGTTGGGTGCTGTGGGAGTGAATGATGGGACGGCAGATCCAAAAGGAAGTCAAGAACTGGTTTTTCCCACCACTTAGGCTGATTACAGCTCAAGTCTTTCTTAGCAAACCAATATCCTGATTGCCCTTAATAAGGGAAAGTTTTAAAAAATAAGGATTTTTTTAAAGAGACAGCATGACATGGGAAATAGCAAAGTGTGATCTTTCTACAGTTATATGTAAACCCAGAAAGAGGGGGTGAGGGTCTGTGCTGGCTTCTTGGAGGGAGTGCCTGGCAGAAAGAACCCCCATCCTGGCTCTGCAGGCCGAGCAGGCAGGCAAAAGCTGTGGGAAGCAGAGGAAACAAACCAGACAGATTGAAACAGGCCCCAGGGAGACAAGGGCTGGTGGTGGAGAAGAGAGGCAGGCCTGGATTTCTGGCCAAAAAGGCAAAAAGCGGAGATCACGCTTGTCTTAGAACCCTATGCAATTAGGAAAATCCCCAATCCAAGATGGCAGTAGTTGGCAAATCTCTTTTATAACTTCTGCATCAGGTTAAGGGGACAAAACCCACTTCTACATTTTTCTGGCTAAGGTCTTACCTTGGCTTTCTTTTTTCCACAATAGATTCACTGACCCACACTGGAGCTTGTGGGTTGGGTGAGTGAGTGGGGACCACAAAACATGCCATTACCACGACAGAGTAAACATTTCTCTGTGCAAGTCAGGATCCCTCTGCTTCCTTTCAACTTATGGGTTTGGCTACTTAACTACCAGGGCTTCTGGTGGGTGGCTGGCCCCAACACTCCACCAAATGCCCTGGCTTTTCTCCCCTTCGTTTTTTGACTGGGTGCTTTTTTGCCGAAGTATAAAGGAAGGAAAAGTCTGAAATGTTTTCTCCAGCTCTCAAAGCCCCGAGTCCTACGAGGGGGAATTGAAAACAAACCACTCTTGGACGCTGAGCAGAAGTGGCAGCAATATCTCTGCTTAGAAATCTGCAGGTGAAGGAGAGTCTGTTTCTCATTAGAATTCTTGGCAAAGCGTTTGGAGGCGCATCTGGAAAAGAAGGGAGAGGGCCTGTCGGTGAGGTTTGTTTAATAAGCCCCTTTCTCCCATCACTCGTCTGTTGGCTTTTCCCTCTCCAGGTCATCTGGGACCAGGTTTCCCAGTCCCTCTCTATCCCCGTCATGTGTCTGTACATAATCTGGGTATATTGCATTTAAAGTGGAGAATTCAAATAAGGAAAACCCATTCCACTCATAATTTTTCTAAATGTCAATTGAAGTTCTCCCGCAGACAATCTCATTTTCACAGATGCAGTGAATTTCAAGGGCAAGTGTCAATAATAAGGATCTCATATTTATTCACATAGAAGTATTTCTGGGGGTGATATCTTAGCCATTGCTTTCGTCTGAGCATCACAACATTTGCTTGAGGTAGCAGATCTCCATTTTACAGATGGGAAAAAACAAAACAAACAAAAAACAAAGAATACCAAAAACCCTGAGGCCCAGAGAGGGTAGGTGACTCACATGAAGTTTCACAGCCAGTGAGGGCCACAGCTGGGATTATGAGTTCAGTCCTAACCCACCACAGCATATTGTGGATCAGACCACATATTATCCCTCCTTGGAGCCACCTTTCCCCAACCCCCACCCCTTCCCCTTTCCTGAATGTTTCAGGTCTAAGCTTAAATGCCTGTTCCTCCAGGAAGCCCTCTCTGATCCCACCTCACCCTCAGGCTAAGGTAGGGCTCCCTATTAGCACTCTGTGTATTTTTTTCTTTATGGCACTTACCACAAATTTTAATCGTAGTGTTGTGTGATTCTTTGCTTAATATTTTCATCGCCAGTGAGACTATAAGCCCCTTGTGAACAGGAGCTGTGTCCAGTCTTATTCATCATTGTAGATGACCAAGACACCACTCAGCACAGTGCCTATGACATGATGGGCCCCACCACACACACACACACACACACACAGAGTTTGTGAAATACATAAACAAATGAATGAAAAATTCCCCAACACAGTGGTGAAGGCTGAACCCAGTCCAGCTTCCTAACTTCCTTGGTGAGTCAGCCGATGAGGGATTTCACAGGGAAATTTCTGGAGATTCTCATCAATGCTGTGTGAAACCATTTTGCTAAATATTGAGAAAGTTTTGAAAAGGTTAGAGACTGAAAGACTCTGAATCATGCAAGAGTTCTCCTTGTTTCCACCCGGGAGAGTGTAAGGGACAAATAGATCAGGGTGCCTACAGAAGTTAGCTCACACCCCATGAGTTCTTCCCGGCTCCCCATCAGCTGTGTGCTCTGGGGGACCATCCCCGCTTCGTGGGTAGGTGCCTGAGGGCATGATTCAGTCTCAGTGATGGGCTCAGTCTCCCTGGACTTGCCCACCGGTCCTTTGGCTTGGGAGAGCTCCAGCACTTAGCTGGCCAGCATCAAAGAGAGGTTGGGGCACACCTCAACACATCATTCACGTGGGGAAACTGAGGCCAGAGAGGGGGAAGGACTTGTCTGCTGGTGGCAGAGCTGGAACCAGAATCTGGGATGCCAGACTCTTGGTCTGATACTCTCTTCACTGCCACTCAGTCCATCAGAGGTGCACTCAGCATTTGGCACGTGCTCTGTGCTGTCCAGGCTGCATTCTCAAAAAGAAGCAAAAAGTCTTGAAAATTAGATACACAAAGATTAAACATACAAAATAAGTGTAAGCTATGGTCCCACCTTCCAGGAACTTACACTTTCACTGGAGAGTGAAACGAAATTCCCAAAATGGTGACCAATGGAAACTTGTAAGTCTAGGCCATTACCTGCTACATTGTATAGAACAGACCTAAGCACTGAGAATTCCTGGAGGAAATTTGACAACTGTGTACAAGCCTACAACTCTACCTTGAGTGAAACCATGGCACGGTGAGAAATTCCGTATGTCAGGGGGTCCTTGAGGATGCAGTGTGGTGGCAAAGGGCACTGTCTTTGGAGTTAGACACCCGGGCTCTGCCGCTTCCTCGGCCTGTGACCAGGTCATTGGCCTCCCTCTGACTTTATCTTCAAGTCTGTACAATGGGGTAAGATAACAAAGATACAGCCCTCATAAGGTTGCTACAAGGATTACATTATGTGACAGTTGTCAGGCATAAGTTAATACACAATAAATAGTATATATTAGTAAAATAAAACTATCTGGAGCTAGAATGGGTTATCTCAGGAGGCAGTGAGTCTCCAGTCACCAATGATGTTCAAACTCTTGCTCTAAATTATAGAAGGGAGTAGATTATAGAACTAAGTGACACTTCAGGTCCTTCCAAGACTGATCCCAAGATTAATTCTCAGGACTTGAGCTGGTCCTTGAGAATGACTAGGCCCTGGCCAAGTGGGAAGAGGGGAAGGATAGTGGCCTAGAAGGTAGGAACAGCAAGAGGTGAGGCTTGGAGTTGGCCCGGAGCCCGAGGGCATTGTTCTCATTTCCAAAACTCCATCCTACTCCGGTTTTCTGAGCTTCTGGTGGAGGGGTTCTTTATCTACAGTTTCCAGAGGTGTGCCCAGGGTTTGCAGTAATGCTGAAGTCTTCCATTTATGTGTATCTGAGTTTCATGAACTACTGAGGGAAGGGGAGTCTGTGATATGTTTTCTTCATTAATACTAATGGGTTTAAGGCGCATAGCACAGGGAGATCAGCTCGGTGCTTTGTGACCGCCTGGAGGGGTGGGATAGGGAGGGTGGGAGGGAGACGCAAGAGGGAGGGGATATGGGAACATATGTATATGTATAACTGATTAATTTTGTTATAAAGCAGAAACTAACACACCATTGTTAAGCAATTATACTCCAATAAAGATGTAAAAAAAAAATACTAATGGGTTTAGATCATGATGGTTCACTCCTGCTCATCAGGGCAGTTTTCCAGTGGGCCTCCCTGATTTCCCAGTGATTGCTTATGAATTCAGCTGAAACAACCTTCCTCCCATTGAAACAAACTGAGGTCATTTACTGCCTTGTCAAGCTTTTGCACAAACCTCTACGTGGAAAAGCGTTACTGGAGATGGAGCTGGTACAGGGAAGGCATTTCACTAGGAACAATTTACTCTGACATTCTCATGACTTTATAACTTTTTTTAAAAGTAAACACCATAAGAGCCTGCTGCCACATTCAGTTACCCCAAGATCTAATGATGTACAACTTTTATCAGCAACGTTGACAGGGAAGGATAATGGTTCTGGATTACCCCAAAATGGGGACTTCTGAATTCCTGCCCAGGGGACCCAAGAGAAGATGCTGTGGACATTCTGCTCAGAGAGGCTGAAAGTGATGACTACCTAATGTACAAAGTAGCACTTTAAACCCCAACCGCCTCTGTAGGACTGCTTGAAAAACTAATTGGAAACAACCTCAGATATTCTATACCCTCTCATTTCAGTTACAACTGGCTGCTTTGTCTACAGTTCAGACAGAGTTGGCAGCTGGGAGGGGATAGGGGGTGGGAAGTCGGCTCCTGGAGTCCCTGATGGGGCCCTTTGCAGACAGCCAATTATTCCCCGACTATCTCCCAGGTTGCAAAGGAGAGTAATGTTTGGGACCCCCCTCCTTGCCTTCCTTGGTGCCTGAGGACCCCCAGAATGAGGAGGGAAACCACACGCTCCCTGTGGCATCATGCACTTTTCCAGCTGGTGGTTTTAGTGACGGTTCTCTGCTGTGCCGAACAGAGGAAATCAGTTCTGCTGTTGCTCTACAGGGCAACAATTTTAAAGAATAAAAAAATAAATGTACAAAAAAAGAAAATCCATATTTCTTTTTATGGCTGAGTAATATTCCATTGTATATATGTGCCACACCTTCTTTATCCATTTATCTGTCGATGGACACTTAGGTTGCTTCCATGTCCTGGCTATTGTAAATAGTGCTGCAATGAACGTTGTGGTACATGACTCTTCTTTTTTGTTTGTTTTTCTGTTTTTCGGTACGTGGGCCTCTCACTGTTGTGGCCTCTCCCGTTGCAGGGCACAGGCTCCGGACGTGCAGGCTCAGCGGCCATGGCTCACGGGCCCAGCCACTCCGCGGCATGTGGGATCTTCCCAGACCAGGGCACGAACCCGTGTCCCCTGCATCGGCAGGCGGACTCTCAACCACTGCGCCACCAGGGAAGCCCAACTCTTCTTGAATTATGGTTTTCTCAGGGTATATGCCCAGTAGTGGGACTGCTGGGTCATATGGTAGTTCTATTTTTAGTTTTTTAAGGAACCTCCATGCTGTTTTCTATAGTGGTTGTATCAATTTACGTTCCCACCACCAGTGCAGGAGGGTTCCCTTTTCACCACACCCTGTCCAGCATTTATTGTTTCTAGATTTTTTGATAATGGCCATTCTGACCAGCGTGAGGTGATACCTCACTGTAGTTCTGATTTGTATTTCTCTAATAATTAGTGATGTTGAGCATCTTTTCATGTGCCTCTTGGCCATCTGTATGTCTTCCTTGGTGAAATGTCTATTTAGGTCTTCCGCCCATTTTTTAACTGGATTGTTTGTTTTTTTGGTATTGAGCTCCATGAGTTGTTTGTATGTTTTGGAAATTAATCCTTTGTCTGTCGTTTCATTTGCAAATATTTTCTGCCATTCTGAAGGTGTCTTTTCATCTTGTTTATGGTTTCCTTTGCTGTGCAAAAGCTTTTAAGTCTAATTAGGTCCCATTTGTTTATTTTTGTTTTTATTTCCATTACTCTAGGAGATGGGTCAAAAAGGATCTTGCTGTGGTTTATGTCAAAGAGTGTTTTTCCTATGTTTTCCTCTGAGTTTTATAGTGTCTAGTTTTACATTTAAGTCTTTAATCCATTTGGAGTTTATTTTTGTGTATGGTATTAGGTAGTGTTCTAATTTCATTCTTTTACATGTAGCTGTCCAGTTTTCCCAGCACCACTTATCAAAGAGGCTGTCTTTTCTCCATTGTATGTTCTTGCCTCCTTTGTCATAAATTAGGTGCCCATATGTGTATGGGTTTATCTCTGGGCATTCTATCCTGTTCCATTGATCTATATTTCTGTTTTTGTGCCAGTACCATACTGTCTTGATTACTGTAGCTTTGTGGTATACTTTGAAGTCGGGGAGCCTGATTCCTCCAACTCATTTTTTTTCTCAAGATTGCTTTGGCTATTCAGAGTCTTTTGTGTTTCCATACAAAGTGTAAAATTTTTTTTGTAATTCTGTGAAGAATGCCATTGGTAGTTTGATAAGGATTGCATTGAATCTGTAGATTGCTTTGGGTAGTATAGTCATTTTCACAATACTGAGTCTTCCAATCCAAGAACATGGTATATTTCTCCATCTGTTTATGTCATCTTTGATTTCTTTCATCAGTGTTTTATAGTTTTTTGAGTACAAGTTTTTCGCCTCCTTAGACAGGTTTATTCCTAGGTATTTTATTATTTTTTGTTGCAGTGGTAAATGGGAGTGTTTCCTTAATTTCTCTTTCTGATTTTTCGTTGTTGGTGTACAGGAATGCCAGAGATTTCTGTGCACTAATTTTGTATCCTGCAACCTTACTAAATTCATTAATTAGTTCTAGTAGCTTTCTGGTGGCATATTTAGAATTTTCTATGTATAGTATCACGTCATCAGCAAACAGTGACCGTTTTACTACTTCTTTTCCAATTTGTATTACTTTTATTTCTTTTTCTTCTCTGATTGCTGTGGCTAGGACTTCCAAAACTATGTTGAATAAGAGAGGCAAGAGTGGACATCCTTGTCTTGTTCCTGATCTTAGTGGAAATGCTTTCAGTTTTTCACCATTGAGTATGATGCCTGCTGTGGGTTTGTCATACATGGCCTTTATTATGTTGAGGTAGGTTCCCTCTATGCCCATTTTCTGGAGAGTTTTTTTTTATCATAAATGGGTGTTGAATTTTGTCAAAAGCTTTTTCTGCATCTATTGAGATGAGCATATGGTTTTTATTCCTTAATTTGTTAATGTGGTGTATCACATTGATTTGCATATATTGAAGAATCTTTGCATCCCTGGGATAAATCCCAGTTGATCATGGTGTATGATCCTTTTAATGTGCTATTGGAATCTGTTTGCTAGTATTTTGTTCAGGATTTTTGCATCTATGTTTATCAGTGATATTGGTCTATAATTTTCTTTTTTTGTGATATCTTTTTCTGGTTTTGGTATCAGGGTGATGGTGGCTTCGTAGAATGAATTTGGGAGTGTTTCTCCCTCTGCAATATTTTGGAAGTGTTTGAGAACGATGGGTGTTAGCTCTTCTCTAAATGTTTGATAGAATTTGCCTTTGAAGCCATCTGGTCCTGGACTTTTGTTTGTTGGAAGATTTTTAATTACAGTTTCAATATCATTGTGATAGGTTTGTTTATATTTTCTAATTCTTCCTGGTTCAGTCTTGGAAAATTGTACCTTTCCAAGAATTTGTCCATTTCTTCGTAGTTGTCCATTTTATTGGCATATAGTTGTTTGTAGTAGTCTCTTATAATCCTTTGTATTTCTGCTGTGTCCATTGTGATTTCTCCTTTATCATTTCTATTTTACTGATTTGCATCCTCTCCCTTTTTTTCTTGATGAGTCTGGCTAACGGTTTATCAATTTTGTTTATCTTCTCAAAGAACCAGCTTTTAGTTTTATTGATCTTTGCTATTGTTTTCTTCATTTCTATTTCATTTATTTCTGCTCTGATCTTTATGATTTCTTTCCTTCTACTGACTTTGGGTTTTCTTTGTTCTTCTTTCTCTAGTTTTTTTTTTTTTTTTTTTTTTTTTTTTTTGCGGTACATGGGCCTCTCACTGTTGTGGACTCTCCTGTTGTGGAGCACAGGCTCCAGACGTGCAGGCTCAGCGTCCATGGCTCATGAGCCCAGCCGCTTCGCAGCACGTGGGATCCTCCCTGACCGGGGCACGAACCTGTGTCCCCTGCATCGGCAGGAGGACTCTCAACCACTGCGCCACCAGGGAAGCCCTCTCTAGTTGTTTTAAGTGTAGGGTTAGATTGTTTATTTGAGATTTTTCTTGTGTCTTGAGGTGAGATTGTATTGCTATAAACTTCCCTCTTAGAACTGCTTTTGCTGCATCCCATAAGTTTTGGGTCATCATGTTTTCATTGTCATTTGTTTCTAGGTATTTTTTGATTTCCTCTTTGATTTCTTCAGTGATCTCTTGGTTATTTAGTAGCGCACTGTTTAGCCTCCATGTATTTGTGTTTTTTACAGGTTTTTTCCTGTAATTGATTTCCAATCTCATAGTGTTGTGGTCAGAAAAGATGCTTGATATGATTTCAATTTTCTTAAATTTTCTGAGGCTTGATTTGTGACCCATGATGTGATCTATCCTGGAGAATGTTCCATGTGCACTTGAGAAGAAAGTGTATTCTGCCACTTTTGGGTGGAATGTTCTGTAAATATCAATGAGATCTATCTGGACTATTGTGTCATTTAAAGCTTGTGTTTCCTTATTTGTTTTCTGTTTGGATGATCTGTC
The DNA here is from genome assembly GCF_964341445.2 of Mesoplodon mirus. Classification (NCBI taxonomy): domain Eukaryota; kingdom Metazoa; phylum Chordata; class Mammalia; order Artiodactyla; family Ziphiidae; genus Mesoplodon; species Mesoplodon mirus. The sequence continues at coordinate 53,265,438 of NC_138979.1, forward strand.
CATTGGTGTAAGTGGGGTTAAAGTGTTAAGTGTTAAAGTCCATTGGTGTAAGTGGGGTTAAAGTGTAAGTGTTAAATTGTGTTATTGTGTTACTGTCGGTTTCTCCTTTCATGGTTGTTAGCATTTGCCTTATGTATTGAGCTGCTTCTATGTTGGGTGCATAAACATTTATAGCTGTTATATCTTCTTCTTGGATTGATCCTTTGATCATTATGTAGTGTCCCTCCTTGTCTCTTGTAACATTCTTTATTTTAAAGTCTATTTTATCTGATATGAGTATTGCTACTACAGCTTTCTTTAGTTTTCCGATTGCATGGAATATCTTTTTCCGTCCCTTCACTTTCAGTTTGTATGTGTCCCTAGGTCTGAAGTGGGTCTCTTGTAGACAGCATATATATGGGTCTTGTTTTTGTATCCATTCAGCCAGTCTGTGTCTTTTGGTTGGGGCCTTTAATCCATTTACACTCAAGGTTATTATTGATAAGTATGTTCCTATTACCATTGTCTTAATTGTTTTGGGTTTGTTTTTGTGGGTCTTTTCTTCTCTTGTGTTTCCCCACTTAGAAAAGTTTCTTCAGCATTTGTTGTAAAGCTGGTTTTGTGGTGCTGGATTCTCTTAGCTTTTGCTTGTCTGAAAAGCTTTTGACTTCTCCATTGAATCTGAATGAGATTCTTTCTGGGTAGAGTGATCTTGGTTGTAGGTTTTTCTCTTTCTCTTTCTGGTTGAAAGAGAAAGTGTATCCTGCCACTTCCTTCTGGTCTGCAGAGTTTCCACTGAAAAATTAGCTGATAACCTTATGGGGATTCCTTTGTATGTCATTTTTTGTTTTTCCCTTGCTGCTTTTAATATTTTTTCTTTGAATTTAATTTTTGTTAGTTTGATTACTGTGTACTGTTGTGTTTTTCCTAGGGTTTATCCTTTATCGGACTCTGTGCTTCCTGGACTTGGGTGACTATTTCCTTTCCCATGTCAGGGAAGTTTTCAACTATAATCTTTTCAAATATTTTCTCAGTCCCTTTCTTTTTCTCTTCTTCTGGGACTCCTATAATTCTAATGTTGGTGCGTTTAGTGTTTCCCCAGAGGTCTCTGAGATTGTCTTCAATTCTTTTCATTCTTTTTTCTTTATTCTGCTCCTCAGCAGTTATTTCCACCTTTTTGTCTTCCAGCTCACTTATGCGTTTTTCTGCCTCTGTTATTTTGTTATTGATTACTTCTAGTGTATTTTTCATTTTAGTTATTGTGTTGTTCATCTCTGTTTGTTTGTTCTTTAGTTCTTCTATATCTTTGTTAAACATTTCTTGTATTTTCTCAGTCCATGCCTCCATTCTATTTCCAAGATTCTGGATCATCTTTACTATCATTACTCTGAATTCTTTTTTGGGTAGATTGCCTATTTCCTCTTCATTTATTTGGTCTTGTAGGTTTTTACCTTGCTCCTTCATCTGTGACACATTTTTTTGCCATCTCATTTTATTTTTTGTTTTTTTTGAGTGGGATTGTGTTCCTATCTTACTGGTTGTTTGGCCTGAGGCTTCCAACACTGGAGTTTGTAGGCTATTGGGTAGAGCTGGGTCTTAGTGCTGAGATAAGGAACTCCATGAGACCCCTCTCTGATGAATATTCCCTGGGGTCTGAGGTTCTCTGTTAGTCCTGTGGTTTGGACTCAGAGCTCCCACCGCAGGAGCCTTGGCCTGACCCCAGGCTCATGAACCAAGATCCTACAAGCTGCCTGGGGCTGCAAAAAAAAAAAAAAAAAAAAAAAAAAAGAACAAAGTAAACAATAAAATTAGACTAGGAAACTAACAGATATGTTAGGAAGAATATAAAAATTAAAATATAGATGAATCAACAACTGGAAGGTATATCAGTATCACAATAGTAAAAAAAGAAGGGGAGGGAAAAGAAAAAACAAGGTGGGGGAAAGGCCTTGGCTGTGGAGAGCGGGGCCTAAGCAAGGGCGAGGTTTGGGCAGAGCACTGGCAGAGCCAATGCTCAGGACCCACAGGGCTGGAAAAGGCCCTGGGGGCTGTGTGGGGTGGGGCTTAGGCTCAAGGAACAGAAGGGGCCCAGGCATGCCCTCCACCCCTGGTCTCAGAGGGCCGGGGACCTCACCTGGGATCCCATCAGGCTTCCTGGGCTCGCGTGGGTGGGGCAATAGCCCTCTGCTCCTCTTCTGCTCCTCCTGGAGGGCCCCTCCCACCTGCCTCTCCTGTTCTCCCCTTGGCCTCTTTCCTATGGCCCCAAGGACCCATGCGGCCTGGAGGGGGTTTGGAGGTCAGGGGATCAGCCTGGGAGCTCAGCAGGCTCCCCATGCATGAGTGGGCCAGGCGATCACCTTCTGCTCCTCTCCCATTCCTCCCTGAGGGCCCCTCCCGCCTGCCTCTCCTGATCTCCCTGGCCTCAGGGGCACCGATCCTGTCTGGTTTCCACTTCTCCTCCCCCCTCAGTCCCCCTACGTCCTACCAGTTCACTTTGGGGTTCCTCCTGTCTCCTTGGGTGTCAGAGTCTCCCGCCAGTGGTAGGGAGATGCTAACTCAGAGTCTTCCCACACTGCCATCTTGACTCCGCCTCCAGATTAGTTTTTTCTCTAATTATTTAAGTCCTTGTTTCTTTCCAAGAGGAGGATTGATGGTGGAACTCCCTGGATGCTATTAAGGTCCTTCAGAGGGCAGCTCCATCAGGGGCCTGGCTTCCTGACTGATGCATATCCTGTCACTGCTGAGTTTAGGCTCTAGTCCATTCAGTGGCTTAAAAGTGAGTTATAGTTAATAGAGGCAGAGGAGACCAACTCTGGCCAGAAAATTTCCCTTTCTGGAATATTTTTTGACTATGAAAAACTGTATAAAATTTAATTTCTGAAGTTCCAAGCACAGAGATATCTCTGATTGGTGTGCCATAGTTGTAAGATTCTGTGCCAGTTCCAGTGTGTGTGTGTTTTTTTCCCCACATCAAACAATTCCCCAACACTAGCTGGGTGTCCTACAATTCAACTCAATTCTGACACTTTCTACCTGGAAATAACATCAGATTACCCTTGTTAAGGTCTTAGTCCTACAAGACTGTTTCCCCACCACCACCACTTCAGATGTCAGTTGCACGTCTAGGTTGTCACCTGTGCTTCTGACCAACAGGCTATACACTGGAGAGTCCAATGACTCCATCCTTGGGTTAATTAATTTGCTAGAAGCGGCTCACAGAACTCAGAGAAACATTAACTTACTAGATTACCAGTTTATTATAAGAGGATATACTTCAGGAACAGCCGGGTGAAAGAGGAGCATAGGGCAGGGTATGTGGGAAAGGGCTCAGAGCTTCCATGCCCTCCCCAAGCTTGCCACTCTCCCTGTACCTCCGCATGTTCACCAACCTGGAAGCTCTCTAAACCCCATCTTTTTGGGTTTTTATGGAAGCTTCATTACATGGGCATGATAGATTGAATTATTGGCCTTTGGTGATTGAACTCAATCTTCAGCTGCTCTCCCCTCCCCAGAGAGGGCTAAAGGTTCTAACTCTGTAATCACACACTGATTCCTCTGGGGACAAGTCCCCATCCTTTGGTGACCTATGTGCTTCTGAAAAGTCACCTCATTCAAGACACTTGTACTGCTCTCATTACAGGAAATTCCAAGGGAGCTCCGTGGCAGGAAGAGGGATGTTGATCAAATATACACTTATTATAAATCACAAATTGCTTGTGAAAGTTTTACTTAATCCTATAAAGAAAAGCTCTTTTAATTGGAAGTTATTGATAGAATAACAACTACAATTTCCATTTATTAAATACTTCCTTCTGTTGAGTACTTATTATGTGGCAAGCATTATGCAAAGGACTTTAACTGCAATATCTCATTCATTTTCTTTTTCTAGCTTCTTGTATTAAAATTTTAATTCATTTATGTTCTATCTTGTTTTCCCAAAGGGTACTTCAAAGCTATAAATTTACCTCTAGGTACTGCTTTATCTGCATCCCACAAGTTTTGTTATGTATTTTTTTCATAGTTTTTCAAGTCTAAATATTTTGTAATTTTTATTAAGACTTTATCTTTAATCCACAATATATTTAGGTGTATTTTTATTTCTAATTTAATGGTATTATGGATAGAAAATATGATTTGTATACTACAAGCTATTTAAAATTTGTTGAGGCTCCCTTTGCTAAAATGATCAATGTGTGCTTGAAAAGGATATATATTCTTTTTTCCAATGCAGGCTTCTACACATCTATACTGGATCAGGTTAACTAAATTAGCTCTTCATATCTTACATATCTTTTATCCTTTTTTATCTACTTGATCCATCAGATCCTGATAAAAGTTTATTGAAAATATTCTACTGAGAATATGAATTAATCAACTTCTCTTTATAATTTAGTCATGTTAAGTGCATACAAATTCATAATCATTTTATGTTCTTTTTTTTTTGGCTGCACTGGGTCTTCATTTCTGCACGCAGGCTTTCTCTAGTTGTGACGAGTGGGGGCTACTCTTTGTTGCGGTGCACAGGCTTCTCATTGTGGTGGCTTCTCTTGTTGTGGAGCATGGGCTCTAGGTGCGAGGGCTTCAGTAGCTGTGACACGCAGGCTCAGTAGTTGTGGTGCACGGACTTAGTTGCTCCTCGGCATGTGAGATCTTCCCGGACCAGGGCTCGAACCCGTGTTCCCTGCCTTGGCAGGCAGATTCTTAACCACTGTGCCACCATGGAAGCCCCTCATTATTGATGGGATGTTGCTTTTATGATGTATACTTTAGGCTTAAATTTTATTTGGTCTGATAGAAATATTGCTAGGCATATGTATTAGTTTCCCATGGCTGCCATAACAAATTACCACAAACTGGGTGACTCAAACCACAGAAATTTATGTTCTCATGTTTCTGGAGGCTAAATGTCAGTAACAAGGTATTAGTAGGGCTGTGTTCCCTCCTAATCCTGTAGAAGAGGATCCCTCCTTGCCTCTTCCAGCTTCAGGTAATCCTTGGCATTTCTTGGCTTGTGGCAGCATAACTCCAATCTGGGTCTCCACAACCACATGGCCATCTTTCTGTGTGTCTGTGTGTCTCTCTTCTCATAAGGACACCAATCATATTGGATTAAGGATCCATCCTACTCCAGTATGACCTCATCTTAACTAATTACATCTGCAATGACTATTTCCAAATAAGGGCACATTCTGAGGGGCTGGGGGTTAGAACTTCAACATATTGTTTTGGGGGACACAGCTCAATCCATAACCACACGTTTATTTTTAGTTTGCATTGGATGGGTATATCTTTTTCTAACTTTTTATTTTCAATCTTTCTTTGTGGTTTCGCTTTAGGTATACTTCTTATAAACTTTGCTCATTTTTTATCTAATCTGAGAGTCTATCTTTTGATAGGTTATCTGTTTACATTTATTATAATGACTAATATATTTTAACTTATTTCTGCCATATTTAGTTTTCTATTTACCACTCCTTTTCTTTGCTTCATTGTTATTTTCCTTTCCAGCTAGCCTAGACTCCCCCCACAAAGCAGAGTCTGAGATAAGGGCTTGTTGGCAGCTTATTTTAGGAAATGATTCCAGGAAGAGTAGAAGAGGGGGGCTGAATAGAAAGCTAATCACCACCATGAGCAAAGGGACCCACTACAGACCCTCAGAGGAGGTATATAGAATGCAGCCTTGTCTATAGAGATGTTAATTTTTTTTTAATGTGGCTGTATCATTTTAATTTTCTCTTTATGTATCATATATCATTGTTATGTGTTTGAAGCAGAGGGTATTCCTCCCAGCATGAACTTACATCAGTGTCTTGGCTGTCATTTAACTTTCACATAATCCTATGAGGCACTTTATCACCTCCATTTTAGAGAAATTGAGTCTCAGAGAGGTGAAGTAACTTGCCTGAAGTCACACAGCCAAAAAGGGATGGAGCCAGAACTCATACTCTGGTCTGTTTGATTCCACAGCCATTCCTCTTAACCACAAACTCTACTGTGTTATATGGTGTTGGGTGCGAGTCGAAGCTAGCCCATGTTTACTTGAGTTTCAGTGGCACCTCTTATCTCAACCTCATCAGTCCTCATGTGGGGTACAGTTCTTCCATGAAGAAGAGCAAGCTACTGGATACCAAGCTACTAGATGGTATCTGTGTGGTTTGACCCCATCTCTGTCCAAACAGGAGTATTCTAGAGAGACCCTGAAAATTACAGAAGCAAAGAGATTTCATAACCTTTATTAAAGAAGGGTTTTTGTTTTTGTTTCTGTTTTGGGCCCACAGCTCTATCTACTCCCCACAGAGTGTGGATTACTAGGTAAATCAGGTAATTATTGCCTAAGTCAGGGACTACTGTGATTGAGAAATTAACCATGTCTGTTTTTCTTCTGCAGGCTCACTGGAAAAGAATGTGAGGTATTTTCCCCTCTTCCTCTCCAGAGGCCCCTGTGTTTTGGAGGGCTGGGCTTCTCTTGCCCCAGGGAAAAGGAAGAGGCCTTAGATTTTCTAAGGGTCTGGAGACTTAACACTACTTGTTAGAGATGGAGAGGGCTGGGGAGGGGGCCTGGGGCCCAGAGGTCATTAAAGGCTGGCAGGACCCTTGAGTGCTGGGCCTCCACCGGGCACTCCGGAGGTGGCAGGGCCTTTGGGGAGGGCCTAAGAAGGGGGAAGAGATGTCTGGGGGCCCTTGGTTTGGAGACGTTGCTGTGGGCAGCAACAGCAGCCTCCAACTGGTCTACTAGGGCTTGGACCATAGGCAACTCAGCAGTGACCATCACAGACCTGGTGCCCTTCGCCAAGTTTCGGGAATCCTGAAGTACTCGGAGTTCTGCATGGAAGGAGAGTGAAGGGCCCTGAAAAGTGGCTGGGATTGAATTATCTGAGGTCCTGGTAGGTGGGGGTCTAAGTATGATTTAATTTGATTTAGAAAATTCGTGAAATGTGTCATGGAACACATTCCTAAGTGTTGTGGAACAATTTATATCAGTTACGCTAATAATGACCAAATCCTGAGGGAATTTTTCTAACATATTTGGTAAAATAGGTCTTACTATTTTTTTAATCTTTTGGAAATGGTTGATCAATAACTGACAGGATATAACTATTCCAAGCCCTTCTTCTGGTAAAAATATCCTCATCCTGGTCATTTAAATTCCAAATTACCTCCAGATGAGGCTTTAAAAACACGCTATGATTAAATCCACACCAAAGGAGTTTCTGTGGGAACCTTTGCTGACTCAGAGGGACGACCTGTGAGTTTTTTGAAAGGCCCGGGGTCTGGACTGGGCTAGAAATGAGACTTGGGGCTGAGGAACCCATGACTCAGCCTTGGGGCCCCCGGCCCCGGACGCTTGCCCAGAGCTGAACGTTCGACTGAAAGGCCTTAGAAGGAGCGCGCTGGGAATCTCTCTGGAATCTCAGGACCCTTTCTCACCTGCCCTTATTAGACCAAGGAGGCAGAGCTGCAGGGGTGGGACCGACAGGCATTAGGCTGGGCCTGGGGGTTGGGAACGAGCCGGTGCCTGAGTCTGTGCATCTGTGTGTGTCTGTGTTTGAGTCTGTGTGTTTGTCTCTGCGTGTGTGTGTGCACGCGTCCTTGGCAGGGAGAGGGGGTCAGGAAGGCCCTTGATTCTAGGTTTCCTAAGAGAAGGTGGTTCACAGCACAGGTGTCCAACTTTCTTGGACCAGAAGCCCGCCAGGGTCTCGCAGACCACCTGGAGCCCAGCACACGTGGCTCTGGCCTGTGTTGCGGGCAAGGAACAGGATCTTCTCTTTAGCTGAGAGCGGTGGGCACAAGAAGGAGCAGGGTGGAGAGTGTGGGGGGAGCCGGCCAGCACCCTGGGCGAGGGGATGGGGAAAACGAGGTGGGGAGGGCAAACTTTACGCCAAAGCCCTCAGAACAATTTCCAGCAGGAGGTCTGAGCCTTGCGGCGCCCCGTCCCTCCGCCCATGGTGTGCGCACGCGCTGACGCCAGGCCCCGCCTCCCCACCCCTTTCTCTCCAGTTCCCGGCCCACCTGCGGGACGCTGCCTCCCGTGCTGCGGAATGCCGGAAGGAGCACCGTTATTTTCAAGCTCTGCTTTAAGTAGGCACTCTGCTGGGCACATGCCACTTGGGATCTCATTGAATGTGCTTGGTGACTAACCTAGGGTTTGTTATCCCTATTTTACAGGTGAGGAAACTGATGCCCAGAGAGGGGAAGTGGGTTGCTCAAGAGAACGGGCTGATGAGTGTCAGAGCTGAGGCAGGAGCCGTGTGTGCTGAAGGCAGAGTCTTACCTGACAGTCCTCTATCTGTGGATTGCCATTCTACATTTCAAAGTGCGCATAGGCACGCGCTCACACACGCACGCGCTCACACGCGCAAGCAAGCAAGCGCCTTGAGGGCCCCCTTCTGGAAGACGAATGGCCCAGACAGAAAGGGGTTCCACTTTATGGTGGTCTCTATTTATGATACACACAAAACAGTAACAGGGCTTCCCTAGTGGCGCAGTGGTTGGGAGTCTGCCTGCCAATACAGGGGACACGGGTTCATGCCCCAGTCTGGGAAGATCCCACATACCGCGGAGCGGCTGGTCCCGTGAGCCATGGCCGCTGAGCCTGTGCGTCCAGAGCCTTTGCTCCGCAACGGGAGAGGCCACAACAGTGAAAGGCCCGTGTACCGCAAAAAAAAACAAAAAACAAAAAACAAAAAACAAACAACAACAAAACTGTAGGCCTAGTGAAAGTTAGCCATTCTTTTACACCCCTCTCTTTCTGGGGATGGAAAATAGTCTCTAATTAGCATAGTGTTAAGAATATGAGCTTTGGAATCAGCCTGTGATTTCATTTTCCATTTATTAGCCCTGTGACCCTGATGACTCAGCCTATGTAAGCTTCAACGTCTTCATCTGAAAAATGGGATGATAGTATTTACCTTATTGGCTGTTGTGTGGATTAAATGAGGCCATGCCCATGGATGAACAATGTTGGATGCCCAGTAATCAGCCAGTAATTGGAAGCTTTATTCACAATAACAATGGTGGTAGCAACAAAAGCAGCCAAAGCACCTGGATGATCACAGAAGCATCTGGATGATCACAAAAGCAAGGTGAGCTCGGTTCTCTGTAGCAACAGAGGGTGTGACATCTGTGTTTTTGTCAAAAGTCTGGAGGGGTGCCAAAAGCAGGGAGAAAGAGGAGGTGAGCAGCCTGCTGACTGGCCTGGAAGAGGGAGGGGACGGATGTCAGGGACCCTTAACCTTGAGGTGGAAAGTTCTATGATTGATCCGGATGGGTGTCTCTAGCCTCCAATTCCTCTGTTCTCAGAGTTTTAATTGGGCACACCAAGTACTCGGCATTGATAAAGATACGACAAGTGTGACCCAAAATAAGGGCTGGAAGCCAGTACTGGGAGGGAAGGTAAAGGAAGGGGGGCAGCCTGGCACCAGGTGCCAGAGCGTGTCTGCCCTTTGTCCCCATCACCTGTCAGCTGGGAATTCTGCACGTCATCAGTGCAATGGAGTACGACCAGCTGTGGCTTCTGTCAACACCAGTGTGTCTCAAGGGGGAAGCATTTTTAATGGTTTAAATGGTCTTGATTAACAAAAAAGATCCTTAAACATTTTTAAAACGTATATTAAAGCAATACAGAAAAAGTATGAAAGTAAATAGAGTGATGAAGATTTTTCAGGATGTATATATTATATACATAATACATGTATGTATACATATACATACATATTAACTTTTTATTATGGAAGTTTTCAAACAGGCATAAAAGTGGCACAGATACCATGGTGAACCCCCATGTACTCATGATCAGCCTTCAACAACTGGAGTAGTGGGTATGTGAGAGCTCCACTGAAAGCAACATGGCTTTTAACATTTTTCCAATATGTTAATGAGCTCCAGTGACCCCATAATGCAAATGTGTTAAACCTCCTGGTAGCCAAGCAACCCAAATTACTCCCCATCTCATTCCCCAACTGCCTTGAGCCCCTATCTGAATGAAGTAAGAAAGACGTCCGTGAATTAACTTGCCCAAAATCATACAGGAAGCTTGGCTAGTGCCTGAAACATAGGAGGTACTCCCCCAGAGTTGAAAAAACAACCATTACAGTAGAATAAGAACTAATGTTTATTGAGCAGTTACTATGTGCTAGCCTCTCTTCTGGTCGCTCTACCTTCAGTATTAGCTCACTGAATTCTCACACCAGACCTGTAATGTGTATCCTCTCTTCATCCCTGTTTTACAAATGAGGAAATCCGACACAAAGAAGTTAAGCCACTTGCCCACCTTCACACAGTTATTTAGAGGCAGTGCAAGGATTTAGACTCAAGCTTCCTGACTCCAGAGCCTGCCTTCTTAACCACACAAACAAAGCCTGACACGGGCAAAATGATTCCTGCTGGGAAAGATGAGTATGGAGAGGAGAGTCTCTTTGTATGGACTGTATGCACTGGGCTAAACATTTCCCTGTGACATCCTAACAATCCCGGCCACAGAGCTTGTGGACCTCAGTGGGAGAGAATGTCAGCATTCTTTCTGAATGAGGAGCCATCCTGGTTTCCCCAGTGCCAGGCCTTGGGTGAGAGTCACGTTTTGAAAATATAAATACCTTATATGTAAAAAATATTCATAGAAAAAAGTCAGGGAAAATATCCACCAAGTATTAACAAATGCTGGTCCTCACCCACAGTGGGATAGGGTCAGGGGGATGATAGGGATTTTTCTTTTCTTTTCTTTTTGTTCATCTCAATTTTCTAATTTTTCTACAATGAATATGAGTTATTTGTGTTACAGAGAGTAAAAGAAGGGAAGAGGAAAATATAAAAGAAGGGAAAATGGTACTCTCAAGTGGCCTTCAGCACTTTGGGGCTGGGATGGGGACAAGGCAGCAGGTGGGGAGGTTGGGAGCTCCAGGCAATGTGAACATGGGTGGTGGGGGACGCTAGGCACCATCTCGGGTTAGGGCCCAACTGGATTTGAAGGTAACGGCGCGTGGGGCTCCCACTTCGTCCTCACAGGACCTGGTGGCCCTCAAAGGCCACAGCAAGTCAGCTTGTTTAAAAATACGCACTGCTGCCCAGCTCTGGTTTCTGGAGGGGCCTGGTGAGCCGGGAAGCAGCCGCAGCCTGACACCTCCGGGCCCACACTCATTTGGCATATGCTCCAGGGATGGAGCTGTTTGTTCTTAAATGCTGCATCTTTGGGATTAAAAATAACCCTCCCCTTGACTTGGCTTGACTTGGCTTGGCTTGGCTTGGCTTGGCTGTGCTATCCCTGCCCTGGTGGCAGAGATGGGCAAAATGATCCCAGACTTAGGTGTTTTCAGCCTGGACAGACCTTCTACCCACCATGGTCCCCTGCCCAGCAAGCTACCCTCCATCATTAGCCCTTGATTAAAAAGGGGGGGCGGAAAGCAAGGAGTTTGCAGTGTCTACCAGGTAGGAAAGTGACAAAGCCTCACTGGTATAGCCATGCAGATGCCACTAAAATAGCAACAGAGTGCTCTTAAAGCGAAAGTGCCAGGCCCTCTATCAACTATTTATTTATCACCTGTTAAGCACCATACACGTGTGAGTTCTGCTGCAGCATGAGGTAGGATCTGAAGGTGCCACAAGGTACAACTTGTCCCCAAATATCTATACCAGTTAAAAATCCCACTGTCAGATTACTCCTTTCAGACCAGAAAGTTGTGCCCCCATAGCCCCCTGTTAAAATGTGTGGGAGGGTTGGTGTTGGGGATTAAAAGTAAGATTTTCTTAGGTTGGTAAAGATCGTTTCAATTTAGAAATCTTACACATACAGGGGCTCACTTCCATTCTGATCCTCAGTCTTGGGGCCGAGGATCCACAGGTGGGTATAATTTGTCTCCTTTATAGAAGAGCCTCAGAGAGATGAAGGCAGTGGAGGGGGTGTGGCTGTGATTGGAACCCATTGATCCTCCCATCATGGCCCATCAATGACCCCATTATCTGCTTAGCTCCTCAGGACCCTGAGGAGAGTGGGTGGGAGCGCAAGTGCCCTTCGGGAGAAAACCCAGCTCTGGCGATGGGGCGGCAGAAGAGGGGCTGAGAGGCAAAGCCACACCTCACGCCTTCACAGCTTGACCTGTGGCCACCCCACTTCACAGACATAGAAGGAAGGGTGCTGGAGCTACCCATCCTGCAAACAGGATAACAAAAAGGATTCACCTGGAGTTCCAGCTGCACTTGTTTTGTGCTGCTGCCTGAAGCACCGTGTTGAGAACACGACACGATAGATTATTGATGTCTGCCACTAGTGCCAGATTAGGGCACGATGAGATGTGTGTTTCAAGTGTTTGCCATCCCTGCCCCCCTGGAACCCTACAGTGAGGATAATGATGGGAGTGGTCCTGCAGGGTAAGGGGTGCAGGGAGGTGCAGACCACAGCACCAGACACTTCTTGCCTTAATATCAAGACAGCTGCTGACAGCCTGATGCCACTAGCAAATGATGCAGAACCTGATATAGTCCACTCTCCCACCTGGAAAGTGAAGTCACAGTGTTCATCTGATGCCCGCTTAGAGGCCTGTGAGATAACTGGGGAATGCTTTAGAAGCAAGGTGTCCCATCGATCCAAGAAAGCAGTCTGGAGGTTGCAGCCATGCCCCTCTTTGGCCATCGATGTCTTCCTGAGAGTCAGTGTGGAGAAGGAACGGGATATCTGAAATGGGTAGAGAGTATTCCAAATGTTTAAGCCCAAGGAGCCCTTTGGGGCCATTGGGAGGGCTCCACATGCTCTTGGGTGGTGGCTCTCATGGCTGGACGAGGAGAAAGAATTACTCTTAGGTGGATAAGACAGCTCCTATAGCCCCCAGTCTTGGGGTTCTCATGGGAAAATGAGGGGCCTGAGTAGCAGGGAGATTGGGCTAGCAGTCACCTCCCCTACATATTAATGACTGTCTTGCTGAGCATCCCTGACTTCCTGCCCTCCTTCCCCAGCTCAGCCTCCTGGGACTCAAGATTTCTTTGCCTCTCTTGCTCTCCTAGGATACCCCACTCAGGCTTATTACCAACTCTGCCTTTCTCAAGCCTCCAAACTCAGTCCCTCATGCCCTTGACTTGATGATCTCAGCTTTTCTATTATAAAGACAAAGCTGAAACCCCTCCTTTTTTTTAATCGTAAAAGCAAAACTTTCCTCTTCGCCTCTAGGTGTGTCTCTCCCTTCATGTCCTCCATCCTGCTACTGCTGTGAAAGGCTTGTCTCCTCTTTTCCAAGGAACTGACCCCACCCCACCACTGATGTCTTTCATCCCATCTACCCGCTGTTCCCTCCTCCAGGATTTTCCAACTCTTTCCCTGCAGGGACACTGCCCTGCTTTGGAGAGCTTCCTGCACAGGCTGAGACACTGTCTTGCACCCGGGGCCTTTGGAGCCACCTGCCAACCCCTCCCTTCCCTTCATTGCCAAATAAAGAGTGTCTCTGGCTTGGAGGGTTGGTTGACTGATTGATAGATTGCTACCAAGACTGCCTTAGCCTCCCCATCACCACCACCCTTCCTCTGCCTTTGGGCCCCAACACAAAGGGCTTCTTATCACCAAGCCCTGGGCTCTGGCCAGTCCTGGAGTCTCTTCCCTCCAGCCCACAGACTGCTCACCTGCCTTTTCCTCCTGGTTCCCATGCCCCGCATGACCTCGGGCGTCCAGGTGTTCCCTGAATTCTGAGCATGACTCACCTCAGAATCAACAGCTCCACACTGAGGAATCTCAACTTGTCACAAAGCCTCTGTTTCCTGTGTTAAACCGTAATACCTGCCTCACAGAGTTATCGTAAAAACAAAATAGGATAATAAGTGCAAAGTACTTAGCATAGTGCTGGATGACATTAAGTGCTCAATAGATAATAGTTATTATTGATTATCTTAAAGAGCTAATGCATCCTCCCATACCTCTGGTTATGGGCAGCTCAGTACATCATTACTTAGCGAGTTCACTGTTGGACATCACTCCATTTGTTAAGCAAGTTTCCCTTGGTTTTGTTTTGTTTTATTTTAAATACTAACAGAATGCAAAGTATGTGCAAAGTACTCTCTTAAGTACTTTACAAATTTTAATTATTTTAACCTCATGGCAATGCAGTAAGGTATCCCTGTCTTAACAGAAGAGGGACAAGTAATTTATCCGAGATCTCAGAGTTGTTAAGTGGCACAGCCAGGAATTGAACCCAGGCAGTCAGTCTGACTCCTGAATTCTTGTGTTTAACACTATACTCAGCTGCCTGTTAGCTTGAGCTTAATTAAAAAGACACAGGGCCTCCCTGGTGGCGCAGTGGTTGAGAGTCCGCCTGCCGATGCAGGGGATACGGGTTCGTGCCCCGGTCTGGGAGGATCCCATATGCCGCGGAGCGGCTGGGCCCGTGAGCCATGGCCGCTGAGCCTGTGCGTCCGGAGCCTGTGCTCCGCAACGGGAGAGGCCACAACAGTGAGAGGCCCGCGTACAGCAAAAAAAAAAAAAAAAAAAAAAAAAAAGACACAAATTAACTTCTGCTCATGCAAGCACTGTGAAGTAACACAGACCAGTCCCCACACTGATTTCATTAAGGTCCAGCCACTGCATCTTATTTGTTTCTTCATTCATTCATTTAAAAAGCATGTAAGGAATATTTAGTATGTGCTGGCAATATGATGTGCTGAGGCCCAGTGGTGAACAGGACAGGCGTGGCCCGAGCTCTTGCACTGCTGCCAGTACCTAACAGCTGCTGATCGTGCCTGGCACACAGTAGGAGCTCCGAGGACTAGTGTGGGCTGGGTCTCTACGGAAAAGCCCCCTATCCTAGGCGGCCCCGGTCATCCCTGCCCCCAGAGGGGTTACGGCCGGAACACAAGGTTCCACTAGAGGGCGCTGTTCAGTAGCGCTGCCGCGAGGACTCACTTCTTTGCAAGAGGGGGGATTTGAAGGGCAGGGTTGCGGGGTGTTCAGGGAATCCTGGAGGGTTTTAGAGCTGAAAGGATCGCTCGCATTTTACCGGAGAGGGCCTACAGCAGGACTATGACAAAGTCCCCTGAGTCCAACACGCTGGTGGCCGCGGCCAACTTCTGGGCCCTGGGGGAACTTCCTGGGATGCACTGGCCACTCCCCTTTTGGGTTCCTACCAGCTAGCCCAGTGCTGGCTCCTCCCTCTCCATGTGTTTCTCAAAGGCATCCCCTTCCCCATCCCCAAAGTCTCACAACCAGGGCTGAGACAAAGGTCTGGTGGAAGAAACAGTGGGCTTCAGGCTTGGAGTATTTGGGGTAACCAGGCTAGATGAATCAGTATCACTTAGCCTCCCTGAACTAAACATAGGCGGAGAGAGGAATCCAGTGAGGTAGAAAGCTTGACCCCTGGCCCTATATAGCCTGGGATACAGCCTCTCAGAAAGGTCTGAGGAACTGTCCCGAAGAGATAAGGGAGGAGACAGGATGTATAACAGTTTTTGCCAGGGAAAAAAACATGTAGTCGAACATCGAAAGATTACTGCTAGTCACAAAAACAGACATCTCAAGTTAGTGATTTTAGTGCTTTTCTGTGTATGGGAAGATGCAAGAGTCTGGGCTTATTGGAGTTATTCCTTATTGGAATAACTCTCTAAGGCCAGTAGCCTCTTTTTCTCCACCCTGAATTCCCCTCGGGGCTAGCCGCAGTGGCTGATGGTTTGATGGGGGGGCAACACTCATCTTTTACTGCGATGGCAGGCAGCAGTTTTTTGTCCACACACCTTTTGGTCACCTTCATTCAGTTCCCTATCCCCCCACCCCCACCTCTGGTAACCACAGATCTGATCTCTTTTTCTACGAGTTTGTTTGTTTTTGAAGTATAATTGACCGACAACACTATGTTCCTGTTATGCAACACAGTGATTCTGTATTTCTATACATTTCAAAATGATCACTATGATAAGTCTAGTTACCATCTGTCACCATAAAAGATATTCATAATTATTGACTATATTCCCCCCACTGTACATTTCATACCTGTGACTCATTTATTTTGCAACTAGAAGTTTGTACCTCTTAATCTCCCTCACCTATTTCTCTCCTCCCCCTACCCCCTTCCCCTCTGGCAACTACCTATTCTTTGTATCTCTGACCCTCTGTTTTGTTATGTTTGTTTATATGTTTTGTTTTTTAGATTCCACATGTAAGTGAAATCATACCATGTTTGTCTTTCTCTGTCTGACTTATTTCACTTAGGATAATATTCTCTAGGTCCATCCACATTGTTGCAAATGGCAAGATTTCATTCTTTCGTGTGGCTGAGTAATATTCCATTGTGTGTGTGTGTGTGTGTGTGTGTGTGTGTGTGTGTGTATATATATATATATATATATATATACCAATTTTCTTTATCCATTCATCTGTTGATGGACACTTAGGTTGCTTCCACATCTTGGATATTGTAAATAATGCTGCAGTGAACATAAGGGTGCATATATCTTTCCTAATTCGTGTTTTCATTTTCTTCAGATAAATACCCAGGCATGGAATTTCCGGATCATATAGTAGTTCTATTTTTAATTTTTTGAGGAATCTCCATACTCTTTTCATAGTGGCTGCACCAATTTACATTCCCACCAACAGTGCACAAGGGTTCCCTTTTCTCCACATTCCTGCCAACACTTGTTATTTGTTGTTTTTTTGATAACAGCTCTTCTGACAGGTGTGACTTGATATCTTATTGTGCTTTTGATTTGCATTTGCCTGATGATTAGTGATGTTGAGCATCTTTTCATGTGCCTGTTGGCCATCTATATGTCTTCTTTGGAAAAATGTCCATTCTGATCCTCTGCCCAATTTTTAATTTGGTTGTTTGGGGTTTTTTTTGATATTGAGCTGTAGGAGTTCTTTGTATATTTCATGTAATGGCCCCTTATCTAATATACTGTTGGCAAATTTCTTCTCTCATTCGGTAGGCAGCCTTTACATTTTGTTGATAGTTTCCTTTGCTGTGCAAAAGCTTTTGATGTAGTCCCATTTGTTTATTTTTGCTTTTGTGTCCCTTACCTGAGGAGACAGATCCAAAAAAATATTGCTAAGACCAATGTCAAAGAGTATACTGCCTACATTTTCTTCTAGAAGTTTTATGGTTTCAGGTCTTACCTTTTAAGTCTTTAATCCATTTTAAATTTATTTTTGTATATAGAGTGAGAAAATAGTCCAGTTTGCTTCTTTTACATGTAGCTGTCCAGTTTTCCCAGCACCACTTATTGAAAAAGCTGTCTTTTCCTGATTGTATTGTATATTCTTGCCTCCTTTGTCATAGATTAATTGCACATATAAATGTGGGTTCATTTACAAGCTCTCTTATACTATAAGGTTTCTAGGTTAGATACAAACATGGTTCCTGTCCTACAGGACAGTAAGACCATAATCTTTGGGATAATCTTTTCTACTGGCTGGAAATCTACAAGTTAACCTGTAACTCCCAGTGCTGTGTTCTGATCAAATGGTGAATAGGTAAGTCAAACATAGGTGTGTCCTCTGGAGCATTAAATAATCTTGGGCAGTATTGTTAAACAAAGCCCATGTATGGCTTTAAAAGGATGTACTGTACTCTCTTTTGCCTATTTCCAAGTTCTGGATAATTTTTTTCAACAATAGCATGCATCTCAGTCTGAGATTGTCTTGTGCATTTTTTTGCTCATTACCAACCTCAGTCTACTAGAGTTAAAGCTCCACAAGGGCATAGACTGTGTCGATCTGTGTTCCCAGATTCTACTTCAGTTCCAGGTGCAAAGTATGTGTTTAATCACTATTTGTTGAATAAAGAAAATAAGATATTTATATCAAAAGTTATGATTGGAGACAGAAAGGAGAATAGAGGTTACCAGGAGCTGGGGAGAGGGTGGAGCGAAGAATTATTGTTTAATGAAACTGAGTTTCAGTCTGAGATGATGAAAAGATTCTGGAGGTGGACAGTGGCAATGGTTGCACAACAACGGGAACGTACTGAATGCCACTGAACTGAACAACTTAAAAATGGCTAAAATGGTAAATTTTATATTATGCATACTTTACCACAAAAAAAAGTTATATGATTATAATAGCAGCCTCTTGTCTAGGGCTTGTTCTGCACCAGGGTTTGTTCTAAGCACTTTGTGTATCTTGAATAGTGTACTTGCCACAGTGACTTTATGCAGTGGGCATCTTCACTTTTCTCATACTGAAAGTAAAGGAAGGAAGTAGAGAGAAGTAACTTGCCCAAAGTCAACCATCTAGTCAATCATAGAGCTGGTATTTGGGGCCAGGCAGACTGTGTTCCTAACCAGGGGTACATTTATGGTCCGAGTTGTCCATACTGTGTGAGTTTCCAAGAAGGAGTAATCCATCTGCTCTGGAGAAGTCAAGGAAGACTTCCTGGAAGAGTTGGAATGTTAACCAGACACCCTGTTCCTCTGCTGTGGTTGCTTCTTTTGACACATTGCTGACGCCAGCTCTCTGATGCTAGTGCCCGCTCCCCACCCCAGAGCCTACCAAAAGACATGTGTGCTGTGGGTGGAGTAAGGAGGGGCCGGGAGGCAGGCACGGCCTGCACCTCCTCCCCTGACCTCTCTTTTAGGGGTAATAAGCTGACCTTACTGACCTGGAATGGCCAGCACCTGTAAGGAAAGGGGATTTTCTGGCTGCACCTGTGCCCAAAATGTAGCCACCAATTCCTGCTCCTCCAGGGTCAGCTTAATGAGAGTGCCCTGTGGGCTGCTGGGCCCCAGGGGGCAAGGTCTGCACGCAGCCCTTAAATACTTCATTAGCCAGACAATGCCCGACACCTGGTCCAGCCCAGCAGCCCACCAGCTCCATGCAGCTTCCAGGGTCTGAGCGAGAAATGCAGACGTGTGCTCCTGACAGTGGGTTTTTTCTACTCCTACTTTCTGACCCAACACAGAGAGGCGATTTCACTGCAGATGGTTCCACATTGGAGCTCTCAAAATATTATTCTGCTCCTGCAGCAGTTGGAGGGCACAGACCTGCCCCAGGAACACTGGTCAGACATGCCCGGCCAATGGAGATATTCTGGGCCCCAAGCACACATTTTATTTAATTTATTTATTTTTTAACATCTTTATTGAAGTATAATTGCTTTACAATGGTATGTTAGTTTCTGCTTTATAATAAAGTGAATCAGCTATACGTGTACATATGTTCCCACATCCCCTCCCTCTTGCGTCTCCCTCCCACCCTCCCTGTCCCACCCCTCTAGGTGGTCACAAAGCACTGAGCTGATCTCCCTGTGCTATGTGGCTGCTTCCCACTAGCTATCTATTTTACATATGGTAGTGTGTATATGTCAATGCTACTCTCACTTCGTCCCAGCTTACCTTCCCTTCCTCCTCCCTGTGTCCTGAAGTCCATTCTCTACATCTGAGTCTTTATTCCTATCCTGCCCCTAGGTTCTTCATAACCATTTTTTTTTAGATTCCATATATATGTGTTAGCATACAGTATTTGTTTTTCTCTTTCTGACTTCACTCTGTATGACAGACTCTAGGTCCATCCACCTCACTACAAATAACTCAATTTCGTTTCTTTTTATGGCTGAGTAATATTCCATTGTATATATGTGCCACACCTTCTTTATCCATTCATCTGTTGATGGACACTTAGGTTGCTTCCATGTCCTGGCTATTGTAAATAGAGCTGCAGTGAACATTGTGGTACATGACTCTCTTTGAATTATGTTTTTTTCAGGGTACTTGCCCAGTAGTGGGATTGCTGGGTCATATGGTAGTTCTATTTTTAGTTTTTTAAGGAACTTCTATACTGTTCTCCATAGTGGCTGTATCAATTTACATTCCCACCAACAGTGCAAGAGAGTTCCGTTTTCTCCACACCCTCTCCAGCAATTATTGTAGATTTTTTGATGATGGCCGTTCTGACCAGTGTGAGGTGATACCTCATTGTAGTTTGATTTGCATTTCTCTAATGATAGTGATGTTGAGCATCCTTTCATGTGTTTGTTGGCAATCTGTATATCTTCTTTGGGGAAATGTCTATTTAGATCTTCTGCCAGTTTTGGATTGGGTTGTTTGTTTTTTTGATATTGAGTTGCTTGAGCTGCTTGTATATTTTGGAGATTAATCCTTTTTCAGTTGATTCATTTGCAAATATTTTCTTACGTTCTGAGGGTTGTTTTTTCATCTTGTTTATGGTTTCCTTTGCTATGCAAAAGCTTTTAAATTTCATTAGGTCCCATTTGTTTATTTTTGTTTTTATTTCCATTTCTCTAGGAGGTGGGTCAAAAAGGATCTTGCTGTGGTTTATGTCATAGAGTGTTCTGCCTATGTTTTCCTCTAAGAGTTTTATAGTGTCTGGCCTTACGTTTAGGTCTTTAATCCACTTTGAGTTTCTTTTTGTGTATGGTGTTAGGAAGTGTTCTAATTTCATTCTTTTACATGTAGCTGTCCAGTTTTCCCAGCACCACTTATTGAAGAGGCTGTCTTTTCTCCATTGTATATTCTTGCCTCCTTTATCAAAGATAAGGTGATCATACGTGTGTGGGTTTATCTCTGGGCTATCCTGTTCCATTGATCTATATTTCTGTTTTTGTGCCAGTACCATACTGTCTTGATTACTGTAGCTTTGTAGTTTAGTCCGAAGTCAGGCAGCCTGATTCCTCCAGCTCCATTTTTCTTTCTCAAGATTGCTTTGGCTATTCAGGGTCTTTTGTGTTTCCATACAAATTGTGAAATTTTTTGTTCTAGTTCTGTGAAAAATGCCAGTGGTAGTTTGATAGGGATTGCATTGAATCTGTAGATTGCTTTGGGTAGTATAGTCATTTTCACAATGTTAATTCTTCCAGTCCAAGAACATGGTATATCTAATTCAACACCCATTTATGATAAAACCTCTCCAGAAAGTAGGCATAGAGGGAACTTACCTTAACATAATAAAGGCCATATATGACAAACCCACAGCCAACATCGTTCTCAATGGTGGAAAATCTGAAAGCATTTCCTCTAAAATCAGGAACAAGACAGGGATGCCCACTCTCACCACTATTATTCAACATAGTTTTGGAAGTTTTAACCACAGCAATCAGAGAAGAAAAAGAAATAAAAGGAATCCAAATTGGAAAAGAAGAAGTAAAGCTGTCATTGTTTGCAGATGACAGGATACTATGCATAGAGAATCCTAAAGATGCTACCAGAACACTACTAGAGCCTAATCAATGAATTTGGTAAAGTTGCAGGATACAAAATTAATGCACAGAAATCTCTTGCATTCCTGTACACTAATGATGAAAAATCAGAAAGAGAAATTAAGGAAACACTCCTCCCATTTACCACTGCAACAAAAAGAATAAAATACCTAGGACTAAACCTACCTAAGGAGACAAAAGACCTGTATGCAGAAAACTATAAGACTGATGAAAGCACACATTTTAGAACAAAGAAAAGGAGCATGGGAGCGTGGCTTTACTTGCCAGGTATATGATATTTCTGTGTGAGCAGAGGGTGTTTATGAGGTGCCCCCAGTCCTAAAAAGCCGAGGCACCAGATTCCCTCCTCAGCCCACCCGCAGGGCTGCAACTCACCTCCCACTGAGCCCCTTGACCAACAGTGATTTACTGCAGGCCTGGAAAGGGCCTATTCCTGCCAGGCAGACAAAGGCTCTCCAGGGATGGAGGGAGAAGCTCTCAGAGCTCCCACAAGCTTTTAAGGGAGGGTGTTGACCAAGAAATTTCCCTGAGGCAGTTGGTAAAATGACATATTTGTAGGTCAAACCTTATTTCCTGTTCTCTGATAAAAGGGCTCTTTCTTTCAAGTATAAATACTGAAACTGGTGGAGACAAAGCTTATTGTCTCTATCAGTTCTGTCTGCTTAAAAGGAGGCAAATCTGCTTTTCGGGAGCTTCTGAAAACCCCCTAGGACAATAGCAACAAGGCAGTACCTCCACTATAGGGCCTACCTGGGCATGTCACAGACCCGTATCACCATAATCCTCACAGAGGCTGCAGGCATGGCCCCCCCGCTTACAGAGGCAGGCATGGGGGCTGGTGCAGGGCTAGCACAAACTGTAGAGATCGTGGGTGGCAGAGCTGGGGTTGTCGAGGGGCATTACAGCCATTACAGCTCAGCCTCCACATTTTATTCCTCCCTTTCCCTCCTCTGAAAATTTCCTCAGTCTTGCAGGTAAGAAACTGAGGCACAATGTCAATGTCCTTATTGGCTTCTTGGGAACAGGAAATAAATCCCAGTCCCCTTTGCTGTCTTTCCTTTAAGGTCAAAGGAGAAACAGCTCTTTGCTCTCCTGCTGCAGCCTCCCATCCCCACCAAGGGGTCTGCTGGTCACTCCAGTGGCTGGCTTGCCAGTAAAATCCCCAGGAAGCACCTGGGTCGGGTGGAGCTTTGTGGGGATGGGGAGATTCTCCGCTCCCCACTGGAAATCCCAAAGAGGTGGGGTGTGGGAGAAGTTTCCAGAACTGGCCTACAGATCCCTGGGAGGCATCCCAGCTGAGCCCCTCTGAGCTGACAGAGCCAGCGTGGGCCTGACGCTCTAAGAGAGGCAGCAGCTCAGCCCACAGAACTGGAGTGGTGCTCCTGGGGAGGAGAGGCCAGTGGGCAGGGCACCCAGCTCTGCTCTGGGCCCAAGACCAATTCTGAGGGTTTCATACTCCCTGGAGAGCTCACCTGGAAGCCACCTGCAGCCCAGAGGCTCATGACACTGCTACCTGTGGGGTTGCTATGCTTTCCACCCCTCAGCCTCTCGCTGGGTGAAGCTGGGCAGATATATCTGAGCTTTGCACTCAGAGAATGAGGGTTTCGGTTGCAGACCTGTGTGTGTCCCTGACCATACTCTGCTTGGTATGGACATTATAGCCCATGTGGGAGTTCACCAGTCCTGCTCCCAGTCCTGTGGTCCCACGCTCTGTGCAGAGAGGTTCCAGGGCACACTTTCCTCCACCTGCTTGGTTTCCCCTGAGCCCAGGGTGCCCTCAGCTCTTGGAGCCCAAGTGGCAAAACTCAGGGTTTCTCTCATACAGCAAAAGCAATCCCAGGGGAGAAAGAGGCTTTTGACTCCTGGGGTCAGGGGTGCGTGTGTTCTAAAAGCCAAGGCTCTGAGGTCAGAGGCAAGCAGGGCTAGTTCAGAAGGACCTCACCCTTGGTTTAATGCTCTGCTGTCACTGTCCTGAAATTCTTAGTAATTTTATTTTTCAATTCATATTTTGCAAGTGAAGTCCAAAGGACAGGGAATGCACGTAAGCAGAGATGAGTGAACACAGGAGACCCCAGCAACATGCGTGTCAGCCTCTCTGAGCTGCTTCACGTGCACAAGGCATTCGAGGTGCCCCGTGAACACAGAATTCCAGGGGACCCACGATGCACAGGAATCCAGTGAGACCCAACCTGAGCACGAGATAAGCGTGTTATGCCTGTGACACTGAAAACCCCAAGAGGCCACACTTTCCAATCAAATCAGAGCTTGCTTCCAATGCAGAAATAAGGCAATGATGTTCTGAGAAACACAGACAGTCAAGGACGTCAACTATATATATCCTTTCTTACTCATGTTACTTCTCTGGATTAGCCGACCACCTATGCTGAGGATGATCTGGTGATTCCACATACAAGTTAAATGCTCTTATGTGTATTTTAAACTGGTATTGCACAATTTAAAGACCAGTAAAATTAACGCTGATTAAATTTTTTAATTTAATGACATTAAGTAGCAAATAAAAACAGCAAGACTCTAGAGAGAGACACAGGAAGGAAAGAAAACGCTTTATGTTTTAGCTCCTTTAATGGTATTTTCCCCCCTTGCTTTTTGAACAGGGGGTCCCTCGTTTTCATCTTGCACAAGGCTTTGCAGTTTGTGCAGCCGCCTCTGCAGGGAGCGCTGGGGTCAGAATCTTGCTCGGCACCGCGGCAACCTCGGGTAACTCTCTTTACCGGTTGGAGTCGCAGTTTCCCATCTGGACAACGGGGGCAATACTTCACAGTTGTTGAGGATTAAGGTAAGTAACAGGGCAGCTAAACCTTCTTGGCCTCTTAGACCAAGCAAGGCCCTGTGCTAAGTGCTTTACTGTTTGATCTCATTTGTTCCTCACAACAGCCCTATTTGTGGGAGTCATTGGCCACTGTGTTGGATTTCTCTGATATTTTTGGCCTGGCAGCCATTCACGCTTTCTTCTGGTACTGCGCCCAGCTCTGTTCTGAGAACAATCTCTGTCCTACTCTATGCAGGTTGGCGGGGTTGCCTCGCATCCTCTCTTAGCCAAACGGTGGCCATGTGACCCTGAAAGGCCAGTCAGGCTCTGTCCCACAGGACTGGGATTCTTGAGGGGGCCTGATTCATCCCCATGGCGGATGCAACCTGGGTTTGGGTCTGGCTTCCGGGATCCCTGGAGTAACTCTGGGGCCTGATGTTTCTGAGCCCCCCTTTCTGCAGCAGTCCCCCTCCTCTGTGAGCTGCCTACACCCAGCCCCTCAGTCCCCCTTTGTTTAAGTGAACAAGAGGGTGTTTCTGATGCCCACAACAAAAGGCCCCAACTGCTTCTCCTCACGTTTCAGGTGAGGAAACCAGGCCCAGAGAGGTAAAGTAATTTGCGCAATGCCCCACAGCAAGTGAGTAGCAGAGTCAGCATTTGAACTCAGGTAGTCTCAGGAGGCAGAGTCCTTACCCTCTTCTGCCCCTAGTGTAAGGTACCTGATACAGTATCACTGTAGGGGCCCGTGGGCCCCTAACAGAAGAGGCAGAAAGCGAGTGAGGCAGGATGCTCCAGGCCTGCGCTCAGCATGGGAAGCTGACCCAGCCTCCGGCATGGAAGGCCTTGGCTGAACCGTCTCTGTTAAATGTTAGAGGCTCAGGCCTCTCTTTCGACACCAGGAGCCCTGGAGGGAGGTAGAACCCCACCACCACCACCACTAGCCCACCCCAGGCTGGCCCTGTGGACCCTCGTGCTCCAATAGGAGGTCAGGCCCTGTGTGTCTCAGGAGAGCCAGTCCCGTGACTACCTTGGATGATGAAGGGTACTGTCGTCTGTCCTCCAGGCCTGCCTGGCTGGATGCAAATACCCCATAGCATCCCAGCAGGGCTAGACCGACTTCTGGCCTGACTGGCCTGACTGGCCTCGCCTCATTCCTGCACGAGGAAGTCTGACGGTTTGTCTGTAACACGGAATGGACCTGCATGTCTGCCCTCTGCCCCTCCACACACGCTCCTTTGTCTCCCTCCGCTCTCCTTGTTTTCATCGATGCAAATGCAGGGCTACATTCGGTCCAGAGACACTGCTGTGTAGGTCCCTTTTTCTCTACTGAGGAAAAACTAAAGTTTTAAGGAAAAGTGAGCCTAAAGAGGGTAATGTGATATCAACATACAGGCGAGATGGTCCTGAAATGGTATCATTTTTGTTATTGTTAAATGTCACATGTGTGTTTATTCAAGGAACCCTTTCATTACTTTATCTGGTCCTCCTAAAAAATCCCACAGCCAGTGAAGCCAGTGACAGTCTCACTGGGACATGAGGCCACTGAGATGCAGAGAGGGGGACTTTGGAACACAGCAAGATCTAAGGGAAACCCAGCTCTTTGCTGTACCGCCTGGGCCCCATCTCAGGGTCTACCACTTGGCTCCAGGTGAAGCGTCTGACCAGGCCCCTCCCTATGTGGCTCCAAAAGAACCCATGGGCCACGCGCTTCTTAATTCCCACGTGCTGGCGGCTGTGGATGAGACCCTTCTGTCTGTAGGACCCTCACGGACACTCTTTTTGGGGCAACTTGAAAGTAACCATTGCATTTGGAAAGCAAACCTTGGGCACAGATTAAGGTCTAAATCATGACTTAATTCTTTCCCAGATGTCAGAGAGCAATGAAGATAAGGCAGTGTTGGTAAAATGAAGCCCAAGCAACTATTCTAGGTCAGAAGAACAGGGCCAAGTCCATATGCTTGTTTGAGATTTTAAGGCCCCTGGTGTTCTTGGGAAGAACCGTGTGATGAAGAGGCTGGAGGATGAGCTCCAGGAGAGCAGGCCCCTTGCTGGTTTGTTGTTGCTATCTGCCACAGGGAGAGCAGTGCCTGGTACATAGCAGGTGCCCAGTGAATATCTGTGGGGTGAATGAATGACCTCCTCTAGTTTTAAGTGAGGTGAAGAAGCTGTCCCAGTGTTGGAGAAGGGATCTGAACTGGGAGCTCCTCTGGTCATTCTCTGAGAGCGCGCTGAAGGGGGTGGGCCTCCTAGGCAGAGAATCCCAGTCTCAGTCTTGCTGAGGGGAACGCAATTAACTAAACTAATAACGAGCAGGGCTCGGACTCACATCCAGGACTGACTGATCGCAGCTGAGTTCTCTTTCTCCCGCTGACCCACACCAATGACCCTGGGAGGCCTGGAGAGCTTCACATGGTGACAGCACTGAACCCTCTTTTACTGCAAGGCTGCGTGTCATGGCAACTGTGTGATCTGAGGTGGCCTCTGTACCAAGCAGAGGAGCAGAAACCATAGGATCACAGTTCTGGAAAGGAGTGAGGACGAGTGTGTGTGGGGGGGGGCGGGGAGGGTGGGTTATGTATCGTCTGGATTCCCAAGGCAGATGGAAGTGAAATGTCCATCAGTTCGTTAACTCATAAATATACAGCCCACAAGTGCATACAGAGGACTTAAAATTCAGTAAATATGAAAATAGAAATCATGTAATATTCATCTTTCTACTCTCAGTGGCTAATACAATTTCCAGCACATGGTAGTTTCTTAATATACATTAGTTGGTTGAATTGATTGGGCTTTTCACGTGTCTCAGGTTGATTAGTATTAGGGCCCATAAGAAAGAATAGTCCAATATTGACTATGCAGCAAAATAACGATAATCTTACCACACTTTTAGTTTGCACAGTGCCGTTGGGTACTTTCTCTTATTTATTTTGACCTCAAGGGATAGGCAGATATCAATCCCATGTTAA
The DNA here is from genome assembly GCF_964341445.2 of Mesoplodon mirus. Classification (NCBI taxonomy): domain Eukaryota; kingdom Metazoa; phylum Chordata; class Mammalia; order Artiodactyla; family Ziphiidae; genus Mesoplodon; species Mesoplodon mirus. Next base: position 53,292,287 of record NC_138979.1, read on the forward strand.
CAGACAAAAAAATAAAGCTAAAGCAAACAACTTAGATGATTTGGCCAAGGACCTCAGAGCTTCTAACAGTTAAGAGGTGGAACCAGAACGAGACCCTGGCCTCATTAGTCCTTCCAGCCCTCACACTTGGCCCCCACTCTCCTCTCTCCATTTGCACTTGGGCAGGCAGACCTCTGTACCCCCAAAACAAGAAAGTTTTGAACAGACCGAAAAGAGGCCTCCTTTTTGTATCTTCACGGCACACACCACACCTGCACCCCCAGCTCACCTCTAGAGACACATGGGAGCTACTTTGAAAGACAGCACCAGGAAGACAGGCTTCACACAGAGAAGGATTAGACCCGAGGGACGTGTCATTTCTTCTTCTTCTTCTTTTTTTTTTTTTTTTTTTTAATCAAGAAGCAGTTTGTGGTATAAGCACAGCGTATTCTGCAGTGCTGACAAACCCTGCCTCTCAAAGGCCTTCCTAGCAGAAGGTGGCTCGCAGACCTCAGGGGACATGTAGGTGGGGAGGAAACCTGCAGCTGCTAATCCGCTGTGCTGTGAGAATGTGAACTGGTGACTCTAGAGGGTGGGATGAGCACGGCGCGCGCGCTCTCAGCTTATTCCCCGCCCCCCCGCGCCGCGCCGCGCCGCGCCCTCGCCCTCGCCCCACCCCGGGCGGCTAAAGTTACGGGACACTTTGATTGCTCTCCCTCCTGTGACGGACCGGCCGCCACCGCTCCCAGGTATGTGTGAGCCATGCATTCGACATTCGGTGTGCGGCGTTAAATATCTTTCTAAAATAAGCTCTCTCAGATTTTACGTGCAAAGCAGCTGGGAAGAGCAGGCCGGCCCAGCCGTCTTCCCAGCTCGGAGACGCAAAGCCTTCCTCTCAATGGCGTGAAACCCGTTCCCAGGTGTAAAAGGCCTCCTTCCGTCACACCTCCCCGAGGGAGGGGAGGTTCCTGGCTTGGATACTTCCAACTGACGAGATTGTGTCCGGGTTACTGCCCCTCCCCCCGGCCTCGCTGCCCACCATGGAAAGCACAGGTTCCAATCATTACAAGGTTTTGTAAAATGACCTCATTTTCCTGTGAGTCCGCCAAGTCTTGTGCATGTCAAAGAATTATGGGGCCAAGAATCATTTTAGTCGTTATGATGCACTGTCAAAAAGTGGGAATTTTTGCAAAGAAAAAAGAAGAGTGAGATGCAGAAGGAAGGTCTAGAGGAGGTATTGATGGAATCAGTACTGATATTTCTCTCTGCATTTTACACACCCACACAGAGCCAGACACCATGGCCCTCTCACTCATGTTTCTCCATCCCTTTATGTGTATTTCAGTCACAGCAATTATCCGAGGGCTGCTGCATGGCCCAGCCTTGGCACGCACCATCCCCAGGTCCGGCAGTCTAGGGACTGGAACCGGGGTTGTGCAGTGGACGACCTCCACAGCCGTTCCAGCAGCCTCAGTTTCATCTCGTTTGTCCTATCACCTGTTATCCTGCCCTGACCCTGCCCCCCATACCCCAAACTTACCCAGGACTGGGCCACTGAGCGCACAGGCTGTACAGTATGTCTTACTTTGGAGGTCCACAGCATGCCAAACAGCACCTCTACAGAGTAGATCCTTCCCAAGGCTGCCTCTGTATTTGCTGTAACTAAGGCTTTTGCCTGCATGTCCTCTGAGTTTTGCAGGGTCTTACTTAGCAGAGTTTGCAGCAGAAGTGTGGGTGCTGCTTGAAAGAAGGCCAGGTCCTGCTGACTTGAGCCAGAAGTGTTTCTCCCCGACCTACAAATCCCGATTTCCTGTCTCCCCCACCGTCTATTTGTCTGGCTTTCTCCACAAATAATGCTTTGATGCTTAAGCTCAGTGGAAGAAAATGGATGGTGAGATCTAAGAACCCTCTGGGAGACCAAGAGCCTAATCTAGAGGCCGCAGGGAGCGCTAGATTCCAGCGCACTTGCTTTTTATCTCATTGCTCTGGGGAAGGCCCACAGTATAAGTGAGTTGAGAGAGTGTGGAGAGAGGAAATCCATACACGTGATGTTACTTACTTGTTAAAGGTGATATTGACTTTAATATTAAGTACTGAAATAAATGCATGTATAATTCGGTGCTAAATTGCACGGTTCAAAGAAATTACAAAGGAACCTCTCAGGAGCGGAGGACTGGACTCGAGATGGAAGGTTTCCTTCCTTTATAGTTTGTGCTTGAGATAGGCAATAATATTTAAAGAATCCCCATTTTGGACTAGGCCCTAGACTAGACACTTTGAATATATTTTCTTATCCTGTCTTCATCACAACCCTAGAGGACAGGAAATTATCATCTCCATTTTATGGATAACAAAAACTGAGGTTCAGAACGATTCAGAATCTTGCGCAAGAGCACATAGCCAGTAGGTAAAGAAGCAGGAAATCAACCCCAGATGCTCTGGCTTGAGAACCCAAGCTCCTTCCACCCTGTAGTTCCCAAGTTATCCCCCTCCCCAGTGCACCTGAGGAGCAGCACCCAGGCCCGTGGAGAACCACCACCAACCTCATCACTGGGTCTGTGGGAGGGTGGGTTGATGATCCGTGGCTCAGAGTAGGGGGCAAGAGACCAATGCGTCTCCCTAGGGAGGCAGCCCCGCCCCTAGAGGATCTCAGCAAGCTGCCTCTTCAGGCTAACTGATAGGAAACAGCCATCTGGACTGAAGGAAGAGTGAAGCAGGATTCTCCATGGAGAGAGAGAGAGAACAGGGTGATGGAGGTCGAGAGGCAGGAGCACTGCTCCCAGGACCCATACCTGGGAGTCCCCCGGTGAGCCCGTTGTGGTCCCACCCTACCTGGGCCCTGGCCACCTCCCTTCCCTCAGCCTGGGCTCTGGCTGCCCAGGGGCCCAAATGCACTCACCTCCTGTCCAGGGTCTGCCCCCTGCCCCCTCTCCTCCAAGAGACACGGAGCAGGCGGGACCATGACAGGCTACCAGGTCCCGGCCCCACTGGCCACCCCAGACGCTTCCCTGTGCCTTTGGTTTCCCATTGCTCAGAGGTGTTCAGTTTCCCACCCTCTTTCCCTACTGCTGCCCCGGCCCCTGCCCTTTCAAGACATTGATGGCCAAAGCCAGGCCCTTCAGCTGTCCAAGGTGATTCATTCATTTTATTGTCTTCACCATTGCAGTCTTTATAGTATTATTTTCTGTTATTGCTGAGACCCCCCAGTACAGTTAGAAAACAGGTCTTATTACTCTTCAGACGCCTAGTGTCTTCAAGTTGAATGACTCCTTAGAGGTCATCCAGGCCCTTCATTTCCCCACGGAGGGAACTGAGCCCAGAGGAGGGGGTGACTTTCCAAGGGCAGCATGTTCATAACAGTTCAGGACCTGCGATGGGAAACTGTCAGAAATTATAATTTCTATAAAATTTCCATAAATTACTTAGCAGCTCTGTTCCTGTCCCTGACTTCTCTGTGGCGTCAGGTTTCGTGGGGCAATTAAAAGCATTCATCCTTGGCATTGGACAGAGAAGTGCTCGGTTCCCACCAGCTGTACCTCTTTATCCACTATAGGCAGCCCACCAACACTTGCAGGAGCGAGGCAAGAGCAGAAATGAAGGCCGCCCTGCTGTATGGCTCAATATTGAAGAGTTAAAAAATATATATATATTTAACAAACTGTTAAATGCAAGTTCTATCCTACACCTTGACAAACGTACCTTCATAACTACCTAGAAGGCTAGCTTTGATTTAGAATTCCCAGACTCCTTGGACTTCTGCTCTGATACTATGAGAAGACCCAGTCTCCAGCCTCCTCCCCTGTCCATGCCTGCCCCTTCCTTCTCTTCCCACTCTCTCCCCACCCCCAGCTCTGTCCTGCATCACCAGAGGCCTCACGTGCATGTGTGCAAACTAGCTCACACACCCCTGCTCACAGCACCCCCTCTGTCACCCTTGAGGCCTGGGAGTACACACATCAACATCCTGGCACCCCTTCAGGAGTATGGATCCAGGGAAGAGACCTCTGTGGGCCTTGAAAGAAGGCTTAGGACCCTCTGTCAGGGAATTCCTGGGTTCCAGGTACCTGGAGCATCATCTGGGGCACGGGGGCACACAGGCTCTGGGGAAGCACATCCCCTGCCCCTGGGACTCTTGACCTCTTGGAGAGCAACGTGGCGAGAGGAGGACCAGAGCGAAGCCCTCTGTAGCCCATTGGCCCAAGGGGAAGGGGACTAGCCATGTGATTTTAGGCAAGCCTTAATTTCCTTGCCCATAAAAATAGGAATAATATCCCTCAGGGGGAGGGATAGTTAGGGAATTTGGGATTTACATGTACACACTGCTATATTTAAAATGGATAAGCAGCGAGGACCTACTGTATAGCACAGGGAACTCTGCTAAATATTATGTAACAACCTAATTGGGAAAAGAATTTGAAAAAGAATAGATACATGCATATGTATAACTGAATCACTTTGCTGTATACCTGAAACTAACATAACATTGCTAATCAACTATACTCCAATATAAACTAAAAAGTTAACAAAAAGAGAATTAAGGAGTATTAGTAGATAAAAAAAATAATAATAAAGGCAATTAATAATAATAAATAGGACTCTACTTTGTAGAGTTGCTTTGGGGATCAAATGAGATAGTTTATGTAAAAGCCTGGCACAGAGTAGGTGCTCAGTAAACATTCATTTTCTTCTATGCCTCTGACCTTCCTAGCTCTTCCCTAGTCTTCCTTTCTCTCCATCACCCCTCCCATTCCACATCGCCACCCTCATCCCCTTTCCTTTCTCTCTCAAGCCCAAGTGGGACTGGGCTGGGCCCACCTGCCAACAGTGGCCCTGAGAAGGGGTCACTCCTTCCTCTCATCCTGGCTTCAGGACAGCTGTGATAGTCCTCTGTGAGTTCTTTCTCCATTTAGAAAATATTCCTGGGTTTTTCTGATTTTAAGGAAAGGGAGACGCTGTGGTTTACAAAGTGGGTGAGAACCCTCACATTACTCTCTGGCTTGCTAATGAGAAGTTTGAAAGAGTCCTTTGGGTCCCAACCAAAAACTCTTGGCTTTTCCTTGGCAGAAATGTGATTTCCTGTGAGATGTCAAAACATGCCATGAGCATACCTCACAGAGGTCTATTTTTCATTCTATCTGGTTTTGAGGTGAATGAAAGACACTTCCTTTGTGCTGCCCTCAGCAGAAATGCACGTCTGTGTAACTTGCTCTCTGCCTGCTGGGGCCTGAGGGTCTGTCGAGGGATTCAAGACACTGTCAAGTTCAGATCCCTTTTCAAAGCTCTCCTTTCCTCTGCAAACCCCTTTCAAGAAAAACCTCACCATCCCATCTTAGTTTCTTATGACTTAAGCCTGTCTTTACATTGTTGCTGCATAGATGGAGAAGCTGAACCTTAATTCCTAGTAACCAGAGCCTGTGCCAGCGGTCAGACCTTCCATCAGCCACCACCTCAGGGCTCACCTTGAGTCTTCGAGGTCGGGGTCTCTTAGAGAGAGACACTTGTCTTTGGTGTTATTGAAACTGTTCAAATCTTGCTTGTACCACTGCATCCAGTTATTGAGGAATAAAGTTTAACCTCCAGCCCCTCAAACATGTCTGCTCTTCAGTTTTACGTTGTTTAGGATCAGGGCAAGAGATCCAAGATTTCTCTGTCTCTGGAGGGAGTGGCCAGAAAATTAATAAAACACTTAAGTTTCTTTCCTTATATGAAGTGTTTTCTATGAGCTGGATTAATGCATGTTTTCCTCCAACTTTTACGCAGTTCTATATTCATCTCGTTTTCCCATCTCAGAATGAACTTGCCTTTGAGCTATAGGTGATAAACGCAATTCACCATCATTCCTATCTTGATTTCATTCATTTGGCAAATAGACAGTTGCGCACCTATTCTGTGTGAGACAGTATTAAGTACTGTGAGGGATGCAAAGATTTATGAACCATGGTCTCTGCTCAAGTTTTTTAAACCAATCTTGGCTTGGTTATTCTTTCTATTAAGGTGCTTTGTGTCTCTCCCATGTGTGTCTGAGTCAGTGACTCTTTCTTGGAAGCAGAACCAAGCCTATGCATTTCTCTGTACATTTGGATACGAAAGCATTTATATAACAGATACTGCATACCTGCCCCAAGTACCCAGCACCAAGGAGATACAGAAAAGTTCAAGTCGTGAGCTGCTCCCCAGTGATCCAGATGAACAGAGAAGACAATTATTTGGTGATATAAGACAGATGCCCAGATGTAAACAGATGCAAAATTTTATAGTTAGGTGATTTTCAAATTATGGGAGGCAAAAGTTAAATTTGACAATTATAGAATTTACTAAAACTTAGCATGTAAGTACCTGAAGACTCAGCAATTCCAGTCTTAAACATGAATCCAACAGAACTGTGTACATATATTCATCAAGGGCACCTGAAAGAATTTTTATGACAGCAATTCTTTGCAATAGCTCTGTACTAAGAACTACTCAAACGCCCTTGGTATTTGGTAGAAAGAATAAATTGTGGCATAATCAAATAATGGGATATGGTACAGCAATGAGAATGAACAGTCTATCTGAATATGCAAAAATATGGATGAACCTCACTAAAAAATGCTGAGCTAAAGCAAACAGAAGCAAAAAAAGAAAATTATTTTTCCATTTCTAGAAAGTACAAAAACAGACAAAAGTATTCTGTGTGCTTAAATGTCAGAATAGTACATTTTGGGGGATAGTGACTGGAAAGGAGCAGGAGAGGACTTCTGGGGCTGGAAATACTCTTTTTCTTGATATACGTGCTAGTTTTGTTGGTGTGATCAGTTTCTGATCCTTTATTTGTTCACTTTTCTGCCTACATATTATACTTCATTAAAAAGTTTCAAAGATTCACCAGTTTGAAAATAGCTAGAACTCTGAATCACAAGGCAAGAAGCCTGAGTCTTAGTCCTGATTCTGATTTTTGAGCATACCCTTAAGCAAATCATTCTCTGTGTGCCTTGGACTCTTCCTCAGTGGAATGGAGGTAAGGCTTTCTTCCTGTGCTCCCAGCTGGACGTTTTATTCTACGTGGAGAAAACCTAGCATACCAAGAGCGGCTGTGAGCTTCTGTATGTTATTTCACTGCGTGTTTAGGAGCCTGCTCTTGGTTAAAATTCATTTCACGGAATCTGGCCTTTTCAATGCAGACCTTGAGTTGGTCTTTGAATCATACCTTCTTTTCACTGTGTTTATTCTCTCCACCTCCTCAGTCTCACAGAACAATTCCTCAGTCTGAATGTCTACCCTGTGACATTATTTGGCCTCAAAAATGTCAAATGAACTATGGCATCCACTGGGAGTATATAATCTTATTTGGTTATGTTCTGGAACAATCCACACAAGTGCTAAATGTAGAGCCAGTGAGGGGGAATACTGAGAAGGACCCTCTTGCTGCTCTTAAGTTCAGTTCTGAGTCTTAGAAGTTGTGGTTTATTTGCGGCTGGCTGCGGTCTCCTCTTACGTCCCCTGGCCTTGCAGCACTGCCTGACCAGGGGCAGGGTGTCCAACTCCTGCCCTGGTCCTCCCCAGCAGCCCTGATCTCAGATGCTCCTGACCTGTATCTCCTCCGCTAACAGTCCCAACAGAAAGCACATGGTAAACTCCTTAACTTACCACACCCCGCTTTGAGTGAAGTTGTACCGCTTCACATACGTGTGAGAACTTTACAACAGAATGGCTCCATTTCTCCACTCCTGGCCTTTCCGCTACTGTCACACATTTTACTTCTACGTATTTCATAAATTCCACACTACATTGTTTTATTTTTTGTTGAGGTACAATTAGTATATGGCATTATATAAGTTTCAGGTGTGCAACATTATAATTTGACGTCTGTATGCTCTACAAAGTGATGAGCGCCAAAGGTCTAGTTCCCATCCATCACCATACAGTTGACCCCCTTCACCCATTTCACCCACCCCTCAACCCCCTTCCCCTCTGGTAACCACCAATCTGTTCTCTGTATCTATGAGTTAGTTTTTATTTTGTCTTCCTTGTTCATTTGTCTTGTATTTTTTAGATTCCACATATGAGTGAAATCATACACTGTTCATATTTTTGCCCCAAACAGTCAAATGTCACTTAAGGAGAATTAAATAATTTTAAAAATTATACTGTTTAGCCATGAGGTTAACATCTCTGGCGTTGTTCATTCCTTTGCTGAAGTCTGTATTTCCATCTTGTGTCATTTTCCTTTTGCCCAGAGAACTTTCTTTAACATTGCTTATACTGCAGTTCTGCTGTTGATGGATTCTTTCAGCTTTGTATGTCTGAAAAGGTTTTTATTTCACTTTTGGTTGTGGAAAATATTTTTGCTAGGTATAGAATTCTAGGTTGACAGGTTTCTTTTTTTTTAACTTCAATCCTTAAAAGATGTTGCTCCACTCTTTTCTCGCATTGTTTCCAAAGAAAAATAACTGCTGACCTTCTTATCTTTGTTCCTCCATACATAACTCATCTTCTTTCTCTGGTTGCTTTTAGAGTTTCTCTTTACATTGATTTTGAGTAATTTAACTGGGCAATGCCTTGGTGCAGCTTGATGCATGTTTCCTGTGCTTGGAGTTTGTTGCACTTCTTGGACGTGTGAGTTTATAGTTTTCATCAAATTTGGAACATTTTTGGCCATTATTTCTTCAAATAACTTTTTCTGTTGCCCAGCTTTCTCCCATTCTCCCTGAGAGACTCCTCTTTCACATATATTGGGCTGTTTGAAGTTGTCTTGTGGCTCACTGATGCTCTGTTCATTTATTTCCCACTATTTTTTCTGTCTTCTTTCTATTGGATAGTTTTGGATCATTTCTATTGCAAAGTCTTCAAGTTCATTAGTCTTCCTTCTGTGATATCTAATTTTTCGTTAATCCAATCTCAGACATAGTTTTCATCTCTAGAAGTTTGATTTGAGTCTTTTTTATATCTTTCATGTTACCTTTTAACATGTTCAGTCTTTTCTTTAGCTTCTTGAATATATAGAATAGAGTTATAATAATTGTTTTAGTGTCCTTCTCAGCTAACTTTAGTATCTGTGTCAGTTCTGGGTCAGTTTTTTTTTAAATTTATTTAATTAATTAATTTATTTTTGGCTGTATTGGGTCTTCATTGCTGCATGCGGGCTTTCTCTAGCTGTGGCGAGTGGGGGCCACTCTTGGTTGCAGCGCACGGGCCTCTCACCTTCGTGGCCTCCCCTGTTGCAGAGCACGGGCTCTAGGCTTGTGGGCTTCAGTAGTTGTAGCATGCGGGTTCAGTGGTTGTGGCGCACGGGCCCAGCTGCTCCATGGCATGTGGGATCTTCCTGGACCAGGGCTCGAACCCATGTCCCCTGCATTGGCAGGCGGATTCTTTACCACTGCACCACCACCAGGGAAGCCCGTTAAGTGTTTTTGTCCTCACTTTATTTTTATTGAAGCATAGTTTCTGGGCAATATTATATAAGTTACAGGTGTACAATATAGTGATTCACAGTTTTTAAAGAATGGCTCAGTTTGGGTTGATTGATTTATTACCTCAGTGTGGGTCTTATTTTCCCACTTCTTTGCATGCCTGACAATTTTTTTTTTTTTTATGTCAGACATTTTTGGGCACTGGATATTTTTGGATTCCTATAAACATTCTTGAGCTTTGTTCTGGGACATGATTCAGTAATTATACTTGGAAACGGCTTTCGGGTTTTGCTTTTATGATTTGTTAGGTGGATCTAGAGGACTCCACCTAGGGTTAATTATTCCCTACTACTGAGGCAAACAAAACCTTCCTGTGTATTCTACCATTGTCCTGTGAGTTATGAGTTTTTCCCTCTGGCTTGTGGGAACAAGCACTATTTTCAGTTCTGTGTGACCTCTGAGGATTGTTCCTTCTAATCCTTTAGGGTGGTTCTTTTTCCAACCTTGGGTAGTTTTTTCATATGAATGTGCTTTTCAGTACTTGGTTGACTGCTCTATAGATCTCTGGAGTTTTCTCTCTGTGCAGTTTTCACCTCTCTGGTACTCTGCCCTGTGAAACCTAGTCACCTTGGCCTCACCAAACTCCCAGCTCCATCTCCTCAATTCAGGGAGAGCACCAAGGCTCCACGTGGGTCCCCTCTCCCTGTGCTGGAGCCTAGAAACTCTCTCTGCCATAAGCTGGAGTAATTGTAGGCTCCCCTCATTTGTTTTCCAGCTCTCAGAGATCCCTGACCTTCCTTGCTTGTTGTCCAATGTCTTGAAAACCATTGTTTCATGTATTTTATCCAGTTTTTAGTTATTTTAAGTTGGTGAGTAAATTCAGTTCCTACTACTCCATCTTGGCTAGGACGGAAAGCATATGTAAACCCAGTTTACTGAAAGATGTTTATGACATCAAACACTTTTCCCATCATCTTATAGTGTTTGCAAGGCTAGTATCTTTCTTTTATTTTTTATTTTTTTTGCTGTACGCGGCCCTCTCACTGCTGTGGCCTCTCCCATTGCGGACACAGGCTCCGGACGCGCAGGCCCAGCAGCCATGGCTCACGGGCCCAGCCGCTCCGTGGCATGTGGGATCCTCCCGGACCGAGGCACAAACCCACGTTCCCTGCATCGGCAGGCGGACTCTCAACCACTGTGCCACCAGGAAAGCCCTAGGCTAGTATCTTTTAAACTTTTTGTTTTGAAATAATTTAAAAGTTACAAAATAGTTTCAAATATAAAGAATTCTAGTATATAACTTTACCCAGCTTCCCCTAATGTTACTATTTGTATTGGTTTTTGTTTTTGTTTTTGTTTTTTTTGCGGTACGCGGGCCTCTCACTGCTGTGGCCTCTCCCGTTGCGGAGCACAGGCTCCGGACACGCAGGCCCAGCGGCCATGGCTCACGGGCCCAGCCGCTCCGCGGCATATGGGATCCTCCTGGACCGGGGCACGAACCCGTATCCCCTGCATCAGCAGGCGGACTCTCAACCACTGCGCCACCAGGGAGGCCCTGTATTGGTATTTTTTTAAGTGAATTGTTTTTAAAAAGTAATGAATGCTAATGGTAAAAAAATTTATATATAAGGAACATATATTTAAAATGTTATATTTTATATATGAGAATATAAATAACAATAATCATATGTCATGAATATTCTTTCCATGTTGTACGTATTGGGGAGGGGAGGGGAACACTCTTCTTTTTGTATTTCTACCACAGCAAATAGAAGAGGGAACCTCCACTCTCCTCTCCCCAGAGAGTGTTGGAAGGAACACATCCTTCTGTTTTCTCTCTCCACACTCACCCACTCTTCTCAAGTGGGCAGAAGTGACTATCCTGGTGAGGCTCAACATTGGGCCCTATTTTGCTAGTGGGCAGAGTTAAAGCGTTAAAGGCCAGCTCCTGAGGGTGGGCTCACTTGACCTCTCCTTAGCTTCCTGTCTCCATGTGGTAAACTCAGCCAGGGCAAAGCCCAGTGTCTCCCTCTTTTATGCTCTTTTTTTTTTCTGCAGTAACTATGCATGTGAGACAGGCCAGTAGTCCATGATGCCAGCTGGGGAGCTGGACTCGGAGATAATTGTGTGGGTCCAGCTGTTCCTACAAACAAGTCCTTAGGTCTCCAACCAGGGGAAGAAGGAGGCTCTACTTTGGCATCAACTCTAAGTCCTGTTCTTCCAGCTGCTGATACAAGAGAGCCTTGGGGGGTTATTGGTGCTTCCCTGGTTAGAAATGAAGCTATTATTTTGATACCCATTTGCCTAGTGATTTTTCTATTGGCCAGAATCCTAAGGAAAGAGGGGGAAATGGTAAGATTTGTGTACCCAACCTCACACCCAAACCCCCAGAAATTTACTTTACAGCATAATTTTTAACAACAATGTAGAACTACTTTGTATAGTTATATTCATGATGAATTCGTTCAGTTCCCTGCTGTTGTACATTTAGCTTGTTTTCAATTTCTCACTATTATAAAAATGTTATGATTCTAATAATTTTATACATTAATGTTTTCATAGTAGCCTATTTTTTTTTTAATTCTTGTCATGTGGGTAAGCTTCTGCCAGCTGAATAATGGTGCCTACATCTAATCTTGAAATCTCACAGATAGGTTTTCCTTAGGTCTGGATAAATAATCCAAAGATGCTACTAAATTGTAGTAAGATCATTTTAATATCAAAATAGCAGAGAATAAACAATTAAAATTGATTTTTACTATATAAAAGTATGCCATTTTAAATAAGACTTAAACGTATAGAATTGATGGCAAATAAAAAAATACAAACTCTTTAGTTCAATGTGGTAAGTTTCATGTTAACCTTTGATTCTTCTCATTTACTATAGTATTTAATATAAGTTGTCCCTCAAATCTAAGCAGAGATGAAGCTTCTGATTTACCTTTAATTAGTATTAAAAAATTCCTCGAGATGTTCCTATTTTTAATGTGTGAAAATTGAGGATTTTAGGGAAGGTTGACAACCTATTTCATTTCTCTGTAATGGATTTGCCTCCCTATCTGTCTCCCTAGGACTTGTCTAAGATGGGCTACACTTGTCTTTACAGATTCCGGGCCTTTGTCTTTCCTCTCCTTGGAGCAATCAGTGGTGAGGCCTTTTCCCATCCCCAGGGCCCCAACATGGCACCTGACACAGAGCAGGCTCTTGTAAACGCTTGCAGTGTTCTTACAGTGAACACTGCCCCCAGCCACGGGCTGACACCTGGAGAATGTGCTCTCCCAGCAAAGACTGTACTCCATTAACTAGATCCTGAGCATTACCTGGCTTTGTTCCCATAAGAAGCGTGGTCTTGAGTTCTAAGGCCACTCTGCAGGCACAGTGAGAAAATGTCTTTCTAAGGTCATTTTTCTTGACCAAGAGAGAGCCCCAAGGCACTATTTCAGATGAGGGCTCTTGGAAACAACCCCCCAAGTTGACTATTTTGAGGCACTGGAAACTATAGATTGCCATGATGGGGGCTATTCCTTTAGAGCTGAATTGTTTAAAGAAGCTGGATAGGGCACAAAGGGTCATTCAGAGGGTCATTCCATTCTGTCCACCCCTGAGCCAAGAGTCACTGCTAGTCTGGCCTGTGTGTGCAACAAGGGAAGTAGCCCCAGAGCTAACCTCGCCACCAGGGCCAGGAGTCCACAGTCACACCACAGTGACGTGGGAAAGGACACAGAAAGGTCAGTAATGCAGAGACAGGGTAAAAAGAAGTCATAGAGGCTAAGAACCTAGAATGCTGGAGGCCCTCAAGAAAGGGAGTTGTTTTCATTGCTAAGATTATAAGAAAGAGCAACCTTCCTGGGCTAACTGATCTCTCTCCACCTCTTCCACTGTCGTCTCTTCCTCTGCCCTCCCTTAAGTGTTCCTTCTTGCTTTAAGCTTTCTCTCTGGGTGATCCATTTGACATTTCTACAAAGACCCCAATGTGTCTAATATTGAATCCATCTCAGGTCTGCCCCTCAGCCTGTAACCTCTATGCCCTAGACTCATCCTCACCAGATTCATGGTCTGGTCTGATCTGGCTCTCCTTCTCCATCACGCAAGTGACTCGGCTTTGTCAGTCTATCACCAACATGCTTCTCAGACTGGCTCTTCTCTTCATCCCACTGTCCCTCCCTTGGTGCAGACTCATCCTGTCTCCCTGGACCGTTGTGATCCTCTCCAGCCTGGCCTGAATCCAGTCTCATTCTTCACTGAACTGGACATTACAGTGCTACCATGATTACTTATAAAATCCCAGGTCTGACAATACCCTCCATGGCTTCCAAATCTGCTGTGGCTAAAGCCCAAATCTTTATATATGTATAAAGGTTTTTCAGATTCTTTTCTATTATATGTTATTACAACATTTTGAATATAGTTCTCTGTGCTATACAGTAGGTCCTTGTTGGTTATCTATTTTATACATATTAGTAGTATGTATCTTTTAATCCCAAATTGCTAATTTATCCCTCCCCTACCCTTTTCCCCTTTGGTAACCATAAATTTGTTTTCTGTGTCAGTGAGTCTATTTATGTTTTGTAAATAAGCTCATTTGTATCTTTTTTTTAGATTCCACATATGAGTGACATCATATGATATTTGTCTTTCTCTGTCTGAATTACTTTACTTAATATGATAATTTCTAGGTCCATCAATGTTACTGCAAATGCCATTATTTCGCTCTTTTTTATGGCTGAGTAATATGTATATATATATATATATATACATATATATATATATCACATCTTCTTTATCCATTCATCTGCCAATGGACATTTATTTTGCTTGTCTTGGCTATTGTAAATGGTGCTTCTGTGAACATTGGGGTGCATGTATCTTTTTGAATTCACGTTTTCAACTTTTCTGGTTATATGCCTAGGAGTGGGATTCTGGATCATACGGTAACTCTAGTTTTAGGTTTTTAAGGAACCTCCATACTGTTCTGCACAGTGACTGCACAAATTTACACTCCCACTAACAGTGTAGGAGGGCTCCCTTTTCTCCACACCCTCTCCAGCATTGATTATTTGTAGAATTTTTGATGATGGCCATTCTGACAGGTGTGAGATGAAACCTCATTGTAGTTTTGATTTGCATTTCTCTAATGATTAGTGATATTGAGCATCTTTTCTTGTGCCTGTTGGTCATCTGTATGTCTTCTTTAGAGAAATGTCTATTTAGGTCTTCTGCCCATTTTTTGGTTGGATTGTTTGTTTTTTTGATATTGAGCTGTATGAATTGTTTATATATTTTGGAAATCAATCCCTTGTCGGTCGCATCATTTGCAAATATTTTCTCCCAGTCTATAGGCTATCTTTTTGTTTATCGTTTCCTTTGCTGTGCAAAAGTGAAGCCCAAATCTTTAACAGGCATTCACAGTGTACTCCCCGCTGCACAGTTCACCATCTTAACATGAATATCCTGTATTAAAGTTTTCCACATTGGTTACAGCTTGTTCAGTATCTGCCTCTGGTATTTCTTTTTTTTTTAGGCCCGTAGCATTTCAATCTTCTCAAACCCAATGGTTATTCTCTTTCTTCAAAGTTCTTTGTCTTTCTTTCTATTGTAGAGTTTCAAGTCAGTCTTGAGGTCTATCTGCTCTCCCCTTTGATGTTTAATTAATATTTCTTCCATGGTTTCTCAAAGCTTCTACCATAGTTTAACCATCTTTATACTTCTTAAAACTTTCAAATCCATAATTAAACAAATAAGAATTCAGAATGCATAAAATTCTTTGATTAAGTAAATATACAGTTGAGGATACCTGAATTTCACACACTTTTACGTACTGTTCAAAAAACATTACATGGAGTGGGAATTCTAAGTTTAAATTTGAGAAGGTTAACTACATAAATAATCAGAAATGTATATGATTCTTATAAACAGCTCCATACGTGCCCGTCACCTCTCAGTATCAATATTTATATAAGTTAATAGACATGCTTCTTATAGGATCACTGAGTATTTTCTATTCTTTGGCAGGAGTGACTAAGTAAAAAAAAAAAAAAATGCCCAGATGAACTCTTAAGAACAAGGACACAGTGTTTTATGTAGCCCCATTACAGCATGAGCCCACTGTATTATAGTGGTGGAGGGGCTCAGCCTGCATCCCACCACCCGAGGACCGTTTCGGCATTAGGCTGTGCTCCATAAATGCTGCTGGGGCCATGGAGGGGGCAGTGCTCATGTTCTGTTAGCCAAGCATGCTGTCTCTAAGAGTGATACCAAGGCACAGCTCTTTAAAAAGAAAAATTGCTCTTCTTGACATAACTTCAAAAGTTGGGGGTCTTTCCCCAAACATCTGTGCCTCCCTTTATAGTTCAGTCATCCCAGAATTTGTGCTGTAAACGTTTACATTCCCCAACCTGTTCCAGGGCTTACCATGAGAAATCAGGCGATGTGGTGCTTCCTCTCCTTGGTCCTAAAACTCCCTCTTTCCATCCTCAAGGAGACTTCTCTAGAGACTGCTAGTCAGTTCCACCGTATCTGCTCCTTCCTGAACAGCACCTGTAACAGTCTAGTCTGAAACGGTGATGCAACTTTCCTCTTTGGACACTATCCCTGGTGCCAGCACAGCACCTGCCCATGGTAGGCACTCAAGGCATGCTGTTGAGTGAATGACTGAACACCAAATACGCACCCCTGCAGACCGTTTCATGTATGAGCCCCAACTTCCTAGACCTTGATGACTGAACCGTGGCTGGGTTAAATTGACTCAGGCTTTGTTAGCGACCACATTCCAAGCCTATGGAGGCAGGAAGGCAGAAATACAGACTTTCTCCCTGAACCACTAGACCACAATTTTCCTGTGGAGCAGACTGTCTGATTCCCTGACCTCTCTCCTTAACCCTCTGTCCCCGTAACCCATGTCGGGGAGGCAAACTGCTATCATCTACCAGGCAGCTGGGTTCAGTAGCTTGATATCGGGTCGTAAGCAGAGAACCATAAGTTTTAAACAAACCCAGGGCTGTTGTCATTGTTTAAAGTTTCTCCAGGGACCTCCCTAGACAGGACCTGGCTCCATGCAGACACATTTCCCTGACAGCTCTTTCCACAGACCATCCACTGAGGATCAGTATGTAGAAGGTCCTAAATCATGAGCCATCCAGCTGAGATGTAATTTCCCTCCACAAGTTGTCAAACATTCTGTGACGTGTTGAGACCTGGCCAGCTGGATGTGTCCCTCCTCTCTGCACAGTTCTCTGCTTCCCTATGGTCAAAGTCCCCATGTGCAGGTGAGGGTTGCTGGTTGAGTTCTGGGCAGAAGAGTAAGTTAGGCTGTAAAATCAGATGCCATTTCACAAGCTCAGGCTTTACTTCAAATAGTAGCAGGTTACTGTTCACTCACTGAACAGTTGTTGAGTGCTTCCTAAGTGCTCAGCGAGGTTATAAGGACAATTAGACGTGGTTCTTGCTTTCATGTATCTTATATGGTAATGGGTCAACTGATAATTCGATGAGTAATTATAATCCAGTGATAAAGGCTCTAATGGAAGAAATGTAGAGTGGAATGTGCTCTACTTTCTCCCTCTCTTTCATTGGGAGATGTACATACAGAAAAGTCCATACACCACATATACAAACTAAGAAATAATTACAAATAGACACCAATAAGACCATGACCCAGGACTAGATTGAGAATATTTGCCAGTACCCCAGAAGCCCTCTGTCTGCTCCTCCCTGATCAAAAGCAAATCCCACCCACACTCACCCCCCAGGTTAACCACTCTGCTGGCTTTTGAAGTAATTTTTTTTTGCCTTCCTTTTTGTTTTACCCTCTATGAATACATCAGCAAAGAATACAGCTTAATTTGGCCTGTTCTGGGAATGGAGTCATCCTCTATATATTCCTTAGTGTCTGGCTTCTTTCATTCAAACTTGTGTTTGTGAGATTCATTCGTTTTGTCTTACAGAGTTATATTCTGTTCATTTTAATTGCTGTATAGTATTCCATCCCATAAATAGACTACAATGTATCTATTCAACTATTGATGGACATTTGTGTTGCTTCCAGCTTTTGCCTGTCACACACACTACTGGGTCATGTGATGTGTGTATGTTCAGTTTTAGTAGCTATTGCCAGTTGTCCACAGTGGATGCTTTCATCCTCAGTATGTGTGAGTTCCTGTTGCTCTGCAACCCTGTCTACACTTAATACTGTCTGATTTTTTAATTTTTGCTAATCTGTTGGGTATAAAATGGTATTTCATTGAGATTTTATTTAACACATCCCTGATTACTAAGTAGATTTGGGAATTTTTTTTCACACACATCTGGGCTATTTGTATTTCTTCTTGAAAACGTCTATTGTACATTTTGCCCATCTTTCTGTTGGATTGTTTTTCTTTTTCTTGATGATGCATAGTTATTTTTATGTTCTGGAGGCTAATTCTTTGGTGATTATATGTGTGGCACGTCTTTTCTTATATTCTTATCCTCTTTATAAAGGATGTCATTTCATGAAGAAGTTTCTAACTTTAGTGTAATCATATTTATTTATCTTTCTCTTTATGGTTTCTGCATCTTCTATCTTGGCTATAAAAGTCTTTTCTACCTTGAGGTCATTAACACATTCTATGTTGTCTTCTAAACATTTTATAGTTTTCCTTTTAATTTTGAAATAGTTATAAACTTTCAGGAAGTTGCAAAAATAGTGCATAGATGTGATATCTTATGTAAAACTGTAGTACAGTGTAAAAACTCAGAGACTTCACATTGGTAAATACTGTTAGCTAGATGACAGACCTTATTCAATCTTCACCAGTTTTTACATGTACTGTGTGTGTGTGTGTGTGTGTGTGGTTTTTATGTGATCTGGTCCCATATATAGATTTGCATTTCATTGTTTAGTGCTTAACCCACATGGAATTGCTTTTATACATGGTGTGAGGTAGGGATTCAGTGTCCCTCCAGTCCCCATGGATCATTTATCATGGATGTTCTAGCATCATTTATTGAATAGTCCATCCTTTTCCCCACTGATGTGCAATACTTGTTTTGTAATAACTCAGATTTCCATATATGTTTAGGTCTGTTTCTGATCTCTCTATTGCACTCCACTGATCTATTTATCCATTCCTGCTCTAGCACCACATTATCTTAAATACTTTATATTAATAAGTCTTGCTATATGGCAGGATAATTCCCAGGACTTTGCTCTTCTTCAAGAGTGTCTTAGCTAGTCTTGGACTTTTTCTCTTCAATGTGAAGTTTAGAATAGGTTTTTCAAGTTTCACAAATGGTCTTGTTAGGATTTTTATTGGAACTATATTAAACTGCATTGTGGAGAATCGATGTCTTTACAATAAATAATAATAAATAATAAATCTTCTTATCCAAGACCATGATTTAGTTCTTAATTCAGCTAAGTTTTCTTTAACGTCTTTCAGGAAAGTGTTGCAATTTTCTCCATAAAGAGCTTGCACATGTTTGGTTAAATTTATACTTTGCATTTTTTCTCTTTTTTTTTTTTTTTTTTTTGTGGTACGCGGGCCTTTCACCGTTGTGGCCTCTCCCGTTGCGGAGCACAAGCTCCGGACGCGCAGGCTCAGCGGCCATGGCTCACGGGCCCAGCCGCTCCGCGGCATGTGGGATCTTCCCGGACTGGGGCAAGAACCCGTGTCCCCTGCATTGGCAGGCGGACTCTCAACCACTGCGCCACCAGGGAAGCCCTGCATTTTTTCTCTTATAAATTTTATCATTTCGATTACATTTTCAATTACATTGTTGGTGGTGTGTTGAAGTATAATAGAATTTTGTGTACTGACTTTTTATACATTAGCTTTGCTAAAATCTCATTAATTCTAACAATTTATTTATAAATTCTTTTTTTCTGAGAAAACAATCATGCAATCTGCAAATACTACCATAGGCGTCTATAGTTGCCTTGGATCAAGTTAATACATTTCCTTCCCTTCCTAGTTTGTTTATTTGCTCATCATTTCTCCCTCCCCATTCTTCCTTCCCACATTATTTTTCTTCCTAAATTATGTCATTTAAAACTCCTTTTTAAAAAGTCTGTTGATGATACTCTCTCTTGATTTATGTTTATCTGAAAATTTTTTTGCTGTTGTTCTTAAAAGAAAAATTTAATGGTCTAAAATTCTGTCCCTTAACTTTATTGAGGCATAGTTTATATATCATAAAATTCACCCATTTTAAGTGAGCAATTCAGTGTTTTTTAGTGACTTTACTGAGTTGTATAATGTAATGTAACCATTAACATAATCCAGTTTTAGAACTTTTGTATCATCCCAGTAAGATCTCTTGTACCCACTCATAGTTAATTCCTTTTCTCACTCCCAGGCAACCACTAGTCTACTTTCTGTCTCTAAAAATTTGCCTTTTCTGGACATTTCATATACATGGAATTATGTAATATGTGCTTTTGTGTCTGGCTTCTTTCACTCAGCATTCCACTCAGTCTTTCATGGTATGAACATAGCTCATTTGGTTTATCCAGTCACTAATTGCTTGTTTCCACTTTTATGATTAATGATGCTATGAACATTATGTAAGTCTTTATGTGGACATATGTTTTCATTTCTCCTGGGTATTATCCCTAAGAATGGAATTGCTGGGTCATATGGCAAATTTATGTTTAAGTTTTAAGAAACTGCCAAACAGTTTTCCAAAGCAGCTTCCCACCAGTAGTAATATATGAGGATTTTGATTTCTCCACATCCTTGCCAATATTTGTTGTTGTCTGTCTTTGACTCTAACCATTGCAGTGGGTGTAAAATGGTATTTCATTGTGGTTTTAACTTGCATTTCCCTAATGACTAATGATACTGAGCATCTTTGCATGCACGCATTAACCATTTGTTTATCTTCTTTGGTGAAATGTTTATTCAAATCTTTTGCCCATTTTTCATTGGGTTGTTTATCTTTTTATTATTGAATTGTTAAGAGTTCCTTGTTTATTCTGCTTACAAGTCTGTTATGAAATGAACGTTTCTGTCCCCCCCAAATTCATATGTTGAAATCCTAATCCCCAGTGTGATGGTATTAGGCGATGGGGCCCTTGGGAGGTCATGAGTGTGGTGTCCTCATGAATGGGATTAGTGGCCTTATAAAGAGATCCCAGAGAGCTCCCTAGCCCTCTCTCTGCCATGTGAGGATACAAGAAAATAGCTGTCACCAGAACCTAACCAAGCTATCATCCTGATCTTGGACTCCTGTCTCCAGAACTGTAAGAAATACATTTCACTTGTTTATCAGTCATCCAGTCTATGGCACTTTGTTATAGTAGCCTGAATGGACTAAGACAAAGTCCTTTCTCAGATATGTTATTTGCACATATTTTTTCTCAGTCTGTGTCTTGTCTTTTACTGTGAACATATGTGCCTTGATACTTTATCTGTGTAATTCTTTGAGGCCTGGTAGAAGTTGCATTGCTCCAGTTGAATTGGGTTTGCTTCTGCCAGTCACCTGAGGGACTTGCATGATCCAAATGGACTCCCCCCACCCCATGTTTACTTTCCAGATAACAGGAAAAGGCAGGAGGGGGAAGGGCAGGACATGCTTCTTCAATTTGGGCGCAGATGAGTAAGTTACACATTCACTCCGACTCACGATCCCAGAACTTAGTCATATGATCATACATAGCCATAAGGTAGGCTGGGAAATGCAGCTCTTAGCTCAGTGACTATGTGCCCAGCTAAAAATCCTATGCAAAATGGTAGTGCACAGTCTAGTAAATAACAAAACCCACATCCAAACTCAGGTCTGTGTGATCCCAAAGCCACACCCTTTGTACTATGTTAGGGAAGAAGCCAACAGAATATTATGTTTTAATGGACTCCTAAGAACCCTCACGCACCAACCCCCCCCACCCCCGCCGACCCCCAGCAAATGAGTGTCAGAGCCAGGGCTTGAACGTGGGTCTGCTCAAATGATCATCTTCTTGCTCCACCACTCTGCCCTGTGGACTGTTCCTGAAAGGGGCATTTTCATGGTCATCTGGGTAGCATTGTACTCGTTCTGTATTTTTCTGGGGAGGCAGAAGTTACCCTCCCAAATGCCATCCCTTCTTCTCTTTCCAGAGAACTAACTTCGCCCTATGGCCCAGGATTCGGCGTTTTTTTTAGCCTGCGTTGTGGCCTAGAGCCTGCCTGCCAGGGACAGTATTTGGAGAACAAAGCTCCTGATGGAATGCCCACTGCAGTGGCCAGTAAGGAAATGCCACTGGCCTCAAGGCTGCACACAGAGGCATCTATTTCAGCTGGGAGGGTGCCTGAATATGAAAATTGTTTTCTTTTTCTTTCCTTTGAAGATTTTTGCAGGAGCTTGAGAACCAGCAAAGTGGGAGAAATGTGTGTCAGTTTCAAAAGTAGGTTCCTCCTCTGGACTGAGCTCTAACCAGCTGTCTGTGAATGCCTGGTTCATGCCACTTCACTCTCTGTCTTAGATTCACTCTGTCAGGTCTGCTTTAGGGATGGTTACTGTCTCCCTAACCAGAGACGACAAGCCCCATTCAGTGCTGAGCAAAAAGGTTAGAGAGGTTCCCTTCCTTTGGGATAGATGCCCTGGAGAAAACAAAACACTTGGAGCTGCTTAAAATGGTGAGGAAGTCACTTTGCATCTGTACAAAAGTGACACTCGGCACCTTTACTTCCCACCTTCATTAGGCTGCTTACATATTCCTAAAGTCAGAGGCCACGATGAATTTGCCTTATCTCAGAGAGCAACTCTAAAATTTGAAATTATTCATCACTCACCAGCCTACTAAAATGCATCTTCTGAGCCAGTAGACAGCACTGGAGTTGATGCTAATGGGATGGAGGGGGAGGAACGCAAAAGAATTAGAGGGCACTGTTCATTTGGACAAATATTAATTGGGCACCTACCATGTGACAGGTGCTATTCCAGGCACCGTGAATAAAACAGCTACTTCCCTCCAGGGAAATGTGGTGGCTTTCTGTCACATAGAGTCATGACAACAGGTAATTACAGCAAAATATGCCAATGCTCTTCTAGAAGACTGAACCTTGTATTGTGGAGCACAGAGGTAAGAACAGCCCCTCCCCTTGGAGGTGTCTGAGCAAGGTTTGAAGGCAAGAAGGCGGAGCATCCCAGACTCGGGCACCAGCTTGTAAAAGGCAAGAGAACGTCAGAGTTGGTGGCTTGGGGAAGGTTTCCAAGCACTGCAGTGGGATTAAATGCGCGGTGCTGGAGGACATGGAGATGGAAAGAGACACGGGTGGAAAAGTGTGCGCTGGGGTCTCTGTGGTCCCTCTGTACCCATTCTAAGCCTTTCTGTGCCCTGCTCTGGCGGCAGCAGCAGATCAAGAAGGAGGACAGGGCTTGAGGTTGGGATGTTGGTTCCTGCCGTCCACGAGCTCCCTGCCTGCCAGGTCTCCGCGGCCCCTACAGCTCTCTGCAGCTTCCAGGACCACTGCTCTTCCCTCTGTCCCTTTAGGCTTCGAGGTAGGACTAGCTGCTGTCTGATACGAGGCCTGGGAGGCTGCACTGTCGGGTCCCTTAACTTTACCAGCCCCTCTGTAACAGTGCCTTCATTAAACTCTCTTCAGTGGGCATCTGTTTCCTGCCAGGACCCTGGCTAGTACTGGAAATTTGGGTAAAACATAAAGAACAACCACGCCAAGGAACAACCATTGCTTTCTGTTTTGTTTTTATTTTGCAGTGACAGTGGCATACTATTCCTTTGAACTCCCATAGATTATAAACTGAAATAAACCAGACACAAAAGACCATATATTACCTAATTCCATCTGTATGAAATGTCCCAAAAAGGTAATTCTGTAGATGCAGAAAACCAGATTAGCTCTTGCCTGGGGCTGAGGTGTAAACAAGAAGGGTCTACGAAGTTGCACAAGGGATCTTCTTAGGTGATGGGTTGTGGTAATGTCATACAACTCTGTAATATATTAAAAATCACTGAATTGTATACTAAAAATGGATAGATTTTATGATATATAAATTAAAACTCAATAAAGCTGCTATGATTATAAGCCAAATATGTCAATAATATGGAAAGTTTGGAAAATAGAGAAAAAAATCACCTATAAGCCCCACCCTAACATAACTGGTATCATGTTTTTCACATTCCATTCCAGTTCTATACTATCTACATTTGGCAATTATAGAAATAATGACATTAGCTAATATTTATTGCATGCTTACCAGAGCCCAGGTGTTGCGTTAAACACGTAACACACATTATTTCACTCAGTTCTCACAACGTATTATGAGGAAGGTACTATTTTTTTTTACTGAAGTATAGTTGATTTACAATGTTGGGTTAGTTTCAATGTGTACAGCAAAGTGATTCAGATATATATATATATATATATATATATATATATATACATATATATATAATATATATATATATATATATCTTTTTCAGATTTTTTTCCCTTGTAAGTTATTACAAAATGTTGATTGTAGTTCCCTGTGCTATATAGTAGATCCTTGTTGGTTATCTATTTTATATATAGTAGTGTGTATATGTTACCCCCAAACTCCTAATTTATCCCTCCCCCGACTTTCCCCTTTGGTAACCATAAGTTTGTTTTGATGTCCATGGGTCTATTTCTGTTTTGTAAATAAGTTCATTTGTATCATTTCTTTAAGATTCTGCATATAAGTGATATTATGTGATATTTGTCTTTGTCTGGCTTACTTCACTTAGTATGATAATCTCTAGGTTCATCCATGTTGCTACAAATGGAATTATTTCATTCTTTTTTATGACTGAGTAATATTCTATTGTGTATATATACCACATCTTCTTTATCCATTCATCTGTCTGTGGACATTTAGGTTGCTTCCATGTCTTGGCTATTGTGAATAGTGCTGCTATGAACATTGGAGTGCATGTATCTTTTCAAATTATAGTTTTCTGAGGAAGGTATTATTACTACCCACATTTTATTAATAAGAAACCTGAAGCTCAGAGAGATTCACTGACTTGCTATGTAAATGTCACTTTCCACCTTGCTGTAGTATTGATTCTTTTAATGTCTGCAAAATCATTTATTGCGTTTTTGTTTTGTTTTGTTTTTTTGCGGTACGTGGGCCTCTCACTGTTGTGGCCTCTCCCGTCGCAGAGCACAGGCTCCGGACGCGCAGGCTCAGCGGCCATGGCTCACGGGCCCAGCCGCTCTGCGGCATCTTCCTGGACCGGGGCACGAACCCGTGTCCCCTGCATCGGCAGGCGGACTCTCAACAACTGTGCCACCAGGGAAGCCTATTGCGTTTTTATACTACATAATGCTTAACTCTTCCCTCTTCTGTAACCTGTATAATGTTTTCATAAAAAGTGTTGTGATGAACATCTTCATTAGAAATAGCTGTATCGGGCCTCCCTGGTGGCGCAGTGGTTGGGAGTCCACCTGCCGATGCAGGGGATGCGGGTTCGTGCCCCAGTCTGGGGGGATCCCACATGCCGCGGAGCATCTGGGCCCGTGAACCATGGCCGCTGAGTCTGCACGTCCGGAGCCTGTGCTCTGCAACGGGAGAGGCCACAGCAGTGAGAGGCCCGCGTACCACAAAAAAAAAAAAAAGGAAAGAAATAGCTGTATCTATATTTAACATCATCTTCTTAGGGTGCTTTTCTAGAAGCTGGATCAAAGGGAATAAGGCCATTTGAAAATGTCTTGAAGTGAAATCAATTTCCGAAGGTTTGGAATTAAAATTCCCACCTGGCAATTTTGTCCTAGCCTCATCAGCGCTAAATATTGCTAAGTTTTTTATGTTCTGCTTAATTTAGTGGCTTATTTGTTCCTATTTTAATTTTCATTCATATAACCACTAGAAAGGTTGGAGTTTTTACCATACCAGTTGAATGTCCTCTTTTATAATATCCGAGTTTTCTGCCCACTTGTTGATGGGTGTCTTACTGGTTTTCTTAACCATGTGTATGAGTTCTGTGTAAATATGTTAACCCTTCATGTTTCATCTTAGCTGGAAATGTTTCCCATTTGCCTGTTTCTTTGTTACACAAACTGCTTTTACCTATTTTTACATAATGAAGCCAATTATTCTTTCCCTTTGTGAGTTTATCCATGGCTTTCAAAGACACCTCTCTTCAAGGCTTTGGTAGCATTCAGTTATATTTTCTCCTGATTTTTCTGTGGTGAAGTTTGTTTTACATTTAAGAATAACCCACCATTTATTTTAGTGTATAGTTTGAGATGGGAGTCTAAACGATTTTTTTCCCCAAATCATTACCCAACTTTTCCAATACCGAATATCACTTCTTTTCCCCAGTTTTGTGTTAGTTCCTTTATCATATATTATCTTCTTATAAGAGGCTCCTTTCTGCTCCAGAGCCAAACTATCATAATAATTCTTGTTTGACAATATGCTGTTGTATTTAGTAGGTCTAAAATATCTCACCTGTTCATCCAGGAGAGGTCAGGTCATCCCACTTGCAGGGCACCTGGGTGAACAACAGGAAACATGGGTCTGATGCTCAACACAGGAGGCTGTTGCTACAGTTTTGGGGGGAGCATGCCATGATCCTGGGGGTGACTGAGACCCCCAAGGAGAATAGTGAGCAGGAAACCTGATCCTGAGATGCTTAGAACTAACAGGGCCAGAAGAGCCTTCCAAGACAATTTCACATAATCCCTTCAGTTTATAGAGAAGAAAACAGAGGCGAAGAGATAATGTCTTTTACCCAAACCCACAGAGGCAGTTAGAGGAAGAGCTGGAGCTAGACCTGGCCCTCTTTGACGGCTGGTCAGGAGTTCTTGAATGTTCCCCAGAAAAGAAAGGTCATAAGGGGCAGAGGTCCATGTGGGATGCAGCACCAGGGAAGACTCAATAATCATGAAGACGGCTTATCTATGAGTGCCACTTCACTAAATCCTCTCACTCCTACTATCTGCAGCTGGTCCTCACCTCAGCCCTTCTGTCAAGTCCTGTGCAAAGTCTCTTAACCAAACTCCCCTTAACTGACTGGCCAGGTCAGCTAGCCCCCATCCTCTGTCTTAAATACACCAACTGATGCTTCCAGCTACGAGCTCATCTCTTACCTGCCTCCATACTTCTGCTTCCACCAAATGTTTACCAAGAATCAATTATTTTTGTTCCCAAATCTATCTGTGACACTTTAACACTGTAGTTATTTAATTTAACCAACAGGAACATAAACCAAAAGAGAGAAGTGGAACAAAAGACAACTATTGTTGTTTTATGACAAACACGTTGCTTTAGAAAAACTTGACAAAGGTGAACCACTAAAAAATGTTTTCAGGGATTCCCTGGTGGTGCAGTGGTTGAGAGTCCGCCTGCCAATGCAGGGGACATGGGTTCGTGCCCCAGTCCAGGAAGATCCCACATGCCGCGGAGCGGCTAGGCCCGTGAGCCATAGGCTGAGCCTGCGCGTCCGGAGCCTGTGCTCCGCAACGGGAGAGACCACAACAGTGAGAAGCCCGCGTACCGCAAAAAAAAAAAAAAAAAAATCTGTTCAAAGTATGTATGGGATAACTGTAAAAAACAGGGGGAAATTTGTATGAATCTAGGATTCTGCACTCAAACTATTTCATAAGTGACTTAGGTCTTCTCTTTATAAAAACAGAAAGTGAAAATTATGAGTGTGGCTCGTGTGAGACCGAGAGGATTGTCATCAGGGGGCTTTTTTTTAAAAGAAAAGGCCGTGGGTCCACATCAGAATAAGATTATATGTGTCCTGTTTTATGATTTTCCAGCTCGGCCAAACTTTTCAATTAATCAACCGACTGCTAGTCGCAATCACGTAGGATAAGAAAACTTCCGTTTGCTATCAATACAAAATAATCCCCATTTTCAGATGAGTTGTCCAGGCTCTAAGCACCGTGGTCAGACTCTGAGAGGGAGGCCTGTGGATGTGACCTGGGTGTGATGCCACAGAAGACATTGGGTCCAAATTCCAGCTCCACCCTAACCAGTTGTGTGGTCTTGGGCAAATCACTGATGCTCTTTGAGCCCAGTTTTCTCACCTAGTTAACAATATCTGTGTCTTGGGATTATTGTCTAGTTGAAAGGATGTTGGTAATCACCCTGCAGGGTGCCGGACCCACTTTTTTTTTTTTTTTTTTTTTTTTTTTTTTTTTTTTTTTTTCTTTTTGCGGTATGCGGGCCTCTCACTGTTGTGGCCTCTCCCGTTGCGGAGCACAGGCTCCGGACGCGCAGGCCCAGCGGCCATGGCTCACGGGCCCAGCCGCTCCGCGGCATATGGGATCCTCCCAGACCGGGGCACGAACCCGCATCCCCTGCATCGGCAGGCGGACTCTCAACCACTGCGCCACCAGGGAGGCCCCGGACCCACTTTTGAACATGAGCTTCCTCTGCTGACTCTAAATGGAAGAAGTGGGGATGAATGAGCCTTGGTATGTGGACTGGATATGGATGAGCATGGGAGATGGATGGCATCCCTCCTTGTTGGCAAATTCCAATTCACAGAACGAGACAGCCTTAGGAGAGGGGCACCTGCGACGTGGTTCTGTTAGGTGCACATTCAGACCTTGTGCCCAAGAGTTGAGACAAGGGGACCCTGGGAACAGAATGTGTGGGACCATCCTGGAGCCAAGGGAAGGGGAACTTTGGGAGCCTGCACGAGTTGGGAGCAGCCACGTGAACTGGCATGGAAAGGAGTCCGTTTACAGGGGGTCCCACCACCTTGCAGGTGTGCCTGGCAGTGCCTCGGAGGGCATTCTGAGTCCTGGGACTTGTAAGCTATTTTCCCTGGTTATCACCACCCTGTAGCTTCCCCAGCTGCTGGGCCAAGAGCTGAGGGGCACCCCAGCCTCAGTGCTAGAAGGAGCCCCACTCTGTCTGTCTCTCTCTCTGTGTGTCTCTGTCTCTCTCCTCCCCCGCCCTATCTGTGGCTGAGTCAGATGGAGCAGTCCTCATGTTTCACTGCTTGGCAGTTTTGGCCTTCCCAGAATGCCTGTGCCCAGCCCACAAGACACAGAAAGGGCTGCTGCTAGCACGAGTTATTTTGGTCAGCCGAGTCACCACGCCAGAAAACAAGATATGACCCTGCCTCATGTCTGATCTGAGGGGCTGGGGCTGGCTGGGACCTCAGGAAAACTGAAAGCCTTAACTGAGACATCACCCATTTGAGTCCAGGGTCCAGCCTCTGCCCTTACGACCCGGCCCCTAACTGGAGAGGGAGGCCACTCCTCTGCCCTGGCGATGAGGACCCCGAAACCCGGGTGCCTATCCATCATCGCAGCCCCTCTGCAGCCTCTGGGCTTGACATTGGCACTGCTGCTCCCTGATGCCCCCTGACTTGCACTGCAGTTAATGGTACCTGGGACTCGGCCGCCTGCCCTACTAGACCCTATATCCCTGTGGTACCTATCACAGTGACTGGAACACAGAAAGCGTTCAATAAACATTAGCGTCTTTCCCTTTATTGTTTCTTTACGGCAGGACGTCTGAATGTCAGCTCCTCTACCTTTAAGCATCTTTCCTGCTTAGGACTTCTCGTTTGCTCTCTGTAGCCAAGTCAGGGTCCAGACCTCAGCCACGCCTGACCCTAGAACTGCTGCCCCCTCTGCCTGCCTCCAACACCTGCTGCCTCATATCTGCTGCCCTTCCCTCTCCTGCCTCTCCTGAAATCACGGGCCGAAGTGGTCTGCATGTGGGCACGGGCATCGTCTTCTGGGAAATCGCTAGCGTCTTTGATCCCCAGAAGGTTGTGGGGGTGGAATGAGGCTTAGACATGTTTGGGATGAGCAGCCCTTTAGCAAGACTGGCCTGGGCGTGTGCGGGTGGGCTCGCCGCCACCTCTTTTGTAAGGTTCCCTTTCGGGGTAGGGAACCTTGGCTGAGGCTCCGGGGTGGTGGCACATTAGTGCGTGCACACCTGAGTGCCTCCCCTGTGACACCGTTCAAGCACTAGGCCTAGTGGTGCCCATCAGAATAGCCACTTGTTAGGCTTGTCATCTTTACCATTTTTCATTGTTTTACATTCTGAACGTTTTTAAGGCAGAAGTCATTTTCGCTCAGAAACTCGAGATGGAGTGAATCACCCCAGTCTCACCTGAAATAGATAACAAGGCTGAGTTTGGTGAGAGGTATAGTCAGCCTTTTGCTTGGACACCACACACAGCTGCACGAAATGATACCCCCTTGTAAATAAATCACCGGCTGGCAGCCTCACCTTGGAATATTTATAAGGAAACAGACCTGGGAAGGAAGAACTAGGCTGCAGAGATGATTGGAAGAGGGACTTGATAGTGTGTCCAGAAAGTGTGATTCTTGGTTGCCTGTAGGAAGACGGGGGAAAAGGAAGGAAATTCCATGAGGAGGGAAACGGTGTCTAACATTTTATTTCATTTTCAGTGGTGCCCCTGTCCTCGTGTGTGTGTGTGTGTGTGTGTGTGTCTGTCTTTTTAAAATTTTTTTATTGAAGTATAGTTGACTTACAATGTTGTGTTAGTTTCAGGTGTACAGCACAGTGATTCAGTTATATATATATAAGTTATACATAAATATATATATATACTTAGTTAAATATATACAATATATATTCATATATATATATATATTTATTACACGATATTGAATATAATTCCCTGTGCTATACAGTAGGTACTTGTTGGTTATCTATTTTTTATATATAGTAGTGTGTATATGTTAATCCCAAACTCCTAATTTATCCCTCCCACCGTGACTGTGTGTCTTTCTCACCGCAGGAGAGGGGAGCTTACAGGGGAAGTCTGCTTCCTTCCTTACTAATCCCCGAGCTCTGGCAGGGCAGCCCGGAGCAGGAAACCCTCAGGTGTCTCAGGGGAGTCCCCGAGTTTGTTCCCAATTTATGCCAAAGCCTTGTCTGTGTCATGGGCCACAGGGATGCCGGCCTGGCGCCCCCTTCTCCGGTTCTAATGTTGATGAAGCACTTTGGGTGAAAGGAGATCTGCTGCTGAGAACAGATACAGCTGGGCCTGGGAAGTATCAGGTACGCTTATCGCGGTGCAGAGCCAGACGCTGCAAGGGGACGCCCCAAGTCCAGTGAGCACGGTGTAACCTTAGACAGGCTGCCGCCTCTCTAAGCGTCTTCCCCACTCCACCCCTTCCAGCCCTCAGCTTGTCCCATCTATTAAATTCCTCCAGAGACACTGGGGAATCTCACCTCCACCTCCCCCAGGAACGCCTCAGAGAACCCCAGGAAAGGAACCTCAAGGTGTAGTGGAAGGGGCACCAGGCAAGGAGCGGGGAGCACTGAGCTGTGTGGCCTTGGGCCATTGATTTAGGCCTTGCTGAGTTCTCATCAGCAACAGCTGATTCAACAACCACTCCTGTACTACATCCTTGACCTATGGGCACCACTGCTCTAGGTAATGGGATGAAAAGATGCAAGAGGCAAGATCCTGTGCCTCCTGGGAATCAGAGATATGAAAGCAAGCTGAGTACTGTAACATGAGTCACAGTACAATCAAGTAAACTGTGCTAGACATTCATGGAAGGTGCTGGGGGTTGAATAGGGAGTACAACACCCAGACAAAGGGCGGAGCTGTGACGGGGGAGCATCTGAGCTGAAAGCAGAAGGATGAGGAGAGGTGAGCCAGGCCACAGGGGAGGGCCCTTCTGGGCAGAGGGGACAGCAGAGGCAAAGTCCCAGGGGTGGGAAGCATCATGGTACATGGAGAAAATGAGAGCTTTTTGGCATTGCTGATGGATGTGGCCAGAAATAGTCTGGATCTATAGTCAGGACCAAAACAGAAAGGACTTTGAACTTCAACCTAAGCAGTTTGAATCCTGTAGATGGTCTTTTTAAAATGTAGCCTAGACGGGCTTCCCTGGTGGCGCAGTGGTTGAGAGTCCACCTGCCAATGCAGGGGGTGCGGGTTCGTGCCCCGGTCCGGGAGGATCCCACGTGCCGCGGAGCGCTGAGCCTGCGCATCCAGAGCCTGTGCTCCGCAACGGGGGAGGCCATGGCAGTGAGAGGCCCGCGTACTGGGAAAAAAAAAAAAAAAATGTAGCCTAGAGCATGTCACTCCTCTATTTAGAACTCTGCAATGGCTCCATTTCCCCCACAGTAAAAGCCAGAGCCCTTACAATGGCCCATAGGCCCAGCAAGGCCTGGCTTCCAACTGCCTCTCTGACCTTATCTCCTTCCGATACCCCTGCACACTCTCACAGCCTCCTCCCTAGCCCTCAAACAAGCCAGGCAGCTTCTGCCCCAGGATCTTTGCACTGCCTCTTCATTCTGTCCTAAATGCTGTTTTCCCAGGTATCTACATGGCTCACTCCTTCACCTTCTTTGAGTCTTATTGAAATGTTACTTCTTGGTGAAGCCAGCCCTGACCATCCTTTTCCAAACTGCATTAGCTTCCTTCCCTCATTCCACAGTCTAAACCCCCTTACCCTGTTCAACTTTTTTCTTTCAGAACACTTACCACCTTTTAACACACTGTATAATTTTATTATTTATTATGTTTCCCCCATCTGGAATCTAAAGTGGACCAGGGCAGTTGTTTTTGTCTGCCCTGTTTATTGCTGTATCCCAGCACCTAGAACAGTGACTAGCACATAGTAGACTCTTAAGAAACATTTCTGAATGACTGATTTAGCTAGGGAGCCAATGGCAAGCATTAGATAGGGGGGGTGACATACTCAGATTTATAATTTACAGTCACTCTAGGTAGGCAGTGTAGACTCATGGTGGTTTTCCCACTGCCCCCCCCCCATTTTTTAAATCATGACTCACAGTTAGAAATTCATTTCAATTTCTTGTACACACATTGGAACATACAGAAACATCTAACTGAAACAAAAGTTTCATGAAACAGTAGTTACCTTTTTTTTTTTTTTTTTTTGCGGTACGTGGGCCTCTCACTGTTGTGGCCTCTCCCGTTGCAGAGCAAGGCTCCGGACACACAGGCTCAGTGGCCATGGCTCACGGGCCTAGCCACTCCGTGGCATGTGGGATCTTCCCAGACCGGGGCACAAACCCGTGTCCCCTGCATCGGCAGGCGGACTCTCAACCACTGCGCCACCAGGGAAGCCAGTAGTTACCTTTTCACCTTTGCAATGTTCTGTGATCTATTCTCTTCTATGGTGACTTCATTTTTTAAAATTACTAAATTGACTTCACAGCGCCCCAGTAATAGACTCAGGCTTGGAGTTCAAAAACCACTGGTATAATATTCTGGAATTTGATAGTGATGATGATTGTACAACATTGTAAATGTACTAGAAAAACCACTATAGAATCTAAAAAAAAAAATTGTACTGATGAACGTAGTGACCTAGTGGCAGGGCGTAGACATAGAGAATGGACTTGAGGACACGGGGGTGGGGAGGGGGAAACTGGGGCGAAGTAAGAGTAGCAACGACATATATACACTACCGAATGTAAAATAGCTAGCTAGTGGGAAGCTGCTGCATAGCACAGGGAGATCAGCTCGGTGCTTTGTGACCACCTAGAGGGGTGGGATGGTGGGGGTAGGAGGAAGACACAAGAGGGAGGGGGTATGGGGATATAGGTATGCATATGGCTGATTTACTCTGTTGTACAAAAGAAACTAACACAGTATTGTGAAGCAGTTATACTCCAATAAAGATCTATTTTAAAAAACCCCACTGAATTGCACACTTTAAAATAGTTTAAACAGTGGGTTTTACATTATATGACTTTTATCTCAAAACCAAAATCTTTTTTTTTAATGGTATAAAGGATTAATCTAAAAGAGACCAACCTAGAGATAGGAAGACCAATTAGAAAATGATGATAATCGTCCAGTTAAGAGGTGATGAGTGGACAGAGATAGTCCAAATAGACAAGAAGGGCAATTCCAGAATGATTTAGAAGGTTAAATTGGAAAGCATGAGACATAGGAAGCGTCAAAGATGATTCTAGACTTCTGCCTCTGCTACAAGGGGATGATAGTGCTATCAGGTGAAATCAAGAACACAGCCAGTATACATAGTAGGAAACCATTTGGATTTTTAAAAAGTAACTTATGTGTGTGCACGCAAACATTTGTCAAAGCAGAGAAGAGCTATGAGGCTCCCCGCTGCACTGTTGGCTAGCCAGGGAGGCCTGCTGTGTGAGGCTAGAGGTCCACCAGCGATCAAGGGTGGGCAGCGGGAGGGGAAAGCACAAAGGAGGCCTGGGAGGGAAGGGATCCAGAGAGACCAGGGGTGCCACGTTGCAGAAGCCAAAAGACTAGAGACTTTTAGAAGGAAGGTGACCAGCCAAGACATGCAGAGATGTGGGGCCTGGAAAGTGAATGGGCAGCAAAGATAAAGGCAGAAGGGCAGGAGTCTGGAAGGTCAAGGCCCCCCTAACCAGTCTCAGTTCTTTTCAGGAATAGCTCCTCAAGTGATTCTTGGCCTCAGAATCAGCCGGACCTTGGACCATGACAGGCCAACCTGCCTTATTGTCTTCACCCACCTTCCTCATTCTCTCCTGCCCACAAGCACGGCCAGGCTGGTTCTTACTCCCTCGTCTTTCCTATGTGGAGGTCCAAGTGGCCTCTGGACATCCCTGAAAGGAATTTCCTGTTAACAATCTCCCCTCCTGCGGGCTGGGCAAAGAGTGGATGGATGTGATGACGCCAAGGACTGGATTGGGTGGAAATAGGAAAATGGACAATTTTCACTCTGGGGGAAAGAAATGCACAGTCATTTTTTCAGCTAGCCCCAGTCCTTACATGATTCTGGTAGTAGAATCTTCCACCAGCCACCCAGGTATGTGGTGGGGCTCTGAGACCCACCTGAGGATGGGGAGAGGCAGACTGCTATTCAGGAGGGAGGGGCTGAGACCTTTCCAGAAAGGGGTTATGATGTGGGACAGATTTCTTAAATCCTTTCAGAGGAGTATGCAGTGTCTTCAGATTAACAAAGTGAATCACTCAAGGGGCCCGCAGAGGCAGAGCTAGAAAAGAGGGCATGATCAGCTCTGTTCATCGATAGCCTTGAATCGCTGTTCAGCACTTACGGTAAAGAACTGGGCTGTGTCACCTGCAAAGCAAAATGCTGAGAGGGGCATGGACTAGGCCCCTTCTCTCCTATACAGCATCTTTGTGTGAAATAGAAAAAGTCACTTCTTCCTTTGGGCCAACGCAGGCCGTTGCCAGGGAGCACAGCTTGGTGAGCAAAGCTCAGGCTAAATCAGATCCCACAACCCCCTCCCTATACCCCATGCCCTGCTCCCCACCCAAGCTGGATGCTTTTGTGCAGTGTCCAACCTGTGCAACCATATGCAGCAGCCCCAGAGACAGAGGTGAATATGGCAGCATCTTCAACCCCCAGAAGTTCAAAAACTGGTCGGCAAACACACACATGTAATCAGCCAACTAACAAAAGCAGCCTCTGAGAAATGCTAAAACAGAAGAGCTAATGGTGGCGGGGAGATTCACCCTAATGGGGAAATCTGAGAAGACTTCCTGAGGAGATAGAATTTGAGGCAGGCCTTGAAATGTTGACAGAGAGGGGAGTGGAGAAAGGACGCACAAGATTTCAAGGTGGCTTCTCAAGAGGCGGAGTAGATTGTCATGGCTGGAGGAAAGGGGAGCCGGGGGAATGGAAAAGGGTACTGGGGAAGACATAGTGGGAGGTAAGCATAAGGGCTAAAGTTGTGGAGAGCACTGATTGACTTACTGAGGGATGTGCACTTGGAGAGAGCCAGAGAAGTTTGGGGAATGGGGGTTCCCCGTCCAACCTGGCTATCCTGGGTCTTTCTCAGAAGTGGGGTTGTCCTGTAAGAGGAGTGCCCCAGCTTCCAAAGGGTGCCCCAGCTGCTCTTTACAAGAGCTGAGGAAGCCCCTGAGCCAGGTGTCGGTGTGACTGCATTATGCAGAGGTGCGGTGTGAAACATCTGTGCAGATTCATCAATGGGTCAGGGAAGGGCTGGAGAATGGCCGTCCAGCTGCATATATTAGAAGTCATCTCAGACAGCCCTGGCCCTGCTCCAGCGGTGGAGGGGACACTCCTGCTCTCCTTGAGGGCCCTGTGGATGTGCACACCTCACTGGAAGGCCACCTGAAGAAAGCATGCCTTTCAAAATCCATAGGATGGAGCCCAGAACCCATAGGATCACCTGGTCCAGGTAGACCTAGTTACTGTGAGAAGGGACTTCCTGTCCCAGAATTCTTCCATCCAGGATGGCTCAGTCCTCCTCACTTTCTGCTCCTACATGAGACAAACAATCATTGCAGAGAAAAATCCCATGGCCAACCACTTTGTCCTTCTGAAAAGTCTCTTCCTTGAGTTTGCCTACACCCTTGCTTCTCAAAATACCGTCTGCAGACCAGTAGCATTAGCCCTGCCTGGGAGCCTTATGGAAATGCAGAGTCTTATGCTCCATCCCAGACTGACTCAGCCAGGTCTGCCTTTTTGCAAAATCCTCAGGTGATCTGTGTGTCCATTGAGGTCTGAGAAGCCTGTCCTAAACCGTTCTTTCCTGCTCTTTGTGTAGCTCTTTGGCCACTCTCAGTCTCCCTGACGTTGACTCTTACCAACCCCTTTTAATGCTAGGAGATCCTCTGCCCATTACCTCCCCCCTCTGCCCCTCTCCCTGGGTGATCTCGGACACTCCCACTGCTTCACGTACCATCTGCTTCTCAAGGATTCCCTCATCTGTACAACCAGACCACTCTTCTGGGTGCTCGACCTATGATATGGTGCCGTAAACAACCCCTCGCATTCCACATGCCCCATATTGAATTCATCTTCTCTCCCTCGGCCCTGTGTCCCCTAGGGCACCCAGGCCCCCATTCAGGGACTCATCCCAGACTCCCCTCTCACCCTTAACTCCTAAATTCATTCTGCATGCTGGGGGTCCACTTCCTAAACTTGCTGGTCATGCCCCCTAACCCCTGCGTCCTCACTGACACCACCTCAGATCCCGATCATCTCTGTCCCAAGATCCACTGCAGGTCTGGCCAACTTACCAGCCCAAATGTCCTCCAAGTGGCAACTCTGCCATCTTGTAGCCACTGGAACACATAGGCTCCTTGGTGGCTGCTGCAGGGGAGGTGAGCACTGGAAGACCTCACCCCAGCAAATGCTTTAGCCCC
Organism: Mesoplodon mirus; assembly: GCF_964341445.2. Taxonomy (NCBI): domain Eukaryota; kingdom Metazoa; phylum Chordata; class Mammalia; order Artiodactyla; family Ziphiidae; genus Mesoplodon; species Mesoplodon mirus. Next base: position 53,328,671 of record NC_138979.1, read on the forward strand.
AGACTGACACCCACGTCACTAAGGCTCACAACCCATTGGTCAGAACTAGTCATGTAGCCTCATCTAACTTTTTCTTTCTTTTTCTTTAAATTGAAGTATAGTTAATTTACAATGTTATGTTAATTTCTTCTGTACAGCAAGGTGATTCCGTTATACGTATATATACATTCTTTTTTTTATATTCTTTTCCATTATGGGTTGTCATAGGATACTGAATATAGTTCTCTGTGCTCTACAGGAGGACCTTGTTGTTTACCCATTCCATATATAATAGCTTACATCCGCTAACCCCAACCTCCCAGTCCATCCCTCCCCAAACCCCTCCCCCTTGGCAACCACAAGTCTGTTAGCCCCATCTAACTTCAGGGGGTGGTGAGGGCGGGTGAACCTGCTGGGCCGTAGCCTGGAAGGAGAGGGCCATTGGGCATAGGTGAGCACTAGAAACCTCTACCAACCATCTTCCTCCTCTGCTCTGTCTTCTCCTTAGCCCTTATCATCATCTGACATAGTGTGTATTTGCCCATTTACGGATTTTTGTCCTGCTTCCCCCCCTCCTGCTAAAGGATGTAAGCACTCTGAGGGCGGATCATGTGTTTGGTTCATTGCTGTATTCCCAGTACCTAGAACGGGTTGGCACATAGCGAGCACTCGATACATATTTGATGAATGTTACTAATAAAATGAATAAATAAAGGGCTAGATGGTGTGTGTGTATGGGAGCCAGCAGTGGGGGAGGGGAGTGATGTGAGAGGAATGTGAAAACTAAAAAGGGGTAATATCACAAAAGGCATTACAAGGCAGGTAAAGGAGCTTTTGCTTTATCCTGTAGAGTGTAGAGAACCACGGCAGGGGATGGTTTAAAAGGGGAAAGATGGGCTTCCGTGGTGGCGCAGTGGTTGAGAGTCCGCCTGCCGATGCAGGGAACACAGGTCCGTGCCCCAGTCCGGGAAGATCCCACATGCCGCGGAGCGGCTGGGCCCGTGAGCCATGGCCGCTGAACCTGCACGTCCGGAGCCTGTGCTCCGCAACGGGAGAGGCCACAGCAGTGAGAGGCCCGCGTACTGCAAAAAAAAAAAAAAAAAAAAAAAAAAAAAGGTGGTGGGGGAGAGGTGTTCTGGAAGATCACTTGGGATGCAGTTTGGAGGATGGATTGGAAGGGGTCCCGCAGGAGGCAGGGAGACCAGCTGGGAAACAACGGATGGTGGTTTAGATTAGATGGTGGGATTCCTGAAGGAGGAGAAACAAGGCTCTGAGGGAGTGAATGTGGGGCTTGAGAGGAGGAGAGGATGGCTTTAAAGGCTTTGGCTGGAGTTACTAAAAGGTTAGAAGGAGGGAGTTCCCTTTGTTCATCCTCAAGCCAGGAGGACTGAGGGGTGGAGGAGACTTGCGGGGAGGGTGGTAACGAGGAGTTTGTTTGAGACACAAGAACTTTGACCTGGTCCAGGTGCCCAGGCCTCGCTAAATGGCACGCGACTCCACACTTAGACGATTCATTTCCTCACCACTGAAATTTTGCCCACCCTGTTTCCTGCCCTTGAAGAATGTTCCCTCCCTCTCTGCCAACCACTCCTAGCTCTGACCTCAGAGAATAAATCAGAAAGAACCCTGAGAATATGGGCTCTCTGGCTGAGAGCTGCCACCTGCCCTGAGAGCACAGACCTGCTCCCCTGTGTCGAGGTCTCAGGGTGGAGGGGAGGTGTCAGCTGGGCCCCTTGCGGATCAGGATGGGTGGATGGACAGCCTCCAGGCAAGGGCCAAGGCAGCCATCCTGTTCAAAGGCAGGCACGGCCGCCAGCTCTTGTCAGCGTAGTTCCTTCTCGGTGAAATGCAGTCCTCCCCACTGTGGCTGCTGCCTCTGCCCCCTCCCTGGGTTCTGGTCCCCAGTCTTGGCCAAAAACAGTGCCTCTGTCAGTCCTGTTCTTGGCCTGGCCCTGCCCCTTGTGCTGACTTCCCTCCCACATGCCAGCCTTCTCCAAAGTTGTCCAGGATTGAAAGTGATCCCCCCGCGCCATCACTCAGGGCAAAAGACAGAAGCCCTTGTGCCGTCTCTCTCTTTCTCCTTGAGGGAAAGAGGTGGGCTTACTTAATCCAGTCCACAGGAAATCCTCCCCGGCCACCTCTGGAAACAACGTACTAGGGACCAGTGTGGGACCACTGTTCAACTACAGCCTGACTCCAGTGGTCTCTAGGCTGGTAATTTTCTGCGTAGTTAGCTGCTCTCCTGCTCCCACCTGCTGCACTGGAGGTGATTGAATATCACCTCATGCATTAACCATGCACAGAAGAGGGCTGCCAGAGCTCCGTTACCCACCTGCCCACCTGTGGCCCCCATCCCTCCATCACAGGCCATCTGGATTGACACCTTGATTGATTACAAGGGTTCCATCATGTGTGGAGCAGCCGCAGCATTACCTGGTGGGACAGGGAGGGCTGCGTGGTAGCCAGCCCGTCCGTCTATGCTGAGTGTCCCCTCCTGTGGGACCTGGGCACCTCTCTCTGACATATTCCTCAGAGCCCTTGTTTTGTAGGCGCCTGTCTCCTGCTAGGACAGCATCTGCCAACCCACCATCTGCTCCACATCCTATAGAAGGGGCTTTGGCAAAAAGAGTCCGAATTCAGCAGTTTTGATAAACCCCCAGAGAAGATCACCCCTGTGCCATTTCCAAGAAATACCCACACCAACTTGTGAATTACAAAACCCAGCCACAAAATAAAGGGTTGGTAGTTTGCAGAGAAATTGACACAGCCAGGAAAGAGAAGAGAGGTGCTGCTCATGAATGCCTCCTCTTTCCAAATACTGGTGGGTAAAGAAGAAATGGCCAGCCACTGAATTCAAAGCCTTTGGAGGAAGAAGAAAATAATGCAAGAGTTTGATTTTGGGTTGCAGTACAGAGCACTGTTGCTGTAAAAGCTCAGCAGGAGGGGAATGAGACGGGGGAGGCTAATATTTGTTGAGTTCCCGGCACGTGTCAGACGCTGTGTGGGCAATTTCACGGACGTTACCTCGCTGAGTCTTTACCATAGCAATGTGAGACAGGTATTTCTGCACTCATCCCTCAGGTGAGGCAGCAAGTTCAGAGAGCTGACAGCTCACATGGCAAAGTGGTGATTCAAGTCAAGCTGTCTCATGCTGAAGTTCATTCTCTCTCTGCTGTACCACGTGTTCTCCCCAGCACATTCTAGGAAGGTGGGAAACCAGAAAGGATCTTAACTCATATTAAAGCAAAATCAGAACAAGAAACTTGAGAGCAAGTGTCATTGAATAAAATTAGTTTGAATAATCTATATTTAAGGGTCCCATGAGGCATCCATCAAGAGGGAACAGTAATTGTGCTTTCAGATACCATCTGCTGTTCTCTGAACATTTTGGCTCCGAGAATCTCTGTACCCCTCCCCTCCTGGCCCCCTGACCCCCTCATCAACTGAGTTGCCTACCTTCCACCAGTATGCTGAATGAAATGCCCAGCATGGCCTCAGAATTGCTCTCAGAGCAGCTGTATGGCTGTCTTAGTCTGCTTGGGCTCCTGTCAAAAAGCATCACAGATGGGGTAGCTTATGAACAACGGAAGTTTATTTCTCACAGTTCTGGAGGCTGGAGCATAAGATCAGAGTACAAGCATGGTTGGATTCTGGCGAGGACCCTCTTCTCATTGTATCCTCATATGGCAGAAAGAGGGCGAGAGAACTCTCTGGGATCTCTTTTATAAGGGCACTAATCCTATTCATGAGGGCTCCACCCTCATCACCTAATCACCTCCCGAAGGCCCCACCTCCTAATTACACTGCGGGTTAGGATTTCAACACAGAAAATTTGGGGAGACACAAACATTCAGTCCATTGTAATGGTCATTGCTAATCTTAACCCTAATAGTTGTAATTTTTCAAAACAGTGGAATTGAAAGTAAGGGTTTAAAACAGCTCTGGGCACAAGGTCCCCCAAACCATTTCCTGCTCACCCTTACTACATCCAAATTTTTGTAAGGAGGCCCGGGAATCTTAAAGTTGAGTGCTAAGGTCATGAGGCAAGGGGCCAGCGGCACTGTCACGTAGAACTTGCTGTGACACTGGAAATGTCCTTTATCTGCGCTGTCCAGTATGGTGGCCACTAGCCACACATGGCTATTGAGCGCTGGAAATGTGGCTAGTGTGGCTGAGGAACCGTACTTTCATTTAATTTTAATTAATTGAGATTTGAAACTTAAATAGCCACTTGTGACTAGCAGCTCCCAGGTTGGATGGTACAAGAGAGGAAACTAACCTCAAAGTTGGGAAAATTCTAGAACATAGGCCTTGTCTATAGGGGGCCAGCCTTGATCAGGTACCACTTTGGGAGGTTGCTAAGCAGCTCTGGGCATCTGAGACACAGAAGGAAAATCCTAAAGGAAGGAGGATGGCTGAGGAGGGTATGAAGACAGCCTCGCCAGTTCAAGTTTGTCCAGAAACAGCTCTGTTCATTCACCATTTGGAATTTGACCGGGTAGATGTGGCTCCAGGGTGTGCAACTGAGCTCCAAGCTTTACACAAGCTCTGGGAGGCACACTGCTGTGCAGGAGGCCATGTGACTTGACACTGACTCTTCTTTGATTTCAGGCCCATTCTATCCATGCCACTTGATTCCACAAGCTGGAAGAATTGCTGCTCGCTCCATTGTTTCCCTCGATCCCTGTAAGTACCTCCTGGAGAGTACCCACTCTGTGATTTCCGCCTTCTTTCTTTTTTCCTTCCTCCCTCCCTCCATCCCTTCCTTCCTTCCTTTCCTTCTTCGGTAAAAAAAAATTTTGATACAATGAAACAGAACGGATTGACAAGTCCTAAATTTTGCCCTGGGGGTCCCCTTATCCTAGCAACTGCCTCTCTCAATTAATGTGTCTGTCACCTTTGCCTGAGGCTTGTGATTGCAATTCTAGAGGCCACTTTTTGTTTTTTTCTTAGACCCATATAGGGTGTGATCGGCAGAGCATCTCAGACATCACGTGTCCAGATCCCTTGTTATATATGAAAGGACAGATGCTCAGAGAGCGGGGAGACTCACCCCAGGCCTTTCCATGAACTTTTTGGTGGAAGAGGAAGGATTAGAAACTGTGTATGACACACCGCGGCCTCCTTATCCAGGAACCGCTCATCCTCCCTGCCTAGGATAAATCTTTGGTTTTGCCAGCTCCTTGTGTGCTTCCACTGTCTCTAGTTTCCTCAAAAAGGTATTCCTCTCCCTGTCTGCAGGGATGCAGCTCAAATCCTTAGAACTTCTAACACAGTATTCTCCCTTTATCCAACCTCCCAGGCTCCAGTGGAAGTTAGGCCACAGAAGAATCACTTTCCTCCACTGGGCTCTATTCAGACCTCTCTCTCTCTCCAACACTGATAATCTAGGAATATCTGGGACAGCCTTCTCAAACTGTAGTGAGCATACAAATCCCCCTGCGGTCTGGTTCAATCGCAAATGTAGACTTAGTAGGTCTGGCATGAGGCTTGAGACTCTGCATTGCTAACAAGATCCCAGGTGATGCTGAAGCTGCTGGTCCATGGACTGCACTTTGAGTAGCGAGGCCCTGGACTCATGTTTTGGTCCTGGAGGGCTAGAGCTGAAAGAGACTTCTTGTAGAAGTGCTCTCCAGAGAAACTTGTAAGATGGTATAGGATGAGGCAGGGGAAGAAGCTAAGCCCAGAGGTTGAACTCTAACCTCAGCCTGATCCCAAGGGCAGCTCTGGAACATAAGTGACCCCACAAAGTTCTTCTGCCCTGAGGCAAGGGAGCCAGGTTTTTACACCGTGTATCAGTCAGTCATTGACTGTGGGCTGCCCTTGGGAGAAGGACATAACCTCCCTGGATAACCTACCAGGCATTTTCAGGGTTGGCAGCTCCCATCTGGTCAAGGGCAAGTCTCCACAGAAGTACACAGCTGTGAGCCATCAGTATCAGACTCACAGCAGTGGGAGGTTGGGTCCTCCCACAGTGTGGGGGAGCTGGGCTAACAGTCTACCACAGAGGCCTAAAACTCTTCCAAGCCAAAGGCCCATCCCACTTACTTTCATATTAGAGATTTTATCTTTGAAAGCTGTGTATATGTACATAGAAAAAGAGAACTAGAAATATATACACAAGCTGTTCACAACAGTGATCTCAAGTCAACTTCCTTGTCTTTTTCTGCATCTTTCAAACTTGCTACAGTGAACATGCACTAATATAAAGCAGCAAAGTAAACCACTGATACCCCAGCTCAGGATCTTAGAAAACATTTTTATTTAATAACTATTTATTGAGTGCCGGTTATTCCCATTTACACTGCTGTGTGATCCTGATCAATGTTTATAATGGGATAGTAATGACAGGGCACAAGTCTGAAATGCAGTTTGTGGCAAAGAGAAATTATAGACTATTCAGTACAGTTTTAAGTTTGAATTTATTTATTTTTCCAATTCTCTGAAATTTGCTCATCTGCATAGCAAATGCCCTGTAACTGGAACAGCCTGTCCATGAGGTTTAGCATTGCAAACTCTTGCTCCCCTCAGGTCTTGGCCAAAGGGCAAACAGAACTCGGACCTCCCGACTCCTGCTGGTTCTCAAAGACCACACAGCCTGTCTGTGTGCCATGAGCTATTTTCATTTCGACAGTCTTCCTCCCTTTTTTTGCGCTGCCTAATTAAGCAATCAAGTTAATTGAGATTAATGGCTGGCTATTTAGTAGGGATTAATAACTTGCAAAAACTCCCTTGGGTTTGGAACCCAGCTCAGAGCAGCAGAAATGCTCCTTGGGAAAGCTGGAGATGCGGTGGCCAAGCTGAACCTCAGCCCTCGGGCCTCTCCTCTCACTTCTCCCTGCTCAGGCCTCTGGAGGCAGTGGGATGCTGAGGGCAAGGAGGTGGGGAAGGAAAAGCTGCCATATTAGCCTGGACTTCAGTGCTGCTCTCTGAGCTGCAAGGCTCTACAGCTCCTGCCCACACCACAGCCAGCACCCTCTGCTGAGCAAGATGCAATCCCCCCATGTCCAGGAGCTGGGTCCCCAACTTGTGAGTGTGCCCCAGGGGCCTGGGCTCCTGATGAGTGCTCAGGAACCTCCAAGTCCTGACTGCTTCTGGGTCTCATGGTCTCAACCCTGGTTCCTTTGTTTGCTTGTTTGTTTTTATTGCAGTATAGCTGATTTACAATTTTGTGTTAGTTTCTGGTGTAGAGCAAAGTGATTCAGTTATATATGTATATATATATATTCTTTTTCAGATTGTTTTCCATTATAGTTTATTACAAGATATTGAATATAGTTCCTTGTACTATACAGTAGGACCTTGTTGTTTATCTGTTTTATCTATATATACAGTAGTATATATCTGCTAATCCCAAACTCCCAATTTATCCCTCCCCTGTCCTTTTCCCCTTTGGTAGCCATAAGTTTGTTTTCTATGTCTGTAAGTCTATTTCTGTTTCGTAAATGAGTTCATTTGGTATCATGAAGTTCGTTTGGTATCATGAGTTCGTTGGTATCATTATTTTAGATTCCACATATAAGTGATGTCATATGACATTTGTCTTTTTCTGTCCGACTTACTTCACTTAGTATGATAATCTCTAGGTCTGTCCATATTGCTGCAAATGGCATTATTTCATTCTTTTTTATGGCTAAGTAATATTCCAGTGTATGTATATACCACATCTTCTTTATTCATTCATCTGTTGATGGACACTTAGGTGCTTCCATATCTTGGCTATTGTAAATAGTGCTGCTATAAACATTGGGGTACATATATCTTTTTGAATTATACTTTTCTCCAGATATTTGCCCAGGAGTGGGATTGCTAAATCATATGGCAACTCTAATTTTAGTCTTTTAAGAAACCTCTATACTGTTTTCCATAGTGGCTGCACCAATTTACATTCCCACCAACAGTGTAGGAGGGTTCCCTTTTCTCCACACCCTCTCCAGCATTTGTTATTTGTAGACTTGTTGATGATGGCCATTCTGACTGGTGTGAGGTGATACCTCATTGTAGTTTTGATTTGCATTTCCCTCGTAGTTAGCAATGTTGAGCATCTTTTTGTGTGCCTTTTGGGCAATCTGTGTGTCGTCTTTGGAGAAATGTCTATTTAGGTCTTCTGCCCATTTTTTTTTTTTTTTTTTTTTCTTTTTGCGGTATGCGGGCCTCTCACTGTTGTGGCCTCTCCCGTTGAGGAGCACAGGCTCCGGATGCGCAGGCCCAGCGGCCATGGCTCACGGGCCCAGCCGCTCCGTGGCATATGGGATCCTCCCAGACCGGGGCACGAACCCGTATCCCCTGCATCGGCAGGCAGACTCTCAACCACTGCGCCACCAGGGAGGCCCCCTTCTACCCATTTTTTGATTGGATTGTTTGGTTTTTTTGTTATTGAGTTGTATGAGCTATTTGTATATTTTGGAAATTAAGCCCTTGTCGGTCACATTGTTTGCAAATATTTTCTCCCATTCCATAGTTAGTCTTTTCGTTTTATTTATGGTTTCCTTTGCCGTGAAAAAGCTTATAAGTTTGATTAGGTCCCATTTGTTTATTTTTGCTTTTATTTCTACTTTTGCCTTGGGAGATACACCTAAGAAAACATTGCTACAATTTATGTCAGAGAATGTTTTGCCTATGTTTTCTTTTAGAAGTTTTATGGTGTCATGTCTTATATTTAAGTCTTTAAGTCATTTTGAGTTTATTTTTGTGAATGGTGTGAGTGTTCTAACTTCACTGATTTACATGCGGGTGACCAGCTTTTGGGGGGAGCTTTTTAAAAATGCTGATGCTCTAGTCATACTCCAGGCATTTGGATTTAATTGGTCTTGCAACTGGGGGGCCATTTTGGTAAAAGTTTCCCAGGTGAGTCTAATGTGCAGACATTGATAGTGAGATCAAGGAGTATTTGTAAGCAGGTTGGCGTGGAAGAAAGAAAGAAATTGAACCACAGCCAGGGATAAACCACTGACACCAGGGCGTTATCATATTGAGGGGAAACACGGCAATCAGAGCAGGACGGGAGACACACCAAAGGCAGCTGCGCCTCTCTCTCGTCTGGCAGCTGTGGAAGGATTCTGGTTGTTCCTTCTCATCCTCAGTGGAAAAAGAATCGGTGACGTGGATTTTTCTGTCCTTTTTTTATCTGGACTGATCCCCTTGGCTCACTCAGCAGAGGCCTCAAAGAGGTGGGACCACTTGTCTCCCATAAACTGCAGCCAGCCTGCATGCATTGATGTAGGGAAGGCTGCTCCAGCTGCCACCTGCCGCCCCTCCCCAGATGGACAGACTCTGTCCCCTCCCGTCCCACAGTCACTTAGCCTGCAGGTCTGACATGGGCATAGGAGCCAGACTCCAGGGGGTACCCAGGCCTGCGGGCCAGATGATGATTCCAGTGTTACAAGACCCCTTTCTCCCTCCTTCTAAACATCAAAGGCTTCCCAAAACATAATTGTGTGGCTCTGGGGCAGAGACCTTTGGAAAGAGGTGGGAGGCTGTGCCTATCGAATTGAGTGGACTGAGAATGCTAAATTGATTGTTGGTAGGAGAAGCCAAGAACCATCCATCTTGAGGGGTAAAGGGGAGTAGAGAGAGAGACGCTCCTTGAGAGCTTGGGGGTGTTTTGAGATGGGACAATGAGAGACCTTGAAGCATCCACTCTACTCTCACAAGGTGGGTGGGAGCAGATGTGTGCGAGCCCACGATTCTAAACGTTTGGTTACGCTTCTTGGATATATTGATACAATCCCCTTAGATGTTTTCCAAGAGAAAACAGAAACAATTTAAATTGCTTTTCCTTTATATTTGGATGTAGGGCCAGTGTTACTTCTGAATGAATGCAACACCTCATGAATGAAAGCTAAAGCTTAAACCGAGAGTCCCGAGTTTATTCTGGGACACAAATATCTGCCAGGTGCAGGTGAGTATTGAACTGACGACATAGCAAATGCCCAGCAGCACAGTGCCTGGCACAAAACGGACAGGTCCCTGCTAAGTGCTGGATCCCACTACACCCTCCCACATCCATCCTTCCCTAAGCTGATCCGAGAGAACCTTGTGTTAGCCTAACTGCATGACGCAGGCTGTGTCTCTTTAAGGGGTGACCGGAGGTTTTGTGGCCTCCTAGGAAATGGCTTAAGGACAGTCGTGACCTGGTGGCAGGGGTACACTCACACACAGGCAATATTGCAGGGTGAGGCTTACGGACAGTTTACTCTGGGTACCAATATTCCCTGGCAAGGTGAGACCCCGGATGGCTTCCTCTGAGGTGTGGTCACCCAAGTGACCTCTGTAGCCGCCATCCGTCCGCCCACACCCTGTCCCTGTCCCTGGCTTGCTCTGGCTCTCCTTTCAGGCTGGGCTCTGGCTGAGCCTGCAGGGGCTGTGGTGGAAGCGGCGAGTTGCCGTTGGACACTCCAAGATCAGTGTCTGTAATTTGGCTTGGAGAGAGTGGCCATCCAGATGCAGGCAATTTTGACTTTGATGTGAGCAGAATTATAAAGAATCGTAAAGAGAGCCTATGATTTGGGCTGAAACCCTGCCAAGGCATTCGGGTCCCAGCCCTGGGTCTTTCTGAAAAGAAATACTTGAGAAGTAAAAATCCTTAACCCCATCTGGCAGCAGCCTGTGGGACTGACCCCTGCTGAGCATCCCAGCCCCACCCCCACCCATGCCCCGGCACCCACGTTAGCCTTCCTCAGCTCCTCATACCTGCTGCACTCCTCCCCCTCCCAGCCCTTGCCGCACGGCGCCCATTCTGCCTGGAAGTCACCCCTCCCGGCAGTCACCATGCACCTGGCCTGGCACTTCTCCAGGGAAGGCCCCCTGACCTCCACCCTCCAGAAGAGTTTGGGAGCCCCACTGTCCTTGCTCACAGCACCCCACAGCCCTTCACTGCACTCACCACCTGATCAGTGACATCTCCATGGGTGATTACTAACCCTCTTCTCCACTGTCAGACTGAATGTTCCGTAAAGACAGCGACCACAGCTGTCATGCTCAGCCCAGCGTCCGAGAGCTGGTCCAGGGCACCTTTGCTAAATAGACGAATGAATAACAATGAGCTGGTTTGTCAATAGGACATTTTATGTTACATAAAGAGTGCATCACACGGTCCGAAGACAGGGATCGAGGTGGAAAACCTCCTTATACCAGAGGAGAATCCAGATTTTGTGAATCCTGAAGCTTATATAATTTGGGAGCCCCTCTGAAGAAAAATAAAGTTGCCAAAAACATGATGTGGGAGTGTGAATGGAGACCACGCCCAGGACTTGTCAGTGAGGAACTCTACAACTTCAGCCTCACTAGCTTCCTAGTAAATCCACCCGCTCTGGCTCTAAGTGAGGATGGCCAGAGTGAGTTCCAGAATACCTCTGCTGATGCACAGCTTTTGGGGTGTAAGGTGCAGGCCTCCCTCCTCAATGAACGCTCTGCTCTCGCCCCTCCCTTTCCTGAGCCTCAGTCCTGTTGGTTAATTTGGGTGCTGAGAGGTTAGAGGTGCTGGGGCGAAGAACAAAAACACATGAAGAGTCATTTCAGGGGGCTCTCCATGCCCCTCGCAACCTCATCTACATAAAGTCGCTGCTGCCTTGAATCCTTTTAGCAGGAGCAGAGGTCCTCTGCTTGGGCCTTCAGGGCCATCTCAGTGCTTACCAGAGACTCAAGAACAACCCTCCACAGCGCTCTCTCCTCTCCTGTGCTCTGTGCTCCACATCCTAGCCACCTGGGCCCCTCTGAGTCTGCAGCTCTGTTTTCTCAGTTCGGGGAGACCACTGCTCTGTGCGTGCCCTCACCGCACCGTGGCCCGGAAGCTCTCCAGACAGTGAGCTGGGACTCCCTTCTCTCAGGGATCACTGTCCCGAGCTGTTGTTACCGAACCAAACTTGGGTCCGCTTGCCAACGTGCAGTAAAGCCAATCTGCTGACACCGGGTTGTGGTGAAGGACAGTGCAGCATTTATTGCAGGTGCCAAGCAAGGAGTCTCAGGCAGCTAGTGCTTAAAAGTCCCGAACTCCCTGAAGGCTTTTGGGGAAACGTTTATAAGGACAGGGTGAGGGAAGGGGGTTGTGGGGTGTGTGATCAGCTCGTGGACCTTCTTCTGATTGGTTAGTGGTGAGGTAATTGGGAGTCAGCATCATCAACCTTCTGGTTCCAACTGGTCTGGGGTCTACGTGCTTGTGGGCAGCAGACAGTTAACTTCTTCACCTGGTGGAGGTTTCAGTCTTGGCAAAACAGCTCAAAGGACATGGCTCAGGATATTATCTACAGTCCTTGAGGAGGAACTGAAGGTCCTTGACTTCGTTTAATGGCTAAACTATTATTATTTTGGCTTGCTTGACTGTTTTCCTTTCCTTCCACATTTTCTCACTTCTCTGATTAAATTTATTCTTTGGCTAAAGTTTTTCTACAGACAAGAGGCAGGTGGAGGACATGGGGGTGTCTGTTCTGGGAAGGCCTCATAGGGTCCTGCTCGGTTACACTGTCTGTTGTCCAGTATCTGAAGACCATTATTTCCCATATTTTGTCGGCTTTTTTTTTTTTTAAGTTGTTTAAAGTGAGAGAATAAATTCAGTTCCTGTTGCTCTAGTTTGGCCAATAGTGAAAACCCACTTCAGCCAGCTTCAGGAATCTGTGTGCCAGATACAAGTGTAAAGAACTGGACTTTGTACATCAGTCATTCTGAGCAGCGTCCCACAAAAAAGTGGCTAGTTCAGCTTGCAACTCAAATGGGGGCACAAATGTTTGTCCTGTAGACGTTCACTTGGGTACACAGCAGCACACATCCCATTTCATCACCCAGAATATTAAAAAGACACCTCCTCAAGGGCTGAGATTTAATATAATTAATAGTTGGACTGCTTCATCAAGGACATGTCTAACTGTAACTGGCATTTTCTTTCTTTTTATCTTTTTGTTAATCCCAAATTCCTAATTTCGCCCTCCACCCCCATTTCCCCTTTGGTAACCTTAAGATTGTTTTCTACATCTGCGTGGCACTTTCTTTCTTTTCTTCCTTTCCTTCCTGATGAAGATGATGACGGGTCCACGCCCAGGTGCCCACCTTCACACCGCCTCTGCTTCGGCACCAGCAGTACGAGTGTTATGCAGTCGCCGTGGTTTCACCATGACAACTGTCTGGGCCTCTCAAACCCCCTGAAAGAGTTTCAGGGATCCCTGAGGGTCTGCAGGACATTCTATGAGAACTGCTGAGTTGGGGGACCCCAAGTAACCCCCAAACCGTGGGCTTGTTGGGCCTCGGACTCCCCAGAGAAGCAGCCTTGCCGTGGATGCGTTACAGCTTTCCTAGTCTGTTTCTCATTTTCAAGAATGAGTTTCCCCCCAGTGTGAGCTTGGTGGTGCTTCTGTCCTCCCTGCTCTCTTTTCTGCCTCTGGAGCCAGGACTCCGGAGTCAGGGGCTGTCACTCTCCCAGAGCAGGAAGATTCCAGCAACTGTTCACGAATTCGGCTCATTCCGACTGAGTGGGCTGATGGAGATACTAATGACAGCCGACACTTCTTGATTCCTTATTCTATGCTGAGAAGTTGCAAACATTACTTCACACGCTCTGGAGTTTTCTTGACCTGCTGCAGGCTGAGCCCATCAAGTCTCTACTGAGGCAGGTCCTGTCCCTGGGAAAACAGTCCAGAAATCCCCCCATTTCTTTCATGCTGTGCCTGACAGATGTGTGGGTGTGTGTTTATCTTTGTTACATTTTTTTTAAATTACAAAGTAATTCTTTCTAGAAGGTAACAAATGAATTTATTTTCTTCTCTGCATTTTAATTTCCTCTCTGAATTTATTCAGTGGCAAGGAAAATAATAAAAATTTTGTCAAGTGTGTTCTCAGAGCTGGTAGCTATTTGCCCCACTCTTTTTGAGGAAAGAATGATCATATGTGACCTTTTACATGCATCAGATCTTCACTGGAATGGAGCCATGTGTATAATGAATGAATGAATCCAGAGTCTCGTTTAATTGGTGCCCCAGAAGCTATTAAAAGTGCCTGAAAAGAGCGCTCTTCAAAGCTGAGGAGAGAGGGCGGGGTGGGGGGGGGGCAGGAAAAGAAGGTTTCCAGATGTGAAAGGACCTGGGAGTACAGGAACAACATTGGAAAGCCAGATTGGGTTACTTATCAACCTTTTCTTCTCCTCAATTCTGGACTACTTTTCCTGTACTTTTTCATTCCTTAGTCACATGGATATTCCCGGGAGCCATGGGAAGGAAAAGCACTACCCCAGCCTCTGTGCTGAGGCTTGTGTGACACCACGACTAAGAGAGTGGGTGCTTGAGTCAAGGACACCTAGATTCAAATCCAGCATCTGCCCCTCTTCACTGAGTGCCCTTGAGGAAGTTACTTAACCTCTCTGAGCCTCAATTCCTCACCTATAAAAGGCAAAATAATAGTACCTAGCTCACTGGGTTGTTGTGAGAGTTACATATAATTTAGGGAAAGTGCCTACACACTAAACCAGGGACCAAGGTATTACTGTTCTTGCTCATAACGATATCAAGCTCCTGGTAATTCTCCAGAACAGTGGTTGGCAAATTACTGCTGCAAGCCAAATCTGGCCTTTGGCCTGTTTTTGTATGGCCTATGAGCTAAGAATGGTTTTTACATGTTAAAAAGGTTATTATAAAAGGAAGGAGAGGGCTTCCCTGGTGGCGCAGTGGTTGAGAGTCCACCTGCTGATGCAGGGGACACAGGTTCGTGCCCCGGTTCGGGAAGATCCCACATGCCGTGGAGCGGCTGGGCCCGTGAGCCATGGCCGCTGAGCCTGCACATCCGGAGCCTGTGCTCCACAACGGGAGAGGCCACAACAGTGAGAGGCCCGCGTACTGAAAAAAAAAAAAAAAAAAAAAAAAATGGAGGAAGAGGAGGAGGAGGAAAGACTATATTGAACATCTGGCCCATTATGGAGGAAATTTGCCACCCACTGCTTTAGAAGCCCAAAAGTAGGAGCTCATTTTCAGATTAGTGACAGCCCTGCCACCAGTATCCTCTCAAATGATCCCAAATGTAATGTTTCCATCTAAGAATGGAGAATTAAGTCAGACCTGGGCACTTGCCCTGGGGAGCTCTCCCCAGATTCCTCAGGTCTGGGTTGTCTTTTCCTTCTTCGAACTTCACCTTGTGCTATTCTGGGCACCTTCTCCTGTCCCCCCAAACAGGCATTCAGCTCCCTGAGGCCAGGGACCATCTCTTAGATCTCTGTGTCCATGCAACCCCTTGTAGCATATTATCCTGGTTATAGTAAGTGCTCAATAAATATTTATAGGATGGTTGGATTGGTGATTTAGCAGACACTAATAGGCTGCCCACTTTCCTGATTCTCCTAAATAGGAGAACCTCTCTGTGTGGCAAGCAAGCAGACAGCAATTAGGTACAAATGCTGATTCCTGGGGTCCCAAGGCAGCATGTCAAGTTACAGGTGTTTTGTTGGCCTCTAGTGAATGCTGTGCCCAGTCCCTACAAGACAGCCGATTGCCTGAACTGGCTTTTCCCTGGGGCAGGTCCATAGCCCAGCCTGCCTCTGCGCACTCTCCTCGGTCACCAAAGCCAGATCTGGGGGGGCAGCCCTTGCTAGAAGTGGGGTGCAGGCTGAGGTGGCCTTGAAGAGAAACAACCAAGGGAAATCTGGGCTCCAGGAGGTAGCAAGCGTTGGGGCACCCACCTGCTTACCACTGTGAGTGGACGACCATAGATGGAGGGCTTTCCACAGGATGTGCATCATCTGAAAACATGGGCAAAAACATGATAAATGAGTGAAGTAAGTCAGAAAGAGAAAAACAAATACCATATGCTAACAAATATATATGGAATCTAAAAAAAAAAAAAAAAGGTTCTGAAGAACCTAGGGGCAGGACAGGAATAAAGACACAGACATAGAGAATGGACTTGAGGACACGGGGAAGAGGAAGGGTAAGATGGGACGAAGTGAGAGAGTGGCATGGACATATATACACTACCAGACGTAAAATAGATAGCTGGTGGGAAGCAGCCACATAGCACAGGGAGATCAGCTCGGTGCTTTGTGACCACCTAGAGGGGTGGGACAGGGAGGGTGGGAGGGAGACGCAAGAGGGAGGAGATATGGGGATATATGTATATGTAGAGCTGATTCACTTTGTTATAAAGCAGAAACTAACACACCATTGTAAAGCAATTATACTCCAATAATTATACTCCAATAAAGATGTTAAAAAAACATGATAAATGATTTATTAATACTGTATTACCATACATGACAAACTAATAGAACCTGTTTGAGACGTGGTGGCCAGCCTGTATATGTCTGGCACTGAGCTAGAAGCACTTCACAGGTATCATTTAATTTAATCCTCACACTGTCCTAAGGAATATTTACCACCAGTTTACAGATAAGGAAACTGAGGCTAACAGACTGCCTCTGGCCCGTGTCACACAGCTGATTAGAGGCTGAGGCCAGATTTGCACCCAAGTCTATCTGACCTCAAAGCTGGTTCCCTAAGGACCCCCCCTGTGTAGGAGACAACTTGCCAAATACTGTGGAGACCAGGAAAGGGATGCATGTCAGGCCCTGCCCAGAAACAGCTCACCCTGGGTCACAAAGACAAGATGGACAGAGATCCGAAGGTTGGGAGAACCTTGTCTCTAGGGAGCCCAGAAGGCTTCTTGGAGGAGGTGAGCCTGATCCTCTGCAGGCCTGTAGGCCAGTCGGGCCTGCTGGGGGCAACTGGGGGATGGGGGGCCGGCAGGAATGCCCAGAGCAGGAAACCAGGCAGTATCCTGAACCTACCCTGATCCTAGGCCGATCAGACCTGGATGGGAGCCAGCAAGTGAACTCATTTCCCCAGGCTGGCTCCGAGCCACGGTGAAAGGACTTGGCCCAGGGATTGGGACTCAGGCTCAGCCCACTTGTCTGGTTTTGCAATAGCTGACTCCTCTGCTGCCCCAGCCCTCCCTAGAGGCTTTCTCCTGCTCTACCCAGCACACTAATCTCCTGCTGAAAGACACGGCCCTCCTGGCATGACAGCCCAGAACGTGGGCTGAGGACATGTGGCACTGGCCCAGTGATCCCTTCCCGGGCCTTGGGGACTGAAAAGTAAAGTAAAAAGTGACCCCACAGACATCCCCTGCAGAGCGAGAGGGAAGTGATTTAGCTCCCAAGGCCTTGGGAAGCCCCTCACCAATGGCCATTATCGTATTATTATTGTTGCCATCATCACTGCTGGCTTCAGAGTCTCCCACACTTTCTTGAATAACTTTCTTCCCCTTTCCTTGACTCCATTCCTTTCCACCTTTCTCTGTAGCATCTACCTCTCCCACTCGGCTTCCCCTCTGTCCCAGGCTTCAAAATATATCTTCCCTTGTCTTATTCCATCAGCACCTGGGGAGTCCCTGAGACTCAAAGGCATCCTTTTCTAACAGATGGTTGATCTGTGAGTTAATCTGCTAAACGAGCCCATGCTGACATGTGAGAGAGGCAGGTGGCTCCACATGTGGCCTCTCACACACAGTATGGGGAAGACACAGACCTTACTCTAATACATGTTTATTGAACAACTATTTAGCGCAAGGCACTGTGGGGGACTTTGTCAATGTCCTCCAAAGCTGAGAAGGTTACTTGAGAAGGATACTGGAAGAGGCATTTCCTGAGCTTAGTTCTCATGTCTGTCTGTCTGTCTGTCTTTGCGATTTGTTCATGTTTTCATATTTCAGCTGTCAGATCTAACTCTTCCCCGGGATCAGGGACACAGTCAGGAGGATACAAGAAAAAGAATGGCAGAGGGAAAAACAAAGAGAGCCCACGGAAACCCAAGCTGTGTATGAAAAAAGAGAGGCAATGCTGAGCTGTGGCCATGGGACTCTTTCCCTTCCAACATCAACCACGGTGGGGAGAAAGAGGGTGAAGGATGTCCTCCACCCCTAGTTAGAGCTGCCGGGGATTGTAGAAAGTTCCACCAGAGGCCTGGCCCACAAGGATTGAGACGAGAGCCTGGGTTGTGTTTTAGATATTAGGCAACTGAAAATAGAGTCATGAGCCCACTCTCTTAATCCCATGGGCCTCCCTGGAAAGCCATGCTCCAGAACAGTCTGGGACCCACAGAGAGCAAAGCCTGAGTAATCACACCAGTGTAACGAGAGATCCTTCTTATCCATCAATGTGACTCAGCCCTGTGCCACAGTAAACTTTCCTTTTTGTTTCTGTGAGCACCGCAGCAGGGCTGGGTTTCCTGCCCTGGAGAGAGACCCGCCAGCTCACTCTGTTCCCTGCAGTCTCCTCTCTCTCCTCTGAAATTCCTGGGAAGAGGCCCAGAGCAGAAGCCAAATTGATGCAGAAGATGCCCCACGATGTGGTTGGAGCCCAGAAACTCACTGTGGGCACAAGGCTCCTTGGGGGCTTAGCAGCCAGCAGTCCTGCTTGTGTTCCAGAAGCTCTAGGATGGATGTGCCCTCCTAACTTAAGCCAGAAGGACCCTGAGGAGATCTCTCTACTAACTTGCAGAATCAAGAGATGTCTTTTTTTCCCCCTTTTCCTTTTTTTCAAAAATCATTCTTTGGAAGCTGCTGCATAGTACAGGGAGATCAGCTCGGTGCTTTGTGACGACCTAGTGGGTGGGATAGGGAGGGTGGGAGGGAGGCTCAAGAGGGAGGGGTTATGGGGATGTATGCATATAGCTGATTCACTTTGTTATACAACAGAAACTAACACAACATTGTAAAGCAATTATACTCCAATAAAGGTGTATAAAAAAATCATTTTTTTCAGGCTTCCCTGGTGGCGCAGTGGTTGAGAGTCCGCCTGCCGATGCAGGGGACACGGGTTCGTGCCCCGGTCCGGGAGGGTCCCACATGCTGCAGAGCGGCTGGGCCCGTGAGCCGTGGCCGCTGAGCCTGTGTGTCTGGAACCTGTGCTCCGCAATGGGAGAGGCCACAACAGTGAGAGGCCCGCGTACCACCCCCCCAAAAAAATCATTTTTCGACAGTGGAGAAGCTTTCTAATTTTCTCCTAATTAGGTAAATAATATATACTCTATATTATATTTTTTAATTGAACACCACAAAGAAGTGCAAGGAAAATAAAAATCGCTTGAATTCCCACCACACTGAGCTATCACCACTAATAATTTAGTAGCCATCATTTCATTTGTCATTATATGCAGATACACACACACACACACACACATCTTAACATGAAAATGGTGTCACACTTGATGCTTAATCAGAGACACTTTGACAGTGTGTTTTTGTTTAGGTTTGGTTTAGTTTGGTCTGGTCTGAGCTGGTTTAGTTTGGTCTGCTCTGGACTTGATTGACTTGGTTGGGTTTAGTCGGGTTTAGTCTGGTCTGGTTTAGTTTGGTTTGGCTTGTTCTGGTCTGATCTGGTTTGATTGGTTTTAGTTGGATTTAGTTTGGTTTGGGCTGGTCTCATCTGTCTTGATTTGGCCTGGTTTGGTCTGGTCTGGTTTGTTATGATCTAGTTTGGTTTGGTTTCATTTACTCTTATCTGATCTGGTCTGATTTGGTCTCATCTGGTTTGGTTTGGTTGAACTTACCTCCCTGGTTCCCTCCTTGGCATGCATCCTCAAGTACCTTTCTTCATGAGGGGACTGGGAGCATAGTTTATTTCACAGAAACTGAGACTTTGCTGTATACGTCTCTCCACACCTTGCCTTTCTTTTTCCTGATACCTCCTGGAAATCCCTCTGAGTCAGTTGGTATAGATCCAACTCATTCCCTTTAATTGTTGCCCAATATTCCATGGTATGTGTGGACCCTATACACTCAGCCATTTGTCCACCAAGAGGCTGTGGCCTGATTTCCCGTGTTTGGCCACTGCACATGTGTTTCTGTCAATGCCAGTATGCTATATACACCTCCAAGGACAGCATTCACATAACTGTGCCACCCTGCAATTAATATTATCCTGTGACTAGTCTTCCATTCTGATACTTTTATTCCTATGAGATGCACACCCAACAGTGAGATTGCTGGGTCAGAATATATGTGTGTGTTTACTTGTAATAGGTGTTGCCATATTGCTTCCCTCTCCTCAAAAAAAAAAAAAAAAAAAAAGTTGATAACTTATATTTCCATTGGCAGTATATGAGCAAAAATTCTCATCATCTCCGAATTCCAACAATATCTCATTGTTACTTTATTTTGCATTTTCTAGATTGGTAATGAGGCTGAGCATCTTTTCATATGTTTATCAATCAATTTGGATTTGCTCTTTAATTTTTCTATTGAGCTACTTATCTTTTTTATTTAATTAATAAGAATTTTCTATTATAGATTTTCATCCTTTATCTGTCATATGTGATGCACATCTATTCCCTGACCCCAACTTTATTTGCTTTTTTATCTTATTTATAGTATCATACATTTATTCCAAATTTAATGTAGCAATTTAATGTGGTAATTCATCTATTTTTCATTTATAGCTTTTAGGTTTATTGTTTTAGTTTGAAAGGTATTGCTAGTCCCTAGATGATACATGTTTTCCTAGATTTCAATATTTTTTTTGTTCTATTTTTTACATTTAGGCCTTTAATCTAGAATTTATTTGTAAATACAGTATAAGAGAAGGATTCAACTTTATTTTCTTTCACATGGATGGCCAGTGATGCCATCATCATTTATTACAGAAATATTCATTCGCAACTAGAATAAAATGTCACCCTTGTCACATATTACAGTCACAAACATTGTGACTATTCTGGTGCTTTCTGTTTGTGTTCTATCCATCTATTTGTGTGCCAGTACTCTTCTGGCTCTGATTGCAGAGGCTTTGTGGTATGTTTTAATACCCTGTAAAGCCCTCTAGCCTTGTTTTCCAGAAGACATATGAGCCATTGAGATCCCAATTAGAATTGCATTACATTCTTATTATATTAAGTTTTCTATCCAAGAATGTGGGATGTCTTTCTATTTGTTCAGCCCTTAAGACTTTAAATAAGACTTTAAGTTTTCTTCATAAAATTCCTGTATCTGTCTTTTCAAATTTATTCCTAAGTTTATTATAACTTTGATGCTGTTATGAATGAGTTATTTTCCATTTCTTCCTATGGCTAGTCTACTATTAGTTTAGAAAAAAAACCTACACTTTAAAATAAAATATTTATCTCAGTACCAAGTGGCAAATTTCCTTATTAGTACTGGGGGTGTTTTGGTTTTGTTTTTTTTTTTTACTAACTCTAAAATACAAGATGTAATTATAGCATCAGCAAAATGGGCAATTTTATCTCTTTTTCCAAAATTTTATAGAAATTATTTCACTTTCTTGTTTTATTGCACCCATTAGAACCTCCAAAACAATGTTTAACAGTAGTGGGGACAGTGTTCCTGATTTAAATGGAAATGTTTTAACGTGTCACCATTTGTAATATTTGCTGTTGTCTTTTGATAGTTATATTAACTATTTCCTTCTGTTCTTCTTAGGATTTTTATTAGGAAAGGCTGCTGAATTTTACTGAATGTCTTGTCAGCCTCCATTGATCTGATCACATTTTCTTCCTTTAATCTGTTGATGAATGTAGAAGTAGAAGTCTAAATAAAACATTAGCATTGTAACAAAAGAATAATATACTTTGATCCAAGGGTTTATCCCAAATATCAATATGTAAGGATATGTTGGTATCTCTATTCACAAGTTAGATTATTTAGTTTTTGTTTTTGTACTTTTTCAGGTTTTATATATAAGTTTACATATTGATCTACTCAAGTTTTTCATCTCATTGCATCTATTTTTGCTCCACCATTTCTTCTAGTTTTCAAATTTGTTGCTATAGTTACACCTGCATTTGCCTACAATTGCTCTGATTCCTTCTACACCTGTGATCACACCTCCCTTCCTCAGGGCTGGTCTTCTGTACTTCTGCTCTCATTTTCTTTTCCCCTTGGTCACATTTTTTTTCTATTTTCATTGGGCTTTTCAAAAATAGGAATGATGGTTAACACTGAAATCTGGCTATTTAAAATCTTACATACATGTTTTTACTAAGTGAAGTAATGTGGTCGCCGTCCCATCTCTACCCGCCTTGATTGGCACAATTCCTTGGGGGTCCTGACTCTTTCACCTGAAAAGGTGACCCCCCCACCCCACTGTGACAGAAGAGGCCCCATGAGACTGTGAGCTTTTTCCAGATGAGAACTCTCAGTTCCTGATTCCTGGCAGAGGCCTGGGCCCTGCTGGCCCTTCAGGAATGTTGAGAGGAAGGATGCAGGAAAAGTTGAATTTGTCCCCTAGGATGGTTCTAAAGGAATGGGAAAAGGGAAGAGATGTTTCAATCACGCTCTTGCTCTCTCCTTATTACAAAGGCAGTATTTACTCATTGAAAAAAATTAGAAAATATGGATAATCAAGAATAACATTTAAAACCACCCAACTCCCCCCGCCACACACACACACACACACACACACACACACACACACAGATTAAATGTCACTAATACACACCACTGTTGAGGTGGTGGTTCATGGCAGCCGGGGCTCAGCATCGATAGACAAGCTCCACTAGCCACTCCGGTGGGATCTCAGGCAAGCGAGTCCACCTCCTGATCTGCATTTTCCTCATCTGTAATACAGAGAGAATACTTCACCACACAGGTTTGTAATAGGATCAACTTAAATAATATTTACAAAGCACTTGATACATAGTAAGAACTCAGGGGACAGGTATTATTAATAACATACTTTATATGTCCATTCAGTCTTTTCCTCTATGCAAATCTACATGATATAGACACATACACCTATGCAGTAAAAATGGAAGCTGGGTCCCGGTACATTTCTAGAATAAGCAGTGAATGCTCTTATTTCACCCCAGCACATGAGCTGGCTTGCTTTCTACACCCTCAGTCCACAAACAGCATGCACGCTTCTTCTCCTTGGCGGTCAGACTGGAGCCTGCCTCTCACTTCAAGGTGTGAGCGCCTCCTAAACTCACCTGGGGGTTATTAGTGGACAGGATCAAAGGAAACCTAGTTGATGTTTTTTTCCTTCAGTGTGACCCATGTGTTCTACATCTTACTCTTTAGTGCAATGATACTTGTCAGAATGAAGCAAGAGTTCACTATTTCCAGTGTCACAGGGTATAAATAATTTAAACGCACTCCAAAGATACTGTTTTAAACTAGACTGCCCAGGCAGGCTGGACAAAGGGAGGTTGAGAGAGTCATTCTATCCTGTCTAATCCTGCAACAGTCTGGGAGGGATCTCAGAGATTCCATCATATTTATAAAATATCTAATATTTATAAAATTCTCTTTTCTAAAATTTATACAATTATTTCAACATTTGGTATATTTCTGTCTGTACCATAACACTTGAGCTCTTTATTCAGCTTTCGTTGCCTAGAGTTAGACATGGAGTGGATACCTGTACTGCTCATTGAACAAATGAATGAATGAATGGGTAATGATCTCCTGCCCAAGCTAGAAAGTAAAAGAGAACTAAATCCAGAACTAAAATCCAGATCTCATGACCCCTGACCCCAGTTCTGATACCTTTCTGTCTTTTCACTAGGATAAGTTATATCCTATACCAAACCCAAACAGCAGTTTTCAGTCCTGTTCACCCTCCATTCATTCATTTAGCAAATAGTCATTGGGCACCTACCGTGTGCCAGGTGCTTCCTCTAATAGTTACACGGACAGAAGTGTGAGTGATGACCTTGGCCATTGCTCTTATCAGAGGGTCCAAGTCATCCAACCCATGCTGCCTGGGGAGAGCCCACTTCCCTTCTCACCCTGCTCTAGCCCAGCCTGATAGGAGAGTCAGGATATGGAGGAGGAGGGAGGAGGGAGAAATATCATTCCAAGGGCTTCCTGTGCCCTGATCCCTTCTTTGGGTGCAGCATCCCAGGTTCTCAAGTCCTTCCCGCCAACCCCTCAGCTCCCTTGGTTCCCAGCTATTGCACTTCACCCAGGTTGTGCTGCCTCAGGCTTCAGACCTCTTCCTCCCCCTTCCAGGAAGGATCTAAGTCCACCTGTAGCCTGTTCATTGGCCACCTACAGCATGGCCTCTCTCCCCACATGCTTCAACTTCTTAGCACATTCTACCTTATGTTCTGGTTATCCAGTGTGTATCTTATCTCCTCTACTAGATTATCAGCTCCTTGGTCTCAGGACCCATGTCGTATTCATCTTTGCATCTTCAGCTGTGCCTGGCATGGTGCCTCATAGTGAATATTGCTTAATCCTTGTTGAATAAATGAATGGCTGAATGTGCAATAGAAGGAGGAAATGTTATCTGATGAGACAGAGGTTAGAGAGAACAGGATTATTTGCTTAGCGTAAGAAATGAACTAGAATTGAGGGGAACAGAGGAGAGAAAAGAGGAAGGGAGAGAGTCTGTGTACATGGCAGGAACCCAGGTCAATAGAAATGGCCAAGGGACTTTTTTAAGAGCAGAAGAATTTGATACTTGAATCTGGAGTTTATAGGGTGTGATGGAACCATGTTTCACCATATCCTCAATCTTCAGTGACACATGCTGCACTTACAGAAACCTTGTATGAATCATTTTTTTTTCTGTGGGAAATCAAAGAAATGGAGCGGTGTTGCACATCTGGAGTGAAGCCAGAGAGGATAGGTATGGGGAATCCACAGAATTAATTCATCAGATCCTGGCACTCAGAGCCCACGGTGATGAGGAAAAGCTCAAGCTCCCTTCCCCACCAGAATCCATGGAAAAATTAGGAGGGAGAGGGAGGTTCCCACCACACATGGAATGAGGTTGAGGTTACTGTATTTCATTTGAACCTTAAAGGCCAGGATACTTGATACCTGGCATATGAATGAATGATAAATTAATTATTGCTAAAGTGTTAATGAGCTATAGTAGCTTAGTGGCTTACTGTCCTCCCCCTCCCCCCAATAAAAACATTTCCAGTGGCCATCAGTGTCTCATGGAGTGGCTTCAGGGTCCATGAGAGAGATGCTTTTGAGCTGAGACAGTTATCTGAGGGTTCTTTAAGTTTATGAGCTCTGATTCCAAGGACCTTTTTAACCCTACCTTGCTAGATAAGTCAGTGTCCCAGTGAAGCCAAAGATGAGTGGCTGGAAGCATCTGACTGTTGTTACACGCTGCCAAACAACCCAGTGGGCACAGCAGGAAGCTAGGCATTAAAATGATCTGATTTCAAACCTCAGTTCATGAGTTCATGTGAGTCTAAGCAAGCCAGTTCATATCCTTGAGTTTCTGTTTGTAGACCTGTCAAACTGTGGAAATGTCACTGTCTGTGCCAATGACACAGTGTTATTGAGGTATAAATCAGGAAACTCTCTGGGAAGCCCAAGCAAAGGGCTGGTTCTGCCATGGGCACAGATTGTATTTTACTTCATTTTAAACACAGTCCTTCATGGAAACAACCTAAATGTCCATCAACAGATGAATGGATAAAGAAGATGTGGCACATGTATACAATGGAATATTACTCAGCCATAAAAAGAAACAAATTGAGTTATTTGTAGTGAGGTGGAAGACCTAGAGTCTGTCATACAGAGAGAAGTAAGTCAGATAGAGAAAAACAAATACCGTACGCTAACACATATATATGGAATCTAAAAAAAAAAAAAAGGTTCTGAAGAACCTAGGGGCAGGACAAGAATAAGGAGTCAGATGTAGAGAATGGACTTGAGGACATGGGGAGAGGGAAGGGTAAGCTGGGACGAAGTGAGAGAGTGGCATGGACATATATACACTACCAAATGTAAAATAGACAGCTAGTGGGAAGCAGCCGCATAGCACAGGGAGATAAGCTCGGTGGTTTGTGACGACCTAGAGGGGTGGGATAGGGAGGATGGGAGGGAGACTCAAGAGGAAGGGGATATGGGGATATATGTATACATATAACTGATTCACTGTGTTGTATAGCAGAAACTAACACAACGTTGTGAAGCAATTATACTCCAATAAAGATATAAAAAATTTTAAAAAAAACCCACCACAGTCCTTGGTTTCCATGGGCAATCTTGATTCTGCTCCACACTCAGTTCCAAACAGAAAGTGGAGAAGTGCATGGAAATCATGGAAATAGATGTGCAGGCAACTGGCTTCAAGAAGTGATGACAGAGAACAAAAAAGGTCACAAGGTAGGAATCTGAAAAAACAACAACTCTGAGAACAAGACAGACTGAGCTATTTATAGGGCTATAAAGCTCCATCACCCCATAAAACTTAATAATCCCTAGCAGTATCTCTGGAGAGGTAGTGGGCAATCAAGCAGTTCTGGCCAAGTAAGTGATGGCTCAAGCCAATTACTAGGTCCTTCTTTAGTGCTCGAGCACATACTGCAGACAGTGGCTTGTGTTCACAGGGATGGCCTTGCAGCACCAAGAAGAAGCTAGATTGTGTTGCTCCATGTTTACTAAGGAAAGTACGTACCGGTGAAGCATATTTTAGAAAGATTTTTGTTAAAATGGTAGCAAAGGGAAGTGGCAAACTCATGCCGACATGGATTCAAACCCAACTCCATCCTAACCAGGCCACTGAAGTGTGCAAGTTAACACCTCTGAGCCTCAGTTTCCTTATAGGCACGATGGGAATAGCAAGAGCCACCTCACAGAACTGTTGAGGGGCTTCAATAACATAACATAGACTGCAGCCAACACACAGGTTGCCCTGAAAAGATTAGGTTTCAGTGATCAAGGAAGTTTGCAGATCTACAGCGCTGGACCCCTGCCGCAGGGCTGGATAAATTAAGCATTGCATCGTTATTGCCACGGGCGTTGCTGCTGCTGCTGCTGCTGCTTCTAATACCAACCTCGTTGTTACTCCATTCCCATGGAGAGAGTAAGGGGCAGCCATCGACCATAGGGGCAGGAAAGAATTATCAGCTGAGGTAGGCTGTCAGTTCACAGACTCCTTCCTCAATGAAAACTGCTCTCACCACTGGCCTCTCCCAGACAGGTGGTCCCTCCCTGCTTGCTCTCCCCAGGCATTTGTCCACACGTCCATTAGTCAGGCTTTCCGATCTGCTTGGAGGTGCTTTTTAACGATGGGTAAGAGCAATCCATTGCATTCAGGAGGACTGGGTGCAAACCTATGTATATCCCTGGCCAAGCTATTTTACTTCTCTGCGCCTCATTTTCCAAATCTGTAAATGTGGCATCATAAATTACCTATCTCATAGGGATAGTATGAGGATGAGATGAGTTCTTACACGTAAATTGCTTGGAGCAGTGCTTGGGGGCATAGTAAGTGTCGCCAAGTATTAGCTAGCTGTGATGATGATGAGTTGTATATAATATGTATATATTTATGTGTGTGAATATATAAATGGCCCCTCATACAAATGGACATTGGGTAAGTGTTTTATAAATGAAAGTAGATGGGCTGGGAGAAGCTTTGACTATTTCAATGAATTGCTGGGTAGCTTTGCTAGAGGGGCTGTGACCTTTCCTTTCTAATCAATAGGCTTCTGGTGGTGGGGAGAGGGTTGTGAAGCAGAAGACACTGAATCCCTTTCTTGATTTTACGAGACTCCCTGTCTTGTGATAGCACAGAAGAGGAATTCAGAGGATGGAGACCCTTGCCCGAGGCATTCAGGAGAGGAATTCCATCTGCCGTCCTATATAAACAAACAACACGGCAGGGGCTAGTCCCTTCTCTCCATAGGAAACCACTTGTTCCCATATTTTGTTTTTGCCCTCCTCTGCCTTTATAGGATGATAAATCACTAAAATGTGATGTGGCTTCAAAAAGCTAACGGTGCATTTTTTTGTATCATCCAGCTCAGCAGATCTTCACATCCATGGGAACTTGCTGTTCCACAGAGACTTGAAAAGGTCCCCAGGAGCCCTCCCCCCATCAGAGCTGGAGCAACAGCCGTTTGTGCAGTTCCCATCCCCCTCTGCTCAGGGACTAAGAGGGATGTGGGGAGTCTCTAAATGATCTGCTAAGAGCAGGAGGCACAGCTAGGAGTTAGAGAGACTTGGATTGAAATCTCAGTGCTGCCACGTTCTGGCTGTAAGAAATTGGATGAATTGCTTAAATTCTCTGAGCCCCCATGCCTACATCTGTGAAAGGGGGACCAAATCCCCCACTCCAAGGACTGTTGTGTGGATTAAGTGATAGTTAGTCTTAAAGCAATTAGCACATGGAAGAGACAGCCAATATGTGGAGCTGTCTTTGCCCTACATAGGGATGTATAGTCCCTGGAAAGACGTTCATCCTGAGTTGAGTCCTCTCATGCCAATGCCAGCCCATGGACGCGTCCTGGAGTTTGTGCACATCATTTAAGCTCTCTGCCTCAGTTTCTTCTGTGCAACATGAAGATAAAAATAATTATCCAGCTTACTTCCCAAATTTACAAGAAGGTGGAAAAGTTTATCAATGTACTTTGAAAGTTCTTCAAAAAAGTAAAAACTGTTTAACTTCTTTTTTCTAAAGTATCAACACCAGAATTTCTTTGAATTAATCAAGATTTGCACTGTGGCCTTTGATAGACCAAAATAGACCACCACTCACAGATGAGAATTTAACTCATTAGAGGCACGTTCAGAGAAAAAAGCCTTGCATGACTTTAATTCTCACTGCAGTGTCCATGACTGATGGCAGAGCCTTAATAAAGAGAAGATTTTGATAGAGCAGAGGAGTGAGTGAGCACAGAAGCATCTGTGGGCTCAAAATGTGCTCCACAGAGGGGCACCTGAGAACATCAGAAACACGGTTTGCCCAACTCATCCATAGCCTTTAGGCTGGTCTGGACACACAGTTGTTCTAATTCCTGTGTTATGCTGTCCTCTCTCAGGACCAGCTGCCTCCATCATTTATAAACGGAGAGGCAAGAAGAGCTGTTTATTAAAAGGTATCTCATTTCATAAACAAGTGTTCTTGCTACAAATATTCCGGCAACAGGCTGCCTAGTGTCCCCAGTCTACTGAAATCCAGGACAAGTGTTCCTGCCAATCTCCAGCCATCCATCTCTCTGGCAGATCCACAAATCATCATGGAAGTTAAAGAGCTGCTGGTGGTCGCAGCAGGGTGACCTGGATCCTCCCTCTCACCCATCAAAGCTCCCTGGCCCTCAAGTCCCACAACAACAGTTCCTCTTCTTGTCATCAGGCCCAGGTGATGAGCTCAAAGAATGCCCCAGAGGGAGCCAGGAATGTCTTTGTCTGGCTTGGCAAGTGACTTCCCTGCCCTACACTGGTCAGGATGTGGGAGTGGAGAACTATTTTTGTTTCCTTCTGGAAATGACCACAGTGACCAGGGCCAGCCACAAATCCGTTAACTGCCCTGAGGGAGATGTGCCTCCCTTCAAAGGACAGTAGGAGAAAGCTTGTTTGGGAAACCAAAGTGTCTCCAGGTGCCACATTCTACCCCTGGGCCACAAAATGAAACCAGGGGGGCCTATCTGGATGAGAATGAGACTCTTCACTAGATTTTCAGACACCCCCCCAAGCCTCTGCTGTTACCAAACCAAACTTGGGTCCACTTGCCTATGCAGTAAAGCCAATCTCCTGACCGTGTTGTGGTGAAGGACAGTGCAGTGTTTATCACAGGCACCAAGCAAGGAGTCCAGGGCAGCTAATGCTTAAAAGACCCCAACTCCCCCAAAGACTTTCAGGGAAAGGTTTTTAAAGACAGGGTGAGGGAGGGGGGTTTTGGGGTACGTGATCAGTTCATGAACAGTCTTCTGACTGGTTGATGGTGAGGTAATCAGCGGTCAGCATCATCAACTTTCTGGTTCCAACCAGTCTGGGGTCTACGTGCTTGTGGGCAGCAGACAGTTAACTTCTTCCACCTGGTGAGGGTTTCAGTCTCTGCAAAACAGCTCAAAGGACGTGGCTCAGGATATTATCTCTAGCCCTTGAGGAGGAACTAAAGGTCCTTGACTTTGTTTAATGGCTAAACTATTTTTATTTTTGCCTTCCTTGCCTGTTCTCCTTTCTTTCTGCATTTTCTCAACTTCTCTGATTAAATGTACTCTTTGGAACTCAGGGAAGCCTAGGAGGCTACAGTTTTTCTACAGACAAGAGGCAGGCAGAAGACATGGGTGAGCAAGGCTGTTCTGGGAAGGTTCCATAGGGTCCTGCTTGGTTACACTGCCACCATGACTATTGGTGACTGACTTTCCCACTGGTGCTCCATTTATTCAATCAGTCAGTGATGTGTGCCTGGCCCATTGTGTGCCAGGCACTGTGCTCACAGAGAGGAGAGGGGTCTATGGAAGGATTCCAGTTCCACACCCTCCAGTTTCACTTCCCGGGTCATGAGGAGGTGGGAGGGGGAAGGGAGATTGCTACTGTCTTTGGCCCTGGCAAAATGCTTCCACTCCCATGTGAAATCCTTTCCCTCAATGAGCTTCTGCAGAGGTGGAACCTTCTAAAGAGTTTCTATTAAATTCTAAGAGTACAGAGAGGGAGGGGGGAGGAGGAATGGAACTATGCTTTATTCAACTGCTATTTGTTCAACAAATATTTAATGAGCCATTATTATGTGCCAGGTAGTGTGCCAGCAATGGGAAAACAGGTGGGAAAGAGCTATCCCCTGACCTTAGGGGATTTGATAAGCTCAGATGCTGAATTCGTGGTCCACTGGTTCCCAGGGAGCAGCACCCCACCGCCTACCCGACCCCTTCCTTCCTTCCACTGCCAGTCATTTTATTAAAAAATGAAAGCCTAAGGTAATTTGCTCTCCCATGTCAGCTAGGAGGACTTAAACTCCCACAGGCTAAAAGTTCACACTAACAGGCAGGATTAATTAGTAGTTGTCATGGAAGTGGAATATCATTAATTATACAATTTGAAACTGTTCAAGTCCACCTGCACCAAAATTACATCTTGAAACTACAGCATCACAAAGCCTTCACACACTCTTGACTCATATTTGAGTCATGTGCAACACTTCAGTATTAAATATTATTTGCAAAACAACCAGTATTGTCCATTTGTTTATGTGCGATGGGGTAGGAGAGGTGGTGCTCCACACACAGAAGGATGCCTGAGCATGTGGCCCATTATTCACACCTAACACACATCAGTACATCTGTTTTGAAATGCTGTTGCATCCAGACTGTTGTCTAGTGGATAAAGCTTCCTATGGGCCCCATAAAGTGTGCAAGGTGCCTGCATTAGTCGTTTACTGTTGCATGACAAATCACCCCAAAATGTAACAGCTTAAAACAGCAATAATCATTTCACATTTCTCACAGTTTCTGTGGGTCAGGAACTTGGGAACAGCTCGGCTGGAGGCTCCTGCTCAGGGTCTCTCCTGCAGTTGCCGTCCAAGTGTCAGCTGGAGCTGTACGTGAAGGCTTGACTGGGACTGGAGGATCCTCATCCGAAGTGGCTCACTCTTATGACGGTGAGTTGATGCTAGCTCTTTTCCCTCCATGTGGGCCTTTCTATGGGGCATCCTGAGTGTCCTTAAGGTATAGCAGCTGGCTTTATCCAGAGCGAGCAATATAAGAGACCAGGGCTGAAGTGGTAGTGCCTTTTAGGACCTATCCTTGGTCCTAATTGTCATTTGTACAATATATATTAGTCACACAGGCAGCCCTGACTCAGTGTGGGAAGGGCTCATACAAAGGCTTGAATACCAGGAGATGTGGATCATTGTGGGCCGTGTTGGATGCTGGCTACCACCAGTGTTGATCATTGCAAATGCTTCCTCTGCTCTCCAGCATAGTCAGGCAGCAGGATATTCCCATCCATGAAATCTCTGCATATTTGAGTGAAGCTATGTGTAAATTGATGCATTTCAGAGAATTCTGTAGTAATAAAATAGATAATACCAAAACAACAGTGAATACTATTTGGACTGTTTTCAGACATTCAGAGGTCTCTCGATTCCAGAATCTACAGATAATCACTATTAACATTTCAGCATATGTCCTTCCAGGTCTTTTCCATGTCCTTTCCACTGGTTCTTCTCCTAACAGCATTTAAAGGTGTTTATGTCTGTCCCATCCTAACACCACCTTTCCTTATGCTCTGTTTCCCTTCAGCTGTTACCTTATATCTCTTATCACCTCCACAGTCTAGCTTCTTAAACAGCTTGGCTATACTTCTCACCTCCCGATCGCTCCTCACACCACTTAAACTGGCTTCAGTCCCCACTATTCCATGGGAATTGTCCCTACCACAGTCACCCATGACCTTCTCATTGCTAAATCCAGTGGACACTAAGTCCCTTTCTTTTCTGACCTCTTAGTGCCATCTGATGCTGTTGACCACAAATCTCCCTTCCCTGGTTTTTCTCTTACTTCCCTGACTGCTCCTTATCAGTCCCCACTCTGGGCTCCTATTCTTCTATCCACCCCTTAAATGTTGGGGTTCCTCAAGCCTCTGTCCTAGACCACTTCTCACTCTACACGTGTTGCCAGGGCAGCCCCGTCCATCTCTGCACCTTCATTTACCAGCTATAAGCCAGTACTTTTCAAATCTATGTCTCTAGCTCGTACGTCTCTCCTGAGATTCAGACCTATATAACCAACTGTGTGATGAGTATCTTTGGTCACGTCTCGAGCTCAATGTGTTGAAAACTGAATTTATCATTTCCTCCGGCTCCTCCAGTGTCCTCCCATCTCAGTAAATAGCACCTTTATCCACTCAGTTGCCCAAGCCAGAAACACAGACATTAATTATCCCTGACACCATTCTCTCCATCTCTCACATTCATCAGTCACCACGTCCTGGGGATTCTACCTCCAATATATCTCTAGAATCCATTCACTTTTCTCCATCCCTTACTGTCAGCTCTCAGCAGCTCTTAACTGGTCATCCTGTCTCCAGTCTTGCCTCATCATTTACTTAACCACTCTTCTATCATGGGATGTTTAGGTTTCTTGTACATGATTATACTTAAAAAAAATTTTTTTTTTGGTTACCTGAGCTCTTCGTTAGATTGGGTTTTGATTTCATGATGTTAATATATTTGCCTCTAAGGTATGCTTTACAAATAAAGAATCAGGAAAAAGCATCTGATCCCCTTCTCTCCAGACCAAATCTCTCTCCAAAGTCCTGTGTGGTCTAGATTCCAGGGGAATGGATTTCACTGTGTTCCCAGGAGTGGACACACCATTCCTCAGCCTGACAAAGCCCTCTGTAACCCAGGCTGACCGCATCTAGCCAGCCCCGTTCCCAGCCACACACTCTTCCATTCTTTTATGCATCTGGTTGTTCCTTCATCAAGTGTTTATCTAGTACACATAAGGCACTGTGCTAAGAAATACCTTCACTGTAACAGGTCTGTATCCTCATGGCATGCTCCACCCCACCTCCAAACTACATTTGATTTCTGATTCTGGACCTTTGCTCACCACCACCCCGCTACCTGGAATGTCCTCTTTCATCCCCTTCCCAATAGCCTCGTCTTTCCCATCCTTTGATGTAAGCCTACCTTCACTGACCAGCCCAGACCACAGTGATCCCTATACCTTTCTTATCTCTTTTCTCATTTCAGAATGTAATCAATGTATCTTGCATTGCTATTTTATTATTTCTCATATCAATAGTTCTAACTGTAGCTGTATCAGTACTGTCTCTCCATCTGGATTTAAACCCCTGGAGAATCAGAATCATACTTTTTTTCCTTTCTAGGGAATTACTTAAGTAGGAAATTACTTATTAATAGCTGATTAATTAACTAGTTAATTATTTTACTTCTCTGAGCCTCGAGGTCTTCATATCTAGGACTGGATAATAATTCCAACAATTTCGGGTGGTTGTGAGAGTTAAAGATGGCAACAGATGAGAAAAGGTATCCTATTGTGCCTGGCACACAGAAGGTGCCCAATAAATGTTAGTTCTCATCCCTGTAATGTCTAATCCTGGGCTGAAAACACAGTAACTAAAAGTACTTACTTGGAAAATGAATGAATGAATGAATCGGTAAATGAATGACAAAAGGCTGAAGGAATGAAATAATGCATTCCCTGTCAGGGAAAGAGGCACTTTCCTTGGCTGGTATGGGAGCGTATTCTGCCAGAGGAGAGACTGTAGATAGATTTCCTGCTTGGCTCCAAGATCATGAAATGTTGATTAATGGGAAATCAAGTTTGATTTGGGTATCTCTGCTGCAGCCAGCTAATTTTTGTAAGTTTGACTGAATTTGTGATCTGTCAGAATTCCCAGAAGAAAGTAGCAGGCACATGTTTCTTATAAACTGAAAAGAAATTCTTGTGTAAATTAATTTTCACTGGCATAGATCTGGCTCTGGACACTGTAAGAAATGAGAATATGTTGGTTTCAGAGCCCAGGCTATAAATAGTTATCCCCTCACTGTCACTGGTGTTTGTAGAAACTCCTTTTTCACTAATAGTCATTCCATTTGTTTTGAAAAAGACATAAAACTGTCCAAAAAGTCCTGAAGGTCATGACATAAAAGGCCTTTGGGGAGGAGGACACTAAGAAGAGGGGGTGTCATCTCCAAATGCTAACCATTTGGTTTTCTAGCTTCACACGTTGAGTTCATGGTATTAATTTTGCGTTCTTCATGGAGGGAATGACTTTGTGGTCAGCTGCAGTCAGCAGTGACAATTAACCCCTGTCCTCCTATCTTCACCACAGGAAGTGACAGAGGTGACAGAGATTTCTCCATTATTCCCTTGATCCCCTTCTTCATTCCCCGCTCCCCTCTCCTCCCCATTCCTAACAGACCTCCCCATCACCCCACACCATACCTTCCCAACTACATGGAATGTTCTCGAAGAAGAGGGATCATGATTAAGGACTGCAGTCTTGGCACACTGACCCTCCATAAATGCATGAACAAATTGGAGAAATTTATTTTATGTGGCCACAAAATGGCAAATCTGGAAGGGACATCACAGATCACCTAGTTCAGGGACTCCTCAGCAGGGTCCATGGAATTCTAAGGGATCTGTGGGTAGAATTCAATGAGTCCACACATTTGGATGAAAAAGGTTTAAATCTTTATTTTCATTACTAACTGAAATTTAGCATTTTCTTGAATTACAAATAAAGGTAACACCCCACAATAGTGTTGGCACTATCTATGACTTTTTCACCAAAGAAATCTTACTCATTTTTTATATCTCATTATAGATATTACAGGAATCTCAAAATAATCTTTTATTTTCAACATTACTTCAAAATCACAGCAAAATGATAACATTATAAGTAAAAAATTACTTGCCACCAGATCTCATTTGAAGCATTAGTAAAGAAGCATATCTATTATTATGTCAAGTATTTATTCTTTTTTTCAATTATATTGAAAGTTATATCAACATAATTGGTTTCTTTTGTAATCTTTGGTATTTTGTCTCACGCATTTAACAACATTCTACTGAGAGGGGAATCCCTAGATTTCATTTGACTGCCAAAGGGGCCACAGGACAAAAAAAGGTTAAGAACTCAGATCTAGTCCCTGGAAGCACAAAATTTGTCTCACACCATATTCCAGGATCTCTGAGAAAGATAATGAAGACACATCAGGATGCAGAGGGAAAGAATACTGTGATCGATTAGCAGTGTCTGTCTGGGGCACAATATGAAGAAAGTGGTAGAATGGAATTGCATTCTTTCCAATCTAGGCCAGTGCTGCAAATACAACTTTGTGCAACGATGGAAATATTTTATCTGCACTGTCCAATATGGTGGCCACTAGCCTCACATGGCTTTTGAACACTTGAAATGTGGCTGGTGCAACTGAAATTTTCTGTTTTTAGTTCTATTTAATTTTAGTTAATTTACACTTAAATAGCCACCTGTGACTAGTGGCCACTGCACTGGACAACGCAGCTCTAAACTAATCCCACCTACACCTACCTTAGTCACCTCCCACTCCACCCCACCCCCTTTCATGGAGGCGGAACCTCAACCCAGAAAGAGATGGCCTTTGCCAAAGGTCATTGGACCCATTGGTGACAAACCCACATCTCTCTACCTCCCAGCTTGGAGTTTTCTCACTTATACAGCATTTCTAAACTATCATTTAACAGGATGTTCATTCCCTGAACAATGCCCGGTGCGCCATGAGAGAAGAAATTATTCAAAGTTATGTAAGTCCTCTTGGTAGAACAAGATAAGGCACTATCTCTTCATTGCCGTGAGGTCTGATTTAATGACTTCCTTTTTGTTTATGTCAGTTTGAAGGGCAAGGGGTGGAAATAGGAATTATTTTGCTTTTTTGGTCTGCTAATTTGCTTTAAGAAAATGTTCACAGATACTCTGCATAAAAGTATATTGTTTGCTGTTTTGCAATCTCCAAACATTTAAGAAACCTGCTCTAAGCCAGACTGTTTCTGAGGATGATTCATGCCCCAGAGTAGGTCCCCATCTTGATTCAGGGTTAAAGAACACAGACTGTACCATGCCCACTCTGTTTGCAGGAGGGGCCTGTGTTGATGAAGAATTGGTGGTGAGGTGGCCTGAGTGGGGGATGCATTCTGATGAGGTCATGGGGAGGGAATGCCTTCCTCTGCAGAGGTGGGAGCCTGGGGCAGCTGCCAGGGGTGTGGTCTGGAAAGCGCAGCCCTGGGACAGAGGAACAAGAATCATGCATTTGCCCTGCGCATTAGAAATCTTTGGGGGCCTCAACAAGCTGCTTCACAGTTTCACCCTCCTGCAAGCTCAAGCCTCAAGAAACAAAACAAAACAAAGACAAAAACAAAACAAAACAAAACAATGGCCTTTTCTCCTGTCCTGGCTAAGAGAGGGCTTAACCTTGAGTTAACTTTGCCAGTCTGACCGCAGCTAAGGTCTGCCACAACTCAAAGCATTCATAGACAGCAAAACTGGCCAACACACTGATTATAATGTTTTCTAAAGTTTCAGTGGTATATAAACAATTTTCAGAGATTTCTTACTGTGAACCAGCAGGCCCTCCTCCAGACATGCTGAATCAGAATTTTTGACGATGCATCCTAGGTATCTAGGTCTTAAACAAAGCTCCCAGCTGATTCTGATGTACAGTTAGATTTTAGGACTGCTGGCCTAAAAGATGACATCCATACCCTTAATCCTGGCATCCAAGGCCTCTGGGAGCTGGCCCTGCTCTATACAGGTGGAGCATCATAGTGGGAAACATACAAATTGTGCAGTCATTGTCAACTGAAAAAAACCACACAACCTAAAAGCTGAGAGTTGTTTTATTTGGAGACCTTACCGAGGACTATAGCCTGGGAATCAGCCTCTCAGATAGCTCTGAGAAACTGTTCCAAAGAGGTAAGGGAGGAACCAGGATACGTAGGAGTTTCTGAGGTAGTTGAACAGCCAAAGATTACTTCTAATGACAAAAACAAATATCTCAAGTTAATGATTTTAATGCTTTTCTATGTGTGGGAAGATACAAGAGTCTGGGCTCACTGAAATTATTCCTTTGATAAGCATCCTAACTATCTAGGGCCAGTATCCTGTTTTTCTCCATCCTGAATTCCCCTCAGGGTGCACCATCGGGGGTGGTTGCAGTGGCAGGTGGCGGGACACTTTCCTTGTTTACCGGAATGGCAGGCAACGTTTTTGTCCACATAATGATATAAATAACAGCAGCTACCATTCATTGGGTACCTGCCAGGTGCCAGGTATAGGACTAAGAGCTGTAAGTGAATCACCATTTAATCTGCACGTTGGCTCTATTATCACCATTTTACAGATAATACTTTGAGGTTTAGAGTGGTTAAATAATTTGCCCAGGGACACACAGTCAGGAAGGGTAGAAATGGAACTCATCCTGAGGTCTATCAAATTCCAAAGTCCATGCACTTAACCTAGGGTGAGCAACTATCCCAGTTTGCCTGGGACTGAAGGACTCCATTACACGTGGCACCTTCTGTGCTAAAACCAGGATGGTCCTGGGCACACCAAGACAAGCTGGTCACCCTATCTCAACTTGGACATTTCTGCCTGAGATCAGCTCCACCACTTGTGACCAAATTACATCAGGCAAGCCTGCCACCCTTGGGTCTCCCAGGTTCCTCGTCTGAAAACAGGAATTGTCACATCTGTCCCAGAAGGTGGCTGTGAGCATTAGATGATATAGTGCCTGTAACAACATCCACTGAAGGAAGAGGTGAGCTTCCCCGCAGGCCCACCCAGTGGAGCCCTGTGTTGTGTTGCTCAATATGTGTTTATTTGAAATCTGGAAAACTCTCAGCCATGATCTCCTCAAATAATTCTCCATTCTCTCCATTCTCATCTTCTGGAACTCCTATCCAATTGTATATACATTAGCATCTCTCAGTTAAGCCTACACATCTCAGACATTCTCTTTCCCGTTTTAAAAAAGTTTTGTGGGGACTTCCCTGGTGGCGCAGTGGTTAAGAATCCATCTGCCAGTGCAGGGGACATGGGTACAATCCCTGGTCCGGGAAGATCCCACATGCCACAGAGCAACTAAGTCTGTGCACCACAACTACTGAGCCTGTGCTCTAGAGCCCACGAGCCACAACTACTGAAGCCTGTGTGCCACAACTACTGAGCCCATGTGCCACAACTACTGAAGCCCGCACACCTAGAGCCCGTGCTCCGCAACAAGAGAAGCCACCGCAATGAGAAGCCTGGGCACCGCAACAAAGAGTAGCCCCCGCTCGCTGCAACTAGAGAAAGCCCGCACACAGCAACAAAGACCCAATGTAGCCAACAATAAATAAATAGAATAAATAAATTTATTTAAAAAATAAAATCTTAATAAAAAAATATTTCATGGCGCTCTGGGAGAGGTCCTCGGTGCTCTCTTCTGTCTTATTCTTTCTTCAACTGTACCCAACTAAACTTGACAGTAATTATTGAGTTTATCAATAACTACATTTTCATTAGCAGAATTTGTAGCTGGTTTTTCTTCATACCCAGCTGGTCTTGCCTTCTATCTGCCTGCTTTTTGTTTTACAAATGTCTTGGGTTTTCAACTTTCTTTCTCCTTATATCCCTTTGAAACACTCTTCCTGTTTGCTGATTTTGGTGACGATCTTTCCTGGCATCCCCTTGCCTCCTGGTTTGGAATTGAGGTTTGCAGGTGGCTCTGGAGTTGGAGCTTGCTGTGTTTCACTGTGCGTTCTTCCTCCCTCTCTGTTCCCCCCTCTCTCTTGCCGTGGTGTTGCCTCCGCTCTGACCCAGTGGCCCCAGTTAACGACGAAGTCTACTACTGATGGTTCTGACTTCTCTCAGGGGCAGAGACTCTGGCAAGGTGCTGGCATTGCCCTTGACCTGTCCACCTGGCCAGGTCTGCTTCCTTCTCCCTCCCTTGGACTGCAGCTTCCGGCCGGTGGCCGCCCAGGCCATGGTCACTGCTTCCCTTCAGTCTCATTTCACAGGGAGGGGGGTGCTCTCCAGTCCCACATAGGGGGCCTGGCTTTGTCCCTACCTGACTTGGGGTGCTTTTACTCCCCATTATGTCAAAAGGAGCCAAAATGGCCAGTTTTCCCCTTCTGCTCTCAGACCCAGAGCCCCGTGCCCCAGCCTCACCTACCCCCACTTGCAGGTTTGTGTCCTGTGCTGGGGTTTTTTTTGTTTTTTGTTTTTCTTATTGAAGTACAGTTGATTGACAGTGTTGTGGTGATACTTTCAAGTGTATGGCAAATTGATTCAGATAGATAGATAGATTCCTTTTCAGATTCTTTTCCATTATAGGTTATTACAAGATACTGGATGTAGTTCCCTGTGCTGTAACAGTAGGTCCCTGTTGGTTACCTATTATATATATAGTAGTGGGTATATATGTGTCCTGTGCTGTTCATTGAACACTGGGATGTTTTACATCTACGTGTTCCTGTGCCTTTTTGGTTTTCTCTTATTTCTAGTCTGTCTTTTCTCAGCATTTGAGAAGAAGATCCTGAAAGGATCGTCCTACAAAGCCATCTTGACTTAGGTATTTCCCTGAAATTGTGTTTCAAAAGAAAATTAAAATCAAGGAAGATTCAAAGTTCTCATGAATGTTTCCTTTGGCACTTAAAATAATAGTCCCAAGCAACCAGGAGAAAGGAACAGGAAGCCACACTGTGATGACAGCATCTTTATGTGATTTTTCCCAGACCAAAGGCACACGGGGTGGACAAGGAAAGAGCCCGATGCTGGGGCCTCATCTGAGCATCTACTTAACTCAGTGCATGACCTTCGCTGCCAGTTATTGAGCTCCTCCTCTCTCGCTGTTAGACTGAGACCTCCCCCACCAATTCTGAAAGCCTGTGGTTCTCTAACCAAAGGGCAGCATAGCCCAGTGTCCTGTGATCCCGAAGCAGTGTTCCAAGTGTTCCCTTCTTACCTACTCCCACCCTCAAATGACTGCCTGACCACCACCTCCAGGGCTGCCATTCCAGAAATTACAGCACTTAACAAAGTCTGTTTGGGGTCACAGAGAGAAATTTTGCTCAAATGCTACTTAAGCTTTTCATTTTTCTTCTTCCTTTCCCTCTGACCCAAATTTGAATTCCTTACTAGTGTTTCAGAAAGTCCCATTTGGGAGGTAAAGGGAAATAGGGGTGACTGTCTCTTCCACAGAGGGAGACATTGCAGCCAACAAAGTTTCAGGAACTTGCACGAGGTCACCCAGCAAGTGGATAAGGCAGGCCTTTTTTTATTATTATTATTATATATATTTTTTTTTTGTGGTACGCGGGCCTCTCACTGCTGTGGCCTCTCCCGTTGCGGAGCACAGGCTCCGGACGTGCAGGCTCAGCGGCCATGGCTCACGGGCCCAGCTGCTCCGCAGCATGTGGGATCTTCCCAGACCGGGGCACGAACCCGTGTCCCCTGCATCGGCAGGCAGACTCTCAACCACTGCGCCACCAGGGAAGCCCAAGGCAGGCCTTTTGAAGGCAGGTCCATCTGCTTCCACAGCTGCCCCGCCTCAGCATAGCATGTCATTCCCGGGCAGATGAAGGGTGGTCCTCTGAGCAGCTGCCATAGTAACAAGGGTCTCTGTAGTATCTCTCCAACCCTATTGATGGCTCTCAGAGAAATTCCTCAGTCAGAAAGCCACAGGTGACCACGGGTACTTACCAGCAACTCTAGCACCCACCCAGGTTTAGGGCTAACTTTTCTACAAATATCCCACTAAATCTTGCCAATTGGGACCTTTACTGAAATCCCGGGGCACAATTTTTGCAGATCAAGTCAAGATCTCTTTCTCCACTCACCATCAGTTAACTATCAGGGCACTGTTACAACCTCAGAGCAAAGCTCCTCTGCCAAGAGAAATAGGTCTCTACTTTCTGTTGTTTTCTTGACTTCATAATTCTTGGCTTAGGGCAAAACTGTGAAGCTGGCAGCTTTCATCCCCACCACCCCTGCTGGCTCTCTGCTCTGCACCCTTTCCTCTCTTCAGAGGCCCTGTCACCCTCACCCCTGCCCCTCATTCCCACCCCCTCCTCACTCAAAGCTGCTCACACCAGAAAGACAGAGATTTGGGCATGGCAGCAAAAAGGGGACTCTGTCCCAGGGGATTTCCATATTGAAGAGAGTGCATTCTTTAAGCATGCACCTGTCCACCTGTGTGCACGTGCATGCATACACACACACACACACACCACACACACCACACACTCACACAAGGTTTATTGTTTTATGATTAAATAATTGACACATGTACATCACAGAAAATTTGAAAAGTACAAAAAATATAAAGAAGAAAGTCAAAACCTGTAATCCAACCACCCAGACAAACTTCCATTAACTCTTTATTTCCTTCCAGTTCTTTGTCTTAATGTATATGCGTATATGCATGCATGGATATATCACACATATATACATTCTAAGGTCTGTTTCAAGGCTATCTTGTTTCATTGCTGTGACTGCCAGTTCTCCCTCAGTACCACAGTGCTGGCATTATTATTGTTTTATAATCAACGTTAATCCCTGATGGCTCGAATTCTCCATCATCACTTTTTTTCAACATTTTAAAAATTACTCTCAACTCTTTCTTTTTCCTGGTGAATTTTAAATTTATTTATTTATTTATTTTTGGCTGCATTAGGTCTTTGTTGCTGCACGCGGGTTTCTACTCTTTGTTGCTGCACACGGGCTTTTCTCTAGTTGGGGCAAGCGGGGGCTACTCTTCGTTGCGGTGCGTGGGCTTCTCATTGGGGGGCTTCTCTTGTTGCGGAGCACGGGCTCTAAGCACGCGGGCTTCAGTAGTTGTGGCACAGAGGCTTGGTTGTTGTGGTTTGTGGGCTCTAGAGTGCAGGCTCAGTAGTT
Organism: Mesoplodon mirus; assembly: GCF_964341445.2. Classification (NCBI taxonomy): domain Eukaryota; kingdom Metazoa; phylum Chordata; class Mammalia; order Artiodactyla; family Ziphiidae; genus Mesoplodon; species Mesoplodon mirus. Next base: position 53,370,716 of record NC_138979.1, read on the forward strand.
GTGGCGCACGGACCTAGTTGTTCCGTGGCATGTGGGATCTTCCCGGACCAGGGCTCGAACCCATGTCCCCTGCATTGACAGGCGGATTCTTAACCACGGTACCACCAGGGAAGTACCCTGGTGAATTTTAGATTCATTGTGATAAATAAGCCATTGCTTGTTGGGTTGCAAGTTTATTGCACTTATAAATTAATTGGGTAAAATTGGCATTTTTACAATATTCGAATTTTCCGTCCAGAAATATTGTATGTCAGACCTAGATCTTCTTTAATATGTTTCAATAAAGTGAAGAGATTTCCTTCAGATGGGTCCTACATGTTCTTTTTGAGGTTTCTTAATATTTTTATTTATTTATTTATTTATTTATTTTTGCAGTACGCGGGCCTCTCACTGTTGTGGCCTCTCCCGTTGCGGAGCACAGACTCCGGACGCGCAGGCTCAGCGGCCATGGCTCACAGGCCCAGTCGCTCCACAGCATGTGGGATCTTCCCGGACCAGGGCACGAACCCGTGTCCCCTGCATCGGCAGGCGGACTCTCAACCACTGCGCCATCAGGGAAACCCTTCCTGGAGAAATTTTTAAATGTACCCTTGAATTTGATTCATCGATGTTCTATTTAGGATTTGTACAGCTGCCATATGCACAAGTGAGATTAGTTTACAGCAGCATGTCCCAAAGTCTGTTCTATGGAACACTATTGCTATGAATTGTTCTACAGAAAAAGGAAGAGAAGGGAAGTCCTGTGTTAAAACTAATTTAGAAAATACTACATATCCCTCTTGGAGATTCACAAGGTATATTCCCATTTTAAGATTCTGAGACAAGCTGGGGTTAAAAAGAGAAAAAAGAGAGAAACTTGGGTTTAAATTCGCATAACCCATTATTTCCCAAACTGATTGACCATACGAGTCCCTGTCTGACATAATTCCTATTAACACCTTGCAGAGCTCATGTCTGAGGCATGCACTTTGGAAACTGTCTTTATCAGTGTTGACACTGGTTTCACTGGAAACCTCTTCCATCAGAAGTTCTAATCAAAGTCTTATAATCAATTAAACTCTGTTGCTGCTACCCTACACGGTAAGATACTTATTGTTTCTTCCAATTAAAGTTGATGCCTTTCAGTTTCATGATTCTGAGACATTGTCTCACTCCACTGGGTCCCTTTGGGATCTCAAGGATGCAGAAAAACTCAACCTTCACATGGGTCCAGTTCGGTGTTGTCTTTATTTAACCTTCCTTCCAAGCTTGACTGGCTCTTCCTTGATCTTCTCCTCAGTTCACGGGACTACATGGCCTTGGCCCTCCGCCAGTGATGTCTTCACTCCAAAGCAGCCTGACTCTTCAACTCAAGTGACCTTATGTGGCCCAGGTAACTTTTCCTCCATCCCTTGCCCTGCATCCTGAAACCGTCTATTCCCACTCACCATCCCCTTTGCTCTCTCTTCTCCTGCCAATTCCAAAATCCCACTTTTTCTATAAATACCCAAGAGATACTCAAGACTGAGAAACACATAATCTTAGTTGCTAAAAAGTTCCCAGAAGCAAAACCCTTCTAGACGTTGCAGGGGATAGATAGATTTACCATATAGCCTCCACCCTTCGGCAGCTCTGATTCTTGTGCTGGGGATGAACAAGTATCAAATCATTGCAGCGAACCTTTTGCCCAGTGCCTGGCATAGGAAGAGCTTAGTAGCCATTGACTAACATCACACTGAATAGAAAGTGATAAGTGCCTTATAGAGTTATGTGTATGGTGTGTGGTTAATCTTCTGAAGAATTCACAGAGCAGTGACATTCGAAAGGGGTTTAAAAGGATGAATAGGAGCTCATGTGGTAGAGCCAGGAGGCAATGAAACACTTTGCAGCTGAATCAGACTTTCCAAAGCTCTTTCACATACCAACCCCACTCGATCTTCACGACACTGTGAGGTAAACTTCATTGTTGCTAAACCCATTTTTCTTTTTTTTTCTTTTTTTTTCTGCTTTATAACAAATTTAATCAGTTATACATATACATATGTTCCCATATCCCCTCCCTTTTGCGTCTCCCTCCCACCCTCCCTATCCCACCCCTCCAGGCGGTCACAAAGCACCGAGCTGATCTCCCTGTGCTATGCGGCTGCTTCCCACTAGCTATCTACCTTACGTTTGGTGGTGTATATATGTCCATGCTGCTCTTTCGCTTTGTCACAGCTTACCCTTCCCCCTCCCCATATCTTCAAGTCCATTCTCTAGTAGGTCTGTGTCTTTATTCCTGTCTTACCCCTATGTTCTTCATGACATTTTTTTTCTTAAATTCCATATATATGTGTCAGCATACAGTATTTGTCTTTCTCTTTCTGACTTACTTCATTTTGTATGACAGACTCTAGGTCCATCCACCTCATTACAAATAGCTCAATTTCGTTTCTTTTTATGGCTGAGTAATATTCCATTGTATATATGTGCCATATCTTCTTTATCCATTCATCCGATGATGGACACTTAGGTTGTTTCCATCTCCAGGCTATTGTAAATAAGGCTGCTATGAACATTTTGGTACATGACTCTTTTTGAATTACGGTTTTCTCAGGGTATATGCCCAGTAGTGGGATTGCTGGGTCATATGGTAGTTCTATTTGTAGATTTTTAAGGAACCTCCATACCATTCTCCATAGTAGCTGTACCAATTTGCATTCCCACCAGCAGTGCAGGAGTGTTCTCTTTTTTCCACACCCTCTCCAGCATTTATTGTTTCTAGATTTTTTGATGATGGCCATTCTGACTGGTGTGAGATGATATCTCATTGTAGTTTTGATTTGCATTTCTCTAATGAGTAAAGATGTTGAGCATCCTTTCATGTGTTTGTTGGCAGTCTGTATATCTTCTGTGGAGAAATGTCTATTTAGGTCTTCTGCCCATTTTTGGATTGGGTTGTTTGTTTTTTTGTGATTGAGCTTCATGAGCTGCTTATAAATTTTGGAGATTAATCCTTTGTCAGTTGCTTCATTTGCAAATATTTTCTCCCATTCTGAGGGTTGTCTTTTGGTCTTGTTCATGGTTTCCTTTGCTGTGCAAAAGCTTTTAAGTTTCATTAGGTCCCATGTGTTTATTTTTGTCTTTATTTCCATTTCTCTAGGAGGTGGGTCAAAAAGGATCTTGCTGTGATTTATGTCATAGAGTGTTCTGCCTATGTTTTCCTCTAAGAGTTTGGTAGTGTCTGGCCTTACATTTAGGTCTTTAATCCATTTTGAGCTTATTTTTGTGTATGGTGTTAGGGAGTGATCTCATACTTTTTCATGTCCCTGTCCAGTTTTCCCAGCACCACTTATTGAAGAGACTGTCCTTTCTCCACTGTACATTCCTGCCCCCTTTATCAAAGATAAGGTGACCATATGTGCGTGGGTTTATCTCTGAGCTTTCTATCCTGTTCCATTGATCTATCTTTCTGTTTTTGTGCCAGTACCATACTGTCTTGATTACTGTAGCTTTGTAGTATAGTCTGAAGTCAGGGAGCCTGATTCCTCCAGCTCCATTTTTCATTCTCAAGATTGCTTTGGCTATTCGGGGTCTTTTGTGTTTCCAGACAAATTGTGAAATTTTTTGTTCTAGTTCTGTGAAAAATGCCAGTGGTAGTTTGATAGGGATTGCATTGAATCTGTAGATTGCTTTGGGTAGTAGAGTCATTTTCACAATGTTGATTCTTCCAATCCAAGAACATGGTACATCTCTCCATCTATTTGTATCATCTTTAATTTCTTTCATCAGTGTCTTATAATTTTCTGCATACAGGTCTTTTGTCTCCTTAGGTAGGTTTATTCCTAGATATTTTATTCTTTTTGTTGCAATGGTAAATGGGAGTGTTTCCTTGATTTCTCTTTCAGATTTTTCATCATTAGTATATAGGAATGCCAGAGATTTCTGTGCATTAATTTTGTATCCTGCTACTTTACCAAATTCATTGATTAGCTCTAGTAGTTTTCTGGTAGCATCTTTAGGATTCTCTATGTATAGTATCATGTCATCTGAAAACAGTGACAGCTTTACTTCTTCTTTTCTGATTTGGATTCCTTTTATTTCCTTTTCTTTTCTGATTGCTGTGGCTAAAACTTCCAGAACTATGTTGAATAAGAGTGGTGAGAGTGGGCAACCTTGTGTTGTTCCTGATCTTAGTAGAAATGGTTTCAGTTTTTCACCATTGAGGACGATGCTGGCTGTGGGTTTGTCATATATGGCCTTTATTATGTTGAGAAAAGTTCCCTCTATGCCTACTTTCTGCAGGGTTTTTATCATAAATGGGTGTTGAATTTTGTCAAAAGCTTTCTCTGCATCTATTGAGATGATCATATGGTTTTTCTCCTTCAATTTGTTAATATGGTGTATCACGTTGATTGATTTGCGTATATTGAAGAATCCTTGCATTCCTGGAATAAACCCCACTTGATCATGGTGTATGATCCTTTTAATGTGCTGTTGGATTCTGTTTGCTAGTATTTTGTTGAGGATTTTTGCATCTATGTTCATCAGTGATATTGGCCTGTAGTTTTCTTTCTTTGTGGCATCCTTGACTGGTTTTGGTATCAAGGTGATGGTGGCCTCGTAGAATGAGTTTGGGAGTGTTCCTCCCTCTGCTACATTTTGGAAGAGTTTGAGAAGGATAGGTGTTAGCTCTTCTCTAAATGCTTGATAGAATTCGCCTGTGAAGCCATCTGGTCCTGGGCTTTTGTTTGTTGGAAGATTTTTTATCACAGTTTCAATTTCAGTGCTTGTGATTGGTCTGTTCATATTTTCTATTTCTTCCTGATTCAGTCTTGGCAGGTTGTGCATTTCTAAGAATTTGTCCATTTCTTCCAGGTTGTCCATTTTATTGGCATAGAGTTACCTGTAGTAATCTCTCATGATCTTTTGTATTTCTGCAGTGTCAGTTGTTACTTCTCCTTTTTCATTTCTAATTCTATTGATTTGAGTCTTCTCCCTTTTTTTCTTGATGAGTCTGGCTAATGGTGTATCAATTTTGTTTATCTTCTCAAAGAACCAGCTTTTAGTTTTATTGATCTTTGCTATTGTTTCCTTCATTTCTTTTTCATTTATTTCTGATCTGATTTTTATGATTTCTTTCCTTCTGCTAACTTTGGGATGTTTTTGTTCTTCTTTCTCTAATTGCTTTAGGTGCAAGGTTAGGTTGTTTGTTTAAGATGTTTCCTGTTTCTTAAGGTAGGATTGTATTGCTATAAACTTCCCTCTTAGAACTGCTTTTGCTGCATCCCATAGGTTTTGGGTCGTCGTGTCTCCATTGTCATTTGTTTCTAGGTATTTTTAAATTTCCTCTTTGATTTCTTCAGTGATCACTTCTTATTAAGTAGTGTATTGTTTAGCCTCCATGTGTTTGTATTTTTTACAGATCTTTTCCTGTGATTGATATCTAGTCTCATAGCATTGTGGTCAGAAAAGATACTTGATACAATTTCAATTTTCTTAAATTTACCAAGGCTTGATTTGTGACCCAAACTATGATCTATCCTGGAGAATGTTCCATGAGCACTTGAGAAAAATGTGTATTCTGTTGTTTTTGGATGAAATGTCCTATAAATATCAATTAAGTCCATCTTGTTTAATGTATCATTTAAAGCTTGTGTTTCCTTATTTATTTTCATTTTGGATGATCTGTCCATTGGTGAAAGTGGGGTGTTAAAGTCCCCTACTATGATTGTGTTACTGTCGATTTCTCCTTTTATGGCTGTTAGTATTTGCCTTATGTATTGAGGTGGTCCTATGTTGGGTGCATAAATATTTACAATTGTTATATCTTCTTCTTGGATCGATCCCCTGATCATTACGTAGTGTCCTTCTTTGTCTCTTCTAATAGTCTTTATTTTAAAGTCTATTTTGTCTGATATGAGAATTGCTACTCCAGCTTTCTTTTGGTTTCCATTTGCATGGAATATCTTTTTCCATCCCCTTACTTTCAGTCTGTATGTGTCTCTAGGTCTCAAGTGGGTCTCTTGTAGACAGCATATATATGGGTCTTGTTTTTGTATCCATTCAGCCAATCTGTGTCTTTTGGTGGGAGCATTTAGTCCATTTACATTTAAGGTAATTATTGATATGTATGTTCCTATTCCCATTTTCTTAATTGTTTTGGGTTCGTTATTGTAGGTCTTTTCCTTCTGCTGTGTTTCTTGCCTAGAGAAGTTCCTTTAGCATTTGTTGTAAAGCTGGTTTGGTGGTGCTGAACTCTCTCAGCTTTTTCTTGTCTGTAAACATTTTAATTTCTCCATCAAATCTGAATGAGATCCTTGCTGGGTAGAGTAATCTTGGTTGCAGGTTTTTCTCCTTCATCACTTTAATTATGTCCTGCCACTCCCTTCTGGCTTGTAGAGTTTCTGCTGAGAGATCAGCTGTTATCCTGATGGGGATTCCCTTCTGTGTTATTTGTTGTTTTTCCCTTGCTGCTTTTAATATGATTTCTTTGTGTTTAATTTTTGACAGTTTGATTAATATGTGTCTTGGCATATTTCTCCTTGGATTTATTCTGTATGGGACTCTCTGTGCCTCCTGGACTTGATTAACTATTTCCTTTCCCATATTGGGGAAGTTTTCAACTATAATCTCTTCAAATATTTTCTCAGTCCCTTTCTTTTTCTCTTCTTCTTCTGGAACCCCTATAATTCAAATGTTGGTGCGTTTAATGTTGTCCCAGAGGTCTCTGAGACTGTCCTCTGTTCTTTTCATTCTTTTTTCTTTATTTTGCTCTGCATCAGTTATTTCCACTATTTTATCTTCCACCTCACTTATCCGTTCTTCTGCCTCAGTTACTCTGCTATTGATCCCATCTAGAGTATTTTTCATTTCATTTATTGTGTTTTTAATCGATGCTTGATTCATCTTTAGTTCTTCTAGGTCCTTGTTAACTGTTTCTTGCATTTTGTCTATTCTATTTCCAAGATTTTGGATCTTGGAAATAGAATCTTGGATCATCTTTACTATCATTATTCTGAATTCTTTTTCAGATAGACTGCCTAGTACCTCTTCATTTGTTAGGTCTGGTGGGTTTTTATCTTGCTCCTTCTCCTGCTGTGTGTTTTTCTGTCTTCTCATTTTGCTTATGTTACTGTGTTTGGAGTCTCCTTTTTGCAGGCTGCAGGTTCGTAGTTCCCGTTGTTTTTGGTGTCTGTCCCCAGTGGCTAAGGTTGGTTTAGTGGGTTGTGTAGGCTTCCTGGTGGGGGGGACTAGTGCCTGTGTTCTGGTGGATGAGGCTGGATCTTGTCTTTCTGGTGGGCAGGTCCACGTCTGGTGGTGTGTTTTGGGGTGTCTGCGGACTTTTTATGTTTTTAGGCAGCCTCTCTGCTAATGGGTGGGGTTGTGTTCGTGTCTTGCTAGTTGTTTGGCATAGGGTGTCCAGCACTGTAGCTTGCTGGTCGTTGACTGAAGCTGGGTGCTGGTGTTGGGATGGAGATCTCTGGAAGATTTTCGCTGTTTGATATTATGTGGAGCTGGGAGGTCTCTTGTGGACCAGTGTCCTGAAGTTGGCTCTCCCACCTCAGAGGCACAGCACTGACTCCTGGCTCCTCAATTTGGGATGATTTGTTGTCTATTCATGTATTCCACAGATGCAGGGTACATCAAGTTGATTGTGGAGCTTTAATCCGCTGCTTCTGAGGCTGCTGGGAGAGATTTCCCTTTCTCTTCTTTGTTCTCACAGCTCCTGGGTCTCAGCTTTGGATTTGGCCCTGCCTCTGCGTGTAGGTCGCCGGAGGGCGTCTGTTCTTCGCTCAGACAGGACAGGGTTAAAGGAGCAGCGCTTCGGGGACTCTGGCTCACTCAGGCCGGGTGGGGAGGGAGGGGCACGGGGTGCGGGGCGATCCTGCAGCGGCAGAGACCGGCGTGACGTTGCACCAGCCCGAGGCGCACCGTGCGTTCTCCCAGGGAAGCCTTCCCTGGATCCCGGGACCCCGGCAATGACAGGCTGCACAGGCTCCCGGAAGGGCGGCGTGGACAGTGACCTGCGCTCGCACACAGGCCTCTTGGCGGCGGCAGCAGCAGCCCCAGCGTCCCACGCCCATCTCTGGGGTCCGCGCTTTTAGCCCGGCTCGCGCCCGCCTCTGGAGCTCCTTTAAGCAGCGCTCTTAATCCCCTCTCCTCGCACACCAGGAAACCAAGAGGGAAGAAAAAGTCTCTTGCCTCTTCGGCAGCTCCAGAGTTTTCCCGGACTCCCTCCCGGCTAGGTGTGGCGCATTAGCCCCCTTCAGGCTGAGTTCTCGCCGCCAGCCCCAGTCCTCTCCCTGCGCTCAGACCGAAGCCCGAGCCTCAGCTTCCAGCGCCGCCCGCCCCAGCAGGCGAGCAAACAAGACTCTCGGGCTGGTGAGTGCCGGTCGGCACCGATCCTCTGTGCGGGAATCTCTCCGCTTTGCCCTTCCCAGGTACGTGGGGAGTTTCTTGCCTTTTGGGAGGTCTGAGGTCTTCTGCCAGCGTTCAGTAGGTGTTCTGTAGGAGTTGTTCCACGTGTAGCTGTATTTCTGGTGTATCTGTGGGGAGGAAGGTGATCTCCGCGTCTTACTCTTCCGCCATCTTCCCCGGAAGTCGACCCCATTTTTCTATTGAGGAGGTTAAGGATCACTTGCAGTAATGAGCTTTCCCAAATCAAAAGATTTCAGGAATACATGAGTAGCTGTCCTAGCACTCTGATAACAAACAGCCATTCTTAAGAGGTGTTGAGGTCCCAGGAAAACAAGGCAGGTGTGGCCCTGCCGTCATGGAGCTCATAGGCTAGATTCACAGAACTTCAGGGCTGCAAATTCTCCCCATGTGGAGGTCGTTTTTTTTTTTTTTTTTTTTTTTTTTTTTTTTTTTTGCGGTACGCAGGCCTCTGACTGTTGTGGCCTCTCCCGTTGCGGAGCACAGGCTCCGGACGCACAGGCTCAGTGGCCATGGCTCACAGGCCCAGCTGCTCTGCGGCATGTGGGATCTTCCCAGACCGGGGCATGAACCCGTGTCCCCTGCATCGGCAGGTGGTCTTTCAACCACTGCGCCACCAGGGAAGCCCCATGTGGAGGTCTTTAGCTCAGCAATTAGAGAGCTGAAGAAATTGCTTTTTTCCACAGACTGAAGCTGGGCCCACATTTAGCCTAGGAGTAAATGGTGCAGCAACCAGAGTGTGAGGCCGGCAGACACCCTCAAGGTGGGGGTAGGCAGGGGGCGGGGGGCACCCCTGGCTTACATCTGAACCTCCTGGGGAGCCATAAAAAATACTGGTGCCAGGTGTGCCCTGGACCTCTGAAGTCAGAAGCTGGGTTTTGGTGGGAGGGGATAGTCATGGGTACGTTTAAGTGTCCCACTTGATTCTAATGTGCAACCAGAGTTATAAATCAGTGTTCTGATAGAAAGATTGGGGCAGTACAGGGACACAGTTGTGAAGTTCTAATTCTGCTTCTTTACTTCTCTTTCCCCTGCCTTCCTCCTGTATCCCTGCAGCTCCTTCCAGCTGGTCCCATCCTGAGCACCCACATCTGCTGCATCCCAGCTACCTAACATGGGGGCTGAGATGTGCTCCTGGGTTCATTACCATGAAAGTCTTCACTCTCTCAGATCCTAAAGATGCATTTAAAAGGGGCTTTCTCAGGGAGGACTTAATAGTCATAATGGTGACAAATAAGGCACAGAGAGAGCCAAGGTGCAGTGGGCCTTTGGGTTTCTGTTCCATCTCACCACAGAGGCAGCCGTCTGCTGGGCTGAATTATAGGGCTGGGCCTGATGTACAAAGGTAGGTCAGCTCTCACTGGTGAGACTACCTTCTCTCTCCCCACCCCTGCCTCAGATATCTCAGGGGAGTTAGAAGACACTCATATCCTGCTGTTTGCCCATGGCCAGAATGGCTCCAGGTACACAGCCCAACAGAGGCCGGGGCCTGGAGCAGAGCAGGTGCCAACCCAGCTGGGGAGCTCATTCCCCCCACCCTCCCCACCTCTCACCTCCCCTCGGGCATTTTCTCAGTGACCCAGAGAAGGAAAAGAAGTCCTGCAGTCTCTGCCCAGACACGTGGTATTATGGGCCTTTGTGAAGCTGAGCCTGCCCTGCCCCAAGACCTTGATGCTTTCCTAAGGCGGGGGTGATTCCCCCAGCCTGCGGCAACTGGAACATGTTCTGGAATTCATTGGGATTACCAGGGGCCATGAGAGGAGGTGGACAGGGACACTGACCAAAGGTCCCAAAGCGATACAGTCCAGCTTACCTGATGCCAGAGAGCAAGATGTTATGGTGACAGAAGCCAGCTTTAGGACTGTCATCCTATTGGTTGGTTATCACTACTGTTATCTGATTTACATACTTCCATAAGCATTTATTGCACTAGATCCCTCTGGCCTTAAGTCGATGGTGTAATGGGAAAAACGACCCACAGATGAAACCGTGCCTGTGGATGCAGAGCGTTAGATGGTAGACTCCCCAGCCATCAGCTGGACGGAGGTGGGTGTCCCCACGGAAGTCTGCCAATTGGTCCTCCTTGGCCTGATTTCTTCAACTGCAGAATCAAAAGAGCACTGCTGACTCCAGGGCTGCTCCCCTAGGATGTTGTAAAAGTGAACAAGTTATTGATGGCAGGGAACTGGCAGTCTCTGAGTAGAAAGGGTAATAAATCAAACATTCCATTATGTCTGTTTCCAATTTCTCCTTTCAGTGAATGTTTGCTCATCGTCTACAGCGTGTAGCAGCATACCCCTGCTCTAGTAATGCTAATCTTCTGTGTGTCATAGGTTAAGAGCATAAACTCGGGATCCATTCTGCTTAGATTTTAATCCCGGCTCTCTACTTCCCAGCTGTGTGACCCTGGGTAAGTTACTTCACTTCTCTGTGCTTCAGTTTCCTCATCTGTTAAGTGAGGATAATAATAGTACTTACCTCACAGGGTTGTTATAGAGAATAAATGTGTTAATATATATAAATGGCTTAAAATCGTGCCAAGCACGTGATAAGGGCTCTTCACTACAAAGATGATTAACACAGCACTTTCACATAATGAGTTCACAGAAGCTTATTTATCTGTTTGGCACCTAAACTCTAACACAGTGTTTTTCTAACTTGTCTGATGTTTAAAAGACAAAAATACCCAAGGTACTTGTGAAAAATAGAGGTTCCAGGCCACTGCCCTGAAGATTCTGATTCAGCAGGTCCGGAAGGGATCCGAGAAGCAGTATATTTAACAAATGGCCCAGGTGATCCTAATGAAGAGTTTAGGGAATCAGCTGCTGTAATGGGGCTAAGAGGCAAAACCTGGCCTCTCTGGGCTTCCCTGTACTCCTGCCAGTTAATCTGAAACGCCAGGGAGGGGAAGGCTCTTTCACTTTGGAGCTTTGGGAAAGCTCACGTTGTCCCCGCCCCCATCCCACTTCAGCAAGAGAGGCTTCCTAGAAGAGGTGGAGGGATTTCCAGGGCTGGAACAAAGGGAGAGACCTTGACTCACAGACAAGAAGACGGTGAGGTATTGCAAGACTGGGGATGCAGGAGAAGACGTGGCCATGGCAGGGTGGGCCAGGGCTGCCTAGAGGCACCCGAGTTTGGCACTTCTTTGAGAATTGCACGTGTTTATAGAGTCCTGAGCTTCACGGCATCTGGCCAGTCTCTCCAGGCATCTGTTCTTCCCTACACCCAGGATAAAATCCTGAGGTCCCTGTAAACTACAGGCCCATTTTCCCAGAAGTTCAGACCCTGTTCTTGAATCAGGTGTTCATTGATTGAACCACATCTCCTGAGCATTCACCAGGCATTGGGAACACAAAATTGGGTGAGTCTATGACCAAGAGCTTCTCTCCCAGTGTGATTCAGACCTCTCTCCATGGAGAAGCTCGGAAGCTTGGTGTCCCGTGGGAAAGACATGTGAGAAGCTATTAGCAATGCTAAGTGACAAGTGTGTGCTAGTGGTCCACCACTGCTGCCATGGGAGCTCTGAGGAGAGGCGAACTCTTCTGGGGAGGTGAGTGTTGCAGTCTTGGAAGGCTCCTCAGAGGAGTTGAGCCAGTTCTTGAAGGATGAGAAAGTGCAGTCAGACTGCCAGAGTAAGAAGAGGTATTCTTTTTTATATAAATTTATTTATCCATCTATTTTTGGCTGTGTTGGGTCTTCGTTGCTGCATGCTGGCTTTCTCCAGTTGCAGCAAGCAGGGGCTACTCTTCGTTGCTGTGCACGGGCTTCTCATTGCAGTGGCTTCTCTTGTGGTGGAGCACGGGCTCTAGGCACGCGGGCTTCAGTAGCTGTGGCATGCGGGCTCTGTAGTTGTGGCTCACGGGCTCTAGAGCGCAGTCTCAGTAGTTGTGGCGCATGGGCTTATTTGCTCCGCGACATGTGGGATCTTCCCGGACCAGGGCACAAACCTGTGTCCCCTGCACTGGCAGGCAGATTCTTAACCACTGTGCCACCAGGGAAGTCCCAGAAGAGGTATTCTAATTTTTAAAAAATTAGAGGAAAGGCAGCAAGGTGTAAAAGGGCACAGATGTGGCTGGAATGCAAAGGCTGAGCATGGGGATGGGAAAGTAGGTTGGCCTGGCTCCCAGAGATCCCTGGGTTCCATGCAGGGCATCCCTCCCTCCCCGTGGGGAGAGCAGCAGAGATGAGAAAGCCCCAGGATGATGTCCATCCCCAGCAATGTTCTTCACTTCCATGGAAAATCCAGCCCCTCACTCATCTAGGAACAGGAAGCAGCACTCACTGTAACTGAACCTTCTGCCGGGACTTGCTTTACCCACGATCAAATCCTGGCCCAGTCTCTGCCTGAGGCCAAATTAGGCCCTGGTGTTATGTGCTAGCCAAGTCTCCTCTTGTGAAGGGGGTGTGGCTTCGTGGTCATTTTGTAACTTCCCGAATGCGTCTTTGAAGCTTTGGAGCAAGCCGGGACCTATCTGTGCCCTCAGATCTCTATGAAGGAGAGGGTATAGTTAGAGCCGTTATCCCCCAGAGTGTGCTGGGCAGGCGGGGTGGTGGTGGGGGCTTTAGGATGGGCCCTCGCTCCTGCCCAGATGCCCCCTCCCACCTGTCGTGTTGCTATAAATTCTTACCATCTGAGTCACATTTACAATCCTGTAGAAGTGAGTAAGGCTGTGTCACCTTGGGTTGGTAAGTCACAGGTGTTTATTGGTGCTCCTTCCACACTTCTCTATCTTTGCACCTGTCACCTCTGTTTAGACAACTGCCACATTTGTCTGATGATCAGGCCTATTAGCTGTGCCCGGTATTTTCGATTGGCAGCAGGACATTTATGGCTGAGAGCAGTATATCTTTGTTGTTAAGGACAAGGACTCCAGAGTCCGTCTGAGTTTGGAACCAGTTCCACCTCCTATGTCACCTTAACTTTTCTTTGCCTCAATTCTTTTATCTGTAAAATGGGAATAGGAAAGTACCTACCTCCTTGGGCTGTGGGGAAAAGAAAATGAGCTCATATACATAAATTTCTCCAACAGTGCCTGGCACACGGTAAGCACACAATAAAAATTAGCTGTAAGTATTATCTCCTTTCAGAAGTCCCGCTCTCACTTCAAACTCGTATGTTGAAGTGGAGACCTGAGTTCTTAGTTCTGGCCTGGTCCCTCCATTAAAAAGCTCTAGAAGCTCTTATATAACAGGCAAAGAAATGAAGCCCAGGGTGATGAAGCCACTTGCTCAGGGTCACACAGAAAGCCAAAGGGAAAGCTGGTGCTTCAGACTCATGGCCACTTCCCACGAGCCTGCTCGCACCAGCCCGGTGACCCCACAGGAAGCTTCGGGCACTGCGGAGAGCCCTTGAAGAACAATTTAAACTTAGTACCACAATCACCTGGGCTACTTTCTGAAAATGCAGATTCCTGGGGTCCCCTATTGGATTCTGATCCAGTAAGTCAGGATGGGGCCCCAGATTAGCATTTTAAAAAGCATACCTTCTTCCCTTCCCCCAACCAGGCAATTCTGATTCAGCTGGTTTGTACTTTGAAAAATGCCTCTCAGAAGCCAGTCTCCCTCACGTGCTGCCCCTGGAGATGAAATCCCAAGCAGGGCCCAGTAAGGCCCTCTGGCCAGCCCTAGGCTGCACTAGTGCAGTTACTAGGCACGCCTGTGGTCCCTCAGAGGTATTTCAGGAATTTGGTCACATTCTTTCACACTCTCATCCTGAAAAGGAGCTGCCAGTCCTTCAGACAAAGATGCACCTGTACCCCTGCAAAATCAGTGGGGCGTTCAACACCAAGATTATCATTCCACTGAGCCTTGTTTACTGCAGTCGGAATGCTGGGAGCTAGGGGGATTGTGGGTAATCTGATTCATGGCACCTCCCTCCGCCATGGGTGACCTCATCCAAGGCTCACTACATGCAATACTGCCTCAGAAGCTTCCGTCCTAACTTTCCTACAACACTGACTGTGTGGCCCTTCTTACCAGAGGGAGGAAATCAAATACTCGAAGAAAGAACAGATACTCAGAGAGCAGTGTTTTGAGATAGTGGAAAGGACAGTTCTTTCTATCTGCTTATTAAGGGACTCTGGCTGTGGACAACTATCCGCTAGGAAAAGAGAAAGCATTCCCAAACAGAGTAAGTGCTCCATTCTGAGATATTTTTTAAAACGTTGACAGGAGTCATCCAGCTTATGGAAGATTTCATTTTGGAGGGTTTTAAGAGCTGTTTCTTCTCAGCTTTTGACTTTCTCTTGCTCAGAACTTGTACCCAAGCCTGTGTTCATTTATTTCCATTTCTGAGTTATCACTGGGACACAGAGATAACAAGGTCTGCTGATCAGAATACAACTGTGAGGACTAAGAAAGACCATAATAACTGTCCTGCAGCAATCTGAGGTTGGCCTTTCTCAGCAGGGTGGCCTGCAGGGGCAAGTGTATAACCTTCAGGATCACCCAGAATGGGTTCCAGTCCCAGATCTGCTGGTCTCTGGCTGTGGGGCCTTGGACGGGTTACTTAATTCTGAGTCTCCATTTTCCTGTCTGTAAAATGTGGATACTTATATGGAACTTATAGGGCTTTTGTGCTGATCAAAGGACACAGTGAATGTCTAGCATGATGCCCATCACAAGACAGCCAATATATAGTTGTTATTCTTTTCTTCCCTATTTTCTTCTTGGTAACAGTGATTGAGATTGTGCCATTGTTCAACTAAAGAGAAAAGGAATCATTCTGAAGCTAGAAGAAAGGGAAATGAAATAAAGCATATTTAACCCATCCAGTGGAAGGCAATAAAGCAAAAAAAAAAAAGAGAGAGAGAGAGAAGGAAAGACACAAATAACTAGAAAACAAAAAGTGGTAGAAGTTAGTTAAAATATATCAGTAAACAAAACACATATAAACAGATTAAACTCAGCTGCTAAAGAACAAATTTTCAGATTGGATTTACTTTTTTTTCCATTCACTCATTCAAGAAATAATTATCAGGAGCAAGCCCCTTCCAAACTATTCTCTTTATTCTGGAGAAGGTTGAAACCACAGAGCAGGGAAGTGTACACTTGGCAAAAAGAAAAAGTAAAAAACTGATTCCCAAGAGTAAAAAAAAAAAAAAAAAAAGAAATAATTATCTACTATGTTCTAGGCACTGGTCAAAGCACTGGAATCTAGCTAAAAGCTATTCACAAAATATACATGTAAAGACAAAGAAAGAAGAAAGTTGAAAGCAAAAGATTAGGAAAAAATACACCAGGTAAGGATTAACTAAAAGAAAGTTGATTTAGCAATATTAGTTCAAAACAAAATAGACCTTAAGACAGAAACTTGGAAGTAAAGAAGGTCTTGATAAAGGGAACAGTTCACCCGAAAAATATAACTATCTTGAACCTATACTCATAACATGGCCTCAAAATACATAAAGCAAAAACTGACAACATTATGAGGAAATACTGACAATCCACATCATAGTAGTAGATTTTAATCACTTCTCTCAGAAAGGGTTCCAACAAACAAAAATTAGGAAGGATATAGAAGATTTGAACTACAGGTTAAATTTATGACCCTTGCATCTCATAAATAAAGAATAAATAGCTTTTCAAGTAAAACTTATAGGAATTAATCAGTACCATATGCCACAAAGGCACTAAAGAATTGATAATATACAATTAATTCTCTGTGCAGTGCAATAAAATTATAAGTCAGTAACCAAAACCTTTCCACACAGAACCCGTGTGTTAAGAAAATTTCTAAGTAGATTTCTAAATAATTAATGGGTCAAAGAAAGAATAACCATGGAAATTTAAAAATATAACTGAATAACAACAAAGTATTACATAGCAAAGAGCAACATAAATTCAATTACCACCCCACGGGCATCTCCATAGCACAGCGATATTCCAAGAGCTTGGGGCTCAGACAGCATATGGAAGCCCTGAAAACTAGAGCAGGTGGAGTTACAGTAGTGCTAGAGAAGATTATTTCTCAAATACCTTTTTTTAAAAATTGAAGTATAGTTGATTTACAATATTGTGTTAGTTTCAGGTCTATAGCACAGTGATTTGGTTATACGTACATATATATCTCTATTCTTTTTCAGATTCTTTTCCCTTATAGATTATTACAAAATATTGAGTAGAGTCCCCTCTGCTATATAGTAGATCTTGTCGGTTATCTATTTTATATATAACAGTGTGTACATGTTACTCTCACATACCTTTTATTCCTCCCTGCTTTCTCTTACACTGTTGCCTCTGTCTGGAACGCCTTCTGCCCCTGCATATCCTCCAACTGCCTACGCACCCTGACCCTCATCTGGTGAACTTTTCATACGTTAAGAACCAGTTCAATCGTCATTGACTCAGCTAACCCTTGGCTCCTACAGCGTCTCTTTTCAGGAGCACTTCTTGATCACAAGTGCTGTACGGTGTACATGTTTCTTCTTTTCAATAGCTATAAACTCTAAAGAGTAGGGACTACATCCTAGTCTTCTTCACTTACCTAGAGCCACACACAGTAGGCACTCGGTAAGTTTTTGTTGAAAGACCATTGGGATTTTCATCTCCACCCTATGTCTTGAATTACCTGGAGCATTTCAGACTGTGACCTGCCTACCGTGGCTGGAGGGAAGCCCTCCACTCTGGTTTCCAGAGCTGTACCACAGAAGCTCCCACCATTTCTGTGCCAGGGAGAGCCAGAGAGCCACATTCCTACCAGGTCATGGCCCCCACTGAAACCACAGTTAAAATGCAATGCCACCCTGAAGGAGGACGCTTTAAGTCAGAGCCCAGTATTTTTAGCAGATTTCATTTCACAATCTGCCCCCGGAAGTCTGCAAATTTGGACTTTGGGCCCAAACCCTGCCTAGAAATTGACATTCACCTGCTTTTACAGAAAAAAGTAAGATTTCACTCTAGGCAAGGAAAAACCTCAATAAAGACTGCATTTACCTTCCTGGGGAGCCATTTACCTGATGTGAACTGAATCCTAAAATGCAAATTCTTTCTTGGGGAATGAGTATGGCAGCTGCTGTTGCAACATTGCTCAGAACGATTTGAAAACAATGCTGTTATTATTACCATCACTATCATTATTTCAACCTAGCAATTAAGTTAGTATGGTTAAGTCAGCATTTTCAGCAAATTGTTATGGCATGAAGGAGTGTGTGTGTGTCTCTGTGTGTGTGTGTGTCTGTGTGTCTGTGTTTGGGATTACAGCTGTCGTCATCATTTCTATTCTGTTTTGGGGGTTAAATATTTAACCACAAGTATGTGCTGCAGGCTGAAACCTGATGAGTGAGGGGAGCCAGGGAGAAAGGGGGGCTCCTAACCATACTTCTTATTAATATGAAAGTAATAAACATGACTGTTTAATAGAGTACGTGTAAGCTGGCCTATGAGGCCACAATAGATCACGTGTGTACACATCAGCGTCTCAGCACCTCCCATGGATCCTGGCATTCTCCATGTCTGAGCACTGTGGCGGCCCATAGGAGGCTAAAGTGAACTTGACTTAAGCAGGTGGAAGCAGCACTTGTGGTGTGTATCCCCCAGAGGCCACTGCTTGATTTATTAGCACATCTACAATTGCCCAGCACTTCAGCAGACCTGTAAAGCAGGGGAGGGGGCGAATAGCATTAGATCCCTTGCATGGAGTCAGGGCAGCATCATTGAAAAAGTTGGAGTGTTGGAGTCAGCCAGACCTGAATGTGAGTCCTAGCTGTGTGACCCTGCGGAGATTACTTAACCTCTCTGAATCTGTCTTCTCATCCACACAATAGTGGCTATAACCCTCTCTCTTAGGGTGGTCATGAAGATTAAAAGGGATAAAATTTATATCACATTTACTCTTTGCACATGCACTGTAGGCACTCACTGAAGAGCAGCTACTTGGCTGTTAGTTATTCTGTTCTCATTAGTTCACGTCATTTCAATGCTTATTTTCTAGCCCAGTGCCTACCTCAGGGCTCCCATGGTACTTGTTGACCAGGGCCATTCAGAACCTCGATGGCCAAAAGGACTGTACTGAAGACACCCAGGAAGATGCACCCCACCTCTGGGAATCTCTCCACTCTCTCCCCTGGCCCTGGGAAGTAATTTGAGATGTCCAGCTGGGCATTGCTCTTAGAGGACAGTGTGTTTACAAGCACTGCCAGGGCCATGGTGTGCAGGCTGGGATGGGACCGTCTGCTCAGGGACTGGGTTTGGGTCTCCCTTCCCTGGGGGCTCCCTGTTGATCGGTAGTGTTCCTTGGGAGGCACGCACGTAACATGCCCCTACATGCACACACTCATACACACACTTGTACACACATACACAGATGTACATTCACACACACACACATACACTCATACACAGCGTTATGCCTCATCTTCTTTTTGGAGACTTCGGTTTGAGCTGAATATCTTGGGCCATCACTGCAATGGCAGTACCCCTGTTGAGAGCATGGACATAAAAGATACATAAATAATCTTATCAGTGGTTTAATCCCCCATCCTTAAGCTTACTTTTTAAAACTTGGAAATAATAAAAAGGTAGAAAATAGAGGGGAAATATCTATAGTCCCACTCTCCACAAACCTTTGCTAACACCTAGCAATATCTCTTGCAAGTCTTTATGCATATTTTATTTTACATCGTAATGATTATCCTATGTATTTAATATCTGTGTGTATGCACTGCTTCTTTCACTTAATTTTATAGAGTAAGCATCATTTTAATAGTTGCATAATATTCTATAAAGAAGGCTACACCACGATTTATTTGTCCCAGTCATTGGAATCTTAGATTGCTGTCCAAATGTTTGCTATTATAAATGGAATTATGAAATCAAGTTTTCTTCTGCTTTGGGAGTTATTATCTCAGGAATTATTTTCTAGAAATATAAGGTTAAAGGTTATATGGCTCTTAATACATATCACCAACTGATTTCCAAAAGAGTTACATCAGTGTATAAACCCCCAAACTTTTGCTCTTGATCTTCACTGATATGATCCCCCAAGAAAAACCCCAGCATCCTTGGAGGATGCCTCATTTAGGCAGCAGGACATAGTTGCACCACTAAGTTCATCACTCATCAAAAGGTGTCTCTCCAGCACCACTGAGTACCGGGGATGACGTTAAAGTATTAGAAAAACTATGAAACACACAAAATCCCTGTTTCCATAAGTATTATTGTTTAGGACTTGGCTAAAGTATGTATTTAAGTTTTGTAAAAAGAAGAACTACTATGTAATGAAAGTGCAGACCACACCCTATTATGATAAAAGCTGTAAAAGTGCAGCAGCAATGTCCATCCTGGTCAAATAGGCAGAGCCCAGCCATGCCCTTAGAAGGAATTAGGGACAAGGGCAGGAAAAATGAGCAAAGAAAATGGCTTTCCACACACATAGGACCACATGCTAATGAAAACTCAGAGACCCTTGGAGGGTTGGGGGTAAGGTGAGGGCAGCATTTTATGCTGTTATCGGACACTGTTACCTGAGCGGGAGGGAGGGATCTAAGAAACTGAAGGGGCCGGAACAGACCTTAGGGTCTTAGACTCCACCATGGGGGTTGAGGGTATGGGGAGGAAGGAAAACATGAGAACAGGCAACTCAGAGGGAAATTTTATACACTAATTTGCCAGTTTCACAACGTCACCTTGAAAACAAGTTATCATCCAAGTAAAGCCAGAGCCGAGTCCTGTTTCCCTGGTGCTAAAATATCCAGGTGATACAACATTGTAAATCAAATACTCCAATAAAAAATGTTTTAATATATGAATAAATTTTAAAAATAAAATATCCTGGTGTGTGGCAAGAGCGTGAGCTTCAGATCAGCCAGACCTGTGGGCAGATCCTGGTTCTGCCACTTCCTAGCTGTACGAAGGCTCAGTTTTGTAACTTTGAGTGGGGATGGTAGTGCTACTAATTTCATTGCACCACTGGGAGGACGAGAAATGATGGATGTGCCCAGCCCGGTGCCTTGCACAGAGACGGGCTTCAATAGAGGCCAGTAGTAAGAGCTGGGGGAGGAGGGGGGGGGAGGAGTGGGTAGTAGTGACAAGTAGTGACAGTGGGGGAGGGAAGAAGAAGGGGGACGTGGTATGGTGTTGAATAGCAGTAGTGCTGCTGGTGGTAATTACACCCCCACCCCCAGTAATTCTTGATTCTCCTCCACAGAACTCAGACGACATCCTGCCTCACCCAGTCTTTTTCAAAGGAGTCCCAGCAAAGGAGAGGTGCCTGACTAGGGAATCCTACATACCTACCAACTTCCAAAGGGCCAAAACTGGTAAGAACTGTTGAGAACCTATGATACAACTATAGTGAGTTAAATGGTGTCCCCCCAAAACTCATGTCCACCGTGAACCTCAGAATGTTACCTTATTTGGAAATAAAGTCTTTGCAATGTAATTGGTTAAAGATCAAGATGAGATCATACTGGATTACGATGGGCCCTAAATCCAACGACTGGTGTCCTTAGAAGAAGGAAAGAGGATACACAGAGGGAAGAAGACCATGTGAAGACAGATGCAGAGATTGGAGTGATGCTACCATAAGCCAAAGAACAACTGGAATCACCAGGAACTGAAAGAGCAAGGAAGGATCCCCTGTAGAAACTTCAGAGAGAGCACAGCCCTGCTGACAACTTGACTTGGGACTTCTGGCCTCTAGAACTGTGGGAGAATAAATTCCTGTTGTTTTAAGCCACCCCAGTTTGTAGTACTTTGTTGCAGCAGCCTGAGGAAACTAATCCACCAATCATCTCAGTTTACAGAGGAAGAAACCAAGTCCTGAAGAGAAACCAAGGTCATCACTGTTCACCCGCAGAAAGGTAGCAGCTAAACGGGCTAGAACCCAGCCCTCAACCCCCATCCAGGGCTCTCCCCTTAGGGAATGCCCCAAGTCTTTGGCATATGATCTCACACCTAGGTTTGGGCCAGAGGAAGGCCTCTTTTGACAGGGCCACGTATCCCTGTGTGTGTATGTCCTCCCCAGAGAGCACTCAGTGAGTGGAACCCACTTTTCCCGATAATGACTTACTCCTCAGTTCTGGGTGAGAGCTCTGACTGGTACATCATCTTGAGACTGCCAAGTTTGCTTGTAGCTGTCATGAAAGAGGAAATGCCAGCAAGCCCCCTCCCCCTGCTGAGAAGTTAATCTCCAGAGACCTTGCTGACTGACACATGGTGGGTACTTCATAATAAATGAAAAATGAACTTAAATAATGTGATAAGTACCCGTTGCATCAGTGACTGTTGCTGCATTAATATGCCCAGGTGTCCCTTTAACAGGGCACAGAGTTTTCTGTTCTCATGTGAATAATTGCTTCCATTGGTCGGGGAACGTCCTAGGAACCAGGTACTGTGCTAAGTTTCTCCATCAGGCCCCGCCGGAAGCAGGTTGAACACTCATGTCACTTAATTTGAGGAGAGTTGAAGAAAGGGGCTATTTACAAAAGTGTGGGCAGGGTGTGGGGGAGAATGCAGCACCCCAGGGTGGGTGGTGTGGAGCCATCGCCACCCTGGGCTAAAGGGATAAGACGCGGGAGAGGCAAGAGCTGTGAGGACAGGAGCTGTGACATGGGATCGAGGGCCACGCCTATGGGTGGCATCCAGCAGGGAAGGAGCCAGCTGCAGCCTCCTCATCCTGTACGGGATCCAGAGGGGCAAAGGGAAGCTTGCCTCTCCTCTCAGGTGTCAGCTGGCTTATAATTATATCCATTAATTTTCACAGTAACCCTGTGAGGTAAGTGCTGTTGCTACCAGCCTGTTTCAGAGATGAGGAAACTCAAGTGAAAAAAAGAAACCATTTCTGATCATCGATGGGCCAGGATTTGAACCCAAATCTCTCTGACTCCACAGACTATAGAGTTCTGTTCTCGTGTATTAGGCCATAATTTGCCATGAAGTTAGCACCAGATAGATGCCGTAGATGTGAGTAACTTCAAGAACACAGATGATAGTCAAGTGTCGTAAAACAATTAAGAAGGAACAAATTTTTAGTATTTATTAAATTTTGTTTTTAATAGAATGTACTTAATTATAAGCTTATATAATTTACTCTTTAATAATGGCAGTGTTTAACAACTGACTTGCAAAGTTCCTGAAGACTTAACAATCATCTCTAGCAAGCCAGTATGGGCTATCTCCAGCACCCCTGAACAGCTCTATTTCTCTTCTGTGGCTTAAACAGTACTATCTCCCCAGATTAATTACTGTTTTGGGGAGAAGAGTATATTCATAATCTAGTAGCACTATTAGATTGTAGAACCCACATGCATGCAGCTCACACTGATGGAAATGTTGAGAAGAAATCCAAAGACAGGAATCCATATCCACTGGTGACCAGAGACTACAGGACATGGAACTTCTCCTTCCTTGGTCCCTGCTGGTCCCTAGGATCTGAGGGGCCATGAGAAGGACTGGAGAGGAGAGGATGGCTGAGCAAATGGCTGAATGGGCAATACTCTAGAATGAATGTCCCAGGGCAGGGGTATCAGAAGGAGGGGCTGGAAAGGATGGATCCAGAGAGTTAGAAACTTCTAGTGGCGAGGGGGAGCTGGGTGGCGATGGGAAGACCTGGACCCTTGCTAAACTGTGGGAGAAGCTCAGGGTTTGGTGAACCAGGTCAGATGTCACTGGGACCTCCGCTTGTGATAGACTTTAAGTGCCTTTCCTTTAAAATTCAGGAGCAAGTCCAAATTAATAAGAAATAGGACTGTTCTTCTCCTATGTTATAATTCCAAAGTGGCCGCAACCTCTTCAGTAGAGAACTCAGCTTATGCCTTGTTCAGCCTGACATGGCTGTTTTAGGAAGCCCAACAAGATGGGGTGGCAAAGGAACCCTCATCTATTCACTGGCCTCAGAGGAGAGGGACCTGTAGCCTCTCAAGCACCCAGTGACTCAGGGTTCCAGGAGGCAAACCCGCCAATACTATGGGAGGCCCTGAGAGGCAGATAACCCACCCTTCTGCTCACCCGTGTAGATTTGAGGATGCTGCCTTCTGGAAGGAGTGGGGAGGGACCCCATGTCTGGGTGGCATCCCTGACCCCACCTTGCACATAATACTGTCATGGTTGCTTCAGTTGCCTGCTTCCTCCCCTAGATCCTATGCTCTTGGAAGGGAGGAGAAGGTGCCATCCCTAGCACAGGATCTGGAGAGCAGGTGCTCAACAAATGTTTGGGAGTATGAATGAGATCCCAGAAGGAGCACCTTCAGTCTTCCCAGGAGAAGAAAGCTCCAAGCAGCTCGAGGCAGCAGTGAGCAAGTGAGGGACGCTGGCCCAGGAGCACCCAACAAGATGTGTAGTCGATGGACAAATGTCATGTTTGGCTCCAAACCAGCTTGAGGCACTGGGAGAAGACAGAGAAGGAGAGAATGGACCCTGGCCTTCAGGGTCTTTCCCAAGGTAAGGAGCTGCACACACCTGAGAGGAGCAAACAAATCTGGACTTGAGGTGAGTTCATGGGCTCCTCTGTGACATGGGGTGACTCATCTAAGGTCTCGGCAGCAGGATGAGGATCCTGCCTGGGTTTCTTGCTCCTCAGCCAATGCCGGCTGCTCCCCTCTTTCCCAGACCTAGCAGTGGTGCTGAGGAGGGCTGGCAGGTCACCTCCAAAGGAGGAGACTTCAGACACATGAGGCTGTTCCAGGGCTTTCCAGGGGTACTGGAGATGCCTGGTGGAGAGAAAGGAGGAAAGAGGAGAGGAGGCATCCCTGGAGGTGGAAAAACACAAGTTAAACCTGGAGAAATGCATTGAGGTCTGGATGGTGCTGGGGGTTAGGTGGGAGGGAACGTGGGCCCAAGTTGGAAAGGTTTGGTAGTCCAGAGGCTGGAGTGCTAAGCATCTGGCACTTTCACAAATCAGTTTCTTCATACATGTTGGCGTAGGAGGGAGTTAACATTCATTTGTGTCATTGTTTATTTAATGTGTATTAATCAACACCAAAACATCAGCCCCATGAGGGAATGTGGGGAATGTGCCTGGTTTTGCTCACCAGTGTACCCCCTCCACCTGGAGAAGTGCCAGGCACTTAGTAAGTGTTTACTGAATGAATGAATAGAAATTGGGCCAGGACTTAGTAAGTGTTCTCTGAATCAATGATCAGAAATTTTCAGTTTGTATGTTTGGTGTTAGATTCCAAGGCAGCTCAGGAGCCAGGGAGGTGCAGCCAGGAGGCTCCAAGCCTTGCAGCTCATCTTCTTCCAGTCTTTGATATGCAGTGGGCTACTTGTAGCACCTCACTTGAAGTCCAAGCTCCTTAACTAAAAAAAAAAAAAAAAAAAATATTGAGGTTGGCAACCAGTGGAGCAAGAGTCCCCTAAGGCCCTGGGTGCTCTGTCATTCTGGGCGTGGCCCAGCTGCATCACCCAGAGGGCTGTGCGTGAATGGGCCAGGTCCTGGTTCTCTAGGTCAATCTGTCTCCACCACTGGTTGTACCAGGACATTTGCCCATTTTCGAGGGCACCTTTCTCTAAGTTCAGGGCCTGATCACCAAATAGGCACTTTCCTTTCCCATTACCTGAGGCCCCAGGAAAATGACACAGCAGAAGGCCCACTTCAGTCTCTGCAGGCCCAGTGTGCTCACCCCCTTGAGCGGGCAGATGCCCTGAGCTGCTGGAGAGTCACCCCGAGCCCTGCTAGCTCCCTCTAGCTCCCCAGATTTTCCAGACCTAGACTCAGAGCAGCCAAATCAGTTGAAAAGAAAAAAAATATATATCCGCCCTCCACACCCAGACTCCGTACACTTGAGCTGGGGAAGTGCCAACAAAAATAACATGATGTCATCCCCCTACTGATCCTGTTAATCCCTTTTCTGCCGAATATTGAGTCTTGGTTTTTATTTAAAAGTGATTTTATTGTCAGAGGCTGGTTAAAAGCCTCTGAGAGCTGTGCCAGGAAAGCTGGTGGTGTCTTTGATGTGCAGAGCAGTGCAGGGCCCTCAGCCTCTGAGGCCTGACAAGGAAAGGAATGGGATTTGCAGAAGGCTGGGAAGCTGGAGGAATGCTGTTTCAGACAGTGTGCTTTACCAATGGCATCTGGTTTTTCATTTCACGGCCAATGCACCTCTGCAAGACAGCCTCTGAGAGAATTTCTCAGACTCTACAGGGCCTGTGAGGACCACCACAGTCCCACTCCCTCTGGACCACCGCCTTCCCTGCCCCCGTCATCACTAGGGAACACTTTCCCCTCTGTAGAGGTGCCCTGCTCCCACTCACACCCTCATCACCAAGTCTCCAAATCCCAACCTATTCTAGAAAGGCTGCCTTCAAGAGGTGAGGTGGACTTGGGCCAAGAGACATGGGTTTGAGGCTCAGCTTTGGACAAATCTAGAAAAGGCACTTCACCTCTTTGAGCCTTAGTACCTCATACATAAGACAGAAGTATGAATCCCTACCCTACATCGTATGTGACCACCCAAATGTCCAAAGACAATCATGTGTCTTTGGAAGCTCTACAAACATAAGAGCCCTGTACTAAGGCCAGACACTTTTGCAAGGAGGGTAAAGGGCAGAGGAGGCCAAGAGGTGCAAGGGAGTTGGAGGTGTGTTCAAGGGAGTGAGTCCAATGAAGGACCATGGAATCTGAGACAGAAAGAAAGGGAAGTGAAGCCACTGATGGATAGTGGGGAAGAACTGGGCCCAGTAGGCATGGGTTCAGCATGAGATCAAAGAATTGTTACAGGGGGGCTTGAGGAAGTACGCTGGAAGGACAGGCAATGATGACCAGAGAGTGAGACACTTGGGTTTGGAATTTGGGAGGTTATGCCCTTTTGGTGATGGGAAAAGAATGGGTAGCTAAGGTACAAAAGTGTTCCTGGCAATGAGGTCAAAATTGGAATCCTGGAAAAGTTATCCTCATGCATGATTTAGGGCCCAGGAATCAGGAAGGAGTTGGGGTGGAAAGAACTCCAGGAGCCCAGGAGCCAAGGTGGTCAGTGAGCGAGTGGTTGACCAGAAGGCCCAGGGAAGCATCAGGGACGGGGGTGGGGGGGGATGAATGGTGCGAGTCTGAAGGAGCAGGGGTTTTACAAGATGAAGGGGTGTATAGGTGTGGCCTGGGGAGCCAGGAGGATTGCAGACTTACCCTCCGACCCTGAGGAGAGCATGTGAGAATGGCAACCCCGGCCTGAGAGGACAGCAGGCAGAGAGAAGGGAGTGTCGCAGGAGAAGGGTGAGGATACAGAGGAGTTTGTGGTCATGGAGAGGAGGGGATGAGGGGGATGGGGGAGGCGGGGCAGGCCAGCTGAGCAAATGAACAGAACAGTGTGGGGATGGAGTCTGGGAGCCAAAGGGTACCTGAAGAGGCCTTGGCTCCTAGCTGATCATGAGGAGAATGGGTTTGGATAGGATGATGTCACCCATGTGGTCTCTAGGAGTGGGGTGAGGACTTGGAGCTGAAGCCTTCACACAATGGCTTTGCCACAGAGTGGGTTTGGGCAGGTAGGGCTCAAGCCGGCAGTCATCTGATGGCTGCTGCCATGGACCTCAAGCATGAATGGTGGGTCTTCAGCCAGCTGTTCACACAGGGCTTGTGAGGAGAGATGGTGACCCCACAGGCTGGGGCGGGGGGGCTGGTTAGATCAGGGACCAGATGAGGTCTGAGACCCACTCCATCTCTGCCACCCTGTGATTACATAATTCACAGTTGTCCCAAGGACTGGCCCCAGCTCTCAGCATGAGGCTGCTCTGGTTGCTTGGTTCCTGATTTCAGCTGTAACAGGTTTGCAAGTGCCTTGACCACCAGATGCTGAGAAAGGAAACAGACACCTCCAGTCTACCCCAGAGGCCTGAGTGCAGCTGCCCAAAGCCAGCCCCAGAGGGCATCAAGAGTCTGAACTGATGGAGGAGGAGGGAGGGTACTACAGAAGCCCTTTGTTCTCAGGGCTAAGAACAGATTGTGGAATCAGAGACCTCAAAGCCAGAGGTGATGTTGCTACTTCTGCTGCTAATAATGGCAGCAAACATTTACTGAGCACCTTCTATGTGGTGAGCATAATACACAGCCCAGCTCATTTATTCCTCACATCAACCTTAGGAGGGAGGTGGTATTCTTATCCTCACTTTTACAGATGAGGAAATTGAAGTCCACAGAGATGAAGGAACTGGCTAAGTGGTAGGGATTGGCCCCCTATGCCACACTGACCCAAGTTCAAAAGCCTTTCTTATCTGTGGTTAAGAAAACTACCGGTCCAGGGCTTCCCTGGTGGCACAGCGGTTGAGAGTCCGCCTGCTGATGCAGGGGACACGGGTTCGTGCCCCGGTCCGGGAAGATCCCACATGCCGCGGAGCGGCTGGGCCCGTGAGCCATGGCCGCTGAGCCTGCGCGTCCGGAGCCTGTGCTCCGCAACGGGAGAGGCCACAACAGTGAGAGGCCCGCGTACCGCAAAAAAAAAACAAACAGAAAACTACCGGTCCACTAGGGGACATGACTCATTCAAGGACCTATAGGAGGCCAGGGGCAGAGCCAGCACTGACGCCCAGGTCCTGACTGCCAGCCCACAGTTTTCTCCATCCCACCATGCAGAGACCAGTAAGAGCATCCATCTCATTCTCTGTATACAGGACAGTTTCTACCACCCATGAGCGCCCTTATTTGGGATGAGATGTGTGGTATCCAGCCTCCAAAAGGGCCCATATGACTCTTACCTCTAGGTGTTCACGCTGTGTGTAGTCCTTCCTCGCCAATAGGTAGCCAAAAGGACAAAAATAACTTTGTGCTTTCTCTTGGGGAAGTCAGCACCACATTGTAGCAACACTCAAGCAACCTGTGGAGAGGCCCACATGGGGTGGGACTGAAGCCATGTGTCAACAACCAGTACTGACTCAGCAGCCATGATAGAAATGGGGAAACACCGTAGAACAGCTTCCACAGCTCAAAGAAGGCACGGGAGAAAACAGCTCCTGCTAGAGCAGAGCGTCTCCGAGTGTGCCTTTCCATCTAGTGTGTCTCTAGTAGCCTCAAGGCTATCTGGGGGCCCAGGCCAAAAGTCTGGATGACCTGGGACCACGCTGCAAGGACCACAACAGGACTTGAAGTAACATGCCCATCTTGGATGCTCTAGGGTCTCAGGGCAGGCCACAAAGAGTTCCATTTGCAAAGCACTGCAGATGGGACTGGAGGTATCTCTCAGTCATGCTCTGGATTAGTTCCTGGAGGACGTGTAGCAAGTTCTTCACTGGAAGAATCTATTCAACACCACAGGTAGGGCCACCCTTGAGAATTCTAAAGAGCAATTATTATTGAGAGATGGGGAAGTTCAAGTTCCAAAGACCTGTCATCAGGTGGTAGTAACTTTGCCTCTTCAAGAAACCCTGAAAGGGATTTACATAAGGAGGAAGCACAGCACGTGTCCATCATTGCTGCCATTGTTATATAAGAGCAGTTATCATTTATTATATCACCATTATCATTTGCTATATAAGAACAGTCATTAAGCACCTACTATGTGTCAGGCACAATGCTATGTGCTAATCCTCATAGCAGTCTTGCAAGCTAAATGTTTCCTCATTTTAAGAGTGAAGGAACTCAAGTTGAGAGATGTTAAGTAACTTGTTGAAAGTTAATTTGTTGCATTAAAGTGGCAGGGCTGGAATTCAAACCTAGATCTGTCTGACTCTGAGGTCTATGTTCTACTCTGTCAACTGTTACTACAATAACAGCAGAGTCGTAGTGACTTTGGCACCAAATGGCCCTCCTCTGAGTATAACTTCTGGAGATGCAGGACCAGCCAGGATTCCCAGTTGCAAGTAACAGAAACTGAATAGCTAATTTAAATAGCAAAGGGATTTGGGAGAGACATAGGGTAAATCAAAGACTGACAGGCTGAAAAACCGGACAGGAACCTGCCCCTACCAAGACTCACACAATGGGAAATTCTTCTAGGAAGGTATTCAGATGCTGGGAATCCCAAACAGAAAGACATATGTTTACTGCAGACTCTTAGGAATGTCAGAGCATCAAGGATGGTAGTATTAGAACCCCAATAATGAAAACTTATGGTCAAATGTAGCTGAAAACCACAGCCATTGGTACCTTGATGCCCTCAATATTGAGGGCCTGGAAAAACAAGTCACCTATACAGATTTGAGCAAACAAGTGATGAGTCTCTTCCATTTGCCCCTCCTCACACAACCACCAAACTTAAGTGGGCAAGCTTTTGTAGTGGCGACTGTCAGTATGACGCTAATCTCAGAACCCACTCATTCTACCCAGCCTCCAATATGGTTCCCAGCGATCCTTACCTCCTGGTATACTTGCTCTTGTATGGTCCCTTTCCCATTGAATCAGGGCTGACCTAGGTGGACAATAGAATGCAAAGGATATGGCAATGTGTGACTTCCAGAGCAGGTCACAGAGGCATTACAGCTCCTTCCTTGGTCTTCTCGATAGGTAGCTATTGGGGAAGCCAGTTACCATGTTGTGAGGACATTCAAGCAGCCTTGTGGAGAGGGACCAACTTGCCAGCCATGTGAGTGAGCCATTGAGTCTGGGGGTAATTTGCTGTAAAACAATAATTGGAGATGAGAAAAAAGGGAGGTACTATGTGTGAAAGCAGTAACCACTGGAGCAGTGCCTGGCACACAGTTCTTCCAGGGGCTAAAAGAGATTTTCCAGCAGATGTGGCCATTTACTCAGTAACATACCTAACAGATGCCCAGACTGTCAGTAAACCTGGAGCTCCCTTACATATTCTTCATGTGTAGTTTTGTTTGCAAGAGACGATAAATATCTTGGCCTCCTGCAGCAAGGGTAAGGCAATAGTGGGGCCCAGGGTAAGGCAGTTCATAAACAGCCTCTCCTCTATGGGAAGTGTCCTTCTGGCCCTCTGAGCCTGTCTGGCCACAGACCTTCCTGTATTGTGTTTTTCCTTTGTATAAACCTGGGATTAGAACACTACAGCCCATGAATCACTCACCTGTTTTTCTAAGTAAAGCTGTATTAGAACTCAGCCATGCCCATTCATTTGTATATTGTCTAATGCTGTTTTTGTGCTACAGGGGCAGAATTGAGTAGTTGTAACAGAGGTATTGTGTATGGCTTGTGAAGTCTAAAATACTGACTGTCTGGCCTTCTAAGGAAAAATTTGCTAACTCCTGGTAGAAATGGTCAAAGCATTGCTGGCTAGCACAGCTGAGAGCCAAAGAGGCAGCCTGGGTTGTCTAGTCTCTGTTCCCAGCTCTGCAGAGGACAGAGGGGCACCGTGGCTTCTCTCTTTCTGTCTCTCACGATGAAGGACTTTCCAAGAGGATGGGGAGTAGAAAATGTCAGGGGGAATCTCACCAATCCTGACACATGAGCCCAATAGATGTCTACCCTCCTGCATTAGTTATCTATTGCTGTGTAGCAAATTACCCCAAAACTT
This sequence comes from Mesoplodon mirus, assembly GCF_964341445.2. Classification (NCBI taxonomy): domain Eukaryota; kingdom Metazoa; phylum Chordata; class Mammalia; order Artiodactyla; family Ziphiidae; genus Mesoplodon; species Mesoplodon mirus. Next base: position 53,401,450 of record NC_138979.1, read on the forward strand.
GGTGTCTTAAAACAATAAACAATCCTTATCTCTCACAGTTTCTGTGGGTGAGGAATCTACGGGTGGCTTAGGCTGGTGGTTCTGGTTTGGGTCTTTGATGACGTCAAGTTGTTGGCTGGGGCTGCTGTCACCTGGAGGCTTGACTGGGGCTGGAAGATGTGATTTCAAGGTGGCTCCTTCACATGGCTGCCACGTCACTGTTGGGTGTTGACAGGTGGCTTCCACCCCAGCAGGAACTCTCTTCTTTGAGCTGCCCCATGGTGTTTTGCCTTTTCTAAGTGTTGTCCCTGAGCCTAGGGGTTCATGAGAAGTGATCTGCAAACCTCATCCCAGGCTGCTCGAAGAATGACACACTCAAACTAGTCTGGGTAAGACGCTGACTCCCCTCCATCTCCTCCCCCAAATCCTGGCAACTGCGGGGGTGGCACCTATGCTGATTGTGTGGGCCCTGCAGATAGATGGGCAACTGCAAGGCCAAGGAGTCAGCTTAACGTGGAAGGAAACCTTACTTGCTCTGAGACTCCCTCATTGATCACCCCAGTCAACTCTATGGCCCTTCCCCTGCCCTCCAAAACAGTAATTTGACACTTAGGATGCTTATTTGTTACATTAACAGCTGAATAGCAGCCATATTTATTTTTGGCTGCACTGGGTCTTCGCTGCTGTGCGCAGGCTTTCTTGTTGCGGTGAGCGGGCTTCTCATTGCAGTGGCTTCTCGTTGTGGAGCACGGGCTCTAGGCGCACGGGCTTCAGTAGTTGTGGCTCACGGGCTCTAGAGCGCAAGTTCAGTAGCTGTGGCGCATGGGCTTAGTTGCTCCGCAGCATGTGGGATCTTCCCGGACCAGGGCTCGAACCTGTGTCCCTTGCATTAGCAGGCGGATTCTTAACCACTGTCACCAGGGAAGCCCTCATAATACTTTTAATTCATTTGCAGGCCTATCCATAACATACCAGAGGCATCAGACTAATTCTTTATGTTGACCACAGATAGACGTTGGAAGCTAGAATCATTTTGTTTATTTATTTTTCAGCCTGCACATTTTATTTCAGGTATCAAACTTTTATTTTCATAAAAATATTTTTAAAGATTTAATTGCATTTTCAGGGGATTAAATAGCAGTTTTACCTTAGTAATGTTGATTTTCAAAGTTGATAGGAATTTGTTATAATTTATATTTTATCTTTCATTTCAATAGATTGTTTTGCATATTTATTTGCATAAATATTCAGTCACGTAAAAACATTGGATGGGTTCACTCCCCACTCCAGCCACACTCACTTTTCTCCCCACAACCCTTCTTGAGCTGGAAAACAGTGGGTTGTCCAAGTGTGGAGCCTCATCCTCAGCACCTGGCTCAGCAGGAAGCATGTAAAAGGCTCCCTGACTGGGGCAGGAGGGGCCTCACTTACAAGCTATTTCAGCTGCTGCTGTGTATACTGTTCAGTTCCTCACTTTGTCTTGCTTTGACCTTGGTCTTCTGACTCTTCACCCGGCTTCCTGATTACCTTGACTGATAGTTTTAGCACTGTCCTCCTGAACCAGGTCTTTGTCAGCTTTGCTCTGATCATCACCATCCCTGCTTCCTCCCCAACAAGTATCCCCTCACATCCATTGGCCTGGTGTAACACAGTTCACTAATACAAATATATGCTTTAAAACTGCTCTTTTCTCCTCAAGAATACACAGAGAATGGCCTACTTCATCACTCATTTCATGTAAGTTATTGTACAAACAGCCCTGATCCTGACCTCACTAGGTCCCTTTCAGGGTAACTCATAAATCATTAAGCCTAGAAAGGAGAGATAGGCCAGTTCATCACAGTCTTTTTACAGTTGGGGAAACTGAGACACATGGAGAGGAAATGACTTGCACATGATCACGCAACAAGAAAACTGAGACTAGAGCCAGCTGTCAAGGCTCCAAGGCCAGTATCTCTTCTGTTGCTCCACACCACCTAGTTGGATAATTGTGCATTCCAGCAGCAACCCACCCTGATAAATCTCTCCATGACATCCTGAAGAACAGTTATTTGTGAATTGTGGGCCAGAAATTTTTTTTTTTTTTTTTTTTTTTTTGCCTTACGCGGGCCTCTCACTGTTGTGGCCTCTCCCCCTGCAGAGCACAGGCTCCGGACGCACAGGCTCAGCGGCCATGGCTCACGGGCCCAGCCGCTCCGCGGCATGTGGGATCTTCCCGGACCGGGGCACGAACCCGTGTCCCCTGCATCGGCAGGCGGACTCTCAACCACTGCGCCACCAGGGAAGCCCCGGGCCAGAAATTTGATGCTGAGTGTGCAAAGGAACAGCAAGAGGGGCTATTTCATCAATGACAAAATGGCCCTCTCCCAAACTGAGTTGCAGGGATTCTGCCACCCTGAGAGTCTTCATGCCTTTCTGGAGACTAAACATTTTCACAGTTCCTTTAGCCCAAGGGTTATTTTCTTGTTGGAAAAATGGAAAATCCCCCTTACAGATGGTAAGAAAAATAACTTCAGCTGGACTAATCTAGAGACAAAGGTTCTTCTGAAACTGAAGGAGGATAGAGTAGTCAGGGGAAGAAAATATTTACTTTATATAAATACTGAATGTTTCTTCTGGGTTTCTTTTTATTTGGTAATGCCCAAGAACTCCTAACTGGCTCGTTAGAGAGAGGCTGGGTTGCATAGCTGATAGGAAGAGTTGGGCAGTCATGAGCCTGCAGGAGAAGCCCAAGCTCACTGGGGTCCCCTGCCTGGCCACAGCTGTTAGGAACTGCAGCCTACAGACCCTGGGCTGAGAATGGGATGTTTCTTCTGGGGGGAACCTCCACCCACCCAGATGAGCCCCCCCCAGAGATGGAATTATCAGCAGTTCGAGACACTATTTATTACTTATCTTCAAAATGTACTTCTTCCTAATGAATTACTTACTGCTTTTGGCATTGAAATTTCTCTTGTTACAATTTGTGTCTTGATATCAGAATAATTTATGTCCCTTTCAGTGATTTCATAGTTCATTTTTATCTGAATATTCTCACTTATTTAGCTAAAGAAAAATGAGTTTCTATAAGGAAAAACCTCAGTTAGGATCTATATTTAAAATATTCCACCTAGGAGACAAACCTGAAAAGAAAAAATGTAACTGTTGGAAACACTGAGAATGTCAGCAACTTCAGGTATCATGGAAGAGAGATTTCTCCCATGAGATTAAGGAAACCAGCTGGACTTGACACCTATTCTGAGAACCCACTGATGTTTTCACAAATGCTTGCAGCTGCATTGTCATGAGTGACTGTAAATGTTGTTAAACATCAGGTTACCGTCTTCTGGAATTGTTTCAGTTTGTTGCGTGAAGTCACAGATAAGTGGCTCTTACTTGCCAAAATGTTTGGAATTGCCCTGGAAGGTCACTAGCTTTGCAGTAAATCCACCCAGTAAACCATAAAACGGCGCTGGCTCAGCCTCCCAAGGGTCATTTCACCTATACTTCAAAAAACCCACCTCATAGCCAATGAGATGAACAAAGCCCAGTGAGCTGGGGTTACAACATGATCCTGTGGTATGACTAGACCAGGGAGAAAGGGCATCAGATTCAGGCTGTGTGACTTTAGGTGATGCTTTACATATCTGAAGTAAAATAGTATTAATAACACTACATATGAATACTTCTATAAATAGGATTCATAATACTAGCCTGATCTGTCTCACAGAGGTGATAATCAAATTGTATAAGATCTGGAAAAGTACTTTATAAACTACAGAGTACTTCCTGAAAGTAATGTATACTGTTCACTCAATCATGCATTCACTCAGTGTTTATTGAGTACTTACTATATGCTAGGCACTGTTCCAGCACTGGAGATAAAACCTTAAATATTATCTTATTAATAGATAAAAATCTTCCTGGCCCCTAAGCTGAATTGTTCTTTGGCATGGTGGTCAGTCTCCAAGATGGTCCCCAATGATCCTCAACTCCTATTATCTGTTTCCTTATGTTGCCCCTACCACATTGAATCTGACCTGTGTGACCAACCGAATATGGTAGAAGTTACATCTGTGGCTTCCAAGGTTAGGTCATAAAAGACATTGCTGCTCCATCCTTGGTCTCTTGGATTACTTGCTCTGGAGGAAGCCAGCCACCATGTCATGGGGACACTTACGAAGCCATATAAAGGCTTGTGGGGAGAACTATGGTGTTCTCAGCACTCAGCAACAAATTGCATCCAATACTTTGGAAATAAGTCCTTCAGCACCAGACAAGCCTTCAGATAACTGCAGTCCAGCTGACATCTTGCCTACAGCCTCATGAGACGCCCCAAGCCATAGTTGCCCAGCTAAACTACTTCTTAATACCTGACCCATAGAAACTGTGAGAGATTATTTTTTCTTATTTTAAGCCACTAAATTTTGAGGTAATTTGTTATGCAGCAATAGATACCTAATACACTTGGTCAAATAATTCTTCCAAAAGGGTAAATGAAGATAACTTCACATTTGGTCTCATATCACTACAAGCTGAAGTTTGTTGCCTCTCAATTGTCATTTGGCTGAGGGACGTTGCTCCTACAGTACCAATCATGTAGATGGTGTTCCATAAATAAGTACTTGTTGGCTATTGGATTAATGATATTAGAACCACTGAGAATAACAATGGCTTAGAGGGCAGGGAATAGGTCACACAAGGTTGGCCAAGACACAGAGAGACCCACCAAGGCAAGGCACGTGGTGGAGGGTGGTCTCAGCAATAGGTGATCCTAGAAGTCCAGAGAGATGGGCTGGCCTAGGGGAAGTTTGGGGGTAACCAGTGGACATCCCCATGCTAGTCAGGCAGATCCAGGCTAGAAGGTCTGTATTGGAGGGAGGGAAGTATTAGGTATAATTTGAGGGAATGACAGAGGACAGGTACTAGGATTCAAGGGCAAGACTTCAGACTAAGACATGGCTGCAAGATGGAGCAGGAGGGACAAGATAAAGAAACACGGGCTTCCCTGGTGGCACAGTGGTTGAGAGTCCGCCTGCCAATGCAGGGGACATGGGTTCGTGCCCCGGTCCAGGAGGATCCCACATGCCGCGGAGTGGCTAGGCCCGTGAGCCATGGCCACTGAGCCTGCGTGTCCGGAGCCTGTGCTCTGCAATGGGAGAAGCCACAACAGTGAGAGGCCCGTGTACTGCAAAAAAAAAAAAAAAAAAAGGATAAAGAAACCCAGTCTTGGAGGCTTAGGGAATCAAGGTAGAAATGGTGAGTGAATCAGAAGCCCACACCTGGAGCTCAGGCTAGGTGGTGCTGAGGAGTGGAGCAAGGCCATCGAAGAACCAGCTGCCAAGTTGACTCAGCACATGTCTACAGAACTGCAGCTCCAGATCCTGCCATTCCCCCTGTCTGAGGTCTTGCTTGATCCAGGAGCCCAAAACGGAGTACAGTGTGCAGAGGAGACAGTTAAAGAGGCCCCTGTCTGGTAAAGTAGAGGGAGGAATGGGCAGAAATCAGATCCATCTGCAATTTGGGAGAGGGATCTAACTGGTATGAACTGTTAAAATCTCTTTCCTCAAAGTAGAGAGAGGCAAGGAGACATAAACAAAACCATGAGTTGAAATGTTTGCTTATTTCAACCTCTGATCCTTCATCAAAACTGTTCTTTTGTTATTGTTACTGGTTGGTGGCCAAGTGGACTCTTGCGGTTTCTCTGTGCTTCCTTCTCCCTGGCCACTTTGGGATTGAAGGCCGAGTAGATAGATGGATTCAGACAGAGAATAGAGTCAAAGCAGCAGGATGGTTAAGAAAAGCAGACAGGCATGAAGATGACGTCTACAGATTCTCAACGGACTCTGGGGTGAATGTTTAGGATCAACACTCTCCTCTAGTGAACCAGCCACTGGGTGTCAAGGGTGCCTTAGAACATGATTTCCTTCACAGAATGTCCTGACTCTTCAGCCCAGTCTCTTTTCCCAACTCCACCCTCACCTTTGTGCTTCCTCTCCTCTTCCACCTCAGCTATCTTTTGGATTTGGCACCTGTTATGGTCCCCTTGGTTTTTTTGACCCCCCCCCCCGCACTATGCTTCTTCATCCTCAACTTAGCAAAGCATCCTTGAGCTGCTTCCCTGTGTAACACTCCACTCACCCAGAAGTTAGACCTTCTTAGCCAGGCACCCGTCCCACTGGTAGAGAGCCCACCACACTCACCTCAAAGTTTTCTGGTTCCTAAGTCTGAATTTACCCTGATTTGCCATGGGGGCCTTTTACACAGTCCTTCCATGTCAAAATCTCAAGGGAAGCTGTCTTTCCTTAACCATACCTTCACAGTTTTTTCCCTCTTGTGGCCTGTGGGCTTCGGGGCAATAGCCAATGTCCCCAAAACAGATGACAATGAAAATTCAATGATGACACCAGCTTGTGAGACTCCAATGAGGAGTCAAGGCAAGAAACTCATTGACAAGAGAAGTACTTAGCCCAGGAGCTCTGGGCTAATCAAATGGAAACAAAACACAGAGTAACCAAAATAAAGCCCTCACTTCCCAAAATATCTTTGCCTTCTAAAGCTTGATACTCTAACCACAAAAAGAATAACACAATGTGAAATGACATGCTTCAATCCAAACTCCCTCCTACCACTCTAGAGACTGTTGTGGTTTTGCAGCACCTCTTTTTCAAATTTATCAGACACAAATTTTCCGGGCATTATTCCCGAAAGTAAACTTCCCCCTACAAAAAATCACCCAAATATTAGGTAGATTGGTCCTGAGTTCTTCATGTCAACCTTTGCACTCTCTTTCCCACTCTTAATACACAATGTTCAGGTCCCAAGAGAGTTTTTCTATAGCAATTTCTCTACACAATGTTCATTGCTGTTAACTGGCATAAGTCTTTGTGCCTTGTTTGAGCTGTAAGAATTGTCATTACTGGAAGTGTTTCTGAACTAAATCAAATTGGGCTCTGATTCCTCACAAACCAAGCTCAGTGTAAAGTCCCATTTTGGTCATTTTTTGGTGGCTCCTATGCCCTCTCCCTGGGGCTTTCATGACCCATGAGGAAGTCCTCTAGTTGTGGTCACTGTTGGGGTCCCTGGTCCAAGCTTGTGGGGTCCATTCAAAGGTGGGCTGCCCTACAAACATATCCATGATCGCCATGCCAAGCTCAGGCATGGGACAGAAGCCAGAGTTCCATAAGTATGGTGTTTGGACCAAGGTCCTTAAGCATCCAAACAACCATCCCACCCTGGGTCCTGCCACCCTCAGAAATGAAGGTCTCAGACTTCCCTGGTGGTGCAGTTGTTAAGAATCTGCCTGCCAACGCAGGGGACACAGGTTCGAGCCCTGGTCTGGGAAGATCCCACATGCCGCGGAGCAGCTAAGCCCGTGCGCCACAACTACTGAGCCTGCGCTCTAGAGCCCACGAGCCACAACTACTGAAGCCTGAGTGCCACAACTACTGAAGCCCATACATCTAGAGCCCGTGCTCCGCAACAAGAGAAGCCACCGCAATGAGAAGCCTGCTCACCGCAACGAAAAGCAGCCTCTGCTCGCCACAACTAAAGCCTGCGCGCAGCAACAAAGACCCAACGCAGCCAAAACCAAATAAATAAATAAATAAATAATTTTTTAAAAAGAAAGAAATGAAGGCCTCCCATCCTCTCCCCGCCCCAAGCCCCAAGCCCCTGTCCCCTTCTCCTCTAGGACAACCAAGCCTTCCTCTTAGCTGGATCTTCCAAAACAGCCCAAATGCTTTTCCTCTTGCTCCTGGAGTCACACACACACACACAGTGAAGCAGTTCATTATCAACCCTCCACCCCATCCCCATCCCCCAGGGGAAGATGTGCAGGGCTCAGCGACAGGAAGCCTGGCTGTCCTACCCAGTGAGGCTCAAGGGAGAATTAACTCAATTCTGCTGATGAGCCCACAGCATCAAGACCCTCATTTTTCACAACTTGATCGATAATTGGTAATCACCTTTCCATGTTCTTGATTCTAAAATAACCTACACCTTTAGAGCAGAAGGTCCACGGAATAGAACTCGCACAACAGGGGCTCAGTGCAGCTTGGTGTGCGAGTATCAAAGGATTGTGTGAAACCCGCCTTGCTTCTTGCAGCTCCCTGAGATCTGGCTCAGTACAATTTGAGGAACTAAGGTAAGACTTCCAAAAACTACACTAAACATTTGTCTATTTTGTTTGTTGAAACAATTTGTTGCATGTTTGTTTGGCACTGTCAAAGATGAAAAGAAATAGATGACATGGCCCCTACTCCTGAAGACTTTTATTCCCTAGTTGAAAAGGCATGCACCCATGAGAAGGGTTAATAACAGTATAAAATAACAGTGAAAGTAATGTCCCAAGACACATCAGTACATCTCACTGGATTCCTGCAGCAACCCTGAGTGGTAGGTATTATGATCTCCCATTTTGTAGATGAGGAATCTGAGGCTCAGTGAAGAGATGCTGTCTTCCCACAAGCTATGCCTCTGGAGGTGGAAACCTATATGGGACCAGAAGAAGCCACGTTTAGCTGTTACCTCTCGCTAGCTTGCTCCCTCCCCTTCTTGACCTGCAAACTTCCCACACACACCCACAATCTTACTCTACCTTACAGGGCAACTGACTCTGTAACAGTCTATAAAAGTTTTATTGTTCTTGCTTTTAGAAAGTTGCTGAATCTCCCCAGCACTTGTAAATAATATGGCACTCCAACTGCCGCCCCCACCTTGTCCCTAACCATAGGCACCCAATGAAGCCAAGGAAACTCAGGGGATTCTGAGGTCACAGGCTCTACCTGTGGGTTGTTGACCCACCATCCCATCTGCCCCAACCTGTCAGAGATAATTACCATGGCCCAGGTGAGAGGCACCCTGGTATTCCAGTCTCATCCCCCACTCTGCCCACCAGTCTCCCCAATACATCAAAAGACTTCCCACTATTTCCTGAACACTCCTCCCCAGGCTTTGGCTCATGTAGGGCTCTCCTGGAGTGTTCTTCCCTGCAATTATGCTTGTCTAATACTGCCCACCTACTCTTAAGAACTAGGTCAAAATATTGCCTCCTCCTTCAATCTTTCCTCAATTTCTTCCATCTGTATATGAGCTCAGCCGTCTCAGTAACGCCACAGAATTTCACCTGGATCATCTAAAGGCATTCTTCTCCATCTGCTTCTTATTACAGTTATTTGCGGATTTGCCTTGAGGGATGGGAGTCAGTGTTCTGAGTCTGTGTCCAACCTTCTCCACTTATGACTTGTGCAAAATTGGGAAACTGAGCCATAAGCAACTCATCTGTAAAATGGGGTTTCTTTTATTTTTTTTTGGCTGTGTTGGGTCTTCATTGCTGCGTGCGGGCTTCTTGTTGCGGTGGCTTCTCTGTGGAGCACGGGCTGTAGGTGTGCGGGCTTCAGTAGTTGTGGCATGTGGGCTCAGCAGTTGTGGCTCATGGGCTCTAGGGTGCAGGCTCAGTAGTTACAGCGCACAGGCTTAGTTGCTCCGTGGCATGTGGGATCTTTCCAGACCAGGGCTTGAACCCATGTCCCCTGCATTGGCAGGCGGATTCTTAACCACGGCACCACCAGGGAAGCCCCTAAAATGGGGTTTCTTGAGGATGCAGTGAGATAATAAGGAGGAAAGCACTTTATAAATGATATTGGGCTTTGCTTGTGTTATATACTTCATTACTCTCTGCCTCAGTTTGCACATCCATAAAAATGGGAGTAATAGCGTCTCTCTCTTGGATTTGCAGCAAGGATTAAATGGGCTCGTGTATGTAAAGCAAACTTTAGCACAGTTCCGTGCCTCTGTCTCCGCCCCCCACCATGATACAAGCAGACTTGGGACCATACATCCAGCTTTATGCTCTTTACTCTGACCATGAGGTTATGCAGGATCCAGGGTGCCGTTGCAAACGCTCCTGCACGTGGGTGACGTCTGGAATCTGGGCAGGAACTCCAGTGCTCTGCAATAATAATTATCATCATAAACAGTTGGCAGCCCCTGCATCCAGGAAATTCATTTTTCAGGGCCAGGTCTGTGCTGTGATGGACACCCCTCCTCGGGGAGAGACTGAAGAGCATGGGAGTCTATAAAACCACAGCTGATTCTCAGAGCCAGATGAAAGAGCCACCATGCCGAGTAGCTGGACACTGAGGGGCAGTCAGAAATGCCCCTCAAAGGGCAGTTTGGGGAGCGTTGATCCTAGTCTTCCCTGAGCCATGTCATCTAATTGCTTCAGTTCAACTTGGGTGCAGGGGGTGACTAAGTCCATTTAGACGTTGGGTCCAAGGATCTGCATCTGAGAAGAAAAAGAAATCATAGACTATCAGAGCTGGAAGGGGCCACTGTGGACCACAGTCCTTCCTGAGAACCTCAAGCCGTGCCCCTCCCTCTTCCTCAGGAGCTCTCCCTCTTTTCAGGGGTGGATCCACAACCTTTTAGCATCATGTGTCCCTAACCCTCCAGCCACAGTCGACATGACCAAGCATGGACCCAGCCAGGCCAGTCAGATACTCTCTCCCAGAATTCTGGAATTGGAAATCTGATACACTGGTCAGTTTCTGTTGGGATCTTTACCCAGGAAGACTCACTTTCCTGGATAGCATACAGAGTGGAAGCCAGACTAGAGAGAAGAATATGGGAAACTTGAACCTCATTCCAGAGAGAAACAGCTCAAGGAGGTGACCCATTTGAAGAAGATGGCAAAAAACACCCACCAAGATACCAAACTTCTTTTGCCTCCTTGCTTTAGTTAATTAACAATTAACAGTGCCTTGCACATAACAGCCACTGAAAAGTTTATTGGATGCTTGAATGAATAATCAAAAACAGGTGGAGCCTAATCATAATATAAATCTGAGGGAGAAACAAATAGGCACTGAGCTGCTCAAAATTAGGGACCAGATTTATATAAAGTTCAAAAACAGGGTAGTGGTTACCCTTAGGGAGATAATATGTGGAAGGTGGAAAAAAGGATTTCTGGAATGTTCTGATTCCCAATATAGGCGCTGCTGAGTCTGTGAAAATTGGGTTGAAGCATATGTATATGATATATGTACATCTCTGTATGTATGTCAATAAGAAGTTTAAAAATAAAACAGAACGGGATTAGGTCTTGACTTGCCCCCAGAGCCCACCTGATACGGTTCTGGTAGGGGTTCAAGGTCCCGCCTCCCCAGCATTTTCATGCAAGAGATATCTGGTTAAATAACCAAAGTGGCCTGGAAGAGAACAGGAATCTGAGGGCCAAGTCACAGAAGAGCAACCTCGTTCTGAGAAGAGTTTGGGGTAGAGAAAAGAGCTCATTGCCTAGAAGACAACCCCAAATGGTGTGATAATAATGTGTTTGGGCTAATGTTTTAGACACAGACCCACAAAGACGCATATGTGTACATGTTCACATGCCTTGGACCTTTTGATAAATTTGTAATAATTATAGGAGTAATTTTATTGAAACTTTCTACATGACAGGCACTGTGGTTTACATTCATTAATCAGCTCAATTATCACAACAACCTGATGAAGTGGGTACTATTATTTATCCTCATTTTTCAGTTGAAGAAACTGATGCACAGAGAGGTTTAGTGACTTGGCTAATGTCACACAGCTAATAAATGACAAAATCAGGTTGGGCTAATTCCAAAGCCTATGTTTTTCAAATAATACTTTGCAACTCCGTAAAAAATGTACAAATAGAAGTGTGTACCCTTGATTCCTCTGTGTGAAATACAAGAAGTGTCCTCTTTCATTCATCAGTGGTTTATACTTATGACATATCTGGTAGAAAGACAAGTGAGCTTGTTTGTTTTGAGGAGTAAACAGGACTTGCTGATCATTTTCCCACACATGACTGTTGAACGGGAAGCAACAGACACAGTGGTTCTCTTATGAAACTTAATCTTCCTAAAAATTTTATGAGGTGGGTATTCTTGTCTGTAGTTTGCAGAAGGAGAAACTGAGGCTAGGAGAGATTAAAGGGCCTTCATCCCTATTCAGGTTCTAGCCTAGGTGACGCCAAAGCCCAAGAAGGCATTTTTACCCCCAAACAAGGCAGTCTGTCTCCCAGTGTTGAGTTCTGAAATGCGATCCATTTGGCTGTTGGGTTGAACAAGAGAGCTCGTATGTGGCCTGGCCTTGCCCCGGATCAGGTGTGCTCATTGAGTTGTGACTTCTTGGGACTTCTGTTTGTCTCTGGCAATTCCAGGGCTCCCAGGCCCAGCAGCTCAGCAAGTACCAAGAAGCAATCACATTGAGTCCACAGGAATCCAGAGAGCAAGCATCAGCATTTGTGCCTTGGAGGAATTTGGCTGATGACTGAGAAGTCACAGGCCATGCCAGCTTCCTCAGAGGACAGAAGGACATGAGTCATGGCCCCCCCACCGACCACACACCTGGGGGAAGCACATTTGCAGCCATGTGTTCACCATCCTTGTGCAGACGGCAAGGCTGATGGAGAGTGAGCAGAGGTGAAAACAGGCTAGAGTGATCTTTGTCTTCTCTTTTAGCTGGGAAGATGCTGACTGCCGGCTTTCCTATTGCTGTTAATGATGTGTAAGTACAAATTATTACGACTGCACTTTTCTTAATGCACCCGTGCAACATTTGTTCACTCAATAAACATGTGTTAGCTAGTGGGAAGCAGCAGCATAGCACAGGGAGATCAGCTCGGTGCTTTGCGACGACCTAGAGGGGTGGGAGGGAGGCTCAAGAGGGAGGGGATTTGGGGATATATGTATGCATATGGCTGATTCACTTTGTTGTACAACAGAAACTAACACAGCATTGTGAGGCAATTATACTCCAATAAAAATGTATAAAAAAATAAAAATTTAGGGCCTCCCTGGTGGCGCAGTGGTTGAGAGTCCGCCTGCCGATGCAGGGGATACGGGTTCGTGCCCCGGTCTGGGAGGATCCCATATGCCGCGGAGCGGCTGGGCCCGTGAGCCATGGCCGCTGGGCCTGCGCATCCAGAGCCTGTGCTCCGCAACGGGGGAGGCCACAACAGTGAGAGGCCCGCATACCGCAAAAAAAAAAAAATAAAAAATAAAAAATAAAATAAAATAAAAATTTAAAAAGATAAACGTGTTGTGGGTCTGCTGTCATCAAGCATTTGCAGTAGTGATATAGTCTAGTGGTTAAGAAGGTAAACTCTGGCGCCTGTCTGAATTGGGTTCAAGTCCTACCCTTGTTCAACCTATAGTCTAGTAAGAGTCTGCTGCTATTCCTACTTGTGCTGTTATTACTTAGGTCTCAGTGGAAGTCCTAAGCTGGGTGCTAGGGGAAGAGGGATAGTACTCAAGGAGTGTTCCCGCTAGAAGAGGCATTAAGACAAGCACACAGATAGCCTGTGATTGTGAAATAGGACACATGCAGAATATGGCAAGGAACCTAACAGGTAATTCAGAGTTATAAGCCCTGTTCCTTTCATATTGTTCCTTTGGAGGGTCTCATATTTACATATAAAACATCGTTGCCAGAGTCCTTTATTAAAGGAGCCTCTGAGCAGTCATTGATTTTTTAATTGTTATTATAAAAATAAAACATGTTCAGGGCTTCCCTGGTGGCGCAGTGGTTGAGAGTCCGCCTGCCGATGCAGGGGACGCAGGTTCGTGCCCCGGTCCGGGAGGATCCCACATGCCGCGGAGCGGTTGGGCCCGTGGGCCATGGCCGCTGAGCCTGCGCGTCCGGAGCCTGTGCTCCCCAACGGGAGAGGCCACAACAGTGAGGGGCCCGCGTACCGCATGCATGCATGCATGCATGCATAAATAAATAAATAAATAAATAAAAACATGTTCATTTTTGAAACTTTGAAAAGTACAGAAAGCATTTCAGAAATTTCTTATAATTCCATCATCTAAGAAACCATAGTCAATATTTTGCTACATATCCTTTTATTTGCATTTTTTCCAGAAGTATTTTTGAGCTCTACTTTTGGAGCCTCTATTCCCTTAGACTTGGTAGCACATTCTTTTGACTTTGCCTCACGAGGCAAATCTTTATCCTTTGAAGGTAGGTTGGTGTTTTGGAACATTCTTAAGTTGCCAGGAACCAGGTTTGGCAAATTTGGTTAGTGATCGAGCTGAAGGCATGTTGCTTTCGGTCCAAACACAGAATGGTAAAGAAATGAAACTCATTTTATTAGGTGGCTTGTAAAATAGCACTAACAACCGTTCCAGGGGTAGCTTGAGATTGAGTTTGCCACAAGCAGTGGCTTAGAAATAAAGGATCTCATGGAAGGCCAGAATGCTGGGCTGGACCACTTTATTTTTTAATTGTTTTTTTTTTTTGGCCGCACTGAATGGCATGTGGGATCTTAGTTCCCTGACCAAGGATGGAACCCACGCCCCCTGCAGTGGGAATGCAAAGTCCTAACCCCTGGACCACCAGGGAATTCCCCATTTTTTAATTGATTTTTAATTTCTGTGTGGCTTTGGCTTGCGTACATGCCAAAGTGGATTTTCCTTCTGAAAGACTTGGGCAGTGATAAGACTTCTGGAATTTTCTGTGATCCACTCAGGAATATATTTTAAAACAACAGTAAGAAAAATAAAAAACTGTTAACACTTTAATTGTATAATTCATAAAAATATTCTACTTATACAAACGAAACCTTAAAGATATGGCTACACTCCTTTTTGACCACCATATCCAATCCTAAACCCCCTCCTCTCTCTCCAGAGGAAATGAATACAATGATCAGATTGATGTGCAAATTTCCAAAATTTTTTATGTTTGTGTGTATACATATACATTATACATATGTACTATATATATCAAACATATCATTTTTAACTAAATTGTGTCATGGTATGTGTGATTCACTGCTTGCATTTTTCACTCAACTAAATGAAAACTGACCACTTTAACGGGGACAAAACATTTAAATATTTAAGTTCTGGTTCACTTCCTTTTGAAATAAGCTCTTAACTTTATGAACAGGCATTGGGAGAATTTAGAATAGTCAGAGAAGTCAGCAGAGGCACATAAGAACTTCCACACTGAGCTAGCCCTAGAATTTATCAGCTCATTATTGTGTGTCTGACAGTGGCACCAAGGAATGCGGTGGGTAGTATGGGCTGAGATCAAACTCCAGGACTAGAGACATCCTAAAACATTCCCATTATTCTTCATGCCCCATGCTGCAACTGTCCTCCACGAATGTATCAGGCTGCTTAAGAACCTATTTCTATTTCCACCTTGCTTCATCTTTAGGGGATAATGAATTCAATGAGTTATATCTGCTGTGAGAAAGATGTTTGCATACCCATTGTCACCATCTGCTCTAGAACATTAACTGGGTTTTGTCTCTTATCTTCACATATCTTCATAGATATCAAAAGAGGATTTTGGTTCAGGGAAATGTGTGTAGACATTCTCTTGTTGCTTCCACTTGGCATGAACAGTAGAGGGAAGGATTAAAGTTGGGAGCCAAGAGTAAAAGCATCAGAACTAAACTGGCTGGCATGGAGGTACACGGATCCCTTGGTTTTCTCCAACCTCTTCCCAAGGCAGATGTCACACACCTCAGCCAGGATCTGTAGCAGCTCCACAGTTTGGGGAGGAACAAGAAAAGGAACAGAGCTGGTAATGCCACGTCTCCCACAAGAAAAGCCTCCCTTGGGTGGTATTTTAGGACATTAGCTCAGGCTGCCTTGTCCTCAGTCATCTCACTGGCATTTAAGTAGCCCCTTGGGTTACAGATCATGGCAGGTGCTGGGAAGTAAAGAAGGCCATGCTAAAAATACCCAGCCTCTTCTGGAACTTGGCTGGCAGCCGGAGCTCCCTCCTCCAGTGCCAGGACCTTAGAAAAAGAACAGAGAATTTCCTTCACCTCAAGCAGCAAGAAAGGTCTGGCTCCCTCCTCCACTGAAGTGACTGAGGTGGAAATTGTCCTCTGGAGAAAACATACTCAAAGATGCATTTCTACTGAGAAATAGCAATTTCTACCAAATCAAGAGAACAGGCTCTCTTAAGGAGAAGCCAGGGTTCCAGTAGAAAACACTTGGAGAGAAGGATTTTGCTAGTCAGGCAAGAAAGGGTCTTTACAAAAACAAGCAAGTTCACTGCCTACTTTCAGTATCCTAGATCCACCCCTAGGCCTCCAAACCAAATCATCTCAACTGAAAACGAAGTTGTTGGCAGTGGGTGGGCATAGGCACAGGAACAAAATTTTAGAAATCCCGGTTTCGACTTGACCTAATTCAGCGGCCCTCCTAGAGCCTGGATGGGTGGGAGGCAGACCTCAGTTCCATCAGGAGGCACCGGGGTTGTCCATATCCACGGTATTTTTCATCAGGTTTCACGGTGTGCAGAGTAAGCGTGGAGCTCTGCTTACCACTTGGGAGGCTGCAGAGATCACTTTCACATATGTTCCTGTTAAGGACATCAGTGGAAACTTGAGAACCAAGTATAAAAATATAAAAATGAATAGGTGGCATCCAATACAAAAGAATGTAGGCATTGCCAGGAAGCAATGATTAAAACCATTCCAAAGCTTCGATATGGCTCCTGAGGCTGGCTCAAGTCTCTAGAAGCCTGTAGATGCTTTCATGTCTGCCCAGGCTATGGTTTGAGGAAGCACTAGATGCTGTCCTGACCACATATTTTGTCTTCATTTTCCCCCAAACATACGGCCTGGATTGACTGGTGACTCATTCCTTTGCCGACCCAAAAGTTTTGAAAGAAGGAGATGTAGATCTCTCACAATTACTTCAAACTCTCCCTTCGAACAAAATCAATGTACTTGCCTATCTCTATGAAGATGTCCTTCTTGTCCAATCTTGGGCCATAAACAGGAGAGTAGGCAAGGTTGCGTTGGCCCAACCGTCCTTTTTCACCAGGTTCTCCCATCATCCAAGAATGAGGGTGCCTTTAGGAGCCTGGGCTGCAGTCCTGAGCTGGCCCACGAAGGGTGAGACACTCCTTCAGTCCCAGTCTCATTACTATCACCTTTTAATCATGTTCATATGTAGAAAAGACCTCTGGTGGTCCCCTCTCCTCTCCTCTTCACCTTATAATGTGTTGCTTTTAAATATGGAATCAAATATTCATATAAAAACAGGTTGGGAATGGTTAATGAAAAGAGCACCATTGCTGGGAGCTGGGGCATCCACGTCTTCGTTCCTGCACAGCCACCTCCCAGCTGGATGATCTTGAGTCATCACCACCTTTGGTTTTCTCATCTGTAGAGTGAGGATAATAGCACTCAACCTGATGCTGTCATCAGAGGTTGTGAGGAAGAGAGAATGAACTTGAAGGTGCCTTCTAAACTTTACATCCATAGGGAATAGTGCCATTCTTGAGACAGCTGAATTTCACATGTCGGCTCGATTAAACCTATACATAGTTGCTGCTGTTTAAAGAAGATAAGATGTAAGGCAGGAAAACTTATGGCCTTTTTTTGTACTGGGAGAACCATTTTGCCTGTGCAAACCCTCCAGGTAGCAAGAGTACTCGGGCCTCGCTGCAGAATCAGGACCAGCTGTGTGTCACTAAACAATGAAGGAAGACATTCACAATGGCCTAGACCTTTCTCAGAGCTCCAAACCCTCCCTGGAAACAGGGCATATTTTCCTCGGGTTTTTGATGGTAGTACCACAAACCCTCAAGAAAGAAAACACTCTTGTGTATGAGAAGAACATGCTGCATCTTGTTCCATGGGACATGACACGCTGCATTCCAAAACTCAGTGCAAGAAGCAATTGTCTGTCAACTTAATTACAGATTCTTCACTTTCCCTTAGTTGCTTGAGTCAGCACTGTGGACTCTGGGGGTGTCATGGTACACAGGTAGAGAGGAATTGCTGCTAAGCAAGGTGGGACTATCAGGTAATTAGGTTTTTGTTTTGTTGTTTTAAACAAACAGACCCTGATGTACATATTCAAGTGAGTCTTTCTGTTAAAGGTGCCGCATTAGTAAGCTGTGCTCATGTTGACTCTTTTCTAACCAAATATTGGGAAATGTAGTCTGATAAGTATGGGCGCTCTAATGGGAGGAAAGGGACAGTGTATTTAACATTAAAGCTCTCCTAGAGAACCTGTGATATGTTCCTCACAGCTATAGGGGGGCCCAGGCAGCATTTGGGACCATGGTAACATAGGTGGAAAAACATATTAAATGACCCCCAGAAAGAGGGTTTTACCCTGCAATATACATAGATGCTTTTCCTGGAGGAAAAGATCCATGTCCTTACCCACCTTCCCTGATCCCATAAATTCTAGTTAAATGCCTTGCACACAAAAGGTGTTCAATAAAGGTTCTGTGGAACCTTTGTCCTATCCTATCACAATACTTACATTCATTCTTCAGAAAGTAAAACATAGAGTCCCTATTTTGAGTGGAAATAAGTCTTTTGAGCCTAGTTTTGTTGTGGTTCCTTCCCAGATACTGTTTCTCCTGCTTACTTGTATGGTTAATAGCCAAGAAACAGTCATTCAACAAACATTTATGGGGAGATGACTGAATACCAAGCACAGGAGAAATCTCCTGGAAATACCAAGGACATTTCTTGGTGTTCACCCAGAACCTCTGGACCAAGGATCCTGTGCAGGCTCCCACACCACCACGATTTGGTCAGTTTTTTAACTTTCAAGAAACACAGACTCTCTCATGTAACCTCAGGAAAGAAAGAGAGTGATTATAAGGACCCCTGGAACTGAGATTTGGTCATCATCTCCCAGTCTATTTCTTTCAGTGGTGCTTCTGTTTATCTTCATATGTCTACTCCATTCTCTTTCTCTACAACCAGACTTCTCTGCTTCCTCATAACTTAAACGATACATGGCCTATTGTGGTATATTAGGAGAAGCTAGTTATGCTTTGGTAACAGATAGCCCCCAGATCTCGGTGGCCTAAAATAGCAAAGTTTTTATCTCACTCATACTACCTGTCCACCAAGGGTTAGTTGGGGAGAGAGGGAGATGTCTACTTATCACAGCCACTTGGGAACTCAGACTGACAGAACAGCAACAACCTTGAAAAAGAACATGGTAAGGCATATACTAACTCTTATGGTGGCCACCATAAGTCACTTTGGCTCACATTTCTTTGGCCAAAGCAAGTCAAATGAAAAAACAAAAAGTCAAATGACCACACCTAACTTAACTGGGTGGGGATGTGCAATCCTACCAAGACCTGACTGGGAAGAAAGCCCAAATATCTGTGAATAGCCTTAATCACTCTCATACAAGGCATCTCTGGCCCAAGATTGCAGCCCCTTTTTTTTCAGCAGCCTCAGCTATTGATTCATATTTTTCATGCTCCTTAGTTCAAACTACAGTGAAAGAGAAGCTGAGGGATGCAGTCCATCTCTGCCTGACAGGCCACAACACTAGGTCCCTGGTTAGCCTATGGATCTTTCCTTAAGTCACAGCCAATCAGGTGGGGAACAGGGATATACACTGTATCCCATGACTGTCTAGCCCACCCCTCTTGATGCTATCCAGGGACCAGGAGATCTGTCTAGTGCAGAAGAAATTGTTGTTTAAGTCACAATATTTTGCTGGTCCTAGCCCTTGATAATAGAAAGGTCATGGATGGTGCAATCCATGAAGCTGGGTTGAGTCTGGCTGATTGAGAGTCATGGGGCAGAATCTCAACAGTAGTGAAATGGAAATGACTGAGTCCAGTTAACCTGCTATGTTAACCCACCAGTCTAGGGATATGGTACCAAGGGATTTTAAAAATTAGCTTTGTGCAGCTCCATTTCCACACTGGACACCACAGTCTTTGACCTCTGAACATAGCCCTAGGTGAGAGGGGCAGTGAGGGGAAGAGAAATGGATGGCTTCAGTTTACATAATAAGACCTGAACGTCTGAACCTGGAATTCAAGGCCCTTCATCATATACCACCCCCCCATCTATCTTTCCAGTCTCACGTCCCAGTTCACCCCCAAGTGAACCTACTGTCGGACCACCATCAAACATTCTCTTTTCTTCCCTTGGCTCATACAATACCCTCCACTCTATCTAACTGCTATCCTTCCGCTAAAATCAGTTTAAAAACCACCACGTTTCAGAGAAGTTTTTATCTGTCTATTCTGACCTAGTCATTTCTATTTCTTCCTCTGAATTTTTATAACCTTGCTCATGCTGGAACACCTGGATGGCATGGATGTGTCTGTCTTATTTGGGGATCCTGGAGCCTAGTGCCTGCCTGGCATACAGCAGGTGTTCACCAGTGGTATGTTTGAATGGATTGTAACACCAGTTCACTTAAGGAAACTTTAGCGCGTTCCTCTACTATGTTTGGCACAATGGAGAAAAGTCGGTAATATATGGTCCCTCTAGGAGTTTCTCTAGTTCAGTTGCCTCATTTTATAGATGAGAAAACTGAGGCCCAAAGAGGAGAAATGACTTGCCCTCTGCCACCCAAGCAACCACAATTTTTTTTTACATCTTTATTTGAGTATAATTGCTTAACAATGGTGTGTTAGTTTCTGCTTTATAACAAAATGAGTCAGTTATACGTATACATATGTTCCCATATCCCCTCCCTCTTGTGTCTCCCTCCCACCCTCCCTATCCCACCCCTCCAGGTGGTCACAAAGCACCGAGCTGATCTCCCTGTGCTATGCGGCTGCTTCCCACTAGCTATCTACCTTACGTTTGGTAGTCTATATATGTCCAAGCCTCTCTTTCGCTTTGTCACAGCTTACACTTCTCCCTCCCCATATCCTCAAGTCCATTCTCTAGTAGGTCTGTGTCTTTATTCCTGTCTTACCTCTAGGTTCTTCTATACATTTTTTTTCTTCTTAAATTCCATATATATGTGTTAGCATACGGTATTTGTCTTTCTTTTTCTGACTTAACTTCACTCTGTTTGACAGACTCTAGGTCTAATCACCTCATTACAAATAGCTCAATTTCGTTTCTTTTTATGGCTGAGTAATATTCCATTGTATATATGTGCCACATCTTCTTTATCCATTCATCCGATGATGGACACTTAGGTTGTTTCCATCTCCGGGCTATTGTAAATAGGGCTGCTATGAACATTTTGGTACCTGACTCTTTTTGAATTATGGTTTTCTCAGGGTATATGCCCAGTAGTGGGATTACTGGGTCATATGGTAGTTCTATTTGTAGTTTTTTAAGGAACCTGCATACCGTTCTCCATAGTGGCTGTACCAATTCACATTCCCACCAGCAGTGCAGGAGTGTTCCCTTTTTTCCACACCCTCTCCAGCATTTATTGTTTCTAGATTTTTTGATGATGGACATTCTGACTGGTGTGAGATGATATCTCATTGTAGTTTTGTTTTGCATTTCTCTAATAATTAAAGATGTTGAGCATTCTTTCATGTGTTTGTTGGCAGTCTGTATATCTTCTGTGGAGAAATGTCTATTTAGGTCTTCTGCCCATTTTTGGATTGGGTTGTTTGTTTTTTTGTGATTGAGCTTCATGAGCTGCTTATAAATTTTGGAGATTAATCCTTTGTCAGTTGCTTCATTTGCAAATATTTTCTCCCATTCTGAGGGTTGTCTTTTGGTCTTGTTTATGGTTTCCTTTGCTGTGTAAAAGCTTTTAAGTTTCATTAGGTCCCATGTGTTTATTTTTGTCTTTATTTCCATTTCTCTAGGAGGTAGGTCAAAAAAGATCTTGCTGTGATTTATGTCATAGAGTGTTCTGCCTATGTTTTCCTCTAAGAGTTTGATAGTGTCTGGCCTTACATTTAGGTCTTTAATCCATTTTGAGCTTATTTTTGTATATGGTGTTAGGGAGTGATCTAATCTCATACTTTTACATGTCCCTGTCCAGTTTTCCCAGCACCACTTATTGAAGAGGCTGTCCTTTCTCCACTGTACATTCCTGCCTCCTTTATCAAAGATAAGGTGACCTGGGCTTCCCTGGTGGCACAGTGGTTGAGAGTCCGCCTGCCGATGCAGGGGACACGGGCTCGTGCCCCGGTCCGGGAGGATCCCACATGCCACGGAGTGGCCTGGCCCGTGAGCCATGGCCGCTGAGCCTGCGCGCCCGGAGCCTGTGCTCCGCAACGGGAGAGGCCACAGCGGTGAGAGGCCCGCGTACCACAAAAAAAAAAAAAAAAAAAAAGATAAGGTGAACATATGTGCATGGGTTTATCTCTGGGCTTTCTATTCTGTTCCATTGATCTATCTTTCTGTTTTTGTGCCAGTACCATACTGTCTTGATTACTGTAGCTTTGTAGTATAGTCTGAAGTCAGGGAGCCTGATTCCTCCAGCTCCATTTTTCGTTCTCAAGATTGCTTTGGCTATTCGGGGTCTTTTGTGTTTCCATACAAATTGTGAAATTTTTTGTTCTAGTTCTGTGAAAAATGCCAGTGGTAGTTTGATAAGGATTGCATTGAATCTGTAGATTGCTTTGGGTAGTAGAGTCATTTTCACAGTGTTGATTCTTCCAATCTAAGAACATGGTATATCTCTCCATCTATTTGTATCATCTTTAATTTCTTTCATCAGTGTCTTATAATTTTCTGCATACAGGTCTTTTGTCTCCTTAGGTAGGTTTATTCCTAGATATTTTATTCTTTTTGTTGCAGTGGTAAATGGGAGTGTTTTCTTGATTTCACTTTCAGATTTTTCATCATTAGTATATAGGAATGCCAGAGATTTCTGTGCATTAATTTTATATCCTGCTGCTTTACCAAATTCATTGATTAGCTCTAGTAGTTTTCTGGTAGCATCTTTAGGTTTCTCTATGTATAGTATCATATCATCTTTTTTTTTTTAATTTTATTTATTTATTTATTTATGGCTGTGTTGGGTCTTCGTTTCTGTGCGAGGGCTTTCTCTAGTTGCGGCGAGCAGGGGCCACTCTTCATCGCGGTGCGCGGGCCTCTCACTGTCGTGGCCTCTCTTGTTGCGGAGCACAGGCTCCAGACGCACAGGCTCAGTAGTTGTGGCTCACGGGCCTAGTTGCTCCGTGGCATGTGGGATCCTCCCAGACCAGGGCTCGAACCCGTGCCCCCTGCATTGGCAGGCAGATTCTCAACCACTGTGCCACCAGGGAAGCCCCCAAGCAGCCACAATTTACTGAGCAATTTGCTATGTGCTAGACAAAACGCTTTTCATTCTTTATCTCATTTTCATCCTTGTAACAATCCTATGAGGGAAGAATTTGTATACCTACTTTACAGAAGAGAAAACTGAGGCTTAAAGAGGTTATAACATGGTTAAGGCCACCCTGCAAGGAGGTGGCCAGGCCAGGTTTAGATCCCAGGGTCTAACTCTGGGGTCTCTATTCATGCCCCCTATGCTGAGCCCAAGCTGGGGAGTCAGCCCCCAGTGGTCAACACATCTGTATATTACCCATAGGCCTTGAACTTTGTCAGTGCCCCAGTGGCTGGGTTCACATCTGGTGATTAAAGGGTCCTGGTGAATTTCTGTGCCATGCAGTACCTATGCACACAAATCTAATGTTCTGACCATCAGGTCAGGGTATTTTTTTTCCCCTCCTGGGCAGTTGGGTTAGTGAAAGAAACCTGATAAAATCCTGGAGAGGAACTTGATCGTTCTCTGAAGGACTTACAAGTTGTTTGGCCTGCCTAAACTGCTCAGATACCGTCCGGGGAATATTCGGTATCCATGTAGTACAGGTTGTGAATTATTCTGCGGGGACTGTTAACAAGACCCTCACCAGCTCGGCCTCAGCCAGTCTCAAGCAGGGCTTTGGGGCAGCCCCTTTCTTCCCCTCCCACCAAAGCTCTGAAAAGAGAAGGCTTTTCCCCAATGGGGGCTGGGAAGAGCAAGAGGTATAGGGAAATCCTCCTGCCTCTAAGCAGAGCTTACTCTACAGAACTGGGCCTGTTCCCTCCTCAGAGCTATAGCTGTGGATACAATGACTTGGCAGGGGTCACATTTATCCCATGTTTTGGCAACCTAGGACCTGAATACCTAACATGGAAAGAGACCAACTCCCTAAAATCAGTGTAAGAAAAATGATTAAAAGTTAGATATGGAAGTACCTCAGGGATCATCTACACCCCTGGATTTAAAGATGAGGGAACTGCAGCGCCGAGGCTAAGTCACTTGTCAAGGTCACAGAGCTGCTGGTGATAGAAACCAAAGACCAGGTTGCCTGAGTCTAAACTCAAGGGTCTTTCCCCTTAAACTCACACGCACCCACCTACACACCAACAAACTCACTCCACCCTTTGCAGAAGTATGGCACACAGGCACACGCAGAACTGAGTCAACTGGGTCCTATGTCCCTAAAGTATACGACTGTCCCTCCTCTGGGGGACAGGGCACCGCATAAGACAGATTCTCAGACATTCTGACCCGTACCAGCAGAGAAAGTCTCAAGAGCAGCACCCCAGACCTTCCTCCCAACTCTTCCTTTCTCTGCTCCAATTGAGTTTCCAGAACGTGAGAGCCCAGGCCGATACCCGGCAGTCTGGGAGCTGCCGGGAGAAGCGCGGGGCGGGTGTCCGGAGCGCACGGGCCCGGGCGCCGGGTACGGGGCCTGATGCTTAGCGCGCCCGGGTGGCGGCTCAAGGGGGCGACGAGCATCCACTACCTGCCCCTCTCCTCCGGCCTCCTGTGACTCAGGACGGCTCGACTGGGGACCCTAAAGGCGGGGCATGGACCCGGGGAGGAGGAGTTGCGGAGGGCGGAGGGCAGAGCTTAGCGCCTCGGCCCTGGCTCGGCCCCCGCGAGGCCCCGGTGCCCTCTCCCCGGAGTGCAGGTTTGGAAGGCAGGAGGCCTCGCCCGGCCGCCGCCTCGGCTGCTCGGGTCCCCATATATAGTCATATCCACCGTCAACTGGGAGGCCGGCAGGCAGCAGCAAATGGGCGAGCGGCCCCCGCGGGAGCAGCGGGGAGGGCGCAGGGGGCGGAGGGAGGAGAGGGGGAAAGGGGGCAGGAGAAAAAAGCTTTTCCAAAAAAGTATTGGCTGTCTTGAGGAATGCGGTCGCCCCCTTGGGAAAGTACATATCTGGGATCAGCAGGCGGCTGTGCGCTCGCACTCCGGATCGGCCTCCCCACCGCGCTGTTGCCTCCCCGCTCCCGCCGCCGCAGCCCCAGGGCCGCTTGCCGCCGCCACCATGGACGCCATCAAGAAGAAGATGCAGATGCTCAAGCTCGACAAGGAGAACGCCTTGGATCGAGCGGAGCAGGCGGAGGCCGATAAGAAGGCGGCGGAGGACAGGAGCAAGCAGGTCTGCCTGCGCCTTTCCGGCCCTGCGCCGGCCGGTCGCCCGCGCTCCGCCCGCCGGGGGCCCCCGAGCCCCGGGACCCGGGCCTCGCACCCCTTCCCGGCCCCTCACTCCGAGGACTCGGGGAGCCACCCCACTCCAGGGCGTCTGAGAAGGGGGAAGGGAAGAGCGAGACTCTGGCTTATTCTAACTTTTTCTCTCGTCTGGGGACGCTTATTTCCCTTTTCTGGTTCCCAGAGCCCGCGAAGTCCCTTCAAGTCCTAGAGGCACTTGATTCTCAGGATGAGAAATCAGTTTTGGATTCGGGGGCGGGGGAGAGGAGGAGGGTCGAAGGGAATCAAGTCCAGAAACTGTTAGAAGTTCTTCTGGACTTTTTGACTGGGGAGTATAAAACATTAAACTGGGAAGGGGGGAGCTGCGAGGGAGTGGGGAGGGACAGTCACACAGTTTGTTCCTAAAAACAAAGATGGACAGACTAGAGAGTACGGCAGGCCGGGAAGACGGGGGCGTTTTTCTGCACCCCCAAGTTGTGGGCTTGAGCCCGCTGAGACCTCCGCAGGAGTCTCGCCCCGGGGGCTGGGGTGGGGTGCAGAGTGGGCTCCGGGAGAGAGGAGGGTTACCTAGGGACCCTTGAACCCCAACTCGGTGGCGCCTCACACCCGAAGGGCCCCAGCCAACTCGGTGCGTGCGTGTGTGTGTGTGTGTGTGTGTGTGTGTGTGTGTGTGTGTCTAACACCCGGTCCGTGCCGGCCGGCCGCGCCCGCCCGCCGCCGCCCCCCAGCTCGAGGAGGACATAGCGGCCAAGGAGAAGCTGCTGCGGGCGTCGGAGGACGAGCGGGACCGGGTGCTGGAGGAGCTGCACAAGGCAGAGGACAGCCTCCTGGCCGCCGATGAGGCCGCCGCCAAGGTACCCGGGGCGCGCGGCGCGGCGCACGAATGGCTAACTCTGTCTCTCTCTCTCTCCCTCCCTGTCTTTCCCTTTCTCTCTCCCGCTGTCCCTGTCCTTCTGGCTCTGTGCACCCACACCCCTCCCCTGCGGGATCACGCTGCCTGCTGCACCCCCCCTCCCGTCCCCGTCCCCCACGGCCAACTCCCAGCTGGAAGATGAGCTGGTGTCGCTGCAAAAGAAACTCAAGTCCACCGAAGATGAACTGGACAAATACTCCGAGGCTCTCAAAGATGCCCAGGAGAAGCTGGAGCTGGCGGAGAAAAAGGCCACCGATGTAAGTGCACGCACACACTGCATCCCTCACCTCCTGCCCTGGTGGCCGCTCTGGGGTCACCACAGGGGCCAGAGAGCAATGGAGGAGGGTCACCTCCTCTTGCTGGAAACTCGCACACAGCCTGCCATGGCCCAGAGCACTGGATGCTGCCTCCGACTGCTACCGCACACGTTCATTTTTATTTCATCCATTCCTCTTTCTTTTTCTCCTTCTTTCCCCCACCCCTGGGGGTGGAGGGGGGTGGGTGAGAAGCTGGAAGAATACAGTAACTGAAATTGGTCTCTGGAGGTGAACCCTGCTCCATGGTGGCAGAAAACCTCCGAGGTGTCATCGCCGAGGTTTGTGCAAACGGAATGCCTAGTTTTCTCCACTTTCTTTCCTTTTGCCATCTCTGGTGGGTGGCAAGGCCTGGTTTTTGGTGGTGGGTCTAGTCAGACTAGAGATGGCACTGAAAAAATGGCATGGTGCTACTTAGAAGGCTAAGCTTGATGGTGGGCCACAGAAACACTTGAGGCCTCCTTACTCACTAAGGAAGCTTAATCCAGCCCTTAAGATCTGCCTGGGAAGACGATATTTGCTTGGGTCTGCAGTCTGAGGGCACTAGATCCAGAAAGTAAGCTGGGAGTTATATATAGCTCAGTGCTTTATATGGTATAGTGAGCTAGCTGCCCCCGACTCTCCTGCTCACCCCACCCCAACCTGTCAGCCGCTGACAACCACCACATAGTTTCAAGGATGATGCACGCACCACAAAAGCTCTGCCAGCATTTTGTCCACTGCCCTCTGGAATCCTTTTAGCCGAAGAGCTTGCCTCTTCTGCTGCATAAGTCAAGACGAGCATTATATTTCCAAAGGACCGACTTCTTTTCACACCATTCTAGAAGCTAATTAAGCCTAGAGGCCCAATTAGGAAAGAATTCGTTGGGAAGTTGGTTAACAATTTCAAGAATGTATGAGCACCAGGGAAACCTATGCCCAGAAAGTTGAACTACCAAGTGCAACAGCAGAATTTTTTGTATGAGAGTAAAGTGTAAATTGCTGGAGGGTCTGGGTCTTGAAATCAGTAAAGGCTTTCTGTGACATGAAAGGCACGAAATGTAATCCCTGAGTGTGCTTTGTAAATGAGAGATCCAGACACAGGAATTTAGAATCTGACAAAAAGAAAGTTTCAGTGAAAAGCAAGGTCCCTGGAAAGGGGGTTCAGGGAAACACTGATTTAGGTAAAATATTTAAGTTACAAACTACCTGGCTTTAGAAAAAGAGCCAAAAAATGCATATAACTCTGCGCCAGTTTTGTGTAATGTAGATCAGATGTCTGCTCCGTATATGGTTAAATGGAGGATGTCTGTCTCCCCGAAATTCTCCAGCAGGACGTTTATTTAGCTTTTTCAAAAGAGCCGCTGATAGATCAAGGAGAGATATTCCTTATAAGGAAAAGAATGCAGAGAATTTGAAAATAGCCCAGTAAGACTGAAAGCAAGAGAAGGAGAAAAATCTACTACAATTCTTAAGGGAAAAAAATCATAATTATTGTAACTATGTGGTTCTATCATGTCTTTATTGAAAAGTCTTGTTTAATGGTGCATTGGAATGAGGTGAGGCAGAAGTGGCAAAGAGGATATTTAAAGCCAGTTCGGTGGGGGAGGGCGGAGCCAGGAGGAGGGGGAGGTTTTTGAAGCTGTGTTCTTTTCTTTCCACTGGAAAACTATCCCTAATATGGTACACTTTTTTTTTTTTTGGTAGTATATTGATCATCTTCCCCTTTAAGACATTTTAGGTTGTTTGGAACCTGTAGGGATGTGCAAGACGTTTGTGAAGAAATGCTATATTTAGAGTGATTCCTAGCTAGTAAAAATAGTGATGACTTGAGGAGGAAGAGACAGATGTCACCAGAGAAAGGTAGGAGAGAGGTCAACTTCCTGAGGTAGAATTGTATTACATTTGGGATTAGGACATTGCACTATTACTCACCAATGTAAAACATTTTCACATTTTTCTACTACTAAAAACATTTTTCTATTAATTTTCCAACACACTTTACAAATCCTATTCCAGAAATGGGCTCTTCCTAGCTTGAAAGGTTGTAATTTGCAAGGTCGGATCTCTGATGGTTTTGTTTTGAATTTTTTGTCGTCCCTCCACATAAGTGAGGCTGAAGGGGATCAAGCGCTCCATTTTCTCTCTGGCCCAACCCCTTCCCCAATAACTGTGATGTCTCTGACATCTGCAGTATGTGAGTCTTTATTCCCTGTAGGTCTTTGCTTTCTAAATCAGTGATTCTCAACCTTACCTAAACAATCACCTAGGATGGTTTTAAAACTTAAAATCCAGGCTGTACCCCAGGCCAATTAGAATCTCTGGGAGTGGAATGCAGGCATTAGTATTTGTTAAATACCCAGGTGATTCCAATGTGCAGCCAAGGCCGAGAACAACTGTCCTAAACTCTTGTATAATGACATCAGCGTGAAAATGAACTCACCTGAAACTGACTTTCCCAGATGTTTGAAAAGCAGGACATTAAGTCACTAGTTGGCTGCTTAGAGCATTTGCACCTGTCCAGCAGTCTCTGCATCTCCTGGAGGCTCCCAGATGCCCCCTTCTCCTGCCCTCAAAGTTGGAGGCCCCCAGTCTGTACTCTTAGGGAAGCAGTTGTGACCTCCCTCCTGACTAGATGAACTGTGTGGAAACAAAGCTAGAGGCTCCACCTACAGGATGTGAGGGCCCATGCTGGGCTTTGTGAGAGTCTCAGCAGAGGGAGGCTGTGAGAAAGTCCATAGCAAATGAGTCAGAAAAGCAAGGAGCTTCCTCATTAGGGCTTTGGCGTAGGAGGGGGTTGTCAAGTGTGTTTTCTTTTTCTTCATTATTCCCACACTTAAACATATAGGAACTGACTTGAAGGGCCTTCTGTGAGAAAGATGAGGAAAGAAAGCTGTGAGACTTAGAAGACATTTAAAAACGTAGCCGAAGGGGAGAATTGGCAGAGGGTGGTTCCCAAAGATTGTGTCCACTTTGGTTTTCATCCAGCTGTAGCCAGACGCTCTCATAGGGTTCTGTAGACTTCCTTGGTGTGCCTTTTAAGACATCTCAGTCCGGCCCAGAATTGGTCAGATTCCAGAAGATCTCAGAGGCTGATCTAAAACCAGAGAAGGTTGTAACTAGAAGGGACCCTTGAGATGATTGTTTTTGTGGAAAGGAAAGTAGGTCCCAGATAGGCTGGAGGGCTTGAGGTCCCACAGCTGGTTATAGGCTGTAGCCTGACTCTTAAGACAGTGCCTGTGTATTTATTAACTAAAGCTATCATTTGAGTTAACTACGTACAAGGTATTGTGCTTAGTGCTTTCTGTCATTTCATAATCCTCACAGCAGCCCTATGAAAAACGTACTACTATTAACCGTGCTTTTACAGATGAAGTCAAGTTGTTTTCCGTCACACAACCAGGAGAGAACCAAAAGCCAGATTCTAACCTAGGGAGACAGCATTTAGGAGGTTTAACCTCTATGCAATATGTTAATGGTTTTCCCTTCATGAGTTTGGAGGGAAGGAGAGTTGTTGTGGTTAGGATCTTGTGTTCTGGGGTTCTTTACATCGAGGAACAATCCCTTTGGGGGTACATTCCAGCCCCAAACCCCTCGCTCGGCTTCTCTCCTTCCTGGGCATGGGAAACTGGCAGTCCCGAGCGGAGCGCTCGCGCCGCCAAAAGGCGGCACCGTCGCCCTTTGCAGCCAAATCCGTTACTCCGGGTTTCCCACGGCGCAGGGGAGGGGCGCTGGGAGTCGAAGTAACAACCTCGGCGCGTTGGCCACCCTCCCGCTCACCAGGTGCCCCGGCAGCCTACGCACCGCGCCTGTCAGCCCCGCGGCCCTGAGCATGCGCGGTGCCTCCCGCGGTTGGCGAATTCCCGGGGTCCGCGGCGCGCGCCCCGCCCCGCCCACTGGGCCCGCCCCCGGCGCTCGCGCACCCGCCTGCGGTTCGCCTGCGCAGCCTAGGAGGTCGCGACTTCCGGGCTGTGCCTGGGCCGCAGGGGGCGCTGCCGTGGCGCGCCGCGGCCTGGGCGGGGTGGCCAGGCGGTCGGAGTGCGGCAGGAGCAGCGGCGGCAGGAGCGCAGCAGCCGGTCTCTCCCGCGGCAGTCCTCCAGCCTGCCGGCCCGCCGCCGCCCGGCGCAATGGCGGGGAGCAGCTCGCTGGAGGCGGTACGGAGGAAGATTCGGAGCCTGCAGGAGCAGGCGGACGCCGCGGAGGAGCGCGCGGGCAGCCTGCAGCGCGAGCTGGACTACGAGAGGAAGCTGAGGGAGACCGTAAGGGACCCACCCATCACCCATCCCCGGAGGCGCCTTCTCCCCAGTCGGCCTCACCGCGCCCCGCAGGGCCCCCGGGAGCCCACCTTCCCCCGCCACCCCTCCCCCCGCCTCGGGGCGCACCTGGGCCCGCAGGTGTCGGGCTCTGGGGAGGGGCGCTGCCTGTTCACTTCAGCCCTTTTCATCTCGCTGGTCTAAAGAACCGAGGGAGAATTAGTGGTGTTGAGAAGGTTCTGGAAGCATCTCTTTCCCAGAAGGGACTCTGTGTCTGGGGTGTTTGCGTTCGGCCCGGCGTCTCGGGTCCCCGGCATGTGCCCTTTGCGCTGCTGGCATTATTTACTCGGAGCGTGGGGACGGAAGAGGTCTCTCCTTTTGGAAATCCGTTCTTTTGGGAAGGGCGCTAACAGGTCATGTCTGAGGCATTGTCTGGCTTTGGGGCCCGGGGATGCTAAACTCCCCCATCCCTGTTTAGCCTTGGCTTCTTGAAAGCCTGTTTCTCTGGAGGTGGTTGAGACACTGACAGCGCGTGTTCTGACTTAGTATGCGGCCCTTTGCCCTTCCCTTTCTTAATCATCCCTCCTCCCAGGTTCTCCTGTACAGGTAGATGTTCCTTTGTTACCGAGTCTTGAAAAAGTTGGCTAAATAGCTACGATTATTGGGTGTTTTCTCCTGCCGGCTTCCCCTCCCCCACGTTGAGTGTAATACCTGGCTTCCTTCTTTTCCACTAAGGCAAATGCATCCAGCACACCGGAACAGGATTTCAGAGGTAGTTAAGGCATTTGCTGTTTGTTGATTTTTGAGTGTGTGTGTGTGTGTGTATGTGTGTATGTGTTTTAAATCAGGATACTCAAACACCTTGGGAATTTTATGACAAGCGCTCATGTGGGGTCCTTCTGTGCTTAATAGAGGCGTATTCTGAGTTGAGAGGTGTATGTAATGGCATTATGGCTGGCTGCAGAAGCTATGAGACCTGTTTTGCATAAAATACCTAGAAGCAAATGGGTCCTCTTGAAAGGAAGGCCTAACTAGATGAAGTTTCAGATAAAATAGGCAGGAACCAGGAAATCAATAGGCAAAAGATCATTTTCTGTAGAGGACAAGACAGCAGAGGTCCCATGGATGTCTCTGAACTTGGCCAGGCAATGAATGAATTCCGACTCCCTCTCTGACTGGCTCGCAGTTGTCCTTGAACCATTAGAACCAATAGAACATGATGGATAAGAACAAGAACTCTGGGCCCAGGCTGCTAGGATTTGAATCATTTAACTTCTCAGTCCCTCAGTTCCTCGACTGTAAAATGTGGGTAATGGTAGTGCCTGCCTGTTGTGAGGATGAAAAGAGTGTGTGTAAAGAAGTTGCAATGGTGCTTAGCACCCTAGAGTAAGTGCCTTGCATCAGCTGGTATTAGAACTGCTCCACACTCGGCATCGCTCATTGCTCCTTTGCGTTCAGTTTACCAGCTATCAAAGGGTCTTAAAGATGGGCTGCTCATTTCACTACATCTTAAAACACTCCACTTCAATGCTTCTAATCAAATTTTTTTTCTTCTTTTTTCAACTTGAACGGAGAGAGGACACAGGCAGGCTAGAAGGAATGTTTGGTGGGTAGAAGTGGTATTAGTGGTGGAAGTCGGTAGAACTCCCCTCCCCTGCTAAGAAAGGGAATATGTGGTCCTGTACAGGAGAGCCTCTTATGGACTGTTGGCCTGGTGATTGATATTAGACACAGAAGATAAATTTTATGAAGGGCACATTGTTACTATTTTACTCACCTTCTCTCTTGGGCTTAGTTTTTATGACAGTACTCTTCCTGGGCCAGTTGGGTAGAGATAATGCTTTCGTTCTTTTCAAAACTTTATATTAAAAGTGGTTTAGCTTCAAAATTTTTAAAGTGATTTTTGAAAATAGTCTATCTGGATGATTGGATGGGCACAGAACTTTTTATGACAGCAACTTGAGGACTGGGTCAGACCACTGAAGAGAGAATTTCAAATTGAGAGGTGTTCCTAACTTATGAAACTGGAACTTAAAGGTAGCTAATTGAAGGTGGTTTCTTGGTAGTTGTCAGGCATAGCTGTGAGTTAAGCTAGCAGTCACAGTTTCTCTTGGCAGCAAAGATAAAAATTTAGTGACAAAGTCATGAGCCACTGCAAAAAATATTTGGAGAGTTGGCCCTAATTCACATTCTCAAAGATTCAGACAGGCTGTAGTTAATTGGCCCTATTACAACCAGCACTTAACTTTGGAAAAAGCAGCCATCCCTTTTTTTTCTACTGGTTTGTTTTTCCAAGGTGTGTGGGCCCTTCAAAATTTTGGAATGAGGCTACTTTGCTTGATGTAATGGTTGACTCCAGATCTTGTGACCCGCTAGGGTTTTGTTTGTCTTTTGTCCTTATCAAAGAGGGAGCAAGAAGAAGGCAGTCTGCCTTCCTTCTTTCTGTATGGTACACAGCAAACAAGGGGACTTAACAGTTGCAGCCTGTAGGTTCTTAATTGATAACTTTATTAAATCACAGGAAAAACCAATTTACAAAAATTCCCAGCCCTTCCCCTCTTTAGAGTTGGTAAATATTTCTGAGAACAGGAATCTAAAAGTGCATTTCATGCCCCCATTGGCCCCCACAGCGTGGCAGTAGCTGGAGTGTATATATACTCTGGCTTTCTGCTTTCATGTATAGGCAAGGCGAAGGCACTACAATGCCCTGTTCACATC
Source organism: Mesoplodon mirus (assembly GCF_964341445.2). Lineage (NCBI taxonomy): Eukaryota > Metazoa > Chordata > Mammalia > Artiodactyla > Ziphiidae > Mesoplodon > Mesoplodon mirus. The sequence continues at coordinate 53,434,763 of NC_138979.1, forward strand.
CCTTCTCACTCATTACACAAATATGCCTCGTGAATTACAGGCTTTGGTGCAGATAGAGAGGTTGTTTTTAACTCTTATCCATGGGAGTGCCCCTTAATGTCATCCGTGTTTTTTTCCCCTTTCCTTACCATATAAGGGCAGAAGTTTAACTTGGCTGTAGTGACTTGGGTCTTACACAGTAAACTGGGTGAAACTTTCTCTGTACAACTACAGTTCGTATGAAATAAAAAGACCTGACCTTTGATCATCCCATGCAGTACTTCAGTTCAGGTAGGACTTCGAACATGCATTCCAGAGGATTTATTTTTAGGATATAATATTATTCTCCTACAATTATTTCTTCTTAATCCTCTAACGGAAATACTTGTTTTTAAAGTAAAAATCATTGCTTTTTTTTTTTTTTTTTTTTTTTTTTTTTTTGCGGTATACGGGCCTCTCACTGCCGTGGCCTCTCCCGTTGCGGAGCACAGGCTCCGGACCTGCAGGCTCAGCGTCCATGGCTCACGGGCCCAGCCGCTCCGCAGCATGTGGGATCTTCCCGGACCGGGGCACGAACCCGTGTCCCCTGCATTGGCAGGCGGACTCTCAACCACTGCGCCACCAGGGAAGCCCCATTGCTATTTTTAAATTGTCTTTAGTTATATTGGCTAGAACACCTGGATTTCATGAAATTCTAGGCCCTGTAAAAGTTCTCTTTCAAGTCAGACTTGGAGTAACATTTTGCTATATTGTGTGGGCATCCCCTTGATATCTGTTGTAGTTTCTTAGGTAGCTGGTACCTTGTGGAAGGGATTGGGGGGCACATGCAGCTCGAAGGCACCTCACACCTGTAGAGCGCCTGGTGGTCGTTTCACAACAGATCTGCAGGAGGACAGTTGGTAGCCTTTACTAATATAGCAGTCTCTTTTCTGAGTAGTTCATTACACGTTGGGACACGATAGCAGTTTTGAAATGAAAGCAACTAGCATCCCAAAGACCTCACCAGCAGTGTCAACACACGCGCTGTCGTTAGAAGCTAACCCAGTACACTGTGGGTGATTTCCATGCCTGGAAATAATTTGCGTCTGGGGTCTTGACCCTTCCCAAATGCCTTGTTATTTATATCTGCTTTTGAAATAACAGATGGTCATGTGTCTCTAGGGTTTGTACTGACAGAGGCAACAGCCAGTTAAGTCCTAAGTAAACTGCCCAGGTGCTGTGATGGGAAGAACCTTAGAAAATATCTAAATAAGCCTCAGAACTCAGAGAATACATACCGGAAATAAAAGCGAGTGCAGGTGAGAGATGTGGGCCTTTTGAACATAGAGCATAATCCCCCCCGCAAAAAAAAAGTGAAAATAAGGGTGTCCTTAATTAATTTATGGAATTTAGTATATCTTGAATTCTAGAGAACCAAACTAAATTGCGATCAGACCAGTATGGTGAGGCCTGAGAAGCCAGTGAGAGCCCAGGTTTTTCCCGGGGGAAGCTTATGTAGAGATCCATACACCCCAGACACTGCTTTCAGATCTGGGCTGTTATCTACAAGCACCTTTGCCCATCCTGCTCTGAAACCTCTGGGGCAGCAGGCGTTGGTTTCTGGGGTTGAGAACAAATGTTCTGTGTCCTTGTGTGAGCTGGTACCCCCCTGATGTTACTTGATGATGTTTTCAATTTTATTCCACACCTTTTTTCAAAATGGATTGAGAGGACTTGTTTAGCAGATGATATTCAGTACAGTAACTGTTCTTCTAGTCCTGGTTAGGTTCTTTCGCTGAAGGCCTTCTTTCAGGTAGGGGGTTGGAGTCAGGCTGGCTGTAGAGAACCTGCTGCTCTGACGTCAGAAAGCAGAAAGACTCCATAGGTGAGAACCACCAGTTCCAGGGCTTCCACGAGGCTCCAGGAGGCCTTGAGAAGGGAGGCAGGCATGCCAGCACATGAGGACCAGGGGACTTTGTTGCTAGTCTTACCTCCCGCTGATGGCTGTGACCTGAGCATGTCAAAGATCCCTCCCTCTTCCTATTTTCTCTTCTACAAAGAGCTAGATGAGTGGTTCCCACAGGATTTGCCAGCTCTTTGGATGGTGGGTGGGGAAGAGGGGGGGTTGCTTTTTTATAGTGCAGATTCCTGTCCTCCTTTCTGACCTCTTGAATCAGAATCTCTAGGGATGGGGCCTGGAAATTTGTTTTGTTTTTGTTTGTTTTTTAAAACTTTCGGCTGCATTGGGTCTTTGTTGCTGTGCACAGGCTTTCTCTAGCTGCAGCCAGCAGGGACTGCTCTTCATTGCTGTGCTCGGGCTTCTCATTGCGGTGGCTTCTCTTGTTGCGCAGCATGGGCTCTAGGCACACGGGCTCAGTAGTTGTGGCTCATGGGCTCTAGAGCGCGGGCTCAGTAGTTGTGGCTCATGGGCTCTAGAGCGCAGGCTCAGTAGTTGTAGCACACAGGCTCTAGAGCACGGGCTCAGTAGTTGTGGCGCACGGGCTTAGTTGCTCCGCGGCATGTGGGATCTTCCCGGACCAGGGCTCGAACCATGTCCCCTGCATTGGCAGGTGGATTCTTAACCACTGAACCACCAGGAAAGCCTGGAAATTTGTGTTTTTAATAGGCATCTCCTGGTGAATTTGGACACCCAGCCAGTTGTGGGAACTGCTGGACAATGCCTAGGGACCCTTCCAGCTAAACATCTTAGACCCTGTTTTGTGGACCACCCACAGGTCTGTTCTCTGTGTTGCCCCTGTCCTGGCTCCTAGAACAGGTCTCCATTCCCAGTTGTTGTTCTGGTGCCGTATACGAGGCCTATTGACTGGTATTTCCGTAGGGCACAACCCCTAATGTAGGTTCTACAAAATGCTCCTGGGGAAAAGGAGTTAATGACCTTTATAAAACAGTATCAGAGCTAAGGGAAAGAACGGTTAGAATGGAGGTAATAAGAGGGAAGAGGGAAGGTTCGTATTGATGGGCGTTCCTCTTGGGTAGGGAGATCTTTCGTGCAGAGGCAGGAACGAACGTGGGGTGCTGTCTCCTTACTCTCTGATGCCCCAGGTGTGGGAGGCCAGGGACCTGGACTGGCCAGGCACCTGGAGGGTTCTTTCCCCGGAGTATAAACAGTCTCCTCTCTGTGAGTACAAAGTCCTTGAGGTTGGGGCCCAGATAGAAAACAGAACAGGAAGCTTAGAGTGTGGTGGCTACAAAAATTGTTTTGAAAATCTTGTTGACATTTCTCTGGCTGCAGCACCTATAACAAGGATATTTAAGAAAAGGGGGACAAATACTTCTGAGTACATGACCTAGACACTCTGCTGAGGTTTTTTTTGTTGGTGGTGTTTTGGGTGGTGGTTTTTGTTTTGCTCCTCATTTTAGTTTTCAGCTTTCAGGGTTGCTTGCTTGTTTTCCCCCGTTCATGAAATGAATAGAATTTTACTAGAAATGGAAAATATAGAAAAGAAATCTGACCTGACCCAAAAGTATACCCTTAGTGTATACCTCCTTCCGGTTTTGTTTTGTTTTGTTTTTTTACATGGGGCTAAAAACTTTTTAAAGTTCCCATACTTAAGAAATATGTTATCCCATGGGCTTCCCTGGTGGCTCAGTGGTTGAGAGTCCGCCTGCCGATGCAGGGGACCACGGGTTTGTGCCCCGGTCCGGGAAGATCCCACGTGCCGCGGAGCGGCTGGGCCCGTGAGCCATGGCCGCTGAGCCTGCGCATCCTGAGCCTGTGCTCCGCAACGAGAGAGGCCACAACAGTGAGAGGCCTGCGTACTGCAAAAAAAAAAAAGAAGAAGAAATATGTTATCCCTATTACCCTCATCCCTCCTCCAAAAAAATCCCATCATTCACCTGCCAGACCTGGTGGAGCCCATTACTAGCTGTGCAGCTGCAGTGATCTACTTTGTGGGCCAGTGCAACTGTTGACTGACCTTGGATTCATTTCACATTTCCCCCGCTCCCTGCCTCCATCAGCCAATTATTACTACACAGTTAATTTTTGAAGAGATAAAAGTGTATTTGCGTGTTTTTATAAAAAGTCTTTCACCATGATTGTAGATGCCCTAATCACCCCTCTTTCCCAGAGAGAACTTGACTTTTAAAATTTTACAAATCTAGATGAGCAAAGAGCAGAATGTTCTCGTGTTCCTTTACTTCAAGGCCATAATCGCAGACTCTAACTACATGTGCATTTCAAACTGTGTATCATGGGTCCAGAAACTAAAAAAGTTGCTTTTGTTTAAATTAGGTTGGTTTTACTCATTTTATTCAGTAGACCTTTACTGAGCCCATACTCTGTGCAGTGAATTGTGATTCCTTGCACATAAGAAGCTTACAGTTGAGTAAGGAAGACAGGACTGTAGGTAGAGAGCTAGCATAGTCCCAAAGTGCATGTTGTAGTTTTTAGAAAACTCCCAAGTGTCCTAAAAACCCCATCACCCCAGGATAAGCACACATTCAGAGTGGATGAGGAAACAGTACCAGATTAACAAATTCCATCTTTCACTTATGTGCATAATGTTTAAACAGCCATCGATGCAAGTGTATGTAATGGACCGGTCCAGGCTTGCAAGTGTTCTGAGGCTTATAGTAACAAATGCTCATAACTGTAGGTAACCATTGCATCCCCCAGAAAGAAGCATCTTATTTCAGAGATAGATACCAAGTAAAAAGAGTATCTGTACTGCTTTTCTTCTAAGAAGTTTGAAGCTCTTCTTGTAGCAACCTTGACTTGTGAGAAATTCCTGTAGGCATATGTCATATGTCACAAACGCTTGGGAAATTTGTCTTGGCCCTCTTCCAGTGTGACCAGTTATTCTAAAGGGGTGCTGAAGGGCAGGGGGCTTGCTGGGTTTTGCTGTGTCTCTGTATGGTGTATATTTTAGAACCACTGAATTTAAAAATATTTTAGTTCCTAAAATATTTAATAAAGCCCCTTTGAGAACACAATCAGCAGAAAGGAGAACTGAGACTCCTGAGTCCGAGTCCTCGCTGTGCTGCTCTCGTCTTGTGTGACTGAGCCTGGGTAAGTCCCATCGCCTCTGTCCACACCTCAGGCCCCACCGAGTGAGGTGGCTGTGATGAAGCTCCCCCTTAACAGGCAGGTAAAGCCAGCGTGTTGAAATCTGTGGAGGAAGAGAACCAAGTGAGAGAGTGTTGCTGATGGTCCCTTTGTCCGATGAGGAGGGTGTGTGTGGATCTGCATATACCCCAAGGTGGACATTCACTGGGTAGGTCAATGGATGAATGTATCTAACAACTCCGGAGTTGACCAGGGCTTGTAACGCACTTTAGGGTGGCTCACCACAGGGCCCAGGCTTCCCGTCTGGAACCAGTGTTTCAGTCTCAGCCCCTCCTGAAGGCACTACCGTCACTTTCTCTCCGACACTGAAATGCCTTTCACTCTCTACCCAGGCTGAAGCCGACGTAGCTTCTCTGAACAGACGCATCCAGCTGGTTGAGGAAGAGTTGGATCGTGCCCAGGAGCGTCTGGCAACAGCTCTGCAGAAGCTGGAGGAGGCTGAGAAGGCAGCAGATGAGAGTGAGAGGTGAGGACCCCTCGTTCAGCCCACCTGTTAGCACAGCCTTTCCTCTTGGTGGAACGGGAGGGCTTCTCTGATCATGGGCCTCTAAGAATTTTACAGTACCTTGGTGGCACTATTTCCTGACTTGATCCAGGTGCAACTAATGGTTTTGTTCATTTAACATTAGTGGGACACCTTTGTGCAAAGCACTGTTTTAAGCCCCAAGGTTACAAATAAAGACGCCATTCCTGCTCTCTCAGAGCTCACCACACAGCGAGGGAGATGGACGTGTAAACGGAAGGTTCTAGGGATGTGTTTTGGTTCTTTCATTCCTACTGACCATGGAGCAATTATGCATTTTTTTAAAAAGGATAACTTTATTTTAAAATATACCAAGGAAGCCGCATGGCACAGGGAGATCAGCTTGGTGCTTTGTGACCGCCTAGAGGGGTGGGATAGGGAGGGTGGGAGGGAGGGAGACGCAAGAGGGAGGGGATATGGGACTAGATATATATGTATAGCTGATTCACTTTGTTATAAAGCAGAAACTAACACACCATTGTAAAGCAATTATACTCCAATGAAGATGTTTAAAAAAAATAAAATATACCAAGGGGTCTCAGGCCGAGGTAAATACAGTATGGGCTGTCAGTTGTCAAATAGCCCAAGAAATGAGAGGAAGAGAAAGCACAGATAAAACAGAAATATGATCCACAAAAGTAAATTGTTTTGGACTTAGTAAAGCCGATAAGACACACGTGCATAGGTAAGTACAGTCAGATCTGCATGTCTGCTGAGCATGCTCCCACTATGACCTGGCTCTACCTGACTTATTACCCCAAGATTCAGCCTTGTGGTAGTAAAGGAAAACCAGGGCCATATCAGCCGTCGTGTATTCCACAAGGCATTTTCTCTCATGTTCAACTGTTCGAGTTCTTGTACTCATATTACTTGGAAGCACTCCAAGCAAGACTCCACAGGACTAGAGAGAGTTCTGCCCTTCGAGGGATGACAAAGTATTGTGATGTCTCAGACACTGGCATTGTGTTTCTGCACTGTGACCTGGGCAGGTGCACGCAGTCCATCATTTTGTCCGTTTCTCCATCTTTGAGGTGCATTTCTGCCCCCTGCCACCATGGATAAAGAATGATTTCAGACTTTAGGATTAAAGAAGCTCTTTAGCTGAAGTTGTCAGCTCATTATTCACTGTTGCTTATTGATTCTTTTCTCATCAAGAGTTTTGGAATTCTTAAAGATGACTCATCATCTCTTACAGTGTACATATAACCAACGGTTTTGTGGCTGGCTTCTTCCTGAAATACACTTGTTAGTGAACCTGAAAGGAAGGCAATCTGGCAATGTTAGACGTTGGAGTAAAAAGGTATTTAGAGATCATTTAGTCCAGTCCCCTTGTTTTACAGATGAGAAGACTAGGGTTCAGAGACTGGTGTGGCCTGCCCGAACTCTCAAAGAGAATTTATGGCCGAGCCAAGATGCAGGTTTCCTAAAATACATTGTAGTGCTTCATTAAAAAAAAAAAAAAAAAAAGTGATTTATTTATCTTACTGCGTACTTAGATATTGGTAAATGAATCCCGTTTTAACATAATTTGTTATTGCATAAATCTGTAATATATCATAGGTCAATTAACATTTTCTAAAACTTACCACCATGCTGAAGGATCCAAACGTACACATCAGCATAGAAGATGGTGTTGGTCCTGCCTCTCAACACCTCTATTATGAGTTTTATTAGAGGCAAAACTAAGTTTCTTCTCTAAAGTATAGGTCAACCCACATGAAATTGCCATTTTGCAGGTCCGATGTGGTCAAATACCATCAATTTCATTTGGTTCAATCTAATACTTACATTTGTGGCTAAAGGGGTAAGAACAGCTACTTTCTTTGTGGGAAGGAAGTACATGAAGATAAGTTTGCTTTCGTTCTAACTTTGGTCCATTTTTAAGGTGAAGCTTCCCACCAGAAAAGGGAAGAAGTCCCATTATTTATATAGCAGGTAAAGCTTGTTGACCTTCCTTGATTCCATGCCTCCCACATTCAAACAGGATCCTCACATGGTACCTTTCATTTCACATTAGCTGCCTGGACAGTGTCAACAGTATCAAAAGTGTAAGCTTTCATTCACAATAAACAGAGAGAGGGAAGTGTATGTCTTTTCTGCCTTCAGCTCTAGAAAGTCTTGTTTCATGGTTTGGAAGATAAAAGTAGCTCTGTGCTCTGTTTCGGTCTGTCAGTTACACTGAGCCTCACAAACCACTGTGGTGCAGCGTGAGTTCGTGGAGGTCGCCTCTAAATCTTGGGTCTTCCTGCATGTCTTTCTTCTCAGAGGCATGAAAGTCATTGAAAGCCGAGCTCAAAAGGATGAGGAGAAAATGGAAATTCAGGAGATCCAACTGAAAGAGGCCAAGCACATCGCTGAGGATGCCGACCGCAAGTATGAAGAGGTCAGATCCTGGGGCCCAAGGCCTTGTGGACTCCCAGGAGCGGGGGAGCAGTGTACAGCCTTGCGTTCTTCAGTGAAACCATCTGCTTCCTTAGCAGAAATGGGTGGTTTTGAGAAGCAAGAGTTCCTTTGTCCCCAGAAAACGGTTCTCAATTTTGATCCTGCTAGGGGATCAGTTGCACTGGGAAAGACCAAAGCTTTTTTTGTGCCCCCATGCCTCCCCCCACCTCCCACCCCAAACACACACACAAAGGCCAGGACAAAAGTTCTCTGGTCAGGAGAAGGGAGAGTTGGGCCTCTTGTGTTTTGTGGAAGGGACCTCTCATCCTGTTACCACGCAAGCAGTTCTCCCTACTGTGATTCACCTGGCACAGCCCAGTTCAGTCAGTGTAGAGACACAGACCATGCACTTGCTCCTTAGATTCATGGAGGCCTTTCTCTCTGTCCTCCTGTCTCCTCAAGGTTCACAGGTGAATCACCTCCTGGTCATGCCCCATGAAAGCAACCTCCTGTGATAACAGAGCCCACGTGATTGTTTTAAGGTTTTAGTTTTTCCCTTAATGTACTATGGCTATCCTGAAACAGCACTGACTCTTCATCATCATCATCTCCCATCTCCAGGTTACACTACGCCCACTAATTTTGAAATGCTTCCTAGGATCCCTTCTCTCTGGTCCTTTCTTCCACTGACCTCATTAGTCACCTCAGCAGCTTCTCATGTCAGCCTCTCTTGCTGTTTCTGTTGGCATTTGTAGCCTGCTGCACATAGAGGGAGTCGAGGTACAGAGCTCTAGATGGATGGAGTTCTCAGGATGGTTTTCAGTCTTGTCTTGCAGCCCCGCCTTTTCAGCATAAAAGGCGTCATGTCTCATCACACTGCTAGTTTGGAGATTGTGAACTTCATCTCTCTCCCTCCTTCCACACTTGGTCTGGCTGCTATGTAACTATACAGGCGTCACCTGGGTAGGACTACAGATGAGCCAGCCCACCCATAACTAACCACACTGGGTCTTGGTGAGCAGAAGCCTCTGGTCTCCTCTCCGTGGGCACGCCTGGTGGAGAGTCACTTCTCTCCAGTGCACGGGAAAGAGGATCATCTTGTTTAGAGGCAAAAACTCCTAGGGGCTGACGGATCCAGTCCTCACCCCACATGCCTCCTCAGAGCTTGGAAGCCCCATGGTGTGTGTGTTTTGTGTTTGTTCTGCTGCAGGTGGCCCGTAAGCTGGTCATCATTGAGAGTGACCTGGAGCGTGCAGAGGAGCGGGCTGAGCTCTCAGAAGGGTAAGCGGGCCCGGCGCCAGGAGGCTGTGTGTGGGGTGCTGCGGAGCAGTGACTAAACAGCATGACCTTCTGGCAGCTGCACATTGACCTGTTTCAGCTCCGGGCTCCTTAAGTGCTCATTTGACGGGGATGAGCTACGAGTATGGAACATGGAGGACTTGCGTGGGGTGTCTATGTATGAATGCGTGTATCACTGCATGCCTTACCTGCACACTGATTTTGAGAATGGCCTTGTGCATTTCCTGTGTCCACTAACAGCCAAGTTCGACAGCTGGAAGAACAATTAAGAATAATGGATCAGACCTTGAAAGCATTAATGGCTGCAGAGGATAAGGTACTGATGGCTCATGTATGGGTTTTAGGTTTAACTGCAACCCAGGCGTCTTTCAGCTTCCAATGCCTACTGGTTCATTTTTATAACGACTGCACCTTCACTACACCCTCTGCTATCTTATACCTTGCTTTAAGTGCTTTCTTTGGGTCCTTTATACTCCTTTGTTTTTCCTTCATAAATGCTCTTTGGTGCAGCCAAAAAAGAAGCCAAATTATCACACTTCGAGGTTGTTGGATTTTGTCACCCTGCCTTTCTGCTGTTGGAAGGTCGGGAGCAGTCTCCATGGCAAAATTGAGCATTTTAGTACCTTGATGATTTGGCTACTTTAAGGCAGCCCTTTGTTCTCTAGGACTCGGTTTTCATTTTTTCCCATCCCTCTCCTTTTTCTCTCCTCCTTCCTCTGGCTTGTCTCCCACCCTTTCTACCTCTGATCGAAAACGTTAGCAAATGTGCCGAGCTTGAAGAAGAGTTGAAAACTGTGACGAACAACTTGAAGTCACTGGAGGCTCAGGCTGAGAAGGTAGGCCAGGAGCACGGCGTGGGGGAAAGGCATCTTTAAGAGCTGCTCTAGAGACACCCACTTTTTCTCTTCTGGGGCCCTGCCAAGGCAAGGAATAATCCATTAGACACGTTAGCAAATGGCGTCATTTTGAGGCAATTTCCTGATGATTATCAATAACAGATTTTTTTTAATGGAGAATCTATTTTATTTTGAGTATGTGAGTCATCTGTAACAATTTAATTTAAACCAAGTGCCAAATGGATAAGTTATCTTGTTCTTCTCCCATGTAAAACAATAGGCAGGAAAACAGAGAATGCATTGTTGTATGCCATTTGATATCAGAGGCTCCATTACCTTCTAAGAGATCCTCAACATCTGTTGGCTGGGCTGACACTTTCGTTGTATTAGAAGACCTCAGTATAGGGTGAGCTATGGCCTGACATCTGGAACATTCTTTCTAATTACAGTACTCGCAGAAGGAAGACAAATATGAGGAAGAGATCAAGGTCCTTTCTGACAAGCTGAAGGAGGTAATATTAAGGGTGTTGTGGACAAAGCCAGCTGGATTGAGTTTGTTTTTACAGAACTGTTCAGGGCTTTTTCATTTTAAAGTTAGAATGATCCAGGGATTTTCAGGGGTGGTCTTGGAGAGTGAGCTGTGCTAGCCACCTCTCACTGTGGTGATTGACTGGCAGGTGGTCTCAGACCCCATTCATGGGTGCCAGGATTGATTTTCATTCTCTAGTTTCTCTATATTTGTAGCTACCAGAAATCTAAAACTTCCCAACTCTGATTGAAATAAATTGAATTATTGCAGGCTGAGACTCGGGCCGAGTTTGCGGAGAGGTCAGTAACTAAATTGGAGAAAAGCATTGATGACTTAGAAGGTAAGATCTTAAGTTTTGTTTTTAACTTAATCCTTGTGGCTGAGTAGTGACCTGGCAAAGTCATTTTCCAATCATTGCGTCCTCCTCGATACACTTCTTTGCTCTTGCACATTCTTCCTGTCTGCCCTTTGGGGTTTTCATTCCGTGGCTCCTAAATTCTCTGTTCACCAGATGACCGTTAGCCACCAGACGGGGCCCATCTCTTTTTGTAACGGCAGATGCCAAATGGCTCTACTGCACACTCTTCAGAAGTGTGGCAGGTTTATTTCTCACTCTGAGTGAGGTGGTCATAGGTGAGAATGACTGGTGTGTTTTCTGTCTTTAGTGGCATCTCCTTATTGCCAGAATGGTATGGATTTGTTTTTAGGCACAACTTATCTTCCCCCAAGTGCGAATTCAATGTAAGGGTTTGGATTTTTTTTTTTTTTAAGTTACTAATCATCTTGGCATGTGCTGTGTATCCTGACGGGTTGGAGGGTAATAGGGCACTACACTTTGACATTATACTTCAGCACTTCTCCACTAAGATATTTAGGTTTTATTTTAGTGACACCCTCTCTGTCTCTCAGAAATCCTAAATGTTGAGCTCTGAGGCTGTGAAAAAGAAAGAAAAAAATATATAAAATATATACATCAAAAGCAGAAGTGGCTAGAGTAGGGACTGGAGGTTGGTGCAGATGATAACCAAGCTGGTGGAAAAGAGAAAATGACAAATGGTTGCAAAACAATCTGCCAAATTGCAGCAGAGTATGAAACCTTCATCATTAGAAGAACTGAATTGCAGACTTGGCACAGCAACACCATAAAAAGCGTGGCTCTCCTCGCTTTTCAAGCCTCCTGGACCAGCGAGGGCAGCTTGAGTGGGCAGACCACAGGAGTAGTCTGGATGGCATCAAGAAATCCATACCCCAGGGCCTCCCTGGTGGCGCAGTGGTTGAGAGTCCGCCTGCCGATGCAGGGGATACGGGTTCGTGCCCTGGTCTGGGAGGATCCCATATGCCGCGGAGCGGCTGGGCCCGTGAGCCATGGCCGCTGGGCCTGCGCATCCGGAGCCTGTGCTCCGCAACGGGGGAGGCCACAACAGTGAGAGGCCCGCATACCGCAAAAAAAAAAAAAAAAAAAAAAAAAAGAAATCCATACCCCAGTGGTCTAGTTTGGTCCGGAAGTCAGTGGTTTCAGGGTGGAGCCAGATAAGGATTACAGACTGTAGTCACAAATTGTTTCTTCAAAACAATGCCCTTGGATATTTTTTCCACTGTTCATAGTGGCAGGTGGCTGTGTAATTAAATTATAGCTCTATAAAAGAAAGATGTTCTATTACCCCTCTCCCAACCAGGAGACAGCCTTCTGTGGTTTCGTTTAGGGTTTAACATGGTTTACTGATATACCTGCCGTATTTGTTATGATTTTCATATTGAGTTTCTTGTTTTATTTTCTAATGGGTTTTGTTCTTTTTGTTTTTGTTTCAATTTTTTTAAAAACAAAACGCACGCCTCCTGCATTGGCCACCTGCTGCGGCACCAATTCCTTCATGCATTGCCCTTTTCTTGCTGCTGTGTTGGGATGGTGTCCATGCCACCCTCACTCACCCTCCATCTCTTGATCACTCTCCATGTCCTTGCACCTCTGCCTTCCACTTCCTGGTCATAGACGAGCTGTACGCTCAGAAACTGAAGTACAAAGCCATCAGCGAGGAGCTGGACCACGCTCTCAACGATATGACTTCCATGTAAATGTTCATCCACCCTGCCTGCTCACACCCGTGCCCTCATGCTAATATGATAAATTCGCCACCACTCCCTTCTGTATCTCCAGAATCTCCATCTTTACACCTTTATGCTCACTGTCTTTGCATAATCTAGGATAGTAATTGTTTTTTCACATTCTACTAACATAAAGGCCAAGTAGATTGTCTGTCTATACAAACCATTTTCCTTTCAGAATCCATTCATTTCACATTGTCTCAGCTAGATCATTCCCATGAAGCAGTGAACTGGAATATGTGTGACTTGGGCACTGTCCTTTTAGGAAATTAAACTAGGCTCAAGTAGAATTGGTAGGCCACGCAATTGTGCAGGAATTTCCCAAGAAATATCAAAAGGCGGTTTCCTGAGATTCAATTAAATACAATGTGAACATTTTTCATAAAAGAAATAATAAATTTAAGGAACCCAACATGGTCAGATGACTGAGGCTCTTAGAGAAGGGAAATGGATCCAGAACAGCATAAAGAATGTTGCTGTAAAAAGTCACATCTTCCTTTTAAGAATTATAGACAGAAATGAACCCTCTGCCGGGTAGCCAAGCCTTTAATTTTCTGTTTATATAAAAATTAACATACAAACACCACAACCTGTGTCAAAGAAATGGGACATAAAACACAGATTGTGTTATATGAGTTTGGGAGTTAATGGCCCAGCTTTTACTACTGCTGGGCAGTAAGAGTGAAGTAGATAGTCTTAATCTCACGAGAACCTGGAGCATACACAACTAACTTAACATATTACTAACCAAACCTGAATGTTAAGCTGGTTCTGCCCCTCTAAATTCTAACATGGAATGTTTCACAGAGGCTTCCTTTTAATCTCATAAGATGGCACTGAATTCCATGTAAGCTGGATATTTCAGTGTCCTGGCCCACCTGTCATTCCTTTAACCGTGCAGAAAAATGGTAGCTTGAAGAGTGTTGGCAAGTGCCTGCTGCCTTATAGATTATAGAATCGCCACACTACCCCTTGAGACATGACTGTCACCATGGAAACTAGAGAGAATTCCATCCTCTCTTCCCTCATTTGTAAATGGGGGGATGGATCAGATCATCTGTCTCTCAGTGCTAAAATGTGCTGATTCTATGAGAAAAACTTCTGGCATTAAGTATGGTTAAATATTCTGAAAGGTGGGTTTAGCTTAAAATCTGTTTTAAGTTCTGTTCATGGGTCTTCTGCAATGAAACTCCCCCAGAAGGGGCTTGGGCTGGCCTCGGGTCCAGACACTGGTGGGCAAGGATTGACATCCTCCCGTAGATGTGGCTGGCAGCGGGTTTTGCATGTCTGCTTCTTACCTGTGTTTCAAATGCCGCTCTCATCTGTTAGTTTAGCTTCCCTGTTTTCCATTGTGCCACTTTTTTCCTTTTTCTCCCACCTTTTCTCTTCATGCAGATAAGTCTCTTTGCTTCACTTCTCGCACGACCCCTTCATCAAGCTGGATGTCCCTCCTCTCTGAGTTCTGCAGTTTGTCTGTTCTTCAGCTGACCCTGGTTCTTTCTCTCCACATCCTGCCTTAGGGCCAGGCACACACTGTGCTTCCTATTGCACAGAAGCTCCTCATTGCAGTGTAAAATAAACACTGTGTAAGCTATTTCTGTTTGCTATTCTTTTTACTTCTTCTTCATTGACATTTTAGTTTCAACACTGAATAAAACTCCAAATCTTCATCACACATATGAGGGTTAAGTTTTGGCTGCTGCTTTGCTTCCCCCCCGCCTCATTCTGAACATCATACATTAATACCAAGGGACTCTAAAACAGTAGTTCCTTGTGGAACTTTTAAAAAAATACCCATGCCTGGGTCCCTCTCAGAGTTTTGGTTTGCAAAGGTTACAGTGAGGCCTGGGCATGTGTGTCTTTTTAGAGATTGAAATGGCTCTGGTATGTAGTACAGGTTGAGAACCTCTGCACAGGGGATGTGCTTGTTGGAGCCGGAAGATCTGCCTTGAGCAGTGCCTTCCTCTGCCAGATGTTTAGTTGGGATGTGGTGAGCCCTCTGTGTTAGTGTTTAGATAGCCCTGCTTGGGAGGGTGTGGCTGCCACCCCACATTGCTAGGAACTTACGTATCAGAAAAGGTGAAAAGGAATGTGGATTCAAACAGTGTAAGCTGAGGTTATTGTTGATCATCCTTTTACAGCACAAAGAACAGTTAAAGCTTTTTAAAAGTATATTCATCCCTCAGCCACCTTCGTTTTGATCATGAAATGACATTCTTAGGTTTAAGGAACATACGATTATGTTCAAGTCAAGGTTTATTTTTGTGCTCTTAAGCGCATCATGTTTTCTTTAGGAGGGGTTGTACTTACAGTAAAT
This sequence comes from Mesoplodon mirus, assembly GCF_964341445.2. Lineage (NCBI taxonomy): Eukaryota > Metazoa > Chordata > Mammalia > Artiodactyla > Ziphiidae > Mesoplodon > Mesoplodon mirus. The sequence continues at coordinate 53,449,799 of NC_138979.1, forward strand.
CTTTGTGGTAATTAACTTTTTAAAAATTTGTGAACATCTTTAAAGCATAGCCATTAAAGTTGGTTCTTTTTTTTTTTACCCCTTAAAAATAGTAGAAATTGTTCAGTTATAGTTTATCAGTTATATTTATAAATTCAAAACCAGCAATTAAGTGATTTTTTTATAACGCATCACAAAATTAGAACTTAAAAATGATGTGGACTTTTATTTCTTAATTCCCAACATTTCTCCATCCTCAACAGTCTGGCTGTATTTCTCCTGTGTTTTAAATGTGGGTGACCTTCATCTGTTTGTGTATAGTTTTTCTTAGCCTAATAGTGTTTATATACCCCTGTATTCAAGTAAATTTGGACAAATTGAAAATGTCAGTCGCTCTACAAAACCTCAGAAGAGAGTAGAAATACTCTTTTTAAGAGGTAAGTGAATTTAGTAATGGTATAGTGGACTTCTAGAACTTTATAATTTAGACAGTGTCTCTCCCTTGAGAGTGTAAAGTCTTCAGTAATTTCTTGTTTATCTTTTCCTAAGGCTTCTTGGGCCTGCTTTTGACTATGATTCCTGCCTTGTTCTTTTAAAATTCAGAGTAATAGAAGTGGGCCCTTCTCTGAGTAACCCTGCTTCCTGCTATAGATAAAATGACAAGTCTGAAAGTTCTGCTGAGCAGATGTTCAGTTAATTTTGGAGGCACATCTGTTTTTTGAAAGCCATTCTGGAGATTTTCACACTTCCTATAAGTATATTCTACAAGGGGAAATGGGAAACTGATGGATTGGAAGACAAATCTGGACTAGCCCAAGAAGGTATGGGTGCACAGGAGGATAAATAGCTTTTTGATTTTATCAAGAAATTGTTGGGGCCCAGGCTTCTAGCTCAGAGGGTCAGGCCATATGTAGAGGCAACTGCTGCAAGAGCCTTGGTTGGACCAAACCCCAAAAGCATTGCTTGGCACTAGACATCCCAGACATTGGGGAGGTAGAACAGGAAGGAAGAATACTTGCAAACATACAAGTGTTCCAGGCACACCAGTTCCATGGCAGCTGAAGTGGAGCAGGTCCAAAGGAGGATGTGGTAGGGACAGCTGTCATTTAAGCTGCATTCACATTGACCCTCTGGATTCTCTGGGATTTCTCCAGAGTTCTTCCATCCCAGCTTGGCTGTACATTGGCTCAGCAAACTAAGACATCCTACCTGCCTGGGGTGGTATCTCCCACACGATAGTGTGAATGTGCTAGTGGGGTATAGACTTTGCACCCCCCAAACATGCAAGATACCATGAAAGTTAGAAGATAGATGAGGGAAGCAAGTCTGAACTAACAGATGGTGTGCATTTAGAGTCAACAAGGAATAGAGACTAGTTCTGACTGGGCGCTACCTGGAGGAGGTGACATTTGACTGGGGTTTCGAATATTCAGAAAATTTGGATCAACGAAGAAGACAACGCAGCAGCTATTCCAAGCTAGAAAGCACAACGAATATAGCGTATTCCCCATCTCCTACCATACATGAGAGAAAATTAAAATAAGAATTGATCAATTTCCCCACAGACCTGGGGGCTAGAGACGGAACATTTTTCTTTTCCCCGGGGTATAGGATTACTGCTTTTCCAGATGATTAAGTTAGAGTTTTGTGGGTCTAGGTCGTCACCGTCATTGGAAACAATAAAGTATTCTCCAGCTTTTCATGGTAAGTGCCAGGTTCTTGTCCTTGTTGGGGCATCCCCTGGACCACCAGATACAGACTGACTCTAGTGGCTGCCTTCCTTGCCAAGTGAGCAGATTACATGCCCTAGTGTAAAATGCTTTTCACACTGGTCTCCATATGGCTGTTTGAGATTTTATTCATTTTATACATGTCCATCGAGCACCAGAGAATGCCGTCCTCTTCAGAAGGTCAGCAGTTAAATTTTAAGTCAGTTTTGAGTGGAGATAAATGCTTGTTCTTTTGCTGTTTGAGTAGGGTAACACACCCTGTATCTAGGCTGGACGAGAGTTCAGAATTTGCACCCTGTATCACAGCAACTAGGGGAGGGACAGGAAGCTCAGTTCTGCTGTTAATGCAGTGGCAGTAGCCCCTCTTGGTGCTACCTGAAAGGAAAGCCGGCCCTGGGAGTGGAGATGAAAGGGGTTGCAGGAAGAGGTGAGCAGAAATGGGCAGGTTGAGGTTTCGCAGGAAGCTCTCAGCTGAACCCTAGCAAGGGGTGGGCTCGCCTCCAGCCCTGCCCCTGTTCCTGAGGCTGTTTCCAGAAGCTGCATTCAGCCCGGTTTACACAGTGGTTTTACTGAGATGCATGAGGAATATACCCTCTCTCTGTCCTCCTCCTCGGATCCTGCTGCTCTCTTTCCCTCCCGTCCTGCCAAGAGAGGAGTCCTGGCTCTTCCTAAGTCTGCCAGGCCTTTTCCATCCGCCCTTCCTGGGCACAGGACAGCTGACCACAGGGTAAGGGTAACCTGCTCAGCAAGTGACTGGCGCCCGAGGTACTCTGTGTTCTGTCTGTGAGCTCCCTCTCACCACCTCCAGCTAACCTCTCTTCCTCTGCCTCTTCTCTTCTGCTAACCTGCTTGCTGACCTGTACAGACGAACTCTACCAGCAACTTGAGCAAAACCGCCGCCTAACTAACCAACTAAAGCTGGCCCTGAATGAGGATTAAACTTAAGTGGGAAAGAACCTGGGCTGAATTCTAGGAACGCAGCCCATGGGCAGGAAATCTAAGACTGTCATACCTTCACCTAATAGGGTTGAAAACGATTCCTTTCTGCAGAATTGAACATGAATCAGTTGAATGACTGGCCTTGCCTGTATTTTCCTCTCATATCTGGAATAATTAAGTTCTCTTTAATCCCCAAACCACTTTTATGGTAAAATTACATCTGTGCTTATGGATCAATGTTTATAATCAATTCAGCACTCATCTTTGCAAGAGCAGGTCCTCTTGTTTGAGCTGATACATAATGAGGACCAAAAAAATGTTTTCTATTTCCTACAGAGAACTGAGTCTTGCTTTAAGTTAGAAAGCCAAAGCAGAGGGATGTGTATGCGTATAAGTATATATATATATTATATATAGGATATGATATATATAATATATATTCCTATTACATATTCATATTTCTAACTTCTAAGTATCTGGTATAGTGTTTGAAATATGATTACCTATGCTTGGGCAAAATAGCTTTTGAAAACAGGAGTTGATGTCAGAAGTCCCTGATTGTCTGAAAGGTATGCTTTTATTCAGTCTAACAGTGTTGGATTCTGGTGAGAATGTCATGCTAATAATAAATAGAACACTGTGAAAATAATAATAAGAGAATGTCCTACTGGAGTGTGCATGAAACGTGTTGGTAATTTTTTTTAATGAGTAACAGAAATAAATCATTGAAAAAGTTGTCAGAAAGCCTATTTACGTCATCTTTGTTTTCTGTGAGACTGTGTTACAACACAACTCTCAGACCTTAACTGCTTGTAACTCAGAAACGTCTGCTGTCAACTTCAGTGCTGCAAGCACCTCTCCCTGTTCCCACGGCACATGACCAGTGAACCTTCACCAACCCCACCTGCATTTTGTCCTCAGTGGGTTGTTGGTGGAGGTTCACCTGGCCACTCTGTGAGAACCTGCTGTGCCTGTAGTTCCTTCGGGTCCAAGACAGCTTCCCCTTCGTAGGTCCTTGTCTGGAAATGAGTAATGTCTTACGAGCATGCCTGGTCCTAATCATCTCATCCTGTGTTTGTGATTGATGTTTGCCTGCCTAAATGTACAAACCACCACTGTGTCCAAAGCGCAGCTATTCATGACTTAATTTTCTAATCCCACCACAGAGAAAGTGGCTCATGCCAAAGAAGAAAACCTTAGTATGCACCAGATGCTGGATCAGACTTTACTGGAGTTAAACAACATGTGAAAACCTCCTTAGCTGCGACCACATTCTTTCATGTTGTTTTTGTTTTTTGTTTCGTTTTGTTTTGTTTTTAAACACCATGCTTACCATGAAACCCCTTAAATGCATTTTTATTTACTTTTACCACTGTCACAAATACATCCACAAAGTACCAGCTAGATCAGGGGTGGGAAAGACACACACAGACAGGCAAGCCCGTGTCAAGGCGACAATGATTTAAATGTGCCATTTCCCAAGTTGACGTTGCCACACTTCGTAGAGAGTTTAGCAACACAGTATGCTTAGTCCAGGAATCCTTGCTGAAGCAGAAAGATTTCCACTCAAAGTGCCAATGATACATGAACAGGAAGATTAATGTTGGAAACACAATCAGGTGTGGATTGGTGCTACTTTAAACAAAAGGTCCCACTGTGGTCTTTCGTTCAATATTGTACAATTTAGAATTCTATCCAACACTAATTTATTTTGTCTTGGGTTTAACGATGAGGTGAGACTACGTACGGATCCTGTCTGGCAGAATTCACTAAAGCCAAGGGTTTGTAAGCCGACATGCTCTTCTAAGGCTTCTGTTTTCTTTTTAATTGGCACATTTGCAGTTCGTTACAGCTCGTGGGATAGCATGCGATGTGGATTTCCACCATGTTCAAGTGAAAGATGTAGGCACCACGTACAATGGTGAAGAAAAAACATTGTCTTAAGAGTTATAACTGTATGGAAACCTTGTATAATGATATGGAATAAATGCACATTGTAGGACATTTTCTAAATGGGGTGGTCCTGTCATTTGTACGTTTTTACTTTGTGAACTTTAGATCGTGTGATCGACCTACCTTCCCTCACACATGTTTCTTAAAGCAAATTAATATCCCATTGTCCAGGAGGAAACTGGGTTTCATGTGTCATCCTCCCAGAAGCACTCAAGCCAGCATCCCTTTGGTCTGTTAAAGTTACAGCCAAGCAGCAAAGGACACTTTCTAAGTCCAAGCCTTTCTCCAGGTTATGGGTTATATCTGCATGTACATACACGTAGACCTTTTGCCATGGTTCTACTGGTTTGGGGATTTTTCCTCAATTCTTAGCTAAGTCTCTAGTAGTGGCAGTCATACACATCAACAAATTGTGGGTTAATGCACCAAATGTGTTGTCCCCTAGCAGTGTGATTCTACTTCAAAGTAGAAGTAGAGGGTCTTGGTGATTTTCTGCTTTCTAACTCATGTTGAGTTCTAAATTCCAATACATCTTCTTTTTATTGGACTTGGAAACTGAAAACATCTCAGGTCAGTCTTGAAGACGTTAGACAAACAAAAACATTACAATATTAGTATAATATTGTACAACATTACAAAAACAGATTACAGTATTAGTTGGCTAAACTTGTGCTACAGAGGAAAAAAAGATGTTCCCATGAAAAGCGAACACAGTAAAATGGAAATAAATTCATTTGGATGCATGGATATTTTCATTGAAAAGGATTCAGTATCTCTGTAGCTGTTCTTCCACACCCTTTGATCAGGTATTAGGTTGGCCAGAAAATGCCTTCGGTTTTTAACTAAAAATATAAGACATTTTTCATTTTCACCAAGAACTTTACTGAACAATGTATGCACCCTTTCGTTCCACTGCCTTCTGCCATTTTTCAGGCAACTTCATAATTCCATCGTCCCAAAACTTTTTATCTTTTTGAGCAAAGAACTGTTACAGATGCCTTTTACAGTTTTCCAGGGAATTGAAATTTTTTCCATTAAGAGAATTTTGTAAAGACCTAAATAAATGGAAATCCGAAGGTTCAATGTCTGGTGAACACGACGGATGAATCAGAACTTCCCAGCCAAGCTGTGACAGATTTTGCCTGGCCGTCAAAGAAACATACAGTCTTGCGTTATCCTGATGGAAGATTATGTGTTTTCTGTTGACTAATTCTGGACGCTTTTCGTTGAGTGCCGCTTTCAGTTGGTCTAATTAGGAGCGGTACTTGTTGGAATTAATCATTTGGTTTTCCGGAAGGAGCTCATAATAGAGGACTCCCAGTCCCCCCATCTACACAACATCACCTTCTTTGGATGAAGACCGGCCTTTGGTGTGGTTGGTGGTGGTTCATCTCGCTTGCCCCACGGTCTCTTCCGTTCCACATTATTGTACAGTATCCACTTTTCATTGCCCATCACAATTTGTTTTAAAAACAGGACGTTTTCATTACGTTTCAGTAGAGAATCGCATCTGGAAATAAGGTCAAGGAGGTTTTTTGTCCTTAACTTATGTGGAACCCAAACATCAAAGCGATTAACATAACCAAGCTGGTGCAAATGATTTTCAGTGCTTGATTTGGATATTTTGAGTGTGTCAGCTATCTCCTGCATGGTATAACGTTGATCTCAATTAATGTCTCGATTTGATTGCTATCGACTTCAACTGGTCTACCCAACCGTGGACCATCGTCCAGCGAGAAATCTCCAGCACGAAACTTCGCAAACCACTTTTGACACATTCGACCAGTCACAGCACCTTTTCCATACACTGCACAAATCTTTTTTTGCATTTCGGTCACGTTTTTACCTTTCTTGAAATAATAAAGCATAATATGCTGAAAATGTTGCTTTTTTTCTTCCATCTTCAATATTAAGATGGCTACACAAAAAGTCACCAATTTTGATGTCTTTTTTTTTTTTTTTTTTTTTTCCTTTTTGCGGTATGCGGGCCTCTCACTGTTGTGGCCTCTCCCGTTGCGGAGCACAGGCTCCGGATGCGCAGGCCCAGCGGCCATGGCTCACGGGCCCAGCCGCTCCGCGGCATATGGGATCCTCCCAGACCGGGGCACGAACCCGTGTCCCCTGCATCGGCAGGCGGACTCTCAACCACTGCGCCACCAGGGAGGCCCCTTGATGTCTTTTTTTAAATGCACGCCGATATGACAGCTGTCACATACAATCTAACAAAATTGTTTTGAATGAAGTTAAAGACAACTAAGTGCTACTAGAACCATCTTACGGGAAAAAAAAGAATGAACCTTTGGCCAACCCAGTATTTTCTCTCCACAGACCCAAAGAGAAGCTTGGCAGCCAGGTTACAGTTCCCACCTCTAAAAAGCTGTCCTTTTGCTCAAGGCAAATAAACTCTGCATCTCGGCCTTCCTGCATCTTCACCAACCCTGGGCACTTCCCTGCCCATCCTCAGCTAGACAGAGATGCCCCCTGCTTCACTCTAGTCAAAAGCTCTCCTACACCCAGCATCTTTTCACTTTGGGAGCCAGATCTGGCTTCACTTTTCCTAGCTGCCTAGCCTGTCGAGTCCTTAAATCTGAGATTGTTCTTCTATGAAATGGGCCCTTAGCCTCACAGGTTATCATCGTGGGACTGGAATGTGTGACCCAGGTGATAAGTACACAGCACAGCACCTCGGGCACGCTCGCTGGCCCTTCCTGCTGCTGCCCTCAGTGTGCCGCGCGTGCCATGGAGACCAACACGGAAGGCTTGGGGAAGCTGGGACAACACTAACTCTGCCGCACGTGGCAATGATTGTTATCAGGACTATTTTCAGATACCCTGTGCCAGAACCTGTCATAAGCACCTTACTGGTGTTATTTTAGCTTCACCTCAGTCCCATTTCACTTACACAGAAACAGGCTCAGGGAGGCTGAGGGAACCTGCTCACAGGTCCAGAGCTCCTGAGTAGCGTGGGCTGGCATCAAAGTCGGGCCTGTGTGACTCCAAAGCCCTGTTTGGATTCTTCTTCCACTTGTTTCAGACATTTTACAGCAGAAGGAAAGCAGCTCCTGGGCACGGGTAGAACCAGGTGAGGCAACAGGTACAGTTGGAAGAGGAGGAGCCTGGGAGGCCAGAGGTTGAGTCAGCTTGCAGCTGCCATGACCCCAGCGGGGGGTTTAAGGCCTGACTTCCTCCCTGGGTTCCAGGGACCAGATGGAATCAATGGATTTCTACAGCATCACGCCAATTCGGAGAATTGTTATTACCTGATCGTTCTGATACATAGAAAAGGGAGAACGCCCTGTCCCCATGGGGTGCACAGCTTGGGTCAGACCCAGTGTGATCATCTCCGAACACGGGGGAGAGCGGTAAAGGCTCTTCAGTGTGCAAACACCGAGGCTGGACGCTGATACGGTCACCATTTAGAAAACCGTGTAGTACAGACAAAGCAAGATTCATACTCTAAATTCGTTGCCAAGACTTAGCAGGCCCAGATTTCAGAATGAACAGCTGGAGACGTTGCCTTGTTCAGTGTAAAACATTGTGGAACTCCACAGAGAAAGGGTACAGGTTAAGAATATAAGCACCTTCCAAAAATATTTAATTTTGTGATGAGAGTTCTATGGTCTCTTATTAAGGAAAAAAGAGCACTTTTGTGGATACATTCTGAACTTTCTGACGCTGGCATTGAAGAGAACAGTTCTTACTGCTCCTAGAGCTATCGCTGGCAAGAACAAAATCTAATTTTTGTGTATGCTGCTATGTATCCTCCAGAGTTTAATACTTTGGGCCTGATTTTTATTTTTCTTCTTCAGGAAAAAAGTGTCTTTTTCACTTGAACAAGTATTTGAGTCGATGTTAACCGTTTTTTCACCTTGTCAACACTATTTGTAAGTGTGATTTTTAAAAAAATCTGTTGTCACATGTACATACAGAAAAGAAATCTGAATTCTCCAATCAAAACCCTGGGGTGCTCAGGGAGCCATCATTTCCAAAATTGGAGACAGGGGTTTGGAAAGAAATTGTTAGAAATGGCAGGCAGTACAAGAAGCATTCCTTCCATTTTATACACTTTTTGACATTGAGGTTTTCAGAGCTACATTCCTCCAACAGAATTCATAAATTTTGTGTGTCAATGAATGAAGCTATGTTGAAGGCTCACTAATGTGAATGCAACTTTTGCCAAATTCTTGACAAATAGGCATCGACCTGAGGATAAGACTGGTTGCTGCTGCCTGTGAGCTTTCTTTCTGTCTGTTACCAAGGCCGTGGAGAACAAAGAGGCGAGTCAAGGCCTTATCAGGGCCTGCCAAGGCTGGTGCCTTAACTGAAGTGCTGATTCGGAGCCGGAAGGAGACTTATCATCGTCAAGGCTGGAGAGTTGGGTGGCTTGCTCAAGGTCACCATCTGCTTGAGTTCAACCCCAGTTCCCCTTCAGGGCAGGCAGTGCAGTGTGGGGCTTGGAAACCAGAGGGGCCAGGTTCAGGCCCTCCGCCACTCACTGTGTGACCCCAGGTTAATTTTACCATTTGTGCAGCAATTTCTCCATCCTTCAAGCAGATGGTTTGCCTGTGCACTTCCTCTAAGGCAGAGAACTAAATGAGGTGATGATGTATGTAGTCTCCCCACCTCCGCCCTGCCTCTGCCTCCAGCCCCTCTTCTTCTTCTTAGCCCTGAGCCTTTTTTTCTCCCTGCATTGGGTCCTTAGGGAAACTGAAGGTAACTTTTTTCCTTTTGAAATGAAAATCCCCAGCACCGATCCCCCATCCCCTGGAGACCATGCTTGGCTTTGCAGTGGTATCTCACACATAAAATGCATTTTCAATACGTTTGTTGATTGGCCCAGACACAGGTGCTCAAGTAACAGTTGCCACATGGTTAATCACCTGTGTACAGGGGTGAAGAATGTTTCAAAGTAATAGATTCACATTTCATATTTAAGCAAAACACTGGCCCTTGAAAATAAGTTTCTGTTGCTCCGTTTCTTGCATTTGGATGCATTGCTGAGTGGAAGCTAACAGAACACGGGATCCTGCTGGTAGCCCTTGTAGCAGATGTAAGTGAAGACAGATCAGCCCTCATTCATTCATTCTTGAGGATCTACGCGGAATCCCCTGTCTCCAGAGGAAAACTAATGACGGGAAAGGTAAAAAGCCCTTCGTGTGTGTGGCCCAGGAACACACACAACTCTGTTCTGTCTCCCGAGGGGCCAACTGGACATGGCTGGGCCGGAGGCATGAAGGAGTCAGCTCCCCTGGGTGGATGCTGCGTGGGGATGGGGGCAAGAGGTGAGTACACTCGATGATGGTGAGTCCTGATCTGTTGTCCACTCAGGAGATACTCGGAATCTGAAATGCTGCCTTTCCAGTGGAACTCTCGTTGCTTAGACTCATAAATTGAACATTAAATTCCCAGGTACATGCCGTGGAATAATGTAGTCCTATGGCCTTCCGATGAGCCAGGTTTTGATGTGCTGACCACATCCTGCATCAGAACTAACCCCCCACCCCATCCCAAGCCCATTTCCTCTGTGAAAACCTGTTTCACAATAAAACAGTTTGCCAAGTAACTCCTTGAGTCATGCTGTGGTCAAGGACACTGCTATCCAAAGTGAGCCCTGTCACTATCCCAAAGGGGTTAAATATTGTTGCTAAAAGCCCAGTGATCAGCCTGTTAGAAATGTGACCCAGCACCCAGGCAGTAGGGTTTTTCATTTTTGTTTTTAAGGTGAGTGATGGCTTTTCATAGGGATGGCTGGCATATCTGCATCTCACGACCCAGCGCGGAAGTGATTCATTGCTGGCTTACTTGAGCTTGATCACCACCATTCCCATGATGTGTCTTCCTGCTCTGTTCTCACACAGTACTCTTTTCCATGATACTCCAGGACTGTCTGCCTTAGCACCTTCCCAAGAAATTAAAAAGGAACAAGGCAGATAATCTGCCTAGGAATAGGGATGTAATCAGTGTAAAGAAAGTGTGACTCCAAGAAGTGTTTCTGGTCTCAAATCCTTGCCGAACTGTTCATATCTCTTCCATCCCTAACCCTCTACTTGAAAACTCCTATCTGGAATGTCTCTCTTTTCCAGCTTATGTTCTCTATTTCCCCTCCAGCTATAGCTTTTCATTACTCTAATCTCTTATTCTGCTCACTCAAACATAGAAAGGGCTTCCCTGTTGTCTTCTAGTAACTAGAGAATATGTGGAGATTAAGATTATAAGTAATTTGGCCTACAGGACTAAGAATTTCCATTTAAGAAGAATTTATATTATTTTAGGGACTAGAGGTTGGAGGACAATCTAGAAAAAGTATAAAATAGAATTTTTGCCCTCAAGAAGTCTATAATCTAGAGGAGGCAATGCACACACATTAAGAAATAATAATAATAGGGTATGATTGCCTGGCAAAATGAGAGTAAATGATACAGGAGTGCATTGAAAACAGGCATTGTGCTCCCCTTCCTGGAAGATTTTAACCACCTAAAACCAATGGGAAAGGCTCAGGCATGCTGTGCAATTTTCTTGAGAACTCCAGCCATAGGCATGCATGACTCACCCTTACCTCTCAAACCTTAGAAACAAGAGCTCTGTTAGTTTATAAATGCTTTGGTTGTACTATTTACTCTGGCCACCAAGTTGTTTTTTTTTTTTTTATTGTAGGTTTCTTTTGCTGAACTTAATCTACAAATTCTTCCCTCTTACCCGCCTCCCATTTCTTGCTTTATGCCATTTAACTTTTTAAAAAATGTTTTGGTCCTACTATACCTTTGCTTTTATCCTAGAGCATCTCCCAATCTTCAGAGCAAGGAGTAGAGTATAAATAAATAATTACACAGGCTCTTCGAGACCTCAAAATCAGCTTCCTACTCCCCAAGGGAGGTCTGCAGGGAGTCTTTGCTTCCTAGGAAAGCAGATGGATGAGAATCACCACAAACACTCATTTCTTCCATAGGAAGACTCCCTAGTGTTCTTTCCTGTGGACCTTAGAGAAGAGTCACTTGACCTGCTGGGGTTGCCAGACTTCAGCCTTCTTAATGGGTTAGGAACCCTGGGGGTCTCCAGATAATCCTTCTTCCAGACTTCCATGAAAGATGGAAAGCGAGGTGGTGTGCTGAGAGAATGGGGTTTCACTGCTGTATTGATAGGAACTGCTGGGGGGTGGCAGATCCCTTTCACTTTTCTAGTTTGGATTCCTACCCAAGATAAAGTATTACTGATAAACATAGCATAATGAAATTTGGATTAAAAAGACTAACCCGAAGAGTTAATTCCAGCTTGTGTAACAGCAATAGATACATATTTATGTATTTAAAGGAATATGTAAATTTCATGCAGCAATTTGCAAGCTGAAATGAAAATCTATTCGCCATATTTGGATATAGGACTGCAAGGTAAATAAGCCAAATGTACACATAAGGTACAAGGCAACATATAATTGTATACATTTCCAGTTTGTCACAAAAGATTATAAAATCTATAAGGAAAAAGGTCACTTATAATCTCACCACCACTTTAAAAATTATTTTCCATGTCTTTTGCCTGTGTGTATATATAGGACTTTGTAGTTAAAACCTTATTTTTTATTCAAAAAATTTGCATAAGCACCTTCCTATGTTCCTAACCTAGTCTTCATGGTATCACTGTATGATACTCCAACTGGTTAATGTGCTGTAATTTGTTATTCTCCTATTTTTGAAAATTTGGATTCTTTCTAGATTTTTTTGCTCTCATAAGTAGGACTGATACGAGATTCTTTGTAATTTGGATATTTTCTGACTCATAGGAAATGAAAACATACACTTAAAAAAAAAAGCTATTTAAGTGCAGGCATACCCTAAATATAGTGTTAAGCTGTTTAACTATGTAGTGATTCCTACTCCAGCCTGGACTGGATAGCCCATTTGATTTCCAGCCTTTGGGTTCTTAAAAAGAAACAAAACAAGACAGTCTCCCCAAACTGGTTGAAATAGAGGCCTTTAAGAAATCTAGCTCCACACATTTCTTCCCCCTCCTCCTCCCACCAACAGAAACACACAATCTTGAACTTTAAGAGATGCTTTCACAGCAGCCACTCACTCTTGTACCCCGTGTCTAGACCCAACTGATAAAAGTGAATAATGGCTGTGAGGGCTCAGAAGCACTGCCCAGGGTCACTCTTGCCTCCATTTGGGGAAGACCCTTAACTACTGGTAATGAACAGTGATAGAGGGAAGAAGCAGCAATAAAAGAAACTTAAACTGCACTGCGAAGGCTGCGGTCTAGGATAGAGGTCAAAATCCCAGGCTTTGCTCACTCTTGTTTGAAGAGCAGGCGTTTTCCAAACAGGTTTGCTTTGCATTTTGTGTTGGATCCCCGTGTGGTGAACAGATGGGAGGTTTTTATTTTAAGTTGTTTGCACTGAGGTTGACAGCCTGGAGAGTTTCCAGAAACATGGACTGAAGTTGCCTTTTCAAAACAAATCTGGAGGAATATATGCCTCAGAACGAATGTATGCCTCAGAACGTATGCCTCAGAACCTATGCCTCAGAACGTATGCCTCAGAACGTATACCTCAGAACGTATGCCTCAGAACGTATGCCTCAGAAGCTGTTCCAGGCACATTGCTGGGCCCTGCCCCTTCGCCTCCTCTCTCCCTCTTTGTGTTACAAAAAATAAAAACAAATACAACTACCAAAACAAAAAACAAAGCTTTGAAGTAAGACCAGAATTTGGAAGTCACTCTGCTACTTACTGGTTGTGTGACTTTGAGTAAGCTCTTAAACTTCTCTGTCTGCAAAATGGGGATAATAATAGTACCTGCATCCAGGGCATGATTAAGAGACTACCTGTAAAGTTTTTAGTACAGTGCCTGACACAGCAAACTCTCAATGATGGATAGCTTCTTTTTTGTGTTGTTATTTAAACACACCGTAGTCTTGTGTCTTTGCAATCAGCCATTATAGCCACCCTTCCCTGGCTTCAAAGAACAGGCTGCCCTGTCTCTTCCATACTCACCTGGGAGGCTGCCATATGGTGCTGTCTTTGCTCCTTCAAGGCTGCCTCTGATTTTCATCAGGATGGTTCAGAGCCAGATAGCCGATTAAGATCTTCCCCCTGAAATCACAAGGAGACAAGGCTTCATCGCCCTTCAGAACTAAAATCCAGGGAATTCCCTGGTGGTCCAGTGGTTAGGGTTCCATGCTTTCACTGCCGAGGAGGTGGGTTCAATCCCTGGTCAGGGAACTAAGATCCCGCAAGCCGCGCAGTGCAGCCAAAAAAACTCACTGAAATCCAATGTTGATGAAGGGTAGGAACAGCCCCTCTCCAGTGGGGAGGGTTGGGCTTAAGTAAACCCTGCAAGACAGAAAGACCAACCATCACCAGCTCTCTGGGAGTCACCTACCCCGTGCCATCCAGAAGACAGCGCACATGTCCTGTGTCTCCACCAGGGCATGATGGGGCTTGCCTCTGAGGTTCGGTTTCCTGGGGATTTCTCAGTGACACTATGAAAACCCAGTTCACCTGGTTGGTGATCCTGTTCCCAGACACCAGAAGGTTACTTAGGGCACTTGAAAGTTTTCTTCAGACAATGACAAAATCCTCATCCTCCTCTGGTGAAATCCTTAGCATCGGAGGTCCTGCTTCCTGGTTTCCTGTGTTGAGATGTGGCTCCTGTCTCTGTATCTCTAGCCTTGGAACAAGGGGTCGGGAGGAGGAAGCAGACTTTTCTCAGTCAGCGCAGATCCTGGATATGCAGAGGAGGCAGGAGCTCTGGCTTTTGTCTAGAGATGCTTTGGACTGTGGGGCCGGGCGCAGGGACCCAGGAACAAAAGCCAAGCACCTGCTCTGTGCTTCTGGGTCTGGTTAGCCAGGGTATCTGACACCAGGGAACATCTTTCCTTTCACACTCCATTGTCCTGTGGCTTCAATTACATTCTTGACTCAGAGCCCAGGAATGAGGATAGCAGTCACTCCAGAAATTCTTAGAGCAGTGGCTCTCTAGAGTTTACAGTCTCCCTGCCTCCCTAACCACTCTGCACACCACTGGTCTTGCAGGTGGAGGGTGTCACCACCACCTCCACACAGCTGGGCGAGGGTTCCTTAGCCTCAGAACTGGTGTTAAGTTGGATCCTACAGGGGTGTGTACTGAGCGCATCAGCAAAAGCAGGGGAGCCAAAAGAATGAGAAAAAAAGATAGAATTTAGTATTTTATATTTCCCCCCAAAAAAGCACTGATGAAATCATCATTGGAAAAATCTGAATATCCTTACTTCCACTTACTTTTTTCATTCTTTTTTTTTATTGAAGTGTAGTTGATTTTGTGTTTCAAGTGTACCGCAAAGTGATTCAGTTATACATATATATTTTTCTCAGATTCTTTTCCCATATACGTTATTACAAACTATTGATTATAGTTCCCTATGCTATACAGCAGGTCCTTGTTGTTCCACTTATTTTATTTTAAATTACAAATGTGTGAAGTCTTAAGCTGACTATATATCTCATTGATGCCATGGCCCACCACCACAAAGAGCTAGGCCCCTCTGCAAGCTTCTCGCTTGTACACTTGCCCTTGACCCTCCTGAGGACCCCAGCCCACCATCCCCCAACACACGTTCACGCACGTGCACACCTAGAGCCATCATCACCTCCACCACTTCTCTCATGGGGCAAAGGCCGTCCATGGTTATGTGTTAACATTTCACTTGTTTTGGTGAGTCTGCAACATGGACAAAACCTGGGTTCAGTCCCTGGTTCTTCCCAGGTAACAAGTGGATGATTTGAGGCAAGTTGTTTTGGCCTCTCTGAATTTGTTTCTTCCTCTGTCTAAGCCTGTCCTTTATGGTTGCATTAAAGAATAAAACAGAAAATATGTCCCAAGTCTGGTGCGTGGCAGGCTACCAGTAAATATTAGGGTTGTTGATGCCCTTTCTCCACTCCTGGCCCATTCTGAAAGGAGGAGAGAGCAGCTGTCTGTCTCTAAAAAAGAGCCACCACCATCCCATACTAGCCCAAGACTAAGGGGTCTCGTAGGGTACTTTTACCCTTTGAAGTAGCCTCCTGAGTCTCCCGCCTCCACTGCCCCAAACTTTTAAAGGGAAGGGGCATCTCTGGAGAGAGGCTTGGTGGTGCTGGCATCATTCTCTGAAATTAATGCCTAATTTTTTTCTTTTGTTTTAGAGTCAACCATTAACAAAACACCAGATGAGTGTGTCTGAGGACTCCTCAGGGAGGGAGGCCCATCTGGGAAGGGCAGGGCCAGCCCTGAGCCTCCTTGCATTTCAGCAAGTGGTGCATTTCCCTTTCCTAAGCCCCTGTGTTGTGAAGCTCACGGCCAGCAGCAAGGGCCATACGTGGCGGGAGGGGTGGGGGGATGCAAGGTGTGGGTTAATGCTCCCCACACTTTCAGGCACACGAGAATCACCTGGGGACCTTGTCAAAATGAAGATTCTGACTATGGTCTGGGGCAGGCCTGAGGTTCTACATTTCTCACCAGCCCCAGGCAATGCCAGTGCTGCAGGTCCGTGGACCACACTTGGAGTAGCAGGGCTCTGAGGTGTCACTTGGACTGGAATGTTGGCATTAGAGAGACTGTAGGTGGTGGGAAGAAACAGGAACCAACTCATTCAGCCCAGGAGTTGCAGTCCAGAAGGGAGCATATGATGCCCACACCAGCCTGGACTCTGGGGGGATGAGGCCCTGGGGAAGTTCCACAAGACTGGATACAGTGAGAAAGAAGTAATTCCTCACCAGGGAATTGGGGCATCTTAGGTAACCTAAACTCACAAGTGCCGACTCCAGCCCTCCCAGGCTCACAGAAGGCACTGAGGGAGCTAAGGCACCAGTCAGGGCTACAGGGAGGCAAGTGCTAGGGTGCAAAATTCAAGGAGGTGCCCATTCTGGAGGTCACGCAAGTACGTGCGCATGAAGGCCTCCTTGGCTTTTTTTTTCTTTTCTTTCCTTTTAACTTTATTTTTTTCTTCCTTCCTTCCTTCCTTCCTTCCTTCCTTTCTTTCGTGTTGGGTCTTCGTTGCTGCAAGCGGGCTTTCTCTAGTTGCGGCGAGCGGGCTTCTCATTGCGGTGGCTTTTCTTGTTGCGGAGCATGAGCTCTAGGTGCACGGGCTTCAGTAGTTGTGGCTTGTAGGCTCTAGAGCGCAGGCTCAGTAGTTGTAGCGCACGGGCTTAGTTGCTCTCTGGCATGTGGGATCTTTCCGGACCAGGGCTCTAACCCATGTCCCCTGCATCGGCAGGCGGATTCTTAACCACTGTGCCACCAGGGAAGCCCAGCCTCCTTGGCTTTTGCACCCTGGAGGCCTCACTCACCTCTGCCTAGTCCAGCCCTCCTAAGGCAGACACCAGTCACTCTTTGGTTTCCCTCTTTGATGTTCCATCTGGGACAGCCAGCTTGACCCTCTGTGCCCCTGTTTGTCCCTCAAGAAAATAAAGATAACAAGGTAAAAGCGAGGAAGATAGTGCTTACCATAAACATCTTCAGAATCTATCTTGGAATGTCTGGCACCTAACTCAGGACCTGGAATGTAGTAGTAGGTGCTCAGTAAATGTTTTGTTCAATGAATGATTGAATCTTATCACTCAATGGAAAGGACCTTTCCTTATCTAATTGCAGTTCTCCCCTATCAGAGGGCAGGGGCTGTTTTTCATCATCTCTGTACTTAGTGTGCTCCTGGAATATAATAGAGGCCAATGGAAGTCTGTTGAATTTACTAGAAGTGAAACTCATTCTCCCTGAAGGTAATAAAGTCAGTAGTTGTTTACAAGGCGGCAAATGAGGGGCCTTCTTCAGACTATTTCCCTTGTTCTTCTTGAAATTCCTGTGTTGATAATTTGTTCCTTTGACTTTCCTTTTCCTTACCCACTTATCTTACTTTATTTTTATTTTTTTTAGTCTTATTGTGGCTTTTAATTTGATATGCTGTCTTCCAGAAAGTGCCCCCCGGTTAAAGGGATTTCAGCTCTTACGGAGGAGGCGGGAAGGTTTGGTTTTGTTCAGGGTGGGGATGCAGGGGTACCTTTACCACCAGAGGAAGCCCTGAGTGGTTCTTTTTTTCCCCAGAGTGGAATTTTTTTTTAATTGAGATATAGTTGATTTACAATGTTGTGTTAGTGTCTGCTGTACAGCAAAGTAATTCAGTTATACATACATATATTCTTTTTTCATATTCTTTTCCATTATGGTTTATCACAAGATACTGAATATTGTTCCCTGTGCTATACAGTAGGACCTTGTTGTTTACCTTTTTTAAAATTTATTAATTTATTTATTTTTGCTGTGTTGGGTCTTCGTTTCTGTGCGAGGGCTTTCTCTAGTTGTGGCAAGCGGGGGCCACTCTTCATCGCAGTGTGCGGGCCTCTCACTATCGCGGCCTCTCTTGTTGCGGAGCACAGGCTCCAGATGCGCAGGCTCAGTAGTTGTGGCTCACGGGCCTAGTTGCCCCGCGGCATGTGGGATCCTCCCAGACCAGAGCTCGAACCCGTGTCCCCTGCATTAGCAGGCGGATTCTCAACCACTGCGCCACCAGGGAAGCCCTACCTATTTTATACATAGTAGTTTGTATCTGCTAATCTCAAACTCCTAATTTACGCCCCCCCCCCATTGTCTTACTTTAAAATAACAGGCCCATAGGGAAAGGGTTACATTAACCAAAAACAAAACTTTGCCTTCATTGCACTTTTTCCTTGGGGATATTGTAAACCAGGCAGACTATCTCTTGTGGTCCCTATTCAAGCCACTGCCTGTTTTTGTACAACCTGAGTGCTAAGAATGGCTTCTAAATTTTTTAATGGTTGAAAAAAGCTCAAAAGAAGAATAATAGTTCATGATATATTATATAATATATATAATTATTATATTATATAAAATTCAAATGTCAGTGTTTATAAGTAAAGTTTTACTGGGACACAGTCACATCCATTCAGTTCTGTGATGTCTGTGGCTGTTTTGTGCTACAATAGTGGAGCTGAGTGGCTATGACAGAAACTTAGGGTCCACAAAGTCTAAAATATTTACTATTTGGCTCCTTTACAGAAAAAGTTTGTTGACTCCCTACTCTCAGAGGAGGCTGTTTGTACTCCAGCACTTATCCTATTGGCTTGTTCCAGTATTTTTTACAAAATCACTAGATACAACCTAATTTTAGTGAGGAAGCGACATTCATTTTAGAAGCTACATAGATTCCCAGAAAGTTATGTGTAAGTAGAAATCCTATGAATAAAATCATGGTTTAAATATTTTTTATATTTCTACTTAAAATAATTATTTAGGTGTAGAGAGATGACAGTGTTCTCTCTCTGAGTTTTGGAGTCAGGTTTGTTTGAAGCAGGTACTGTGTTACCGCAGAGGCACCTCCTCTTTATCTTGTCTTTTCACTGCTCATAATTCTTGGGGCTCAGGCCATCGGCGGTGGTGCACTCCATGCTTAATCTCAGTCTCGGCTCCCTGGAGGCAGACTGCTTGAATTATGCTCCTACAAGAGAGGGACAGTTATCTCAGGGCTGGAGGAGGAAATGATTTATTCCAGGTACTCCCAACAATATGCCTGGGAAATCATCTGTTTGCAGCTAAATGGTTTCCATACTGCAAGGAGTAGGGGTGGGCAGCAACAGGCAAGGATAGGAATTCCAGAATTGGTATTTCTCCCCTTGTCCCCCACCCCACCCTCAAGCTTAGCAGTAAGTGTGAGGTTGTCCTTCTGGCCCCCATATCCCCACATGGACTCTCTCCACAAACTTTTGGTTTTGCAGCTGGTCGGCTTGAAGGAATGTGAACTTAGGCTGAGTTGGCAGCACAGAGATTTTCAAGTGTGACATCACCTCCCAGTCGGGAAAGTTGATGAAGTCTGATCCCAGCCTGAAAGTTGTGATTTCCCCTGGCTCTCTGGAATTCTAGGTGTTCCTGGATTTGCCGGAGGCATTCTGTTGCTCTCAGCAGTATGAGTCTTGGAGCTTCATTTTCCCTTCCCACCTTACTGCCACATGAGAATTCACAGGCCGCTGGCAGGATGGGAGCCTTCTAGCCAGCCTCCGGGTTGCAGGTGAGCAATTTGAAAGTCAAATCCACCTTCAGGATGGAGGAGAGTTCATGGAAGGCTACAGGCTTTCACTCTGCCTCCCCTGGTGAATTTTTCCATCTGCCGTTTTCGTAGTGTAATCTGGTATATGTCAAGAAACACCTTTAAACCAAGAATCCCCAATCTTTTCCTGAGGTGAAGAGACTTTGCCTTTGTCAAGAGTCATAAAATCCCAGTAGTACCACACAACACTTCTGACACCAGATGTATGGGTTTTCCACACATCAGGCAATTCTCTGACACCAGCTGGGTGTCCTACCATTCAGTTCAGCTCTGCACTATGTACTTAGAATAGCATTAGATCCCACAGGTTAAGGGCTCCGTCCCTCAAGACTGTTCCCACTCCAGGGGGACAATTCCCACTTGCCAATCCCAAGTCCCAGGCTGTCACCCCTACTTCTGACTATCCCCTGGCTATAAATCGAAGTTCCTTGACCCCCTCCTTGGGTTAAAAAATTTGCTAGGATGGCTCACAGAACTCAGGAAAATATTTACTTATGTTTACCAGTTTACTATAAAGGATATAATAAAGATATGAGGGAATTCCCTGGTGATCCAGTGCTTAGGACTCGGAGCTTTCACAGCCGGGGGAGGCCTGGGTTCGATCCCTGGTGGGGGAACTAAGATCCCACAAGCCGCATGGCGTGGCACAGCAAAAAAATAAAATAAAAAAGATTTGAATGAATAGCCAGATGAAGAGATACAGGGCAAGGTCCCGTAGGGTCCCTAGTGCAGGAGCTTCTGTGCCCGTGGAGTTGGGACATACCACCATCCTAGCTTGGAGGTGGGTGGCAGGTAGAACCATGAAGGCAGATTATTAATGGATGGACAGAGGAAGCACCATCTTTTTTTTTTTTTTTTTTTTGTTTGCGGTATGCGGGCCTCTCACTGTTGTGGCCTCTACCGCTGTGGAGCACAGGCTCTGGACGCACAGGCTCAGCGGCCATGGCTCACGGGCCCAGCTGCTCCACGGCATGTGGGATCTTACCAGACCGGGGCACATACCCGTGTCCCCTGCATCGGCAGGCGGACTCTCAACCACTGCGCCACCAGGGAAGCCCAGAAGCACCATCTTTGATGCAGCTATCAGTATTTCTTTATATTACAGGAAGTATAAAAATACAGCTTCAAGACACATGCCCTAGACTCTGCTCTCAGACTGCCAGCCATAAGCTCCGACTGGTTCCTTGGACTTTGCACAGGTTCTCTTATTCAACGCTTGCAATAACTATATGAACAGGTAATATTATCCCCTTTTTTAAATGAAAACAAAATTGAGGCTCAGAAAGCACGCAGAGCTGGGAAGTGGTAGAGCTGGGATTGGAGCACAGGACTGGCGTGTGCAAAGTTCAAGTTCTTTTTTTTTTTACCATTTTCCGCTACTTTTCTGCTGAGAATGCTCATGAGCTTCAGGGAGGAGAGGAGGGGCCCGGTGGGAGTGGCTGGTTTGAGGATGGGCCAGGCAAGGCTCCAAGGCCTTCTGATGGACTGCCCGTCTGTCCTTCAGGGAGCCCTGGGATGAGCTGTAACTGGAGTGAAAGTCCAAGGGAGAAGACAGACGTCCCCCAGGCAGAGAAAGCTGAGCCCGCTTCCCCCACAGTGTGGGCCATGGCTTTATAAGAGGATTGGGCAGTTGGACCCAATCCATGCTGACCCAGATGACAGAATCAGCCTTTTTAATTAGTTCATCTGGTTCACCTGGTGGAAGTGACAGTCACTCATAGTTCAAGAGGTGCCAATTTTCCATCCCCCGAGTAGCACAACCATCCCTTTAAAGGGACTTCACTTGTAAAGTTCAGTGAGGAGATCCCTGCCCACCAGCACCACATTATAACTGCTGTGGACCCTGGGTACTCTGACTTTTATGGGCTCCTTCCTCCATAAAAAATGTTTAAATTTTATTTTATGTCTGCATTGGTATGAAGACAAATATATTAATATTAAAACGTTTTCTTCAACCTAAAATTTTTTTTCTTCTGATTTTAAAAGCAATTAAAACACATTCATGGGCCCCTTAAAGGGTCATGTGCCCTGGGCACTGCACCTCTCATGATTTAACAGAGAAGTTGGCCCTGCTGCCCACCGCTTCACCCTCTGCTCCATCCCACCTCCGTGGCCCTGTTTGCTCAAACAAGCAAAGAGTCTGTATTTGCTGAAGGAAATTCACAGTACACTGCATTTCTTCCCGGAAGAAAGCTGAGTAATAAAAGGCAGTCGAAGGGAAAGAGACCCTGAGAAAGCCCAGGACTGGGAGTCGAGAGGCCTGCGTCTCAATTGGGACTTTGCCACCTGACTCCTCAGTTGTCCTGTGGAGACAGGGATATGTTGGTTCAGGGGTGTGTTGAAGGTCAGAGGACCCAGAGGCAGGACCATGAGCGGGAGTAAAGTTTCAATGAAGCCAGAGCTCAGATTGATCTAATTACTTTCTAACGGTGAAAAAGGCAAGCAAAAGCCTTGACCTGAGAGATGGGAGGTCCCCATCCCGGCAGTGGCCAGCAGGGGCTCCTGCCCAGGTGCTCTTGGGATGGATGCACCAGATAATGCTTGTGAAAGGAGACAGAAAATTCAAGGGACCTGGAGAGTGCAGGCATTCCTGGCAAGTCTGCTGTTTGAGGGAGAAGCAACCAGACAGGGGAAGGGGACAGTGTGACCTAGGCTCCCTGGAGAGCAGCCCTGGGCAGGGTGGCCACACTGCTGGCACAGGCAGCTTGGACGATGTGGGGTGAGAGAGGGTGGGCATGGGGTGGAAAGGGTAGCGCCAACCAGATGGCAGGAAGCTGCGAGGGACTTGAGTGACCTCTCTCCACGGCCCTCAGAATTTGTAACATCTCCCACTTCATGAAATGTTCAGTGTGGTTGGATATTTTGTAGGAAACAACGAAGGAGCTGAGCTCCGTGACCAGTTTCAATACCAGCTGAAACCGAAACATGAGCAGATACGCAAGAGCAAAGAATCAGAAGATGCCAGAAGTGAGGTGAGGGACGGGTCAGAGTTTTGGGAAGGGCTTTTAGCAACAGCAATCAGGGCCGTCTGGCCAGCAGGCCCCCCTGGCACAGGGCCTCTTGCAGACCAGCTTTTTCAAAAGTCTGTGAAAACATGTGAGATGAGGAAAATAATTAATGGATCTAAAACACAAAAAGTATAAAATTGAAAGTAATACATTTTAATGAAGCATCCATAAGACATAAAATTATGTCAACTTCATTCATTTTTCAATTTAGTGTTTATAAATTATTTACATTTGAAAAGGAAGATATGGTTTGATTCTCTCACTCTATAAAATTTCCTGTGTGTGTGTGATGACAGCCCACAAATCATGGTCAGTCATATATAGTCAGTGAATAACTGGTAGCTAAATAATTTCAAAAGCAAAATTAAGAAAACCCTTTTGATTTTTTCCACAGCAAAAAATGTTATATTTCATGTGAAATGTGGGTATATGCTAATGTGTTTGATATGATGTGGAATGTGGACTCCATAATTAAAAGGCCCTGGGCTTGTTATGATCTGAAACCAGCCCTGGTCATAGGCCCTGGAATTGGGGTGTAGGCCAAGTTGAACAAGATCTATGAGGAGTGAGATGGGGGCCTCAGCTGATGTCAGATAATAACTGCATTAGGTGAACTCAGAGCCTTCCAATTCAGAGTCCATCTGTACACAAGTCCTTTCAACCCTGAAGGGCTAGTCAGATGTATAAGCTTTTATTTGTATTTTAATTTTTTATCTTTTATATACAATGTGTTACGCATTTTTAAATCATTTTTAAAATTTTTTATTTTTTATACAATTTTTGAAAGGTTACCCTCCATTTACAAAATATTGGCCATATTCCCCATGTTGTACAATACATCCTTGTAGCCTGTCTTAACACCCAGTAGTTTGTACCTCTCACTCCCTGATCCCTTTAATGCCCCTCCTCCACACTGGTAACCAGTAGCTTGTTATCTATATCTGTGAATCTGCTTCTTTTCTGTCATATTCATTCATTTGTTGCATTTTTTAGATTCCACATATAAGTGATATCATACAGTATTTGTCTTTCTTTGTCTGACACTGAGCATAATGCCCTCCAAGTCCATCTATGTTGCTGCACATGGCAACATTTCATTCTTTTTTATGGCTGAGTAGTATTCCTGTGTGTGTGTGTGTGTGTATGTGTGTGTGTGTGTGTGTGTGTGTGTGTATCACCTCTTCTTTATCCAGATAGATGAGCTTTTAGATATGGCGAGCATAAAGCTCTCTGGAAGGAAGAAGCACCTTACAAGTGTAGTGAACTGTTATATTAAGTCTCCACTAGGGCTAAAGTAACTCATGGAGGAGAAAGTGACCCAGAATGAGCAGGTGATAAATTACTACTTGGCTGGTGGCAGGGAGCCTACACATGTCAGGAGACCTGGGTATGAGGCAAGGAGCCAGTGGGGGGCCTCTGGCCTGGACTGGCTGACGTGTACCATCGCTTAGCGGTGGTAGGTGTCCTGGTGGCAGCTGGAATGTACTGTCACCCACTCAAGCACTAAAAGCCGACACTGATTGCCATCTCCTTTTTTTCCCCCTTAATGATTTCACTCTTACACTTGAGAAAAGAGAGGAGAAATAAAAAGTACTCTCCAGACTTCTCTCTCCCCACACTCATTTTTTGTCTTGGTCCTTTTCCCCCGGCTCCTGTTGTGCCACGCCCTTTCTCGTCACACCCAGCTGTGTTCTCTCCCTGCCCC
Organism: Mesoplodon mirus; assembly: GCF_964341445.2. Lineage (NCBI taxonomy): Eukaryota > Metazoa > Chordata > Mammalia > Artiodactyla > Ziphiidae > Mesoplodon > Mesoplodon mirus. The sequence continues at coordinate 53,474,178 of NC_138979.1, forward strand.
AGCCCTCCGCAGCCAGGTTTCTTTGCCTGCATGTTTCTTGCAGTGAGGCCACAGAGGTGGGACCAGTTGATACCCCACTGGAAGCCTCTCAGGCTGGGTGCAGAGCTGTGAGTGGTGGAGAGGGAGGAAGCCAGCCTGAGGAGCCCCAGGGGTAACCATGGGAGAACCCAGGCCCCCCATCACCCCACCACCAGTGGCTCTGGGCAGAGGACCTCAGCCCTGAAGTAGCAGTGAGGAGGCGCTGGCTGCAAGGCCCCTGGTGTTTGCTTCTCATGGCAGGTGACCCGGGGAAGGCGGCTTAATGGGTCTGTGTGTCTCTCTATCATGGGTGTCAGTGATCAGAAAGAAGCAGCCAAAGAGCGAAGGGGAGGAGTGGCCCTCCTTCCCCAAGGACACCCCGCCCCTTCCCAGGGCTACCTCCATCACACCAGGGTCCCTTCAGACCCTGAAGTCTAATCGTTTTCACAGCCGTGAACTAACATTCATCTAGTACTTCCCCGCACCCTGTGATGCTGAACAAGGTGGGGCAGGTGTCAGAATTATGCCCATTTTACAGGTGAGGAAACAGTTTGGGAGTGAACTGACTGGCCAGTGTTCTGGGGCTAGTAATGGATGAGCCGATGGAGATTGGAACCTCATTCTTCTGACTCCAAGCTCACGGTGTGTGGGCTTGAGCTCCGAGCCCACAGGAAGCACCGGCTCCCACTAAGCCGCCAGTTAGGCCATGAGTGAGTATTTGGAGTAGGAGTATGCACGCAGTGAGTACATGCGATCCCAGAACCAGAATTTCTGTCTCAGGCAACCCTCAAGGCTCCTAAAATGCAGTACAGCCGTTGAATTTTAGAGGGGAAGATTATTTCTTTTATGGCAGAATTCATTCATTCATTTATTCATGTATTCATTCACTCAACAAGTATATATATTAAGCAACACTCCATCTCCAATAAACGCCAGCCAATTTGCCAAAAATCAGCACCCCCCTAAAACTCCACCTGCAGCATAATCAACTCACTCCATTTGTCGATTTAATCACTTTGTCAACTGACTAGTTTACTAGTTTTACCAAATTTACTCATTTTATGAGCTTGAGCAGTAATGTTTTAACAATTAAAATATTGGCTACACAGACATAGTAGAAATTAACATTTTTTCCACATGAAATACTACTTTTCCAGGCAAAATTCCAGCCTTTAGCTATACGATAGGATTATTTTGGCTACCTCTGGTTTCTTTACGTGCTTTATTTTCAAACTTGAAACATTTAAATATTTTTTTTGTCAGTTTCTTGAAATGATATAAGCTTGAACTTTATAGGGGCAGTGCAGGGAAATGGCTACATAGGAAGGCCTGGACCTGGACCCAGCCTGCCCGGGGTGTCAGCCCAGCTCTGCCACTTTCTTCGGGACAGCTTACTTGTACATATGTGATATGATCTCAGCCATTTTATGTACAAGCACTGGGGGAAGAAAAAACACATCATGATACTAACGGGGTTATTTCTGGGCGGTGGGATCATGAGTAACTTTATTTGCCTTCCTTATAACTTTTGTCAGTACAAAGAATCAATGGTCAATCTAAGAAAGAAAGGGAAAATTTTATTCGAGCCAAGCTGAGGACTATAGCCCAGGAGACAGCCGGCTACGCTGAGAAACTGCTCTGAAGAGGTAAGGGAGAGGTCAGTAATGTGATTTTGGGGAAGAGGGTATGTGCAATCGAGCACACATCTCAGTAGAAGGCTGCTGCTAGTCACGAGAAACAGACAGCTTAGTTGATGATTGTAGTACTTTTCTAAGTATGGGAAGATGCAAGAATCCAGGTCATAAAAAATTTTTCCTGGGCTTCCCTGGTGGCGCAGTGGTTGAGAGTCTGCCTGCCGATGCAGGGGACACGGGTTCGTGCCCCGGTCCAGGAAGATCCCACATGCCGCGGAGCGGCTGGGCCCGTGAGCCATGGCCGCTGAGCCTGCGCGTCCGGAGCCTGTGCTCCGCAACGGGAGAGGCCACAACAGTGAGAGGCCCGCGTACCGCAAAAAAAAAAAAAAAAATTTTCCTTAAAATATCTAACTATCTAAAGGCCTGTTCTGCCAGATTGCCCAGAGTACAGAGTGCCTCATTCCAGATCTTCACTCTGAATTCCTTTCTCGGGTGTACTGTACGTCAGCAACTGCAGAGGCTAATGACTTGATTCTTGTAGAACTAGATGGTGGGCAACATTCTTTATTTTACAATCACTTCCCTTTTGGTCTTAATTTCAACCAAGGTTTGGGAGGCATTTGGTGACCAATTTGTCCCACGGTGCTAGAAGTGCTCATTCCCAGGTTAGGTGAGGATTTCATTGATAGTCCACTCAATGTGCTATTACTGGACCAGGCCCTGTGAACAGTAGCCCAAAGTCTGTTATGGTCCAGGAAATGGTTCCCTCTTGTTGCTTCTCCCCATAAAGAGATACACCATTACAGCCCTTGATCATATAGAACTATATATTTGGCCAATCATTTCAAGTCACCTAATCATCATTAATTTTATCCAAGGCTCAGTCACATATTTGATAATGCAAGAAATAATCTTGTAAAATAGGCAAAATACAAATAATATAGCTGGTAACATTAATAAGATCATAAGTAAGTATTTAAGCTGAGAACTTCCATTAACTGAGGCCCAGTATCTCCCCAGGTAGTCTAACCAGTCTGTTCTGCATTAAGTGATGACATATTGACATGGTACATGAAGTTCACCAAAGATGTCTGCACATACAAGGTGAGTGGTGGGTCACTGTGACCCCTTACAGGATTGAGAAAGGAATGTTATCTTCTAAGGAGTTACATAGATGGCACCAGAAGGAGAAAAATTGATCTTTATGGTTGAGCAGGTATTTCTGCTGTTGGGGAAGCCTGGTTAACACATAATGCAGGTGCACAATGCACACTAGAGGGGAGAGAGGAAGCCAAAGGGCAGAGAAAAAGCTTTGTTTAAATTTTTCTTGTCTTGCCTTAAAACGTGAATTTTATTTCAACACTTTTCTATATGTTTTAAGACATCCTTTTAATGATTTTAAGTGTAACTACATAAGAGGAACTATACCAGAGGGCTTCGTATATGTTGTTTTATTTAGTCCTCACAACCAACACCCAAGATAGGTAATATTATCACCATTTTACAGAAAAAGAAACTGAGGCTCCAAAGCATTAAGTAACTTGCATGTGGTCCCACACCCCCGAGGAATCTGGCTTCCTCATCTCATGCTAATATTACTTCCTCTGGCTCAACCTAAGAGTCCTTCTCTGTTAAATGTGTAATATCTGCATCTCAAAATATGGAGGAAGGATGGAGTGAGATGTTGATGTATGAGAGCCCACTGCGATGATACAGCCCTCTATAAAGAATAATATGGGGCTTCCCTGGTGGCGCAGTGGTTGAGAGTCTGTCTGCCGATGCAGGGGACACGGGTTCGTGCCCCGGTCCGGGAAGATCCCACATGCCACGGAGCGGCTGGTCCCGTGAGCCATGGCCGCTGAGCCTGCGCATCTGGAGCCTGTGCTCTTCAACGGGAGAGGCCACAACAGTGAGAGGCCCGCGTACCGCCAAAAAAAAAAAAAAAAAAAGAATAATATGAATGAGGAGCATGTGTTATATTCACTGTGCTGTTCTAAGGCTCTGTATATATTATGTTCCTTCAGTCAGCTCAATGAGCCTTCAAGGCAGGTGGCCATTATTATCCTCATTTTACAGAAAAGCATATCAAGGAACAGAGAGGGTAACATGCCAAGTTCACACAACTGTACATGATATTAATGATCTCAGTGGGAGTGTTTCCATTGTAAATGACTTCTGGGTCATCTTTCCCAATCTCCCCTTTGAGTTCCTCAGGGAGAGAAAGGGAAGCACCCTACTAGAAGTCAGACAGTTCACCTGGCTCAGCAGGAGGTAGATGAGGGGTGGGAGGCAGGTCAGAGATCAGAGGTCAGGCATTAGGATCAGCATCTTAATTGGTGCTTGTTGACCTTGCTTTCCAAGGACTGTAGGGGACAACCACAAACTCCAATGACACTGCTGCCACCTGCTGTTCACACATTTTTCAGCCAAGGCTTCTCCCCAACATCAAGATCTTCACCACTGTCTTCCCCAGACCCCTTCTGTGGCCCAGGTAAGAGAATTTCAACCTTTCAATTTCAAGTGCAGGAAGGGTAAGCCCTTAGCAGAAGTAGAAGGGCTCCAATAAGAGAGTGCAGAGATGCTTCTGAGCCATGCAACCTGGAGGGCAAGACCTTGCTTCTTTGAATCTGTCTTCATCTGTAAAACAAAGACAACCATAATATCTGCTTCATACAATTGCTTTTAAGATGAAATAAGATTTTTTCCCTCTACAATCTACCCTCTTTTTTAAAATATTTATTTATTTGGCTGCATTGGGTCTTAGTTGCAGCACGTGGGATCTTCATTGCAGCGTGCGGGATCTTTCATTGCGGCCCGCAGGCTTCTCTCTAGTTGTGGTGCGCGGGCTCAGTAGTTGCGGCGCATGGGCTCTCTAGTTGTGACACGCAGGATCTAGAGCACGTGGGCTTAGTTGCCCCATGGCATATGGGATCTTAGTTCCCCAACAAGTGATTGAACCCACGTCCCTGCATTGCAGGGGCGGATTCTTAACCACTGGACCACCAGGAAAGTCCCACAGTCTACCTTCTTTTTTTTTCTTTTTAAAAAGTTTTTTCTAGATTTTTTGATGATGGCCTGTCTGACCGGTGTGAGATGATATCTCATTGTAGTTTTGATTTGCATTTCTCTAATGATTAATGATGTTGAGCATTCTTTCATGTGTTTGTTGGCAATCTGTATATCTTCTTTGGAGAAATGTCTGTTTAGGTCTTCTGCCCATTTTTGGATTGGGTTGTTTTTTTTTTTGTTATTGAGCTGCATGAGCTGCTTGTAAATTTTGGAGATTAACCCTTTGTCAGTTGCTTCATTTGCAAATATTTTCTCCCATTCTGAGGGTTGTCTTTTGGTCTTGTTTATGGTTTCCTTTGCTGTGCAAAAGCTTTGAAATTTCATTGGGTCCCATTTGTTTATTTTTGTTTTTATTTCCTTTTCTCTAGGAGGTGGGTCAAAAAGGATCTTGCTGTGATTTATGTCATGGAGTGTTCTGCCTATGTTTTCCTCTAAGAGTTTGATAGTGTCTGGCCTTACATTTAGGTCTTTAATCCATTTTGAGTTTATTTTTGTGTATGGTGTTAGGGGGTGTTCTAATTTCATTCTTTTACATGTAGCTGTCCAGTTTTCCCAGCACCACTTATTGAAGAGGCTGTCTTTTCTCCACTGTATATTCTTGCCTCCTTTATCAAAGATAAGGTGACCATATGTAAATTGTTACAGCCACTATGGAGAACAGTATGGAGGTTCCTTAAAAAACTACAAATAGAACTACCATACAACCCAGCAGTCCCACTACTGGGCATATACCCTGAGAAAACCATAATTCAAAAAGAGTCATGTACCAAAATGTTCATTGCAGCTCTATTTACAATAGCCAGGACATGGAAGCAACCTAAATGTCCGTCAACAGATGAATGGATAAAGAAGATGTGGCAATTTGGCACATATATACAATGGAATATTACTCAGCCATAAAAAGAAACGAAATTGAGTTATTTGTAGTGAGGTGGATGGACCTAGAGTCTGTCATACAGAGTGAAGTAAGTCAGAAAGAGAAAAACAAATACCGTATGCTAACACATATATATGGTATTTAAGAAAAAAATAAAAATTAAAAAAAAGGTCATGAAGAACCTAAGGGTAAGACGGCAATAAAGACACAGACCTACTAGAGCATGGACTTGAGGATATGGGAAGGGGGAAGGGGAAGCTGTGACAAAGTGTGAGAGTGGCATGGACATATATACACTACCAAACGTAAAATAGTTAGCTAGTGGGAAGTAGCCACATAGCACAGGGAGATCAGCTAGGCGGTTTGTGATCACCTAGAGGGGTGGGATAGGGAGGGTGGGAGACACAAGAGGGAAGAGATATGGGAACATATGTATATGTATAACTGATTCACTTTGTTATAAAGCAGAAACTAACACACCATTGTAAAGCAATTATTCTCCAATAAAGATGTTAAAAAAAAACTGAAAGCATAGACAGTTTATCAAACAGTGTTTCAGAGTTTGAGGAAAGAAGTTGATTTCCCAGAGAGAGTGAAATTTGGTCCAGAAATGAATTCAGCACATTGGCTTTATTAAGGAAATGCTTGGCTGTATCTATTTGGGAATCTCCTTGAGCAATAAATTTGATGATTTAGGCATGAACCTTCCAAAAAAAAAGATTTTAAAATTTATGTATTTGTTTATTTTTGGCTGCGTTGGGTCTTAGTTGCTGCGTGCGGGCTTTCTCTAGTCGTGGCGAGCAGGGGCTACTCTTCGTTGCGGTGTGCGGGCTTCTCATTGCTGAGCATGGGCTCTAGGCTCATGGGCTTCAGTAGTTGTGGCTCACGGGCTCTAGAGCGGAGTCTCTGTAGTTGTGGCGCACGGGCTTAGTTGCTTCGCGGCATGTGGGATCTTCCTGGACCAGGGCTCGAACCCATGTCCCCTACATTGGCAGGCAGATTCTTAACCACTGCGCCACCAGGGAAGGCCCCAGTCTACCTTCTTACCAGAAAAAAAGTTAGCTATGTAAAGGACAAGCCAGGATGGGGAACAATTAAGCATCCCCAAATGTCTAAAATCAACCTTTGCTTACATTAAGATTTTTAACAATTAAAAATTTTTTTACTTAGTAAAGCATTTTCCTTTATATTTTGCTACTGATTTTGAAATTATCAAAATTAAGTCTCAAGTCATTTTTTGTGCATTTTATTGAGTATCTGAACCAGAATGTGAAATACTGAAAAGGATATCCGATTTTTTTTTTTTAGGAGAAAAAGCTTTCATTATTGAAAGTGTCTCTCCCATCTGAGACTGCCAGAGTCATTTCCAAGATTCTGGTTCACAAGTTTCACATCACTTCTTTCAGGCAAGGCATCTAGCAAATGAGCAACATAAAACTGAGAAAACTAGAGGGGGCTTTTTCCACTCAAGTTCCCTTGGGAACTGACCCAAACAGCAAAGCTAAGAGGCCTGGCTCCCTCTCAGCAGCTAAAAACATCACACCAGATTCTGTTTGCCTGAACATTCCTTCTGACTAGTTCTAGACACTAGCAGTTGGATTCCAATTGACTTTCATGTTGCCAGTCTAATAGTCCTTCTAGAATATTTGCAATTTGTATTACTGGTTTAAAAGTTCAGCAAAACTGAAACTCTCGATGGCTGAGTTCCGGTAAGTACCTGTAAACAATTTCAGGACTATCCACTCTACTACACATTACAGGCCTGGCTGTGATGTGGGTTCCAGGGCAGGTCTGGCTGTTCTCATCCTCTGAAAGGGAGGTTGGGTACCAACTCGCTCTCTCACCTTCTTGGGTTTTGGACAGAGTACTAAATGAAGATACTATCTGCTGCCTGGATTTGTCTTGTAAGACACCAGTGTTTCCAGAACCTGGGAGAAGCACACAATGCCCTGTTGGAGATCCTAATGACAAGATGGTTAAGGCAGAGTGTGGGACAGCTGAAGGCAGATGACTCAGGACCTCTGTACCCAGAGCAAGGAGGCATCTGTGAGAGGGAAACAAGGCTTAATGAAGGGCCTGATGGAGACTTTGGGAGGAAGAACTAATGGTGGACCTGGACTTAGATCTTTGGCTTTTCAGTGCTGAAAGAAGCTGAGAAGAAGACATTTCAGACTGAGCCCCCAAAACATAGAAATAAGAAGAATAACTCTTAAGATGGTATTTAGGTACAGCTCTTAAGAAGCTACTCAGTAACCACACGATAGGTGGTAAGAACAGCAGGATTTCCAGTGACACTGGGCCGCTGTCGGGCTTCTCCACCTGGGACCTGCAGACTCACCCTCAAGGCATCTGTGAGTGTTCTGTAAGGACTTACACATTTTATCTTCTCACTTGATGCCTATTTGAAATAAGATTAATGTTTGCAGATTCTGGGTCATCTGCTCAGCACCTCATCTGTATAGCCACTGAGTACCATAACACAGTTTCAGCTTCTACACGGGCACTGTGTTTAGATAGGATTGGGACCAAGTAATGCTATTTGAATTGTCAGAACTAGAGGAAAAAAGAATAGATATAGATTTAATATGTAAACAAGTAGAGACCAAAGGACATCACAAAACACTGTATGACGACCACTTACCCAGTCATTCAACCAGAAAACTAGTGGGTATGCAGAGTTATCACCCAGCCCCTGGGGTATAGGCATATAGCCAAATACAGAAGAATGCTGTCAAGAAAAGATATACAAAAAAGGTGTCATACAGGGATGACAGCCTGCCCAAAGATGATCTTTTTGGTTTCAGGATCTATTTACATCTTTAAAATTATTGAGAATCCCAAGGAGCTTTTGTTTGTGTGGGTTGTATCTATCAATATTTATGTATTAGAAAATAAAACTGAGAAATTTATTTACTAATTCATTTTGAAATGACAATAATAAACCCATTATATATTAACATAGCCAACATTTTTAATGAAAATATATTTTGCAAAACAAAACTTTAGTGAGAAGAGTAGCATTATTTTACATTTTTGCAAATCCATTTGATGTCTGGCTAAATAAAAGCTAAATTCTTATGTCTGCTTATGTATTCAACCCATTTTGATATATTGTTTTGGTTTATGTTGGGATCAGGGCGGGGCGCCCCAAATTATGCCACAACGGCATATTGATTGTTTTGAATTAGGAAATGGCCAGTGCAAGAGGGACACTCTTTTCTGCTTCCCTGAAAGCAGGAAATAAATCTGTCCTGTGAAGGGTGTACTCCCTGCATCTGGAGGCAGAAGGACACCCTTATTACCAGACAGGGAACTGGGGCTGAGAAGCCTGTATAAACAAACCTTGTTGTTTCTTTAATTTACTACCTCAAGCCCAAATTCTGTTGCTATTCTTTACTAATTGAGCACCCAAAAACTAAGTTTCTTTGTCCTGTCAATTCCTCACAAATATATTGTCTCTTTGTCTAAAAAGTATAAAAGCCGCCTGCTTTGACCACCTCTTTGTTCCCATTTTATGGGACCTCTGTGCACATGAATTGTTTCTTTTTCTCCTCTTAATCTGTCTTTTTTAAAAAAATTTATTTATTTATGGTCGCGTTGGGTCTTCGTTGCTGCACACGGTCTTTCTCTAGTTGCGGAGAGCAGGGGCTACTCTTCACTGCGGTGCGCGGGCTTCTCATTGCGGTGGTTTCTCTTGTTGCAGAGCACGGGCTCTAGGCGTGCGGGCTTCAGTAGTTGTGGCACTTGGGCTTAGTAGTTGTGTCTCGCGTGCTCTAGAGCACAGGCTCAGTAGTTGTGGTGCACGGGCTTAGTTATTCCGCGGCATGTGGGATCTTCCCGGACCAGGGCTACGAACCCGTGTCCCTGCATTGGCAGGTGAATTCTTAACCACTGCACCACCAGGGAAGTTGCTCTTAACCTGTCTTGTGTCGACTTTATTATTAGTCCAGCCACAAAAATCAAGAGCGGAGGGGGGGGTGTCGGAAATTTCCCCCTCCCGGACATTGACACATTTGAAGAAAATGTGACCTCACACATACACGTTGTTGGAAAAAAGGAAGAGTATTTCAATAGACATTTCAGATAATTGTGGGTGTTCTTCTTGGATATTGCACTAAAATTTGACAAATGATAGTTTCTTAAACATCAATTGCAAGGTAGAATCTAGAACCACATTGATGAACTTTTCAAAATTTAAAATTCAGGAGTTCATGATGCATTTTGAATGTCTCATATATATTTTCCATTTTATCACACCGAATATTAAACAGATTTATACTCAGTGGTCAAATTTAATGGAAATAATTTTTACAGCTTCATCAAGGACATTCTTAAGTGAAACAAGCTTTTTTTTTTTTTCCCCATGAGTGCATGGTGATGAAGAATACAGGGGCTACTAGTTCTATTTGGTGCCACCACTGCCTTGATTTGTGTGAAAGTGACAGCAGTTGTACCCTCCATTTCTCTTGCACCATCAGTACAAGTGTTAACACAGTGAGAAAGACAATGTCTTAGTATTATGATGATGATGATGGAGCTTCTCCCGGATTACTGAGGGGTCTCATGGACCAGATGTAGAACCACTGAACTAGGGTAAAGTACTTAATTGGAGTCATTGTTTATTAAAGTTCCCAGACTTAGAGAAATTATTCGTTAGCTTATAGATTTTTGCCTAGTAGAAATTATTTTTGCTCAGTAGAAAAGGTAACTCCAAAGGTTTTAATCTGTTGCCTTAGAGGACATTAACCAGTTTTGAATGTAACCCAGCAATTGTATCCTAATATTCCTTTACTAAATTACTGAGAAGTACATAACTTCTCAAACACTTTCTACACCGGTCTTTATATCTTCCCGTTTCCCTCGTTAATTGATGAATTCAGTAAAATCATTGACACACATTCATTTTATATTTGCATGAGTCACAATTTTAACTTCTTTCAAAATTATCCTTTAGCAACCTCAAGTTTCACCATCAGCATCATTATCACGTTACTAGTGGCAAATCACTTGTTTAACAAAACATCTTTAAATAATGTCATTCTTAATTATTTGGGGTTTGTGGTTTTGTACATTTAAAGGGAAATATCTTGTAGCCCTCTAGACTTACTAAAATTAATTTTATTTGAATGCTACTTAAATATATACTAACATGGAATTTTGTATAAACTGCTTATGCTTATAACTGTTACACAGCTGTAAAAACAAAACATATTAAATACATATAGAACCACAAATCCAGAATAATACATACCTGAATCTATGCCACCATGAAGAATTCCTGACCCAAGAAAGATAAGTATGAGCAGAAAATCAGCCCTTGACTGTGGTTGAGACTGGTACAATATTCATGAACCCACAGACCTGAAAATACCACTGTCATCAGTGGAAAACACACATGGACACGTAGCCACCTGCTGAGAAATTTTAGGTGCCCCTACACTAGAAATTTCACCCCTTTGAGCTCCTCTGTAAAATAAGAGTATGTCTACCTATCCCACGGCATAATACAGGGATTCGCTTGGGAGGTAAAGGTGCAACTGTTTTTGCCAAAGAAGGTTAAGAAAACATTTCACTCTTTCATTCTTCTCACTCCCCTTTCAAGAACAGTCTTAGTCTCTAATTTTGATAGACCTTAAACAAATTATTTAATCTCTCACTTCAGATACCTCATCTGTAAACTGGAGGTGATAATAACCTATACCTCATAAGCTTATTGAGTGGATTATTGAGAATAATGCACATAAAGCACCTGACATACAGAAAAAACACAATAGATGATCATTATTGTTAATGCAATGCTCAGCACCTAAGAGCTAAATAAATGTTGGTTATCATTATTCAGATGTAAGGTGATAGGTAAGGGGATAGTCCCTCCTAAAATGATGTTTTAAGAAGGAGGACAAGAAAGGAAACATAACATTTAGTGAATGCACACCTGTGCCAGGCACTTTGCACACATTATGTAATTTCATCTTCACAAATGCCTGTGATTCAGATACTAGTATCCAGAGCAGAATGAGGGTGAGGCACCTATGGTCCAAAATTAAGGAGGTCCCTCAAAAAAATTTAAGGAAACACTCCCACTCAGGGTTGTGCTGAGGAAAATGAGGGTCTAACAGGGTAGCTTGGTAACAGAGTGGTGAGCAGCAGAGATAAGATTTACCCTCTGGTCTGCCAACTGAAGCCAAAGTGGACGCCCTGAAGTGGACGGACCACGGAGCTTCCTTGCTGCAGGTTCTCACCCTTCACCCCATCCTGATGGTGCAGATCTCTGAGAAACTGCCCAGCTCGTTCTAGAAAATTCCTAACTGTGATTGACCTAACTGTGACTCAAGTCCCTCACGATCTAAACTGTTCTACCTTTCCTTTCACAGGAGGGCCCTGCTGACATAGCTGTACTTTAAGCTTCTAGAAAGCAGTAGATTAAGGACCTCTTAAGATTTTTTTTCTCAGTGAGCCCAGATTCTAACAACTTCTAACAACTTAATAAGAAAAGCCTCTTAGGCCAAAACTGGGAAGTTCTGATCTCTCCTGAGAGAAGCTAACCCTTTGACCTCACACAGTGGAGTATGCTTCTGGAGGCCATTGCTGTCACTGGGATGAGCCTTCAGGACTGCACTTGGGATTGTTTCCAGCATTCTCTTTACTTTGAGTGTAAAATGGCTCTGGGGATAAGAAAAGCTCCCCCCCCATTAGTGTTTACCTTTCCTTAATATGGAAAGATTGGCCGGGATTCAACAGAGCGTTGAATCCAAGGTAGAAGCCAGATTCTTAGAATTTGGGGAGCTTTCTCTGGGAATCCCTGAGGCATTTGTGTGATAACCAACCTAAGGGCAGGAAAAACCTTTGAAAGGAACAATTAAAGTCTGTTTGGATAAGCTTTCCTGGAGCCTGAGGGTAAAAGGTGCCCCTCCCTCCTCCCTACCTCAGGAAAGGAGACTGAGCAGAGAAATGATTTATTGGGAAGGAATGTGCAAATAAAAAGATGACCCTTGTGTTCTTTTCAAGATTTAGTGATTTCTCTAGAAACATGTTATAGACTGACTTGTGTCCCCCCAAATTTCTAAAGTGAAGCTCTAATCCCTAATGTGACTATATTTGGAGATAGAACCCATTAGGAGATAATTAAGGTTACCTGAGGTCATAAGGGTGGGGCCCTGATAGTATAAGATTGGTATAGTTATAAGAGAAGCATGAGGTCCACCGTGTGATCTAGCCAAGAAGAGGGTCTCACCTGAACCCGACCTTGCTGGCACCGTGATCTCAGACTTCCAACTTCCAAAACTGTGAGTAAACAAATTTCTATTGTTTAAGTCACTCTGTCTACAGTATGTTGTCATGGCAGCCAGAATTAATACAAAACACTTGGGGGTAATATACCCACAATTTATTCAGTGGCTCCCAATGACTCGTCTTATTTATACTAGTCTCACTAAATTTGCATCTGTATCTCACCATCCAAGTAAGTGGGTAATAATTTTTGCTCTTTTAACAGCTGAAATTAGAATAATGGACTCTTTGGATGATAGAATCAAAAGCAGTAAAATCCAGAGCTGGGTGGTCTTATACGGAGCACTTAACCTTTCTGGGCATTAATTTCTCCAAGTGTAAAATGGGGAACACATTAGTTCCTACTTCATAGATTGCCTATGAGGATCTAGGTAGCTGCCCATAATCCCCAGTGGGAGGTGTAGGCACTGGCCAAGCAGGTCATTGACAGGGAATAGGGCCTGGGTTCCAACAGGAAACACAGGTGAGTGCCTTGTTGGGGGGAAGAATGTGCTGGACAGGTAGAACAGATGACAGAACAGAACTGAAGTGGCCAATAGCTTGCCTTATAGGATCAGGTAAGGTACAAATGGAGTTGGGTGACTCACCTATCAGGTGGCAATGATTGAGATCATTACCAAAGACCTTTGTTTGTTGAAACCCTCATCTCCCACACCTCTACCTCCATGATGCAAAGGGCAGGTTGAGAATCACAGCTGTTAATAATGAAGTAGGGGTTTGATGACGGTCAGGGCTCAGGTGCGCATAGATCTCAACTATGAGATTTCGGAGTTAGATGTGTGTTGGATGCAATCGTTATTAAGCATTAATTTGTTTTCCTCATTCCTTCCCCTTTCATAATGTGTAATTGAATGTAATGGCCCAGTTCGGAGTTCACTGGCCATGCTTCCTGCTTGGGAGCCTTCAGGGTTCGTCCCAGGATACACACTGCTCTCCCCACTGCCCCTCTGCGAAGCTGGGAGGCCAGGAGCCTGAGGGTCTCTGGCCCTTGAGTAGTAGAACCTGACAGGATGTTCCAAAAGAGCCCACTCACTTTAACAAGTGACTTTAATTAGGAACATCCAAGTGGTGCCACCAGGATACTTAGGACCAGAGACTCAAGTTTGAAATCTTAGAAATCCTGTCCCAGTGAAGCAACCAAACGCCTTGTTATAGAAAAGCATATCGAGAAAAATATGTTCATGCAGATTCTCATTAGACCAGAGAATCTGTTGTAACTGAGAAGAGAAAAGGGCAAGGATTCAGAGACCTGCCCGATAAAGACATCTAAGCTGAAACAATGAGCCAGAGATTGTTTTGGACTCCGTTGCTTTTGCACCCCAGAGTTATTTGGTTTGAATGACTGCCAAACCCTAAAGTTCAAAAGACAGTCACAAGTGGGGAAGGAGGCCAACATTCTTGGGGTTGAGTTCCCAGAATTCTCTCATTTACTGTAAGTCTCTCAGTCTAAGGTCAGCCCACTCTGGCTGGTGGTTTGGTTTTAGAGACAGCCTCTCCCCCTACTACGAAGCCTGTTAGAGGGATTCTGATGGTAAGATCGTCAAGCATGTTGTCCTCCCATGGACCTGAACTTGGGCAGGTCATCTTCTTCCAGAAGCCACCACTGTGGTCATTTCTGGGGTTCATAAGGATGGGCAACCCTTTCACACTGAATGCAGCTGTTCTCGTTAGGCCTGTCATAAAATACACAAGAGCGAGCATTTCGGTCTTCTTAAAAGTGATTGCAATTGAATGTAAACACGAATTCAGTTAATAGGAGTTTATGTAAGCCTCTAAGCTTGGTTTCATCACTGAAATCTTCCACTCTTTTGCCACCCCTGTTAAACATTCACCATGCCCTGATGGGTTTTACCTCCAAGGAAGCAGCCCCTTCTCTCCTCCACTGCCACCACACTAGCCAAGTCACCCTCCCCACAAAATCTCCATTCTCCGTGCTCTAACCAGAACGATGGTTTCAGCACCCCAGCCTGATTGTGTCACCCTCCCCTTGCTAAAAACCTTTTGCTCTTATTAGGCTAACACTCAAAACCCTTCCCTTGGCCCCTGCCTGCCTCTGCCTCATCTTGACCCTTCTCCCGGTCCATCCCTCTCTGCCTGCAGCTGCATTAACCTCCCAGCTTCCCCCAACCTTTCCGCTCCACTCACCCAGTGATCACTGTTCCAATGGCATTTCCTAGGGAAGTTTCCCATGAGACGCCCCTATCTTGGGCAGGTCTCTTTAAGTTTTCATTAACCATGCTTCTTAAGAGTAATTACCTCCATTTTAAATTACATATTCACGAGTGTAATTATTTGATTAAGATCCATCTTCCCTACTGGTCTCCAGTCTCCATGAGAGCAGGGGCACAACTGCTCACTATCATATCCCAGGACCCTTAACCCAGTGCCTGGCACATAAACAGGTTCTCATGGAACATTCTTTGGATGAATTTCAGAGAGGTAGACACTGAGTGGAAAATACATACAACTATGAATCAGAGTTGTTTTTTAAAAAGGTCAGTACATTTGAAGGTAAAGTAAATTATTCTCAAAACTTCAAGACAGCGTTACTCATAAAAATCAACACATAATGGATGAGATTATCTGTACACAGAATCCAGGGAAAGAAGAAATCCTAACAACTTGTCAAAACCACAGAGGAAGGGCAGAGAGGATTTTGGAGTCTGGAGTATATGGTCAAGTCAGAGAGATAGGGAGAGAGGGCAGGGAGTAGTGAGGCCCTGGGCATACCTGGGTTAAACACTGGCTCTGGAGACTGGTTTGTAACATGGTCTGTCAGACCACGTTAATGGGCACAATTAATGGGGACCCAGGGTAAGACAGGTGCCATCAAGCAACCGTAAAAAATGATTTGTAGACGGGCCTGGTTGGGGAGTTGGGAGCCAGCGAAATCTATAAGTAGAGATCAGTAACTGACCATCAGCGTGTGGTCTACCTGATGAAAGTGCATGGCATCTATGAGAAGGGAGGCCAGCTGACATATCGGAGCTCTGGGCTTCTGCCTCACAGTGATAGTAAAAATCCTGCCAACATGTCTGCCAGCTGCTTGGTTAAGTTGCCTCCTAGGCACCTGGCTTTCACGGAGAACATGTATTCTTCACTACCTTCACAGAAGCCATACTTTGGGTGGTCTCTACCTGCTTCTAAACTGGAAGAAGTCCATCAGGACTTTGGCTTTTGCTATATGGCTCTCTGCTTCTGTTCCATTTCTGATCCAAGGAGAGGTACAGAAGAGTGCATAAAACATATGTATAGTTTTTAAAAGAATGATAAATTGAATTTATTGTAACCACCACTGGCTATGCCTTTTACATTCTTCTCTTTATATTTTTTTCTCTCACTGACATGTGCTTGGAATGGTGGGGGTCCCTATGATGGGAACTTCCAATACCATCTTGACAGGGTGCACCTGTCCACTCTAACAGCAGGTGGTGCTCCAGGAACCTCAGTGAGTTTCACTGCCAAACCCTCTGGGTCCTAAGATACACTGATCTCTTCAGGGTTGTAGGCTTTATGAACAGCCCACCACTTTATAATTATTTAGCCCCAGTATCTTCTGACTAGATGTGGTTACTGTTACTGCGTTTTCCTTAAACAGTAGCTCAAGATGTTTATGCCTTTTTCTCTTGACAATAGCTTGTCAATTCAAGTCTGAAAATTCTGTCTCTACAAATTCCACCTGTAAGGAAAGACAGACTCATTTTATACACTGGGTATATTGTCCCAGTACTAAGGCTTACAGGCTTTCAAAAATCTTTGGGAAATATATATTTATTATTTATTTAAATAATTTTTTAAATATTTAAAATATTAAATATTTTAATTTTTAAAATAATAAAACATTTAGATAGTATATATAATATTATATGTAATATATAAAAAATAATTATATATCCCAAAGTATAAAGAGAAAATTGTAAAAATTGGAATGGATGTTTATCTTCAAAATTAACATAATTAACGGTTCAATTAGGATTATACACATTTTACATTTTGTAGTATTGATAATTTGAGGTTAGGTTTCTTATTTCACAAGTTCTGATCATCTACAGCTGTCAGAAATCATAGCTAACTAAATTATATGATTTACTTTTGGATTAAAAGTTTTAAGTGCCAATTTTATTTTATTTATTTATTTTTAATTCTTTTTTTCTTTTTTTTTTTTTTGGCTGCGTTGCATCTTCGTTGCTGCGCGAGGGCTTTCTCTAGTTGCCGCGAGCGGGGGCTGCTCTTCCTGCGCGGGCTTCTCACCGCGGTGGCTTCTCTTTGTTGTGGAGCACGGGTTCTAGGTGCTCAGGCTCAGTAGTTGTAGCACGTGGGCTCAGTAGCTGTGGCTTGCAGGCTCTAGAGCGAAGGCTCAGTAGTTGTGGCGCACGGGCCCACTTGCTCTGCGGCATGTGGGATCTTCCCGGACCAGGGCTCGAACCCGTGTCCCCTGCGTTGGCAGGCGGATGCTTAATCACTGCGCCGCCAGGGAAGTCTGCAGATTTTATGTACAACTTTCTTTTTTTACAACAACCACCAAGTTTTTTAAAAATATGAGGCGTAGATATAACAATATGTTTGATGTGGTATGGAGCTAGACTTTGAGAAGTAAGAGATTTTAAAGGGCCTCAGAGAAATGGAAGGAGCCCAAAAGAGACATAAAGAATGGAGACAGTTAAGAGAGAAAAAAGAGGGCCCTGGGGGAAAATGAGACGCCTGCTGAGCGGCTGCTGTGTGCCAAGAGCTGTTGCAGGAGATGAAGATCCAAAAGTAAAAGTCAAGGCTCTGCAAAGGGTCATAGTCTGGTAAGAAATCAGATTAGTTCAGTGAAACATAAGTGTTAAGTGTTGTTAAGGAGGCGTGCGCACTGGGGGTCTAGGTGTGGCGAGAGCTCCCATGGGGACGGGGACTAGGAAGGCTTCTCTGAGGAGGTGACACTTGATCTAAGGGGAGGCAGAGAAGGAAGAGTGTGTGTGTGGGGGGGGGAGAAAGATGAAATATCAAGAGCCGAGGCAAAGGAAAAGAGGAAGGACTCGATGCGATCGGCGCTCCGGCCATCGGGCCTCGACTGCTAGGGCCTGAACGCGGTCACCGCCCCCTCCCCTCCTCCCCTCCTCCCCTCCTCCCCTCCCTTCCCCGCGCCTCTGCCGCCCGCCAGGCCTGCGCGAGCTCTGAAGCTGCCGGCTCGCCAGAGACGCCATGTACCGGCTCCTGTCAGCCGTGACAAACCGGGCCGCGACCCACGGGAGCTGCGCCTGGGGCTGCGGGCGGCGCGCAGCTCACCAGCGCGCCGGGCTGCCGCCGATCGGCCCCGGCTGGGTCGGGGGCCTCGGGTTGGGTCTGGGGCTGGCGCTCGGGGTAAAGCTGGCCGGCGGGCTGAGGGGTGCGTCCCCCGCGCCGCCCACCGCGGCCCCAGACTCCGAGACGCTGCCTCAGGCCGAGCCGCTGCCGCCGCAGGAGCAGCCCCTCGCCCAGTGGTCTCCGCAGACCCCGCCGCCGCCGCACTCCAGGCGCTTTGCCAGAGCCATCGACCGCAGCCGCGACCTCCTGCACAGGATCAAGGTGCGGCGACGGGGGGCGTAGGCGGCCGGGAACCCAGCGCCCCACCGCCGGCGTCACCCCGGCATTAGGCCGTTTGGTGGTCATCTCTCGGGGAGAGCGGACGCCACCCCGGGCGGCTGGATGCCCGCGGTCGGCTTCCGAGAAAGACTTCCCGTTTCCCGACCTCCCGGCCACGGTCAGACGCTCTCGGGGGGTTGCCCAAGTCGGGGCGGAGGTCACGGCCCGCCTCGCGGTCCGCCCCTTCCCCTCAGTGCTCCCAGCGGGCACACCCCTCACGGTTAACGGCCGGCCGAGCCGAGGTGGGCGGGGCCTGAGCCGAGGTGGGCGGGGCCCCGAGCCGAGGAAACCCCACCAGAGGAAGGCGCTGGCGGACGTGCGAGGGATTTCGGCCTTTGACCTGTTCTTTCCCCTTGGCTCTTAGGATGAGGTGGGCGCACCGGGCATTGTGGTTGGAGTCTCTGTAGATGGAAAAGAAGTCTGGTCAGAAGGTGGGCTCAGAATAGTTTTATTTATTGGCTTGTTTTGTGCCAGTCGGTGAATGGAATCTTGATGTGTTACTGTTTGGCGTGAATCCCATGAAGTGCTGCTCAGTTTTAATAAAACCATACATAACTGTAGAGAAAACTAACAAACTAAAGAATTGGACTTTCTATAAACAGCAAGGTTTAAAGTGTGACTCTGTTGAGTAAACTGAAGTCTTAAAAATGGTTTGTTGCATTGTTCTCAAAGTGGTGTATAGAACGGTCTGTTAACTGCACATTTGTAGATAACCCTTATGACTAGATAAAACGTCAGAATTTAATGTTTTTTTTTTTTTAGTTCGGTCAACAATTTACTGAGTCCCCCATTCTGTAAAATGCACTGTACTAAGAACAAGGGAGGGATATATATGATTCCTTGTCCTTAATGAGCTTACAATCTACTTTATTAGTTTTTTGTTTTTTGTTTTTTTTACTATGCAGAGGTGTCAGCTATTTTTTCAAACAAAAAGCTAGAAGCTTTGGAAGAGAGACTTCTAATCATTTTATGATACTTCTATCAAAGCATTTTATAATTTGATTTACTTTTTCATTGCACACAAATTGGTCCAACTCATTACAGCAGGTTTTTAGGAACCCAACTTTTAGGAAATGTTGTTTCAGACATCATTTAGAGGAAGTAGTACCTTTAGAAGTTGATAGGAGCAGTAAGGTTTTGAATTTAAAGAAAAATGATTCTTCCTTCAAGTCTTAAGTGTACCCCAATCAACATTTATGACAGATATTGTAATCCAAAATTATATAAAAGTCAGCTCTATAGGTAAGGGCTTTGTTTTTATGCAGATATTTTTCAGCATAATTTACATTTACAAGTGAAAATAATTATTGTATGCCTTTTTGTTCTTTTCAGATCTCAGTTCTTTGTATGTCTCAGATTTCCACATCTTTATCCTGTAGAAGATGAAAACAAACTTAAAATATTTTCTAGAAGGAGCTTTAAATTAGCAGTACATTGTTTTTCTTCTGACTTGCAGCTGAATTAAATTGATGATTAACTAGGTTGAGTTTGCAGGGCATCTTTTCACATTTGTTTTTATTGGTTATTTTAAGGAATTCAGTAGAAACTCACTCAAAAATCAAGAATAAATGTAATCTGAAGAACAATGATATTTTCTTTAAAGACTGTAGAGTAACTTATTTAAAATGTGGAATAACCAAATTGTATAGATAAGCTAAGAAACATTAGTAACTGAATCAGAAAATTACTGTTGTGTACAGTGTACAATTTCAGTTTAGTTATAAGGTTAAATTGTTAGGCTTACTGTTGTCAGTATTGCTAAGACTCATCCCTTATATGTTGAGTTTTAATTAACTTATACAAGTGGAATATCTTTTCCTTTAGATAAACACATAGAATGTTTTAAGATAGTATTATTACAGTTTTTGAAGACTCCTTTGACCATGAAGCCTATTAATAGTGACTTTTTGCTTTTTTTCCCAAAGGTTTAGGTTATGCTGATGTTGAGAACCGTGTACCGTGCAAGCCAGAGACAGTTATGAGAATTGCCAGTATCAGCAAAAGCCTCACCATGGTTGCTATTGCCAAATTGTGGGAAGCAGGGAAACTGGATCTTGATATTCCAGTACAACATTATGTTCCTGAATTCCCAGAAAAAGAGTATGAAGGTGAAAAGGTAATAAATCTCGCAGTTCATTTTTCTAATGACATTTAAGTGGTTTAAAAGCTTTCATAGGATTCTTTGGTTTGTTTTAATTATTGTTAATGGATTAAAGTTTTGTTTTAACCAGATGATAACCGAGTGGGTATTTTTCTGAAATTTGAGGCTAAAGGTGTGTACATGACACATTATTCTAGCAGCAGTTTAAAATGGAAAATATTGCTGAAACATTATTCCAGGGCTACTAACTTTTTATTACGCAGTTTAATATTGTAATTGAATTTTCATGTTTTTACAATTAGGTTTCTGTCACAACAAGATTATTGATTTCCCACTTAAGTGGAATTCGTCATTATGAAAAGGACATGAAAAAGGTGAAAGAAGAGAAAGCTTATAAAGCCTTGAAGATGATAAAAGGGACTATGGAATCTGACCAAGAAAAAGAGTTAAAAGTAAAAGGAGGCAAAAGTAATGAAAAGAATGACTTTGCTAAAGCTAAGATAGAGCAAGATAATGAAGCCAAAGGCCGAAATTCAAAACCTTGCAAGAAAAAGAATGATTTTGAACAAGGCGAATTATATTTGAAAGAAAAATTTGAAAATTCAATTGAATCCCTAAGATTATTTAAAAATGACCCTTTGTTCTTTAAACCTGGTGAGTGTTAATTTTTTCTTTTTACAAAGTCATCATTACTGAAGTATTAATTTTCAGAAAATGCAAAATGATGCCATCCTGAGTGCATTCATTGTGGTTGATGATTATGGCATGGGTGTTGTTGTCAGTTGTTTGCTTTTTTGTCTGTAGTTCTTAACAAAGCCTAGCATCCAGGCAGCTAGTTGTTCATTGGAGGCTACCTAAACATTTAGAGGATTCTCAGCATCAAGATATTCATGGAAAAAATTAAATATTGGAATAATTCTCCAAATAAAATCTAAACTGAAGTCGGCATGATAAAGCATTGCTAATATTTTAGTATTTCATTAGTATTTAACTTGTTCAACTTCTTTTGTGCTTTCATTTCTTAAAGAAATTAGTATGCATCAACTAAGATTTATTTCCCAAAAAGCTGATCTATAAAAATAACTTTTTCTGTATATTTTTTGACATGATGCCTACTGAAACCACTTTATCTTTAAATTTATTGCAGGTTTATGTACTTGTATTCCATTTTCATTTTAAAACTTGTTTGTGGGAATTCCCTGGTGGTCCAGTGGTTAGGGCTCTGTGCTTCCATGGCAGGGGGCACGGGGTTCGTCCCTGGTTGGGGAACTAAGATCCCACAGGCTGCGCGGTACAGTCAAAAAAAACAAAAAACAAACAAAAAACTGATAAGTATATGGATCATCATTTTATTCTTGTGTTAGAGACATGAAATAAGCAGGGCCACTGCAAAGTTGACTAAATTTGTTAATATATCATCCATGATCTTTACCTAAATGCTAAAGTAAAATATTCCAGTTTTAAAGATATGCCAATTTTCAGTGGGAAAATATTTTACATGTTTTTAAATAATAATGAAGCATTTTCTTTTTTTTCCCCCTTAAAATGATGTCTCAAGGTAGTCAGTTTTTGTATTCGACTTTTGGCTATACCCTATTGGCAGCCATAGTAGAAAGAGCTTCAGGATATAAATATTTGGACTATATGCAGAAAATATTCCATGACTTGGATATGCTGACAACTGTGCAGGAAGAAAATGAGCCAGTGATTTACAATAGAGCAAGGTAAATGAATACCTTTTGGTGTGTCTGGCTGTATCACATCTTTACATTGTTATCAATTTAAAGTCACATTTTGCTTGTCTCCATTCCAAAATCAACTTGCCACATTTTGGGAGCTTTTCTACATGTCTATTTTTCCACCTATAATGTAAGGAAAATAAAATATATTTTATTTTTCAAATACACATATATTTGAAGTACCCCAAGAGCCTTAGGTGAAAGATAGCAATAATAATTTAAGCACATGAATAATTAAACCAAAATTGCACCCATCACGGGCATCTATAATTTGCTCTTCCATCATCCCTTTTTTTGCGTTTTCGTTAATGCTTTATTTACCTTTTATTTTTTTAATTTTTTTTAATTTTGAAATTATCTCATACTTATAGAAAAGTTACACAAAGTAGTACAAAGAATTTTCATATACGCTTCAACCACATTCCCCACATGTTAATCATTTTACCACATTGCTTTATCTGTCAGTCTCTATGTTATTTTTTTCTTGGCCGTTTGGAAATCATTTGCAGACATGGTGCCCCTTATACTTAAATGGTACCCATAAATACTTGAATGTGTATTTTCTAAAGATAAGGACATCCAGGAAATTAATATCAACACAAGGTTCATATCAAATCTACAGACCTTATTCAAATTTTGCCAGTTGTCCCAATAATGTCCTTTATAACAAAAGGAAAAAAACTTTTTTTTCTGGTGCAGAGTCTAATATAAGCTCACACATTGCATTTAGTCGTCAAGTCTCTCAGAAGTCACATGAGTTCAGTTTGTTCCATTACTGATGATGGTAATTTTAAACACTTTGTTGAGGTGGTATATACCAGGTTTCCCCACTGTAAAAGTTTGAAAATCATTTTATTGAAATATATCAAACTAAAATTTTATCATAATTTTTACAAGTAATTTGTAAAAAAATTTCATTGGAAGAGAATTTGGGGACTAAAGACTAACATGAGTTTTACTGTTATGGTGTTTTCTTTTCCATTTTACTCTTATTATTATTTGGTTTGTTAGAAAGGTAACAACACATTTAACTGTTTAAGTGCTGTTACTTTTACTTTTTACGTTTCCATTAGAGAACATGCTTTACAAATGGCTTAATGGTACTTGACTAGATGAAATGGTAGATTTTGTAGCTTTATCCTCCTATCCCCATACTAGTTTAGTTCAATTTTCTGTTGTATTTAGTTAAATTACCATTTTAAAATTACCAGCTTATTCAAAAGGATCAAATATGCATTGCAAATCAGCCTGAAAGAAGTTTTTTTGAACCTAAAAGAAATTAGGTTAGCAGCAAGCAATGAATTTTAATTTTTAAATGGCCTGTAGTTTTTTTATTTGGGGTGTTTTTTTTAATATTTATTTATTTATTTGGTTGAGCTGGGTCTTAGTTGTGGCAGGCAGGCTCCTTAGTTGCAGCTTACGGGCTCCTTACTTGCAGCTCACAGGCTCCTTAGTGTGGCATGCGAACTCTTAGTTGCATCATGCATGTGGGATCTAGTTCCCTGACCAGGGATCGAACCTGAGCCCCCTGCATTGGCAGCATGGAGTCTTAACCACTGCTCCACAGGGAAGTCCCTGTAGTTTTTTTCTTTTTTATTCTCTCTCTTTTTTTTTATTGAAGTGTAGTTGATTTACAATGTTGTGCTAATTTCTGCTGTATAGCAAAGAGACTCAGTTATACACATATATACATTCTTTTTTTATATTCTTTTCCATTATGTTTTATCCCAGGAGATTATGGATACAGTCCCCTGTGCTATACAGTAGGACCTTGTTGTTTATTCTAAATGTAATAGTTTGCATCAACAAACCCCAAACTCCCAGTCCATCCCTCTCCCTTCCTCACCACCCTTGGCAACCACAAGTCTGTTCTCTATGTCTGTGAGTCTGTTTCTGTTTTGTAGATAGGTTCATTTGTGCCATATCATATCATATCATGGTGATATCATATGGTATTTGTCTTTCTCTTTCTGACTTAACTTCACTTAGTATGATAATCTCTAGTTGCATCCATGTTTCTGCAAATGGCATTATTTCATTCTTTTTTTATGGCTGAGTAGTATTTCATTGTATATATGTACCACATCTTCTGTATTCATCTGTTGCTGTACATTTAGATTGTTTCTATGTCTTGGCTATTGTGAATAGTGCTGCTATGAACATAGGGGTGCATGTATCTTTTTGAATTACAGTTTTATCCAGGTATATGCTCAGGAGTGGGATTGCTGGGTCATATGCTAACTCTATTTTTAGTTTTTTGAGGAACCTCCATACTGTTTTCCATAGTGGCTGCACCAACTTACATTCCCCAGCAACAGGGTAGGAGGATTCCCTATTCTCCACACCCTCTCCAGCATTTGTTATTTGTAGACTTTGTAATGATGGAAATGGCCTGTAGTTTTCAACCACTTCAGACAGTGTTTATTATTTTTAGGTCCAACATTATATTCTACTGGAAAGCATAAGAAAAAATGACATATACCTGAAGTTGTCAGTTGAATCTAGAAAAGATTCTCTAATAAAGGTGGCATAGACGCATGACCTTATTTTGATTCAAATCTAGGCATTTGATAACAGATGCCTACACTTACATATAAGGGAGAATCATTGAGCCTCTTTTCTCAGCTGAAAATTAAGGCTCCATGAATGTGCAGACTGCAAGGCAACTATCATTTGCTGTTTTCTTAATAAGTGATTAATTTATGATGCACAGAAATCAAAATATGGCATATGATGGTGAGTTAATTTCATTTTATCTCCCATTCTTTGAAAAAGGCAGTGGGTTTCTGTTTCTACTTTTAAAAGTTCCTGTCAACTCTGGGTTTTTTCCTTAGGTTTTAGTTGTGCCCAATGGTGCTAAAGGGGTAAGTGATTCATTTTAGGTAGATTAAATAGGCTGAAGAAATAAAATAGGACACTAAAAGAAGAAGGAAATATGTTACCAAGGAAAATGTTCTATTTGCTTTGTTTTTATTTTACTTGATAAAATATCTGTTTGGGCCTCTAAAGCTCAACTCTGATTCTTTTTTTATTTTTGTAGTAATTATTTCAAAAGAGCTTAGTAATTATTTCACCAGCTTTGGGGAGAAGTTCAGGGACTAAAAGAAATCTTCTCAAAGATGTGTGTTTTAAAAAAAAAACCTTAAAGTAAAATTTACTAAATGCATATGTTTCTGTTCATTTGTTTTATGGTACCATTGTACAAGAAATAAAGTTTCCAGCAAAAGTTTGCAGCTTTGTTGTCTAGTCTACTGACCCCTTGGAATAATCATAAATTAAATATGTTTACATTATCTTTAGAGTTACTGTATCCCAAGAGTAAATATTTATCATCTTTATCATTTCTCTGTATGTATGTGTGTATGTTTAAAATAGTGCCTCCCAGTGCCGGTCACCTGTTTAAGGTATTTAAGGTATTCCCCCAGAATCCCACTCCAAAATACTACTTACATTTCTTTGGCCAGGATTTTAGCAACAGGCTACATTCAGCTGTAAGGAATGCAGAGAAATTAGTTTTTAGCTGGGTGCACTGTTGTCCTGAATAAAACTGGGGTTTCTTAAATGGAAGAATAGGAACATTGATTCTGTATTTTAAGTATACTCTGTATAGGCAAGTAAACTAAATAACTCTTTAAGCAAAGACCACAGGGGAATGGAGTGAATGTTCTTGCCACTGAAAGACATTCAGTTTGTTGATGGGGGAATCCTTAGTCAGTGCATTAGCTTATTATTAGACTCTGTTCATATTTTCTCTGTGTTTGGCACAATACTTGCAACAAAATTCTCTTTCATAGCTGGATAGGACCAAAATCAAATAAAATGAATGTTTTCTGAAGGGTTTGCTATATTTTGACAGTATAGATATGGTCTTTACCTTCTCTTATTATCTTAATTATTATTTATTATCTTTATTTTCTAGAGTATCTTCTAAAATTAAGCATTGTTCCTTATGAAGCTCTTTTTTTATGCCTTTAGCTGATGGACTCTAGTAGTAGGTTCAGTCCATGTTAATGCTAAATGTTAGAGTGGGATTGGGTGTTTATAATATGCATTTTAACTTCTGTGGTTTTTTTAACTTCTCATAGCAATAAAATACAAAGTGATGCATAATTGTAAAGGCATTTAAGAAGCTTTTAAAATTTTATTTTGAATTTATAAGTTTGTAGATGTATATTTCTGTGATAATATAATCTTGTGCAGAAACTAGGGATTCTTAAATAAGTAGGGAGAGGCTGTTTGTCATCTGGCATCATTTCATCAATTATTCAGTTACAAAGATGTCCCAGTAACTTAAGAACTTGTGTCTATAATTCCATTCTTTTTAGTGCAGACATTCCTTAAGAATTTGAGATAGTAAAGTTATCATTCAGCTGAACAAAATTATTTTCATGAGAAGTCATTAATTTGTCCTCTGTGAAAAGGAATCAAAAGATTAAAGTCTGAATTTACCTTTTTAAAGTTTAGAATTCTAGATTAAAGTCTAAAATTCTCCATAAATTTATATTTTAAAAGAGGAGTGACTGAGTCATCCTAATTTCCAGCCTTGATGTAGGTGCTTTGAAATGCTTTATTAAAAGTTGCACAAAGCTGATTATTAACCAAAATAGATTGGTAGTTCTCTCCTACTTTACAAACTTGGAGTTCACTCTAATAAATATATTTCTCAGTGAGAAAACATTTTTGTTATTCTGTTATGTGGCTTCTTTGAGATTTGATTGGCTGGAAATACAAGTGTAATCAGAATTGGGGCAGAAAGTAATGGGGACCTAAAATACAGGAGTGGCCATAGGAATGGAAGGAGGGAGAAAGGTTGGACAGAAAGCTGAGGTTGAATGAGGATTTATCATTATTGGATATGAGAGATTTGAGGGCAAGAGAGGCAAGAAAGGTTTTAATGGAGAGGAGAAATATACGAAGGTTCAGAAGAGAGTAGTTTTGGACATGTTCATTTTGAGAACTGAGTAGACTACGTATCAAATCATTGGTTCTCAGGAGAGCATATTAAGATCCTCTGTAGACATTTTTCTTTTTTTTAACCTCCAGAGCACATACCTGTGGTCACTACTGCTTCACCCAATATTATGACTTGGACTTTTGGGGGACATATAAAAATCTTGACAGAAGAAAGAGGAGTCCTTTTTCAAATTATATATGCCCACTGTCCCTTTAAAGTTATGAATTTTGAAGGGAGGGATGAGGCCCACTGCTGATTCTGATAAACAACATTGAGAAAAGAAACAAATCTGAGAATTATTAATGCTAGTAGAAAATCTGATGGTAAATTTGGAACAGAGTTTGTGATACAGCTGCAGTTTTGTAGTTATCTCTGTATAAGAGAAGATCTGGGACACTGGAACCACTGGTGATTGGAGGGATACGGGGAATCATAGGATTGAGAGTGAGAAGAGAGAGTGCAAAGTGGCCTGCTGGGAGTGTCAGCGAAGTGCTGGGTCACAGTGCTACAGGGGCAGTTAGAATGAGGACCATAAAAAGGGAATTAGAAGATCTTGATAACCCACAAGAGAACTGTTTAGTAGAGATGGGGGAACAAGCCAGGTTTTACGGAATTGAATGAATGGAGAGGGTGAGTGCATGGAAACAGCAGGTGTGGACTGTCTCATGTAGTTTGGCAATAAATGAGAGTGAAAGGACTGGTAGCTGGAAGCTGTAACAGGGGTAAAATTAAAAAGAAAAGGTTTTTTTTTCCTTAGGATATAGAAAACTAGAGCATTTTGTGAACTAAGGTGAAGGAGTCAAAATTCGTAGCATGGCGCAGAAAGTCCTTTGTGAGCTGTGCCCTGTCCCATATCTACTCCTCCGGCATCACCTTTTAAAGCTCTCTGCTTCAGTCAAACTGAACTATTTTGCTCCCCAGCAAAGTGAGGAACCATTTCAACAAGGCTAGCTCTCACTAGTGCTCAGGATTCCTCACATCCATCTTGCTAGTCATCCCACAACCTGTTACTCAAAGCGATATTGGAATCACGTGGGAGCTTGTTAGAACTGCAGAATTTGGGGCCCTCCCCAGACGTACTGAAGCAGAATCTGCATTGTAACAAAATCTCCAGGTGATTCATAGGGTGCTCTGAAATTTAAGAACTGTCCCACAAGATTATTGGACAGTTAGCCCTTTGAGAGCAGCCACGGGTGTATGGTTTTTCCTTTCTCTCCAGTGCCTTGCAAGGGGTCTCTATTAAATACTAGCCAACAAATGATGCTTTCATGTGTTCAACATATTGAACAAGTACTTAGTGGATGGCCAGTACTGCTCTAGATAGGGGAAGCATCAATGAACCAGGTAGATAAGATTCTTGCCTTTATGAAACTTACGTTCTATAGGAAGAGACAGACAAATATGTAAACTAAGAATCTCAGATATGAGAAGAAAATAGAACAGGGTGATGGGATATAGAGGGAGAGGATGTTAGTGGGGAGATCTATTTAAAATATATTGGTTTTAGGCCATGTTTGTTGAGTTGAAACATGAATAATAAGGAAAGCTAGTGTGCCTTATTGCAAATACAGAAAGAAGTCTGGCATGAAAGAAGTAAGGCAAGATGTTGTACGTGATGAGGTCAAATAGGTAAGCAAGGGCTAAATTATACTGGACAATGAGTATCAATGCCTTTAGACCCACTGCCTCTTAATTTAACAAATATGTTATAACACCTCCTTTAATATCTGAAATGAAAGAGATCATATAACCTATACTCAATACTCTAACTAAAATATAAAGAAGAAATAAAAGGAATATTTATAATTTATAATAAATAATAGATATCTCAATATGATAATGTTTACTCACAACAACACGAGAAGACATAATAAAGTCAACTGCAACTTAATACATAAAATTACTTTAAATGTGACAACAAAATGCAGACCAATACAGGTTTATTGCATTGGTGCTTCAACTCATGTTCTTGGTGGCTAACTCTGGCTAAAATTTTGAGCAAAATAGAGTGTGATCTTCAATTTTCACAGTGGTTACATTCAAGAAAAATAAATTGTAGAGTACAGAGTACTTCGTATTTACATATAAAATGGTGAGGGTTCTAGGCTCAGCTAGTTATAAACAGATTCTTTACTTACATGGGTATCTCGTAGGATAGTTGATCTCACAGGATATAGGAGAATGCACCACTGTGTGGGACTTTGCCATACACCACAGGACATTAGGACCCTTGGGCCCCTATCCACTAAATGTCAGTAAGAGCCCTCTAATAATTGTGACAACTAAAAAAATGCCTCTTAAAAACAATAGGAAAATTTTTAAAAATTGGATGATGATGTAAATGCATTTTAAGATAAAGATGGGAGTTTCTAACTCACTTTGGATGGCCTCAATCTTCTCAGTAAAATGACTGGGCCTGAGATAGGGCAGAGGACTGAGGGTGGAGGAGATTGGGAATACCTATTATGAAGAGTATACCAAGGAGTACCCAGGAAAAGAATAAAAGGATTTGAGAACAGCAGTAAAGACCCTTAGCAAGAGAATGAATTTATACCAGTCAGCTTTGTTATATGAATTCCTGGAGCCTTTCTTGATAGATAAGGGGTACCTAGATTTATTTAGGATTGATGGATTGTTGTAGTGTTAGTTCAAAAGAGGGCTAATGAGACCACAGCTGAAATAGTTGAAACGGCTGATATAGTTCAGCCTAGAAGAGAAAATCAGGGGAAACCACTGGGAACTAAAAGACCTGGGAAAATTGGGACAACTCAAGGGGGATGGTTGAAGGTCCCATTGAGGGCAGAAAGCAGGTTCATTTGGAGAGCTGGAAGGGTTGGAAGTCATAGTCCTAGGAAGAAATGTCTGAGTTTGAGACCTTAATGATAAAACAGTTTAAAGTGATGGTGAGATTCAGGTCTGACAGTGCTTATGAATAGCCAAGTTAGGATGAAGATGAAGGTCATTACGGGTGAGACTGTCAGAAACTGAAAACCTAAGAACACCATTTTTTAAAATAAATTTATTTTATTATTTATTTTATTATTTATTTTTGGTTGCATTGGGTCTTCATTGCTACGCGCGGCTTTCTCTAGTTGTGGCAAGCAAGGGCTACTCTTCGTTGTGGTGCGCGGGCTTCTCTTGTTGCAGAGCACGGGCTCTAGGCACGTGGGCTTCAGTAGTTGTGGCATGCAGGTTCAGTAGTTGTGGCTCACGGGCTCTAGAGTGCAGTCTCAATAGTTGTGGCGCACGGGCTTAGTTGCTCCACGGCATGTGGGATCTTCCCAGACCAGGGCTCGAACCTGTGTCCCCTGCATTGGCAGGTGGATTCTTAACCGCTGTGCCACCAGGGAAGCCCTAAGACACCATTTTAATATGAAACTTGAAAGGAATGAGGCTCATGAGCCAAGTGTCCTTTTTTTTGTTTATTTTGTGATTTCATTTCATGTACCTAATGTTTCTGGTACCATCTCCTCATATTAGAATGGAAACCCCATGAGGTTATTCTCTTTTGTTTACACTTTATCCCAACATCCAAACAGTGCCTGGCACATAGTGAGTGTTCCATCAATAACTGTTGAACGCTTGAATGAATAACAGCTACCATTTATTAAGTACCTATCAGAAATATGCAAAGTGCTTTATACATTTATTTCTAACTCTGCAAAGTAGATGTTTTTGTCCCCATTTTACAAATTAGGATGGAAGCAGAGAGGCAATAGACTGCCTGGATTTTAATCCATCTCTGCCTCTTAAAAACTCTGTGGCTTTGGACAAGTTATTTATATTCTCTGTGCCTCAGTTTCCTCATCTGTAAAACAGGAATTATAATATTACCTACCTCCTAACATTGTTACAAGAATAAATTAGCTCATACTTATATAGTTCTTAGAACAATGCCTGGAACATAGTAAGAACTGTATAAGTCAGGGGTCCCCAACCCCCGGGCCACGGACCGTTACCGGTCTATGGCCTATTAGAAACTGGGCCGCACAGCAGGAGGTGAGCGGCGGGCGAGTGAGCGAAGCTTCATCTGTATTTACAGCCGCTCCGCATCGCTCGCATTACCGCCTGAGCTCCGCCTCCTGTCAGATCAGCGGCAGCATTGCATTCTCATAGGAGCGCGAACCCTACTGTGAACTGCGCATGTGAGGGATCTAGGTTGCGCGCTCCTTATGAGAATCTAATGCCTGATGATCTGAGATGGAGCTGAGGCGGTGATGCTAGCGCTGGGGAGTGGCTGCAAATACAGATTATCGTTAGCAGAGAGGTTTGACTACACAGAGACCATAATAAATCAACTGCTTGCAGACTCATATCAAAACCCTATCAGGGAGTGGCAAGTGAAAACACGCTCAGGGCTCCCACTGATTCTGCATTATGGTGAGTCATATAATTATTTCATTATATATTACAATGTAATAATAATAGAAATAAATTGCACAATAAATGTAATGTGGTTGAATCATCCTGAAACCATCCCCCCTCCTCCCCGGTCCGTGGAAAAATTGTCTTCCATGAAACTGGTCCCTGGTGCCAAAAAGTTTGGGGACCGCTGGTATAAGTGTTTGTTAATCAAATCAAATAAGCATAGCCAGTAAGGGTGAGAGTTGGGATTCAAACTGAGATTTGCTAACTCCTGCTTCTTCCACTACACCAAGAAAGTACCACATCACATCATTATACACAGTATCTCTATGTATTTTTAACCAGGAGAAATAGTCTCCTTACAAATATTAACCTTATTTCTGAACATCCCCATATGTACATTTTCAGTTATAAAATTTACATGTGGCACATGATTCATTGAGCCCAGGGACTGAAAATGTCTACCAAACATTAGGTGTTTCTGCATGTGCACAGGGAAAATATATATCATGTGTAGTACTAATCAGTACATTTTTTACAGGTATTAGAAGTTTGATACACTTAGCATGGGCAAGCCTTGCCAATAGAAAAAACAACCCACTTTCTCTACTTTAATTACTCAGTTATCTCTGTTTCATTTGATTTGAATCATACTGAAAATTAGTGGTTAGTTTCTGAGAAAGTATGTTCACTACAGTGAAATACAATCTGTCTCATGTATACATTTTCCTATTCATCTTCATGTATAAAGTCAATAATAGACAATCAAATTTTTAATGACTATTCTTATTTCATTTTAGATTTTATGTTTACAATAAAAAGAGACGTCTTGTCAACACACCTTATGTGGATAACTCCTATAAATGGGCTGGTGGTGGATTTCTGTCTACAGTAGGTGACCTTCTGAAATTTGGGAATGCAATGCTGTATGGTTACCAAGTCGGGCTGTTTAAGGACTCAAATGAAAATCTTTTACCTGGATATCTCAAACCAGAAACAATGCTTATGATTTGGACACCAGTGCCTAACACAGAGATGTCTTGGGATAAAGAGGGTAAATATGCAATGGCATGGGGTGTTGTGGAAAAGAAGCAAACATATGGTTCTTGTAGGAAGCAACGGCATTATGCCTCACACACTGGAGGTGCAGTGGGTGCCAGCAGTGTCCTACTGGTCCTTCCTGAAGAACTGGACGCAGAAGTTATAAATAACAAGTGTCCCCCAAGAGGAACAGTTGTTTCTATCATATGCAACATGCAGTCTGTTGGCCTCAACAACACTGCTTTAAAGATTGCTCTGGAATTTGATAAAGACAGATCAGACATGCCTTAACATCACAGGTGCATAATGAGCCGTTATGGTTTTGTTTTTGTTTGTTTGTTTTTTTGAAACATTAAAGTCCCCCAATACATGAGATTTTAAAGAATAAATTTGTAATAGAGTATAATTGAATGCAGAGAATTATGTACCTCTAATTGCTTAATTTTGTAATTGTCTTTTATTGTAAGATGAGTTCTTTATACTCAGGGAAGTAACTATATTTTTACTTTTTGAAAAAAGTGTTAATTCTTGAAATAAAATATTCTGATAAAAATGTACTTTTTAAATGTGTAATATAGAGAAAATCTCATTTGACTGGAACCTCATAATATTGTTCCTTTAATATGACAGCAGAAACAAGATTATGAGACATGGTATATTAGTTATCTATTGCAGCTTCAAAGAACACAGATTTATTATCCCATGGTTTCTGAGGCTCAGGAATTCAGGAGTAGATTGGTTGGGTGGGTCTGGCACCAGGGTCTGTAATGAGGTTTCAGATAAGATGTTGTAGTCTTCTAAAGACTTCTCTGGTCCTGGAGGAAATCCTTCCCAAATGGCTCATTCACTCACAGATCCTAAGACCTGTGAACTGAAGATGTTATTTGTTCCCCACATCCAACCAGACACAGGTTGGCAGCTGCTTGATTAGTACTCAAGGCTTGAGAATAATTCTTGGCTCCTGGCTGTGTTCTCAGAGCTCTTAGTTCTGCCCTCTGAGTTACTGTGTTTTTCATGAAAGGCAATATGTGTTTGCATCCGAGTAGCTTTCTCAGCCTGCTTTCTGCTTGTACAAGTTTGAGGGTCCAAAGGGCTCTTTTGTACTCTCCTTTCAGTCTAAGTTAACAGTCTTCCTGCTAATATAATTTTTAAAAACTTTGTGAGTCCCATTGAGGTTCTTGCTAATCTCATTGAGGTTCATGCTAATAAACAAAAGCCATACCCAAAAATCTCTTCAAAATATACCCCTCTCTAACTTGGAATTCTGCTGAGACAATTGGAGAAAACACTGTTAAGCTTCTATTAAGGCCTATTGTTTAAATAGCTTTCGAGGCACCATCTTGGTTCTTTCCACAGTCATAAAGGGTTTTATAGTCATACCCTCAACTTCGTCTTTAGACTGTTTTTTTCCTGGAAGTACCGTAAATTTCATCTTTGCTTTGAAATTGTTTCTTAATTTTAGCATCTTTTGTCATCTGGGGAGTCTGGGAACTTTCCAAACCATCAATTATTGATTCATTTTTGTTTAGTAGTCCTTCCTTTAGCTTCTCTCTCTCCTGCTTTTTAGTATAAGCAACAGGAAGAAGCCAAGAGTCAACACTGTGTCTGGAAATCTCAGCTAGATTCACCCAGTTCATTAGGCATATTTTCTACTTTCTGTGGTCTTGCAGGCAACGGTGTTGCTAAACTTTCTGCCACTGGAGAACAATAATCCTCTTTCCTCCAATTTCCAGTAACATTTTTCCTTACTCTCCTTTAAGTCCACGCCTGCAGCCTCCTCAAAGGCCACCATACTTCTAAACAGTTTCTTCAGGGTTCCTCAGGTTTTCACTAACACTCTTTTCAAAGTCCTTCCAACTTCTGTTCACTGTTCTCTTCCAAATTCACCCCCACGTTTCAGGTGTTTGTTACAGCTGCACTCCACTTCCAGGTATCAAAGTCTGTAATGTAAAAAAATAGGTAATTTCACATAGAATTCACATACCTTAAAATTCAACCTTTAAAGTGTACAATTTAGTAGTTTTAGTATAATCAGAAGATTGTGTACCCATTCAATTCCAGAACATCTTCACCCAAAAAAGAAATCCTATACCCATTAACATTTGCTCTGCATTCCTGTCTAGTCCCGGGCCCTGGCAACCACCAATCTACTCTCTGTCTCTTTGGATTTGCTTATTATGGATATTTCATGTAAGTGGAATCATATAATATGTGGCCTTCTGTGTCTGGCTTCTTTTATTTAGCGTAATGTGCATTAATTATCTATTGCTGCATAACTACCCCATCTTACAAATTCTCTGTTTCATAAGTTCTGGGAGCAGTTTAGCTGAACAGTTCTAGCTCAGGGTCTCTCCTGTGGCTGCAGGCAAGATGTCAGCAGGAGTTTCAGTCACCTGAAGGCTTGACCAAGGCTAGAGGATCTCATTACAAGATAGTTCACCCATGTGGCTATAGGCGAGAGGCTTCTATTACTTGCTGGCTTTTGGGAACAGGTCTCAATGTCTCACTTCATGGACTTCTCCATAGGTCTGCTTGACTGTCCTAGGGCTTCCCTCATATTGAGTGATTAAAGAGAGAAACAAGGCAGAAACCACAATGTCTTTCATAATCTACCCTTGGAGGTCATACACTATCACCTATGCCAAATTCTACTGGTCACACAGACCCACCCTGATTCAGTGTGGGAGAAGGCTACACAAAGGCTAAATACCAGAAGATAGGGTTCGTTGGGAACTATATTGGAGATTGGCTCCATGGATGGCTTATTGTAGTGTTGAGGTACTGGGAAATACTGTGTAACAGCCATAGATGACAAATATTGGAGACTGAATTCAGGAAAATTCAAAAAGAAATCAAAGTTTTTATACAGTCTAATAAAAGAGGGCTTTTCTATAGTTCTGAGCTCTCAGCCTGTTTCTTCACTCCACTTTGATCTGTGAAGGTAAGTAGATGGATATTTCTGAGGGGTCAAAGTACGGAGAAAGCAGCTCCCTACAACAGATGCATTTCATCTCCTTATTTCTTTCTGGCTTTTCCTGACCTTTAGGTCTTCTATTCATATTTGTCAAATTTTTCAATCCATGCTGTCTTTGGTAAATATAAAATGCCTTCCTTTAATGTTATTCTAAATTTTAAACCTTAAATATTGTGACTAAAAGCAAATCAAATTAATGGCAGTTTTAAAAAATACTTCTGATATTGGCAGATACATGTTTTTAGTTTGATCATGTGATATTAATGTGAGCTTTGAACCATAGCACAGACCACAGAGCGAATTGCTTGGAGCTGCCAAGGAGGTGACATTTACATTGGGAGAGGAGGGAAGAGCGTTGTCTGGGTGTCCGGGAGAAGTGCAGCGTGACTGAACTGTCTGTGCAGGAAGAGCCACGAAGTGTGAAGAGCCCTGTGAAGTTAGTGAATGTGCATTATGAGCAGGGTACTTGCTTTAGACTGGTTTTTCACCTTTTAGAATTCTTATTGAAGCTCGGAGAAGAGCTGGGAATCTTCTCAGAAAATGAACCAATGTACAAACATCAGGGGTTCACAGACCCCAGATGGAATTCCTATTTGCTATAACTTATTTTCTTACTTAATATTGTTAGAAACAACATTGATAAATTTCCACATCTTCCAAAGTGGTAATTCCATTGTGGCTGATACTTAATATTAGGGAAAAGAATGCAAGAGAACTTGACACAAATTTCTTGTTTTTGTTCTTTTTTTTTTTCTGAAATTTACAACTTGTCAAGGTGGTTATTGGCAACAAATGATTTGCTTTACCTTCCTATCACAGAATACAAAATTTTAAAATTCTACCCCAGGTTTGAAAGCTGAGATTATGGAAATATGCCTTTGTAATTTTTAATAGAAAAAATGTAGATGGGTTAGAGTTCATTGTTGCATTTTATAAAGAAAAAAGATTACTTTTATAGAATAATAACCTCACCTTGTAACCTTTTAGGATTTTACAGCTACATTTTCACAACTATAGGCTTAAAGAATTATATTGTTATTTGCTGTTGATTCAGGTTCAAATAGTCTTGAGTTCTGTTTCTTAGAGGATACCAGAATAGCTAATTGATCTTTTATTTTGTGAAAAGAAAAAAAATTACTAGAAAGCACAAAAGGTTCACATGGCAAATACCCATATAATCCCAATACCCAGAATTTAAAATGTTAACATTTAGTCAAATTTTCTTCATTTAAAAAATACTAGGGACTTCCCTGGTGGCGCAGTGATTAAGACTCCGTGTCCTGGTCCAGGAACTAGATCCCACATGCATGCCGCAACTAAGAGTTTGCATGCCACAGCTAAGGAGCCCACGTACTACAACTAAGACCCGGTGCAACCAAATAAATATTTTAAAAAATACTAATAAATAAAACATAATAGATAAAGCTGAAGACCCCTAGAACCACCACCCAAAGTCCCACTCCTTTTGCCCTGCAGGAATCTGCTGTCAGGAGTTGGGGTATATCCTTCCAGTCCCTTATTTAATACTTTCACAGCCAAGTATATACATTCATATCTGATATAGTATTAAATTGTATTATTTACATTTACACAAATAGCACCATAGTATAGATGTTTTCTACACTCTCGTTTTAAATTTAACATTGTTTTGTGATCTGGTCAAGTTGGTAAATATAAATTCAGTTTATTTTAACTGCTATGAAATATTATACTGTATGACTATATCACATTATACTATCCATTTTCTTGTTGATGGATTTTTTTTTACTATTATATGCAGTGCTATAAGGAACATCCTTTTCTTTGACTTTGAAATTACAGTTTTTCTATGTCAAAAATGCATGAATATAAACAATTTTATATGGTTGAATCTAATTCTGTTGTTTATATGACAACACTGACTTTCAATTTTTGACTATGCAATGGATGGGAAATGGTATCTGGTTGTTTTTACTTGCATTTACCTATTGTTAGTGAAGTTAGACCTATTTTCATATGTTCATTGGCCATCTGGATTTCCTGTAATGTAAATTTCCCACTTATATTCTGTGCTCATCCAGAATAGGGAAATGAATACAGCATTTCTTTAAGAACTGATTGTGGACATGTTCATGGGTTAGAGAATGAATAACCTTGATAAATATTAAGAGTTCTCCCAACATGTGGTAAAAATTTTAATAGCCACAAATTCCTCCCATTCCATTGTGCACGCTCCTTTGCAATGTGATTTTGCCTCTCCTCTCAACCAGAGGTGGTGTCTGTTTCTCCACTCCCTTGAACCTGAGGTGGCCTTGTGACTTGCTTTTACCCAGGGAACGTGGTGGATATGATGTTGCACAAGTTCCAGCGCTTAGGCTTCAAGAGGCCATCAAACTTGCATCTTCACTCTCCAAGAACACTGCCCCCAAGATGGCCATGTAAGGAAACCAGACTACCTTACTGGATAACCCAGCTGACGGCCAGTACCAGACATGTGACTGAAGCCATCTTGGGCCTTCCAGTCCAGTTGAGCCTCCAGGCATGAGTGAGCCCAGGTAAGACCAACCCACAGAATCATGAAAAAGAATGTCATCATTATTTTAAGCCACTAAATTTTGGGGTGACTTCCTTTGCAGCAATAGTTAATACAACTATGCTCCAGTGTGGTAATGAAGTGGGTAAATAATTTGGAAGAGAAAAACAGAACTTGAAAGTGCTTGATTTTGAATACACAGGATCCTTTTTTATTTAAAAGAATACTATTAACAGAGTACTTACTACGTGTTAGGCATTGTGCTAAGCACTTTATATATGTTATCTTCAAAACAACCCAATTAAGTAGAAATTATTGTACTTATTTTGCCCAAAGTCACACAAGCATTAACCATTAGAACTCATTTCAAATCCAGGCATATCTGACTCAAAAGCCTGTTCTAAAATTATCTTGTCTTCCCATAAAAAAAAGCATCTCTAAAAATTTACAGACCCAATAAAAGGACAGTTAGTGGCATGCAATTTTATAGATGGAGTGCTTAGCAAAAATAAAAAAATTAAGTCACATAAAATGAATAAAAAAACATGTATTGGGATTTTAATTAGTAAATCTGGCTGCAAATAAAGAAAAATACACAACTTTTGTTATTAATATGCAAATTAAAGACAAAACAAAGGATGGCACAGTAGAGTCATGCTTTTACACACCCCCTCTCTTATATACATAGCATGATATATAAAATGTGAAATGAAAAAAAATGAAAAAGACACTCATGGACTTCAGAATACAAACACAAAATATCGACCAGGGCTGAAGCTGGTGTCTCCTGAGCTCTGGGTCCAGAAGGCAGTGGCAGCTCCAGTATTCTGTTCCTGTAGAATAATCGAAACTAAACCTGCTTCCCTAAGAAAAATTTAAAATGTAGTCTTTTAACTAAATCGGACAGGACTAGTCTCCCTAATTTTTTTTCTAAGGTGAGGATTTGCTAGGTAAGAAAAGAACAGTCAACCTGGCATAGGTCTGCTATGAATATTGGGGTACATGGATCCTTTCAAATTATGGTTTTCTCCAGATATCAGTATATGCCCAGGAGTGGGATTGTTGGATCAAATGGTAACTCTATTTTTAGCTTTTTAAGGAAACTCCATACTGTTTTGCATATCTAATTAGATAAATTAGACTTCATAAAAATTTAAAATGTGTGTGTTTCTAAGGACAAAAGGTGAAAAGACAACCTACAGAATGGGAGAAAATATTTGCAAACCATATATATAAGGGATTTGTATCTAAAATATGTAAGAACTCTTACAACTCAAAAATAAAAAGGCAACCCAGTTAACAATGGGCAAAGGATCTGAATAGACATTTCTCCAGAGAAGATACACAAATAGCCAATAAGCACATTTAAATATGGTCAACATCATTAGTCATCAGGGAAATACACATCAAACCCTAATGAGATAACTCTTCACACACACTAAGATGGCTACAATCAAAAAAATAGACAATAGCAAGTATTGGCAAAGATGTAGGAAATTGGAATGCTTATGCATTGCTAGTAGGAATATAAAATAGTGCAGCTGCTTTGGAAAACAGGCAGTTCCTCAACAAGCTAAATACAGAGTTATTGTATGACCTAGCAATTCCACTCCTAAGTATATACCCAAGAGAATTTAAAACATTTCTACACAAAAACGTGTACACAGAAGTTCACAGCAGCATTATTTATAGTAGCCAAAAAGTGAAGACAACCCAAATGTTCATCAACTGATTAATAGATAAACAAAATTTATATTCTTTTTTTTTCTAAATAGTTTTTTTTTGTTTGTTTTTGGCTGCGTTGGGTCTTCGTTGCTGCGCGCAGGCTTTCTCGAGTGGCGGCGAGCGGAGGATACTCTTTGTTGTGGTGCGCAGGCTTCTCCTTGCCGTGGCTTCTCTTGTTGCAGAGCACAGGCTCTAGGTGCGTGGGCTCTAGAGTGCAGGCTCAGTAGTTGTGGTGCACGGGCTTAGTTGCTCCGCAGCACATGGGATCTTCCCAGACCAGGGCTTGAAC
This sequence comes from Mesoplodon mirus, assembly GCF_964341445.2. Taxonomy (NCBI): domain Eukaryota; kingdom Metazoa; phylum Chordata; class Mammalia; order Artiodactyla; family Ziphiidae; genus Mesoplodon; species Mesoplodon mirus. The sequence goes on from NC_138979.1 coordinate 53,514,370, forward strand.
CCGTGTCCCCTGCATTGGCAGGCGGATTCTTAACCACTGTGCTACCAGGGAAGTCCAAAATGTATATTCTTACAACAGAATATTATTCAGTCAAAAAGGAAATGAAGTACTGATACACATGCATGAATGGCCATGATATACATTATGCTAGTGAAGGAAGCCAGACACAATAGGCCACGTATTGTATGATCCCATTTATATAAAATGTCCAGAGTAGGCAAATCCAAGGAGATAGAAAGTCTGTTAGTGGTTGCCAGGAGCTGGGAGGAGGAAGAAATGGGGAGTGAATGCTAATGAGTATGGAGTTTCTTTTTGGAGAGATGAAAATTGTCTGGGATTAGATAGTGATAGTGGTTGTACAACGTTGTGAATATACTAAAAACCACTGAAATTTACATTGTAAAGTGTTGAATTTTATGGTATCTACATTATATCTCAAACCAAAAAAACTGACCTTTATCAGATGACTTACAGGGGCAACCAGGTAAGAAACTGTTTGTCACCCGACCAGGTCAGAAGCCAAGAATTTCATTTTATTTTTAATTATCTTTATGTAACTTTTTTTTTAATTTATGGAAGAGATATAAGGTTTCCTTTAAAAATACATTTACATTAAAAAGTGAAGACAATATAAATAATAGTATTAAAGAAAAAATTCAGTAAATAATGTACGTGGCAAACCTTGAAGTTTGGAAAAGTCTGAGTGTTCTCTACTGAGCATTTTTCAAACCCAGTAATATGTTTAGATTAATAATGAAGTAAGACTTAATATACCATTCAGTTCCCAGTGCCAAGTATCTCTTTAAATTAATCCTTAGATAGGTTCTTTAAAGTACAATACTTTCTTCCAATACTATTTCCAAGAAAATTTTCGGGAATTTGCTCCTTATTTACCCACAGATTTTTCCAAGGTTCCTAAACTGTGCAAGCTGAGGTGGCTTGGAGCATCATGGGAGAAACATTGATACTTGACATCTTTTGGATACCATGCAAACTTCTAGTTCCAGGTAATTGTTACATTAGATAGCACCACATTCCCTTTGATGATGTATCTTTGTGAAGCTGGGTTTTGGGCCATTGCTGTGATAAAAAGCTAGTACTATGCAAAAATCAATGTGAAAAAAATGAGGATGGCAGTGTCCAACATGATCCCAATTTTGAGAAACTGCAGTGCCCAAAAGGCACACTCATTCCATTAGTAGGTAATTTAAGAATGAGGTAAAAATTATCCCTTTGCTTTTCATTTGTGTTCTTTTTTTTCAAATGGCTACAACAGTTGCTAGAACCTAACTACTTAATAAATTTAACTGTTAGGTATTTCTTTTGGCCAGGGGACTCCATGAAAAAATTACTGAGATAGGGCTCCCCTGGTGGCGCAGTGGTTGAGAGTCCGCCTGCCGATGCAGGGGACATGGTTTCGTGCCCTGGTCCGGGAGGATCCCACGTGCCGCGGAGCGGCTGGGCCCGTGAGCCATGGCCGCTGAGCCAGTGCGTCTGGAGCCTGTGCTCCGCAACGGGAGAGGCCACAACAATGAGAGGCCCGTGTACCGCAAAAAAAAAAAAAAAAAAATTACTGAGACTAAAGATGCCATAAACCAAGAAAGTTTGGGAAGCTCTGAGTTATTTATTTCTCCATATATTAAATACGCTCCAAACTTTCCATAGTTCTTCAGTTCTCATGTAACATCCCTCTGATACACCAATCAGTATGTTAAAGGATCAGTCTCTCGGATTGGGGGTGTATATGTAGGAACACCTCTTGATAGGAAATGATTGTCTTCAGTGCCTGCCTTAAAGGTAACAGGTAAAAGAGAAGCAGTTAATCTTCCCAGTCTAACAAGCAGTCATATAGGTGCTAGGGAGGGAAAGATACACTACCCCCTAACTCCCGAGGGTCACTTCATAAACCATAAAAGTAACAGTGAGATAACAGAACCACTCAACACATTTTTCAGTCAGGAGTGCTCACCTGTCTGGACCAGAGAATTCAATACCATCTACCTCCCCCTGCCAGAACATCCCGGGTAAATCATGCTACTCCTGACTCCTCCTCTCAAATTTTCTACCCCAAAAAGAGCTTTCTATAACTCAGACCCCAGCTGCAGTTACTGTACTAAAGTATACAGTATGTTATGGGCATATAAATCCAAGGCATTACACTGTGATTGTTACTGCATTAAATATGTACTTCTATAAATATGTTTCCATAGTTATAATACCAAAACTATATTTAGAATTAATAAATAATGAACTTCTTTCCATTTGTAATCATTTAGCCCCCTCACAGAAATTTGGAAAAGGACTGAAAATCAAATACTTAAAGTTTCTACTCCTGAAGCAAGACACAAATTAATCAGAATACCCTTTTAAAAATGTTTAAACCAAATTCATATACACAGCATATATAAATGTATAGCACATTAACACATACTTGAAAGTAGTTTGCCCATAATCAAAACTTTATTGAAAAACTGACACCAAAATAAGAGAGCGCTGTTGTATACCTTACAAAATTAAACATAATTACATTATCTTGGTAGATTAACTGGAATTACTGAACTGATAAGGCTTTCTGCGATAGAACACAAATTCAGGAAGTTGTGTGGATCATTAGTGTTGCTTTCTTCTAAATGAACACCCTGCAAAGGAATCACAAGAGCATATTAAACACAAGTCTGTTCTATCTTTGGTACAGAGATTTAATGACAAAAAATACTTTTTACGTAAAAGCTTAAGTTTTAGAAATACTAGAGTAATATTCATATACAGGTTATTTATTTTTTATACCAGAAATTTGCTAAAAGATATCTTTTATATTTGAATTTACTCTGATGTGACTGTCACTCCCTGTTCTCAAATGTTATAAAGGAGTTCAAGAAAATAATTTTGATTAGAGTTCATTTCAGATCTTTTAGGAAAATTCTGGTACAGATGCACCCTTTTAATCTGTCAGCACATGGACACAAAATTCTAAACTCATGGCATGATATAAAGGTTTTGGCAATCTTGCAAGTACATTTTTAAGAGCAATACTGCATTTAAATATTGAGCTAATTTCACAGTTAGATCTCACGAAGTCACACCAAATAGATCTCGGATTTATTGCCAATCCATTTATAACTGTTCCAATGAGAATAACATGGAATTCACAGCTCCCCAAAATACCACAAGCAAATTTCAAGTATCACTATTGAACTGTAAATCTCTAAGTACTACTATGGAAAATTATATACATATGTATTATTTTTTCTTCACAAAAGTGAAAGAATTCAAATTAGACCATATTAATCATAAGTAGTTGCTCAGAAAAATCAAACCTCTGACATTTTCATTATAGTTATCTGTTGCTTAGCTAGCAATGATTAAAACTATCTTAAATCATATGTACGAAATACATTTGAAACAAAATATTTACAGGAGAAATTTTTAAATCCTATGTTTTTAGATATCTTATGTATTTATTCTTTTGCTCCATTCTGATTTATGTCTAACATTCCAAGTCAAGCAAACTGACTACATACAACAGAATCAGGTGCTCTAAACTAAGAAAAATAATAGATAAAGCAATTCTTTGCAAAGTCAAGAGTACAAACTTATCTAATTGAACAGGGCACTCTTTACTAAAAGAGCAATGAAAGATGAAAATTATTTTGGTAATTATGAATTTAAGATTTCTTTTAAACTGATTTTTAGTAAAGAGAGAGGTTTTAAAATCATAAAATCTGATCACTGGGTTAGAAAATACCAAATGATTTACCTTCTGTGAGTCTGGCCTTTCCTCCTGTCGGCTGGCACAACACGGTTGAACAACCTACACAAAGCACCACTGTCTGAGCATGGCTGAAAACCGTGGTAATCTTGTAGCAGCCTGAAACAGGTAAGTGTTAAAAGTGAAAAGCAGAAAAAAACACAGTACCTGTTCAACATATTTCTAGTAAAGACCTTGTAAAAGATTAGGAACTTCAGTGCTGTGCAGTAGCAAGCCACATATTTTACAAACTCTTCTAGTAGCCACATTAAAAACAAGTTTCTTTTAAAGGTGAAATTAATAATATATTCTGCTGAACTCAGTATTTCCAAAATATTATCATTTCACCATATAATCAAAGCCTTTTTGTTTTCGATGCTACATCTTCAAAATCTGGTGTATATTTCACACTTAAAGATACAGCATAAAAATAAAAAACAACATACAGCATGGTGACTACAGTTAATAATACCATATTGAATTATTTATTTATTTATTTATTCTGCGGTACGCGGGCCTCTCACTGTTGTGGCCTCTCCCGTTGCGGAGCACAGGCTCCGGACGCGCAGGCTCAGCGGCCATGGCTCACGGGCCCAGCCGCTCCGCGGCATGTGGGATCTTCCCGGCAGGGGCACGAACCTGTGTCCCCTGCATTGGCAGGCGGACTCTCAACCACTGCGCCGCCAGGGAAGCCCCATATTGAATATTTTAAAGTTGCTAAGAGAGTGTATCTTAAAAGTCCTTATCACAAGAAAAAAAATTTTTGTAACTATGTATGGTGACAGATATTAACTAGACTTATTGTGGTGATCATTTCCCAATATATACAAATATGGAATCATGAGGTCACACACCTGAAACTAATATAATGTTTTATGTCAATTATACCTCAAGAAAAAAAGAATGAGAATTTTTCCATTTTGACTAGCCACATTTCAAGTGCTCAGTAGCCACATATGGCTAATGGCCACCATACTGGACCCCGCAGCTTTACACTGAAGAATCAATATACTTTTCATTGCATCGTGAAAAAGAAAACTTATCATCTGAACAGCTTAAAGACTTAATAAGTTAAATGTCACGTCCCCTGTGGAGTCCCATCACACACGCCCCCCCCCCCACACACACCCAAATGTTTCTAAAGTGGTTTATTATGGAAATAACCCTTATGACATTCCAGTTCTGTAATCCCACTTCGGGACCTAATATCGAAACATACACAACACACTATGAGCAACCCTTACAGAAATCCTGTAAGTAATCCTTACAGAAATTTTCCTTAGGAAAGGAGTTAAAGTTTGAAATTTTACCTGGACATTTTACATCCATAAAATAAGAATTTGGACTTTGAACCAGCCGTTTCTTTTTATGTTTTTTCTTTTCCTCTTCCAAGGAAGGATGCAGTAAATCTCTAGCCAACTGAATAAAGAAGCACATTATTACTACTAGAATGATACCACAACTCTGGCCGATTTAACCATATGTGAAATATACATGCAAAAATAGGAATAACAGTCATATTCAGCAGAGACAACACTTTAGATGTTACTTATTTTAAAGCCTGTTAACTTTCATCAACACTTTTTATAATGCTTGTGTTCTCCAAGTTCCGGTTAAGGGGAACGATCAGGAAACATGTGGTAAGGTTAGCTCCGTTCTTCTTAACTAATAACAATCGCCAGTGAAAGTAAAACTGTGGTGCTAAGTAAGAACGTGATCCGGACCCTGGACCCGCTGAGAGTAGAAATCGCTGAGGTAGACCCGGCGAGTGCCAACACCGAGGTGATTTCTGCCCCCAGGGTTCAACATCTGATAAGAACTCTTAAGTGGCTGAGGCGAGACGGTCCTTGATAGTTAACTTGTAAGGCAACTGCGAAGACAGTTTTCAAAAAGGAAACAAGTAGGAAATCTCTTCCGAGAGAAGGCACAGGGGGCAAGACCCACGAAGCAAAAGGAGAGCAAGAAGACTTCAACGATCACAGCCTCGCGGGTTCCCACCGAAACCCAGGAGGGCTGACTAAGGTACCCGGGGAGCTGTCCCCTCCCAGCCATCGACTCCAGACTGCACCCAGGGCGGCGCCGGGTCCTCCCAGCTCCACGCCCAGGCAGGGCCCGACTTGCCGCGCCGCCGGGCAAGTCCCAACAAGTTAGCCACGCGCGAAAGAGCCGCGGGATCCGAGCCGCCGAACCGCGTTCGGTAGGGAGCCCCGGGGGTCCGCGAAGCCATCGAGCTAGCCCGCCCCTGGGGCCCCTCGGCCTACAGAGAAGGCAGACACAAACGCGAAGCCCGAAAGTAAACAACTCACAGGCATGTTGATCCTTTCGCAAGCCCAGCCCGTGCAGATCTCTAAGGCGACACCCCTAGCAAGCAGCACGCGACCCAGAGCGCGGCGTCAACTTCCGGGATAGAGGAGGCTGGGAGGAGCGGAGCTGCGGGCCCGTTGACTCTAGGCGCTCCTCTCGGTGGTGAGGGCTGGCTCCGGCCGGGATCCGCGGGTGGCGGGCGAGGGGAGGTGCTGAGGCGCTCGCCCATTCGAGTTCCGAAGCCCGCGAACCTAACGGGCTCCTGGGCTAAGGTCGCCGGCCCCAGGGCTTCGCCCTGGGCAAGTGGTGCCTGGGGCCAGGCTCAGGCGGTGCACGCCCGGATGTGAAGCCCCTTCGGGCTTCGGGAGCGCCGGCACCGCTGCAGAGCGGACCCGGCTGGGCACGCTGGGTCACTTGTCGTAGGTCCCGCCGCCAAGCCTTCCGCTCTCGGCTGCCCTGCGGGCGGGCACACGGGCGGTGCCTCTGTTCTGTTCTTTTATGTATTAAAAACAATATTATTAATTAAAACCATTAACACGTACCAGCGAGATTATGAAAGAGGCTCGTTTACTTGCGCATCCTGCTTCCAAGGTACCGGTACCGGTTATTAAGTTCTTTGCGGGATGTAGCTGTGCCTTGGGTTTGCTTGGCCTTGAAAAAAGTTTTTAAGAAGCACCGGTTCGCTGCCGTGCTTAGTTCTTCGTGTGGCTCCTTCCTGTCCTCCGTGGGTCACACTTTCCAGAGCAGACAGCTGGAGCCTGAAAAAAACAGCGAGTGTCGCCGATGGCCAGACTTGATATATTTTTGATGAAGAGGACCATCCTGTGAGCGCGTGTGGTCAAAAGCTAAGAAACCAAGGAGACGCTTCATCAGAAAATTGTCCTACGTAGACGTTCTCGATCAACTTTTATTTCTCTTCGAAAAGATAGTACATGTGTAATGTACATTTTGGAAAATGCAGAAAAACAGAAGAAAATTTAAATCACCATCCAGAGATAAGCATTGTTAATATTTTGACCTTTATCATTCCAGACATTTTTTTATTCACTTGCATGTAGGTTTGTTTTGGGTTTTGGTATTACATAATTGGTATCATCTTGTACATATTCTTTTATAGACTTGATCCCCTCCCCCCACAACTTACTGTATAATGAACATCACTCGATGTTATTACATGTTCTCCTACACTATGACTTTTAATGGGCACATAGCATTCATCCTGTGAATATATGTCCTTATTTCATCCATACACTATAATAGACATTAGGGGGACTTCCCTGGTGGTGCAGTGGTTAAGAATCTACCTGCCAATGCAGGGGACACAGGTTCAAGCCCTGGTCCAGGAAGATCCCACCTGCTGTAGAGCGACTAAGCCCATGTGCCACAACTACTGAGCCTGAGCTCTAGAGCCTGCGAGCCACAACTACTGAGCCCACATGCCACAACTACTGAAGCCCACGCATCTGGACCCTGTGCTCTGCAACAAGAGAAGCCACCACAATAAGAAGCCCGTGCACCACAAGGAAGAGTAGCCCCCAATCGTGGCAACTAGAGAAAGCCCACGTGCAGCAACAAAGACCCAACACAACCAAAAATGATAAATAAATAAATAAAATAAAAATTCTGTCTGGAAAAAAAATAATAAAGTAAAATAGACATTAGGGCTGGGTTTTAAATACTTAATATTTAAAATATTAATTAATATTATATACTTTCAGACAGATAAGTATATGGAATAATACAATTGTGTATGCAGAATCATGGCCCCCAAAGACTTCTTAATCCCCAGGACCTGTAGTTATATGGCAGGTGGGAATAAGATTGCTAATTAGCTGGCTTTAAACTAGGAAAATTATCCTGGATTATCCTTAAAAGTGGAAGAGAAAGAAAGAGAGAGACATGTGGTGATGAAAGAAGAGCCTGAGAGATGCCATGTTGTTGGCTTTGAAGATGGAAGAAGCGGGTGGTGAGCCAAGGATTGTAGGCAGCCTCTAGAAGCTGGAAAAGACAAGGAAATGGACTCTCCCCTAGAACCTCCAGAAGGAACACAGCCCTGCCAGTGCCTCAGTTTTTCTCCCACTGAGACCCAGGTCAGACTTTGAACTACAGAACTATAAGATAACAAATTTGTGTTGTTTTATCTATTTTTATCATTTATTTATTTATTTATTTGGATACAGTTGACATGTCACATTGTATAAATTTAACGTATACATGTGTTACTCCGATATATTTATGTAATATGGTTGCCATTGTAACAATAATTACCACATTACATTCTTACAATATTCTATGTTCAATAAACTGTACATTAACTCTTTATACACAAATGATAAAAAATCTGAAAGAGAAATTAAGGAAACACTCCCATTTACCACTGCAACAAAAAGAATAAAATACCTAGGAATAAACCTACCCAAGGAGACAAAAGACCTGTATGCAGAAAACTATAAGACACCAATGAAAGAAATTAAAGATGATACAAACAGATGGAGAGGTATACCATGTTCTTGGATTGGAAGAATCAACATTGTGAAAATGACTATACTACCCAAAGCAATCTACAGATTCAATGCAATCCCTATCCAACTACCAATGGCATTTTTCACAGAACTAGAACAAAAAATTGCACAATTTGTATGGAAATACAAAAGACCCCAAATAGCCAAAGAAACCTTGAGAAAGAAAAACAGAGCTGGAGGAATCAGGCTCCTGGACTTCAGACTATACTACAAAGCTACAGTAATCAAGACAGTATGGTAAGTATGGTATTGGCACAAAAACAAAATATAGATCAATGGAACAGGATAGAAAGCCCAGAGGTAAACCCACGCCCATATGGTCACCTTATTTTTGATAAAGGAGGCAAGAATATACAATGGAGAAAAGCCAGCCTTTTCCATAAGTGGTGCTGGGAAAACTGGACAGCTACATGTAAAAGAATGAAATTAGAACACTCCCTAATACCATACAAAAAAAAAACAACTCAAAATGTATTAAAGACCTAAATGTAAGGCCAGGCACTATAAAACTCTTAGAGGAAAACATAGGCAGAACACTCTATGACATAAATCACAGCAAAATCCTTTTTGACCCACCTCCTAGAGAAATGGAAGTAAAAACAAAAATAAACAAATGGACCTAATGAAACAAAAGCTTTTGCACAGCAAAGGAAACCATAAAAAAGATGAAAAGACAACCCTCAGAACAGGAGAAAATATTTGCAAATGAAGCAACTGACAAAGGATCAATCTCCAAAATATACAAGCAGCTCATGCAGCTCAATATCAAAAAAACAACAACCCAATCCAAAAATGTGCAGACCTAAATAGACATTTCTCCAAAGAAGATATACAGATTGCCAACAAACACATGAAAAGATGCTCAACATCACCAATCAGTAGAGAAATGCAAATCAAAACTACAATGAGGTATCACCTCACACCAGTCAGAATGGCGATCATCAAAAAATCTATAAACAGGGCTTCCCTGGTGGCGCAGTGGTTGAGAGTCTGCCTGCCAATGCAGGGGACACGGGTTCGTGCCCTGGTCCGGGAGGATCCCACATGCTGCGGAGCGTCTGGGCCCGTGATCCATGGCCGCTGAACCTGCGCGTCCGGAGCCTGTGCTCCGCAATGGGAGAGGCCACAACAGTGAGAGGCCCGCATACCACACACACACAAAAAAATATATAAACAATAAATGCTGGAGAGGGTGTGGAGAAACGGGAACCCTCTTGCACTGTTGGTGGGAATGTAAATTGATACAGCCACTATGGAGAACAGTATGGAGGTTCCTTAAAAAACTAAGAATAGAACTACCGTATGACCCAGCAATCCATTACTGGGCATATACCCTGAGAAAACCGTAATTCAAAATGTGTCAAATACCACAATGTTCATTGCAGCACTCTTTACAATAGCCAGCACCTGGAAGCAAACTAAGTGTCCATCGACAGATGAATGGATAAAGAAGATATGGCACATACATACAATGGAATATTACTCAGTCATAAAAAGAAATGAAATTGAGTTATTTGTAGTGAGGAGGATGGACCTAGAGTCTGTCATACAAAGTGAAGTAAGTCAGAAAGATAAAAACAAATACTACATGCTAACTCATATATATTGAATCTAAAGAAAAAATGGTTCTGATGAACCTAGGGGCAGGACAGGAATAAAGACGCAGACATAGAGAATGGACTTGAGGACACGGGGAGGGGGAAGGGTAAGCTGGGATGAAGTGAGAGAGTGGCATGGACTTATATACACTACCAAATGTAAAACAGATAGCTAGTGGGAAGCAGCTGCATCATTTGGGGAGATCAGCTCGGTGCTTTGTGACCACCTAGAGGGGTGGGATAAGGAGGGTGGCAGGGAGGCACAAGAGGGAGGGGATATGGGGATATATGTATACATATAGCTGATTCACTTTGTTATACAGCAGAAACTAACACAACATTGTAAAGCAATTACACTCCAATAAAGATGTTTAAAAAAATCTTTATGGCTATTTTAGTACTCGTTACAAGTTTGTACCCTTAAACACCATCAGTCTTATACCCCCACTCCCCATTCCTTGGTAACCACCATTTTACTGTGTTTCTTGGGGTATTTTTTACAAGTTTGATTTTTTTAGATTCTACATATAATATACAGTACTTGTCTTTCTCTGTGTGGCTTATCTCTCTTAGCATAAGGTGCTCAAGGTCCATCCATGATGTTGCAAATAAATTTGTGTTGTTTTAAGCCACTAACTTTATGTAGTAATTTGTTACAGCAACAATAGAAAATGAATACAATAATGAAGACCCCTCTACCCACCGCCCAACTCTGTCAAATATAACACTCAATACTCCATCCCCACAATTTTTCACTATTAAAATAACACTGTAGTAGCATTCTTGTAGATAAGTCTTGGTGTCCATCCTTGATCATTTCCATAGGATATTCCTAAAAAGGAATTGCTGAGTCAAAAGTTATGCACATTTTAAGATTTATAATATAAACTGCCAAATTACCCTCCGGAAAAGTCAAACCAATTTACAATCCAGATGTAAATATCTGAGAATGCCCCTTTCTTCACAACCTTGACAATACTGGATATTGTTTTTCCCTATCTCAGTCAATCCAAAAGAAGTAAATGGTATTTTGTCATAATATCATGTATTATGGAATAGTAAATGAAACTTTGCTGTAAGTCTTCGATGAAAATTGAGAGTAGTTGTTTGCAAGTGTCTGGACTTGTCACTGTCTTCCCCTAATTTGAGGGAGAACGTTGTGTTGTCAGCTCTCTTGTGAGCCAGATGCAGACATTTTAGAGACCCATGCACATTCTCTTTCTCAAAAAAATTATCTTACACTATCACTACAAATTACAAAAAAAAAACCTGTAATAACAAACAGGTGTGAAAGACTACGCTCATGGTAAACACTGAAAATGTTTAACTTTTGGAAAAGCTGACTATGCTGTCTTCTCATTTCCCCATAGAGTAGTAAAAAAAACTTCACCATCTACTAGAGTTTGGGAACTATTCTCTGGAAAGTCTCCAAACACATGCAGGGATAAGACTGAGTATTAAAGGAAATTCACTTTCCTGTAAGCTCTTTAATCTCTTCTTCCTACCTAAGATTTCAATTCTTTGCACATAACTATCCTTTTCCCTCCCATTTTTTATTGTAGTAAAATACACATAAAATTAGCCATCGCAAAACATTTTTTATCATATTTCACTGTTGTCTTCATTAATATTTTTCAAATGCTTATTGGCCATTAGCACTTCTAAAGTGAGATGATCATCTGTTTCTTCTCTATGTATCCTCCTAGATTAAGGATATTAACCACTGATCATAGATACTGCAAATATTTTTCCCAACTTTTTTCCTATTAATTTTTTGGCAATTTTTTAATCATAGAGGAATTTATATATATTTAAAATCTATAATTTTTTTCCTTTTTGCTATTGTGTTTAAACAGGCCTTGGCCCCCTTAGGATCAGCTAAATATTTGCCTATGCTTTCTTTTAATGCTTTTGTTGTAGTATTTATTCTTTAACTTTTTAATTAACCTGGAATTTTTTTTTCTTGACGTGCAGCTCAGCTTGCAGGATTTCAGTTCCCCAGCCAGGGATAGAACCCGGGCCATGGAAGTGAAAGTTCAGAATCCTAACCACTAGCCCACCATGGAACTCCCTAACCTGGAATTTATTTTGGCACTTGATGTGTAGTAGGTCTCAGAACAATTTCTAATCATCAGGCCTAGTTATTGCTTCAGTTACTTAACCAATGCCCAGTACAGTCACATTGTCAAAAGCCTTCAACTTCTGAGACACTGTAATAGTGTGAGAAATAAAACTCAAGGTCAAGAAGACCTGGACTCTATTTATAACTCTGCCTCCTCGTCCAAAGCTCAGTTTCTCCTAACATGTCCCCAGGCCCTTGCACTGATGGCAGATAAAGGGACATGCAGGCAGGTGCAGGGACACAGAGTCCCTTTGCCTTGGCAGCCTACTCTCAGGGCCTGCACAAGGAGCTCCTGCCTGGCTTCCCAAAGGACTGAGAAGTGCCAGTTGAAATTCTGTGTGTTGGGGACTTCCCTGGTGGCACAGTGGTTAAGAATCTGCCTGCCAACGCAGGGGACATGGGTTCGATCCCTGGTCTGGGAAGATCCCACATGCCACGGAGCAACTAAGCCCGTGCGCCACAGCTACTGAGCCTGCGCTCTAGAGCCCTCGAGCCACAACTACTGAGCCCGTATGCCACAACTACTGAAGCCCGCGCATCTAGAGCCCGTGCTCCACAACAAGAGAAGCCACCGCAATGAGGAGCCGGTGCACCTTAACGAAGAGTAGCCCCCGCTGTCTGCAACTAGAGACTTTCCATTTGTTCTATCTGGCCAGGTCTGAGAAGGTGCTGCTGAACCCTCCTTTTCAGCACTTCACCGTAGAAGTGTGCGGCCATTGCCACCCCCTTCCTCCTTTGCCAAATTTCAGATGCTGGGAAAAGTCACAGGTGTTCAGGGTGAGCCAGGAACCCACTGATGCTAAACTTCAAGCCGGCCAAAACCAGTTCTAAATAGGTCAGTTAGCCACTTTCCCCTAGGTTGGAGTTCCTCAGGCTTGTGTCCTCCTTTTCCCAGAAAGATGGTCAGAGGTTTAGTTTAGTCTTGACTTTAAGAAATTCAGGGTGTGAGGTAGGGCCCTAAAGTTAACTTTTCTTACCCCTGCCTTTCTAAGTATTTTTCTGAGAAGCTCAAAGAAATCCATGTTGTCAGCAAAACTTTAACAAGGAAGCATTCTTTTTCTCTTCCTTCTATTGTCCACCTGTTGGCAGGTTGCAAAGCACGTGTGGCTTATTCTCAACACGTTCCTGAAAGCAGCAGAAACTTTTTTTTTTTTTTTTTTTGCGGTACGCGGGCTTCTCACTGTCGCGGCCTCTTGTTGCAGAGCGCAGGCTCCGGACGCGCAGGCTCAGCGGCCATGGCCCACGGGCCCAGCCGTTCCGCAGCATGCGGGATTCTCCCAAACCAGGGCACAAACCCGTATCCCCTGCATCCGCAGGCGGACTCCCAACCACTGCGCCACCAGGGAAGCCCCAGCAGCAACTTCTGAAACCCACCTCTTGTCTGCACATCAGTTCTCCGACAGGTTCACAAACATTATCCCCAAACTTCTGCTGTTCAGGTTGCGATTCATCTGCCACTCATGAGGATCCTTGACACTTCAGGTAAGCTCCAATCTTAAGGGGTAAGAGTCTCAGATGCAAACGCTGGTGTCATTTTCTTTATTTTCCATACCAACTTAATTTCTGAATGAGGCTGAGCCCCCGTTGGGCTGGTACTATAGACCAAATGTTTGTGTCCCTCGCAAAATTCATATGTTGAATCCTAACCCCCAATGTGATGGTATTGGAGGGTGGGGCCTTTGGAAAGTGATTAGGTCATTAGGATGGAGCCCTCATGTTGGAATTGTTGTCAAACCCAAGTTCGTGTGCCCGACACGCAGTGAGGCCAAACAAACTGAAATGTTGGAGTTGGGAGCAAAGAAAGGTTTATTGCAGGGCTGAGCAAGGAGAACAGGTCGCTTGTGCTCAAAAGACCTGAACTCCCCAATGCTTTCAAGGAAGCATTTTTTTTTTATCTTTATTGGAGTATAATTGCTTTACAATGGTGTGTTAGTTTCTGCTTTATAACAAAGTGAATCAGTTATACATATACATATGTTCCCATATCTCTTCCCTCTTGCGTCTCCCTCCCTCCCACCCTCCCTATCCCACCCCTCTAGGTGGCACAAAGCACCGAGCTGAACTCCCTGTGCTATGCGGCTGCTTCCCACTATCTATCTACCTTACATTTGGTAGTGTATATATGTCCATGCCTCTCTTTCGCTTTGTCACAGCTTACCCTTCCCCCTCCTCATATCCTCAAGTCCATTCTCTAGTAGGTCTGTGTCTTTATTCCTGTCTTACTCCTAGGTTCTTCATGACATTTTTTTCCTTAAATTCCATATATATGTGTTAGCATTCGGTATTTGTCTTTCTCTTTCTGACTTACTTCACTCTGTATGACAGACTCTATGTCCATCCACCTCATTACAAATAGCTCAATTTCGTTTCTTTTTATGGCTGAGTAATATTCCATTGTATAAAGGCATGGTGAGGGAGGGGAGTCACAGGGTGTGTGAATCGAAGAATTGTGGTTGATGGTGAGGTAACAGGGTGGGGTCACAGGGATCAACATTATCAATCCTTAGGCTCCAGTAGGTCTGGGGGCTAAGTGCTCATGGTCATCAAGTAGTTAACTTCTTCCATTTGGTGGTGGTTTTAGCATCTGTAAAACACTCAGGAAATGTGCATCAGATATTGTTATCCAGGTACTTCAGGGAGGAACTAAAAATTCTGTGACTGCCATATGGCTGTTTGACTGTTTAAATTCTTAGCAGTTCTCCTGGCCCAACTGCTATTTTTGTCATTACATGTTCACATCCTTTCAATCATTAATTCTTGAGGCAGGCCTTTGTGACTCAGGGAAGGCCCGGGAGACTACAGCTTTTCTACAAACAAGAGGCGGGGGGAGGACATTGCGGGGGTGGGGGATCTGTTCAGGGAAGGCGCCTTCCCAGGTCCTACTCCTCACTCCTGTCGTGTAAGGACACAGAAGTATGCCATCTGTAAACCAAGAAGCAGGCTCTCACTAGACACCAAGTCTGTTGATGCCTGGATCTTGGACTTCCCAGCCTCCAGAACTGTAAGAAATAAATGTCTAGTGTTTAAACTACCCAGTCCATAGTATTTTGTTATAGCAGCCCAAACAGACTAAGATAGCTGGCCTGGCGAACACTTCACCTCATTCTTGAGGATTGTGCTAAGTTTCCTATATGTGTCCCCCACCAGGTCTGTGCCCATCCTTCACCCTGCTCTGTGCCCGGGAGGCTGACTTTGATGGGCCGTATCAGCTGGCTTCTCTTGCCCTCTAGTTTCTAGACCCCTTTTGAATGGGTCATCTGTGATCTGCCAGTATCCCCTGACAGCATATGCTCCCCTTTTAGTCTAGAAGGCTTTGCAGATGGGGTCCATCTGCTTCTCAGTTGTCAGTCTAACCAGGTCACTGCACAGATGTCTACTGTCCCTGTCTGTGGAACCCTTCAGGTTTGACAGGTCATGGCTCCTCCTATTTGTTGCTTTAGATGGATATGAGAATCTTAAGGGAGACGGCCTAGGTCTTGGCTATGCAGATCTTTGCCAGTTTGTGGACCAGCAGCATTGGGATCACCTAGGAACTTTTTGGAAATGCAGACTCTCAGGCCCCATCCAGACCTACTGAGTCAGAACCTACATTTTAACAAGATCCCCTGTGATCTGTGTGTATATCCTAGTGTGAGAAGCCCTGGCCACCACACAGCCACTCTCTCTGGAGTCTTCCTACCTCCCCCATGGGGCTGTGGGGAAGCCAAACCCAGATTCCTACTACTCCAGGGTAGCAAATCAAGGCTATTTATCTAGATTGGAGCAGGGAAGTTCCCCACCTCTCCTGTTTCTCCAAGATACTTTGTTCATTCTAGCAAATTTTGTTCTCTCTTATCATGTCAAGGAACCCTTTAAGTCAATGATACTCAAACTTGATTGCTCATTAGAATCACCAAAGGAGCACCCTAGGTCAATTAGAGTATTTGGGGGTGGGACCCAGGTGGCAGTGTTTTAAAAACTCCCCAGGTGATTCCAAGAGGAGCCAAGGTTGCGAGTTCTCTGGAGGGCTTAAAAATTTCAAAAGCAAAGTCCAGGAAGAACTCCAGGCTACTTTTGCTTAAAGGTAGAAAGAGGGAAAAATACAGAGACAGAAACATCACTAGTTAATAATTCAGAACATCCAGGCTCAGTAGCCACGTGAGCTGTCCCGGCAACATCTTGCTGGTCTTGATGGTCAGGTCTCTGGTCTTCTCCTCATCTCTCTGGCTACTTCCTGCAAACCCTCTCATGATCTGCTCAAGTCTCCAGGGGAGAAAGTGAGCTCCTTGGAAGCCAGGTGCTCTTTCAAACTTTATTGTCTTCCCACAGCTCCTAGTGAAGATGCTGAGGTCAGCATAAATTTATGCAAATATAATCGCTCCCTTTTCTGAACTCCTGCAATGCTTATTGCCTGCGTTAATCGTTTCTCAATAACCACCGCTGTCTTGTCTGCTTTTCCTTTTTACTCTCTCGTACTGCAAATTCACTTTCCTTATGTGTATGTGTCTCTGTCTTCTCTTCCCTAAAAGCCCATAGGCTTCTGAAAATCAGGATTTGGTCTTATCTCCCCCATGCCTACTACAGTGCTTAGTAAGCACAGAACTCTGTCCATTGAGTGACATACTCAGCAGAACTGACTTGTGGTCACTCTTTGAGGACTGTTTCCCTCCAGGTTTATCTAGAACCCTTTTTTCTGGTCATAACTTTACTAGGTTCTTTTTTTTTTATTGAAGTATAGTTGATTTACAATGTTGTGTTAATTTCTACTGTACAGCAAAGCGATTCAGTTATACATATATATCCATTCTTTTTCCTATTTTTTCCATTATGGCTTATCACAGAATATTGAATATAGTTCCCTGTGTTATACAGTAGGAACTAGGTTCTTCTTAATGCATGCCTTTGGTCTTTCCTCTGCCTTGATTGGTGTGATGAAAACATCAAAAGACAACCTAATTCCAGCTAAGTCTCCATTACTTGTTTCTAAAATTGGGAAAATAATTCTATGTCATTGTAGGGTTAATGAGATATTACAGGGAGCTCTGCCCTTAGAATGTATGTAGAAGCAAAATAAATGAAAATCATTCGGGCTTTCCATTAGATAAAAGCTGCTTAAAAGGCTAATAGGTCAAAGGGCTCAAAGTATTAAGAAGAATGGTGCTGTATTTATTCACATTAAAAAACTGATTCAACTATTTATGGAATGTCTGCTATATACAAAACAGTAGGCAATGTAAACCCTGTTTCCTAGGAGCACAGAAACTTTTTAACTCTAATAGCCACTTAACCACTTGAAGTTGTTTCCCCATCTGTAAAATGAAAATATACCTATTACATAAAGTTATATGAAGATAAAATGAGAGAATGCTTGTAAGGTACATAGTATACTGCGAGTGCTCAATAAATGCCGACTATAATTCCTGGAGCTTGTTGATGATAAAGAAACCAGTTGGCCCTGGGAATCTTGGGCTGATGGTGATTTCCCTCATAACAACACGTACAATGAGAAGTTTTTACAATAGTTCTGCCTTAAGGAAGATTACGAATATGGTCCATCTGCAGAAAATACTTGCTGGAGTCTTACCTTTGAATCAAAAGCTGAGAGATTGTTCTTTCAAAATCCAATAGGTGGCACAAGGAGTACTGGCCAGCGGAGAGCTTTATCTTCCCACTTCCAGAGGGCCTTCATCTTGGACATGTCTTCCTAGTCTGTCACATGGTCGCTCCACAAGTAGCTGTGCATAATAGACTTCAAATATACAGACCATGGTTATTATGGGTTTTCCTTAAAGAAAAAAGAGATGTGGTCTAGAAAGCAGTTGAGAATGAGTCCAGTTTTTCCCAAATACTTTCCCCTAAATATTCCACTCATCTGAAACTAGTTAATTACACTAAACTACTTAAATTCCAAATTGCCCTTATATGAAAGTTAAATACCGTTGTCTATAAATGTATTTCTTATAGAGACACATGGTCCAAAAATCCAGTAGAAGGTCTGTCATCATTATTAACAGTGTCAGCTCTGTCATCAGTGGGTGGTGTGGATGCTAAAGCAGTGGGCACTGGTCGATGAGCTGGGGGAGTGGGGGAAGATGGACTGCCATATTTGCTAATTTCTGTAGCTGTTTCCACCATGGCCAATTTCAAGTGCTAAGATGAAGTCCCTTACACAGAGTAGGGAAGAGATGAGCACAATATCCTGATTAGGTAATGCCGAAGTCTTATTTTAGAAATACTTCCATTATCATCAGAAGTGCTAATAAAATACCCATATTGACGATTTGGGGCTTCCTTTTTTCTTTCCTCTGATCAAAAAGCAGAGAGTGGGAATGAAAAATCGGAGGAAGAATGGACTACTAGACTCACCCAAATTGAATGATTGGCCTTAAGTAAAGAAGGGGTGACCTGCTTGATCGTTTTACCCACCTGAGCTCGACACATAACAGAGTCAAAGCTCTATAAGGTGTAGCTCTCTGACTTGCTATTAAAGAGGTAATATATTAAATACAGAATTTCATGTTAGGAAGGGACAATCCACTCCAGTTTTAGACAGCTCTAATTGTTCCTTTGTATCATGTCAATATCTGCTTGCTTCTATTTACAATAGCCAGGACATGGAAGCAACCTAAGTGTCCATCGACAGATGAATGGATAAAGAAGATGTGGCACATATATACAATGGAATGTTACTCAGCCATAAAAAGAAATGAAATTGAGTTGTTTGTAGTGAGGTGGATGGACCTAGAGTCTGTCATACAGAGTGAAGTAAGTCAGAAAGAGAAAAAACAAATACCATATGCTAACACATATATATGGAATCTAAAAAAAAAAAGGTTCTTATGAACCTAGGGGAAGGACAGGAATAAAGACACAGACGTAGAGAATGGATTTGAGGAAAAGGGGAGGGGGAAGGGTAAGCTGGGACGAAGTGAGAGAGTGGCATGGACATATATACACTACCAAATGTAAAATAGATAGCTAGTGGGAAGCAGCTGCATGGCACAGGGAGATCAGCTCGGTGCTTTGTGACCACCTAGAGGGGTGGGATAAGGAGGGTGGGAGGGAGATGCAGAGGGAGGGAATATGGGGATATATGTATGCATATAGCTGATTCACTTTGTTATACAGCAGAAACTAACACAACATTGTAAAGCAATTATACTCCAATAAAGATGTTAAAAAGAAAAAATCTGCTTGCTTTTAACTTAAATTCACTTATTGAGGTTCTGGCCTAGAGAAAGAACATAGAAAATATATGTCATTCATTTTCCAAATGACAACCCAGAGCTAATTGAGGATGGGGTTTCATTTCCTCTTTGGGTTTACTTCTCCAGGGTGAATATCATAGGCTCCTACAAACAGTATTTGCTGTTTCTCGTCACCCTTTTCATGTTTCTCTGGACATGCTCCAATTTGCCCATATCCCTCTTAAACTAGGCCCAAGGACTGAACACATGTCCTGCTCAGAATAACAGGGAACCACTATCCATCTTGTTCTTATCATCACATGTGTATCTGTACAGCCCAGAATCGCATAAGCTTTTTTGGCAATGCAATGGCATCACACTCTTGATTTATATAAAATTATAGCTGACTAAAATCCTACGTCTGGGCCTCCCTGGTGGCGCAGTGGTTGAGAGTCCGCCTGCCGATGCAGGGGATACGGGTTCGTGCCCCGGTCTGGGAGGATCCCATATGCCGCGGAGCGGCTGGGCCCGTGAGCCATGGCCGCTGGGCCTGCGCATCCGGAGCCTGTGCTCCGCAACGGGAGAGGCCACAACAGAGAGAGGCCCGCATACCGCAAAAAGAAAAAAAAAAAAAAAAAAAAAAAAAAAAAATCCTACGTCTTTTTAACTGTTATTAATCCTCATATCCCTTATGCTATAATTACATTTTAAGAAATCTAAGTCCAGTGAATATACTAAAAACCATTGAATTGTACCCTTTAAATCAGTGGGTTGAATGATATGTGGAAATCTCAATAAGCTGTTAGAAATATAAGTTCAAGAAAGAAAGACAGATGTGTTTTATTAAATGCTAAATTTGGTGAGGACTTTCCTGGCAGTCCAGTGGTGAAGACTGCACGCCTCCAATGCAGGGGATGCAGGTTTGATGCCTGGTTCGGGAACTAAGATCCCACATGCTGCGTGGTGCAGCCCCCGCCCAAAAAAATAGCTACTATATTTTGACAGGCACATTATCTCATAATATAATTCTTTCAACAATACCTTATACCTTTGAGTCCTACAGGCATTAAGGAACAGGTGCAAGTGGAGGAGCAAGGATTTGGACTCAGGTCTGCTCGGGATGCCCATGTTCATGTCATGTTCATTCCACCATGCCACCCTGCCTCCCTACCACCTTGCTGTGTGCAAGGCTTTGTGATTGGTGCCCAGCTGAAATCAGTGGAGTAGGTCTGCCAGGCAGGCAGAGCTGTAGGACCACATGGGTCCTGAGAGGAGTAACAGGTGACATGATAATTGAGAGAGATTCAGTGTTAGAAAGACCTAGAAGGTAGCAAAAGGTAGGTGTCCCATACGTGGAGCAAATATGATTATTGGCAGTGGTGAAAGTGGGGGTGGGGGAATGGGAGAAACAGTGGGAGTGACCCAGACTGGCAGTGTGGGACAGACAGGACAAGTGGCAGTTAGCAAGCTCCCAGCTCGTTCTGCCTTTCAGGGGTGTTACCTGGAGAAAATAGACGTAAGCAAGTTAGAGTCCTGATTTTGAAGAGACCAGGGTTCTGGTCAGGTTATGGAGGTAGGAGCTAAAGCCTGAGGAATCAAGGACTCAGGCTCTACAACAGGGAACTAGAACAGGGACTCGATGCCTGGTTGAAGGCAAAAGCCCAGAGGCCAGAACCAGGGCATTTGATCAGAGCAGGACAAGTCACAGGATATCCTAACTTTATCCCCTGAACTACTGAAACAGGGCTCCTTAAAGCCTTCAGCTAGAGACAGGATTGGGCCCTGAATCTGGGGGAGGGCCAAAGCTATAGATGAGTGTCAAGTGGCACAGTGATGGGGACTGATAGCTCCTTAGAAGAGACCGGTGCCTGTCGCGTTGTGTTTTGCTTTGTTTCCTGCAACATGCATGACCAATGACAGCTGTACGTACATGTACCCCTTTAAAAATATTCAGGGTTAGACACAGTTCTGGGTGTGCCATCTATAATGCCGGCTGCTTCCTACTACACAAAAAAGCATTTCAGGAAGTGACTAGGAGAGAACACTGTTTTGGAATAACTATGAATCTGTTCTATTCAGTATTATCATCAGCAAAAATTACCTGTATGCATGTCTGATTTTGACAGGCCAGTGTGATGGGATCCCCCTGGGTGGGCATCCCCATGTGGACCCCGCCTGGTGTGGCCTCTCTCTCTGTGCCAGCCCACTCACTCAGCCAAGCCTCCTTGGGTTTCATGTAACAGATACAGTTCAAGCTTGCCTGAGCTAAAACAGAGAGTGGACTGGACATGGGCCAGAGCCGGAAGGGCAGCTGGGCCTCAAGGGGGTTAGAACAAAGCCCTGAGAGGCCCATGGGAATGCAGAAAGCTATTCTCTTGCCACCTCCCCTTTTCTCCCAGGGGCGACCTGGTTTCTCATCTCTACTTCTCCCTGACGTTTTTAGTCATCTTTTGCTACATTCCAGTTTTTTCTGCCTCCCAGAGTACATCGTGAAAATGGCCATGCCAGCCCCTTATTGTATGCTGTCCTAGATCTAGGGCCAATAGTGACTGACCAGAAGGGCTGTGTCCGCATTCCAGACGTCCTGCAGACAGAATCTCAGCTTGGGTCAGGAGTGTCTCCTCCAATCAGCTGTAGGCACTTGGGGTGGTAGTGACTCCTGGGGCCCGCTCCTGTGGAAGCGGATGCACAGAAGCTCTTTAAAAAGGAGGCATAGACTGAACGAAGACCCCCTAAGGTGCCTACTCCCTCCAAACTGTTGTCAAGGCAGCCAGTGGCTCTAAGTCCTCCCGTTCAGGCTGCCTCACTGTAGCTCTGCCTTCTCCCTGAAACACTGAACAGTACCTAAATATAGTTTGTTAAGTGAAAAGGCCTTCATCATGAACTTCACTGATGATGAATGTCTGCAACAAAAACTTTTTTTTTTCATGTAGAATAATCAAATCTAGGGACCACACATTAAGGGGAGAAAACAGTTTAAACAAAAGATCCACCAAGGACATTGGAAATGAGCCTGTTTACAAGGATCTACATTGCCTAACGATATATTTTACAACCAACAGAATTACTTAGGCATATGTACAAGTAGTTAATTTGCAAAGTGCCTTTTTAAACAGCCCTCAAATTATGTCTGAATGAAAACTATCTTATTCATACTTCTCTAGGTATCCAAAGAATAAAACCTGAAATCAGAGACTAGAAGCAGAAAACCTGGAGGTTCTGACTTACATGGGTTCCTGCTTCAGATTAATAAGGTAACATTAATGGAACCATGGGACAGTTTACTAAATCTGAAGGCTGTACTCTTAGGCTCTGAGAGCAACCAAGACTCCTTCCCCTATAATCTCTAACGATGAGGATGAGGAGGAGGAGGAGGAGGATGGTATTATCTGAGCACTGATTTTGTGCCAGGCACTGTGCTAAGCACTTTGCATAGATTATCACATTTAACCTTTATAACTTCTCTATGAGATAGATTAGGGGTCCCCAACCCTGTTAGGAACCGGGCCTCACAGCAGGAGGTGAGCGGCGGGTGAGCGAGCGAAGCTTCATCTGTATTTACAGCCGCTCCGCATCGCTTGCATTACCGCCTGAGCTCCGCCTCCTGTCAGATCAGCGGCAGCATTGCATTCTCATAGGAGCGCGAACCCTACTGTGAACTGCGCATGTGAGGGATCTAGGCTGCGCGCTCCTTATGAGAATCTAATGCCTGATGATCTGAGATGGAGCTGAGGCGGTGATGCTAGCGCTGGGGAGTGGCTGCAAATACAGATTATCATTAGCAGAGAGGTTTGACTACACAGAGACCATAATAAATCAACTGCTTGCAGACTCATATCAAAACCCTATCAGGGAGTGGCAAGTGAAAACACGCTCAGGGCTCCCACTGATTCTGCATTATGGTGAGTCATATAATTATTTCATTATATATTACAATGTAATAATAATAGAAATTAATTGCACAATAGATGTAATGTGGTTGAATCATCCCGCAACCTTTCCCCCACCCTCCGCTCCACATCCCACTCTGTGGAAAAATTGTCTTCCATGAAACTGGTCCCTGGTGCCAAAAAGGTTGGGCACCACTGGGATGGATAGTATTATTTTCCCCACTTTATAGATGAAGAAACTAAGGCACCATGCTAGTCAAGGTCCCACGAATGGTAATTTGCAGAACAAGCATATAAGCCCAAGTCTGGCTGAAGCTGAAGACCTTAACCAATATAAAATACTTAGATCGTCCAACAAGAAATTTTTGTAAAAAATTGAAAACGAAGCTCCCTAATGGACAGTGGGAGTTCCTATCATTTTTTTTATCTCACAAGGAGTTTTCATTTTCAATGCACCTGAACAAGTTGTTGGGAGTTTTGTTTTTGTTTTTTGTTTTTGTCTCCTATATGGAAGGCACTGATGTCAAGGGCAATGCAAAAATGATTACGACCCTCTTGGGTTTCTCAAGGAGCTCAAGGTCATCTAATCCTTAATAAGAGGCTGTACAAAATAGTTAGAGCGCTGAATACGGTGTCTCATCCCAGTAACATCCTAGCTCTAGGAGATGAAGGGAAGGAATGATCATGTCTACTAAGTATATAAAAGTTACGATTTGCTGCTGTTAGCTGAATCATGTCAGGGAACAGAAATCCCCTGTTAGCCAAAGTAATCAACAATTCTCAGGTGTGATTCTCAGCAGAACCAGTACAACTTCTGGTTAATCATGTACACGTGTCTTTAAGTGAACTGTGGGTTGTGATCCTTATGAATAAGACGCAAGACTAACGGAAGAAATGGATCCTAGACAGGATTGATCCTTGTGGCCTGTTCTCAGTAAACACTGTCCCTGAAGAAAACACCTCTGCTGTGAGCTGTCAGCCAGCAAACTGAGGCAGGGACAACAGGGAGAAGGGCAGGGGAGATCTTTGGAAAGAGCTCTCCCCTCAACGTGACACTTTCAATCTCAAGGATCTTTCCAGAACAGTCCCAGGAATAAATGGGTACACCTGTTCTTTGTACTTTGATTGCAGAAACCAGTCCATCATCTGCCGCCAGCTGGACCCAGTGGATCTCAGTGCTGCCTGCCATCAGAAATCTGAACCATGCACCGATTGCTTGCTCTGTGCTCCACTTCCATGACCAAACCCTGCTTTCTGTTCAGGTAAGGCGAGCCCAGCTGTGTTTTTCTGCACCCCTGAAGTCTGCAGCGGTCTGTGATCAGGACGTAAAGTCTTATCGATGGTAGTGGAAAGCAGGATGCACTCCAGATTTTGGATAAAATAGCTCCAATGCTCCTTTTCATTTATATATGACTTTACATGACAAAGCCCATCACAATCATCATTAATTAAACCCGCCGCTTGGTGCCCTCTGAGGCAGGGCTGAAATAGGCTGCTCATTTTACAGCTGACAAAACAGATAGCAAGGCTTAGGGGTTCGCTGAAGTGAAGTGGTGTTCAACCGAGGAAGCCTGCCCCAATTCCCTTTCTAGTTCATTCTTTTTGGCCTGGAAGAGGCCTTCAAAGTGCGCAGCTCTTAACTCCAAACAGCTTAAGGAAGTCAGCTGGGAAGAGTTGCTTGGCAGGGGAACGGCAGCTGTCACAACCAGAGCACAGTGTGGGGCTTGAATTCTTTGAAAACAGCCAAGTCATATTTTTCTGGCTCTCAGTGGATGTTAAACACACATGCACGTAAGGTTTCTCCTGCCAGGCCAGAGAGCAGGCCAGGAAATGTGGGCAGTTGTAGCAATGTCACATTTGACCTGGTGGAAAGCCGCCTACCCACTACCCACACTTCACCCGTCTCTTACCAGATCCTTTATATTAAAATTTTAAATGAACTCAGAATTGAACCTATTCTAAGAGCAGGCCTAGTCCCATATTTGTGGGATGTGGGGAACAGGAAAAATGGAGGCCCACATATCATGTGTCTAAATATAAAAAAATTATAGCTGAAGCTAACAAGTTAGCCTTAACAGGCCAGTTAGCCTTTCCTACCTTGACAGATATATGTTTATAATGACCTATAAAATCAGTTTGATTGATGCAAAACTCCTCAGAGCTCCACACCAGAATGTGGTGGTTCCAGGAAAGCACTTTTGGCCTGGCCTGATGTCATTTCCCACCCGCAGGCCTGGCCCATATCATAAAAGGCCTTATATACACACGACGATGATCCCACCCCACATATGTTCAAGCTCCTGCCACATTGGCACCCCCTCACAGCCACCGCTTTGGGCCTGTGGTACCACACCAATGGCACAGTCTCCCTTTGGAAGGGTAGATCAGGAAAAGAGGTTCATACCAGTCCTGGAAGCAGGGACTTTGGCAGGGAATTCTGGACCTAAAAGCAGGGCAAGGCTCTGAGTGAATAAATCACTTGGCCTGTGGATTCCTCACCCAGTGAAGAGGAATGACCAGAAGAGAGCAAGAGTAGGGCTCTTTATTAAAGAGCGGGCCCCAGGGAGGGGCCTCTTGCCAAGACCTAAGAGCAAATGCTATCTGGCCAAATAATAAATCAGCCAAAAGTGTGAGTTAATACTGGAGACAGCACAAATCTGGATACCATAAATAATTTCACTTCAGCTACAAGGCACAGAGGCATGAGCTGTTTCAAGTGTTATGTCTGCTGCCTCCCACAAATAACTTACTTACTCTGGGCAGTAGGCATGGTCTCCAGTAGGTGTAAAGGCCAGAAACCAAATGAATAAGCTCTGTAATTAAATACTTTACTCAAGAGGCTGAGCTCCCATAAAAAAACAGTTACCAAAGCTCTAGGTGGTGACCCTAGGTTGGGTACCCCTACTATTGCCTCCCCAAAATGGACCAAGTGGGTAGAAGGAGAGATTCCCCGGGCCCCTGGGCGTGTGCTGCATTGCTCTTTGTGGAGAGGTCCTTGGGTCAGCCGAGGTTTCGAGGAGCCGTGGGACAAAACAGATCCCTCTGTCCACATCGTTTCCCTTAGAGTCAGAGTCATGATCCCAGTCCTGGGGCTTGAGATGCAAAGAGGTTAACATTACAAGCTCCCGTAGTAACTCATAGATCAACTTTGTTTAAATTAATGATTTACAACATTTAATTTTAAGGGAACCATGTCCACATCTAAAAAGTATTTTTATCATCAAATTCTCAAGGCAAAAGATGTAAATAAGGAAATGTGTAAGATGTATATTTTGATGCTAATTTGTGGCTGTGCTCTATGTCAATGGTAACAGCATTGAATTCTGGATTCTTTTTTTTTTTATTAATTAATTAATTAATTAATTTGTTTTTGGCTGTGTTGGATTTTCGTTTCTGTGCGCAGGCTTTCTCTAGTTGCGGCGAGCGGGGGCCACTCTTCATCACGGTGTGCGGGCTTCTCATTGTCATGGCTTCTCTTGTTGCGGATCACAGGCTCTAGACACGCAGGCTCAGTAGTTGTGCCTCACGGGCTTAGTTGCTCCGCGGCATGTGGGATCTTTCCAGACCAGGGCTCGAACCCGTGTTCCCTGCATTGGCAGGCAGATTCTTTTTTTTTTTTTTTTCTTTTTCTTTTTTTTGCGGTACGCGGGCCTCTCACTGTTGTGGCCTCTCCTGTTGCGGAATACAGGCTCCGGACGCGCAGGCTCAGTGGCCATGGCTCACGGACCCAGCCGCTCTGCGGCATGTGGGATCTTCCCGGTCCGGGGCACGAACCTGCGTCCCCTGCATCGGCAGGCGGACTCTCAACCACTGCGCCACCAGGGAAGCCCTGGCAGGCAGATTCTTAACCACTGCGCCACCAGGGAAGCCCTGGATTCTTGATTCAAAGGCTTTAGTCCAACCTTCTCTGACAGCACTGTTCCTAATATATGAAGGACATATTTCCTTAATGATCTTTCGATGGTGGTTATATAAATTAATACATCAATTTTTTTTCTTTTAAAATGGAGATAAAAATAGAGCCCAAATCAGAATAAAAGAGTCAATTCACACCATCACATAGTGGTCACATCTGTGGAGTGGACAGACAGGTCCTCTTCCTGCCCCTACAGCCTTCTCCCCCACAGATCTACTATCTGTTCAGACAGACCCATTCTGTAGAGCCAGGGATAATCTGTGTGCCTATACTGACCCCATTTCTGGTTGTCACTTGATAACATGGCCCATCTACTTTTGTGTTGCCACCCACACAAGTATCCAACTTCCTGAAGGCATGCCCTCAGCCTCCCCACCACAGTTCAAGTTTCCACATTATCTGATCCATCCTCCTCGCCCATCCAGATCAGGTGAATTGTATGTCCAAAGAAGGTGATGTGGTGCTGTCAATAAGACCTTGCTGGAATGGTACAGTCCTGTCATTGAATGAGAAGAATGACTCTCAGACAATGCTGATGGCTGCTAGTAATACCTGATGTCACTGATATCGAGGAATGTAACCTTTCATTTATCCAGAATAGTTAGGGAACAGGGAGTTCTAATATACTGGATAATCTGCTTAACTATAGACTACCAGTTTTGAAAGAAAAGTAAACTAATTTGGAAAGAACTATAAATAACACAACAGCACATTATTGGCAGATCATAATTTTACCTGGCATTGTAATTATTTACAAGTGTGCTCCACCTCCCCTGCAGGGCCATCAGCTTCTCTCTGGTTTTTTTGGCCCCGCTGTGTGGCATGCGGGATCTTAGTTCCCCAACCAGGGATCGAACCTGCACCCCCTGCATTGGGAGGGCAGAGTCTTAACCACTGGACCACCAGGGAAGTCCCACCACCGGCTTTTTTTTTTTTTTTTTTTTACCATCCTTATTGGAGTATAATTGCTTTACAATGTTGTGTTAGTTTCTGCTGTATAACAAAGTGAATCAGCTATATGCATACGTATATCCCCATACCCCCTCCCTCTTGCACTTCCCTCCCACCCTCCCTATCCCACCCCTCTAGGTGGTCACAAAGCACCAACTAGCTATCTGTTTTACATTTGATAGTGTATATATGTCAATGCTACTCTCTCACTTCGTCCCAGCTTACCCTTCCCCCTTCTGGTGTCCTCAAGTCCATTCTCTACGTCTGTGTCTTTATTCCTGTCCTGCCCATAGGTTCATCAGAACCTTTTTTTTTTTTAGATTCCATATATATGTGTTAGCATACGGTATTTGTTTTTCCCTTTCTGACTTACTTCACTTTGTATGACAGACTCTAGGTCCGTCCACCTCACTACAAATAACTCAATTTCTTTTTATGACTGAGTAATACTCCATTGTATATATGTGCCACATCTTCTTTATCCATTCATCTGTCAACCACCATTGGCTTCTGAAGAGATGGTCTGGATCAGTTTCATCTTTATTACCCTTATAGTACCTGGAGAGTTGCTTTATATATTGTAGGTGCTACAAATTTTTTTTATTAAATGAAAATATAGTTGACCCTTGAACAATGTGGGGGCTTGGGGTGCCTGACCCACACAGTCAGAAATCTGCATATAACTTTTCACTCCTCTGAAACTTTTCCCCCTTGAGGGGCTGTTAAAATATCAAGGGCCATGCAGTTTTGTAGGACCGCTTTTTCATCGTAGAAACTTCTGAGTTCATTAGACTGACAGCCTGATTACTGTTGTTAAGGCTTGCTGGGTAAATTTTGTTAAAGCCTCTATGTGAGTGATGATGACGTCCTCTCTGTTTGATTTCTATTTTTTTTTTTCTTTTTTTGGCCACACCATGCAGCTTGCAGGACCTTAGTTCCCTGGCCAGGGATTGAACCCCAGGCCCACTGCAGTGAAAGCTGAAAGCACCAAGTCCTAACCACTGGACCACTGGGGAATTCCCCTCTATGTTTGATTTCTAAAAGCATTCCTCTCCTCAATGGCCAAAGCAGATGTACAATGCATGTTCTACAGGCCACAAAACAGGCCATCCTGGTCAGTAAAGTTTAAGTTAAACCATGTATAAGCCAGCATGACTTCCCCATATCTCAATATGAAGATTTTTTTTTCATCATTTCCCCTCTTGATTGAAAGTCTTTCAATAGACAAAAAAATTTGTCCCTTGATGCCAGGATGGTTGCTGCCTGCCCTGGGTTCATCATGTCTCTTGGTGCTAAGCCTCCTTTTTGTTAATATATAGATATTCTTCTAGTTATCCACATTGGGGGAAGTTAATCAATATTGTGAACAGGCTCAGAGGTATGTTAATGGGGAAACATTTTGTAGGTTATATGTACATTTATCCATTATACCAAATTGTAACACAAACATTGTACATGTGCTTATAGCAGTAGACTTAAAGCAAGCAGTGATACATGTCATGAGTAGTTACACTCTGTGATAACTTCACTAGATAATTTTCTTTTCCTCCTGAACATCAGGGCAAACATATGGCTAACACAATAACATTCAATTTTGATAGGGCCTTGACATGGGGCATCTGATCTTCTTCTAAAGACACATTGTTGTGATAAGCTTCAGAAACAAAATTAGAGTGTCTTTTTAGCAATTCATTTAAAATTTACAATTATGTAACGTAACAATAAGTAGCTCTCTGGGAGGTGAGTCTCAGGCAGTAAATACAGACCTCAATTAACAAAACTTGATTTTAGTATCCACTGAAACATAATTTTTCTCTAAAATTACCTTCATTTTTAGCAAATGTAGCCAAATTAAGACTAATTTGTTTGCAAAATAAGTCTGATTAATTGATTACTTAGGCTCTTTTAAGTTGGCTTGGCTGGAGCTTTTCATAAGGAATCTCAATTGAACTTTTGAAAGGTCTCTTAAAGCCAGGAAAGCCATGCCATGGGCCTGTCACAGATTTCACATGAAATATTTATAGATTTGAGTGAATTCCGCCCTTTTCAAGGTCCCCAAAATACCTTGAGGTTCCTGTACCTTTTAGGTGGTGGCCTTCTTTATTTACCTGATAATGCTTCTGGGAACTTAAGAATTTATAATTTTTGGAGGGATCAGGTAGAAAAAAAAAACACAAATGTTCCTGTTTTACTTCCAAAGGTATAATTTACCAAATTGCTGTTAGTCATAATTAGCTTGAGCGAAAGGGTTTCTTTATATCTGGAAAACACAGATTAAAGCCAGTAACATTTTAGACAAAAACCATAAAAATTATAACCATATTCATTAGTTCACTCAATAGCTAATCCTTTTTGTTAACAGTTTTATGAAGCCATCAGGTTTTCATTAAGATGTTTAAATTTCTTACCCAGTTCAGTGGTATGATCAGAAATTTATCAGAGACCTGTACTTATCAAAACATCCTTCCTAAGAATCTTCTTGAAGATGAAGCACTTTTGCAAAACATCAGAGTATAACAATAACTGTCTGTAAATGACAAGACTTAAAAAGGCGTGATTAACACCTGATTACAATGTAATTGACAAAGAATGTTGGTTACTGCTGTGACATGTGACATACAACATTTAAAGATAATACCTAGAATTACGACAGATAACATTATATACCAGGACATATCCAAATTTTAGAAATTTCTTATAATTTCTAGAGTGTCTATATTAATAATATATTAATAACATTTATCCCTACAGTATAACCTGAGAAAGCTTACCACTCATTTGACAATGCTTCCCATGTAATTTAACATACCAAATAATCCTAGTTAATTTAATATCTTTCTCTGAGGTGCTTCAGGGGTCCTCTGAAGCATCATAGTTAGCTGGAGGTCAAAAGAACTTCAGTTAGAATTTGATATTTGGGGGACTTCCCTGGTGGTCCACTGGTTAAGACTCTGCACTTCCACTGCAGGGGGCACAGGTTCAGTTCCTGGTTGAGGAACTAAGATCCCACAAACTGTGTGGCATGGCCAAAAATTTTTTTAAAAAGAATATGATATTTGGGAATTCTGTCAAAAATATCAAAAGGGGATGGTGGAGTCAAGATGGCATACTAGGAGGATGCAGAATTCACATCTCCTCACAACTAGGGCACCTACCAGGCACCGGTGGGGGACCACAGACACCTAAGGGGACAGGAGGAACCCCCAGCGACCGGGTAGTACGTGGGGCGTGAGGGGAGTGAAGTGGGGGGAGAAGTGGAGGTGGGATGGGACTTGTGCCCATGAGGGGCGGCTGGGGGAGGGGAAGGGCTCCCACGCCCAAAGGGGGAAATTGGGGGACCACTGGAAGGACAGAGGATCAAAAGGGAACGTGGCCACACTTCCCCTGCCCACTTGGGCCCCCAGGAGCCTGCTGAGATCTGGGGCCTGATCCTCTGCCCACCGAGGCCCCCTCCTGCTACGGGTCCTGAGGGAGTGGGAGGGAGGGAAGGGGAAACAAAAGTAAAGGCCGGACCTCCGGGACCGGCACCCCTGAGGGGCAGCTGGGGGAGGGAAGGAATTCCTACAGCCAGCGGGACCTACCCACGGTTAGGGGCCCAGCGGCGATGGGGGAGACCCTGGGGGAGATGATGGGTGAGGGGTGCAAAGGACTGGAAGGGAACGCGGCCAGTGCTTTCCCTGTCCACTTAGGCATCACACCACGGGCTCCCGGGCCTAATGCTCTGCCCTCGGAGCCTCCCTCCTGCTGCACAGAGTCCAAGCCCCGCCCCTACACCCCCACCCAGGGCCCCATCTCTACACTCGGAGACATATGTGCACTCCAGCTGCGCTGGGCCTGAACCCCACCCACACACCCTCACTCAGGGCCCTACCACCAAACTCTGGAACCCCACACTCCAGAGGCCCTCCTTTCCACATGCTGCCTCTCCTCTTCTGCGCAGGTCCTAAGCAGAGGCCCCGCCACCCACCTAGGTCCCGCCTCACCCTAAACCCTGCCCCTGCCTAAGTTCCACCCCCACCCCCCCTAAACTCCATCCCCATAGCCAAGGCTTTTTTTTTTTCTTTTCTTTTTTCCTCTTTTAGATTGGGTTTTGTTTCACCTTGTTGATTCATTGTTGTTGATTCTTTTATATTTTTATTTTTCCTAATAAATCTTTTATTTTTCTAATTTTATTTTATTCTTTATACTTTATTAGTGATCTCTCCTTTTGGCTTGTTCTCCCCCTCCCCCCTTTTTGTTTTCTTTTTTCTGTTGTGGTTTTATTTTACCTTGTTGCAGTTGTTTCAATTATAGTTTTATTTTTCCTAATTATTTTTTATCTTTCTAATTTTTTGTTTTTTATTCTTTGATATTGTACTGCTCCTTTTTTTCTTTCTTCCTTTTTTTTTTTAACTGTGCCATGAAGCTTGCGGGATCTTGGTTTCCAAGCCTGAGGTCGGGATTGTCTGACAACTCCTCAGAGTCCAAGCTAACCTGGCCAGACTGTCACCCAAAAGCTGGGTTTGCCTCTTGGAGGGTGTCAGGTCAAAAGACACAACAAAACCAAAGACCAGGAGAAGGAAGGATTTATTACTGGGAGCAAGGAGAACACTGAGGATCTTTCCCAAAGCAGTATCTTCCTGAACAGCAAAATTAGGGAATTTTTAAGCTAAGCATACATGCATATTCATGAATGGGCTTAGGTGGTAGGTAGAGTCCAAGCTTTAGTTGATTGAAGTCATGAGGGTCAGAAAAAGTCAACCCTATCATCCTTTAGATTCCAGTTGATCTGGTGGTTGAGTGCCTGAGGGGGGGATTTAAGTTTTTCAAAATAGCTCAAGATGGTGCTTCAGGCTAGTCTTTACCATTGAAATAGAACTGGGAGTCTTTACAATTTGTTATCTTTGCTATTGTTTCTTCTCTTGCCTAAGTTTGTCCTTTTGTTCTCTTAAGATCATTATTACTGAGACCTGTTCAAGGACAAGTACTGTTGCCAGGCTCAGATAACAAAATGGCTTAGGCCAAAAATGGCTTCTCTTATGTCAAGAAAGCCATGCCTGGTTCTCTTTCTCCAGGGATCCCCTACCCTATCTGCTTACTGGACAAGATTAACTGCACAGTTCTTGAGTCTTTCTTGCTCCCCTGTTGAGATGGGGACAGAAGCTGATTTGTTGGGTGAATGCCACTCACTTCTTCAAAGGGACCCTCCAGATCAAGATGTCTGGAGTAGCCTCTGAGTCTGACAAGTGAGTTGAGGTGCATGGACCTGACAACTCAGGCACCAAGAGGGATTCTCCTATGCCCTTGCCTGCAGGTCCCCAGCAACATAGAGCTGGGAGAACCCAAAGGGGCTAGGCGAGATGTCCCTGCGTGGTCGCCAAAATTTTTACCAAAAAACTGTGTTGGCCTCTTGGTGGGGGTCAAGCCAACAGATACAACCAAGCCAAAGATCAGGAGAAGGAAGGATTTGTTACTTGCAGCAAGTAAGGAGAACACTGGGGATCTTTCCCAAAGCAGTGTCTCCCTGAACAGCAAAATTAGCAAAGTTTTTGTTGTTGTTGTTGTGTGTTTTAATATGTATTTATTTATTTATTTTGGCTGTATCGGGTCTTAGTTGCAGCATGTGGGATCTTTGTTGTGGCATGCAGGATCTTTCGTTGCAGCATGCAGGCTCCTGGTTGAGGCACGTGGGCTTCTCTCTAGTTGTGGCGTGCGGGTTCTAGAGCATGCAGGCTTAGTTGCCCTGCAGCATTTGGGAATCTTAGTTCCCTGACCAAGGATCAAACCTGCATCCCCTGCATTGGAAGGCAGATTCTTAACTACTGGACCACCAGGAAAGTCCCAAAATTGGTGACGTTTTAAGCTGAGGGTACATGCATATTCATTCATGAAGGGACTTGAGCAGAGAATTCAGCATACAATTGGGGGTTGACAGAGTCCAAGCTTTAGTTGATTGAAGTCACCAGGGTCAGAAAAGGTCAACAGCATCATCCCTTAGGTTCCAGTTGATCTGGTGGTTGAGTGCTCCAGGGGAGTTTAAATTCTACAAAACAGCCCAAGAAAGTGCTTCAGGCTAATCCTTACCATTGAAGCAGAACTGGGAGTCTTTACAACTGATATATTACCTTTGCTATTGTTACTTCTCTTGCCTGATAACAGTCATTTGCTCCTGCATTCTTTTGTCCCTTAAGATCATTAATTACTGAGACCAGTTCAAGGACAAGCATTGTGTCCAGACTTAGATCACAAAATGGCTTAGGCCAAAAATGGCTTCTCTTATGTCAAGAGGAGCCATACTTGGCTGTCTTTCTCCGGGGACCCCCCTACCCTATCTGCTTACAACACTAGACATCAAAAATGAAAAGATAATGTGAAAAAGAAATTCATATTTATTTACAGATAAAATGATTCATGCATTGATAACAAAGAAGGAACAATATGATTGCTTTATGGTAGCCTAGTGTAATTGATACTATTGCTTCACTGTAACTTAGCATATACCCACATGAATGGTTATACCATTTTTATGGCATACAGTATTACAGTCATATTCATACTATAGTATTAGAAACATTGTTATATATTTTTAAAAACCACATACCCGTGATGATAGGCAGATATGCAGTTTCTCCAGTTACGAGAGAGAGACAGAGAGAGAGGGAGGGAGAGAGAGGCATACTATATGGTCATGTAATTCTTTGAAAGCAAAGTTATGAAACAGTAAGAAAACTAACATTAATTTTGTATTAAATATCACTCACTGGGCTTCCCCGGTGGTGCAGTGGTTGAGAGTCTGCCTGCTGATGCAGGGGACACGGGTTCGTGCCCCGCTCCGGGAAGATCCCACATGCCGTGGAGCGGCTAGGCCTGTGAGCCATGGCCGCTGAGTCTGCGCGTCTGGAGCCTGTGCTCTGCAACGGGAGAGGCCACAGCAGTGAGAGGCCCACGTACCACAAAAAAATAAATAAATTAAAAAAAAATAATAATAATTAATAAATATCACTCACCTCATGCTTACGTAAGGATAGGCTATCTACTTAAAGTCTTGCACAGGATGTTCTATATGTATATTTTTGGATATTTATTGAAAAAAATCTGCATGTAAGTGGACCCATGCAGTTCAAGCCCATGTTGTTCAAGGGTCAACTGTATAGAACACATACTATAATTTATCAACATGACTTAATCCTTCTTTGAAGGATTAAGGCCCTCCAGGATCACACATTTCTTCAGGCTTATTATTATGTGTTTTATCTCTGGGGATGTTTATAGGCCAAGTGACGAAAGCAGAATTCTGTAATGACTGGAAGACAGAACTTGATGTCCACTGACTCATTCCAATTCTAAGTCTATGTGCATGTGTCTCAAAGTCAAATATAGAAGTGATCCCATTTATTACTACCTAAAAGAAACACCACATCACAGTGCAATTGTTTATGAAAATAGGTTACAAATAAGGAGCGTTAACCAGCTTCTGATTATAAACCTTAACCAGGGCAAGGAATGTATCTTAGAGATCTTTGAAAAGGTAGGCTATCATTAATTAGTACCATTAATATGTTATTACCAGGGTCCTCCCCCACCCCCGTCGGCCGGGGTGCTCTAGATGCTGCACGGAGACCCCCTGCGCCCCTGCGAACATGGTGCTGGAGCATGCGGGCCGTGGTCTGCAGCCTGCACACCATCTCTGCACCCAACGCGCCTTGCTCGCCGCTTCCTTGGGTACTGCGGGCGGGCGCCCTTCGGGCGCTGCGCACTGGCCACAATCTGCTGTCGGTGCGTAAATTCACAAACATGAATGGGTAACAACAGAAAACAGTGTTGGGATAGTGCGAATCCGCAATTTTGCACAGGAAGCTTTGGGAGATGTTGTTTACTGTAGTCTGCCTGAAGTTGGGACAAAATTGAACAAATGAGGAATTTGGTGCTTTGGAAATTGTGAAAGCTGCTAGTGAACTCTATTCTCTTATCAGGAGAAGTAACTAAAATTAATGAAGCTCTAGCAGAAAATCCAGGACTTGTCAACAGATCTTGTTATGAAGATGGTTGGCTGATCAAGATGACACTCAGTAACCCTTCAGAACTAGATAAACTAAGGAGTGAAGAAGCATATGAGAAATACATAAAATCTATTGAGGTGTGAAAATAGAACCTCTAAATATACTAGTTTGAAACAAACAAAAATATGTTATTACCATTATTTTATTAAAGCCTAATCATCAGATTATAATCTACTAATTAATGCAAACATATTTATCATTATGTGCCTGATATATGCCAAGCCCTGTGTTAGTCATTAGGGATACAATGTAAATATAATTCATGCCCTCAAGAAATTTAAGTAATTCACCTTTAAAACCATTTTATTGTGCAGATCATTTTACAGAACTTTAGATGTCACTGTTACAGAGCTTTAGATGTCACTGTAAGAAATTAGCCTGGGCGTGATGGGACTGTCTAACACATCCTATAACTCACTCAAAATATAGAATAATAGAAAAGAAAGAATGCGAATGTTAGCTTAATTACTTAATATTCGCCTTTTTTTCTGAAAAACACAGCATCCAGAATGTTCCTTTAAGGATCTAGTCTTTTGCACTTGCAGAATTCTGGGTGAATTTGCTTCTGCACATAAAATGATTTTCATTTCAGTTAGTACAATATCTGCCAGTCCCCCAGGACTTGAGGGTAAAGCCCCAGGTGGGAGGGGAACAGCCATCACATTGCCCCCACCCCTTGGCTGGCCTTTCTGTGGGTGTGATGGTGACAGAGGCAGCATGAGGGAGCCCTGCCCTGGGAGTCAGGAGAAACCAGGAGACAGAGACAGGTGCTCTCAGTCCAGTGTGTCAGGCACTCTGCTAACGGATGCTGCCTTGCTTCTGGACAGCTTCTTGTAAACATGCTGATTCTCATCGTGACAGGAGGACTTTAC
Source organism: Mesoplodon mirus (assembly GCF_964341445.2). Classification (NCBI taxonomy): domain Eukaryota; kingdom Metazoa; phylum Chordata; class Mammalia; order Artiodactyla; family Ziphiidae; genus Mesoplodon; species Mesoplodon mirus. The sequence goes on from NC_138979.1 coordinate 53,551,498, forward strand.
AGCTTAGATCTTCATGTCGAAAACTAAGGGTTTAGGTTACATCAGAGTTTCCCAAATTAAATTCCGCAAAACACAGGTCCCATAAGATATTTCTTCAAAAAGCAGCCTGGGGCAGCAGTGTAGGAAAAGCCGCCCACCACACCCAGTGGTGGAGAGTCACAGGCACAGCAGCATATGAAGGGTTCAGAGAAGCTGTACCTTCAAAACACTTTGATAGAAGCATTTCTCAAACGAGTTTGACCATGAAACCCTCTCTTCTAGTTTCACCTACTAACATCTGCTGATTCACTTAGTATTCTGAGGTACAAACTTTGGAAACACACAACGATCTCTTAAACGCATTGATTTTATAGCATCTTAAACCAGAAAATAGTCTTAGAAATCAGAGGGCCATGAGGTTAAGATCTCATAGCTAGTCAATGGCCAAACTAGGTCCCTTTCAGTTGCCAATTTTTCACATTCTATGTGCTAACAATCACAGTGAATGAAATTTTACTGTGAGGAAGTTTAGAAAAAGCGTCAGTAATTGAAATCTACAGATAATCTTAAAGCTCCAGGGTTTCCACTTTTGGTGAAACTCTGTTGTTTGAAGTTACTCCTGATGAAGCAAAACTAATGGTGTGTGTCCATAGGCTGGTGGAGATGCTACTGAGCAGAGAATTATCCACAATTCAAGAAGCTAATGAGAATGGGGGAAGGAGAAACAAATGGCACTAAGTCCAAAGCCAAGGTAATTAGCTCCTGGGTGACTAAGAGTAAATTATCTCTTTTTTTGATACTGAGCTCAAGGAGATCCTTGGCTTTTTTTTTTTTTTTTTTTTTTTAAGTACTGAGTCATATATTCCTTTGGTGTCAGAACTAAGAAAAGAGAACCGATGCTTGCTACACTGACCTCAATGTCCTGTGCTCTGGATAGTGTCTCCTTAATGCCAACTCAAAAAAGCCTCACACATCACTTCACAATGGTCTTTGCCTCTACTTAAAGGGACAAAGATAATTTTAGGCTTCAATTTCTTTTCATGCCATTTGCTTGAAAAGAATTCTTTAAGTTGGTGGCTAAGTAAACAACAGTATTCTCCTAGCAGTGAATTGGCTGTCCCACAATCCCAACTGTAGTGTAGCCTAACCCCAAAGTAATTAAAGAACCAAGCGATTTGCATTCTTTTTCTATAAAACTACTCTTGAGTAGCAGATGGCAAACACAAATGATTTGCTCTAGAGACATATGGAAACCTCTCTGTTTCGTAAAAGCCTCAATGAATATTAAACGCCGAGTGATGTCACTCACTGCAGAAATAAAATGTTGTGATAATCCCCCAAACAGGCCTAATTAGGCCATACAGCTACTTGAGTTTCAGAAAGTAATAGGAGGGAAATTACTATGTGATTGGGATTTCATTAACAGTTCTTCTTAATCTGAATATTCATCCTGGCCCCAAAGAATTACCTATTCAGCCTTATTTCTTCAGCATTCTATTAGATTGTACCATAATTTATAATTGTAAATCTTAAAAATGAGTAATCAAAGAGATCTGCTTGATTTCATGTTAACTCTTCAGTTCTGACTGAACAGCAAGAGCAAAAATTTTGAGAGAGATAGGGTGTTTTATCACAGGTTTGGGAGCATTCAATGTGCTTCCTGATAAACTCCATTTTATAAGCCCTTGCTGCTGTTAAATTGGTGGTGGGAGTGAAATCTGTGTTTAAGGTTATTCAGGAAATGATTATCCATATTAAGCAGGAATTGGAGGCAGGAATCTGATTGAATATGGCTCAAAATACAAAGGAGAATTTCATTTTTCTCTTCATCCTGTAGATTGGCAATCCAATAAGTTGTTGGCAACCCAGTAACTTGTTCTCGTCACAGAAAGGACTGAAACTTTGCACTCTTTGGAAAGAGAGAAGTACTGATAACTGAGTCATAGGATGAACTGAATGCTTTTTAGAATAAGGAACTAGGTGTCTTGGGCTCCTTTCCAGCCCCACACTCTGCCTGGCCTCCAAGGCCTCCTAGGCCTGTTGATGAATCTCCTCAATTCACTAGGGTGTTCAGTTGGCCTTGGAGACCAAAGTCTGTAAGACCAGAACCCCTAAGGCAGATCTCAGGACATCTGTTAGGAGCTTGGGTTCAAGAGCCAAAGGATTTTATAGACAGAAATGGATTCTCTAGTCCAGCCTCTTTCATTTTACAAATGAGGAAACTGAGGCACAGAAGGGTTGTTGTCCTCTTTTAGGTCACAGAGCTAGTTAGGGGCGGAGCTAGGAATGGAACCCAGGTTACCTGATACTTTGTCCAATCTTCCTTCCATTACAAAATCCCAGGACAGGCTTGTCAGGGCCTGATAGAGAATTTAGAAAGTTCAAGGCTATCGAAGTGTTTAACCTTAGCTGGTTGCTGAAGTGGGGTAGAAAAGGGACCAGGTGTCTAAGTGCCTGTGTTAATTCTAGCTTTGGACCATCCATCACCTCCTCAAGGAAACAGTATTTCTCTCTTGCCTCTTCTTTCCAGTTCAACATCAATCCATCTGTTTAAGAGAAAGACAAGTCAGAATTTTCCTGGATTCAGCCCCATGACCTCTTCAGAAATTTCAACATAACTGAACACAATATGAATATCTATATGCATTTGACACTGAAACAGGTTGTAGTTTTCATTAGTTGCTTCTACAGCCTTGTTGCCTCCTGTCTTCTCTATTTCTAACAGGATCCTGTGATTTAGGGTGAGTTTGACCCTATATTCAGCTCGAATGACTTAAGCCAGTTGGCTTATGCCATTCTCTTGGACCCTAGGATTGGTTCACGGAAGGGCAGTCAGGGCCCATGGAACTGAATTCTAAGGTATTTATTTGAACTCCTGAGAAAAGGGGATTCTTTACATTCTGCTCTCTTTGAATCTAGGTGTCCCAGGAGTTTCAGCAAGACATTTTGCAACCACATAAGGCCGGTCAGTTGAAATCAGTGTTACTTTGAGGAAGCATTGCTAAGAAACCAAGGGAGAGAAACCAGGTCCTGGGCATGTCATTTGAGCTGCCGGATCACTCACCTGTCGCTAGTTCTAGATATGATTATTTTAGTATATGATTAAGTAAATATTTTTATTATTTAGCCATTTAGTATTCTATTATTTACTGCCACACGTATCTCAATACCTCTTATGATGCTGATTGTGAGTTTCATAACATCTTGACTTTGCCATTGAATCAAAGTCCATTTTAAAGTTGGTTCCAAAAGGCTTTCTTTAATCACTCATTCTAACAAGAAACTCTACCCAAAGCACATAGTACTTACTGTGTATGTGCCTTATTTGACACAAAATCCTACATAGCAATGCCCAAGCTAACGAAAGGAATGAATTTCACTAACATATTTTATTGTCAAAAACTTCATTATTAGAGAAAGAAATAATACAAGTGTATTAGAATAGATTCCTTCCAATCCACCCTATAGTAGAGTAAATTTCATGTCGCCATTTTTTGGTATTATCATGTCCTTTTTCTTTAATTTTTACATTCAGTGGAGATACGCAAAATATTTAACAATCAGTTTGGCATAAGCACTTGACCTGTCAGATTGGATGTCTGACCAATCCGAATGAAAAGCCAACCAATCAGAACAGACACCTGACCCACCAGAATAGATGAAGTGTGTGTCTGCCAGATATCTGCCTCCCACTTATCACTGAACTTTTCACTTGTGGGATCTCCCCTCAATTACCTGGGAAGCAAACTGAGGGCAGGGACCACATGACAGATACCTTTGCATCCTCCAGGTAGGCCTTGCTGAGCTGGTTTCACAGTGTGAGCTTGCTTGAGTAGACATTATTCAACCAGTGATTGCTCAGGAAACGTCAGTGGGTGGAAAGAGTACAGTGTGTCCCTCTCTGATGAAGATAATTGTAGAATTATCCCACTGGATTATCACTAAACAAATAGCATGGTTTGGGATGACAGACAGTTGATAAGAGAAATTGGTATTTTTGAGGAGTTATCATTCAATATGGTCTTGACAAGCTAGAGAAATAATATATAATCACACTGATTTTTTAAATATAACAATAAATAGTATACTTACAAAATGAATAACATATAAATACAAGGTAAAGTACGACCAGAAAGGTATTGGTGAGGCTAAAAATACCTACGTCTTATAGCAAATAATAAACTGAAGGTGTCCCAGATGTTTTATAAATACTTAGACTGGGGACTTCTAAGTCCCACTGGGTGGTCCAGTGGTTAAGACTCCACGCTTTCACTGCAGGGGGCACAGGTTCTTTCCCTGGTCAGGGAACTAAGATCCTGCATACCATGCGGTGTGGCAAAAAAACAACAACAACAACCTAGACTTCTGGCATGATAGTCAGATGTTCATTCATTCGCTCAACAACTGAGTACCTACTATGTGTAAGGCATCATTCTAGGCATGCTGGCGACACAGTGAGAAATCAGCAATGTCCCTTTCCTCAAAAGGCTCAAGTTTTAAGGGAGAAGACAAAGAAGTACACAAACTTTAGATAACAGAGAGAGATCTTATTCGATGACTGAGTCATCAGTCATTGAAAATAATCACTATGAAGGACATCTCTGTAGCCCACCGGGACAGCTGTGCTCAACAGATAGCAGAGGACCAGAACCCAAGGGTGGTTGGACAGAAGCATCAGCACTGATGGGTACAGACTGACAACCAGAGGTTGCTTTGTCCCTAATTTTTCAGGACCATGTAAGCACCTGGATTCTTGTAGGATACAGTTAAGGGGAGGAAAAGTCCCAATAATGTTTGGTACCAGTTTTGCCAGCCCTTGACAAGTAGGGGTCTCAGCCAAGTTTAATTTCACTTAAGCAATTAAGAAAGGTGACATTTCTCCCATTCAAGTGTCATGGAACAATTTAAACCAGTTAAGGAATGCTTGAATTAATTTGAAAATTTGCCTAGAGAACACACAGACCCTCAAGAATGTGTTTGTAGATTCTTGGGGGTTAAAGACCCCCAGGATAAATAAACTACTGTAAGAAGTGAATAATGGCTCTTGGAATTGTACAACATGGCAGTCCTGCTTGCTACCGTGAGGAAAGCCAGACTGAGGACAAAGTAACCATATAGAGGAGGGCAGCAACAAGATAATACAGGAAAATGAACTACATTCTGATCAATCATCCTGAAGCTCATGAAGACCTCACATCAGCGAGAACTCCTTTCATCATCACCCCACCTTCCTAGAAAATTCACGGGTAAGAACTCAGTTTGACCTAGCCTGGCCATATGCCCACCTCTGTGGCTGAAGGAATAAAGTACCATGATTCACAGCCACCAGAGGGGGAGGAGCGGCTGCCCAAAAGCAGGAGGAAAAGAATACTGGCCTGACAAAAACCACAGAGGGTAAACTCCTTGGACAGCTAGATTCCTGTTACGTCAAGCTGCCATGTACATGTTAAACTTATCAAAGGCTTCAATAAACATTTACAGAATTAAATTGAAAGTGCTGGTCTGCTTAGTATCTGCAGTGACATAGCATTTTAAGGGTGGGTTTGGACAACTGGCAAAAAAGTATTGATGCGGTTTTCTCAGAACATAGTAACGTGCCACTTGTAGAAAGAAAAGAAAGTGGCAGCCAGCAGCCTGTGATCTGTGGGACCCTTAGGTCTACAAATACACTTATTGTCCAGTCTTTTGAGCAAAGTGCCTTGATTCAATAGTAGTTACTACCACCCAAATCTGACCTCTAAGTAACATGTTGTTATACAAAATATGAAAATTCATAATTCACAAAAGGAAAATATTGGATTCTTCTTGAAGTAGTGTCAGTATATCAAAATGCTTGAACGGTTCAACAGTGGTATACAAACTTATCAGCTAGAAAGTCCCAAATGTTATACACACTTGCTAATAAAGAAAAGCCAGGGAAGTGAAAACAAGACAAAAAAATTTTTAATTCCCATCAATTAACAAAATTCCCCTAAGGAAACTTAGGGACTTTAAAATTCCTAACCCTAGCTTCTCTTATGAACTTAAGTTCTTTGCCACATCAGTGTGTTCTTATTCATACAGAGAGAGAATGCCAATAGTTGCATGCAGGTAGTGGAACTAAAAGTTATTTTAATCAGTACACGTTTTACAGAAGAAAGAGGATTCCAGTGGTCTTTGAAGATTTTTTTCACTTCTTTTCCAAATGAAGAGGAAGGTGCTGTCCACATTTGTTCAGCCCTGGCTGAGGCCAAGTTCACAGACTTGCCCAAGAACTGGCTGGGACAAGGAGGCTCAGCCTGTGCCAGAGGACAGAATCCCTCCTCATTAGGGGATAGAAACTGTGACTCTGACCTTCTTAGAGATCTGTTCCCATCAAGTGGACTCTAGAAATTAGACATTAGATTAGCAGCAACCCTCTGGGTACTGTATGATTAAGAAGTGTGAGTTAATGACACATTTTATCTTTTTTTTTTTTTTTTTTCACATAGAAGGTGAAAGCAGCTACTAGGCCCAACTGAATTTTCTGGTCTTTCTTGTCTCACAACAAGACAAAGAATGGAATATCACTGGCATTGAACATAAAGTCACAAGGCACACAAGTTGTGTTTCAGAAAAACCTGCTGTCTTGTTCAACTAACTGCCCAAGTTTTCTCCTTAGTCTACTAATGGTTGAGTCCACTGGTTCCCTTAATAACCTTCTCTAACCTTCCAAAAGGTGTTTCCTTAGACCTAAGAACCATAGACTGTGGTTCTCGTATATTTTGGCCTCAGGAACCCTTAATCCTCTTAAAAATTATTGAGGACTCTAAAAAGCTTTTGTTGGTATTTGACATGTTAGAAATTAGAAGGGAAAAGAGATGAGAGAGAGAGAGCCCTGAATGGATAGAGCTTCTGGTCCCAGACCTCCTTAGCTATTCGCTTGCCCTTCTGCTTTACCTGAGCCATTAAATCCCCCTTTCATGAGAGCGTGATATGGTTGGGTTTCTGCCCCTAGCGACTGAAAGAGGCCTGAATCATACATCCACAAAACAAAGAATAGGCTAAGACAAGAAATAAAGGATTAAATTGAGTATAACAGAATGCTGCTTTTCCCCCATTTGTTATCCGTAAAAGTGAGAGCCTACAGAGGGTTGAAGAAGGTAACCATCACCACTAACATTTTTCTACATTGCCTTAAGGATTTCAAAGTGCTTTCACATTCAGTATTTCACTTAATTTTTCCTACAACCTTATGAAACAGCTTGTTTTATACCCATTTTACAGATGAGAAAACTGAGGTGCAGAAAGCCTATGTGCTGTTAAGCAGATGAGCCAAGACAAAATCCAAATCTTATCCTCCAGATTCCCACGGTCATAGTTCCTGCCTCGCATGAATGCTTGCAGTTTTATAGGGCACAGGCCTGCAGCACAAGCCTTGAAAATTTCAATTCCCAGATTTCTTGTCCATCTTCCTGCGGGAGGAGGTAAGCGGTCTGCATAGCAGATCCTCTAAAATACCCATGTATTTCTCTCTGCTCTGGAGGCGTGAAGAAGAGAACAGGAGTGGGGTTCAAGCGAGAACCGCAATCATTCTTTTCGAGCTCCGTAACTGACGGCCTGCGGGAGGGGGCTCAGACGTGGTGCTGGGCAGCAGCTGGCGGAGAAGCCAGATAAGGCACTCTGCAGATAATCCACAGCCTGCGCCAGGGCAGCGGGAAGGAAAGAAAGCATCTCAGCTGCGGGTCGCGGTGGAAGAGATGCGGGATCGGCTGGACTCAGATCCCGAGGTCCTGGATTTGAAAGGCACCAGCACACAAAGAAACGACGAAGTTAAGTTCCGGTGGTAGGGCACGCAGAGTTGGAAACCGGCCCTCCCTGCCTACCTAGAGTGGAAACGCCTAATCCCCGATCACCCAGCCCAGAGCGGCTCTTCTTTTATCCTTTGGGGCTGCGGGGACAGCCTGCCCCGGGCACGCCCGAAGCTGCTCAAAGGAACTACAAGCCCCACCAAACACTGGGGCGCGGGCGGCGATGACGAACCCTCCGCAGATTGGCCATGCGGGGCGGGGCGCGCAGGCCTTCTCCGAGGAAAGGGGCGGGGAGCGGGGCGGGGCGAGCGGCGGCGGCTCAGCGGGCACGCCCCCTCGCCCGCGGCCCCCTCCGCGCCTCTCTCCGCCGTTCCTCTCGCTCCGCGGTCAGAGGGCCGGAGCGAGAAGATGGCGAAGACGTATGATTATCTGTTCAAGCTGCTGCTGATCGGCGACTCGGGGGTGGGCAAGACCTGCCTCCTATTCCGCTTTTCCGAGGACGCCTTCAACACCACCTTCATCTCCACCATCGGTGAGGGAGGGGCCGCGGCCGGGGACGGGGAGTGAGAAATGGGGAGCGGGTGCGAGGGGGCCGGGAGAGAGCGGTGGGAGGGCTTGGGAGCCCCAGGGAAGGGACCCCGGGGACAGCAGGGCTGCGAGGGCAGTGGGAGAGGGTGAAGCCATGAGGGAGGGGGGGTCGGTGGGGACGTGAGGCTGGGGGGGCGGGCGGTTGAAAGGAGGAACTTGGGGGCAAAGGAAGGGGAGGAGGAACCAGAAGAACAAGGACTAGGGGTGTTGAGAGAAATGAGAGGGTTGGGGGTGTGACAGGGAGGGGCCTTAGAGGGACAGAGTGGGGGGCAAACAGGAAATCTCATGGAGAGAGAGAAGGGAATAGTGGGTGTGAAATGGATTAAAAGACAGGAAAGAGGAAGGAAATGTGAAGGGGGAAATGAAGGGTTGGGGGAATGGGAATGGGAGGTCCATGAAGTAAAGGACAGAGGACACAAGGGACAAGAGAGGTGAGAACCCGGGAATCCGGAAGGAGTTCGGAGGAATGAGTGATCAGGAGGTAAGGGATGAGGGGCACTGGCTACAAGAAGTCTGGTCATAGATATCATGGGAGGGGCCAGAAGAAAATTGCAGGTAGAAGATGAGTTCAGGGGCCAGAGGATGGAATGAGGATACTTGGTGGAGAAAGTAAAGGAGAGCTGGCTGTGAAATAGAAAGGAAAAAGGAAAGCAGAATATACAGTAGAGAGGTTGAGCAAAGAAGAGAGAAGATGGGAAAGGGAGAGGAACTGGAAAGTAGGACTTTCTCTAGTAACTGGGAGCACTGGTTACCATTTTCTCTCTCTTTACTCCCTTTGGATCAAGTGCAGGAGAAAGAGCAAAAAGTGACTAATAATGAGATACTGTCTGTGGAGCATTAAATTGTTCTGTGAGTGTTAAGGGGTGTTAAGAGGATGGGTGACTTTGGGAATGGTGTGGTCAGGAAAATGTGGTTCATTCCTTTACTATCTCCTGTGCCACAGCACTTCTCAATTTTTAAAGTTCTTAGCCTTGAACGTTTAATAATTCTCAGCTGGGGAATTGATCTTACATTGTGCCTGCCTCCCTGTATATTTTCCTTTGGTTTTAATTATTACTTGCTAAACGAATCACAACATGCAATATACCCCTCAGTTACTTTCAATTGATTCTGATTTTTCTGGTCTTGGCTGGGAGCTGTCCCTCCTACTTTTGGAAGACTCTGGTCAGGTAACAAGATCTCTAACTTAACATAAACCTGAAGAAGAGCAAATCAGAACTGGTTTTAAGCTGCCTGTACAAGTGACCTTAACATCATTTCCCTTGTTAAATAGCTGCGGTTAATTAAGTACCTTAAGAATCTTAGCTCTTGGTTGTCTGGATAATGTCATGGCTTCTCATAGCGGCTCACTTAAGCATCTTTCAAATGGTTCTTACAGCATATTTCGCCATGAATTGCTGGGATTATTAGGGGGCTAGTGCTATGGTAATGAGTTATGTTTTAAGGATAATTTAGCATTTATAAAAGAATATTGGGGTTTAGAGCACTCTTCAGCCAAGCACTAGGAAAGGCTATGGTTTGTTTGTTCTGGCGTCTTTCATATGGATTGAGTGGTCTGAAACGTCCCGGGTGTTATGATGTCTGGGGGCTTAGGGAAGTTTGAGTTGCAAGTTCTTGGCAGTCATTCTTGAGTGGGACTTTTTCTCTTCGGAGGAAGCAGATTTTAAATGTCATGTCTCAAGTATATTCCTAAGAGATTTGATGGGAGCTGTTGCAGCAACCAAAAGGCGTTAATTTTTGATGCTGGTACTCATTTCAAAACCCCATAACCCTTTTTCATTGTGGAATGCACACTGCAGTCCAGATGGTAAAGGACGGTTTCTAACAAGTCGAGTGGGTCCCCTTTTGTCCGTTCTATGAGTGACCCTCCCAGAAGTATTCCCCTGCATTGAAAGTGACTGAATCTCACTGATGCTGTTTCCATTTAAGCTCCTTAAATGACTTTTGCTTGTTTGTAATAGTTTTATTAGTTTCCTCTTTTTTGGTCTTAATTTTTGTCCCACCTTTTCTGTGAGGGTGCCTGCTTCCTTTTACAATAGTAGCTTTGAAAAGTTACCTTTCGTTCTGAAGGAGTACAATCTTTCTTCCGTGGATTTTTAAATTTATTTTTTTAATGATTGAAATTTGGTTTTGTGGAGGGTTGCAGCTATTAAGGCAGGAAAACAAGTGTCCTGAAAGAGCTTAGAACTGGAGGTAGATGTTAAATGGGGTGAATCTCATGTGTCATGTTGGCCTTTGTATTTTCCGTGGGGTGGATGTGGTAAAGAGAGGCTCTGAGCTGTGTCTTCAGTTGACATGGAGCGGGGGGAAATCCCATGCCTCTTATTTAGCCCCAGAGCTCTGACAGGAAGTGGTGGCCCACTGCCTTCAAAGAGCACAAAAACTGTACATACCTGCAACCTAATGCTTTGGAGTTGAAGTTAAGCTAGGAAAATAAGGTGAATGTTAACATCATTCTAGTGAAAAGTTCCACACACACTGATCACATAGGCTTGGAGTGTCCACATCTCTGGCAGCAATATCTACCCCCCTCCAGCCGTCACCCCTGTTTCCAGGTGATCTGAGGTTGCTGAGGGGAGAGTTGGTGGCCCATCTCCTCCCAGTCATAATTATTTCTTGAGGCACCTCAGTGTGGAAGCTTCCAGGGCTTTTCTGACTGCCACATCATTGCTGACAAAACTTGATAAGGTCTACGTCCCAGGAATTGTCCATTTCTTAATGGGCATTTCTTACTACATGGGGTTTGTGTGTGTGTGTTTTGGGAGATATGTATGGATGCCTGTTTCTTCCCTTGGAGATACATTTACAGTCTTAATTTTGCTCTATTGAAATTTAAGTAGTTTTAAAAAAGGACATCTGCCACCTCTAGACACTGTTTTGATAGGGGTTCTGCATTCATGAAAGGAAGGAGACAATTAGTCATTTTGATTACAGAAACAGTTGTCTCACATGCTTTTTTCTTTCATGTATCTAAGGTTCTGGTATCTTCTCTGATGTCCCAGCTCCCCTCATTTCCTTTCTGCTCTTGGGGGTGGTAAAGGGTACAGTGTTTTCAACTGACTTGTTGGGACTCTTTTCGTATATCAGTCAGATAATATTTAACTTTTGAGTAGGGATGTTTTCTCCATTTGAAGTTGTAGGCCCAGTGTCTAGGACCAACAACCAACTAGCATTTCAGTTCCAATGTTTAAGAACTGAAAAAAAATTTTTTTGATTGACTCCCCAAGCCCCTTACATGATCATTAATAATGATTAATTAAATGTATGTAAAATGTAGCATTAAGACAACTAGGAAACGGTAATACAGTAGCTCTGAATTATATTTCCTATGGGGTGTGGGTACATTTTAATATTGATGCGAGGGTCGTATCAATGTCTTGGAATGGCCTGTACCGAACAAGGTGCTGGGAGAACAGAAAGAGAAAACCCAGCCCTGTCCTCTAACAGGACAGTCTAAGCTTCCTCCCTTAACTGTCTCTCCCCTGCCCTGCCCCCTTCTTCCTGTTAGGGTATTTCCTGAGTGGTTTTATTATTTAGTATAGTCATAGTTTGACAGCAGAGTCTTAGAAATTATCTACCTTATGCCCATGGCCCAGTTTTATAAGTAAGAAAACTGAGCATAGGTTGATACTGTCAAGATCACACAGCTGGTTGTAGAAGAGCCTCTAGTGAAACCCCAGATTCAAGTCTGGATCACTTTTCACAACTGAGCTGCTGCTATTTCTGATCAGTATGATCACCACCATAAATTCAAGTCACCATCTTTTCCAGGGAGGAATTCGATTTTGCACATTTGCTTTTATGTGAGGAAAGTTAAGGTGTTCCCATTTGGAGTGCTGTATCACTTTAGGGAAACAGTAAATGCTAAGACAACTCAGAGTCCTATAGGAGTTTATATGGGCTAACTCGGCGTGTTATAACTGTCCTTTGCCCTTTCTATGTCTGTAGTTTCACATTAGGAGATCAAAGTGTATCCTGCCATTAAAATTCCTTCCATGTGCAAAATACCTAATGACGTCATATTAATGTGTGCTGATAATCGTTGCAACCTCATGCCTAACATTTCATTCCCTAACATTTTTATTCCCTAACATTTTTTTCTTGGATTCACTTAACTTTCATTTAGGGGTTGGCAAACTATGGCCCACAGGCCAAATGTGGCCTGCGGCCTGCAGCCTGTTTTTGTGCAGTCCACAAGTGAAGAATGGTTTTTACATTTTTAAAGGTTATTAAAAAGTAACGCAAAACAAAGAATATGCAACAGACACCATATGTGTCCCACAAAGCTTAAAAATATTTACTAACTGTTCCTTTACAGAAAGAGTTTGCTGACCCCAGCTTAAAATTAAAAACTGTTTTTGGTTGGTAGCAATTCAAAGTTTTAATCAAGACTGATTGACTGAAAAACAAACTTTGTCATATTTACATTTTTATCCAAGATGATATCAACATTTGGCTGAGCATAATCCAGATATGTAGTACAAGTAGATTTAATTTTCATAGTTGTTTTCCGTGGTTTCAACCTCTCAAACAAAAATATGTAAGGGACAGGCAACTTCAAATTGAACATTTTGTACATAAAGCCTTATTTTAATGTCACTGTCTCTTTTTTTTTTTCCTCTTGTGAGTGTCAGTACTTTATTTTGGCATGAAGACGGGAAGCTGGAAAATACACTGTATTTAAAATTTTCTTGGTTCCCCCTCACATTGTGGAAACCCCCTCCCCCCAGAGCTAATCTGTTCAAACTCAAATACTTAAAAATTACAGCAGCAAAACAAAAGCACAGAAAAAGGAAAACCGGATGGAGAAGGTAGCCAGGCCAGTAGTGTCACTTGGTGTGGACGACTGAGGTGCTGAACAGGAGCTTCTGTTTCTGTTTTTTCTTTTCTTCCTCCTTTCTCTTCAGAGAGGGGATCTGAAGTAGCCGGCGTGTCCAGTTTCGTGAAGGCTGCTTCAATAGCTTGGCTGAAGGAATTCTGGAAACTGGGCACAGGAGCACTGTCTGCGTTATCACTCTCCCCATCGCTTTCCACAGTGGCAGGAGGACCTAAGCTGTTTTCATCTTTCTTTGGAGCAGTTTTGGACCACACATCTGCTTTTGCTTTTCCAATTCTCAGCATCTGGGCAAAGGAAGGGAAGGGAGAGTCTTCTTCCAGACCCCCAAGGCAGAATGAAGAACTGCCCTGACTGGCGGTGGGTGACAGAGGGGTCAGCAGAAAGTCTGCTTGGGAACCTGGACTTCTGCTAAGAGGAGAAAGGGAGAGAGCCCCATGGCCCTTTCTTTAAAAGCTGTCGATAGACTTCCTATCTAGGTGATAGCTTTGAAAAGAACATTGTTTAAAGATTTTAATACTTGATCATAAAGGGTTAAACTCATCTCCTCAGTTAGTGTTCTAGCGAATGCAAAAAGCTATTCAACAAATCAAGGATGGAGATGAGTCTTGGAGACAGACCTAGATGTGTCTTAAGAATAAGCATACTTTAACAAAGAGCTTCACCAGCTGTTCCGCATGGCAGCAAACCAGGGAGGAGGTTCTCTTGGCAACAGCACCAAGATTGTTTGGATCCTCTAAGAAAAGCTGGAGAGAGATAGGTTTGGATATTGTCTTAGAGGAAAATGTCTGGTCTTTGAAGACAAGGAAAAATTTAGCAGTTGATATTTTAGTGGAATCTGATAACTGAACCTGGAAGGAACCATGGAACCAGAAGTGGGAGACCAGGGAGCTGCCGACATGGCATGAGGACGTGGCTGGCTCTAGGTCAGACCTGCCTGCCTGCACACAGGACCATTCTGGAGACCAGCACTCTGGTGTGTGTTAGAATGACTACGTGGGAAAATTCGGCAGGAAAGAGTTTTCATAGCAGGATGAGAAGAGGGTAGGAGTGGGGAATGGGGAAGTAGCTGTTAGCTGGTGAGTAATATTGTGGAACATAACATAATATGGATCTTCTGAAATTTAAGTAGCCGATGTAGCAGCTTGGTTCATGTTTGGTGTTAGGGAGATTGCATGGTCAATTAAGAGCAATAGGTCTGGGGTCAGATCAGGGTTCATGTCCTGACATCTGCCGTTCCTACATCTCTGGCCTTTAGTGAGTCAGTTGTCCTTCTAGGGCCTTAGTTTCTTTATCTGTACTAGAGTATACTAATACTATACCAACTTTTCAGGGTTGATGTGAGTTCCCTAGGGCAGGAATCAAATCTTATTCACCTTTTAAGTCTCCAAGGCCTCTATTAAATGACTAATCAATTGGATGAATGAATTATGAAAGCACTATATGAGCTATAAAGCATTGCTTAAATTTTAGTTATTATCTTTCCTAATATTTTAGATAACTAGACGATGTCTGAGGCAAGATTAAAAGTGCTTAATTTGGGGTTTCCCTGGTGGCGCAGTGGTTGAGAGTCCGCCTGCCGATGCAGGGGACATGGGTTCGTGCCCCAGTCTGGGAAGATCCCACATGCTGCGGAGTGGCTGGGCCCGTGAGCCATGGCCGCTGAGCCTGCGTGTCCGGAGCCTGTGCTCTGAAACGGGAGAGGCTGCAACAGTGAGAGGCCCACGTACCGCAAAAAAAAAAAAAAAAAAAGTGCTTAATTTGAATTCTCAATACAAGAATGGTATTTCCCCCACTGTAAAATGCTGCCTTTCTATAATCAGTTTTAAAGGGATATTTTAGACTCTGAAAGATATTTCACTTGTCTTTCAGTCTCCATAATAAGCTATTTAACACCCTGCTTCCAACCCCCCACTAACATAAATACCAAATAGAAAATGAGTGAAATCACTGGGTTTGCTTTAGAAGAGCCATTTCAGCTTTGTCTTTGCCCATTAGCTTCAAACAATGCAACAGATGCCTATTAACAGTTTCATGCCCAGTTTTAATTAGCAGATGGAGCTATGTTTGTGTCTGTGTTCTGGCCAGCACTGTTTGAGTGACAGGGTAGTGAGTGGTTTGGAATTGGGCTGGGCGTTTGGGTTGAATAAAGCCAAATTCTATTTTTAAAAAGATGAATATAAACATTTATTATATAGAACCGCTTGTGTATCTCAGTGGAACAGCATAGTGTCTAGAGTAAAACTAATGTTTGCAGTTATGTTTTCTCCTCTTATTATCCTTTAGAAATTACATAATATGGAAAAATACCTTTTTATGGCTTAAATGAAGGTTTTTGGATAGTCTTGAAACTATCATGTAGTGGCTTTCTCTGAAGATCTGTTTCAGTATTTTGGTATAGTGGGTTGAGGACTGTGCAAAGCTGGGACGAAATGGGGTTCAGCATGAACGTCGATGCTGATGGGTTGGTAGCTGCCTCCCAGCATGCTGTGCTGTATAGAGTTCTGAGGTCCTGTCTGAGCTCAGCAAGACCGAGGGCTGTGATAGATTCCTGATGTGGGCCATGGGCAATGGACGTAGAGAGTGGATGGCAACATCCTACATATTTGCTATCTATTTTCTTTTTCTTTTTCTTTTCTTTTCTTTATTTTTTTTGGCTGTGTCGGTCTTAGTCGCGGCACACAGGATCTTCGTTGAGGCATGCGGGATCTTTCATGAGGCATGCAGGATCTTTTGTTGCAGCGCTCTGGCTTCTGTGTAGTTGTGGTGCACGGGCTTAGTTGCCCCGCAACATGTGGGATCCTGACCCAACAGTTCCCTGACCAGGGATTGAACCCATGTCCCCTGCGTTGGAAGGCAGATTCTTTACCACTGGACACCAGGGAAGTCCCTGCTATCTATTTTCTAAATTGAATATGTAGTATCTGCTGTCCAGTGTGTCATGGTTAAATTTCAGTATTAAAATATTATCTGCCAATGACTATTGCATATATATATATATTTTTTTAAATAAATTTATTTTTGGTTGCATTGGGTCTTTGTTGTGGTGCGCGGGCTTCTTATTGCGGTGGCTTCTCTTGTTGCGGAGCACCGGCTCTAGGCATGCGGGCTTCAGTAGTTGTGGCTCGTGGGCTCTAGAGCATGGGCTGTAGAGCACAGGCTCAGTAGTTGTGGCGCACGGGCTTAGTTGCTCTGCGGCACGTGGGATCTTCCCGGACCAGTGTCTCCTGTACTGGCAGGTGTATTCTTAACCACTGAGCCACCAGGGAAGTCCCTATTGGATACATTGTGTCTGGAGATGTGTCCTTTTCCTGTGTTCAGTTTTGACTTTTGGGATTTTCCTTATTTTGCGTTGAATTATTAAGAACCTTAAAGGAAGTAGGTGCCTGGTTGTCCTTAGAGGAAGAAATGTCTGCACTGCTTTTTTTTTTTTAAAGTTACTTAGTTACTTAGGACTTCCTTAGGGAAGCCACATAAAGTGATGGAAACAACTTGGAAACAGTTCTTGTAGCACTGTGACAAAGTGTTTTCTTGCTGTCTTGCCTGTAGCATTCAGCATCAGTTTAATTAGGCACTTTGGTATTTACCTGTTGCTGAAACTTTGGACATTTTCCACAGAGCTCTCATCTTCCTCAGCCCAGAATTTTAATTCTTGGCTCCCAGGAGAAAGAGCGAAAGCTCTGCACGTCCTCATGTTCATCAGGTTAGGCTTGCTGTCGCTAAGACAGGCTGGATGACAGTGCTGCTTGCAGTCCCATGACGGCACTGCAGGATTTCAGAGCACTTAGCAGAAGCTCGGTTAGGTATGGAATCCCACCTCATCATGGTAAAAACCAACCACAAAGTCGTCAAGCAGTATGTCATGCTTCACAGCTTCCTGCTGGCAAAGTTGGGACTGGCGTGACTTCCCCACATCATGTTGTAATTCTGCATATTTGAGGGAAGAACTTGGCAGTAATTCGTTTAATAATTCATAGATATTTTCCTGATGTGTAAAGTAGAAGGGCAGTCTCTAAAATGTATGATCAACTTTTGACCTGAAATATAGGGTGGTCTACTTAAAAGTTGAATTATGAGAGTGCATTTCTTATGACCCTATGCAATATTTGTTTAGCTGGAATAGGTATTGCAAAATAGTTTAATCTCATGCAAATCTCATACACGAAGTCCATTACGAAAAAAATAGTTTGCATTGTGAGATGTCAGTGACTAACCCTACTGTAATTTGTTGCTTATGAATTTGGATGGGATAGCTGTTTATGTTTTTCAACAAGGAATTTTTTTTTCTTTTCTTAAGGTCTCTGAATAAAATCTTGAGATAGCATGGAAAACAATTCTTTATTGAGAGTTAACTGTTCCATTTTTGGAATGATTCAGACCACTTTCTCATTTCACTCTCCATCCAACACCTCACCCCTATCAGGGTTTGGGGAGAGGGGAATGGATTGGGGAGAGAAGAATGAAAACAGCATTCCACCCTCCTCCTGTATCAGTTTCTTTGACTACTTGTTCAGTCTCTTTTGCTTTTGTTAACAGTTGGAGTAAACTGTTGGGTGAGGAGTTAGAAACTTCTGCCTAAGATATAGTGACTTTTGACTGCACTGCTTTCTTACATTGTTTAAAACTAAATAATAAAAAATGGTCATAACCATGTCTCAGTCATAACCAACAATGAACAGAGTAGGATGTTGTCCATGAACAAAATAAGTTGAGTGAGTGCATTTCCTATTTTGTCTACTTACTTTTGTTTTGAAAATGTCCAGTCTTATAGAAGCATGAAAAATTAACGAAACAAGCAAAATAATTTCTTTCACATCCACAAAATTCCATAACAATTAAATTTAAAAACATGTATATATAAATATCATCAGAGGTGTGTCTCTGTCTTGGCCCTTCAACTTCGATAAACACCATTGTATTTTATTTTCTGTTGGAATCTCATATGATTTACCACATTTTTTTGGTCAGGTCATCTCCTTTTTATTGCAAAATAACGTATATAGTACTCTGAAAAACAATTGTTGCACGTTTCCAATCAGAGATGGCACAAGTCCTTCCTAAGGACATTAGACCAGGCCTGTTTTCTCATTGTGAAAGGCAAGTTCAGGCTTCAATGGTCTTCGGTCTCTTCTGGCTGCAGCATTCTGTGAGTCTATGAAATCAAGTAGTGTCTGTAAAGAAAAAAAGGGTTTGTCCTTTTTCAGTTAATGTTTGTGGGGAGGTTTCTTTTTGCAGGTACACGCTAAGGTTTTGATGACATGAAGACAGAAGGAAGAAGAAGTAGCATTAGTTAATTCAAGCTGAGCCTATGTTGATCTTGTAATTTGATTAAACTTTTTATAGTACCAAAGAGACTGCTTAATGTTTTTGAATCCTGTCCTTAAAAATGTCTTGGTTTAAACAATAAAACTAAATGTCACCAGAAAAATAACTATAGTCAGCCCTTTGTATCCATGGGTTCCACATCCACAGATTCTACATCTGAGGATTGAACCAAACTTGGATTGAAAATACTCAGGAAAAAAAACTCCAGGAAGTTCTTAAAAGCAAAACTTGCATTTGCCATGCGCCAGCATCTATTTACATAGCATATACATTGTATTATTAGGTATTTTAAGTAATACAGAGATGATTTAAAGTATATGGGAGGATGTGCATAGGTTATATGCCAAATACTGTTCCATTTTATATAAGGGACTTGAGCATCTGCAGATTTTGGTATGCATACTCTTTGGGGCAGGGGTGTCCTAGCACCAGTCCCCCACAGGTACCAAGGGATAACTGTACTTGAAAGCTGTAAAAATATTTCTTTGAGATATATAAAGTATTTTCAGATTACCTCATTTTTGTCACATAAAACATGGCAAAGTAGGTGAAAAATAAACTAAAATAATAGGAAGCCTTTTGCTTCTTAGGTATGCTGAAGCTAAATTTCTGTTTGACAGTTGGGGGGCCTGAGACCCAGAGGTATGGAGATTGTTCAGGGTCACACAGAGCCTGGCCTTGAGCAGTAGTTTTCTGATTTCAAGTCTCTTTTCTCTTACAACTCCTCTACCTTCAATTCTCTTGCCATGGAAAGACATTGATGGTATAGCATAAAACCTGGACATAGTAAGTATTTTGTGGGAGAAAAGTCAGAGATTGAACTAGGAGACGTAGGGTGATTAGCCATTTGCTTTTGGGCAAGTCTTTTAGCTTCTCATGGCCTTTGTTTTCTTTGGTCTTTTTTTTTTTTTTTTGGCCTTTCTTGTCTTATCAGTAAAAAGGAGAGGCTGGGGTTGGGAACTGTAGTGATTTGTTAGTAGGCTACTAGTGTCAGACACTAAGTCATTTTCACTAAATTCACTCATTCAGTGAACAATGTTTTTTAGTCCACGAAATATTGAGAGGAGAAAAGAGTAGCGAGTATCCAGGCAGTTTGAACACAATGATGAAAAGGGCTTCAAAGGGATTAATGAAGATGTTAGGAAAGCATAGAGGAGAGGTAGAGGAGGGTGTCTAGGAGGGAATGACGTGGAAGTTAAAATCAGGCCCCCAGGACGGGTTAGTTGGGTAGAATGTGGAGTGTCAGGAGGGAGGGCTGTCCCCTGCAGGTGTGGGAGTCACAGCCCCTGGAAGAACTCCTCAAGTGACGGGCATGTGACGAGAAGTCAAGTTGAAGGGTAATTAGAGGGCAGATTGAGAAGGGACTTTACACCTGTTCAGGAGTCTGGACTTATATCCTGAGAGCAGTGGGGAGTCACTGGGGATTTTGCACACAGAGACCAGTTAGGAGATAAGCAGACTTCCTCAGCTGCCCCTTCGCTTCGCTTGGACCTTCACTGTTTACAGAGTACTTTCACTTACGTCTCTGTTTAAACTCCTCCGTAATCACGTCCATGGACAGAGATTGTCTTCCTGTTCTAGGCAAGGAAGCTAAGGTTCTGAGAGGGGGATAGACTCTTGATCAATCAAGTAGGTAGGTGCAGGAGCCAAGACTTGAGTCTTGAACTTCAGTTCTGGACTATAGTCTGTCCACAACAACCTGCTCCTCTCAGAATGGGCCCTGAAGTTTTCCGTGGGACTCAGTGCCCTGGCACTTAGCCTGTCTTAGCGGTCACTTCCAGTGGTCTGTAAGAACTGTGTAAACTGACCAGCAAACCCTTGAGAAGTGTGTTGAGTGGAAGGGTGAAATCAGCCTCTCCCTGGACAAGGCCCAGTAACAGCTGATACAAACATGCATCGTCTTGCCTGTTGGCCTGGGACGTCAGTGAACTGTGGTTTCAGGTTGTCTCCTGGTCTCTAACCCAGTCCCTTAGGAAGCAATCAAATATATACACAGCAGAACGGGGGCAGGAGGAGACAGAGTTTAATTGTGAATCCAGCTCTTTTGTGGAAAGGGAACTAATTATGTCAGAAATCTCAGCATTGCTTCTCCACATGGGGCCGATGGTTTGTTATGCTTGTATGTATGTTGTTGGCCTCAGATAGACTGTAGTGTGCTAGGAACAGCTGCTTTAATTGTGAGCTTCCTTCCTTTGACAAATTAAACTTCTCGTTAGCCTGTCCTTTCCTTTCTTCCAGGGTGAAATTGTCTCTACTCTGGGTTTTGTTTGTAAAGCCTCGTTCGGCAGTTTTCCTCGGATTCACAGTGACATTCATTGTAGGCCATACTGACACCTGATTTGTTTGCTAACCCTTAGTCTCCAGAACGCTGCTGTGAGCCAGAAAGCGGAAAGGTCCAAGCAGCAAAACTGGATATAACAAAGTCCATTTGCTAATGAACTTGCCTCACTGGGGAGCCCCTGGGTCCAAACTTAGCCTTTGCATTTGATTCATTAGCCTTTGATTCATAGAGTGGTCGTTGGAGCCGTGCTGGGGGCCTCCTAGAGACAGGCCACCGGCATCCAAGAGGAAAAAGCAGCAGCGTGGCACCGTGGTGGTGACATTGATTATGTGACTTCGGGCAAACCAGTAGCGAGCCTCCCAGGCTTCCATTTTTCTTCATGAGCAAACAGGGAATGTGCTAGATACACTCAAAAGTCCCTTCCAAAACTCCAATCCTAATTGATAGCTGTGGACTCACCAACACAATGGGAAAAGTAGACGTAAGAACTGAAGATAACATTGTGTAGATAAAAGAACTTGGGCTTTTGGGACAGAAACTCTCAAATTCCAATCCTGATTCTGCTACTTCCTACTTGAGAGCCTTGGGTGAATTATTTAACCATTTTCCTTATTGATAAAAGGAGGGTACTGACTCTCTTGCAGGAATTTTGTTATGTTTTATTTCGAGAATGAAATGCATTGTTGTGTGCATAATGTCTTTGGCACATGGGAGATACACAAAAAGGTGTGTCTGTGTGCGACTGTATGTGGGTGAACTCAGTCTTGGTTCCCTGAGGGTGGGTTCGCTCCGAGAACCTTCGTGATCCATGGAGCTTCATTGTTCTAACACTTGCTTTTAATGATAAGAGCTTTTACATTTACCTAGTGTTTACTATATATCAGGTACAGTTCTAGGCATTTTACATGAATTAACATTTTTCATGGATTGACCCATTTAATTCTCACAACAACCTCTCAGGTATATTCTGTTATTATTTCCACTATTTCCAAATGAGGTAATTGATGCACAGAGTGGTTGAATAACATCTTAGTGTCACACAGCTGGTAACTGGTGGAACCAGCCCCAATTTGAATCCAGGCAGTCTGGTTCCAGAGTCTATGTTTTTAACCACTATGCCTTTCTGCGCCAACAGTGACTCAGAAATATTAAAAAAGAAACAACAAAAAAAGATTAGCTATCTTTAAGGAGGTGATGTGGTGCAAGGTGCACTGTGGCACTACTCCTTACCAGCTGGGTGACATCATCACATCCTTTAAACCTCCTTGGTCCCTGTCCCCTCTTCTACAGAGAATTGGCGTGAGGCAGTTTAATGAAGTACTGTAGGGAAGCATTTGGCATAGGGCCTCGCACGCAGCCAGGGTCAGTAGGTGGTGAGGGTTTGGTTTTTCTCCAGGTGACTTAAGAAACACCTGCTAGAACAAGTTCCATAAAAAATATGAACGGGGACATTTTGGTTGCTTAATGGGGTGTGCTTTAGTTTTCTAGAAAATTAGTCCTTAAAGTTTAGGACTACATACGTTTTACTAAGCTAGAGTGAGAAGTATTTCTTTAAACTCATTTCCAAAGTGAAGGTGATTGTCCTTGGCCTCAGCTGGTGTAAGGAGGTGTCCAACACAGCCCTTGACCTTGGGTGCAGGGTGTCAGTATGATATAAGCAGCAAGTTCTTCAGAACCTTTTAGCTGCTGCAAACTCTCAGACATCTTGAATTCCTCCTTCTGGTGAAAACAAAAACAAAAACAAAATCAGTGTCGAATGCCCTGTCTAGAAAGGACAAATGTTTCAATTTAAATATTCCAGCTCAATGTCCTCTGTTAGGGCCCTGAATTTTAAGTGCAGTGAGTTTCTGAGTGAGGTCACCTGAATTTTAATGAGTTTGTTTGCATACATGAATTTGAACAATACATTAAATCTTGAAACATCGTAGCCGATTTTAATGGAGTAAATTACCCTACTTGAAAGTTAGTTAATAGGCTTTTCTTTACCTAATAATCAGGATGATGATACTTTCATCTCAAAAAAGTCATTAATCATATTTTTGCAATATTGATACATGCTATTATTTTTTTTAATCATTAAACTGTCTCATCAAGAGAATTAGGGAAATAAATGTGTCAGTGTGAGTGTAAAGCGTGATCTTCCCCCCTTTTAGCCCTTTCCCCCCCTGTGATATTTAGTACATACTGAATGCTTAAATGTACATGGTAGGAATAAAGCCAAAACTGGGTTTGGTTTTGTACAGTGCTTGCTTGGACCAGGAAGGTGAAGTGTGAGATGCTCTTTACTAGCTTAAAAATTTTTTTTTTTTTTTTTTTCTTTTTGCGGTATGCGGGCCTCTCACTGTTGCGGCCTCCCCCGTTGCGGAGCACAGGCTCCGGATGCGCAGGCCCAGCGGCCATGGCTCACGGGCCCAGCCGCTCCGCGGCATATGGGATCCTCCCAGACCGGGGCACGAACCCGTATCCCCTGCATCGGCAGGCGGACTCTCAACCACTGCGCCACCAGGGAGGCCCTTAAAAATGTTTTTAAACATTATAAAAAAAAAATCACACACACACATGCACACACACACACACACAAGGATGGTACAGGAGGTGACAGGGAACAAGTCATGAAGGGGAAGGGCTAAGGAGGATAGCTTTTATTGTGACTGTAGTTGAAAGTACATATGTAGTGTTATGTGCAGGGAAGTGACACATTTAATTTACAATTTTAAAAGCTGCGATGAAGAGGGTTCATCTTGGGGTTTAATGGCACTGAAAAACCATGCCATGGAACTTTCTGGTCCAGTCCATTCCCTAAAATCGTGTTGCATCCAGAAAAGTATTTGTTAAAAATGTTCAGATAGCCGGTCTTACCTCCTAATGAAGCATAAAGATTGTGAGGGTTGGTTCAGTTAATGTTCTGAGCACTCAGATGTGCCAAAATGTTGGAATGAGCGGAAGCTTTCAGGACATCCCATCTGATGGTGACCTTCTGGAGGACAGGAACCATGGCTCGCCTCTTCAGAGCTCATTTGTCTGATGTTCAGGCATGCAGTATCTGTGGAATAAATGAACTAACACCATGTATTTCCTTCTGAGGAATGGATTTGGGCTCCTGTAATAGTGAGATCTCATCCATTAGCACATACATAAGCTTCAAAGGATGTGTAATTGTCACCTGTTACTGCTTATGGTCTTTTTTTCTAGATGTGAGAATGATAAAATCAACCTGTTTCTCTTTTACCCAGAGTATTTGCCTATGGTAAGAAATGCCTGCTGACTTCACTTATGCCCATGTGTAAATGCACAGTTTTTGGTGCCTGGAAGGCCCTCCGTAAATGTTTGCAGTGTGAATGAACAGTTGGTGGCCAATGGCACTTTCCAGCTGTTCATGTCTCACTCAAATCACAGCATGTGTCTCCCCACTTTCCCCTATTTTCCAGCAAAGACCCCATGACCCCATAACAAGAGCTTCCTCAACATCCTTTCTTGCCATTATAATTTCTGCGTATTTTCATCTTCCCCTTGTTTCCTTTCCCCTTCTCTCCAAGGAGCCGGTGCTGACCTGTTGGTTGATGTTCTTGATGTAATACCCTCCTACTCCTGGGGCTGGACCCTGGCAGTCGTCCTCCTCCTCTCTTACATCTTCTCTCTCCTCTTTCTCTTTCTCTGCTGGCCCTTTCTGCTCTGCTTTCAATCCTGTTGAAATCATCCGCATTTCGATAAAGAGATTGCTTAAACTCACCCCTTCCTCAGGTCACCTTTCTCCCCATCGCCTTTCCTTTTGTCGTTTAACTTCTTGAAAGAGAAGTCTTGTCACTTGCACTTTTCTACCATCTCCTCACTCATTAACGCCTTGAAATCCTGCCCCGCCTGCTTCCACACTGCGCTCAGGTTGTCCTGTCCTCAGTGAGCAGGCCAGTGGCCTTTGCTCATTCCTCATCCCCCTTGGCCTCTCAGCAGCACTTGGCACCGTTTGTCACTTGTTCCTTGAAACTCTTCCTCCACCAGCTTCCAGGAATTGTCTGCTCAATTTGTTTCCTACTAACTGCCTTCTGGTTCCAGTGGCAGTCTCATTTTGCTTTTTAATTGAAGTCATTTTCCAAGTATCTGTTCTCTATTTTTTTTTCCTTTTTCCTCTTTTGGAAATTAGACATTCTAATGCAAGTTATAATCACAAACTGCCTGTGTGATTACTGCGTGAAAGTTTGTCTTTCCTGCCAGATTGGAGGTCCATGAGTGCAGGTCCCAGGTCTGCTGGTCTTCAGCATATCTGTAGCACCTAGTACAGTGCCTGGCATGTAGTGAGGGTTCAGAGATGCCCAAGTGATGCAGGAGGTAAGCTTGCCCCCTTCCAAGCCTTCCATGTCTGACTCTCCAGCATCCTGTCTCATGTCCCCACCCTTTCCCAAACTCCTGCCCTGTATGTCCCACCCCAGGATGAATTCATTTCCTCCTCTTATCTAGTCCCCTAGATCTAGTACCCTTTCATGAATTTTCATATATCTGTTGATAGTACTGTCATTTTTTTTTCATGTATCTAGGTTCGAAATCTGGAAATCTCTTTGACCCTGTCCTTTTCCTCAAATCCTATTCAATATATGTAATCTGTTGCTAAGTCCTCTCCATTCTTCCAGCACCCTGCTATAGGCCCTCAACGCCTCTCACCTGGACTTTGCAATATTCTCCTAGGTGGCCTGAGCACTTCCAGTCTCACTTGGGCAGCAGCACCCCCCCTACCCGCTCCGTTCCATCCCACACATTTTGATCAAATTAATTGTGGAGCATAGCCCTGATTATACATCATGTTCATCCCTTACCCCTCCCCGAAAAAGTCTTATTCTTCACTTTGCCGAATTGAATATGTCTTCCTCAGTCTACCATTCCAGATCCCTACCATGTGGCTTCACCTGTATTTCCTTCAGCTCCTTACAGGAGTCCTAGACTCTAACCCACAGACTCCTACTAAACAGAGGTACCCGGTGGGTAGTGACCAAGTTTTCACCTGACCAGTGTAAGGTTACTAGCTGCCCTTGCATGAGAAGGAATGCCATTTTTAAGTTTCTGAGACGATGTGCTTCCTACATTTTTGGAATGAAAATGCTCCTTTACTTATAAAATGACGAGGCTAATAGATAGCCATTATTTATTTCATTATCATTTGCAAAACAAAAATGCAGTAGAATTCTCTCTGTTTTGTTTCTCTGGGGGAGAAAAATCTTTCCAGTCCAGTTTTCTCCCCAAGCAAATTTTATGGAATACACAGTTCCTAGCTTAGTATGTTCTGTCTTTTAACTTCTTTCATTCTCCCTACAACTACCCTTTTTTTTTTCCTGAGGATTTTACTAATTCACAAAATTAAAGAGTCTAAGAATCACTGCTCTGCCAGAATGGATGGTTCCACGAACACACCTCGTTCTGCCTGTTGACATCCTACCTTTCCTTCCTGATGCTCCTCAGGTGTTAACTTTCTTTATGCTGCCATGTCAGAGCCTTCTTTCCGCCCCCTCCCTGCACTAGAAGATGCTTTCTCTTTCCTCAGTGGTACTTTATGCCCTGTAGTACTTCAGACTTTTGCGTGGCACTTCCCGTGTTCTTCCTGTGTTAGAAGTAGAGCCGGCTTCCTTCTCCACTTTCCCAACTTCCCACTCCCATGATAACTTCGTTTGGGGCAGAAGCTTGTTTTATCTTGGTGTTCTCTGCATTGCCAGACATTGTCCTTGGCACATAGTTGGCGCTTGGAAAAATTGTCATCAAACTGAAATTTCAGGATGATACAGATGAAGTGATTAAGTAAAGCTCTCATCTTTGGGGATAGGGGTCCCCTAAAGGTACTAGTTCAGAATTTTTTTCTTGATGATTCCAAATTACAGTCACTTACTAAAACACGTTAAGAATGATTGTCCGTTTATCTTGTAAAGATAAAATAATCTTAGACTGCAACTCTAGATATCTCAGTGTGGAGTGAAGGTCTGCTGTGGTTGAGTTGAGAAATTACACATTTCATTTGGCCTTTTTCTGTGAAACTTTTTTTGGAACGTTGATTTTGATTTCATTTTGACAGAGGAGGCCCTGAAAATCTTCTTTCTCCCAGGTGATAGGCTACAGTTTCTTTACCTCTGGCTTTCTCTAGAGCTGTCAGCAATTGGCCTGATCTAGACAATGAGGTTTTCTCTGTGTCTGTGTGAAAGCCATCTTTGAACTATATACAGGCCTGTCACTTTTATTCTTCTTTAAAAAAATTTTTTTGTATGAACTTGGTTTTTCTTCCCACTTTGTCTACATCTACACTCTCCCACCGAATCTTTTGTTACTGAATTTGGATTGTGGAAAGTAAACCTGGCTGGGAGATAGATAGGTAGCACCACAGCTGGGCCTCCTAGTATACACGCCCGAGACAACCTTCTGTGCAAAGTACCTTCTACCTTGACCTCCTATGCTGGAGCCATTTTTCACCTTTTTCCACAGAAGCACTGAGATTATTTTGGACTTGGGGAAAATGGCAGGGTTTTTAACATGGAAGACCCTGAAAGGAGAAGGAAGAGGAAGCCACTGCCTCTTCTGTCTTGTCTTTTCTACTGAAAAAGGGCCGGAGAGTGTGGTGAACAGTGATGGTAATGGTGGTGGCTGCAGCTGTGGGTAGTTCTTGGCCTTCTTTTTCTCAACTGGAGTCTGGATTTGTGTTCTGAGTGACTGGTGTGTAAATAGAAGATGAGAAATTGAATTATCTCTTGAAGAGGATGAAAGCTTGACATCATACGACAGGCCTGTTCTTGCAGCGTGCTGAACAGTGCTATGTGGTGTGGTTCTAATTAGCTTTGAAGAGCCAGGACTTAACTCCTCCCAAGGAATGTTTTGGGTTTTTTTTTTTGCCGTAAGATACCACTGCATAGTGACCCATTGGAGTTCTTGCAACATCAAAAGATAAAAGCAGGAGTAGAGTTTGGGGAGCGTTCTGTGCTTTGTTTGAGGTGTGTGTCTTATCTGCAAAAGCCCAGATAAAAGTGAATGATCAACTCTGCTCTCATTGGCTTAAGTGTTTTACATTTAAACCTCTTCTGGCTTTTTTGGCCTAACTTTTCTGACAGGGGAACAAATGAACAGTAGATCACAAGTATAGAAATTACTGGGGTTAGGGGGAAATGTTTTACAGATGTTCCTGAAACTCAGCCACATTGAGTGAATTCTTGCCCCTTTACGTGTTGGGAGCTTGAGAGTACTGTCTCGCTTACTGGGCTATTATAACTGTGTTCTGCTCCAGGCTGCATTCACTCACTGTATCTCTCATTGACAGGCTTATGTAACCCCGTCATACCTTAACAGTGATGGCCTTTTGAACAGGAAAGAATGTGTAAGACTTTAGAGAGAGTCATAGTTTGAAAATTTCCTTATAAAGCTTCTTGATATTGTATTTAGCAAATACTTCCTTTAAATAGATCTTGTTAAAAGTTAAAGTGAATCTGGTAGAGTTCAAAATTAACTTCCACTTAAATCCAATTATGGCTTTGGTGGATTTTTTGCCAGGCACCTACATTTTCCTTAGTCTCACCACATATCAACTGACCAGTGCATCTCATACGTACCAGATCTGAAGATGAAATGCCCCTAGTTGATTGTTCCACATCATTCGGAGCCCTGTCTTCCTAGGACAGTGCATTGTGGTCCTGCCTTCTAAGTTGTCGTGGAAGCATCCTTGGTGCAGGACAAGCAGAGCATGCTGAACTAGTTCACAGCAAAAAGCAAACAGCAACAAAAAGTTGATATCCAGGTTGTTGCATAGGTCACCATGTTTATCATTTTTAAGGATAGTTTTTTGGGGTTTTTTTGTTTTTGTCTTTGTTTTTTTGCGGTACACAGGCCTCTCACTGTTGTGGCCTCTCCCGTTGCGGAGCACAGGCTCTGGACGCACAGGCTCAGCGGCCATGGCTCACGGGCCCAGCCACTCCGCAGCATGTGGGATCTTCCCGGACCGGGGCATGAACCCGTGTCCCCTGCATCGGCAGGCAGACTCTCAACCACTGCGCCACCAGGGAAGCCCTTAAGGATAGTTTTTAAGGGAGGGACTTCACCAGCACATTTGCTGTTTCAGTTCATTTTCAGCTGTGACTCATATTTATTCTAGTCTAACCTAATTTTTGCTTGGAAATTTTTTTGTAGTAGAAAATGTCACTATCAACAAGGGGAGGGGAAATGCTGATTGGGGATCAGAAGAACCAAGATACTGTAGTGATAATTTGGCATCACTTTTGACTCGAGGAAAAAATAGAGAACCCTTACAAAGGAGAGTGTTGAAAAGTACACAGTGATTCTTATAGACAGATAGGGGAAAGGAAACTCACCTCTGAGTTTTACTGAAGTGGGGGTGCGGGTCAGGGAAATTACTATAGAATTTTTATATGGGGTGGGGAAAGAACCTTTGGACTTCCCCACGTGTTTCCTCATTCACTAAGCCAGGTCTAGTGAATTGCCTCACGATTGGTGTATGAATAGAGAGAAAGACACTGGAACTCTCACACTTGATCTTTTTTTTTTTTTCGTAAACATCTTTATTGGAGTATAATTGCTTTACAATGGTGTGTTAGTTTCTGCTTTATAACAAAGTGAGTCAGTTATACATATACATATGTCCCCATATCTCTTCCCTCTTGCGTCTCCCTCCCTCCCACCCTCCCTATCCCACCCCTCTAGGTGGTCACAAAGCACCGAGCTGATTTCCCTGTGCTACGCGGCTGCTTCCCACTACCTATCTATTTTACATTTGGTAGTGTATATGTGTCCATGCCACTCTTTCACTTTGTCCCAGCTTACCCTTCCCCCTCCCTGTATCCTCAAGTCCATTCTCTAGTAGGTCTGTGTGTTTATTCCTGTCCTGCCCCTAGGTTCTTCATGACCATTCTTTTTTTTTTTTTAGATTCTATATTTATGTGTTAGCATACGATATTTGTTTTTCTCTTTCTGACTTATTTCACTCTGTATGACAGACTCTAGGTCCATCCACCTCACTACAAATAATTCAGTTTCATTTCTTTTTATGGCTGAGTAATATTCCATTGTATATATGTGCCACATCTTCTTTATCCATTCATCTGTTGATGGACACTTAGGTTGTTTCCATCTCCTGACTATTGTAAAGAGGGCTGCAATGAACATTTTGGTACACGACTCTTTGAATTATGGTTTTCTCAGGGTATATGCCCAATAGTGGGATTGCTGGGTCGTGTGGTAGTTCTATCTGTAGTTTTTTAAGGAACCTCCATACTGTTCACCATAGTGACTGTATCAATTTACATTCCCACCAACAGTGTAAGAGGGTTCCCTTTTCTCCACACCCTCTCCAGCAATTATTGTTTGTAGATTTTTTGATGATGGCCATTCTGACCGGTGTGAGATGATATCTCATTGTAGTTTTGATTTGCATTTCTCAAATGATTAATGATGTTGAGCATTCTTTCATGTGTTTGTTGGCAATCTGTATATCTTCTTTGGAGAAATGTCTGTTTAGGTCTTCTGCCCATTTTTGGATTCGGTTGTTTGTTTTCTTGTTATTGAGCTGCATGAACTGCTTGTAAATTTTGGAGATGAATCCTTTGTCAGTTGCTTCATTTGCAAATATTTTCTCCCATTCTGAGGGTTGTCTTTTGGTCTTGTTTATGGTTTCCTTTGCTGTGCAAAAGCTTTGAAGTTTCATTAGGTCCCATTTGTTTATTTTTGTTTTTATTTCCATTTCTCTAGGAGGTGGGTCAAAAAGGATCTTCCTGTGGTTTATGTCATAGAGTGTTCTGCCTATGTTTTCCTCTAAGAGTTTGATAGTGTCTGGCCTTACATTTAGGTCTTTAATCCATTTGGAGTTTATTTTTGTGTATGGTGTTAGGGAGTGTTCTAATTTCATTCTTTTACATGTAGCTGTCCAGTTTTCCCAGCACCACTTATCAAAGAGGCTGTCTTTTCTCCATTGTATGTTCTTGCCTCCTTTGTCATAAATTAGGTGCCCATACGTGTATGGGTTTATCTCTGGGCATTCTATCCTGCACCATTGATCTATATTTCTGTTTTTGTGCTAGTACCATACTGTCTTGATTACTGTAGCTTTGTGGTATACTCTGAAGTCGGGGAGCCTGATTCCTCCAACTCATTTTTTTCTCAAGATTGCTTTGGCTATTTGGGGTCTTTTGTGTTTCCATACAAAGTGTAAAATTTTTTGTTGTAGTTCTGTGAAGAATGCCATTAGTAGTTTGATAAGGATTGCATTGAATCTGTAGATTGCTTTGGGTAGTATAGTCATTTTCACAATGTTGATTCTTCCAATCCAAGAACATGGTATATCTCTCCATCTATTTGTATCATCTTTAATTTCTTTCATCAGTGTCTTATAGTTTTCTGCATACAGGTCTTTTGTCTCCTTAGGTAGGTTTATTCCTAGATATTTTATTCTTTTCGTTGCAATGGTAGATGGGAGTGTTTTCTTAATTTCACTTTCAGATTTTTCATCATTAGTGTATAGGAATGCAAGAGATTTCTGTGCATTAATTTTTCTCACACTTGAACTTGAAAGGCCCATCTTCATATATAATCATCCACAGATGTCTGTGTGTGATTATATATTCCCATAGTGAGGGAATGATAAATGTAAATGAGAACCATGATAAAATTTTGCCTTGCTTTCTTGCACATTTTCAGAACATGATTGAAAGCACATGCCACTGTCAGTAGTTAACTATGAGGTTCACGTTAAGTTTTTTGTTTTTTTGTTTTTTTTTTTTTGCTGTGTTAAGTTTTTATAAGACTTTGTCAGAAACCTAAAGCATGTTTTAGTGTCAGAGTCTTCCCTCTCCCCTCTTTCCTTCCCTCCCTTCCTCTCTCCCTTCCTTCTTCCCTTCCTCCCCTTTGGAATCAAAAGGACACTCTCATAGGTTCTGACTAATCTCTTTTCAAAACTAGGGACAATTCCAGCCTGGACACAGATTAAATTAACTTTCATTTCTCTGTTTCCTAACTAGTACCTGAAATTGTAACTGAGTTATACTAGATAATTGCTCTCTGACATCTTTCTTCAAATAAAATCTGAAGGATAAATGTTTGTTAGACACTATTTCGCTGCCCCAGACAGGTGGATACGTAGGGAGGTGGGCTTGGGAAGGGAAGCACAGCTTAGGTTAGGGAAGCAATCATAATATGACTTAGGTCAGTGGATCAGTGTGTGGTAAATCTTTTTCCTCCAAATAGTGCCAGATGCCCAGAAAAGCCACTGTACCGCCTGAAGAATGTCTTGTTCACTTAGTAACTCGTACTTATGCTTAAAATTAATGTGTGCCTCTTTTAAATTCAGTAGGCTGTGCATTTATGACTACCGATAAAGCAACTTTCATTTAAAAATGATGATAACAGCTTATGTTGTAATAAGGACACTTAAAAAAAAAACGAGGAAACAAAACAATCTTCCTCTGATTAAGGGGAATTCTTGCACGAGGTCTCTTTCCAACCCCTTTTGCTTATGAGTACTGAAACTTAAAATGAGTAAATTGTCTTCCAAATAACATTTTACATTTTCCATTTATCCCTATCTCTCATATCTGCTCTCAAGAACAAAACAAATGTGGCTTCCTTCTCTCCACCAGTTTTGTATAATGTAGAAATTTCTAGTGCTTAAAAATTCAAAGTGGTCATTCCTTTCAAAGCATTACAGTGTGGGGGTAAAGGGTCTGTTTAATGTAGTCATCTGAGAGCTTAATTCCAGTTTGGAAAAGAATTCTGCAATGGTGTTGAATTCCTTGGAAATGGGTGTGCTCAGCTGCTAACACTTTACAAAGCTTGTGCATTTGACAATGGATGTGACCAGGGCGGGCATTTCCCGCCTCCAATTTCAGCAGCATGTCATTTCTCTTTTCTTATGTAACAATCGAGATTCGAGTTTCTGCTTTTGAGAGTTCACATTTCCTTTTTTTCCCTCCTAACTTAAAAACTGCATTTTTTTATTTCTAAAGAAAAACATATTTTCTGTGGAATATATATAGTATTTATTTTTCTTGTTTACTGAGGTCTTTAAAATTGAAGAGCTCTTATGTCCTCATACCTTCCACCTCATTAGTGTAGAGTCAGGTGTCTGCAGTCTCTATAGGATTCTGAGCTGCTTCCCCGTTCCAGACGGGCCACATACCTACTGTTCCTGTTTGTGACCAAATACCATGTTGGTCCCAAACCACCAACTGGGGCTCAGGGAGTCTGGAAGTTGAAGACTGATGTCTGCATAATTCAGTCCCAGGGCCCTTCCTCTCTCATACCCATCCCTCTTCCACTCTCTGATTTAGACTCCTGCCTTCCTCCATCTGGACCTCAGTTTCCTCTTGTGTAAAATGGGAATAACAGCCCCCATGCAGGCTTGTTTTGAGACTAGTGATAAGGTATATTAAGTACTTAGCACAGTCCTAAAGTTGTCATATTTTTTCCTCCTCTCTCTCTCATTAAAAAGTGAAGCTGGAGTGGCTTTTCCTTATCAGCAAAGGATTTTTTCAAAGGAAAGAAATGGCATGTAACCTTTGGTTGACTTCCAGAATCTTCTTTAGGCCAGTGTTTTTCAGTGTGGATTGCAAGCCATTATTGGGTCATGGAGTCAGTTTAGTGCGTCCAGACTTACTTTTTTTTTTTTTTTTTTTTTGATGGAAGGGAAGAGAATAGATCATAACATAAGAATAGAAAATAAAGTACATAGAAAAGAAAGATAGTTTCCAAAATATACAAACAGCTCATACAAGTCAACAACAAAAAAATGAACAACCCAATCGAAAAATGGGCAGAAGATCTCAATAGACATTTCTCCAAAGAAGACATACAGATGGCCAATAGGCACATGAAAAGATGCTCAACATCACTTATTATTAGAGAAATGCAAGTCAAAACTACAATGAGGTATCCCCTCACACCAGTCAGAATAGCCATCATTAAAAAGTCTACAAGTAACAAATGCTGGAGAGGGTGTAGAGAAAAGGGAACCCTCTTACACTGTTGGTGGGACTGTAAATTGGTGCAGCCACTATGGAAAACAGTATGGAGGTTCCTCAAAAAATTAAAAATAGAGTTACCATATGATCCAGCAATCCCACTCCTGGGCCTATACCCAGACAAAACTATAATTTGAAAAGATACATGCGCCCCTATGTTCACAGCAGCACTATTTACAATAGCCAAGACATGGAAAGAACCTAAATGTCCATTGACAGATGAATGGATAAAGATGATGTGGTATATATATACAATGGAATATTGTTCAGCCATCAAAAAGAACAAAATAATGCCATTGAGCAACATGGATAGACCTAGATATTATCACACTAAGTGAAGTAAGTCAGAAAGAGAAAGACAAATACCATATGATATCACTTATATGTGGAATCTAAATATGATACACATCAACATATCTACGGAACAGAAACAGACTCACAGATACAGAGAACAGACTTGTGGTTGCCGGCAGGGGTTGGGTGGTAGAGGAGGGAAGGAATGGGAGTTTGGGACTAGCAGAGGCAAACTATTATATATAGGATGGATAAACAACAAGGTCCAACTGTATAGCACAGGGAACTCTATTCAGTATCATGTGACAAACAATAATGGAAAAGAATATGAAAAAGAATATATATATATATATATATATACACACACACACATATACACAAAACTGAGTAACTTTACTGTTCAGAAGAAATTAACACAATATGGTAAATCAACTATACTTCAATAAAATTTAAAGGAAAGAAAAGAAAGGAAGGAAGGAAGGAAAAGAAAGTACAGAGTCCACTGCATATACAAGAGTAAGCAGGGGTAAGGGTCAAATGTGATTTTATGAAGCCTTTTCTTTTAAATATTTTTAAAAATATTTATTTATTTTTATTTGGTTGCACTGGGTCTTAGTTGCGGCAGGTGGGCTCCTTAGTTGCAGCATGCAAACTCTTAGTTGCAACAGGCATGTGGGATCTAGTTCCCTGACCTGGGATCGAACCCAGGCTCCCTGCATTGGGAGCACAGAGTCTTAACCACTGCGCCACCAGGGAAGTCCCAATTTTATGAAACTTTTGTTTCAGTTATGTAAGTATATATAGATGTGTTGTAATGTACTGTGATATAAAAAGTATTTCTAAACTGTGGGTCAGAAAAGCTAGAAAGCCACCGGTGTGGCTGCTTTTGCCACTGAAGACTTTAAAAAAAAATTTAAGCCAACTCTTAAAGGAGGCTGTATTTAATTGGATAAATCCTTTTTTTTTTTTCCCCGTGAAAGAAAATTGGGCCTTTTAACTGTCAAACTTTTATTGATGGAGGGCTTCCACTGATGGTTTGACCTGCTGTGTCTCTGTTAGGGTCTTTTGGGTAATCAACCTATTGTCTCTCTCCTTTTCTTGGCTTTCTGCTTTTTCTCACTCTAAGTGGACTTAGTGGAAGCCATTCTAATTGTTGGAGCAGTGGCAGAAGTTCCCACACAGCAGAGACATCTGTAACATATGGTTTTGTGGTTGTTGCCAAAGTTTTAAGAAAATTATGGTTTCTGAAGAAAGTAAAACTCTCTAACCAACATGAAATATTCAGTTCTTCCCCCTTCCCCCCACACCCCCACTGGGTGGTATATTGGTCCTCCTAATATAACTACAGAATTGGTATTTATTTCACTGTGTGTGTATTTTTAAAAATCACCTAGATTCCTAAGCCTATCTAAAGTGACATGTGATTTTAAGGGTTAGAATTGAGACCATGGTAAGAGAACCTCATTGCGGTGGCTTCTCTTGTTGCGGAGCACGGGCTCTAGGCGCATGGGCTTCAGTAGTTGTGGCACGTGGGCTCAGTAGTTGTGGCTCGTGGGCTCTAGAGTGCAGGCTTAGTAGTTGTGGCTCACGGGCTTAGTTGCTCCGCGGCATGTGGGATCTTCCCGGACCAGGGCTCGAACCAGTGTCCCCTGCATTGGCAGGCGGACTCTTAACCATTGTGCGTGGTAACAGAACCTTTAATTCAGTTCCACTTCTCTAGAAGAGACTGCATTGCTGTCTCTTCTTCATTCTAAAAAGAAAAGACCTCTGTTTTATGTGTGCTTAGTACTGTGTTTTTGATATTTTCTTTTCTCAATAATTTAGTGTTTGTGTCTCTCTCCTTTTTTCTTCCCTCCCTCTCTCCCTCCCCCTCTCTCTTTCTTTCTTTCCCCCCCCCCCTCTCCCCATCTCCCTCCCTCCTTCTCTCTCTCTCTCTCTTTCTTTATCACCTAAAGTTTTCCAAATATGTAACTTAATTGTTACCCATTAAGATGCATTCCAGTAGGATCAGTTTGGAGATATGTGACCCTAATTGTTTTCAGAAGTGATTAATCAATGTCAAGAAGTATTTATTGAGTGCCTGTGATGTGCTTGGCATGGGAGGGAAGTTTACAAAGAGAATAGCTTGTAAAAGATGAAGCTTAACTTTCATTCATCTCTTTAAACATGTATTGAGCACCTACTTAATCAGCTGCATACTGTGCCAGATGCTGTGCCTAAATCTAATCGGGAAGGCAAAACATCATATGAAACAAGAATAATTAAATGCCACTGCTAGTGATATTCTAAATTCAGTAGGAGTTTAAGGTAAAGATTAAGCAGGGCTGGCTGGGATATCTGGAGGACAGAGGAAGTGGAGTTACTGAGTCTTAAGTCACTGTCAGGATTCCAGTGGGAAGGATGGAGAATGTTCCAGATAGTGGGGGAATCCTGGAAAATGCTTTGAGGCAGGGAATATCAGAGTGGAACTTGAGGGAGACATTTCTGAGGGTGTGCACTGAGGCACTGTGAAAACTAGGGTTGGATATGTTGGGTGAGGCTGTGTACTTTAATGTGGGTAATTGTAGAGATTCATAAGCTCAAAAGGCACTCCACATACTGTGGGTGTGTACAGTGTACTTTGGGAGAAGGGATTATAAATAACTAACCAGGATGTCCTGTGCATACTGTGATGGAGGCTGGTACCATGATGGAAGTAGTATAAGGAAAAAACTTGGAGCCACCATGTCAGTGGCTACCCTTGAGCTATATTGGTACTGCTCTGGCTTAGGGCTTAGCAACATTGCTGACTCAGTGACAAACTTCCTTTTTGGAAGCCTGGCTCCTGACTTGCCAGCATATGACACTCTAAGTTCACCAGGTCTTCCTGTCCCGAACTGCCCAGTTGATTGTGAAACTGCAAGATAGTAATAGCCAGGTAGTAATAGCCAGGGCTGCTTTCTACTCCCAACTGGAGATCCCGAATGTGCTTTTCTTTCAAGACCAGGGAGTGGCTAGGGATCTATACAGGTGCTTGCCCTCTGCCTCAGGCTCACATATTAATGGTGGAGATGTTTTCCTTAAAGGAATTATTGAAAACAATTATTCATATGATTTCACATTTGAGTCTCCATTTATCTGACACTTCTGTCTGCTTATTTATTTACCTACTTGGTGTTGTTTGTGGAGGTATACATCAATCAACTTTTGCTGTTACACAGCCCCCAAATCTCAGTGGCTTAGAACAGTAACACACATTTAATTCTTGTAGCTAAAGGCTGATCATATCCTTGGTCAGTTTTCCATCAAATCCATTTCCTCCCTCTTCCCCTGCCCAGGCTCATGAGTCAGCTGGCTTTAGACTGAGTTCAGCCAACTAGAGACACTGGAGGGAGCTTGGAGGGGAAGAGAAGGGGAGCAATCAGGGCATTTCTCCTCCCTTTCTGCCTCAGGTGGCTTCTTCAGCAGAGACTGTTTCTCCAGCTGGGGCTCCAGCTCCCACTGGACAGGGCCACCATGGTTCCACCCTCTTGTTATTATAGGCCTTCAGCTCCAGTAACACTATCTCCTTCTTTAGTCTGTCTGGCTTGGGGGTGGTAGTGGCTCCCTGCTGTTGCTAAACCTTTTACCATCCCTTCTTTGGTGCTCCGCAACTTCATGGCTTGTGTAACCAATTCCCTATATTAAATTCCTCCTGTGTAGATACTTGAAGTGGTTTATTTTTTCTGGTTAGATCCTGACTGATACATTTTTCCAAAAAAGGAGTATTTCTTTTGTCCTTTATGTTTTTCTTTCTATAGTGCAGCCTCAGAAATAGGTATCAAACAACCCATTTTATTATCCCATAAAACACCTCCTAGTAAAGCAGTGTAATGTGAAAAGAGCACTGGGTTTGGAGCCTAACTGATGTCACAGAACAGTCTATCAGCTGGTCCTATTTTAATTTTTTGTGATCATTTGTAGTTATTTCCAGCACAGTTTCTTTCTCATTATAAATTCAGAATTGGAAGATGCACCTACAATTATAAAGTTATATAAAGCATTCATGTCATATTGGAAGAAATTTATGTGCATTTAAAGGGTATTCTCTAAATGGCCAGGAAATACATTTGACCACTGATGATACCCTAGGTATTCCAAATTTTTTGGTTCTTCCTAGCTTTCCTGTGGAACCAAAAGCATGTTTCCTGGGGCAGCATGAGTGTCACAATCCCTGTCTTGCAGGCCGACTTGAGATGGATTTCCATCTCAGGAGCAAAAGTTGCCTCTTGCCCCTTCTCCTGAACATCCACTATTTGGGGCCTTGCTGGAGGGGAGAGGTTTGCTTTGATTCAAAACAGACTTGCTGTGATGGAATCTTTTCCAGTTTGAAAGATGCCAGGATGATCAGATCTATTTTGTATTAATCTATCAATAGAATAAGAATTCTTTATGGAATGGCTATACTAAACATACTGAGAGAGCTCAAAGAACTAATACCTAGTATTCAGGTCCACCCAGAGTGGACCCATTCTCCTTTTGTGATCTAGAGATGACCTAGAGCTAGGTTCAACTTTCAGTGCTCTGTTGGAAACTGGTTCCTCCCAAATCCTTTGTAATCTGAGTTGGTACCTTCAAGGCTGACTCTGAAGGGTGATTCCCCTACTAGTGCCGCTTGAGCCCCAGAATTCTCATAGCGTATAGCCCAGTGAAGGGAGCTAGGCAGGCACAGATAAATATCCCAGCTCTGCTCTTACTAGCTTGTCATCTCGGACAAGTTACTTCTTTGAGCCTCAGATTCTTTGGTGGTGAAATGGGGGATAATCATGGCTATTTCTTATGGTTATACCTGGCACATAGTAGGTACACAGTAAATGGTAGCTCTTTAATATCATTTCATCATACTTATCAGACAAAAGACTTTTGAGTCAGGGGCTCAAGACTACAACTGAGCTACAGAGGGTAGCTGAGCCCTCTAGCCTTTGCTAATATAACTTAAAAACTGACAGTTTTTATTTTTAAAAAATTTTAAATTAATTTTTTTAATTGGAGTATTTACAGCGTTTTGTTAGTTTCTGCTGTCTAGCAAAAGCTGACAGTTTTTAATATTACCATTCTTCGTAAATGTGATGTTTGCTCATTTTGACTTTTAGCTGGTCATCAAAGCTCTTAGAGTTCAGAGAAAATGTCAAACTTGACCAAGACTATCGTTTATATATTGGAGTGCTGGGAGGGAATGTGAAGGTGATGGTAGAATGAGTCCTTTTTTTTTTTAAAAACTGTTTTAAATCCTAAGCCAAATTGGCTTCTAAACAACAGTGAAAAATTGCTGTTACCATTTTTGCCATTTGTGATAGACAAATGCCACTTGTTTACTCTCAGCCTTTGGGAGATAATTGTGTGCCTGCTTGTAGAAAAGACAGAATTAAAGCAGGCAGTTTCATATCTTAGGAAATCATGTTTTCTGTTGGTTTATCATCTGTTGTTAGTTCCTGCTCCCGAAGAGCAAACCTTATAATGTTATCTTTAACAAAATATGTAAGTATGACGTGGAATTTTCACATTAGGAGATTTTAGTGCCTACTGGCCTGGGAGCTCCCTGAGACCCATAAATTTTCATCTTTGTATTCCTCAGCACGTAGCGTCATGTCAGGCTCAGGACTTCTTGTCAAATTAAATTTTGAAATTTGCCCTTTCATTAGTCAACTTGATTTTCATTAAGTGTGACTTAACATCTGACTAAGCTAAACTTCATTGTATCTATCATATGTGGTTGAGCACTCTTTAGCCATGTCTTTTATGTAGCCAAAATGAAGCAGTCTCAGTCAGTTTTCTGTTTTATAATTTGCGTCGTGGATTATACTTACTGACAGGCTGAGGAACTGGTTTCACAGTCAAAAAGGGGGCCATGTCTGGCACTTCTCTGCCTCAGTATCATAATTTCCACACATGGACTGCAGCCTTGAGGTCCGCAAAGACTTATCTGAAGTAGATGAAATATCAGTTTTTCTGAATGCACGACTTTTTTCTGGTTTCTTCTGTCACTTTCAGAAATTCATTCAAAGAACTGCAGTCCAATG
The DNA here is from genome assembly GCF_964341445.2 of Mesoplodon mirus. Classification (NCBI taxonomy): domain Eukaryota; kingdom Metazoa; phylum Chordata; class Mammalia; order Artiodactyla; family Ziphiidae; genus Mesoplodon; species Mesoplodon mirus. The sequence goes on from NC_138979.1 coordinate 53,591,586, forward strand.
GGTGTGATCTCTTCTGTTCCCAGAATGGCCAGTGACATTATTCTTCACCCTCCTCAATTCTGCTGACAGACCATTTGGGGTTAAAAATACACAGTCATTGTGTATCATGTTTCTTAACTTCTTTGCATCACTGTCGTATGCATTTCCGGACCTAATGACTACACTGTCCAAATTGGGAGCACTGACATTGTGACCACCAGATGTGGAAATCCTGCCCCAGGCTTGCCCGAGGACATCACTGAAATGACAGTGTGTCTATAAAATGATCACATGCATGGAGAGTTCTGTTTTTGTTTTCCACTTTAGTAACTGAGGGTTACAGTTAGGGTGTTGCCAGTGTACTTTTGGATCAGTCAGAAACTGGGTAGATGAATTTAACATTGTAAAATACCACCTTTTCAATTGCAGAAGTAAAATTTTCAGCTTGATGATCAAGTTTGTTTTGTTTAGTTTTTTCCCAACCGTTTATATGTAGCAACACTGGCTTGATCCACCCCTACACACCCAAGAACCTGGAATTATCTACCCTCTGTACTCCTGAGTTTACTTTTAAAATAATCTGTATATACCTGCTGTTTCTTTTTTCTAAACCACATTGTAATATGGAGCCTTAAGTAGAAAGATGAGTTAAAAATATACAAAGCAAATTATTCACCAAGGCCACTCGTGCCCTTTGTGTGTGGGAGGGACTTCATCGTGAGCCTCAGCTGAGCAGCTTTTAAAGTCCAGTGAGCTCCCTTTATTAAAGCTTGCACTGTTGGACTTCCCTGGTGGTGCAGTGGTTAAGAATCTGCCTGCCAGCGCAGGGGACACGGGTTTGAGCCCTGGTCCGGGAAGATCTCACATGCCACGGAGCAACTAAGCCCGTGCACCACAACTACTGAGCCTGTGCTCTAGAGCCCACGAGCCACAACTACTGAAGCCGCGCGCCTAGAGTCCGTGCTCCACAACAGGAGAAGCCACCGCAGTGAGAAGCCCGCACAGCACAACAAAGAGTAGTCCCCAGTCGCCTCAACTAGAAAAAGCCCGTGTGCAGCACTGAAGAGCCAACACAGCCAAAAATAAATAAATAAATAAATTTATTTATTTTTTAAAAAAGCTTGCACTGTTGCCTTCTCCTGTTTTACAGCTGCTTAGATTAATTGAATAAGATGAATAAATTATAGTACGGCAAACTCAGAATTATCTTGTTAATTAGGGACAGGGATAGCATGGGAAAGTGAAACCTGCCGATGATGCCTTTCCTCCTGTGTTTGCTCTGCCGATGCCACTAAGAAGCATCATGTGAAAGCAAGCTCACATTTCTTTATCCCTTTCTTTGCCTTCCCACACATTCTGTTGCAGGTGACAGCACATAAACTGGAACTGAAGGAATTAGGGGACAAGGGACACATTTGTCCAGGCTGTTTGGTAGATAATGGTTGCAGTCTTCAGTTAAAGACTCTTTCAGGAGCATATGAATTACTTATTTGGTGTGCATTTTTATGCTTTTTTTCCCCCCATAGAAACAGTATTATATTCATGGGTAAGATTTTGTAAGAGCAGTCTCTCAAAGCTTCTTTAATCCAGAATTTGAAGTATAGTTGTAGTGAGTACTACTTCATCTATAGCATAAGTAACATTTTCTTCAAAATTGCTTAATACAAAGGTAATACAGGAGTATGTGAACATTTTAAGTTCATAAATGTGAAAATCATCTCATGGTAACATACCCTAACATAACTGCTTTATTGCTTTATATGTTGCTTTCCATATATATTTTCTTCATAGTTACAGACATAGTGCCTTTTATATTTTGCTACTTTGATCAAATTATAACATAAATACTTTCCAAGTTTCTGTGTAATCTTGATAATGATCAAGGATTACTTTTTTTTTTTTTTTTTTTTTTGCCGTACGCGGGCCTCTCACTGTTGTGGCCTCTCCCGTTGCGGAGCACAGGCTCCGGACGCGCAGGCTCAGTGGCCATGGCTCACGGGCCCAGCCGCTCCACGGCATGTGGGATCTTCCCGGACCGGGGCACGAACCCGTGTCGCCTGCATCGGCAGGCGGACTCTCAACCACTGCGCCACCAGGGGAGCCCAAGGATTACTTTTAATAGACTTAAAATACTCCCTCTTGGTGAAAAAGATGCAAAGACTTCAGTGGCTACTCTAGCATAGGAAATAGGGGAGGAACTGTCGATGGGGGGATGGGCAGCAGGCAGATGCTGTTTTCAAGGAGGTGTGTCTGTGTTTGTACCTGTCTAAGAGAAGATGTAGCTCTTGGTCACTCACTCATTCTGGTCACTGACTCCTGGTGTTCTGTTGTGGGAAATAAGGGGCATTGCCCTCCAGGACCCAAGGAGACTTCTGAATGAGTTGTTTGTATCTTACATGGCCTGTTGGTTGGGGCAACTGCCTGTTTATGACCTGTTTAAAGAAAATACTTGTATTTGTAACTTTGAAACACTTGCCCGAGAAAGATAGGTGCTAACGGACATTCTTTGATCCTTAACGTGTTTCTCCAGGATTTGGAAAGAGCTGTCTATTTTGAAAGAAATGGGTAAAAAGAAGCATAAGGTAAATAATTCTCCTATCCAAGATTGAGGACCAGTCAGAGGAAACTGTGCAGGTAGTTTCTTGCTAGAATGCTCAAGGCCTTAGTTATTGGGGCTGGGGGTGGGGTACCTTGAATGGGATATTCCACTTTGAAGTTGGTTTTATAAAAATACGCCGATAAAAATATAATTTGAAATAGATTTTTTGTCAGTTTTAGAAAAGTTATTTTATGTGGCACTGGATGAATCTCCCAGCCATTAAAGTATCAGGATGACTTTTAAAAAATGGTCTCTTGTCAATATTGTCTAGGTTTCCTTCTCCCCAGGCCCCTCTACCACTCCCGCCCCCACCCCGCCACCAAGCACCCCCCCTCACCAAAACACAGGGCTTTGGAAGTAGGGAGAATAATGACTGAATGTGAACCCCCTGTAGCATATCTTGACAGCCCACTCATTTTATGCTTTGAATATAGTTATTACTCATTCTTTGCATATTTGAAGTTTAAAGTGGCAATTAGCCCCGGGGGACAAGGGAGAAAAAAAATAGGACATGTTCTAGCTGCTTCACTGGTCCAGACTATAGGTTAGAGAAGATTTACCAGCCCAGTTGTAACATTGTATTCTGTTTTAAAAGTCAAGCCAAGGGCTTCCCTGGTGGTGCAGTGGTTGAGTCTGCCTGCTGATGCAGGGGATAGGGGCTCGTGCCCTGGTCCGGGAAGATCCCACATCCTGCGGAGCCTGCGCGTCCGGAGCCTGTGCTTCGCAATGGGAGAGGCCACAACAGTGAGAGGCCCCCGTAACCGCAAAAAATAAAAATAAAAAAAAAATAAATAAAAGTCAAGCCAAGGAAGTAGTAGGCGGCATAATCCTTTATCACCCTGTAAAGTTACAAAAATGTCTCAAGTATTTAGAGGTGGATGGCTGTATATCTATGAGATATGCATAATAGGCTGGTAGAAGTGTTTATTACATGCATGAAGGTTATAGGGTGTTGTCAACTTTAAACTTTTGTCTCGTAGGGAAGTGTGTTTACAAATCAGAATGATATAATCACCTGAAAAAGTTTTTCATTTTTGATTGGGAAAACTGTATTCTGTTTGTACCATTTTTGTTGATTTTTGTCTCATCCTTTTGCTTGCATATACCCCATCTGTCTTTTTAAATCCTACTCATTAGCAATAGCTTATTATAATTATCCATCTGCTACCCTGGCTCCAATGAGCTGTAAGTGCATCTTAATTTTACTGTACTTTTTGTGGCATTGATGTTGGTTTTGATCAAGAAAAGCCTTTTTTGCTAACTAGATTCAGAGCAGTGTGAGTTTGCAGTTATGTTTGTTTATTTTATAATCTCTGATCATCTTCCTTTTATCTAAAGAAAAGTCAGTGGAAGAAGAGGATGGGGGAGGGGTGAAGTGGGTACTGTATGACTTTAGATGATTCTTCTCTTCCAGCCTCCAGTAATTTGGTTCAGACCCTTACCTCCTCCCCCATTATACGTTGATCTGTATTAACTGGCTGAGGAAAATTACTGAATTTTTACACTGTAAACCAATATAAGCTGAAACCTTAAACAAGTGATTTGGGTATTTTCCAGGAAAATAATAAAATCGTAGCTAAAGTTTATTTCAGCCCTAGTTGCTAACTGGTATATTACATTGATAGCAGTCTTTTTTGGGTTTCCTCTTCTAAGAGCTCATTCTCAAAGGGAAAATACATATCATTTGTTTTTAGTTAGCTGTACCATGTAATATTGTTGCTTAGCTATTTTTTTCTTTTTAGCTTTCATTTACCTCCAAACGAATGGAAAGTATGATACATAGTCAGTACTTGGAAAGATTTAAAGGATCAGTTTTGCTGCATTTTTGGTGCAACATCATTGGAATGTAGTTGTAATTTTTTCCAGTGGTAATTCCAGTGATTTGGCAGTATGGTTTTCCCATGGCAATAATATGTAAAATCTGGGGTTTGCTTTTTTTTTTTTTTTTTTTTTTTGCTGTACGCGGGCCTCTCACTGCTGTGGCCTCTCCCGTTGCGGAGCACAGGCTCCGGACGCACAGGCCCAGCGGCCATGGCTCACGGGCCCAGCCGCTCCGCGGCATATGGGATCCTCCCAGACCGGGGCACGAACCCGTATCCCCTGCATCGGCAGGCGGACTCTCAACCACTGCGCCACCAGGGAGGCCCTGGGGTTTGCTTTTTTTATCTACATCTTTTGAATAACCACAGTATTCCCTTCACCCTTAAATGAAACAGACCTGACCCTGAGTTGTCAAAGTACACACAAAGAAATTCCAGGTTTAGGACTCGTACTGGAGGGCTTTGCCTGTTACAAAGGTACAGTTTTTCAGAAACAGTGAATAGAGCAGAGGAGATGCAGCTGGTTTCATTGGGGAGCAGTTTGGTTCTTGGAGTGGTCATGAATTAATAGCGGGAAAAGAGATGGAAATCTCAGAGGCATTCTGAACTTTTACCCTTCAAGGAAGTCTAGTTCATAAATTAGGCTTTTTATGAAAAGAGATTTTATTGAAGGGAAAACATCTGTTCATTGAAAGCCTTTAGAATCCACATTTTGACAACTTCAAGCACATTGCTACTTCCAGATTGAGTAACACTTAAAACACATTTCCTTTTGAAAGTGCAAGATTTGCAAAAGAGACTTGTGCATTCTTTGGCCATTCTCAAATTGTCAGTTGAATGCTGGGTAATCACTGCTGGCTTCTTAATCAGATTTAAAATTCTCAGTCCTTCCTAGGTGTTTCTGCATACTTTATCTGAGTTGTTGTAGCTGTGTTATTACACCTTATTTGCCAATTCTGTTTTTCTCTCTTGACATTTTGGCAGCTCTAGCATTAAAACCCTTTCATTTGTAATTCAATTATATTTTAGTAGTTATCATTTGGTATTATAGTGATTTGTTATTTTGCCCTTTCGTTGCCCAAAGACATTTTAAGGGTTAATTAAATCTTTATATTTTAATTTATAAAGCCCTTTGAGACTCGCCAATATAGAGATTCCTTAAAGCTATTCTTTTTTTTTAAAATAAATTTACTTATTTATTTATTTTTGGCTGCATTGGGTCTTCATTGCTGCGTGCGGGCTTTCTCTAGTTGCAGCGAGCGGGGGCTACTCTTCCTTGCGGTGTGCGGGCTTCTCATTGCAGTGGCTTCTCTTGTTGTGGAGCACAGGCTCTAGGCGTGTGGGCTTCAGTAGTTGTGGCACGGAGGCCCAGTAGTTGTGGCTCGCGGGCTCTAGAGCACAGGCTCAGTAGTTGTGGTGCATGGGCTTAGTTGCTCTGCAGCATGTGAGATCGTCCTGGACCAGAGCTTGAACTCGTGTCCCTTGTGTTGGCAGGTGGATTCTTAACCACTGCGTCACCAGGGAAGTCCCTAAAGGCTATTCTTTTTTTTTTTTAAGAATTTAAAAAAATATTTATTTTATGTATTTTTTTAGCTGCATCACGTCTTAGTTGTGGCATGCAGGGTCTTCATTGAGGCGTGCGGGATCTTTCGTTGAGGTGCGCAGGCTTCTCTCACGTTGTGGCATGCGGGCTTTCTCTCTAGTTGTGATGTACAGGTTTTCTCTCTCTAGTTGTGGCGCGCGGTGTCCAGAGCGCATGGACCCTGTAGTTGCAACTCGTTGAGGCGCGCGAGCTCAGTAGTTGTGGTGAGCAGGCTTTGTTGCCCCGCTGCCTGTGGCATCTTAGTTCCCTGACCAGGGATCGAACCCACGTCTCCTGCATTGGAAGGTGGATGGATTCTTTACCACTGGACCACCAGGGAAGTCCCTCTAAAGCTGTTCTTAAATGCACTGTTTTTATATATGTCAGGCATATGTTTATGGTTCAAAGAAAAATTAGTAAATCCTTCCTAATTTCTAGAATTAGTTTATGAATTTGTTATCGTTTGTTGGCATGATTAGATTTTATGGGTTCAGCTGTCTAATGAAGAATGCCAAGAATTGAATTTAATTCAGTAACAAGTAGGAAATTCCAAAACAGTGTAAAGATGTGCAGCTTTTTCAGCAGGAAGTGGTGATAAGTGTTACTGCTGATTTACACCATAAATGGGGTTTCATTTACCACTTCCTATTCACAGAGTAGAGGAACCAACGAAATCTGAAAACTTCTAGTCTGTCTTCTTTTTAGTATATCAGGTGTCCTTTCCTTTAAGGGCAAATAATATTCGCAGACCACTTGTTAGTCCATCTTTAAAAAAAAAAAATCCCCCTTTTCTAATATTGGATTTAACAAAATTAACATATTTGGCTGCCAGCGATCATTTCATGCTGTTGTCAAAACGTCTTCTAAATTTACTTTTAATGTGTTTTTCCTTTTGAACTTTAGATTTTCTAATTCTCAAATAAGAAAACAGATAGTAAATTTGAATATAAGTGAATAAAATAAAAAATAGTTCTAAATATATGCAGCAAAGTTGGCACTTGGTGGAAATGTGCTTTTATGAACTTATAGAGTGTGTTCTTAAAAAAGAACAATGCCTTGAATGCCTCTCTTTCAATCTAAGTAACATTCTTAACTTTATTTCTACTTTTACACATTTTTTCCAAGTCCCTTCTTTATTTTGGAAAAAAAATAGTTTAAAGCTTCAATCTATGACTCACATTTTATCCTATTTCATTAATCTGTTTTTCTAATTAGAGCTTTTAGCTAATTATCCTGAAGTTAGCTACTCTAAAATTTTATTATTCTGCATGTTTAAAAGTCCACAGAAAAAACATAAGCAAAATATGGTTGTCAAAGTTTCAAAACTGGCAGGATCCAGCTATACTGTATATTCATTATTAATAATAAAAGTCTTGAGTAAGGAAGTGAATGTAACATTTCTTTAAAGTGGATTTCAATATTTGAGAAACTTTTTTTCTATTCCTGGAGTATCTCTGAAATGTAAATAGAGAAACCACAAAACTCATATTCAGATAGCCTGGAATCACAGATGTTTTTTGTTCCCAAATGTACTTTTGAAACAAAGTACATTTTTTTCTTTTTAATTGTAAAAGTGCAGTGTTAAACTTATACTTCTTAAAGTGGGTCAAAGGGGATAGATGACCCGTGTTTTTTCTCCCTCCATGTGCAACACTGGGGTAAACCCAGCATTGGAATCTTACATTGCTGTCATTCATTGAAAGGCTCAGTATCCCAGAAATCTGATTTTATTTTTTTCATGGCTCTCTTGACTTCAGCCAAATTGGACTTTTAGACGAACATCAGTGGGAACCACATGTCTAAAACTTCAGTTGAAGGAAGGTCCCTACTGTTTCTCCACCCCTGATTTTCCTGGGCCGGGCAAGGAAAAGCGACCAAGTGACCCAAGATAGAAGAGAGAGCTGTGTGTGTGTGTTCTAACCTCCAGCACCCATAGAGCAAAAATAAATCAAGTCACAGCTTAGGCTGAAGGTCGAGACAACTCCCTGGCCCCCCAGAGTTAGTTCTGAAGGCCGGGAAAAGTCCTTCTTCGTACTCTTTTCCCACACTTAAGCAATGGTATCCTTTTACCCATTCACAAACCTGGGCAACCTCCCTGTTCTCTTGAAACAGAAAAGGTTTTGTTATTATATCTGTTGGCTGACTAATCTGACTTCGGTGTGAAAGAATTTTGTCCATCTGTTCGCTCTCCATGTTAAATCGTATCTAACTTGCGGAACGAAAGGAGGCCCAAGAGTGCTTATTCCAAACTCCTTTTCCCTCTAAGGTCTGTTAACTGTGGACTTGGGCCAAGTTCAAAGTTTCTGTCCCTTTCTTTTGCTGGTCAAGCCCTCCCTCCAGGTCCACCACTGGTTTCTGAGAACTATGATTGATAAGCAGTGCTTTGGGCACGTGCTTGGTTCATATCCCTCGCTAGAGCCTCACTGCCAGCCTCTGCCAGGTCTTGTTCCTGTGGGTCGCCCTGAACAATGCAGAAGCCTCAAGTATACTCCACCTTCTCCTCAGAGGTGTAGGGCAGACCCCTGCTCCCCCAGCCGAAGCCTCTTCCCTGTCGCATTAGAGATGGAAAATCAGAGCTCCTTTGTTCCTCTCCCACGGTACCATTCCCAACAGTGACCACATGTGTATTCCTCCCTTGTCCTTGGCCCACATGGAAGCTCCTTTTCCTCCAGTTGGGGAAGGAAATGTCCTTGATACCCCTACTGGAAATCTGAGTGGCCAGCACTCCTTGCAGCCCCAAACCACTCATCTGCCCCCTCACTTTCTGAGCTTGATCCAGTCTTTCTGTCACCCCGTAACTGGTCACCAAGGGCTCAGTCTATTGAACTGAGCACCAAGGCCCTCTTTGTATTGAACAAGTTGGGGAGGGGGTGGTGCCTGTTCTTCCCTGGCCTAAATCTTCTCGGGTGCCTTTCATCTCTCAAATTTGGTTTGATTTTTCTCCTGCCATGAATAAATGTGCGCCTCCCTATGTCATTTTTTCAGTAATTAGCCATTGCTTTTAAAAAATCATGAACAGGGCCTCCCTGGTGGCGCAGTGGTTGAGAGTCCGCCTGCCGATGCAGGGGATACGGGTTCGTGCCCCGGTCTGGGAGGATCCCATATGCCGCGGAGCGGCTGGGCCCGTGAGCCATGGCCGCTGGGCCTGCGCGTCCGGAGCCTGTGCTCCGCAACGGGAGAGGCCACAACAGTGAGAGGCCCGCATACCGCAAAAAGAAAAAAAAAAAAAAATCATGAACAAATTTAGGCATACAAAAGTATACCTAATAGAAAACACTCCCACGTTCATGTAACCACCCCTCACTTTTAGAAATAATAAATAACAAGTAGAGCTGAAGTCCCTGTGAACCCCTGCCTAATCCCTCCTCTTCCATTTCTCTCCAGAGGTAACAGCTATCCGGATTTTGTTGATAACCATTCTTGCGTATTTTTTTGTATTTTAATTACACATGGATGGATGTATAAATGATCCATACTGTTGTTTTTGGTATTGAAATTTTACAGAAATGGTTGGACTCTGTGTGCATGTCTGCAGTTGCTCTTTTCACTGGATGTTGTTTTGAGCTTCATTCATGTTGATACACGTGACTCATGTTCACTGCTCCCTAGTATTTCCTTATATACCAAGGTATTCTTGGCCTTGTATACCAGGGCATTCCTGTTGTTGCTAGTGCTTTGCTACGACCCGTTAAGAGGAGGCCTCCTCAGGGAGATGTGGACATTCTTGTATGCATCTCTTCAGGAAGGCCTGATCTTTAAATACCCAGATTTGATTTTAACCCCGTTTTGAATTGGCCTTTGTGAATCTGGGTAAGTTGCTGCGTCTCCCTGAGCCTCAGTTTTCTTCAGCACAGGGCGGGGACTGGACTCAATGGTCACTAGAATTCTGTGATTCCTTTCATTTTTCCCTCGGTGCCTCCTTATGCTACATAATATGTATCAGTGATGAGCAACCGTTTAGCATGAGAATCAATTCAGAAAAAATAAAATCTGTTAGTGAGTGTGTGTGTGTGTTGTGTGTGTGTGTGTGTGTATGTATTGAAATTCAGAATGAAAAATGGTTTTGAGTCCCTTGCGAATGTTTTCGTACAATTTAGATTTCCTATTTTATTGACCAGATAAATATTAATGAGAAAACTGGCGCTTCTTTAAAGCCATCAAAAAATTAATGTCAGGGCATATTCAAACAACATGGAAGCAACGATGGAGTCTTCTCTTGAGCATAGATGTTGGCTGTGCTGCCAGCCAGGTAGGCTGCATGAAGCCTGGTGGCTCATGGATTGCTCATGAGGTGGGATGACTCAAGGTTGTCATTTTGAACATGAATTATTGTATTATGTGCTGCCAAAAAATGATGCTTTCTAAAAGACTATTGAAATACAGGGGGCTCTGGACTTCCCTGGTGGCGCAGTGGTTAAGAATCTGCCTGCCAACGCAGGGGACACAGGTTCGAGCCCTGGGCCGGCAAGATCCCACATGCCACAGAGCAACCAAGCCCATGCACCACAACTACTGAGACTGTGCTCTAGAGCCTGCGAGCCACAACTACTGAGCCCGCGAGCCACAAATACTGAAGCCTGCGCGCCTAGAGCCCGTGTTCCACAACAGGAGAAGCCACCGCAATGAGAAGCCCTTGCACCGCAACGAGGAGTAGCCCCCGTTCGCCGCAACTAGAGAAAGCCCACGCGCAGCAACGAAGACCCAACGCAGCCAAAGATAAATAAATAAATTTATTAAGAAAAAAGAAATACATGGGGCTTTTTGACCCTAAATGTAATCCTCTTCAGGAGCTGTGTTTTTTGAGATTGTGTAGTCCTTTTAAAGGGAGGGGGAAAAATTGCTCCCTTACTGCTAGGATGAGCTTTGGTTCTTGCTGCTGCCGATGACTGCCTCCTCCTTTGCAATCTCTAACTATCTGGGGCTAGAGCACAAGCCAGGTCTTTGGAGCTGTGGGCTTGGGAACTCTCCTAACAGTGAAGATCATGGTTTAGCCCAGAGATGTTGTGGCAGCTACTTGGGTTGCTCGTTGTCCTTTTTTTCCTTCTTGTTCATGGCTGAACATGAGAAATTACCTTCAGAGAAGTACTATAGTTATCATGAAATTTAATAACATTTGTGCCAGAGTAGTAGTGATAGCTGTTAGGATCTCTCTGTTTCATGTAGCTATGAATATAAAATTTTATTAAATAAACTTGTATTATTCTAACAGATATTATGATGGATCCAACAGCTTTCCCCTCTCTCCTATTTTTAGCAGGATCAGGGGGAGTGACCCAGCCCCAGGGATGGGCCTTGATTAATCTCAATTTAGGGATGGGTTTAGACTAATCCAATCTTGGTAACTGCCCAGGGCAGTGATTAGTTGAGGAGTTCAGTATTGGCCCCCAGAACATGACATTCCCTTGGTTATAGATCCAGAAATGAGGCATGAAGGAAAGGTCACTGGAGGCTTTGGGGAAACATTTCCTCACTTTTAAGAGAGAGACACAGGAAGATGATCTCTTTTCTTCTCAGTCTTGCTGTTGTAGTCAGGAACTGCTATCAGTCAGAGGATGAAATTGATACTCCCATGAGGGCAGAGCCAAAGGAGGTACAGAGAAATGAGCCAGAACTACTGAATTGAGCCATCTCTGAACCGGACGCGCAGGCCCAGCGGCCATGGCTCCCGGGCCCAGCCGCTCCGCGGCATGTGGGATCCTCCCGGACCGGGGCACGAACCCGTGTCCCCTGCATCGGCAGGTGGACTCTTAACCACTGCGCCACCAGGGAAGCCCCTTAAGCTAGTTTGATTTGGGGTTTCTGTTATTTGCAGCAGAAAGCATCCTAATTGAGAAAATTGTATTATCATTCTTATGACTGGTTATTCTTTTAATCCTGGAGTAGCCTCAGAAAGTTGTCTTTCCTTTACAGTAAGTATTAATGCACTATATATTCTACTGATATTATTGTCAAAACTAATTGTAGAGATCTTCATTTTCTTAGTGTCATAAGATTTCTCAGCATCCCTGCTATTCTCATGAGAGTATGCTGACAAAACTTTGAACTTCCAAGGTTTTCTTAGCTCTCTCCACACTTAGTAGAATTTAACCTTTACTTAATTACACAGGGGTATTTAACCTTTCATTTAGGATCTACTGCATACATGTTTCTGTGTGCAACCTAACTGGCAAAGAGGATGGAACCCTTGCTTGATGTGAGAGCGATTCAGGACAATATGTTAATAAACCCAGTAACACAGTATTGAATTGCTCTGCAAAAGCCAGGCCTGGAGGTAGGGATGGACAGGCCTGAGTGGAGAGGACCGCAGGGTAGGGTGGCGCCCTCAGAGAAGGCTGCCAGAGTGAGGTAGCCATGCACGGGCAGAGGGGAGGAGGTGCGGGGCCCAGTGAGAGAAACACAGGCCAAAGTTGGAGAGAGGCTGGGAGGGTGGTGGCGTTGGGAGAGCGGTGCACCTTGGGGGAAGGCTGGATTGCCAGGCCTAGGAAGTTGGATCCATGGCTTCTTGAATAGGGAGGTGACATTACCACAGGGATTGTTGAAAACTGTTCTCACAGTTGCATGTAGGGGAATTAGACCAGCAAGAGGTGTTGGCACAGCGCCCGGGGAGGCTATTACCATAATCCATGCATGAGGTGACAAGATCTGCCGGATAACAGCATCTGAATGTGTAATATCTTACATCTGTGTGGAATTTCAGAGTTCCCACAGCACAATCAAGCACATGATCTAATTTATCTAATGAGATTCTCTCAACCTTTTTTTTTTGCGGTACGCGGGCCTCTCACTGTTGTGGCCTCTCCCGTTGCGGAGCAACAGGCTCTGGACGCGCAGGCCCAGCGGCCATGGCTCACGGGCCCAGCCGCTCTGCAGCATGTGGGATCTTCCCGCACCGGGGCATGAACCCGTATCCCCTGCATCGGCAGGCAGACTCTCAACCGCTGCGCCACCAGGGAAGCCCTCTCAGCCTTTTTTATGGATGAGAATGTGGAGGTTCAGAACAGATAGGCAACCTCCTAAAAGTCGTTAATGACAGAACCCAACCTACAGTCTAGGTCTTTTGACTTCCAGGGCCAGGGCTTTTCAATAATAACATAAGTGATATTTCCCATTTTTAGTGAAATTCAAGTTGTGCTAATTTGACTGTGCTCTGCAGCATTTGTCTGTCACTTGGCTCTTGATAGCAGCGTCAACCAAAGCTAAATACCAGTTCACAACTCTTATAAAATGTTGAAAACCTCTGAATAGTAAACAGACGGTTAAGTATCACAGATAATGGTAGACCCTCCTCCAATAACAGAAAGGTAATCCTTCTAACAAATACAAAAAACAAAAGGCTGGGTCAGTAGAAAGTTTCCTCAATGTTTCACATGAATGGAGAGTAACTGAGACTTAAGGGCGCCTCAAAATGGCTTTGTTGAATGAAGGTGGAAAAGTTGCCCATGACTCCTGACTACAGGTAAAAAACAACCTTGAAAGAACCGGAGTTACATCTTAATAAAATAGAATAAGGAAAAGTATTCTCATTTGGCAGGCATTTTGACAGACATCATCTTTTACTTAAAATGTGAATGAACTATTAAAAGATGGAATGTTGGATGACTTTAGTCTTCCAGTTAAGAAAGTTATTTTCTGGAGATACAGTAAGTATTTTGAAAGTCATGAATTTTTCTTCTTTTTTACTGTGCTAAAAAAGCCCCATACACACACATAAAATAAAGTTTACCATCTTAACCATTTTTTCAGTGATCAGTTCAGTAGTATTAAGTATATTCACATTGTTGTGAAATAGATCTCCAGAACTTTTTCATCTTGCAAATCTGAAACTTTATGCCCAGTAAACAACAGCTCTCCTTCCCCGCCCCCTCCCTTCAGCCCTTCATAACCACCAGTCTATTTTCTGTTTCTATGAATTTGGAAAATTGTGAATTTTTAAAAAATATTAACATCAAGAAACATTTATTTCTTGCCTACCGCGTGTTCGGCATTGTTCTTGATGCGAGGACCAAAAAGAGATAAAGGCTAGAGATAATCCCTAGAGGGTCTTTGTTACACTGGATTTGGAGATATATAAAAAGATAAATCACAGTAAAAATCAATGTGTGTTGAATCTTAAATGAATGATGGCCACAGTGAATTCTGTGTGATGCTAACAATAATATTTGTGCTGTGTTGCTCAGTTTTGCTTCAGTGAGTGCAGACCCTGCAATACTGAGGTACCTTAGAGGAGGAAATGTGAGCCGGATAACCTGGGGGTATTGGGTATGAGATTGTATTTGTTAACATTACATGGTTATTAGTGAAGGGAAAGAGTAAGAAGCTGTTCTGCTGGATTAGCTTGGGTGTGATTGTTGTGTATTTCAAGATTCACAAGCGTACCTGAAAAGGTTCCCTGGGGGAAAAGTGCCACGCAGAGAAGAAGGGGCAAATCCACTTGGTTTATGCCTCTGCCATATATGGAGCTGGAGCCGGCAAGCAGCCTTTTTTGGGTGTTCTCAATGTTAATTTGTAGAAATACTGTAATAATGTAGCCGTTGAAGGCTTTTCTCCCTCGAAATAGCTGCAGTTAATGTTTCAGTCACTTTAGAGGATGCATAATTGACGTTTTCTTGAAATGTCTTGGAAATCACTTTAAGGCGCTCTATAGAGAATGTGAAGGAGTAGAAACATCTGAAACAAAGCTGAGTAGCCAGATGATGAGGATTTAGCAAATTGCAACCGAGCTGTATTCACTAACTGGTCCCTTCAGAAAGAGCAGCAGCCTGTTCCTGTTAAATGGTAGAGGATGCCGATATTTGTCAGGGACTTTGTGGTTCTTTGTAGTTGAAATTGCTGAGTTAAGTTTTGAGCTACCATAGTGGGGGGAAGTAGGTGAGGGAGGGGTTGAACTGTTGAGTGCTGGAGCCACAAATGACTTTCACATGCTACCTGTCAGGCTGGTTGAATGCTTCTTAGCTTTGGCTTCAGGTTGGAATCACTTGGGGAGCTTTTAAAATTACTAGTGCGCAGATCCCATCCTTGACCAATTAAGTTAGAATCTTAGAATTTGGGGAAGGGAGCAGGCCTAGTCATGAGTATTTTTATTTTTCTTTTAAGTTCTTGAGGTAATTCTAAAGTGCAGCCAGGGCTAAAAGCCCTTTTAGCTATTTCAGCGCTAGCCAGAAAGATGCAGGGAACATTTATTAACATGTATGTAAAGTACTTGCTAACTGTATAAAATAAATCTGCAGGCTTTCTCATCCCTGCCTTCAGATAGGTGGGTTTTGTTTTGTTTTTTCTTTCTTTTAGCCAGTTGCAGATTCTAAAGAAACAAATGGAAGGAGGTGGAAATAAAACAAAAAGAGGCCTCACGGCCTTCTTTAGGGAAGGACGGGGCACGAGGGGTGGGTAGGAAGCTTTGTTTATCTGTATTTCAGGAAGTGGAAAATATGGCATGTTCTCCATCTATCTAAATTAGGTACCTTTGAGGGATGTGTTCCATTTGTGTCAAAATAATGAGGCATATAATACGTTTCATTTAACATGTGTGGGAATTCTTTGCAGAGTAATTAGCATTCCTTTCTTCAGCCTGTATTCAGAGGAAACATACCATTCACACCCTCTCTGTGTTCACATTTTCCAGTGCGTTGGAGAGCTTTTTTTCAAAAGAAATCTTTGTCCTTTTCCTAATAAGACTTGGATTATATTTGAAGAAATTTAGCATGTCTTTCTTTCTTTTTCTGGCAGGAATTGATTTTAAAATCAGAACGATAGAACTAGATGGAAAGAAAATTAAGCTTCAGATATGGTAAGTAAAAAAATATATATGCACACAGAATTTCTACCTTAATCAGGAATTGAATGTGGGAATTAAAAGGTGAATTGTGGTAAATTAGAGGTATCGTTTGGTAGCTAAAACTTCTTTATCAGAACCAAGGGGAAATGGGTAGGTGTTCAAAGGTATCTTCACCAAGAGTGGGATGGTAAGGATGATATCACTAAGTCTCACAGCCAGGAGAAATTTGAGAGCTCATTCTTCCAAAATGCTAATTTTATAGGGGAGGAAACTAAATTCTAAAGCGTGTCAGTTATTTTTCCATTGTAGTTGTTGCAGCTGTGAAATCAGATAAGGCAAAGTAGTCAAGTGGTAGGAACCCCAAAGTTCCTACCCCAGAGTGCTGATGTGGAGTCCAGCCTCTAAATTAGACTTGGTGTTATTTGCTTCCCTTCTTAGGGACTACTTGTCCTCATTTGTAAATTGATTGGTCAGACTGATGACATCTGAGTTCCCTTCCAGCTCTGATATTTTCTCATTTATTTGCATATTTCTTCTCCATAAATAAAAAATGGGGAACACTGCACTGGGGAATAGGAAGGGAAAAGGCATGCCTGTCATCTCTCATGTTATAATATGCAAGGCAAAGATCTTATGATCAGCCAACTCCAACTGGTTAATTCCTCAAGAATTTGTCATACTACAATGAATAAATATGGTTCCTGCAGATTGCCTGGTTGAATATTTTTGGCTTGAACTCAAACTCTTAGATTTTCTTTTTTTTTTTTTTTAACCTCCTTAATTGCTTTCAGTGTAGGGCCTTCCATGGAGCCACATAGATTTGGAGCCTTGAGGAAGGTTTTTGATGGTGTTTACTGACCTAATGTGTGACAATAACAGCAGGAAACAAAGCTTAGAAATTTAGAGCATCATAGACTTAAGAAGGAAGCAGGGCAAAATAATAAAGTAATACATATATATCAGCTTTTTCCATTGGCTGTTTTTCTTGTTTGAATTTCAGAACCGGGATAGAACTAGAACCTTATATTGAAATCCGCCAGCCTTTCTTTTATAGGAAACTGGGACTTAAGAGTGGTTAAGTTCATCTGAAGGCGTATGTCTGGGTTAGTGATGGAGCTGGGACACCTACCCAAACCTCCTGGAACCTTGTGTCAGCTTCATGTATTAGCCTTATATAGAGGTTCCCCGTATACTTCACTGGAAAACATTGTGTAGGTCACCACAAGCTACTCTTCTCATCTATTGGTATTTAATAAGAGTCAAATATTTTAAAGAGAAAAATTTTTTTAAGGGGTAAGCGAAGAGAATCTCTGACTCTGTGCTGTACAGTCCTGATCATAACAATAAGGAATGTTTCTAGGAGCCTGTGGGTAATCAGCTAATTGGAACCCCATGGCACTATTTATCAGTCCTCTTGGCAGCAAAGTAGTCTCCATTCAATCTTCATGACCTGCATTTAGGATGGTAGGGTTTCTCCTCCATCCTTGCTGCAGAGTTGGTTCTAAATCAAGTAGCATGTTAGAATCAAAATACGGTTATTCTGTGCTTCCCTGGTGGCACAGTGGTTAAGAATCCACCTGCCAATGCAGGAGACACTGGTTCGAGCCCTAGTCCGGGAAGATCCCACATGACATGGAGTGACTAAGCCCGTGCACGACAGCTATTGAGCCTGCGCTCTAGAGCCCACGTGCCACAACTACTGAAGCCGGCGCACCTAGAGCCCGTGCTCCGCAACAAGAGAAGCCACCGCAATGAGAAGCTCGCGCACCACAGCGAAGAGTAGCCCCCGCTTGCCGCAGCTAGAGAAGCCCGTGCGCAGCAACGAAGACCCAACGCAGCCAAAAATCAATCAATAAATCAATAAAATATGGTTAGTCTGCTCAATGGTGTTTGGCCCCTGTTTTCCTCATGATTTGTTTGCTGAGTCCCAAACAAGTGCCTGCGTATCTATTCCTGATCAGTGAGAGGATGGCAGGCTAAGATGATGGTAGTGTGAGGCCAGGGCCTGCACTAAACAGCCAAGGTCTAGAATGCTTGAGTCTCATTCAAGGGTATGAGCTGTTTAGTGGCAGAACTGGGACCACAGCCCACCTGAGCCTGTTTCCTCTTCTGCAGAACAAGGGTGATGGTAATACCACCAAATTGGGCTGTGGTGGGCATCATTTGAGCACCATGTGAAAGTATTTTATGTAAGGTATACATTTTATGTAAGGTATACATAAATGGTAAGGTATTTATTAATGTTTTAAATTTACTATATTTCCCTTAGGCCTTTATCTCATTTGGGTTTGGTGTGTGTTAGATTTTTAGTATATTTCCACAAATGCTTCTTTTTTAGTGTATTTCCACAAATGCTTTTTTTTCCTTTTAGGAATATTGATTTTTCCCAGATATCAAGGAAATTTGACTTCCTTTATAGGGATTGCTTTGGTAAATGTAATTCGAAATGTTGGCATTTTTCAGAATGTATTTAAATGGTACGTCATCCTCCAGAAAACCAAGAATAAATGCAAGTTGATGTAATTTTGAGGTATTGTTCATATTTTGAAGTCTTTGTCAACAATTATGTGTTGAACTCCACACTCTCATTTAATCACGGGCTCTAGAGCTGAAAAAGTTCTTGAAGAGACCCATTTTAGTGTGCTCTGATGAGCAGAATTTACACGGTAGTAAGTCCAGCCCAACTGCTTGCTTTGTACAGAAATCAGACTTTCAGTCAAGAGAGCAAAATGCCTTAATCATTGGGCATTTATAAAAAGGATTAGAACTGCCTCTAGGAGTCCAAGAATTTAGAACTATTCTCTATTCTGTTCCTCATCTGACTGACGAACACAACATGCCAGTTCCTAGTAGGACCATGCATTTTCCTGTTGCTGCTTTTGTCATCAAGGTCCAAGTTTTTCACCCAAGTCATTGTGAGCTCCCGACAGGCTTCCAGGGGCACAACAGGCTCCCTTTGGGTCTCGTTCCCCATCTCCCTGAAACCACTGCATTTGTGAGCAGACCACAATTATATCTCCTACAGCTTCGAGTGTCTCCTCAGCGATTCTTGTGATGACTTTGCAAACCACTCTCTCCTTTGTTTCAAATTTTAGGGACACAGCGGGTCAGGAAAGATTTCGAACCATCACAACAGCATACTATAGAGGAGCTATGGTGAGTGTGTTTTAAGGTTTTGTGGAAGTAAAACATGAATATTCATTTGTCACATTTGTAAGGTTCAAGCTAGAGTCTAGTACATTGGAGAAAATAGATTTTTTGATGTGCAAACAAGACATTTAAAGGGGTTTTTACGTTTTGTGTTTAGTAGCTGTGTACTCTACCATTGGTCTTCATTATATTAATCATGTAATTAGCTTGGAGCGGTTTTAGAACTCCTCCACACATTCTGAGTGATCGTGTATTTTTGTGCTTTGTCCTTTTATTAATACCTTTGCCAAATCTTAGCAAACCACAAGCTCTGTGACTAAATATTCATTTCTTGCACCCTCTCCCCATTCAGCCCTGCCACCATCATCCCTTAGCTCTCACCAGCTCCACAACATCCACTCCTATTGGCTCATCTCTCTGGAGTCTCCTCCACCAGCATTCTGCCAGCTGGCCAGGAAGTAGCCAAATGATCTGTGACTCTCTGAGGCTTAGAATCTGGTGAATCTTGACTACCAAGTCCTTCTGTGCTACATCCTAGCCTTATCCTTGTTATCATAACCTCATCACTTGGCTCTTTTCCATCCTAAGATGCTTCATCTATACAACCCATTATATTGTTGGCTCAGGGTAGATTCTGTGTAGTGCTGTGAGTACAGTGGTGAATAAGGCAGCTTAGAAGCTGAGCTCTACTGAACCAAGCCTAAAACGTCTGACCCAGAACAGGGCTTTATCTCTGGCTTTTAGGCCTAAGCCAGGTATAACTTGGAGCTTTAAATGATGATGAAACCCAATATGCTCAGAGTCTTGGAAGGTTGAACAGTTGAGATCACGTAGCCCAGCCTAGTAGACTCTGAGGTGCCAGCTGCCAACTTACCCAGCTCATTGCATAAAAGACCGTTGTGCTTCTGAGAGTGGTGTGGACATGATGGAGCTGTAGGGGTCTTAGCTGTTCCTTTGCCACAGGAAGGTGCGATCTGAATCCACAGATCCCTCTATTATGCTGCTCTCCCTCCTCCACTGCCACTCACCCTCCAGTATTTGAGTGCCAGTGACATCCCCACACAGAAGTTGGAGATTCCTTTTGGGAATTCCTTTTTGAAGCTCTACCACCTTGGGACTCTATACCACTAACCATTTTATATGTATGTGTTCTCCACCCTATAATACTTTGAAGATTGTAAAAGGTCATCCTTTTGGGGCTTCCCTGGTGGCGCAGTGGTTGAGAGTCCGCCTGCCGATGCAGGGGACACGGGTTTGTGCCCCGGTCTGGGAGGATCCCACATGCCGCGGAGCGGCTGGACCCGTGAGCCATGGCCGCTGGGCCTGCGTGTCCGGAGCCTGTGCTCCGCAATGGGAGAGGCCACAACAGTGAGAGGCCTGCGTACCACAAAAAAAAAAAAAAAAAAAAAAAAAAGGTCATCCTTTTAAGAAGGGCAGTTGTCAGCTACTCTCTACTTTGCTTAGATTGGAATCAAAGGGAAGGGACTTACCTTGTGTGGAGAAGTTTGTTTGTTGTTTATTTCCTCCAGAAAGGATTTTGGGGGTAAATAAGAACATCTTAACAGGGATGATTTAGAATGGTTTATAGGTAATTTTGATTAGAGGCATCTTATAAACACAGGCCTTTTTTTTTTTTTTTTCCTGTACGCGGGCCTCTCACTGCTGTGGCCTCTCCCGTTGTGGAGCACAGGCTCCGGACGCACAGGCTCAGCAGCCATGGCTCACGGGCCCAGCCGCTCCGCGGCATGTGGGATCTTCCCGGCCCGGGGCACGAACCCGTGTCCCCTGCATCGGCAGGCAGACTCTCAACCACTGCGCCACCAGGGAAGCCCAACACAGGCCTTTATATTGACCAATTTTTTTATTTTCTAGGAATGATGTATTGATACCACTTGCAAGCTTGTTTTCAATACAGAGTGGGCAAGAACACTTAGAATGTGGAGCAAGTGTCTTCCTTGGCTGTGTAGCTCTAGTTCATGGTATAAGGAAAGAGATCACTGAAATGTGTTCTTTAATTTAGATTTCATTTATCTACTGCCTAGCCTTTTTTCACATTACTGCAAATAATTAGAAATTTTTGCTGTTCTAAGATATCTTGTCCTTTTCATTTTGAAGGTAGGGATTTTTGTCTCTTGTTTTACTACAAATGCCAGCGCCTTGCACATAGTAGATGCTCAGTAAATACTTGCTGAAGGAGTGAATCAGTGAACAATTTCAGACCTAGAAACAATCTTAGATACATGTTCACGAAATCCTGCTCTACTTGAGTATTGGATCCTGCGTGTCATCTGTTCCAGTGGGATGTGGGGCCGTTGTGTTCTCATTTCAACAGGTGGTGGTTCTGGCAGGTTTAGTTTGGTTGGCTCAGGTATGCGGCGTTTTGGTAAGCACAGTACTGAGTCTGACACCGTGGCAGAGTCCTTTGGTCTATTTCAAACTATTCAGCTACATTTGTAGGCATAGCAGTAACCCTGACGGACAATCGGGCTTTGGGGGGAAAAGGGACCATATCATTGCATTATCACCATTTCTCAGTACTGTCTTGTGAACTCTTAGGAGGCCGTTGTTAAAGGTATGTATACCAGATATATAAAGTTTTTACTTGGTATACCGGAACTTGTATTTCCAGCTGATTCATAATATCAGTTAGCTTACAAACATAGGGAATAGTCAAAGGGTTTCTTCTACTGAAACCAAAGATATAAATTAATAATTGTTGCCAATTATTGAGTCCAAGCTGTGTCCTGGATTCTAGGTAAAGTACTTTACAAATAATATCTCAGTAGATCCTCAGAAATCCAGTGTGGAAGATGTGCTGTCCTCATTTCCCAAACACAGACTGAGAGGGATAAAATAACTTCTCCAGGATCTCCCAGGTAGCATGTGGTGGAGCCCAGACTTGATGCCTCTGACTCCGGAATCTGTGCCCTTAACCACTACACTGTGTTCACACTTCCTGTGCTAACCACCCAGAGTGCTACTTGACAGACGGCAGTAAAGATCAAGGTTGTCCACATAGCCCAAAGGGAAGTAAAGCTCTGGCAATTTTTTGCTTATTTTTACTATTGTAGGTAGCTAAGCCGTTTGAATCAGGAATTATTCAGATTGCATTTTGAGGCTTTTAAAAATTATGGTAAAATATATGTAACATAAAATTTTAACATTTAAGTGTACAGTTCTCCACTTTGATTGTTTTTTTTTAATTACCTTGGTAGTTGTAAAATCTACTTTACAATGTAGCCAAAGTTAAACATTTGCATTTGAGGCTAGGAGGAGGGAGGATAGAGAAGAATATTGTTTGTCATTTAAATTTAAATAATAATGTATGTTTTTCTGGTTGTCAGAGGGTTACATGTAGTATAGAAAGCTTTGAAAATCCTAAGAAATCATCTGAAATCCCACCACCATAAGAGATAGCTTCTGTTAACATTTTGCTATGTTTCCTGGATTCTTTTATCTATGTGTATTTTATATGATTTATATTTATTTACATTTATATTTTGTATTTATTTACAAAGTTGGAAGCCAGACCCTGAAAGATTTTGTCTGCTATTTAAGGAATTTTAATTATGAGTACAATGGCGAGATGCCAAAGGATTTTAAGCAATGAAATGATAACTCTGGTGCCCTTATGGAGAGTGGATTAGAGGAGGTTAAGAATGAAAGCAGGGAGACATAAGTCATCCAGGTAAAGGCTAATTGATGAGAATGTGAGTAAGGCCTTGCGTGTGGGGTATCAGACTGTGGAAATGTGGAGGTTGTTGAGTCTACAGGACTTAGTGACTGACTAGTGGTGGAGCAGATTACTCCCAGGGGTCTGCTTGGGCTGGCTGGCAGGGATGTATGGCCCTTCTTCAAAACGAGAGTACAAGGAGGAAGAGAAGATTTGAAGGGGACAAAGACAACTTCCTATTTCACTTAGTTGAGTTTTCGGTGACCACAGGGGCCACCTGGGAGCCGATGCCCTGTCAGTGTTCTCCAAGGCACACCTGACCCTGTCTATGTCTTCGGCCTCATCTTGTGCCCTTCTCCCATTGGATCTGGGCAGTCTTGCCAAGCTGACAGTCTTTTACTCAACCTAGTAGGTTCTGGGCCTTCCTGGTGAGCAAGATATTTATCACATTTCTGCTATGTCCCAGGCACTGAGGGCTTCCCCTCTTCACTCCAGCCTCTACCCCTTTGCCCAGTTCAAGTCTACTCAGCCCTCAGGCCTTGGCTTTAATGTCATTTTCTCAGGGAAACCTTCCCTGAGCCACCCCAGCCCCTCAACCAGATTAGGTTAGCATTTTTACTCAGATCTCCTCATGCTTCTTCATAGCGACTGTCTAAATTATAATTAATTATATAATTATTGGTTCATTGTTTTCTTTGCTAGCCATCCATGAGAAGAAGGGGCCTTGCCTATCTTATTCACTACTAGTAGCATTTGGTATACTATCAGGCACATGGTAGGTGCTCACTAAATATTTGTTGAAATGGATGGACGGGGGGTGGATCTAGCACTTAATATACAAGTGTGGTCTTGTGATACAGATTTTGGAATAGGTAGCATACAGGTGTCAGTTGAAACATTTAGAAGATAAACCGTTTAAAAATACCAGACGTGGGGTCTTCTAAAATATGATGAGGATGCTTTTCATTAAACTGTGTAACAAATGCATTATATTTTAAGTGTCTGTGATTTACTTAGACAAATAGTAACTTTTTTTAGTTTAGTAACATTTCAGTCAGTTCATATAAAAAGAAAGAAATCTAAAGCCATATGGTTAC
Organism: Mesoplodon mirus; assembly: GCF_964341445.2. NCBI lineage: Eukaryota > Metazoa > Chordata > Mammalia > Artiodactyla > Ziphiidae > Mesoplodon > Mesoplodon mirus. Next base: position 53,615,258 of record NC_138979.1, read on the forward strand.
AATCTTAGTATAAGAGTCAGAAACAAGATAATTTCTGCTTAGAATAAACAAGTGCACAACAGAAACGATTACCTCTTACTCTCAATGTTATCTCTATTTTAACTTAAGTATCCTTTTAGCTTCAGTTGGTGCCAGTTTTATTATATGAGGCCAGGTAGAAAGGGTGTATCATCTTTACCATAATCACTAATTCATTAAAGGTTAAAAGTGAAATAAATGTTAACAGAGTATTTTTTTACATGGTGAGACAATGGAAGATTTTATTTATTTCTGTTTCTCTGTACTTAAAATTTTTATTATAAATTCCTTTTATAAAGATAGAAAAAGGACAAACACAAGCTTTCTGGAGGAGAAGAGTACATTGACATTATATTCTTTAACTTTAAATGTATAAAGTACTAAATAATGGTCTTTTTTCCTCTTATAGGGAATTATGCTGGTCTATGACATCACAAATGAAAAGTCCTTTGACAATATTAAAAATTGGATAAGAAACATTGAAGAGGTATGTATGGAAAGAGAATGGATACTAGAGAAGAGTCCTGCTGGGTGCTTATAAAGGGCTCCTCCCTTTATAAGTGTCTCAGGGAGACACTCAGGGAGTGTCTCCCTATCACTCAGCTGAGCTGCTAGGAAGTAGGGCGTAGGCAGGTCAGGCCCTCTGCTCTGAGGAGTGCCAGGGAGGGTGACATCTCTGGTACCGCCAGTCTGACTTCTCTGCTGGACTGGGGGGGTACAGACAGAGGAGCAGTTTCACAGAATTTTAAACTTGGCCCTTATCTTGAAAATAATTTAATCCAAGCCCCCATTTTACACACGAGAGGACTGAGGCCAGAAAGAGGTGAGTTGCATGTGCTCATAGAGCCTTTAAAAAGGAGAGCGAGGATTAAAACCTCTGGTTCTCAGGTTCTGTCTGTTCCACCATGCTGTTTGACGGACAAAAATATATCTTTATTCTGGCAGTTTATCATTTTGCCCTTCTAAGATTTTCTTCATCTTATATATTTAAAATTTGGTTTAGTTCCAGTTTGATTGGTATGAAGATTTTTTTAAATGTCTTTGACATTTCAGAAAGAAATCTGACTCTGAAATAATTTCGTACACATTTATATTAACCTACGTGAATTTATTGTTTAAGTAGTTCAGAATCCAGAATACCTTCTGCATTGGCTCACTTAGTACTGAGGTTTTCTCCTTTCTTTGACCCAAACTAACATTTGGAAGTTTTTTTGTTGGATAACTTTAAGTTTTATTTTTGTTTGTTCATGTACCAAAAAAGACATGAGAATGACTGCAAGCCTTTGGGAAAAAAGTTTGCATGGACTCTTACGCTGCAGCTTTCCCCTCCTCTCATCTTTAAAATTTTTCTGTGAATCAGGCCTTGTGTTGAGTGAAAGATTATTTGTCTTATAATTAAATTTCTGGATCTGTTTCTGACAGGTTAAGATTTGCCTATTGAGTAACTGTGTTTTTCTCAGGTTGTTTGTCTGACATACTGTTTTCTCCCTGCAGCATGCCTCTTCAGATGTTGAAAGAATGATCCTGGGCAACAAATGTGATATGAATGACAAAAGACAAGTGTCAAAAGAAAGAGGGGAGAAGGTAAATTTGAACTGAATGCATAAAGATTGGAATCTACTCACGTTAAGCATTCATTTTCTTACTATTATTTAATTATTGATTTAAGTTTTAAAAACATCTATATTTTAATCTGTTAAAAAAACAACAAAAGGGTTGTAATCCATACTTGAATGGTATGAATTAGTATTCGAGCTCCAACTCCATATACTGTGTAGTCATGACTCATTCCTAAAGAATTTGCTGTTTTCTGGGAGATACAAATTGGTCCTTTTTCAGATTCCTGCAGCTTAGAGTTCAGGCTATTTCTTCCATATCTGTGTGTAAATGCCCAGTTTTGAAGTTAAAACAGTTCATTCTCTTTGAAAAAAAAGTAGTAGGATAGGTGAAGTTTCAACAGTAATCATTTTTCAATTCATTTTTTTTTCTAAGAATATTTTACTACACATTAGATTTAGGTCATTATGGAGTTTTAAACTCTTCATTAAGCTACGGATATCATTTGTAGGCATTTCTCTATTTTATGTCCTGCAAAACAAGAGTTTATTACATGTATGTATTCATTTCTATGACATTTTCCAAATTGACTTAGAGGCTTCAATTTTTTGTCTTGGAATTTTGCTTTAGACTTCTTTTAGTGATACGTGCAAAATGCATTTTGTTTTTCAATCTGACTGCGAACTTTTTTCCCCTAAAAACATTCACTTTATCTTGGTGTTGCAAATGAACTGGGAACTCTTTGGAAATAGATGGAAATGTAGAAGAGTTCACAATTTGCCACAATCAATAGAAACCCAAGCAGTGAGTACTTAGTATTTTAAGCTTTTGTTCTTTTATGCACCAATTTATTAAAAAATAATGAAAAGTTACAATAGTAACTGTTGGAAGTTTGTACTTTGGGAGCAGATAAAAGGGGCAAATGTATCCCAAATTAATGATAGGGGTGAGCGTCTCATAGGTTTGCTAGTGATTTTATTAGAGAACTACAGGTATAATCGAAAAAAAGGGAAGTACTTAAGTTATGTTTTGAATGGAAGTGGTGCCATTTTACTTACTTGTGGTGATGAAGTTAGATATCTAAATTTCAAACATGATACAGTAGAAGAAAGCAAAGAAATTTGAGAACCACAGGAGTTCTGAACTAGGTACTCTTCCTTTAGGACTCTGAAAAACCTAAAAAATATAAATGCTCTATATGTTCAAGAAACTTGCACTGAATTTAAATGTCTCTCTTTGTCTTTCAGTTAGCAATTGACTATGGGATTAAATTCTTGGAGACAAGCGCAAAATCCAGTACGAATGTAGAAGAGGTGAGAAGGAATTTTTTGGTGACTTATTACGTAGTAGCATTAGTGTCTTAGGTGCCTGTGTTCAAGCAACTCTCCAAGCCTTGATATTTTTCTGACTTAGTGAATGCCTTGTGGGAAATCCACTTCCATTCTGTAAACGTTTATGCTTCTGACTTTTATGTGGATCCTTGTTGTTGGATTTCTAACACCCGTCCTCCACATGGGATATATTAGATTGCTCAATTAAGAGTCACTGAACAGGGCTTCCCTGGTGGCACAGTGGTTAAGAATCTGCCTGCCAGTGCAGGGAACACGGGATCGAGCCCTGGTCTAGGAAGATCCCATGTGCTGTGGAGTAACTACTGAGCCCTCGGGCCACAACTACTGAGCCCGCGGGCCACAATTACTGAAGCCCGCGTGCCTAGAGCCCATGCTCCTCAACAAGAGAAGCCACTGCAATGAGAAGCCTGCAAAGAGTAACCCCCACTCGCTGCAACTAGAGAAAGCCCGCGTGCAGCAACGAAGACCCAACACAGCCAAAAAAAACCCCCAAAATGGTCACTGAACAGAAGATGGAAGTTCAGGTTAAGTTCAGTTTTGCCCTTTGTTTGGGAAGCTGGAAATCCTTCTCTGGCCGACCAAGCACACTGTCCTCTGCTCATTTATCATTGTCCATGTCATCCTACAGTAGCGTGTAGCACAGAGTCTTAATTACTTTCATGTCTGCACTCTCTCAAGAGAGAATTAAACTGTTAGCTTATTGAACAGATTCCCTTAGTGTCCATGTTTGAAGTCGATTAAGCATGATACATTTTAACACTATGGCATTAAGTAGAAATAAGAAAGTGTGTTTATCAGAGAGTAGTTTTAATAAGTTTTCAGTAAGTTAACTGTTAAGACCAAATTATCTAAGGTCTTCTAAGAATAGATTTTCTTTACCAAGCGCAGAGTTGTTGATAATATTTTCTTTTTTAAAAACATTTTAAAAACTGATCATAAAAATAATACATGTACTATGTGTTAATACACATAATTTATTTAACAATAAAACTGATGGTTTCATAAACATTTAATTTCTCAAGCTATTCATTCTTCACCATGACATATGGCTAAAAATTGAGACTTAAGTGACTCGACTAGTGGACACTGATCAGAACATTTTCTTTCTTTTAAATAACTAACAGTCATTTTTTCAGGTTGGCTAATGGGTGTTAGGAAACAGGAAGCCTCTACTGATTTATTTACTCAACCATAGATATGCAGAAAAATGCTTCCTTCTGCTTGCTACAAAAGGATTTCCTTTCATCAGAAAGAGGGGAGCCTCTTCAGTCAGGTTTAATGGTGGAGACAGGAGAAAACCTTGCTCACTGAGATGGCCCACATAGGATTGCTGCCACAGAATGAGCTCTGTACCCTGGCTTAATGGAGCAGGCTTCGGTCTCTGTTAGTCCTTAGCCCTGATCATACCTGTGACTTAGAGAGAGTATTGAGTTGGGAATTCCCTGGTCAGGGAGCTAAAATCCTGCAAGCCGCTCGGTGTGGCCAAAAAAAAAAAGAGAGAAGAGAGCATTGAGCTATGGAAATATAGACCTGGGGATTGCCCAAGCTGCTTATTCTGGCCAGGTAGTCTGCAGAAGTTAGCAGATTTCCCGGGGCTTTAACTTAGCCTCAAAAACTGAGATGGGCTTACTTAGAAACTTTGACTCACAGGTGACCAGTGTGACAATGAGACACTGACAATGAGTGATAATAGTAGTTATCATATTGCTTCTTTTTGACTGGTTTAATAATAATCCTTTTGCTGAACATTTTTGGGGGGCATTAGGAGTGATTGGGAACAGACTGACATACCAGTGGGTTTAGCATGGAGACAACTGAGGAAGCCTTAAGAGTCATGTAGAAACAAAGTAGGGATGATAGTTTTTTTAAAATTATTAATTAATTTATTTATTTTTGGCTGCGTCAGGTCTTAGTTGCAGCACAGGGGATCTTTCGTTGCAGCAGGCAGGCTCTTCATTGCGGCAGTTGGGCTTCTCTCTAGTTGTGGCACGCGGGCTCCAGAGTGCACGGGCTCAATAGTTGCGGCTCATGGGCTCTGTAGTTGTGGCACACAGGCTCTCTACTTGTGGTGCACGGGCTTAGTTGCCCTGAGGCATATGGGATCTTAGTTCCCCGACCAGGGATTGAACCCCTGTCCTCTGCATTGGAAGGCGGATTCTTAACCACTGGACCACCAGGGAAGTCCCAGGGATGATAGGTTTTAAAAACGTTTGGCTTGGGTTTGGGTCAAGAGGCGCTAGGCATAAAATGCCAGTGAGATTTGTCCTGCTTCTATTTCACTGATTTCCACAGTGGGGAATTTAGCTGAGCTGTAGAAACTGTTGGGATTTTGGATTGTTGCGACACGGGAGGTTATATATTCTCAGGCATAAGAGTGAAAGCAATTTGAAAGAGAGGAGGTTGGGAATAAAAGGTGGAGATTTTTGTGAAAACAAATTTTAGAGCTATAGGGTAATTCATAATTATTCCTTCAGTTATCAAACAGATATTCAGCATCTCCTAGACCAGGAACTGTGCCCCACTCTGGGGATGCCCAGGAGCTTTAGAGCCTCTGCCTCCCAAGTGATCTTATTATACCCATAATTCAACAAGTGTCATATTAGGAACTTGTGCCAGATGTTATGTGCAGAAAATATTTGATGAATGACAGTTTGATTACACTGGAAAACCTTTATGATATGATAAATGAAAAGTAAGTTACAGTAGTCATGTGTCTACTGTGATTGCAATTATGTTCTTTTCTCAATTAAAAACCTCAAATTAATATATTTATATTTTATAATAAAATAATAAAAAAAGGCTACATTTCTATTTTAAAAGATATTATAAACATATAATAATGAAATCTTTGGTTTACCTTTAGGCATTTTTTACACTTGCACGGGATATAATGACAAAACTCAACAGAAAAATGGTTTGTATGACATATAATTTTTATTTTCCTTATGCTGTTTTTAAATTTGTTTTCTTATTTGTGTTGTTTATTTATTTAATTAAAGGGATAGGCCTGATTATAATATATTCACATTAACCCGTTTTCTCCCTGACTTACATTTTCACCCGCTTAAACTTTGATTCTTATTTCTGTTTCTTCAAATTTCTTATTTCAGAGCTGCAGTTGTTTCAGTTCTTTCCTCTGGCTCTTTAAGTGGTCTTTATTTTTATTATTTTTTTAACATCTTTATTGGAGTATAATTGCTTTACAATGGTGTGTTAGTTTCTGCTTTATAACAAAGTGAATCAGCTATACATATACATATATCCCCATTAAGTGGTCTTTAATTGAATTTTGATCAGAATAATTAAAGTAATAGTGGCAAAATTAAACTTTTTATCTCTCTATATATCAGTATATAATTATGATCTCAAAGTCGCTGAAGTTTGCTTAAATTTGAAACAATCTCAGTGATGAATCATTACGACGTCCCGGAAAGTTTGGTTTAACCTGAATCTTGCATATAATTGTATACCTTATGTTACCAACTCTTCTTACCTCCAAGAAAGGGGTTGCCTGTACCAGTATCTTAACATTGTTTCCATTATTACCCTTGAAACTTTATACTCTTTTGGTTATAATTTTTTTGAACTGGACTTAGGAACTTCCTAATATGTGGTTAATATATTAGGTGCTAGCCTTAAAATATTTTTCCTATATTAACCCACCGTTTCCAAAGAAACAGACAACATCAGAGCTTAACTAGTTCCCTTCCTAATTAACAACACTACTGAGGACACATTTATGGCATAGTTAGATATTTTTTTATTTCTTAGGTAATTGGGCTGAAACCATGAAACTTTGATTTCCTTGCTAACTCCATCTTCTGTTTTTTTTAGAATGACAGCAATTCATCAGGGGCAGGTGGACCAGTGAAAATAACAGAAAACCGATCAAAGAAGACCAGTTTCTTCCGTTGTTCGCTACTTTGATGAACTCTTTCTGAGAGACTGCAGCACACCTAGAGGACCCTTTCCTGCTTCTCTGAAAGCACAGGTCACCCAGCCTCAGAATCATCCTGTCTGGCTGCTACTGAGAGCACCGCTGAACCTAGACCTAGATTCTGCACACAGAATGTGCAGTGGATTCCAATCTCATGGCCCATCAAGATAACAGGCTTCTTCTTTCAAACGTGGAAACAATGAAGTGGAGACACGTGCAGGACTTAACTTGTTTTTCCTCTGTTTTACTGCGTGTTGCAGAAGCTGCTATCTTTTTCTTTTTCACTTTGCACATCAGTTGTTAGCCTTTCCTTGTTACAGCACAATCTGAGATTCATATCTGCACACTTCTGTCTGATGAGGTTCTAGACAAATTTGCATTCGGGAATGTTTAAAAAAAGAGTAGAACATTTAAAGCAGAGGTTAATATACGAAAATTATAGCATATCTGGTTAGGTTCATATGGCCAAATGTTATTGCATTGATAGCATTTATTTAAGGGCTCTGATTTTCTTAAATAAAAGAGTCATTAAATTCTGATAAAATTTATCTTAAAAATTCATAAAAATGCCCATCTGTTCATCAAAGGCCACAGTTTCTTTATTTCTTCAGATTGTTTAGAGTTTTGCTTCATTCCTGACTTTTTTGCCAGAGAGTCTGGGTAGCTGAATAAATCACTTTTTCAGGTGATTTATTGATTACCTCTGCCTAATCTATTGACACTGCATTTGGAAATCCCTTTAATGTCGCTTTTCTTGAGTTTTGTATTTGTTCTTCTTTCCTATGTTTGACCTATTATAATCACTCACCTAAAACATAACATATTGAACATTGTTGTCTGTTTCTAAGTGTAAGCTTCTTAAACTGAAATTTTACATAGACAGACACACTATTTAGGGTTTTATTTCAGCATCTAATTGTTGTTCTGTCACATCAGCAAACATAATATATTTTGTCTTAGATTCACTCCTTAGCTGTTGGTTTAGTAGTAATGCCCAATTCTTATCATAATCCCTGTCTACAAGAATTAACAAGAGTTATATTTAGACTTAGTTCACAGAACGCTTACCTATAGGGATAGAGATTAATTTGTGGATATAAATTTCATAGAGATAGCTCTTGGTAATGGTGAAAATAATGATTTTTTTTAAATTTGGGCGTTTTTTAAAAAAATAAGATTAATTAGACCTAGTGCAGCCTCTAGGAAAAGTCTTGCCTTTTCATTAGAGCAAATATGAGCGTGGTTTCAGTTTTACAACAGCTGTTGTTGAATGTGTAGAACCCAGTTCCATCCGTTCAGGTGCATTGTTATAGAACCTGGTCCAGCCATTTGGACCAAAGCCAACCAAAAAACTTAGCTGCCTTTCTCACCAAACACTGGTACTGGTATGCCTTTTGTAGATGAAACCGTCACATGAGAAAAAAAGGTATTTAGTGTTAAAGTGCCAAATTCATTGTTGTTATTCTAGCCTTCAGTGTCATAACACAGAAGGGAGTAATAAAGAGGTGATTAGGAAATAATAATTATTCTTCCTGTTTGGCCTGTTTTGTTTCACAAAGGTTACCATGATGCTTGATAGTTAAGTCTGGGAGATGAAAGTGGAAATGGATTGCTTGTTACCGCAGAGAATTCTGCTTCAAATTAAGATGTATCATTAGAATGCTTGGACCAGTCAACCTTTACTACTTGTTTGAAAACTTATGCACAATTTAGTGGCAGGAAATATATACCAGAGCTATTTTTGATGGGTTCACTAAATTTATTGTTCACAAATTTCAGTCTCCTTGATTTTTTCTTTCTTTCTTTTTTTTTTTGTACTTACTTATAGGCTTAAAGGCACCAGTTGGTGTCCCAGTAAAATCAGTAGTTCCTTGATCAAAAGTTGACTGTAAGTCTACCATCTTAAAATTAGATAGATTTCTGGAACAAAAAAGATAATTTCTTAGAAACATCTTGTATTCATTGATTTTCAGAAAAAGATCCCAGCAGTTAAGCTTTCTGGATGGTAACAAGGTAATTTCTAAAAGGCAAGTGCTATGACACCATGTATGAATGTAACTCTCTTAGTAATTTACCTCCAACTCTTTGGTGTCTTAACACTTTGGTTTATATCTCAGGGGTTGTCTGCAAACCAAAACTGACATATTCTGTGGTTAGCCTTTTTTTTTTTTTAAACAGAATGCTTTGCTTTTGTTTTTTTTCCCTCTCTCTTCTGTTGTCTCATATGGGTTAATAACTAGTCTCCATGAACTTCCCTTTGAAAGAGCCTATAAAAGTTAGATGAGTCTAAAAGTGTTCTTTGAAGTAGCAGCAAACTGGGGGTATATACTGTTATATAGAAATAAATTGTCCTTGCTATTTTCTTACATTTAGCTTTGCTAAATTGTATATAATTTGAGCTAAGACCATAGGAGATTCACTTTCTGCATGGTAAAATGCCCTAATAAATATTCCACTTTGCTTAATAATGTACATATAGTGCATTATTTTTTCTATTTGTAGATGAATTTAGTGGCAGATAATTGTCTGTTCCCTGCTGAAATCTAGTTTTGTGTGAACATTTTTGTGGTTTTATGGATAAAGGTACATGAAGGTTTATTGCAGCAGTATTAGTGGTTCAGTGGCTGCATTTTATTATCAGTGTGCTAATTTTTGACAATGATTGGATTAGATCTTTTCAAATGGAGTCTGAGGGTATCAGACAATGAAAATGTGCTGTAACTAAGTAGCATGTAAATCAGTTGATTGTAAAGCGTTTCACTGGGAACTTATTTTAGCTATATTTTACTTCAGACAGATTATGAGAAAATAATCCACCTGTGCATCAGTTAGGAGGTGCTGCAGGGTTTCTTACTATTTACATGAACATTTTGTGCAGTCTTTGTTATAAATTTTCAGAAGACTATACTCTTTACTTTGAAGGACTATTTTTTAATTATACCTCATTTAGCTAACTAGTATTCTAATACCTAGTAGAAAAACAGTGAGCCAGTCTTTAAGTATCCAACACAATATAGACTATATGTTTTGTTTTGAACTAAAGGCATCATTGGAAAAAGTAGCAGATAGTTTAGGATAGAACATACATGTCATATCCAGTAGCGCAAAAAAAGTATTATCTTCCTGTCTCCATTAATAAATTTAGCTGTGCAATATAGATAAATGTTTGCAGAAATTTCTAAATAAGAGATTATAACTCCATTTTACAGGTTCTGAATGCTGAGAATCTGTATTAAGGCTTATAGTTTTTCCTGTGAACAGTAAGTGATACGTGTAAGCAGACTTCCTTTCCTAGTTCATGACTTAGATTTCTTTATAAATTTAGTTCTTAATCTTTAAAGATGAGCTTCTAAGCTTAGAATTTTAAAATAGCATTTCATTATGTTGGTTTACTTTTCTCTGATTTTAAGCACTCATTTCTGCTGTCAGATTTTTTATAATTTTTCTTTTAACAGAAAGGACATTCCTTTTTCCTTCTTGTTATATCCAAAGAAGGGGGTGGGGGAATGTCTAAAAATGAAATTCCTTGTCCTAGAGGGACCTAGATGGACAGGATATACTAGTAAAATTTCAAATGCTAGCACAATTTTACAGTAGAATTGGTCTTTTTTCAGACTGATAAAATTAATGGGCGTCATGTTCAGTATAAAAAAATCTAAATGAAATTTACAGAAATGAAAATTAGCAAACAATTAGGGATATTTTCAAATTTTACTTCATTTTTTGAAATGCTTGTGCCATATGCAATTGCATTTCTTATTGCCAAGAACTAATAGAACTTCTTGTTTTATTTCTTACCTTTTTTTAAAATGTGAATTTAATTATAATTCATTCCTATGGCCTTATATATGGGTTTTGTTTATTTGCAGCTGACACTGTCCCTTTAAAGAAAAATACTGTAAACTATTTGACTAAAATCATGCTCTAATGGGAAATATCCATTTTTTCCATAGAATCATCCTACTGTAAGTTTCAGCATATTTTACTTTTGCTCCAATGGCTTAATGTGAAAAAGCTCCTGCAGATAAAGTGGACCTGTCATGTTGTTAATCTTGTTTAAGCCAATTCATTAACTGTGTACTGATAATGATGCTGTGTTTTTTTTAAGAAAAAATGGATTTTATTCCAGGTGAACTTTTTTTTACAATAATGTTCGTCTAAAATAAAAACTACATAATGAAAATACTTACGTCTCTCTGAAATGGATTGCACATTTTAAAAATGTTTCTTCTAATTTGCTAAGTGTGTGTCTCAAACCACGGTAGACTTGAGATATTTTAGCAAACTTTACATCTTACTTCGAGTTCTTCTTGGTTTTTTGTAGGGAAATTTTATTTATTTATTAACTGAAGTGTAGTTGATTTACAATGTCATGCTAGTTCCAGGTATACAGCACAGTGATTCAGTGATATATTTTTCTTTCAGATTATTTTCCCTTACAGATTATTACAAGATATTGAGTATAGTCCCCTGTGCTGTACAGTAGGTCCTTGTTGGTTATCTATTTTATATATTTTAGTATGTATGTGTTAATGCCAGCCTCCTAATTTATCCCTCCCCCCCCCCAGAGTTCCTTAAAGACTGAGAAAAATGGCCAGAGCTCCTGCTCATTCTTCATTCAGCATACATTGAGGTTATTTTGTTATAGAACTGCAGCCTTAAATTGATCGTCCTTCCCTTCTTAGTCCTTGCGTGTTTAGTTTCTGTTGTTTTCACTTTCAAATAACACAATTGGATGTCGATGTTCTGCCAGCGTTCTACCCCTGGGCTGGTGCATGTTCCCGGTAGCTTTAGCCGTTCATCCCCAGAACCATTTTGAACCTTCACAATTCCTCTCAAGCTTATTTTCCTTTCACTCTTTTTTTTTTTTTCTTAAAGGTCAAGTCTTTATTTATTTTTGGCTGCGTTGGGTTTTCGTTGCTGCGTGTGGACTTCCTCTAGTTGCAGCGAGCGGGGGCTACTCTTCATTGTGGTGCACGGGCTTCTCATTGCTGTGGCTTCTCTTGTGGAGCACGGGCTGTAGGTGCGTGGGCTTCAGTAGTTGATTTTAGCCTGGTAAGACTCATTTCATAATTCTGACCTCCAGAACTATAAGAGAGTAAATTTGTGTTGCTTTAAGCCATTAAATTTGTGGTAATTTGTTTACAGCAACGATAGGAAACTAATACAGTTTTCACATTTGTATCTCTAGCCCCAGCCTCTTTCCAGAGGGCCAGACTTCAGTTGATCCGCCTACTGGACACCTCCCCTTGAATCTGCTACAGGTACATCAAACAACATGTCTGAAACTCCAACTCAACTCTCCATCTTTCCTCCTTCTCCAGCAATTCCCACCAACAACTCTAAATCCCAAGAGGAGAAACCTATTCTTTCTCTTCTTCTCTCCATCTTGATAGCACCATCATCTACCCAGATCCCCAAACAGTTAATCAACCTCCTAACTCCTTACTCTCTAATCTATCTCCTTGCCCATTATTTTTGCCTCTTTGTTCAGGCCTCCTTATCTTTTGCCTAGATTTCTGCAACCTCTCCTAACCAGTCTTCCAGTCTCTAATCTTATTTTCCTCCAATACAGTTTTCACAGTGCTGACAGGTTTTTAAAACTGAAGTCTTACACCCCTGCCAAATTTAATCCTCATAACCTTGGGAAAAAAAAAAACTAAACTCTGTAGCCTGGCAAAGTCCTTTGCGATCCCCACATCTTTCTTTCCTGCCTTAGATTTTGTCACTCTTTAACTCATATGTACCTTTTGAACCGCGCCAGTAATTGCATTTCCTGGAACATAACATGCTTTGTCATTCCTTTCCTTATGCTGCTTCTTCTGCGGACTCCCTGCCCCTTGTCTAACTTCTCCTTATCTTTCAGTAACTTCTACTTATCTTCATTCAGTAAGGGTTTCTCTGGAAAGACTTCAGCCACAACCCATCCCTGGTTAGGAACGCCCTCCTGTGTCTGCCCAAAGTGTCACTCACTACCCTGGATTCAAATCATCTGTTTACTTTCCTTCCCCACTAGACTCTAAGCTCTTGTAAGGTGGGGAGTCTTTGGTTTTTGTAATCACAGTATCAGGCAAAGAGCCTGGCACATAGTATGTGTTTAATAAATGTCGAAAGAATCAGTGAACTTCAGTAGTCATCACAATCAACACGTTGCTGAAGAAAGCTAAGTGTAATTTAGGAGCTGTTTGGTTCTCCATTTACTTGTAATTTGAAGAAAGAATGGAAGTAAATTCATCAGTGCCTCGGTAAGTTTGGCAATAAAAAGAGAAGCTTCATTATCTGGTTTTTATTCTAGCCTTCATCTTACACTATTTTAGTCTTTGTTATATATCTTACACTCTTTTATCCTTTATTAAATACAGAAGAATTTTCTTTTAATAAGATAAATCACCCAGAATGCTCTTTATGTATTGATAAATTGAGTAAACCCTCTCTTCCCCTTTCTTCATGTTTTCTACTCTCAAAATTTAGGTTTTTCAATATAGTTCCAGGGATATATGAGGATGCCCCCATAGCAAGTGTGGATGAAAAATGTCACATGCCATATCAGTAAACAAAGGATGCTGCGACCATCAAGCCCTCAGCCACTGCAGCTGCCCCCCAAAACTGCACCCAGACGGGACTCAGGATGAAGAAAAGCAGGATCCTGACTCTAGATAGCTAAGGTGCATATCAAAGGAATGTTTTCAATGAGCCAAGACTCTTGCATCTTCCCACACATAGAAGAGTGCTAAATTCATTAACTTGAGATGTCTGGTTTTTCTTTAATTAACCCAGTAATCATCAGCGCTTCTAACCGCTGGGTTTTGTTTTTGTTTTCAAAACTCCTGTATATCTGGCTCCTCCCTTTGGCTCTTTAGAGCAGTCCCGAGCCCTCAGCAAGTCGGCCGAATAAAACATAATTCTCAACTTTTAGGTTGTGCATTTTTTTCAGTCAGTACAAGTAAAATTAATTAATATTAATTAATTTTAGAATATATATACCTTTCCAGAAGTCATCACCCTTGATTTTTTCCCTCCCTCACTCCATGTAGCTCATCATGTCATTAAATTTTGTTTGCACAGTTCCTAAATCTCTTCAGTCTTTCTGCTTCTCTCCAGACTCCTGCTGTTTCCCTGATTCATCTGCAGATGCCAAAGACCTCTTATCTGAAATCCCATTTTCCATTTTCTTTACAAAGGAGATCTGAGCCTGTCACTCCCTTGGATAAACTCAGGACTTGAGGTAAACTCTAACCTGCTGGCCTTTTCTGTCTTATCTCTCCTCACACTGAGAGGACATCCTGAACTACTTTCTGTCCCTCAGAAATGCCCTGCTTTCTTTCACTTTGAGGCCTTTCCACTTGTCCTTCCATTTCTCCCCTACTTCCTAGCTTTGCTAACTCCAAAGCTGAGACCTGAATGAGTGGGTGTCATCTTTTTTAGCAACAGCTCACAAGTTTGGATTGGCTGTCCTTCCCCCTTCCTGTATATCCTCATAACCCCTCTGCTTGCCTGTCTGGCTTCTCCACTAGACTGTAAGCTCAGTGGAGACAGGAGCACAACTGTTTCATTGGTGTACTCCCAATCCCTAGCATCTTGCCTGATACTTCACACTCACGCAGCATGCATTTTGAATGAATGAATAAATGGTTGAGTATAAATCTATCAGCACTATCAGAAAATAAAGCTCAAGTGAATTCATTAGTATATTGTGAATTACTGGTAGGCATGTCCAAGCCTTATTGGATAAATTGCTAAAATGTGGTATTGCTTTTTGCACCCTCCCACTCCTCCAGGTGCATACCCAGCAGTCGATATCCTTATCCATAGTGTGTGCCAGCCTCTTTCCCCCAGGCACCTTTTAGAGATTTAACTCCCACCCTCACTTAGTATGTTTTCAAGTCTTTGGAGAAAACTCATAGTAAGTTCATAAAAACTTAAGGAGTCAATGGCACTGCTTCTTAGCCTCACATCCCTCACTTGTAAAAGAATTGTGGAAATCAGTGTAAAAGTGCTTTTTAAACAGCCATACATCATATAAATGTAATTCAGAGAAAACTTGAAATAAGTGTTTCTAGTAAATAACCATGAATGCTGAAGAAGTCTACCTTATTGGTGATTTTGACAGTTTGGTCTAGTTATTTCCTTTTCTATTTTATTCCAACAGACATCAGTTAAAGATGTCTTCATAGATAGGGGGGCAGAGTCATTACATTTTGCATTGCCGTCCCATTTTTTAACTGGACTTGGGGACTAAAATTGAACTGAGATATGGTCAAGATAACATAAGTGCAAATTCCCCCAATTTATAGCTCTGCATGTTGAGTTGTCTACTTCCAAAGTATTTGAGGCACCTTTAATGGAGACACAGATCTTGGTTAAAATCAGGATAGTCAAATCAAAATAGGGATAAAAGAATAAGCCATATTCTGAAGTCATGGCAGTAATTGTAATTTAAAAAAAGAATAGTTGCTACAACTGACTATTAAATTTAGCTCCAAGCTTCCTGGGAATTAAGATAAAGCCTGAATATGATGAGTTAGCTCTTCAAGCTGAGCATATGCATTTGTCAGGAGAAACAAAACTTTTTTCTAGCCCTGAACTCAAACAGTAAATTAGAGATATTGAATAATGATGATGAAATAGTTTATGAAATATGCAAGAAAAAATGTAGATGGCCATTTTGCTACCCAAAAAATGGGGTTCGCCTCTTGGTGGGTGTCGAGCCAAAAGACACAACCAAGCCAAAGATCAGGAGAAGGAAGGATTTATTACTTGCAGCAAGTAAGGAGCACACTGGGGATCTTTCCCAAAGAAGTGTCTCCCCAAACAGCAAAACTGGGGAAGTTTTAAGCTAAGGGTACATGCATATTTATGTAGGCGCTTGAGCAGAGGAGAATTCAGCATAGGATTGAGGCAAAGGTTGACAGAGTCCAAGCTTTAGTTGATTGAAGTCACAAGGGTCAGAAAAGGTCAACATCATCACCCCTTAGGTTCCAGTTGATGTGGTGGTTGAGGCTTCAGGCTAATCTTTACCATTGAAACAGAGCTGGGAGTCTTTATTACTGATATATTATCTTTGCTATTGTCACTTCTCTTGCCCAACAACAGTCCTACATTCTTTTGTTCCCGTAAGACTATTAATTACTAAGCCCTGTTCAAGGACAAGCATTGTGTCTAGGCTTAGATGACAAAATAGCTTAGGCCAGAAACAGGTTTTCTTATGTCAATGAAGCCATGCCTGGTTCTCTTTCTCTGGGGACCCCCTGTCCTATCTGCTTACAATTTCTTGTATTAAAAAAGCTTAATTTACACCAAGGATGTGAGTAAGATATGCCTCTGTGATGGCATTTCTGCATGGAGCTGAAGTAATATAATTGTATTTGACAAATTTGATTCAGGATAAAACCAGAAGAGTCTGTCTAATGGTGAGTCACTCTATCAGTTTCAACTGTTGTCTCAACCTGAGTTTTAACAGGTGATGGACAAGACATTTCAAAATGAAGAAAAATTCTGTGGAGTAATAGGAGAATATATATGTCTGTTTCAAATGGACAAAGGTGACATTTTACCATAAAAATTAAATACTTGTATTATCTGAAGGCCCATTTTTCAGAGGTGAGCTGCAAAAACATCTTCAGTCAGGTCCCAACTTTTGTCTTTTCAGTGTTGATTTCCAAGAGCTTTATTCACGATAGACATTAAAGAATAAGTAGGAATGGCTAACACTTACATAGGACTTACTGTGCAGGCACAATCCTCAAAATAACCCATGACGTATTATTATCCCCATTAGACATGGAGATAAATCTTAGATGTGAATGATTACGGAAATTAACCTTCTGGTTTTAACTTGTAAACCTTTCAGAAATTGTTTAATTAATATAAAATAGCAAATGTTCGTAAGTTCCACTTTTAAAATTATTTCATTCATTGAACAGATATTTAGTTCAGCACCTTCTTGCTGCTGCAAAAACAACAAAGAACAAAAAACAAAGACCCTGCCCTCCAGAAGTTTACATTTTAATGGGGGAGACAAATGAGCAAGTAAAAACTGAGCAGGGAGATGTTACTGTTATTACGGGGTGATCAAAGAATGCCTTCAAAAACAACTTTTAAAGACTTGGCGGGAGTGGGGTACAAATAAAACCAGCTCGCCAAAACAACCCCGAGATGGACAGCTTCTACTGTGAGTTATCGCCTGGGTCACTGCTCTCCCAGCTAGGGTTTTGTACATAGTTTCACGAAGTTCCCGCAACTATACAAATGGCATAATGTGCTTCAAAAAAAGACTCCTTTGTTTAGAAATGGAATCCTGCCTATGTCCTGCGCGGAGTTTTTCGTTAGCTGATCTGGACTCTTCCCCAGTTCTGGCTCCAAAGCGGGTTAGGGACCTCCCCTTCTCTTAGCCACCTCGTGGGCGGTGTCGTTGGCCTGATGGATGCGTACCAGTGGTGGTGGCGGGTGGGGGGGGGGCGGGGCGGCGCCAAAGCTCCTACCCTAAAGTCTCTAGCTACCGCCGCCTCTTTATCAGAAGCTGCTAAGTCTCCCGGGCTGAAGGCCCGGAGGTGAGCCCCGCCCCTCCCGCCCCTCCCGCCCCTCTCGCCCCTCCCGCCCCTCCCGCCCCTCCCGCCCCTCTCGCCCCTCCCGCCCCTCTCGCCCCTTCCGCCGCCGCCTCCTCCTCCCCACCTCCTCCCCCTCCCCCCTCCTCCTCCCCCCTCCTCCCCCCTCCTCCCCCCTCCTCCTCCTCCTCCTCCCCCCGCCCCCTCCGCCGCGCCCCGCCTCGCCCCCGCCTCCTCCGCCGCGCCCCGCCTCCTCCGCCGCGCCCCGCCTCTAGCCCCTCGGCCTGCCCCGCCCTCGCCGCGCGCTCTTCTCCGTTGTCGATCTGAGCCCCCGCGTCCCCGCTAGGCCCCCGCGCCGGCTTCTGCGGTAGCCATGACGGCGGCCGTTTTCTTCGGCTGCGCCTTCGTTGCCTTCGGGCCTGCGCTCGCCCTCTACATCTTTACCATCGCCACCGAGCCGTTGCGCATCATCTTCCTCATCATCGGGTAAGGCGGTTGCGCCGGGAAACCCGGACCTGGGCTCCCCTCCCCCGCCGGGGGTACCGGCGATACCTGGCGTCCTCACCAAACGGCTCGTCCTCGTTGGGCTTTGGAGCGGAGAACGGTTAGGAGGGGGGAGAGCGGAGACCCTACTCCCCTGGGACTCCTCGCCCTCCTCCGACGGTCGGCGAGAAAAGAACAAGAGCCCAGCGACCCCAGAGGGCGAGCTCTAGGGAAAGAGAGAACATCGTGGGTCTCAGAAAACCCTGACTCTTGGCTCCCGAGTTTTGCCTAGGGTCCGTGGGTGGGCGTTAGTGAGTCATACATTAAAACTGTATTTAAAAAATTGTGGATAACTTCAAATATCTATCTTTTATTTTTTTGGAGGGGGAGGTCCCTAGTTTCCCTCAGATTCTGATAGGCATCTGTAATCCCAAGCGAGTTAAGAGCCTTTAAGCACCTGGGGATCAGGTGCTTTAAAACATACCGATGCCCAACACCTACCCCTCCCTGAATCAACTGAATAGGAATGTCTAGGGGGTGGAATTCGGACTTTTTAAGAGCGTCCCAGGTGATTCAGGTGTGCGGCCAAACGGTAGAAACCTGTGAAAACTCCGCAGCACCTGTAGTACGTATCCTTGCAGGAGCTTGGTCAATACCGAACTCTGGTGGCGAATGAGATCATAATCCGTTTTCACCTGTCTGGCAGCTCTTATTGGAGCTCCCCTACGACCTTCTCCGCCACTGAGTCTCACTTGGCACCAAGAGAAACAGCCAGGCGAGGCCAGGCTGTTTTTTTGAGCTTCTCATCTCTCACAACTGTATTGAAAATGCTGCATCACACGTGTCATTTAAAAAACAATAGAGATTTGGGCAAGAGGTCTGTAAAGCTTGTTATAATCATTAAAATCCACAGGAATGTTGTAAAAACCAGGCCTGGAAGACTGATGTAGATCAGAGCACAAGCTTTCAACCTCTGGATTTTAAACCAATCGCTCTGTTAATAGAGATGTAGACATTTTCCTGGAAAAGACATTTGCACATCAATGGGCAAAGCTTTAATTAGGAAGCTTAGCAAATAACCAAGTTTCCAGACAGACAGTCTTTGGCAATTAGTCTGCAGATGTACTTACAAACAGCAGGGTCACTGAAAAAAGTGATTTTAAAGAAAAATCTCAAATTCTTCTTGGCCTGCATGTTTATTTCACCAGGGAAACTGCACCATTGATTAGGACCAGTTGGTTAAGAGCATCACTTCATGAACACTTTTTTTGTCAGGAAATCTCTTCCTTTGCAAGCAGGATTTTTTCTGCTTTTAAATCATTATTAGTCCTGTTCACTTGTAACTCCCCCCCCTCCCCAATTTTCAGAGCTTTCTTCTGGCTGGTGTCGCTGCTGCTTTCTTCCTTCATTTGGTTCATGGCAGCAACCCTTACTGATAACAAAGATGAACCAAGACAGAGAGATCTGCTGATCTTTGGAGTGTTAATCTCAGTCCTTATCCAAGAAATGTTCCGGTTTGCATATTATAAACTTTTAAAGTAAGTTAAATGCTTTACCTTTTTTCCCAGTTTTATTTGAATTATGATTTAGTAGTTTGAAACATTAATGTATTATTGTATTTGAAGATCCATGTCTTCCTACATAGTTCCAAGCCAAGGGATTGTACATTTCCAGCCTGAAAATATTGAGTATTTTAACTTGTGGACATTCATTCCTTCCTTCACTCGTTCAAAAAAATATGTCTTGAGAATTTGCTCAATGCCGTGCATACCCTAGGTACTGGGGATACATCATAATTAAAAGATAGCCTCATGGTGGTAATATTATAGTGGGAAGACATAGACAACAAATGAATAAACAAGAAAAGACATTGTATATTAAAAGATAGTAAGTGCCATGGAGAAAAATAAGCTAGAGAAATAGTCATTGGAACAAGAAGAACAAAAACTGTTACAGATCAGAATTTATACGCACTTCTCTTTGACATCACCTAAAATAGATAATTCTTATGGTGATTATGCCTGCCATTATTTTGACTGTATTAGGGAGGAACAGGGGTTCATTTTGTGATATGTCATTTGATTTCATGTCCAGAATAGAAAAATACATTAAAAAAAAAAAAAAGCCGTGGGCATGAGTTCCCTTTTTAGGCCAGAAAGTAGGTCATCTGTAGGATCCATCAGGATCTCACATGAAACCACTGTTTTGAAACACAGCTTGAGCTTGGAACCATATTTTCTTTCAGGTAGTCATGAGATTGGCTTTGATTATGTAGTAAGGCTTAGTTAAGGTGATAGAGTGATAAATAGAGTGCTATGTCTTCTCATCTCTGCAAATGAGATAATTAAAGCACTTTATGAATTTCATGGATGCAACCAAGACAGAACCTCAATAATATCTCTTATAATAGGCTTCTGATAATTTGTTCTTGCCAATATGCCAGGCCTTGTGTATTTTTTACTTGTTGCTTTTAATAACAGATATTGAAATTTAATAATGAAGCAATGTAAATCACAAGTAGAAAACCAGGAAGCCGTTGCTTAGAAGCAAAAGTCATATCTGAGAAAAAGTTTAAAAACGAAATTTCCATTAGTTCCTGGAAATATTAAGGAACAACAAATAAAAATCAAACATAACATTTCAGGTTCCATGGGAATACAATACCCTTAACAGATGGACATTCAGCTGTGGTTGAATGTTTCTGGTATGCAGCAGTTACTACTATTCCAAAATTTAATTTTAACTGTAGAATATATTAAGGTAATAAAAATCTCCTTCTTTCTGACCTCTGCCTTGCACAGGCAAATGCAGTCTCTGTCACACGGTTGTCATCTTGTCTCTTTCAAGGCTAAACATTCCTCATTTCTTCAGCTGGCCCTCAGGAGAGATGGATGTGGCTTCCAAACCTTTTCCCATCTCTGTTCTTTTATGTCAGTGGACACCCCTTTTTGTTGGTGCCTGGGATTTACCTGTGCCTGGAACCCAGCACAGTACCCTGCTGTGGTCGAAGCAGTGCAGAGAGCAGGGTCCTTCCCACCCTTGACAGGGCACTGTTCTCTTAACTCAGCCTCGGGTTGCACTGGATTTTCCTGTCTCCAACATCACTGGCTCATGTTGGTTTTGCATTTACTAATTTCAGTAGTTTTTCATAGATCAGGACGTGACTTTAATAACCCCTTAGGACTTGAGGTTGTAAAACCTCACTTACCTGGAGTGACTAAATGGGTATCTGCTGTTCTTCACTATTGTGTTTCTTCACGGTTTCCACCTGAAAAGCAACCCTTTATTGGCACTAACCTAAGGTTCCAAAGGACTACAAGCTGAACATGGGTTGCCTTTTTTTTTTTTGACTACGGCTGTGTGTCTGGTGGGATCTTAGTTCCTCCACCAGGGATTGAACCCGCGCCTTCGGCAGTGAAAGCACGGAGTCCTAACCACTGGACCACCTGGGAATTCCCCATGGGTGGCCTTTTTTTTTTTTTTTTTTTTTGGCTGCACCGAGAGGCATGTGGGATCTTAGTTCCCGACCAGGGATCGAACCTGCGCCTCTTGGAGTCTTAACTACTGGACCTCCAGGGAAGTCCCAGAGTTGCCATTTTCAATAGGGCAGTGAGGGCATAGGGCCACATGCAGGAGGAATTATGGCTATCAGTCTGCAGGCTCTCATGCCAGGAAGTTCACAGACGCCTCTTTGGCCTTCTGGGGAAACCATGTTTGCTTCTCTGAAAGGACATTTGGAGATTTGCAAACAAATAATAGGACAAACCTGTATTAACAGTTGCCTTTGTTTGCCTTTACAAAATGCATCTGCTACAAACCTTTGGAATATGGTACAGTATTTTCCTAGCACATTTTAGAATATTGGATGTTATGTAGTTACATGTTAAAACAAGTTTGAGAATTATTATGATATTTTATTCATGACTAACATTTATATAGATATATTTAAGTTGCTCTCTTAGGCTTTACTACATTCAAATATAGGAACTTCAGTTTAATCAATATTTTAACTATCTCCACTGCCAAAGTAGGTTTTGAACTTTTAAGTTTAAAGTACTGCCTCAGTCAGATTTTCACTATCTGAATTTGGTGCCAAGATTAAAAAGTGGAGAGCTTGCACCAGTTTTTTTACATATATGGAATTGAATCAAAGTATTTATCATTGTAGTCCAATATAAATTTATTTCATGGCTTAGGTCTTAGGACCAGTACTTCATCTTGAATGAATGAATTGTCACTTTCAGCCTAGCAAAGAGTTGCACTGTGAGAAATTGACATGTGGCCACATGTGATAGCCCTTTCTACGTTAATCAGAAGGAAAAAGAAAAATCCAAGTTATGGTCCTGCACATTGCCTAAAACATACATTAGAATTTTTTGGCTTGGATTGAAGCTTTTGTAATTTAGTTCAATTGTCTTATAATGCTGATACCATAAATATTTGGTAATTTGAGAAAATCATTTATAGAAAAAATAATAAGATAATCATTGCTATAATGTCTTAAAAGGCATAAGTCTATTTTAAAAATTTTCTAAAGTGGTGTATTTACTTTATATGCATATTCCTTGGTACTTTCTCTCTCTTACACACACGTATAAAGTGAATCAGAACAAACGAAAGCTGGTATGATTTATCATTTGTTTTTCAAAGTTTATATTTAAAAAATTGAGCTTTTTCTTTTTTGTTCTTGGAAACAATAATAAATGCAAACAAAGAATTTTCCACTTCAGTAAAATGGTCAGATTAAAATCACCGTCCCCCCCAAAAAAAATCACCGTCACTTACATTATCAGTTGTGTGATGTATCCGTCAGGAACACGGAAACTGATGGTGTTTTTTACTTTTTCACTTCCTAATGTTGGCCCTAGACCTTAAATTTATATCTTTAATATATTTGTGATAGCAGTACTTTGTTATACTAAATAGCAAAAATCTTTTATTCATTGCTGAGCAATTTATATAAAACAGAAATCCTCCAAAATTTATTGATTCTATTATACCATTATATCTGTTTGTTTATGGAAGTTATTGCTATTGTATAGGTCTCTAAGCATTCATTAGCCTTTAACAACATTCCTGTGACAGGTAAGTTTATTTAGGAAAATTGCACATTTCAGGTGGTTACTGCTCCAGAGAAAGAAGATGACAGTCACTTAAATTTTGGCTCATGTCCCTGCTACCAAATGATGCTTCCAAACGGAGAGCACTGAAATGGCAAATTGTTTCTTTTGAGTAAGACCTTTTTTTTTTTTTTTTGGCCGCATCGGGGATCTTAGTTCCCCGACCAGGGATTGAATCTGTGCCCCCTGCATTGGAAGCATGGAGTCTTAACTGCTGGACCGCCAGGGAAGTCCCAAAGACCTTCTTATGTTTATTACTATTTTGGTTGAATTCTGTGTTGCCTTAATGTAGTCAATAGTTATATTTATGTCATGAGATAGGCTCACTGTAGTGAATATACATACCTTAAAATTTAATTAACACAATACCCAGAATATAATTTCCATGTCCCGGTTAATTTTCTACTCTTAGAGTTAATTGAACTCATTTTTGTTTCAGCACTTGTTGAAAAATTCTTGTAAAATGTTTGGTTCCTTTATTGCTTTAATAAATATACTTTAAATATAATTTAAATATCCTTTGCATCAGGATTGTTGTTGCAGACTTTCTAGCCAACAAGGGGTAGCAATAGTGACAAGAGTGGAGCCGACCTGCCACAGTCCTCACACATTTGTGTGGGGTGCAGGGGCTCATAGTCAGCTGGCGAATTGTCCACGACAGAAGCATAGATATGATCACTCTGAAGATCATTTCTTATTGAGCAGTAGTCTAATGTTTCATTCAGGTATTCATTTATCTTCTTTTCTGAGGATAGCATTTTATTCTCCCCTGATTACTTCTCCCCTGAGGCCTGACTGGGGTTATGAAACAAATAATGTTTTCGAATCAGAAGACCATTTGATTAGGTATCCATATGAGAGTTCACACTGTCAGTGTTGTAGGATTTAAGAGTAAGGAGAGATGGGATGAATAATTATCAATCACTGGTAAAGGTGGCTTCTTTGAGCAATTGTTGCATGAACTAGACTTTGAAGAGTGAGCACCACTTACGTTCTAACGAGTGGAAGGTAGAAGGGAGAGTGGCAGAATAAGTCTAACCCAGGCGGAAATACAACAAAGTACCAAAGAAGTGGAATAGAAGATACAGTACTTTGGGAAGAGGAAAAATGCAGAGTGGTAGATGCCATATGATGTTGAATTAAATACTTCCTAAGCTTAGTCATAAGTATTGCTTTGTTTTGTATTATTAAACTCAATCCCTGATGGCTTGTTTATTATATTCTTCTTATTTTTCCTCCTCTTTGTGAATGTCAGATAAAAGGCAAAAGTTGGTTGGAAGTTTTGGTTGACTTTAGTTAATTGAAAACTTGCTGTGTTTGTTTAAATGGATTTTAGATTTAGAGTAAAATATCTTATGTGTTTTTCTGATATACTACTTAAAAAAATTATCTGTGTGGTTTTATTTTAGAAAATCCAGTGAGGGTTTGAAGAGTATAAACCCAGGTGAGAAAGCACCCTCTATGCGATTGCTGGCTTATGGTAAGTTAGAACTGCATAGCGTCTTAAAGATAAAAGATCAGACTTGACATAAAAGCCATCTTTATCTTTTAAATCTTTGTAGGTTTCAAGTAGTATTTTACTACCTCATTGGCCTATTGGTGTACATTGTTTATTTTTCTAGCTTTCCAGGGCCCTTATGTAAAGGAAAGTGATTGCAGGTGACCCTTATCTGTGTGTCCATTAAATATTAACCAGATTTGACAGTTAGGTTTTTTAACATGTATACCCTCTAGTTAACAATTTCTAAGTGATGTTATTGTTACCTTCTCTGGGTTGTTTCCATGACTTTGTCTGTACTGAGAGGACTCTTCATATTAATACAGTTAATACATCTTTGTATTTTTCTTTCAGAATTATGGTTTAAAGGTTGGATCCGGGTCCCTAAATTGAGTCACCCAGCTTGACCCAGGGATCCCTCTTTACAATACAGTCACCCCTCAAGCTCAGTTCCATCAAACTTAATTCTACAGATTCTGTTGTCATGAATTAAAGTCAGAGCTTCAGTATCGTATCCTTCTGTCTCGCCTGTCCCTTTGGAGCCTTGCTGGATCTCTTTCTCTCCTTTTTCCTTTCTCTGCTACATTTCACTGACCACTTCCTTTCCTCTTTTCTCCCCACTTCTCTCTCGGTTCATCATTTAGCCAAGTGCTTGCCTTTTCTGAGCCAGCTTTCTACTGCTTCTAACAGCATGTGCACCCTTTTTCCTTCAACAAAATAGTGTTCCTTAGACCTTGGGAATTTGATTTGAAGAGAAATCACAGCATGAGTAAGGTTTAACAGTGTTTTCCTTCCTCTTTAGTTTCTGGCTTGGGCTTTGGAATCATGAGTGGAGTATTTTCCTTTGTAAATACCCTGTCTGACTCCTTGGGACCGGGCACAGTGGGCATTCATGGAGACCCTCCCCAGTTCTTTCTGAATTCAGGTATGTGTCTGGTAGCTGTGAATGTTCAGATTTATGATCTAAATGATCATCCTTAGTGGAGTTCCCTGGCTTAGGAAATGAAGCGTATAGAAATTTATATCTTCTAAAGGCAAGATTCTGTTAGACACTGTGATGGAAAGGACCTAGGAAAATAAAAATTACAGTTAGAGGGGGCTTCTCTGGTGGCGCAGTGGTTGAGAGTCCGCCTGCCAATGCAGGGGACATGGGTTCGTGCCCCGGTCCGGGAAGATCCCACATGCCGCGGAGTGGCTGGGCCCGTGAGCCATGGCCACTGGGCCTGCGCGTCCGGAGCCTGTGCTCTGCAATGGGAGAGGCCACAACAGTGAGAGGCCCGCGTACCGAAAAAAAAAAAAAAGACAGTTAGAGCATTGTCGAATTTTAGAGTGGAACTAAGCTTGCATAAAATTTATTTTTCTGTTACTATACTAACAGTGTTGCTGTATAGCTGATATATTGTAAGTGAATTTTTATAGGCTATATGCTTTTTTTGTTTTTGTTTTTATTAGTTTATATTTCTCTTCACTGTAGCCCTAATCTTTAGTTCATTTGTCATCTTGGCCTCTTTTGGGAATGGGAAGTATAATTTAATCTTGAAATTGAGAGGAGAGAAAATAGTTCTTATTTAATGTGAGGTAATGTCATATATCTAAAAACATATATTTAAACATAAATATATTTAATTTTAACTGTAACAGTCCATCTTCCCTGTTCCTTAAGAACTGGGACTCCAGCAGGAACTTAGTCCCTTGTTCCTCCTCACTCCTCCCCCACAGGTAACTGTTGCCCTGATTTTGTGTTATAAAGTCCCTGGGTTAACCAGGTCTGAAAGTTAGGTTTTTAACATGTATCGATGTTTTACTTTGAAAGTAAAACCTGAAAGTTTTACCTTCATGTGTGTATCTGAAAAAAAAAGAAAATTTAATATTCTTGCTTTTGAACATTTAAAAATAAATTGTACTATATTTTTTTAAAAAAAGAAATTGAGAGGAAAAAAATAATAGATGAGTTGACCTTTATCCAAAGATGCAGGTAAAAGGACCAACCCATTTCAAACCGCTTTTCATCCACCAGATGAAAATTGTCCCCATGATGCAGTGGTTACACATTTGAGAGTTGGTAATATACATAATTAATATAAGATCTCTCCTAAATTACACAAGAAGAATCTTTTAAAAAATAGTTTCTAAAAACCCCACTGTATTTTTTTGTCTCCACAAGTTGTATTGTTGAAGTAAGTGACCCTATGCACAGATTCTTTTAATTAAATCATTATTAATTTATCATCTTATTAAGAATAAATAGAATCCTTTCAAAAAAATTTATCATCTTTACTAAAGTAATTTCTGTCTTCAAGGAGCTTATCTTGTAGAGGGAATAAGACCAAAAAAGTGATTAAGCATTTCAATGCAGTTTAACATAATAGAAAAGATATAAGGAGGTATGACCAAATTAAAAAAACAAATTGCTGCAGTAAAAACTTGAGAGACATGCTGCATGTTATCGTGATCCCCAATCCCAGTGGACCCTTGTTCATCATTTCAGTTCAGACCTTGGTATCTCCTGTCTAGATTACTACCATTAACTCCCACCCGGTTAGTCTTTCCTCAACACATTTTTCATGGGAATCCATCCTGTATACAGCCCCCCAAATGACTCGTCCCTGTACAAAAATGTATAAGGGCTTTTCAAGGCCTGCAAGTTATTCAGGGCCCTTCACGGCCGGCTACAAGTTAGAGGACAGGAAAGTATGTCAGTGGAATGGGTCCTACTTATTTAGTTGTGCCCCCAACATAGCAAATTATCTTCCTTTTAAACATTCCATAATTAGAATATTTCTGACAGTCTTAAAAAATGAACATAATAATGAGTATTCGATTTTTAGAACAACTGTAATATTAATGCTAAAATCTGTTAGCATCCAATATAAGTTAATAAAACATAACCAGGAGGGGGTGTTACTGCAGCAGTTTTCTATATTTTCTTAAATCAGTCTATTAGACTGCTACGTAAGCTTTTTTTTTTTTTGGTTCTCAAGTCTCCTAGTGGAACTTATTTTTCTACCAGATTCTGTCACTAGATGGCGCTAATTCCCTTTTGTGAGCTAGGCTGTTTTCATAAGATTGGCTTAAAATGATTCTTTTGGAAGAAAGTAAAAAATGTGCTAGCAATTTGGGGATTGTATTGTGATGTCTATAAATTCAAAGAAAATAAAGTGTTTTAATATCTTTAGCTAAGTTAGGAAGGCAGGCTGACCATGCTGTGGATGTGTACCTATAGAGTCAAGAATAGCTGTTACTTTATCATGTGCTAGAGTTTATTTGTTATAACATCATTCTTTGGAGCATAACCTTTGAATTAAACACTTAAGAAACTACTTATTGGGCCTCCCTGGTGGCGCAGTGGTTGAGAGTCCGCCTGCCGATGCAGGGGATACGGGTTCGTGCCCCGGTCTGGGAGGATCCCATATGCCGCGGAGCGGCTGGGCCCGTGAGCCATGGCCGCTGAGCCTGCGCGTCCGGAGCCTGTGCTCTGCAACGGGAGAGGCCACAACAGTGAGAGGCCCGCGTACGGAAAAAAAAAAAAAAAAAAAGAAACTACTTATTGCATTTAAAAATAATAACCCCAAATTTGCGTGTATTTGTGTTTATTGCATATATTATTTGTAACTGCTGCTGTTACCATGTACTTAGGCATGAGCTTCTTTTTAATTTTTCAGTTAAATAGTTTAACATACTCCATTATAAATGCCTAAGTAATAATCAGGAATATGGGGTATAATTAGTATGTCTATGTTAGTACAAGATGTACACTATATGATACCTGTATGTACATAGGTTTTCATGTGACAAGTCAGCATAGTTTACAAATTAAATGTATTATAAGTTAATTCTTTTTGTTTGTAGTTGTGTAGTAGGCTAACGTTAACTTTTATTAGAATCATTACTGTATCTTGGTTATTCTGTATAGAGGCAAGTTATAGGAATTGGAGTCTTAATTTTAAGTCTTACCCTGGCTCATTAATTTAGTATTTTGGGCAAGTCCATTTGATCATTTAATCACTCATTCCACAAATAATTAAGTATTTTTATTTAACAGCCCAGTTAATGTTTATATGTTCCACTCATAGCAGGGAATAAAGACAAACAGCTGATTACAACAAAGTGTGATAAATACTATGATGAGGAAGAGCCATGAGTGCACAAAAAAGCTGTAACCCCCTCGGGTGGTATTGTACTTCTCCTTTGGAGTACTTACCACATTTGGAATTAATTGATCAACTGTGTAGTTATTTGTTTATGTCTTTCTCCCCAGCTGGATGCTCAGCCATATAAGTGCAAGGACTGTCTGTCTTGTTCACTGCAGTATCCCCAGCACCTTGTGGAGTTCTTTGTTTCTAGATGAACTCATAAATATTTATTGAAAAAAAATGAAAGGCAGGGCTTCCCTGGTGGCACAGTGGTTGAGAGTCCGCCTGTCAATGCAGGGGACACGGGTTCGTGTCCCGGTCTGGGAAGATCCCACATGCCGCGGAGCAGCTGGGCCCGTGAGCCATGGCCGATGAGCCTGCGCGTCCAGAGCCTGTGCTCCGCAACGGGAGAGGCCACAGCAGTGAGAGGCCCGCATACTGCAAAAAAAAAAAAAAAAAGAAAGAAAAAGAAAGGCAATGCTTATGGAGGAAGAGCTATCTGAGTAGAGATTTAAAGGATGAATGGTAGGTGGCAGGCCAAGCAAGGTGGTTGTCAGGGAAGAATGTTCCAGGTAGAGGGAAGCAGTCTTCCTTGTAGTCCTGGAGGTTAGAAAGACATTGTTCACGGGGCACAGGAAATACTGGACTTCCATCTAACCCCTCAATTTCCTCATCTTTCAGCAGAGGCAAAAATAATACCTAGCTCAAGGTCGTAGAGAATGAAATGAAATTAGAGAGTATATATTTAAGTGCTCTATAAACTGTAAAATAGCCCAGGGGTAGAGAATTTGGTTCTCGAAATGAAGAATAGAATTTGGAGAAAGGATAGTTTCTCTAATTTATGTGGTATCTGGATTTATCACTCTGAATTGCCTCCCTTATGCTTTAGAAGAAAAATGTCTTTAGTACTCAGTAAGGATAGCTGATATTTTATTTTTAAAACTTCCCCAAACCATTCATTTGTATTGGGTTGGCCAAGAAGTTCGCTCGGTTAATGAATACATTGTTCAATGAAGTTCTTGGTGAAAATGAAAAATGTGTCTTTTATTTTTACTTGAAACTGAATGAACTCTTTGGCTAACCCAGTATTTTATTTTCTTAGCAGTGCTCTTATCTAGGTAAGGTTTTCAACTTTTCAGCCACTAAACCTTTTACTAGGAGAAATCAGTATGGGTCAGATCACATGTAGAGTATCGTGTTCAATTCTGAGCATTGTGATTTAATAGGAATACTGAAGAACTAAAGTTGGTATAGAAGAACATCGTTAGTATGGTGAAAGATCTACAAGCTGTATGATTGAAGGGAAGAGGAATATTGAGCTTGAAGAAAAATAAAAGTAAGGGGAATGTGGGAGATTTCATTTTTGTCCAAATTTGTCATTCTCCTGTAATAGAAGTATACATCCACACCCTTGCATTGACCTCATGCTGACTAGAACGTACTTCCCTACCCCTGACTTTGAGCTCAGCCCTGTGACACGAATTGGCCAAATAGTGAACGTAAGTCACTAATTGGATGTAAGTGGATGTAAGTCAGAGACATAAAAAGCACTTGCATGGTTGGTTCTGCCCTCTTGGGCTCTGATTATGTGCCAGAGAACATGCCCCCATAGTTAATGCCCCCTTAGCCTGGACCACCGAATGAACAAGTATAGAGCAGACCTGGGCCCAACCTGAAATGACAAGGCAAACCCAGCTGTACCAGCAGCCTGTAGCAGAGCTGTCCAGCTGACCCCAGCCTCACTTAATCAGCCAAAGCACAGTCAACCTCTAGACCAGTGAGCATGAGAATAAATCCTTGTTGTTGTAACCCAGTGAGTTTTTTTCATTCACTCATTATTTTCCCATAGTGTTTTAAGTATTGATATAATTTCTATAATACAATGTGGCAATTTGTTAAATGTTTAAACTTTTAAGTGAAAGCACTTTTCATGCAAGACTGTCTCAAATAGCTACCAATTCCAGAGAGGTAGAGAAACTATAGCATTGTTAATGATACAGAGAAAATGATCTGCAATAGAGCTTAATCTGCAATTCTTATCCTTTTCTGAATTTGTTAGAATCTTAATTTCTTATAATTATCACAACTGTCACTGCTTATGACACAAGGATGCTCCATATACTGTGTCATTGGTTTTGTCACCAAATATATATTTTCATTATATGTTTTCATTACATCAGTAGTGTAATAGTCTTTCCTTCAAGCTTCTCAAATAACTGAGAATGGAAAATTATACTTTTGGAATGTCTTTTCCCCAAACCTTGGCCTGTTACAGGCTCTAGTAGCCTATGATACATTATCAAGTGTACAGAGCCCAGGTAGCCATCTTTAGGCAGAGTGCAAACAGGCAGCTCATTGAATTGCTTCACAGAGTGACTGAAAGAATGACACAGGCTGTGGCTCTTCCACATGTGTTCTAGGTCACCTTCTGTGACACTGACATCTCTTTGCTCACATGGCTGGGTGGAGAGCCCCTGCTGACCCCTTTTCAGTTCAGGCAGCCTAATGCCTTGTGCTTCTCTCTCCCTTCAGGCCTTGTGTCATCTTCACATGTGAATTGGTCCTTATTTTCTTCATCCACTGCTGCCTTTAATTTTTGGTGGTTTCTTTTGTGTGTGTGTGTGTGTGTTTTCAGTGAATCTTACAGAGATTTTTTTCATAGTGTGATGAACAGGATAGTACCCTATAAAGATGATTTGCATTGGGAAAAGGTAATATTTTTTGAATACCATTCAGCATAGCATCTTCCTTCATTTAGCCCCATAGGAATATATGTTTACTCACTATACCCAACATTTATAATTTGAAAGGAGAAAAAATCCTGTCTTCAACTTTATTGATGAGCCTAGCCTTGCTCAGCAACCTCAGCTTGATCCTCTGCAGCTCCATGGCTGTGCTAGGAGGATGTGCTGGAGTCCCAGCATTTACTGAGTTGCTCCATGCGCGCTTCTCACCAAGGATGCTCGTCACTACTGGGGCCGCTCGTACCAGCTCACTCTTCTACCTCCCCTCAGCTCTGCTAAAGAGAATCACAGTGTGCACGTCAGTGCTGTGCATTGCACAATTTCTGGGGGAATCATTCATATTGTAACATGTTTCATTGGTGTACTCTGAGGTTTTCCAACACTATTCCTGGAACAGGTTTTAACTAAATTTCCCAAAACCACTTTTCTTACATGCATAGAAGTTTGGAAATCTTCATGGTTCTATGAAGGGATTAATCAAGGTTGAGGTTTATTTTAAGGCAGCGGTCCCCAACCTTTTTGGCACCAGGGACCGGTTTCAATCTTGAGAATGAAGTGCCTTGTTTCAGATGGTAGGCTGCTTTTCCATCTCTCAGGAGACTTTCTCCTTACATTCAGTGGAACAGTGATTTGCAATACTGCTGATTTACCAGCATTTCTGGAGGACAGAAGGCATGGATGGCATCTTTAAAGCAGGGTATCTCTGTGGTCTCCCTCATCTCAGTTGAAGCACTTCCATCCTTCCTGTTGCTCAGGCCCAAAACCTTGGGAGTAATTCCTGATTCTTCTGTTTTTCTCGTTACTCACATCTAATCCAACTGCAAATCTTACCTCCCACTTCCGTTTAAATCTCCATCCAAGTTCTTATGGGCTACCTTTTGCTTTATATATGGAGTCAGGCATGGATGTTTGAGAGACGCTTTGGAGCAAACTTTTAAAGAAAAGGTAAACCTGTTGGTGCTGAAACTACTCCAGGGCAGAGACAGACATGAGAAGGTCCTAGTTAATTTCGTGAAGTCTGTGAAGCATTAATACAAAGTAATAGAATCCTGAGAGCCCACACTCACTGAATTAGGGAATTGCACCCTAGGTTCCTGTGAGCACTGCCTTAGACCCCATGCTCCCAATGGCAGCTCTGGCCAGTGAGTTTGGCTTGGTTTGTTATGCAGCATTTTTGGGATAATAATTGACCTATAGAGAGAGTTTCAAGTATTTCTTAATGTGCCACTATGGAAAAAAAGAGTTGACTTTTGCTTCTTCCAAGGGCCTTCCTAGGCTTAATAATCAGGAGCTGGAGCAGGGTTCTCAACCTCGTTACTGTTGACTTTTGGGGTTCTTTTTTCGGGGGGGATCGTCTTGTGTACTGTAGGGTGTTCAGCAGCGTCCCTGGCTTCTATCCACCAGATGCCAGAAGCAGCCCACCCCCAGTGTGGCAACCAAAAATGTCTACAGACATTGACAAGTGACCTCTGGGGGCAAAATCCCCCCACTTGAGAATCACCGAGTTGAAAGACCAGATTTGGGTTCGCTTTTAGAGGGAACTTTCCCACAGTGACTGTTTTGATGAAATAAGCTCCTAAACTGGAAGTATTTGAAGTGGACCCTGTGGGATCTGCTTTTTCATTGCACAGGGGACTAGATCAGCAACTTCTAAGGGGCTTCCCAACACTGACTCTCCACACTGATGGGCTAATTGGGGGAGAGAATTTCATCATTCTTCACCATCTGCTAGGGGGACTGTAAATGTAACATTGCTTCCTTGGCAGTCTGTTCAGCTCATGAACATCCTTCAGGAGCATTTTCATAAATCTGAAATGATATTTTATATCATTATATTTGTTTATATTCAGATTGCTTTCAGGACATTTTCTTTTTGATCTGGTTGGTATTAAGGGACAGTACTATGCCTTTCTTATGGCTGTGTCATATGAGATGGTTTTCAAAATGTCTTATGTTATCTGGAGAATGTTACTTGCTTAGTAATATATGTACATCTACATTACAATAAACTAGGTCACAGAATCCTGTTACATTTTTTAAAGCAAAAATGTAAAGTTAAATCTTTATTGCAGGAAAGGCATTTTTAAAAACACTGGTTTAGTTCTGGGTCCTGAATTGGGCTAGGTCATTGGAGATCTCTCCAGAATTTGGTGAGTTTCTGCAACCAAGAGGGATGGAGGAGAGTCTGTCACTTCGCAGAACCTTGAAGTCCCAGACCCTTCTCTTCCTCGGAAAAAGCATCCAGAAGCCCTTTGGTAATCACATCCTATCTCTGGGCAGCTGAGGCTAAGCCTCGGCTTTGGGAAGTCCTCCTCTGTCGTTGCCACCATCCAGCAGCAGGCCTTGGAGCTCTCTGGCCTGGTTATAGAGATGCTCTGAAGTTGTCAGGGGAAGCCAGATGACAGCAGTTTCCATGCTGGCTGGATCCAGTATTAGGATCTGTAGCTATATTAGGCCATTGTCTTTGCAAGAACAGAAAAGTAGATATCAGGAATGAGGGAGAGAGGGACAAGCATGAAAATGAAGATATTTATGAATCTGTGTGCTAGAGTGTTTGGGCTATGTTCAGGAAAGGATTAAAGAACCAAATAGTAAATGTAGCATCTTAAAGATAACACTGAAACATTTTGCTTAGAAGTAGGTTGGATTGAAACATTCTCTACCAAGAGAATGTGTAAAAGATTATTAGAAAAGGAAGTCCATTAGCAAAGTATTGAAATATAATTTCACAAACAGATGTAAAATACTTGTTAGAACTCTTCAGCTTTCTGATTAATGTTCCAAAACATTAAAATTATGGGAGCTCTTTTTATTAATCTGGACTATAAAAGGGTATAATTTTGATATTCTCATGGTTAACTCAGAAAAGTGTTTTTGTTTTTTCTACTTTTAAGAATATTAGAACAAAGCAATGGGAATTCCCTGGTGGTCCAGTGGTTAGCACTCCGCGCTTCCACTTCAGGGCACATGGGTTCGATCCCTTGTTGGGGAACTGAGATCCAGCATGCTGCATAGTGTGGCCAAAAAAATAAAAATAAAAAATAAAAAAGAACAAAGCATATTTTAGGGTTAAACTCACTGAAGGACTTTGAGAATTTTATATATTTAGGAACATGACATGAGAAAGGTTTAGTAATTGAAAGATAGTACCCTAGAGATACTATTAACAAATCTTCATTTCTAGCTGCAGTTAATTCCATTTATTAGAGAGAAGTTTCAAAATAGTATGTGTGTAGCTCTAGCTACATGTATGTGACAGAATAGTTTAGATATCCAGGGCTCAGTTTCTGTTGGACCTCTAACCAGTTGCAGAGGAAACAAACAATAAATCCCAGTAATCTAAATAGCACATTGTAATAGTAAAGACTTACGACTATAGAAGCTAGCCAGAAAGTAGTGCTAGCTGAATATATAAGCAGTCAAGTAGGAATATACAATGTTTTAATAAATGTCTTGAGAGATCCTTTTTAGATATTGTGTTAATAAAACAGTAAACTGAAACGACGCGCTTCTTTTCTGAAAAGGAAGTTCCATGGGACTGTATTTTGTTCACCGTGATAGCCTTATTGCCTGGCCCATAGTGGGTGCTAATAAATCTTTGTATGGATTAATAAAAGAGGGGAGGAAGAAAGTAAATGTGCAAGTAATACAATGTCAGAGGAAGAAATAATCTATAAGAGTGAACAAGAGTGCATTTTAAAACATAGTCAAGTGCCCAGGAAGCTTGGATGAATGTGGTAATTGCGTGCTGCTTTGCTTCACTTTCCCGCCTGTTAGTACAGACTCACTAAATTCAAGGTCCTGGCTTACGTTCATCTTTGAATCTGGAGACCACAGCACATAGTAATTGTCATTTATTGAAAAACTGTGGTTTGCAAAGCACTGTTCTTCCCTGCACAGCAACCCAGGGGCATTATTTGCATTTTAGAAATAAAGGAAACAGAAGCTCAGAGGGGTTGGAATAGCTTGCCCAAAGCCGTACCATGGAGCTAGGATTCCAGCTCAGGAGTGTGTGACTCATAGCTCATAGGCATCATCTTCAGGCCAGACTCTCTAGGTTCTCAGTAAATGTGTGTGGAGTGTTTAAAAAAAAAAAAAAAAGTACGTATCAGGATGAATTCACCAAGGAGATGGCACTGAGCTAGATGTTAAATAAAAGTAAGATTTGGATGGAGTGAAATGGGTAGGCTGGTGGTGAGGGGTAGAGCATTCAGGCAAAAGGGGTAATCAGTTAAAAAACAAAAAGTGAAAGCATAGAGGCATAGACAGAGTATAAGTAAGAGTTCTGGTTTTCTTCCATGTAGGATATGTTTGAAGATTAGTAAAGGATAGTAATTTGGGTCTAGGTTGTAGAGGGCCTTCGATGCTAACCTGAGATGCTTGGACTTTACTTTGGAGACAGGGTCAATCCATCAGAGATAATTTTTAGCAGGAAAGAGCCTTGCAAACAGAAATATCCACCTAGAATTTGAAAGAAAGTTGAGGGCTAATGATATCTTGAGAATGTTTGTCTGAAACAGAGTAATGCTCTTTTGGATGAGAATGAACTGAAAAGTCCATAAGTAAGAGCATTTTCCAAGTAGCTGAACTCTAGGACTTGATCACAGGAGGATAATTGGCTGGCTTCAATATATGTGATAATGCATAGAAGAAAGGGCAGATATAGCTGTCAAACAAAAGATAATGCAGGAGGCTGCAAATAAGAAAAGAGTTTATTTGGGGTCTTAAGAATTGCAAGTCAGGGACTTCCCTGGTGGCTCAGTGGTTAAGAATCCGCCTGCCAATGCAGGGGACACGGGTTCGAGCCCTGGTCTGGGAAGATCCCACATGCCGCGGAGCAACTAAGCCCGTGCGCCACAACTACTGAGCTTGAGCTCTAGAGCCCGTGAGCCACAACTACTGAGCCCGCATGCCACAACTACTGAAGCCCGTGCCTAGAGCCTGTGCTCCACAGCAAGAGAAGCCACCGCAATGAGAAGCCTGCACACCACAAGGAAGAGTAGCCCCCACTCACTGAAACTAGAGAAAGCCCACGCTCAGCAATGAAGACCCAATGCAGCCAATTATAATTAATTAATTAATTTTTAAAAAAAGAATTGCAAGTCAGGAGACAGTTTCGTGTAATCTTGAAAGAGTGTTCCAAGGAAGAAATAGACTCGGGCTTGTAAAGACAAAAGGCGATGAGGTTGTTAAAAGTTGCCTGGTGAGAATTGTGATTGACCTAAGTTGGAAAATATTTGTCCTTAAGGAATCACAAGTTGTTTTAGAGTAGGGGTCCAATAAGTGGATAGACTGTCATGAGTTATTTTAGGGTAAAGGTTCAATAAGTGTCTTGAGTTTCTGGCAGGTGTCCTGGATGACTTCATCAGGTCAAAATGTCAGACTCCATCTCGGCTGAGCCATGCCTAAGTTACACTTCCTTAATGGCCACCGGGCTCCATTTGGAGAGTTCTCTTAGCAATACTAACTCCATTTTGATCTTCCTTTCACATAGCTCATGAACAGATGACTCATTAATGATGTCATTTCTTTCTCTTGACATGTAATTGACGTGTAGGCTTTAGAAAAACCTTAGAGTTTGAACATCTGTGTCTATAGATCACAATTTCTACTCTGGTCTTTTGTGACATAAAATTAACTCCTGGGTGTTTTCAGTTGTCTCACCTCTACACCATCACATAAACAGGCATCTGTCTTCAGGGAAACTGACCTTTGAGGGATCATCAATGGAATTAAAATGCATCGTTTTAGTTTCGTCTACCATTGTCCCAAAGTTTTTTCTTTTTTAAAATCCCTCCTCTGCTTTAAAGAATTTACCATCATTTTCTGAAACACTATCACTAGATGTAACAACTTGCTTTCCTCCAGCCTCAACAGTTACGTCTTTAATAGTTTGTTTTTGACTTTATATAACTGAAATAATGGTCATTTTCCCACAATATGCTTTTCCCTGACTCAACGTTATATTCTTAAGACCATTTATATTATAGAACATATAAGCATTCCATAGTGTGAATACACCACAGTTTATCCATTCTGGTAATGATGAACATCTTTTGTTATTACAAACAGTGCTGCCATTAATATTCTTGTATATATCTCCTTGTACAAATATACTAAAGTTTCTTTCTCTACAGCAGTGGTTCTCAAACTTGACCATGCATTAGAATCACCTGGAGGGCTATTTAAACATAGATTGCTGGGTGTATTGTGTCAGATTCAGGAGGTCTGAGGTGGGTCCCAAGAATTTGCATTTCTAACAAGTGCTCAAGTGCTAGTGATCTATTGATTCAAAAATTGCTTCAGAGTCCATACAGTGAGCCCTCCATATCTGTGGGTTTTGCATTCACAGATTCAGCCAACCATGGATCAAAAATATTCAGGAAAAGAAAATTCCCCAAAGCAAAACTTGTACTTGCCTGGCTCCAGCTACTATTTACATAGAATTTACACTGTGTTTACAACTATTCTCATAACATTTACATTATATTAGGTATTATAAGTAATCTAGAGATGATTTAAGGTATACGGTGGAGGATGTGCTGTGCATAGGTTATATGCAAATATTATGCCATTTTATATAAGGGACTTAAGCATCTGCAGGTTTTGGTATCCATGGGGGGTCCTGGACCCAATCCTCCACGGATACCAAGGGAGAACTGTATAGGTCTAGCTGTGGAATTGCTAGAGTGTGATAGAGAATGCAAATTTTCAACTTCGCTAGGTAATGCTAGATTGTTTGCCTACCAGCAGTGTGAAAGAGAATGGTCAGACTTAACTTTTTGCCAGATTGGTGGGTGTTAATAGTGGAAAAGGAAAATCTGTGTGCCTTTTTTCATGTTGAAACTTTCAGAATATGGGGAACCTCGTCTTTCCTTTTTTTTTTTCCCGCCACACCTTGTGGCTTGTGGGATTTTAGTTCCCCGACCAGGGATTGAAGCTGGGCCCTCAGCACTGAGAGCGCAGAGTCCTAACTACTAGACCGCCAGGGAATTCTGAAACTTGCTCACTTTAAGTAAGGAATGTTGTCCAGGATGCAGGACACACGCACACACATGCACACACACAGTATTCCATAGAAAAACCTGTGTGTGCCGATCAAGTTCAGTTTCAGTTGCTTAAGAATCTTGGATAAAAAATGGGCAGAAGACCTAAACAGACATTTCTTCAAAGAAGATATACAGATTGCCAACAAACACATGAAGGGATGCTCAACATCACTAATCATTAGAGAAATGCAAATCAAAACTACAATGAGGTATCACCTCACACCAGTCAGAATGGCCATCATCAAAAAATCTACAAACAATAAATGCTGGAGAGGGAGTGGAGAAAAGGGAACCCTCCTGCACTGTTGGTGGGAATGTAAATTGATACAGCCACTATGGAGAACAGTATGGAGGTTCCTTAAAAAACTACAAATAGAACTACCACACGACCCAGCAGTCCCACTACTGGGCATATACCCTGAGAAAACCATAATTCAAAAAGAATCATGTACCACAGTGTTCACTGCAGCACTATTTACAATAGCCAGGACATGGAAGCAACCTAAGTGTCTGTCGACAGATGAATGGCTAAAGAAGATGTGGCACATATATACAATGGAATATTACTCAGCCATAAAAAGAAACGAAATTGAGGGGGCTTCCCTGGTGGCGCAGTGGTTGAGAATCTGCCTGCCAATGCAGGGGACACGGGTTCGAGCCCTGGTTTGGGAAGATCCCACATGCCATGGAGCAACTAGGCCCATGAGCCACAATTACTGACCCTGCACGTCTGGAGCTTGTGCTCTGCAACAAGAGAGGCCACGATAGTGAGAGGCCCGCGCACCGCGATGAAGAGTGGCCCCCGCTTGCCGCAACTGGAGAAAGCCCTCGCACAGAAATGAAGACCCAACACAGCCAAAAATAAAATAAATGAATAAATTAATTAATTGAAAAAAAGAAAAAAAGAAACAAAATTGAATTATGTGTAGCGAGTTAAAAAACAAATGGTTCTGAAGAACCTAGGGGCAGGACAGGAATAAAGACACAGACGTAAAGAATGGACTTGAGGATACGGGGAGGGGGAAGGGTAAGCTGGGATGAAGTGAGAGAGTGGCGTGGACATATATACACTACCAAATGTAGAATAGATAGCTAGTGGGAAGCAGCCCACTAGTGGGAAGCAGGGAGACCAGCTCATGCTTTGTGTCCACCTAGAGGGGTGGGATAGGGAGGGTGGGAGGGAGACGCAAGAGGGAGGAGATATGGGGACATGTGTATATGTATACCTGATTCACTTTGTTATAAAGCAGAAACTAACACACGATTGTAAAGCAATTATGCTCCAATAAAGATGTTAAAAAAAGAAAGAATCTTGGATAATTACTGCAATTTCTAATATTTTTATCTTCCATTGTTCTTAAAAAATCCAAGGAGAAATTTCACTTTAATAAGAAGGCTTGCTTAAATTGAAGACACTTTTTTAAAAACAATTAATTAATTAATTAATTAATGGCTGTGTTGGGTCTTCGTTTCTGTGCGAGGGTTTTCTCTAGTTGTGGCAAGTGGGGGCCCCTCTTCATCGCGGTGCGCGGGCCTCTCACTATCGCGGCCTCTCTTGTTGCGGAGCACGGGCTCCAGATGTGCAGGCTCAGTAATTGTGGCTCATGGGCCCAGTTGCTCTGCGGCATGTGGGATCTTCCCAAACCAGGGCTTGAACCCGTGTCCCCTGCATTGGCAGGCAGATTCTCAACCACTGCGCCACCAGGGAAGCCCGAAGACACTTCTTTTAATTGAGAAAAGTTTCTCAGGGACCTCCCTGGCAGTCCGTTGGTTAAGAGTTTCCAATGTGGGGTTGGGAGTGTGCTGGTTTGATCCCTGGTCAGGGAACTAAGATCCCACATGCTGTGTGGTGCGGTGTCGGGGGAGGGTGGGAGTTTCGCAATTAGTGCAGAAGGCTAATTTGGAGAAAAGCTGATTAGATATCACAGTAATTTTATTGCATTCCTAAGAGAAACTCCTTGAAAGCCAGATCCAAGTTGACTTTTTTTTTTTTTTTTTTTTTTTGCGGTATGCGGGCCTCTCACTGTTGTGGCCTCTCACACTGCAGAGCACAGGCTCTGGACCCGCAGGCCCAGCGGCCACGGCTCACGGGCCCAGCCGCTCTGCGGCATGTGGGATCCTCCCAGACCGGGGCACGAACCCGTGTCCCCTGCATCGGCAGGTGGACCCCCAACCACTGCGCCACCAGGGAAGCCCCCAAGTTGACTTTTTGTTTCACAAGTTCACATTCTAGATGAGAAGCTGCTTCAGAGTTGGCCCCCTGGTTCAGGAATGCTGCTCTCACAGTTACTATTCAAGCAAATATGTGTCAGGGTCCCGCTTCTGTCAGATAGGGTTGAACCCTCACAGTAGTGTGGGGTACCCCAAGAGCGTTGTCCCAGGACTAGGTGTTTAGTGGGCTTTGGGGTTTGTTGTCCTGTGACTGGGCACTAATGGTTGCCTGTCTTTCAGCTTTCATGACTCTGGTGATCATATTGCTGCACACGTTCTGGGGCATTGTGTTTTTTGATGGCTGTGAGAAGAAAAAGTGGTACACCCTGCTTGTAGTTCTTCTGATCCATCTACTGGTGTCAGCCCTGGTGAGTATTGCTACCATGCTCAAACTGGTTTTTGGAGCTCAAGTCTGCATATCTAAAGTGGTAGATTCCACTCTGAATGAAATACATGCTCATAGGAAAATGAGGAAATTCAGAAAAGTCATTTAAAAGAAAGAATGAATGAATGATAGATAAATCATCTATTTCTTACCATAGAAAGATAACTATTAATTTGTTGGTTGGTCTCATAAAAGTTTTTTGGGTCTTTTTTTGGTATGTGTCTTTTAATGGGTAGAGTCAAACTGAAATAGGCTTGCATTATGCTTACGTTATGTAACACATCTTAAACAATTTCCATGTTATTATAAATCCTTTTAATATTTAAGTTTTAGTGGCTTTAGATCATTACATAAAGTTATAGTTTGCTTAACTGATTGATAACTTGTTTTTCTACTTTTGGTTATTATAATGCTGTCTGGAACAACTTTGTGTGTGAAACTTTTTCAATTCATTGTTTAGATTCCAAGGAATGGATTTTTGAAGTCAAATGGTGTGAATATTTTTAAAGCCCCTGATGCAAATTGCTAAAATACTCTGGACAAGGGTTGTACTATTTTTACGCATTCTGATCAATGTCAAGAGTGCCCATCTTACTCTCTCCTCACTGACATTATAATGCCAGTTTTCAAAAGTAATTTAAAAAGAATACTTGATGTATTGTTTAAGCACTGTTTAATGCTTTGGTCTTAGTTTAATTGTAATGTGTCATATACTTACATCAGAATTATCCCAGCCACTGCTTTGTCCAGACCTTTATCATTTCTGACCTACAGTATTGAAAAGCTTCCTTCTGATGGTGGCCTGCCTCATGTTTCTCTCCTCTCCATCCATTTAGAGTTCATATCAGGTTTTCTTATACTGGGCTTCTTGTTCTCTGTTCCATCTAAAAAACAATCTTATTGCCTTTCTTACCTAAAACCTTTCAGTCATACAGGATACTAAAGTTACCCTTAATATGACGGCAGCTATGTAAAGTCAAATCTTTTTTTTTAATTTTTTTATTTTATTTTATATATTTTTTTATATAGCAGGTTCTTATTAGTCATCCTTTTTTTTTTTTTTTTTTTTTTGGCGGTACGCGGGCCTCTCTCCCTGTTGTGCCCTCTCCCGTTGCGGAGCACAGGCTCCGGACGCGCAGGCTCAGTGGCCATGGCTCATGGGCCCAGCCGCTCCGCGGCATGTGGGATCTTCCTGGACCAGGGCACGAACCCGTGTCCCGTGCATCGGCAGGCGGACTCTCAACCACTGCGCCACCAGGGAAGCCCTAGTCATCCATTTTATACACATCAGTGTGTACATGTGAACCCCAATCTCCCAATTCATCACCACCACCCCCACCTGCCGCTGCTTTTCCCCCTTGGTGTGCATACATTTGTTCTCTACATCTGTGTCTCAATTTCTGCCCTGCAAACTGGTTCATCATCTGTACCATTTTTCTAGGTTCCGCATATATGTGTTAATATATTTGTTGTTCTCTTTCTGACTTACTTCACTCTGTATGACAGTCTCTAGTTCCATCCACGTCCCAACAAATGACCCAATTTTGTTCCGTTTTATGGCTGAGTAGTATTCCATTGTATATATGTACCACATCTTCTTTATCCATTCGTCTGTCGATAGGCATTTAGGTTGCTTCCATGTCCTGGCTATTGTAAATAGTGCTGCAGTGAACATTGGGGTGCATGTGTCTTTTTGAATTATGGTTTTCTCAGGGTATATGCCCAGTAGTGAGATTGCTGGATCATATGGTAATTCGATTTTTAGTTTTTTAAGGAACCTCCATACTGTTCTCCATAGTGGCTGTATCAATTTACATTCCCACCAACAGTGCAAGAAGGTTACCTTTTCTCCACACCCTCTCCAGCATTTATTGTTTGTAGATTTTCTGATGACGCCCATTCTAACTGGTGTGAGGTGGTACCTCATTGTAGTTTTGATTTGCATTTCTCTAATAATTAGTAATGTTGAGCAGCTTTTCATGTGCTTCTTGGTCATCTGTATGTCTTCTTTGGAGAAATGTCTATTTAGGTCTTCTGCCCATTTTTGGATTGGGTTGTTTGTTTTTTTAATATTGAGCTCCATGAGCTGTTTATATATTTTGGAGATTAATCCTTTGTCCATTGATTTGTTTGCAAATATTTTCTCCCATTTTGAGGATTGTCTTTTCGTCTTGTTTATGGTTTCTTTTGCTGTGAAAATGCTTTTATGTTTCATTAGGTCCCATTTGTTGATTTTTCTTTTTATTTGCGTTCCTCTAG
This sequence comes from Mesoplodon mirus, assembly GCF_964341445.2. Taxonomy (NCBI): domain Eukaryota; kingdom Metazoa; phylum Chordata; class Mammalia; order Artiodactyla; family Ziphiidae; genus Mesoplodon; species Mesoplodon mirus. The sequence goes on from NC_138979.1 coordinate 53,658,548, forward strand.
GAGATGGATCAGAAAAGGTCCTGCTGTGATTTATGTCAAAGAGTGTTCTTCCTATGTTTTCCTCTAAGAGTTTTATAGTGTCTGGTCTTACATTTAGGTCTCTAATCCATTTTGAGTTTATTTTTGTGTATGGTGTTAGGGAGTGTTCTAATTTCATTCTTTTACATGTAACTGTCCAGTTTTCCCAGCACCACTTATTGAGGAGACTGTCTTTTCTCCATTGTATATCCTTGCCTCCTTTGTCATAGACTAGTTGACCATAGGTGCATGGGTTTATCTCTGGGTTTTCTATCTTGTTCCATTGATCTATGTTTCTGTTTTTGTGTCAGTACCATATTGCCTTGATTACTGTAGCTTTGTAATATAGTCTGAAGTCAGGAAGTCTGATTCCTCCAGCTCCGTTTTTTTCCCTCAAGAGTGCTTTGGCTATTCGGGGTCTTTAGTGTCTCCATACAAATTTTAAGATTTTTTTGTTCTAGCTCTATAAAAAATGCCATTGGTAATTTGATAGGGGTTGAATGGAATCTGTAGATTGCTTTGGGTAGTGTAGTCATTTTCACAATATTGATTCTTCCAATCCAAGAACATGGTATATCTCTCCATCTGTTGGTATCATCTTTAATTTCTTTCATCAGTGTCTTATAGTTTTCTGCATACAGGTCTTTTGTCTCCCTAGGTATTTTATTCTTTTTGTTGCAGTGGTAAATGGGAGTGTTTCCTTAATTTCTCCTTCAGATTTTTCATCATTAGTGTGTAGGAATGCAAAAGATTTCTGTGCATTAATTTTGTATCCTGCAACTTTATCAAATTTATTGATTAGCTCTAGTAGTTTTCTGGTGGCATCTTTAGGATCTCTATGTACAGTATCATGTCATCTGCAAACAGTGACAGTTTTACTTCTTCTTTTCCAATTTGTATTCCTTTTATCTCTTTTTCTTCTCTGATTGCCGTGGCTAGGACTTCCAAAACTATGTTGAATAAGAGTGGTGAGAGTAGACATCCTTGTCTTCCTCCTGATCTTAGAGAAAATGCTTTCAGTTTTTCACCATTGAGAATGATGTTTGCTATGGGTTTCTTGTATATGGCCTTTATTATGTTGAGGTAGGTTCCCTCTGCCCACTTTCTGGAGAGTTTATATCATAAATGGGTGTTGAATTTTGTCAAAAGCTTTTTCTGCATCTGTTGAGTTGATCATATGGTTTTTATTCTTCAGTTTGTTAATATGGTGTACCACATTGATTGATTTGCATATATAGAAGAATCCTTGCATCCCTGGGATAAATCCCACTTGATCATGGTGTATGATCCTTTTAATGTGATGTTGGATTCTGTTTGCTAGTATTTTCTTGAGGATTTTTGCATCTATATTCATCAGTGATATTGGTCTATAATTTTCTTTTTTTGTAGTATCCTTGTCTGGTTTTGGTATCAGGGTGATGGTGGCCTCATAGAATGAGTTTGGGAGTATTCCTTCCTTTGTAATTTTTTGGAAGAGTTTGAGAAGGATGGGTGTTAGCTTGTCTCTAAATGTTTGATAGAATTCACCTGTGAAGCCATCTGGTCCTGGACTTTTGTTTGCTGGAAGATTTTTAATCACAGTTTCAATTTCATTATTTGTGACTAGTTTGTTCATATTTTCTATTTCTTCCTGGTCCAGCCTTGGAAGGTTATACCTTTCTAAGAATTTGTCCATTTCTTCCAGGTTGTCCATTTTATTGGCATTGGCATAGAGTTGCTTGTAGTAGTCTCTTAGGATGCTTTGTATTTCTGCGGTGTCTGTTGTAACTTCTCCTTTTTCATTTCTAATTTTATTGATTTGAGTCCTCTCCCTCTTTTTCTTGATGAGTCTGGCTCATGGTTTATCAATTTTGTTTATCTTCTCAAAGAACCAGCTTTTAGTTTTATTGATCTTTGCTATTGTTTTCTTTGTTTCTGTTTCATTTATTTCTGCTATGATCTTTATGATTTCTTTCCTTCTGCTAACTTTGGGTCTTTGTTCTTCTTTCTCTAGTTCCTTTAGGTGTAAGTTTAGATTGTTTATTTGAGATTTTTCTTGTTTCTTGAGGTAGGCTTGTATAGCTATAAACTTCTCTCTTAGAACTGCTTTTGCTTCATCCCATAGGTTTGGGATCGTCGTGTTTTCATTGTCATTTGTCTCTAGGTATTTTTTGATTTCCTCTTTGATTTCTTCAGTGATCTCTTGGTTATTTAGTAACGTATTATATAGCCTCCATGTGTTTGTGTTTTTTTACGTTTTTTTCCCCTGTAATTGATTTCTAATCTCATAGTGTTATAATTAGAAAAGATGCTTGATATGATTTCAATTTTCTTAAATTGGCTGAGGCTTGATTTGCGACCCAAGATGTGATCTATTCTGGAGAATGTTCTGTGTGCACTTGAGAAGAAAGTGTAATCTGCTGTTTTTGGATGGAATGTCCTATAAATATCAATTAAACCTATCTGGTCTGTTGTGTCATTTAAAGCTTCTGTTTCCTTATTTATTTTCATTTTGGATGATCTGTCCATTGGTGTAAGTGAGGTGTTAAAGTCCCCCACTCTTATTGTGTTACTGTCGATTTCCTCTTTTATAGCTGTTAGCAGTTGGCCTTATGTATTGAGGTACTCCTATGTTGGGTGCGTATGTATTTATAATTGTTCTATCTTCTTCTTGGATTGATCCCTTGATCATTATGTAGTGTCTTTCCTTGTCTCTTGTAACATTCTGTATTTTAAAGTCTATTTTATCTGATGTGAGTATTGCTACTCCAGCTTTTTGTTGATTTCCATTTGCATGGAGTATGTTTTTCCATCCCCTCACTTTCAGTCTGTACGTGTCCCTAGGTCTGAAGTGGGTCTCTTGTAGACAGCATATAGATGGGTCTTATTTTTGTATCCATTCAGCCAGTCTGTGTCTTTTGGTTGGAGCATTTAATCCATTCACGTTTAAGGTAATTATCGATATGTATGTTCCTATGACCATTTTCTTAATTGTTTTGGGTTTGTTTTTTTTGTTTGTTTGTTTGTTTTTTTAATTAATTTATTTATTTATGTTTTGTGGTACACAGGCTTCTCACTGTTGTGGCCTCTCCCGTTGTGGAGCACAGGCTCCGGACGCGCAGGCTCAGCGGCCATGGCTCACGGGCCCAGCCGCTCCGCGGCATGTGGGATCTTCCCCGATCGGGGCGCGAACCCGTGTCCCCTGCATCGGCAGGCGGACTCTCAACCACTGCGCCACCAGGGAAGCCCTGGGTTTGTTTTTGTAGGTCCTTTTTTTCCTCTTGTGTTTCCCACTTAGAGAAGTTCCTTTAGCATTTGTGGTAGAGCTGGTTTGGTGGTGCTGAATTCTCTTAGCTTTTGCTTGTCTGTAAAGCTTTTGATTTTTCCATCGAATCTGAATGAGATCCTTGCTGAGTAGCGTAATCTTGGTTGTAGGTTCTTCCCTTTCATCACTTTAAGTATATCATGCCACTCCCTTCTGCTTTGTAGAGTTTCTGCTGAGAAATCATCTGTTAACCTTATGGGAGTTCCCTTGTATGTTATTCGTTGTTTTTCCCTTGCTGCTTTCAATAATTTTTCTTTGTGTTTAATTTTTGCCAATTTGATTACTATGTGTCTTGGCGTGTTTCTCCTTGGGTGTATCCTGTATGGGACTCTCTGCGCTTCCTGGACTTGGGTGACTATTTCCTTTCCCATGTTAGTTAAGTTTTCGAGTGTAATCTCTTCACATATTTTCTCTGGTCCTTTCTCTCTGTTTTCTCCTTCTGGGACCCCTCTAATGTGAATGTTGTTGTGTTTAATGTTGTCCCAGAGGTCTCTTAGGCTGTTTTCATTTCTTTTCATTCTTTTTTCTTTATTCTGTTCTGCAGCAGTGAATTCCACCATTCTGTCTTCCAGGTCACTTATCCATTCTTCTGCCTCAGTTATTCTGCTATTGATTCCTTCTAGTGTATTTTTCATTTCAGTTATTGTATTGTTCATCTCTGTTTGTTCTTTAATTCTTCTAGGTCTTTGTTAAACGTTTCTTGCATTGGTCTCGGTCTTTGCCTCCATTCTTTTTCCAAGGTCCTGGATCATCTTCACTATCATTATTCTGAGTTCTTTTTCTGGAAAGTTGCCTATCTCCATTTCATTTAGTTGTTTTTCTGGGGTTTTATCTTGTCCCTTCATCTGGTACATAGCCCTCTGCCTTTTCATCTTGTCTATCTTTCTGTGAATGTGTTTTTTTTTTCCACAGGCTGTAGTTCTTCTTGCTTCTACTGTCTGCCCTCTGGTGGAGATGGCTATCTAAGAGGCTTGTGCAAGTTTCCTGATGGGAGGGACTGATGGTGGATAGAGCTGACTGTTGCTCTGGTGGGCAGAGCTCAACTTTAGTCTGCTTGACTGCTGATGGGTGGGGCTGGGTTTCCTCCCTGTTGGTTGTTTGGCCTGAGGCAATCCAACACAAGCCTAGCTGACTTTTTGATGGGGCTAATGTCGGACTCTGGGAGAGCTGGTTTATCTGCAATGACTGCTAACCTAGGTCAGTTTGGAAAACTCCTGAGCGTTTCACCTGAGGCCTCCCTGGAAAAGGTGCACATTTCTGACTCAGCACTATCACTAGCCCTTATTTATAGCTGTGTTATAACCCCTCTCCCCAGCCAGCATTATTTTATTTGATACAGTTTTTACATCTACCTCTCTAATTAGAGTTTGATCATCAGTAATGGGACCTTATCTTGTCACTCTTTGTATCCTGAATCCAAGGGCATGTGCAGGCAGGGTGAGGGTGAGGACGGTGAGGTGCCTTGGAGGCACTCCCCCTGCTACCCCTGCTGGGCAGAGGTGACAGACTGACCCAGTCAGAGCCTCTTGTTTGTTAAGAAGAACCCATCTCCCCACCTTACCCTGGCCCAGCACAGGAAGTATCCTTTCTTCTATCAAAGGCCAGTCAAAAAACAAAAAGGCCAGTCAGTCCCTCCACTTGGGCTTCAGACCTAATTCCTTCCTACTTAAGGACTTTACTCCTTTGACTGTGCCCTCTCTCCTACATCACCAGCCTGTCCCTTTCTTCACCAGCATATAGACATATCTGAAATAAAACTCTTCATTATTGCCTGTTCTCCTTCGAGCTATGACTTTTTTTTCTGGTTCCCATCGCAGCAAAATTTCTCAAAGCGTTATCTCCGCAAACTCTGTCTCTGCTTCTTCTCTCATGCTTCTAGCGCATTTTGCCTTCTGTCCAACCACGCTTCTAAGACTGCTTTATTTTTTTTATACAGCAGGTTCTTATTAAGTCCAAGTCTTTTAAGCTTGGTCTTCCTCAAGTCTTTTTGTATCTCATTAAATAGCACCGCCATTTGCCTAAAGCCAGAAACATGGAAGTCATTCTTGGCCTCTCCCTTTCCCTCACATTCCATCCACCAGCAACTCCCATCACTTCCTATCATCTGCTCTCTCCATCTCTACCACCATTACCCCGGACTAAGTCACCAACCTGTACCCTCCTCATTCAGCGCAGAGTCTTCCTAACTAGTCTCCCTGCTTTCACCATAGCCTCCTTGAATCCATTATCTGCAGTTTAAAAAATCTAAAATCATGGGAATTCCTCGGTGGTCCAGTGGTTAGGACTTGGCGCTTTCACTTCCATGGCCCGGGTTCAATCCCTGGTCGGGGAACTAAGATCCCACAAGTGCAGGGCGGCCAAAAAATAAACAAATAAATAATCTAAAATCATTCAGCTCCCCGACCTAAAACCCTTCCGTGCACCTCCACTGCACTGAGGATAAAACTCACCCTCCTCACCAACATGCTGTGTAGCTGGCCCCTGCCTTCCTCTCCTGTCTCAGCGCTTGCCCTTCCATCCCTACACATCATTTATATCAACTCTCAGGTTCTCAGCTGCAATGAACTCTTTGCCCTCCTTTGGTTCCCTCCCTTGGTCTACACCAGGCTGGCTCCCTCCTCCTCCTGTAAGTCTCAGATTACATGCTGCTTCCTCAGCGCCTTCCTTGACCCCCCTAGGTAGATCGCCTTGTTCTTACCTATGCTAGCGCCATCTCAGTGGTAGTTATTCTGTCCTGGCACTCATCACAATTTGGAATTATTTGTTTCTTCATTCATCACCTGTCTCCCTTACTGGCATATAAGCTCCATTAGGGTGGGCACTGTGGTCTGCACTGGTACCTCACAGCATCGCATCAGCAGTGTTTAAATGAACGTTTGGAACCCTCAGCGATTGTGCAGCTGAAAAGGATGCTATTCCCTCACGTTCCCTTAATACTAAGGATGTTTACTAAAGTAACCTGGACTTGTCTCACTTTCTTGCTAGCTCTAAGAGCCAGTTAACACAGAAATGGTTAAAAACTGGGCCCTGGTTATGTAACATCTATCTTCTGTTGGGTATTTCATTAGGTCTGTCTGCTGATTACCTTCTAGGGTTGCCATTTGAATATATTGGATTGGCCAAAAAGTTCCTTCGGGTTTTTAAGTCAAAATACACATATTTCATTTTCACCGAGAACTTTATTGAACAGCGTATTCACTGTTTTGTTCCACTACCTTTTGCTATTTTTCAGGCAACTTTGTAATTCTGTCTTCCTAAAACTGATTATCTTTTTGAGCAAAGAACTGTTCCAGGTGCCTTTTACAGTCTTCCAGGGAATTGAAATTTTTTCCATTAAGAGAATTTTGTGAAGACCGAAATAAATGGAAATCCGAAGCTGCAATGTGTGGTGAATATGGTGGATGAATCAGAACTTCCCAGCCAAGCTGTAACAGCTTTTTGCCTGGTCATCAAAGAAACATGTTGTCTTGCATTATCCTGATGGAAGATTATGCTTTTTCTGTTGACTATTCTGGCCGCTTTTCGTTGAGTGCGGCTTTCAGTTGGTCTAATTGGGAGCGGTACTTGTTGGAATTAATCGTTTGGTTTTCCGGAAGGAGCTCGTAATAAAGGACTCCCTTCCAGTCCCACCATCTACACAACGTCACCTTCTTTGGATGAAGACCAGCCTTTGGTGTGGTCGGTGGTGGTTCATTTTGCTTGCCCCACCATCTCTTCCATTCCATACTGTTGTACAGTATCCACTTTTCACTGCCCATCACAATTGGTTTTAAAAACGGAACGTTTTCATTACGTTTAAGTAGAGAATCGCATGCGGAAATACGGTCAAGAAGGTTTTTTTCACTTATGTGGAACCCAAACATCAAAGCGATTAACATAACCAAGCTGGTGCAAATGATTTTCAATGCTTGATTTTGATATTTTGAGTATGTCAGCTATCTGCTGCGTGGTATAAAATTGATTGTTCTCAGTTAATGTCTTGATTTGATTGCTATCGACTTCAACTGGTCTACCCAACTGTGGAGCATGGTCCAGTGAGAAATCTCCAGAACGAAACTTTGCCCACCACTTTTGACACGTTCGATCAGTCACAGCACCTTTGCCATACACTGCACAATCTTTTTTGCATTTCGGTTGTGTTTTTACCTTTCTTGAAATAATAAAGCATAATATGCTGAAAATGTTGCCTTTTTTCTCCATCTTCAATATTAAGATGGCTACACAAAAAGTCACCAATTTTGATAAGTCTTTTTTTAAACGCATGCTGATATGACAGCTGTCACATACAATCTAACAAAATTGTTTTGAATGAAGTGAAAGACAACTAAGTGCTACTACAGCCAGCTTACGGAAAAAAAACGAATGAACCTTTGGCCAACCCAATATTTTCTCTCCACAGACCCAAAGAGAAGCTTGGCGGCCAGGTTACAGTTCCCACCTCTAAAAAGCTGTCCTTTTGCTCAAGGCAAATAAACTCTCCGCGTCTCAGCCTTCCTGCATCTTCACCAGCCGTGGGCACTTTCCTGCCCATCCTCAACTAGATAGAGATGCCCCCTGCCTCACTCTAGTCAAAAGCTCTCCTACACCCAGCATCTTTTCACTTTGGGAGCCAGATCTGGCTTCACTTTTCCTGGCTGCCTAGCCTGTCAGGTTCTTAAATCTGAGATTGTTCTTCTATGAAATGGGCCCTTAACTCACAGGTTATCATCGTGGGACTGGAATGTGTGACCCAGGTGATAAGTACACAGCACAGCACCTCAGGCACGCTCGCTGGCCCTTCCTGCTGCTGCCCTCAACGTGCCGCGTGTGCCGTGGAGACCAACACGGAAGACTTGGGGAAGCTGGGACAACACTAACTCTGCCGCACGTGGCAATGATTGTTATCAGGACTATTCTCAGATACCCTGTGCCAGAACCTGTCATAAGCGCCTTACTGGTGTTATTTTAGTTTTACCTCAGTCCCTTTTCACTTACACAGAAACAGACTTACGGGCTAGTGTCTGTTGACTAGGTTAGTCCTATGTGTCTTTGTGGGTGCATGACGTACATCGCATGTTTGGTGAAACACACCTCAGCTATTGAAAGTATTTCATATTTTCCTTTTTCTTTGGTTACTCCACATGTTTAATAAGCTTGCTGTTATTTTCCCCTTGCAGACCTTCATAAGTCCTTATTCTGGATTAAATCTGGTGTTGGCATACATCATCCTGGTGCTCACGGGCATCTGGGCTTTCTTTGTCTCTGGAGGCAGCTGCCGAAGCCTGAAACTCTGCCTGCTTTGCCAAGACAAGGACTCCCTCCTCTTCAACCAGCGCTCCAGATAACCTCCAAGGACCAGCGCTTCTCAAACAGTAAGCTGCCTCTTTAGAGGAAGCGCAACGGTGCCTTTTTCTAAAAATCCCTTTTCCTGGTGGAATTAGAAAAAAACAAACTATCTAGTTACAGCATGGCTTTCATGCAACAGCTTTCTGAAAGGGATTCATCAGTGGTGTGCAGCCAGGCTGCACATCAGAAAGAACTACCTGGGAAAGCATAAAGAATACTGATTTCTGGACTCCACCCTCCAGATTTAATTGGTCTGGGCATTTGGTGATTTTTTAAAGCTTCCCAGATGACTCTGATGTGCAGCCAGGTTGAGAACCATCGGTGTCCAAACAGGAACTTCCTGAGAACACCGTAAGTGAATAAGAATCAGATGTTTAGCTGTCTCTTAACTCGGCCTGTGTTGGGCAAGTAAGTATCTGAAGGTCAAATCCTGGTTAGCCTTTGTCTTTTCGAGTTTTGAAGTCACAGAAGGCTAAAGGGCTATTATCTCTGTGAACCAGTTTCACATCCTTCACTGGTACCCTGTTTTATGAGAACATGGTAGGCCGTGCTTCTAACTATAATAATACATTGCACTGACTAACTATGGTCATTTAACCAAAGTAAGCTATTGATTAATAGACTGTATTTTCCTCTAGTTTTTTCATTCGCGATTTTGCTTGTTTGAAGCATTACATTACATCACATTTTTGAGCATAGATTATGTTTCTTTAACTAAAAACCAATTATTTTCCAACTTCCTGGGAAGATGATATAAAACCAAGAATTTTTGTGCAACTTCTGTAAGTCTTTCCTGGGCTCAAGGCTTTCCATGGGCTCTGCCCCAAGGCAGTGTTTACCAGCTGAGTGCTTGCTGCTGGATTAGTTGAGGTGAAGCCTGTTGTTCTATCTCTGAGCAGCTCTGCAGGTTGCTGAGTGATGTACCCTGGAATAGGCTTCACTGGAGCTGGCAGAAGTTTACGAAAAGCAGGAGGAAAACAAGCTAGTAGGGAGGTGTTGACACTTATAATTTGCTCCTGTGATATTAACTAGTACTTCTCCCCAAATGGTGTAGTGAAAAATTGGACTTAAACTGCCAAATTCACACTTTTAACATAGCCCATATAATCTTTAGATCTTGTAAATGTCTCTGGGTTTTGCTGACAGAGCATTCCCTTTATAGGAATATCTAAGATGTTTGTTCAGCTTCCAAACAACGCTTTTGGTTTCCTTTGTAAAGAGCAATTGTTCCCAGTTGATGGCTTTTAGGAAGCTGATAGTGTGAAATGTAAATTCCCTACACATTTAAGTGAGAAGCTCAGTGAATCCCGTATGTGCAGTAGAACAGCCAAAAGAAATAGAAGCAGCAAATGAGAGGACTCACTAGTGATGTGACAGATGGGAGAATTTGACAGTACTGTGGTGGGGAAGAATAACAGACATGTTTAAAATGGAAACGCAGCCAGTATTTTGGGTTAGCCACACATCATTCCAGGGACCAGAACCTTACACGTGAACTAGACCTTTATCAGAGAAATCCCCTCTCATGTTTAAATTATTTGAATTTTTCAATCTAGGGATTCAGGAGGAATAGGGTTTCTAGCAAGGCTGTAAACAGTCCCATAAGCAATTATAGTTATTCCGCTAAAGCTTACTTCAGCACTAATACCAATGTTTTTGCTGGGGTTTACAATTTTCCACCTTTTTACAAGATTTTTTTTAAACTAGGTGAGTCATAGAAGAGCCAAGGACATAGAGACTGAATAGTGAAATCTATTGTGCAGAGTTGAGGGGGACAAGATACCCACTGAACTGGGCTTCATTCCTATTGGAGCATGGTATTCTTTGATGAACAGGTTAAGAAAAGTATAGAGTTGGTTATTACTGTTGACATACACATCTCTTAAACGGATAGTCTGGTTAAATATTTGCTGATCTGTAAAGTATAGAAATATCTGAGAATATTAATATTACTCATGCTTGAGCTCTGAGGATGTCCTGTGTGCATTAATAGTTTAATATTAAGTAAGGAATCTGGGATATTGTGACATCTCATTTATAAAAGCATCTCGGGCAGGAAGAAAATTGCCTTTGATGGTGAGACTGCTGTCTTAGTTTTATTTAATAGTTCATTTAATAATCCTTGATTACCTATGAATAGAGGAACTTTGTAATTCCTTATTTCTCTTGTGAGCATTGCCATAGTCAGCTTAGGCACTGTTACTGCAAGTAGCCTTGCTTGCCTAATGCCAAGGAAGCCCAGGGGGGGAGTAGTCTTCCTCTGTTGTGTGTATATATTGAGATGTGCTTTATTTTTTTAATTTTTATTTTTTGCGTTTGTTATCTCTCCTGAGCTTTCTGAGCCCTGATAGTATTTGGAGAGGAGCTGGTGGTGGTAGTCTTGTATGTTTTCCTCCACACGGGGCTTTCTCAGTTTGGAGGGAAGTGTGGCTATAGTTAAAGCTGACCTTGGAATGTGAATGCTGTTGCAGCACCTGACTCTGTTGCCATGTGAATAATTGAGATCGATTTTGGTTCTCTAATAAATTTGTGTTTAGTCTTTTTTTTTTTAATATAAATTTTATTTATTTATTTTTGGTTGCGTTGGGTCTTTGTTGCTGCACGCAGGCTTTCTCTAGTTGCAGCGAGCGGGGGCTACTCTTCGTTGCGGTGCACAGGCTTCTCATTGCGGTGGCTTCTCTTGCTGTGGAGCACGGGCTCTAGGAGCGCAGGCTTCAGTAGTTGTGGCACGGGCTCAGTAGTTGTGGCTCGCAGGCTCTAGAGCGCAGGCTCCGTAGCTGTGGCACACGGGCTTAGTTGCTCCGCGGCATGTGGGATCTTCCCGGACCAGGGCTCAAACCCTTGTCCCCTGCATTGGCAGGGGGATTCTTAACCACTGCGCCACCAGGGAAGTCCCTGTGTTTAGTTTTAACTCATCTGAATTAGCAGTTGTAATGGGAGGAGTTTTGTTACCCTTGATCCTAGCCTGTGTGACTGGCAATATAGTAGCAGCCTCTTTTCAAGCAGCTTAGTGAAAACATGGCTGAAAGGAATCTGAAGACTGTATAGAAGATGGCTTTTGTTCCCAATGTTAGTATTTTTCTTCTCAAGCACATTTCATTGTTTACTGAGAGTGGCAGGTACACGTCAAAAATGCTAGGTGTCCTTATCCTGTAGAGTTGGTACAGGATAAGGAGTCACGACAGAAGCTTCCTCTTACCTGGTCCTCTTCCCACTCGCCTCAAACTAGCCCCAAGACATGGATTAATGGTCAGAGTGGACCTGAGGGCTCCGCAGAAGCCAGGGTGGCAGCCTGTCTCAGGCATCAGCAGCCCACTCCCCGGGACGAGCTTCTTGAGATTGCTAGCTTTCTATTTGGCTAAGTTTTTCCTAGGCCACACCATTCCTAACTCCAGGTAGATAGATGTCACAACAAAACAATCTCAAAGTTCTTTGCTTAGAGCACTTTGTTTATGGTTGCGATGTTTACATTTCTCATTTAATAAAAGACTTTACTTCATTCCATTAAATTTTAGTGTTTAGAGGGGTGGGCACCGTCTCTATGTACAATATGTATCGTTTTATATAAGTTATACTGTTACGTCATGTATACTTGCAATGTCAGACCTTGTGTTCAATACACAATGCAATAGACTCTTTCCAGAGCTGTATTTTTCAGTAAACAATAAAAAGATTGTCACTACTTGTTTCTCATGTTTCCTCTTCTTTGGAATAGTGTATCCTGCAGTATTTGTTTTACAATTTTTGTCTCTTATAAAACTTGGCTGTACATTATGTTATTTGTCACTGGTCAACTCGGAGACTCTTTTCAAAGAGAAATCTTTGTTATCTGATTTAAAATTTATAAGGCCTGTTTCGTTCCTGTGTGTTCAGAAGCAGTTTGGTGCAGAGAAGTTCCTTGAGGTGTCATAAACCAAATGGAGGAGAATCCTCAAAGGTCCTGAAAGCCCTTGAAAAGTCTCCTAAGTAATCGTAAAATAGTGAATGTATAAACCATCATGGAATACTGGCTAAAGGTGGGAGTTGGTTGACTAGGAGAGTACAATTTAGTTTCTACCCAGTGACCCTGAGCAGCCTGTAGAGTCGTTTTGTTTTTTCTTCCCTTGGTGAGGAGTCAGTGCAACTAAGGGGCTGAGCTTGGCCTTCACCATCAGACATGCTACACAGAGAATTGTTAGGGCCTGAAACGCAAAACCATGTGATGCCTTTTCACTCTGGTTTGAAATGAGGCTGTTCCAGGTTTATGTTAATTGTATTATTAGATGAAATATCCTCAGGAATCAAGGACTCTTTGGTCTAACTTGTAATGGAAAAGGTGCACATTCCTCAGGTAACAGCCCAGATTCACGTACAATTTCTTTGGCCGTTCCACACTGAAATCGTGACTCTAGTTTAATTGTTATTTGTTTGATATTTAGTTGGAACAGGGATTTCCCTGTGACCAGCCTCAACATATGAGAAACCCCCAATGGAAAGAACTACATATTTTACCTTCGCCTTATTGAAAATGCTGAATAGAAGGAACCACTCACCTGGCTTATGGTCTCAGCCTTAGTAAAAGAATTGGGGATTTGACACATTCTAAGGGGACGACAGTAGATTATGAGCCCTGAGTGGGTCCTGGCTTTAAGGTTCAATAATTAGTAGGTGGTACTTGTTGCTTAAGTGTGGGTCACTGTAAATCCTGCTTATACCTAATAGTAAATCCATACATATTTTCTGTGCTTGAGCAAAATCAGAGGTGGAGTCTACAGCATTTAATCAGGGCTTACCATGCACAGAACATTGTGTTAGATACTTTATCTTGTGTGTGTGTGTGTGTGTGTGTGTGTGTATGTGTGTGTGTGAGAGAGAGAGAGAGAAAGAGAGATACTTTAAAAGGATGGAAAAGAAGAAGATGGTGGAGATCTTTGTTTTTAGGAAATATATAAGGCAGCTACAAAGGCACTACAAATTAGGAAAAAATATAGAATAGTTCGAATACATAAGATGATACTTAAAATTTTTGGAGTGGATGAAGGGCAGGTGGGTCATGGAGTTATGTTGAAAGGAAAAGGTGGGGACTGAGGGCTGAACCCTGAGGCACTCCACTTGACAGGTAGGAAAGGGCAGGTGGGGTCATCACTGAGGAAAGGAGGAAAACCAGGGGAGTGTGGTGGCCTGAGAGCCAGGGGGAAGTATGTCAACTGCTGCTGAGCAATGAGTAAGATGAGGAGTAGGAACTGATTGCTGCACATGGAGAGATGGAATTTTCTGGTGACTTTGATAAAAGCAATTTTAGTGTAGGGGTCAACATCTAAGTGGAGTGGGTTATAGAGATTGGGAGATAAGGAAGTAGCCACAGCATGTAGAGTACAGATAACCATATAACTAAGGGGAATGGGATGATAGCCTGAGGAGGATGTGAGGGCAAGAGACGGCATTCTTCTTTTCTTTTCTTTTTTCTCTGTAACAGCATGTTTATATGAAGATGGGGATGATTCAGTGGAAAGGGAAACATTGATGCAAGAGAGGGGATAGTTGCCAAAGCAAAGTCCCTAAGGAGAGAATAGAGTGGGAAGTTTTTTAGCATTAAATGCTTACATTAGATAAGTTAAAATGTTTAAAAGCAAGAGCTTAAACTTCTACTTAAGAAACTAGAAACAGAGGAACAAACTAAAGCTAGAATAAGCCGAAGAAAGGAAGTAATGAAGAGAATAGCAGAAGTCAGATAGAAGGCAGAAAAAACAATGGAGCAGTCAATAAAAGGAAACTCTGGTTCTTTGAGAAAATCAATACAATTGGTAAAGCTGTGTCCAGATTGATAAGGAAAAAAAGAGGGCACAAATTATGAGTATCAGGAATAAGTGGAGACATCAATACAGCCTCTACATTATTAAGTAAAAAGGGAATATTATGAATAGCTTAAAGGCAGTAAATTAAAAATTTAAATGAAGTAGACAAATTCCTTTTTAAAAAAGCTCACTCAAGAAGAACTAGAAAATCTGACTATCGCTATATTGCTTCAGAGTGTTTTTTCTTGCCTTGTAATATGCCTTGTGATTATTTATTGCAAGCTGTACATCATATATTAGGTAATAGGAACTGAAGTAAATAGGCCTTTAGTGTAAGTTTTATGTCACTCTGGGCAAAACCTGGACTGTATTTAATGTTTGCTGCAGCTCTAAGTACCAGAGGCTTCAAGTTCCTCTAGTGTCCTTGTTGTTGTCTCCCCTCTTGACTTTGGGCTTCCCCTGTGCTCCTTCTCAAAGAAAGTCTATGTCTTGCAGATCTTTGAACTGTAACCCACTGTTTTTATACTGGAGCCCTACTGAGGTGGCAATAAGGTTGGTGTGGGAGAGGGGCCATGTCCTATAATCTTAAGACTAAATCTCAGTTTTTTGGTGGGGCTACATCTCTTAAGTAAGTGTCTCTTAGTTCTATTCCTCCCCTTAGGTGAGACAGGAAGGCTAAAGTGGGCTGGAGTGGGAGAAATGCCCTTCTTCTAGGTGGGATAAGGCTCTTGTACTGTCTTTTCTCCTGGAAAGTAGGCCTTTGTTATGGAGAACGCTCTGGGCATATTTTACTTTTTTTTTCTTTTTTTAAAAATAAATTTACTTATTTAATTTTGGCTGTGTTGGGTCTTCGTTGCTGCGTGCAGGCTTTCTCTAGTTGCGGCAAGCGGGGGCTCATTGCGGTGCTCGGGCTTCTCATTGCAGCGGCTTCTCTTGTGGAGCACGGGCTCTAAGCGTGCGGGCTTCAGTAGTTGTGGCACACAGGCTCAGTAGTTGTGGCTCACGGGCTCTAGAGCACAGGCTCAGTAGTTGTGGCACATGGGCTTATTTGCCCCACGGCATGTGGGATCTTCCCAGACCGGGGATCGAACCTGTGTCCCCTGCATTTGCAGGAGGATTCTTAACCACTGAGACACCAGGGAAGTCCCTCTGGGCATATTTTACAATGATTATCCTTACCCTCTCCCTGCCAGAGCCACAGAGGGCTCTTCACTGAGAATTTGGCAGGGCTCCTGGAGGTAAAACCCTCAAAAGTGTGGGGTTCTTAAGACTCTGTTCTAGTCTTAGGAATTTCTCACTTTTAAGCTATTCTATCCTTAGGCTCTAGCAATTTGTCAAAATTAGCATTTAAGTGTCCCTACCTGTTTATGGCTCCACCAACTTCTGCTCTAGGTAAGCAAATCTCAGCTGTGGCTCTCTGGATTCATCTGTCTCTCCAGATTTCAGGATGATGGCTTGTCTTGAGACCTCAGTTCTCTAATGGGGGTGAGAAATATTACTGATTTTCTGTTTGTTTAGTGTTTTCTTTTTCTTTTTTTTTGACATCTTTATTGGAGTATAATTGCTTTACAATGTGTTTAGTGTTTTCTTATTGTAAGTGTGAGAGTGACAGCTTTCAAGCTCTTTACATGTTGGAGCTAACCAGAAATCCCCAAAATCTATTAAAGACATCGAATTTGCAGTTTATGTAAAGAAATTCCTAGAAGGCTTCACTGAAGAATTCTACCAAACTTTAATAAAACAAACGAAAAAAAAGGAGATATGTTATAAAATTGTAGTAATCAAAACAGTATGGTATTGGCATAAAAACAGACACATAGAACCATAAAACTTCTAGAAGAAAACATAGGCAGTACTCTCTTTGACATCAGTTTTAGTAGTAGTTTTTGGGATATGTCTCAAGGGAGACAAAAGCAAAAATAAACAGGACCACATCAAACTAAAAAGCTTTTGCACAGCAAAGGAAACTATCAACAAAATGAAAAGGCCACTTACTGAATGGGAGAAGATATTTGCAAATAATATATCTGATAAAGGGTTCATATCCAAAATATATAAAGAACTCATAAAACTCAACATCAACATATGTATATGTGTGTGTGTGTTTGTGTGTGTGTATGTATGTATGTATCACATCTTCTTTGCCCATTCATCTACTGATAGGCACTTGGGTTGCTTCCATATCTGGGCTATTATAAATGCTGCAATGAAAAAAGAAAAAGGAACCCCCCGCCAAACAATCCAATTAAAAAAACAGGCAGAGGATCTGAAAAGACATTTTTCCAAAGAAGGCATTCAGCTGGCCAACAGGCACATGAAAAGATGCTCAACATCACTAATCACCAGGGAAATGCAAATCAAAACCACAGTGATATATCACCTTACACCTGTCAGAATGGCTGTCGTCAAAAAGACCTCAAATAACTAGTGTTGGCAAGGATGTGGAGAAAAGGGAACCCTTCTGCATGGTTGGTGAGTGTAAATTGGTGCAGCCACTATGGAAAACAGGATGGAGGTTCCTCAAAAAATTAGAAATAGAACTACCATATGATCCAGCAGTTCTACTCCTTGGTATTTATCCAAAGAAAACAAAAACACTAATTAGAAAAGATATATGCACCCCTGTGTTCATTGCAGCATTTACAATAGCCAAGATACGGAAGCAACCCAAGTGCCTATCAGTAGATGAATGGGTGAAGAAGATGTGATACACACACACACACACACACACACACACACACCATGGAATATTACTCAGCAATAAAAAGAATGAAATCTTGCCATAACAGAGTTATAGATACAGAGAACAAAACAGGTGGTTAGAGGAGAGGGGGGTGGGGAGAGGAAGGAAATAGGTGAGGGAGAGTAAGGTATAAACTTCCAGTTTCAAAATAAATGAGTCATGGATATGAAATGTACAGTGTGAGGAATATAGTCAATAACTATGTAATATCTTTGGGTGGTGACACATTGTAACTAGATTTATTGTGGTGATTATTTTGAAGTGTATAGAAATAACAAATCACTACATTGTGTAACAGGAACTAACATAGTGTTATAGGTCAGCTATACTTCAAAAACAAGCAAACAAACATACAAACAAATGGAAAAAGATCAGATGTATGGTTATCAGAGGTGGGCAGTGGGGGGAGGGGGAATTGGATGAAAGCAGTCAAAAAGTACTACAGACTTGCAGTTTTAAGATAAATAAGTGCTAGGGATATAATGTACAACATGATAAATATAATTAACATTGCTGTACATTATATATGAAAGTTAAGAGAGTAAATCCTAAGAGTTCTCATCACACACAAATTTTTTTGTTTCTGTAATTTTGTGTCTGTATGAGATGATGGATGTTCACTAAACTTACTGTGATAATCATTTTCATGATATATATATCACATCATTATACCGTACATATTAAATTTATACAGTGCTGTATGTCAGTTAATCTCAATAAAATGAAAAAAAAGAATTGTTTAGCATATGGTAGAAACAGCATGTTGCTGTTTGTCATGTTTAGCATGTTGTAAGCAGACAAATCAGTACAGTCCTTTTGGGTGGTAATTTAGCAAAATTTATAAAATATCTATAAGATTTTGAGATGTGCGTTTTGTGAACCAGCAGTTCCTCTTCTAGGAATTTATCTTCCAGAAATACATCTGAATACATAGGATCTTGTAATAGTCTTGTAACTGTAAGGAATTTGCAATGAATGTCTTTCAACCGAGCTTGGCGTCCAATTGCAGAACGCTTTATAGCCATTAGAAAGAATGAGGATATTTGGAATATGTTAGAAAACAAAAGCAAGGTATAGACCATTCTTCCATTCAATAAATATTTTTTATGCCAGATATTGTGCTAGATACCAAGAATACAATAGTGAAAGTAGGTAAGATCCATTTATTAAATATTTAACAGTGAATGTTAACACACAGACATACATAACTATGACTATTTTGGGAGTTAGGATTATGGGGGACTTTTGGCTTTATTCATAATTAAATATTTGTATTTTTTAATGAGCATATATTATTTTTTTAATATGAAAACCTCTTATTTAAAAAAATATTGGTCACAGCATTATTTATAGTAGCAAAAAGCTAGAATAAAAATATTAATGTTTAACACTAAGGAAAAGTTTAGACCAACAAATCCATCCAAAGAAACATTATCCAGCAAATAAAAATTAGGTTTATAAATAATAAATAACAATATGCTATCATGTTAATTACTTAAAGACTTTTAAAAAGTATCAATACATAGAAAAAATATCTGAGAGAAAAACACAAAAACATTAGTAGAATCTGCATTAGAGAAGAGGTGACTTTAAATACACTTTCCATTTCTCTGCATTTCCGAGTTTCCTTTTTTTTTCTTCCACACACACACACTGTATTTTATTTTTACAAGAGATAAATAAACTGACACCAAGCATTGTAAATGGATGACCACAACAAAAGCAGCAATGATTGCAATTACCAAACATGAAACACACTCACACTAGGTCATAATATTGACATTCAGTCCAGTAATCCTCCACTGTAACAGCTCCTTTACTTTGCAGTGAAAATTGATGTGTATATTTTTTGCCTCTGAGTCCTTGTGGGATTTTTTTTTTATTCAAACAGAAAGTCACAAAAATTATAATCATCCTCATCAGTTCACTCAGTCACATGTAATTAATTTTTTTATCTTGATCTTTTGTTAGCATTTTTATGAATTCATCAGTTTTCCATTAGAGTTCTGAAAAGGCTTATGCATTCAGTTCAGCAGTATAGTTGGTTCCCAGAAACCTGTACTTGTCAGTCTTTTCCATGAATTCCTTGAAGATGAAACCCTTTTATAGGAACATTTTTGCAAAAGCATTAGAATACACCCAGAACTGTCTGTAAATGACAAAAGACTTAAAAATGACCACAGTTAAAGATTTGATGAAAGTTCACAATAATGCAATTGACAAGGAAATTTAGTTATTTCTGAGATGTACATTTTAAAGTAATAACTAGAATTATGACTTATAACATTATACCAGTACGTATAAGATTTTTAGAAATTTCATGTAATGTCTGAAACATTTATATTAACATATTTCCATACAAATAACCCAAAGAAAGTTTAGTATTAGTTGTTTTGTTGGTTTGTTTGTTTTTTTATACTGCAGGTTCTTATTAGTCATCTGTTTTATATACATCAGTGTATATATGTCAATCCCAATCGCACAATTCAGCACACCACCACCACCACCCCACCGTGGTTTTCCCCCCTTGGTATCCATACGTTTGTTCTCTACATCTGCGTCTCAACTTCTGCCCTGCAAACCGGTTCATCTGTACCATTTTTCTAGGTTCCACATACAGAGCATATATTATTTATGTAGTCAGACAAAACCATAATCTAACCACTTCTAGGATTTCTTATTGTCCTTATTAGAAAGTGTATATCATAAAAGCCCTTTCACACTCTGATCCCAACCACTTTCCTGCCCCCCACCATTCCCTGTCTTCCCTTCCCAGACATTTTCAAACACATCCCTGAGGCCTCTGTTGACGACGCACCATGAGCTCTCAAACCTCCACATCTTTGTTCTTGTTTTTCGCTCCAGATAGAAAACATCGTATTCCTCCTTCAAGGTTCTGCTCAAGTGTCAGTCTTTGTGAAGTCTTTCCTGATTAGACTTAGAAAAACAAGTGGCTTTTTCCACTGTGATTCCTTAACACATATATATTTTTAAATCAAGGAATAATTTACATACAGTAAAATGCACCGATCTGAAGCATACAATTGGGTGAGTCTTGACAAATGTGTACGCCTGTGTAACCACCACCCCAGCAAGCTATAGAACGTTTCCTGTTCCCCAGGTGGTTCCCTTGCTTCCTTCCTAGTCAATCCACGTACCTTCCACAGAGGCAGCTGCTGGTTCCAACTTCTATCACTGTGGATTAGTTTCACTTCTGAACTTCATAAAAATGGAATACCACAAAGTGTACTCTTTTGTATCTGACTTCTTTCCTCAGCATAATTTTCTGAGATTCATGTCTTGGGGTATATCAATAAGTTGTAACTTTTTGCTGAATGGTAATCCATCTAATGGACGTACAGTTTGTTTAGTCCTTCTTCTGTTAATAGACATATAGCATCTTTTCATACCACTCTTCTATATATTATGGTTAACGTTTTCTGTCTGTCTCCCTAAATGAGATTGTGATACCAATTATCTATCTGAATCATGGTTGCACTTAATTTGTGCTTAGCAAACAGTGGTTGCTCATTAAATCTTTGCTTTTGAATAAGGAGGTATGAGAAAGAAAGTCAATTGGAAATTACTTTGAATGACAGAAGAGAGATAAAGGAAAACGCTGTTTCCTTATAACACTTTTGACACCAGAAGTGTGGGTTTCTCCACACCAAGCAATTCTCCAGTCCTCAGTGGACACCAACTGGCTGTTCTACAATTTAACTCAATTCTGACACTAACTGTCCAGAAATATTGCAGATCCCACAGGTTAGGACTCAATCCCACAAGCCTGCCCCCACTTTAGACATCACTTGCAAGTCCCAGGTTGTTACTTGTACTTCTGACTGTAAATTACAGGTTCCCATGACTCCCTCCTCAGGTCTGATAATTTGCTAGAAAACTCAGGTAAACATTTACTTACATTTGCCAGTTTATTATAAAGGATATTAACAAGGAATATATTAACAAGGGATTATTATAAAGGATATTATAAAAGATATTAACAAAGGATATTAACATCCAGATAAAGAGGTCCATAGGTCAAGGTATGAAGAAAGGACACAGGGCTTCCATGCCCTCTCTGGGTGCACCACTATCCCAGCACCTGTGTGTTGGGAGCATTCTGAATCCCATTGTTTAGGGTTTTTATGGAGGTCCCATTATGCAGATGTGATTGATTAAATCATTCCCCATTGGTGATTTTTTTTTAAATAGATTTATTTATTTATTTATTTATTGGCTGTGTTGGGTCTTCGTTGCTGCTTACAGGCTTTCTCTAGTTGCGGCAAACGGGGGCTACTTTTTGTTGTGGTGCGCGGGCTTCTCATTGCAGTGGCTTCTCTTTGTTGCGGAGCACAGGCTCTAGGCATGCGGGCTTCAGTAGTTGTGGCACGCGGGCTCAGTAGTTGTGGCTTGCAGGCTCTAGAGCGCAGGCTCAGTAGTTGTGGCGCATGGGCTTAGTTGCTCCACGGCATGTGGGATCTTTCCAGACCAGGGCTTGAACCCTTGTCCCCTGCATTGGCAGGTAGATTCTTAACCATTGTGCCACCAGGGAAGTCCCACCCCCCCACACACACTGGTGATTGAGCTCAATTCCCAGCCTCTCTCCCCTCCCTGGAGGCTGGGGGTGGGGCTGAAAATTCTAACCCTCTAGTCACATGGTTGGTTCCTCAGCCCCCATCCTCCAAGCTTCATCACCTCTTTAGCATCAGCTGAGGTGTGCCTTAAAAGGGCTTCTTATGAATAACATTTAGGAGCTTTGTGCCAGGAACCAAAGACAAAGACCAAGTACATATTTCGTATTATATCCCAGTATCACAGGAGATTAATCCAGATTTCACCCAGTGGCTAAGAGGGAGTGATGAGCTCCTGACCATGCTTGTTCTCCATGAAAAGGATGTACCATATTCAGGAAAACTTTTCAAATGGTTATGTGTCGAGTGGTTGGGAAGGAGAGAAACTAAGATGCATGAGACCTGTTGTTGGATGTCTAGGTAGCTTGGGAAACTAGTTTCAGCAGATGAACTAACTGGTTACGTTACCTGCCTCACCAGAAGAGTCTTTGCTTCTTTCAGAGAAGCTGGTCAACTCTGTCATCACCAGCACAGAGTTGCTATAGAGGTCTCAGTGTGCCCTTGAACCCGTAGGCCCTGTGTTTATTGTCTTCATAGCAGGTGATTAAAAGTTAATATTTGAAACAAGTGAACTCGAGCAGAAATAATGACTTTGACTTACAGTGTGGAGAGGTCATAGTGGCTATGTGAGTAGAGATCACGCGCCTTCTTGGGCTTTCACCCACAGGACAAGTCCCAGAGAAGTGTGCCAGGCCTGGCAAGGCTTCTCCTTCTTGATGGACCAAGGGGATAAGCTCTGAATGAAAATGCCAGGATGGGGCAGGATGTTATTTGGCTGTGTGGTTCTTCTTCTTCTCCTTCTTCTCTCCCTCCCCCTCCTCCCTTTCTTCTTCTTCTTTTTTTTTTTTTTAAGGGCTTCAAATGCTTGGGGTTTTATTTATTTATTTATTTGCTTATTTATTTATTTGTTTGTTTATTTTTAGCTGTGTTCGGTCTTCATTTCTGTGCGAGGGCTTTCTCTAGTTGTGGCAAGCGGGGGCCACTCTTCATCGCGATGCGTGGGCCTCTCACTATCGCGGCCTCTCTTGTTGCGAAGCACAGGCTCCAGATGCGCAGGCTCAGTAGTTGTGGCTCACGGGCCCAGTTGCTCTGTGGCATGTGGGATCCTCCCAGACCAGGGCTCGAACCTGTGTGCCCTGCATTAGCAGGCAGACCCCCAACCACTGCGCCACCAGGGAAGCCCTTCTTCTTTATTGAGGTATAATTAATGTAAGATAAATGGCACCTATTTAAAGTATAAAATTTCAGCCGTTTTGACATATGAAGAGAAACCATCACCACAAGCAAGATAATGTACATATCCATCACCTCAACAATTTTCCATACCCCTTCGTAATCCCTTCAGCCACCACCTCATCCCCAGGCAACCGCTGATCTGCTTTCTGTCACTATAGTTTAGTTGGCATTTTAAAGAATTTTATACAAATGGAATTTTTATATGTGTGTGTTTGTTTATATTTGTGTGTGTATTTATTCCTTGTCCTCAGTTCAGCTTCAGGGAGAAAGTTCAGTGCACGTGTCCCTAGGAATTTGGTTCGCTGAATTAGAGGTGAGGGTAACATCCCAGGAGTTAAGCTGACTCCTTTGTCTGCTGGTAGTTAGCAGAACTTGCTCAGACTTTTCCTGAGCAGATGGCAGAGTTTAATGTTATGAAGCAGATTGGAGGCGGGAGGTTGTCGTTGATTTTCCAGAAATTGTTGGCACAAATGCCTTTAGGGCCTTTATCCTGTGGGGGTTTATGATGTTGTGGCATGATTATGATAAGCATATGGCAAATTCTATTACAAGAAGGTGTTTCCGTGGCAACGGAGCTGTGGAGGGCGGACCCTGCACTGCCGCTGGAGATCAGAGCACTGCGGGAGCTGTGTGGCCTTGGCTCAGCCCAGAGCTCCAGCCCGTGTTTCCTTTTCCACTTATAAGATATAGGGGCAGCGCTCCCTCTTTCCCTGGGTTGTTGCATAAAGGCGAGAAGGTGCGTCGAAACAGTCAAGGGTATACAAGCGGGAGGCATTACTGAATCCCTGGTTGACCTGCAGTCATGATGATATGCTGACCTGCAATAATTTTTTTTTTTGGTGAATAATTCCATACCACAGAGCGCTTTGGCCCTTGTGTCTGCCATCATTCTATAGTGACAGGGCATATGGGTGGGGCAGAGGGACCCTCCCCTGCAGTGTTGTCTCGGCCTCGCACCTTTCCCCTACACCCTGCGGCAGTTGAATCCCAGCCAGAGGACCACGTAGGGCCAGGCGTGCCTGCCCGCCGTGTCCAATGTGGATATGCATGGTGATGCCAAAATGGTACCCACTGCCCAGGAGGCACCTCTGCTGCCCGGCAGGTGGCCTGGCAGGTCTCATTTCCTCCTGTAAGTGGGTCTCGAGCTTCTCCCCACATCTCGAAGGAAGGTGGCTCCTTCTAACGTGAGGGACAGGGCACAGCTAACAAGTCAAGAGACTCGGGTTTCAGGCGTTCGCCCCCTTCAGGATGGCAGGTTCCAGTAGAGAATGTGTTCGCACCGCATTGTCCGGCGCGGGAATGTTCAGACTCCGAGGAGATTAGGAGGGGGTGTTGGGGGCACAGGGGGCAGGTAGCACCTTGGACCTGGCCAGGGTCCTGCAGCGAGGTCCCCGGAAGTTAACCAGGCGCCCTCATGCCCGCAGCGGGAGCTCCTGCAAAGGCAAGGACACCCTAGGCCGGGTCGCTGCTGAGCACCTGGACCCCAGGGCGTGGCTGAAGGGTGTGGCCAGGGCAGGGAGGGCTGGGGACCCCCGGAAGGGGCGAGGGGAAGGGGAGCCATGCCTAAGGGCTGCTGGCCTGCTTCCCTTGGGCCTGATTTTCCGTATGCCCTCTTTTCTCCCATCCTCCATATCCCCCCTCTCTGGATTCCCCCATCTCTGTATCCTGTCCCCCATCCTCACCTTCCAGAGCTTTCTTCCAGGGTTTATTTTGTGTGAAAGTCATCTAGGTTTAACCCTTCCAAAGGATATGTCAAAGGAGGTTAGGGTTCCATATCTGCACAGTGGCTGTACTGGCCACTGGCCACGCGTGGCTGCTGAGTACTTTGAATGTGGCTACTGAAACTGAGAAACTCCATTTATTTTATTTTATTTTATTTTAATAAATTTAAAAGCTGATAATTCAGTTATTTGGAAAACTTTGTGTTTGGAGCAACTTGGGTACGTGAATATGCGTTTTCAAAGGTAAATTTTTATGAAATCTAAATATAGATCAAATATTTTCAATGATAATTTAGAGAGTTGAGTGAAGGGGAAAAGAATTTAAGGTGGAACCTAAAATGGGATTAATAGACAATGCAGCAAAGTCCTAGAATGTTTATTAAGGAAATAAGTATAGGTTTTTACCATTTGACACTAACGAAACAGAGCGAAGAGACTGAAGACCTGCCCTTCGTGAGAGGCAAAGAAGCCAGGGCCTTCCCTGTGTCCCTGCCCCAGCCGGGGCCTCGTCTTTGTTACCTTCACCTGCCATGCGCCCAGCACAGCACCTGGCCCCTCCCAGGGGTCAGTGGGAAGCAGAGAAGCTTCAGCAGTGCTTTCCTGTAGAGGCAGCCAGTGTCAGGGAATGAGTGAGAACCTGAGGAAAGCTTTCCCAGCTGCAGGGCTGGGTCCTCAGGAGTCCCACACGGAGTAGCAAGGAGGGTGACAGTGTTGATCCTTGGAGCCCTCTCCCTGGCTTTGTTTCATCTGAGCCAAGAGGGCCGAGAGCCCAGGCTGTGCTGAGGAGGGAGAGGGCAGGAAAACTCACTGTTTTCACCTCCCCCATAACTCTCCCTTTTTATGAATAGCCATTGTGCCAGGTACGATGCTCTCTCTGTGCTCTCACAAAATCTGTCCCTAAAAGCTGTAGAGAGCTCTTTGAAAGACAGCCTCACAGCTCTGGAGTGGTTTTTGTTGGTTTCTGATTGGCAACTTTGGGACGAGGCCAAGAAAGCATCGTCTGATTCCCACTGCTCAGTCCTGAGGGCTGTCGCTGCTGTCATTTGATCAGCATCAGGCTGGTGTGCTAATGGCAAGGCCGGATGCCACCCCTGGCTCCAGGGCGGTCAGAGGTCTCATGCACGTGCACGCACGCGCACACACACACACACACACACACACACACAAGTCTCCATCTGTAACTCTGCCTAGCAAACAAGCTACAAAGACATAGAGCTTGCCACCACTAGAAAAAGTTAAGACAGTAGAGAAGAGAGAAGACTTCTCAGAGTCAAGGGAGGAGGAGAGGGAAAAAGACGATCTAAAGAAACCTTTGCTTCAGGAGGACATCTCATGCTGTCAAAATGAGAGTGGGAATCAGAAGGTTCTCTGTGAACTGCAAGATGTCAGCCAGGAGAGGTTGGTGGTGGGGGCCTCCTTCTCAGGCATGGAACTAACTGGTCTCTGCTGGGCTTACATCGGTGGGTGGAGAATAAAGGAGTTACGTCATCCCAGAAACTGTCTTTGTCACTTGGAGGGAAGACCATGAAGGATCTTTGTAACATTCCATTATTTCTGGTCCCTGAATACCATGATGCCAGCCCCTGCACGGATAACTTCCTGCTTTCATAGTTTGAAAATATACTTTAACTCAGCCATGGCTCTATATCTTCTTCCAAGTCAGAGAAGTTGGTAGGTCCCAATTCCAGGTTGACAGTAGGGACACAGACCGCAAAGGTGGTAGAGATAAAATTTGGGCAAGAGAGACAAAGCCCTTCAACCATTTTGCTTCTGCTTCCTTTAGACACAAAAGCAGCTTAGGTCACCTCAGAGTTCACGTCTCCTCAAGGAGAGAGAAGGCAACAACACATCTCCAAGGAATAGCCAAATTATTTATAAAATCTGTAAAGTATGAAACATAACGACACCCCTGACAGGAGGTTGGGTCAGGCTTAATATTCCGTCCTCACACTTAGGGCTTGACAAGCAACTTCTGATTCCAGTTCTCATTCCAAAGTGAGACTTTTCCAGATCTTACGTGTCTTCTCTCTCTCTGAGGTCCATTCAGTGCGTCTGATTCAGATGTAAAGCAATTATACTCCAATAAAGAAGTTAAACAGACATGCAAAGAAACAAACAAACAAACAAAGGGCAGGACTTGGAAAATGCCTCTACTATATTACAAAGAATATCTCTTATTTTCTTTTTGTCTCAGACACCTTGACCCTTCGTGTTACCCCTGTCCCCCCAGCTGTAAGGTCAGACTAAAGGTTTTGTCATAGCAGAAGGAAAGCAGACAACAAACCCTTCCCTGAGGAAGGAAACTGAATTTCAAGAGCAGAGCCTAAGTCTGAGTGCAGAGAGAGTCCGTGTTCTGGTCTGAAAGCATGGATAAGAAGCAGAATTCCCAGGACACTTGAAACCACATTCAAGTGAAGCCCTGGATGAGAGTGTTTTCTAACCATTAAGAGCCCGCAGCGGGCGACGTGGTTTGTGCTCCCCGAATCCGGACCACTTCATGGTCTCACACTCAGGAAGCAGACAGCTCAGACTTCCTACCTCCTAGGCAAGCTCTCCCCATCCATGCTCCCACTGGGGGTGGCATGGCATCAGATGGTGGGGTCCCCCAAGGGTCTGGGGTGCTTGTGGGTGGAACTCCAGAGAACCCTCAGGTATTTCAAGTGTCCAGGGAGCCACAGCAGGTTGTGTCCAAAGCCAGGTCCTTCCTTGGACACGCCTGGGCATGCCAGGGCCTCAGGCATGGGCCTCAGTCTCCTGCTTGATGGCCGGTTTGTAGATGACTCCTTTGTTGGCAACTTTTTTGCTGCTGGAACAGCAAGGACACATGAGTATTGTCAGTCAAAGTGGAAAGAGAGGCAAGAGCAGCCCAACTCAGCTATGGAATGAGGCAAGTCAGATTCCTCCCTTGGAGACCTTTCTCCAATTCTGTTGGTCTTGGGAGGAAACGCCCCCCAATAAAGCATTAACCAAAAGGGAACCTGTTCATATTTCAACTATTCTCTTTTAACGCTTGACGATACTAGACCTGCATTTTGACGAAGGTCTCATTACCACCCTGCTTCAAATCTCTGATTCCTACAGGGTTTCTGACAACCTCTTTTTTTCATACCAGGAAAAATAAATTAGTTTTTAGAAAAAACTAAACGTGACAATAAAAACACAAGCAAAGGGCATCAATGTGAATAAGAAATCAAAAAATTTCCCTCAGTTTTCTTCTGGGTTTAGGGAAGAAAAACCGGATGTCAAGATCTTAGAAAGAAGACAGCCTTGGTGCTTGTGTGTAGGTAAATGGGACCTCCCTTCCAAATCAAGAGGCTTGTCCAAGGTCTTAGCAGTGGCAGCAAAGCTGGCAGACACACCTCCAACTCTGAGTGCAATGACTCTTGAACCACCAGCATCCAGTGTCTCACTGGATCAGTGGTGTTTGGGAAATGGCACTCCTAGGATAAGTGTTGGTACAGGTGACAGGGCTCTTCGTTCTGCAGGCTGCCTTCCCGAACAGATCAATCCTCATGGACACAAAGCCGCCCACTCCCATCTTGGGCCCAAATCAACTCACCTCCTCTTCCTTCTGAAAAGCCAAATGGATACTACCAGGACAATACAGATGCCCAGAACGCCAGCCAGGGCCACAGAAAGGGCGATGCCTGTTGAGGGGTAGTGCACACTCATTACAATCCTCCCTTCCCCTTCATCTCATCCCCATAGCACATGTGTGCGCAGTCAAGTGACAGCTGCAGAATCATCCACAGAAAGGTGTAATTTCCCCATCTCTGTTCTTAGGTTCTGGTCTTTGGCCTAGCAGGATTGGCTGGAGTACTCACAGGGGGCCATTTGCAAACTGTAGCGATTCTCCAGCAGGGGTTCTCAAACTTGCACCAGCATCATCTGAAGAGCTTGTGTCTAATGTAGACTTTTTTTGAGCCCAACCCTCAGAGACTCTGATTCAATCTAGAGTTAGGCCCAGGAATCTGCATTTTAACCAAACACCTCTAGCTGATGCTGATGTATGTGGTCCATGAACCACACTTTGAGAAACCCTGGGCTACAGAATAAGAACTTATTCCATTTTTGCTTGCTGGATTTAAGCCCCCTTGAGATGCCTCTTTATCAGCTTTGGCCCCAAGTTCCATTACACAGTCCTAAGCAGTCCGAAACAACCAGGGCCCATTGCCAAGGTCCCTGGCTGGTCACCCAACCTCCATACTGGGCTTAGGCCTAGTTTTTAGGCAATGGCTTCCCATCCTGGCAAACAGAAGGTCTTGGATAGGCTTTTTGAATGTACACATGCTATAAAGTGATTAGGTTGTTCATTAGGGGAGCATTTGATTCGCAGCTCATCTTTGAATCAGAGAGTGACTTGAGGGAAAGACACACAGTGAGGGAGGGGGTCAGGAGTCAGAGTGATAGCACAGAGAAGCAGAGAGGATGGGCTTGAAGAATCACAGGCCCAGATCACACCGAGAATCACAGTGATCACCCAGCTGCAGCATGCACGGCCGGTTGGCCACATACCCAGACTCAGTCCTGTGTAGGTAGGGTCTGGCACTTCAAAGGGGAGAGGAAAAGACAGGAAATTAACCAAGTCAAACCCTGGCAGATTTGACCAGTGTGTTGAGCAAAGCTCTACCTTTTGTTTGGGTGGAGGTACAGGGCTGATGCAGCCCTTCTGGGGATGTTCACTTGGCTCAGGTGCCCCATGGGGTAGAGGGAATTGCACACCCAGGGAATTCACGCCGTGGTCCCTCCCTCTGGTGCTCCTTTAATCATAGCAGTCTCTTTGCGTGGCTAAGACTTCAGTTTTTGATACAATATGGCCAACTTGGAGGGTGAGGAAGGGTAAGAATCAGAGTCTACCTTGGTGAGCTGTCATCTGCTTCTCTGGCACCTACCTCTCTTCCTCAGCAAGGAAGCTGGCTGGGGCCAGCAGAGTTTGGTTGGAACCTGTCACCAGCCTTCTACACCCATCCCTATCCAGTACTGTTGTCATGGTTTTGTTCTGTTTTTGCTTTGGCCCCGGTGGACAAACTGGAGAAACCCCTCCACCATACCAGCCTCTCTTCCCTGCTACATGGAAACAGAGGAGTGTGGCTTCTTCAGCAAGTTATTGTTGGAGATGAATGGGGTGAGTTAGTGGGGTCCTCAGTGGGGCTGAAATAGTGCCCAGTGATCTAAGGTGAAATCCCATGGTCAGCCTGCTAGGAACCTCTCTGGGGAGGGCCCTGAGTGAGCCTGTCCTCCCGAGTAACACAGAGGAGCCCAGTCACAAAGCCCCCAGGTCACCCCAGCTGCTTCCAGGTTCTCAGAACTACTCCTCATTCTTCCAGTCAGATTCTCCATCTAAAGAAAGTCTCTGCTTACACACACCCGCCTGTCTGGTGCTTTTCTGATCTCAGTAGAAACTTCTAGCTTGTGGTGCGGGGGAGGGGATGGGGGGGTCGTTCCAGTTCACACTGGAAGCCAGAGTTGTGCAGATGGTGGCCACCCAGCCAGACACTCAGGAGACCCTGTGCCCATAGAGCCCACCATGGTGACGGAGACCCTGGGAGAGCCCTGATCAAATGTGAGATGCAGGCAGAGGGCCAAGGACCACCTCCCTTTGGGGCACTTGATACCCTGGGGAACCAGACCTGAGACTGCAGGGTGAGGTTTTGCTCAGCCCCTTCTCCTGCCATCCGGCCCCAGTCTGGCTGATTCCCTGGGGCCATCAGCCCCGAGTTCTTTCCCTACTGTCTTCCTTCACAGTCTAATATTGAGCCAGTAGCCTCCGTGGTCCACAGCTGGGCCCTAGTTGTCCCTGGTCTGGCTTCCCGGGTGGCCCCAGACTGTTGAAAGGATAAGCAGGGCAGGTATGGATAGGAGCCATCCACAAAGGGCAGGGTGGCCTGTTCTCTTGGCTGTTGCCGGCCACCACTGGCAGCCCACAGCCTCCCAGGTGGCAGAGAGCGTGGCTCCCCTCATCCGATTCCCTGCCCTGAACACAGGGACCAGTCTGTGGCTTGGGGAGATTCTCAGGACGTTAGTCTCCCCCTGGGGAAAGCATCAAGTGTTTGTACAGCACATGTTCTGTTCCCTGCATGGCCTGTGGCCTCTGCACACTATAATTTGTTTTGTTTTGTTTCTTAAGGTACCTAGAGGTAACCAAGGCCTCTAGGATCTTAAAAACAACAACCACTGAAGAAAAACCCGACTAGTCGTGATTTCTTTTCCAAGCCTTTTTGATGAAATACACTTTTTTGTTGTTGTTCCTAAAGCTCCAGATGCTTGTGGTACTAAACTAGTTCTCGCCACATAAGACTGTTACTGGTAAGCCTAACCACTTGACTAAGCCGTCCAAACTGGACGGTTTCTAAAGTCGCTTTCACAGTCACCTCAAACATCCTGAGAGCCACACAGGCCCCCAGACAACTGACAGCCCTGCTCTGGGGCTGGAGGAGGTGCCCTCAGGCCATGGGCTTAGGGAGCAGAGTGAAGGCTTGGAAGCAAGGCCCCAGGCATGAGACTTTTCTCATGCGCACGTGGAGCAGCTGGGTGGCCGATCTGGAGGGAGAGTCTGGCTTTCCTGTGTCACTGAGCAGTGTCCTTGGCTGTATTAGGCCCTACAAACAACAGCCTAAGTTAAGGCTCTAATGTGGGTTCCTTGCTCCCGAATGATGACTTCTTAGGGCCTAAGTTGCCTCTTCTTGGAAACAATGAAACAAGACCAAGCAGGTATGAAGACAAGGAAGTCCCCAGAGACTGGGACAGATGCTTTACAGCCCAGTGTTTGATGCAACAAAAAACAAAGCAGCTTGACTGAGCGAGCGAAGAGCATAAGCCCCTTGGGAAGAGGAATGGCAGCGAGGGCGGCGCCTCGTGGGACTTCTACCCGCCAGGAAGCCCAGGGCAGGAAGATGAGGTTGGGATGCAGGTGAGACGGCACCAAGCACCAAGGAGAAGAGCTCCTCTGCCGAGCTGGGTAAAGCGCAGGGCTTGGGCCCCACTGGAGGCGGATGCCAGAGCACCTGCTAACTAAAGGGAGAGGGCAGGTCACAAAAGGCATCAGGAGACCTGTTGGGGCGACGAGAGAACTAGTGCCCAGAGAGAGAAGCCGAAGCCTGCATTCCCACAGCGCCTCTGGGCTGTTGCAGAGAACAGGCATCAAAGATGGTGCAGGGAGGGGCAAAGATTCACTTGCAGATTAAACACAGAAATGGTTTCTGAATGGCAAATGAGACAGGGAGTTCCCACTGAAGCACAGTGGGCCAGACAGGAGAAACGAGACAGGCTGGTTGACAGAGACGGCCCATGAGAGGCACGGGGTGAGAACGCAACAAAGGGGCCCC
Organism: Mesoplodon mirus; assembly: GCF_964341445.2. Lineage (NCBI taxonomy): Eukaryota > Metazoa > Chordata > Mammalia > Artiodactyla > Ziphiidae > Mesoplodon > Mesoplodon mirus. The sequence continues at coordinate 53,690,625 of NC_138979.1, forward strand.
TGAGCTGGCAGGTACGAGGGCACGTGCCACACAGACGCGGGAGAGCTGCCTGCTCTCCATACAAGGCTCCGGTGCAAGTCAGGGTCAACAGAAGGAGGGCAGTACGACGCACAGAAGGAAATCACACAGGTAGGGAACAACTCCAGTACCGCATGCCTCACCCGGGAAGGTACAGACCTGCGAGAAGATCAGCAAGCTGCTCGCCACAGGGCACTGCTACCTGTCTGGCTGGCTCAGGTGCTGCGTCTTCCACGGGCGTCTTGCTGGACCCGAGGGATGCTGGTTAACTGTGTCTGAGGTCTTCTGAAGCCTCAGGTGCACACACAGAAAAGTCCAGTGGGAGGAGCAAGCACCTCATTTACACAGCTTGCAGTTCCTGAAACAAGTCTAGCATTTTCTAGGTCGATTTGCAGTTCTGTTTATTCAAACAGAGTTTTGAATGAAAGGAATACAATCCTTTTCCTTTCAGTGTATTATTTTAAAGTATGGACTGTTTTAGTAGGTGACATGTTCCACAGTGATTAGATACGTATACATATAGGTGTTTGTCTTTAGCAGCCTCCAGTCTTATAAAAGTGGCAGGGAGAGTTTTGGTTTAGCAGGGATTTGAGAGTTTAAATATATAAAATCCAGTTTCAGATGGTAAAACTCTTGTTATTATGCTTAATACAAGTCATAGACTCAAGTAACTGAAATGCTGGTCCTCTCTTTGGATGATGCTTTGGTAAGAAAAGCAAGGAAGATGCCCTCCGTAACCACAGAGCATAACTATCTTTTTTTTGCGGGGGTGGGGGCTCCTGGGGGTCTTTATTAAGTGATGCTTTAGTCTCAGTCTCTGCCAGGGACTGGAAGTGGGGGTGATCCCACTCCCCCCAGGTTGTCCCAGACTTGCTGTCTTAGAGGAAGGAGGCAGGAAGCCTGTTCTCCTCCGAGAACAGTCTGGGAAGCTAGGCTATCGCTGGGGTGGGGAACAGCAGAGCTGAGATCCCCGACCCTCCACCCCCAGCCCGAGCTGTATGTGCAGCCCGAGGGGGAGGGGCCGAGGCAATCCTGGCCAAAGCCTCCCACACTCAGCCCCACTCTTGCTGCTCCACTCACTGCCCTGAGCTATTCACGATCTCTGCTCTCACATTCACCTCAACACTCCAGAAGCTAGCCCCATGCTCAGCTCCTCCAGGCCTTTAGTCCTGGGGAAGGATAAAAGTAGGGAAGCCCATCAGGGCAGAGGGTCCCTGGCCAGGCAGCTTCAAGGGGCCTCTCCTTTCTGCTGTCCAGCCGAACACAGGCCCCTCCCTAGATAGTAAGGGGGGTCGTGGCCTCAAACTTCACCCCCCTCTCCTCTTACTGGCATCCCACTCTGTCCCAGCACAGCAGCCCAGAGCACAAAGCGCAGTGACCATGGGGCTGGTGGGCACAGAAGCCCTCATTGGCGTACAGGCCAGACTGTCTGCAGCCGTCGTGGGCCTGCTCCCTGCCCTGGAAGCTGGACGAAGGGAGACAGAAAGCAGACGCGGGGCACGGGGTGTGCAGCCCCTGCAGCAGGCGGAGGGGCTCTAACCCCTGCCCTGCTGTTGGTGCAGGCAGCTCCAGGCCCCTCTTCCTCAAGAGCCCCCAGGGCTCCAGAGCTGCGCAGCCCCTGCAAAGGGAGATGAGAGGGGGATGGGTGATCCTCGAGGACAGGAAGGGTCTGCAGAGAACCACCCAGACACCTGGTGTTACCCAACTCCACCCCCAGGCCCAGAGGGCCCAAACTCCTGGCACCAACCACCCTGCGTCTTGGGTGAGGAAGAAGGGCCCCTTCTGCTGTCCCTTCCCCTCAGAGGTCCAGGAACCACTCCAACGAAACGCAGACACCCGTGCCTGCCACCTGCCCCTGGGGAAAGCAGGGGGGCTGAGACAGGAAGGTTGGCTAGGGGCCCACAGGCCTCTCCTGCTCCAAGCACTTTCCTTCCTTTCCTGACGTCGTCTTGGCAACAGGGGGACCCCGCCCTCCCAGCTGCCTCCTGGGCCCTCCCCGCAGCCTGTGTGCAACTGGGCTTCCTTCCTATGTGCGTGCGTGAGTCTGCGTGTGGTGGGGTGACTACAGGTGGTGGTCCTGGCTGCCAGGGAGGGCAGGAGAGATCTGGAGTCAGCCCCGCTGCAGGGCCTGGGGGTCGGTCTCAACCAATCTCCTTCCACTGCTTGTAGAAGTCCAGAACATTCTTGATGTCCACACTGGCATGTGCAGCGGCCTGCAAGGCTACCTGCATAGGGCCTGAGAGTATGCTGGGGTTGTCCAGTGGAAGGCCTGTGATGATGGTCACCGTGCCGCTCGGGTCCTCCTCACCTGCCCCCTGGGCCCGAGTCAGCTGTTTGCAGCTGTCCAGGATCTTGTAGAGCGTCCAGGCATCTGCATCCTGCCTCTTCAGCTTATGCCGCTCAGAGCTCTTCCCCACCTCTTTCTGGCAGCGAATGTACCTGTTCCCTTTTTTAAACTCTGCCTCCAGGTATCGGATCCCATCCCGGGCCCCGGGGTGTTCCTTCTTCAGCAAATCCAGGCCATCGATCACTGTCCTTGGGATGATGACAATGAAGCGGCCACTGGTGGCCAGCTGGCGGATGACAGGGAGGTGGTGGCAAAGGGCTTGGGTGTCAGGGACGAGGTAGGGAGACATTGCTGACTGGGCCTTGGGCTGCTGCAGGCTCCCTTCCAGCTGAGAAACCTCAAGCTGAAGTTGTAGCTGGGCCATGTCTCTCATTAGCCTGTTCCGCCGAGCTTCCTCCTGTGCCATGCGGAACTGGGCCTGGGCCTGCTGCAGCAGGCTCTCCTGCTCAGACTGGGCGATGCTGACGAAGATGCCGACCTCTGGGTTGAACTGCAGGATGCTGCCTTGCAGGCGGGCAACGAAGTGGCCAAAGCTGCGGATGCAGCAGATGCACACGACCATCTCCTCTGAGGTGCTGAGCAAGAGCCGATCCGTGTCAAAGTTAAAGCGTCTGTGGGCAGCCTGGAGGGGAGGCAAGTTGTGAAGTGCCATGTCCTCTGGGAGCAGCAAGCTAGACGGGAGGTCAAGCAGTTCACAACCTTCAAGAAGATCCTGGACCTCAGGACACAGGACCAGGCCAGACTCTTGGAGTTCGCCAGCAGCTGGCAACAGATTAAGCAACACAGACAGGCGGTTCCACAGACTTTGAGAGCTCTGCGCATACACAATGATGAGGTCGGGGTTAGTCCGTAGCCAGTCCAGAAAGACTTTCACAGCAGGAAGCAGGCCTTCGGCCATAAGGACTTGCAGCTTCTCCTGGATGCTGCACTCATTCCGACAGGAGCGCCCACTAAAAACTCACTTCCCTCCGACTCAGAGCCCTCTTCAGAGGCTGGCTCTGAGGGCTTGTCCATATCCCCATTGACACAGGGCCTGCGGCTGGCCAAGGTGGGAGCTTCGGTGGTGGGCTGGAGGAGCAGGTTGCTAAAGGTGGGGGCCAGTCGGAAGCAGCGTTTAGTCTGGAACATCTGGGTGGACATGGCTTGTAGATTGCTGGCAATGCTGGCCTCACTGGGGCCCAGTGGGCCGTTGAGGGATTCAGGAGCTTCTCACCTGGCCCGAGGTGGCTCCAGGGCTGGGGACCGTGTCCCTTCCTCGTCCTCCATGTCTTCCAGGTCTGATCGGGACTCTTGGCTGTTCATTTCTGAATCTGTCTCGGCATCAAAGGCCGTTCCCCCACCTTCAAGCCTCTTGTCGGAGCCACTGTCTGAGCCCTCACTGGCCCGGGCTGAGTCATGGCTCGAGTCTGAGTCAAAGCCTTCACTCAGGTCACTGTCATCACCAGCTTTGGGTGGGTGGCGCCGGTGGCGGAGGCAGGAGAGGCGGGAGAACTTCCGGCTCTTTCTGACCTCGCCATCTTGAGATGCTGCAAGAGGAGGCTCAGGACCCGGCTCCTCCGCCTTCTCCAAGGGTTCCTTGGACTCTGGTTCATCTGTGCCATCACTCTGGAATGCGAGGACGGGATTCTCGCCCTCTTCCAGCTCAGCTTGCAGCCATATGTTGACACGATTGACAAGGTGGGAGAAGAGGGCCAGGGTGAAGGCAATGGCTGCACTGTACTGCTTGGATCCTGCTCTCTTCAAGCTGTGCACACCCATAAGGCAGATGATGACCATTTGAAAGATGAGAAAGTCCGGGAGGAAAGCATATCCACTCTCATACTCCTCATCCTCACCGGCCAGGCTGAGGTTGGGTGAGGAGGGCAGGTAGAAGAGACAGAGGTTGAAATCCTCCAGGACTGACTGGCAAAGTGATGTCAGCTCTGAGTCAGTCCACAGAGCTGCTTTTGGGCTGCAGGAGGCTTTGCAGATACATAAAGTTCACCAGCAACCTCTTAATGTCTTTACATTGCTTCTTGCTGGGAGAGAGCTTCCGAGTCTCGCACTTCTTCAGCTGGTGGTACATTTTGGCTGCCTTGTCATACAGCTGCTTGAGGTTCCCATAGGCCCCCTCAAAGGGCACTTCTGACTAGATGCCGCGCAGGTAGCAATACATGGCTTCCACATTATAGTACTTGCTGCCGGCAAGGGTGCCCAGCTGGTTGAAGGGCATTCCGACCTGGGGAGCCACTGACAGGGCTTGGTAGTAAAACCTCTCAGCTAGCAGCTCAGTGTCTACGCCAGCTAATTCATTCTGAGATCGTGGCAAATCCCCCAGGTACACTAGACATCGGTGGCATGCCATCTGTGCCCAGTCCATCTCCTTCCCTGAGGCAGACACTGGTTTCTTGCATCCTGAGGACTGGTGGTGGCCAGAGCCAAATATGCATGGGCTGTCTCTTCTCCCTTCACCCAGGCAGCCTTGTAAGTTCAGAGAGCTTCAGCTACTTGGCAGGCAGTTTTCCCATGTGCCAGGTACTGTTCTATGAGGGGGTCAGTGACATGGGTCCAGTCGATGCCGCACTGCCATTCTAGCTGGTAGTGGGACTGGATATAAAGAAGGAGATGCTGGTAGAAGCCAATACCAGCAACCAGGTGTGTCCTGTTAGCACATTCCAAGGTGCTCCGGCTGTGGATATGCTTTTTGTTAGTCTTGATAAGCTGGATAACTTCGTAGTATACCTTTCTCCACAGCAGCTCCTCAGCTTCCCTCCCATAGTCCACCGGGTGCAGGAACATAAGCTTGACGCAGAGCTCACGCAGCTTGTTCCTCAGGCTAATGTTCTCTGGTTTGAACACTTCTTGATAAGCGGTTTTGTTGCAAAGGATGAGGTCAAGTCGATGCGCAGCCTCCACCACAGCCCGGTAAAGCCACTTAGTTTGGAGGACCTTTGCTTTGGGCTCGCTGCTCTCCCCTGTGCGGGGGGCCTTGGCTCATGGTGCCCGGGCCCGGGGGCGGATCCCGGTCATAGACCCCCGCCACCTACCGCTACCGCCACCACTACCGTCTCCGGCTGTAGCCGCAGCCGCCACCGCCGCCGGCCCTGCTTGGCCGCCATAGCTGCGAGGCGGCTCGAGCATAACTATCTTAAGAGGACATATTTTACTGGAGTTTTTCTTAACACTGTGGAACCCCGATGAAGAAATAATTTCTACAAATAAGTCTGCCCAAAAAATGCCACCAGATTACATGTGGAAACTGGTTTTCTATGACCGTGCTAGCGCCTGAGGGCTTTGCCTTCCAGATTGCAGGAATGCAGGCCCAGAAGAGAGAGCCGAGCTGCTCTGGGGCGGGGGGGGGCCTAAACCCTGGGACAGTGGGCGAGGGTTATTATGCAGCACTGGGTGCTTCATGCTCTCAGTTCCCTTTGGGGGTCAGGCTGTTTGTGCTGCAGGAATGACAGGTGGTGGGACCGGGGCTCTTACCCCTGTCAGGCCAGATGACAGAAGGCCTGATGGCATCCCTCAGCACCCCCATCCCATCCCAGACCTTTAACACTTGACAGCTACGTTCTGATCTTTACGTTTTCCTCAACAAATAGATTGATTTGAATGCTGTTGGCAAATTGATAACAAAGCAAAATAAGACTTAATAAAACTAAAACTTGACAACCGGTCAGGCTTCTGTTTAGATCGTTCTGCAGGGAAGACACTGGTCGGGAGAGGGGAAGGGAGACGGGTCGGCTCCATTCCTTCAGACTTGTAATGAGCACCAGACACGGTGCCAGGCACAAAAGGCTACTAAGATGCCCACAGCCCCTGCTTTAAGGGGCTCGTGGTGTGTGGGTAATAGAGGCATATTTTTTCTTTTTCTTTTTTCTGTGTGGGAATACATCATTACCCCGTGGTGTGCTAAAAACTATAACACAAATGAACAAGTTCAGCTGCACTGAAGCAGGAGACTGTAAATCACCCTCGGGGGGATGGGGAAGACTTTGGCAGGATATGGTTGGAGTTGGGTCTTGAAAATTTTTCCTGGTGGAAGAGGTGAGGGGCATCCCAGACAAAGGGACTCGTGTGTGCAAAAGTCAATAGCATGCACACATGAAAGCACCTGCCATGTTGAAGGAGGCCCCACAGGGCAGGATGGGAGCAGGGGAGACATGCTGGAAGGATCAGCTTTCCGCCTGACCCCTTCTCCCGCTGTCTGGCCCAGAGGCTTATTGCTGGGAGCAAGAGAACATCGCTGGTGGGCTTTTCTGTTCCCCGCAGTGGCTAACGTGGAGCGTGCTCAGTAACACTCAGTGTGTTGAACTGCATTAGGTGTGACTAGGACTCCACTTCTTAGCACATTTGACGATCATTCCTGACTATTCAGACTCTGTATCCGGGTAGGGGATTTTAAGGGGAACTCCTCTGGTCTTTCACTTGGATCCTTTGGAAGAATTAATCTTTTTCCCTCTAATAGACTTTATTTATAAATAGGGACTTTTAGAAAGTTGACAAGGTCAATAACCACAAAGCATACATTCTAGTCTCAAAAAATTAGATAATTAGCCATCTTAGCTTTGCAAGGTTTTTTCTCTCTCTTTTTTAAACATTTTATGAAACTACCCAGGTCCCTCAGGGTCAAGCAGATTCTAATCAGGCTACTCCACAGCTCTGCTGAGGGGGAAAGCCCTACCCCTAGACTGCCCAGCATTCTTGTCTAAGTGTCACCTCAGCTGGCTCCAGGCTCTGAGGCATGTGACATGCACTTGCTCAGAGCAAGCGCACTGAAGACACGACTATAGAAACTTTTTGGCTTCCTCTTGGCCTTCAAGTTTTCCTTGCCCTGACATGTTGAAAATAGAACTTGATAACATTAGCATTTGGGTTTTATTGGTCTGGCTTTATTACCCTTTGCCATCTGGACCCAGTGTTGGTGTCTTTGGCTGGGAAGAGGTCAACTTTGGGGAACCGAGAATTGGGCCCCTGAACTATATAGATGTGTCTCTACTGTCTTTCTCCTTCCTCACATCGGTCAGCTGACTCCAATGAGATCTGGACTGCTCCCAGGATGTGTTCCTCCTCTCCAAGACCCCACCTGGAGGACGTGAGTCTTGTTTCCTCTCTTCACCTCAAGACTTCCATTTGTGCCAGTTGGGAGAGGCACTGTTTTTTTTGTTTTTTTTTTTTTGTGGTACGCGGACCTCTCACTGTTGTGGCCTCTCCCGTTGCGGAGCACAGGCTCCGGACGCGCAGGCTCAGCAGCCATGGCTCACGGGCCCAGCCGCTCTGCAGCATGTGGGATCTTCCTGGACCCGGGCACGAACACGTGTCCCCCCGGATCGGCAGGCGGACTCTCAACCACTGCGCCACCAGGGAAGCCCTGGAAGAGGCACTTTTTGAGAGCTGAAAAAAAAGTGCCTGGCGTGACTTTCATCTCGCCACAAGGAGAGGGCATTTTAACCAAAGGCAACAAGAAACAACATACACAAGAGAAAAAAAGAAATCATACGAAAGGGAAGGAACAGAACGATGAGGGGATTCTGAAGAAAGTTGCTACCTCAGAGGCACCTGGACCCCTGTGAAGGAATTGGTATGCTTCTTTGCAGGGTGAATAGTTCTCTCTCGTCTGCTTCTCTTAGCCTTGGCCCTACCCAATTATACAAGAAGAGTACCTACTCAAATCCTAAAGGAAGATGGGAAACAGGGATAGAATAGCATAAAGACCAGGGCATGTGATATAAAACCCTAGAATCCTGTGATAGGAGTGGGAAAAAATAGTTCTGGGCCTAGGAAAGTCATCGTACAATCCGTAGGGCAGCGGTTCTCCATCAGGGGCAACTTTGCCCCTCCTCCCCCAGAGACACTTGACAATGTCTAGAGATGTTTTGGCTGTCACAAGGCGGGGATGCTGCTGGCATCTAGAGGGTAGAGTTCAAGGACACTGCTAAACATCCTGCAGTGCAAAGGGCAGCCCTCACAGTGAGAATTATCCAGCTCCAAATGTCAGTATTGACGTGCTGATGCCAAGGCTGAGAAACCCTGCCATCATAGACTCTATACCTCTTAAGGACAGAAACCAAGCTCTGTGTTCCTTTTCTAGCACAGTTGAAGAAAATACAGGGTCCAGTTAAGTGATTCAGTCCCAGTTGTTCCAATTTGGTTAAACCTCAGATGCCCCTCTCAAGGTCCGTGCACTTTCTTTCATAAAGAATTTCCTTAACATTACTTTTTTCCTGGCAGAAAACTCCAGAATTTTCATTTTTCAACCCCATAGTTCCTGTTAACTTTCAGAGAAGACCCTGAATTAAACCAGCCCCTAATTACACACATGCCTCAGTGGAAGAGCGTGCAAACAATTGAGTCCAAATTGCTCAAGGTTCCCACTGACAAACAAGCTGAAAGGGCATGTTACAGTCTGAGATCCGCTTCGCGTTGGTGTGAGAAGGCCCTTGTGAATTGCAGGCGCCCCTGGGGGGATGAGGCTTGGGGCTTCACTCCTTTGGGGCTGCCTCCTCCTTGTTTCTTAGGGGACAGCCCCATTTGCTGCCCGAGTCTTTGGGAAATGAGGGGAAGGGGAAAATTCTGGCCAAGTTTCTATAATCAGCCTCCAAATGAACAGGTTTGCCTTGGACTGCCACAGATTCTTACTCCAGGGAGAAAGCCCAGCCCAGCCTTCGGAAGCAGCAGCTCTGGGTAAGCCGTGCAGGAGGGGCAGCGGCAAAGCTGCATCTGGGCTGTGATCTCCACGTCCTGAGCTGGAGCCGGTCTGGGGGCTTCTGCTTAGAGGCCCCTCAAGTTCCCCCAGCCAGACTGGGAGGGTCTACTGAAGCGCTCTGTTACCAGCCTGACTGCACCGCCTGCTCTCCAGGTGCCAGCTTAGACCTGAACTGGTCTAAGAAGATGGCTAATTATCCCCGAGGCTACAGTTCATTGTACACGTGGGGGTTACTTTTGGATTTCAAGTTCCTGCATGCTTTCTTCTGCTCCTCTGTAACCGCCCTCACACACTGTCCCTGCAACGTAAACTCAGGATGGACAGTTGTTAGTGTCCACTTAGAATCAGAACATGTTAGCACCGAAAGGACGTTAACTCACCTAGTCCAACCCATCATTTTATGGCTGAGGAAACCAAGGCCAAAGAAGGGACATGATTTGCCTGCGTCATATAGCCAGGAGGAAACAAGGTGAGGCCTTGAACCCGGGTCTACTGACTGTTGGGGAGTATCTGTCACACCATCCCTGGTGACTTGTAGAGACTTAGCCCAGAGAACAGAGCTGACTATTATCCTTGAATCACAAGCAAAATTCTACCTGATCTGTGTGGGCAGAGTCCCTTATCTCCAGGAGGAGTTTTATTTTATTTAAGAGTTGAAGTATTTCTGTTTAACCCTTGACTACTATATACTTCATTTATATCCAGAATAGAACACCAGGGGATAATTCTATGCATTTGAGGTATTTCCTGGAAAAGGAGTTGGTATAGTTATCATCATGTACATCCTCAATTTTTAGGAGGGGCCATTGTTTATAGATTCAGTTTGCAGACCAAGAAACTGGTGAAAAGAGGAAAATGACCTTAACTAGTGACATCTGGAGAGGAGAACACAAAAGATAAATTCTTGGATGGTTCTTGATTAAGTAACTGACAGAGAAGGACCTAATTCTGACCATATGTGTGGGTCAGTTCAGAAGGGCATGTTTCTGGCAAGGGCCTTGAAATTCAATCTTCATGTGGTCCACTAAGCTTAGCAGGTGATAGTTATAATCTCACACACTATGAAAGGAACAACAACAGAACAAGGTGCCCCATGTGAGACGAGGAGAGCCGATTCTCTGACAAGTGGGTTAATGGTCATCCTTAAATATGAACCCTTGGCCCAGCTTGGCCACAAGTGATGTGAGAAAGTGAACTTAGCGATCTGAAGAGTGTGGGCCCCTCACCCCTTTCCCCGGGCCCCCAGCTTCCAGCTGGCTTGATGTAGATACCGAGCAAGTCAAGATGTTAACTGTCCATCTGGGGAGTTATGGTTACGGATTTAAAAGGAAGAACTGAGCTTCCATAACTCAGGAAGAAACCGAACTATTAAGCTTCATTCCGTATAGATCTCGGATGCCTGTGCAAGCTTCAAGGAGATGAGACAAAAGGCAGTTCTGAAGATACTTTTCTTTGTCCAACGGGCCCCGCCACATTAGACCGTGAGCTGCGTGTGGCTCGGATGTGGGCTATGCCCGCTTCCTAAAACCTTACAAAGGAGCGTCCCTGGACCTTGGTGGTGCTCATGGTGCCAGGACTCACCTGGCAAGGCCAAAGATGGGCCTTGATGCCAAGAAAGCCTGTAAGAAGTTAGAAGGTTTGATCTCATGAAAAGGGCCCTATCATGTATCTTAGGAGAAGGGGTAGGTAGTTCTTAAGGGCAGAGAGGCCCCCAGAGCATCCTCTCTTCCCCATCTGTGGGAGACTCCCAGACTTAATGATTGTTCTGGTCCATGTGCCTGGAGGCCCTGGCTCGTGCTTCTCTACCAAGGCTCAGGGAAGTCAAGGTCAGTGGAGGGAGACCTCAGTAAACCCACACACAGTAGCTCCTCATGCATCTGGTTCTCTTGGCAGCCAGAGTGCTCTTAACCCATCTCCTAAGGGTATCAGTGACAGTGCCCAAGAGCAGGGCACCCGATTTCATACAAAACAGACATCTCAGCGCCACACTCGGCACACACTGCATCTCCTCACCTTCACGTCGGAAGGAGACGTACACCAGCCTCTCACCAAATTTCTGGACCTGCCGGAAGTTGTTGATCATCTCTATAGGGGACGGGTCCTCCACCTGTGTGCAGTACAGGGCTGTCTCCAAATCCATCAGCTGCGGGGGAAGAGCAGAAACACCCCCCACGGGCAGAGTGACGCCCCCTTGCCTGACCTCGAGGGAAAGGACCACCAGATCTCACCTCCGAGGCCTGGCGGGAGACCCTTGAGCAAGCAGTGGGGAAGCCAGAAGCTGCCCCTCCCCTGCGGGTGTCTGAGTGATGGGGCTCGGGCGAGCCCGTGTGTCTTCCCACTGTCTTCCCACTTCCCGGGGCTGCCGGAAGGGTTCGTGCTGTCAGCTCCTGATTGAGCCTGAAATCTGCCCTGCAGGGAGGGAAACCTGGGGTGGTGAGGGGTTCCTCAGCCTCCCACGGAGACTGCATTCCTCTCCTGAGCCTCATTCAGGACCCAGTTCTGAATCAGAGGGGCCCGGGCCTTAGTCTGATGGTCCCGTCAAAAAGGAACCAAAAGAGGGAGGCAAGAGTCTCACAGGTCATCTGACTTCTAGTTCCATGGTATTTTCATACACCCACATAGGTCATGTAACTGTTTCCAAGGCAGTTTCTGGGTTAGGACATACTACTGCCTTTCTGATCATTGTATCTCTTGATTCATCATGTCTTTATTCCTGTCAGCCTACTTGCTGCCGTTTATCGAGGTTACTCAGATCAATAGCTCATAGTAGAAGGGAAGGAGCAGCAGTGAAAGCTGTGCTGGCTCATGAAGCAGGTGGGGGCCATGAACCAGTGTGCAGCGGCCCCTGGCCCCGTCTCCTGGGCAGCCATGTTTCCTCCTGATGAAATTCAGCTGCAGGGTAGAGACACCGGCAGGGACCTGGAACTCAGCTCTATCTTTGGGTCTTAGCTCTGTCACTAACCAGCTGGTGATCCCCGTTTCCTCAACTCTCTAACCCTTGCTTTCATCACCTAAGAAATGAGAGGGTTAGAGATGATTCCTAAGGACTCTGTCCCCCCCGTTTTACACTAGACTGTGAGCTGCTTGAGGGCAGAGATCCTCACTTCCTCATTGCTGTAATCCCCATCCCCCCGGCTTTGTTAAACAGTCTAACCTGATCCTATCTTTATTCTGCCCCTGTGAAGGAGCCATGCTCTTTCCTGCCTGGGAGGTAGACACTATCCACTGAGGGATATATTAGAAAACGCAGCTTAACAGCTCTTATTTAAAGAACTGTGGAGACAGATTCATTTTCCCCACTTGACTTGATAGCTCCACTTTTGAAGCTCAGCCTGTAATTTCTGAAGTGCTTCCAAGCCCCTGTGGTATTTGGAGAGGTTTTGAATAGCCGCCAGTGAAACTCTAAGCGAGGAAATCAAGTCGTTGATTATGATATGGGTGGTGGTAGGGTCTGAGGTACCACGTGCTCTCTGACAAGGAAGAGCATGACAGTTACCTGCTGCTGGGAAATTTCCACAGGGTTCCGGAAAACCGTCCAGAGCACGGTCGGGTAGCAAGGAGGTGTGGTCAGGGACCCTCGGTAGCGGTAGTACTCCTCAGGCCTCTTCGGCAGCAGCTCTTCAATGCTGAAACCCGGAATGGACACTTCTTGGCCTGGAGAGACATGTTGGGGGATGATGTCACCTTGCTCCCCAAGGCAGAGGTGCACCTGAGCATATGACAGACTAGGAAGGTGAACTAGCCCCATTCTGAGCCATCTGATCCTAGGACTTGGTCACAGACAGTACCCGGCCCCCTGCATGTGTTCTTCTTCAGATCACACAAGGGTGAATACACTCTTCTCCAACAGAGGGTGAATAAGCATCCAAGGACCTCTCACCTTTGTACTTTACATCTTTAAGGTGACTGAAGATCTTCTCATATGATGGATTGAAGGAGCCCATCTGCAATAAAGATGGGGCAGGTTGAACAGGGACAGAATTCAATAGGCTGAGCTTGGCTTGACAATTGTAAATGGAAGGGCTCTGCTGAGGGTGTGTAATCACCACTGCTGAGATCCTCCCCAAAGGATGCACTTTACTAGGACAGTTATGATGCATCACTAGGCTGTTGGGGGTTGGCGGAATGGTCCTGCCCTCTTGCATCTCGGGACATCCTATTTCCAGCTCAAGGCACTGGGGCTGGGGTGTCCCAGAGCAATAGGTATAGCTTGTGCTCCTGATTATCTGGCTGTGAGCTTGAAGGCCACAAATAGCATGTTCTCTAACCAGAACTTAAGGGAGCTTGAGTTCATGCAAGCCAAATCAGGCAAGTAAGCATGTTGAGAAACGACATACGTGCTGTCTCCTTAGGGGGAAATATGCAAGCAAATCAGGAGATGTTCCCATGCTCTGGGATTAAGGAAAGAACTTATGCTGGGGTTCCTATAAAGGATGGAGCTTGGATACTGGAAATTGTATCAGGCATGTGATGGGGCAGCAGTGAATGATTCCCCCACTCCCGACAGGTCCTGTCCAACTTGGCAATTCCTTGATTATGCAGTAGGGCTGGGGACTAGGACTCATTTTTCCAGTGTCACCTAGGACATGCCCATTCCTGCTGTCCAGCCACAGAAAGTGCTGCCTCCAGGCCAAGAGAGCAGGAACCCTTTGGGGAAATAGCCCCTGTTCTAGAGTCAAGACACAGCCGAAACAGAACAGACAGGTGTGCATGGAACCAAATGCCAAGTCTGATGTCATCCTGACTTCAAATTTCATGTAAAATGCCTCTCAACATCTCTTACCTCTATGAGAACAGCTAGGACCGCGAGGCCTTCTGGCTTGTCACTGGCGATCTTGGCATTGGGGTACAGGTCCGAGTTATAATAGACCATATGCAGCTGCAGTGGGAGAGGGGAGATGAGGTGCTGTCCATCAGGGGATAGGGACCCATGGGAAGCTTTCACTTTTGCAGGAGACTGGAATCCAATGGGAGGGACAGACCACCCCCATCCCCAGCTAGATTTGGCCTCTCAGACCCTTGCCTCATGGCCACCCCAGTGTTCCCTTTTCTCTCAGTCCTCTAGACTGCAAACTCCACCAGGCCAGTCTGTCCATCTTATTCACTCATGGTATCCCAGTGTCTGATATGGTGCTTGAAAGGTACCAGGTACACAATAGATATTGAATGAATGAATGAACAAATTGGCTTTTATACTAGCTGTGAAAAAGTTTGGTTACTTTGGAACACTTCTCCCTTCTGATTTGTCCTACTTATTCTGGAGCCTGGGGCAAAATGGACCCATGTGGCTTGCCCAGCTACTCTGCATTTGATCTGGGGGCCGGGGCAGTAAACCTCCAACTGTAACTTAATCATACTTGTACCCAGAGCAGGTCATGCATTTATCTCTCAGGTGGAGACAATCACAACGTGACTTTTTTTTTTTTTTTTTTGCGGTACGCGGGCCTCTCACTGTTGTGGCCTCTCCCGTTGCGGAGCACAGGCTGCGGACGTGCAGGCTCAGCGGTCATGGCTCACGGGCCCAGCCGCTCCGCGGCATGTGGGATCTTCCCAGACCGGGGCACGAACCCGTGTCCCCTGCATCAGCAGGCGGACTCTCAACCACTGCCCCACCAGGGAAGCCCACAACGTGACTTTTATAAAGGTTTTATCAACTATATTTTAAGAGACCATGAAACAAAAATGCTACTCCATGAATGTGACTCCAAAACACCATTCTAAACTCATTTTTTTTCAAAGCAGAAATTACTTATCATTATTAAAGTGAGGAAAAGAGAAGTTTTGAGAAATCTTGGGTTTAAAAAGTCTAGGTAAACTCTGATGAGTGATGTTGATAATGAGGGAGGCTATGCACGTGTGAGGGCAAAGGGTATATGGGAAATCTCTGTATCTTCCTCTGCATTTTGCTGTGAACCTAAAATGCTCTAAAAAAAAAAGTCTTAAAAAATTAAAAAAAACAGTCTAGGTAAGCATTAAGACATTGTTATGACAAGCTCTGACAGTGTTTAACCTGATTTTGTTTTTTCTTAAGCAAAAAAAATGTTTATTTGGATCAAAGAATGCGATTTGGGGCACACAGATTTGGGTAGCTTCCCAAACAGTGTCCTGCTAGGGAGTAAAAGGGGCTTTTAAAGGCAAAGAAGGGAGGTTTGCATTACAAAGAATTTTGTGATTTTCAAGTTGGAGGCAGAAGCTAGTCTTGGCTAAACATGGTTGAATACTAAGGCTGTTCCTAGAGGGAGGGAAGAACAGAGAAGAATGGTCGTGTCATTGTTTACCATGGGCTCCATTAGCTGATCAGTAGCGTTTATCCCTTTGTATTTATTGTCCTTTAAACATTCAGAACCACACCCCCAAGTGCAATCCCACGGGAACTCTGAAAAGGAGCAACTCAATCCCCCAGCCTCCACTGAACATTTGTAGTGCAGGAACAAAGCTCTGCGCCTCTTCCTGTTTTCTTCGGTATTTGGGGTAGCATCTCAGAGCAACGTAACGCTGTGATGATGTCCCAAGCTATCCTCAGTGAGTCTCTGATTGCCACAATGCCCTACGCGTTATAATGCCAGTCATCCCTTGATTTGTGGCCAAATAGAAGAGTGACCCTGGACCCGGGTCCCCAAGCTCCAAGCACAACCCATGCCCAGGGAAAGGAAAGATGGGATGGGAAAAACTTATGCAAGCAGCATGGCATATGAAGAAAACTGAAAAGTTGGGGGAGCATTTAGCCTTGTATGATTTGGCAGGGGGATGGGTCAGCCACACAAGCTGGTGGGATATTAATCTGTGCAAACAGAAGGGCGATGTGTGTCCCACTGTGCCCCCCTGGGAGCACTCACTGCCTTCTGAGCAGCATCACTCAGTAAAAGACATGGAAACAAACTCAGCAAGTTCAGGAGAGGAAGGGAAGCGGGATGCCACGGATGAGCTGCAGCGTGGCCGGAGTGGCCGTACCTTCCTGTGCTGCCAGCGGGGCTGGGGTGGGTGTGTAGAGCAAGACGGCACCCTCCACCTCACCCCCTGTGCTCTGATCTTATGTGCACACCAGCCAAGTGGAAGGGTGCCAGACCACCCACCCCCGGGAATCCTCTGCCAGCCGGGCCGCCCCACTCACCTCGGCAGCAAAGTGCTTCCCACCCACAGTGTGCTCCGAGCCGTGAGGTTCATTCTGGTCCCCCCAATGCAGGTGCAGCTGCGAGGCATTGTAGCGGGCCCCAAGGCCCTGGATGTGCATGTCCTTGGACAGCTTCAGCTTCACTGCAGGGAGAGGAGGGGCAGTCTTCAGAGCCCTGGCCAGCTGAGTGTTGCCTGAGAGCGGGTAGGCATCACCTGCCCAGGGCCTAGACAGGGGCGAGTGGATACAGCGAGGTGGGGACCAGAGAGATGCAGCCTGTAGGTCAGAAATCTGGGCTCTTTCTCTGAGAATGTCCCCCTTTCACTAAAGCTATTCCAGGCACAAGCACCTTCTTGGTTCCCCTTGGAAAATGATGGCAGGAACTAATTTAGACCAATGGATGAACGTTTGTTTATATATCCATGTATTACACACTTGGCTACGAAGATAGAACCTGTCATGAAGTATCTGCCAAGCTGTAGAATTATATACCAACAACAACAATAATAATCGCTATTTATTAAGCCCCGCTCTATTCTGGCTATTAACGTACATAATCTCTAGTCTTTACAGTACCCATCAATATGCCCATTTTCCAGATGAAACCTCAAGGAGTTTAAAATTCTTATCCAGAGTCTCATGACTCATAAGTAGTCAAGCCACGATTCAAATTCGGGTTGGTCTGACTCCAAAGACTGGGCAAGCCCCCCCTAGTAAACTGCATGGCCCCTTGAGTTGTTCCTGGTGCCCCAGTATTCACTCCTGCACCATATCCAATAGGCCAAGGGGCTCAGGCCTGTCCCCTCTCCCATCCCAAGAGATGTGCCGCTTCTGAGAGGTACCACCCCGGCAGAACCAGCCGAGCCCAGGACCTGCAGCATCCCCTGGAGAGAGTGGTCCAAGCATCCCTCAAGGCTCCCCTTTGCCCTCCTTCCTGGGTGCCTCAGTAGAACCCATCCTACCCCCTGCCCCGGCAGACAGAAGAGGCCAGGGAGCTGAGGAAAGCTCAAACACTCCTTCAGGTCTTGGGGGTCGCTCCCTCACCTGAATGGCCATTGTTGGTCAGGACAAATTGCTGGTTGGCAGACTCATTGTAGCCTTGGAAGCCAAGGGGCACAAGGCTGGCGTTGTACTGGAGGATGTCATTCTGCAGGTCTATTGGGGACTGCATCAGGCCCCCACATGATGGGTAGCTCTTGGACCAGCTCTTCTCCCCGTCGGGACCTGGAAGGAGAGATTCAGGTTGATGACTTAATCCGTTTTCCAGTAAAGTTTTTTCCTCACCTTCTAATTCTGTGTGCAATACAATTACTCCTTTTCTATTCTTTTCTTAATCCCCAGAGGTATACTCTTAAGGCCCAGAGACCCCAGCGTACAGAATCAGGTCATGCAAATGCCTCCAGACCATTTGCTTTTGAAGTGATGTGGGGAAAGAGGGACCAGAGCAGTACTGTGTCAGGGACTCTGCATTATTCTGTCCATTGTTCATATTTCGACCCGACGCACATCCATTCCACACAAAGACCTTGTGACTCTCAGCGATTTAGCATCTATGCATTGAACACCTACTATGAGCAGGAATTGCTCTGGGTCTTGGGGCTGCCCAAGCATACATTCTAGTGGGAAAGATTTTTTTTTTAATTTTATAGTTTTTGTGTGTTTTTGGAAGCTAAGGACATTTGTTGTTGTTGTTGTCCAAGTTCAGTTTAAAACCTATGGCTCTCTTTCCTTTGGTACTTTTTTAAAATTGAAGTATAGTTGCTGTACAATATTATATGTTACAGGTGTATAATATAGTGATTCACAATTTTTAAAGGTTATACTCCACATAGAGTTATTTTAAAATATGGAATATATTCCCCACGTTGTACAATATATCCTTGTAGCTTATTTTATACCTAATAGTTTGTACCTCTTACTCCCCTACTCCTATATTGCCCCTCCACCCTTCCCTCTCCTAGTGGGGAAGAATTTATTTAATCCACTGGGATGTCCCACATTGGAAAAATTGGAGTCTGTCTCCAACTCCAGGTAGGTCTTTGAGGTTGGTGATTTACAGGTATGATCTTCCTGATAGGAAACCCTTGAGGACATTGACTCTGAATACCCACATCTAGAGCAAGTAAAAACCCCCAACCTGATAGGGAAGCTTGGAAAATATCAAGTAATTATAAGCCCGGAATCACGGAGCTAAATGCAGTGTTTACACTGGGGAAAAGTATGACAATATTACAAACTAATTATTACAATATAAATGATAAACTAGCAGTGAGGAGGAGCAGACTTATCAAATAAAACCTCCAGGGCTCAGGCTTCTTGCTAACTACCAGGTGGTAGTCCTTCCCCTGGAAATGAAAATAAACAATCCAATCCCATGTTCACTTTGTTACTCCCACAGGGAAAAGTCTTTCAGGGATGTAAGGCTATGTTTAAAAGATTATCTCCCATGGTAATTAAGTGGATTTTCAAGCTGAGGTTTCTCCAGAAGAGCAAATAATTGGCAGGTCACGGCTCGTTAGAGTAGAACCATGGTGCCCTGTGGGCTCTCTAGGAGTTGGGAACCAAGGTTTGCCACCTGGAGTTCATTCATCAGTATTTCAGCACACGGAAAGGTGTCACCTAGTGCAGAAGGGGAAGGAATACCACGTCTTCTGGGCACCCTTGCCATAGACCATGGCACCATTTCACAGGAGTGCATGTGTGTACACCGGCCTCACAGAATCCCCATCCCCTACACCTTGTTCTCTAACTAGGGGACCTCACCTGAGAGTAGGGAGAGTCAGAAGCAAAACTTGGTGCCCACATTCATTTGAAATGCTATGACGAGTTGGACCTAGGTCTGGACACACACAGGAGAACCCTCTAACATTTCAGGCTGTCAACCTTCGGGTACACCTTTTCAGAAATGTTGGAGCTGGAAGGGATTTCAGACTCTCCAGACCAACCTCTCACTGGACACCAGTTTTCCCAACTCTCACATGTCAGAGTTTCCACTGAACTGTGTTGTTTTTCTTTCCACGGCCTCAAAGCCCTGGACTCAAGGCAACTAAACTACACCAAGATGGCGACTGGTGGAGAGGCAGGCTGGAGGACACCAAGGCAGTCACTCCAGGGGGCAGACTGGATTAGGGCAGTTACTCAGCTGAGGGCAAAACTGAATTCCTTAGAGACCACAGGGTTCAGTGATGAAGCAGTCAAGAGGTATCATGCCAACCCTGAGGGTTAGGAAGCAGCGCAGCTCCTAGGTGGCAGCCCTTCCAGAGTGAGGCTGCCAGCCTTTTCTCTGCTCACTACAGCATCTGGGCCCATAGCCAGGGTGGCAGAAGCTGCCAGACAGGCATGAATGGAAAAACTCAGGACGTGAAGAGGCGTGGCAAAGAGATCTCCCCCTGAACACATAGCTAAAGGGAACTGAGTAAGAAGAACTTTCTTTTCCCAGAGCCAGAGCTCCTCTGAAGGTTTCATGAAGAGGGGACTGGGCCATCCCATTTCATCTCTGTGAACCCATGTCGTGCTTAGGATCACATGCATAACAGGCACTGAGTAAACATCTTCCCCAAAGAATGAAAGACCCCCAAAGAACAGAGAGCTTGGGGAAGGGTTATGAGGAGGAATTTTCCTTTTGCCCTAAATACTTTCTTGGAAGTTGGCCAAATTAGGTATTTGGGAGCAGAAAAGACTAAGAATATAAAAGGCAACAGAGGGCTTCCCTGGTGGCGCGGTGGTTGAGAGTCTCTCTGCCGGTGCAGGGGACATGGGTTCGAGCCCTGGTCTGAGAAGATCCCACATGCTGCGGAGCAACTGGGCCCGTGAGCTACAACTACTGAGCCTGCGCGTCTGGAGCCTGTGCTCCGCAACAAGAGAGGCCGCGACAGTGAGGCCCGCGCACTGCAATGAAGAGTGGTCCCCGCTTGCCTCAACTAGAGAAAGCCCTCGCACAGAAACGAAGACCCAACACAGCAAAAATAAATATATAAATAAAATTAAAAAAAAAAAAAAGGCAACAGAGTCAGTGGTGGCAAAACCTTCCTAGGAAAGAGAAGCAGCTGTATTGGACCCGGAGACTCCAGATTCCGGCACCAGCCATCCCCCACCTCCACCTCCGTGAGTGACCTCAAGCCGGTCACCTTCCCTGCCTTAGTCTCCTTTGCCCTTTATGCAAATGGGAGGGGTGGACACTGTGTTCTGGAAGGTCCCTTCTGACTCTCAAGCTCTGAGATTTATTAAGATTACTAGGACTAAGCACCTTCGCCTCTGTATCAGGCCGGCTGGAACGGGTTGGAGAGAACTGCTCATCCAAAGGCAGCTCCTGGGCATGTGAGGAGGTGTCCGGTGGGAACCAGCTGTGGGAACGAGGGCACAGGGTGCTGCTGCTCCTGGGGCTGGCGGGAGAGTGGGCAGTGCTGCCGGTTTGGGCTGCTGACCACTGGAAGCACTCGTCCTGAGTGCCCATCCCAGGCCCTTTGGGCAGCAGGATCTAGGAAGCCTTTTTTATCCCTCCTCCTCCTCCTCATGATGGTGATGGTGATGATGGTGATGTTAGTAGTTTGGGTCCTTACACCTCTACAACTCCATGGGGTCAACAAGGCAAGAATTGCCCCATTCTGTAGACGAAAAATTGAGATGAAGTGATTTGCCCAAAGACAGACTTTGGCTTAGTAACAGAGTTACCTTGCCTGGGTCATAGGACCTCCATGCTTCTATTTCATTATTTATCCAGGAGATTTCGTGCACGCTTGTATCCTCCTTCTCATATGACCTCCTTGAAGGCAAGGACCATGTCTCATTCACCCCTGACTTGTCCACAATGCCTGGCATAGAGCAGGCCCTCACATGTTTACTGAGCTGGATTCTCCTACTAATTTTGTGCTTGTTCCTCTCCAGGGAAGCATGCACCTATATTAAACCCCCCAGTTTCTCTCTCTATTCCCCCACATAACTTTCTTTTTCCTATAAAAAGTAAAGAAAAATTATGTTACTTGCTCAGGTTCAAAAGTTACCCTCCTAGCTTTCTAGTGTACCTGCATGAGGTTTTGTTCTGTTTGGGGCCACTCATTGAAAAAGAAATCCGGTTGCTGGCCGGTAGCCTGGGAGACGATCTGCTGAGTATGGGGTTTCATTGCAGTTCACAGGACCCTCCGCCAGCATGTGATGACTGTGTCCCCTTCTTACATGGCTAGAGACATTGTCAGAGCAGCCTCTGATCTCTGTGGCTTGTGAGTGAGAAAGAGATGTGCCATGTGGCTAGGCACCAGGACACCCAGTATCAGGCACGTAGGCAGCAGGCTCCCTTCTGCCTTGCAGCCTCTGTGTGAGCAACGTGTGACTCATTGCTGCTCTAACACTGCACTTTCTTTCGCTGACAGCTACTGCCCAGGCTGTAATTTTTCAACTTGTTCTCAGCTTTCACACTCATGCCAAGCACTCTGCTGCCAGAAAACCTCTCCTGGGACTGACTCTTCCAAAAGAAGCATTTATTTCCAGCTACCGTCAACATGTGACTTTTCTCTTGGGCTGTGACTTTGCTTCTTCTGTGGATTAGATTCCTCGCATGATCATGATAAAGGAGATCATGTGTGTCTCCCAGTTTGTTTTTCCAACTAAAATCAAGGCATTATTTCTTTCCAGTTCATGAATTTTTCTGTTTGAGGCAAAACAGAAGTGGACCAAGTTTTTGTTTTGAATTGTAACAAGAGATTAACGTGGCACGGCTCAAAATGCCTCTCATGCCTTCCAGCTGGGCATTATTGAGGCCCAGAGTACAAGACTTGCATTACCAGAGGACCAGGATTCCTTTCAGGGAAAATGTCAAATGCGTGCAACCGTAGAGAGAGGAGCAAAATGAACCCCCCATCCCCGAGCTTCAACAACTAACAATCCACAGCCTATCCGCCTTCATCTCTACCACACCTGCTCTCCCCTATCCCTGGATAATTTTGAAACAAATCCAAATATATTTCATCTGCGTGTATTTCAGTATGTCTCTAAAACATAAGGGCTCTTAGAACGAAAGCACAATACCATTACCACACTTAAAAAGTTAACAATTCCTTAATGTTATTAAATCTAGTCAGAATTCAGAATTTTCCAATTATCTCATATCTTTTTAAAACATTTCTTTTTACAAACAATAAATGCTGGAGAGGGTCTGGAGAAAAGGGAACCCTCTTGCACTGATAGTGGGAATGTAAATTGATACAGCGACTATGGAGAACAGTATGGAGGTTCCTTAAAAAACTACAAATAGAACTACCATACGACCCAGCAATCCCACTACTGGGCACGTACCCTGAGAAAACCATAATTCAAAAAGAGTCATGTACCATGATGTTCATTGCAGCACTATTTACAATAGCCAGGTCATGGAAGCAACCTAAGTGTCCATCGACAGATGAATGGATAAAGAAGGTGTGGCACATATGTACAATGGAATATTACTCAGCCATAAAAAGGAATGAAACTGAGTTATTTGTAATGAGGTGGATGGACCTAGAGACTGTCATACAGAGTGAAGTAAGTCAGAAAGAGAAAAACAAATACTGTATGCTAACACATATATATGGGCTCTAAAAAAAAAAAAGAAAAAAGAAAAAAAATGGTCAGAAGAACCTAGGGGCAGGACCGGAATAAAGACACAGACCTACTAGAGAATGGACTTGAGGATATGGGGAGGGGGAAGGGTAAGCTGTGACAAAGTGAGAGAGTGGCACGGACATATATACACTACCAAATGTAAAATAGATAGCTAGTGGGAAGCAGCCACATAGCACAGGGAGATCAGCTTGGTGCTTTGTGACCACGTAGAGGGGTGGGATAGGGAGGGTGAGAGGGAGGGAGATGCAAGAGGGAAGAGATATGGGGACATATGTATATGTATAGTTGATTCACTTTGTTATAAAGCAGAAAGTAACACACCATTGTAAAGCAATTATGCTCCAATAAAGATGTTAAAAAAATAAAATAGGAATTTCAGAGTTAAAAAAACATTTCTTTTATTGAAGTATAGTTGATTTACAATGTTGCATTAATTTCTGCTGTACAGCAAAGTGATTCAGTTATGCATATATCTATACATTCTTTTTCGTATTCTTTTCTGTTATGGTTTATCACAGGATATTGAATATAGTTCCCTGTGCTTTACAGTAGGACCTTGTTGTTTTCATATCTTTTTAATGGTTGTTTGTAAAATTCGGGATTCGGAGAAGGTCCACATAGTGAAGCTGGTTGATGTGTTATGGCCTAGATCTCAATTTGATGGCACTAAGCCTTGTCAGAGGACAAATGGCCCCGCTCTTCCAAGGCTCAAAATCTCAGAGCCAGGCTGGCTTAGCCCATCCTTTGCCCTCGGGGTGGGTCATGGGGTCCCAAGTTTCCACCATCACCACCACCACCCCGTTTAGGCCTTTACCAGGTCACACTGCAGAGGCTTCACGCAGGGGTCCCCGCCCCAGCCTTTCCTGTTGCAGCCAGAACCAGGTGTAGCCCTGCTCCTGTTGTACCACCCATCCGTCCACTCCCTTTCTCCATAGCATGCCCTGCCCTGCCCTGCCCCCGCCCCCAATAAAACAAATCAGAACCGCAGCCACACCCACCGCAGTTCGCCCCCAAGGTCAGGCCAGCTCCCCATCCTCAGACCAACCTTCACAAATGTTCTTATGCTAAAAATCTGCTTACAATGCTGCCTTCTTTCCTCTCTACCTTTCCAAATCTTGTCCATCTCCAAAATCCAGCTCAAGTCCTGGGCAAGCTACTCCAGCACTTTCTTCCTGCCTTGAACTCCTAGGCCAGATTACCCAGCTTCCTACAGTGGTACAGTGCCTTGAATTGTCATTTAGCCATCTCACCTGTGACTGTTACTCTAAACCCGTTCCAGACTAGAACTCTGTAAGTTTTGAAGACCTTTGGAAGCCTAGAACTCTTGTCACGTCCCTCCCCCCGTGTCTGAGCATATAGTGGCATTTCCTAGACACTTAATGAATTGATTTGGAGGGTTTCTTAAGCTCATTTCAGAAATCTAGCCATAAAGGGATGGGAGAAGGGTGTGTGTGGGGGTGTGTGTGTGGTGTTTATAGGAAGATGAGGGTGACGAGAAGCATTTTTTATTCTTTAATGAAGAGACTTGAGCACACTTCCACGTAGAAGGAAAGGGGAATAGAGAAGGAAGGATGGTTCCAGGAGAAGGAGGGGCTGATTCATGGAGTGTGGCCCTTAGAAGACAGTGGGGGAGGGGTGGATCCAGCCAGCAGAAATTACCTCTGGGCTCAAGGAGGCACTCAGTAAGTGTTTGCTGAATGGATCAGACCAGAACACTGAAGCCTTCCTGGAAAGGAAGCCCATAGAGTAAAAAAACCCAGTCAGAAATCCTAGAATTCAGCAGGCCTGCAGAGGTGATCAGAGAAGAGGATGGGCCATGGGATGACAGACAGTCTCAGTTCCTCACATTCTGAGATGCGCACAGCCCAAGTACACCCATGAGCCTAAAAGAGTCAATGTGATTTTTAAAGTGAACCTATATTTGGCTATTTTCTTACTACGCCTTGTGTCTTGTTTTAAAATTGAATACAATTTCAAAGCAGGTACAACAGTAAAGAGCATAGTAGCATGGCCCTGTGTACCCATCTCTCCATGACTAATCTAGTTTCATCCATACCCCCCGCCCTATCCATTCCCCCTCCACTGGATTCCTTTGAAGAAAATCTATGGATGCTTATAGATAACTATAGGTAAGAACGCTGTAAAAATAACCACAATATCATCTTCACATCTAAAAACTGTTAACAATGATTTCTTTTTTTTTTTAATCTTTATTGGAGTATAATTGCTTTACAATGGTGTGTTAGTTTCTGCTTTATAACAAAGGGAATCAGCTGTACATATACCTATATCCCTATATCTCCTCCCTCTTGTGTCTCCCAATGGTTTCTTTTTTGTTGTTGTTGTTGGGGGTAGGAGTTTATTAATTTATTTTATTTATTTTTGCTGTGTTGGGTCTTCGTTTCTGTGCAAGGGCTTTCTCTAGTTGCGGCGAGCGGGGGCCACTCATTATCGCAGTGTGTGGGCCTCTCACTACTGTGGCCTCTCTTGTTGCAGAGCACAGGCTCTAGACGCGCAGGCTCAGTAGTTATGGCCCACAGGCCTAGTTGCTCCGTGGCACGTGGGATCTTCCCAGACCAGGGCTCGAACCCGTGTCTCCCGCATTAGCAGGCAGGTTCTCAACCACTGCGCCACCAGGGAAGCCCCCAGTGGTTTCTTAATGTCATCAAATATCCAGTGCAAATTCAGATTTTCCCAATTGTCTCATAAATCTTTTTGGGTTTTTTTTCCTATTTTTTAATTGAAGTATAGTTGATTTACAATGTGTCAGATATATAGCAAAGTGAATCAGTTATATATGTATATATATATATATATATATCTCTTTTTCAGATTCTTTTCCATTGTCGGTTATTATAAGATATTGAATGTAGTTCCCTGTGCTGTATAGTCTCATATATTTATGCAATAGTTTGTTTGGATCAGGGTCCAAATAAGGTCCATGTATGATGACTGGTTAATATGTCCCTTGAGTTTCTTTTAATCTACAGGTCCTCCTTTCATTTTTCTCCAACATGGGTGTATTTGCTCTGTACATACATACGTAGAGATTCACTACTGCCTTGGGCAAATAACAATTCATGCAAGTAACTGAAGGATAATTTTATTATTTTATAATCTGTTTGCAGACATGGTAATGGGGTAAGTAAAACACTTTATGGGTTGAGTAATTACTTATATTTATACATTTACTACATATACGTTACAGCATGTGTTGTAATAATAAAAGCACATAGGGCTCCTTAGAAGATCAGAACTACGTAATTACTGGTATAGTTTGATTGCTGTTTCTCACTGATTACTCTTTCTCACTGACTGCATCCTATGTGCTTAAGAATAACAAAAATTCTAGTGAAAATAAATATTGTTTGTAACTTGAATATATCTGACGAGTCTGGACAAAAAAAAAAAAGTATTCATTATTATCCTATTATGACGTTTACCTTTTTGGGCCTTTCTAAGTCTGTCCATCAGACCTACCTGGCGCCCCTGACATTTGTGGTAGCCACACTCTTGGGGTAGAGCCCTCAGTGTCTGTGTGAACGCCTGGGCAGCCCGTCCTGGGCCACCATCCCCAGGGCCTGTCTCTTTGGACTGGCTACCAAAACGCAGTCAGATCAAAACTTGCCTCAGTGGATAAAACTACAGTGGCAAGGTTTTACACATTCTAGATGTTGACACACCTTTTTTTAACCAACAGCCAAAATTTTCGTATAATAAAAGCTTTTGGTCAGTCCCCAAGGTTTGTTTTGTAAGGGGATCTGACTCTAGTAAAAATGCCCCCAGTCTGGGCCTGTATATTTATATGAAAATGATCACAGATTGTGTATCAGATTTGAATACACAATTAAATAGATTATATTTGCAATTTAAAAATGAGTATTCAAATGTTGAATAAAAGAGAAAATTGCTAAATACCCTCCTTGGAGTGCTATTTAATTTTGAAGTTAATTCATTCATTTCTTCAATAGATGTGCCTCCTGTGATCCAGGCACTGTATTTAGTATTGAAGATACAGTGGAGAACACAACAGATCTGGTCTCTGTCTTCATGAAACTTACATTCCAGTGGAAAAGACTGATACTAAATTACAGATAAGCAAACCAATACATAAGTAAAATAATTCCAGTCTGCAGTCAATGCTATGAAGGAAATAAGCAAGGGCTATGATGGAGAAAAATCGAGGGACCACTATGGACCAGGTGGTGCAGGCAGGCTTCTCAGAGGAGGCACCATTAACGTTGAGACTTAAAGGATGGGACTGAGCCCACCATGAGTCAAACCTGGGGAATGGCATTCCAAAGGGAGTGCACAGAGCACCCAGAGACCCTGCTGCAGCAGAGAGCTTGTATACTTTATGTGCATGTGATGTAAAGGCTGAGAATGAACCTAGGGTTCATCTGGCTTCCCCCTGGCCAGGCTGGGTGCTGCCCTACGACAAGGCTGAGTGGGAGTCATTCAGCACCCGCTCAGGTACACTCCTCCATCTGTTAGAAAGGTCCTCCTTTCAGGGGGCTGGGACCCAGCTCTCTCTGGGGGTCACCCATCCTTCGTGGTCCTGTGGCTGGAGCCATAGAGAACACAGCTAAGCCACAGGACCCCATGCAGAAGGGAAGGCAGCCTCTGTATCCTCTCTAAATCCATCTCAATACCACACATTCTCAGGATGTTGTTAGGATGCAGAAGTCACATTTTTAAAATATGTTTTATATATATTTGACAGCTCCTGCAGTTCACTTCTGAAGTTGATTAAAAGGTACATGGCTTCCCATAAAAGTCCAGTGGGTTCAGCTGATCAGCAATATGGGGTTCCCACAGCATCTGCCTTGGCTGGATTCTTGCCCCCTGAGCCCAAGGCCACATTGTGCTGACTCTGCCTGTTTCCCTGCCAGTCAAGTGGAGAGGCATGGCCATAAAGCCCAAGATCCTGCCCAAAAGGAGAGGAGGCTAGCAGAGGGGTGGGTTGATGATTGACAGGTGATGTCTCATGGTTTTATTATAAACAAACAGAGGTCAAGGAACCAAACTGGCGTTGAAGCCTTTTCTTTGTTAGTATTACAAGTGAACCAGAGACAGGGCAGAGCAAGGGCTGGAGAGTCAGTGTCACTTATTATTTAGAAAGCTTAAAGCTGGACTGCCATAGCAGGCCCATTCTGCTTCCATAGCAGGCCCATTCTGCTTCCTTGGTTTTTATTGTGACAGGTCAATAAAAATAGGAATGTTTTCTAAAGATGCTGTTAAGCCATCCTTTATATCGAACTTTTCTCTTTATTGTTTCAATTTTTGTTTGGGTCGACTTGAGAAGGAGGAGACTGGGAAAGGGTAAATTCCTCCCAAGCCACTCTTTGGCATCCTTTCTGCTTTAGCCATGGCAGTGGGGCCCGTAGTGCAGGCTGGGGAGCGAGAAGAGGTGAGCTGCAGGACTGGGGCCGCCAGCTCAGCTCTCTGCTAAACCTTGCGAAGTCCTTCCCCTCCATCTTGCCATACTTAGAGGGCCCCTCCCTCTCCAGTAATCCCCTTCCAATATTGCTGGGGTGGAGAGGAGAGGAGAGGTATGGGTGTAGCTAGAAGAAAAGGCTTTTCGGTCGTTTACCCTTTGCTTCCAGGCATTTGTCAGGTCCTTTCTGGAGGGAAGGCTTTTATAGGGAGGAGGGTGAGGTTTCCAGGATGCCAAAGATAAATGGTGACAACTGTTTGCTTTTGCTTCTGCATCTCTGGCACCCTCTTAGGTTCTGTTGCCTTAGAGAGCGTTCCTTGTGGTGAAGCTCTGCCCACCACTTTGGACTCCTGAGCCTGCTCTCCCCTCCCCTTTTTATTGCAGCAATGGTGAGACACACCAAGCTGCATCCCAGCTCCCAGAAACACCCTCTCCCTGCCCCTCTCACCCCCAAAAGGCAGGACCAAGTGTTTCCCCACCCTCGATGCTCCTGTGGAGCCCTTTACACTTCTCTTTCCTAGAGGCACCTACACTTATCAAAATAACATTTTATACTTTTCTACCCCAGTAGACCAGTGGTTCTCAAAGCGTGGTTCCTGGACAAGCATCACCACCACCATCATCACCTAGGAACCTGTTAGAAATGCAGATTCTTGGGCCTCCCCCCACCCCCAGACACCCTGGGGGTGGTGCCCAGCATCTGTCATTGAACAAGCCCAGTGGGTGACTCATCGCTCGCTGACGCTGATGCTGACGGTTGGGAAGCACCGCACTGGGCTCTCGGCTCGTCCCATTCATTCCTGTATCCCTGACTCCTCCCACTGAGCCTGCACATCAACGTGCTCAGCAAAGGGTTCCTGAACAACAACAGGCCACCAATAAGGTAGACAAGTTGCTAAGGGGGTAATGGCCTAACCCCAGTAGGGAAACCAAGCCAGGCCCATCACCTGTCAGTGCTCAGTACATGTTATTCTCTTTGATCTTCTTTGACTTGTTCACAAAGGAATTTTGGTCGATGTAAACACACGAAGGCCCCAGAAGAACCCGACATCCTGCCCTACCCTCCTAAAAAAAGAATATTAAAAATATTCTTTCTCCATGCTCAGGCAAAGACCACCTCTGAATAGTAAGAACTGCAGATACCATCTTTTTTTTTTTTTTTTTTTTTTTTTTAGCGGTATGCGGGCCTCTCACTGTTGTGGCCTCTCCTGTTGCAGAGCACAGGCTCCGGACGCGCAGGCTCAGCGGCCATGGCTCATGGGCCCAGCCGCTCCATGGCATGTGGGATCTTCCCGGACCGGGGCACGAACCCGTGTCCCCTGCATCGGCAGGCAGACTCTCAACCACTGCGCCACCAGGGAAGCCCGATACCATCTTTTTAATGCACTGTTACATGTGTAATTATGGAAACATAATTACGGTGTTTGAGGTCATTTTTCTTCAGTGTTGACCATTAGGAACATAACTTCCTTTTCTAAATCTGTTTTCATGGCTCATTTCATGTCTTTAATGTTATGTGTGTGTGTGTGTGTGTGTATGTGGTAAAATATACATAACATAAAATTTACCATTTTTAACCATTTTAAAGTGAATTCAGTGGTGTTATTACAGTCACGATGTTGTGCAAACGTCATCACTAGCCCTTTCCAGAACTCTTTCCATCATCCCAAACGTACATGCCTGGTGGTGCAGCCGCTGTGGAAAACACTTTGGTGATTCCTTAAAAAGTTAAACATAGCATTGTCATATGACCTGACAATTCTACTCCTAGAGTAGAATTTTGAGGTATATACTCAAAGGGATTGAAAGCAGAGACTCAAACAGATACTTGTACACCAATGTTCATAGCAGAATTATTCATAATAGCCAAAAGGTGGAAATAACTCATGTGCCCATCAAGACATGAAGGGATAAATAAAATGTGGTATACACCTACGGTGGAATACTGTTCAGCCATAAAAAAAAGCTCAGCTCATTTTAACATACAAATTCTTCTCCAGGAATCTAACAAACTAGATGTTTGAGGAGACCTGAGGTGACTTTCTGTATTTTCACATCTATCACAGAAGCAAACTTACAGTAGACGCTCAGTAAACACTCATTTGTTGAGGAAAACTCTCTGTATCTTACTTGGTCTAGACTCAGAACAGTTGGTGTCAGACTTTGGTGTGTATCAGAATCCCCTGGAGGACTTGTTAAAACACGAATTTCTTGTTAAAACACTCTTAGGGTTTCTACTTCAGAAGGTTTGGGGTGCAGTCCCAGAATGTGCCTTTCTAATGAAATTCCCAGGCGCTGCTGGTCTGGGGACCACACTCTGAGGACCACTGGTCTAGCTCAGTATTTCTCAACCCTAACTGCACATTGGAGCTTCCTAGAGCTTCTAAGTTTGCCCCTGGCCCCCGCCCCAGAGATCAGGTTTAATGGGTCTTGGGTGGTGTCCAGATACAGGAGGCTTTAAGAGGCTGCTCAGGTGATTCTAATGTGCATCTGAAGTTAAGAAGAGCTGGTAGAAAGCCTTCATTACATCACCGTTGGGGCTGGAGCCAGGGCTTTTTGTTCTCTGGTGTCAAGGTAGGGTTTTCTTTTTTCCAAAGTACTTAATGTTTTATTGTGGCAGAATATATATAACATAAATTTACCATTAATTACATTTAGTATATTCACAGTGTTGTACAACTGTCACCACTGTTTAGTTCCGGGACATTTTCATCATCCCAAAGGAAACGCCACACTCACTAAGCAGTCATTTCCCCTCTTCCCCCCAGCCCTTGGCAACCACTAATCTACTTGCTGTCTCTATAGGTTTGTCTCTTCTGGGTATTTCTTATAAATGGAATCATACAATTTGTGTCTGGCTTCACACAGTACAATGTTTTCAAGGTTTGTCCATGATGTAGCATGTATCAGTACTTCATTCCTTTTTTATGGCTGAAGAGTATCCCATTGTATGGATGTATCACACGTGTTTCTCATTTCATAGGGTTGCTTTTTGTTGTAGTTTAAATATTTGACTGCAGTTAACTTGCTATTCTCTGCTATAAAATAGCTGTTGACTGAAATAAAGCATTCACGTTCCTCTTGTGTGGGTTTTAGAAAGTAAACTGTGAACAGAGCTCACACGAAAGGAAGCTGGAGATAATACAGCCTGGTTTCCTGGAGACGAGGGTCTGGGGGCCAATGAGGCTATTATTTGTAACGAGCTTCTGAATGAAGAGATAAAACTTCAAATAATCATGATAATAAAGGCGTGTTCCATGCAAGGTGATGAAGCAATGTTCCCTGGCAGCAAAAGGAAACTGATGGGAGAGCAAATAATGTGAGGAGAGGCTGCCTTAGTGACCTGCTCCTTCCCTGGCAGAGAGAGAGAGAGAGAGCCATCCTGCATATCTAAGTTGGATGCGGCCCTGAACAAGCTATTTAGTTGTGGACTTTGATATCTGTTTACTAGGACGAGAACCTCCCCTCCCCTCCTGCTCTGATTCCTCACCCCCTCTTTGCAACCAAACATTGTCTGGTCACTTCTGCATCTCCACTTCCTGCTCAGATCTCACTGCTTCCAGGCCCACATCCCACTGGATTCAAATAGACTCTTCAGCCCTCATTTCTCTTGCAGCCCTTGGTCCCAGTACCTCCCCCGCTACCCCACCGCATTTCTGAACCTGTCCTCTCTGGGTTTCTGGGGGATACTGCTTTGTCTGAGTTATCTTCCCATTTCTCCTGCCCCTTCTCAGCTCTCTGTAGCTACCTGCCCTTAATGTCAGCTCTCCCTGTGGTTTTGTCCTTGGCTCTTCTCTTTCTCTCTCACTTACACTCCCCTGGGGTGAACTTATCCCCTCCCATGGCTTCAGCACCACCTCTGCCCTGTTGGGGTTTCCTCCTGAACTCCAGACCCACTGCATACTGGCCACCCCCATTGGACGCTCCATGGGTTCCTGAAATCAGACGTGGCTGGAGGGGGAGGCAGACGGGCAAACAAATAATTTGAAAAATAACCAAACCTACCATCCTTTCCTCTCTCACCCTCCTCCTTCCAAAACCTCCTCCACCTCCTTCGAGGTTCTCTATCTCAGCTGATAGTACCGCCCACCCCCCCAAAAGCTGGGAATCACAGTCCACTCCTTCCTTTCCTTTGCCCCATTTTTAGGCACAGAGATGTAACAATTTTACTCTTTTAGGTGTCTTTTTTTTAGGACAATATTTTTTCTTTATTTTTAATCTTTTTTTAAAAATTGAAGTATAATTGATTTACAGTGTTGTGTTAGAGTCAGGTGTACAGCAAAGTGATTCAGTTATATATGTGTGTGTATATATGTATACGTGTGTGTGTGTATACGTAGACGTGTGTGTGTATACGTAGACGTGTGTGTGTATATGTAGACTGTGTACATAGACGTGTGTGTGTATGTGTAGACGGTGTGTATGGAGATGTGTGTGTACATAGATGTATGTGTATGTAGATGTGTGTGTACATATACGTGGCTGTGTATGTGTGGGTGTGTGTATGTATACGTGTGTATGTATACGTGTGTGCATATATGTATACGTGTGTGTATATATGTATATGTGTGTATATGTATACGTGTGTGTGTATATATATACATATACATTCTTTTTCAGATTCTTTCCCATTATAGGTTATTACAAGATATTGAGTATAGTTCCCTGTGCTATACAGTAGGACCTTGTTGTTTATCTTATATATAGTAGTGTGTATCTGTTAATTCCAAATTCCTAATTTATCCCTCCCTCCCCCCCCTTTCCCCTTTGGTAACCATAAGTTTGTCTTCTATGTCTCTGAGTCCATTTCTGTTTTGTAAATAAGTTCATTTGTATCATTTTTTTGAAGATTCCACATATAAGTGATATCATATGATACATGTCTTTCTGTCTGACTTACTTCATTTAGTATGATAATCTGTAGGTCCATCCATGTTGCTGCAAATGGCATTATTTCATTCTTTTTTATGGCTGAGTAATATTCCACTGGGAATATATGTGTGTATACATATATAATATATAATAACAGTATATACTTCTGTATATACTGTACTCTTTGTGCCAAAATGGACAACCTGAATCTCATGAGAAACCCTCAGACAAACCCAAATGGAAGGACATGCTATGTGATATCTAGTCTGTATGCTTCAGAAATGTCAAGAGCAGGAAAGGTCTAAAGAGATGCCACAAATAAATGCAGTGAATTATCCGGATTGACTCCCAGTTCAGGAAAAAAAGCTATCAAGGACCAAATTAAGTTTCTTTTAAACTTGGCCTTCATCTGCCCCTACTGGCATAGCCCTGTTCAGATGCATAGCTCTGTATCTGTAGGCCTCACTGGCCTCGTTTCTCCAGCCCTCCACTCCCTACACTAGATCCAGATCCAGACATTTCTCTGCTGAAAGTTCTTCAGTGGCTCCTCAAACCTTCAGGCTTAATCCCAAGGTCTGGAGTGCAGCCCACAAGCCCGTCATGATCCCGCCCCCCTCTCTAGGCTTTGCTTCCCCTACTACCGTGTGTCACAAACCGGGGGTGGGAGTCTTAAGACTTCACCCTAACAAGTTAGTTAGGGTGATGTAACCAGGGTCTTGTAACGCCTCCACTTGCAAGCTGCTCTGCATAATGAGCATCCCTCTCAGCTTAGGAAACCCCAGCGTGTAAACGGGGGTGGTTAGCAAACTTACCCAACCTTTGCCTCCAAGAGAGACATTACTTTACTGGACAGAAAACTTGCCCAACCTTTGCCTCCAAGAGAGACATTATTTTATTGGAGAGACATTATTTTACTGGACACATTATTTACTGCCCTGGAAGGAGACACTGCATTTATCTATACAAGATGACTCGCTACATAAACATCTTTGAAAAGATAGTCTGGAACGAAAGCTGTCAGAGCCTCTGCTCACAGACGCAGGGAGAATCTTTTCCTCCTACTTCTCTGACACTGAGCTGCTGCCGTCCTGATTCTCTGATCGCAGCCCACACTCTCGTCTGGTTTCGGAGCTCTGCTGCCTGCCGTGGAATGCCATTTTCATCCCTAAAAGGCACACCACCATGCACGTAAACATGCACGCACTCTTCTTGCCCTGCTAACTCCTTTATCTTTCCAGAATCAGCTCCTCAGGGAAGCCTGACAGCCACCGTCACCCCCAAATGTAGGAATTCTGCCCCACCTTTGTGTCCCCAGGGTCAGTGTACGTTATCACAGGACTTAATCTGCTCCGTTGTCATTACCTGTTTACACGTCTGCTTGCCCTTCAACTCTCAGTGCATGGAAGGCAGGGG
Organism: Mesoplodon mirus; assembly: GCF_964341445.2. NCBI lineage: Eukaryota > Metazoa > Chordata > Mammalia > Artiodactyla > Ziphiidae > Mesoplodon > Mesoplodon mirus. Next base: position 53,725,102 of record NC_138979.1, read on the forward strand.
CTGTGTCCTGCTTGTCTCTGATCCCCAGTGACCAGCCCACAAAGGGAATTATTAAGGATTGGTCAAAAGAATAAGTGGATCAGTGAATAGACTGTTATTTTAAAGCTGCTAGCAGTTTCTTCCTGTCACTTGAGGGGGAGTAGAATGTAAAAAACGGATGAGGATGGAAAATCTTCATGTGGGAAGGGGCAGGACAGCTGGGGAGGTCCATAAGCATTTTCTGCATTCTGGGGGCGGGACCAAAACTTTGTCCCCCTCCCCCTGTTGCGGAACAGAGCGCTTGGATAAGCCCTCTTAGTGACCCAGACTTGAGGCAGGTAACTACCCAGTGTTTCTGTGAAAGCTCAGCCCCAGCTGTAACAGTCCAAATGCTGGCGTTTCAGGCTGAGGTGCCAAGTGTTCTGTCTAGTGATCCAGTGATACAAATTGGCTGCATCTTTAACTGGTCTGTGCCCTTGCAAAGAGCACTATTTTTCTAAAATAATGGATTTAGCTGTCCTGGACTGAAAGGTTGTTGCCTCACCTGTGATGTTATTTCAGACTAAGCCAGTGGTTCTCAGGAGTGATTTTTGTCCCCTCGGGATGTTTGGCAACGTCTGTAGACATTTTTGGTGTCACAAGGGGGAATGCTACTGACATTCAGTGGGTAGGTGGGCTGGCCAGGGATGCTGCTAAACATTGCACAGTGCACAGGACAGCCCCCAGACAAAGAATTATCCTGCCCCCAATGTCAACAGTACAGAGGCTGAGAAGCCGTGGACTATTGTGATTGTCTCGGCTGGGCCACACAGAAGGAAAGAGCAGATCACACATTGCAGAGGATGTTCTTCTAGAAAGAATGAGGTGCTCTCGCTGTCAGTCATCCTGGGGCAGGAAAGAGGAATGGAGGCTTAACCTCAGGGGAGGGGAAACACAGTCAGGGCTCCAGGCCAGGAGAGCAAGACTGGCGCCTACGACCTGATGGTAGGAAACCCCCAGGGACAGGGATGATCATTGCCTGCGGGGAGTACTGATGACAGAGACATCTGACTTTCCTCTTAGGCTGTAGTTGCCTGTGTCACCCCAGGACCTCAGTCAAATTTTGTTAAACTCCAAAGCCTAGTGAGTTGTTGTTTTTCTTAAAGCTACCATTTACTGAGCACTTACTACGTGCCAGGCATCATTCTATATCAAAGGTTGGCTAACATTTTCTACAGAAGGCCAGATAGCAAATATTTTAGGCTTTGTGAGCTGTATGATCTCTGTCACTACTACCCAACTCTGCTTTTGTTAAAAAAAAAAAAAAAGGCAGCCATAGAGAATATGTAAACAGGTGAGTGTAGCCGTGTTCCAAGAAGATTTTATTCACAAAAACAGGTGGTGGACTGGATTTGGCCGATGGGCCATAGTTCACCAACCCCCATTCTATATGCTTAACAGGTATTAATTAATCTGCATAACAGCCCTACGACAGAGGCACTATGTTCTCATTTAGCAGATGAAGTGACTGAGGCACAGAGGTTGAGTAATGTGCCCAAAGTCACAGTGCCAGTAAGCAGCCAGGCTGCCGCTGACCCTGACCCTCACGTTCTCCCCAGCAGCAGCCTTTGGAGGGTCCAGAGCCTGGGTGGCAGCAGCAGTTATGAGGTGGTGGGAGGGGACCAGCAGACAAGCCCTGGCGATGGTCCAGAGCTAGAGGGGAGAAGCAGCAATGGAGAGATCTGTGACCTTGTAAACATTCCTGGGGGGTCTGGAAATAACAAAAAGAGGGGATCTGGTAAAAGACGTGGGCTTTCCGCAGCTACCCACGGGGGAACCTGACCTAAGTGAAGGCTGACTAGTCTCTAAACATTGACCTGCTGTTGAGCCCCTTCTTCACTTACCAGCTTTCACAAAGAGGAAGTCCTTTCTGATATCTAACCTATAGCCCTTTTGCTGTTATCTAAAGTGGCTCCCTCAGTTTTCCCTTTTAGGGGGAAAACTTGCTGTTTGACGGTTCTTCTCACACCTGAAAGCCTTCATCCAGGCTACTTCTTGTTTTTAAATTAATTTCTTTATTTTTGGCTGCGTGCGTCTTCGTTGCTGCGCGCGGGCCTTCTCTAGTTGTGGAGAGTGTGGGCTACTCTTCGTTGTGGTGCACGGGCTTCTCATTGCGTTGGCTTCTCTTGTTGCGGAGCACGGGCTCTAGGCACGCGGGCTTCAGTAGTTGTGGCACACGGGCTCAGTAATTGTGGCTCGTGGACTCTAGAGCACAGGCTCAGTAGTTGTGGTGCACGGGCTTAGTTGCTCCATGGCATGTGGGATCTTCCCGGACCAGGGATCAAACCCGTGTCCCCTGCATTGGCAGGCAGATTCTTAACCACTGCGCCACCAGGGAAGTCCCCATCCAGGCTACTTCTGTCTCCCTTCCAGAGGGGTGTGAAGTGCAGTGGGAAGGTCAAGGGCTTTGGAGCCATTGACCAAGTTGCCAATCACAGCTCCACCACCTACTGGCTGTGTGACCTTGAACATATCTCTTAGATTCCCTGAGCTTCGCTTACAAAATGAAAGTGGCAGTACCTCCCCGGCAGGACCCCAGGACTGTTGGGAGGAATAAACGTGGTAGCGTAGTGTCTATTTGTGATGGACTTACAAGACATGCTGGTTACCAGGCCCTTCTGAATGGAATAGTCTCCATTCCTCCTTTCTGCCCACCACCACCCCCCGGCCCTTAGGGGCTGTTTTCCAACCTTTTAGAGCAAGTTCTCCCTTTCACCTCACCGGAAAACAAATCTAGGGCTCCCTGCGTGGCTCCTTTTACTTCTAATGAGATATGCATGGTGATGTGGCATTTCGTTTCAGACTGGTTTCACCTCTGAAATCCTGCCATCCCAGATCAAGTGCCACCTTCTCCCTGGTGCCTTCCGTCACTCCCAGAGCCAAAAGTAAATAGAGAAACAAACCATTCTTTCCTCGTTCACTCAACAAATATTTCCTCAGCACCTCTCCTGGACTGGGCTCTCTGCCTCTGCCCGAGCAGCCCCTTTGGGGAGGCTGTCACTCCCCACACGGTGTGCATGATGTTCTCCTTCTAGATAACTCCCCTTGGGGCTAGAAAGGGCTCCTGCTCAAACCTGTACCCCTCGAATACTGCCTTGCTTGCAGCAAGCTCGTGCTCAAAAACCACCAGGGAGGAAAACATTCTCCAGTGATAATTTAGCACATTAGCCTTAGCTGGAGAGCGAGCACTTGGTTATTAACCCCAGAGGTACCTATGCTTCTCAAGGCAATTAAGTGAAGGAAGAGCATTAAAGTCCTGCAGTTCTCCATTTTTTTCCCCACGGCATAACAAGGTTTCTGACCAGACATCTTTGCACACCCAGTCTTCCCTGCAGACCTTCCATGCTCAGTTTTACTCAGTGCTGGGGCATTCCCTGCTCCATCCTTGCTGATAGAGACGTTTAAGCATTACACCAAAAAGTTCATCAAGAGCTGGGAGGCTCTTGGGAAACTGCCAAAAGGAAGCACTGAGGGGTGGCTGTAAGTTCTCACCCAAGCACTGCTCCAAGCAGTGAGATGTCAACACACATTCCCGTAGCTCAGAAACCAGCAGAAAGACTCACTCCAAGTTCATGGTGTAGGAAATGGAGGTGTGAGTGTCGGGGGTGTGGACACATCTAAGAATGTAGATACACGTGAACGTGGATGCATGAGTGCACACATATGTGTGCATGTGTAAATGCGTGCTTACACCTCTTTCCTGAATCACCAGGACCGAGCACGGGGCAGGCAGCTCTCCTCATTCAGTCTCTGCTGGGGCTCCTGTCTTGCTGCGCTCGCATGGTGTTCCTCACCAGGAGCTACTTCCTGCTCCTCTCCCCACCCCCAGGCCCACCCGCTCTCTTTGATCTGCTTTTCTTCTTCACTTACGTGTGTCGTCTATTCCCTGTTCTTCCTTCCAACTCTCATCTTTCCGATTCCAACCACCACACTCCTTCAGCTGTCCATCCTACTCCCAAGAATCTGAAAACGGTATTGATTCATTACTGCCCCCGTAGGACCCCTGACATCTCTCCCAGCTGTGTGCTGCCTACAGTAACGATGACTTGACTGTATTGATTTTTTTCCCAGCAACCACACTGGTCTTTGATCTACATTTCCCTTGAGTGTGTCACAAGGAACCATATCAAATGTTTATTTATGTCAACAGGTATTAAGTCTATTGTGTTTTCTTTAACCACTAAGCCTTTTACTCTGATGTAGGGAAGAAAAGCAGGTTAATTTGGCATAATTTGTTTCTGGCAAGTCTATATTATTTACTTTTTCAAAAAAATCACCGCATTTCCTCAGTGGCTTTTGCACAGTGTTGTGATGCGTCGTGTAGGGTACACAATGCCTGGCATAAAATGAGCATCCACCAAATGACTGGGAAAATACACGAGACGGAAATCAGGAGACACAAATTCCAGTCTTGGCTCAGCTTCTCATGCTTGGGTCACTTGACAACTCTGAGTTTTCCTCGCCTCATCTGTAAATGAGTGTGGGGCTTGGCCACATCAGCGCTCCCCACTGGGGTCCCACCTAGGCAGCAGTGGCAGCCTGGATGCTGGTTTGAATACTTCACGAAGCCCAACAGAGATGGGCTCTCATCTACAATCAGGCTACTCCTGCCAGTTGCAACATTAGATGTCTTATGTTTCTGGCTGAGTTATATCAACAGGTCAGGACCCCCATTGCCTCTCCCGTGGTTCAGACCCCTATCCCCCTCTCCTGCATCCCTCTGGGCCCCTTGCTTCCATGTTTCACACTCAATTCACTCTACTTAGTAGCCACGATGATCCTTCTAAAAGGCTTATCTCAGCTTTCCACCTAGAACGCTCCAGCTGTCCCCCTGCTGTCTCCAGAATGAGGTCCCAACTCCTCAGCCAGCTCGCGGGCCCCTCACTTTGGCCCTGGTCCATCTCCCCAGCCCCTGCCCTCCTCACTGAGGTCCCTGGTAGTGCCCAGAACCTACCAGCCTAGGTGATCATTGCACAGTCTGTCCCTTAACCCCAAAGGCTCTTTCAGCCCCTGCCCTTTGCCTGGCTAGCTCTTACATGTCCTCCAGGTCTCAGCTTAGACATCACCTCCTCCAGGAAGCCTTCTCTAATCCTTTCCCAAGGCACTAGGTGAGGGCACCCTTTTCTGTGCTTCATCTCTCTGCTTTGTAAGGCCTAATTCACTGTCTCCTCCCAGATTCTTAGTCTTATTCATGCCTTATTCATCATTTCCTCAGCACCTAGCCTAATACTTGGCACTTTGTATTTACTCTATAAATGTTTGTGGAATAAATGTGAATCCTTATCTTGGGCTAACTAAAAACTTTGATTGGTTTTCAGATCTGTCTTTGATTAATAACAAATGGGAGAACTAACTATTTCATTAATAGATTAATTTGTTAAACCTTTTAAATAATGGTATCCATGGAGGAGGGCAGAATAAAAGAGTGATGCATGTGTAGGGTACCATTACTCTCAGGTCCCTTCTAGGTAATAATTCCAGAAATTTATTTGTATAACATTTTGGCTCAGGATCATGAAAAATACCTATAAACTAGAAGGGCACTATCAGTGAAGAACCTTTAGATTTGCAGGTCATAGGAGAATAGACAGTTACTCAAGTTGGAATCACCAGTTTGCCTCTGGGCTTCCTGGTGGCCAAAGCCAAAAGGGGAAACAGTCATTTGCATGACTGCCTCAGACCTGCTACAAAACCTCTTTGTTCCACAACCTTCACAGTCACCTTTTCTCCTTTCTCCAATTCTCATGCAGTTCCCAGAAGATGGAGTACCAAGGAGGGGCCTCCCTACAAAAGCACCAGGCACCATTTGCCAGTGTCACCATTCCCTGCTATAAGCAAATCTCACCCTCATCATAACCAAGGAGCCCCTTCTGAGCCAACTATCCCAAAAGGTGGGGGCAGCATGACCATTTGCCCTGAAGCTAACCACGGGCATCCTTACAAGATCTACATGGGTCTCCTATTCACCCAGAAGTCATACAGCTGATCTAGTCACAAGTTAATGATTACAAAATCATTTAAAAAGTTAAGATGAGCTAAATGAGCCATTTTATTTAGAGTCACGCCAGTTCTTTTTTTTTTTAATACTGCCATTTTATTTCAATCGCACAAATGAAGTTAGCATGTAGGAAATTTAAATGAAACAGTACGGTAAAAATAGCAGAGAACCAAAATCTCTAATAAGGAAGTCCACCTAAAGCATGAGAATTCAACATTCATTAGTGTTTCATCTTCAGTTTTGATTGACACTTGATGCTTACAAATTTTGAAACAAACTTTGAGATCATGATGACTATTCTGAAGAGATTTCAGCACCAGCACTAAGATTTGTACATTCAGTTGGTTTGCAGTTGACTTGTTAGCCATTTACACAGTGTATAGTACAGATTTGTCACAGGTCAGATCACAGTGTTGAAGGAAAGAAGTACCTTCCTGTAATTAGAAAGGATCCCTTAAACTGCAGTCAGCTTAAGACATCCAATGTACAAGAGCACGAAAACCATCATAATATTGTGGCTCCAAGGAACATAGTTTTCATAAGGAAAATAACCTAAGCTTCTGTTTCCCATTTTAATTACTGAAATCTCTAACAATGACAAAACTGTCACATAGGACAGTTACGTCAGTTCTGAGTCAACCTTTATGGACATGAGGAGGTGGCAGCTCGTATTTGTTCCTTCCTGGTTGGCAAAAATTAAATGCTTGCCAGGTCATTGGAAAGCTTGTTCCTTAAAGGAATACTTTTGTGAATTAAAAAAAAGAAGAAGAAGAAAAAGAGCCCGTCTATGGGAATTCCCTGGCGGTCCAGTGGTTAGGACTCGGTGCTGTCACTGCCGTGGCCCAGTTCAATCCCTGGTCAGGGAACTAAAATCCCACAAGCCATGTGGCTCAGCCAAAAAAAAAAAAAAAAAAAGCACCTAATTTATTTTGTTTACAAATACTTGTCATACTGGTCCAACACCACTAAAAAGTGTAAGTGAACTGTGGCTTGACTGAAAATTGAAAGAAGTTACAGTTCAAAATCTAATATGATTCCCCATCATTCCTATATGCTATGTTGGACAGCATGCATACTAGCCATTATTTTTACATTTTCTTGCTCCTACTGTTTCACTATTTAATTGTTGATCAATTAAATCATTTCAGCTCCTTTCTCTGTGCTCTTAGCATCTAACAGGGTGCTTCTTGCTGAGTATTTGTGGAACAGCTACCATATTTCATTGCTTCTAGATGCCATGGATTATAAGATATATCCCACTTACAGAGATGCTAAAATAAAGCTGCATCTGAGAATCAATGAAATACAGTCTTCGTCCACAGCAGGTCCTGGCTCTCATTTTTTTTTTTTAACATCCTTATTGGAGTATAATTGCTTTACAATGGTGTGTTAGTTTCTGCTTTATAACAAAGTGAATCAGTTGTACATATACATATATCCCCATATCTCTTCCCTCTTGCGTCTCCCTCCCTCCCACCCTCCCTATCCCACCCCTCTAGGTGGTCACAAAGCACCGACGAGCTGATCTCCCTGTGCTATGCGGCTGCTTCCCACTAGCTATCTATTTTACGTTTGGTAGGAGGCAAGAATATACAGTGGAGAAAAGACAGCCTCTTCAATAAGTGGTGCTGGGAAAACTGGACAGCTACATGTAAAAGTATGAAATTAGAACACTCCCTGGCTCTCTTTCTTGGCCATGCGGTGTGACCCTGGGAAGAGTCTGGCTGTGCTCTTGGGCTCCGCAGTTGTGCCTGCACCCTGCACCCCTGTGGCCACCCCTACAGAGGAAGACAGTAACAGACCAGGAGAGAGGGCCCCTGCTCCCTTCAAGGAGACGCGGAGCCTGCTGAGACAATCTCTGGTCCATTCTCTTCTTCATGGAAAACGAGACCTTCTAGTCTCTGCCCGGGGCGCCTTCACACACCTGCTCTGAATTCAGCCTTTTTGCTTTCAATCTTTCTTCTAAGCTGGTTTACCCCCACGGTCTCCTCTCTCTCCCCCTGCTGGGGATGGGCTGCCAAGGGCTTTAACTGGCTTCTGGAGGGCTGTGCCCTGCCCTCATCTGAATGCCTGGGGCTTGAGACCAACATGAAGCAGAGAGGGCAAGTTTGAGCACAGCCAGAGGCCTGACAGAGCCCCTGGCAGGACCCGCTCCCAGCTCTCGCCAGCCAACTCTCAGCCCGCAGTTCCAAGGCTTGTCTCTGCCCCAGGTGGGTGACAGTCCCTGCACGGGGCTGGACTTACGTAGCTCAGAGGCCTAGTAGCCCAGCCCCAGATTTCTTCCCATCTCCACTCCTGAACCCTAAATCAAGGCTCAACCCAGAGGCTCAGGGGGGAGTAGCACCCTGCCCCCGTGGGCTGGGCAGGGAGGCAGGGGATGCTCCAGTGACTTCAGCTGCGTGGCTGAGGTGACCACGGCTATGGAACCAGATATCTGGTCCCTAGATGCCAGGAAAGTGCCTGGGTGATGAGCTCCAACTCGACCCCTGGTCTGAAGGACAAGGCTGGGAAGAACTTTCTGGCCTGTGAGGCCCGTGGGACAAGGGCTTGGCGCCCTTGGGGTTTTTTGCTCAATCACATTTTTTCTCACAAGGGAAACTCCTTTTGTTTGTTCAGAATATAAAAAGAATACCTCCTCACTGTTAAAAACTCAGGCAATTCAGAAAAGCACGAAGAAGTAGATCCTTTCTAACAAAACTCAGGTTTGTTTGGTATTGTGGAATTTACCAGGCATTTTCCCATCTATTAGCTAATAGAATTCCACCATAACTCTGTAAAGTGGAGGGAAAGAAGATGATTAGCTACACGTGCTCACTGTTCGCCAGGCACTGCGAGCCTGTTTCTGTGTATTATTTAATCCTCGCCATGACTCTGAAGCAAAGCAGAGGTTCTCAAACTTGAGTGTGTATCAGAATCACCTGATGGGCTTGTTAAAACAGACTGCTGGGCCCAGCCCCAGAGTCTTTGATTTGGAGGTAAATCTGTGCTGGGCCCGAGAATTTGCATTTCTAACAGAGTCATATATGGTGCTCTTCTTGCTGCTCAAAGAACAGGAGGTGAAGCGTTTGGGTTTTTCCTCCCAGGCTCCTCCTATGAGTTTCGCTGGTTGTTCTGAGTGTTTGGGAAGGGCATCCTGAGCCCCAGGTGATGTTGGTGCTGCCCATCCAGGTGCCACTGAGGTAGATGCTATTACTGCTCCCATTTTGTAGCTGAGAAAACCGAGGTCCAGAGAGGTTGTTACTTTCCTAAGACCATTTATCCAGAAAGTGGCCTAGCTGCTATTTCCAGGAGGTCTGCCTGGTTCTGGGCTTTGTACACTTTCCACTTCTCCCTCCTGGTTTTCTGTCTCACCCGTCCCTTGCCCCCCATGACACTACACCCGCCTTTAGGAACAAATGCGAGCTTCCCTATCTTTTCACCCAGCTGGTAAGGCCAGCTGTGAACACGAAAATGCAGGCATTTGGGCAGCTGCAGACCAAGATCCTCCAGAACACACAAACCTCAATTCTGCAACTCAGGAAAGATGAGAAATAATGACGAGTGGGTAGACCACACCACATCCAGGCAAACCCTGGATGTCACAACTTCAATTAGAAGTAACTGGAACTATAGCACAGATTTAATAAATCACAGCGGGTTGGATTGCTAAGCCTCAAGGGAAATCCCCAAGACACAGGGGTTAGGGATTCAGTTCCCTGGTATGAAAAACATGTTCTGGCCTTTCTTGTTCCCTCTCCCTCTTTCCCATAAGAGTGCTTTGTGCCTCTTGTCCTTCATCCTCAGGATGGCAGTGGCAACGGGGGGAGAAGTCACTGGGGTATTGTGAGTTGGCCAGGCCTCTACCTTTGGTAAAGACGACAGTTCTCCTTAATAAAATCAGCCTATTAATTGCACACGCTCCCTAACTGCTGTTTTAAGTTCTCCCTTTAGCTCTAACTTAATCTGTTTTTTATACTGCCTTTGAGTGTGAAGGTCACACGGTGCCTTTGCCTACTACAAAAGTAAAGCTTCCTAGCGTCCTTGCATGTGTTCCATGTCTTGTTCTAGCTTGGGAAGGATGTCCCGAGCCCCAGAGAGAGTTTGTTTATAGTAACTTAATATTCCAGCAGATTCAGGACAGAAGGGGGTGGAGGTGGGAGCCTGGAGAACCAATGAGGTTCGCCCCAATGGAGGATCCCTTCCTAATTCCCAAAGGAAATTCTTTAAGACAGAGCGTCTATTGTCTGGGAGAAAGGAGAGCAGTTAAGGAATGCGGTGGCAGTGCCTGGTCACAGGGAGTCCTGACAGAGCCCGAGACCGGGAAGCTGGGCAGGAGGGCCTACGAGCCCGGTGCCCGGCACCCCGAGGCTAAGCCGCCATCTTTCCAGAGTCCCCGATCTGGGATAGAGGGGCTGATCTGGTGGATTCCTTGTGGGACCCTGACTTGGGGAGAAGTGGGACTCGTTCACCTGCCAGGAGGGGGTTTGGCTTCCTCTTCCCCTTACATCTCATCTCCCATGACGGTTTGTCTTATTTCTTCCAAATAATGAACAGTGGTATTTGTCTGTTTCTGAACTAGCTCACATTGGAGGAGCACCAGAGCAGTGTCTGGCCTCCTCTGGGATGGAGCCCCATGTCCATTCTCTGCTCACATGATGCGTTCTTGGGTTGTTAGTTTCATTACAGTCATTCCTTTTGGTTGCTCTGTTATTTTGAACACGCTGAGGGTTTTTTGGTTGTTTCTTGTGGGAGGGCTGAAAAATCTATTGGGGTAAGGATGACTCTCCCAGCCAGCTGGAATTTTTAAACTCTTTTATTGAATATAATATACATACAGAAAAGTGCATGTAAGTGAACAGCTTGATAGATTTTCACAAACTGAACACAGCACCCATGTCAAGGGACGAAACGACCAGTATGCCCTCCTTCCAGTCACCTACGCACCCCAAGGGCACCCGCTACCCTCCCTTCTAACAGCATAGATGCACTTGAGCAGACTGGAGTTCAGCCTTCTCTCACGTGTCAGCCTGACTTGCAGTTGCCCTCCATTTCAGAGTTGGTGGCTCAGCAGGATTGAACTGGGGCTGATTGCAGGGGGTAGGGCACTGACCCAGCACATGCCAACACGTACCCAGCTGCTGCTCCAGCCACCCGGGAGGAGCACTCAGGGGCAGGGTTGGCTCCATCCTGGCTGCCAGATGGTCCTCCTGTCTGCAGGGGGCCATCCGGGAGGTTAGCCTCGTGACTCAGTGTGGTGGGGGGATGGGGCTCGAGTTCTCTTTCCGTGTGCTTCTAGAAGTCCTATCATGTGTTCCTGGAAGCGAGAGGCCCGCGGAGCAGGATGACTCAGCGGCATCTATGTGAAAAGTAGCTGAGGTCTGCGCCCTGGGGAAACCAGCATGTGGCCTTGGGTTGGACTTGCCCCATTCGATGCAGCCTGTATTGTTTGGAAACCATTCTTCCCTCTCCCCCCTGGCACTTATGCCAGGCTCTCTGTTTACTTGTGTGACTCCAAGCACAAGTGCCAGCCTGGACCTGTTTGCCTCCTTCACTGGCCCCCACTGACCTGACTCCACATCACGTGTGCTCATTTCACTAATAAAAAACCAGGTTTGGGCTTCCCTGGTGGCGCAGTGCTTGAGAGTCTGCCTGCCGATGCAGGGGACGTGGGTTCGTGCCCCGGTCCAGGAGGATCCCACATGCCACGGAGCGGCTGGGCCTGTGAGCCATGGCCGCTGAGCCTGCGCGTCCGGAGCCTGTGCTCCGCAACGGGAGAGGCCACAGCAGTGAGAGGCCCGTGTACCGCAAAAAAAAAAAAAAAAAGGTTTGCCTCTGTGCTCGCCCCCATGCATGCCATGCATCTTTAGACTCTGACCTCTGCTTCCTCAGCAAAGAGCTGCTCTAACTGTACGCGGGAGGGACAGAGGGCTGGCCGGCGCTAACAGGAGGAAGTGCTCCTGGAGTGGTTGGTATGGCTGGACAGAAGGGCCCTCCCTTGGGGAGCACCATGTCATGCCTAAGTGGCAGTAAGGTTTTCCTCCTACACCTTCTTGACACCGTGTCTCTCTGTTCTCTGTAACTTCCTTGCCCTGCCCAGGGGCGCTGTCCCGCAGATGAAGGGAGCCCTGGGGAGATGTGACTCGTGTCTCCACTCCACCTGGGAAGCCAGTAGAAGAGGTGTGGGGCAAGTTACCTCTGACTCAGGCTAGAAAGGTCTTGGGAACCATCTGGTCAGAGGTTCTCTAACAGAGTACATAAGAATCACCTGAAATAGACAGGTTTTTCAGGTTCCCTCCCTCCCCCAGATCCAGGCTGAGGCTCAGAAATCTGTATATCTGGAAGGCATTCCAGGTGATTCTGATGCAGGTGAGCCCAAGCCATAGCTTGAGGAACACTGATCTGGACAACCCCTTCCCCAGGTCACAGATGGGGAGAGGGCTCACGTGCTTCCTCCAGACCATATGGCATAAGGTCCAGAACTTGAGTCCCGCCTTCCTTCTGTGCCTACACTGCTCCTGTCTCCTCCCACACACTGAACCTGCCCAAGGGGCCCTGATCCCCAGGCTGCATCGATTCCTTCTTTGTCAGGTCTCTTGCCCTACCCTTCCCTCTTACTGCCGCCACTGTAAACTGGACACGGAATGGGGTTTGTTCAAAGGCCAAACACCTTCCAGCCTCCCTCCCATCCTTCCTCTTCCACCACCTACCACCCCCTACTCTCCTTAAAATGCAAATTACCCCCTGCCCCGCCCCTCCATCCATGGGATAAAGTGGGAAGAGCCTGGCCTCCCCCTCCATGCTGCCCCTGTTTGTTTGTTTTTTTAATTAGAACAATATTAATGAAATATATTCACCTTAGAGAAGTCCATACAACACTCTCAGTATAATAGAATACTGTTGACACAATGCAATCATTATAGCTTTAACAACATGTTACCAAAAGATGGACATACATGAAGCTTTTATTTGTGGTAGTGAGGGAAATAACATTCAACTCCAAAAAATAATGATGAGATACACAGGCGTCAAATTGCCTCCTCATATTAAGAAAACGTGTAGACACAAAACTATTATTATTTTTGAGAGAAGTAAAACTCTATTCCAAGAAAACAATGTATCTTGATAATAATAGTCATAGTCTACTTTTATTGGGTGCTTACTGTAGAACAAGTATCAATACTATGCCAGCCCATCTCACATGGATCTCACCATTCGATCCTCACAGTAACCCTGTGGTTGGTGCCATTAGTAGAAAGTCTAATATAGGCCTTTAGAACAGCAACAGTGCCTTCCTGTTGCACAATGTTAGTGTTTTGGGGGGGAAAAAAAGGCCTGCTGTGTCTCATGTTTTTCTCTCTGTATTTTGGGATAATTTAAAGTATTACCTAAATATTGTTGGAAAAAATTTTTTTAGTATTTTGTTTTATTTTGCATTTTTTGGTAAGGCAAGCACAGGATAAACATTCAAACTTTACAGACAGTGAAAAGTAACTCTTTCCTCCCATAGCTGACCCCTAGTCTCTCAGTGCTCCTTTCCAGGGGCCATTACTGTTTCAGTTTCTCCTGAACCCTTCTAGAGAAATTCTGTGCAAACACAAAGTTACATTGTACACACATGGTACCACATATACACACTATATCTGGCCTTTTTCATTTAACAGCAAAGCTTGGAGATGGGAGCTGGGCCAGCATCCTTACGTACAGACCTGCTGCAGTCTTTTAATACATGACCCAACCTATCTTTCTGACCTTAGAGTCCATCCCTCCCCTGTAACGACTTCTCTACATGTTTTCCCTCAAATGCCATCTTGCTCTTTCTTGCCTCCATTCATGTGCTACCATCATCAACTTGGCCAATAGCACTTCCTTCCCATCGTACTGAATCCTCCATCCTCCAAGGTCCGGTTGAAAGCCCTCTTCCTCCAGGAAGCCTTCCTTGACCATCTAGCCCTAGACTCTCATCTTCCTCTGAACCATCAGAGCACTGAATCGTTTACTTGTTATCTGCTGTTATTACCTATTATATTCTGCTTGGAATTGTGAGCTTTAAATAATTCCCATCTACAGACCACAGCCTATGCTTCTAATTACCCACCCACTTAGCAACGTGCCTTGCCCATAATAAGTACGTAAGGGATGTTAGTAGCAGTGGAGCCATGCGATGCTAGAGCCAAGGAGACCTTGGCCTGGAGGTAGCTGGTTGATTAGCTCAGGGACTTTTCTCTGCCTCTTGGGCTAACAAACATCCAAAGGCTAACTAGCAAATCCAAGTCAGATCTTTCTCTGGATTCTGCTTCCTCTGTAGTAATCAACTTCTCTGCCTGTCACCACCCCTCCTGTGCCAGTGAGGCCAGTTCCACCCTCCTGCTCCCCGTAACAATCTCTCTTGCACATCCCTCGTCACTCAGTCCCAAACAAGTCATTATTAACATTCCTGCGCTTGCCAGTGGACCCTAGAGCTTGACCCCCATCCCCACTCCAGCTGATGACCAAATTTCCCATTCACTGCAATACATGAGCTAAGCCGATTTCAAGCTGCTTATCTCGAAACCTTTTTGCACAGTTGATGTCCCTGTTTCTCCATTTAAGACAAGCATTCCTCTTTCACTAAGGACTGACCATCACTGCTTGGTCCACTGCTTGCTTACAAACACGGCAACGAGAAGTTAATTCTAGACAAACTAGCAGCTTAAGTTCTCGGGCCTGAGCCTAACTTTCAGAAAGGAGCCCTTTATGCTTTGTTTACTGTAGAATAAATGTCCTACAGAGGAGAAGGGCACTCTCCTGTCTAGGGCCCTTGCAGTCTGAAGGTAACCTGGGCATCCTCACCTGGGTGGTTTGCAGGAATCTGAAAGCCTTACACTGTGACTCGCAGTTCAAATGCACAAAGCAGGCTCAGCTCCTTGGAGAAAGAGCTGTCTGAGACCTGTGTGGGGCAAGTCTTTAGAGAGGACGTTGTGCCCTCTTTTAACAATACCAGAACTGCTCTCCCCAACCCCCCCAAATAACCTCTACAGATCAAGAAGTTTCTGACTTTCTCATTAAATAGTCATCTCCTCAAAAAAGTATTTAAGATCTCTACTTACCTATATAGGTCCACTTGGATTCTGCAAAGAAGAAAAAAAAAAAAAGCAAGTAAGTACAACTGAGCTTGAACAAGTTAGAGAAAACATGACAGATTTTATTTTTAAATGGGTGAAATTAAAAGGAGGTGGATGCCCAGAACTTCTAACTTTTTCAACATGGAGAAAAGGGAATCCTTATGCACTGCTGGTGGGAATGTAAATTAGTGCAGCCACTATGGAAAACAGTATTGATCTATAGGTTGCTCAAAAAAATTAAGAACAGAACTGCCATATGATCCAGCAATTCCACTCCTGGATTTTTATCCAAAGAAAACAAAAACACTAATTAGGGGCTTCCCTGGTGGCGCAGTGGTTGGGAGTCCGCCTGCCGATGCAGGGGACACCGGTTCGTGCCCTGGTCCGGGAAGATCCCACATGCCGCGGAGCGGCTGGGCCCATGAGCCACGGCCGCTGAGCCTGCGCATCCAGGGCCTGTGCTCCGCAACGGGAGAGGCCACAACAGTGAGAGGCCCCACGTACCGCAAAAAAAAAAAAAAAGAGAGTCCTAAGAGTTCACATCAGAAGGAAAAATTTTTTTTCTATTTAATTTTGTACCTATATGAGATGATGGGTGTTAACTTATTGTGATAATCATTTCATGATATATGTAAGTCACATCATTATACCGTACATATTAAATTTATACAGTGCTGTGTGTCAAGTATATCTCAATGAAACTGTAAGAAAAAAATATTTTTAATTAGAAAAAAAAAAACTTTTTCAGAGTCTGTGTCAGAACAACTGCTTCTCAGAGCAACTGTGCTCGCACGGGAGACAAAGCACAAGGCAGTGATTTTGTGCAGGGGCCAAAGGGTTAGGGAAGGGGCTTCTTGATCAGAAGCCTCCCATATATCTTAGAGAAGCCAAATTTCATCACCTGAATGGGTAATAAAGTCACAAGGCTCAAAACTCAAAAGCCACCAAAAAGTACACAGTGAAAGCGATTCCTGCCACCCGAACTCCCTGCTTCATTAGTAGTCAGTTTCACCAGCTGATGGGAACGTTTGCACAGTGTGACTACACACACAGGTCTCTGTAGTGTGTCCCCCCGCCTTTTTGCACACAAATGTTGACATACGGGAAACCCTGTTTTGCATCTTGCTTTTTCCCACTTAACAACACAGCCTGGAGAAGAGTTCACCTCAGTACATAAAGAGGAGACAACTAATCCCCAAAGGAAAGTTTTTCTTTGAGGAAGCTGCCACCCTCATCTGAGTTAGAATTCCAGGGGCAGTGGCAATGTGGAGGAGAGGTCCTGCCAGGAATATAACGAAAGTCACCTATCACTTCCCACTCCACACCCTTCACTCATAGAAGTCCTTTGGGCTGACAGCAAAACATAGTTTTAAAAAGTTATTGCATAGTACACCTGAAACTAACACAACATTGTTTAATCAACTATGCTCCAATATAAAATGAAAATTTTTTAAAAAGTCGTTGCATAGATAACCAACAAGGACCTACTATATAGCGCAGGGAACTATCTTGTAATAACCTATAAGGGAAAAGAATCTGAAAAAGAATATATAGATATATGTATAACTGAATCACTTTGCTGTACATCTGAAACTGACAATATTGTACATTAAATATACTTCAGTTTTTAAAAAGTCGTTGCAGAGCTGTGCTCTCATTACCCTGCTGGCACACCTCCCTCTTCATCTCCAGGAGGAGCCCGAGACCCCAAACTGAGACTCAGGGTATCTCGGGACACATCACAATGAGGGGACTGTTCAACTCCTATGTCCCTCTCTCCCAGCTTCTCCCAGTGCCTCTGAGATTCTCGGCCCACCGGGGTACTGATGCAAGAGGAAGACTCACATCTCCTTTCTCTCTTGGGAATGATTTGCAGTAAAACTTACCTGACCAACCATCTGGTAGTCACTTATCACAACTGGGCATTTTCTACTCAAGCCAATGGTGGTTTTGAAAAGTGAAAAGAGGATTTTGTTTGTTTTTTCTTTGTAATCTGGTTTAATGTCCTATTTTTTTGTTGTTGTTCTGTTTCAATTCTTTGCCTCAGTCTTTTTAATTTTCAAATTCAGTTGGCAGTTTTTTCAAATTACACTTGTAATGGTTTAAAGAGTCAGATGGTTCTATAAGGCTTTTAATAAAAATATTGGTCCCCTGACACTCCCTAGTCACTTTCCTGCTCCCTATGGCAACCACTGTGAATTCTTTTAAAATGATTCTTTTGGCATTATCTCATCTCTATAAAACATGCCCATGTTGTGCCTTCATGGTTTGCTTTGGTTTAGGCATTATTTGTTGACATCCCACTTTGGAAGAGAGGGATTGAGGGCTCATTCACATACCTGCAACCCGACGCCTCGTTTTATAGGTGAGAAAATGAAAGTCTACAAGGAGAAGTGGAAGATCAGTGCCTGCTAAGAAGCGTATCTCCACATTTCCCATCACTTCCCACGAACTTAGAGAATCTTCGAGTCTCCTTCCCAATCTTTGGGGTAGAGGGGGGAGTCCAGACCCCTTAGAGTATTTGATCAGTACTATGGACCTTTCCTCATTAAAAATGCCCACTAACACAACATTGTAAAGCAACCATACGCCAATAAAAATTAATTTTAAAAATGCCCATAAGCTTGGACACAGAAAATTTCGTGTACAGTTAACTTCAGGAGGTCCATAGAACCATGTTAGGTGTTTTTTTATTCGTCTTGTTCTTTTTAATGTAAGCTTTGCCATAAACATCTTCGCTGCTGCATAATTAATTGGCATTAAGACAATTTTTCTGTGAAAGATCAAATAACTAGTTGACAGTTTTGGTTTGACAGTTTGGTTTCCACTGGTTGAAACGCATTAGCATTTCTTCCAGTTAGTAATGTTATTGATGGCTTTATCTAGCTGACCGATGACAATCATTTGCCCCAAGAGTTGGTTTCTTATTTTGAAACACACTACATTGGAGGAGAAAGAGGCCGAGGGCCTCGAAGGTGCGGAGTTGAGCCAACATTTCCCACAGAACTTTGAAACATCTGTCACTAGAGATGTGACAAGATGCCAAGAATACACCACAGGGTAGAGGCTTTCACAGTGCAACACAAAGCTCAGGTACAAACATGCACCCTTGTATTTGGAAACTGATACCTCTCTTAATAAAGGAAGAAATGTTAGCGAGAACGAAAAAGTGCACTGCCGAACGAGGAGATGAATCAACAAACCAAAAAAAAAAAAAAGAAAGAAAGAAAAAGGTATAAAATACTATGAATGAAAGACTTGGAAGACAAATACTTAGGTACAACCCACAAAATAAAATCAGTTATTTGCACAGTATTGCCATGAATCTACACACATTTTAAATGTATTCAAATATTTTGTATTTTGCAATAAAGTCTTTTAAATTGTTATTTATTTCTTATGCTTCACTATGTCCTTTTATAAAAAAAATTTTATTGGAGTCTAGTTGATTTACAGTGTGTTAGTTTCAGGTGTACAGCAAAGTGAATCAGTAATACATACATATATGCACTCTTTTTTAGATTCTTTTCCATATAGGTCATTACAGAGTATTGAGTAGAGTTCCCTGTGCTATACAGCAGGTCCATATTAGTTATCTATTTTATATATAGTAGTGTGTATTATGTTAATCCCAATCTTCCAATTTATCCCTCCCCTCTCCTTTCCCCCCAGTAACCATAAGTTTTTCTACATCTGTGACTCTGTTTCTGTTCATTATGTCCCTCTTGATATCCCTCTTTTACTTTTTATTATTTTATTTTCTACAGCAAAATTGCCTTATGGGTCAATTAGTTATGCAGCGAAAGTGCTTGCAGCAAAGATGCTTACAGGCGAAGAAAGTACACAGGGCCCCACAGACCCCCTGAAACTTGCTATGGACCAGATGGGAGTTAATAGTCCCCAAATTAACCTCCTCTGAACTAGCAATTGGATGAAGACATCCAGAACTGTGGGGAACCCAAACTTGTATATGACCCCCAAGTTTACTGCTAGCCTTTTACTGAAACAGTAGTGAAAAGGAACAAAACAGCTTGGCTTTGGAAACAAGCTACAGAAGACTTTGAACCTCTTTTCTGAACATTTTCCCTCAGCGTTCTGTTTGAGGGCTTCCATTAAAATAGAGTCATGGATTTCAGAGGCAAAGGAAGCCAGGTGATTGCCACTTAGCCAGGCAGACTTGGAGGCCCAGGTTGTAAAATCTCACAAAGAACGGGGAAGTTTGTCCTCACTGCTTCTCTGAGAGACAGAGTCCACTCAGTGATCCTGGAGGCCACGAGGAAAAACATCTGCTACCTCTGAGCAGGCCTGCCTTGGCCAGAAATTTTAATTGCACCTGCACCAAAATCAAATCATGGCCTTAATAACCTACATCTTCTGCTACTTTCCCCAAAGCTTGCTAAGCTGTGGTTTCCATGTTGTTGCAGCTCTCATCCTCAGATGAGGTATCAGCATAATACTCTGGTAAGCTCAGGGCCCAGTGTGATCGAGTGCATCAGGGACTGTAAGGGCTCAGATGGTGACACAGGACTGGGGAGTTCTTAAAAAGCAGCAGCATCAGAGCAATCTTTCCTGCCCTCCTTTCTCTGAGCGAACTGCTTGGCCCTCAGGACTTGGTGCTTTGGGTATAAAGGGCCGTGCCTGGAGGGGCTCAGAAGCTGGAGTCTGGGGAGGAGAAGCACGGTAAAATGAAGGAGAGGGTGGGCTGAGTCAGGGGTTCTCATTGGATGAAGGTCAGGGTCCAGCCTGGTTCATTCAGTTCAGCCAGAACTGAAGGCAGGAAGATTTTATAAAGGAAGTGTGCCCTTTTGCTTTTTGGAAATGTCCCCTCCTGGTTTCCCACCTTTAGCTTTAGGGGCAAGGGTCTTCACAGAATTAAACTGACCCCACAGGCAGGCCAGGCAAAGGCCCCTGCGGTTACACCTCAGTAGCTTCCTGAGAGCACTGTTCCCTTTCCAAGAAGGTCATCTGTTCTATCCGGAGCCTTGGGAGGCCCAGCTGGATGCCTGTTAGATCCTGCAGACCCAGCTTATACTGGGCAAGGAGAATGTCCTGGGTGCCTTCGGAGGAAATGATGTTTACAAAGATTCAGGTCAGGGGTTCAGGGCCCTGCCTGCTTCCTGTCCTGGGTGCTAGAACCCACATCCATGCAGCCCAAGGCCGCCCAGCTCTCCACACCAGGCTCAGGCAAAGCAGGCTCTGCAGAGTTCATTGAAATGTTCCCCTACAGCAACTGAGAATTCCTAGGTTATGTCTGGAAGATGCAAGGCTTCGCCTTATTATGCCCCTTCCCTCCCTAACCCTGATGTTCCCCAGTGCCAACAGCTGGGAGTTTAAGTGCCCCAGGCGGAGGGCGGACCGCACTCTCACCCTGTTGCCCAGCCTAACCCCACTCCACCCTGCAACCTTGGGTTTAATACTGACACTTTACACCTCAGTGAGTTTTGCTTTGACCTTGTCCCTGGAGGCAATTAAAAAGCCAAGAAACCTGCCTGAGGCATAACAGAATAAAAGCTGTGTTCTTAGAATCAAGGGGTAAGCAGGCTGCCTCCTCAGTGTGGGGTGAAAGTAGACTTTTTACTGAAAACTTTCCCCAGCCCAACTGGGAGAAGGGGGAAGGGAGAAGAGTAAGGGGGAGAGGAGGGTATGGAAGGTCAGAGGGGCAGAGGGGGGAGGACGAGCTGCCCCCAGAGTGAGGGGGGTAACAGGCTTTCAGGAAAGAGGGCCAGTAAAGGGCTTCTCTCTCGTCCTGGAGCAGCTTGGAGCTCTTTCAGGTCAGTCAAACTTTGGGTCTCAGGGCAGCTTTCTTCAGAGGGGAATCTGTGTCAAAGTTTGCAGTTTTATACATTAATTTCCACTTCTTTGTAACTACTTTCTTCCACCCACCTCTGCCCCACCAGATGAGGAAGATGCTACTCAGCATTTCATGCCAGCTAGTGGACTCGAACTGAATTCAGAAGAATGGCAAAGCTGCTGACAGCCAGGCTCCCCCTGCCTCCCCTTGCCTTGCCCCATGGGCAGTGTGACCTCTGAGGGGAGGGGGCTCCAGCTTTCATGCCACTGAGCAGGACCAATTTCCCACTGCCACCACCCAGCCAGGGAGGATGGATTGTCAGCCATTCTAGTCACTTTGGGCCCTTCTATAAGTGTTTCAGCCAAGCCTGGGTCCAGGAATGGTCACACCTACAAATGTCCGTACAACTTGGCACAAACTGTCAAGGGCAGGAGCCACCATCTGTTACTTGGGAAGTTTCCATAAGTCACCATCTACTCCCCCAGAAAAGCGCTCACCCAGCTGTGGAGAGGCAGGCAAAAGCCCTGACCTTGACTGCTCTCTGCAACTCACTGCCCAGACCTGAGCCTACAGATGAGGCCCCTCCATCTCCTTCTGCTACTGGCTGGGCACCACCAGCCTCCAGCCCTTCAGGGTTCAAAGCCCTAATTACACTCAGAAATAAGCTGTGTATGCTCGTCTGAGGGCACGTACACACACACGCGTACCAGAAGTAGAGCCCTTCTGGAGAAAAATAATGATTAAGGATGGGATGCATCATTCCTTTGACTTGGAGGTGAAACAGTGGTAAAGAGCCTCTCCTCCAAAGAAAAGCACCCACCACTGAGCAAACCCTCCCTGGTAAAGAGGCTGCTCAGAACACCCCGGTCACTCCACCATGTGCACGTGGATGGAGGCACAATACTTGAAATCCCGGTTCTGTTTCTCCTCCCCGGTTAGCAAATTCCCAAGCCACCTCTTCAGAGCTGGGGGTGCTCCGAGAACACACAAACATATTTTTTTATTAGTTTCTGCTTTATAACAAAGTGAATCAGTTATACATATACATCTGTTCCCACATCCCTTCCCTCTTGCGTCTCCCTCCCTCCCACCCTCCCTATCCCACCCCTCTAGGTAGTCACAAAGCACCGAGCTGATCTCCCTGTGCTATGCGGCTGCTTCCCAGTAGCTATCTACCTTACGTTTGGTAGTGTATATATGTACATGCCTCTCTCGCGCGCTTTGTCACAGCTTACCCTTCCCCCTCCCCATATCCTCAAGTCCATTCTCAAGTAGGTCTGTGTCTTTATTCCTGTTTTACCCCTAGGTTCTTCATGAATTTTTTTCTTAAATTCCATATATACAAACATATTTTAATGCGAAGACGACGTGTGCCCTGGCAACCGGAGCCGATCCTGCATTCCACAGGAAAACGAAGCATCCTTTGTAAAAATGTGCTATTTTGAGACCATGCAGGTCCTTCCCCGCTCCCCCCAAATGATTTTTATCCTTAACGAGCCCCGTGGAAATCCTTCTGCCCAGGTGTGGCTGAGCGCTCGGGATTGTTAGGAAAGAAGAAACTTTACCGTTGAGTGGGGTTGGGTTAGAAGGCTGTTCCTTTAAGACCACGAGTAGGAGGACGGCAGCCGCGTGCAGGCTGCGGAGGGGCATCTTCGGGCGGCTGCTCCGGGCAGGAGGTGGGTGAGAGCTGCCGGCAGCTGGGCTCCTCTTTCTCTGCCTCCGGCGCTGGGACCCGCGGGGCTTGCACCGGGACCTCGTGCGCGCAGCCGGGGCGCCAGGGCGAGCACGTCTGTTCTTTGGGCTCCTGGCTCCCCGCGGGCTGCTTTTATGGAAGACTCAGTCCTAAACACATGATGTCACCGGGTGGAGGGTGTCGGGAGAACGCCCTGCCTACGGGAGGTCTGGCGCCCCAGTTCCAAGGTGAGTTGTAACCCTGACTTCAGCAGCTCTCCGCGGGACAGTGGCTCGGGCGCTCCCCGGAGCGGGGGCTGACCTGGGAACCCACTTCTCCGTGGGAGCCGCGGGCAGGCGTGGGAGAGATCCGCCTGCCTTGGCCCCGTCGGGAGGGGGTGCGTCTAGGGACTCGCTTCAGTGGCCACGCCCTTGGTCTGTCATTGCCCTTACTGAGAAGCCCCCTTAGTACAATGCCATCTGAGCAGGAGCCTCCTCTGGGCCCCAATCGTGTGCCTGCCTGGACTGGGCACACTTTAGGGACTGAACGACACAGGTTGGGTTTGGCGAGGGCTGCATTCGAATTACGAATTTCTGTGGACGGTACAGTGGGTCCTGATAATGTCTTACCTTTGAAATTTAGACGCCAAGAAATTAACAGGTAAATAGCACAGTGGGGATACACTGTGAAATAGAAGTAGATATACAGATAAATAGACTAAATAAATAAACAGCTTTACTAAGCAATTAGACTTTCCTCTCATAACAGGTGAGTAGGCAAGGCTCATACTAGCTCATAATATCAATAGTTCTTTAGGAAGCCGGGAGCGGGGCGTCCCTTCTCTGGGGTAGCGGTGAAAGAAAGGGACTTATTTATTGAGGACCTATTCAGTGTAAGGCTCTGTTCCAGGCGTTTTGCATCTTGGCTTAGATCGGTATCTGAGTTCTGTTTTCAGTGCAGATTATCATCACCTGTTGCTCGTTTCTGCCCACTTTCCTCACGTATCCGTATTCTTTTTTTTTTTTTTTTTTTTTTTTTTTTTTTGCGGTACGCGGGCCTCTCACTGCTGTGGCCCCTCCCGCGGCGGAGCACAGGCTCAGCGGCCATGGCTCACGGGCCCAGCCGCTCCGTGGCGTGTGGGATCTTCCCGGACTGGGGCACGAACCCGTGTCCCCTGCATCGACAGGCGGACTCTCAACAACTGCGCCACCAGGGAAGCCCCGTATTCTTTTAAGTATGTACATACATCTAGTCATATACTTGCGGTTCTGATCCTCTTCGTATTTAGTCCATGTTCAGTTGTTAAGTGAAAGGTCTTACTAACTTGCTGCCCCCAATGCTCCCTAAATCTTCCTGCTGCTGTTCCTGCCGCATGCTGTTCCCACCACTACCCTTGTCATTTGTGCTTCTGGCTTCCCTGGGTCCTGCGAACGTGTCTGCCCTGCTCCCCACGCTGGGCTCTGTCTCCTTCCTGCTCTGTGACCCTGCCTATTCTCTTGGCTCCCTGCTGCCTACAGATATTGCTCAGACCACATGGTCTGCTGAAGGGTGCCCACTCCCAGCCCTGGTAGATGACCTTTGGTTTTGTTACCTGGACCATCCTGCCTTCTTCTCTTGGCCACAGCGGCCTGACCAGCCCACACCTCTCTGGTCTCTGCTGACCCTCAGCCTAAGTGGACTCTCAGGCTGGCCTCAGTGACCAGAGAAGCTGCTTGTCTGTGGTAGTTTTGGAGGGATAGAGCAGCTTGTCTGCTGAAAGCCTCCAGGAAGCACATGCCACCCACGTTTCAAGGGGTGCTACTGTTCTGTCCTGATCCTCTTAGCTGTCGTTTGGGTTAATAAAGGGCTTTGAAGTCTTCTTAAGGAAGTAGTTACAAAGACAATCTTGTTACAGGCACTTTCACAAGATGGTAGACTTAAGGATGACCTTTTCTGCCTGTAACTCTTGATCAAGAGCCACACCTGCGGGTGGTGAGTGAGCATTTCACTGTGGTTCTTGAAACATTCACGTCTCTGATTTGTCATCAAGGTCTTTAGAAGATGAAATGTACTAGAGGAACACAGAGGTTGGGGAGGAGCCACTGCAGGTTCAGAAATGCACACCATGGGGGTGAAATCACTCACCCCACATTTCATCACTGGTTCAAGGGAAACTGGGTTGGGCACACACATTTTGTTACTCCCACTCTGTTCTGTCTGGCTAAACAGTAAGTCCAATTTCTCCTTGAGCATGAACCTCTAAGCATTCCCCAGCGATTCCCCAGAGACAGAGAAGTCTAAAAATGGGGTGGATTTAATAGAATTTTGTAAACTGGGTTTGATGGAGAGAAAGGAGAGGGTTGGGTTGTTTACTGCATAACTAGATCAAAGACCCAGTTAATTAGTGAAGAATGGATAGCAATTAAAAGAGAATTGAGAATGTAAATGGAGACCCAATTGTCCTAAGTGCTTTACGTTGTTTTCTTCTAGTTTTACTGAGATATGATTGATAACATAGCACCATATAAGTTTCAGGTGTGCAGCGTAATGATTCGACTTACACACGTCATGAAATGATTTCCACAGTAAGTTCAGTGAACATCCATTGTCTGGTATACATACAAAATAAAAGAAAAAGAAGAAATTGGTTTTCCCTTGTGATGAGAACTCTTAAGATTTGCTACAGCAACTTTCCTGTGTAACGTCCAGCGGTGTTAATCATATTTATCACGTTGTACGTTACATCCCTAGTACTTATTTGTCTTATAACTGAAAGTTTGTACCTTTTGACTGCCTGCATCCAATTCCCCCACTGCCCTCACCTCTGATAACCAGAAATTTGATCTTTTTCTGTGAGTTTGTCTGTTTGAAGTATAATTGACCTACAAGAGTGATTTTTTTTTTTAAATCCTAGGGTATCAGAGGGGGGAAAAATCACACAGAAATGAATGGAATGACCAAACTTCTAAAACATTGAAGCTGAATATCAAGCCTCCCTGCCCCACTCCCCAGCACAGCACAGACCTAACCAGCTTAAGGCCCCAACTCTGGGAACCCTCTCTGCCAGAGGCTTCCTGAGGCCTGGGTAACTGAACATGTTTGGATTTGCCTTACCATCAGCAGATGAGGCTGTTGTCAGCTAATAAATAGCTCATTACTCAATGGATTAAGGTAGAAAGTGGACCTTCAGCACTCAAAAGATGGCACCAGGCCAACAAATGACACGCCCAGATGGAAGGCCCCAGGGAGGAGAGCTTCTCTAAAATGTTGCCATCTGGATCAACAGGAGGGTGAGGCTGATGAGTCAAAGGACAGAGGAGTGTGGAGGAAAGGAACACCGGATTTGGTGTCAGGAGGTCTAGACTGAAGTGCCTGCCCCACCACTTACTGGATGGCCTTGACAGTGATGCAACCTCTCTGAACTTCAGTATCCTCGTCCTCTCTAAAGTGCAGATTGTCATCCCAGCCGCTGGGGCATTGAGAGAATTAATATACGGCTGGAACGAGATAAGGTGGGTGGAAACTTTTCATTCATTCATTCACCCTCTATGTGCCAGGAACTGTGCCAGGCATAGTCCTTGCTCTTGGAGAGTGTGTAAACATAAAACAAATAATCTCATAAATAACCATGTAATTATGATTGTTATAAGCTTGATGGAAGGTTGATGTATAACCAGAAGGGGCCCACTCTGTCCTGGGTTTGTGAGGGAAGACATCATCAGTGTAAGGATTAGATTTTATGACTTCCTAAAACCTTTGAAATGCACACCTAATACCAGGCTCTTCTTTCTCAAAGCTGGTGCCATCTGGCAGTATTTGCCCTTTACACAAGCTAATCGTCGGCCTTTCAGGCATAAGGGTTAGAATATAGAGATTTTTATTTCTTAAGGTAAGAATTAACTCTTCAGATAAATAGTATCACTCAATTGGGAATGCAGCTTTTTTGTTTTTTTTGCAGTACGCGGGCCTCTTACTGTTGTGGCCTCTCCCATTGTGGAGCACAGGCTCCAGAGGCGCAGGCTCAGCGGCCATGGCTCACGGGCCCAGCCGCTCCGCGGCATGTGGGATCTTCCCGGACCGGGCACAAACCCGTTTCCCCTGCATCGGCAGGCGGACTCTCAACCACTGCGCCACCAGGGAAGCCGGGGAAGGCAGCTTTTGATGGGGCAAAGGAAAGGGCTGGTGGGAAGAGAACTAACATGTATTGAGTGCCTACTATTTGCCAGACACTGAACTTGGCACTTTATTCTTACAACAACCTGTGGGAATGAGTGTTACATTTCCCACTTTATGGATGAGGCACCTGAGGCTTGGAAAAGAGAAATACCTTCCTTGCACAGGTTCACGAGGCTTGAGTAGCAGAGACTGAATTGTCAACTAGATAATTCTCTGTCTCCAAGGCCCAGGCAAGCTCTTTCCATGGCCGCCCTAACACATGCCTCAAACGGGGACGTTGTGTTTCCGGAGCCCTCTGAAATGTGGATTCTCCAGTTTTCTAGATGCTGTGATTGTTCTTGTAGTTCCGGGGCACAGTGTACCACTTCTGGCAATCACATAATGCTCCACATGGGACATGGCTGTGTCCTTCTCCCAGAGCGCCATGGGGAGGGGTGCTGAGGGCCCCCGCACTCCGCTCACTGCGCAGAGCATCTGCCCAAATGGGATACGAAGAACCTGACACCACAGAGCTTTGATTTGATATGTTCTCCAGCAAAGGAGAATATGAGCCCAACCACGGAGTTCTTTGTTATATTAATGAGCTCTGCTTTGACCGGTGTGGGGTGGAGGGTGGTGTATGGAGGGAAGGTGAGGGAGAGGGAAGGAAGAAGGAAGGAAAAGACCAAGGGGTTTCCTTTGCCTGGGCGGTGACTGAGGGAACCGCTAGGCCAAGACGTGCATGGACCCCTTGATCCCCGTGTGAATGTCTAGGTCTTTGAAAAAATAGTCACTTTTGTCTCTTTCTTCACATCTGCTTCTTCACTTCTGCAGGTGTGGCTTAGAGTCATAACCTCTGTGTGAACCCTAGCTACTGTGCTCAATTTCAGGCAGGATCAGGTGGAGGGCAATGTGACCCACAGGAAAGAAGGCCAGACTTGTGGCTCTGCCAGGAGCCAGCTCTGGGCCCTTAGCAAGTCTCTGGCCTGGTGTATGCCTCAGTTTTCTGATCTGTACGTTGAAATAAGAATGTCTAACCCCACCCGGGGTTGTGAGTGTAGGATGAGACCATATATGGGAAAGTACTTTGGAAAACAAAAGCACTTGACATACACAAGATGTTCCTGAGAGTGGGCTTGAAACAAAAGAAAGTTGTCTTGATCTCAGTCTTGGTTTACTAACTTAAGAAAATGAAATCTGGATGCCAACCAGGGACCGTAAGTTCTTACCCAGCCCCTGCTACCAGTTTCCATGGTAACTTGTGACTCTGGTCTAATTACTTGTCCACGGACTCCAACTGCTTCTTCTGTTGAGTAGGGAATGATGGCTTGTCACCAGAACTTTTATAAAGCACTCTTCATGATCGATTAAAAACGACAATAAATCAAAATCCTATGCACGGGGAAAGTTAGCATTTTAAGTGAAAATAAACCTTGGTGCAATATATGTTATCTCTTTCCAGGTAAATTATTCTGAAAACCATGGTTAGCTGACACCAAGACTGCTTAGGAGATATCATTAGACTATAATAGCTTAAGGTTTCTCACATCCATCTATCCTTTCACACCTGCTGGTTGGATCCACTCTCCTCTAACCTCAGAGGTTTGGTCCAGATCCTGTTCTTGTTTCCAGTCTGAAGCACTGTCCTCTCTCAACCCTGTGTTTTAAACCATAGTGCAGTCACAGACCACATTCCAGCAAGTTCACAGTTGCCAACCTAAAGCAAATAGTCTTCATATCGATTCTGACAACTTCCACCAATGGTTAGGGAGGCCAAATGGTAGAGGGGAAAGAGCTTTGGCATCATATGAAACTGGACTTCGAAACTCAGCTCCACCACTCACTTCCTGTGTGACCTTGAGCAAGTCCCTTAACCTCTCTGAGTCTCAGTTTCCTACTTTTTAAAGAGATGAAAGCCACAGAGTAAGTATACTGCAAAGAGGAGAGGGGAGGAATAAATATAATGAGCTAGACATGTGAAGAACTTAGCACAGTGGCTCATAATAAGCACTATGTAAATGTAGTTCTCTGCTGTAGAAAGGTCTTAATTGGCTGAAGGGGGACTGTTTCACCCCATAGTTCCTAGTTTGGGCAACCCCACCAGCCTCCCTGGTTTGAGCTATCACACCAAATTCCGTGAACCCTAAGAAAAGAATGAGTGATTTCCAAGTAACACTGTCCCCCGCAATTCTACACACTGGCCTCTCAAAGAATGTAGTTTTTGTCATAACAAGCCAAACTCCCTACTGAAGCAATGATGCTTTCTAAATCAGTAGACTCAGAACCACTTTTTCACAGGAGATACCCAATCACTAGACTCTTCGGGCTGGGCGGTATTCCTGAGCTCAGAAAGGCCATGTACTATTGGAATAAGCTGGCAATTTCCTCTTGCTTGGATGCTCTAGTTCCGTGCAATAGCAGGAATGTATGAGCTTATCCCTCCTTTCAGTTCCTTTCAAAAAAACTGGCAAACAACCCCCAGATGCTTGCATTTCAGTTTGCATTGGTCTCCCCTGGTCTCTTATCCTTGAAATAAGAGTTTGGGGCTCACTTTGCAGTGGAATAAATTATAACTAGGTTACTTCTGTCTGCATCCTAGTTTTTTTTTTAACATAGATATGCAAAACTTCTCTTTGATATTACATATCTGTTTTCTCGTCTCGACAGGGTTTTGTGGCAGTTAGAAATGATGACAGGATACAGAGAGAGTCCTTAAAGGGTGTTCAAAGAATCAGAAAATGAAAACTCAGAAACTTGGGCTCGCTCTTCAAATTCGGTTTCCTCTGGGGGGCATGGGAAGGGAAAATCCTTCCAATACCTCAGTCATTCCATTTTTATCATAGAGACTTGATGATAAAATTAAGTGGCACTTAATTCCAATGAGAATTTGTAAAATTCTTTTGAGATGTTTAAGAAGAACACTAAACTCCAAAATTAGAAAGTGTACTTTGCCTGTAACTGTTGAGTTGGCTGTTTGTTTTTAGTGCAGGCAACAGATGCGTCTGTTATAAGAAGGATCCCTGGGCTTATTCTACCTCTGAGAGAACAAACAAGTTGACACAGGCCCACTTCATAGGAAAGAAATCAATTCAGAGATCGTGAATAAGAGAAATCCCATCATAATAGGTCTCATGTAACTAGCTGTCAGCAGAAGAGAAGTGGTAAGAAGTGGGGAAGAGGGCAGAGAAAAGTTATAGAAGGAGGAGTTCTAACTCGTAGCCATTGTCCAGACAAAAGGGGAGATGCAGGGAAGTGAAAGAAGGCACCATGGGCTTCCACCGGGGGCTGAGCAACTTGTGAAGACTCAATACAGAGTCTGATGCTGCACAAAGCATGCCAGGCAAGACTGGAAATGGAATATTTTTTTTTAATTGACGTATTGAGTTACAATATTATATTAGTTTCAGGTGTATAACAGAGTAATTCAATACTCCATTTAAATTTGTTATAAAATACTGGCAGTATTCCCTGTGCTGTACAATATATCCTTGTAGCTTATTTATTTTATACATTACTACGTTTGTGCCTCTTAATTCCCTACCCCTATCTTGCCCCTCCCCCCTTCCTTTTAAGGTTCCTGGAAACGGAACTTTAAACTAGAACCGGGAAACATCTCAGCCAAGTGATTTTTATATACAAAGCTATTTAGGGGGAATTCGTAAAGGAAAAGAATTGCCCACTATTCCATCCGACCTGACAATAACTTCATTCTTATACGTTCCATTTTTGTCCTTGTCCGTGTTAACAAAAAATATTTATCGGGGCCTCCCTGGTGGCGCAGTGGTTGAGAGTCCGCCTGCCGATGCAGGGGATACGGGTTCGTGCCCCGGTCTGGGAGGATCCCATATGCCGCGGAGCGGCTGGGCCCGTGAGCCATGGCCGCTGGGCCTGCGCATCCGGAGCCTGTGCTCCGCAACGGGAGAGGCCACAACAGTGAGAGGCCCGCATACCGCAAAAAAAAGAAAAAAAAAAAAAAAAATATTTATCAAGTTACTACCAAGTAAATATACTGTATTTTGTATACTACTTTTTTGGAAACTAACAGTGGGTCATAAGGATTTTTCCACATTCCTGCATAGTCTTAAAAAAATTTTTAACATCAACAACATCTTGAGGCTCATGA
Organism: Mesoplodon mirus; assembly: GCF_964341445.2. Lineage (NCBI taxonomy): Eukaryota > Metazoa > Chordata > Mammalia > Artiodactyla > Ziphiidae > Mesoplodon > Mesoplodon mirus. Next base: position 53,755,918 of record NC_138979.1, read on the forward strand.
GGAGAACAAGGAGGCCTGGCGGAGGGAATGTTCCAGATGGACGAGAGCTGGAAAAGAAGGGACCAAGAGGAGCAAGGGGAGAGCAGTGAAGAGGCACTGTGGAAAACACTTTGGATTTTTTTTTTTTTTTTTTTTTTTGCGGTACGTGGGCCTCTCACTGCTGTGGCCTCTCCCATTGCGGAGCACAGGCTCCGGACGCGCAGGCTCAGCGGCCATGGCTCATGGGCCCAGCAGCTTTGCGGCATGTGGGATCTTCCCGGACCGGGGCACGAACATGCGTCCCCTGCATCGGCAGGCAGACTCTCAACCACTGCGCCACCAGGGAAGCCCAACACTTTGGATTTTTAAAAACTTTTATTATGGCAAACTTACAAATATGTATAAAAGTAGAGAGGGACTTCCCTGGTGGTGCAGTGGTTAAGACTCTGCACTCCCCATGCAGGGGGCCGGGGTTCAATCCCTGGTCAGGGAACTAGATCCCACATGCATGCCGCAACTAAGGAGCCTTCGAGCCGCAACTAAAGACCCAGTGCAACCAAATAAGTAAATAAATAAATTTTTTAAAGAGTTTTTTTAAAAAAAGGTAGAGAGTGTAGTTATAATGAGTCCCCACGTAGCTATCACCCGGCTCCAACAATAATCAACTCATGACCCACTTTGTTTCATCTCTACCCCCACCAACCCATCACCCCTTCCCCGGGTTATTTTGAAACAAATTCAAGACATCACATTATTTCAGTGGTTGTCAAACTTGAGCGAGCATCAGCGTCCCCTGGGGGACTTGCTAAGACAGATTGTTGAGCCCCACCCCCAGAGTTTCTGATTCAGCAGTTCTATGGTGGGGTTGAGAATTTGTATTTCTAACAAGTTTCCAGGTGATACTGATGCTGCAGATCCAGGGACCACACTTTGAGAACAATGGTATTATTTTACCTGTACGTATTTTGCTTTTAAAAAGGACTTCCTTTTTTAGAATAATTTTTTAAATTTTCAGCAGCTTTATTGAGATATACTTGACATACAGTAAACAGTACATATTTAAAGTGTCTTAATTTGGAGTTTTGACATATGTGTATATCCATGAAACCATCATCACGATCAAGATAAAGAACATTTTTAATAGCCACAAAGATTTCTTGTGACCCTTTCTAATTCCTCAGGCTGTAGTACCTACCCACCCCAAACACCCCAAGAACCAGTGAGCTGTTTTCTGTCACTATAGATTATTTAAACTTTTTTAGGATTTTATCTATGGGATCATACAATGTGTATCTTTTATGTGTGGTGGCTTTTACTTAGCCTAATCCTCTTGTGATTTATCCATGTTGTGTGTGCATACATAGTTCCCCCACCCCCCAGGACTCCCTTCTTTAAAAGGTAATCATGATGTTACCATCACTCACAAAAATCAATAGTAGTTTCTCAGTATCACATTTTTCTTATTGTCTTCTTGGTGGTTTTACTATCCATTTGTTTGAAATGGGCTCCAAACAAGGTCCATACACTGCAGTAGGTTAAGACATCTCTTTAGATGCTTTTGATCTAAAGGTATAATTTGAATTGGTAGCCTGAAGAATCATTTGAGCAGTAGCACAGAGAGATGTGCAGGTGTGTATTGTGAAAAGAGCACAGACTTTGGGTCTGCATCACACTCTACCACTTACTAGCTAAGAGAGGTTGGACCTGTCATCTAAGTGCTCTGAGCTTCACTTTCCACATTTGTAAGAAGATAATAAGCCTATCTCATGGAGAAAACTTGTGAGAATTATATGAAAATGAAGCCTGTGGCATGGTATCTAATACATAGTAGGGCTACGGAATCAGAAGATGTGGGTTTGTAGAAGCTTTGTGACCTTGGGCAAGAACTTAACTTCTCTAAGCTTCAGTTTCCTAATCAATAAAATGGAGCTAATAATAGTCTCTTTTATAGAGTTGTGAATGAGCTAATGGGTATAAACATCTTAAGCATAGTATCCAATATGCAATAAGCACTCACATTTTTTGTTGTTCTGAAAACACCAATTATTATTATTATTTTAAATTTATTTTATTTATTTATTTTTGGCTGCATTTGGGTCTCTTTTGCTGCACACAGGCTTTCTCTAGTTGTGGCCAGTGGGGGCTACTCTTCCTTGCGGTGCGCGGGCTTCTCATTGTGGTACCTTCTCTTGTTGTGCAGCATGGGCTCTAGGTGTGTGGGCTTCAGTAGTTGTGGCGCATGGGCTCAGTACTTGTGGCTCGTGGGCTCTAGAGTGCAGGCTCAGTAGTTGTGGCACACGGGCTTAGTTGCTCCACGGCATGTGGGATCTTACCAGAGCAGGGCTCCAACCCATGTTCCCTGCATTGGCAGGCGGATTCTTAACCACTGCGCCACCAGGGAAGTCCTCTTTCTATTGTTTTAATTTTCATTTATCTGTTAGCTAGTGAGGTTGAGCATTTTTCTAATAACTAGTGGGGTTGAGCAAAGCTAGTGGATTTTCTTGTGTGAGTCACATATTCATAGCCTTTGCCCATTTTTCTACCGGGTTCTCTGTCTTTTTCTGATTGACTGTAGAACTTTCTTATATGTTCTTGGTAAGAATCCCTTGCTGGTTTTAGAAGTGTCAATTTTTTTCCCAGTTTTTCACCCGTCAGTTGATTTTGATAATGATACCCATCCTTATCATTAATTTTTTTTTACATATACACATGCTTTTATTTTTACAAATAATAATGCGTATACATATGCAAAGATATTGTAATCTATATAATATCCCACATATCAATATTATTTCACATGAAAAGTTAGAAAATATTAGGAAGATTTTAATAAAGGTACTATGGTATATGATATCTGAACATACTAAATACAAAAATAAATTATGTTAACTAGCTATAGATAATAAATCTATGAAAGGAGAAAAAGCTATAAGTTTGGGGGTTTTTTTTCTTTTGAATTTTATTTTATTTATTTTTTTATACAGCAGGCTTTTATTAGTCATCCATTTTATACACATCTGTATATACATGTCAATCCCAATCTCCCAATTCATCACACAACAACCCCACCCGCCGCTGCTTTCCCCCCCTTGGTGTCCATACGTTTGTTCTCTACATCTGTGTCTCACTTTCTGCCCTGCAAACTGGTTCATCTGTACCATTTTTCTAGGTTTCACATATATGCTATCATTAATTTTAAAATAGTCAAATCCCTCAATTTTTTCTTTGGCCTATGGTTGTACTTTTTAGGTCTTGTTTTTTAAAAAAAAAATCCTTCCCCACTTTAAAGATCATAAATGTATTCTCCTATAAATATTTCTATTTGTTTTGTAGGGTTGCCTTTCACATTCATATCTTTAATGCCTCTGAAATTCACCTTTGTTTATGGTGTTAGGGATTCAGCTTAATTCTTCTCCATCTAGTGAACCAGTTTTCCCTGTACTATCTACTAAGCAACGTATCCTAACCCCACTGATTTGTGGTGTGTTCTTTTCCATACATCAGGTACACTCACACCCAAATGCATAAACACACACGTATACATTTCTGAGCACTTTCTGGTCCTTGGTCTATTTGCATGTTTTTGCACCAGGACCATAGCGTTTTGTTATACGGCATTGGAGCAGAGTGGGACAAGTGCTTTCTCTTTGCTCTTTTCTCAAAATAGACTCAACTAATTGTGGACTTTGGTTTTATTCTTCCACATAAATTTTGGAATATGCTTTTTCATTCCCTCAAAATATTTGTTGGAAGTGTATTGAAATTGCCTTGAATTTTTAGATTAACTTTGGGAAAATTGATAACTTTACAGGTTAAGGGGTCTTGCCCACCACCATGGCACCACCTCTTTGCTTATTCAAGTCTTATATTATGTCCTTTAATAGTTTTATATTTCTCTCTAAAAATTTATTTTGAGCCTTTTAAGTTAATTTTTAGGTACTTTGTAGTTTTTTTAATTTTTATTTTATATTGAAGTATAGTTGATTTACAATGTTGTGTTAGTTTCAGGTATACAGCAAAGTGATTTAGTTATACATATACATATTTTTTCCGATTCATTTCCCATGTAGGTTATTACAGAGTATTGAGTAGAGTTCCCTGTGCTATACAGTAGGTCCTTGTTGTTTATTTTACATATAGTAGTGTGTATGTGTTAATCCCAACCTTCTAATTTATCCCTGCCCCCACCACCTTTCCCCTTTGGTAACCAGAAGTTTGTTTCCTAAGTCTCTGTGTCTGTTTCTGTTTTATAAATAAGTTCATTTGTATCATTTTTTAGATTGCACGTGTCAGTGATATCATATGATATTTGTCTTTCTCTGATTTACTTCACTTAGTATGATAATCTCTAGATCCATCCATGTTGCTGCAAATGGCATTATTTCATTCTTTTTCTGGCTGAGTAATATTCCATTGTATACACGTACCACATCTTCTTTATCCATTCATCTGTTGATGGGCATTTAGGTTGCTTCCGTGTCTTGGCTTTTGTACAGAGTGCTGCAATGAACATAGGGGCACATGTGTCTTTTTGAAGTATGGTTTTCTCCAGATATAGTAAGTTAATTTTTAGGTAGCTTATAGGTCCGTTGCTCTTGTGAAAGGTGTCTTATTTTCTATTATATTTTCTGGTTGAGTATTGCTGATGTAGAAGAATGCTACTGATTTTTGTAAGGAGATCTTGTTCCTGACATCCTTGCAGACAATAAGTAGTTCTAAAAGTTTTTCTATTAATTCTTTGAGGTTTTCCACATAGGTAATCAGATAAGCTATAAATAATAACAGTTTTGTCACTTCCTTTCAAATCCTTACACGTATCGCTTCTTCTTCATGTCTTATCACATTGGCCAAGACCTCCAGTACTCTGTTGAGTTGTAGCAGCCCCTGTTCTTAGAAGGAACATGGGGCTGTCTGCACTATTATCTCCTCCCTATCCCCATGGGTTAAGCCTGCCCTAAGGTAGCCACAAACTCCATCTTCTGTTGGCACACAGGACTAATCATTCTGTTTTGTCTTGTAGTGGAATTGGTGTAGACAACAATCTGCCCATGAAAATATGAGGGAAAAAGAAGATCCCAAGATAAAAGCCTCCCCACATGTGGCGTCTTTCCCCTTCCTCTGTAAACTGCTGTCACAGACACACATACTGGAACCCAACTGTTTCTTGTCCTTCTAGAGGCTTCTCACAGTTACTGCATTAGGTACTCAGATCCAACAACTGCTCCATTTCTGAGGTACTCCCATAGCTGGGTTGAAGGAAATAGCCAGTAGCCTAAAATGGGTTGCCATTTTGTCAGGATCCAGAAGCCAGAGCGATACTTCTAAAATAACTATGATCATGAGAATGCTTTAATCAGAAGCCATTGAAGACCCTCATTGTAAGCTCTTTAATAAGAGCATTCAAAGGACTTGACAAGCTGGCCCTACCTCCTTTTCCACTTACACAACTTATCCCACATTCATACCACTCTGGGTGATCTCCTTTTCCTGAACAGGTGTACTTTAAACCTAATCTGTTTACCATACATAGAGTTCTCTTATCCTTTCTCCACGTTGAGAAATCCTACTCATTGATCAAGGCTCATCATTCTTATGAAGTCTTCTCAAGTTCATCCCATGGGGGTGCATCATTTCTTCCCTAGCGCCCCCCATAGCACTTCTGTGTCAGACTTGCCTTATAGTTTGTTGTTAGTTATCTAACTGTCCCATTAGATAGTGACCTCCAGGAGGGCAAGGACTGTGTTTGATTCATCTCTATCTCTGCAGCAGTTCTTCACACATAGTAGATGCTCAATAAATTTTTATTCATCAAATTAAGTTATAGAGGCCACAAATTATAGGAAAAAGAAGTCATTTGTAAGGGTGAAGTAATGCTCTTGCCCAGTCTTGGCACCAGTAGGATTCAATGTGAATTTGCAGAGGTGTTGTTACCTTCAGTAATACTCAGCAACGTGCAAATAGGAATGAGAACAGACACTGTAAACTCTTAGTCATTCTCTAATGACTTATTTATTACCTAATAAATCATTTGAGTGCTATACCAACAGGTGTTCAACCTGTGTAGCGCTGAGCAACTATTTAGAACAAAATGTACCTGCAAAGTCTAACATATAGGGGCAATTGTGGAAGTTAGCATGAGGACAGACATTCCTGGGTCTCTGTTCTTGAATAATACTCCTACTTACACTGTTAGGTAGGTATTCTTACACACAGCCCTTGAAATGTACCTATTTACAGGTGAAGCTTATGACACAAATGGAAATTTATTTTGAAAATAGTACCTTTACTTTCAATAGGAATTTCCAATAAGTGGGATAGATTAGTCATGTTATGGAGGAGACATGAGAAAGGTAAATGAAGAAACTGAAGTAAAATTAATAATGTTTATATTGTTCCTTTTCTTTGAATGATATATAACAGTTTCTTTTGTGTGTTTATTCCTTTTGCATCCCTGGACAATGGGTAAAGGAGGTATTATTATCATTTTGGTGAAATCTGAGATAAAGAGAAATTAAATTAATTTTCTTCAGTAGATTTTTGCAACACTGGCTCTCAATTTGTTCAAACCTCCCTGGATCCACCCTCTTGAGTCACACCTTTCCCACTGACTCAGGCTTGGCCATGTAACTTGCTTTGGCCAATGAAACAAGAGCAAATATGACTCAAGCAGAAAATTTTAAGAGCTTGCATATTGGAGTTTGCCCTCTCTTACTGCCCTTTGGTACCCTGAGACCACCATTGGTGAGACCACCATGTGAAGCCTGGGTTAGCCTGCTGGAGGATGAGCGATCATACAGAGCAGAGTTGGGTCATCCCAGCTGACTCCCCCTTGACCAACCAGCCTATCAATCTCCTGATATGTGAGTGAGGCCAGCCAACTCCAGATAAGCCACCTACAGACCTCAGAGATCCACCACACCAACGTAGATCAGATGAACTGTCCAAATGGCTTATGGAATCATGAGAAATAATAAGTGTTTGCTATTTTAAGCCACTTAGGTTCCAGGTGGTTTGTGATACAGCAAAACCTAAGAGGCCTATTTCCCAAGAACACCTGCCTAATCAGGCTAGATCTCCAGGTCCTGGTCCCTAGGTTCATGTTCAATTGCTGCTACCCCTCTTCTAGTCAAAGGTCGGGTTGAGATATACAGATCTTAAGGATATTATTTTGTATCTTAGGTGTGATCAAGCCTCTTCTTGAATTTCTCAAGGGCAAAGGCCATGCCTTGATTTTCCCAGTACATTGCTTTAGTTGTAAAATATGCTCTGTGAGGGGTATAACTTTTCTGAAAAGGAATGAAAGTTTAGTTTTTATGAGGCTGGAAGATAAAGCTATATGTGGTATGTTTAACTCCCAAAATGTATATGGGGCACAGATACTTCTAGTTACAAAGAAGATTTTAGACTAACATTCTTTCCTGAGAGAGAAAACAGAGAGGAAGGGAACAGCATGGACCGTCCTTTTGTTCCTGAACCCAGACCCAAATCTTGCAGAGCCTCTGGGCTAAACTCTTCAGGCAATCACATTGACATCTATGTGAGGAGCGCCCCACCAGAGTTGTGCAGTATACAACTTATGCAGCTGTACATGAGACCCCCTACTTGGCACATAGTAAATGTTTAATGAATGAATGAGCAAGCAAGCAACTGAGCATGCATGTGTGCATACACATCATGTTTGTGGCATTTAGCAGAGTTTTAGCTGGAAAGAAAAAAATATATATATATATGACAAATAAGAATGAGTATCCCTCTTTAGTGGGCCCCCAGAGCACAAACCATCTTGCTTTTGGTGTGACAGAGTGAGAAAATAACCAAATAAATTGTGTAGATCAGATATAGATTCAAAGAAGAAACTTTCACCGAATTTTGCAGGGCAAAAAAATAAAAACTCATTTTGGTTAATGGTGACACCTAGTGGTGTATCAAAACTGTGGGTTTTCCTTGGAGTAAAGTATTTTATTGTACAAGTTAGGGTGAAGGAGCCCTTGGACCCCTGCACCCTTCACAGATTAGGTAGTTGAGGCCCCCAGGCCTCCCAAGGTCAGTGCGGGTAGGATGTTGCTCTAGAATTTAACTCTCCAGAGGCCGTTCCAGTGGTGCTGTTGCAGAGACCTCAGAATAAATGCCAGAAGTGGTGGTAGCAGGGGGGTCCTTCCAGTAGTACAGGGTTACTTATCGTCACTTAAGACAGTTGTTCTGAGCTGTCTACCTTTCCACGACATCTTACTCTTTTTTCCATCTTCCCCGGCTTCTTCTACTTGTCCTTTTTTTCTCCTCCCTTCTCCTTCTCCTCTGGCAAGACCCAATGCCTTCTTTCTTCTTTCTCCTCCTCTCTCTCTCCCTTCCTTCTTTTCTCATCTGCTTTTACTTTCCCCTCCTTTATTCTCTACCTCTTTTTCATTCTCTTTTCTCTGTGTTCATTTGATGCCTCCCAAGGATGTTGCACTGTCTACTCTGGTGACCACTAACCCATGTGGCTATTTAAATTCAAATGAACTAAATGAAATGAAAAATCCAGTCCCTCAGTCATGCTAGTCACATTTCAAGTGCTCAGTAGCACCAGTGGCTGCCCTATTGGACATGGCAGAACATGACCATGTCCAGCATTGCAGAAAATCCTCTAGGAAAGCACTGGCCCAGGGCTTGGCTGACCTACCTCTCCAGTCTCTCGTCTCTTTTCCTTCTCAGCACCTCTTCTCTAAGTAGAAGAACAGTCTGCGTTCTGCTCCTCTCCCTCCCTTCCTGATCACTCCACTTTATTTGGTGACTTTCTGTTTTCTGTATATTATTATATAAACTTGTCGAGGTGACCTTGCCAAGTAAACACAAATATATATAATCATATTGGACAGTTTATTTGGGGCAGTGAGTGATTCACAGCATCTTGTTTTCCATGCGTTGGGACACATCAAAATATTTTTAAACTCAACACATCAACACAGTATTTAAAACAATTATACCTCAGACCTTTTTTTCTTCTTTTTTAATCCACAGGTGTCTACCTTTCTGCCTTGTCTTGAGTTCAAGTAGCTTTAAAAGTAAAAAGTACAATTTTTTAATGCCTGAAAATATATACATTTTAAGTATAAAATGGCTTAGAAGTACACAGGAACCTAGTTACAGATTGGTATTTGGCTGGGATGGAATGGACATTTACTTTTTGTTGAATGCCCTTTTATAGTACTTGATTTTTTACAAGATTTGTAAGTGTGTGTTCAGAACTTATTAAATTGAATTCTAAATTACTTTTGAAATTAAAAATAATGTCTGAAAATGTCATGACACCAAGAGGATCAAACCAAAATAGTCCAGGAAAATGAGATCTCAGAGAAGGTAGTTTCTGAATGAGCCTGCAGGGTTTGGGCGGTGATGTGTCTCTTTAAAGAGATAATGCAGGGGGCAGAGCCCTGTGTTAAATTTAGATTTATGTCCAGTGATAATTTGCCAAGAATCAGAATGCCCTGACAAGTGTCCCCTCCTGACCGTTGATAGAGATTTATATCAGAGAACCATCCTTTTCCTTCCCACCCATCACTAAGAGCCTGTCCCTTTGGTGCCCACCTCCAAAGGGATGGAAGACGCTAACAGCCTTTGAGTCTCCTTTCCAGGGTCCACTCGCCCACCTCTCTTCAATAAGGTCTTGATGAACAAAATGAAAGTTACCCTTTCTCTTCCTTTTCCTCGGCTCTCCCGGGCTAATCGCGGTCGCACGACCTCCTTCGCACCACTGGATCTTCAAGGAAGAAAAGAGGGTGGAGCCTGAGATCTTGCCTGACTTCAGAATTGGTTTCAGACCAAAGGTGCTTCAAAACTTGGATTTATGTAGCATTTACAGTAGAGACTCGGGGTTCTTTAGAAAGGGATTTGAGGACGAGGATAGTACGATCATACCTACAAGATAAGTGACAGCTGTGCTGCCAATTTGAGAAAAAGGGAAATTGAGGCAGGGCACATTGGTGCAAGCTGGGATTCACAGCATTCTTGACGTCCCGTAAGACCACATGGCATCCAAACCATACAATCATATGGCTAGACCGAACTGTTACATCTCTGTGTGCATTCATCTAAATAAAGCGCCACCCTGACCATGCCACCCAGGGGAGTTGGTTTGTGGTTCTTTCCCACTGTGGACTTCTATGGTGCCAGCCTGACCTCGGGCGGAATCATGGTTCCCCTAAAAGAACAAAGGTTTACACTTTAGCTCCGTGGGGCATGCAGGAGTCAGTTTCTAATGAAAGGCTCTCTGGTGCTCTATGTTGGGAAGACAAAGTTGGTGTTGGGTTCTCACCCTGCAGCAGGGTTGACTGGCTTCTTTATATGACAGTCTCAGGACAGCATTACAAGTGACAAAGGCAGAAGCTGCAAGTCCTCTTAAGTTCCTTGCCCCTGAACTCACAGGATGCCAGTTCAGCCAGCTGTTATTGGACAGAACAAGTCATAAGTCCAGCCTAGATTCAAAGGGTAGGAAAACAGATTCCGCTTCTTGGTGGGAGGAAGTGCAAAGAATCTGTGGCCAGATTTCATCCACCACACACATATATTAAAATATTCATTTAATACTGAAATATACATAATATACAGCAAACCTAGAAAACATAGCCTAAATTTCCACAATTTCCCTTAACTGGTTGAAAGAAAAAGCATCTATCACTAAACTGTTCTTCCAAATGCAGACGTTTTCACTCTTTTTAATCCTAGATAATGCTTTTTTTTTTTTTTTTTTTTTTTTTTTGCCGTACGCGGGCCTCTCTCTGTTGTGGCCTCTCCTGTTGCGGAGCATAGGCTCCGGACGCGCAGGCTCAGCGGCCGTAGCTCACGGGCCCAGCCGCTCCGCGGCATGTGGGATCTTCCCGGACCGGGGCACGAACCCGTGTCCCCTGCATCGGCAGGCGGACTCTCAACCACTGCGCCACCAGGGAAGCCCGATAATGCTCTTTTTTAAATGCAAGAATAAAAGGGGAAAACCTGACTATCTTTTAGGGGGAGTGATAAAACACAGTCCTGGAAATTGAGTCTCCAGCAGGGAACATCTGTTACCACTTAATGTTTAACTGTATAAGCCCCAGACAATGAGAATGGGTGAGATTCTGTAGTTTGGGACTTACTAAGTACCATCTATTTCTCAGTTAATTTTTAGTTGATATGGAATTTTGTGTTTTAGGAAGCCAGTTTGAAGGGCACAAAATAAAGCTAAGAAGAATAGAAGTGAGCAAAACAGGAGGTAGTTCTAACAGGAAAGCAGGTGGAGGGGGTTCTGCCTCTGCCCGAGGTTAGCTGGATATTACATCAGATGTTACTGTTACTCACATTAAGAGAGACTGAAAAAAAATGGCAGTTTTGCACCACAAGCAAAATGCATGGAAGAAAAAGAGGAAAGGGAACACAGTGAGAGTAGGAGGATAGTAAATGCTAAGAAGTACAATTTGTGAAAAAGCTTTGCTTCCAAGAAAAAAGAATATTCATATAATTTTGGAAGAAACTGTCCTGGAACAACTGCTGTTTTAATCCCCAAACCCTGTCCTCAATATGTGAGACTGCAGTCGGCTAAAGAAACATGTCCCAGAAACGATTTATACACTCAGGCATCAGGAAAGTCACTGATAACAGGTAGTTTGTGATTTTCTTAAGGAGAAAATGACTGATGACCACTGCAATTCAAAGAGCATGGAGTAAAATCAAGAGTTCAGTGAGTCAGGATGAAAACAAGAGAAAAAACATAAGCGAGGTAAAAATAGTCTGATTTGCAGGCTGCAAGAAAGGGAGATATCTGTAAGATATCTACACACTGTGCAAGAATCTACCCACTCCCTCCTCACCACAATCCTGGAAAAATTTTAACTGGTCTTCTAAAAATGAGAAAAAAAAAGAAAAGAAAAAGGAAAACCCTGAGACTTCACTGACCTGGACAAACAGCCAAAATGGGGCTGTTCACAAAGGAAACCATAAAAAAGACGAAAAGACAACCCTCAGAATGGGAGAAAATATTTGCAAATGAAGCAACTGACAAAGGATTAATCTCCAAAATTTACAAGCAGCTCATGCAACTCAATATCAAAAAAAGCAAACAACCCAATCCAAAAATGGGCAGAAGACTTAAATAGACATTTCTCCAAAGAAGATATACAGACTGCCAACAAACACATAAAGAATGCTCAACATCACTAATCATTAGAAAAATGCAAATCAAAACTACAATGAGGTATCATCTCACACCAGTCAGAATGGCCATCATCAAAAAATCTACAAACAATAAATGCTGAAGAGGGTGTGGAGAAAAGGGAACCCTCTTGCACTGTTGGTGGGAATGTAAATTGATACAGCCACTATAGAGAACAGTATGGAGGTTCCTTAAAAAACTAAAAATAGAATTACCATATGACCCAGCAATCCCACTACTGGGCATATACCCTGAGAAAACCATAATTCAAAAAGATACATGTACCACAATGTTCATTGCAGCTCTATGTACAATAGCCAGGACATGGAAGCAACCTAAGTGTCCATTGACAGATGAATGACTAAAGAAGATGTGGCACATATATACAATGGAATATTACTCAGCCATAAAAAGAAACGAAACTGAGTTATTTGTAGTGAGGTGGATGGACCTAGAGTCTGTCATACAGAGTGAAGTAAGTCAGAAAGAGAAAAACAAATACCATATGCTAACACATATATATGGAATCTAAAAAAAAATGGTTCTGAAGAACCTAGGGGCAGGACAGGAATAAAGACATAGACGTAGAGAATGGACTTGAGGACACAGGGAAGGGGAAGGGGAAGCTGGGACGAAGTGAGAGAGTGACATGGACATATACACACTACCAAATGTAAAACAGATAGCTAGTGGGAAGCAGCCACATAGCACAGGGAGATCAGCTCGGTGCTTTGTGACCACCTAGAGGGGTGGGAGGGAGACTCAAGAGGGAGGAGATATGGAGACATATGTATATGTATAGCTGATTCACTTTGTTATAAAGCAGAAAGTAACACACCATTGTAAAGCAATTACACTCCAATAAAGATGTTTAAAAAAATTAAACACACACACACACACACACACACACAAATGGGGCTGTTCAGAGCGAGTTGCAAGGCATGCTGGGTAGGGAAGGTTAAGAGCCTGTGGCTGCTTTGGGGTCTTGCCCTCACTACCTATTTGACCCTGGGTGAGTCATATAATGTCTCTGAACTTCAAGTTTTTATCTGTAAAATGGGAGCCTAAAGTATTGCACACAGCGTGCCTGGCACTGAATAAAGCCTGGGTACTTATAAAAATAGTTTCTCAGTAAATTTCTGTTATTCTCTTTGGGAGGGATAAGCTCCGGCTAGTTTGTCCCATTTCCTGTCTCCTGGCCAGTCCTAACATTTACGCTCATATGAGACTGGACCTGATTTAAGCACAGTAACTTTGGGGCTCCCAGCGGGAGTGGTGAATCGTTCTCCTTCTGGCCAGGATCCACCTAGCCCCAAGTGGCAGACCTCAGTATGGTTTCAATTTTTAAACATCTTGTTGCCTTAAGAGCCTCAGTAGATTTTCAAGTGTTGCCTTTATTGTTGCATCTATGTTTCACTCCAAATATAAAATGCTAACTTTTCAAATGTGCATTTTCCTTCCCAGGAAGCCTTTAAAAATAATATAGATATCTATTCATCTGAGTGTTTTTTGCCAGGAGACGAGAGTGGAGGAATGATCTGCTTCATTTTATTTTTAAACAAATATAATCTTTAGCAGTGGTTGAATTCACTTAATATTTATTGAACGTTTAGTACGTGCCAGGCAAATACAAGTGCTCAGGTGAGACAAAAAAGTAAATCATAGTCCTTGCCCCTTAAGAGTTTATGGTCCAAAGGGGGCTAAAACTAGTATACTGTAATAATTACATTCAAGGTATAATGTAATAAGGATCACAAGCCAGGTAGGGACAAGGTGAATCAGGGATTTTGAAGGAAGGGTAACATTTTCTTTCTCTCTTTTTTTAAAACATCACACTCTTTTTTTCCATAAATTTATTTTTTTTAATTTATTTTTGGCTGCATTAGGTCTTCGTTGCTGCGTGCGGGCTTTCTCTAGTTGTGGCGAGCAGGGGCTACTCTTCCTTGCAGTGCATGGGCTTCTCATTGCGGTGGCTTCTCTTGTTGTGGAGCACAGGCTTTAGGCGTGTGGGCTTCAGTAGTTGTGGTGCGCGGGCTCAGTAGTTGTGGCTTGCGAGCTCTAGAGCACAGGCTCAGTAGTTGTGGTGCACGGGCTTAGTTGCTCTGTGGCATGTGGAATCTTCTGGGACTAGGGCTCGAACCTGTGTCCCCTGCATTGGCAGGTGGATTCTTAACCACTGTGCGACCAGGGAAGTCCCAGCATTTTCTATAGGAGATTTTTATGACATCAACAACATTCCAATAAAAATGATACCCTATTGAGTAGTGATTTTCCTTTCTCTGTGTTCCTTTACACATCCTTATTCATACCTTTATGTGATTTTTATAGTATCTTCAGAGTACAATTTTGTGCTCTCATAAGCGTTACGTGATAAGCATTTCCTTTTGCTAATAGTTTTCATCATACTTTCCATCTGGTGGTGAATGTAATTTCCTTTACAGTCCCCTGGTGTGGGATAGTTGCGCTATTTCTCCAGTTTCTTCACAGTTAACAGTTATGGTGTAAGGGGAATCTTTATTATACATGTAGCTTTTTTTCTTTTTTGGTATCATTTTCTTTAGTTTAGCTCTACAAGGTAGGATTGATGAGGGTCAACGGGCATGAAGATTTCTATCTCCTTTGAAATATATTGCTCCATTGTTCCCCCCCCCAAAAAAGGTTGGACCCATTTACACCGTCACCGGCAGTAGATGTACTTGTTTCATCAAAAGCGTGACAATGTTGGGTGATTTCTCGTTTTGTTTTGTTTTTGTTTTGTAATCTGCTAATGTCATAGCTATGCCAAGATGCCTCGTAATAAACTTTTTGTGTGTGTGATGTTGGGGGTAGGAGTTTATTAATTAATTAATTTATTTTTGCTGTGTTGGGTCTTTGTTTCTGTGCGAGGGCTTTCTCTAGTTGTGGCAAGTGGGGGCCAATCTTCATCGCGGTGCGTGGGCCTCTCACTATCGCGGCCTCTCTTGTTGCAGAGCACAGGCTCCTGACGCACAGGCTCAGTAGTTGTGGCACACGGGCTTAGTTGCTCCACGGCATGTGGGATCTTCCCAGACCAGGGCTCGAACCTGTGTCCCCTGCATTAGCAGGCAGATTCTCAACCACTGCGCCACCGGGGAAGCCCCTCATAATAAATTTTAATTCTCATTTCTCTGATAACTATGTTTCCCTATCCTTCCTGGCTGTAACTCTTACATGACTTGCCTGTTCAGGTGGGATGATCAGGGAGTTCCACAGGCAGAGCGCTGGTGAGCAGGCACTTTGAGGGCAGCAAACGGCTTACTCAGGTGTTGAGGTAGGAGAGAGCCTCATGCCAAGGAACACAGGCTTTTTGACTGAGGCATAGGGTGGATCAAAAAGAGAACTGGTGGAGGTGAGGCCAGAAAGGAAAGTGAAGGCCAGCATGTGCAAAAGCTTGTTTTGAGTCCTCTAGGATTTTTAGTTTAACTTGGACAACGTGCCTCATAGGAGCGAACAATTGGGACAGGCTGTCTCTCTCCTTGACCTCTGATGAATCCACAGGCCCAGCAACCAGAACTACCAGCTCCACGTGCCCCCGTCGCCTCTAACTCTTGCCCCCTCGCTTCTTGTCCACCTGGGGCCTGCTGGTTCCCACGGCTCCTGCCCACCTGCCTCCCCTCCTCAGGTGCCATCCGACCCTCGCTGTTGGCACGTGGCACAGCTCAGCCTACTTCCGATTTGCCCTCTGTTCTTCTGAACCAGCCCAGGACCCAGCATCAGCCCAGGGCACTGGACCCCCAGTTCTGCACTCCCCACCTTGGCCCCCTCGGGGATGTGTTCTCTCTGTGTTCCCAGAGGATTAAAAACCACAGGGCTGGGACGGAGGCATCCACAGTGTCTTTCCTCCTCTACCAGGAAAAAGCGAGGCAGCCCACAATAGAACTACAGAGGAGATGGATGTGGTCCTTTGGGAAAACCCCTAGGCCTTGCTTCCCGAGAGCTGTTTCTGCCCCACAGAGCTGATAGCCAAGGCTTTCCAAGAATCATATTTCTCCTGGCACATCCCCAGCTAGAGTCCCATGTGCTGCTGAAAGAGGCAAAAGCTGACAAATAGCACTTCCTCAGGCTCAGTCTTGGTAACCACAGGGAAGCTTCCAGAAGATGTGGAGAAGGCCCTGGACCAGGAGCCCCAGACTGGAAGTAAGCCATGCCAGGTTAGGCTGTGATGCAGGACAGTTGCCTCAAAGTGAGTTCGGTGGAATCTTAAGTGGTATTGCTTGGAAGTATGAAAGTCTCTGATGGGAAAATAAGTTTCCCTAGACAATACCCTGGGAGCACCCTCAACCCAGGTGCTGCACTTCTGACTTTCCATAAGCAGACTTTTTGACAGAAAGCTCTTGGTTCCACCACTTCCAGCTGCATATCTTTGGGAGATTTCTTCACCCCACTAAGCCTCATATTCCTTATCTGTAAAATGGGAATAATGAAACCAATACAAGGTATCCTGAGGATTAAATGAGATAATGTATATGGAGAGATTAGTGCGTGGAGGCCCTCCATAAATGGTAGTGTGATCTTTTGGATTACTTTGGCCAGCTGCCTGCCTTTGCAGCTCTTCTGAGTGCATCAGCCTGAACACCCATGAGGTTGTTGAGCATCTGGCCCCAAGCCCTGAGAGGTACCACATGTCCGGTACCATTTCCTCCTACTAGATCTGCAGCCCAGTGCTCCCTTTCAGACATCTGTGGCTCAAAACGTGGGTCTCCAGATGCCGACATGTGTTAGGAACGTCTGTTCCTCCAGGGCAGGCAGAGGAGAGACAAAACCCCATATCCATGGGCACAAGCACAATAGCTTCCCCATTACCTAGACCTTGATGGGAGGGGCTGCACTCAGGGGTCCAGGGTTTCCCTGAAGTCATCGTGACTTCCCCACTGGTTAGGGGTCTTGCAGAGAATGGCACAGCTGAATCCCAGCAGCATCTGATGGGCACTTAGGTCTGTTCTCTGTCCAGCCCCGATAGCCGATGTCATTGTCTCCAAATGCTCTCCCAATGGGAGTTTGGGGAATGCCGAGGGTTCCATCCCTGGGTGCTCTGTGTGGCGGGCACCACTGTCTCCATACGAGGATGATGGGAAATCCCGTCTACCACAACCCTGTGGAAACCATGAAATGCTACATGAGTGTAAGTCAAGATAACTGTGATTTCTGGCATGAGTCACATCCCCTAAACCTCACCAGCCTTTGAAGACTATCCACGGGTAGCGTGGTTTGATATTTTAGCAGATTGCGTGGCTCCTCAGCATGAGTTTTCAGCTCTTCCTTTCTTTTCAGACAAGACAAGTTAAATCACACCCTCGTCAAGCTGGATAGATGCCCCCAGCTGGTGTCTGGCATGAGCTGTGATGATGAGATCATTCAGATTCTAAGGTTGTCCGCACACTCACCCGGTAGAGTGAATTCTCAGGAATTCTGGCTGCTCTGAAAAGTAGAAAATCAATTGCTTTTGATCCTGGAATACAGTTTGCTCTCATATTGTGGGCAAGCAATTACTAACTTGGCTAACTTGACGTTTAAAAACATCTTAGTGTCTGTTTTTTATTAACTATATTTGACCAGACAGTATAAGCCAAATGAAGAAAAAGGTAAAACTTTGAGCATTATCTTAGGGACTAGCTGGAGGAAAATAGAAACAGAACAATCATATCAGCATGTACTAAGTGCTTCCTGCCACTAGATACTGCCTGCCTTCTCATCTTATCCTCACACTAACACAGGGACCTATTTTTGCCATTTTTTTCAACAAATGAATCTCAGTTATTGGAATAATTTATTTTTTTCTGACTTTTTTATGCTTTTTTTTTAATGTCTTCTATTTATTTATTTTCGGCTGCATTGGGTCTTCATTGCTGCGCGCGGGCTTTCTCTAGTTGCGGCAAGCAGGGGGCTACTCTTCATTGCAGTGCGTGGACTTCTCATTGAGGTGGCTTCTCTTGTTGTGGAGCACGGGCTCTAGGCGCACAGGCTTCAGAAGCTGTGGCACGCGGGCTCAGTAGCTGTGGCTCACGGCATGTGGGATCTTCCTGGACCAGGGCTCAAACCCGTGTCCCCTGCACTGACAGGCGGATTCTTAACCACTGTGCCACCAGGAAAGCCCCTTTTCTGACTTTTAACATGAAAAATAAATTAAGCCTTAAGTCCAGGTTTATCAATGCAGTGACTTTGGGGATGCTTTTCTCCCTACACCAAAACAGGTGTTCTAGTAAATGTGTTGGTTTCATGATTCTCATACTTTCTCTGGTTGTTTCCCATCCGTTCTTCTTTGGGCAGGCCCACTACTAACATTTGCAGAGACCAAGGCAAGAACTTAAATGAGGGCTCCCTGGCCCACAGTTCATAATGCTTCTCTCCACACCTCTGGTTCTGTTCCTCACGACAGAGGGCCTTGCGGACATGGGTGCAAACTGTCCCAACTTCATTGGCATGCTCCCACCAGAGCCCCCTTGGCCATCTGTTGGAAGGATGGGTCTGGGGAAGAGTTCATTAATGGCCTTAGAAGAGGGCTTGGGGTCATTTCAGCAGAGAATTCCAGGGCCCAGGTATCCAGAGCTGATCTGGCAGGTCCTCCTTGTCCTTGGCTCCCCCTGGCTCCTTGTTCTCACTCCGTGGGGAGGGGCCCAGCCACAGGAAGACCTGAGCAGATGGTCCTAAAAGCAGAAGGTATGGGACAGGCACCCTGACTGCCCAGATCTAGGGGTAATACTGCCTTTGTATTTAGTGCTGGGTGCCAGTGCCAGCCATGTCAACTGGGAAGCCAAGAAGCTGTGGCTGCCCTGGGCCCAGAGGACCAAAAAGCATATCCCTGGACCCAATGACAGGCCTCAAAATGGAACTCAGAAGTACTGGATGCCCTCTCCACCTAAAAATTCTTCCTCTGTTGCCAAAACTTTGTTCTATGTTTTGTTTTCAAAATGATTTTTTTTTGCCAAAATAATTTTTTATTGAAGTATAGTTGATTTATTTGCAGTGTTATGTTAATTTCTGCTGTATAGCAAAGTGATTCAGTTATACATATATATATAAACATTCTTTTTTTCTGTATTCTTTTCTATTATGGTTTATCACAGGATATTGAATATGGTTCTCTGTGCTATATAGTAGGACCTTGTTGTTTATCCATCCTATATATAAAAGCTTACATCCGCTAACCCCAACCTCACTCCACCCCTCCCCCAACGCCCTCCCCCTTGGCCACCCCAAGTCTGTTTTCTGTGTCTGTGGGTCTGTTTCTGTTTCATAGATAAGTTCATTTGTGTCATAGTTTAGATTCCACATATAAGTGATATCGTATGGTATTTGTCTTTCTGACTTACTTCACTTAGTATTGATATGGTAATCTCTAGTTGCATTCACGTTGCTGCAAATGACATTATTTCGTTCTTTTTTGGGGGTGTGTGGCTTAACCTTTATTTCTCACAGTTCTGGAGATTGGAATTCTAGGATCAAGGTGCAACAGATTCTGTTCTTGGTGATGGACTACTTCCTTGCTTGCAGACAACCACCATCTCACTGTATGCTTATACAACTTCTTCTTTGTGTGCATGTGGAAAGAGAGACATCTCTGTCTTCTTCCTCTTTTTTTTAAAAATTGGAGTGTAGTTGATTTATACTGCTGTGTCAGTTTCTGCTGTACAACGAAGTGTTTATTTCATTCTTTTTTATGGCTGAGTAATACTCCATTGTATATATGAACCACATCATCTTTATCCATTCATCTGTTGATAAACATTTAGGTTGTTTCCATGTCTTGGCTATTGTGAATAGTTCTGCTACGAACATAGGGGTGCGTGTATCTTTTTGAATTATAGTTTTGTTTGGATGTATGCCCAAGAGTGGGATTGCTGGATCATATGGTAATTCTATTTTTAGTTTTCTGAGGAGCCACCATACTGTTTTCCACAGTGGCTGCACCAACTTACATTCCCACCAACAGTGTAGGAGGGTTCCCTTTCAAAATGATTTTTTATGTCTGAAATTCCATGGCTCTTGCTTTGCATTCACAAGGCAATTAAGTTGGAAAATCTCAAAGCAACTAGGAACAATTTCATAAACAGACAAATCAGTTATAAGAGAGGCTCTCCAAGTTCAGAGGTTGGGGAGAGGGACAAGGGGCCGTGAGGCTAGATGTCCCTCTTTTCAGCCTCTGATGATGAGGCCTCACTCCCTGGGAAAGGTTGAACAGTAACTTCGGTGTGTAGGTGCATGGTGAGCTCTGTGTCTGGAATACCTAAGACCTGAATGAACAAAGCAGATCTGGGGTGTATAAGGACCGGAATTTCCAAGAGAAAATAAGCCCTTACTCTTTTAAGGAGAACCATTGTGTGGACATGGCAGCAAGCTAGAGTTTTCCAAGTGGAGAAGCCTCAAGCTTCACATCAGTTGGGGAAAGTGAGGATGGGGTTTCAAAAAGAGGGTGAGAACTCATTTAAATTGGCCACAGGCAACCATGTTTGACACTAGATATGCACTTTCTAAGAAGTCTGGGCATCCATGCTAAATCAGAAAAAAGAACTTAATTCAGGGCTTCTCAATGTTTTCTTCTGACAGAATATTTTCTCTAATGACAGAAGCCAGTGGCCTTGTACCCAGGAACCTGAGACCATGGCCCAAAGCTACTTGGGGCAAATGCACATTTTCTTCCAAGCTTTATGCTTTTGAAATGTGTTAAAACGGTACATTCGCTTCCATTAAAATCCTGATTCATTTAATGGAAAGCTCTAAGGATTTTCAGTTCTTCAGGGCTGCAGGTGTGAGGCTTCTACTTCTGAAAGGAGATCAGAAACAGGCAAGTGATCCAAATCCAAGTGTTTCTGACCTAATGTTGAGACTGGTTAATAACAGAAAAGGCTGACTTCAGCCAAGGCACACGGGACCAGTGATGGCTGATGTAAGCTTTCCGTTTCTGAGCTGTGTTTCTCTTGTTGGCCTCAAGCCTCAGCCAGGTCTAGTACACCTGCTGGCCTTGTCTGAGTGGTACCTTGGCATCAGGAGAGAGACCTGACTCCACCCTTGTGGACCAGGGGAGCATCCCAGAGAAGGAGTTCCAAGGCAGCCAGTGGTGACTAATGGAGAGACAGCAAGCCATCACCTGGCAAACAAGCTAAACATCACCTGGCAAGCAAAAACTGTCCCCAGGACCCTGAGAAGTACTGGAGAGGAAGACAGCTCCTGGGGCCACATTAGAAGGGAGTGAGAGTGTATCAAGGCTGTCATGAGCATGTATGGTACCTTCATGCAAACTACAAACCAAGGGCCCCTCTGAGCAATGAATTATAGAAAGGCTGGTACCAACCCCACTTGTCACCTTGCTTAGGTGCCTTTGTGCATTACACAGCCTGCACTTAGAGAATGGCACTGGCTGGATGTTCAAGAGAAGGTGACCCTAGAGATAGGGGACCGTATAAGCACCTGGGTAGCAAAAATAACATTTCCCCCAAATCTTCCAGCAAAATTGGTGCTCTAGATTAGGAGTCAGCAAGCCATGGGCCGTGGACTAGCTTCACGCCTGCTTTTGTAAATAAATTTTTATTAGAATACAGCCACGCTCCTTCAGTTAGAGATTGTCAGGCTGCTTTCATGTTCCAACAGCAAAGTTGAGTGGTTGCTACAGAAACCACATAGCCCGCAAAGCCTATTTACTATCTGGCCTTTTACAGAAAATGTTGGCTGAACCCTGCTCTAGAGAGAGATGCCATGTGTCTCCTGTGGCTTTTGCTCACCTGTTGGCTCACTGCTGAGTACCTTTAAAAGTTAACTAGCCCCCTTTGAAAAGCTGGGAATCTATCATTGAATCTCAGAGTCAATAACAGAAACACTGAATGTTTCCTGTTAGGACTCCCTCTCTTGAATAAAGGACTGATGACTAGAGAAAGAGTAAAGGAAAGTGTTTGCTGCAGTGGGTTTTGCTAGAAACCATTAACTTCCAGGCTTTTCCCTCTCACTCCCGGCCCCTCCCCCCACCCAAATGTTGCAAAGCCTTGAAGCGTCTTCCACATCCACCCGGTTCATTCTGTCCCACTTCACCAGCCAGTTCAGGCCTTAGCACGCGTCTCCCTGGACCATTTCCACAGCCCTCAGACTAGTTCCCTTGCCTCCAGTCTTCTTCCTCTCCCTCCCACAATTGCCAAATTAATGCTCCTAACATGATGCTATTATTGCTTCCTTCCTTCCATGCCTGCTCACTGCCTACAGCAAGAATTTCAACCCTCTGAGGCATCTGAATGACGTGCAGTTTTAATTCAAAGGCACATCCCCAACCCGCATAGAATCTGATTCTGTAGAACTGAACTTGGACCCAGGCTATGTGTTGTGGGGTTTTTTTACAACTTTATTGGAGAATAATTGCTTTACAATGGTGTGTTAGTTTCTGCTTTATAACACAGTGAATCAGTTATACATATATATCTGTTCCCATATCCCTTCCCTCTTGCGTCTCCCTCCCTCCCTCCCTCCCTATCCCACCCCTCTAGGTGGTCACAAAGCACCGAGCTGATCTCCCTGTGCTATGCGGCTGCTTCCCACTAGCTATCTACCTTACGTTTGGTAGTGTATATATGTCCATGCCTCTCTCTCGCTTTGTCACAGCTTACCCTTCCGCCTCCCCACATCCTCAAGTCCATTCCCTAGTAGGTCTGTGTCTTACAGATAGTTCAGAGGCACAGTCAAGGTTAACAACTACTTGCCTACAGGATGTTTCAAATTCCTTAACCTGGCCTTGACCTACTCCTCCCAACTTGTTCCTAGCACTTTTCCAACCTGTATATACAAAATCTTTTCAATCTATCTTAGACAACAGAGTGTATATCCACACACACATTGTGTATATACAAATATATATATTTGTATGTGTGTATATATATGAGATTTTTTTGTGTGTATGTATGAGGTATATATATATTTGCGTATAGGTATATATGATATATGTATATTTGTGTGTGTGTATATATATGAAGTATACTTAGATCAGTGAGAGATAAATGATTATACATATATATTATATGATCATCTTCTATATGCTCCTATAAATATGCTTGTAAATGCATAATTTAATTTTGAAAGAACACATAAAAAACTGGTAATAACAATAAAGTTGTTATTGTTACTTGTTTGTGTTTAACCAGGAGGTAAAATGGAAGCTCAAGATAGTGTTTAGAGTTAAATTACAGAAAACGAAAATTAAATTTTCTTGTTTAGATACCCAAGGTTGTAACCTGGGAAATATAGTACCCACACATGTGTTATCTGGTTTAGTCCTCTCAACCACCTCGGCAAGGTTAGTATCATTCCCATTTTACAGAGGGAAAAACCAAGCCTTAGAGAAGTTAAATGACGTAATCAAGATTATACGACTTCTCAGGGTTAGAGCTGGGATCTGAACCTAGAGTCCAAAGTTGATGCCTCTTCAGGACTCCAAATTCCCTTTTAAGTGGGGTTTGTCTCCGCACTTCTAAGAGAGGTTCACACATCTGCCAACTAAGAGGGTGGTTGGCTTTTAAGGACCAAATTATGCTCTTGGGTTGAGGGTAGGAGAGACAGAAACAGGGGATGAATGGGAGAAAATAAAGGGAAAAATGTGTACCCCCCACTCCCACCCATCTCTCTTTCCCTTCTTGGAGAAGGGCCTCTTGTCTGACTGGTTCCCTCTCCCTTCAACACAATTTGATCCAGGTGTGTCTCCCACTCTACCCTAATTCCTGGCAAACCAGTGTTTGGGAACCTGATTTGGGAAGGCTTGAGTTGACAGCATAGGCCATGGTTTCATGCAACAGGATGTCTGTTATTGCCACAGTGTCCTCCCAAGGGACAGTTATGATCTGGGTGTGCCTTGGTGGTAATTTCCCCTGAAGGCAAATGAGCTATGAGGTCTCAGTTACTTCTAAATAGGACCAAGGAACCACAGGTGAAGCTGCCACCCAACCCAGGATGTGACTACTTATTGTATGAGTGAGGGAGTGAGTGGGTGGATGGGTAGATGGATGAAGGATGAATGGTAGATGAGTGGAAAAGTAGAAGGATGATGGATTGATAGGTGGATGGATGGATGGACAAGATGATGGATTGTTCTCAGGAGCTCTGCCCGTTCTTCACTATCCTCTAGATGTGGTGGCTTACATCACTTCCTTCTACGCTTGGGGTCCCTCAGAGATGCATCTAGGACTGGATTAAAAAGCAGGTCTCCACTCTGTCATAGACTGTTCTCTCCGTTTGACTTCATAAAATTCAAAGGATTCTACTCCAGACTGGTTCTGTGTGATTAAAGAGCAACAATATTCCCTGCGGCAAAAACTTACAGATTGTTTATACAAAAATAAAAAGGATGACTGAGACTCTGGAAACTGGAGGTCTTCTGACCTAATTATGATTAGTAATAGGAGAGCTTCATGTTTACCCAACACTTCTTTTCCCTTGGTGCCAGAGTTACTGAGTCTGTCTTCCCTGTTTTCATGTTTTTTCCTGTTATCTCCCTCCAGGGTAGTTAACTAATTTCCCCCTCACTCCTTTCCTGCACCTTCCATTCTGGCTGAACTAAACCATTTGGGTCTGATTTTTCTACTTCTTCTATGAAAGACAGGTTTTAAAATTTCAAACAATAGTTGTGGATTTTTCTATAACTCCTTGCAGTTCTATCAGTTTTTGCTTCATGTATTTTGAAGCTCTATTATGAGGTATACAAATGGTTAAGATTAATATGTCATCTTGATGAATTGACCCCTTTGTCATTATGAAATTACCCTCTTTATCCCTGCTAATATTGTTTCTCTGAAATCTACTTTGTCTGGTGTTAATATAACCACTCCAGTTTTCTTTTGACTGGTGTTAACATGGTATATTATTTTCTATCCTTTTACGTTTAACCTACTTGTGTTTTTGTATTTAGAGTGGATTTCTTATAGATAGCATGTAGTTGGGTCTTGGCTTTTTTTTTTTCTTTTTTTTTTATTAGTTTCTGCTTTATAACAAAGTGAATCAGTCATACATATACATCTGTTCCCACATCCCTTCCCTCATGCATCTCCCTCCCTCCCACCCTCCCCATCCCACCCCTCCAGGCGGTCACAAAGCACCGAGCTGATCTCCCTGTGCTCTGCGGCTGCTTCCCACTATCTATCTACCTTACGTTTGGTAGTGTATATATGTCCATGCCTCTCTTTCGCTTTGTCACAGCTTACCCTTCCCCCTCCCCATATCCTCAAGTCCATTCTCAAGTAGGTCTGTGTCTTTATTCCCGTTTTACCCCTAGGTTCTTCATGCCATTTTTTTTTTTTAAATTCCGTATATATGTGTTAGCATACGGTATTTGTCTTTCTCTTTCTGACTTACTTCACTCTGTATGACAGACTCTAGGTCTATCCACCTCATTACAAATAGCTCAGTTTCGTTTCTTTTTATGGCTGAGTAATATTCCATTGTATATATGTGCCACATCTTCTTTATCCATTCATCCGATGATGGACACTTAGGTTGTTTCCAGCTCCGGGCTATTGTGAATAGAGCTGCAATGAACATTTTGGTACATGTCTCTTTTTGAATTATGGTTTTCTCAGGGTATATGCCCAGTAGTGGGATTGCTGGATCATATGGTAGTTCTATTTTTAGTTTTTTAAGGAACCTCCATACCGTTCTCCATAGTGGCTGTACCAATTCACATTCCCACCAGCAGTGCAAGAGTGTTCCCTTTTCTCCACACCCTCTCCAGGTTATTGTTTCTAGATTTCTTGATGATGGCCATTCTGACTGGTGTGAGATGATATCTCATTGTAGTTTTGATTTGCATTTCTCTAATGCTTGATGATGTTGAGCATTCTTTCATGTGTTTGTTGGCAGTCTGTATATCTTCTTTGGAGAAATGCCTATTTAAGTCTTCTGCCCATTTTTGGATTGGGTTGTTTGTTTTTTTGATATTGAGCTGCATGAGCTGTTTATAAATTTTGGAGATTAATCCTTTGTCAGTTGCTTCATTTGCAAATATTTTCTCCCATTCTGAGGGTTGTCTTTTGGTCTTGTTTATGGTTTCCTTTGCTGTGCAAAAGCTTTGAAGTTTCATTAGGTCCCATTTGTTTATCTTTGTTTTTATTTCCATTTCTCTAGGAGGTGGGTCCAAAAGGATCTTGCTGTGATTTATGTCATAGAGTGTTCTACCTATGTTTTCCTCTAAGAGTTTGATAGTTTCTGGCCTTACATTTAAGTCTTTAATCCATTTTGAGCTTATTTTTGTGTATGGTGTTAGGGAATGATCTAATCTCAAACTTTTACATGTCCCTGTCCAGTTTTCCCAGCACCACTTATTGAAGAGACTGTCCTTTCTCCACTGTACATTCCTGCCTCCTTTATCAAAGATAAGTTGGCCATATGTGCATGGGTTTATCTCTGGGTTTTCTATCCTGATCCACTGATCTATCTTTCTGTTTTTATGCCAGTACCACACTGTCTTTTTTTTTTTTTTTTTTTTTTTTTTCCGTACGCGGGCCTCTCACTGTTGTGGCCTCTCCCGTTGCGGAGCACAGGCTCCGGACGCGCAGGCCCAGTGGCCATGGCTCACGGGCCCAGCCGCCCCGCGGCATATGGGATCCTCCCAGACCGGGGCACGAACCCGCATCCCCTGCATCGGCAGGCGGACTCTCAACCACTGCGCCACCAGGGAGGCCCCACACTGTCTTAATTACTGTAGCTTTGTAGTATAGTCTGAAGTCAGGGAGCCTGATTCCTCCAGCTCCGTTTTTCGTTCTCAAGATTGCTTTGGCTATTCGGGGTCTTTTGTTTTTCCAAACAAATTTTGAAATTTTTTGTTCTAGTTCTGTGAAAAATGCCAGTGGTAGTTTGATAGGGATTGCATTGAATCTGTAGATTGCTTTGGGTAGTACAGTCATTTTCACAATATTGATTCTTCCAATCCAGGAGCATGGTATATCTCTCCATCTATTTGTATCATCTTTAATTTCTTTCATCAGTGTCTTATAATTTTCTGCATACAGGTCTTTTGTCTCCTCAGGTAGGTTTATTCCTAGATATTTTATTCTTTTTGTTGCAATGGTAAATGGGAGTGTTTTCTTGATTTCATTTTCAGATTTTTCATCATTGGTGTACAGGAATGCCAGTGATTTCTGTACATTAATTTTGTATCCTGCTACTTTACCAAATTCATTGATTAGCTCTAGTAGTTTTTTGGTAGCATCTTTAGGATTCTCTATGTATAGTATCATGTCATCTGCAAACAGTGACAGCTTTACTTCTTCTTTTCCAATTTGGATTCCTTTTATTTCCTTTTCTTCTCTGATTGCTGTGGCTAAAACTTCCAAAACTATGTTGAATAAGAGTGGTGAGAGTGGGCAGCCTTGTCTTGTTCCTGATCTTAGTGGAAATGGTTTCAGTTTTTCACCATTGAGGACAATGTTGGCTGTGGGTTTGTCATATATGGCCTTTATTATGTTGAGGAAAGATCCCTCTATGCCTACTTTCTGCAGGGTTTTTATCATAAATGGGTGTTGAATTTTGTCAAAAGCTTTCTCTGCATCTATTGAGATGATCATATGGTTTTTCTCCTTCAACTTGTTAATATGGTGTATCACATTGATTGATTTGCGTATATTGAAGAATCCTTGCATTCCTGGAATAAACCCCACTTGATCATGGTGTATGATCCTTTTAATGTGCTGTTGGATTCTGTTTGCTAGTATTTTGTTGAGGATTTTTGCATCTATGTTCATCAGTGATGTTGGCCTGTAGTTTTCTTTCTTTGTGACATCCTTGCCTGGTTTTGGTATCAAGGTGATGGTGGCCTCGTAGAATGAGTTTGGGAGTGTTCCTTCCTCTGATATTGTTTGGAAGAGTTTGAGAAGGATGGGTGTTAGCTCTTCTCTAAATGTTTGATAGAATTCGCCTATGAAGCCATCTGGTCCTGGGCTTTTGTTTGATGGAAGATTTTTTTATTTTATTTATTTTTTTATTTTTTTATTAGTTTCTGCTTTATAACAAAGTGAATCAGTCATACACATACATCTGTTCCCACATCCCTTCCCTCATGCATCTCCCTCCCTCCCACCCTCCCCATCCCACCCCTCCAGGCGGTCACAAAGCACCGAGCTGATCTCCCTGTGCCATGCGGCCGCTTCCCACCATCTATCTACCCCACGTTTGGTAGTGTATATATGTCCATGCCTCTCTTTCGCTTTGTCACAGCTTACCCTTCCCCCTCCCCATATCCTCAAGTCCATTCTCAAGTAGGTCTGTGTCTTTATTCCCGTTTTACCCCTAGGTTCTTCATGCCATTTTTTTTTTTAAATTCCGTATATGTGTGTTAGCATACGGTATTTGTCTTTCTCTTTCTGACTTACTTCACTCTGTATGACAGACTCTAGGTCTATCCACCTCATTACAAATAGCTCAGTTTCGTTTCTTTTTATGGCTGAGTAATATTCCATTGTATATATGTGCCACATCTTCTTTATCCATTCATCCGATGATGGACACTTAGGTTGTTTCCAGCTCCGGGCTATTGTGAATAGAGCTGCAATGAACATTTTGGTACATGTCTCTTTTTGAATTATGGTTTTCTCAGGGTATATGCCCAGTAGTGGGATTGCTGGATCATATGGTAGTTCTATTTTTAGTTTTTTAAGGAACCTCCATACCGTTCTCCATAGTGGCTGTACCAATTCACATTCCCACCAGCAGTGCAAGAGTGTTCCCTTTTCTCCATACCCTCTCCAGCATTTATTGTTTCTAGATTTCTTGATGATGGCCATTCTGACTGGTGTGAGATGATATCTCATTGTAGTTTTGATTTGCATTTCTCTGATGATTAATGATGTTGAGCATTCTTTCATGTGTTTGTTGGCAGTCTGTATATCTTCTTTGGAGAAATGCCTATTTAAGTCTTCTGCCCATTTTTGGATTGGGTTGTTTGTTTTTTTGATATTGAGCTGCATGAGCTGTTTATAAATTTTGGAGATTAATCCTTTGTCAGTTGCTTCATTTGCAAATATTTTCTCCCATTCTGAGGGTTGTCTTTTGGTCTTGTTTATGGTTTCCTTTGCTGTGCAAAAGCTTTGAAGTTTCATTAGGTCCCATTTGTTTATCTTTGTTTTTATTTCCATTTCTCTAGGAGGTGGGTCCAAAAGGATCTTGCTGTGATTTATGTCATAGAGTGTTCTACCTATGTTTTCCTCTAAGAGTTTGATAGTTTCTGGCCTTACATTTAAGTCTTTAATCCATTTTGAGCTTATTTTTGTGTATGGTGTTAGGGAATGATCTAATCTCAAACTTTTACATGTCCTTGTCCAGTTTTCCCAGCACCACTTATTGAAGAGGCTGTCCTTTCTCCACTGTACATTCCTGCCTCCTTTATCAAAGATAAGTTGGCCATATGTGCATGGGTTTATCTCTGGGCTTTCTATCCTGATCCACTGATCTATCTTTCTGTTTTTATGCCAGTACCATACTGTCTTAATTACTGTAGCTTTGTAGTATAGTCTGAAGTCAGGGAGCCTGATTCCTCCAGCTCCGTTTTTCGTTCTCAAGATTGCTTTGGCTATTCGGGGTCTTTTGTTTTTCCAAACAAATTTTGAAATTTTTTGTTCTAGTTCTGTGAAAAATGCCAGTGGTAGTTTGATAGGGATTGCATTGAATCTGTAGATTGCTTTGGGTAGTACAGTCATTTTCACAATATTGATTCTTCCAATCCAGGAGCATGGTATATCTCTCCATCTATTTGTATCTTCTTTAATTTCTTTCATCAGTGTCTTATAATTTTCTGCATACAGGTCTTTTGTCTCCTTAGGTAGGTTTATTCCTAGATATTTTATTCTTTTTGTTGCAATGGTAAATGGGAGTGTTTTCTTGATTTCATTTTCAGATTTTTCATCATTAGTGTACAGGAATGCCAGAGATTTCTGTACATTAATTTTGTATCCTGCTACTTTACCAAATTCATTGATTAGCTCTAGTAGTTTTTCGGTAGCATCTTTAGGATTCTCTATGTACAGTATCATGTCATCTGCAAACAGTGACAGCTTTACTTCTTCTTTTCCGATTTGGATTCCTTTTATTTCCTTTTCTTCTCTGATTGCTGTGGCTACAACTTCCAAAACTATGTTGAATAAGAGTGGTGAGAGTGGGCAACCTTGTCTTGTTCCTGATCTTAGTGGAAATGGTTTCAGTTTTTCACCATTGAGGACAATGTTGGCTGTGGGTTTGTCATATATGGCCTTTATTATGTTGAGGAAAGATCCCTCTATGCCTACTTTCTGCAGGGTTTTTATCATAAATGGGTGTTGAATTTTGTCAAAAGCTTTCTCTGCATCTATTGAGATGATCATATGGTTTTTCTCCTTCAACTTGTTAATATGGTGTATCACATTGATTGATTTGCGTATATTGAAGAATCCTTGCATTCCTGGAATAAACCCCACTTGATCATGGTGTATGATCCTTTTAATATGCTGTTGGATTCTGTTTGCTAGTATTTTATTGAGTATTTTTGCATCTATGTTCATCAGTGATATTGGCCTGTAGTTTTCTTTCTTTGTGACATCCTTGCCTGGTTTTGGTATCAAGGTGATGGTGGCCTCGTAGAATGAGTTTGGGAGTGTTCCTTCCTCTGATATTGTTTGGAAGAGTTTGAGAAGGATAGGTGTTAGCTCTTCTCTAAATGTTTGATAGAATTCGCCTGTGAAGCCATCTGGTCCTGGGCTTTTGTTTGATGGAAGATTTTTAATCACAGTTTCAATTTCAGTGCTTGTGATTGGTATATTCATATTTTCTATTTCTTCCTGAGTCAGTCTTGGCAGGTTGTGCATTTCTAAGAATTTGTCCATTTCTTCCAGGTTGTCCATTTTATTGGCATAGAGTTGCTTATAGTAATCTCTCATGATCTTTTGTATTTCTGCAGTGTCAGTTGTTACTTCTCCTTTTTCATTTCTAATTCTATTGATTTGAGTCTTCTCCCTTCTTTTCTTGATGAGTCTGGCTAATGGTTTGTCAATTTTGTTTATCTTCTCAAAGAACCAGCTTTTAGTTTGGTTGATCTTTGCTATCGTTTCCTTCATTTCTTTTTCATTTATTTCTGATCTGATCTTTATGATTTCTTTCCTTCTGCTAGCTTTGGGGTTTTTTTGTTCTTCTTTCTCTAATTGCTTTAGGTGCAGGGTCAGGTTGTTTACTCGAAATGTTTCCTGTTTCTTAAGGTGGGATTGTATTGCTATAAACTTCCCCCTTAGAACTGCTTTTGCTGCGTCCCATAGGTTTTGGGTCGTCGTGTCTCCATTGTCATTTGTTTCTAGGTATTTTTTAATTTCCTCTTTGATTTCTTCAGTGATCACTTCGTTATTGAGTAGTGTATTGTTTAGCCTCCATGTGTTTGTATTTTTTACAGATCTTTTCCTGTAATTGATGTCTAGTCTCATAGCATTGTGGTCGGAAAAGATACTTGATACAATTTCAATTTTCTTAAATTTACCAAGGCTTGATTTGTGACCCAAGATATGATCTATCCTGGAGAATGTTCCATGAGCACTTGAGAAAAATGTGTATTCTGTTGTTTTTGGATGGAATGTCCTATAAATATCAACTAAGTCCATCTTGTTTAATGTATCATTTAAAGCTTGTGTTTCCTTATTTATTTTCATTTTGGATGATCTGTCCATTGGTGAAAGTGGGGTGTTAAAGTCCCCTACTATGATTGTGTTACTGTCGATTTCCCCTTTTATGGCTGTTAGTATTTGCCTTATGTATTGAGGTGCTCCTATGTTGGGTGCATAAATATTTACAATTGTTATATCTTCTTCTTGGATCGATCCCTTTATCGTTATGTAGTGTCCTTCTTTGTCTCTTCTAATAGTCTTTATTTTAAAGTCTATTTTGTCTGATATAAGAATTGCTACTCCAGCTTTCTTTTGATTTCCATTTGCATGGAATATCTTCTTCCATCCCCTTACTTTCAATCTGTATGTGTCTCTAGGTCTGAAGTGGGTCTCTTGTAGACAGCATATATATGGGTCTTGTTTTTGTATCCATTCAGCCACTCTGTGTCTTTTGGTGGGAGCATTTAGTCCATTTACATTTAAGGTAATTATTGATATGTATGTTCCTATTCCCATTTCCTTAATTGCTTTGGGTTCGTTATTGTAGGTATATTCCTTCTGTTGTGTTTCTTGCCTAGAGAAGTTCCTTTAGCATTTGTTGTAAAGCTGGTTTGGTGGTGCTGAACTCTCTCAGCTTTTGCTTGTCTGTAAATGTTTTAATCTCTCCATCAAATCTGATTGAGATCCTTGCTGGGTAGAGTAATCTTGGTTGCAGGTTTTTCTCCTTCATCACTTTAATTATGTCCTGCCACTCCCTTGTGGCTTGTAGAGTTTCTGCTGAGAGATCAGCTGTTAACCTGATGGGGATTCCCTTGTGTGTTATTTGTTGTTTTTCCCTTGCTGCTTTCAATATGATTTCTTTGTGTTTAATTTTTGACAGTTTGATTAATATGTGTCTTGGCGTATTTCTCCTTGGATTTATTCTGTATGGGACTCTCTGTGCCTCCTGGACTTGATTAACTATTTCCTTTCCCATATTAGGGAAGGTTTCAACAATCTCTTCAAATATTTTCTCAGTCCCTTTCTTTTTCTCTTCGTCTTCTGGAACCCCTATAATTCGAATGTTGGTGTGTTTAATGTTGTCCCAGAGGTCTCTGAGACTGTCCTCTGTTCTTTTCATTCTTTTTTCTTTATTTTGCTCTGCATCAGTTATTTCCACTATTTTATCTTCCACCTCACTTATCCGTTCTTCTGCCTCAGTTATTCTGCTATTGATCCCATCTAGAGTATTTTTCATTTCATTTATTGTGTTTTTAATCGATGCTTGATTCATCTTTAGTTCTTCTAGGTCCTTGTTAACTGATTCTTGCATTTTGTCTATTCTATTTCCAAGATTATGAATCTTGGAAATAGAATCTTGGATCAGCTTTACTATCATTATTCTGAATTCTTTTTCAGGTAGACTGCCTATTACCTCTTCATTTGTTAGGTCTGGTAGGTTTTTATCTTGCTCCTTCACCTGCTGTGTGTTTTTCTGCCTTCTCATTTTGCTTATGTTACCGTGTTTGGGGTCTCCTTTTTGCAGGCTGCAGATTCGTAGTTCCTGTTGTTTTTGGTGTCTGTCCCCAGTGGCTAAGGTTGTTTCAGTAGGTTGTGTAGGCTTCCTGGTGGGGGGGACTAACGCCTGTGTTCTGGTGGTTGAGGCTCGATCTTGTCTTTCTGGTGGACAGGTCCACGTCTGGTGGTGTGTTTTGGGGTGCCTGTGGCCTTATTATGTTTTTAGGTAGCCTCTCTGCTAATGGGTGGGGTTGTGTTCCTGCCTTGCTAGTTGCTTGGCATAGGGTGACCAGCACTGTAGCTTGCTGGTCGTTGACTGAAGCTGGGTGCTGGTGTTGAGATGGAGATCTCTGGAAGATTTTCGCTGCTTGATATTATGTGGAGCTGGGAGGTCTCTTGTGGACCCGTGTCCTGAAGTTGGCTCTCCCACTTCAGAGGCACAGCACTGACTCCTGGCTGCAGCACCAAGAGCCTTTCATCCACCCGGCCTTTTGCGGGGTCTGAGGTCTTTTGTCAGCGTTCAGTAGGTGTTCTGTAGGAGTTGTTCCACGTGTAGATGAATTTCTGATGTATCTGTGGGGAGGAAGGTGATCTCCGCGTCTTACTCTTCCGCCATCTTCCTCCAGGCTCCTTTTAGGACCTGCACCTGAGAGACGAGCCCCCACAAGCCCTAACTTTGAAAACCAACAGGGCTCACCGGTCTTGGCTTTTTTGTCCAATATGACTATATTTTAATTTGGATGTTTAGCCCCTTTAAATTTGTTGTGATTTTTACATGGTTAGGTTTAATTCTACCACCTTGCTGTTTGTTTTCTATCTTTCCCATCTATTTTTTGGTTCATTTTTCCATCTTGTTCTAACTGTTTCTGGATTAATTGGATATTTTTCATGATTCCATTTTTATCTCCGTTGTTGACTTATTAGCTATAACTCTTTGTTGTGCTACTTTAGTGGTTGCTTTAAGGTTTATAGTATACATCTGTAACTTATCATGGTTTGCCTTCAAGAGATATTATACCACTTCATGTAAAATATGAGAACCTTATAATAGCTATTTCTATTTCTCCCCTCCCAGCCTTTGTGTTATTGTCATCATACATTTACTTCTATGTAATGGCATTGTTATTATTTTTGTTTTGAATAGTCAATTATCTTTTAAAGAGGTTTAACTAAGAAGAAAAAGGTCTTTAAATTACCTATGCAGGGAATCCCCTGGCAGTCCAGTGGTTAGTACTCAGTGCTTCCATTGCAGGGGGGCACAGGTTCGATCCCTGGTTGGGGAACTAAGATCCTGCAAGCTGCCAAAAAAAAAAAAATTACCTGTGTAGTGTCATTTGTGATGCTCTTTATTCTTTATGTAGATCCAGATTCCCCTCTGCTATCATTTTCCCTCTGCTTGTCAGACTTCCAATAATACTCCTTATAGAATAAGTCTGCTGGTGGTGAATTCTTTCAGTTTTTGTATATCTGAAAAAATATTTCCCCTCACTTTCTTTATTCCTCTTTTTTTTAAATATCTATTTATTTATTTGGTTGCACTGGGTCTTAGCTGCGGCAGGCGGGCTCCTTAGTTGTGGCATGCGGGTTCCTTAGTCGTGGCATGCGAACTCTTAGCTGCGGCGTGCATGTGGGATCTAGTTCCCTGACCAGGGATCGAACCCGGGCCCCCTGAATTAGGAGCTCGGAGTCTTACCCACTGCGCCACCAGGGAAGTCCCTCTTTTTTCCTCTTATAATTCTTTTTTTAAAAAGATATTGGTTTTTTGGAGCCATTTTATGTTCACATCAAAATTGAGAGGAAGGTACAGAGATTTCCCATATACTCCTTGCCTCCACACATGCATAGCCTCCCCCATTATCAACACCCCTGATTAAATGGTACATTTGTTGCAATTGATGAACCTACACTGACACATCATAATCACCCAAAGCCCACAGTTTACCTTAGGGTTCGCTCATGGAGTTGTACATTGTATGGTTTTGGGTAAATGCATGATGACATGTAACCACCATTATAGTATCATACAAAGTATTTTCACTATTCTAAAACCCCTCTATGCTCTGCCTATTCATCCTTTTCCCCCTTCCCCAACCTCTGGCAACCTCTGATCTCTTTACCATCTCCATAGTTTTGCCTTTTCCAGGATGTCATGGTTGGAATCATACAGTACATAGCCTCTTCAGACTGGCTTCTTTCGCTCAGTAATATTCATGGGGGTTTTTTATGGCTCAATAGCTCGTTCTTTTTAGCACTGAATAATAGAACATTGTCTACCTGTACCACAGTTTATTCATTTACCTTTTGAAGGGTGTCTTGATTGCTTCCAAGTTCTGACAACTATGAATAAAGCTGCTGTAAACATCCATGTGCAAGGTTTTCTGGACATAAGTTTTCAGCTCCTTTGGGTAAATACCAAGAAATAATGATTGCTGGATCATATGGTAAGACTATGTTCAATTTTGTAAGAAACCATCACACTGTCTTCCAAAGTGCCTGCACCGTTTTTACATTCCCACTGGAATGAGAGTTCCTGGCGCTCCACACCCTCACTAACATTTGGTGTCATCAGCATTGCAGATTTTGGCCATAGTAATAGGTACATAGAGGTATCTCATTGTTTTAATTTGCATTTCCCTTTTGACACGTAATGTGGAACATCTTTTCAAATGCTTATTTGCCATCTGTATATCTTCTTTTTTGGGTTGTTTGTTTTCATATCGTTCAGTTTTAAGGGATTTTTGTGTGTGTGTGTATTTTGGATAACAGTCTTTTATCAGTTTTGTCTTCTGCAAATATTTTCTCCCTGTCTGTGGCTTGTCTTCTTATTTTCCTGACCATCTTCATTTTTGAAAGATATTTTCATTGGGTATGGAAGTCTAGTTTGACAGTTGTTTTTTTTTTCTTTTTAGTACTTTAAAGATGTCATCTACTGTCTTCTAGCTTACTTTGTTTCTAACAAGAAGTCTGTCATCTTTATTTTTGTTTCTCTGGAATAATATGTCTTTTTTTCTCAGCTGCCTTTGATTTTATTGCTGGCTTTAAGCAATTTGATTATGATATGCCTTAGTGAAGTTTTCTTCATGTTTTTGTGC
Organism: Mesoplodon mirus; assembly: GCF_964341445.2. Taxonomy (NCBI): domain Eukaryota; kingdom Metazoa; phylum Chordata; class Mammalia; order Artiodactyla; family Ziphiidae; genus Mesoplodon; species Mesoplodon mirus. Next base: position 53,792,238 of record NC_138979.1, read on the forward strand.
TTGGGGTTTATTGAGCTTCTTTGAGTATGTCCGTTTATAGTTTTCATCAAATTTAGAACATTTTTGGCTATTACTTCCTCAAATATTTGTGGCCCCCTGCCCATCCCACGCCCCATTTCAGGGACTCCAGTCTCTAAATTACATGTCTGTTAGGGCACTTAAAGTTATCCCAGAGTTCACTGATGCCCTAATTTTTTTTTTTTAGTCTTTTTTCTAAGTTTAATCTTGAATCGTTTCTATTGCTATATCTTCACATTCACTGTTCTTTTTTTCTGCAATGTATAATCTGCTATTAATATTAGCAAGTGCATTTTTCGTCTTGGACATCACAGTTTTCATCTCTAAAAGTTCAGTTTGGGTTTATTTTATAGCTTTCATGTCTCTACTTATCATATTCAGTCTTTCCTCTAGCTTCTTGAAATATGGAGTATAGTCATAATAACTTTAAAAAATATTATTGTATATGAATTCTATCATTTGTATTCTTTCTGAGTCAGCTTTGATGGATTGATTTTTCTCTTCATTCTGGATTATATTTTCCTGCATTTTTGCATGCCTGGTACTTTTTGTTGGGATGCCAAACATTGTGAATCTTACCTTGTTGGATGTTGAATATTTTTGTATTCATGTAAATATTCTTGAGCTTTGTTCTGGAATGCAGTTAAGTTACTTGGAAACAGTACTGTAGGGGAGCAAAACTTGCCACCCCAAAATGTCTCTTTGGCATGCGGACTGTTTTGAACAAAAACAATCAAGACTCAGGAAGAAATTTTGACCCCTCCCTGAGCTCCCTAAAAAATTTTAGATAAAGGGTCTGCTTCTGGAATAGAGCTATCACCAGAGATCTCTGCAAAGATACGGGCTAGGATGGTTGGGGAAACTCTAGGCAGGACCTAAAGATCAGAGTTCCATTGTCTCCGCATGACTTTTCCAAACAGTTGCTTTTCCATCTTCATGTCGATTGCTTTCCTCGCCTTTGAAGTCCCAAACCACTACTCCCAACATCCTCTTTTGTCTTTAGCTGAAGATGGTATTTAAGGTGAGGGCTTAGGCCATTTTGGTGAGTTACTCAGCTTTCCTGGGTCTCTCCCATGTATACATGTTACAAAACTTCTGTTTAATTTTTCTCCTCTTAATCTGTCTCATGTCAATTTAATTCTTAGACCAGCCAGAAGAACTAGAAGGGTAGAGGAAGATTTCTTCCTCCCCAACAGTTTGATAATTTCATGTCTTATTTTTCACTTTTGTTAGGCCGGGCAGGTCAGAGCTGCATTTAATTTACTTTTTTATATATATATATATATTGGTTGTACTGGGTCTTAGTTGCTAGTTGCAGCTCACAGGCTCCTTAGTTGTGGCTCACCAGCTCCTTAGTTGTGGCATGTGAACTCTTAGTTGCAGCATGCATGTGGGATCTAGTTCCCTGACCAGGGATTACACCTGCATTGGGAGCATGGCATCTTACCACTGAGCCACGGGGGAAGTCCCTGCATTTAATTTAGAGTTAATTTTTTTCCCCAAGGCAAGACCCTCCTTGGTACTCTAATCAGTGCCTCCTGAATTATGAGATTTTCCACTCTGGCTGCTGGGAGCAGGCATTGTTCTTGGCCCTATGAGCTCTGAGCACTGTTCCCTCAAATCCTTTTGGGTGGTTCTTTCCCTGGTTTCAGCAGGAGTCTTCACATGCCTTGGCTAGCCAGTACTCAAATGAATACTCAAGGGGGACCCTCTGCATATCTTCATAGTTCTCTCTGTGTGCAGCTTTCTCCTCTGCTACTCTGCCCTGTGAGGTCTAGCTGCCATAGCTGCCCTGCACCCCATCTCTGTTCACTAAACACAAGGAGACTCCCAGGCTCCGCCTGGGTTCCCCTCCATATGTCACAGATGAAAAACTTTCTTCAGGCAATCAGCTAGTAGGGCTCACCTCACGTGTTGCCATTGTTTCAAATATTTTATCCAATTTTTTAGTTGTTTTGCATGGGAAGATAAATTCAATCCTTGTTACGTCATCGTGAATAGAAACAGAAGTCCTGTTTAACTGATGTTAAACATCAGTTAAACAGGACTGATGGGAATGAACAGAGGACCTTACCGAGGACCTTCCCATATAGTGGTCCATGGCTGTGAATCCTCAAAGCGGCCCAGCAGGTCTATCCCTTTGGGGACTCAAGTGCAAACCCACCTGACCTGGGCACTTTTTAGAGGCAAATGTTATATAGCACCCTCAAATTGACGGCCAAACATGGTGCCTGGAACAACAACAAAAAAAGGGGTGAAAATCAGTTGATATTTAACAAGACAGACCTACTCCTGTAAGACTAGACTGGTCTATATCCTTCCCCAAGACAAAAGTGGGGTATAACCTGGAATTGACAGTACCCCAAAAAGCTATCAGTGGTGAATCCCTAGACCCTTAGTAGAATAATATCCCACACTGTAGTATCTTAATGGTTTAGCCCACAGTCTATTCCCCTTTGTTAGGACATCTCTTTTTATCCTATTCTATTGGCAACAATCAAAGAGAATCATGGACCTTTTACTTTGATATTCTGATAACCCCTAATCAGACTCATTCTCTAGAGCCTGATACTCAGGGTGAGGTCCACGGAGTAGCAGCAGCACCTAAAAGCTTACACATACAGAATTTCAGGTCCCAACCTAGACTTACCAGATCAGAATCTACACTATAACAAGATCCCCAGGGGATTTGTATGCATGTTAAAGTCTGAGACGCTCTGCTCTAGAGGAAGGATTCTGAGGGTCTGTCTGTGATGAAGTCCATCTGGTACAAAACCTTTTCGGTATGAGGCTGTCTCCCCAGTACATCCTTATCCTCAATCTTAACCTCAGCTAGAGGGACCTGATCCAACCCGTGGTAAACTTGAAGACGTGTAGCCCTGTCTTCCAAGAACTGTAACCTAAGAACTCTGCCTTTAGGTATTTATCTTAAAACCTCCACAGCATGTACAAAAGGAGACTGGTATAAGAAGGTCCAGTGCAACCTAGTTTGCAGTAACAAAAGATAGCAAACACTTGGATGTCCATTAACAGGCGAATGGATACATGCATTGAGATACATTCATTGTCTTAGTTTGGGTTCCCCCAAAAGCAGACCCTAAGACAGGATACAAGTAGTTATGTGGGAGGTGATCCCAAATGTGTAACAGAAGAACAGAGGTGTGTTCTTGTGGTGTACATGGGCACACTGCCCAGAGCCCCCTGCAAGGGAGGCCTTGCTGTCCAGCTGCTGGGGTCGGGGCCTCCAGCTGTCAGCTGCTTCAGGGTCTGCCTCAGCAGCCCAAGGTCACACTCTCCCCAGGGCAGCCCGCAGCCAGGGACTGAGTAAGGCAGAGGTATTGAGAACCAGCCCTTTGGGTCTTCCATGGGACACTCTGCAAGCCACCACGCCCTCTGGGGTCCCCTGCAGGTTGGCTGAGGCTTCATCAGGCCCCCATTGCAGTTCTGTTTCTCCCTCTGCCTGATCCTGCTTCCTCCACCCTTCCTTTTGCAGATGTTGATTCCTAATAAACACCTTGTGCCCCAAGTTCTGGCTCAGCATCAGCTTCTGGAGAAGATGGCCTGAGACACTTATCAAAGTAGTTACTGCTGTGGGCAACCACCCAGAGCTGAATTGCACATGGCAACTCCAGGAGACAGTGCAGAGCACGTGCCTCAGAGCGGTCCTGCCTGAGGAGTGAGGGAGCACAGGAATTGATCTACCAACGCCCCTCAGACATGGGTGAGGGCTGCTCCTGGGGGCTGTTAAATCCAAGCCCTCTGGACCTCCCCAAGTGGGAGCAGCCCGGGAAAGCCCTCAGGTGATGATGATGTGGGGTGATGGCCACAGAGAGCCAGGCCTGTGGTCAGGGAGATGGAGAGCATGGAGAGGATGTAGGTGGTTGAGACACTTACAGGGATGCTACATTCACACACAGGAATATTAAACAGCAGTGAAAAATGAATGAACTATTTGTATCAATGTGGATAATTCTCACAAAAATTATATTGAGCAAAACAAGCAAGTTGGGATTCCCTGGTGGCGCAGTGGTTGAGAGTCCGCCTGCCGATGCAAGGGACACAGGTTCATGCCCCGGTCCGGGAAGATCCCACGTGCCACGGAGCGGCTAGGCCCATGAGCCATGGCCACTGAGCCTGCGCGTCTGGAGCCTGTGCTCTGCAACGGGAGAGGCCACAACAGTGAGAGGCCCGCGTACAGCAAAAAAAACAAAAAACAAAACAAAACAAAAAAGCAAGTTACAGAAATTTATAGAAAAATTTAAAACGTACAAGACAATAGCAAATTGTTTTTTGAGAGCTATATATACATAGTAAACGTTGAAAAAGATGATGAACGGTCAATTCAGGAGAGTCATGACCACCGACAGGAAGGGAAGGAGAGATGGGATTAGGGAGGTGTATACTGGACGTCTTAAAATAAAGCTGTATTTTAAGTGTCTTCTTTTTATACTGGGTAGTAGGTACACACATGACCATTACTTTATATTCTAATTTTTTGTATGTCTGAAAATTTTTCAAATTAAAAAATGTTAATAACCAAAGTTAAATTTAATTAAAAGAATCCAAATGATCTGAAAGAAAGAGGTACTAGCTATTGTGAAGGAAAGGACTTTCTTTGCTTGGTTTATAACTAAAAATAGCATTAAGGATCTTTTTAAATTAAAAAATTCATCTATGAAATGAGCACAAGAAAATGTAATAGGTGGGACTTCCCTGGTGGCGCAGTGGTTAAGAATCCACCTGCCAATGCAGGGGACACGGGTTCAAGCCTTGGTCTGGGAAGATCCCACATGCCGCGGAGCAACTAAGCCCGTGCGCCACAACTACTGAAGCCTGAGCTCTAGAGCCCACGAGCCACAACTACTGAGCCTGCATGCCACAACTAGTGAAGCCCGTTCACCTAGAGCCCATGCTCCGCAACAAGAGAAGCCACCGCAATGAGAAGCCCGTGCACCACAATGAAGAGTAGCCCCCGCTCGCCACAACCTAGAGAAAGCCCACACGCAGCAACAAAGACCCAGTGCAGCCAAATATATAAATAAAATTAATTAATTAATTATTTTTAAATTTTTTATTTTTTTTTATTTTTTGCGGTACGTGGGCCTCTCACTGCTGTGGCCTCTCCCGTTGTGGAGCACAGGCTCCGGACGCGCAGGCTCAGCAGCCATGGCTCACGGGCCCAGCCGCTCCGCGGCATGTGGGATCTTCCCGGACCGGGGCACGAACCCGTGTCCCCTGCATTGGCAGGTGGACTCTCAACCACTGTGCCACCAGGGAAGCCCAAATTAATTAATTTTTTTAAAAAGAAAATGTAATAAGAACTACCTTTGGAGAATAGAAATACTTTCAACTTCACACCTTCTTTATTGCTTGAACTTTTTTTAAAAAACATGAGCAGAAATTGCTTAAAAAAAATAAAAGGACCTATGATTCTACCAATCTAACAACACTATTTTCATTTTCATTAATTCCTTTTCAGACTTTGCTCACACACATATATACTGTGCTTAGTCACAATCATATTGCACATATATTTTATAGTCTACTATTTTCACTAATCATGTGCGATAATATCCGTAAATGTTTCTCCATTTCTATATAGACTATAAATAGTCATCATTTTAACAGCTGCATAATGTTCAGTTGTGTTGATGCATAGTGGTCCACAGCAGTTCCTTATTTTAGACATTGATGTTGCTTCTAAATTTTAGATATTGAAATAACTTCATGATAAATATACTCGTGGAGGTTTTTGTTTATGTTAAATATAAACTTAGCAGAATACCAGGGGTGCAATTACTAAGTCAGGGGGCGTGACCATCCACGTGGCCTTTGCCATGTAACCCATAGAGCTGTCCCTTTGTCAATAGCTATTTACTTAAAGCCCTGGGTCCTCCCAAATGCCTAGGAATCTTCATTTTAGAAATAATCTATTTTGGGCTTGTTTTTGTTTTACTGGGTTGTGGGGAGGCTAAAGAAGACAGCTGGGAGGAGATGGGCCAACCCCAGTTTGCCCAAAGAAATGTCTATTTTCTAAGTGGCACAAAGAATTTAGGAGTAAGACAGACAACTCCTTTCTTTCTTTCTTTTTTTTTTTTTTAATATTTATTTATTTGGTTGCGCCGGGTGATAGCAGGCAGGCTCCTTAGTTTCGACAGGCAGGCTCCATAGTTGCAGCACGTGGGCTTCTTAGCTGTGGCATGCGAACTTTTAGTTGTGACATGCATGGGGGAATCTAGTTCCCTGACCAGGGATTGAACCCAGGCCCTCTACATTAGGAGCACAGCATCTTATCCACTGCGCCACCAGGGAAGTTCCCAAGGAAAACCTCATTTCTAATCTTGACTGCTAGTGGCATGGTGTGTGACCCTAGCAAAGTGGCTGGCCCTCTGTAAGACTCAGTTTCTTCTCTGAAATAGAGATATCAACTGTATCTACCTCTCAGGTCTGCTCTGAGGATGAGATGAGAAAATGCACTGCAGTGCTGGACGTAGTCCTTGGCCCATAGTGAGTTCTCTGAGGATATGAGCTGATTTTAAGATCAGCAAAAAATGTTCCTCCCAAGACCACACCTCAAGGGCACAGAGCCCAGCCCTGATGAGGCAAAGGCTGCCGAAGCTGGACCCATAAAGCTTCCTGGTAGCAAAGTAGGTTCCTGGATGAGGGGCTGATATTTTCAATGGCTCTGATGCTGGTGAAAATTAAGTGATTGAAGGAAGCCAGGGGGCAGGGGTAGAATGCAAAGAATCTTCTCTGGACCTGTGAGTCTGTATTATCTGTTTTAGCCCCAAATGAAGAAAGTGGTGTGCATTGAGCAACTATTATGTGCCAGGTGTTTTACATGCACTTTCTCCCCCAGGTCTCCCTGCAGTGATGAGGAGAACTTAGAGTCTTCTGGGTGACCTGGGCTTGATCCTAGCCCTGACCCAAAAGCTGGGGAACAGCACTGAACTATATGTAATGTTTCCTAATGTGTAAAATGGGGGTGATTATCATGATGGGAAGACACCATTTCTGTAAAGCGCCTGGCACATAGGCACACAGTGGTAGCTATAATCGGAAACTTGCCCCCGGTCGCACAGCTAGAAAGTGGCAGTGCTGGCATTGGGGCCGGGTCTCCTGCCTCCAAAGCCCACAGTCTGTCACCACATCACATTTTATCTCTTTGCAAATACTGTGTGATACAAAATACTCGAGAAATACTTTTACGGTGATTCAAATATAGGATTCTTCTGGGCTTTTTGTATTCTGTTCAGAGTGTTCTATAATCATGAAATTCATCTCTCCAGTCACTTCTGAAAGTTTCCTTTCTTATACAAGAGCTTAAAAAGGATGGAGTCCCCAAAATGTAGGAAAACTTCCTTGAGATCAGAGCAGCCAGCCAGGAACAGAAATGCAGCCACCTGGAACTCTCTCCGCCTCTTCCTGGAATTAAGAGACATTCACAAGAGGGAAAGCAAGTTCAGAGAAAAGGGAAACTTCATTTTAGAGGCTTGGGGCTGTTCACTACACCTTACTGAACCTGTTTGGCTAATAGATAAGGAAACTGAGGCCCAGTCAGTCACGTTGGTCATAACTACTCCATGCTTTTGTGTCTGAAACAAAATTACTAACCACCCTTGGGTTTCTGGTAAACCATGTTTAAGGTTTAGCATCAATATGAGAGATTATGTATAAGAACGTCTCTTGGTCGTGCAGTTAAATTACCACCTTTCTAAAGTAATCCTTGCCTGGACTACATTGTGACTGGAGCAGTCCATTGCACGTGAAATGCCCATGGGCTCCACAGGCGTGCAGAGGTCTGAGTTAGGGGAAAGATGTGCCACTTGTCAAGATGCAAGGGAACTTCATGTATTTCATCCTTCTGGTACCAGACTCAATACAGGGTCAAATAACTCCTCTTTTCAGTGGTCCCCATGTGAGGGGCTTGATTCATCATACTAGGTGTTTTTTTAGCCTGTTGGACCAGAGTAGGGGCTGCTTAGGAGAGGAAGTCAAGGCTTAAAGAACTGGCTCTGCCCATAGTAGGTACCTGATCTAGAAGATGGGTGTAGTAATATTTACATCCAGTCCTACGGCTTTTATACAGTCTATAGGCTGATGCCTCCCAAATTTGAATCTCCAATCCCAGCTTCTGCCCTGAGCTCTAGATTTGTTTATATGACTGTCTCCTGGACCTCTGCTCTTGGATGTCCAATAATCAACAGACTTCAAACAGAACTTTCCATTCCCCGCCCCTCCAAGCCTGCTGCCCCCGCCTGCCCCGTCTGCCTCTTCTCTGTAACACCATCAGTTTTCACCCACCTGCTCAGGCCAAAGACCCAGGAGTGCTGACTTCTCTTCCTTTCCGTTCCACACTTAATCCATCAGCTAATTCTGCCAGCTTTCCCTGCAAAGTACATGTAGAACCTGACCATTTCTCACCACATCTACTATTTCCACCTTGTCCCAGCATCTCTTTTGCCAGAACCTATGAATCCCTGTATCCAAATAATGTTTTTAAATAAAATAAAATACTGAGGATTACAAAGGAAACCAATCATATTGAAATACAGTTATCAAAATATTGTAAAGAATAAACTTATGATATATTAATAGATATGCTTTATTATTACCACATGAAATGAAAAGATCTAGTGGCAAGTCTAATAACTATTATAATTCCAAGGTAGTGTTGAATATAGACAATGTTTCTAGACCTGCAGTAACTGTATATAATGTGATATAAAAACATCTGTGATTTCTAGTGGTGTCAAAGTCACAGCAATGCTCGTATTGTGATTTGTTGCTTACATTGATCATTGAAGGAAAGGATAAATTTAGTTAGAGAATAAAGATATAATAAAGATAAAGATATAATAAAAGATAATATAAATATAAATATATAATAACAATAAAGATATATATACATATATATGTGTGTGTATGTATATATATATACATACACGTATATATATACATATATATATACACATACACGTATATATATACATACATACATACATATATATATATATATATATATATATATATATATACACTATCCCCCCTCTTCCCCACTCCCATCCAAGTGCATGAACTCCCTGAATTCCGGATGGGAACATCTGATCAAGTCTACACTGCCAGCGTCTCTGGCTTGGAGTTTTGCAGGAGCCTCCAGGCTCCAACCTGGCCACCCTCTGTCTCCTGCAGTCTACACAGCCGTCCCAGGGATCCCTTCCCTGTGTGTCATATTAGATCACTGCCCAGCTTCAAACACTCCGACAGTGTCCTGCCACCAAAAATAAAACCCGAAGTTCTCACCACAGCCAGCGTGGCCCTGCGTGATCCAGGCCCTGGCTATCTCTCTTCTCCGAGAACAGGGCACCAGGCCGGAGGAAGGCCTGTGGGTGCCGAGCCCACCTCCTTGGAAGGCATCAATGAATCCGCTCTCACAGCACACTCCCGGGGCTCAGCTCCCACCCCAGACTGAGGACCCCCTCCCACGGCCCACAGTGCCCCCCACGAGAGGCATGTTGGGAAACTAGCTTAGTCCATTTGGGCAGCTATAACAGGATACCACAGCCTGGGTGGCTTCTAAAATACAGAATCTTATTTCTCAAAAGTTCTGGAGGCTGGAGGTCCAAGATCAAGGTGCCAGCATGGTCATGATCTGGTGAGGGCCCTCCTCCTGTTCATGGCCGGCAATTTCTCACGTGTCCTTGCATGGAGGAAGGGGCAAGCAAGATCTCTGGAGCATAAGCTCAACTGCGAGGGCTCTACCCTCATGACCTAATGACCTCCCAAAGGCCCCACCCCCTAATACCATCACCTTAGGGGTTGGAACATCAACATGTGAATTTTAGGGAGACGTAGACATTCAGACCATAGCAGGTACTACTGCCCATAAGCAGCAGTGTTCTGCAGCTCCTCCCGTAACTGGCTCTGGAATGGGCTTGGAAGGCCGTTCTGGTCTTGGCCCGGTTCTGGGCCTTGTTCTCTCCCGGTCTGACTCACCTGATCTCTCAACTTTAAGTCTCTGCAGAGTCCTGACCACCTCCAACTCCCTCCACCCGTCATGCTGCCTGGGCCCAGGTCTCCTAGGGAGCCGCCTGAAGGGCCAACCTGTCGGCCACAGGAGAAACCAGCCCTCCCCTTTAATGGCCTCCTACATCTTGAAGCAAATAAAGGCAATGATCTAGCCCAAGTCCCAGCCTGATTCACCAGGTTCGGTTCCCAGTTGTTGAAATTTCCTTTCCGGGGCTCTCAGGAACCAGGGCTGTATGGAGTGGTTGGATGGGGCTTGCCCTGGGCCGTGTGGAGTCATAGATCAGGATCTGGGGTGAAGCTGGGCGTCTTCAAACAGGGCCGGGCTGAGAGGTAGATACTAGGCCAAACAACAGGCCTGCCCCAGCTCAGGCCACCTTAACATAAAAAGGTGAGAGTACCGACAGAGGCCACAGACCATATACCTCAGCATTTGAAAGTGATAAATCAAGCTAACAAAACGTGAATTAAGATATGTTCTGTCCTCCTACCTTGACACATACACCTTCATAACAAGAAGGAAAGCCAGGCTCAGATTTAGGCTGTTTACCCTCTTCAATGTTTGAAGTCCACATAGGGCAGTACGGCCCCCAGCCCCCAACCTGTAGGTCCCCCTGCCCTGCTTTCCTTCCACTGCCAGCTCTGTCTCACACCATGCGGGGGGGCCTTAGGTGAATGCACCTCCACACCCCGCCCTGCACACACACAGCACCCTTGCCCCCGCCAACACAAGCCGCTGCCCTTGGCCCCCTCCCAGCCAGAGGTAAACGCAGCTGCTGTGCAATCTGAAAAACAGGTCATGCAGGCCCTGCAGTTGCACTTGGAGACCGTTGGGCAGGGAATTTGGGAGTTCCTGGTACCCTGAGGATGGTCTAGTAGGGAGGTGCAGTTTCCGGGGGGGGAATAGCCAATTGACCCCATGAACTTCTCAGCCCATGGGAAGGGGGAGGACCAGAGCAGTCCCATAAAGTGTAAGGCCCAGGATGAGTGCCCTCTTCCCCTGGTCTAAGGGCAGTCCATCCCTGAGCCCACAGCTGAGCAGGCAGACCTGGGAGGGTACTGGAGAATGGAGCCTAGAGAGCTTGCCCCAGGCAGGGAAAAGGATGTGAAAATCTGTTCAGAGGGTGCTAGGGACAGAGCTGCTAAAGCTTCAGAGGCAAATCCAGCTCATTTTTGGCTGTTTCCAAAAACCTGCCCTTAAAGATTTTGCTCTCATTGAGGATCTAAAAAAGAATCCCCTGCAAATATTGGATTGGCCAAAAAGTTCTTACAGAAAAACCCAAACGGGATGTATGTGTATGTATAGCTGATTCACTTTGTTATACAGCAGAAAGCAACCACACCATTGTAAAGCAATTATACTCCAATAAAGATGTTTAAAAAAAAAAAAAGAAAAACCCAAACAAACTTTGGGCCAACCTAATAGTTTCAGAACATTCTGTTGTAAAAATTCTAGTATGTTGGTGAAAAATAAGTTTTGTTGCTTGATGATTTCACCTTTCATAAAATATTCTATCCATCCAATTTAAAAATCAGAGCAGGGTATTTAAAACTTTCAATAAACACAGGCAAGAACAATGAACCTCGAACTGTTGTTGTTAATCTTTTTTTTAAATTGAAGTATTGTTGATTTACAATGTTTCAGGTGTACAGCAAAGTGATTCAGTTATATATATATATATATATACTTTTTCATTATGGTTTATTACAGGATATTGAATATAGTTCCCTATGCTATACAGTAGGTCCTTGTTGTTTATCTATTTTATATGTAGTAGTGTGTATCTGTTAACCCCAGATTCCTAATTTATCCCTCCCCGCCCTTTCCCCTTTGGTAAGCGTAAGTTTGTTTTCTATGTCTGTGAGTCTATTTCGGCATTGACGTTAACCTTGTTTTTAAATTATGACCAGTTCAAGGGAAAAATACCAAGGGAAATGGGAATAAAGAGTTAAAGTAATTTTGAAAAAATAAGTGAAGTGAGATAAATATAGGAAGAAACAGAGATGTATGCATAGACTATGAGAAAAAGAAGCACAAAAGACCTTTATATACAAATGGATATTCTTACACTGGTGCCTTTTAAGACACTGTTGCTAAAGATTTTAAAACCATGTTGCATTTTTACAACCAGAGGCAACAACAGCCATATCATCCCTCATCTCTAAGTACTTGCCCTGTGAGTTGTATGAACTTGTGTGACAGGTTTCTGGTTTCTCAACCCTTTCTAGAACTGTTTGGGCATGAACCTCTAGCCCCAGATCATGGAGGTGGTTCATCTTATTTCATAGTCACATAAAAGCATTAAGCAGGTGATAGGAGTTAGGCTTCTAAATCAGCAGGACTCTCTTTTGCCCCTATAACAATCTGTCATCCATAGTAACTAATTTTTAGATAGGACTGGAACTTTTTTTTTAATAAGTTTATTTATTTATTTATTTTTGGCTGCGTTGGGTCTTCGTTGCGCACGGGCTTTCCCTAGTTGTGGCGAGCGGGGGCTACTCTTCGTTGCGGTGCGCGGACTTCTCATTGCGGTGTCTTCTCTTGTTGCAGAGCATGGGCGATAGGCACACGGGCTTCAGTAGTTGTGGCACGAGGGCTCAGTAGTTGTGGCTCATGGGCTGTAGAACGCAGGCTCAGTAGTTGTGGTGCACGGGCTTAGTTGCTCTGCAGCATGTGGGATCTTCCTGGACCAGGGCTCAAACCTGTGTCCCCTGCATTGGCAGGCGGATTCTTAACCACTGCACCACCAGGGAAGTCCATGGACTGGAACTTTTTAACACGTGACATCATACTCTCTCTGTTGGTCCTCCCTATAGCCCTATAGCTAAGGGCAGTTGCCCATCCTTGAGATACAGATAAACTGAAGAAGAGAACAGTGAAGCTGCTTGCCTGGGGTCTGAGAGCAAGTTAGTTACTGGCAGAGCCAGGACAGGAACCAGGAAGCTCCCAGGTCTCTGCCTCCTGGTGCTGTGGGCTCGCCCCTTTGCCTGACACCCTCCTTCCCCATCGTCCACCTTCCCCTCCTGCTGTCAGTGGAGAAGAGCTCAGGCTATCCGACAGCCACATGACTTGGGTGTGGATGCCCAACAGTGGCCACAGGGAGACATCATTCTGGGCTCTTCTAATGGGGGGGTGTGAGTGTAACCAGCTGTATGTGGCAGGGGAGGACCTAAGAGGCAGCTCTGGGAGGACCTGTTTCCAAGAAGCAGAGAAAAAACGGGTCCAATGGTGCTTTGAAATTAAACACATGACATCCAGGTGGGCTGAATATGGAAACAAAATAATAGCCATGCTTTAGGAAATCACCAGCCTCGCCATGTCTGAAGACACTGGCCCAGATTAAAAGGGAAAGAGGGAGGGAAGGGGCAAACCAAGGAGGCCCAGCTACTGCTTTGAGCCAGGATTGCCCCTGAGGAGAGGCACCAGGCCACCGTTCTTAGCTGCAGCTAACTGTGCCTGCTGGATGAGCCACAAGTAACTCAAGAGGAGGCCTTAAGAGAGTCAGAGCTTAATAGATGCGTGTCGGGTGGGAGAATGACTGCTGGGTGGCCTGATGGATGGCGGGAGGGACCAGAATGAAGAGTCACTGCTTTGCCATCAGTGTTTCCACAGGCAGAGGGATCTGGCTGCACTTGCTCACCTGTATCTCTGGAACTGCATTTTCAGGTTGGGATATTGGATTCTGCCTTTAACCAAATTTTTTAATTTTTTTTTTTTTTTTTTTTTTTTTTTTTTTTGCGGTATGCGGGCCTCTCACTGTTGTGGCCTCCCCCGTTGCGGAGCACAGGCTCCGGACGCGCAGGCCCAGCGGCCATGGCTCACGGGCCCAGCCGCTCCGCGGCATATGGGATCCTCCCAGACCGGGGCACGAACCCGTATCCCCTGCATCGGCAGGCGGACTCTCAACCACTGCGCCACCAGGGAGGCCCCTAATTTTTATTTTTAAGTTGAAGTGGGCATTGAATAAGAGCAGCTGAAATCCGGTGAAGAAATTCCCTCAGTACAGCTGGGTGAATGAAGTCATCTGACCTCTCATCTCTCTCCAAACCCTCCTATCCCCCAGCAGCCCAGAAAAGGTACAGACTGTTCTCACGAGTCCTCTTCGGGGAAAATTTATCCTCCCTCTGAGGTCATATTTACAGAACCTTAGTCACCTGGCAGGTCATACCTACCTTAGCAGCTCTGAAAAGCTACAGACATTAGGGTAGGGAACCCACCACTCAAAAGCCACATCTAAAAAAAAAAAGCCACATCTAAACCTTTGTTTGATTTTATCTAGCCCTTGACAAGAAGTTACACAAATATTGACCTCTGACTTGGGTATCATGGGCCTTTGTTGTTTAGTTTTTTTTTTTTTTTTTTTTTTAATAAGAACACTTGTTACTTTTGTTTTATTTAAAAGGCACTTACAAAACACCTACCAGGTTCCAGGCACTTACTATGTGTTAGGGCTTAACAAATATTCACATTTAGTACTCATAACTACACCATTACATAGACACAATTATTTTCTCCTCTTTATAGATGAGAAAGCAAGGCACAGAGAAGTTACAAAATTGGCGCAGGGTCACACAGCTAATAAATTCCAGAGTTGCAGAGCTGGGATCAAATCTGGGGATGGAACCATACTTTTAATCCCTATACTATGCATCCCCTTTGCAATATACAAGGGCCAGGGTCATCTTTCTCCATATCTTCTAAGGGCAAGAATAAGTAATATCAACAAAAATCTGTAGCATTTTTTCTGGGAAGTGAGGCACTGAACAGTTACTGTAGGTTAGGGAACCTGTTCTTCGAGGAAATCTTCTGGGATTACCACTAGTGTATTATTATCTGGCCAGGATGCTAGATACTCCTTTTGCAATAGACAAGATGATATCCCAAGATCCATCTCTGCTCTCAGAGTCTGCTGTTACATTCATATTCCAAAGCCAGCATCAGTAGATTCAGGGGTATGTTGTTCAGTTTTTAAAAAGATTTCAAAGTTCTACGTAAATCTTTCAGCTTTAAATCATTTTTCTTTTATTCATTCTTCTGAGGTTTCTGAGGGATTGCCAATACTTGACTTTGCTTTGACAAAGTTATCCTTGGATATCAGATTAGATAAGACAATGAATTCGACTTAAGACTCCACGTAAGTTAAAAGCCCAGGAGTTTAAGTGGAAAACTTTCTCAATCACAGTTAAATCTCAAAGCCTGAACAATGCAACCTTCTTTCATCACCCTGGGATATATATTTACTGCCACAGAGGGGCAAACGAGGTCACAAGCTCTCCTTTAATCCTGGGGTTGATTTTAAGAAGAATATCAGAGGGACTTCTCTTGTGATCTCATGGACAGTTTCTTCAACTGTATCCTATTTCTCACGATTCTGTTGACCGACTAGAAGGTTCTTCTGCTTCCCATGGTGTTGCCTGGGGTGCGGCGATGGCTGGAAGGTCCAAAGCGGCCTCCCCAGGTGGCCGTAGTGGGTGCTGGCGGGGAGCTCGACTGGGGCTATCAGCCTGGGGCTTCGGTTCTCACCCACATAGTCCTTTCCACGAACCTTCTAGAGCTTCATCCGCATGGTGGCCGGGTTTCAAGGAGTGTTCCGAGTAGAAAAGACGGTAACTTCGGAGCAGGGTCACTTCTGCTTCATTCGGAAGCACCGCCGCAGTGGGAACCGAGGGCCTCTCTGGGAACGGAAAACGACATCCCCGCTGGGCCTTGGGCCCTCCACAGCGTTCCGGGCACACCGCCCAGGGCCTTGTTGTTTAGTTTTAAGAGTACTTTTGTCCATGTGGCAGAAGAAGAGTACTGGTCTTGGAGTCAGAAAACCTGGGCTCTGTTCCCAGGTGAGACATTTCATCCATTTGAATCTGAGTTTCCTTACTCATAAAATGATATGATTCTCTAAACAAATAACGCATCTGAGCATTCTCTTCAGATGCTGACTACTAGTTATCATAATACTTACTGAATGCCTTCTAGATGCCAGGCACTGTTCCAAGAGCTTTACATGAATCAACTCATTTCATCTTAATAACATCACTGTGAAGGGGTGGGGCATTGTCATTACCCTTACTTCTAGATAAGGGAACCAGAATGCCAGCCCAAGGCCACTCACCCAGGAAGTGGAAGCCTTCAGATACAAGCCAAAGAGTCTGGCTGCAGAGCCTGCCCTGCACGTACTATACACGTGCTTATGAGTATCACTGCCATCACTGTCTGACTGTAACTTAGTCAAGCCTGTTGGTATTGGAGGGGGTAGCTGGGTGGCATTAGCATTGACATCACCACCAAAGGCTGATTTCAAAACTTGTACAAAGCCCACCATGATTGCTTGTATCTGTATTTGCTGAAACCATTGGTAGAGATGTTTTGTAGGTTGGTGGCCCATGAGGTTGTCACAGAAAAGGAAACTGAGGTTCAAAGAGGTGAAGAGCCTTAGACCATGGTCACCCGGCCAGGGAACAGCACTGATGGGATTCCAACCAAGTCACCAGAACCCCTGCATCTGCCCTCACATCAGGGCACCTCTTCTTGTCTGTGCATTCCCACTTAGATCCTGAGCTCAGGCACACTGGACACTGGGACAAAGTGAGGAACACACTTTTCTCCTGTTACTGGGGTTCTACATGAATAAAAAGCAATAGTTTCATGAGATGGGTGTGGTGAGGCAGAGATCATTTTGGAGCACAGGGTACTGTCTGGGAAAGGAAGACAGGGACAGGACTCAACAGTGGGGTCCGGGTAGGGGGCTGTGCAGTGATCAGAGGGCAGCACAGGACACCAGAGGCAAACCTGCCCCATTCCGCAGGCTTCCCTCAGGCCAGCCTGGTGTTGAGAAGAGGTTTGAAATGAATGTCTTTACTCCACCGTGGCCCTGCCACGTGGCTCCTCTCCCCAAGGGAGTGTGTTCCTGGTACACATAGCTCAAGTGGTTCCTCAGGTGGGATCTGGTCTCTGGGCTCACCTTGGTATGTCTGCACGTTCCACCTTCTCTGCTTTAGAAAGCTAGAAACACACTTTGCTTTGAATGGGCAAGTCCCACCCACACTATTTAAAAATAAGAGTGGGCAAAACCAGCAAGCTGGGCTCCCAGACACCAGTGTTTTTCATCCTGGCCCCAAAATCCAGGGGGATGATTGCCAAAGGCTCTTTCAGTTGCCTAAACGTGATGTCCACCTCAGACCATCCCAAGACATTGTTCAGAATAGCTCCAGACAGGAGCCCAGGGCGTTTTGAGCCACTCAGGAGCTCAACTGAGTCACAGCTTTGACTGTGGTCAAGACTGGTTTTTTTTTAGGTCAAGACTGTTCATCTAAATAAGGCACAAGAAAAGCTCGTGTTTTAAGCCATTGGAACAAGATGAAAATAGCTCCCCAGCCTCCCTCTCCCTCACTTTTCCACCTCCGACATCTGACACAGAAGTCACCGGACCCGCCTCCAGGGCTCCGTAATCCAAACTGTGGGGAAGGGGATACCCTCCAAGGAGGCTCCTCTGTTAGCTTTGGATCCACAAGAGAGGACGGGCCTTGGACCGCTGGGCCTTCAGATCCAAACGTCTAAGACGTGAAAGACAGCCTGTGTAGGGCTCTGATCACCCCCTATGAGGGCACCAGCTGACCAAACTGAATGACGTGCCATCAGCCATGGGCTGTGTCTGGCTGATGAGCAAAAGTAGCTGCCTTTTCTGGAGCATATGCGCAGTAAAGATTTACATTAGACACTCATTGCTAACGTCAGGTTGGAAAGAGCAGCCACCCTGAGCAGAGGAACAAATTGGAGACGGACAGTGACTGTACTCATCAAACTCTATTAAACTGTGGGCTCCATGGGGACAGTGCCACATCTACCCCATTCACTGTCCTTCCCAGCACTCAGTGCCTGGCCCATAGTAGTAAATGGTGAGTAGAAGCTGTAAATAGTTACTGAGTGGACTCAATCTCTCCTCTTGTAGCTACTGGAATCAGTGTGCTTTCTTGGAAATATGAGACATTTCAGACCCAGCTCTGTTGAATACCTTTAGTCCACAGTTTCTTTATCTGCAAAATGAGTATAAGGCTCCCCTGCCTTTCTTCCAAGGTTACTGCATTGAATATGGGAAGTTCTTTGAGAACTAAAGCAGGGACTTCCCCGGCGGTCCAGTGGTTAAGACTCCACACTTCTGCTGCAGGGGGCACGGGTTTGATCACTGGTCAGGGAACTAAGATCCCACATGTCGCACAGCATGGCCAAAATAAAAGAAAAAATGGTACAGAAAACGAAAGCATCTTATACAGGTTAGGGATTATGACTATTGTTGATGGGGGCTCTCTTCCTCTGAGCTCTGTCGTGCCCGACTTTGAAAGCAGTCAGAACCTGAAAGTATGTCAGAGATGTGAGTTTCGGGCTTCCCTGGTGGCGCAGTGGTTAAGAATCCGCCTGCCAATGCAGGGGACACGAGTTCGAGCCCTCATCCAGGAAGATCCCACATGCCATGGAGCAACTAAGCCCTTGTGCCACAACTACTGAAGCCCGTGTGCCTAGAGCCCGTGCTCTGCAACAAGAGAAGCCACCACAATGAGGAACCCACACATTGCAATGAAGAGTAGCCCCCGCTTGCTGCAACTGAAGAAAGCCCGGGTAGCAATGAAGACCCAACACAGCCATAAATAAATAAATTAAATAAATAAATAAATAAATAAATAACATAAAATAAAATTCCCTTTAAAAAAAAAGATGTGAGTTTCTTTGGATCATGAAAGATGTTATCTTAATAGATTTTTCCGCTTTCCGCTTTCTGTTATGGCACTGAAATGTGGCCCTCTCTATGAGTGTAATGTTGAATCAACATCCACCAGAGGAACATTAGCATCATAAGTGGCTAACTGTGAGCTGGGTACTCACATCTGAGCAGTTGAGTTAAGACGTGGAAATTCTTCACCTTTCCTATGCACATTAAAATAGAACTGACCCGTAAAGTATCCTCTTTAAAAACAAACTTTTTGAGTCTTTTGTATTATCATGCCAATCAGTGAATACAAACATTAGCTATTCAGTGAGTGGCTTTTCCAGGGTCGGGCACTGGGCCAGGAGTTCGACCAACACAATTTCATTTACTCCTTTCTTCAATGCTATGAGGTCAGTATTATTCCCATTTTACAGGTAGGAATAATACCCACTTGTCTGCTGGTAATCTTGGGAAAATTGTTTATTGTCTCTGGGCTTCAAAGCCATTTTCCCAAGACCACCAGCAGACATCTGGATTTCTCCAGCAGTAACAATGAAGAGGCAAAGAGAGTAATGCTTGGGACCAACCAATGGAATGACAGCAAGACCCTGTCTTGTTACAGGCCACTTCTCTCCTGCTTTTCCACCTCAAAGCCATGTAACAGGCTATAGCCATCTACAAGCTACCATCCAGGAATGTTCCACCACGGTGCTGGGTCTGGCTGCACCTGAATCAAATCAGATCAGTGAAATGTACCCACGTGTGCCCCACTGTGGGGGGTTAACTGACCAACAAGGTGCTTAAGGATAGTTTGGAGCAATCACGTGGGAACTTAGCTCTCCAAACCACTGCTGTCCTTTCCAAAGGATGCCACGGGAGACTCCACTAATTCCACCAAGGGGTCGCAACTGGCCATGTCGGAACCACCTGGGGAGATTTAAAGTACTGATGCCGGTGGACCTCCAGAGGTTCTTACTGAATTATGCAGGCAGGGCCAGGGAAGGGGGAGGTTTTCAAATTTACCAGGTGGTTCTAACAAGCAGGGGGTTGAGAATCACTGCTCCAAGGCTTTTGGGAGCTCTTCCTGTAGAAATGCCTTCAAAGTCTATGGCACTTCCCTTGAATCTTGTCAACAGTAACCAATCTTCTTACTCTAAAGATAGACTGGATTTTTTTAATATAAATTTCTTTATTTATTTTTGGCTGCACAGGGTCTTCGTTGCTGTGCGTGGGCTTTCTTTTTAGTTGTGGCAAGCGGGGGCCACTCTTCATTGCGGTGCGCGGGCTTCTCATTGCGGTGGCTTCTCTTGTTGCAGATCATGGGTTCTAGGCGTGTGGGCTTCAGTAGTTGTGGCACAAGGGCTTCAGTAGTTGTGGCTCGCAGGCTCTAGAGCACAGGCTCAGTAGTTGTGGCACACGGGCTTAGTTGCTTGGCGGCATATGGGATCTTTCCAGACCAGGGCTCGCACCCGTGTCCCCCTGCATTGGCAGGCAGATTCTTAAACACTGTGCCACCAGGGAAGCCATGATAGACTGGATTTTTTTTAAAAAAACTGCTAAAGTCGTTCAGAACTGAATCTGTGGAATAAGAGTGAAATACTGTTCTCTGTCCCCAACTGGAGGAGAAACCTCAGAAACGCACCTGGGTTCCTCATGTGGCTCCCCAGGTGGTTTCAAAGGTATAATTCACTGAGCACACACCAGGGGCTGTGCTGGGGCCAGAGCTCTCAAGATCAGAGCTGGTTCTCCAGGCATCTGGGGACCAGGACCCAGGTCTTAGATTCCCCTGCTACTGGAGCTTCCTCACAGTGGCATCTATCTGAGGGGCTTTGCTAAATGCCCTGTCCCCCTCCTGCCACATGGAGTTGTGCCCTCAAAATGTTCCCGGTTTCTGAGGCAAAAGTGTTCTGTGACCAGCATCTCCCCAGGCTGCATTTGATCCCAAGCTGTGGCCTGGGATTGAAGGTGAGTGACCTCCTGTCCCCTTTGTCTTGCCCGCCCACAGGTCCTGCCTACTTTGCCTCATCTCTTGGTGGAGGAAGCCCCAGAAGTAAGTTCTAGAAAAGCAATCAAAGTGTCAGAGAGGAACGAAACTCTGGGATAGACTGACAAGGGGAAAGGGATCATGTGACTTAATTTTTCATGGTAGTACTGTGCTCTGACCACTGATTTCACGTTGTAACCTTAGCGGGTATCTAAATAGTTCTAGACCTCAGTATCCCCGACTGTAAATAAAGGAAACATAAATGGATAACCTTTTTTTTTTCTTTTTTTGTTTTGTCTTTGTTCTGTTTTTTTTTTTTTTGGAAGTATAGCTGATTTATAATGTTGTGTTAGTTTCAGGTGTACAACAAAGTGATTGTTGTACATATACATATATATATATTCTTTTTCAGATTCAATTATTTTCTATTGTAGGTTATTATAAGATACTGAATATAGTTCCCTGTGCTATACAGTAGGTCCTTGTTGGTTATCTATTTTATACATAGTATGTGTATATATTAATCCCAAACTCCTAACTTATCCCTTCCCCTTCCCTTTCCCCCTAGGTAACCATAAGTTTGTTTTCCACATCTGTGAGTCTGTTTCTGTTTCGTAAATAAGTTCAATTGCATCATTTTTTTACATTTCACATAGAAGCAGTATCATATGATATTTGTCTTTGTCTGACTTCTTTCTTCACTTCGTGTGATAATCTCCAGGTACATCCATGTTGCTGCAAATGGCATTATTTTATTCTTTTTATGGCTGAGTAATATTCCATTGTATAGATATACCACATCTTCTTTATCCATTCATCTGTCAGTGGACATTTAGGTTGCTTCCATGTCTTGGCTATTGTAAATAATGCTGCTATGAACACTGGGGTGCACGTATCTTTTCTAATTAGAGTTTTCGTATTTTCTGGATACGTGCACAGGAGTGGGATTGCTGGATCATATGGTAATTCTATTTTTAGTTTTTTAAGGAACCTCCACACTGTTCTCCATAGTGGCTGCACCAATTTACATTCCCACCAACAGTGTAAGAGGGTTGGGTTCCCTTTTCTCCACACTCTCTGCAGCATTTATTATTTGCAGACTTTTTGATGATGGCCATTCTGACTGGTGTGAGGTGATACCTTGTTGTAGTTTTGATTTGTATTTCTCGAATAATTAGTGATATGGAGCATCCTTTCATGTGCCTGTTGGCCATCTGTATGTCTTCTTTGGAGAAATGTCTAGGTCTTCTGCTCATTTTTTGATTGGATTATTTGTTTTTTTTATTATTATTATTGAGCTATATGAGCTGTTTGTATATTTTGGGAATTACGCCCTTGTTGGTCATGTCATTTACAAATATTTTCTCCCATTCTGTAGGTTGTCTTTTCGTTTTGTTTATGGTTTCCTTTGCTGTGCAAAAGCTTGTAAGTTTGATTAGGTCCCATTTGTTTATTTTTGCTTTTATTTATTTTGCCTTGGGAGACTGATCTAAGAAAGTATTGCTGCAATTTATGTCAGAAAATGTTTTGCCTATGTTCTCTTCTAAGAGTGTTATGGTGTCATGTCTTATATTTAAGTCCTTAAGCTATTTGGAGTTTATTTTTGTGTGTAGTGTGAGGGTGTGTTCTAACTTCACTGAGCAAACGCAGCTGTCCAGCTTTCCGAGTACCACTTGCTGAAGAGACTGTCTTTTCTCCACTGTATGTTCTTGCCTCCTTTGTCAAAGATTAATTGACCGTAGGTGTGTGGGTTTATTTCTGGCTCTCTATTCCATCTAAATGGGTAATCTTTAGCATCCTTTCCAGCTTTAAAATTCTGTGCATGTAAGAGCCTATGAGCCTGAATTTTTAAAATCAAGACTAGATTTTAAGTTAAACTCATTACAAGTCTGACCTCTGCTGACCAGGGGGACCAAAAATGGTTGGACACAAGAAGAGAATGTCCATATAGAGCGTGAAAGCCAGAGATGAGCCTTGCTGGCCTGTGGTGTGTTCTAGATGTGTCCACACAATGAGTTTCCAGAGAAGGCTGGGAACAGTGCCCTGAGGCCAGTGTGAAAGAAATGCTTTCCTTGCTGTCTGTTATGTAATTGTCATTTCTGCTGGTGGTGGTCATAGAGGTAAGAGGAAATCATTCTGGAGGGAGGGCAGGACTTCTACAAGTACTGCCTCTCAGCTTGATGGTTTTGGGGAGAGGCAAGACTTGCTCGTGAATCCTCACATTTCTGTAGGCCAGAGGAGGCGGTGGAGCCGATAACTTGGACCTTATGGAATAGTGTAGTTTAATGTTGAGAGTGGAGTCTGTCAGTCAGCCCTGGTTTCTAATCTTGGTCTTGCCATTTACTAGCTGTGTAACTTTGGGCAACTTATTTCACCTCTCGGGGCCTTGGTTTTATCATTGGAGAATAAGTAGGGATAATATCCACCTTGCAGGGTGTAGGGCCATTGGGATACAACAAACAACGCACACAAAGCACCGGGCACATGGTAGGCGATCAGTGCACAGGAGCTAAAAGAGCGCCCAACCTCCAGGTGTTCTGTCACCTCGACAGTTCAAGACCCACCTGCACTATTTACTGCATAATCTACCCAGCTGGCCTCACTGCAGGTGGAACTAGGCATTTACCTGAGGAATGGAAAGATCTCCAGAAAGCAAAGACATCTGCTCAAGGGAGGAGAGAGGGACCCTAGTAGCTGTGACCCCTGGATCTTTCTCTGGCCCTTCCTGCCACCCCTTTGACAAAACAAGGAGACACTACCCCCCATCTTTGGGGGTAGAGACACTAAATGATAGCTGCTCCAAAAAACGTGCTAGCAAGAACATAACATAAACACAGAGCTTCATTGTAATCCCCAAACCCAAATTATTCAAATGTGGGCCAGGGACCAGCCCAGCATGGGAGGGTGTGACTGCGGGGCACCCATGTGGTCTCCTGGAAGCCTCTGCCTGACAGGATAGCATGTGATCAAGATGACACGTCTCTGGCTAACTCCAGGTTGCACGCATAATGTGCTTATTATACATTTAAGTATATTGTTGATGTTTTGAACAGGCAGCTTCAACATTTCGGTATATCACTATTATTAAGGAGAGATTTGGGTTTTTTTGTTTTTTGCGGTACGCGGGCCTCTCACTGTTGTGGCCTCTCCCATTGCGGAGCGCAGGCTCAGCGGCCATGGCTCACGGGCCCAGCCGCTCTGCGGCATGTGGGATCTTCCCGGACCGGGACACGAACCCGTGTCCCCTGCATCGGCAGGCGGACTCTCAACCACTGCGCCACCAGGGAAGCCCAAGGAGAGTTTTTAAAAATAAGATCCTTTGTACTTGGGGAGGGGTGGTGAGGGCGGAGGGCATCAACATTGTGCTGCAAGCAGACCTTTTTAGCTTTCAAATGATGTCACTTAACAAGTTCCACCGAAATACACTCAGGAAACAGCCCCAATGCACAGCTGCTTGTGTCCGAGGGGATCTGAAAAGTTTGCCCATTCTGAACTGTCTTCCTCACCACCTTGCCCCAGACCTAGTGTTGCCACCTTTAGCTACCCTTTGGGGTCATAGTCCCAAAGGAAGAGAAGAGAAGGGACAGCAGGAGTTAGGTTTATTAGCTCACTTAACATTGGAATCACGTGGGGAGCTTTAAAGATTAGGGATGCCTGGTCTCACCCCCCAGAGATTCTGATATAATTGGCCTGGGGTGCATCCTGGGCACGGGGAGTTTTTAAAAGCTCCCCACGTTATTCTAATGTACAGCCATGATTGAGAATCACTCTCCCACGCCCTCTCGCCCCAACACTCCACCCTCACTCCCTCCCAGAAAGCAAAGACATCTGCTACTACTCCAGCCCTGGTCAGTACAGCAAAGCCTGTGGCTCAGCTGACACCCAGCAACAAACTACAAGGTAGGTATTGTTATTCCCATTTTACAGATGAAGAAATCGAGACCCAGAGAGGCTAAGTTTTCCACAAGGGCATACAACTAATTAATGGCAGATTGGATCTCTCTGGCTTCAAAGTGGTTCCCAGTTCTTCAGGCTGCCTTGATAACTTGTGAGCATTAACTCACGAAGCTATTAATACATCAGAGGATTTCGTTTATATTAATAACAGCCACTCACATTTTTATGGAGATGTTATGGATCACAAAGCACTTTCATTTTTTTTAAATTTAATTTTATTTATTTTTTTATACAGCAGGTTCTTATTAGTCATCCATTTTATACACATCAGTGTATACATGTCAATCCCAATCTCCCAATTCATCACAACCCCACCCCCACCCCCAGCCGCTTTCCCCACTTGGCGTCCATACGTTTGTTCTCTACATCTGTGTCTTAACTTCTGCCCTGCAAACAGGTTCATCTGTAGCATTTTTCTAGGTTCCACATATATGCGTTAATATACGATATTTGTTTTTCTCTTTCTGACTTACTTCACTCTGTATGACAGTCTCTGGATCCATTCATGTCTCTACAAATGACCTGATTTCGTTCCTTTTTATGGCTGAGTAATATTCCATTGTATATATGTACCACATCTTCTTTATCCATTCGTCTGTTGATGGGCATTTAGGTTGTTTCCATGACCTGGCTATTGTAAATAGTGCTGCAATGAACATTGGGGTGCATGTGTCTTTCTGAATTATGGTTTTCTCAAGGTGTATGCCCAGTAGTGGGATTGCTGGATCATATGGTAATTCTATTTTTAGTTTTCTAAGGAATCTCCATACTGTTTTCCATAGTGTTGTATCAATTTACATTCCCACCAACAGTGCAAGAGGGTTCCCTTTTCCCCACACCCTCTCCAGCATTTGTTGTTTGTAGATTTTCTGATGATGCCCATTCTAACTGGTGTGAGGTGATACCTCATTGAAGTTTTGATTTGCATTTCTCTAATAATTAGTGAAGTTGAGCAGCTTTTCATGTGCTTCTTGGCCATCTGTATGTCTTCTTTGGAGAAATGTCTATTTAGGTCTTCTGCCCATTTTTGGATTGGGTTATTTGTTTTTTTAATATTGAACTGCATGAGCTGTTTATATATTTTGGAGATTGATCCTTTGTCCATTGATTCGTTTGCAAATATTTTCTCCCATTCTGAGGGTGGTCTTGTTTATGGTTTCCTTTGCTGTGCAAAAGCTTTGAAGTTTCATTAGGTCCCATTTGTTTATTTTTGTTTTTATTTCCATTACTCTAGGAGGTGGATTAAAAAAGATCTTGCTGTGGTTTATGTCAAAGAGTGTTCTTCCTGTGTTTTCCTCTAAGAGTTTTATAGTATCCAGTCTTACATTTAGGTCTCTAATCCATTTTGAGTTTATTTTTGTGTATGGTGTTAGGGAGTGTTCTAATTTCATTCTTTTACATGTAGCTGTCCAGTTTTCCCAGCACCACTTATTGAGGAGACTGTCTTTTCTCCATTGTGTATCCTTGCCTCCTTTGTCATAGATTAGTTGACCATAGGTGTGTGGGTTTATCTCTGGGCTTTCTATCTTGTTCCATTGATCTATGTTTCTGTTTTTGTGCCAGTACCATATTGTCTTGATTACTGTAGCTTTGTAGTATAGTCTGAAGTCAGGGAGTCTGATTCCTCCAGCTCTGTTTTTTTCCCTCAAGACTGCTTTGGCTATTTGGGCTCTTTTGTGTCTCCATACAAATTTTAAGATTTTTTATTCTAGCTCTGTAAAAAATGCCATTGGTAATTTGATAGGGATTGCATGGAATCTGTAGATTGCTTTGGGTAGTATAGTCATTTTCACAATATTGATTCTTCCAATCCAAGAACATGGTATATCTCTCCATCTGTTGGTATCATCTTTAATTTCTTTCATCAGTGTCTTATAGTTTTCTGCATACAGGTGTTTTTTCTCCCTAGGTAGGTTTATTCCAAGGTATTTTATTCTTTTTGTTGCAGTGGTAAATGGGAGTGTTTCCTTAATTTCTCTTTCAGATTTTTCATCATTAGTGTATAGGAATGCAAGAGATTTCTGTGCATTAATTTTGTATCCTGCAACTTTACCAAATTCATTGATTAGCTCTAGTAGTTTTCTGGTGGCATCTTTAGGATTCTCTGTGTATAGTATCATGTCATCTGCAAACAGTGACAGTTTTACTTCTTCTTTTCCAATTTGTATTCCTTTTATTTCTTTTTCTTCTCTGATTGCCATGGCTAGGATTTCCAAAACTATGTTGAATAATAGTGGTGAGAGTGGACATCCTTGTCTTGTTCCTGATCTTAGAGGAAATGCTTTCAGTTTTTCACCATTGAGAATGATGTTTGCTGTGCGTTTGTCATATATGGCCTTTATTATGTTGAGGTAGGTTCACTCTATTTCCACTTTCTGGACAGTTTTTATCATAAATGGTGTTGAATTTTGTCAAAAGCTTTTTCTGCATCTATTGAGATGATCATATGGGGTTTTTTGTTTGTTTGTTTGTTTGTTTTTTGTGGTACGCAGGCCTCTCACTGCTGTGGCCTCTCCTGTTGCGGAGCACAGGCTCCGGACTTGCAGGCTCAGCGGCCACGGCTCACGGGCCCAGCCGCTCTGTGGCATGTGGGATCCTCCCGGACCGGGGCACAAACCCCTATCCCCTGCATCGGCAGGCAGACTCTCAACCACTGCGCCACCAGGGAAGCCCGATCATATGGTTTTTATTCTTCAATTTGTTAATATGGTGTATCACATTGATTGATTTATGTATATTGAAGAATCCTGCATCCCTGGGATAAATCCCACTTGATCATGGTGTATGATCCTTTTAATGTGTTGTTGAATTCTGTTTGCTAGTATTTTGTTGAGGATTTTTGCGTCTATATTAATTAGTGATATTGGTCTGTAATTTTCTTTTTTTGTAGTATCTTTGTCTGGTTTTGGTATCAGGGTGATGGTGACCTCATAGGATGAGTGTGGGAGTGTTCCTTCCTCTGCAATATTTTGGAAGAGTTTGAGAAGGATGGGTGTTGGCTCTTCTCTAAATGTTTTCTAGAATTCACCTGTGAACCCATCTGGTCCTGGACTTTTGTTTGTTGAAGTTTTTTTTTTTTTTTTTTTGTGGTATGCAGGCCTCTCACTGTTGTGGCCTCTCCCGTCACGGAGCACAGGCTCCGGACACGCAGGCTCAGCGGCCATGGCTAGGGCCCAGCTGCTCCGCGGCATGTGGGCTCTTCCTGGACTGGGGCACGAACCTGTGTCCCCTGCATTGGCAGGCAGACTCTCAACCACTGTGCCACCAGGGAAGCCCTGTTAGAAGATTTTTAATCACAGTTTCAATTTCATTACTTGTGACTGGTCTGTTCATATTTTCTGTTTCTTCCTGGTTCAGTCTTGGAAGGTTATACTTTTCTAAGAATTTGTCCATTTCTTCCAGGTTGTCCATTCTATTGGCAAAGAGTTGCTTGTAGTAGTCTCTTAGGATGCTTTGTATTTCTGCGGTGTCTGTTGTAACTTCTCCTTTTTCATTTCTAATCTTATTGATTTGAGTCCTCTCGCTGTTTTTCTTGATGAGTCTGGCTAATGATTTGTCAATTTTGTTTATCTTCTCAAAGAACCAGCTTTTAGTTTTATTGATCTTTGCTAATGTTTTCTTTGTTTCTATTTCATGTATTTCTGCTCTGATCTTTATGATTTATTTCCTTCTACTAACTTTGGGTTTTGTTTGTTCTTCTTTCTCTAGATCCTTTAGGTGTAAGGTTAGATTAATTATTTGAGATTTTTCTTGTTTCTTGAGGTAGGCTTGTATAGCTATAAACTTCCCTCTTAGAACTGCTTTTGCTTCATCCCATAGGTTTGGGATTGTTGTGTTTTCATTGTCATTTGTCTCTAGGTATTTTTTGATTTCCTCTTTGATTTCTTCAGTGATCTCTTGGTTATTTAGTACCGTATTGTTTAGCCTCCATGTGTTTGTGTTTTTTACGTTTTTTTCCCCTGTAATTCATTTCTAATCTCATAGCATCGTGGTCAGAGAAGATGCTTGATATGATTTCAATTTTCTTAAATTGGCTGAGGCTTGATTTGTGACCCAAGATGTGATCTATCCTGGAGAATGTTCTGTGTGCACTTGAGAAGAAAGTGTAATCTGCTGTTTTTGGATGGCATGTCCTATAAATATCAAGTAGATCTATCTGGTCTATTGTGACATTTAAAGCTTCTGTTTCCTTATTTATTTTTATTTTGGATGATCTGTCCATTGGTGTAAGTGAGGTGTTATAGTCCCCCATTCTTATTGTATTACTGTCGATTTCCTCTTTTATAGCTGTTAGCAGTTGCCTTATGTTTAGAGGTGCTTCTATGTTGGGTGCATATATATTTATGATTGTTATATCTTCTTCTTGGATTGATCTCTTGACCATTATGTAGTGTCCTTCCTTGTCCCTTGTAACATTCTTTATTTTAAAGTATATATTATCTGATATGAGTATTGCTACTCCAGCTTTCTTTTGATTTCCATTTGCATGGAATATCTTTTTCTATCCCCTCACTTTCAGTCTGTATGTGTCCCTAGGTCTGAAATGGGTCTCTTGTAGATGGCATATAGATGAGTTTTATTTTTGTACCCATTCAGCAAGCCTTTGTCTTTTGGTTGGAGCATTTAATCCATTCATGTTTAAAGTACTTATTGATATGTATGTTCCTGTGACCATTTTCTTAATTGTTTTGGGTTTGTTTTTGTAAGTCCTTTTCTTCTTTTGTGTTTCCCACTTAGAGAAGTTCCTTTAGCATTTGTTGTAGAGCTGGTTTGGTGGTGCTGAATTCTCTTAGCTTTTGCTTGTCTGTAAAGCTTTTGATTTCTCCATCGTGGAATCTGAATGAGATCCTTGTTGGGTGGAGTAATCTCGGTTGTAGGTTCTTCCCTTTCATCACTTTAAATATATCATGCCACTTCCTTATGGCTTGTAAAGTTTCTGCTGAGAAATCATCTGTTAACCTTATGGAAGTTCCCTTGTATGTTATTTGTTGTTTTTCCCTTGCTGCTTTCAGTAATTTTTCTTTGCCTTTAATTTTTGCCAGTTTGATTACTGTGTGTCTCGGCATGTTTCTCTTTGGGTTTATTCTGTGTGGGACTCTCTGTGCTTCCTGGACTTGGGTGGCTATTTCCTTTCCCATGTTAGGGAAGTTTTTGACTATAATCTCCAAATATTTTCTCGGGTCCTTTCTCTCTCTCTTCTCCTTCTGGGACCCCTATAATGCAAATGTTGTTGCGTTTAATGTTGTCCCAGAGGTCTCTTAGGCTGTCTTCATTTCTTTTAATTCTTTTTTCTTTATTCTGTTCTGCAGCAGTGAATTCCACCATTCTGTCTTTCAGGTCACTGATCCATTCTTCTTCCTCAGTTATTCTGCTATTGATTCCTTCTAGTGTAGTTCTCATTTCAGTTATTGTATTGTTCATCTCTCTTTGTTTGTTCTTTAATTCTTCTAGGTGTTTGTTCTTTAATTCTCCTAGGTCTTTGTTAAACCTTTCTTACATCTTCTTGATCTTTGCCTCCATTCTTTTTCTGAGGTCCTGGATCATCTTCACTATCATTATTCTGAATTCTTTTTCTGGAAGGTTGCCTATCTGCACTTCATTTAGTTGTTTTTCTGGGGTTTTATCTTGTTCCTTCATCTGGTACATAACCCTCTGCCTTTTCATCTTGTCTGTCTTTCTGTGAATGTGGTTTTTGTTCCACAGGCTGCAGGATTGTAGCTCTTCTTGCTTCTGCTGTCTACCATCTGGTGGATGAGGCTACCTAAGAGGCTTGTGCAAGTTTCCTGATGGGAGGGACTGGTGGTAGGTAGAGCTGACTATTGCTCTGGTGGGCAGAGCTCAGTAAAACTGAGCTCAGTCAACTGCTTGACTGATGATGGGTGGGGCTGGGTTCCCTCCCTGTTGGTTGTTTGGCCTGAGGCAAACCAACACTGGAGCCTACCTGGGCTCTTTGGTGGGGCTAATGGCAGACTCTGGGAGAGCTCACACCAAGGAGTACTTCCCAGAACTTCTGCTGCCAATGTCCTTGTCCTTGTGGTGAGCCACAGCTGCCCCCAGCCTCTGCAGGAGACCCTCCAACACTAGCATGTAGGTCTGATTCAGTCTCCTATGGGGTCACTGCTCCTTCCCCTGGGTCTCGATGCGCACACTACTTTGTGTGTGCCCTCCAAGAGTGGAGTCTCTGTTTCCCACAGTCCTATCGAAGTCCTGCAGTCAAATCCCGCTAGCCTTCAAAGTCTGATTCTCTAGAAATTCCTCCTCCCTTTGCTGGACCCCCAGGTTGGGAAGCCTGATGTGGCGCTCAGAACCTTCACTCCAGTGGGTGGACTTTTGTGGTATAAGTGTTCTTCAGTTTCTGAGTCACCCACCCAGCAGTTACAGGATTTGATTTTATTGTGATTGCACCCCTTGTGCCCGTCTCATTGTGGCTTCTTCTTTGTCCTTGGATGTGGGGTATCTTTTTGCTGAGTTCCAGTGTCTTCATGTCGATGATTGTTCAGCAGTTAGTTGTTATTCTGGTGCTCTCGCAAGAGGAAGTGATTGCACATCCTTCTACTCCACCATCTTGACCCAGTCTGTCTGGATTGGGTTGTTTGTTTTTTTAATATTGGGCTGCATGAGCTGCTTATAAATTTTGGAGATTAATCCCTTGTCAGTTGCTTCATTTGCAAATATTTTCTCCCATTCTGAGGGTTGTCTTTTTGTCTTGCTTATGGTTTCCTTTGCTGTGCAAAAGCTTTAAGTTTCATTAGGTCCCATTTGTTTATTTTTGTTTTTATTTCCATTACTCTAGGAGGTGTGTCACAAAGGATCTTGCTGTGATTTATGTCAAGGAGTATTCTGCCTGTGTTTTCCTCTAAGAGTTTGATAGTGTCTGGCCTTACATTTAGGTCTTTAATCCATTTTGAGTTTATTTTTGTGTATGGTGTTAGGGAGTGTTCTAATTTCATTCTTTTAAATGTAGTTGTCCAGTTTTCCCAGCACCCCTTATTGAAGAGGCTGTCTTTTCTCCATTGTATATTCTTGCCTTCTATATCAAAGATAAGGTAACCATAGGTGCGTGGGTTTATCTCTGGGCTTTCTATCCTGTTCCATTGATCTATATTTCTGTTTTTATGCCAGTACCATACTGTCTTGATTACTGTAGCTTTGTAGTATAGTCTGAAGTCAGGAAGTCTGATTCCTCCAGCTCCGTTTTCCTTTTTCAAGATTGCTTTGGCTATTCGGGGTCTTGTGTGTTTCCATACAAATTGTGAAATTTTTTGTTCTAGTTCTGTGAAAAATGCCATTGGTAGTTTGATAGGGATTGCATTGAATCTGTATATTGCAGTAAAGCTATTTATTAAAAGCAAGAGAATGATGAACACAAAATGAGGACAGTGGAGTGAAGAGAGTGCAGCAGCAAAGGATAAGTGGGAGCATTGCAGGTGACATTTTTCCTTAAGCTTAGTATGCGATTTGTTTTATTATTTTTTAAATTGTGCTTACATGTTATATATATATTCTTGTATGAGTGAACTTTTTGCAAAAAAAAATTTAAAAATCCTCTCTTTTAAGAACAAGACCTGGGTCTTTTAAAGGGCAATCAGACCACTATCAGAAGGTATTTTCTATGTAGCTGAAATTCATACTAGCTGAGCTGCAGGTACAACAAGAACAGGGGACACTAACACGGGGGGCTTTCCCCATTCCAGGTTTTACTGCACAAATGCTGCCAACAAAATATAGCGAAGAACAAACTGAGGGGCTGAAATTCTGCATGACAATGAATTAGAACTTACTGCTATACCCTAGTAGCCCATCTGTGAAATTTGCACAGTGTTTCACAATTTATAAAAACTTTGATATAAGTAAACTCTGTCAGTTCCCATAATGCCCCGAGAGGTAGCCAGAGAAGGTTATTTTTATGCCTGTTGTGAAGAGAAAGAAACCATGTCACAGAGAGGTAACGTGACTTGCCTGAAGACACACAGCCAGGATTGTGTCTAAGAACTCCTGGTCAAGTGCTCCTCTTACCTCAGCTACTGCCTCTCTGTTGAGTGTGGTAGACAGAGATTCTGCCCCAAGTCCTGCACCACACCTCCCTCCCACCACATCTTTCCTGGGAATGGGTCAGCCTGCCCTGGGCCCTGCCCCCTTGCACCCCCCTTCCAAGACTACTCTCTTCTCTGGTCCTGAGTTATAGTCCCCTGTGTCCCAGTCGTTAGGAGTCTTCTATTTCTTCTTCTCTAAGGAATTGTTCCAGACACTCATTTTCCTTGTCTTTGTTACAGCCCCTCTACATGGATTTCTATCTCCCGCCTACTACAGTTGACCCTCAGTATCTGCAGGGGATTGGTTCTAGAACCACCATTCCCCCACCACCAGAATACCAAAATCTGCGGATCCTCAAGTCCCTCATATAAAATTGAAAAGTACAGTCAGCCCTCTGTATTGGCAGATGCGGGACCCACAGTGGCAGAGTGCTGACTACAATATGTCACCAGTTTGTTGACACCTGTCCAGGCTCGAACATCTGTGGGATGGCACTCTGGGAACACAGATCCTACAGATGGCCCTATAGGATGCAGTTGTTCTCAATGGGAAACATAAATGAGTAGTTTGAAAAAGCTCCCAGGTGATTCTGATTGGCCGTTCCATTCCTCATTGAGAATCAGTGAGACAGTGACATCTTCGCTTTGGGAGCTGGTCGAGTTAGTTACTTAACCTCTCTGAGCCTCCTTTCCAAATCTGTTACTCCATAGGTGTTTTTAAGAAATTAAATGAGGTAGTGCCTACTACAGGGTATGTGTTAATCAAATGTTATTTCCCGTCATCTAATCATCCCAGAAAAAAGTAGTGAGATATTAAACCGAAAAGCCTTACCGACAGAGTCAGAATAGCTCACCCCCACAGAGGTCCCATTTCTAACATTTGCTGTCTTCTTTCAGAAGAAGGACTTGTGCTCTGGAAAAGTATTTTAGCTACTGCTTAGAACCCTGCATGGTGCAATACTTTGAGTTCCCAGAGAGGAAAGGCCCAGAGTTCTTGTTGGAAGCTATGTAGAAAAAGGAAACCAACTCCCAGCACAGAAAGCATTCCCAGAGCTGTGCTCCAGAAATCATCCAGGCTGGGAGGTGGCCAATCTCCATGCAGGGGGTAGGGGCAGGGGCAGGAAGGAGGGAATCACAGGTTCATTTATATTCACATTCAGGGCACAGGAAAGATGCAAGGGAAAGTCAGTAGCTGGGGGTCTAGTTTGCCGTGTGAGTTTAGGCAAGTCACTTCACTTCTCTGGGCCAGGGGTTTGGACCATGGACTCTTCCAACCTCAAGGACACTCTGTATTTCTTTAGAGTCACTAGGAAACAGATTAACTCTCCAGTCACATAATTTTCATTTGCATTATTGTAACCTAGGCTGATGTCCAACTCTTTTTCGTAAACAGTGGGAAATTGTCATTTCCACTACCGAGTCAAGCACAGCCAAGGGTTACAGAATCCCTTTTCTCACTTGAATCTCTGGGCAGCAGAAGAGACTTGCACTTTAGATTCTGAAACAGCTGAGCTTTCTTAGGAAGATTCCATTAGGAGTTATTAAAACAGTAAGTACCTTTCTCACATCCTGGGCTGCAATACTGCAATCTTCTATTGCTGTTCTCTAGGAAAAGACATCAAACAAGATACTCATTCAAAATTTTAACCACGATATGAACAGACATTTCACATGAGCAATTATAAATAGTCACGTGCAAAAAAGAACCTGCCTACTGGTATCCAGAGAAATGCAGATTAAAGGAAATTTGGGACCCCATTTAAAAATGTAATTCTCAAAAATGTGTAAAAGCAACAATATCCAATGTACCTGATGTTGCAGCAAAAGTGACTCACGGATATAATATTGGTGGCATTGTATTGTAAATTAGTAACAGCTTTTTTGGGAAGCAATATGGCAACACATAGGATGAACCATATTCATGATCATTAAGAAGGAATGCAATAAAAATCTGCATGAAGAAGTTAACATCAGCAATATCTATTATAGCAAGAAAAGAAAGAAAAAAAATTAGGAGTCTAAGCTTAGGGGACTTGCTACATAGATTATGATACAGGCACACACTTGTCTCTTATAGAGCTATAAGGATAATTATGAAGATTAAGTAGCAACATAGAGAAGTGTTTATTGGGAGTGAAATGTATCCAACTTCAGAATACCAGGTGTTATGATTATAGCTCTGTAAAAATGTGCACACAAGTGTACAAGGGCTGGAAGGTGTTGAAATAAAAATAGCTACAGTGTTTGGAAGGTGAAATACTATGTTTTAAGTTTTTCAGCTTAGATGTCATTTTGTCTTCCATTAAACAAAGAGAAGAAAGTATATCAGTTACAAAAGAATCTTATTCCTAAACTTCCCCACTAGACAAGGAGAGCAGGGACCCTGCCTGTCTTGTTCAAGGTTGTTTATCAGAGCGCATGTCTGGCACGTGGTAGGTGCTCTGTAAATATTTGTGGGCTGATTGACCACTGCTGTCAGCCTTTCTAAAGAGGGTTTAATAAACCACTGATAAAGGCCTCCTGCTTTTGCCAAGATGCCTTTACCAGCACCTTCACAGTCTCCAAAAGCAAAAACAGCTTCCTTTACAGGCAGCTTTTCAAAACCCTGCATCATCTCTCCCCCAGAGTTGCACTGGCAGAAGGAGGACGTCACTTTAAAGCCAGCACCGACACCAGGGCCAGTCTAGGTGGGAAGAACCTTCCTTTTCCTTGGCAGCTTCACCCTTGGGGCAGATCCTCACAGGAACACAAGGGGGAGCAGCTTGATTCCCCAAAGTCATCTGGACACTAACTCTTTACACCAGGAGGTGGCAGCCTACGCGCTTCCTTACGGCGAAGGGCCCTTTGACAGTTCATCTTTCAGAGGCCGCCCACGGTGAGGGTGTGACAGGGGTGGCCAGGCCTCAGGCCAAAGTCAGGAACAGATGGAGGCAATCAGTGCCTGCTGTGCCTGGTGCTGTGAGAGATGGCATCTCCCCCATTTTACGCTTGGGGAAACCAAGGTCCAGACAAGCTAAGAGACTGCCAAGTCCCCAACCCCTAGTAGAGTAACATTGCCCAGAGCTGAGTCCAGCTCTCCTTACTCCAGTGCCCACCCTCTTTCCATTACACCATGTGCCTTCCGGTTCCCTGGCAACAGTAGTCTGTGAAAAAGTAGGCAAGGATGTTTCTAAACCTTTGGTTAAATGCTGTTTATTCATTCATTCATTTATTGTTGTTGTTGAAAGTCTGCTTATTTCCCAATTTTAATTCTAATCAATTGCAAGAACTTCTTAACCAGAAATATAGTTCCTGCACTAAGGAAGGGAATTTCTGCATAATGATGCCTAATGATTATTAATTTCCACCATTTATACTTGTCAGGAGTAACCAACAAATAGGCCTTCATTTTTTGAAGTTTTGTGAACAAGTCTACAGTGCAATTTCTGCTAAGTTAAATGCTTTTTGTTTACTTATTTTTAAATTTATTTATTTATTTTTGGCTGCGTTGGGTCTTCGTTGCTGCACACGGGCTTTCTCTAGTTGCAGCAAGTGGAGGCTACTCTTCGTTGCGGTGCGCGGGCTTCTCATTTTGGTGGCTTCTCTTGTTGCAGAGCACGGGCTCTAGGCACGCAGGCTTCAGTAGTTGTGACACGTGGGCTTCAGTATTTATGGCACACGAGCTCAGTAGTTGTGGCGCACGGGCTTAATTGCTCCACGGCATGTGGGATATTCCCGGACCAGGGCTCGAACCCGTGTCTCCTTCATTGGCAGGCGGATTCTTAACCACTGTGCCACCAGGGAAGTCCCTTAAATGCTTTTCAAATCACCATGCAAATTATCAAATTGATCCTACCCTTTGACCTTGAAATACCACTTTGGGAAATGTGTTCCAAGGAAACAAAAATATGCGATATATATTTATAAATATATACATTTTATGTATTGTGAAATATAAAAAAATAAAAGGTGCATACAGAGATGTTTAAGTATGAGCTTCATATTGCATTAAAACTGGAAGTGGCCCAAATGCCTGACCACGGGCAGAAGCTGGGAGGATCTTGCTATAGTCATTACACTGACACTGAGAATGGTCATTGTGAACATTGGAGCCGATGTCCAGCACATCACATGGGCACTATCATACTGGACATTAAAATAGCAAAAACAATAAAAGCAAAAATAAACAAGTGGGACTGTATCGATCTAAAATGCTTCTTCACAGCAAAGGAAACAATCAACAAAATGAAAAGGCAACCTACTGAATGGCGGACAATATTTGCAAATCACATATCTGATAAGGGGTTAGTATCCAGAATATTTAAAGAACTCATACAACTTAATAGACAAATGCAAACAATCTGATTTTAAAATGGGCAGATATGAGTAGACATTTTTCCAAAGAAGACATACGGGTGGCCAATGGAAAGATGCTTCACATCACTAATCACTGGGGAAATGAAAATCAAAATCAAAATGAGATATCACCTCACACCTATCAGAATGGCTGTTATTAAAAAGATAAGAAATAAGTATTGGTGAGGTTGTGGAAAAAAGGGAGCTCTTGTGGACTGTTGGTGGGAATGTAAATTGATGTAGCCTCTACGGAGAACAGTATGGAGGTTCCTTAAAAAACTAAAAATAGAACTACTATATGATCCATCAATTTCACTTCGGGGTATATATCCAAAGAAAATGAAAACACCAAGTTGAAAAGATATTTACACCTCTATGTTTATTGCATTACTTATAGTAGTCAGGACATGGAAGTAATCCAAATATCTATTGATGGATGAATGAATAAAGAAGATGCAGTATATATATATAAAATGGACGGTCATTCAGCCATAGAAAATGAAATCTTGGCATTTAGGACAACATGGATGTAGGACAACATGGATGGACCTTGAGGACATTATGCTAAGTGAAATAAATCAGACAAAGACAAATACCACGTGATCTCATATGTGGAATCTAAAGAACAAAAGCAAAAAACCCAAGCTCATGGACACAGAGAACAGATTGGTGGTTGCCAGAGGTGGGAGTTGGGGGCGGTGGGCAAAATGAGTGCAGGAGGTCAAAAGGTACAAACTTCCAGCTATAAAATAAGTCACCAGGATGTAACACACGGCATGGTGACCGTAGTTGCTAACATTGTCTTGCATACTTGAAAGTTGCTAAGAGAGTAGATATTAAAAGTTCTCATCACAAGACCAAAAAAAAAAAAAAAGATAAAACTAGTAACTAAGTAAGATAACACATGTTAACTATTCTTATCGTGGTGATCATTTCACAATGTATACAAATATCGAATCATTATGTTGTACACATAAAACTAATGTTATAGATCGATTATACCTCAATAAAAATAAATTTTAAAAAATTCTTAAATAATTCCATATCAGTTGGCAAATAGTAGGGACTGAGTGTCCCCCCAGCCTCCCTGACCCCTCCACTAGGGTCTTCCTAGATCTCCCCATCCATCAACTAAATGTGATTGCCTGGTCCAGAAGGACCCTCCAGGACCCTACACTGTGCAGTGGTCAGTACACATCCTAGAACCAGTTATTAAATATTTTTAAACCTCCCCTGGCTAAGATTCTGTACCTTTACAAAAAGGGACCTTATTTTGGAATGAGACAAGAGATACAGGGATAGATAAAGAGAGAGAGACATTATATGACTTAGTAAGGAAAATGAAGTAGAACTTGATATAATGAATACAGTTGGCCCTCCCTGTCTGTGGGTTCCAAAGTCAATTCATTTTATGTAAGAGACTTGAGCATCCTCGAATTTTGATATCCATGGGGATCCTGGAACCAATAACCTGTGGATCATGAGGGAGGATTCTATAAGGAATAGCAATGACACAAACTTGTATTTGCATAAACAAGACAAGAGTCTGTAAATATTCTGTAAACGAGGGAAACACCCTTTCCCCCTCTTTGCTTCTTTAAAGAAAATTGCAATTTTTTTCACTCTCCTCCTACTCTTCTGACAATGAAGTAGTTTGGGGAAGGCTGAACCTGGAGGTGATCTGGATGGTAGCAGAGCAAATCTAGATTCCCTGAGTCAGGCATGGCAGCTTATTCCTCTGGCCAAGGGGTGGATTTGCATCAGCTGGCGTTGTAGTTCTGGCCGGGGAGGTGGAAGGGAAGTTGGCTGGGAAGATTATAGCAAGGCTTTCTTTTCCCATCTAAAGCGACCATGACAGGAACATCCCCTTTGTTTCCTTTGAGGATATCTTGCTTAAAACTAAAGGCAAGGGCTTCCCTTGTGGCTCAGTGGTTGAGAATCTGCCTGTCAATGCATGGGACACGGGTTCGAGCCCTGGTCTGGGAAGATCCCACATGCCGCGGAGCAACTGGGCCCGTGAGCCACGACTGCTGAGCCTGCGCGTCTGGAACCTGTGCTCCGCAACAAGAGAGGCCGCGACAGTGAGAGGCCCGCGCACCGCGATGAAGAGTGACCCCCACTTGCCACAGCTGGAGAAAGCCCTCGCACAGAAACGAAGACCCAACACAGCCATAAATAAATAAATAAATAAATAAATTTATTTTTAAAAAAAACTAAAGGCAAACATCTTGCATCCCCAAAGGGAAAGCTAAGGGAATTTCAGAGAATAAAAATCTTAGCCATGACATCTTTGAACTGCTAAATGAATCAACCCTGGAGCTGCTCTACTACTAGCCTTCTTGTTGTTATTCAAGCACTTTAGCTGGGTTTGCTGGTATTTGCAGAGTCCCACTAGAATGTAGGCTATTTGTTTACTACTATATCTGTATGATCTATGAAACTGCCTGGTACATAGCAGACCCACCATAAGTATTTGTTGAAGGGATAATTGAATAAAATGCATCCTCATTGATGTAGGAGGGTATTCAGTTTTCCAGTGGTCTTGGTGTTAGATTTTTCTGTTTAAGTTTAAAAAAAATCCAGTCATGTTGTTGACCATCTATTGTCTCCAGTGCCTAAATGTTATGGGAAGAGGAAGACCTGGATTTGAATCTGGATCTGCTGCTTACCAGTCAAGTGTCCTCGGCAAATTCTTCATCTTCTCTGAGCACAACTGTAAAATGAGCACAATAACTACTAAATTATAGGGTTGCTGCGAGGCTTAGATGAGAAGTGGTCACAGAGAAGGGCACATGGGAGGGGATCAGTTGGTGTGTGCTTCTCACTTCCCTATATCTCCATATCCTCACGTGCCAGATGCCAGGAAGGCTGAGTTCCTCCTTGACCTTGAGAAGGGCCTCATGGGCCAGGGGAGGAGTCAGACATATCAACAAATCAACCAACTGACCGATGTTAACATCGCCAGAAATGGGACAAAGTGACATCATACAGCTCCTGATATGATACCCTGAGATGAACCCAGCATCACCTCTGGCTACCCTGGCCAAGTCTGTACAGCATGAACCCAACGTAAGGAGATATCAGACAAACCTAAAATGAGGTACTTTCCACAAAATAACTGGCCTAGATACTTCAAAAATGTCAATTGTCATGAAAGACCAAAAAAAAGAACAGGGAACTGTTGTAGATTAAAGAATACTAAAGAGACATAACAACTAAATGCAATGATGATCTGGGAATTTTCTTTACTATTAAGGACATTATTGGGATAATTTGTGAAATCTGAATAAGATCTGTATATTAGATAATAATTAGTATCAAAGTTAATTTCCTAACTTTGATAATTATTCTCTAATTACGGAAGAGAATTTCCTTGGTTTTAGAAAACATACACATTGAAGCAGTAGAGGGGTATAATGTCTGAAAATAACTCATAAACTGTTCAGAAAAAAATAAAATTATACACCCGGGGGGGATAGAGAGAGAGAATGAGGAGAAGATTAAAGCAAATATGGGAAAATATTAATATTTAGGGAATCTGGGTGAAAGATGTACAAGAATTCTTTGTCCTATGCTTGCAACTT
The DNA here is from genome assembly GCF_964341445.2 of Mesoplodon mirus. Lineage (NCBI taxonomy): Eukaryota > Metazoa > Chordata > Mammalia > Artiodactyla > Ziphiidae > Mesoplodon > Mesoplodon mirus. The sequence goes on from NC_138979.1 coordinate 53,832,871, forward strand.
TGCTTTAAGTTTGAAACTATGTCCAAAAAAAAAAATTTTTTTTAAATTTAAAGCAATACTAGAGCCATGTCCTGAAGGACACTAGGAATTTCTGGGTTGGAAAAGGAGACTTCCAGGCTAAGTAAAGACTTAGGAAAGTATTCAGGAAGCCGCTAGGTGCTGGCGGGTCCATTTCATAGAAAGCTGCATTTAAACAGGTTCTGGAAAGATGTGTCAGAGTCCTCCAAGCAGACAACAGGAGGAAAGGCCTTTCAGTCAGTGGCCAGACGTATGAGAGAGCAGGGCACTAGCAGGCAGAAGTTAGGTGTGGCTGAGGGCAGTAAAGCTGGACATTCAGATTGGGGACAAATTGCAAAGGATGAATGCCCTGCCAAGGCGTTGGGGACTTTATTCTGCAAGCAGGGAGTGGAAGATAAGATCTATGTTGGAGACAGAGGGGAGGATAAATGGAGAAGAGCAGGACGGCAGCCAGGCCACAGGTGACTTGTGCAGTGTCTGGGGAGTGAAAGAAGATGCCAAAGGCCCAAATGATAGCCCTTTGGCCAAAACGAGAAGGGCGATATGTACATTCCCCCCACCCCCCAACCCATGGGGAAGCAAACTGGCACACCAGTTTTGGGGCTCTGATTCCTGTATGCTCTGCATTGCAGAGGCCACAGGACATTTGACTCTCTAGCATGGGCAAGCCCCCAGCAGGCTTACTGGGTGGACCAGACACTGACACGTACAGCAGGGGATGGAGGGCCACTAGCCATCTCATAGTGAAAGGCCTTTGCTAAATTCAGAAAACCACCTCCATTGCCTGTCCTGGCCAGCATGGTCTCTTTCCGTCCCTTCAGTGCCTGATTTCCTAAGATTCCAGTGGGCTACCCAAGTGATTGTTATGGCCGGTTCTGCCATGTTTCCACCCCAGGAGGCTAAAGGCCTGGCCACAAATTTGGTTCCTTTTATTGCACAACAGTTGGGCATTTTCAAATCAAATTGAGCCAATCCATTCATTCAACATTCAACAGATATTTGCCGGGTGCTACTGTGTGCTTAAGGGACTTATCTAAGTGGAAAGGGGAAGTGGGTAGGGCGGGAACATGGCTGGGTTATATTGTAACGAGAGTGGTTTTTCCCCTTGGTGTTTCATTTGGTATATCCGAATTAGATATTTGTTTCTCGTCAGATTTGAGAGGAATTGTTATCTTTAAGTCACTCCTAGCTTAATGAGGATGCAGCCCAGCAACAAGTGGCACCAAGGGGCATTCTGAGCAGCATAGTAAACACTCACGGAGCAAGATGATCCCTGTGTGGCCTGATGATGGTCCTTAATGCATGTCCACTTCTTCCTCATGCCAGGGCCTCTTCATAGTCAGGGTGGTTCTGATGACAGTGATGATGATGGTGGTGAGCACCTCCTATGTGCCAGGCACTCTGCTAAATGCTTTCTGCACGTTCTCTCCAAACCTAACCGCTTAATCCTGAGAGGTAGATATTTTATGCTTGAGGAAACTGGTTCAGAGAGATTGATGCATCTGTCCAAGGCCACACAGCCACTTAGGGGCAGAGTCTGGATCTGAACTCAGACCTTCTTGTCTCTAAAGTTTAGGACCATTCCAGTGTTGCGCCACTTCCCACCGCTTGGAAATGGGAAGGGAGTTTCAGGTAAGTGACTAAAAGCATCCCCCAAGGCGTCGGTTCTCACACCTTAGCAAGAATCAGCAACACCCAGAGGGCTTATTAGAACACAGATGGCTGAGTCCGTGTTGAGGTGTCTGAGGTGGGGCCTGCTGATTTGTATCGCTAACAAACCCAGGTGATGCCCACGCCGCTGGTGCTGGGATCGCTCTCAGGACCACTGCCCCGAGGGAGAGCGGCGAGTTGACGCTACTGGCCCCCCACCCCTCCCCCACCCCTCTGTTCAGTTCGGCGCCTGCAGAATCGTGCCATTTCCCCTGTCTGAAGAGGAGGCCGAGGCTAGTGCTGCCTCCCTTCTGCTGTCACCCTGGGAGCCTGTGTCGGGCGGCAGGAGCGCAGAGCGTCCCTGGCTGAGCCCTCTGGTCCCAGCTGCGCACAGACTCATTGGCTCTCGGGTCACTGCCCTCTCTCTCTGAGCCCCACCGTCGTTCCCAGGCTTGCCGCGCTTTCGCTCACTTGTTGATTCTCTGCGAACCGACCCTGCGCTCCTCTCCTTGGTCAGGTGTGGTGTGTGAGCTCTGATCTCCTACAGCACCCTCTCCTGAGCTGCAGGGAATGTGGGACGCAGAGATTGTCTCTGTCACCTGAGATCCTTGTTCCTCTGGGAAGATAAACTTTCCAGCAGCTTGGTAAACTTCCCAAGTTATAGTTTAACATGGGAACATGTGTTTCAAAGGCTCATGGACTTTTAGACTTGGAAAAGCCTTAGCTGAAAGGAGGAAAGGAAGGAAATGAACACTTACTGAGAATCTGCCATGTGTCAGCACAAGGCCAGAGGCTTAGTGTGTGTCACAGTATCTACTCTTCACAGTGATCCTATGAGTTCTGGGTGTGTGTGTGTGTGTGTGTGTGTGTTTTAATCTCCATGAACAGTAGAGAAAACTGAGATTCTAAGAAGTCCAGCAGCTGGTCCTGATCACACAGCTAGTTAGCAGCTGAGCCAGGATGTGACCCCAGGTCTGCCCTGCTCTTTCCACCCCCACTGACCCGTCAGTTCACATCATTGGTGTTCTCTCTAACTCTGAGATAAATTTACTGGGCTTTGGGCTTCCCTGGTGGCGCAGTGGTTGAGAGTCCGCCTGCCGATGCAGGCGACACGGGTTCATGCCCCGGTCCGGGAAGATCCCACATGCCGTGGAGCGGCTGGGCCCGTGAGCCATGGCCACTGAGCCTGCGCATCCGGAGCCTGTGCTCTGCAATGGGAGAGGCCACAGCAGTGAGAGGCCCGCGTACCGCCAAAAAAAAAAAAAAAAAAATTTACTGGGCTTTGAGCCACACATGAGGCCCAAAGGCTGGCCTTCTAAGACAAACCCTGGGTCAGTCATGCAGTGGTCAGTGCTGGGGATGCTGCCAGGGGGTGGCAGGAGGAGGTGAGGAGAGAGGCCACGATCAAGTGCTGGGTGAGCAGGGGGAAGCTGCCAGGAGTCTGGAGGAGTTGGTAGCAACTCTTCGCCTGGGAGCAGGCAAAGGCAAACAGGACTGCAGGAGTCTCCAAAGAAGAAGCAGCAGCCAGACCCTCAGCTCAGGCCAAGCTAATTGCTGTGCTGCTCTGAAGAGCCAGGTGCCAGCCTTCCTGGCCAGGCTGTGGGCCTGTGTAAAGGCAGCTTCTGCCCGGCACATCAGTCCAGTGCCTACTTTTGTGCCCAGCATGGTGAGGTATTGAGGCTACACTTTAAAAAAAAAATAAATAAAGCATCCTTGTCATCAGAGAGCTCACAGTTTGGGAATAGGTGCAAACAACTAATAAGACCCAGCCAGATAAATATGGTTTTTAATATGGTGCTTTGTAGCTTAGAACACCTGTCCGCATACACATATGATGTCCAGGGACCCTCACAGGGACACTGCCGCAGGGGAGAGAGGAAGGGCGCTATGCTAATCGTTCGGCCCTTCCACATTCGATGCTTCATGGACCCTTGGCACACCCCATGGGGCCCACAGAAGAGGGAGTCCTGACTGCCCCTTGGTGCGTGGGTGAGGCTCCCCAGAAGGATAGTATTCAGCTGGGCTTGGAGAGATACATAGGAGTTCTTTATGCAGAAAAGACAAAGAGGGGGTTACTGCACTGCCATTTCTTATACTATGATTTTGGTGTTGCAGGCACTTTTAGACTTAGCTGCCAGGAGCAGGGCTTGAGATGGGCCTCTCAGCCTCTTCCATTCCGATCTGAAAAGCCCGAACTCTTTTATCTGTCTTCCTGTGTCAGCTCCCTTCAGAAGAGCCAGAAGGTCTACGGTGCTGGCCAGTAAGCATCTCAGAGGCTGGTGGGTGTGCTTTCAGCTGACGAGGGCTGGCTTGGGAACAAAAGTTAAGACTGACTCTTCTCTCTCTCTCTCTGCCATCCATTTTTCTACAATGACTGTCTTCCTAGAGTCTGTCATGTAATGACTGTGACAGGACCAGGGACAAATGAGGGAGGAGCCATCAACCATGCCTGTCATCTGTCCTTTTTAAGTCCCCGAAAGAAAAACATTAGCTGTGAATCAATGAAAAATCAAGCACAAAGCCAGCGGAGAGGAGATTTAAATGTGTCTCTTAACTAGTGGCGAATGAGAAAACAAGTTCTGGATTGGAATTCGGCAGAGTGGCTTCATCCTAGGTAGCTGGGGGGCCAGGAGCTAGGAGGACACAGGGAAGGACTCTCAAGAGGATGCTGGACATTAGTTGGGTGGTTGGGAGGGGGAGGGGAGAGCCTCAGGCTGCCAAATGGTCACCCAGCTGAGCTAGCACTAAGAAGAGCTTTGGAATGAGGGACAACCAATCCTCCACCTCCAACAGACCTGGCTGCCCTCTCGGGTCCTCCGTGGTGCGGCCGGGCTGAATGCTGCCCAAGGAAACCTCATACAGCGCCTGCAGGGAGACCAGCTCTTCAGTGGGGCACTGACAGAAGCAGGTGGAGAGCCTTGCCCCCCCACTGCCAGCAGCAGCCACATGAGGCCGTGGCCAGGAGCCAGATGGTGATGGCTCGGGCTAGGGGAGTCCCGGCAAAGTTACTGCGAACCAGTTATGCAACCTCCCGCTGTAATCAACCACCGTTTGTCTCCTGCCAAGCCCTCACGCTGCCTAGGCTGGCACAGACACCCTCTGTGTGGAGAAGGAATGACACTGAAATTATAAACTACACCGTGACTGAGATTTTAATAACCAGGTTGAACTGTAAGCCTGGAAAACCTTAAGGGAACCCAAATAAGTTGCTGGCTCTGAGACTATGGAGGGATCTGGGCCAAGAAGGGTTAATGCAGTTATGGGAAGAAAGCTAGTTTCATGTTGGCCCACATAAGGGTGACTATAAAAACTAACCCAGGGCTTCCCTGGTGGCGCAGTGGTTGAGAGTCAGCTTGCCGATGCAGGGGACATGGGTTCGTGCCCCGGTCCGGGAAGATCCCACATGCTGCGGAGCAGCTGGGCCTGTGAGCCATGGCCGCTGAGCCTGCGCGTCCAGAGACTGTGCTCCGCAACGGGAGAGGCCACAACAGTGAGAGGCCCGCGTACCGCAAAAAAAAAAAAAAAAAAAAAAAAAAGATTAGAAAAACTAACCCAGCAGACTCAATCTTCACAACAACTCTTGGGGTTATTTTCTTTTTTGCCTTTTAATTGAGGTGACATGCACATAACATGGAATTAAGTATTATAATTGTGTACACTTCAGCGGCATTTAGTACATTCACAAGATTGTACAGCCATCACCTTTAGCAAGTTCTAAAGCATTTTCATCACTCCTTGGGGTGTTTTTATGCCCTTGTTATGGGTGGAATATTGAGGCCCAGGAAAGTTAAGTGAGTGATCCAAGTTCATCGATGGTAGAAACCAGACTTGAACCCGATCCACTAACTCCCCTGGAAGGAGGGAACATTGTCTTCAGACTTTAGTAACAGCCTCTGAACTGACTTCCTGTCCTTTAGTCTCCCCTGCCTCCAGTTGCCTTAAACATAATTAGTAGATGCATCTCCTACAGCCAGGCTCTGACAGCATCATTCCCCATCTCAGCCTCCCAGTGGGTCCTCATTAGCATCGAAATAAAGTCTGAGCTCCTTTATCCACTGTAAACTTTATGTTGATGCAGTCACCAAGCAACTTGTTTCTTTCCAGCGTGTGGTCCATGGGAAACGCTCTTGCATCCTCACCTGGCAACTCCGGAATTAGAGACTGATCCCAGCACAGTCCCTCTCCTTTATCTTGTCTGTCAGCTGCCAGCCACCCTACATTTGTCCTTTAGGCTCTTAGGCAGGATCTGACACCAACGCTGGCTCCCAAAACTGTAAGAAACACATTATCAGGTTCTCTGAATGTTGCCATTGGAGCCCCCCTCACTTGACTCAAGGGGAAGGACAGGAACCCCCATCTCTCCACCTTCTTATTATTAGCTAAATTATTTTAAATTCAAATGGTGGATGTAATGCAGATATTAAATATGTTGATGCCAATATATACGTGTTAGTTGAAAAGATACTCATGGTGTATTGTGAGATGCCAAAAGGTAAAATCCTATATATGGTGTATAACTCTGTCTCAGAAAAATATCTATCTGTATATAGAGAGAACATATATATGTTTTGAACCCATGCATATATTTGCAGAAGAAAAAGGTCTGAAAAGGTATACTCCAAAATGTTAATGATAGTCCTTTCTGGGTGGTATAATATAGAATGACTCTAATTTTTTCCTTTTGCTTATTATTTGCTAAGTATTTTTTCTGTAAAAACATGGCCTGTAGAAGGAAAAGAATACCAAAGAGGAAAAGGGTTCCTGTAGTGCTTTGTTCACGCACCTCAATGTGGCTTCTGTTACAGCTAATTGTGTATATGCATCTGCTTTCCCCTTACCTTGGGGACATGGATGTCATCTCATTCATTTTGTCTTCTCCATGACATCTCCATGACAAACTCAAGAGTTATTAGCCAGCTAATGAGTGGACTCAGCCCCTTCTCTCTCTAACCCCTCCTGAATGATAGGGCTGGTGTAAGTCTCTGATTTAAGCCCCTCAGGCACCCTCCAGGGGGTTACCCTGATACTTGCAGTCCTGGGTTCCTGAAGTTTCCCCTAGGCAATGGTGCCAATGAGTAAAAGACATACACACAACTACCTCACCTGTTTCCTACCTTCACTAGGCCAAAGTCAGAGGGAGAAACAGCAAGTCTGTAGACCCAGAAATTCTCCTGTGCTTGTGGGTTTCTTCTCAATATGATTGCATTACTGTAAGGCGATGTCTCATTGCCAGGGCGACCAGGAGGGGGATCTGCACAGAGCAGCCTCCACCTCAACCTTAACTCTATATTGTTAAACTCCCACTGGCTTCTGAGCTCACTTCACATTTGTGGTTGCAAGAATGTAAACATTCTTCAGTTCTGCTGGGGTTTTTTCTTCATCTTGCTTTGTCTCTCTTCCTAAGGAATGGCTGACATGTATAGTTTCTCTTGCATTTTACCAACTAACCTTGATATCTTTCACTCTTCTCATACTGTCTTGTGATCAATATTGTTCAGTCAAAAGAGATGAGTATGGGGACTTCCCTGGTGGCGCAGTGGTTAGGAATCCGCCTGCCAGTGCAGGGGACATGGGTTCGATCCCTGGTCCAGGAAGATCCCACGTGCCGTCGAGCAATTAAGCCCGTGTGCCACAACTACTGAGCCCGCGTGCCACAACTACTAAAGCCTGCACGCCTAGAGTCCGTGCTCCACAACAAGAGAAGCCACTGCGATGAGAAGCCCGCACACTGCAACAAAGAGTAGACCCCGCTCGCCGCAGCTAGAGAAAGCCTGCACACAGCAAAGAAGACCCAACGCAGATTAAAAAAAACAACAACAACATAGATGAGTATGTATTTTCAAGGTGTGAACCAGAATGTCAGAATTGGACATTTCCAGTTGAGAGAATGTTGGCGGGAACAGCTTTAACTATGTTTGTTTTTCCCCCTTGATTTGCATTTTTTCCCTTGGTTTTCCTTTTCCAGCTCCATAGCGGCACAAACACACGTTTCTAAACTACACTGTAGGAACAGCTCTCTGTGGCATTGAAACTGAGCGGGACCTTGCAGGGCCCTCCCGGGTACAAAAGCCCCTCCATGTCCCCCGTTTCTTGCTTGTAAGAAAAGGCTTTAGTCTCCTAGGCCTTTCCTGAGTTTCAAAGAGCAGACTCAAGCAGTTACTAATTAGGGAAGAGAGGGAATGCAGAAAGAAAAGAAATGCAGTTAAGCAAGAAAAGTAATGATAATAGTTCAGCAATAAAAGAGTCCTAGTTTCTCCTCAAGGGCTATACATAATCTGATACACATCTTTGAGTTGTTCTGTAGGAACTAAGACACCCCTCACCCCAACCCACGTGGGCTACACACTGAGCACAAGCATGTAGACCCCAGACTGGTTAGAACCAAAAGGCTGATGATTGAGATTCCTGAAATATAACCCTGTTACCTTCTCACCACCAACCAATCAGAAGAAAATCATGCACCCTGCAGCCCTCACCCCAAATATCACCTTTAAATACCCTTCCCTGAAAGCCGTTGGGGAGTTTGGGTCTTTTGAGCATGAGCTGCCCGTGCTCTTTGCTTGGTGCCTGCAGTAAACACTGTACTTTCCTTCACGACAACCTGGTGTCAGTAACTTGGCTTTGCTGTGTGAGGGGTGAGTGGACCCAAGTTCGGTTCTGTAGCAGCACGGCCTATTTGGGGTGAGACGTGAATGAATTATTCCTCTCCCTGGTGAGGCTCAGAGGTCTTATTACTGAACTGAACTTAGGTCAAGGCAAGGCATACAGGCAGCTCGTGCTCAAAAGACCCGAACTTCCCAATAGCTTTCAGGGAAGGGTTTTTAAAGGCAACCTTTGGGGTGAGGGCCGCAGGGTGCGTGACTTTCTTCTGATTGGTTGGTGGTGAGGTAGCAGGGTGACGCTTCAGGAATCTCACTCATCAGCCTTCGGGCTCCAACCAGTCTGGGGTCTACATGCTTGTGTTCAGTGTGTAGTAGTTGCCATCCACTTGGGCTGGTGACTGGAGGGACGAGGGGTCTTAGTTCCTGCAGAGCAACTCAAAGATATGTATCAGATTGTTATGTATATCCCTTGTGGGAGAACTGGGACAAGGAACTAAGATAATAGTTTCATTGCTGAACTGTTATCATTACTTTTTCTTGTTTAACTGCTTTTCCTTTGTTTCTGCATTCCTTCTCTTCCCTAATTAGTAACTTGAGTCTGCTCTTTGGAACTCAGGGAAGGCCTAGGAAATTAAAGTCTTTTTCTCCGAACAATAAATGGGGGCCTTAAGGGGTTTTTGTACCCAGGAGGGTCCCATAGGGTCCTACTTGGTTTCAGTCCCCCTTTTCATTGATACTCCTCAATCCTGAGAGGAACAAATGTGGGACAAGAAAGGGAATAAGTTTTTGGATAGAGAGGTTAATCATAAACTCAACAGGGGAACTCGGTGTCAGGGGGACTCAGTCTCAGTATGACGGGCAGAGAACTAGACTCCTCAATAATAAAACTCACATAGCCTCCAATTCCCTCTCATTCCATCTCTTGTCCTAGTTAAAATATCTGTGAATTAGACTCCATTTCTGGAATTAAGTCCCTAACAAAGTTGCTCTGTGGGGAGCCGAACTTCTGCAGGCTGAACACACTAGCCTTGCCCAGCATCTGGCACTTAACTGTTGAAAGGAATTAAATCTAATTAAATAGAATCAAACCAAAAGGAACAGGTAGATGACTAACCAGCCTTTCAAATAAGAGCCACTGGCCCTTTAAATGCAGCTCTGTTGAAGCCACAGTGTCTAAGAGGAGGCAGGTGCAGTGCTAGGGCCCCTTCGATAGTTTGGGGGGCAGGGGTTCTCTTAGCTCATTGCTCTGTGAGTCTGCTGTGGTTTCTCATAGTCACTGCCTGTGGTGAATAGCTGGCTTTGAATCAAGTCAAAAGTGAGAGTCTCTGCTGAGAGCCATGGTATGAGCTGGGCCTGGGTGTGAATCAGCATGAATAGAGGAGGGAGGGTGGGAGGGAGAGAGGAAGGTTTGTGCTCCCTGAGGTCAGTGAGGCCAACACTGTAACTATCAGAAACATGAGAGCATTAATGATGTGAAATGAGCCGTGTAACTCATGGCCTAGCCCTCTCTGGATAGGTCCCTGTCCTAAAAGTAGCTGAGAATAGCCAAACCCAGAGAGGTAGATGAGCCATCTCAGGGTGTGGCCTGACCCTGCACCTGGGGCTTGAAGGGCAGGGAGGGAGGAGAGTCAGCCTCTGTGCTCCTTTATGCAGTTAGTCTTCATGAGGAATCTGGGACATAGATGTTATGCCCATTTTATAGAAGGGGAAACTGAGGCCCAGAAGGGTGATACAGTATAATGGAAAGGATATCACCTTGAGAGACAGACAGAATTGGGTTCTAGCATCCCAGGCACCATCCCCTACCACCTGCATGACTTTGGGTAACCCCTTACCCTCCCTGCCCCTCAAACTCCTCATCTGTGAATGGGAGATATTAGTGCCCACCTCACAGAGTTGCTGTGAGGATTAAACACAAAGAAAATGGTGCACAGGAAACAAAACCCTGATACACAGGAGGGAGGTTTTTGGGGTTTTTTTTGCGGTACGCGAGCCTCTCACTGCTGTGGCCTCTCCCGTTGCGGAGCACAGGCTCCGGACGCGCAGGCTCAGCGGCCATGGCTCACGGGCCCAGCCGCTCCGCGGCATGTGGGATCCTCCCGGACTGGGGCACGAAACCGTGTCCCCTGCATCGGCAGGCGGACTCTCAACCACTGCGCCACCAGGGAAGCCCTGGAGGGAAGTTTTCACTGGGTGCGACTCCTCTTGCCCCTTGCCCAAAGTCAAGCAACTGGCAGGCTGCCAGATCACAAACCCAAGGTCACCTGTCCCCCTGGGCGGTGAAGTGGGGACTCTGCTTTAGGGGAGGACCCCTGTGCCAGCCCAGGAATCAGCAGCTGGAAGGATTCTCCCGCACCTAGGGAGGAGACAGGGGGAGTCCCTCCCGTCCCCCAAACCTGCCTACTCGCCCAGCCTGGCGACCCCCCTCTGCTAAGCTCAGCCTCAGGTGACACACCCTTAATGTCCAGAGAAGGGCCATTTCTGTCCTATTACAATCAAAGAAGCCCCAGTTCAGACCTCAGCCCACTGACCAGTCTTGCCATTTCAGCCTCTGTGTTTATATTCACCATTTCCCCCTTCCTGGCCCAGATTCCACCCCATTTCATGTGGAGGCAAAATGTTTGTGGCCTTCTCTGGGAACCTTTCCATCACAAAGCTTCAAAAAACTGTTCACCGCAAAAAACTCTACCCTTGCACCGCTCACCTGCTCTTGGCCCTCTTACAGCATTTGTCACCTCCTGCTCGGTGACAAATGCCAGTGGTTTGGGTGTGCCTTGTCCAGGAGACTTCTACTCTGCTCCCTGAGAAGGGAGGCCCCCTCTCTCCTTTTCCCTTCAGTGGTTTCTCTCCTGCCACCTCCTCCACCAGGGTGGCCCTGCCACTCAGGAAGGGCTCAGCAGAGTATCTCCAGTTTGCATCTGACCACCTGGATCAGGTGAGAAAGGAGGAGAAACCATTTGGCTTCCACTTTCTCAGATCCAGCTTTGCTAACAATAGAGCTGATGCTTTCAGCCCCAGGTCAAATTCTCAACTGGTTGAAACCCCATAGTGGAGAAGAGTAGGACCTCAGCAGCAGATTGGAAGCCCCTTGAGGGCAGAAACTGTTTCTTATTTTTAGAGAATAGAAAAATTACATAATACTTAATATATATAAAAGAATATATATAAAAGACAAATGCAGCATATCTGTAAGTTATAAAGCACAATAATAAACACTGGACCTAAGAATCCATGCTGCGGATGGGTGTAAATTAGGAGTTTGGGATTAGCAGATACAAATTACTATATGTAAAATAGATAAACAACAAAGTCCTGCTGTATAGCACACGGAACTATATACAATATCTTGTAATAAATTATAATGGAAAATCATTTTAAAAAAGAACTAATCCAATCTGCTTCTCCCACCTATCCCCCTGCCTTCTCACAAAAGGTAACCACTAGCCTGTATTTTTTTTTTTTTTTTTTTTTTTTTGCGGTACGTGGGCCTCTCACTGCTGTGGCCTCTCCTGTTGTGGAGCACAGGCTCCGGACGCGCACGCTCAGAGGCCATGGCTCACGGGCCCAGCCGCTCCACTGCATGTGGGATCTTCCTGGACCGGAGCACGAACCCATGTCCCCTGCATTGGCAGGTGGACTCTCAACCACTGTGCCGCCAGGGAAGCCCTAGCCTGTATTTTAAGCATAACATTGGCCTCTATTTTTTGTTTTCAGTTTTAGCAAATATGTATGCATTTCTGAGCTATATATACTTTAATTTTGCTGGGTTTTGGGGTGCTTCTATATAAATAATATCAAATAAAATTTAATGTTTAGTGATTATGAGATTTATCGTTTAAAGCTGGATATGCACCTACCCCGCAATTCATCCATTCCACTCCTAGGTCTATACCCTAGGGCAGTGGTTCTCCAACTTTTTGGTTTCAGGACTCTCTTATCCTCTTAAAAATTATTGGAGATCCCATACCAAAGACCTTTTGTTTATGTGGGCTACATCTATTGATATTTACTATATTAGAAATCGATACATTTAAAAATATTTATTAACTAATTTTAAAATAAACCCAGTACATGTGTTTTTTAAATTGAAGTATAGCTGATTTACAATATTGTGTTAAATTCCGCTGTACAGCAAAGTGATTCAGTTATACATATATATACATTTTTTAATAGTTTTTCATTATAGTTTACCATAGGATACTGAATATAGTTCTCTGTGCTATACAGTAGGACCTTGTTGTTTATGCATTCTATATATAATAGCTTACATCTGCTAACCCCAACCTCTCACTCCATCGCTCTCCCAACCCTCTCCCCCTTGGCAACCACAAGTCTGTTCTCTATGTCCATGAGTCTGTTTCTGTTTCATAGATAGGTTCATTTGTGTCATTTTTTTAGATTCCACATATGAATGATATCATATGGTATTTGTCTTTCTCTCTGACTAACTTCACTTAGTGTGATAATCTCTAGTTGCATTCACGTTGCTGCAAATGGCATTATTTCATTCTTTTTTATGGCTGAGTAGTATTCCATTGTATGTCTTCTTTATCCATTCATCTGTTGATGGACATTTAGGTTGTTTCCACGTCTTGGCTCTTGTGAACAGTGCTGCTATGAACATAGGAGTGCATGTATCTTTTTGGATTAGAGTTTTGTCTGGATATATGCGCAGGAGTGGGATTGCTGGATCATATGGTAATTCTATTTTTAGTTTCCTGAGGAACTGCCATACTGTTCTCCATAGTGGCTGTACCAACTTACATTCCCACCAACAGTGCAAGAGGGTTCCCTTTTCTCCACATCCTCTCCAGCATTTGTTATTTGCAGAGTTTTCAATGATGGCTATTCTGACGGGTGTGAGGTGGTACCTCATGGTAGTTTTGATTTGCATTTCTCTAATAATTAGCAATGTTGAGCATCTTTGCATGTGCCTATTGGCTGTTTGTATTTCTTCTTTGGAGAAAGGTCTATTTAGGTCTTTTGCCCATTTTTTGATTGAAACCCAGTACATGTTAACACAACATATTTTATGAAAAAGAATTATATATACTTGAAAATTTAGGGAGATGAGTGGCATTGTTTACATTTTGCAAATCCTTTACTGTCTGGCTTTAACAGAAGACAGCCTCATATAGATACATAATTGGATATGGTAGGAGTATTTTAATGGCCTTTTCTGATAATTAGGTACATATCATGCAGCCTCCGGAAAACTCCTGTGCATATGCCTGACAGAATGAAAGTGAAAATTATTATGAAAATAGTTTTGACCTCACGGACCCCCTAAAAGGACTTCAGGGACCCCTGTGGGTCCTTGGATCACACTTTGAGAACTGTTGCCTGAGTGAAACTTGCACATGTGAGCAAGGGATGTGCTAGGAGGGAAGGATGTGCTAGGTTGTTCACTGCAGCATTGCTTGTAATAGAAAAATCTGGAAACAACCCAAACATCATTCATCAGCAAGAGAATTAGTAAATGAATTACGGTTCATCCACACAATGGTGTATTTTACAGCAGTGAAAATAAGGCCTCTTTTCCTATCTTTGTACATAGGAAGTCTATGTATTAACAAAGTTCTTGCATTTTGACTGAGTAGCTCATTTGATTGGTGTAGACCAGAATATAAATGAGGCCATGCACAAAATAGGTATGTAAGAAGTGGGCAAACAATGAACAAACCCAAAGACTGAATGAAGAGGCAAAACCAGAGTCACTTACCTTCCTTTTGTGACTTTTATCATGTTAAATTCTCAGGCTTGAAGCCTTTTTATTTTCTGAAGCACTTGACTTTAGCCTAATGATTAAAAGCTAACTTCCTGTTTTAAAATGATATGTATGTCATGGCAAAGTAGCCTGCAAACAGTGGGACTTAATAAACACAAGCTCACAGAGAATTCAGCAAATTTATAAAAGACCTTCTTTTTGGAAGTTTGAGAGCACAGGGCTAATACAAGTACATTTTGTGTTTAAAACTGAGCCTTCTTGCTGGAATAAAAACATTTCAAAGCAAAATCTTCCCACACATCTGATCCCCAGTTAAAGGGAAAAAGGAACAATTGAGAGCTTTATAGAGGCCAAACAGGCCACTGAAACGATACTCATCAGCACAAAATCCTAAAGGTTGTAAGGAAGTAGACCCAAGATTCCTATGAATGGAATTGTTGCCCAAAGGGCGTCCCCCTCCACCACCACCGTCCTATCCCCTCAACACACACACACACACACACACACACACGGGCTCTGTACAGTGTACTCTTTCAGATTAGAGGTGCAAGTGTTAGCCTTACAGTGGCCAGAGACGACCGAACTAAGAGGGGTTCATAAAGGATACACGTTGTATTTGTCTTTCAAACATACACTTATATTAGCAGGTATTAAAACAGGGACACCTTGTATATCCAGAGGTCCTTACCCAGCAAACTTACTGGTCTTTTTTTTTTTTTTTTCTTTTTTTGGCTGCGTCGGGTCTTAGTTCCAGCATGTGGGTTCTCTAGTTGTAGCACGTGGGCTCAGTAGTTGTGGCGTGGGCTTAGTTGCCCCATGGCACGTGGGATCTTAGTTCCCTGATCAGGGATCGAACCTGCGTCTTCTGCACTGGAAGGTGGACTCTTAACCGCTGGACTACCAGGGAAGTCCCCCAAACTTACTGGTCTTGAACATAGGGAGTTTTTTCCCCCAAAAGGTTTTCCCATTTTGTAGTATCCCTGTATTGCCCACCAGTTTTTTCCCTAGCTTAACTCCCAGGGAGCAGGCAGGCAGATATGGACCCACCAGGCAGGAGACTGGAGATTTCTTCTCATGTGAAACTTGCCCAAGGGAAATGGCTTAAGAGATTGACAGTTGAAGGTCACCTAAATAAACAGTGGGGTCTCTGCCTAGTTATCCTGCCTGAAGCCTTTTAATCAATAATCCTCTTCTCTCTCTCTCACTCACTCACACACACACACACACACACACACACACACGGATTTTCCAATTAGCTTTTTCATGCTTCACTCTTAAATAAGGTTAATATTAAAATAATATTAAATAAGGTAAAATTCAAATAATTGAGGAAAAGTCTCTAAAAGATAGCAGCTAATACACACAAAACAATGAACTCAAAGAAAATAGAGAAATACAGAAAAGAGGAGGAAAAAAGATATATTCTATGGTTTATCTTCAGGAAGAGAAAATAATGTATCCATGAAAAAAGAACAGGCTGCTAAAAAAAAAAAAAAGGAGCATTTGTAAAACAATAAAGAGCCCTTGGGATTAAAAATATGACAGCTCAGTAAAAGAGAAGATAAAATTTAGGAAATCTCTCAGAAAGTAAATAAACAAGACCCCCCATAACTTTTTGTTGAAATCTGGCATTTAAATGCACTTACTTTATCAATCAAAAATTATTTAGGAAGCCTTGGTTTAGGAGATCAATTTTTCAGTATTTCCTTCTCAATCAACATCTTTGGCTTTTCAGACATGAAGAGAATCCACCCTCCATTTCTTGTTTTTGACTTCCAAGAGTTACTTACTTCAAGTGTAGAGGTATTTTTATGGATGAGTCCATAAAGTCAAATGCTGGTGTCTGGCTAATAAGTAAAGTATAACTGACTAAGAAATAGATAAGCCAATAAAAAAGTCCAGAAACAGACCCAAGTATATATTTGAATGTAATACTTGATAAAATTAGCATTTCAAATCAAAGGAGAAAGGAAGGGCTATTCAATAAATGGTACTGAGACAATTGACTAAACACCATTTTCCATTTGGGAAAGCCACTTAAATTATATTGCTACCTCACTCCTTACTCCAAAATAAGTTCCAGATGAATAAAAAACTAAACATGAAACCATAAAAGTATAGAAAGAAAATATAGGTGAATATGTTTATCATCTTAGAATGAGGAAGGCCTGTCTAAGCATGCCATGAAATATAGAAACTGTAAAGGCAAATACTGATAAATTTGAGTACATAAAATTTTTAAATTTCTATAAAAGAATAAACATATTTAAAAGGCAAAATAAACTAATAAAAATAATTTCAACATGTATGATAATTGGTTAATTTCCTTAATGTACAAAGTGTTCTCACAAATGAATAAGAAAAAAAACCCCACCCAAATGTATCAGTCAGGATCCAGTCAGAAAAACAGAAACCATGCTAAGTAATTCAAACAGGGAAAATTAATGCATCTGGTTACACGAATGTTGGAGGGTCAAGAGACAATTGGGCAATAGATTCAAAATTAATACCATAGAGAGCTCATAATGTTAATTTATAAAGAGCACCTACAAGTCAAAAGGAAAAAGACCAACAACTTCACATAAAAATGGGCAAAGTATATGAAAAGGAAAGTCATAGTTAAGAAAATACAAATGGGGGACTTCCTTGGTAGTCCAGTGGTTAAGAATCTGCCTTCCAATGCAGGGGACTCGAGTTTGATCCCTGGTCAGGGAACTAAGATCCCACATGCGGTGGGGAAACTAAGTCTGCGTGCCATAACTACTGAGCCCACGTGCTCTACAGCCCACGCGCCACACCTACAGAGAAGCCCACACGCCGCAGTGAAAGATCCCGTGTGCCTCAACTAAGACCTGATGCAGCCAAATAAATTAATTAATTAGGGAGGTGTGTGGTGCTCCCGCAGCTGAACTTTGGGGGAAAATAAGTGAGGCCTGCTGGGAACAGGACTTCTAAAACAACAAATATGTCTGGAAGGCTGTGGTCCAAGGCCATTTTTGCTGGCTATAAGCGGGGCCTACGGATCCAGAGGGAGCACACAGCTCTCCTGAAAATTGAAGGTGTATATGCTCGAGATGAAACTGAATTCTATCTAGGCAAGAGATGTGCTTATGTGTACAAAGCAAAGAACAACAGAGTAACTCCTGGTGGAAAACCTAACAAAACCAGAGTAATCTGGGGAAAGGTAACTCGTGCTCATGGAAACAGTGGCATGGCTTGTGCCAAATTCCGAAGCAACCTTCCTGCTAAGGGCATTGGACACGGAATCCATGTGATGCTGTACCCTTCAAGGATTTAAACTTACTGAAAAGTAAATAAATAAAAGTGTGGATTTGTTCCCTTGTATTTTTGTTTAATTAATTAATTTATTTATTTATTTTAAAAAAATACAAATGGGTTTTAACACATGAAAAGATGCTCAACCTCATTCAAAAGAAAATAAAAATTAAAACTATAATGAGATGATATTCTTCATTTATCATCTTGGAAAGATCAAAAGCCATTAAAAACAACAAGTACTGACTCAGAACCATCCAAAACAATTGAAGTGGAAAAAGCAAGTTGCAGAATGGTATGACAACTTGTGTCCCAAAAAAGGGAGAATAAGAATATATATTTACAATACATACAAGCACATATATAATAAACACTATATATGCACACACTATATATACACACACACATACATACATACAATAATAATCTCTGGAAGAGTAGAGAAGGAAAAGTGCTAATTGTTATTTTTGTCTGCAGGAAGGGGACCTGGAGAAAGGGGAACTTACTTTTTACAGAATACCCTTTATTTACTTATTTGTATTGTGGTCAAATACATGTAATACCCTTTATTTATTTATTTGTATTGTGGTCAAATACATGTAACATAAAATTTACCATTTTAAATATTTTAGAGTGTACAATTCAGCAACATTTAGTACATTCACAATGTTGTGCAGCCATCGCCACTATCTAGTTACAGAACATTTTCATCACCCCAGCAGGAGACCCCATACTCATTAGCAGTCACTTCCCATTCGCCCTTTCCCCTAGACCCTGGCAACCACTAACCTGCAGATAAGAAAATCTCTATGGATTTGCCTCTTCTGGATATTTCATATAAATGGAATAATATAATACGTGGCCTTTTGTGTCTGGCTTCTTTCAGTTAGCATAATGTTTCAGGGTCCATCCAAATAGTAGCATGTATAAGCACTTCATTCCTTTTTATGGCTGAATAATGTTCCACTGTATGAATATACCACATTTTGTTTATCTAGTGTCAGTTGATGATATTTGGGTTGTTTCCACTTTTTGGCTATTGTGAATAGTGCTGCTATGAACATTCGTGTATAAGTTTTTATTTGAACACCTATTTTCAGTTTGTGGAGGTATAGACCCAGGAGTGGAATTTCTGGGTCATATGATAATTACTGAAAACTCTGTAGTGACTTTTTAAAAATTAATTAATTAATTAATTAATATTTTGGCTGCATTGGGTCTTCATTGCTGCAGGCACATTTTCTCTGGTTGCAGCAAGCGGGGGCTACTCTTCGTTGCAGTGCATGGGCTTCTCATTGTGGTGGCTTCTCTTGTTGCAGAGCACGGGCTCTAGGCACGCAGGCTTCAGTAGTTGTGGCACGTAGGTTCAGTAGCTGTGGCTCACGGGCTCTGGAGTGCAGGCTTAGTAGTTGTGGCGCACGGGCTTAGTTGCTCTGTGGCATGTGGGATCTTCCCGGACCAGGGCTTGAACCACACTGGCAGGCAGATTCTTAACCACTGCGCCACCAGGGAAGTCCCTGTAGTGACTTTTGAATGTTGTACCACATGCATATATTACCTAATCAGAACTTGACTATTGTAATAAAAATAACTAAGTAGAGACAAATATATTGTTTTATAATCACATTTCGGCAGCTCTGCAAAATCAGTACTGGATCAGTAAAGGGCCTCACAGTCCTAAAAGAAACTGAGGTGTAGAAAGTTAAAATATAATCTAATTTTTAAATATGACTCATAGAACCAGTAGGTCTTCAGGCTACAAAAGTTCCCCATCATTAAATGTTCCAGCAGCATTGCCCTGGTGAGCGTGGGAAGGGCTGTGAGAATGTTTTCTAAATCCATTTTAAAAAAGGTAAAGCGGTAATTAAAGTTGGCTTCAACCCTGTGATTGTTTGCTGCCTGGACTCTCAGTGGGAGCCTTGGCTCCTGCAACACCACCAATGTCCTCTAGGGGGCGATCCCCGGAGAGACCGGAGTTCCTGGCGTTGCTCTGCGCTGGTGACCCGGGAGTGTTCCTCCTGCAGAGCTTTCACAAAGACAAGGAGAGGGAACACTGTGACAAAGAACCAGCGCTGGAAGGACACTTGGAAAACATACTTCTCAAGCCCTTTATTTTTAAACAAGGAGACTGAGACCCAGAATGGCTGCTGATAGTCACACAGACTTTAAGCACCAAGTCTGGAAACTTCTGCTATGTTGCTTTGTAAAGTGCGGGGAGAGTGGGTTTCCAGGTCTGATAGAGCTAAGTTTGGATCCCTCCTCCTTCCCTCTCTCTACTCCCCAGTCCACCCAACTCCCACCACTTAACTTAAATGTGTGACCTAGGGCCGGTTAACTTTTCTGAGGTTCTTCATTATCTGTATAATGGGGATAATATCATGAAGAAAGAAATGATGAAGGAAGGGAAAAATGATATCATGTATGTATAGGACCTTGCTTACACTTGGTGCCTGTTGGTTTTCGATAAATATTTGTCATGTGAGTGAACATGTCCCTCCTCTAGCCCTCTAGAGGCAATTCTTCCACTGCCCAAATAAATTTTTATTGATGACATTTTAGTCAGTATCCTTATGGGCTTTCTCACATCTAGAAAGCTGACCTTGGGAGGGAAAGGAAAGGAGAGTTTGGGGTGGTAGCGCCGCTCCTGTTGGGGTGAAAAGCTCCTTCGTGAAGCCTGAGCAGTCCCAGTTACTGCCCTGCTCTGCTGCCAGCACTTGGACGCCTGCACATCTGTCAGCCGGAGGTCCCCAGAGCTCCCAGGTCCTGACAGACTCTGCCAGAAAAGTGGGGTCCCTAGTGAGGGCAACAGAGTCAAATCCCCCTTGGCCCAGTTTCTGCCTCCCCTTCCCCAGCGCTCAGACAAAAGACCCAATTTGGCTATTTCAAGTAATACTAATCAAAATGTTTTATGGGAGCTGTTGTTTATGCCTGGCTATAAATGATCATGCATATCAGCAAACACATCAGAATAATGTGGTGATAAATTATAGTTGGTTGCATTATAAAATTCAGGTCATGTTTTCTCAGTCTTCATAATTTATATGGTACAAACAATTTTTTTCAATTAGGTAATAAGTTGTAAGTCTCACAGTTTGGGTCGGGGAACAGGGGGGATGGGCTAAAATATATTTTTAGATTATAAAAAATGCTGCTGCAATATACAAAATGGGGGAAATAGAGAAAAGAAAGTCTCCCATAATTCCATCATTCAACCACTGTTAGTGTTTTTCAGTAAATTTTTAAAAGATTTTTTAAATGCACTTTTTACAGAGTTGTAACCAGGCTAACATTTCTTTCCCTTGGCAGTGAAAGTGCAGAGTCCTAACCACTGGACTGCCAGGGAATTCCCCAGGCTAACATTTCTCATTAGAAAAATTTGGCTTCCTCAGTGCCTCACAGTGATATTCATTCATTCCTCAAACATTTCCTAAATGCCTACTATGTGCCCAGCACTGGGGTGCAAAGATGAATTAGACAGGGTCCTTGCTAGGATATTGTTCCTTCTCCTGTCACAGCTTTTTCAGTTTGTTTATGTATCTGCTAAATGGTGCTATTCATTGGGGGGAAGCCCTCAAAAGAAGAGGACACTGATGTATTAAAGGCAGGGTAGGGGAGTGTGTCTGGTGAGGGCAAGGAACAGCAAAAAGCCTGGCATAGCCAGAAAAATAGGAAGTGCTCAGTGAGTACTTGCTGAGTGAATGAATTATCCCAGCATGCAGTTCAAACACTTTGATTTAGTCCTTCGAGTGCCAAAGTAGCTCTCAAATTGTATCTCTCTCTGCCTCCTTTCTTTCAGGTTTTCAAAAATGTTATCTGTGCAGATGTTATCCTCTTGAAATCTCTGGCCAACCTTGTAAGATCTCATTCCTCCCACTATCCTCCTCTAACCTCACTTTCCATTTAACTGAGAATTTGTCCATGACTTTGAGTTTTCCTCTTCTGGGTCACTTGCTTGGGTCTCTGTATCCTTCTTGGTCTAATGTGCCCAGTGCATAGAACTATACCTGGTTAAATTAAGTGATCAGTTAAAGATTTCTTGAATGAGTCAATGCATTTACCCTTGTGAGTTTCATCAATCCTTTTGACATCCCCCTTTCTTTAGGCTTAATTTACTTGTGCTTTTTAAAAAAAATTTTTTATTTGAGTATAGTTGCTTTATGATGTTGTGTTAGTTTCTGCTGTACAGCAAAGTGAATCAGTTATACGTATACATATATCCCCTCTTTTTTTGGATTTCCTTCCCATTTAGATCACCACAGAGAATTGAGTAGAATTCCCTGTGCTATACAATAGGTTCTCATTAGTTACCTATTTCATACATAGTAGTGTATATATGTCAATCCCAATCTCCCAGTTCATCCCACCCCCCCTTCCCTTCTTGGTATCCATAAGTTAGTTCTCTACATCTGTGTCTCTATTGCTGCTTTGCAAATAAGTTCACCTGTACCATTTTTCTAGGTTCATCTGTACCGTTTTTCTAGAATCCCCATATAAGCGATATTATACGATATTTGTTTTTCTCTTTCTGACTTACTTCACTCTGTATGACAGTCTCTAGGTCTATCATGTCTCTACCAATGACCCAATTTTGCTCCTTTTTATGGCTGAGTAATATTCCATTGTATATATGTACCACATCTTTTTTTTTATCATCGTTATTGGAGTATAATTGCTTTACAATGGTGTGTTAGTTTCTGCTTTATAACAAAGTGAATCAACTATACATATACATATATCCCCATATCTCTTCCCTCTTGCATCTCCCTCCCTCCCACCCTCCCTATCCCAACCCTCTAGGTGGTCACAAAGCACCGAGCTGATCTCCCTGTGCTATGCGGCTGCTTCCCACTAGCTATCTATTTTACATTTGGTAGTGTATATAAGTCCATGCCACTCTCTCACTTTGTCCCAGCTTACCCTCCCCCGCCATGTCCTCAAGTCCATTCTCTAGTAGGCCTGCCTCTTTATTCCTGTCCTGCTCCTAGGTTCTTCATGACCATTTTATTTTTTTAGATTCCATATATATGTGTAAGCATACGGTATTTGTTTTTCTCTTTCTGACTTACTTCACTCTGTATGACAGACTCTAGGTTCATCCACCTCACTACAAATAGCTCAATTTCATTTCTTTTTATGGCTGAGTAATATTCCATTGTATATATGTGCCACATCTTCTTTACCCATTCATCTGATGATGGACACTTAGGTTGTTTCCATCTCCGGGCTATTGTAAATAGGGCTGCTATGAACATTTTGGTACATGTCTCTTTTTTTTTTTTTTTTTTTTTTTTTGCGGTATGCGGGCCTCTCACTGTTGTGGCCTCCCCCGTTGTGGAGCACAGGCTCCGGATGCGCAGGCCCAGCGGCCATGGCTCACGGGCCCAGCCGCTCCGCGGCATATGGGATCCTCCCAGACCGGGGCACGAACCCGTATCCCCTGCATCGGCAGGCGGACTCTCAACCACTGCGCCACCAGGGAGGCCCCATGTCTCTTTTTGAATTATGGTTTTCTCAGGGTATATGCCCAGTAGTGGGATTGCTGTGTCATATGGTAGTTCTATTTGTAGTTTTTTAAGGAACCTCCATACTGTTCTCCATAGTGGCTGTATCAATTTACCTTCCCACCAACAGTTCAAGAGGGTTCCCTTTTCTCCACACCCTCTCCAGCATTTATTGTTTATAGATTTTCTGATGATGCCCATTCTAACTGGTGTGAGGTGGTACCTCATTGTAGTTTTGATTTGTATTTCTCTAATAATTAGTGACGTTGAGCAGCTTTTCATGTGCCTCTTGGCCACCTGTATGTCTTCTTTGGAGAAATGTCTATTTAGGTCATCTGCTCATTTTTGATTGGGTTGTTTGGTTTTTTGATATCAAGCTGCGTGAGCTGTTTGTATATTTTGGTGATTAATCCCTTGTCAGTTGCTCATCTGCAAATAATTTCTCCGATTCTGAGGATTGTCTTTTTGTTTTGTTTATGGTTTCCTTTGCTGTGCAAAAGCTTTTAAGTTTAATTAGGTCCCATTTGTTTATTTTTGTTTTTATTTTCATTGCTCTAGGAGGTGGGTCAAAAAAGATCTTGCTGCGATTTATGTCAAAAAATGTTCTGCCTATGTTTTCCTCTAAGCATTTTATAGTGTCCAGCCTCACATTTAGGTCTTTAATCTATTTTGAGTTTATCTTTGTGTATGGTGTTAGGGAGTGTTCTGATTTCATCCTTTTACATGTAGCTGTCCAGTTTTCCCAGCACCATTTATTGAAGAGACTGTCTTTTCTCCATTGTATATTCTTGCCTCCTTTGTCATAGATTAGGTGACCAGAGGTGTGTGGGTTTATCTCTGGGCTTTCTATCCTGTTCCATTGATCTACTTGTGCTTTTTTAGAACTCACGTGAGTTACTGTCCGTTTTTCACTCAGTCTGTTCCTTTCCCCGGGAGAGGGGCCACGTGCTACCTCCCAGGGGTGTCTCCTTGCATACCAGCCTCTTTTGGACTTAAAGAGGACGGAGACCTTTTAGGGAAGGGAGGAGAGAATGCCTGCCTGCCTGCCTGCCTGCCACCCGGCACTCAAAAGAGCAGGCCGATCAAGCCCAAACTCTCATGCCTTGGACCTTGCCCAACTCCACCCTAAGAGTCTATCAGAGTGTGAATCTAGAAACCATTTACACGAGTTCCCCATGGGAACAAGAAGCTACAAGAAGGCAGGCAAGGAGTAAGGGCTGTAATTTAAGATTAGAACACATAAGATTCACATGTTCTAGTCAAATCCAGATTTATCATTTTCAACCATGTGGTGATGCCTGTTTCACACCACACCAAAACATCTTTATGGGGCTATCATAGAGAAACAGGATAGAAACCCTGAGCTGGGGATGAGGAGACCTGGTTCTCTTCCTGGCTTGCCTTCTTTTTTATTAATTTTAATTTTAGTTTATTTTTTCAGCTTTATTAAGGTATAATTGACAAATATATAAAACATATAAAGTCTCCATGGTGGTGATTTGATACGTGTATACATTGTGAACTGGTTTGGCCTCTTTAGGTGTCAGTTTCCTCATCGGTAATAGGGTGGTTGGACTACGTGACCTCCAAAAGTCATTCAAGTGCCAAGATCCTAACCCAGGATCCTGTCTCCAAAGGAAAGACAGCCACCTGGCATTCAAATCTTCCCACCACGACAGCTGTGCAAACTAGTATCACCCTCACCCGCAGACACACAACACTGTCCTATCACAGGGAACTCAGTTTTGGACAGGCTGCTGGTGCACAGAGGGAAGTAGGAGATCAGCGTATTCAAGGGAACTCAGCCCTGAGAAGAGCTGATGGCCCTGCCCAAAGTCTCGGGAGGCTGAAATGTATCAAAACTCCCATTTAATAATGTGTACTGAGAACCACAGTTGCCACATGGAGGACATTGCTGTTCCCATCCCACCCTTCTCCACCCCACTCTGAATCCTGTCCCCTTCACCTGTTTCCAGGATGGCTGCCCCTGGACACCAAGGTACAATCAGAAGGCTGTTTGGCAAGTGTGAGTGTCTCTGTGACAGGTGGGGCTCCCTGGTCCTCTGGAGTCCTGCCCTCCTAGGCCTCTGTCCCCCCCACCCTCAGTGCCAGAGACACACTGGCCAAGTTCCTTTGCAAATGCCCTTTCTCCATGCTCCTGGCTGCTTTTCCTATTTCTGATTACTCAGGTTCCCATTAAAGTGTGGGGATGGCTTTGGGGAAGTTCTGTAGTAGATGCTAATTTAGCATAAATGAGATTGGAGGAGCTGATTTCCTGGGAAGTGTCTGACTTTATTAGTTGGGAAGGGTGTGGCCCACCTCCTACAGGGCCTGGGGCTGCCCCCTTTTGCCACCCCTCCCCCCCACTCTTTCCTCAGAATCCTTTCAGTCTTTGCCAACCCCTCTGACCTCCCAGGCCCAGGTTGCAAGGAGGGCATTTTTGTCTTCCAATGGGAATATTCTAGTAGGCTTCTCCCCAGATACCCACTCTAGGGCATCCAAGGCAAAAGTGCGAGCTTCAAAAATGTGTATAGGATAAAGCTGGTGACCCATGTTTATAGGAACCTGCTTTATGAATGGCAAGAGTTACATGTTCTACACATATTATCTCAACCATTCTTTACCACTCTATGGGGTAGGCACTAGTGTGACCCCCATTTTACAGGTTTTGGACCTAAGCGGTTCAGAGAGAGTACACCACTTATCCAAGATCACACAGTTATTAACAGGCGGAGGGGCGCTCAAACTCAGTTCTGTCCATTGCCAAAGCCAGGTCTCTGTCCATCAAGTCACTGTCTTCAAAGCCCAAACATTTGTTGAGAACCTACTATGTGTAAAACCCTGGGGCCAGTACTATGATAAATATCCAGATGAATGAAGATGGGTAGCTCTTGCATTCCAGGGAGACAGTTTCTAACTGGGAGGTAGTGTAAATGTGAGGAATTCTGTTCCAAAGCAGATTGCAATAAGTGCTCTCTCTAAGGACAAGTAGAGACCCATGGGAATGTGAATAAAGGAGGGAGATTAATCCATGCTGTGTGTGTGTGAGAGAGAGGGAGAGAGAGGAGGAAAGAAGAGAGGAAGAGGAGAAGGAGGGAGTGGGAAAGAGAGAGAAAATATGAATGAGATGGGTGCTGGGCAGAATTTTTCTAAACATGGGCTTTGTGTTGCGCCTCCGTGGGTTGGAGGGCTTCCACAGGCTGGGGTGAAAGAGACCGAACAAAGAGCTTGAGCAAGAAGGCAGGGCAAGAGCACTGAGAATCTGCTCAGCAGTGAGGCCTGTGTGGTAGGTGGAGAAGCAAGGCTGGCAGGTCAGTCAGGACCAAATTAGGGGAAACTTGATGCCATGGAAGGGTCTAGGCTTGCTTCTGGGAGCAGTGGGCAGCTGCTGACAGCTTCTAATAGAGCACAGGCAGGAAGTGATGATGCAAGTTTGCAGTGAGATCTGGCAGTGGGAGGTGGGGAAGTGGCCTTTGCGTGGTTCCTCCCTTCTTTGGCCAACACCCACTGCCAGGCTGGCCACTCAGCGGGGACACGAAGAGAACTGGTTCCAGCCGTGCAAGCTCCCAGTCTTAGCACAGGCTGAGCGCAAGGCCCCTTCAAGGCCTATGGGAGGGGTTCAGAGAAGGGAGTGTCCTGATTTTTTTTTTTTTTGGCTGTCGGGGAAGGTGTGGTCCAGTAGGAAACATTGAGGGTCCTGGGGTAGGAGATGGCGGGCATGGGCAGGGGAAATGGAAAGGAAATGTATTCTGAGACATGGTGAAGAAGTCTTTTCAACTCAGCCAAAGCAGAGTAAGTGCCCTCGCCCCTTACAAATTCAGGCTAATTTCTGACTTTGAAAATCTTTTTTAAGGAAGTACAGATGAATTTGTTTTTCAAGTGCTGTAAAAACTCAGTGAAATCCAGAAACCAGTTGCCAGGCCATTCAATTCACCAGAATTATTTTTTTGATTCAGTTATAAGAAAAAGTGGTAAATGACTATAGCCAAGTTAATATCAGGACGTTGGGCTTCCCTGGTGGCGCAGTGGTTAAGAATCCGCCTGCCAGTGCAGGAGACACGGGTTCGAGCCCTGGTCCGCTAAGATCCCACATGCCGCAGAGCAACTAAGCCCGTGTGCCACACCTACTGAGCCTGCGCTCTAGAGCCCGCGAGCCACAGTTACTGAAGCCCACGTGCCACAACTACTGAAGCCCACGTGCCTAGAGCCCGTGCTCCACAACAAGAGAAGCCACCGCAGTGAGAGGCCCGCGCACTGTGACGAAGAGTAGCTCCCGCTCTCCGCAACTAGAGAAAGCCTGCTCGCGCGGCAACAAAGTCCCAATGCAGCCAAAAATAAATAAATTAATTAATTAATAAAAAAATAAATCAGATGCAATAATAACCAAAATGGGAAAAGAATTTGAAAAAGAATAAATACCTGTGTATGTATAACTGAATCACTATGCTGTACACCTGAAAGTAACACAACATTGTAAATCAACTATACTCCAATATAAAATAAAAGATTTTAAAAAATCAAGATGCATTTTCTACAAGATTAACGAAGAGTAGCCCGCGCTTGCCGCAACTAGAAAAAGCCCGAGAGCAGCAATGAAGACCCAGTGCGGCCAAAAATTAAAAAAAAAAATAAGCAGCTAGTTTAGCTCACAACTCAAAAAAGTGCTTTAAAAAAAAAATCAGGATGTCAACCATAAAACTACCCACTGTGGATGACCACAGGCAGAATCAGCGGTGCACGCAGAAGGTGACAGTCTAGGACCCATTCGAGGGGTATGGGGGAGGCAAGCCTGCCTCTGTAGCCATCTTTCTCCAGGAGAACCAGCTCATGCATCCTGCACACAGGAAGGGCCGAACGAGAAGCATGAAAAAATCCTTTTGCAGCTTCGCTTTGCACAGACTCTGGCAAGTGAGGAGCACTCTGATGTCAAGAGCTGCCCAGAGGACTCTGTGTTGCTGGACAAATGTGTCACCTCTCTAGGACCAGTTTCCTCCTCTGTGAAACTTCTGGCCCTTCCAGTTCTCTCATCATTCTGCCCTAAGGGCTCTCAGGGTAATCTTCCACAAAGCCTTGCTGATTCTGAGCTCCATTTCCAGCCTGAAAGCACCAGCCGCTCCACCGGTAACTGAGAAAGGCCAAAATGGCTCTAAAGCCCTCTCCTTACTTTTCCACTGTTGTTCTTCAGATGGTAATAATGTGAAATACCTTTTTTCTCCTGCTGCTGCCGCTGCTACCAATTTATAACTGGGTCAACCACAGCAGAGCTTTCTAGATGATGGAATTATAAAATATGCTTATAACCTTTGGTGTGATTACATAAATGCATAAATTATGGGTGTTGGCAACTTCAGAAAATGGGTCTGATCGTGACATGTGGATCCCTGTTCTCCCTTTCCAAACATTAAGTATTTAGCTAAGGGAGACAGAGCAGGGGAACCTCCATTTTGGAAGCAGCTATTATTATTCCTATTTCATAGACACAGGCTCCAGAGAGGTCAGGCTGCTGGCCCAAGGTCACACAGCAGGCCAGTGGCAGAAGCAGGAACCCAGCCTGATTGGACCCAAAGCCTTGCTTCTTTACAGTGCATCAGACACCTCATGGAAGGGTCTGGGACTATGAAAATCTACGTTCTGGTTGGGTGAGAAATTCATTTTCTGGTTAGCTGGATATTCCTGATAGCTGAATTGTCAGGTTAGGTTAGGTTAGGAGGAGGGGGGGAAGGCAGAGATGGAGGTTCTCTAAAGCCTAGGATTCTTTTCCCCACCAAAATCCTACTTCATAAAGTGTATGAGCCTCTCCCCCTCAGTGGTTTGCAAGCTCCTCATGGACACAGTCTCAGAGGTCTGGTCATGATTATGGTGTGGGGCAGTCACCTCTGCATTCGAATCTCTCCTATTTAGTTCTTCTTTTTTAAAAAAATATTTATTTATTTATTTGGTTGCACTGGGTCTTAGTTGCGGCCGGCGGGATCTTCGTTGCAGCCTGTGGGCTCTTAGTTGTGACATGCAGGATCTAGTTCCCCAACCAGAGATCAAACCCGGCCCCCTGCATTGGGAGCATGGAGTCTTAACCACTGGACCACCAGGGAAGTCCCTCTCCTATTTGGTTCCACCTAGGTGTGTGCTGTGGTTTTCACTTGCATTTCCCAGATGACTAATGCAGTCAAACATCTTATAGATGTTAATAATTGTTAGTGGTACCTTTTTTTCCTCTGTCTTATCTCTCATCTTTCTGCATCTTTGCACCCTTAACCCCTCTCCCAGGACCTGGCAAAGTGCAACCTTGAAAGAGTCCCGAGTCCTGGGAACCCAGATTTCTCTATGATGGCAGTTCTCTGCTCCAGAGCGTCAGCTGCCCTTTAATGTCCTTCTGCCCTCCTTGCCAGCCTCACCTCTCAGCTTTCTACCTCCTTGCACGTGACTCTCCAGCCAGACTGGCAGTCTCAGACCCTCTCTGAGTCTCTGAGCATTTGCAGATACAGTTCCCTCTGCCTGGGATGCTATGGCCCCCTCCCCCACTCTACCTGGTTAACTTCTTTTTTATTTTTTATTTTTTTTATATTTCAATAAATTTAACCAGAACAAACATAACATAGCGGTAAAAAAAAGATTACAAAAACTTAAACTACATCTTGATGAAGACCTGTAGGAAATAATGTACAAACCAGCGCTGGTCCCCAGATACACTTTGCATTAAGTTTTTTTTTTTCACACACACACACACTGTATTTTATTTTTACAAGAGATAAATAAACTGACACCAAGCATTGTTAATGGATGACCACAACAAAAGCAACAATGATTGTAATTACCCAACACGAAACACTCACACTATGTCATAATATTGACATTCAGTCCAGTAATCCTCCACTGTAACAGGTACCTGGTTAACTTCTATATACCATTCAAGTCTCAGATCATATGTCACTTCCTCCAGGAAGTCTTGCTTGATGCTTCCCCCACCCTCACCCACCAGCCTGGGTTAGTTGCCCCTTGTTTGTGGCTAAGTAACATCCTGTACTTCCCTTCATAACACTTATCACACTGGGTTGCAATTGCCTCTTTGCCGATCTGTTTCTTTTGCTCCCTTCCTCATCCCTTTGAGGATGAGACTTTGTGTTGTTTCACTTTTATATCCCGTGAGCCTTGGGCATCAGTAATATTTGTTGAATGAACAATCTGGCCTGGATCCCTTTAAAAAGGATAAAAATCTGCCCTTCTGGCCAGCTATCCTAGAATCAATGATTTCAGGCCATCATCCTTCATTCCCCACGTCAGCCCTCCTATTTGACAAGGTCTCAAGGAAATGGACATTTATTGAGGGTCTACTGTACACCAAGCACCAAGCCAGGCCCTTTTTGTGTAAAGTCATTTTCACAATTTAAAGGCTTAAGACTCCATGTCTAGACAGCACTTTGAAATTCAGAGGCTCTGATGTCCAGTCAGTCAATGAACAAAGGGGAAAGGAGTGATATTACACTTTCCATCTTGACAGTGGCAAAGAGATGTCAACAGAGGAGGCCCCCACGTAGTGCAGAGCTCTAAGTCCCTGTACCTTCAGTGCCTGGCACGTGGCAGGAGTGCATACAGTATTTGTTGGGTAAATGAACAAATGGTTGAAGAGGAAGCACAGAAAGAAAGAGCAGACTGGAAGCCTAGAAGACCCAACATTTCTTTCTGGACCTGACCTAATATATTTCCCCCATGTGTTGATAAACAAAACTAGACACTGAAGTATTTTTGTCATGGGCAGCTGTCCACAGTGCCAGCAAAGGCTGATCCTTGTGATTTCTGCTCACTCAAAAATGACTGCACCCAGCTATAAAGGGAGCTGAGAAATTTCTTTTCTGAAACCAGGAGGAAAAGAAAACAGATTTGGGGTGAACAGTTAGCAGTCTCTGCTGCCAGATACAAGGGCGGTCTTGCCTCTGCCATTGTCACTGGGTGGCCCTGAGCTATCACAGGATAAATGGATGTTCACTCTAGAACGGCCCTTGGGGATCATCCAGATTCAACTCCCTGATTTTACAAATGGGAGACTGGGGCCCAGAGAGAAAAGTGACTCCTTAACTTGTCAAAGAGTTGTTTGGTGCTAGAGCCATTTGGTTTTGCTTAATTGGTCAGTGCTTTAGCTGCAAAGTGGGTCTTTAAACAAGAAAACCTTCTCATCTCCTTCATAAAAGTGCTGTGACGTTTACATTTCAATGATAAAGAAGAAAGCATTAAAAGCAATAGAAAAAAGCAATACAAATTAAGATGTTGATGATACAATGATTGTTACAATGGTACTGAACATAAATGATCCTTTCTTTAGTTACTTAAAAGGCTCTTCTGTGTCCTGTGGTCCTTAAGAGTTTTTGTTTTTGTTTTTTTTGCGGTACGCGGGTCTCTCACTGTTGTGGCCTCTCCTGTTGCGGAGCACAGGCTCGGGACGCGCAGGCTCAGCGGCCATGGCTCACGGGCCCAGCCGCTCCGCGGCATGTGGGATCCTCCCGGACCGGGCACGAACCCATGTCCCCTGCATCGGCAGGCAGACTCTCAACCACTGCACCACCAGGGAAGGCCTAGAGTCTTCTTCCTTATTAGGAACTTCAGCTACCCCTATAAAATACGGCAAAATTATTTAGCTGGCCATGTGTGTGAGGGGTGAAAACCACCTTTGATAAAAGAGCAATTACTAATTGTGTAAATTTATGCAATTATTTATATCTTATTTGAGCTTTAGTTCTTTCATCAGTAAAAAGGAAATGATAATACTTCCAACTAAGATTTGTTGTGGGGATTAAAGAAGAAATGAAAACCACTTGATATAGTATCTTGCACCCAGTTGGGACCCACTTAATGTAAATTTCTCTTCTTGCAGAGTTGAGGTCCTTTCTGTGAATACCTAGGGGAACATTACACACAATGATTGATGTAATCGCTCTTGAAAGGGGCACTTCCAACAACATTTAATCAATAATATAATCTTTTCCCAATATCTTCAATTTCTGAACTCATTGCCTAGGATCCACAACTGAAGAAAAGCATCTGCTCCCAAAGGAGACTGAAATGTAAACAGAAAAGCCCAGCACCATGTGACAAGATGCAGGAACAGAAAGAGTGATGGTGTGAGGGGAGGGCTTAGAAGTCTGCTTGGGTGAGTGATGGAGGGCTTCCCTAAGGAGGCTGTATGCTTCATGGGGGAGGAGTTACGGCTGGGCAGGTAAAAGGGAATGGAGGGGAAGGACACAGGTGTGAGGAAGCACATTTTCTGTAATGAGGGAGCTATTTTAGATATTGCTAGAACCGTGTTTTTTTTAAAGCTTTAACAAAAGAGAAGGAACAGGTGACTGTGATGGCAGTGGGTTTCCAATTTTATCTTGCCACACATAGGGAGCCACTGAAGAATTTGGGGCAGGGAGATAATGCAGAAGGGGTGAATGAAAAGAACTGGGAGAATGACAGCCAGTGAGGGCTGGCTGGCTGAAGCCCACACCCAGCCCCATCATTCATTTAATCATTCAACAAATAGTTCCTGAAGACGTGCCATGCACCAGGCTGAATTCCAGAAGCTGGAAATCAGGCAGTGAACAAGACTAGCAAGGTCTCTGTTCTCATGGAGGAGACTGACAATAGATAAACAAGTAAACAAGCAAGGAAGTATCAGATAAGTGCCTCTTGGAAAATTAAACAAGGTGATAAAAGAGTCCCTGAGCGGCTTCTCCTCACCCTCTCCCCCTCCTTCCGAAAACTCACCAAGCCTCCTCTTGAGTTTTCCAAGGAGGTTTTGCTCCTAGAAAAATCTCTAAGGTAAATAATTAACCTAGCTCTCTCGGTGCTTCCAATAAGGCTTCTTCCCCTGGGCCTGGTCAGCTTGCAATCCTTGCGTCGGGGCCACGAATTCTGCCACAAGTCTCAAGTCTAAAAGTTAGGGGAGGGTCATAACAACCTTGAGACCGGTCCTGATCATGGTTCCCTCCGCAACCTATAACCCCCAACTTCTCCACTCCCAGCTCCTGGCTCAACCCTCCCTCCTCCCTTTATATAGATATAGCCTTTAGAAGAAAAACATTTGATAGTGTGGTTGAAATTGTGCATTCCTCTCCTCTGAAAAATGCAAACTTTTATAACTCGCCCTCCTCTGCTGGCAAGAGCCGCCCTCCTCCCGCATCCCTACCCCCTGGGACTCCCGAGGGCTGGGCGGGGACTCTCGGAGGCGGCGCGTTCCCGGCACCCGGCACCCGGCACCCGGCACCCGTGCTGGAGGCTGGCTCAGCACCACCAGGGCTCACCCTTGTGTAAGTCAGAGCTCCTCAGCGCCAAAGGGATGTGGGCCGAGAACCAAAAAGCAAACGTAGTAATAAATGTAGCCGAAGAAACGAGGGACTAAAAAAGCAGATTTCCCAGTGTGCCCCGTGGTCTTCCCCCGTTTGACACATTTACTCACCACGAGGTTTTTTTTCCAAAGAAAAAAATTTTTTTAATTATGAAAACTTTCAGAGACACAGGAAAGTTTTAGGTAAACCTAGCAAAAGTCCCAGGAGGGACTTCTGATTTTGCCCAGCTTCTCTGAACTGCCTGATAGTCATAGTTCGCCTTCTGCGGTCTATACCAGTCACGGGGGACTAAGTTAGGGGCCCTGCTCGGAGGGGTTTTTATTCTAGTTAGGGAGAGGAGACTCTAATAAAAACTATTTTTCCTTTTTTTTTTCTCCCCTGGCAGATTACACCTCACAAGGTGTTTTCACATTCCTGATGCCGTTAAAATCATAAAGTCAGAGCTGAAGGGAAGTTTACAGAGCAAGTGGGGGAGAAGGGGATGACTACCTGGCGTATATTGGGCCACTTCCTAACCGCCTGCCCATGATAGACATTGCTAATCGATCACTCATTCATGACTGAACACATTTATTGGATGCCCTCCATGTTCCACATGTTATGTTAGGAATACAGCAGGAAACCAGACAGACTTTTTTGCTACCCTTATGGACCTCCAAGGGGAAGACAGACATTAAACAAATAATTACGTGCCTGAAGAGTGTTTTTAAAAAGGCAGAATATGGGGGCAGACAAGGGCATCACACACCTGGAGGTAACCTGGAGTTGGGGCAGGGTCAGGAAAGGCCTCCCTAAGGAAGTGATGTTTAAGCTGAGGTCTAGATGATAAGGAAACTGAGTCTTTGCGAGGGTGAAAAAGGAACCGTTACATGCTAGGATAAAAGACCGGCGTGAGTTCAGGGCATGTTTCATGGCTAAATGAAGGGGCATGGATCGTAAATGGGGGGTAGGTTTCTGGAAGGAAACAGAGGTTAATACAGCCAGGCCTTGAAAAAGAATCGGTTGATAGGAGGAGAGGGTTGGGACAGCCTGGGCAGAGGTCACATTTATTGTTTATCCTCCCTCTTCCTAGGAATTATTCTCTCACTTGCTGTCATTAAAAAGAAAAAAAGAAAAAAGCTATAAATTATTGACTATCTACTACGGGGTGGCAATTCTCACGAATTCTCGCATCTTCCTTGAGAGATAGGTATTATTTTCCCAGTTTTACGGATAAAAAAGGCTTGGGAGGACTAGAGACACTTGCTAAAGTTGGTCATCAAGTAGGCAACAGGGCTAGGATTTGAGCAGCCGCACTTTCCACAACTCGTCACTGCCATAAAACCTCAAGATGGCTTGCTCTAAAGCAGTCAAGTAAAACTTGGGGAGCAATCAAAGAGCGTTGACAGAGGAACTGGAAATACTCCGGGAGTTGGTGAAGGGGGTGGGGGGGGGAGGAAAGTGTCGGCAGAGAGGCCGCAGGTGAGTGGACACCGTTAGGCAGAGGAGTGCGCGGCCGAAACCGAGAGGTGGCGGGTGGTGGGGAGGATGGCGAGGCGTCCTAAGTGACTGAGAGGGCATCCCTGGACTGCTCCAGGACTGCACTGCGGGGAGGTGTCCTGCTCTAACCACTACCCGGCCCGGCCCAGTTAATCATTTCCTGACCTTCCTTCCTCCTCTCGCCCAGCCCGCAGGATTGCCACATCAGCCTCCCCCTCCCCCTACTCGCCTCCTGGCCCTGTTGCTCCTTCGCCGGGTTTTACAAGGAGCCTCAACTTTGAGGCAATGTTCGTAATAGCCCGGGACGTCCTCAAGGCCGTGCCCCGGAGAGATAGCAGGCTCGCTAGGGTGTAACGCTTGCCCTAGCGGCCGCTGGAGGCTTGCCCTATCCTCTTTTCTACGAAGGAGTTAGAGAGGCGGGGATCCAATCCCGGCACGGATTAACCAATTACAGGCTCGGTTTCCCCTGCGGTAAAAAAGAGGATGGTTACAGCAGCTGGCGGTGTGGAGCGAGGTTTAAATGAGGTACTGTGTGTTAAGTGCCTGGCTAGGAGACAGCAGCAGGTGTTTAACAAATGTTAGATCCCTTCCCTTTTTATCACCTGGTAACCAGGACCGCCCCGCTCAGCACACCCAGGTTACAGTTACCTCATTTAAACTTACACCGGAGGGTGAGGTATGAATGTCCGATCACGTGCTCGAGGTAATGCAGATGGTGAGTCACAGTGACGGGGTTTGAACCCAGATTCACGATCGTCCCCCGCACTCTGCACCCAGGTGGCTGGCAAAGGCCACGTGTTCAGAACCTAGAACCCAGTCAGTATCGTACCTGCCGCAGGGAGCAGACCACTAAACCAGTACTGCTCTGGGACCTATGCAGCCCGCTGGGCCACCGGGGGCCAGGCCCTTAACCTCTCTGAGCTTGTGCCTTCGTGCGTAAAATGGGGGCTGTCTGTCTGCCCGGGTGGCTTTTATTTTCTTCTTCACACTTTCTTGTGTGGCCAGATTTTCTACCGCAGTGTAATCAGGCCTCCACACACTACGCAGGGTCAGTCTTCTCTGACTGCGAGCGCTCGCCGGGCCAGGGTAAAAGCAGCGGACCGGCCCGGCGTGCCCCGGCTTGGCGCCCCACTCTACCCGGGGCCGGGGGAAGCCGCGGCTGCCGCGGGCAGCGGAGTTGGGAAAGTCACTTCCGAGCGCAGTCCGACTCTGGGCCACCAGCTTGCGAGCGCGGGGACCCCACCCCGCGGGAGAGGACGGGGGCGGGGCCGGGCCTGTAGGCGGGGCCTGCCCAGGGGAGGGGAGGGGCCGGCCTGGGAAGACGGAAGCCCCCAGCCTAGGGGTGGCGGCAGAACCCGGATCCCGGAGCACCACGTTTTCCGGAGCCGGGCTTCGGGAGACGGCGGGCGGGAAAACCCGGCGCCCGGAAGCTTTTGCTTTCTTTAACGCAAGGGCTCGGGACGCAGCCGCCGTCGGCCGAGCGCCCGGCGAGGAGCGACCCCAGGCAGAGCCTTCGGAGTCCCTCCTCCGCCCCCCCCCACCCCGCGCCTGGTCTCGGAGCCTCAGTCCTCCTCGCCGCCCTCCTCGTGGCCATGGAGTGTCCGCACCTGAGCTCCAGCGTCTGCATCGCCCCGGACTCAGCCAAGTTCCCCAACGGCTCCCCGTCGTCCTGGTGCTGCAGCGGTGAGTGCGGCCCCAGGCGGCCCTGCAGCGCACCCGAGGCCCCGGCTCTGCCGGGCCTGCCGTCTAGGGGCCGCGGGCAGTCGGCGCGCGGACTCGGGGAGCGGTGCGGGCGAGCCGGGCCCGGCGGCTGGGGAGGGGTACGCGGCGAGGCGGGCGGAGCGGCGGCGGCGGCGGCTCCTTTGTTTCCCGCGGCCCGACGGTCCGGCCGGCGAAGGAGAGGCCCGCGAGGGATAGAGACCGCGGGGGCCACGAGCTCGTGGGGACGGCGGCGAGCGGGGACCCTGGCCTGCGGCTTGCGCCCCCGCGCCGCCCTGCAGTGCCCGGGGGTTGTGCTGGTCTGTGTCGCCGGGTCGGGGGCCGCGGGGGTGGGTGTCCGGCCCCCACAAGGCGGCCGCACGTGTGGCGGGGCCCTAGTTGCGTCCCCTCCTAGACCGGACGGGAAAAGCGCCTCTCAGCGGCGCAGCTTTGTCTGGGCTGCAGGGCGCGCTGGGGCCCTTCGCTACCTGCCCCGGACCCGCTTCCTTTCGCTTCCCCCCATGCTCCGGCGACCAGATCCACGCCGGGCGAGCAGGAGCCGGGACCTCGAGAGGTGCTCAGAACTCGGGCGGCCGAGGTCGGAGTCTTTCATCAGCCAGGGAAGGTGAAGTTTGAAAACAGGCTGCGGTCTGAAAAAGCTCAGAAGGCTGATAGAGCAGCTGCTTTGGAGGGGCGGCTCGCGTTGCCTTACAGATATTTTTGTTTGTTTGAAATTGCTTTGGGATTTCCGAGTCCATGTGCTGTAGGACGGTTATTAGGTTTATGTAATGTTTTTGCATTGCTTAAGCATCTTATCTCCTCCTGCCGGGCCCCTCGGAAGCCCCAGTGCCCTCTTATTGTCTGCTCTAGCGACTTAAGATCGCACCGGCCACACTGCTTTGATTACTTCCTGGTAGGGCCCTGGTGCCGCCGATAGAGTCTTTGTTTATCAGCTTTGAGATGATCAGTGGTAGTTTGCGTTGCAGTGTAGAATTTGAATTGTGCATTTCAAAAAATCTTAAGTTCGTTTGAAGAAATAAAAGGAAGAAAACAGCAATGGTACGACTTAGCTGTGTGACATTTCTCATTGTGGGCCGGAGCTGGGAGGATAGTTTAGAGAATGCCTTGACACTTTTGACAGATTACTTCTTAAATGTTGATTATGTCCTTGGAGAAAAACCCAGGTAAGGCCACAAAGAAAAATGTACCCTGGGATAAGGAATGGAAATAACTGCGGTTTCCTTGAGCTCCCAGAGGTTTGATGCTTTGCTTGCCTTTGTGAAGTCAGATTTTTTTTTTCTGCATAAAGCCCATAAAGATTATCCGGTTAATTGGTTTTATGGTGCCGTATTGCAGTTCTTTTATGAGGGTGTAGAAACTTACCTACGAATGTTTCTTCTACAGTGAACGTTGAGTAGGAAACAACAAATAAGCTGTGTCAAATTGCTTTACAAACTAGTTGGTGTTGTATCACCTATAATTGTAGCTAGAGCTGTGGTGCTGTGACTGTAACCCCCGCCCCAGGGATTGAAAAAAAAAAGGACCAAAGTAAACACTAGGAAAAGCATACCTCATGAGGAATGATGAAATTACTTCTGCTCATCTGTGGTAAACTACAGGGATAGATACAAAGCAGACAGCACACTTCGGGCTGTTTCTAGGTAAAATCACATCAAATTTTAAAATGGCCTCATTGGTCACGTGCCTCTAAAAAAAGGAAAAGAGTTTATGCAAGTGGCACATATCCTGTTGTGAGTCAGTCTTGCCTTTGTCAGTCAGGGCGTCCACTTGAGTGTGGAAAAGAGATGCAGAAAATTGAGCATCTCTTGAGGAACTTAAGTTAAATTGGAGCATAACTAAGAGGCTTGTGCTGATAAAAAGAACAAACTAGTATGTGTAGTCCTAAGGGAGGGGTGATTTCTATCCAAGGGCTAGGATGTCATCTTTGCATCTTGCAACGAAGTTTGTCTCTGACATTGCTTTGGAAGGGTGATTTTAGTCACGTGCGTGGATTTGTAGAACCAATAAATCTAGTTTTGCAACTTTATGTGGGTTTTTTCCTTTTGCTCATGTTCTATGAGTTGAACCCATTTCATGTGGGCCTTCCGCTTTAACTTCTTGGCATCCATTCATTGATATAGTCTCATGTTTTTGTATTGAGCTTGATCTTGTTCTTGCCTGCCTGTTGTTTCAGTGATTAAATGATTATTAAAGCTGTGAGGGCTTCCCTGGTGGCACGGTGGTTGAGAGTCTGCCTGCTAGTGCAGGGTACACGGGTTCGAGCCCTGGTCTGGGAGGATCCCACGTGCCGCGGAGCAACTGGGCCCGTGAGCCACAACTGCTGAGCCTGCGTGCCCGGAGCCCGTGCTCCGCAACAGGAGAGGCTGCGGTAGTGGGAGGCCCGCGCACCGCGATGAGGGGTGGCCCCCGCTTGCCGCAACTGGAGAAGGCCCTCGCACAGAGGCGAAGACCCAACACAGCCAAAAATAAATAAATAAACAAATGTGGGGTAAAAAAAAAAAAAAAAAAAAGCTGTGAGTCCTTGACTAATTCATCATCTTGGAGGGTTATGTATTCTGGCATTTATTCTCCAGCACTCTCGAATTTCTTCCTTAATTTCTTTCTTTCTTTTTCTTTCTTTTTGGGTAGCCAGTGTGTGGAATAATGCGGTGACCAAGTATTGAGTCTGATTACATTCTTATTAGGGAGGGAAAAATCTCTGTTTTGGCACTGGGACAATAAAATTAATGCCCTTGCCTTGTTTTCTTTGGGAACTTGCAGTTACACTGCAGTGAAACAGCCTTAAGGCAGCCAAGGAAATTGCAAAAGACCAACATCCTAGGTTCTCCTAGGTAGCAATACATCCTTGAAGGTAGTCCTGTTTCCTTGGAGCATCGGTTTCATTATGTCATCTGTTAAAAAAAAGGGGGGGGTGGGAGTAATACTTCACATTTACTTCACAGGTTGTTGTTAGGATGAACAAGGTAATTTTTGTGAAAACTTTGAGAAACTCCAAACACTATTCAAGTAATAGGTGGTATTATAGGCCAGAACATCTTTATAAAGAGGACTCTCAATAAATTATCTAAAGCCCCTTAGATAGGGCCTGGGATGGACTGGCTTTATGCTGAATTATGCTTTTCAAAGAGATATATTATTCAACAAGATTAGGGGTGTAAGAAGTAATTATACTTCACAATTAACTTGAGCTTCTTATCTATGGGAAGCCCTTGGTATGTATTATTGTATATGTTTTATAATTGTGTACCTACCACAGTGGTTCTCAAGCTTTTTGTCTTCAGGACCCCTTTACCCTCTTAAAATTATTAAGAACTCAAA
Organism: Mesoplodon mirus; assembly: GCF_964341445.2. NCBI lineage: Eukaryota > Metazoa > Chordata > Mammalia > Artiodactyla > Ziphiidae > Mesoplodon > Mesoplodon mirus. The sequence continues at coordinate 53,872,481 of NC_138979.1, forward strand.
GAGCCTTTGTCTGTACAGCTTATATCGATATTTGCTGTACTAGGAATTAAAACAGAAAAATTTTTTAATATATATTTATTTAGCAATAATAAATCCATTACCTGTTAATAGTTTGTATAAAATAACTATACTTTTCAAAACAAAAAAATTGGTGAGAAGATTGGCATTATTTTAATTTTTGCAACTCTGTTGTCTGGCTTAATAGAAGACAGCTGGATTTTCATATCTGCTTTTGCATTCAGTCTTGAGATATCATACATCATGTAGCTTCTGGAAAACTCCACTGCATGCTAGTGAGAGAATGAGGGTAAAGAATAAAAGTAATAACATCAATGTTATTTATGAAAATAGTTTGAGCTCATGTACCCCATGCAGGGGTTTTGGAAACTCTCAGGCCTCAGGATCACACTTTGAGAACCCACTTGTATACAACGATAGTAACAGTTAAGGACACCTGCTCTGATCAAAATAGCTTTAAAATATTAAAGAATCCCTTAAGGCCTTAAAACTAGCAACATTTATGTCTGTGTGGAGACTTACGGAGTTTATAAAATGTATTAGCTGGGACCATGGGGTCCAGTAGTCAGTCCCTTGCTCTCAAAAAAGTTACAGTCTAATCTAGTTGGGGAGAGAGAGGAAACTAACTGGTTAGAAGATTAATCCATGTTGTGGTTTAAGGTAAATGTTGAAAATAGCAATCTCCTAATGAGGTTAAAAGTTGATTTATGTCTAATTTTGCTAAAGGCATTCTCATATTTATTTATTTATTTTTGGCTACGTTGGGTCTTCATTGCTGCACGCGGGCTTTCTCTAGTTGCAGTGAGCGGGGGCTTCTCTTGTTGCGGAGCACGGGCTCTAGGTGCATGGGCTTCAGTAGTTGTGGCATGTGGGCTCAGTAGTTGTGGCTCGTAGGCTTTAGAGCGCAGGCTCAGTAGTTGTGGCACACAGGCTTAGTTGCTCTGCGGCATGTGGGATCTTCCCGGACCAGGGCTTGAACCCATGTCCCCTGCATTGGCAGGCGGATTCTTAACCACTGCGCCACCAGGGAAGTCCCTAGGCATTCTCATTTTAAATGAAAAAGTTAAAAAAAAAAAAAACTAGGACATTCTCTCAAGGTTTTTGTTAAGTGCACATACCAGAGGTTATTTTCAGAAGCTGGAGGCTTGGGCATTTCATATTTTTGTGGGTAAAAGAGTTAAACCAGTGGCAAAATACTGGGGGGGAAACCCAAATTGTTTAAAAGGATGCCCTAAACACAACTGTTTTAATAACTAAGGAAAGCCAAAGACTTCAAACGTTTGGGTTAAGTAGCCAGTTAAATTGGAGATATTTTAATAGCATAGGCATGAGAATTTTTCCGTGATTAATTCTTCAAAGAGTTGAGAAGGCCTCTCTTTTAAAAAATTAATTAATTAATTAATTAATTTTTGGCTGCATTGGGTCTTCCTGCAATGGGTCTTCATTGCTACACGCGGGCTTTCTCTAGTTGCCGCTAGCGGGGGCTGCTTTTCGTTGCGGCCCGCGGGTTTCTCATTGCTGTGGCTTCTCTTTGTTGCGGAGCACTGGGTCTAGGCGCAGGGGCTTCAGTAGTTGTGGCTCTCAGGCTGTAGAGTGCAGGCTCAGCAGGCGGATTCTTAACTGCTGCGCCACCAGGGAAGTCCGAGAAGGCTTCTTAAAGTTTCTAGTACATGCTTGCCCTCACGTTACCTAAGGAAAGTAAGTGTAGGGACTTCCCTGGTAGCACAGCGGTTAAGAATCCACCTGCCAATTCAGGGGACATGGGTTCGAGCCCTGGTCCGGGAAGATCCCGCATGCCGCAGAGCAATTAAGCCCGTGCACCGCAACTACTGAGCTCACGTGCCTAGAGCCCGCGCTCCTCAACAAGAGAAGACACCGCAATAAGAAGCCCGCGCACCGCAACAAAGAGTAGCCCCCGCTTCAAGCAACTAGAGAAAGCCCGTGTGCAGCAACGAAGACCCAATGCAGCCAAAAATAAATAAATAAATTTATTTATTTTTTAAAAAAAGAAAAGTAAGTGTAGATTAAGTAAATGTTTTGTAGTTTGGGGTGGATATTGGAGATAAAACCTTTTTTGAAGATCCATTTAGTAGGATGGTGTTCTGATTATTGATTCCTTGTCATTGGTAATAAATCTGTAGTTTGTGATAAAGCTTGTGATAAAGGTGAGAAATCACCTTGATGGGATGATGGGTTATTTTGTATCGTATTTCTCTCACAACCTAAATCTAAAGAAGACTCTTGTATGCCCAGTAGACTAAATTTTCTAGGTAGGACCAGTCATTTGTTCATCATAAGGTCAAATGCGTTTACTGCTTTTTAGTAATAACCCTGTATGAAATATTTATTAAGTGCCTAGTGTATAATAAGACACTCAGTAAATATTTGCTTAATGAATGAAGGAACTTTCTTCCACTTGGATGGTGGCTGGAATGGCCTTAAACTTTATGTTTAAAATAAATGGAAAGTAAGTGAGCTTCTCCCCAGAATGCTTTCACCAGTCCTCACTTCCAGTTTTTAGTCTGTAAAGTAAACTTTGACTGGATTGTGAGCAACGGACCATCTGCAATGTTGTTACCACAACGAATTTGTATTCGTTTGACATTCTGTGTTTATAGGTGGGCAGGTGGCCATTTTTAGAAGTAAATGTGGATGGGGCAGTTAAAAATCAAGGGACAGGTGATACTTTTTTCACATTAATTTTGAAGATCAACATTTGATTTTTCTATGCTTTTCTGAAGAATTTAAACTTTTTAAAAAATATATTTGTACGCTTAAGTCAAATGTAATTGTCTTTCTAGTTTTTCTGGCAGTATCCACCCCCAGTCCCAGCCCCCAGAACCTTAAAGCAGCCTAAGCATATTTCCAAAGTCTCTGAATAATTGGTAGTACATGTGAAGGACCTGGAATTTAGAATGTGCTCCATGTGTTTGTTTGAAGAGGCTGAAGTCTAGGGATTAAGCCTAACATTTTGCTGTTGTGAAGTTTTGACACATGGATCAAAAGTTATTTTCTGATGGTATTCTTAGTAGTATACAAAGAATATCCTTGGCCTAAGCAGGAGAAAGGATGGGATTGATGGGAGAATTTGAACTCTTTGTTTCTGTTTCTTGTTATTCATTTATCCTCAGAATAACTCATTCTCATCATTCTTTGCTTTTACAGCATTAGCCTTAGGCTCTTATACCAGCCTACTTTTTCCTCTTTGAAATTTATGCAATTTCCTTCTTTACTGGAATATAATAGATTAATTTTGGATCCTTTAAACTCAATTTGGTAATACTTACGTTTTTCTAGTATTTAGCTCAGTAAGCAGAACAGTGAGTAATTTAGTTTGTAGCTCATTGAGTAATTTAAATTCCTGTTTTAAAATTTAATTGAGTCCCTCTTCCATCAGGGAGTAATTTACAAATACCAGTACATTTCCCCCAACCTGCTTTGTTTTTTCTTTTTGATCCATTCCCCCTTCTTGAGCTGTATTATATATTTTCCTTCTTTGAAAAAAAAAATTAGTGTCCAACCTATGGGTTTTGTGTTCAACCTAGGCATCCATATAGACTTGGGTAGTAGTTTATTAACGTTTGAAGTGGAAAATATATACTGTTTAATGTATTTTAGTGTTTTATGTTTATTCATAGCTCCTTTAAACATGAGAGCAACTGCATTCTAGGTGTATTAATAGAGCTTTCCTGGACAGATGGCTTAGGAGGAAGTACTTAGATTCTCAGCAGGGGCTAGTACTTTTTGGAGGGTTTATTTGTGATGAAGCTTACCTTGATTGACAGCTTAGAATGCTGAGAATACCATTAACAACAGGAACAGCTTGTTCATCTTACCTAGAATTGTTTTGTGCCAAGACCTCTCAAGATGTTCTGTGATTTGTAACAGTCTGTTTTGAGAATGTAGCTAAGAGTAGGTATCTTTCACAATGAAAGGAAATTTACCTAAAAATTGTTCATTGCAGTTGTATCCTGAAATCTTTCCGATTGTTGAATGATCTTTGGCTTAGAAATTTGTAAACAGAGATCATCTTTTAACTGCTGTGAGTCTGCAGATGTTAGTATATATAGTAATTCCAGATGTTTTCTCATCTATTAGTTTTACTCAGTAGGAGGAGAACTGAGAACAACATAAAGTAACTTCAAAGCAGTTGGCTAGCATTTAATCCTGACTAATTTAATTAACTACCCATCCTTGTAGTTTTTCCTGTTTCATAGATTGTGAAGCTGAGACAAAGATTAACAAGAGTTGCTCAAGATGCTTGGGGGCATTAGCGATAGCCGAAAGTTTAAATTCAAATACCATTCAAACCATACTTCTGGCTTGCCTTTGTAAAAGCAGGGTCTTTGTTTTGCCATCTAGTCATTTACTGCTTGATAAGTTAAAGGATTATAAGTGTTTGGAAACATACTCTGAATAATTCCTTTGAAGATTTTTGATGTGAAAGTACATTTTAAATTCTACCTTTTGAAAATAATTTTAGATTTCTGTATTTGATTAGCCCTTCCTCCCCCTGTTTATTGATTAAAGTGCCACCAAGTTGGAACTCGATTGTTAATACAGTTGGAAAAACACTGTTTTTGAATGTCTGAATTTCGGTTCAGGTCTAGTTTTTTTGTAGGCTGAAATTCACATTACTTTAGCTCAGATATCATGAGTCAGCCTTCTCACCATAGCTATGGATAAAATGCAGTTAGCTTTTGGTTATTTTATAAATGTGCTTCACTTCTTGAAGTTGCCCCCTCCCATTTTTTCATTTTGTTTCTGCTGGAGGAGATTCTTTTTGGAGGTGGGTTTGTTGTGGGGTGGGAGAGGGAGAGAATTCCTAAGAAAGGGAATTTTGCTTTTGCCTCTGGTAGCTCAGAGGTTATTTGAATCTTTGCTTTTAGGCAGGGTACTTTGTTGATTCCATCTAGTTATATTCTAAGATTTTCCAATTATATTTCTTGTAAAAATTAATTATAGTCTTCAGACTGCAGGGCTTAAAACAGATTTCCCTCCCTTCTTCCCCGCCCCTTCTTAAGACATACTGAAAATTAGGTATATATGTGTGCTATTTACAGATACATAAAATGCAGATAAGCTTAAGATGGCAGTTTCAGATTTTGAAAACTATTGTTGAAATTAAACTTGGACATTGGAAAATGAAGTTTGTAGTTGTCTTTGTGTTTATCTAAATACTTCACCATTAATCAATGCTAGCTAATTAAATTTTATAAGACTCTTTTGAGGAGGGAATTGAGAGTTTATTTTGAATATGAACCAGCTTGTGTCTTTGAAAAGATATTATAACCAACTGGATTTTTTCTGGAGACTTTGTACTTTAGGATTGAATAGCTCTATCAGTGGGCTGTTTTCCATTTTGAGTAGATGTTCTTTCCTGATATTTTTTCTTTGTTCTAGCTGGGTTTAAGGCAGCCTTGTAGAAATCTGCTTGCCTGTTTATCCTTGACCTGCCCTGAAGACCCTTAATTTTATGGACTGTTCTTATACTATTCTCATTACCAGGAAGAGCAGGCTAGTGATTAACTGTCATGTTCTTGCAGGTTTAATGTAACTGATTGTAGGATAGTACCCTTGTTGATTTAGCTTCTTTAAATTTTTGTCCTTACTGACCACACTCAGGTTTTCTTTTTTAGATAATAGATTATTGTCCATTCCTTTGTCTTGAACATTTGTTGTACAATATTGGGATGGTAGGATTTTGGTCCAAGTTTGTGAAGATCCTGCTGAAATTTCTAGGGAGCAAATTTTTTTTGTGATGGAATGTTTCCTTGGGATAATTGATAGATAACATGTTAGAGATATATTCTAATATAATATTTTTGAAAAAGAACTTCTATATAACTTAGACACTCTGGGGCCGACACTTATATTATTGATTGAGTGATTTTTAAGTTTTAGTGTCACACAGTAAAATTGAGATTAACTCTAGTTTCCATTTGAATTATTTTGAATGTTAATTGTGAGCTGTATTAACATTGGAGAAATTGTTTGCAACAACTGGCTCAAGCTTCACCTTATGGGTATGAAGTTGCTGCCAGAGCTCAACGTTCATGCTGTGAGAATTTAATTCTAATTTAATTTAACTGCATCAGTTTCATTTCAGTTATTTTAAGTGTTTTGTTTGTGTATAGTCTTTTTAGAACCTCATTTAAAAATATTTTTCAGGCTTTTTTCTTTGAATAATTAATAGAGATTTTTGGGGAAATGTGGGTCCGATTTTAAAATTGGACCTATTGGTTGTAAAAAATTTCCAACTCTTGGTTTGTGTTAAATAATTAGAGCGGCTATCGGAGTTTACAGATTCCTATTTTCTGTAATCTTGGGTATCTAGCCCTTTAAGCAGAGTATAAGTATGTGCCCAGTTTGCTTTTTCTTTCCATTTCTTCCTAAAAAGTCCTGTTGATTTTAAAAGAATAGTTGCCCAGCACACCAGTAAATACAACTGTTGTAATTTCACACACCCCCATGCCCAACTTTGTGCTTTAGTGCTAACCTATATTATATACCACAAAAACTAGGAAAAGAATTGTACAGTGCAGATACTAAACCTCCACTCTGAGTAAAGTCTTTGATAATAAGAGGTCCCTTAACCTCTTAATTGTTTCATTTATTTATGGGAGAGAGTGCTTCCTATAAAAAATATATATATATATGCACCTTTTCTTATCTTGCATACACTTTTGTTTTGAAATAATAGTTGTGTGGTGTTTACATTTATGACTTGATTCATTTCTTTTGAAAATCCCTCTACTGTTTAACCATGGATTTGCTTATCAGGTTGCTGGCAAAGGCGTGGAATTGCATCAGATATTGCTATATTAAATAAATGGAATATTGGATGCCAGAATTTTTCTTAAGTGATTCATGGCTTTTGTGTTCATTCTGTGTATAATCAACTTCTTAAGGAAAGTTATTTTTGAAACAATATAAACCCCGGATAATTTTTCTGTAGTTATTTGTCTCTGGTCTTCCAAGGCAAAAGTGGACCATTTTGACTCTGATTTAGTAATCTTCTTTGACTTCATTAGTTCTAATCCTTCTCCCCACTACCCTTTCTTCTCATTTGGAGGTAGGAGCGCAGTGCCAGTATTTAGCTGAAGACTGTAGAATAGATAAAGCCTAATAGCTTCATTAGGTGTTTTTCACCAAAGTAGGTCTGAACAAGTCTGAGTTTGTGACAGAATGAATAATAAAAAAATGTGTTTAGTATGTTAGTTTTAGAGAATATGTAGTTTCACATACATTATTTCCATATGTTGTTTTCATTTGACATTGAAAACTGATTTCAGAAATGCATTTCAAAATACAGTGAAATGCTTGAGCCAGTGAGGGGACCAGTCTTATGGATCAGACTTTGCCTCTGTGTAGGAGATCAGCAGGACCAGATGCCCTCTCTTTTCTGGCTCTGTAGGTATCTGGATCTGTTAACATATAGATGATAAATTTTGGCCAGCTTTGAAATTACATTCTCTAGTAGAGGACACATATACCATTGGCTCTGCAAATTAGCCTTGTAGTATACAGGGAATTCAGTAGGTGCCTGGCCCCAAATGATAAAGTGCTATTGTAATTTTTATTTCATGTAATAGATTATAGGCATTTTTTTAAAGATAAGAAAATGGTTTAGGCAACTTCATGAATTGATATGACTGTTATAACAATTTACCTTTTAAAGATTAATTCATGTTTTCAAAAAGTAATATGTGTACAGTTAAGTCATACAGTGTAGTATCAAAAGTAATACGTGTACAGTTAAGTCGTACAGTGCAGTATCATAAGTAATATGTGTACAGTTAAGTCGTACAGTGCAGTCTCAAAAGTAATACGTGTACAGTTAAGTCGTACAGTGCAGTATCAAAAGTAATACATGTACAGTTAAGTCGTACAGTGTAGTACAAAAGGGTTAAAGTAGAGCAGCAGCCTCCCTCCCCTCTGCTCTCAGCCCTTCTGTCCACAGACCACCACTTTCAGCTCTATTTAGCTTTCTCTGTCATGTTTACCTACATACTTCTAAGTAATACACTGTTATTTCTTAATTTATCCATTTTAGGTATCATCTCTTGACATCTTGCTATGGTAAATGAGGACATTAGTGTTTGCATTACCCTCCCCTCTGCCCCTCTCTCCATTTCTCAATATAACTAGACTACAAATTTTGATTAATATGGTGATTACTTTTTTTCTTGTCTGGCATTTTATTTTTCTTTGAGCTAATAATTGCCTTTTTAAAAAAAATTGCTTACTTTGCCTTCTGTACGTTTTCTCCCAAATGTAACCTATAAATCTGTTAAATGTCTATGAATATTATTTTCCAAGCACTTAAACACATAATGTCTTAGTATTATTTTTTCCTGAAGCTTTCCTTCCCAGAGCTCTCTTGCTCCCATCTGAACTGACTGTTCTCTAGGCCAACTCGACAGTTTTTATCCTGATTCCCTTGCTATTCTTTTGTATTAGATCTCTCATTTCCTGGATCCCAGGTCTTTCTCTTCCTTGGTTTATTAGACCATTTTGCTGGGGTACATCATCTAGCTCCCGTCTCAGGAGAGGCAAATTTTTGATCCCACGCAAGTCAGACACTTTTATTCTACCTTTATACTTGACTGCTTGGGTGACTATAGACTGTTAGAAAAGATTTTTCTCTTAGAATTTTGAAAGCAATGTTCCTTTGTTTTTAGGCTTCCAGTGTTGTCGAGAAACCTGATGCCTTTTTGATTACTGTTCCTTCATATATATCTTTTTCTTCTTTCTCCTGGAAGCTTTCAGGATATTCCTTTTATCCTTGGTGTTCTGGAATTTCAGAATGATGTGTCTTGGCATGGTTAGTTTTGTTCTTTTTTCTTGTGATGGGTACTCAGGGGACTTTTTTGTTTTTCACACACACACACACACACACACACACACTGTATTTTATTTTTACAAGAGATAAATAAACTGACACCAAACATTGTAAACGTATGACCACAACAAAAGCAGCAATGATCGCAATTGGTACTCAGGGGACTTTTCAATCTAAACATTTGAGAGAACACTCATCCTCCCATACTTAAATCTCCTAGTTTGTACTTTTTTCTTTGTACAACTCCTGTTACTTGAATGTTGAGCACTGTGGGTAGAACCTGTAATTTTCTTATCTTTTTATTTCTTTGCCTTTTGGTTCTAGTTCCTGAGATATTTCCTAGGTGGTTTTTTTTTTCCCTTCCACCCTTCTATTGAATTTTGATAATAATATTTTTAATTTTCAAGAGCTTTTTCTCATTTTTCTGACCACTGCTTTTTCATACATCCTGTTGCTGTTGTTTTATATTATCTTCTCTCATTACTTCTGGATTTTAGACTTTGTTGGTTTTGAGGTTTTTCTGTGCTCCCTGCATTGTTTCTGTTTCCTCTGAGTTCCTCTTTTTCTTTTCAAAATGATTCTCCCAGACTAGAGGTTTTCTTCAAGGATCTTGTTTTGTCTTTGTCTGTTTTTTCATGTAAGAGTGAGGCACTAAAAAGCTTTGTAAGTGAGTGAGGCTTGTCTGTAGTGGGCTTCTCATCCTAAGGTTGGGGGCAAGCCACCTTCTTTATTGGAGGAAGACGCTCAAGATGTCTGTATGGCTGATATATATTTTTTAGCACCATTTAGTTTTTCAGTCTTCCCCCTGGGAGCTGCACACCTGGCCACTGATGTTCTGACATCAGGATGTAGTAAGTTCCATGAGTCTGTTGTTCCTTGCAGCCCTTGGCCCTTTGTTTTCAGTGCCACCCTTACCTTTGCTGTCTGTTGTGCCCAGTGTCCCTGAGCCCAGAGCTGCCTCCTGTCTGCACTCTTCTCTGCTGGCACTTAGGCTGTAGCTTCCTTCATGCTACGAAGATCAGTACTGCTCCTCCAGCTTCTTCTTGACTCCCAAAAATGTGTTGAAATGTGCTTGTCTCACATGATCTTTGTGAGTTAATGTCAGTTTAATTTCTTTATTGTTATTTTAGTGAGATGTTAGGATAGAGAGGAGGTAAGAGAGAAATTGGTCTGCCATGCTTAATTTGGTGTTTTTTGTTTGTTTGGTTGGTTTTTTTTGCGGTACGCGGGCCTCTAACTGTTGTGGCCTCTCCCGTTGCGGAGCACAGGCTCCGGACGCACAGGCTCAGCGGCCATGGCTCACGGGCCCAGCCGCTCCACGGCATGTGGGATCCTCCCAGACCGGGGCACGAACCCGTATCCCCTGCATCGGCAGGCGGACTCTCAACCACTGCGCCACCAGGGAAGCCCTGGTGTTTATTTTTAAATGAGACATTTAAAATCCAATTTTTAGGGCAAAAAAATGCTTTGCCCCATCAGAAATGGATCTTATTAGTCATTATCCAGAGAGTTAAATCACTAAAACTGAAATTTTGCAGGACAGTTTTTGAGTAAAAGTTTAAACTCAGATTTATCTTCCCTAATGAACAGAGCAAAATATTGTCGCTATTACCTGAGTCAGCAGAGAGAGCAGATAAGCCTGGGGGTTTGACTCTGCTTGGGAAGCCAAATACAAGCCGGAGTTTGGATATATAAAAGAAACATTGAAAGAAAAAGTTGTAAGGTCACTTGGACCACTGCAATTAATATCTTGTAATACTATTATTGGATTAATTTATCATCCATCAATAAAGGGAAGTTACCGCCAGGTTTATAGTACTGTTTGGCTCTGCACAATGGTAATTTAACCTTTTCCCTTGTGTTTTAGTAATTTAAAAAAATGTTCTTAATTGGAAGTAAAGAATAAAATTTTTTTAATCTCAGAAAGCCTTTTTATTTTGATATAATTTCACATTTAAAGAAACATTGCTGGGCTTCCCTGGTGGCGCAGTGGTTGGGAGTCCGCCTGCCAATGCAGGGGATATGGGTTCGTGCCCCGGTCCGGGAAGATCCCACATGCTGCAGAGCGGCTGGGCCCGTGAGCCATGGCCGCTGAGCCTGCGGGTCCAGAGCCTGTGCTCCGCAACGGGAGAGGCCACCACAGTGAGAGGCCCGTATACCGCAAAAAAAAAAAAAAAAAAAAAAAAAAAAAAAAAGAAAAGAAACATTGCTAAGAATAGTACGGAAACTCCCATGTACTCTTTACCTAGATTCATCAGTTAACATTTTGCTACATTTGTGTTACACGTTTGAACCTTCTTTTTATGCACCCCCCCCACCCCTGCCACCGAGTAATTTGCAGACCTAATGCTCCTTCATCCAGAAATACTTTATTTTTTTTTCCCCAAGCACAAGGACTTTCTTTTCACTAAGCACAAGGTATTGGTCAAAATCAGGACATTTGATAACTGAGATAATAGTATTATCGAATGCACATTCCATTCTTAGATTTCTCCAGTTGTCCCAATAATGTCCTTCATATAATGTAGCTATTTCGCTTTTCTGCCCCCCACATCTAATCCAGGATCATGCATTTCACTTAGTTGTGATAACTCTATAGTCTCCTTCAGTCTGGAACAGTTCCTTATCCTGTCTTTGTCTTTCACATCTTGGTATTTTTGAAGAAAACAGGCTAATTATAGAGTGTACTTCAGTTTGAGTTTTTCTGTTGTTTCCTTATTAGATTCAGGCTGTGCGTTGTTTTTGTAGGAATACTGCAGAAGCAATGTGTAGTCTCAGGGCATCATATCAAGAGGTATGTGAGGTTGGTTTGTCTCATTTTGGTGATGTTGACTTTGATTATTTTATTAAGGTGATATTTGCAAGATTATTTCCTGTAAAGTTACTATTTTCCCTTTGTTATTAATAGGTAATTTGTAGGAGATGCTTTGAGATTTTATGTATAGATGTTTTATTTCTCATCAAACTTTCATCTAGTAATTTAGCATCCATTGATGATTCTTGACTGAATCAGTTATTACTAGGATGGTTGCAAGATGTTGATTTTCTAACTTATTTCTTCCAAGTATATACAAGGAAGAGCTTTCCTTTCTCACCCACTTGTTTATTCATTTATTTCATTAACATGGACTCATAGATTTTTATTTTATTTTGTGACATTCTGTTATTTATTTTGAAGCTCACATTGTCTTAGATTTGGCTAGTGGGAGCCTCCTTAGGCCATAATTTTGACATGCCCCTATTGTTCTTGGAGCCCTTTCTTACTTTCTGGCATGGCAAGGTGCTCCAGGCTCATCTTGTACTCAGCCTGCCCTAGTCCTGGAATCAGCCATTTCTCCAAGTAGCCATCATTCCTTTTAGTGGGGAATAAGGTTTATAAACTAAGATCTCTCAGCAAATAGGAGCTAAGAAATATAAATATATATAAATAAATAAACATGTCTATATTTGTGTGTGTGTGTGTGTAACCATGAGTTCATTTTGATACCTTTAATTCCAGTTCAGCACTACAGATCTAGTCTTGCCCTTTCTGTATTTGTAATGCCCTTCTCTAACAGAGAATCTGGTTCCCATTATCTCAGCATATGTACTTGTTTACCCCATGCCATAATCAGAGAAAGTAGTTCTAAACTGCTAACCCATACCATTGCAAAGAAAACTCCTTATAACTAGAGTTCACTATTTGTTTACAGTTTCTTTTTGTCTGTATACTCACAAAATATGAAGTGTTATGTTCAAAAGTTGCTTCGGTTGTTTCCTTCCCTTTCCTTCCATCTTTTAATACACTGATTTATTTGATTTACAGTTAGCTTCGTTTCTTTCTGTTTGATTTCCATTTTAGATTTTTTTTCTTTTCGGTACGCGGGCCTCTCACTGCTGTGGCCTCTCCCGTTGCGGAGCACAGCCTCCGGATGCGCAGGCTCAGCGGTCATGGCTCTCGGGCCCAGCCGCTCCACGGCAAGTGGGGTCTTCCCGGACCGGGGCACGAACCCACATCCCCTGCATTGGCAGGTGGACTCTCAACCACTGCGCCACCAGGGAAGCCCTTCATTTTAGATTTTTTTCCACCTCATCCTTGCTGATTTTATTTTACTTTTTGAGTATATAAAACATGAGTATGGTTCCAAAAGTTAAAGCCATACCAAGAAGTGTTACTACCTAACCCTTCTACTCATTCCTATCCACCCCATGTAGACAACCAGTTATTTTTATCTATTCTTCCTGTTTCCTTTTATAAAAGAAAAAAGCAGGTACATGAGTATTTTCTTATATTCTCTCACAGAAGGTAGCAAACTAAGTATACTCTTTTGGAATTTGCTTCTTTCATTTAATAGTGTGTTCTGGATATCACTCCATGTTTGTGGAAATTTTACTTATTATTTTTTAACAACTTCATAGTACTCCATTTGTGATGTGTCACAGTGAATTCAAACATTCTCCTATCTTTGGGCATTTAGGTTGTTTCCAGTATTTTGCAGTTTCAGATAATGCTGCAACTAACAGCCTTGTACAAATATATTTTTGTATTATTGGGTATCTTCAGGGAAGATTAAAAGTTTTAACTTTTTAATCATGTGAGCAATAATGTGTGATTTTTATAATAATACTTCAAACTATTTGTCTGCCTGCTCCTATCTTCCCATCTACCGTGATCTTACAAATACATTCAAGGCTGTGGAAGTGAAATACTTTATTGTAATTATATTTCTGTCTGGGAAACCTTGAAATCAGAGAGCTGGAAGTGGCCTTGGAAACATTTTTAGTCTATGTTCAGGTTCATTTTAAGCAGTTGACTTTTCCTTTTACATACTCGTCAATGCTGTTTTACCACCTAAGTACTCAGACCCAGCTGTTGTAGTTTTCTCTTAATTTAATCCATGTTAGATTCCTGTGTCATACTGTTAACTGGCTGCTCCCTTGGGTTATAGAATGGTAGTAGGATAAGACGGTTATACATAGGATAGAAATAAGGATTTGGGCATCCATTTATTTTCTCCTACAGGTCTCAGCGCATTAGTGAGTAGTATAAACTCAGAGGAGCATCTTGGATTCCTAGATAATGCAGCTGGTTGATGACTTCCAGTCTTTTGTTCCAACAAGTGGGCATTGAAGTAGAAGGGCGACCTCCTCCTGCATTGCTAGATAACCAGGTATAAAGATTGACCACATAGCTTTCCATCAGAAGGGCCATAAAAGGATTACATAATGTATTGAGATAACGATCCCCTCAGCCTAAGGGTGACTGGAGCCTCCAAACAGATCACTTCTGGCCCTGCGATGACTCTTCAGTTTATGTGCATGCACCATACAGATGTTATCATTTTCCATGCATGTCCTGACATGAAAAAGATTAGGAAAGTTGGCTAGAGCAGTCTCAAGATTAGCCTTTGAGAGCCAAGGATGGTGCCCCTTAAAGAGAACCAGGTAATCCTTATTTATCTTAGATAAAGAAGAATTGAATTATTTAGAGTAGAATACAGGAATACTGGTTTTGAGATTTCTGAAGGTCGTTTTTTACAATATAGGACGACATTAGGAGTGATGTTTTGCTCAAGAATTAGGTTGTCTATGGTAATGACAGCACACCTGGATTTAAAATATTAATGGGATACAGAAAGAGCCACTCCAAAGCATGATTGCAGCTTAGTTGATGACAGACTGCAGTGTTTTTACTGTCTTACTACCCCCGTTACAGAGGGGATAGTCTAGTCTTTGGATAGTTTTTGATTCCTATGGAGTAGAACCTCCCAAAGGGTCTCATCCTCACTTCTACTAAACAACAATGTCAGTCATTCCCATGAGTCGTTTGGCAGGGGTGAATGGTAGATACTGTATCGCTGATACCCCTCCTTCTACAAGTAGTGTTCTGATTATCTATTGCTGCATAACAAACTATCTTACATCTTCGTGGCTTAAAACAACCATTTTATTTTTCTTATCATCTTGTGGGTCGGGAATTCAGGAGGAACTTGGCTGGGGCTGTCACAGCTGGCGTACCTGAAGCTGGAGCATCCGCTTCCATGATGGCTTCTTAACTCACATGTCTTGTGCCTCTGTGCTCCTGCTCTCTGTTTCTGTCCCTCCCCCCCATCCCCCATGGTGTCACATTCTGCAAGGTCTCTCTGTGTCGTTTGGGTTTCTCACAGTGTGTTGGTCTCAGGGTGATTAGGCTTCTTGCATGGTGGCTGGCTTCCCCAAGAGCAAGCAATAAAAAGAAGAAGCTGTCAATTTCTTAAAACTCAGACCTGCAAATTGACACGCAGTCACTTCTGCCATATTCAATTAGTCAAGGCACTGCAGAGCCTGCCCAGATTCAAGGAAAGAGGACATAGACCTGCCTTTTAATGGGAGGAGTGCTCATCTTTAATCTATCATAGGGCCATTAAGCAGAAAGGAGAGAATGGTTGTGAGAAATACTGAACTGTGACTTTATCAGAAAACTGATCAGAAATTTACTTATGTAATGACTCAGGAGAGATTAACTGATTGCCAGCCTTGAATAAGAATGGGACTGAAGCCAGAGGAGGAAGGTGGGAAAGATTCTCATGGGGCAAAGAGGAAAGGCAACCGAGGTAAGCTTTACTTCATAGTTGCCTTCCCTGCCTTGGCCCTGAACTCTTGGTTCCGTGATCTTCTGTGAGCCCCAGCCTGCTGCTTCTGAGCAGTTTGGATTTGGTGCTCATGCTCGGTCTCCTCCTCCTTCAGTATCTGGACCTCCGCTTAGTCTCCTGAGCTCTGCATGGGCTCACTTCTTTAGCCCTGGGCGCTGCCTGTTGCTTTGTCCTGCTTCCCTGCTCCCTGGGAACCCAGTGTGCACTCCCAGAATGAGCCACAGTGCCGGGGTGGGAGGTGGCGGTATGGGAACACAGGCAGTGATTTTGGCTATGCTCAGGCTGCTCTGGCACCTCTGGCGGTTGCTTAATATCGCTGGATTTCTTCTTTTCTGGACTACGTGAAGGCCCAGTTCCTGCTTTCTTTATGTGACTTTACCACTCTTTCCCCCAGTAATTTCAGAGGATTCAAGTTGAAGATAGAAGAGGCTTCAGAACTTTTAGCATAGAATAGGCTCATGAGTATGTGGTTCAAAGAGCATTTATGGTATAAAGAAGATTATACGCCTTGCTCTAAACATCTAAGAATATATCAGTTGGAGAGTAAGCTGGGTTAGTCCTAGAGTATATTTCTACTTGTATATGTACTGGAATATTTATAGAATTTTAATGATAGTTCTGCCCTATTCTCCAATTTCGAGAGGAATAACACTTTTACTATTGATACTTCTATGGAGTGTGTGTGTGTGTGTGTGTGTGTGTGTGTGTGTGTGTTTTGAATAACAGCTGCAAATATTTTTCATTGATCGTATGTTTACACACCCATAGAGTTGTAATCTAGGATTTTGGTTTCACTTACTACTTAGGCTTAATAATTTAGAATAAGTTTATTTCATTAGGACAACTTTATAATACCAGTATCTTTAAATTTAAGACATTTAAACTTTATTTTTGTTATAAAAGAAGTAATGCTTTCTGAAAAAATTCAAACAGTATAGTTGAAAGTAGGTCCATGTGGCTCTAATCCCCCATCCCATATTTTTTACATGATCGTTAACAGTTACTATGTACCCTTCTAGACTTCAAGCAGTTTATATACAGGTATAATGTATACACAGAAACACGTAGAACGTAATCTTTCTAAAGCAAAAATGACAACCTTCTGGACTTACTGCTCTGCGACAGTCCATACCTTCAAGTACTGAGTTTGAGTTCCAGTTCTGTCACTTACTAACTTAGCAAGGTATATAACTTCTCTGTGCCTCAGCTTCCTTATCTATAAAACAGGCCAATAATAGTACACACCTCATTGGACTGTAGAGGATTAAATGAAGTAATATTTATAAAGTGGCCCAATAAAGTGCAATAGTGCTTGGCACATAGTATGTACTAGAATATTTAAGAACTTGCTCTTTGAAAAAACACGTTATGAATATTTGCTGGTTGCTGGTTTTTTAGTGTGGCACTTTAAAAACTGTGTGTTGTTGGTAGGGGGGTGATATTCTGAGTTTTACTATTGGAGCAGCATGTTTGTCTACAGTTTTTATTTTTTTAATAAATTTATTTATTTATTTTATTTTTGGCTGTGTTGGGTCTTCGTTGCTGCGCGTGGGCTTTCTCTAGTTGCGGCTTGCAGGGTTACCTTCCGTTGCGGCGCTTGGGCTTCCCACTGCGGTGGCTTCTCTTGTTGTGGAGCACAGGCTCTAGGTGCATGGGCTTCAGTAGTTGTGGCTCGTGGGCCCCAGAGCGCAGGCTCAGTAGTTGTGGCGCACTGGCTTAGGTGCTCTGCGGCATGTGGGATCTTCCCAGACCAGGGCTTGAACCTGTGGCCCCTGCATTGGCAGGCGGATTCTTAACCACTGTGCCACTAGGGAAGCCCCTGTACCATGGTTTTGGACAGCGATTCCACACACTTTCTGACCTCGCTGTTGCAGTGAGCTGCTGTTACTGACAGGCAATGTGCTGGGAATGTATTTGCCTCTCAAGGGTTGTGGGAGCAGGAAAAAAACTGAAGCCTGTTGATTTAGAAAATTATACTACACTAGCAATTAATCTTTTTGTTAAGAAAATTAGGAGGAGAGTGGAGTTGGAAGAATTTTATCTATAGGGAGTTATATGATTATTTAATCTATTTTTTGCTTTGTGTTCTTTGAATAATTTTATAATTAGAGGGGACGTGCTCATCATCTAGTTTTTATTCTACAGTGAAGACATAGACTCAGAATAGTAGTGACATTCTCAGTTCTATAGCTAGTAATGATAGGGCCAGGACTAGAATCCTAGTCATTGGATCCTCACCTTTCTGGATTCTTAAGAAGCTCAAGAGCCTCTCTGCCAGTTGAAGCAACTATTGAATAATGGATGCACTATAAATGGCTTGCCTGTCAGTGCTGAGTGCTTGAACTATTTTGCGTGTAGAGACAGTGACTAAGTTGTATCGTAAACACTAGTGCATGGTGTTTTATAAAAAATTTAGAATTCCAGGAGAATTGTTGATGGGCTTGGATACCAAATGTATTCTATCTTATTAGGTTCTGTATAGTGAATAATAAGGCTATTGAAGATCAGTGGGAAGAAATTTATATTCGCTGTGGATGCCATTTTGCCTTCTGAACACAACCTAAAGATATTCGTGTATAAATAGGCCCCTTTAAGCCCTGAACTCCCTAGTTTTTTTTTCTTTATTTCTTTATTTTTGGCTGCACTGGGTCTTTGTTGCTGCACGCGGGCTTTCTCTAGTTGTGGCGAGCAGGGGCTACTCTTAGTTGCGGTGCACAGGCTTCTCATTGCGGTGGCTTCTTGTGTTGCGGAGCACGGGCTCTAGGCGCGCGGGCTTCAGTAGTCACAGCGCGCAGGCTCAGTAGTTGTGGCTCACGGGCTTAGTTGCTCTGCAACATGTGGGATCTTCCCGGACCAGGGCTTGAACTTGTGTCCCTGCATTGGCAGGTGGATTTTTAACCACTGCGCCACCAGGAAAGTCCCCTAGAACTCCCTAGTTTTCTGCCCTTCTTGTCTCTTGGTAAAGGAGCAGACTGTTCTTCCCTGCATAGAAGTAGCAGGGAGTAAAACCACTTTGGTTTGTAGATCACTTGGATGCCTTCCCTCTGCCTTTGTGCTCCATCAGTTGTCCCTTCCTAGTTTCCAGGAGGGTTAAGGCTTTTGGGGGCTTTAGGAAGAAGCCATGAATGCGAGCATGTTTTAGAGGCTGGGCCTCCTTCACCTGTCTCCCCTGCCCAACCTGTGTCAGAGCTTCTACCCTGTGGGAAATGGCCCTAGCTTAGGAGAGGATCGACATTCCCCACTCCCCGCAAAGGGTTGCTGCTGCCAACTTGCAGAGCTCGTGGCTGAGGGCGAGGACAGGGCCAGAGGAGGGTTCTGAGGCTATAGCAGCAGGAGGAGAGTGAAGGGAGCTGGATAGTACCAGGCCCCCAGGCTGAGATGCCCAGGAGCTGAGAGAGGAAACCCGAGCTCGGGGTTGGAAGAATCTGAGCGTATGGGACAGATTGCTGGAGGAGAGTAACTTTGAGGAAATTTCATAATCTGAGTGAAAGAGGACCAGACTTCTGCTTATGACATCCAGTGACCCTGCTGCGGCCATGTGTAACAGTGTGAGAAATATACTGCATGGCTTCCCTGCCATGACGTCACCTTGAAGTGTAATTAGGCATAATAAAAAGTGCCCTTATAAGTTTCCAGACTTATCTTTTTGAACTCCTACAAGTTTCCAACCTTATTAACCTCTCTTTCTCAAGTACCGGCATTTAAGATTAAAAAAATAAAAACCCTTCAGTTTAATATTTTTATGTTCTGCTGAATAGATAGTATATTTATAGCTTAAAAAACATTTTTTATTGACTGTGTATGGTTTTATTTTATACACACACACATGCACACACACAATATAGTATTTCAGTTTTGTTACGGTTCTTGTAGAGTTTTATAAAATAGCCTGCAAACCTCTAATGCAGTTTCCATGGGAAATGTGTTCTTCCTACAGATAAACTTGAAACCCATCTGTCTATACATTGAGAGACTACCTTTTAAAATAAAATATGTCCCCTTAAGGTAATTTAAATAAATGAATTTAAGATTATTGCAGGTATTCTTTTACTCATGCTATGACCTGTTCTATTTGTAGCAATAATTGAGAGTTTAATTTAAAGCCAATATTTTTCCTTCTGTTTTCTAATTGTCTTGGGTACTTTAGAGGTTTATAATTTAGATAAGGTATATATACACAGAGTGAATATTCCCTGAAGCAGTGTAATAAATGCCTTCAGAATGCCCCATAATACCCTTTTCTGTGTAGTTTCCTAGCCTTCAAATGTTCTTCTGGTGTGAAACTATTAAGCCCTCAGAGAGTACTGTCATTTAAATAGCCAAGACCAACTGTCTTATCACACATTAAGTCTTAACTTTCTTATTGTAAACATTCATGATAAAAGAAATTTGATTTCTTAACTTAGAAAGTGAGGTCTTTTTTGATATTTAGTAAAAGGCACAGTCACTTCTTTCCGATGTTTTTGAAAGTCAATACTATTTTATTTCCTTTTATTCTTTCTCCTCATCCCTGTCTTAAGCACCTATTTATTTAATCAAGATATAATTCACATAACATAATATTATTTACTTATTTATTTATTTATATACATGCCATGCAGCTTGTGGGATCTTAGTTCCCCAACCAGGGATTGGACCTGGGCTCTTGGCAGTGAAAGCACCGAGTCCCAACCACTGGACTGCCAGGGAATTCCCCAAATTAACCATTTTAAAGTGAATGGTTCAATTCAGTGCATTTAGTACATCTACAACTACCACCTCTATCTTGTTCCAAGACATTTCATCACCCCAAAATAAACCCTGTACCTATTAGGCAGTTATTTCCCATTTCTTCCCCTCAGGCTTAGGGTATCTTTTCAAAAATTTGAAATTAAGAAATTAAAAAACTGATAAAATTTTATGAGGTAATTGAGATTTTATAAGACTAGATTTAGAGTACACTATTCTAATTCAGTAACATGAAGAAATGCATTTAATATACTGATAGTGGAAAAGTTAGATCACAAAATTGTATGTACTTTTTGTCCATACACACACTTTACAGCCATCGGGGGAAAAAATGAACACTTGGTAGAAAACGCACCAAAGTAACAGTGATTTTGTTCTAGATTTTTTTTTCCTCATTCAAAGGAGGGGGAAAAATCTTCCCATAATTACACAAAAAACAAAAACCTGTAAATGACTAAAAACTTGGGCCTAAACTTACTATTATAATTACTTATTTCAGGATAATATTAAACTTCTTCCAGATTGAGTACAGTGTTTCTTAGTATTTACTGAAAGAAAAAGAGTTGCTGGAGGAATAAAACTATATAATATTTGTAGTTTTTTAATCCTTCAAGTTATATCGCAGACCAGGAATATCTGTTTCAAGTAAACTGTGTTCTAATTTATTTTTCCCTTTAAAAATATACTTTATAGGACTTGCTTTTCAAACTATAAAAATGTCATGTTTTTGTTGATACAAATCAAATACCACAGGGGTGTACAAATAAAAAGCCAGCAGTCTCCCCTCACAATAGTCTTCTCATGTACTTGCCTAAAATAATTGCTGTTAGCAGTTTGGCGTTCTTCTTATTAGCCTTTGTCATGTGACTTACATGCACATATAACAAAATTGGACCCAACTGAGTAAAAAACTAAAATGCCTTCAGGATGGCCCTAGCAGTTAATGTAATGCACTAAGGAAAGGTAAAGCCCTTGGCTAACTGGAAGGGAATTTTTTACCACTGAAAGTTTTCTCATTCAAAAATAGTTAGAGCCCTGTGCTGGGCAGAAAGGCAGAGGCCCTTGGGCAGTATATCACTGTACTCTCCTATTCTTCCTTGCCTTCTCCTCCCCTCCCAAATGTAGAATGAATGTGTGTCAAAGATTTATTTAACTCATTAATAAGGGAACCAGCAGGATGATAAAGCTGATTCCAAGAGCATTTGAGGAATTGAGTGAATGCAGACACTGAAGAATGAATGTTGAAGTAAATTGCTAGGCTAGATATAAAGCCCATTAATGTACTTCAGGGTAGTACAACCATAGCCCTTGGAGTCTGCCAGACAGATATTGTCTCTACCAAATAAAAACCTACAAGTTCATAGAATTTGGGTCCTAATCAATAGTAAACAGCAGGTCAAACAATGGTATTATAATTAAATATCTTTGGGATATTCATGGTATAATGTGTTTTATTATACACTGAAAGGGTTTATAGTTCTTGATTCACTTTATTTCCAGTTTTGGCTAATTTTTCTTAACAATGAGAAAGGCCGATTGTGTTGTATGATTAGACAGGACCAATATAATATAATAGGGATCAGATCTTGGAAGAGCTTGGTATCTTAAACTAAGAAATGTAAACTTTGTTTCAACAACTGTTCATTGAGCATATACTGTGTGCCAGGCAGTGGATTTACTATAATCCTGAGTGTGTGGATGTGCTGCGATGCCCCCCTCATGGCCCCTAGGAGGCTGACTAGTGGTTCTCAAGTGGTTGTATTAGGGAGTCACCTGGGAAGTTGCTTTTCTCAAAATAGACAAGTTCTTTTCTCCTTCTGTACCCACCCCAATGTAGATGTCTCTGCCTGAGTAGAACATATGTGTTTTGAAAAAGCTTGTTCCTCGTGATTTTTATATCCCCTCCCTTTTAAAATCATTGTTATGTTTATTGGGCTTAAAATTGAATAAGTAAACAGCAAGCAAAATTGTAATCAGTATTTTAAAAGTTTTCATTCCCCTTTTTGCCTGCTGCGTCCCTATAATACTCAAACTAAAGTAATTAATGTCCTGATTATACCCTCAGCAAGAATTACATGCAGTCATCATATTTAGAATTATATTTAATGCATTTGAGACGTTAATTTGGGAAGAACTGGGCTTAGTCTTCCGAATTGTATCCTTAGGTTATGCTTCTCACTATATAAACTAAAAGAGTTGTCATTTATAGTAGTATATGATCTGTATGGTAAAGACATGTGATTAAAAAATTTGCCTTAAAAATGTTTTTTTTAATCTTTTTTTTTAATGTTTTGTCTTTTTATTTATTTTTTGGCTGCACCATGCAGCATGAGGGATCTTAGTTCCCCAACCAGGGATGGAACCCGTGCCCCCTGCACTGGGAACGTGGAGTCTTAACCACTGGACTGCCAGGGAATTCCCTTAAAAATGCTTTTGATGAGAAAATAGACTGTCCTTAACTTGTCAGAGACTGTTGAAAAAAAAAAAGGAATAAGTAATAAAGGAGAAAAGTGTTTAACCTGTGGTTAAACTATTTGAGTTGAGTCTGCAATTAATATGAGCAGTTGTTGTGGACATGCGTTTAGATTCTTTCAGTATAACATTAATTAGGCAGCCGTTTTGTGTAAATGCACTCACAAAGCAAGGATTTGTGATTTCAGTACACCTAAGCAGCCATGGAATTTATAACTTAATCACAGGATGTGGTATTACAGATTAGGGGAGAAACTGGGAAATAACGTGATACAATTGGCATATTGTGTATTTTTCTTTTTATTAGTGTGCCGGTCCAACAAAAGCCCCTGGGTCTGTTTGACTTGTTCAAGTGTCCACTGTGGAAGGTAGGTGACATGCTTATTACTTCACTACCCAACTTGCTTTTTTCAGTTTACCTTTAAGCTTTATGTCAAAGTGTTATTGATTTGGATTTATTTAGCACCATTGTTTAATTATAGCGTGTACGTAATTCTCTGTAGGGCTTCCCTCTCCTAATAGAATCCCTTTGTTCAGTGATGGAACTGAGGAAAATCTAGGGGGGGAAACCCCTTTATATTGATACTCAGAAGAATTAATTTGATGATCAAGACAATCTACTAGTAATATTTGATTGACATGTGGCCAATTTTGTTTCACCTGTTACCTACCGTTCCCTACCTTTACTGACTTTTGAATCAAATCCCAGATATAACATCATTCTTCTGAAAACAAAACAGATAAAGGAATTCCCTCAAAAATGGTCTCACAGTGTAGTTCATTATTTATGCTAAGATGTACCAAATATATCATTGTTCCATTAAGACATTTTTGCTTTCTAGGAACTTAACACTCCCAAACCCAGTTCAAGCCTGAGCATTTCCTCCCAGTTCTTGGCTTCAAAATGATGTTACTTAAATACTTTAGTAACTCTTTTTTCTAGCACAAACTCAAATAAATATCAAACTTTGTGTGTCTGGTAGTAGCACATTTATTTCTATGGCTCTTTTAGCTTAGAAAATCTGCTTTGAATTTACTTCAGAAGTTAGTAGCTTAGCAGCAAGGAGGTGGGAAATCATACTGAGTCACACAGGCTGAAATCTATATTGTATTTATTTGGACGGTTTCCCCATCGTTATTCGTAAACCCTCATTGCATGAAGAGAGCATCTTTGTTCAGTTAACTTTTGATTTTTCACATTTTCAGTCCTGGAATTGAGTCTATTTTTCCATGTACACTTAAGAGTACTTTTGGAAAATGTTAACTGCATATCTTAATTGTGGTTATTGTGGTTTTGAAATCTCTAGGATTTGGGGAACCTGAAAATACTTTGTACAGATAACATTTTTTTAAAAAAAGAAGAAAAGTAGAAGCACTTAAATTCTGCACTTGAAGAGACAGATTCCTCTCCTAGATTTTGAGAGGTGAGAATTATAACGCAATAAAATTTATATAGTTCTATCCTCCAGTTGTCTCATAGTGCTTTACAGCCTAAATCTGCAAGGTCATATGTCAACAAAAAGACCTGACACACTCTCAAAAAGTGGAGACATTAGTGTTCTTAACAGCAAGCAACAAACAGTTCTCTAAGTAGGTATTGGAAAAATAAATTGAAAATTTTCTAGGCTCTGTAGGTAGTATGTTTCCAATTGTAATCAATCTTAAATTTGGAAATCTGACATGGTTTCAGAGAAATATAATTAAGTAGATTACACAGATAATGAGAGTAACCTGCATTTGGATCTTCATTTTTACATAGCTGATTGGCTAATTTTCTTTTGCCATGTAATCCTGGGTGTTGATTGCCAAGAATGACAATTTTTTTAGTAATTTAGACCACTTGTCTTTAGGGGAGTCTTAAACTGAATACTCTTTCAAACTAGGAAATGCACTTTATCAGTAGTATATTTGAGTTATGTATTGTATTGGTCTTCATGACACCATCCCTTTTAAGTTATTTTTCCAATTTTTTGATTGTTGTTAAAAAATCTGTGGCATGTATATTGACACTTTTCCTTTTTAGACCAAATTGGTTAAAATCTAAAACTTCTGACATGTATTTGAATATTAGCCAAAACATTGCTAATCTTAATGTTAGCAGTAATACACTTCTTACTTTATCACTGACATTTATTACAGTAACCATGGAAATATCTAGTACATTTGGAGGCTACAGTATGGTGGCTAAAGGAACTATATGTACTATTCATTCATTCATGCATTCTGAGTCATGGATGATTTAATCACCTAACAACCCATGAGATATAAGTACTATTATCTCTGTTTTATAGATGAGAAAACAGAAGTAGAGAGGTTAAATAACTCACCCAAGCTCACCAGGCCAGCATATGATAACGCCTGCTAAAACCTAGGCTATCTAATTTTTGAGTTTATACTCTTAATCATTATTTTTATTTTAACTCAGCCATATATACAATGGAATTAAAAATTCACTTTAGTCCACTTTTATGAACAGAAGACCCTACACACAAGTCTTGGTTATGTTTATTACAGTGAAAAAAAGGGGGAAAAACGTGATCAAACTCTGAGTTGAGGTTAGTAGTGCCTCTGATGCTTCCAGGTTTCCTGGGGTAGAGCAGCCAGGCTTGGAGTTGATCCTCCTTACTTAGCACAAACTATCCTACTTTCCCCTAAGGTAAGTGTTGCTCCTTGTACAGTTAAGGCACATCATGACAAAAATGTCACCTTAACTCTCTGAGCAGGTTTACTTTGGCGCTATTTAACCGACATTTGTTTTGACTGTTCTGAGTTTACAATTAGGCCTTACCTTCTATAAACTGGCAGCTTTCCAGGACCTGGGAAGTTTTTGTTTTATGAGGGTCTTCACGTAGTGGTCGGTTACGGCACTGTACAGTATTGAGGTGAAGGTGTAGACGAACCCTTACTTCAGTTTCATTTTGCTTTTTGTGATAAAATGATTTATTAAATCTGAGTTGGAAAGTGTTAGAAAATTTTTCTGACTGTAGTCAACCTTTGATTATCTTTGCCCATGTAGTAAGAAATAACAGTTTATATAAGCTTAAGATAATTTCTGTTTTGTTTGGATTTCTTTTAAACAAACCTATTTCCATATTAGTGGTGTGATTATTCAGGCATTCAAATGAAAGATCTGAAGCCATATTGATGAGAAAGAGATGGGAGATTATCCTGTTTCCATATCTGACTCGAATGTTTTATATTAAGCAGCAACCTAAGCAGAGCCTACGGCCCTGTGGGCAGTGATTGAGTAATTTAGTTTGCAAAGCTTGTCTTTGATAATAGCTGAGTTGGGAGTTAGCAGCCTAAGAAAACTTAAAAAAAGAAAAAGGCTATATAGCAAAAGTATCAGCAAAGGAGTTGATAAATGATAATCTCAATGGTATTGAAACTGATTTGCATAGATAACACCTTTCCTTGCCTGGTCCTAGTCTTGTGTATAATAATAAATAGACTGTATTTGATTGCAAAAAAGGAGCATATTTTAAGTACTCAGCTTAATAAATCACTAAGTGATGAATGCTCTTACAGGATTGAATGCTCTTTATTAGAAGGAATTCTTTCTTATTCTGATTTGATAACCATATAATTTTATTATCTCCTGCTACTTTAACTTCCAAAGCAATATTTAGATTAAAATATATTTTCATTTGATTTTTGTAAGGTATGTGAATGGCCATGCAAAAAAACATTATGAAGATGCACAAATACCCTTAACCAACCATAAGAAATCAGAAAAGCAAGAAAAAGCTCAGCACACAGTGTGTATGGATTGCAGTAGCTACAGTACATACTGGTAAGTATTAATATTATCTGAAAATGCCATTCCTTTACTGTGTGTGCGCAGGCGTTTTCTCATCTTCCTCGCTCTTTCCCCTCCCCCCAGTCTCTAAGCCAGTGGGGACTGACATTACTGCCTTTGAGTCCTGCTGGAATTCACAGAGGACTGGGGCTATCAGGAATGCTTGTCCTTATTCATTCAGATGTAAATTTGCGTTGCCCTTTCAACCTCTAGGTCTCCTCTTCTTTCCCATCCCGCTAAGCTTCAGGGAAGTGAAAAGTATTTGTTGTTGTTCATTATAATTCCTTTTCTTTTTCTTGTTTTGTTTTTAATTGAAGAATAATATGATAAAAACCCACATTCCTACTGTCCAGTTAACGTTTTGTTATATAATCTTAAATTTTTAACTTCTTTGTTTAAAAAATTATTTTGACAGTCTCCCCTGTCCCAACACAGTTCCACTCCTCCTCTTCTACTCTGTAGATAGACATCAAGAATTTTGTGTGTAGCCTTTCAGGCTAATTTTTTTGTAAGTGTCACATCCTTTAAAAGGATATTGGAGGCCCTGTTCTCTCTTTGTAATATACTATACATGTCTGTTTCATATAAATGACAATAAAGTAAGAATTTGACTACTTTGAACAGGTTATTCAGGTTACAAGTGATGTTTAACAATCCATATCCATTCGGTATGCTCAAAGAGTCAGTGTATTTTACAGTTTTAACTTTGGCGTGAAGCAAATTTCTTTCCTTGACTAGTAAATTATGAATAATTCTTTATGGCTTTAATCATTTTACTGAATTCGAAAGGTTTTTGACATTGAAAGAAAAAAAGCCATTTAAAGGAGCCCTTTTATTTTTGTTTTTTCCATATAGCCCTCGAATGTTACATGAAGGCAATACTGGGCAGGGATGGGGATTTAAAGTCCAAATATTGCTTTTGAGTCACACTTTCTACTGAAGTTGTGTGCTAATCCTTTCTACATTATCCTTAGCTGCTTATTGTATTGTAGAAAGGTGTCCCATCAAAAGGAAGAAAAAAAGGTCAGTGGCTTACCAAGTTTACATTTTTACAGGTTTAACATTATTACACTGTGGCTATTGAATAAAATATTGTAAGGGTTAGTCCTGTAGATCACTAGTATTTCAGTGATCCTTTGTGTGGAAGATGACCGGACGTGGAAGAGAGACAAACTAGAGGTACATGAAGACATCAGTAAAAGTGAAAATCTTGGGAAGATTTTCTGAGCCTAGTGCTCAGTTTATTATTATTTGCTCTCATAAAACACTCCTTCCTATAAAAATTAAGCATTAGCCAAGCTGTTAAAGTGTTTTCATTAGTTTCCCCCCGTTTCCCTCAGGACACTTATATACTAGAATGACACAGCAGCTATCTAATTGACAGAACCATGTGTTTCTGTAAGGTTGTAAGTATTTCTCTTTAAACAGCAGGAATTAAGATCATTCTTGAGGTATCTGTCTCACAGTCATCATTGCAGGTCATGTCAACCTGTACGCACCAGATGTTGAAAACGTTCATTCTTCTTGACTTTTAGTTAGCAATGTGCATGAAATATTTAATGGGGAAATTTAGAAGTACAATTAAATCTCTGTGTGCAGTGGGTTTTCTTGCTGTTGGTAAGATTATGAGGAAGTAGCAACTCTTTGAGGAAATTTAAAGAATTATCTTGGAATCTTCTTAATGGAGTGGAATTATATTCATAGGTCTCTTTAAAAATATAGACTATATACTTTAATGTCTTTGTATATTGCATTTTAGAGGAATACCTTTATTAACTAGGACTGGAATTTAATTTGTTTTATATTGGTATAGTATGCTAAAGTACAAGTCATTTCACGGCTGAATTGGAATTAAATGGCAGATCTTGGACCTTGGGGGAATATACACCATGGCAGGGGTTTTTTGGCCAGTTGCCAGTCTTTTGTGTGAAGTTATACAGAGACCAAGTGTGTGGACTCCGAGAGCTTCTGAAATGCAGGAAGGGAGCTGCAGCTGGTCACATAACCATCTCATTTGTGGGTTTAGAACAAAATGCCAGGGAATCATCCTGCAGCATTATACTGACAGCCTAAAAGGAAACTGTGCTGGTAGTAAGCTGATGAAGCTGTGGTTTAAATTAACATTTTCCCCACACCTCACTATGATTAAGAAACAAAAAAGGATTTCTTCTTCTGTATGCGGTGTGTGTGTGTGTTATTTTCCAGTGCACCTTAGTAATTTCACTCCAGTTTGTAAATTTTCCTTGTATGTAAATTTCTTGTGGTTAGACTAATTGGTTTACTTTAGAGGTGTATTAGGTTTAACCTATTTGATTATTAATTATTATGCTTGTAGTCAAAATATTTTGACTGTAGCTAATGTTAAGGCTCCTTTTCCATGTGCTCTGTCCTCTGAAGAAGTTGAAACAGGCTCCGAGGCTTACAGTTTTTCTATCCGTATTTTCCCTTTTCCAAGAGTCCCTGCCTTGTCCTGTCTTTGCATATTCTTTATGAGGTTATCATTTAGCACTCCCCCCTCCCCCAACTAGCTCCAATTGTAGCTGGATGTAATCTCCCCTAAACTCACAGTCCTTGGGATACTTATAATTTCCTGCTGCATGTTAGTTATTTGTAAATGTCCTTGGGGACTGCAGGAACCATATGTCAGATCTTTGTATCCTCCACAGTACTCAGTGTCTGGTGCTGAGTAGGCAGTAGATGTTTGAAAGACTGAATTTTGTTAACTATTTTCCAAAAATGGGGAAGGTTATACCAAATCTATACTGTTGTGCCCTCCTGATCCTTTTGGAGGACTGAAGAGCTGCAGAACCCTTTTCCTGAAGAAGACTCAAATCACAGCATATGTGAGCTATTCCATTTGCCTCCCGAGAGGGACACCCTTGTAGAGCAGGTCCTTTCACTTCTGATATAAACTGGGCGTCCAGGAGAAGCACATATTAACCAAGCAGAACATAAAACGGGTCATTATTTCAAAAGAGGGAGAGAATCATTTTGGTTTGACACAAACCCACTCCTTTAGGAGACAAATGAAGATTTTAATAAAAATGAAAATCTTAAGATTTTCACACAAGGGCAAGTGTTCAGATTATTGTGTGTGTGTTCAGTAATATTTCCTTTCCTCCTACCCCAAATTCCCTCCCCCAGTTAATACAAATGGAATTGTATGTGGTATATATTTTTGTATCAAAAAAGAGATTAAAATTGAGAAGAAACAAAGATTAAAATTAGGAACTTTTATTTGACTTCTTATGTAGATAGACATTTGGAGTTAATAGATTTAAAATACTGAACAGATAATTTTTGACATCTGACATAGTCTTGTCAACTTATCAACAATAGCTGAATTTCTGAGAATTCAAAAGTATGAAAGGAGTATTAAAACTAAATTACTAGAATTTTTCCTTCCTGGCAGGGTAATGTTTTAAAGCACTCCTTCAAACAAATATTATGAAATGTGAGTCAATTCATTTGTCTAGAAAAAAGACTTGTATTTTAGATTTTAAACACCTATAATAAATAGCAGTTTTAATTAAAACTAATAAAAATAAAGCTTTTATTTGTGGGTTTAAATGGATGCTGAATCATTTTCAAAGGCAGTTGTGATTAAAAATTAAAAAGGGGAAGATCTTTTGTTGACTATCCTTATAAACTTTTTGGGCACAAATTTTCAGTGTTGTAAAGATTAGAGAGCAGGAAGAATTTTGTTTATTTAAAAACAGTATTTTGAAGTTTTATTAAAAAGAAACTGTTTAGCACGTGGTCTGAAAACAAAAGGCTCTTTCTTTCTTTCTTTTTTTTTTTTTTTTGCGGTACGTGGGCCTCTCACTGTTGTGGCCTCTCCCTTTGCGGAGCACAGGCTCCGGACGCGCAGGCTCAGCGGCCATGGCTCACGGGCCCAGCCGCTCCGCGGCATGTGGGATCTTCCCGGACCGGGGCACAAACCTGTGTCCCCTGCATGGGCAGGCGGACTCTCAGCCACTGCGCCACCAGGGAAGCCCACAAAAGGCTCTTTCTTAATAAGCTGGTACTTGTCTGCTTTTAACAAAGGAAATTAGTTTTCTCTGCAAGTATTCTAATTTTCCAAAATTGGCTAAGTTGATGGCCGTGCATTAGAATTGAATAAAAGATAATTTAAAAATAAGCTTGTTTTCTAAAAGAGTCTTTGGATTTAACTTTTCTTGGTTTGAAATATATGAAGTCACTGGAATACCAGATTTTTTGGTTTTGTTTTGTTTTTTGTTTTCTATAGCTATATCTGTCATTTATAATAAAACTGGAGGTCAAAGTTTACTCTAGGTGTCCTATTATGATGTTATCTATGATACAAGGGAATGAAAAGGAATTTAAAACTTAATGATTGATTTGCCATTGCCCTTTCTTGAGGGGTACTTTTTGCATTAAAGTTTTTTGATTTTGTTTCTTTGGTATTAGTATTATACATGACTTACTATATAAAGATTGCCTTATAGCCAGTAGATTAAAGGACTTGTTCCTTTACTGTTGCGTAAAAAATTCAGGTTCATTTGTATGATGATTGCTTCTTGTTTCATGTGGGTGAAGAATGATTTGGTCTGGGAATATTTTCTTAGTGCTTCAGGAATATGATGTGGAGACTTATGACTTGGGTAGCTTCAATAGGACTTACAACAGGAATGGAAAAAGCTTTAGAATTTTAAAGCTGAGAAAGAGAGATTTTCTTTGTTTTCAGTGTGACATCTGCGCCATATAATATCCTAGCAGTTGAGCAATTAAAAGCGGCTAGTGGGACTGAGGAATTGAATGTTTTATTTTATTTTAATGATTATGTTTAAATTGCCACATGTACTATTAGCTACTATATCAGACAGTGTAGCCTCACACTCAAAATTTAACGTTGAGTATATTAATATTATGAAACTTTAAAAACCTTAAGACAAAAATCTGATAGAAACTCCAAAAAGAAAATAAGTCAATTTCACGAACTAAAATAGTTGTAAATAAGTATAACTTAAAGCAAATCTAACCCAGTAAAATGTGTCAAAAAGAAAAATTATATAATTACTGAGTTAATTTCACTAGTCTGCCAACATATTCATTTTAAAGGGAATCCCAGATAATTGTATCATTAGAAGCAAAAATACATTTATAAATAAGCCATTTCTGATTTTTATAAAGCTAATAACATTGAAATAAAAGGAAACTATTAAAATATGATAGTTCCCCCCAAAGAAAGCAGACATCCTATGCAAATTGATGAAATACTAAAGCTATTTCCATTAACATCAGAAAAAAGACAAATACTTCCTATCATCATTTACATCATCGTCACTATTATTAAACATTGCTTTGGCAGTTCTAGCCATTGAAATAAGACAGAATAAATTGTTGGTATAAATAATAGAAAAGAACAAATTATTTCTGCTTTCAAATTATATAATGCTGAGAAAACTCAGGGGGACTTCAGTAGAAAACAACAAGTAGAATTAATAATTAATTTTGAGATGGTGATACATAATAAATATGCAAAAACTAATAGCTTTCTCTTCATTAGCAGTCATTAGTTAAAAATGGAAATGACCAAACAAAAAAACAAACATTCAACATAATGACCAAAATTATAAACTAAATCTAGGGATAAGTATTACAGAAAGATACAAAGCAAAGATATGGATCCTTTGTGAAGAAAACTTGACATTGTAAACAGTTCATTTCCCCCTCAAATTTTTACCTTCAAAAGTTTTCCTGGAGACAGGGTCTAATGAACATGATGGTCCTCGAACATAATGTGCACAACATCCAAAAAATCAAAATAGCAGATATATTGCTTTTATTCAAGACATAAATATTCATTGAGAACCAGCTGTATGTTAGGAACCTAGTCTTTAGTGCAGTGGTCTCTAAAATAATGCACTTGAAGGTATGGGAGGAAAATAGCAGAACTTTTATTAAAACTTTTTATCTGGCAAAAATAAAATCATTGGCAAATATTTAAAATACCTACTGCCAGTGGTCTGTAGACTAGGCGGTTATGTGTCATGAACCACACATGGAGTGTCCTGAATCAGCCTCACGTGTGGCGTCCTCTCCCGTGTTCACTTTTAGCATTGTGCAGTATGTTAACGGTTTTTGTCTGCCTAGTTACATGGATTTATTTAATTTTACCAAGATTCAAATGGATACACATTTTAAAGATTTTTTATGAGAAAAAGCCCTCAAAGATAATAACAGTAACAATAGTAAGACAAATATTGGTGAACAAGGAAAAGGTAAGCTGACATACACTCCTACTCTGAGCTCATCAAATACATTACAAAGTAAAAATATTGGCTATCTAATAAAAACACAGACTACTCAGATCTGATAAATTGGACAAAACGTTTGAGACTGTGTGAAGTATGAATTTATATCCATGATCATTAATGTCAAACCTCACCCTATGTATATATTGTACTTTGAGATACTAGTTTAATGATGGTATGAAGACATTTAAAAAGTTTATTTCATCTCTAGCTCATTCTTCTAAAATTTTTCTCTTTTTATACTATATGCATATTAATTTAGATTTACTTGCATATATAATTAGTACAACTGTGTAAATGTGTTGGGGGTGATGGATGCTCAGTTTTGTGGCGTATTTTGTATCTGATTAGGAGCCATTGAAAATAATTTGAAGATTTCGTCTTAGTGGACTGGTGTTTTTCCTTTTATAATTAGAGAGGGCATGAGGCGCAGGCTGGAACTAGGAAGGAAACAAGTGTTTCTAAAATTAGAATTTTTAAAAGGAGGTAAACCCACATTAAATTTTAGGATGAGAAAATAATTGAGCCATGCTGCATGTTTCAGTTTTTGGAGAATGGGGAAAAAGTACAGATAGGGATGACCAAGTAAGGAATATTTTTTGCTGTTAAACAAGTGAATGGTGCTACATGGAAAATACTGAGGGAGGGTAAGGGAGTTGGTGGTGTATGGAATGAAAGCTTAAATCTAAACATAAAGCAGGTAACACTGAAATGAAAGGGAAGATTGGGAGGGAAAGATGAGAGAGAAGAAACTTTAGGTAAGGTTGATATTGCAGGGACCATCAAATACTATAGTTTAATTCGGCTACAGATATCTGTGCATTTGAAAGTCACTGTATTTGGGTGGGGTGGAGGGGAATATCATACTAAAGGAAATAACCAAGGGTTAGAATAAAATATTAGTTGAGATGGAGGAGGAAAAAGATGGGTTTAGGGGAGATTATAGAGAGAAAAATATTTAGAAAGGATTAGGCATGATTAAATACTAGAAATAAGAAAAAAAATCACAATCTTAAAAATGTACACATAAGGAATCAATGTAATGAAGAAATTGGACAATTTTGCTATTTATTAGAATAAGCAGAATTTGAAATAACTTGAGCTGTGATATTATCAGTTTTTTACCAAATTATTACACTAGTATAAATAATTGGTATTTTTTTTTTTTTTTTTTTTTTTAATAAATGTATTTATTTTATTTATTTATTCTTGGCTGCGTCACATCTCCATTGCTGTGCACGGGCTTTCTCTAGTCGCGGCGAGCAGGGGCTACTCTTCATTGTGGTGCGTGGGCTTTTCTCTAGTTGTGGCGAGCAGGGGCTACTCTTCATTGCGGTGCACGGGCTTCTCACTGCGGTGGCCTCCCCCGCTGTGGAGCACGGGCTCTAGGTGCGTAAGCTTCAGTAGTCGTGGCATGCGGGCTCAGTAGTTGTGGCTCGCGAGCTCCAGAGCGCAGGCTCAGCAGTTGTGGTGCACGGGCTTAGTTGCTCCGCAGCATGTGGGATCTTCCCGGACCAGGGCTCAAACCCGTGTGCCCTGCATTGGCAGGCGGATTCTTAACCACTGCGCCACCAGGGAAGTCCCAATAATTGGTATTTCTTATGAAAATTTACTTGCTACCTGCTACATGTTCTTTCAGTGCAAGGTAGTAAAATTAATTGTGTATCTTCTGCTCTGAACAGCAGTATATATATAATACCCTACTCTACATTTAATCAGTTTATTAACTATTGGCTTGAAGTACTTTAAAACTACTTTAGTGTCATATTTGGTTCAAGGAATTTGGTTTGAGACTAATTTTTACATAGCTAAGATGATAGTATACTTTGTCTCAAGGTGTTAGAAGTAGAGAAAGATACCAGTACCTTCTCCTTCCCTGCCTTTTTATGTCTGATTTCCTTATCTAACATCTCTAATATGTTGCCTGATATGACTTCTAAGTATTTTTTTTTTGTCTTTAGTGTTCAGTTTACTTAAATTTCCTTAAACAGTTCTTTCTTTTTGGTAAATACAGAAGTAAACGTTTTCCTTGTCTGACAAGTAGTCTGTTAGAGGTAGAGCTCATCTTTACTTGAAGAATCACCTAAAATCACTAAATTTAAATTTGCTTAAGTGTTAATATAATAGCCTAAAAGTTGGTTGTTTAATATAGGTAGTTCCTGACTTTTGTTTGCTAGACATGTGAAGTCCTATTTATATGAAAAGATGCCAAAACCTGGACCTCAGCTCCAATTTCTCAGTAGAAAGAAGAAAAAGAGGAGTAGAACTTTTTATATTATTTCAGTTACATTTTGGGAACCAGGTGTATTTTCACCTTGCAGCATTTAACCATACTTTATAACAATATTTATTTCAAAATGGGAAATGCATTCCAAGTTTCAGAGGAGCAATCTAGAAGCTTTGAAACAGCCTACAAGTTATGTACTTTTTTGTACTTATTCTGGTGTAATCTCCTTGAAGGGAAAACTAAGAATAGTGGCTAAATTTTATTTTTTTTTTCAGGTGTTAGAGGTAAGCATAACACTGACCTAATACCTTCAACACAATTGTAAACCAGGAAGAGATTTTTAGAACTTGTTTACTTTAAATCCTTCTTATTGCCTTGGGACTTTTTAATATTAGTATTAGTGGGATAGTTTCCAGTTTGAAGGCAGTGTCTCAGCTAAAGACTAAGGTAACCAGACAACATTTAAATTCTTATTTACTTCCTACTTTTGTTACTTATTTTCTTTTGACCTCTGGGCCAGGGAGGAAGAAGAAATCAGAACAGGGGATGGGGGCAGCTAGAGACGGGTGTGTTGTGAGGCAGCCCTGGTTACACAGCAAAAGGAAGCTGACATTTATTGACCCTCTACCACGTGCCAGGCGCCCCTGGACGTTTTGACCTGAGGAAGCAGGTGCTTTTTCCTTTTATCATCATCATCTAATAACGCTTGTATAGTGTGGTGAATTCAGACAGGACAAAAGTTAGAATCTTAGAAGTAAATGTCCTTCATAGTGACTGTAAGAAGATCTAAAATTGACTCTCGGCAATAGGACAATTGTGAAAACTTAAAATTTTTTAAGCTAGTGAGAACAAATTCAGCCAAAATAAAATTGATTTCTTACAGTTCATTAAAGTTACATTTATTACCTCTTTGTAATATTGGGTAGTATTATAGTAGAACAGCCAGTGTCTTAGATATTTTCTAGGCTAGCAGTGCTGTGCAAGAGAAGTAATTCGTCACATAAGTAATTTAAAATTTTCTAGTAGCCACATTAAAAAAGCAAAGACAAACAGGTTGATTAATTTTAACTGTATATTTTATTTAACCCAGTTATCCAAAATATTATCATGTCAACATGGTAATCCATATAGAATTATTAGACATAGTGTGCATCTTTTTTTAATATGAAACCTTCAAAATCCAGTATGTATTTTACACGTACAGCACATCTCCATTCAGATGCTAACTTTTCGTCAGAAATGCTTGATCTGTATTTAGTCATAAAAATTGCAGTTAAAATGTAGATTCCAAACACTATTAAAAATTTTCCAATAAATGAATGAAGTACCCCAAAACCCCATATTCTTTAATACTTGGCATCTGTTTTGACAAGACTGACTCATCTTTTTTAGAATAATTGAGTCCGAAGCAAAAGCATATCAGTCTCAAAACTGTATCTAATTTAAGTAAATCCACTAACTCTTGTAACCACTCAGTATTATCAACATCAAATTCAAAGGACCATATATAAACTGAAAATCAACTCCAAATTTGTCCATATCAACAAAGCATTCTTCAATTTTTCTTGTAGATTTTGCAGACAACTTACATAATGCCATTGCATTTAAAATCTTCTGTATATTTGTTCATGTTGAAATGTGTAAAATCATTATGTATTATGTATTATGAATAGTTTAAATTTTAACATAAATTCTCATACCTGTCTAGCTAGGTCACAAACAAGCTTTTATTCTCTCCTTGGATCTTTAAATTTAGCTCATTCATGTGCACTGTGATATAGCTGAAAAAATGTAAATCATGCTGTGATGTTTTCTCTTTGTTCAATATTGGCAGGTGTTCCTTTCGTTTCAGGGAAATCTTGAATTAGAGTTAACAGTACAGTAAACCTTTGTAAAATTCTTCTGTGACTCAAGCAGTGAACATTGGCAAAGAACATGTAGTCATTATATTCATTATCTTCTATTTCTTTTAACAGTTTCATAAACTGGTGAAGAGTCAGAGCATTTGCACATGTATACTGAACAGTTTTAATAACTGCATCCATGATACAGTCTACTTTAGAGCACAGATATTTTCAATATGTTAATATGCAGTGGATCAAATAAGGGAAATAATTCCATTAAATCCGGGTTTTTGATCCCACGTAGCAGGTCCTTGTCTGTCTTGATAGAAACTTTTTCCTGTCTAGCTGAAAGTGACAGATGTAAAAGATTAAAAAATATCTACAGCATGCGGTTGATTGTTTTTAAGGTTGCAAACAGATGAAGAGATTTCAATTTGGAAGTCATTTGAAACAAAACGTACCCAAAGTATTAATTGGCCATTGTATCTTAAAACTCATCTAAAGCTAAAAGTAAAAGTACTTACAATTTTCAAATGTTGAATGAATTGATCTTTAATAATGTTAGAAAGGTCTTTTATTCACTAACAATTGCTTGGTGGATCAACTGAAGATCTTTCACTTTTTGTAAAATATCCTTTTTGATCTTTATCTCAAATTCTAAAACATAACTCCCTTAACTGAAATAATAACTTAATGTTTCATCTCTCCATCTAAAAATTGTTTTCTTTCTTGAGTAAGAATTCAAGCTATTTTAAAGCTTGCCAGAATTACAAGCTCAATCCTTAAAATCACTAAGAAACTTCTTTGTTATACATTTCATTCTGATTTCATTGATTGTGACAAATTTCACTGATTATTTTTTGACTGTAGAGAAGCAACTTATTAAATTATTATGCATTTGCTGAAAATGACTCAATATTATCTACTTTATTATCTTAAAACTTTTTTACACAGCTTATTAATTTGGCTCTGCTGTATTAAATCGTAATTGCCATTATTTGTAAAATTTGTGATACACCTTTTCCACTCGATTCTGCCTCATTAGTGTGCCTGTGTTGTCAATTACACATTTGTGTGTAATCTTTTTTTAAAGTTCCAAACTTCATTTGGAAGTTAAAATTTTTTTCATTGTTAGTTTTTAACCCAGAAAAATAATTTATATTAATTATTAAAATAAGTATTTCAGTTTAACTACCAATTACTATTTACATAAGTACCACTGTAACTCCTGCTGTCTGCAGAAAATATTCAAATAAGCACATTACAGCGCTTCATTCTTGCATAGAAAGATAACTGAAACCTTCTGTTGACATAAACTAGACTGGTGATATGCTTATGTGTGATCCTAGAAATGACATGTGCACCCACACTGTGCACTGCAGTACATCTTATATGATGTCATAATAAAAGTGAAATATAGTTTTACCAAAACCATAAAGTATTTAATGGAAATATATTTTATACTGCTTTAGTTAAGTAAAATTTTATATCAATTAAAATTTTAAAAGATTAAAATGCATTTCCTCAGTTGCATTAGTCACATTAGGACAGCTCTGGAGTCTAGAGAAACTTATTCACTTTAATGATGAACATTCAAAGAGATGAAGCAACTAGACCCAGTTAAGTCAGATTAGTTCAGAATGGAGCAAGGCCGTAAATGAATCTGTATTTCAATATATGAAAACATTCCTTTAACAGATTTGTTAAAGGCTGAATTCATGTCACACCAAAAAGAATTACTTTAATAAGACAAAAACCAGTTATTTCATATAATCTGAAACAATTTGTTTCTTTAAACAAAGCAACCTTTTTTTTTTTTTTTTGTAGAAGCTAAGGGGTTTACTTTTCAATGAGATATTCTAGCAGCATGTAAATACATGAAAGATGATCTGAATTTGCTTTTAGACTTCATTCCCCAGATGAGCACTAGCATTTGGAGTTATTTTTGTTTTGAACACTGGGTATTCTTTTAACCAAAATACATGCATATATTTATGCAAACATAGAATGAAAATGTAAGCAGGAATTAGAGTAACAATACAATTTCATTCTTTAGTGAATGCCTGAGGTCCATGGAGGAACCAAGTGCCTTAAACCCAGATTTGCAGAGTAGACCTTACCCTCTTAACATTTATGCTGAGAGGAAGCAAGGAATTAAACCTTTTCACTAATTTAATTCCTTTATGTCTTTGTTATAAAACTGATAAGGAATTATTTTCCTGCCATTGCTGGTACTTTGATCATAGAGAAACGGTCTAGGATGTAAAAGGTAGCTTTTGCTATTTGTAGAAACATTAGGGATTGACCACGGGAGCTTGGAGAATACGTTAGAGACTCTTGATTGACAACATAGGCAGTCAATTAATGCGGAGGGGCATGTTAAATAATTACATATATATTTTACTTAAAGTTTTCAAAAGCACTCACATTTTGAATTCTGTGAATAAGAGACACAAGCCATGCTTTTGTGTGTAATCTTTTTTTAAAAAAATTACTTTCGGGCTTCCCTGGTGGCGCAGTGGTTGAGAATCTGCCTGCCAATGCAGGGGACACAGGTTCGAGCCCTGGTCTGGGAAGATCCCACATGCCGCAGAGCAACTGGGCCCGTGAGCCACAATTACTGAGCCTGCGCGTCTGGAGCCTGTGCTCCGCAACAAGAGAGGCTGCGATAGTGAGAGGTCCGCGCACCGTGATGAAGACTGGCCCCCGCTCGCCACAACTAGAGAAAGCCCTCGCACAGAAACGAAGACCCAACACAGCCATAAATAAATAAATAAAGCAAACTGTCAACAAGTAAAAATAAATAAACACTATAAAAAAAAAAACAACAATGCCCAGGGACCTCTCTGAAGGAAGGCAGAAACTGCCAAAATGAATTCACTTTAAAAAAAAAATTACTTTCCCCCATCCTATTCACAATTTTTTTATAGGCTGGTTTCAGGTATGTAAGAAATGTTTTTTGGATTCTGCTAGAGATGACCTAATTTTTACTAATTGCTATGCATTCAAAGTTTTTTGTTTGCTCAGAATGGCAATGTTATTGTCATTATTCTTTAGTAGTTATAATAAGTGGTTTTGTACAGAGCTTCAGTTCAAAAGAATATTTTGGTACTAGCTTGTAAGTTGTTTTTATTAAAATTGGCCTTATTCTAGGAAGAAAATTGAATGCTAATGTACAAGTTAAAGTTTATTATGTGTGATTCCTTATATTATTTGCTTATTGACTTGCTAAAACACACACACACACTATCAGTTTTAAGGAACATCTCAAATGTCTTTCTTCAGAGCGGTTATCGGTTTCCTGAAAGATGTAGCCACTGTTTTATACTTTTGTTTTCTAACACCTTGGAATGAAAAGATTCATTCTTCTCAACCATCTGAATTCAGTTTATTTAAATTAAATTATGTGTAAAATGTATGGCTTTTAGTTTTTTTATTCAAATAATTACTTTTTTCCTGCTTTTCTCTTAAATCTCTCCTCCCTGCTAGCTCCCCATTAATTTGAGTTGGGAAGGATCACATTAAAGATTTAGGCTTCATGCTACATGAACAGAGTTGGTGCTTTGTATTCCATGTTCCATGCATTATGTACCACTGAAAAGAATATAACAGATGTAGCAGCATATTTCATTTCTGAAAGAGGAATTGAAGAGCTTTCGAATAAAACTGTGTAAAGAAACTGGTATTCATTGCCTACGTGGCTTTTGAAAAGGACTCTTAAAAAGCATTCCATTGTGGATTCCAAGTCCTCTTTAAACTCACCACTGACAGTAACTGCCTGCAGAGGCATGTGATCATCTTGGCAGTAGACAGGCCTTTTAGTGATTTCATTA
The DNA here is from genome assembly GCF_964341445.2 of Mesoplodon mirus. NCBI lineage: Eukaryota > Metazoa > Chordata > Mammalia > Artiodactyla > Ziphiidae > Mesoplodon > Mesoplodon mirus. Next base: position 53,913,136 of record NC_138979.1, read on the forward strand.
CTGTGGTTTCCTCAAGCTCTTTACACACATTGATTAATATTTTCCTTGCAGTTATCGCTGTGATGATTTTGTGATTAATGACACCAAGCTGGGACTGGTACAGAAAGTCAGAGAACACTTACAGAACTTGGAAAAGTAAGTAATAGGCCTTGGGAAAGAAGGGATGGAGTGGGGTTGAGGGGTCTTTCAGCATTTCTGAGTGGGATTTTTGTTTATGAGTTCCATAACTTCATCACGTTTTTAGTGTGATTGAAATGTGAACAAAATAAACTTTGGAGTTGGGTATCTGAAAATGCCCATAGTCAGTGATCATAGCTCAGCATTTATTTTGTTTAATATTTGTCATAAACCATATGCAAGGGCTCCAGAGCCTGTTTTTTAGTTATTATCCACCAACTTATAAGCTCCTCAGATTATTTGCAAGGGGAATTTTGGTAGTGCAAGGGAAGGGCAAAAAATGATACAAAATCATTATAGAGTTACCTTTGGTATTAGAAAATCCTTGTCCAAATGTATTATGAGGTCTTAGAAACTCTGAAATTTATGTATCAAGGGAAAATAGGTTTAATTATATTATTGTTCAGCATGCATCTATGTGATAGCACAAGATCCTAGTTTCTTCTTTTCTTTTTTTTGTTAGGGGCAGTATTTATCACTTGAAAGTATAGGAAACTGTGAAATGGTTTGTCATCATAAAGAAATTAAACTGCTTAAGTGAATAGAATTATTTTTTGCTATAGCCAAATAGGTTAGTCAGATAAAACTCACTAGACCCAAAATTCAGGCAGTAAACAGAAACCCCAGTAGCAATGTCTTTGAAGCTGCAGTGGATAGAAGCATGGCCCTGGAATGGTCGCTGACTCAGGTGAAATTTGTGTAAATCACCCCTAATCGTCAGGTGCCATCTAATTTATTTATTTTTTGTTGTTTTTTAAAAAATCTTTATTGGAGTATAATTGCTTTACAACATCTTATTTATTTTGACAGTCAATGTATAAATGGTATTGTGAGAACATGCCACAAGTGGGAGTCCTTTAGCAAACTTACATGTGAAGCAAACAGAGTATTTTAAAATTGAGTGCTGAGAGGGAATAACCTAAGTTCTTTGAGTGAAACACTGTCTAGCTTTGGTTAACCAAAGCCTCTGTGCATGTCTCTGTCTAAATAGACTATAAGCTGATAAGGGAAGAATTGATTTCTTTGAAATCTAAGCTAATTAGAACAGTCTGGGTTTAAGTGCACTTTGGCTTGTCATCTTGGGGCTCCTCACTTTTTCAAAGCGCCTCCTCCCTTTTAATTTGAACAAAGCAGCAGGAGCATATCTAGGGTTAGAGACAGAAGTATAGACACACAGATCTAGAATATTGAATTTGGTCTGAAATAATCACAATTAACTGTGAAGTAGGAGATTCCTGCAGTAATTTATGTAAATATCACTCTTTGGTGTGGTGATGTCGTTGTAAAGATCTTACTAACTTGATTCTTTGCTATAGAAGTAGGTAGCTACCAACTTATTTCTTCCTGCCACTTATAGTTTTCTCTAAGAAAAGACTATCATCTCAATGACAAATAAATTCATTAGAACTAAGTCAAAGGGAAAACCGGACATCAAATGCATTTATGCAGATATTGAATCTTTTATTTCCATTTATTTCTTCATCAGGTAAAAGATGTCACAGACTGCCTTGTCTACACTTCTCCTTGGTCCCTCTGAAAAAGCTACTTTGCAATCCTTTTTCTATGTCGATAAACATTACCTAAATTTATTTTTATTTTTTCAGACATAGCCTTTAATCTGTAATGGAAGCTACAATGAAAGAACTATGATTACATTTGAGTTTTACTTTAGACTGTTTAGCATATCATCTGGAGAAGCACTGCGCGCCAGAAACATTGTATTAATCTACACTGTCCAGTATGGTAGCCACTAGACACATGTGACTATTGAGCACTTGAAAATTAGCTAGTGTGACAAGGAACTGAATTTTACATTTTTAAGTTTAATTAATTTAAATTTATTAGCCACATGTTGTGAGCAGCTACCATATTAAATAGCATGGATCTAAAGGATTCTGCCATTTTGAGAATCATTGATGGTAAAATTTAATAACATTTTTAAAAAGCTAAATGCTTTTTTTGTATAGGTTAAAACTAAAAGTTATTAGGCATTGTCACAGTACATTGTGCTTGTGACTGAACTTCTTTACCTATAGAATTTGTGAAGGAATAACTTAACATCGTAGTACATATGGGATTATCTCTTCTTACCTTGTAGTCACCAGTACACTGAGAGGGACATACATTTCTGAAGACATTTTTCCTAAGAATATTTTTAGATTTGAAACAGCTGACTGTCACTAGATCTGATGCTCTGAAGACAGTTCATGTGGAAATTCTGGAAAGAAAAATAATTATGTATTTTCTTTGGATTAGCCTGGTACTTTTGGAAGATGGGAAAGAGTTGGTAGACTTAAAAAGTCTATGTTGTTTAATAGTAACTTTCACTTCCTTTAGATTAGTTCCCCTGATACATAATAATTTTAAAGTGACCCTTTGAAGATAGGAATTATTTTCTAATAAATTTCAAACTTAATATCTCTTTCAATGAGAAACATTTAGATAATTTAAATTCAGAATTTATGTGCTAATTAGGATTTGTTTTAGAATATGCTTTGTAGCATAGCTGAATCAAATGAATTGATATATGCCTATGCGTCTATAATTTATTTATCATTCTGCAAACTCAGATTATATCATCATCTATTACAACATATTAACAAAACATGATACCTTTATGAAAATTAAGAAAGAAAGACTTAATGTTAAATCTCAGAATAATCATGTCAGACCAGTGTTTTTCTTTTTTATGAGTAGCGGGTGTTCTCTTGTTTGAAGCTTCACCATTGATTAGGTAGATAGAGCGGTGGAGGAGAGGGACTGTCCAACAGACCACAACCACTTGGCCAGCTTTTCTGGGAAGCGCCCGGGGGTGGCAGCTTCCAGTCCCACCCTGCTGGAGGAGCAGAGGGGATTTCCAAGGGAAGTGGAACTCCTCAGTTACTTGAAATACTTGTGGGCCACAGTGGCCTAACGGGTCACTTCCTGGCCTGGCTAAGCAGCCAGGCAGGGCTCCATACCCTAGATACTTAGAACAGCCATGTTTACTCTGTCCTGCTGTGTAGTGTTGTGTATGTATGAATGTCTTTTTGACTGTCTGTTTGTGCTTTAATAGCTCAGCTTTCACAGCTGACCGGCATAGGAAAAGAAAACTTTTGGAAAATTCATCACTGAACAGCAAGTTACTAAAAGTAAATGTAAGTAATTAAAATGTATTCAAATATAAGAATTGGTTGAGATCTAGTCACTGTTTGATTACAATTCTAACATTAATGTTGCCCTTTATAAACTTTTATAAATGTATGCCTTGGATTTGGAATATTTTACAGAATGTTTGCCACTTGTACTAATGATTCTTGACGTGACTAAATACCCCAGCGAATCTGTCTGTCTGTCAGTGCCTTCCTTCTGTCAGGATGACCACCGTGCTCCTCTGCCTTAGCAGGCATTTGTTCTTAACGCCTACTCATGTACCTTATTACTCCATCTCTATAGGATCCCAAAGATCCTTGCTTCCTTCTGTTAAAGGTCCCTAGTGCAAATTCTATGGGTCTGGGGCTTCCCTGGTGGCACAGTGGTTAAGAATCCCCCTGCCAATGCAGGGGGCACGGGTTTGAGCCCTGGTCGGGGAAGATCCCACATGCGGTGGAGCAACTAAGCCCGTGCGCCACAACTACGAGCCTGTGCTCTAGAGCCCGTGAGCCACAACTACTGAGCCTGTGTGCCACAACTACTGTGCCCGTGCGCCTAGAGCCCATGCTCTGCAACAAGAGAAGCCACTGCAGTGAGAAGCCCATGCACCTCAACTAGAGAAGGCCCGCACGTAGCAACAAAGACCCAACACAGCCAAAAAATAAATAAATAAAATAAAGATCTTAAAAAAATAAAATGCTTTGGGTCTGAGGTTTTGGTAAGTTTTTTCCTTAGGACTTCATTAATACAATTTCACCATAAAAGACTATGCTTCCTCATTCTGATACCTATCTCTTACCAAATGTATGGCCATTAATGGAGTAACAAAGTTTAAAGATGACTAAATATTGTAAAATATACCAGTAATTTTGTCCTGCATCTACCTCTCTGCTGTCATGCTAGCTGTGTTTAGACACACACTTAATTAAGTATTACAATTTTTTGGAAGAAAGAGCTAAAGTGATGCTTTGGGTTGGATGGGTAGATTCACTAACCATGTGTAGTATTCAGACATCAGAGTGCATTTGTACAGCTAATCAAAAAACAAAGCCTTAGTCTTTAAGGGAAGTTCAGGTAGTTTTTTCAGATTGATATTCCATTGCTAGGAAAACATGTATTGGTCATTTGCATGGCTTAGAGTTAAAAGCTGGGGGACAGAAATACTTGGCATGTTTATATTTTTTCCAATTTGTAGTAGCTTTAATAGAGTCTTATGACGGCATTAAGTCTTAAACTTACTTCTTTTAAGGACCTTCTGGTTTTTGCATTGTGTACTCCGCAGTACTTATTAATGGTGACTTCCTCATAAGCTTCCATTTAGAACAATCCTAGGGTCAGAAACAGCCTTCTAAAAATATCCAGACACGTTTACAGAGAGTAGAAAGAGAATTTGAAATATTTGTTGGACTGAAAAGTATCAATTCCGAACTGGCTTGTTGCTAGAGTTTCAAATATAGGCCTTTGTTCTTCTTTGATGTTGAAACAGTTGGCCTTCTCTTGGTATTACTGAAGGCCACCTCTTGTTCCATTTTACAGGGAAGCACCACTGCCATTTGTGCCACAGGCCTTCGGAATTTGGGGAACACGTGTTTCATGAACGCCATCCTTCAGTCACTCAGGTACTGTTACAGTCAGAACTTAAGTATCTGACGTTAGTTTCTGGTGGAATGGTTAAGAGCAAAGGCTCTGGGTTCAGATCCTGTCTCTGCCACTAACTCTAGCCTAGTAACTTGGGGCAAGTTACCTCAGTTCCCTGTGCCTTAGTTTTCTCATCAGTGAAATCGGGGATAATAGTCTACCTCACGGGGTAGTCGGGAAGATATTATATAATTTACATAAAGTGCTTAGAACAGTGCCTAGCAGTAAATAACTGTTAGCTGTTATTATTTAGTTCCTGTTCCTTCTTGAATAGGCTTGAGCACAGGCCAGCAAACTTCTGTAAAAGGCCAGATTAAATAAATATTTTTAATCTTTGCATGCCACATCCAGGCTTTCTTACACATCTTCTCCTCCCTTCAACACCCCTCTCCCTTTTAAACAACTCTTTAAAAAATATAAAACTCACTTTAAAAATGTAAAACCTCACTGGCCCAGGGTCAGATTTGTCCTGTGGGCCATAGTTTGCAGACCCCTGGGCTATAAGGAACCTTGTTCAGATAACTTAGTTCAATCATTAGTTGAGTCTTAAGTATGGTCATAAGATCAGATGTTTAGAAGATCTTCAAAATGTAAGATGAGCAGGGACTTCCCTGGCGGTACAGCGGTTGACTCTGTGCTTCCACTGCAGGGGGCTCGGGTTTGATTCCTGGTCAGGGAACTAAGATCCCACATGCTGCGTGGCCAAAAAAAAAAAAAAAAAGAGTAAGATGAGCAGGAAAAATAAAATAGACAACAAGGCTGACCTAAGTTATACAGAAGAAATTATTTAGAAAGTTGCATACTTTTAGATTTTAATGTGGTATCAAAGACCACAGTAAATATTTTCCCAAGGCCACCTTGCTAATAAGGAACAGAAGCCATGTGTGATCTCTCCTTAAAGGTACTGGCTCTCAGCTTATCTAGTCTTGCTCAAAGAAGAAATTCTAGTCACTACCGAATTCTCCTTGTTACTCTGTATAGTGTATTTAAACAATATGGTTGGTTTCATGGCTTTTATTTGAGGAAATTATTGAACACTTGGGAACAAAGACCCTGAAAAGAAAGAAATGGTGACAATCTATAGAGGGGAAGGGGGAATTGGGGATTTCTGGAACAGAGATTTTGCTTTAAGGTCTTTGTTTATTTTTGCAAAGTCATCTACTTATATTCCCTTTTTAAAAAAATGTTTATTTATTTATTTGGTTGCGCTGGGGCTTAGTTGCGGCAGGCGGGCTCCTTAGTTGTGGCTCCAGGGCTCCTAAGTTGTGGCATGCAAACTCTTAGTTGCAGCTTGCATGTGGGATCTAGTTCCCTGACCAGAGATTGAACCTGGGCCCCCTGCATTGGGAGTGCAGAGTCTTACTCACTGTGCCACCAGGGAAGTCCCCCTTATATTGTTTTCTTGGAGTAAATGAGTAAGCTTAATGAAGAAATGCAATGTTAAGAGATGGCATTGAGTACCATTTTAATGAGAAATAGAAATATCACATTTTCAAAATCCATATGCTGTATAGGTCTCATAGTGCTTTCTTTACTTCTTAGTACATTTAAAAACTAATAGTTTTTTTTCCCTTCCTTTTAAAATAGTAACATTGAGCAGTTTTGCTGTTATTTCAAAGAGCTGCCTGCTGTGGAGTTAAGGAATGGGAAGACAGCAGGAAGGCGAACGTACCATACCAGGAGCCAGGGGGACAACAATGTGTGAGTCTAAGAATATGTCCTTTCTGGCTTTGAGCTACAGAACAAATGACTCTTACTGGTGATTTCCATTGCATTATCTGAGTTAATAGGCACATGCATTTTAAAAAAAAACACCAAAACAACTCTCAATTGTGTTTAAGTATCTAGCTAGCAATCTTAATAATTGTTAGAATTCTTTCATTTCTATTTACCTAGTAGGCAGGACAAAATACAGCACTCTGCTTGTTGAGTCTGTGGATTTGGGCATTCTAAAATTGGCATCTATGAAGAAAATACAGTTCTAGGTATAGACTGGCATGAATATCATTAGTCTTTGTGAATTGATTTGTCTGATAGCGTTAGGTAAACCTGTCTTGGATAATTAAATTAATTTGTAGTTATCAAATTAATTATGGAGCAGTACAGTCAATTTTTAGTTGATATGGAAGGAGAAAACAATTGACAAGTGATTATTGAGAACCAAACCAATATATATTCAAATTCAGTGCAGCCATGTTCTCTTTGGGGTTCAGAAAGATTTATTCATATTATCATGACCATAAGGGGTATCTTAACATTACTGAAATAGGGCTACGATTTATCATCTGTATGTATTTTAATGTAATGTTTTCCCTGCCTGCCCATCCCTGCTCCCACACACCCCATCCCCACACATTCTGAAAAGCCGTCTTATAATCTGATAGTGTTCTGCCTAGATGTCTGAGGGAGAATAGGATAGGCCGTGTTAGAATAGTGTGTAGTGTGGAGTACGCAGTGCAGCCAGGCATTGGAGCAGGGATGGAAGGATATCACTAGAAGTGGTGTTTTAAGAGTTTACTTTGGTAGCAGCTTATAAGATGAGCTGGAACGTGCCTGCATTCAAGGAGGCTTTTCACTTTATAGTAATTGGTTAGAGGGAACAGGCATGAAATGAAGAGGAAAAAATACACGTGCACAAAAGTTAAGGGAAGAATTAGTAGTACTTGATGCATTAGTGTCATTTAGGGTTTAGTTACAAATTATAGAAATTGCCACTGGCCATTTTAGGCAGAAAAGGAATTTATTGAAAGTCTGTCGGTGAGCTTACCATTACTGGATGGGGGGAGAATCAGGCCCGGAGTCTAGGCATCCATGAGGGTGTCCCATTAGGACCGCTGTCCATGCTGCGCCGAAGTGCCCATTGCCAGCACTGCTGGAGTTGGGTGCTGGGTGGATGCTGCTGTTACTGCCGCCCCTGCACTCCTGACTGTGCTCTTTGCCACCAGAAACAATCTGGCACTGTTCCAGCTTCAAATAGGCATACCCAGGCCATGTACCTGAGTCCCGGCTTCAAGGGGGAGTGGGCGGGGGCTGAGAGAGAGCAAGTACCTGGCCTTTTCGGGTTCCACAGTAGGAGGCAGGCTTTGACTCTTAAGGTGGGGTTCCTCAAACATAGGATGAGGGTTCAGGTACTAGGAAGTAAAAAATATGATTTGTATCTCAGGAACCTACTGGATAACAGGGGTTGACAAAGAAGATAGTGAGATTCTCTGTGATACCAACCAGGTATCCACGAGTATGGTAGCTGTATTGACACGTACAGTCATTGAAGTTGAGGAGGTGTATAAGTTTACCTACATGCATAGAAGACCAAAACTAACGGTGACTGAAACATTCGTGGTTTATCTTCTCATGTAAAAGTTGGAGGTTATCCATCTAGGTTTGTTTCACACGATCACTGGGCTCCTCTGGCTTTCTGTCCCACCAGCCCTGGGTGAGACTCTTATCCACATCATGCACAGTGGTGCTGGCGCACCACCTTTTCGTCCTCATTCTAGCTGGAAGGCAGAAGGAAGGGGTGAATAAGAAGGACCACTCTTTCTCTTTAAGGGAATTTGTCAGAAGTTGGGCACACTCAAATTTTTTTTTATTCCAGGAGCTCATGTGCCAAGAAAAAAATGGAAGTTGTATTCCTGTGAGAGAAAGGGCAATTGGAGACTGAGGGGCAGCAGGGAGAGTAGGGAGAGCAGGTTTAGGACACACTGAGTCCAGTAGAAAACTCCTGTTGGAACCTGGAGACAGCTGAATAAAAGTGGTCATGAGAAAAATCTGGAGTTTAGATTTGGATTTGAGAGTCATTGGTATAGAGGTGAGTGTTGAAGCTTTGTGGCCAGATGAACTCTGCGGCAGAGAGGAGCAAACAGTCACGCAGCAAGGTCTGGGAAGTGCGCTCCTAGAGGGGCAGGAAGGAGAAAGGCAAGAGATGGAGAAAGAGATTCTATTACTTGTTCTACGGGTTTTTTTGAAACATTACATTCTTAGGTAATTTGATTTGTAACTTATCCATTGCTTTATTTTACAAGTATGGCAGTACTTTGGCATACTCAGAGTTCACCATATAGTTAAAAAACTAGTTTTGTCTGTAATTACTGCTATTTGTATGGGTTTTGAGATGCTGTACTTAGCTGTCAGGTTTAGTTCAGAAGAGACCAAACTCTTCTTATGTTTTCATTTTTTATTTGTGGAGTTAGACAGTTTGGCATTGTGTATTGAAATAGCAGCCTCTTACTAATGCTGAGGGTCTCATCATCCCCTGCTCTTTTCTAGGTCTTTGGTGGAAGAGTTTAGAAAGACACTCTGTGCATTATGGCAAGGTAGCCAGACTGCATTTAGCCCAGAGTCCTTATTTTATGTTATTTGGAAGATAATGCCGAATTTTAGGTAAGTATTATTTAATGAAGGATATTTAAAACATTAATTTTAGTCTTTACAGTGTTCCTGAAACAATTTCCAACAGAGTGGTGGTATTCTCAATAATGAAACCAGTGTTTTGTTTTTTAAGGAGAGGAGCAGAAGTTGGATATATCCTACCAGGCAAATGTGTTTAAGTAATAGATAGACCTTAGAAAACTCTTTAACAAAAGGCAGGGCATTTTGTTGTTATAAAAACAAAGCCCTTATAAATAACTTACGTGCTCTAGGAAAACATACTGGACAAAATTTCCTTGATTTTTTTCAAAATCTTATACAGAGTAATTATCATCATACACTGTCCTGTTATTTCAGCTAAAAAAAAAATCCAAGTGTAATCAGTAGAAAACCATGGTATCTGTATTCACTGTTCTGGTCTGAGTTCTGAAGACCTTACAAGACTATAGTTAAGTCCATTGGGATTCATTCGCTTTCCAGAAGGTAACACAATTAACACATCATCTCCTAATGTGCTTATAGAGTCACAGCGTTTCCAGTGTTTTTTTTTTTTTTTTTTTTTTTTTTAGTTTCTGCTTTATAACAAAGTGGATCAGTCATACATATACATCTGTTCCCACATCCCTTCCCTCATGCATCTCCCTCCCTCCCACCCTCCCCATCCCACCCCTCCAGTGTTCTTTATCTGGTCTCGCTTGAGTGGGGAAACAGCCCTGCTGTCAGAGAAATCTACCTCGTCTCCTAAGCTAGTCCTCCCCGTAGGTAGCAACAGACCTGAAGCACTACGGTGCTTGACAGCAGCCTTCGCCACCTTCTGCTGACTTTTATCTTTCTGAAGCACGTCATGGTTCCTACTAGTCATGATTCTGGCACCTTATGTACAGCCCTCTCCTCCTTTTTTAAAACCAGCACGCTCTAGTAAAACTCAGCAGTGTATCTTGCTTTACTCTCTCAGAGTGGTTTAGATATATTGGTAGTATGGAGAAATGTCTAAAGGGTAACAGCTTCCAAGGACTATAATTTGTTGCCTTGCCAAAGAGTGGAGCCTTGAGGATCAGACATAATTGACTATTGTTAACCCTGGTCTTTGTTTTGAAGGAAATCTTTTATACTTCATGTTATTTAAATCTCTCCTGAGGAGAGAATAATTTTGTAAGAATTTTAGAATTTCCTGACTCTAAATAGGAAAGGTAGAAATGATTGTTACTGCTAATCACGTCTGGACTTGATATAAAATTTCTAATTATCACCTACTTAGACTCTTGATGGGGATTTAATCTTTGTGTTTGGTTATTATATAAAAATTGCTTCCATTTGTTGAATGTCTATTATGTGTCGAGCACTTTAGGTAATTTATATCTGATCTTCATTAAGAAACACAACAAAATTCCCATCAGGGTAAGAAGTGTTAGCCCCATCTGAAAGAAGACGGAACTGAGACAGAGGAGAGTAGTTTGTTCAGTTTTATACATCTAGTAGGTGTTGGGACCAGAATTAGAACCCAGGTTTCGTGGTGTTGGTCAGCGATAGATGTGTTAACAGTATTTGTCTGCATGCCCCAGTGAGGCCCACCAACCACCTTTATACTCTTCTACTTGGTTCCCATGGTGACTCAGTTCCCTCTTCATTTAATAGAATTCTACTTTTCATCTAAATCTGCCCGTATCTCTGCTCTTTCTAGTTTCTTTAGCCCATCTGTGAGCATGATTTAGTTTTTAGCTGCTTAATTTTACTCATTCTATTATTCCTACCAATGAAGGGAAAGAACTTTTGCAATAGGTAACCAGGTTGAGAAATTCGGATGGCATTTCCGGAGTGATTCCTATTACATATGAACTCTTAGATTTTGTTAATGACTGATCAGGATAGGATGTCTGTGTGTTCTTAGCAGGGCTTTCTCTTCGTTCTGTAGTAATTCAGATTGTTCCTCACTTTCATGTAATCAGAGAATAATTTTCTCTTGGTTAGCTATAGATCTTGAGATTATATCATGGATAAAGTTTTAGTACAGGGTCACTGCACAACGCCCAGGTGTGAGGTAGGGTTTTCCTCTCATAATTGTTACTCCTATTATGTGTACAGGGTAAAAGTTCTTATAACGTGCCGAAGTGGAAATGCAATGGGTCTTGAATTATGTTTGTATTTATAATCCCAAAGTAAAATTTTTTAAAGTTTAGAAAGCCCATTTTCCTTGATTAACATATGACAGTATCTAGGGAGTGTGATACCTTGGAATAAAATAAGAGGAGCCTGGGGAGTTCCCTGGTGCCCTAGTGATTAGGATCCCGGGCTTTCACTGCTGTGGCCTGGGGTCAATCACTGGTCGGGGAACTGAGATCCCGTAAGCTGCGCGGCATGGCCAAAGGGGAAAAAAAGTGAGGAGCCTGAAATACAATCATGCATGTAGAAGTAGGAACAACTTTCATTTGTTAAATAAATGCAGAAAAAAAAGTACCCTAAATGTAATCAACAGCTTTAGACATAGAAATCATCAGAGCTATTCTTTCTCTTTTCCCACCCAAACCAAAAGCCAGTCACTCAGCAGGGAAACCGTTCCTGAGTTTGAACTTCTCAGCATACATATATCTACTTACCACACTTCTTATGGCTTCCTAGTATGCCCAGCTTTTCCTGTCCTTTCTTTTTTCATAAAAATACCTTAAAGTGTATTTTTTAAAATAGACAAAAATACACATGGTTCAAAATTTCAAAAGGTAAAGAAAGGTTATACAATGAAAATTTTTTTCTTTTACTCTATTCCCCAGCCTTTCATTTTGCTTTCCAGGAGCAACCATAGTTAACAGATTTTTGTGTATCCTTTCAGTGATATTCTGTGTGTATATACATACAAGCATGTGCATAATTTTTAACATAAATGGTAACATATCTTGTTTTTCTACTTTGAGATGATTCATGTTAGTATATAAATAGCTTTCTCAGTCATTTTAGGTTGCATCATGATTTGTTTAATAGTCCCCTACCAATGATTACATAGGTTACATTTCTTCTTCTTTGCTGTTCCAAATAGTGCTGAAGTGGGCAATCTCATACATATAATGCAGGTATTTAAAAGAGGAATTGCTGGGTCAAAAGACAATTAGCTTTTGTAATTTTGATAGTCTTTTCTGCTAGCCTTTGTTACTCCTTGCTTTCCTTAACATGATTTTATCTTGTTGCCTCCATATATTTGTCTGTCATCTGCTTCCTGTCTATGGTATTTGCCTGTGGTCACATCTCTTTCTTTAGAATCCAGCTTAATGCTAACACTCTCCAGGAAAGTGTCTTGATAATTCATATCAGGTCGTAGTATTTATTCCCTTGATTCGTCGTGTCACTTACGTGCGATTTCTACTTTCATGTAAAACTTAATTTAATATATCTTCATTGACTTCCCAAAACAGCTTTCTGTAGTTTTCTTAAATGTTTAAAAATGATGGAGAAATGACTGAAAAATCTTCCTTGAATTTGCTAGGTCTTCTGCTTCGCTTTGTAGAAAATATAAAAGATCTTTGTAGATAATAAAATATCACTTGAAAAGACCTATTTAATTTAATAATAATCTTTTTTGGGTATCTGTAAATAGAGGACTTTAAAAAAACACCAAGCTGTTTATATTTTATATTTAAACAATATAGGCATACCTCAGTAATGTTTGGGTTTGGTTCCAGACCACTGCAGTAAATTAGCAGATAGAGAAATAAAGCTGTTCCAAATAGTGCTCAACTTTTTTCAGAGTCATCCATGAGGTTTGGAATCTGCTTCGTCCAAACTCCTGTTAATGTTGATATTTTGACCTCTTCCCGTGAATCACGAATGATGTTCTTAATGGCATCTAGAATGGGGAATCCTTTCTGAAGGTTTTCAGTTTGCTTTGCTCAGATCCATCAGAGGAATCACTATCTGTGGCAGCTACAGCCTTACAAAATGTATTTCTTAAAGAGTAAGACTTGAAAGTCAAAATGACGTCATCCTTGATCCATGGGCTGCAGAATGGATGTTGTGTTAGCAGGCATGAAAACAACATTCATCTCATTGTATGTCTCCATCAGAGCTCTTGGGTGACCAGGTGTGTTGTCCATGAGCAGTAATAAATCTTTTCTGGGCAGTGGCTCTCAACAGTGGGCTTAAAATATTCAGTAAACCATGTTGTAAACAGATATGCTGCCATCCAGGCTTTGTTGTTCCATTTATAGAACACAGGCAGAGTAGATTTAGCATTATTCTTAAGGGTCCTAGGATTTTCAGAATGATAAATGAGCATGCTTCAATTTAAAGTCACCAGCTGCATTAGCCCCTAACAAGAGAGGCATCCTGTCCTGTGAAGCCAGGCGTTGACTTCTCCTCTCTAGCTAGGAAAGTCCTAGATGGCATCTTCTTCCAGTATAAGGCTGTTTTATCTACACTGAAAATCTTTTATTTGGTGAAGGAAGCTAATCTGTTATTAGCTTCCTTCATTACTGATCTTAGCAAGATCTGGATATCTTGCTGCTGGTTCTACATCAGCACTTGCTGCTTTGCCTTGCACTTTTCTGTTAAGGAGACGGCTTCTTTCCTTAAGCCTCACTAACCAACCTCTGCTAGCTTCACACTTCTCTTCTGCAGCTTCCTCACTTCTCTCAGCCTTCATGGAATTGAGGACAGTTAGTGCCTTGCTTTAAATTAAGCTTGGGCTGAAGGGAATGTTGTGGCTGGTTTGATCTTCTATCCAGACTGATAAAACTTTCTTCATATCAGCAATAGGGTTTCATTTTTTTTAATCAGTCGTGTCTTCACTGGGGCAGCACTTTTACTTTCCTTCAAGAACTTTTCCTTTGCTTTCACAACTTGGCTGTTTGGTGCAAGAGGCCTAACTTTTGGCCTGTCTCGGCATTTGACATGCCTTCCTCACTAAACTTATTCCTTTTAGGTTTCTGTTTTTTTAAAAATATTTATTTATTTAGGCTGCATCGGGTCTTAGCTGCGGCACATGGGAGCTTCATTGTGGCCTGCAGGCTTCTCTCTAGTTGTGGTGGGTGGGCTCAGTAGTTGCAGCACGCGGGCTCTCTAGTTGTGGCACACGGGCTCTAGAGCGCACAGGCTTAGTTGCCCCATGGCATGTGGGACCAAACCCATGTCCCCTGCATTGGAAGGCAGATTCTTAACCACTGGACCACCAGGGAAGTCCCAGCTTAATCCTTTCAGCTTTTAATTTAAAGTGAGAGACATGCGACTCTTCTTGTCACTTAAACACTGAGAGGCCATTGAGGGTTATTAATTGGACAAATTTCAATATTGTTGTGTCTCAGGGAATAGAGAGGCCCGAGAGAGGGAGAGAGGCAGGAACAGCCTGTCGGTGGAGCAGTCAGAACACACACAACATTTATTATGTCTGCTGCCTTATATGGTTTGTGGCACCCTAAAACTATTACAGTAGTAACATCAAAGATCACTGGTCATAGATCACATTAACAAATAATAACAATAATGGAAAAGTTTAAAGTATTGCGAGAATTACCAAAATGTGATACAGAGACACAAAGTGAACAAATGTTGGAAAAGGGCACCAACAGACTTACTTTGATGCAGGGTTGCCACAGACTTGAAATTTGTAAAAACGGCAGTATCTGCAAAACGCAACAAAGCAAAGTGCAATAAAACCAGGTATGCTGTATTAGTTCTAAGAATTTAGCTATTGTATTTTTGTGCATGTGTTTGTAAACAAAACATCATTTTTGTCATTTTCATTTTCTGGTATTTTTGTCTTGAAGAAACTCGGCCTTGATTGGTGCCTCACACTGGATAGGAATAGCTAAATTTAACTGATTTTGGTTTTGCAGATAATTTGGACAAAACAATAACTTATTTTAAATATGAACAGAATCTAAAATTCTAATGTGTCCTAGGTACTTTAGAAGAAGTTTGTTCTAGTATGATAAAATTTGATTCTGTAGAGGCATATCCTTTTCCGTATTGGTCTTTGCTATTTTACACATAATGTACGGGTCTTGCCAAAACACAGAGAATGGTCAGTAATGCACAGGCATGTGTCACAGTTGCGCATGTTGGAGCATCACACAAGTGCTTGTGTGTGCCTGTATTATGTGATGTCTGTTTTATTATTTGCAGTGTCTGCCTTTCACTAAGCAGGTGCAGAGTAATGTTTTCCTTGATCATTCTTTATTGGAACATTTCTTTGTTCTTAAGATCTGAATAAATATGGCTTACCTCCTTGTATCAAAACTTGTTGTGAAGAGACAGTTGCTCTGTGTTCCTATACACTGTGCCTCAGCAGTGTCTGTCCTTCTCTGCCCCCTCATTCAAAAGGGATGCCTCATGAGCTTCTAGGCTTTTTGTATTTGCAGTGTGCTCTCCAAGGATGATTTCTCACAGCATCTTTATGACGCAGATTTTCTGTAGACATTAGGAGAAAGAGGTAATGCTTATCGAAGGTCACAAACAAGTGAAGATAGGAACAGTGTTAAAATTGGAGCCACCATGCCTTCCCTCTGTCTTATTTTCTCTCTCAATTCTGATCTGTCACAGAGATACCAGTTGGTTCTTCATAAATTCATTTCCTCACTAATTCACAAACACCTGTTTGGGTGACATCACTGAAATAATTTGTATATAGAACACGAACACTGCACCCAAATGTGAGGGGTGTTTCCTTTAACAAGATTACCAAAAAGAAGAAACCTAAGTTGACTGCAGAGGAGACTCTGAAGCCCAGACTGTATAATTGAGAAATAATTGAAAAGATAACTTAAGTCTGTTGAATTTAATGTACTAAATAATAATTATTAAGATTTTCAGATAAATCAATGAAAGGTTTTATTTAAATGTTTAGAAATGGAATTGTAAATGTCTCTTTAGTCAGAATCAAAAAAATGTCCCAGTCCTAGAAGAAACATAGACTTTTTGTTATCTGGTAAAGATCACAAATTGAAACAGATCCCCATAACTTATCTTTATAAAACAATGAGTGTTCCATGATCTCACGTAGGTCAACAAATGTGTTTCTAATGGTAAAG
The DNA here is from genome assembly GCF_964341445.2 of Mesoplodon mirus. Classification (NCBI taxonomy): domain Eukaryota; kingdom Metazoa; phylum Chordata; class Mammalia; order Artiodactyla; family Ziphiidae; genus Mesoplodon; species Mesoplodon mirus. Next base: position 53,929,461 of record NC_138979.1, read on the forward strand.
GGAACATTAGAAAATAATGTATTTTGATATAAGGAAAGAGAATCAAGAGAATCATGGTATGGTTGGAAATATTCATTAATGTACATTAGGCAGATTGTTTTTAAAAGGGACGGATGTGTTTGATGAAAACGCAAATTGACATAACTACAAGGTACTGGTTTTCATGATCCATTTTAGAAAATAATGATTAGATATTAGGTTATTTTGGTGAGAGAATAAAACATTTTTATATGTGATAGAATTTCAAATATGACCTGAAATACTGATCTTACCTTTGAGTCACGAAAAAAATGTATGTTATGTTGAAAAAGTTTAAAGCACCTCCTTAGATATATAAAGGAACTACCAACTTTGAATACTTTTGACTGTGAATTTTAACATTTTTATTCTTAAGAGTCTTAGAAGAAATACTTGAACATATATATTAATATTTAGTTGCTAAATAGTATAGAAAAAGTTACAGTGAAATGCTAAAGTGACTTTCAATTTAAGTTCCATTGATTAGGCAGATCATTTCCATAATTTATTTCCAGGAGAAGTTTTAGGAAAAGCGGGGGGACTCTGGTTAAAAGAAATTTTGTTTATGGAACCACTGCCTGGAAGAGTGGTAGAAGTTTTGACTCAAGACCAGGCCAGAAAACTTGCCACTTAGAGCAAAGATTAAAGAGAACCTTCCATGCCTGTAAAAATGTAGGCAGTAGTCTTTCCTATCCATAATTTTATGAATGTACTTTAGGTATCATTGCTGGATTTATCTACATAAACCTCTGTTACCTTCCAACTGTAGCAGCTTAATTTTCTGTCAGATTTCATTACTGTTCACTTGTCATTGATCTGTATTAGTAGAAGAATTCCATAGAATTTCCTGACTGAATATAGTGTAAGAAGTAACCTCAGAATATGTTGCTGTATATATTAAAGTTTTAGGCTAGAGCATAATTATGAGTCAATGCGTTTTCAAGTTTTTATTTATTTAAAAAATGTCTTGAATCAGAGATTAGGATGCAAGTATAGAATGCTATACATCTTTAACTCTTTAGATAAAGTTTTTCTTCCTTTCAGCCAGTGTTTAAAAATTAGTATCTTTCAGTCTAAAGATTTAAATTCCTTATTTCTTATAATGGTGGTTTAGACCTAGTTTTCTGGTGCAGGTTAAGATGTGAAATTTTAACATTTGAGCATCTTCTAGAGAGGCCATGTGGGAAATGGGAAGATTCACAGTCCATCCAGGAGACATGTTACTCTCCTTGTTGCAGTTGCATGACTTCAGGCAGGTCACACAACCCCTTTTTTGCCCCTCAGTTTTCCTCTTAAGTGAGGTCAGTTGCGAACACTAGAAGTCCAGTTAGCTCTACTATTCTGTGTTTTCAAACTGGTTTTTCAGTAGTGGAATTCTGTCTTGAAGGTGCTTTTACGTGTAAAACAAGGAGGAAGTGAGGAGGAAGGATCAGGGCGCCTCCCTGTGCTCTGAGCGCAGGGCTGTGGCCCTTCTCAACACTCTGCCCTCCTGCATGTTGGGCTGGGCAGGCGGTGCCCCACAGTGACTGTTTCTGTTTGCTTCAAGGGGCTATCAGCAGCAGGACGCTCATGAGTTCATGCGCTACCTGTTAGACCACCTGCACTTGGAACTCCAGGGCGGTTTCAACGGTATTTCCCGCTCATCAGTTCTGCAAGAGAATTCTACTCTGTCTGCAAGTAACAAATGTTGCATGTAAGATTTAGTTTCCTTTTGTTTTCTGGGAAGACCTCAGATTTCTACTGGTGTTCTTGTTTATTAGATTTATAATGGAAGGTGGAAAGTTTTCTGGACCTTTGCTGAAACTTTTGTGCACTTGAACTTTGTGACCAAGTGGACTAGCACATGCCTCCTGCTTCCAGATTGAAGGCATCTTGTACTTGCATCTAGGTGTAGTTCTAATTGTTATTTGCTATAGATTATTTTTAAACTTGAAAAAATAGAAAATATTTTGTACAATTTAACACTTAGAAATTTTCCTCCAAATGTATTGAATAATGTATGGGAGACAATATTCATATACTAAAATAATTACATTTGTTCACTAATAACAGGCTTAAAATATTTTGAATGTGAATTTTTCTAAAGCCTCATTTGGACTTAAATTTTCCAAAAATATGTCTGTTCTTTGATCAAATTGAGGCATTTGTAACTTTTCAGAATTTTTTTTGCCTCTCAGTATGAACAAAACAAACCTTTTGGGTTGCTTTCCCAGGTACTAATACCCCAAAATGTACACTGAGATCAGAATGTTTATTTTGCTGAGGGAGAGATAACTGACTTTTACTTCAGCTTGGATCTTGGTTAGTTGTCTCCTTTTGTCCAAATTTTGGGAAAAGTTTCATATTGACCTATGCAGGAAAGGGATTTATAAGACGAACTCCCCAAAGAAAGAAGAAAAGAGTAAGTTATATATAGGGTTTGCTGTAGTATGTTGCCTGACAGTCCGTAAATCGGATTTTGTGTAAGATAAGGTCTTTTTAATGACAGCGGAGTCTCACAGCTAATCTGACTGTATCAGAGATGGGCAATCAATATGAATTGCCATACTTTTTTAAATGTTTGAACCTAGGTCCTAGGAGCTATGGTTCAAATTAGAATCCAGTACAGAAAGGGAAGGACCTGTGATTTGGTAGAAATGATCTTGCTGCTAGCACCAAATCAAACATAGTATTAAATGAAAAATTCTGTTTTGTATTTTAGGATGATATATTCATACATAAAGGATATTGAGCTGGGCTCTATGAAGGATAGTCTGTGTGAAGGGAGAGGATATATGTCTTTGTTATTTTATTTGATGCCCAGGGCACCCTTAGGGAATCACATTGTGTGATACAAGATGTTCTTTTAGTAATTAATGAGTTTTCAGTATTAATCCATACCCCTTCATGATATTTTAAATAATAGCAATTTTAAGTTCCATTAGTTAGGAACATAAAAAAATTATCATCAAGTATTCAAAACTCAGGCTCCTTTATATTTCCTTAAATTCACTGGAGGATGCATTTCAGGATCTAAGGAGCATATTTGCTAAAACTACAAAAAAAAAGTCTCCTGTACTTGTATTTATTTGTATAAACACACTGAACCCTACTGAAGGTGGGGGTGAGGATGGTAGAAATAAATGGTGGATGTGTTCTTTTTAACACATAGAAAATCATGAGTGCCAATATAAAGGAACTTTGCAGCATAATAGCCTGTCCAAGTAGCCAATGTTTAAACTCTCTCGTGTAGTTAAGATAAATGGAACAGTGATTTTGAAATAATTCGTGAATCTTGTTTTAAGTCATTGTATAATGACTAAGCTTAATGCCATACACATCAGATAGCCAGGAATTCATTAGTATCTTTTCCTCAGAGGAAGGAATTATAAAGGAAGAAGTACATTGAGTTTAAATGTACTGCTTTTTAATAAAGCATTTTCCATTTTAATTAAAGGCAGCAGTGTGTGAGAACATCAGTATGAAAGGGTCAGTCATAGTCCCTTAATTTTTCAGTAGATTTTTTTTGAGGGGGGGTATATCCTTTGTTTGTGATAACAGATGTTAAGTCTAAAACCTGAAATGGCCATTTATATCCTACAGTTCCCATTGTATCTTCCCTTTGTAACTTACTAAAGCCATGTGTATCCTATGAACAGCTTAAAAAAAACAAAAAAGCTACAGTATGTTTCTTTTGCCAGTAAGGAAGGAAGCCCTTTCATAGAAAAGGAAGCAAACTTTTAAAATAATAGAATTGCTCAGGTAGGTTTTGTCTGTCTCATCATTGCAGTAGGTCTAATTTGGAGCAAGTACGGTTCAGTGTATTAGGAGTACTATTGACTGCAAGTGACAGAAACCACCTCAAATTGCTATTAGTGAAAAAGAGCAATATACTGGCTCAAGTAACTGCATAAGTGCACAAAAGTTAATATCTGTGTTCACTGTAGTACTAGTAATGAAAGTACACAAATGAACCTCAGTATCCATTAATATTTTTATTTTAATTCTGATTCATCTTTATTCTGTTGACAATTTTATGTGGGTTCCTGTTGTTGCAGTGAAACCCAAAGCCATTTTGGTTTTTAAAATAATATTTTTTAATTGAAGTATAGTTGATTTACCCATTAATATTATATTAGTTAAATTAAGAGAAGGAGCGTAGTGTCCAGAGCAGGTGCTCAGGTCAGGCCAGCTGTGTGAACTTGGGCCAAGTTATTTAACCTCTGAACCTCAGCTTCCTGGTCTGCAAAATGGGGATGATCTTATCTACCTCAGCGTTGTTGTGAGGATTAATTGATTTACATGGAAAGTACTTAGAATGGAGCCTGGCATGTAAGTGCTAAATAATGTAAGTGCTTGCTAATCATGCTGTTCGTGTGCAATGTTCTTGTGCATGCTGTTCATGTCCATACCGTGGCAGGCTGTGCACCTGTCAAAGAGTGAGTTACATGTCCAAGATACATACTTAGGAAAGAAAAGCCAAAGACAGGTATGATCCTGATTATTGTTATAAAAGATGCTTACAACACTCTAAGGGCTTTCTTTTTGGTAAGCACTTGTCTAAAAGCACTGTCCGTATATTCCCATTTCATCGTCACCAGGCCTCTAAGGTAGATAGATGTTACGCCTGTTTCACATTTGATGAAGCTGAGGCACAGAGAGGTTAAGTAACATTAGGACAGTTGGTTTTTTATTGTTCTTAAAGTGTTGTACATATTTTTTGATCTCCACAAGGGAATTATTATATTGTTTTAAGTGAGCTTTTTAAAAGGCTTGTGGTAGTAACATCCAGCACTTCAAATGTGAAGTCATATCTCCACCAGTGATTACTAAGTATGTATTAAATTTGTTTACCTCATTTTCCCCAAATATGACCATCTAAAAAAATCTGAAACTATCTTTGATCAAGGTTGTTGTTTAAAGTAAAGTAATTGAGAGTGCTCCCCATAATATGAGAAGTCTTGCAAAGGGTCCAATCTAAGGCAGTTCCCTCTTTTCTGAGGGGTATAATTGGGAGAAAGGGGTCCTGTTGCCCTGAGTACAGGCATGTACATGATCTGTTAGTAATGGCAAATGTTCAGTGTTTGTTTGTTAGTAACTTTTGTACAAAGTAGTGGGATTGGGAAAGGAGCTGGGGGAAGGACAGTGGCTTAAACCTTTTATTTGGTATACGTCTATATATAGCTTCGAAATTTTTGTGTTATTTTATAATTTAAATTAATAAATTATATATATATATATATATATATATATATATATATATATACCCCCCAAACAGAGCCACCTATAGGACCTTTTACACACATGTGTTTTAGTTTTTTACTGAGATGTTTTCCTGTGTGATTTTCTTTAGAAATGGAGCATCTACAGTTGTCACGGCTATATTCGGAGGCATTCTCCAAAATGAGGTTAACTGCCTCATATGTGGGACAGAATCTAGAAAGTTTGATCCATTCCTAGGTAAGACATATTTGGCATATGGAGATATGATATTGTATTAAAATAATAACTGTAATATTTCCTTTGAAAACTAAGACAGTAAAGAGATAAATCCTTAAAAATACATCAATTTTTGAAATTATTTTTTGAGTGTGGTTATATGCCTTTAACAGTTCTGTTTTCCTATTTCCTTTTAAGACCTTTCATTAGATATTCCAAGTCAGTTCAGAAATAAGCGCTCTAAGAATCAAGAAAATGGACCAGTTTGTTCATTACGAGGTAAAGATACTTTGATGTTCTAGAATTTTTCCCCCTTGAAATAGCAAATAATTGTTTTAATGAATTTGTGTTATAACTTAACAAAAGTCAAACCTGAATGTCTCTTCTTGTACAAAAAAAATGTTTAGCAAGAATACCTGCCAGAGATACTGACCTGCCAGGTGAAACATAAACTATTTCTCACCTTTCTCCTCTTTTTAAAACTAGTTTAAAATTGAAAGTTTGTAACAAAACTTTTTCTGATCTAATGAAATAGAATTTATTCTATGGATATTCCACTAGTAACCAGAGGAAGAAAGAAGCTCAGAAAAGTTTTACAAATTATGGTGTCATTCACTCTTTCATATGACTAATAATCTGAGAGCTCTCTTGATGACATAACTGTTGGCTAAGCCTGAGGCCTTGCTTTTAATTGCAAGATTAAAATTCACATTTACTTTGAGAGATTTCTGAACAGATTTTTTCCTTGATGTATTAACTACTTTAGTCAAGGCAGAAGACCTGTCCTTGACCAACCACTGAAATGACTCATCGTTCTTTTTAGTCATAGAAAGAAGAAACTAGGATAGAAAAAAGAAAGAGGATCTAGTATGTGTTCTGTCATTAAGTACCTCTACAGTGAAGGCAAATAAAAAGTTTCTACCCTGAATTACATGTTGACTAAAAGTTTTAGGGAGTATTATCATAATGATTAATATACATATAAGGTAAACTTTTCTTACAAAACAGAAGGTTCTGTTGGTCTAAAACTGTACTGTCCAGTGTGCAACCATGAAGTCACATGTGCCTGTTAAAATTTAAATGAATCAAAGTGAACTTTCACATTCCATTGCTCAGTTACACTCACCATACTTATAGAGTGCTCTGTAGCCACGTGTGGCCAGTGGCTACGGTAGTGGTCAGCACAGGTGCAGAACATTTCCACTGTTGCAGAAAGTTCTACTGGACGGTGCTGCTATAGAATCAAATTATCCTGTAAAATGTATATGAAAACACTTTGTAGATGCTTTTAGTTTGTTCTCCACCTATACAACAGTGTTGATTGTCTCTTTTGAACAGGAGTACCGAAGAAATTTAAGGAAGCCCCATCCATGCCACTTCCCCCTAAAATATGTGGCTATAGTATGTTTCTCTAAAACTGTTTTTGGCCTATTTGAGATTAAGAAAATATCACAGTATCCTTGATAGCAAGTGTCTGTCAGATCATTTTCCCTTTATATTTATGGCATATGAATACAGGCTAACTTAAGCATAAAACAAATATTTGATCATTTAGAGGGGAAATCAGTGAAAGTTAAATTTTTAAAGGAATTTGCCTCACATTATATAATCTAAAGTAGATTGACTTCATCTTAAAATTTCAATAAGAACACTAATATTAATGTAGTAAAAAATACTGTTCCTCAATAAATATCTGGGTATATATTTGAATAATAATTCCTCATGTTTAACAAAACCATTAGTCCAGATGATTTTTGACTGATTAGAAGACCCAGAGACACTCATTTGTTCAGGTTTCTTTCCTCCTTCCTTCAGTGCTGATTCCCCCCCACCCCTCCTGAATTGGTCATACATGGTTCTTATTGCCTCTGTAACATTTCACTTAAACTTAATGCCCTAATACTGAGAGATGTTCCTTTCTTGAGACCATCCAGGAGAGCGTATGACACAGCTTACTTAGGTGGTTGACTGGTACTATAAACAAGAATAGTGGCAAATGGAATTTGCCTCATATCCCAAGTAGTCTTTTTCTTGGCATAGGCTCCTTGAAATCTGATAAAGATTGGTACTAGCATCAGGGGGCCCAGACCATCCTGAGGTGTTGAGGGTTTGGCTAGAAACATGTTTCCTGTATTCTCAGCTGGCTTTCCTTTGAATTCTCAGACTTCATTTTGTTAAAGAGCTTACTGTCAGCTTTAGAATTTCTAAACCATGCAGTAGCTGCGAAATGCAACAAAATGAGATTTTCAGACGATGCTGGTGGTTTTCAAGAAGGCACCTAGTAAAGGACCCAGAGGGCTAGAAAAATTTCCAGATGAAAAGGCAGCATATTTCAGAAACTTTCACAAGGTAACTGAACTGTACAACATCAAAAATATAACCAGCTGCCTCGAGAGACAAGAAGCATGCAGTGGCAATTATCTTTCATGATGAAGCATCAAAGACATTTGCCTGTGAGGGCTCAACTTCTGCTTAAGAATGAGGGAGAGGCTGGAGACAAGATGGTGGAGTAGAAGGACTTGAGCTCACCTCCTCTCACAAAAACACCAAGTCACAACTAACTGCTGAACAACCATCAACAAAAAAGACTTGAACCTACCAAAAAGATATTCTACACCTGAAGACAAAGAAGCAGCCACAAGGAGACAGTAGGAGGGGCACGTCTACAATATAATCCAATCCCATATCTGGCAGGTGGGTGACCTACAAGCTGGAAAGTAATTAGATTGCAGAGATTCCCACAGGAGTGAGAGTTCTGAGCCCAATATCAGGCTTCCCAGCCTTGGGGTCTGGAATCAGGAGAAGGAGTCCCCAGAGCATTTGGATTTGAAGGCCAGGGGGGCTTGAGTGCAGGAGCTCCATAGGACTGGAGGAAACAGAGACTCCACTCTTGGAGGGCGCACACAAGGTTTCACGTGCACTGGGACCCAGGGCAAAGCAGTCATAGGAGCCTGGGTCAGACCTACCTGAGGGTCTTGGAAGGTCTCCTGGGGATGTGGGGGTCGACTGTGGCTCACTGTGGGGACAAGGACACTGGTGGCGGACGCCCCAGGGAATACTCAATTGGTGTGAGCTCTCCTGGAGGTCACCATTTTGGCAAAGAGACCCACCCCACCCAACAGCCTACAGGCTTCAGTGCTGGGACACTTCAGGCCAAACAACCAACAGGGTGGGAACACAGCCCCACCCGTCATCAGACAGGCTGCCTAAAGTCATCCAGAGCCAACAGCCACCTATAAGTACACCTCTTGAGATGGCCCTGCCCACCAGAGGGACAAGACCCAGCTCCACCCACCAGGGGGCAGACACCAGTCCCTCCCACCAAGAAGCCTGCACAAGCCCCTGGACCAACCTCACCAGACACCAGAACCAAGAAGAATTACAGTCCTGCAGGCTGGGGAACAGAGACCTCAAACAAAGTTAGATAAAATGAGATCGCAGAGAAATATGTTCCAGGTGAAAGAACAAGATAAAACCCCAGAAGAACAACTAAATGAAGTGGAGATAGGCAGTCTACTTGAAAAAAAAAATTCAGAGTAATAACAGTAAAGTTGACCCAAGATCTCGGAAAAAGAATGGAGGCACAGACCAAGAGGATACAAGAAATGTTTAATAAAGAGCTAGAAGCTTTAAAGAACAAACAAGAGATGAACAATACAATAACCTAAATGAAAAATACACTAGAAGGAGTCAATAGTAGAATAAATGAGGCAGAAGAATGAACAAGTGAGCTAGAAGACAGACTGGTGGAAATCACTGCTGTGGAACAGAATAAAGAAAGAAGAATGAAAAGAAATGAGGACAGTCTAAGAGACCTCCAGGATAACATTAAACATACCAACATTTGCATTATATGGGTCCCAGAAGGAGAAGAGAGAAAGGGCCTGAGAAAATATTTGAAGAGAGATAATAGCCAAAAACTTCCCTAACATGGGAAAGGAAATGCACAGTCAAGTCCAGGAAGTGCAGAGAATCCCATACAGGATAAACCCAAGGAGGAACATACCAAGACACATACTAATCAAATTGACAAAAATTAAAGGCAAAAAGAAAATATTAAAAACAACAAGTTTAAGCAACAAATAACATACAAGGGAATCCCCATACGGTTATCAGCTGATTTTTCAGCAGAAACTCTGCAGGCCAGAAGGGAGTGGCATGATATACTTAAAGTGATGAAAGGGAAGAACCTACAACCAAGAATACTCAACCCAGCAAGGCTCTCGTTAGTATTCAACAGAGAACTCAAAAGCTTTACAGACAAGCAAAAGCTAAGAGAATTCAGCACCATCAGTTTTATGACAAATGCGAAAGGAACTTCTCTAGGTGGAAAAGGCCACACTAGAAATGAGAAAATTACAAATGGGAAAGCTCACCAATAAAGGTAAACATACAGTAAAGGTAGGAAATAATCAAACCACAAATATGATATCAAAATCAGCAGTTGTGAGAAGAGGAGAGTACAAATGCATTTGAAATTAAGAGACCAGCAACTTAATCCTGTATACATATATAGACTGCTATATCAAAACCTCAATGTAGCTGCAAACCAAAAATCTATAATAGACACACGAAAAAGAAAAAGCAGTCCAAACACAACACTAAAGATAGTTATCAAATCACAAGAGGAGAACAAAAGAGGAAGGGAAGAAAAAAGACCTACAAAAACAAATCCAAAACAATTAACAAAATGGCAATAAGAACACACTGATAATTACCTTAAACATAAACAGATTAAATGCTCGAACCAAAAGACATAGATTGAATAGATACAAAAACAAGACCCATATATATGCTGTCCACAAAAGACCCACTTCAAATCTAGGGACACATACAGACGGAAAGTGAGGACATGGAAAAAGCTATTCCATGCAAATGGAAATCAAAAGAAAGCTGGAGTAGCAATACTCATATCAGACAAAATAGACTTTAAAGACTGTTACAAGAGACAAAGAAGGACATTACAAAATGATCAAGGAATCAATCCAAGAAGTTATAACAATTGTAAATATATATATGCACTCAACATAGGAGTACCTCGATATATAAGGCAAATGCTAATAACCATAAAAGGAGAAATCAACAGTAACACAATAATAGTGGGGGACTTTAACACCCCACTTACATCAATGGACAGATCATCCAGACAGAAAATAAATAAGGAAACACAGGCCTTAAATGACACACTAGACCAGATGGACTTAATTGACATTTATAGAACATTCCATCCAAAAGCAGCAGAATACACCTTCTCAAGTGCATGTGGAACATTCTCCAGGATAGATCACATGTTGGGCAACAAAGCAAGCCTTGGTACATTTAAGAAAACTGAAATCATATCAAGCTTCTTTTCTGACCACAATGCTGTAAGATTAGAAATCAACTACAAGGAAAAAACTTAAAAAAACAAACATGGAGGCTAAACAGTATGCTATCAAACAACCAATGGATCACTGAAAAAATCAAAGAGGACGTCAAAAAGTACCTGGAGACAAATGAAAATGAAAGCCAAGATGATACAAAACTTATGGGACACAGCAAAAGCAGTTCTAAGAGGGAAGTTTATAGCAAGACAATCTTACCTTAGGAAACAAGAAAAATCTCAAGTAAACAACCTAACCTTACACCTAAAGCAACTAGAGAAAGAAGAGCAAACAAAACCCAAAGTTAATAGAAGAAAAGAAATCATAAAGATCAGAGCAGAAATAAATGAAATAGAGATGAAGAAAATAACAGAAAAGATCAAAGAAACTAAAAGCTGGTTCTTTGAGAAGATAAGCAAAATTGATAAACCTTCAGCCAGACTCATCAAGAAAAAAAGGGAGAGGGCTCAAATAAATAATCAATAAAATTAGAAATGAAAAAGAAGTTACAGTGGACACCATAGAAATACAAAGGATCATAAGAGACAAGCAACTATATGCCAATAAAATGGACAACCTAGAAGAAATGGACAAATCCTTAGAAAGGTACAAACTTCCAAGATTGAACCAGGAAGAAACAGAAAATGTGAACAGACCTATCATAAGTACCAGAATTGAAACTCTGATTTTAAAACTTCAAACAAACAAAAGTCCAGGACAAGATGGCTTCACAGCAAAGTCTATCAAACATTTAGAGAAGAGTAAACACCTATCCTTCTGAAACTATTCCAAAATACTGCAGAGGAAGGAACACTCCCAAACTCATTCTACGAGGCCACCATCACCCTGATAACCAAAACCAGACAAAGGTACCACAAAAAAGAAACTTACAGGCTAATATCACTGATGAACATAGCTGCAAAAATTCTCAACAAAATACTAGCAAGCCAAATCCAACAATACATTAAAAGGGTCATACACCATGATCAAGTGGGATTTATCCCAGGGATGCAAGGATTTTTCAGTATCCTCAAATCAATCAGTGTGATATACCACATTAACAAATTGAAGAATAAAAACCATATGATCATCTCAATAGATGCAAAAAAAGCTTTTGACAAAATTAAACACCCATTTATGATAAAAACTCTTGAAAGTGGGCCTAGAGGGAACCTACCTCAACATAATAAAAGCCATGTATGACAAACCCACAGCTAACATCACACTCAATGGTGAAAAGCTGAAAGCATTTCCTCTAAGATCAGGAACAAGACAAGGATGTCCACTGTCCCCACTTTTATTCAACATAGTTTTGGAAGTCTTAGCCACGGCAATCAGAGAAGAAAAAGAAATTTAAAAAATCCAAATTGGAAAAGAAGAAGTAAAACTGTCACTGTTTGCAGATGACATACTATACATAGAAAATACTAAAGATGCTACTAGAAAACTACTAAAGCTCATCAGTGAATTTGTTAAAATTGCAGGATACAAAATTAATACACAGGAATCTCTTGCACTCCTATACACTAACAACCAAAGATCAGAAAGAGAAATTAAGGAAACATTCCCATTTACCATCACATCAAAAAGAACAAAGTACCTAGGAATAAACCTACCTGAGGAGGCAAAAGACCTATACTCCAAAAACTATAAGACGATGATGAAAGAAACTGAACATGACACAAACAGATGGAAAGATACACCACATTCTGGGATTGGAAGAATCAGTATTATCAAAATGACTATACTACCCAAAGCAATCTACAGATTCAATGCAATCTCTATTAAATTACCAATGGCATTTTTCACAGAACTAGAACAAAAAATTTTACAATTTTAATGGAATCACAAATGACCCCAAATAGCCAAAGCAGTCCTGAGAAAGAAAAACGGAACTGGAGGAAGCATGCTCCCTGAGTTCAGACTGTACTACAGAGCTACAGTAATCAAAACAGTATGGTACTGGCCCCAAAACAAATATAGATCAATGGAACAGGATAGGAAGTCCAGAGATAAACCCATGCACCTATGGTCAACTAATCTATGACAGAGGAGGCAAGAATATACAATGGAAAAAAGACAGTCTCTTCAATAAGTGGTGCTGGGAAAACTGGACAGCTATGTGTAAAAGAATGAAACTAGAATATTCTCTAACACCATACACAAAAATAAAATGGATTAAAGACCTAAATGTAAGACTGGATACTGTAAAACTCTTAGAGGAGAACATAGGCAGGACACTCTTTGACATAAATGGCAACAAAATCTTTTTGGATCCACCTCCTACAGTAATGAAAACAAAAATAAACAAATGGGACCTAATTAAACTTAACACCTTCAGCGCAGCAAAGGAAACCATAAAGAAAACAAAAAGACAGCCCTCAGAATGGGAGAAAATATTTGCAAATGAAGCAACTGACAAGGGATTAATCTTCAAAATATACAAACAGCTCATGCAGCTCAATAACAAAAACACTAAACAACCCAATCAAAAAATGGGCAGATCTAAACAGACATTTCTCCAAAGAAGATGTACAGATGGCCAAAAAGCACATGAAAAGATGCTTACATCACTAATTATTAGAGAAATGCAAATCAAAACTACAGTGAGGTATCACCTCACATCAGTCAGAATGGCCATCATCAAAAAGTCGACCAACAATAAATGCTGGAGAGGGTGTAGAGAAAAGGGAACCCTCTTGCACTGTTGGTAGGAATGTAAATTGGTTACAACCATTATGAACAACAGTATGGAGGTTCCTTAAAAAAGTAAAACTAGAACTACCATATGACCAGCAATCCCGCTCCTGGGCATATATATGGAGAAAACCATAATTTGAAAAGATGTATGCACCCCAATGTTCGCTGCAGCACTATTTACCATAGCCAGGACATGGAAGCAACCTAAATGTCCATCAACAGAGGAATAGATAAAGAAGATGTGGTACATATATACAATAGAATATTACTCAGCCATAAAAAATAAAATAATGCCATTTGCAGTAACATGGATGGACTTAGAGATTACCATACTAAGTGAAGTAAGCCAACAGAGAAAGACCAATACCATATATTGCTTATATGTGGAATCTAAAAAAGAAAGATACTAATGAATTTATATACCAAACAGAAATAGGCCCACAGACATAGAAAACAAACTTAAGGTTACCAAAGGGGAAAGCGGGGCAAGGGATAAATTATGATAGGAGTTTGGGATTAACATATACACACTACTATATATAAAATAGATAACCAACAAGATCCTACTGTATAGCACAGGGAACTATACTCAATATTTTGTAATAACCTATAAGGGAAAGGAATCTGAAATAATCGTTATATGTGTATGTATAACTGAATCACTTTGCTGTGCACCTGAAACCCAGACAGTATTGTAAATCAAATACACTTCAGTAAAAATTAAACAAATAAATAGCTTACGTCAGCTTTAAAAAGTATATGATGGGGTGTGGTAACGCTTCATTCTCTTTTTGTTTACCACTAATATCAATTAAGGGCAGTCATTTTTCTTGGACAGTCCATAGTGTGATGAATTTTAGTTGAGTAATACACATTTGTTTACTGAATGGGGATGGAGATGTGTGATCACCTGATACATCTTGCTTTTACATCCTTAGATATCCACTTGGCTAGAATTACTTATGTGCTTTTTGGATCCGTAATTGTTAAGGTTTTCATTTAAAAAGGAAAGGTGATGGTGAGAAAGACCACTGTCATTTGAAATCATTTAACTGAAAGGGTGTATGGGAGGCTAAAATAACCCCATGTCTAAACCCTAACAAAGATACCATCCAAAAGGAAAAAAAATGTACCTTTATCTTACTATAAATTAAAGAATCTTAAATAAAATGTTAGCAGATAGAATCCAGTAGTGTCCTAAAACAGTAATATACAGAGATCAAGTAGGATTTATTTCAATAATGCAAGACTGATTTAATATTAGAAAGTATAATTTATTGGGAGAACAAAAATCAAAATGCCCAAATAGGTTTTGATAAAATTGCAAATTCATGACTGATTAAAAGAAGAAAAAAAACCCTAGTATAAACCCTATTATTATAGGAATAGACATGTTCTTAACTTGTTGAGGATTATCTATCAAAAGCTGTGAGTGATCATCACAGTTAATAGTGAAGCACTTCTTTCCATTACAGTCAGGAATCAGCCAGGAGGACTGCTGCTGTGGGACAAGGCAGTAGACAAGGAAAAGAAATAAGAATAAGTAGTGAAGAGGAAAGACCAAATTAGTACATCCTACAACATTTCAAGAGAATCAGTTGGAAATTATGAAAGAAAGTTTAGCCCTAGCTATCTCTGGAACACAGGCGACCTGCTTTTCTAGCCCTCAGTTAACAAAAAATAAACACAGATATTGATTTGATAAATAAATGCTTAATGTGGAGCTAAAAAGCTTAGTAAGATGGCCAAATAGAAAATAGGCAAAAAACAACTGCTTTCTTATACATAGCAAAAGATCCTATTCACAGTTGTATTAAAAACTCATCAGTACTTGAGGATAAATTTATTGAGAAAGATGCAAGACCTGGATGAAGAAATTATAAAACTTTATAAAAGGACAGAAAAAGCTAGAATTAACAGAGCCATGTCATATTCTTGGATGGGAAGACCCAGTATGATAGACATGTAGTTTTCCCCCAAATTACTCCTTAAATTTATTCTAATTAGTTCAGAAGTTCTTCTATAAGCAGATATTCTTAAGAGGAACTTAAAAAGTTTTAAAACAAAAATAATGGAGGACAGAGATGACATAGGTAGTGTCCTAGAAGTACTATGTATATGGGAATTTACTACATGGCAAAGGAGACACTTCACATTAGTGGAGAAAATAAGGAATTAGTCAACAGGTTGTATTAGTGTAAATGAAAATTTATGTGGGAATCATTAATTTCATTCCTAACTCATATGTTTTCCCAGATTAATTTAAGACTTCAGGATTTAGTGTGAAAAATAAAACCACAAGGACATTATAGTAAAACATCTTTTTGATCGTGTTGTAGGAGGGAGCTTTGTAAGTATATCATGAAGGCTAGAAATTCACAAATCTAACTGTATAATGGTAAAAGATGCCATAAACAAAGTAGAAAACATGATAAACTTGAAACTAATATTTGTAACATATATGAAAAAAGTACTTGGGCAAAATATATGAATAAGAAAGAAATGCACATGGTCAATTTAACATATGGAAAAATACTAAGTCTCATTTATATTCAAGAAAGTGTAAGGAAAGCAAAATTAGTCAAGATGATAAAGACAGATAATATGCGTTGTTAGTGAAAGTTTCGTAAGGTGGGCAATCTCATATATTGCTGTTAGGAGTATAAATTGGTACAGTTGTTTTCAGAGGGTAGTGATCACCATTTCTAATGGGCTTTTCTTTAGACATAGTAATTTCATTTGTGAACGTGGACAGTAACATATGTAAAAGATATTCATGGAAACATTGCTATTGCAAAAAATCAGAAATAACTTATATGTCCACCAGTAGGGCACTGGTTTAATACACTGTGCTATGTAACATTTAAGAAAGATAAAACTGATCAACAGCTAGGCCACAGAAAGAAAGCTACAAAATATTGTAGAGTCAAACACAATCCGTGGAAGTATATATATAGAATTATTCCATGAATTCTTCCATTTATATAATATTAAAAAAATACGTGCATTAAAATTCTTGAGCAGCGTATACCTGTTCACAGTGACTATCTTAGTGGGTAGTGGGATTCAGAAAGAAATGGAACTGGGACTATTTTTCATCTCTTTTATATTGTTTGAGTTTTTTAACTTATTGTGTCACCTTTATATATTTGTTTTCGGGGAGTAAAACAAAATGTGGATTATTTATGCATACTTCCCAATTACTGCTTTGTTTAATTTATATAGTGTATGAAGTGATGTAGTAACTTCAACAAATCAGTGTTATTCCCTGCTCTCTATAGAATGCTGTTTAACAGTTTATGTAATGTGTTAGACTGACATTTATGAAATATATGCCCTGAAACCTTTAAGAATCTTAGGAGTTTTAGAAGCCACCTTGGCATGCGTACACACACACACACACACACATACACATATATATGGCATATATATACACACACGCACGCACACACACACACATATATTTTTCCCTCATGAAATGCAGTAAAGTACAAATGAAAACGTTAAGCAGTTTTCTCAGATCCTTAATGAAGGTAGGTAGAGAACAACAAAACTTGGCTGAGGTGTGAGTGATGGGTGCCTAGTAGAGTGGTCACCGGCCATGTGACTCACTTCTACATGTGAGCTCTGAGGTGAGATTCATGTTCATGCTGCTGCAAAATATTACACTGTAGTACATTTTGGGGTCATTCAGACTTTTCAGATAGTTAAGATGGCAGTTGTCAAATCTGTGAATGTCAAGGAGATGCTGTATCTAGGCAGTCCTCCTTTTAAAGAAATGTTTGTGTGCATATGTTTCAAACAAGCAAAATTCTTTGTATGTTTATTGTAGAATTTGGGGACAATTCAAAAGAGCACAAAGAGGAAAAGAAACATCCCTTATAAGCTTATTTCCAGAAATACCATGGTTAAGGATATTTTAATTTAAAAACTCCTTTAAAAGCTGCTTTATAAAAAGGCAGCAGTTGGAACTTTAGAATTGTTGTGAGTTTATATTTTTTTAACCCATAGAAACCATTACAAATAGGCCTTAACTTTTCAGGAGAACTAAAGAAGCTTTTTTAAACCCATAGGGAGATGATTGTGGTAGTGGGGGTAGTCCTCTACAAATCCAGCAAGGATTTACAATGTCGTTTCTTCAATGAAACTATTCCCTAGAGGCTGCCCCCCGCACAGCAGTTTTCTGGCCTGTCATTGTCTGGGGACAGCCACAGGTGTGGGTTTCCTGTGCCTGTGGCAGCGCCAGGGAGAGGTGTGAGAACAGAGAGAGAGAGGGCTCCGAGAGGCAGCGGGGGCCACCATTTTTAAAACTGAATGTTGGAAAAGCTAGGCTCAGCTTGTATTGCTTGCGTGTGAATTGTCTGATGGGCTTTTCATGGCTTCTGTTCCATTTTGGTTTATCATGTACGGCCTCACATGAAAAGGAGGGAACTCTGCACTATCTTGTACATAAGTCAGTTGTGGGACCACTTACTTGGTGGTCACCCCATAAGTTTAAGCCTCTCAAAAAGTCAGGGAGGAAGAAAAATACAAAGGAAGAAAATGTTGGAAAGCAAAAAGATGCTGGAGGAAGATGAAACTGTGTTGGGGAGAAGAAAAGGACTGGACGGTTGCTAGAGGGAGGGGCTTTGTTTTCAGAAAAGGAGCAGGATGATGCAGGGCCAAGACCAGATGCTGTGACTGTAGGCCTGTGTGTGGAAAGTGGGCGGGGCCTCCCCACGGAGGGAGTCCTGCAGGGCGGCTGCAGAGGCGCCCACCCGTGTCTTAGCAGGGAGAAGAAACCCAGAGAGCACTCCAGTACTTCTGTGCATTTTACATTTTGGTCTCAAAAATGCAACTGAGTCGCTGTGAAATGTTGATATATTCTTTCAATAATCTCAACATTTGTAAGGGTATCATATTCCTGAAATTAGAGGGTCTAAATAATTACCAACAGAGACTTTCACAATGCCACCTACTAACTCATTAGTAACTCCCTCTGAATGACTGCATGCTTCCATACACAGGAAAGTGGTTCAGTGCAGGTTAAATATAGGAAAAAGATGCTTCCCCAACATCAAGTTGTTTCTGCTTCTCAGTGTTATGTGGCTGGGGAGACTTGGGGAATGGATGTCTTGCTAGCAAATCATACCACCACCTGGTTAATGGGACGGAGAACCTGAGTGACCATGCATCTCAGAGTCATCATTCTTGCCTACTCCCTTTATTTGTTTATGAAAGCTTCAGGCAGATATTGATATTCACTTATTTTTTAAAAAAAGTTTGTTTATGCTGGTAAAATATACGTAAAATTTACCATGTTAATAATTTAAGTGTACAATTCAGTAGCATTCAGTAAACTCACAATATTATGCAACCATCGCCACTATTTCCAGAACTTTAAAAATCATCCAGAACAGAAAATGTACCAATTAAACAGTAATTCCCCATTCCTCTTACCCTAGCCCTGGTACCTCTATTCTACATTCTATGAATCATACTATTATCCTTCTGTGACTGGCATATTTCATTTAGCATAATGTTTTCAAGGTTCATCCATACTATGGCATGTATCAGAATTGCCTGCCTTTTTAAGACTGAATAATATTCCATTGTACATATACACCACATTTTGTTTATCCATTAATCTGTTGATGTAACTTTGGGTTGCTTTTACCTTTTGGCTATTATGAAGAATGTTGCTGCAAACGTAAGTGTACAAATATCTGTTTGAGTCCTTGCTTTCAATTCTTCTGAGTGTATACATAGGAGTGGAATTGCTAGATTATATGGTAATTCTTTAACTTTCTGAGGTACCGCCAAACTGTTTTCCACAGTGGCTGCACCATTTTACATTCCCACCAGCAATGCATGAGGATTCTAATTTCTCCATATTCTAGCTAATACCTGTTATTTTTCAGTTTTTTTAGAAAATAATAGCCATCATAATGAGTGTGAAGTGGTATCTCATTGTGGTTTTGAACTGCATTTTACTAATCATTAATGATGTTGAATGATGTGCTTAGTTGGCCATTTGTATATCTTCTCTGGGGAAATGTCTAAGTCCTTTGCCTATTTTTGAATCAAGTGGTTTATTTTTGTTGTTGTTGAGTTGTAGGAGTTTTTAATATATCTATTAATCCCTACTGGAGACATGATTTGCAAATATTTTTCTCCCATTCTGTGGTTAGTCTTTTTACTCTGTTGTTAGTGTCCTTGGAGACACAAAAGTTTTTAATTTTGACAAAGTCCAGTTTATCTAATTTTTCTTTTGTTGCCCCTTCATTTGGTATCATATCAAAGAAATCGCTGTCAAATCCAAAGTCATGAAGCTTTCCCCTTATATTTTCTTCTAAGAGTTTTGAATTAATTTTTGTATATGGTATTAGGTAAGAGTCTAACTTCATTCTTTTGCATGTGGATATCCAGTTTCCCTAGCACCATTGTTGAAAAGACTGTCATTTCCCCATTGAATGATCCAGTTGCTCTTGTCAAAATTCTATTGCCCATATATTTGAGGGTTTACTTCTGGACTCTCTTTTCTCTTTCACTTTATGTCACTACTACAGCTACGTATGGAACAATTTCCTCTGAAAGAACCCTGAAAACTAATTTATGTCAGTACTACACTATGGCTTTGTAGTAAGTTTTGAAATCAGAAAAGTGTGAGTCCTGCAACTTTGTTCTGCTTTTTCAGATTGTTTTGGCTATTTGGGATTATTTGAGATTCCATATGAATTTTAGAATGGGCTTTTCTGTTTCTGCAAAAAATGCCACTGGGATTTCTACAGAAATTGCATTGAATCTTTGTACTTCTATTAGTGGTATTGTCATGTTAACAATATCAAGTCTTCCAGTCCATGAACGTGGGATGTCTTTCCATTTATTTAGGTATTTATAAAATTTCTTTCAGCAGTGTTTTGTAGTTTTTAATACAAATCTTTTGTCTTCTTGGTTAAATGTTTTACTATGTATTTTATTCCTTTTAAAAATGCTATTGTAAATGAGATTGTCTTAATTTTATTTTTGGGTTGTTCATTGTTAGTGTACAAAAACAACTGATTTTTTGTGTTGATTCTGTATCCTGTAACTTTACCAAATTGGTATATTAGCTCTAGCAGTTTGGTTTTTTATTTTTAGAGTTTTCTACATAAAAGATTGTATTATCTGCAAACAGATAATTTTACTTTTTCCTTTCAATTTTAATGCCTTTTCTTTTTCTTGCCTATTTGCTCTGGCTAAAATTGCCAATACTATGTTGAATAGAAGTGGCAAAAGCATCTTTGTCTTGTTCCTAATCTTAGGGGAAAAGCTTTCAGTCTTTCACCATTCAGTATGATGTTTGCTTTGAATTTTTCATACATGATCTTTTTCATGTTAAAAAAGTTGCCTTCTTTTCCTAGTTTATTGAGTGTTTATATGCTGATTTTTAAATGTGGAAAATTATATTTTTCTTTCCTACGTCTAATCCCATTCCCCACCTCCCCCTCCTTCCCTGCAAGGTTACAGCTTTTCACACAATGCAACAAATACTTGCTGATGGAAGTTCTCATAATTTCAGCTTCAGAGATTACAAGACCATAGTGATCAATCTAAAGGGATTCATAGTACAAGCCAGTCTGTGGTATAATCAGTGCTCTTGTAGCTAGAGATGTGTAACTTCGGAGGTCCCTAAGGGCAGCGTCACTCTAAATTTAATATTTGTTACTTGCTTCAGGAAATAAAAGGTCAAAACTATATACCCTTTCCTAGGAGCCATCCTTGAGATAAAATAGCAAGTTGGCAATGTAGTATTAACGAAATCTATTAGGACAAGGTTAAGAGGGAAGGGTCACTTCCCCTGGAGGTTGGGAAAGGCTCAAAAAAAAAAAAAAAAACCAAAATGTGAAAAGTTGAGTTGAGGAGAGGCAGTTGTGGGATGTACATTCCAGGTATTGGGATCAGGGAGCAAAGATATAGTCAAGAATGCCTGCAGGGAATTGCACCAATGATCTTTTAGTTCAGTCTCCCAAGACAATAGAAATAAAAACAAAAATAAACAAATGGGACCTAATCAAACGTACAAGCTTTTGCACAGCAAAATAAACCATAAACAAAATAAAATCTACATAATGGAAGAAAATATTTGCAAACAATGCAACCGACAAGGGATTAATTTCCAAAATATACAGACAGTACATACAACTCAACAGAAAAACAACCCAGTTGAAAAATGGGCAGAAGACCTAAATAGACATTTCTCCAAAGAAGAAATACAAATGGCCAATAAGCACATGAAAAGATGCTCAACATCACTGATTATTAGAGAAATGCAAATTAAAACTACAATGAGGTACCACGTCACACCCGTCAGAATGGCCATCATTAAAAACTGTACAAATAACAAATACTGGAGAGGGTGTGGAGAAAAGGGAAATCTCCCACACTGGTGGGGGGAATGTAAGTTGGTGCAGCCACTATGGAGAACAGTATGAAGGTTTCTTAAAAAACTAAAAATAGAGTTGCCATATGATCTAGCAATCCCACTCCTGAGCATATATCCATACAAAACTCTAATCCAAAAAGATACATGCACCCCTATGGCAGCACTGTTCACAATAGCCAAGATGTGGAAACAACCTAAATGTCCATCGACAGATGAATGGATAAGAAAGATGTGGTACATATACACAATGGAATACTACCCAGCCATAAAAAAGAACAAAATAATGCCATTTGCAGCAACATGGATGCAACTAGAGACTATCATATTAAATGAAGTAAGTCAGAAAGAGAACGACAAATACCATATGATATCACTCATATGTGGAATCTAAAATATGACACAAATGAACCTATCTACAAAACAGAAACAGACTCAACGGACATAGAGAACAGACTTGGTGTTGCCAGGGGGAGTGGGTTGTGGGAGGGATGGAGTGGGAGGTTGGGGTCAGCAGATGTAACCTTTTATGTATAGAATGGATAAATAATAAGGTCCTACTGTATAGCACAGAGAACTATATTCAATATCCTATGATAAACCATAATGGAAGAGAATGTAAAAAGAATGTATATATACATATAACTGAATCACTTTGCTGTACAGCGGAAATTAACATAACATTGCAAATCGACTATACTTCAATTAAAAAAAAAGAAGAAAAAAGAATGCCTGGGGATTCCAGCTCAAGATGGTGACATAGGAAGATGCTGAGCTTAACTCCTTCCATGGACACACTAAATCTACAGCTACATATGGAACAATTTGCTCTGAAAAAAACCCTAAAAACTAACAGCGACTCCTGCACATTGGGCAAGTAAGAAGGGAACCACATTGTAGTGGGTAGGAGAGGCTGAGACACAATCTCAGCATAAGCCCACACCCAGGGCAGCAACCCACATAGGGAGGGAACTCAAAACCCAGAGCTTCTCCCTTCACCAGGCACCCCAACTTTTAAGACCTGCACTTGAGAGATGAGGCCTCAAAACAGCTTTGAAAACCAGCAGGGCTTGCATCCACCAGACCCACGAGACTTAGAAATGGCTCTTAAAGGGCTTGGGCACAGACTCACTCACTTTAGGGTCCCATGCAGAAGCAGACCTTTGAAAAGCACCGAGACTTTATGTGAGGCTTATTTGCTAACCTTAAAGCATCAGCCTGAGGGGCAGGGGCCTGTTGAGATACCTTCCAGGGATGGAGGCTGGTGGGTGCCATCTTCATGCTCTCCCTTTGCCTTGGTAAAACCTGCAGGTACCGCGTTTTGTTTGTGTGTGTGTGTTCTGCTTTGGGTTGGTGCCATCTTTACACTCCTTTTCTGTTTTGCTCCAGACAGCAGGCACCATCTTCAAGCTCTCCTCTGCCATACTCCAGAGCACCAACATCTCCTGGAGGGGAACTTTCACATGCATCCAGTGCCCCAGTTTTGGCAGCTCCCATCAGGGGATGCCCGTTTATCACCTGGCTCTGGAGGCCAGAGAGGCTTACATTCATTCCTGCATCCCATGAGACTATAACAATGGAGAGGCAGTTCTTGGCAGACTGCCATCCCCACAGCATTGCATAGAAAACAGACAAACATACCCAGTCTTTCTGAGACTTTGCTTGTCCAGGAGCTTTGGCCTGAGGGGCAGGCTTCTGGTCTGGTGCAGTTCTAGGGGCCTACAGAGTTGCTCTCAGGGAGTGGAGGCCAGCAGATGCAACCTTTGTGTTCTAGCAAGGCTAGAGCCTTGCTCTAGCTCACCAGTATCTTCCGGAAAGGAGCTTATACCCTTGTCTGGCACTCGGATTTTTGTAGCTGCTGTCAGGGGACACCTTTATGTCACCTGGCTCTGGTGGCCAGCGGGGCTTATGCTCACAGGCCCCAGAGGACTGTAACCAATGGAGAAAGAGCTCTTAAACAGCTATCACTCTCCAGGCACAGCAAGAAACAACAGACCTAGGAGCTCAGCCTTTCTCTGAAAGAGGCCTATATGCTTATCATCATAGTTGCAGCCTGAGGGGTAGGCTTCTAATTAGACACACACCTAAGGGCTGACTATAATCCTTTCCAGAGAACCTGGAGGATGGGTGCTGTCCTCTCCTTCTGCCATGCTCCACAGTTCCAGTATATCCTGAAGGGGAGCGCTTAGACGTGTCTGGTGCCCGATTTTTTTGTGACTGCAGCCCACGGGATGCCCCTTGATTGCCTGTCTCTGGAGGCCAGGGGGGAGGGACTGGTGTTCCTGGGTCCCACAGGACTCTAACCACTGAAGATAGTGCTTGGTAGGCTACCACCTCCAGGGCACTGCACAGACAGCAGACTAAAACCCCAAGTCTTCCTGTAAAAGAGGCCAATTTACTTATCTGGGAGCTTTGGCCTGAGAGGCAGGCTTCTGGTTTGGCACACACTTAGGGGCTTACAGAGGTACTCTCAGACAACACAGGCCAGGGAGGTCATCTTTGCACTCTCCCTCTGCCTTGCCACGGCTCACTGGTATCTCCCAGAAAGGAGTTTATACCCTCGTCTGGACCCCAATTTTTTGACTCTGGTGGGAGGGACACCTCCAGCTCTGGTGGCTAGTGAAACTTATGCTTGCAGTCCCATAGGCCTGTATATATTTGCATACTTTAAAAGCTGCTGCCTGAGATTCTTCCCTTTGGGACACTGACAGGTCTTGGCACACCTTCAACTACTGGGAACTGTTGAAAATAAGATAGGCGGCTGCATAGACAATCACAAAGCTTTGAGACAACCAAGAGCTGGGGCATGGTTGAGCAATATGGTTCATCTCCTACAAAGTCCACTGCTTCAAGACTGGGAGAGGCGGCTGTGGTATCTAATGCATAGAGTTGAGCAAAATGAAGAAACAGAGGACTATGTTCCAAATGAAAGAACAAGATAAAACCTCAGAAAAAAACCTTAATTAAACAGAGGTAAGTAATTTACCTGATAAGGAGTTCAAAATAATGGTCATAAAGATGCTTTACCACCTCAGGAGAAGAATGGATGAACAACAGTGAGAACTTCAACAAAGAGATAGAAAACTCACATCAGGACATATAATTAAAGTGTCAAAAGTTAAAAACAAGGAGAGAATCTTAATCTTTCAGCAGAAACTTTGCAGGCCAGAAGGGAGTAGCACAATATATTCAAAGTGCTGAAAGAAAAGAACTTCCAACAGGAATATTCTACCTGGCAAATTTATCATTCAGAATTGAAGAAGAGATAGAGTTTTCCAGACAGGCAAAAGCTAAAGGAGTTCATCACCACTAAACTGACCTTACAAGAAGTGTTAGAGAGACTTCTTTGAGCTGAAAATAAAGGGCACTAATTAGTAACAAAAACATAAAGTATAAATTTTACCATTAAAGGTAAATATATACAGTAAAGGTAGAAAGCTAGAAAGCTTAGAAAGCTAGTATGAAGGTTAAAAGACAGAAGTAGTAAAATACACAATAATTAGTTAAGAGATACACAAGATAAAAAGATGTGACATTAATTATACTCTAATAAAGATGTTTAAATAAAAAGATGTGATATCAAAAACATAAAATGTGGGCAGGAGGAAAATGGAGCTTTAGAATGTGTTTGAACTTGTTATCAACTTAAAATAGACTTATAAGTTGTAAGTCTAAAATATAATGTGTAAGCCTTATGGTAACCACAAAGTAAAAACCTACAGTAAATACACAAAAGATAATGAGAAAGGAATTTAAGCATACCACTAAAAGTCATCAAACCACAAAGGAAGAGAGCAAGAGAAGAAAGGAACAGAGAGGAACTACAAAACAGCCAGAAAACAATTAACAAAATGGCAGTAGGTACAAACCTATCAATAATCACTTTAAATGGACTAAATTCTCCCATCAAGAGACAGAGCAGCTGAATGGGTTAAAAAAACAAGACCCATCTATATGCTGCCTACAAGAGACTCACTGCAGATACAAGGACACACAGAGTGAAAGTAGAGGGATGGAAAACTATATTCCATGCAAATGGAAACCAAAACAAACCTAGGATAGGTATGTCAGACAAAATGGATTTTAAAACAAAGACTGTAATAAGACACAAAGATGGGCATTATATAATGATAAAGGGGTCAATACAACAAGAGGATGTAACGTTTGTAAATGTTTAGGCACCCAATATAGGAGCACCTAACTATATAAAGCAAATATTAACTGACTTAAAGTGAGAAATAGACAGCAATACAATAAATAGTGGGGACTTTAGTGCCCCAATTACATCAATGCATAGATCATCCAGACAGAAAATCCATAAGGAAACACTGGCCTTAAATGACACATTAGATCAGATAGACTTAACAGATACATACACAACATTCCATACAAAAACAACAGAATACACATTCTTCTCAAGTGCACATGGAATATTCCCCAGGTAGATCATATGTAAGGCCACAAAACAAGTCTTTTTTTTTCGGTCATACCGTGT
The DNA here is from genome assembly GCF_964341445.2 of Mesoplodon mirus. Lineage (NCBI taxonomy): Eukaryota > Metazoa > Chordata > Mammalia > Artiodactyla > Ziphiidae > Mesoplodon > Mesoplodon mirus. The sequence goes on from NC_138979.1 coordinate 53,955,856, forward strand.
GGCTCATGGGATCTTAGTTCCCAGACCAGGGATTGAACCTGGGTCCTTGGCAGTGAAAGTATGGAGTCCTAACCACTGGACCACTAGGGAATTCCCAAAACAAGTCTTAATAAATTTAAGAAGACTGAAATCATATCAAACATCTTTCCCAGCCATGATGGTATGAAAGTAGAAGTCAACTACAAGAAGAAAATTAGAAAAATGACAAACATGTGGAGATGAAAACAACTTGCTACTGAACAACCAGAAGGTCAAAGAAGAAATCAAAAGAGAAACAGTACCTTTAGACAAATGTAAAGGGAAATACAACATACCAAACTTATGCTACATGGCAAAGGCAGTTGTAAGAGGGAAGTTCACAGCAATAAATGCTTACCTCAAGGAACAAGAAAAATCTCGAATAAAGAACCTAACTTTACACCTCAAGGATCTAGAAAAAGAACAAATGATATCCAAAGTTACTAAAAGGAAGGAAATAACAAAGATCAGAGCAGAAATAAATGAATTAGAGACAAAAGAGACAATAGAAAAGATTAATAAATCTAAGAGCTGATTCTCTGAAAAGATAAACTAAGTTTCCAAACCTTTTGCTATGATCTACCAAGCCAAAAAGAGAGGACTGGGAATTCCCTGGCAGTCCAGTGGTTGGGATTTTGTGCTTCCACTGCAGGGGGCATGGTTCAATCCCTGGTTGGGGAACTAAGATCCCACATGCCATGTGGCATGGCCAAATAAATAAGTAAAAACACATATTAAAAACTATTAAAAAAAAGGATTCAAATAGATAAAATCAGAAATGAAAGAGGAGACATTACAACTGATACCACAGATATACAAAGGATCATAAGAGACCACAGGAACAATTACATTCCAACAAATTGGACAATACAGAAGAAATGGATAAATTCCTAGAAACATACAACCTACCAAGACTGAATCATGAGGAAACAGGAAATGTGAACAGACTGATTACTAGTAAGGAAATTGAACCAGTAATCAAAGCCTCCCAACAAACAGTAGTCCAGGACTAGACAGCTCACTGGTGAATGCAACCAAACATTCAAAGAAGAATACAATCCTTCTCAAACTCTTCCAATAAACAGAAGAGGAGGGAACACTTCCAAACTCATAAGGCCAGCATTACCTGATACCAAAGTCAGACAAGGACACCACAAAAAAAGAAAGTTACAGGCCAGTATCGCTGATGAACATAAACACAGAAAACCTCAAAAAAATATTAGCACACCCAATTCAACAATACATTAAAAGGATCATATACCAATGATAAAGTAGGATTTATTTCAGGGATGCAAGGATGGTTCAACGTCTGCAAAGTCGATCAATGTGTTATACCACATTTACAAAAATGAAGGATAAAAATCATATGATCATCTCTATACATGCAGAAAAAGATTTGAGAAAATTCAACATCCATTTATGCTAAAAACACTCAAAGTGGGTATAGAGGTAATACACCTCAACATAATAAAGGCCATATATGCCAGGTCCACAGCTAACATCATACTCAGTGGTGAAAAGCTGAAATCTTTTCTTCTAATATCAGGAACAAGACAAGAATGCCCACTTATGTCACTTTTATTCAACATAGTATTGGAAGACCTAGCCAGAGCAGTGAGGCAAGAAAAAGAAATAAGGGCATTCAAATCAGAAAGGAAGATGTGAAACTGTCACTATTTGCAGATGACATATTATATATAGAAAATGCCAAAGACTCCACCAAAAAACTGTTAGAATTAAACAAATTCAGTAAAGTTGCAGGATACAAAATCAACGTACAAAAACCTGTTGCATTTCTATATGTTAATAATGAACTATCAGAAAGAGAAATTAAGGAAACAATACCATTTACAACTGCATCAAAAAGAATAAAATACTTAGAAATAAATCCAACCAAGGATGTAAAAGACGTGTACTTGCATATACATCATTGATATGTATAAAATAGACAAGTGATGGGAACATACTGTATAGCACAGGGAACTCTACCTAATACACTGTGGTAACCTAAATGGGAGGGAAGTCCAAAAGGGAGGGGATATCTGCATGTGTATGGCTGATTGATTTTGTTGTGCAGTGGAGGCTAACACAACATTGTAAAGCAACCATACTCCAATAAAAATTAATTAAAAGATGTGTACTTGGAAAACTACAAGACAGTGATAAAAGAAATTGAAGATGACATGAACAGATGGAAAGATATGGATATACTGTGCTCACAGATTGGAAGAATCAATGGTTAAAATGACCATAATACCCAAGACAATCTACAGATTCAGTACAATCCCTACGAAAATACCAATGTCATTATTCACAGAACTAGAACAAATGATTCTGAAATCTGTATGGAATCACAAATGACCCCGAATAGCCAAAGCAATCTAGAGAAAAAAAGAACAAAGCTGGAGGTATTATGCTCCCTGATTTCAAACTATACTACAAAGTTCCAGTCATCAAAACAGTATGGTATTGACACAAACACAGACACATAGATCAATGGAACAGAATAGAAAACCCAGAAATAAACCATGCACACATGGTCAGTTAATTTATTACAAAGGAGCCAAGAATATGCAATGGGGAAAGGACCATCTCTTCAATAAATGGTGTTTGGAAAACCAGACAGCCATATGTAAAAGAATGAAACTGGACCACTATCTTACACACAAATTAACTCAAAATGGATTAAAGAATTGAACTTAAGACCTGAAACCCTAAAATCCCTAGAAGAAAACATACACAGTAAGTTCCTTGACCTCAGTCTTGGTGATGATTTTCTGGATCTGACTCCAAAAGCAAAGGCAACAAAAACAAACAAGTGGGACTACATTAAACTAAAAAGTTTCTGCACAGCAAAGGAAATCATCAACAAAATGAAAAAGCAATCTACTGAATTTGCATCATATATCTGATAAGGGGTTAATATCCAAAATATATAAAACACTTGCACAACTCAATAGCAGAAAAAAACAATCTGATTGCAGTCGACCCTTGAGCAATGAGGGGATTAGTCCACATATAATTTATAGTTGGCCCTTCATGTCCACAGTTCTGCATCCATGGATTCAACCAACCACAGATCACGTAGTACTGTAGTATTTACTACAAAAAAATATCTGTATGAGTGGACCTGCATAGTTTAAACCTGCGTTGTTCCAAGAGTCAGCTGAAGGGGACTTCCCTGGTGGTGCAGTGGTTAAGAATCCACCTGCCAATGCAGGGGACACGAGCCTTGGTCCTGGAAGATCCCACATGCCGCGAAGCAGCTAAGCCTGTGCACCACAACTACTGAGCCTGCACTCTAGAGCCCATGAGCCACAACTACTGAGCCCACGTGCCACAACTACTGAAGCCCATGCACCTATAGCCTGTGCTCTGCAACTGCAACGAGAAGACACCGCAATGAGAAGCCCGCTCACCACAATGAAGAGTAGCCCTGCTCGCCGCAACTAGAGCAAGCCTGCACACAGCAACAAAGACCCAACGCAGCCAAAAATAAATAAATAAAAGAATAAATTTTAAAAAATGTCAGCTGAAGGAATGGGCAGAAGATCTGAATAGACATTTTTCCAAAGAAGACGTACAGAGGGCCAACAGGCACATGAAAAGACGCTCAACGTCATTATCAGGGAAATAAAAATCAAAACCACAATGAAATACCACCTCACACCTGTAAGAATGGCTGTCATCAAGAAGACAACAAATAACAAGTGTCGAGGAGGATGTAGAGAAAAGGGAACCCTCATACACTGTTAGTGGGGATTGTAAATTGGTGCAGCCACTATGGAAAACGGTATAGAGGTTCCTCAAAAAATTAAAAATAGAACTACCATATGATCCAGCAATTCCACTTCTGGGTATTTATCCAAAGAAAACAAAAACACTAATTTCAAAAGATATATGCACCCTCATGTTCATTGCAGCATTATTTACAATAGCCGAGATATGGAAACAACCTAAGTGTCCACTGATGGGTGAATGGGTAAAGAAAATGTGATACACACACACACACACACACACACACACTCTCTCTCTCTCTCTCACTCACTCACTCACTCACATGCACAATGGAATATAATTCAGCCCTGAGAAAGAATGAAATCTTGGGACTTCCCTGGTGGCACAGTGGTTATGAATCTGCCTGCCAATGTAGGGGACATGGGTTCAATCCCTGGTCCGGGAAGATCCCACATGCTGTGAAGCAGCTAAGCCCATTACCACAACTACTGAGCCTGTGCTCCAGAGCCTGAGAGCCACAACTACTGAGCCCACCTGCTGCAACTACTGAAGCCTGCGCACCTAGAGCCTGTGCTCCACAAGAGAAGCCACCACAATGAGAAACCCGCACACCGCAACGAAGAGTAGCCCCTACTCACCGCAACTAGAGAAAAGCCTGCGTGCAGTAACGAAGACCGAACGCAGCCAAAAAGAAAAAAAAAAGAAAAAGAATGAAATCTTGTCATTTGGGACAACATGGCTCTTGAGGGCATTGTGCTAAGTGAAATAAGTCAGACAGAGAAAGACAAATGCCATATGATCTCACTTATGTATGGAATCTAAAATACAAGCTCATAGATAAAGAGAACAGACTGATGGGTGCCAGAATCGGGGTGGAGGGTGGGTAAAATGGGTCAAAAGGTACAAACTTGCACTTATAAAGTCACAGGGATGTAATGTATAGCATGCTAACTATAGTTTATACTGTATTGCATATTTGGAAGTCACTAAGAGGGTAAATCTTAAAAGTTCTCATCAGAAGAAAAAAATTTGAAATGTATATGGTGACTAAAGGTAACTAGATGTATTGTGATAATTTTACAATATATACAAATATTGAATCATTATATTATACACCTGAAGCTAATATAACATGTTATGCTTTAAAAAGTATGCTTCGGGGGCTTCCCTGGTGGTGCAGTGGTTGAGAGTCTGCCTGCCGATGCAGGGGACACGGGTTCGTGCCCCGGTCCGGGAAGATCCCACATGCCGCGGAGCGGCTGGTCCCGTGAGCCATGGCCGCTGAGCCTGTGCGTCCGGAGCCTGTGCTCCGCGACGGGAGAGGCCACAACAGTGAGAGGCCCGCGTACCACCAAAAAAAAAAAGTATGCTTAAAAAAAGAAAAGAGTACATGGGCCTCTGGCTACATGCTGGCCTGTGTAGAACCCGGCCCACATCTAATCCCTGCTAGACCTTGCCCCACTAACTCCCCTGAACGGGCTCTTTCTCACAATCTCTAGTGCCAAGGCTGACTATGACTTGAAGACTCCGAGCACAGCGAGAGTGTTGCTTTTCCTTATACGCTAGGTCTGTGCTTGCAACCCAACTTCTCAAACCAAACAGTATATTGTTTAAAGATGCATAAATGCATATATATGGAATATAAAGACAAGCCAAGAAATGATTAAACAGAGGTCAGGATAATGACTGCTTCTGGGGTTGGGGGAGGGTTGACTGGAATGAGACACTCAGGAAGCTCTTAACAGGGCTGCCACACAGGCTGCCCCCTGAACACCTCTAGGGGATGCCATTCACATAAACTCTGGCTTCTCAAGTACTAGAGAGAGTCCATTTCCTTACTGGAGTGGTGAGTACACAGGCATTCATATTCTTCTCTAAAAAAATAATATATTTATTCTCACAGAACAATACATACATTTTATTGATACATGGACTTCCGAATATATTACTAATTTTGCCAAGCTTTGGCAAACTTTTTCTATAAAGGGCCAGATGGTAATGTTTTTAGGCTTTACAGCAAATAAGGTCTACGTCACAGCTACTCAGTTCTGCTGTTGTAGTGTAAAAGCAGCCACAGAGTATATAAATGAGTGGGTGTGGTTGTGTTCCAAATTTTATTTACAAAACCAGGTGGCTGGATTTGGCTTGAGGCCAAAGTTTACCAAATCCCAGATTACACAGTTAAATTTTTAAAAGAAAAAAATATAGCTGTGGTTTATCTAGGGGATTCTGAGTAGTGTGTGAAGCAAAGGATTCACTGGAGATATATAATAGGAAGGTCAATAATGCAGCCTTCTGTAATGTATGTTTATTAAGTTATGACTGAAAATGTTTGAGGTAAACTTGACATTTTTATGAACTTGGGGCTTTGTCCTTTGTTATGTAAGATACTGAGAGAAAATTGCTCTTCGAACCTTGATTTCATTAGGGAACCATTTTTATCAGAATTATCCAGATTAATTCTTTTACTAATAATAGTAAACCCAACTACAATAATAACATCTGTCATGAATTGATCATCATCAGATTATTAGACATGATGCCAAGCACATTATACATGTTATTTCTCTTCCTCACAACAGTCCTTCAATGTAGACTTTTTTTTTTTGGTCTCCATTTTGCAACTGAGAAAGGCTGACTCTTCTAAGGTCATACAGCTAATAAAGCTGAGTTGTTCAGCTTCGAAGTCCATAGTCTTTTCTTCCTACAGTACACTGCCTCCATAAAAGACATCCTGTTTTAACGCTGCCCAAATCTCTTTGGTTTTAGATTGTCTTCGCAGTTTTACCGACTTAGAAGAACTTGATGAGACAGAGTTATATATGTGCCACAAGTGCAAGAAGAAACAAAAGTCCACCAAAAAGTTCTGGATTCAGAAACTACCCAAGGTAAGTGTTGAGTTTCAAATTATAATGCAGTTTTGAGGGAAAAAGTGCTTACGACCGACTGGAAGACAAATTATTTTTCTAACTTTATACTTATATAATCTGTTCTGCAGTGGTCTCTAAGGTTTTCAGTAAAACTAAACCTTTAAGAATTTATAAGTAAATGTGTCCTAATCACTATTTACAATGTGTGGAGGGTTTTTTTTCCCACCACACCACTAACAAGCACTTCTCTGACACCATGGGTGTCCTACAATTGAACTCAATTCTAACACTATCTACCCAGAGATAGCATCAGACTCCACAGGGTAAGGGCTCAGTCCCACAAGGTCACCCTCCCCATCAGACACCAATCACAAGGCCAGGTTGTTACTTTGTGCATTATGCTTCTCAGCTACAAACTACAGATTGAGGGTTCCTATGACTCTTTCCCTGGACTTCAGACACCAGTTGCAAGTCCACACTGTTACCCCTACTTGTGACCGACTAGTTATAAATCAGAGGTTCCCATGACCCCCTCCTTGGATTCTATTAATTTGCTAGAGCAGCTCACAGAACGCAGGAAACCCGTTTGCTCACTAGGTTAACAATTTATGACAAAGGATGTTAAAGGATACAAATCAACAACCAGATTAAGAGATACAAAGGGCAAAGTCCTGAACAAAGGAGCTTCTGTCCTCTTGGAGTTTGGGGCCCAGCATGGTGGCACGTGGAAGAGCTCTGGTTCCCCAACCTAGAAGCTCTCCAAACCCTGTCCTTTTGGGCTTCATTACACAGGCTGACTGATTAAATCACTGGCCACTGCTGATCATTCAAACTCCAGTCCCTCTCCCCTCTTGGGGGTCGGGGGTGGGGTGGGACTGAAAGTTCCAACTCTCTCATCTCTTGATTGGTTCTCTTGGCAACAAGTGCCCATACCTCATTAACATAAAAAGACACCTTCATGGCTCTCCTCACTTAGAAAATTTCAAGGCTTTTAGAAGCTCTGTGCCAGGAAAGGAGACAAAGACTAAAAACATACTGTTATAAATCACAGTACCACAGTCAGGTATTCATGGAAGAAACTAATATCAAGAATCAAAAGAAAAACTGGTAGGCCACCTAAAATATTATTTAAGAGACATTAGTACCAAGTAGCTAATTTTGATTGAAAGGTAAATTGTTTATAATTTTTGTCTTTATCTCTCATCCAGGTGCTATGCTTACATTTGAAAAGATTTCATTGGACAGCATATTTAAGAAACAAAGTTGATACATATGTAGAATTTCCCCTGAGAGGCCTAGACATGAAATGCTACTTACTAGAGGTAAGTAGCAGGTAATAATATAGTAGAGGTAAGTAACCTTCGTTAGCCTGGTGAAAAGATGGCTCTTCAGTAAAATTAACTCTTCACAAAGAGAGGGTAGAGGTCACTGAGGTAGGGAGATGCTGATGTCATTGACCACTGCTCCTAACTCAGTCTTGGGATACCTTCTCCCTTGTTCTGTAGCCTGAGAACAGTGGCCCGGAGAACTGCCTCTATGACCTTGCTGCTGTGGTGGTGCACCATGGTTCTGGGTGAGTATGCCAGCAGGCTTCTCAGGGCTGGGAATACAGAGTGAAGACCCACAATTTTGTACCACTCCCGATAACTCTCCCCAGACTCCCTATACTAGATTCAGATTCATTAAAGTGGGTGAAGTAGAACTTTCCGTCAGTCTTGGTGGGAAAGAATATTCCTGAGGATGTTGCAAAGCATGAAGAGAAGGCGCATGAAACCAAAATGGAGAAGGGTTCATTTGAGCCCAGCATTTGGAACCAGTCTATTGTTCACAAAATCCTGAGTAGTCTTTACTCCAAAGCTGTTGATTTCCTTGGCCAATTGATATTTAAATTGGGGGGAAATGGGGGATTATTTAGAATAACTTTACTTCATGTCATCTACTTTAAAGGTGCATTTCTTATTTTGTTAAATGACATTCTCGATTACTTTTTCCCCTGAAAGTCTGTATTAGGGGTATATACCTTATTTCTGGTCCGCTTGAGAATGGCAGTTTTACCTTCAGACTTGGCAAACCACTATCCATGTTGAAAATCCTTTTCCCTCTGAACTTTGTAGACATTGCTCCACTGACTTCACCATTCATAGTTACAAGTGACAAGTCCACTACGTGTCTGATGCTCATTTGTTTGTTTTTTTTCTTTGGACTTAAGATATTATATCAGATGCATTTCTCTTTGGTAGTTGACAGGGGCACTCTTAGTCTGATGTCTTCTGTTCATGGAAATGTTGTAAGGGTTTTTCTAGCAGTTTATGAAGGTCTCTATTCTATCTACAGGCTTTCTCCTACCCGGGAGGACTGACTCTGGGGCTCCATGTGTGAGTGGGTGGGTCATGCTGAGAGGCCAAAGTAGGAGGGAAGGTGCTTCCCTGGAGGCAGATTTCTGTCTTATGCTCAGGTTTCTTCTAAGACTTTGATAGGAAATCTGGTCCTCAGTTTTCCATGTTTCCATAGGCTTTGACCTCTGCTGTTTAGGTTGAGAGCTCCTTCACTGTTTGGTTTCTCTGTTAATCCAGTACCATGTAAACACTGCTTTGTGTGTCCTAAAAAATCCTCAATTTCTGGTCAGTCCATGGCACTCTTCCCTGTTTCCCAGTGTCAATATATTCCTTGTCATTTCAATGAGTTTTGAGAAGATACACACATGAGCCCAAGCAACCATCTTAAATTACAAGCCTCTAGGATTTATTCTCTAATTACAGTACTTATTAAAATTTATTGTCTACCTAATAATTTATATGGCTGCATATATTCTTTTGTGATTTCTGTAGTCTTTTTCTTTGATCATTTGACCTTTCCTTACAGGGTCGGTTCTGGACATTACACAGCATATGCAACTCACGAAGGCCGCTGGTTCCATTTCAATGACAGTACTGTAACACTGACTGATGAAGACACCGTCGTGAAGGCCAAGGCCTACATCCTTTTTTATGTGGAACGCCAGGCCAAAGCTGGGTCGGATAAACTTTAATACCTCCTCCAAATCATTATTCGTCAACTATACCGGACAAACATTTCCAATTTTCCATAAATACTTGATCCAAGATTTAATTTCATTATGCACTTTTCAGTTTCCTATTTTGGGTTTAGTTTTATTTTGTCAATGGTAGTGACTTATTGAACATGGGCACCAACTAATTTTTTTTTTTAGTTCTACCAGAAAACCTCAGCAGATATTTTGATTTGCTGCTTTAGTTGTAATAATTCAGTTTTTATATGTAGTTTCAAGAACTTAGTTCTATTTGACTTTCTTATATTAATGTTCAGTTCTCACTTTGAGGCACATTTACATCAATGCATTGTTATTGTCACATGCTGAAAGGAAGATATGTTCCTGATGGTGAAGAGCAACGTAACCACCTGCTGCCTTCTCACAGCTGTAACGGAGATCAGGTTGGCTCAAAATCAAGGATCATGTGTGCACGTAATTTGTGGCCCACAAGATTTCAGTGACTGCTCAGTAATCATTCTTTTTGCTTGTAAAAGATAACTGAAAGGGCATCATTAAGTAGTAGACCAGGTAATTGCTGCTCTTCGTATCTCTCAAAGCTGCTGTTTATCAGCACTAACTAACTAAATTTGTTGGTTCAGTTGTAACTATATTGCAAATTCAAGAATTACCTTTTTTTTTTTGGTTTTGGGGTATTTTCATAGAGATAGGGGTACTAAAAACTCCCAGTAAGGCCAAATACACTTAAGTGTTTAAAAAATTCCATGACTCGGCTACATGTTATCCAGGTGTTATTTATCCACTGCCATGAGACCATAGCTTCTGTTCGCCTTTTTGAGTCAGCACCCAGCTCCCCGTTAGTTGTAGCACTGGGATTCACTTCATGTCCACTGTAGTCGTACTTACTCGGTCACCTGAGGTTGTGATGCTGCCCTCCAGAGTTGATTCTGACCATCAGCTAAGCACTGGGGAATACTGTGGGCTCTGCTTCCACAGAAGGAAACTAAAGTCTTTACTAGTCTTAACTTTTAACAATTCTCATTGGCCTATCCTCATAGCAGAGCAATTGAAAATATTTTCACTTTGAATAAGTAGAGTTTCTATTCTTGAGGTTAGTAGTCTGTTTTAAAATTTTCAAGAAAAATAGGCACCAGCACTATTTAGATTTAACTCAAACTGAAATCTGGAACCAGAATCCCATCTAATGAAGGTAACTGTGCTTTCTGCAAGTGCTCCAAGCCAGCCTGTGGATCTTGGGGTGCTGGTGGCATGATGTGCAAATTAGAGAAAAGGAAGGAGCTCCAGCTAGGCCTGTGGGATAGGACCATGCACATTTTCATGTTCATTCCTTGTCCCAATCATTATTTTCCTCCCTTCCCAATTCTCTACAAGTTGTTACAAGGGGCAGAATGTATTTCATGTTAAGCCAGCCAACCAGACTTTTTGCCATTCTTGTTTTTCTGTTAAAAGAAAAAAATAGTCCAGATAATTTCTTAAGTGTATGAATGTAAAAGAAAGTTGGGTGGCTCTCCTCCTAGGTTGGATATTTGCAGTTGCAGGAGCAGATGTGCTCTATTTCCACTTTAATATTAGCCGGATAAATCCCATATTTTCTCAGAGCAGAACACATCTGCTATATACTTTAACTAGAAGCAAATTACAATTATGTCTGAACTTGTACTGTCCCATACAGCAGTCACTGGCCACATATGGTTAGTTAAATGTTAATTTTAATTAAAAATAAATTAAAAATTCAGTTCTCCAGCCACACTGGCCACATTTCAAATGCTCAGCAGCCACACGTGACACAGGACTGCCCAGGTCTGGGACAGTTCCACCTGTGTGCAGAACCCTCTCAGACAGCGCTGGTCTGCACTTCCACTCCAGAGAAAAAAGCTCTGCCATCGTATTTAAGTCTTACAACTTAGAAACAGAGAGCCTAGAATTAAGAGGGAAATGTATTTAAAACAGTTCACATGTTAAATTACACAGGTCGAGCCATGTGAAATTCTATTTGACTGTTTTTGATCTACAGAAATGACAGTTTCACATAATTTGATCTACTGTATCAGTGCATTAACACCACATGTCATTGAACTTGAAACGTGCATCTCCTTTGATCTTGCTCCTATGAATCCAGGCTCTTTTGTTTAGAAGGTACACAGCTGTAACTTCTAACATTTGCACTTAAATCATTAGTCTCTGGACAGGCAGCAGTTGTAACTCCAGCAAGAAAGCCTCGGGCAGTGTTGATGGAGGAAAGTGGCCTTTATACCAAATGGAACTTACAACAGACTAGACTACTTGTTGGGGGAAGTGGTCCTCACACAGGCAACACTGTTGGCTTAGGAAATGAACACATCTCTCTGAATTCTGTAGTTTTTATTTCTTGATTTTACTATAGCAGACATGTTTGAAGGATATCATGAAGGTTCTTTGGAAAAGTGATTGGATCCATGTGAACTGTGCACTTGAACACCAGTGATGTAAATGTGCCTATCTGTATTTTGAAAATTTAACTGTGCAGCTTTATCACGCCTATTTCAAAAGCTGACTTCGTGCTCTTCGGGGCTCTTCCCTTGTGCCGTGTTGTCTCTAGCGTGTTTGTGGCTTCTCGCTCAGAGCAGCGCTGAGGCAGGGCCTCACGCCGAGTCACAGGGCCCCTCGGAACAATAAAACTTTCTCAGAAGTCCTCCCACACAGGTGGGTGACAGAAACAGTTTGTGGCAACACAAATCTCTCTCCATGGTGGAGAAACTTTTGCTTATCCACTGTATTCTACTCAGTGTCTAGTGATGACAAATGTAATAGAATAAAACCAGTAAAGTATATGGGCCCTGGTTAAGTGTTAAATGTGTATCTCACCTGTGGAACCTGCTCAGCAGCTTGGTTTCTGGGGTTGGGGACATACTTATTTCTTAAAGCCAAACCTCTTCTTCACTGGTTTAGTGTATGTACATAAGTCTATTTAGATATACTTATCCCACTTCCACCTCCACCGTCCCCCCTAAACTTTCTCACATCCCCCCCGTTGCTGGAGTGGCCTCTTCACACAGGCCCTGGAGAAGCTCCTGAGCAAAGTCCATTCCTGCATCCAGGGCATGGGTCCCAAGGGATGAGCATATGGCCGCAGGAGGGTGCCAATAGCACTGGAAGGGGTGGGCGTGGGTGGCGTCATGCTGTGGTCCAAGGTCTGTGCATCACCTCACTGGGTGCAGTACCTTCCCCCTCAGGTCTGACCGTGACGGACTCCAGACTGCCCTCTGTTGGTTGGTTGTGTGTGACGTAATCATTTCCACTAAAGCCTAGTCTGTATGATGCTGAGAGGATTAACTGTGCGAGTGACTGATTTCATTTAAGTTGTAATCACATCCCTTTTCTGCTTCACCAACCTGAACTGTTTTATGGAAAGTATCGTTAAAGATCTGGTCTCCAGTTTTAGGACTGGTAATCCAACAGGGACTTACCAGAATGGTTTTTTTTTTTTTTTTTTGCTGTACGCAGGCCTCTCACTGTTGTGGCCTCTCCCGTTGCGGAGCACAGGCTCCGGACGCACAGGCTCAGCGGCCATGGCTCACGGGCCCAGCCACTCCGCGGCATGTGGGATCCTCCCAGACCGGGGCACGAACCCGTGTCCCCTGCATCGGCAGGCGGACTCTCAACCACTGCGCCACCAGGGAGGCCCACCAGAATGGTTTTGATAGCACTCAGCAATATGGAAGTAATGTTGCAAACATGCACAGTGGTATGAACCAACAGGCATATGCCTATCCTGCTACTGCAGCTGCGCCTATGATTGGTTATCCAGTGCCAACAGGATATTCTCATAAGACTTTAGAAGTATATGTAAATGTCTGTTTTTCATAATTGCTCTTTATATCGTTTGTTATCAGACAAAAAAAAAGATCTGGCCTCTTTCCTTTTGACTATTATTTCTGAACACCTTTCAGTGGAGCACAGTAAGTGATGATGTACTTAGCTCAAGCTACAGGCCGTTAGAGTCAGTCAACCGGTAGTAGTAGGTTTTTACAGACCCCTTGCCATCTGGGGCTGCTGGTGCACATGGGCCCAGATGGAGTGACCTGGAGGGGCAGGGGAGGGGGGTGGTGGGAGAGATCCTCTAGTGCCTGCATTCAGGTCCTGAGGGAGCTCACCCGCAAATGAGTGACTTCATCCTGTCTTTCCTTGTGACACTGATTTTATAAAAATGAGGTCCACTTGACTCCTTTGGAGCCAGACTCTACCCTGAGGAACTAGGTTTGGGGCTCCGAGCAAAGGATCGCCTTTTAAAGCCAAACAGGCAAACAAGTGTCATTGTTAAAAAATATTCTGCTTTACACCCCTCTCCGCCCCCATGTCCCCTGCAAACAAGCAAAAAAACCAAGACCCACCCTGTGTCCACACCCATCGTTTTTCTGTGTTACTTATTTGCCTGTTTCTATCAGTCTTCTGAAACTGAAGACAAAGGCGCCTGCAGCCCAAATGGTTTTGCCTCCAGTTCCCATGTCACACGTCTCCTTTTGGCAGCTGTGCTGGTCAGAGGCCATAGCGGCTACTGCTGCAGCCGCGGAGCTGAGCTCCACAGGGCGGAAAGGGAGGAGCTGGGAGGAGCTGCTGCCGCAACCCCCAGGCCCTAAGCCAGATCCCTCCCTGCAGGCAGGCAGGCACAGGGACCCACCCTGCATTCTGGGGTGCTCCCTACAACCTTGCGGGACGAGCAGCGAAGAGGCCAGGCTCTGAACGTTCACCCTGCCCACCTTTTGCTGTTCGAGCAGAGCTGCGGGAGTGCAGCTTGGAAGCCACGAGGAACCATAATGACTCTCCCCTGAGGCCAGCACACTTAACACGGCTCTGCCTTTTAGGAAGGTGAAAGAACCAACTACTTCCAGGGATCAGCCCTCTAAAAGTACTGGTTTGGAAAGGATTTGGGAGGGAAAGTGGGGAGAATAAGGCTTTCTAGTAAATCCACCTCTGGTGCAGCAGTACCGTTTCAGTGGCTGAGTGTAGCTAGAGCCCAAAGAGGGACTCTGGCTGTCAGCTGTAATTTGAACAATTAAAATGATTAGCTTGAAATATGAGCAGTTCCTAGTTAACCTCTCCTTGAGAAACACATCTTCCTTTTGGCTGTTCATTGGTTCATGTTGTTTTTAAGAAAAGTCACCCCTTCCACTTTACCTTGGCAGTGGTGGGGTACCTGAGACACAGGGGACAACTGAGACCGGCTCTTCAGAGCCAGGGAGCTGGCTAGAATGCCTGCTTTCCCCTCTAGGCTGCATTCTGCTTTTACAGGCAAAGCTGCACCAGGTCTGATCGAGCCTTAGTTCCTGAAGAGGGTCCGCCATATGTCCCTCATCTGTGTTACTCCACACAAGTGGAAACAAAGTATTCCCATTCCTTCCCATTCTAATTATGTGGGAAAAGGAACAAAGGTAACCACTGAGGTGGTGTTCCCTGGTCCAGCAGAGAAAAAATGGTTCCTCATCTCACTACTGTAGCCCACAAACCAACCAACCAGTACACAGAGCTAGGAGTTCACAGGAGGGGAAATGCGGTAGGGTCTGGTGAATGATTGGGAGTGAAGCAGTATTAGAAAATGGATCCATGGACTGAGAAATCTCAGTTACTTTAGGAAGGGAGAACTTAATGAACCGCCTCCAGGCAACCTGCCTAGCAGCTTAATTCCAGGAACTAAAAGCATCACTCACAAGGAGGATGGTGTGTGGCAGGCTTAAAGGGCAAACGAGTAAAATACTTCAACTTAAAATTGTTTCAAGCAGTTTTGTATTAAGAGCTGCCTCATCCATCCTGACATTTTGGGAAATACAGACTAGATACAGCGGGACACATATCTGGAAAAATGTAAAGCCAAGTAAACAAGTTTAAAACGTGACACACACAGAACAACCTTGGAGAGAGAAGCTACTTAAGACAAATCTTTTATGGAAAAGCTCAGGGTAAAAATACAGCCAACTGGGAGACCAAAGAAATCCCTGTGCCTGGAGGAGAAGAGCAGGATTTGAAGGTAGCTCAGCCTGGAAACCATCACTACTGAACAAAGTGACAGAGAAAAGCGTCACCCATGGCTTCTGCTTACACCTCTGAGCACAAAACCGTCACCCTTAGCTCTTCATAGACAGCAGGCTTCTTCCTACTAAGAGGAGAGCAAAAGATTCATATTGATGTCCTAGGAAATGAAAACAGATACTATTTACAATTAGAGTCCCTCCCAGTGAGTAGAGACTGCAAACCCAGACAGAGGTGGTCCAGCCAGCACCACAAATGAAAATGCCAAAAGAGCTCTCCGCGTGACACCGTGGTCAGCTAAAAGGAAAGAAAGCCCTTTTAAGGAAGCTATTTAACTTCAATACGCTGCTTTTCTGCCAGGATTTTCAATTCCTCAGAACATAAGCCGAGCCATGGACTGCTGCACGTATGTCTGGGTCTGGGCTCCCCCCCTCTTCAGAGCAGCAGCACCAGTTGTTGGCCAAAAATAAACACCATTCCTCAACCATATATGTCCACCAGCCCAGAGCTGGGGGGGTGGGGAGCAGCAGGAGGTAGGTCAGGTCCCTGGGCTCCAGCCGCACTCCGTGGCTGCTGTGCACCATGCACATCACCCAGCTCAACCGCGAGTGCCTCCTACACCTCTTCTCCTTTCTGGACAAGGACAGCAGGAAGAACCTTGCCAGGACCTGCCCCCAGCTCCAGGACGTGTTTGAGGACCCCGCACTCTGGCCCCTGCTGCACTTTCGTTCCCTCACAGAACTCAAGAAGGACAACTTCCTCCTGAGCCCGGCGCTCAGGAGCCTCTCCATCTGCTGGCACTCCAGCCGCGTGCAGGTGTGCAGCATCGAGGACTGGCTCAAGAGCGCCCTCCAGAGGAGCATCTGCAGCGGGCACGAGAGCCTAGTCAGTGATTTCCTCCTCCAGGTGTGCGACAGGTAGGCCGCCTCTGAGCAGCGCTGGCATCCAGAGCTCTGGGAGGCTTCCGGGGGTCAGGGAAGAGCAAATTACAAGAGCAAGATGGCTTTGCTTCAGGGAGCCTCAGACTAGGCCCAAGACAGACCCTCCAGGCCTGCCCACTGCGCAGTCCCCAGAAGATGGATAAAATCCTGGGGGAAACGGGCACCAATCCTCCTCTTAGCTTCACAGGTCCTGGAGCTGCTTCGGCAAAGAGGACGAACTTGTCTTCAGCTGTCCCTGTGTTTCAGGCAGCTGTCCTCCGTGGCAGCCATTAAGTGCTGGGTGGGTCCAGCTGGGCCTTCACTTTCAAGGTCAGGCTCCAGGAAGAGGTTTCTAGATTCAGCAATCAGCTCACCCCTCCGATTTGCCCCTAGCAAGCAAACCCCAAGACCTGTGAAATGCGGCTGAGGAAGGAGAGCTAGGGTGCTCAGCTCTGGGTTAGCTAACCAAGCCAGGCTCCAGAAGTAGGGGTGGTGCTAATGGTTTCCTTATTAAAAACTCACTAATCTTCACGGTACCTGAAGGAGTTTCAAATGAGCAAACCAGAACTCTTGACAGGTTGTGTGACTTGCCCCAGTCTAGGATTGCCAGATATTAGCAAATAAAAATTCAAAAGGCCCAGCTAAATCTGAATTTCAGATAGACGGAATAATTTTTTTGGTGTCTGTCCCAAATACATCCTGTATTTGACCTGTCAACCCCACAGAGGCTTAGCCATGGGTGAGACTCCCTTCACAGTCACAGCCTCCTGCCTAGAGCAGTCCATGCAAGAAGAGACTCTCACTGAGACTTTACCAGTCCTGTCCTGCCTTTGAGGAAAGACACCCCCTTGTTTACTAACAAACTAGGTTCAGTCAGCTTGCTGCCACCCAAGTCTAACAGCTGCTATATTCTGGCAGCCCAACAAGGAATGGAAGGAAATAGTGTACTGGCCTCGCCCCACCTATCTTTTTTTTTTTAAGGCAAGAGAAGAAAACAGAAGATGGACTTGGGGCTGGTCCCTGGTGGGACCATGCCATTTTGATGAGCTTAACAAGGCTCAGAAATCAGACTGGAAGGCGATATGTATGGGGTGAAAGCTTGCCCCGAATCTGCTGCATTCTTGTTGTAGGGGAACCAGGTTTAATCCCCCAAACCAGCAAGGTGTCGACTGGACCTCCAAGGCCACTGTCTAGGTACAGCAACGGTCCCAGCGTCACCAAAAAAGCAAAGGGCTCGGGGCTGAGTCCCCCAGTTCTGCTACTGTCCAACCATGTGACCCCAGCCCAAATATTTAAACACTTTCAACCTCATTTCTTTTTCTGTAAAATGGGATAAACTACCTTATCTCACATGCTGGAAGGATTAAATTGACAGTAGCACTGGCACATAGTAGGTATTGATAAGAATGCACCAAATCTAGATCTGGCAATCAGCTGGGGAGAGGGGTTGTGAGGGGAAAGCTGAGGATGGCTGGGCAGGGAAGGAGCTGGCTTTTTCTTTCTCTGGTTTCTTCCTGCATCAGGATTATTTTAAAGGTTCTTAGAGGCAGGGATCATTTAACAGCCCTGGGGCTTAAACACCTACCTAATCCTTACCACCACCCTGAAAGTAACAGTTTCTCTGCCTGACAGATGAGGAGGTGGCCCAGCAAGGTTCGGACATTTGTCCTGGGTCAGACAGCAACTATGTCACAGGCAAGTCACTTGAGCTCCCTGAGCCAGTTTCCTCATTCATGAAATTGGGGGTGGAAGGTTGATATGAAGACTTAGGAAGTTGTGTGGACTTGGGAAGACAGGATGCACTCGGTGTGTGGATGTGGCCATGACCAGTCTGTTTTAGTTCCTCACCTCCTTGCTCTGGGACAAGGGAGCTGAGCTGGCCCAGGCAGGTGCAGTCAAGGGGCAACGGGGGAGGCTGATGGGGAGAGGGAAACCCCCTGTGGCCCGACTCCAGCTCCCTCTGGCTACAGGAAGCCAAGGCCTGCACCCGAGACAGGTCCTTCTGGACTGGAAGCGGTCTGGTCCTGCTTGCTCCCAGGAAACATGGGTTATGATAGCCTACAGAAGGTCCTGTACAGGTTCCAGACACCCTATATCTCGCTTAATCATCACAACAACCCCACTGGTAGGCATTATTCCCTCCGCGCCACCCACCCCCAACACACACCCCCAGGTAAACTAAGGCTCAGCGAGTGATTTAATCAAGGTCATGGCGCAAATAAGCCAAGTCCAACTTTGCTCAAGATCGTTTCCCCCAGCAGATGCTGGTAAGGTTGGGGCAGAGCCCCCCCACCCCGCCAAAGCTTTCTGGACAAGCTACCTGTGTCCCTGACTGTACCCACCTCAGGCCTGGGTCTAGCTACCTCCGGATCCTGGCCTGTGACAGGTTGGCATCCCACTGTAGATGCAGTAACTGCCTCAGTCAACTGAGCTGAAACCAGGGCTCTAGAACTCAGAGCACTAGAACTCAGAGGCGTGCCCCGATGGCCTCACGGGTTGGAATTGTGCGGTTGCTAGCCGCACGCTAGCACTCTAACCGCACCCTCCTCGGCCCCGGCCCGCGGTCGCCGCGTTCTCTCCGCAGGTGCCCCAACCTGGCATCCGTCACGCTGTCGGGCTGCGGCCACGTCACCGACGACTGCCTGGCGCGTCTGCTGCGCTCCTGCCCGCGCCTGCGCGCGCTGCGCCTGGAGAACTGCGCGCGCGTCACCAACCGCACGCTAACGGCCGTGGCGGCGCACGGGCGGGCGCTGCAGACGCTGCACGTGGACTTCTGCCGCAACGTGAGCGCGGCCGGCCTGCGCCGCCTGCGCGCCGCGTGCCCGCGCCTGACTCTGCGCGCCGAGCACAGCGCGGCCATGATCCCCGATCAGCCCCAGCGTGGCCTGCGTTCGCCCGGCGCTGCCCTCCGCAAGCAGCTTCTTCGCTAAGCCGGCCGGGCCGTGGCTGGGACACCAGCCCTGGGCCTCCGGGCGGGAGGAGTGGCCTACATTGAACAACAGCCCCCAGACAGCCGCCACATCCTCAGCCAAGACGGGGATACGAGCGCCTCCCCCACATTACGATTTTATACATTGGCTGAGTGCAAGATTTGATGGCCAGATGCTTGAAAAACACTCGGGTGTTTCTCACTAAACACCAGCACCCTTCCCTGTCTCCCGTAAGCACCCGGTTCTCCGCCTGGCGCTGCGCGGGAGCCCTTAGCCCATACTCCCCGGCTAAGGCTGCAGTTGGTGGGGAGGCGTGGCCGCTCGGAGCTACCCGGGGGCGCGTCTCCGTGCTGCACCAGCGGGAGGAGGGGAGGCACCCCGGGCGCCGGGCGCTAGAGAGCCATCGAACGGGTTTACCTAGAGGCTTTGCTCCGCGCCCACCCCAGCCCGCTAGCCTTTCATCTGGCAGACGCATTCCTAGCAGTGACTGCAGACGCGATTTTAGAAAATTCGCTTGTTGCTGTGATTCTTTCATAAACTGGATTGTTACCCTTATTTTCTACCGTTCTCCCATCATAAAGGGAAACAATCATTGGAAAAACCCCAAGTAAAGACATAAAAACAAAAGCATCAGACCTGGTTAAATCCTTGGTTAACGAAGCCATTAAAAGGCAATGCAAAGTTAAATTTTTACCTGCTATATTTGCTGAACGTGGGCGCACGCCTGGAGTTCAGCTTCAGGGCTTTAGTCACTGGTGCCCCACGTTTAGCCACCAAAGGAAGGGCTCTCAGCCATCCTGCAGCCTCCTGGTTCTAGGTACACGGGGAAACTTTGGGGAAATGGGGAAAGGAGGGAGAATGGTGGAGTAGTGGGTGATACTCACACCCTGGCTCCTCCCATCACCAGCTGAGATCAAGGCCCTTTAACCACCTGAGGCCAGGTGTTTCTTCTTTGTGAAAGGGGCTCTTGATGCCTACTCACGTTGTTGGGCTGCACGCCACAGGCCTACAAGGCCTGCGCTTGTCCAGCTTTAAGACTGAAGGAAGAGCCCAGAGTCAGCAGCAGAGACATCAATGGTTTAAAGGATGGAAGAATCTTACATGTCTGAAGCAAGGTCCTGGAGCGACGCCCCACTGTGTGCAGCTGATGGTGGGCAGGACATGGTGGCAGTCTTCACTTGGCTGGGGGGGAGGGGAGATTACCAGTTATAGGGGAATTGATGTCAGGTGAGCTCATTAGTTACGAGGGAAACCAATGGAATGGCACATCCCTCCCCACCCCTTTGATAAGAACAGCTTCAGCTGGGGCCTGGGACAAGAGCAAAGGAAGATCAGTCATGTGTGTAAGGTGAAACAGGCACTGGTCAGGCAGGGGATGTACAGAGAGCAAGAGAACAGCCACCTTGAGAGGCCTGACCATACACGTGGGTTCCTTAATTCGTTGCTCCAACATTGGGGAAACAGCAAGGAAAAAAAGACATTCTCATGGAGCTTATGTTTTAGTGGGGGAAGAGACAGTAAGTAATTGGTGTATAAGAAGATAAGTACTGGGGAAGAGGGAAAATACAGGATAAGAGGATATTTGGGAATTGCTGGAAAGGAAAAAGCAACTTAAAAGAGGTTGACCAATGTAAGCCCCATTGAGAAGGAGGCATTTGAGAAAGGAAGTGGGGGAGAGAACGGTGCAGCGTCTGGAGGAAAATATTCCAGACAAGAGGGAACAGCCTCCAGCGCAAAGGCCCCAGATTAGGAGCATGGCTGGTGTGTTATGGCTGGAACAGAGTGAGTGAGAAGGGAAGGTAAGCAGGAGAGGTGATGAGAAAAATAAGGGATAAGAGGGGCTTCACCCAGGCCTCAGAGGTTATGAGGATAAAATGAGAGCTGGAGATCGCCCACTCAGGCCACCTCCAGCAGGTCCCAGGGCCCCAGGAAGATGATGGTGAAGGCTCAGAGGGGCTGAAATTTCTCTAGGCAGAGCCTGTGGGCAGGCAAACAGCACCCTACCTCGCCCAAACCCCTCAAGGGACTGCCGAAGGCCTCAGTTGCTGCCCCTGGGCCCCTGGTTAGACCATCCCTTAGCCCAGAAACCGGTAACCGCACTGACCCTGGACTGGCATAATACTTCCTCATCCCTGTGTGGGGAAAGTCAGCCCTGCCAGGCCACCAGCTGCAGTGGAATGCGAGGACCTACTACTAGCCTGTGAGACCTAGGCGTCCGCGTCCTCTGGGTGATTTTCTAGTTTACCCACCGTTGCTCTGAACTCCGGAGAGAGGCTTTGCAGGAAATTAATTTTTCAGCCACTACTGCAAACAATGTTGAAAGAAAGCTTAGGCTTCCAGGGACTTAAATGTTTGTTTAAAACAGAGCCACTTAAACCCCATGGCTTTGCCTTCATCACCTCTGATAAGCCCCAATTCCCAGAGGTCTTGTTTGCCCTAAGTTGGTGCTTTAGTCTGGGGAAAAACAGGACCCTGGTTTCTAGCTCTCTTCTGACCAAGGGCAGGTCAGCCCTCTTCACACCTCAGCTTTCTTACCTGTATATTGGGATAGCTAGAGAATCTTGCTTGCAAAGTTCTCTTAAGGGTTATGAGACTGTGTTTGTAAAGCAACCAAAGGTTACTGTATATCCAGCTGGAAAGCGGGTAACCTACATTCTCCTGAGGTTCCTTTTCCCACAGAAGCTCTTTTATAAATGAGGGTCAAGTTCCCCTTGATGCCTAGTAAACCCTCACGTACCAAGACTAGTGATCACAGAACGAAAGCTGTGCTGACAGTTGTGTCCGGTGTTGTTTCGAGGGCTCCAATTAGACCCTCCCCCCTGCACAGGACCTTTGGGTCCCTGAGCCCAGGCCCATCTGAGGTACTCCTGGAAGGCAGGCACTACTCTCCACCCTGCCTTCTAACAGTCCCTGTTCATTCACATCACCAGGCCCTGAGCAAAGGCACTGGACAGAACACAGTGCCCTGACTTAATCTAAAAACAGCTTTCAAGGTCTTCTCTCAGATTTGCATAGAACAAGGGGCACTGCATGCTTAATTAATCCACCAACTCATTCATCTCACAAACATTTACTGGGTATTGGGCATGGGCTGGGCCAGGCCCTACCTCAAGGGAGTCACTCTAGTCAGAAGACATGCAGCTGGCGTTGAGGGGGGTTTGGAGTGCTCTCCCAGCTCTGCCAGCCGTAACTTCTGACAAGTTATGACTTCTCGGAGCCTCCATTTCTCTATTTGTAAAATAGGACCCGTACACTCTCTGTGACACTGCTGAGTTTTTGCCTAATTGTATACTGCCTGGAAGGCAGAGGGTAGGGAAAGGCATCCTCACATCCACAGGGGCTAGAAAAGCCAAGTGCCCAGCAGAACCCAGAAGAAGCAACACTTGATGGAGGACACAGCCTTTGAGCCGAGACTGGAGGACTGACCCCAGCTCCCATAAAGTTGGTATCAGCAGCAGGCACAGCTCAGGAAGACAGGAAGCCCAATCCATGTCCAGAGAAGGGCGAGCTGGGGGAGATGGGAGCCTGACCCAGAGCCACTTGGAAATGGCTTGGGGATTATCTGTGCCCTCACAGCCTCCATTAGAACACACCACAGACTTTGCCCCGCTCCTGAATGCTAACTCTTTTCACTCTCAGTTTTGGCCAAGGCAGCCAAAGTGAAAGCTAGTGGGAGGGTGCAGAACCTCAGCACTGGGGCAGGACAGTGCCCCCTCGTTGGGGGCTGGCCCCAGTCACCACATCATACTGGCTAGTCGGCTGACCCTCAGCGCCAGCAGAGGCTGGGGCCACATGCTCTGAAGTCAGGGGCTCCAGATTGCTCCCTAGGAAGCAGAGCCTGCTGGGGGGTAAATTGTGCTCTGAGGCTTGTCTTAACAGGGACACACTGGCCTGTTTTGGCACAGGCTGAATGTTTGCAGGGGGCTGACTGAGCCCCCTTAACTCCACCACTGGCATGCTGACAGGAAGCCAGGACTCACAGCTCTCATCTGCAAGTACCTGTGATCCAGCACTTCCCCTCTCCTGACCTCGAATTCTTGGTCTGTAAAGGGAGAGATCATCTGATGCCTTAGTTCTAGGATTCCTCCAGCTCTGGGATTCAATGCCCAAGACTTGCTTTTTGCTAAAAACCGAGCTCACTACATATAGGTTTCATCTCGCTGGCAGTGCTGGGCAAAGGCCACGAAGCTGAGAGGCCCAGAAAAAAGCTGCACCTTGAAAGGGCCTTTAAGGAAATCTAAAGGCTAGGGGGTCAAAGTTTCTTGAGACTTTTTAAAGGTGATAAAAACTGCAAGGATTTGTTAACTGAATGAGTCTAGCAAAGAAAAAAAAAAAGGCCTAAGCCTCTATGGGGATTGAAAGTGAACTATGCAGGGGGTGGGGGGTGAAAATAGCTGCACTAGGCTCATTTCAGCTCCTCACATCAGGGACTCACACCTCCTCCTCTCTCCCAGAGCTTCAAAAGTTCAGAGAATGAAGAAAAATGACAGGTTTCCAGCAAAGAAATGGCATCTGTTATAAAACCAAGGTGTCTGTGCAGGTCTTCCTCGCAGAGTTAGGCCTCCTGAGAAGCCACCCGTTAGGCCTGACAGGTGGGGCCTGAGCATCAGCCTGCTGCGGGTGCCCTTTCCCCTGAGTCCAGAGGGAACTGGGGCAGCAGAGCCCAGAGCCTCATGAAGGTCAAGGCCTTCTTGTGATTTAAAACAGTCTGAGACTGCAGACGTAGCCTTCAGCTCGGCACACCCTCAGCCCAGCCCACCAAAGAGGGAAGAGCTACTTGTCACGGGGAGCCAGCCCAGAAGGCCCGAAGAGACTCCTTTTGGCACTGTCCAGGATCTCAGCAGCACACAGAGGCCGTTCTTCGCTGAGAGAAGTTCCCTCCTGGCCCTGAGGCCCGGACAGTGCCTTCCCACCCCCCAAGTGAGTGCTTCAAGCACAAAGACCTTCACCACTGCTTCTGACTGAGCTCTCAGATCAAGTATTAAAGGCTCAGAACCCCCTGCGGGTCCCCAGAAGCTGTGGTCTCCTTCTGAGACACAATGCCAATTGAAGCCTCTTTTCCATAAAACTGAAATGTCTTCACTCTAAATATTATTAGATATACTCACTGGGAAATATCCATGCACCACATCATCTTAGCCAACAAAACCACATCTTCCTTCCAATTTCTCTTCACAAACACACACCTTTTACCTTCCTGGTGGAAAACAAGTGCCTGTAAGGCTGTCTGGCACCTCATTTGAGCAGGCTGTCAGCCTTGACCTTGTCCATGAAGTACACTGGAAGTAGCGTGTGGCATGAAATTGTAGTGGATGAAAGAGAGAAGCCACCCAAAGGCTGTGCCCTCTCCCTGTTCCCACTCGCAGAGCCTTCACAGCTGCTCTCCAGATAGCCCTTTCTCCCAGGACCACATGCTCATTCTGACATGCCTGAGCAAATGAACACATTGCCCAGGGCCTTCAAGGTCTGGGTTTAAGCACCAAGGGTGTAACCCCTTCCCCAGTCCCCTGCACAATTCCCCACCATCATTCAAGGACATAAAAGCCACGCATTAGTTCTCAAATTAATCCACACATTCACATGGTCACTCATTCATGTATGCTAAGTGCCCACTTGGCTGCCCTTCCAGGGTAGATGACATGTTATTGTAAACGGCCCCGCTCTTTAATTCCATCACTGGATCCGCTGGCTCCTCAAAGGGCGGTGGGGGTGGGCAGTCAGAACTGTATCACTTTAGTTAGTTTCCTCCTTGCCTAGTAGAGCTGCATCCCGTACCAGGTATCCTGGGGCTGTTCAAGAAAGGCTCCTATTAGCATATTACACTTTAAGCCAGCTACGGAGAAGGAGGAAGCATAGTGCTAAAGGATGGACACAGGGACCCTGTAGTGAGGGAACACAGTGAGAGACCAAGGATGACAGAACCAATGAAAACAAGAGCTTTCACCTCAGGGGGCTGCTATACCCATGTGGCCCTCTGCTCCGTCATTTCCAAGCAAAGCCCAGTGTGAAGGAATGTTTCTGATGAGTCAAAAAGCTGTCAGAGTGAAAGTAGTCTGAAAGCTCATTCTCTCTTCATCAAAGCTCCAATAACAAAAGCAGCCCATGCACTGATTCCTGAATTGGCTTTATTTCTCTGCATAAGGAACCCTGCACAGGCAATTCAAATTAAAACAAAATAAATATATGAATATTCATGTAAAACTGTCCTTTCTAATGAACAATTATACACAATGTACAATTTCATGTTCACTGGGTGGGTTTACAAAAATGTACCATTCCCAACTAAAAATGCACCGAAATGGTTCCATGCAAACTTATCAAAAGTGACCACAAATATGGAGGGAAAAATCTGACTTAGAGCACTTTGTCTTTTTTTTGTACAATCACAGAAAAATAAAAACATCTAATTTCTTTGTTACATTTAGAGTAACTAAATGTGGCCACTGTTTATAATGTTGGTTTATGTTCCTAAAACATCTATTAGTTACCATAAAAGTGTATCAGCATTAAGTTGGAAGTGAGCATTATTGAGAAGAAGGAGGGGCGACGGCACCCTGGGTGGTCAGTAGTCAGTGTCGGAGCCCTCAGCGTTGTCCACGTTTCGCGAGAGCATGTAGTTGTCCATGTCGATTGAGCGGCAGTTGTTGATGGCGTAGCGTAGGCGCTCAGCCATGACCAGCTGGCTGGAGTAGGGCGGCAGTCTCAGCTGGAAGAAGCAGGTCTGTGAGGTAGGCAGACTGTCGTAAGGCTGTGGAGAGAGAGACCCAGAGCCGTGACTGCAGCACTGGGGTATCATGGGGGAAGCAGGGCTGCTCATCACCACCACCCCCAAAGTCAGGAAAGCACTTCTCCCTGCCTTCAGGTGGGCTCCACGGACATGACTGACTGCACGGTCACCTGGAGAGCAAGCAGAGACTTGGCAGTGGCAGGAAGAGTGCAGGCTCTGGTGTCCTGTGGCCATCTAGCTTTTGGCGAAGATGCTTCTTTCCTCTCCTCACTCCTCCAAAGCCCTCACGTGTGAAATGAGAATGAGCCCTGACTGGCAAGGGTTACCTGGTAGAACACACTTCGCACAGTGCCTGCCACGGAGTAGGAGTGCAACAGAGTTTGTTCCCTTTCACCAAGAGGCTGCAAACTTGAAGCTGCTGCAGGGATTTCCCCAATAGAGCCAGTGAAATGGAAGGAACAACTGTAAGGGAGTCACCACACTCCTCCTCCCCTCCCCGTCCTCCTAGTGAGCACTCTGCCATCCTTCACCTGCCATGGCCACCAGCACACCGCTCAGATGAGGAAGGAGCACTTACTGAAATCCCAGCCCAGCCCTTTAACCGATGGTGATGCAGTCGTTTAAAATGATAATTATGAAGATTAGCAGCAAAACAGAAAAGTGCTGGAGATAGACTGTGAGGTGGAAAAAGCAGAATACAAAATTCTAAATGCGTCATGCAAAAATGTATATGCTTGAGGAATTACACAAAGGTGAAAGGTGAAAATGGCTACCACTAGGAGGGACAGGATTCCTGTCCCTCCCTGCAAACACTGTCCTGCCTTGCAAACACAACTATTTTCCAAACTATCTGTAATGATAATGATATACACTGTTTTTATAATTGTTTTAAAAAGTAGTTTTAAAAAAAGAACCCGCCCTCTCTTTCTCGTTGAACTCCTTGAAACCAGCCCTCCTCCTCCTCGGAACTCGACATCAGGTGAGTGCATTTCTAAGAGGTGGGAGATGGAGGGCCCAGAAGCTCAGCTGTGCCAGAGCCAGTGATGAATGCAGAAAAACCTCAACCCACAAAGACATTAAAGGGGAATGTCAACAGGGGGCTCTGATCTGGAAACTAGAGAAATGGTTTAAAAGTCACAAAGGAGAGACCCATAGTGGTCAGTTTTCTGAGGCTAAAACCCCCCAGGCAGGGGATTAATAGTGGATTAACTCCTGGGATGGCAGGGTAGCCCAGGACAGATACAAGGCAAGGCTTTTTTCCAGAGCTGAATAGAAGCAAACCATTTCCTCCTCCCCATCTTTCTCTGAAGCAACAAAACAGATTTACAACTTACAGTTTCTGGCAAGTCACATCGAAAATTTACAGAAAGGCTCTTTTCATAGCCTTTCCTGTGCATGGCCTCTCCAGCAAGCCCAGGAGTGGAGCCCAGGTAGGCAGCCATAGGAGGCAGCAGGGGAGGGATGGCTTTGACTACAGCAACTTTCAAGGGGGTAGTTATAGGAAAAACACCAGAAAGGCAGATACTGAAACCTGATGAAACTGGTAGGATGGGCCCTTGAGTGAGGAGGTCCTACCTTCCTTACTGTTTCCGGAATAAACACCATGGGCCCTGCTCAGGGGACTGCCCAGCTCACAGCGGGTGGAGGAGGAGAAAGAGGGAACACAGACAGGTCTAACTTAATGTTGGGTTCGAGGAGTGTACCAACTGTCCAGGAGATGGATATAAGAAGATCTAAGTCTGCCTGGAGGAATAGTCAGGAGGCATAGGAAAGCATCCAGGAGGGCTTTCTGGAGGAGATGACATTGGTATTGGGCTTAAATGGTGAGTAATTGCTTGCCAGGCATAGATGGAAAAAGATGGGAGGAGAACTTACTAAAGCAGCGGGAACAGCCTGCACAAAGGCACAGACATTTAAAAACAGTGTGACCTTGGGAGTTCCCTGGTGGCTTAGTGATTAAGATCCCAGGCTTTCACTGCCGTGGCCTGGGTTCAATCCCTGGTTGGGGAACTGAGATCCCGCAAGCCATGTGGTGCGGGCAAAAAAAACCTCCCAAAACAAAAAACCAAAAAAAACCCCAAAATAAAAAACAGTGTGGTCTGTCAGGAGAAAGGCAAGCAGCCCATGATGGCCAGAACATAATAAGCATCAAGAGGTGATATCAGAAGGCGGGGCAGAGGCCAGACTGTGGAGGTGTTGAACACTGCTAAGGTGGCTGGCGTTTATCCTGGAGTCAACACAAGGGGCTGTTGAACGGTGTGAAAGGAAAACAGTGACGTGGATAGAGGGGTGCTTGAGAAAGATGACTCTGGCAGCAGTGTGCATTTAAGCCTCTAAGCCCTTTTATTCCTAAGCCATCTGTCAAAACAGCAGCTGGGCTGGAGCTCTGCAGCAGGGACCTTTCATCAGGCTGCAGGGAAGCTGCACTGCCTGCTCCGTAATGCACACCACGCACGTAGCCACAGAGCACGTTATTGCTGCTCCCTGTGTCTTCACGTTCCTTCTGGAGCATGTGCACTAGTTAATGGTTAGTATCTTCATGAAAACAAATAAACAAGACTGCGTCCCAGTGCAGAAGTCACACAATGAAAAAAGCATAGGAAATATGAGGCAGAGGCAACATGATGACCCTTCTGCCAAGCTTAGCTTTCATTCAGGAAGCTACTGGAAGATTCAGTGAAGGCTGTTGGTTGTAGTGTGCTTCCTGCATCCATTTAGGACTTTAAAAAAATAATAATTTATTTATTTTTAATTTAATTAATTAATTTATTTATGGCTGTGTTGGGTCTTCGTTTCTGTGCAAGGGCTATCTCTAGCTGTGGCAAGCGGGGGCCACTCTTCATCGCGGTGCGTGGGCCTCTCACTATTGCGGCCTCTCTTGTTGTGGAGCACAGGCTCCAGACGCGCAGACTCAGTAATTGTGGCTCACGGGCCCAGTTGCTCCGTGGCATGTGGGATCTTCCCAGACCAGGGCTCAAACCCCTGTCCCCTGCATCAACCACTGTGCCACCAGGGAAGCCCCATTTAGGGCTTCTTAAAATTGAAGTTATGTGATGTTTCTAAACAAGTTTTTGTGCTTGATTTTTTAAAAAAATCTGGAAATTCCAAGCATTAAATTGGCAGGCCTACTTGAAGCCCAACATGCAAGCATCAGGGAAGCAATAAAGGCACACATTACCAAGGAAGAAAAAATATCTTACTTACTCTATCAACCTTCATGATCTGAAATCTCTGAGAAATATCAGCAGTGTTGGCTGGTAGTCGAGATCTTCCAGACACAAACCTCATGAAAAGCACCCGCTCCTCGTTGGAGAACTCCTCCAGGGTGTGCCAGAACCACTGCACCAGCTGATGCTGCTCATCCACCTCCCGGTACCGCACCACTTTCTTCAAGACTTCTACAGAGATCTCGGGCATCCCGCACACCATCTGCTCCAGCTGCTTTGCTGTGAGGAGGGACAGCAGCGGCACGGGGACAATCCAGGACATCCCTTCTCGGACCGCAGCCACCTGCTCCCAGGAGAGGTTGTTCATTCAACGTGTGCGCATAGACTGAGCACCCATGGTGGACCCAATTGGGCCGGGCACCTCATGCGTGCTCATCTCCTCCCAGGCCCTCTACTTGTCCCTCAGAACTAGCATGACTGCACACGGCCCAACCTCCTTGCCTCTGACCCTATGTTAGAACTTCTCCCTGCCTGTAGGACTCATACACTCCTTCCTGACCCAGTTCAAGTCAATCCAGGAGCCCACCTTCCCTGCCCCACAAAATCCCAGCCCGCTGGGGCCTTCCCTAATGCCAACCACACTCCTAATCACATACGGCCATGGGCTGTTAAACTGTGCTATGTGGGATATTTGGTCTTCTCATCAGGGTAAGAAGCTCTTGGAGGATGTGTCTAGAGCTTCTACTGTTTTTGTAATTTATATTTTCTTTTGAAAACAGTTATATCCTTCCTGTAAAAATCATTTGTGCTGATTGTAAAAGACAAAGAAAAGTACAAAGAAGAAAGTAAAACTGTGAAATCCTTTTGCAGGAAGGCTGCAAAAAGGACAGAAAATTTGATCAGGAGATGGAGATGGGTTCTGTATCCCAGCTCCACCACTTCTTTTTTTTTTTTTTTTTTTTCTTTTTGCGGTATGCGGGCCTCTCACTGTTGTGGCCTCTCCCGTTGCGGAGCACAGGCTCCGGATGCGCAGGCCCAGCGGCCGTGGCTCACGGGCCCAGCCGCTCCGCGGCATATGGGATCCTCCCAGACCGGGGCACGAACCCGTATCCCCTGCATCGGCAGGCGGACTCTCAACCACTGCGCCACCAGGGAGGCCCTCCACCACTTCTTTTACGTTAATTTTCTGATCTGAAAAATAAGGTAAATAATTGCTGCTCCCATGATTATGACAGGTATTTTAAATGAGTCTGTGTGACTGGGCAGTTAGCCCATGTTAGCACAGTGCAGAAAACAGGTCAGTCAGGGAATGCCGAAGGGGTGCTGCCAGAGGCTGCCACACAGTCTGTTTGGCAAAACCCCTCCAAGGCTGTGCAGTATTGTGTACTCTACACACAGACCCATCACTGTTCCAGGTTTGTTTCATAAATAACTTCTCCACTCTTGGCCAATTCAAAACCATCTACTGCAAACAAGACCAAACCAGAGAACCTGAACACGAGCCACAACTCGAGGAAGGCCCTGGAGTTATGATTGCACAAGGTTGTCATGCCCAGGGCTAAGGAACGGAGTGGCAGTGAGGGCATTCTCTACTGACAGTAAAGGGAATACCCCAGCCAAAGTCTGCCAAAAAACAAGCTGTTTGCCTGGTAGGATACAAACCAAAAGCTGTCTGGAAAAAAAAAGGCTGAGGTACAGGGATGGCTGCTTGGGTCGGGGACAACTGGGGAGAGCTATGGGAAGAATACGGGGTTCTAAGAGACAAGGAGGAAGTGAAAGAGGAAGATGGCCTTGTTACCAAGAAAGCAACAAAGCCAGGGCAGAGCACAGCTGATGGAGAGCAGGTCAATCTGACCTTCATAGGAAAGGCCAGCACAAGAGCCTGGACACCACAGTTAAACCTGGTCTGCGATCCTGGCTTTGCCTTGGGCACATCACTTCACTTCTCTGGACTCCATGCATTCATTTGTGAAATGATGATAGTAATTTCTATCTCTCAGAGTAACTAACTATGTGAAAAACCGCACATGCGGGTACCTGGTACCACATCTGGCATGCAGAAAGTGATCAGGCAATTTTGGGTCAGTTATTCAGTCTGTAAGGAGTAAACATATTCAAGAACTAGAGAAAACCCTAAGCCCTGGCTGTGTGTAAACAACACTGCTGACAGGATCCACCCTTACTAAGCTAAAGGGTATAGTTTTCTGACTAGACTTGGCCCAAAGTCAGAGTCAAAAAGGAACCAGGAGTGAAGGGTGTAGAATATATACACTTCAAATTACTACACAGCCTCAGAGCCTGCATCCAGCTCCTGAGAAGAACCCAACATATTCTGCAAATAAGGTATTACTGAAGTGGCTATGAAGGATTGTATAACCAAAACCACCACTTTTGGACACAATATTCATTTCTATGGTCACTTACCATACTCCCATCATTTATTAAATGCTTACTACATATCAGCATAGAACAAGACTATATAAGTTATATATATGAAATACATTTTTCATTTTTCATTCAATGTCTCACACACTAATTGAAGAAAAAAGACCCAAACTCTGCAGCCTAATTCTTAGACCACAACACAGAAGTATGTGATATCTTGAGGAATTTCTAGGTAACAAAAAAGATATGTACAGACCTGGAGGAAAGTTTGTCCAGAGAGGAGATGCATTCTCAGCTGGGGCTTGAAGGACTGCAGCAGGAGGGGGAAAGAAGCACTCACGTGGGATTGCAAGGCCAGTGTTTATGGGTTCATTCACATGGACCCTGACTGACCAAGCTGGAGTGGGACAATGGGTTGGGGGGCAGTAAGAAATGAAGACAAACAGAACAGAGGACGAGTGAGAGTGAGAAGGCAGGTTCTGAAGGCCTGGGGGTGGGCTTGGCCTCAATCCTACCGGTGACCACTTCAGGGCTCACCTAAGGTCTTGAGTGAGGAGACAGCAGGCCCTGAGATTACGCCTGAAAAGCCTCTGAAAAGGGACTGAAATTACTGGGTCGGCCAAAAGGTGTTCCGTAACATCGTATGGAACAACAAGAACGAACCTTTTGGCCAACTCAATAGATACTGATTAATCAACACAGTGAATTCATATGCCCAAATTCAGTAAAAAACAGACAGCTCCTGTTTGGAGACAAATGCAAACATTCATATGCACCTCCCAAATGTTTCATCTCACCTGTCGGTCCATTTCATGAAGTCGATACTCAATGGCCCTCTCCACATACTCCTTCCTATTAGAAAACGTGAGTGGGATACTATTTCCACCAGGGATTATAGGAACCATTTTGCCATCAGCGCTCTGGCCAACAAAAGAATCAAGAGGAATCATCTGAGAGTAGAAGAAAAAAGAATTTTTACTCCATGGTAGAAATGACCACAAAATGTACGTTACACACAAATACAGAAAAACATTAACAATATCAAAAATTTTAAGGATGAAAACAAGACAACTGAGGTAACTGATCAGGCTACTTGATCAGCAGAGAGTGCTGACTCATCTGGTTGTAATTAAAAATGAGGTTGAATCTCTATGCCTCCAAATCAGATTTGATGAACTCTGGTCATCCCAGGCCTCCCTCTCCACCTGGGTTCTCTCTGTCCTTCACTCTAGCAGGCAGAGAATGGATTAAAGGGGAAGGAGCAGAAGCTGGGTGCTGGAGCTGACTCTCTTAGCAGTTATTTAAACTGCTGGGTTGAGCTGCTAAGCACAGCAATGGCATATGGCATGGGTCAGCCAGACAGCAAATGGAAGGCCATACCTGAGCTTTACACAGAAAAATTCTAGTCAACACCAACAGAAACATGAACCAGCCAGGATTTACCTCATGGAAACTCTCCTCGGTAATCCCACTGTCTTCAATGTGAAGAATGCTGTTGAGAGTCTGCACGTAGAGCAGATCCACCTCCTCCAGGTCTTCCAGGGTGAGTGGGACGCAGCACAGCTGCTTCCACACCAGAGGGGCTAAGTGGAGGTCCAGAGGCTTCTTTGTGCGAATGGCAACCCCCATTAAAATTCCCAAGAACTTAAACTGCATTAAGTGTTCATCAAGGCAGGCAGAAGGGTTAAAAAGGAACCTGCAGAATTAAAGGAACTATTTCAAACAAGGTTGTCCTCATTTTTATTAGAAATCAGTTATCAAACAGCTATAGCATTAGTCTAGACCTGTGCTGTCCAATATGGCAGTCATTAGCCACATGTGGCTATTTAAATTAATTAAGTAAAATCTAAAATTCAGTTCTTCAGCTCCTATAACCACGTTTCAGGTGCTCAATAGCCACATATGGCCTATCACTATTTTTCTGGACAGCACAGGGACCATATTTTGAATTATTTTTAGAAGAACCATAAGAGGGTAAGTGAATGATCTATTAGTCCTTAAGCTACCTGCTCAAGGGTGCCCTATTTCCTAAAATCATTTCATTTATCATTTACAAGTCCATGAAGCAGGATCCAAAATTGAAAATTTGACAAGTAAAGGAATAATACATAATTGCAAATATTACCTGCTGTGATTGGATAGCATATCAAAGGTTTTTAATGAATTTTCATTCATTGAGGGAAGGCCACGTAGGCCTTCAGAAACACAAAAGAAGTCTGGTTTCAATATGAAGTCTGCACTTCCTCTAACCCTCTATATTATCATTGAGTTGGTCTCATAATAAATAACAAGTCATGATGTAAGTGTCTGTTTCCTATGTGTGAAAAGAGAAGAGTAACAGTTCCTACTCCTTAGAGCTATCATGAGGATTCAATGGGATAATCCATGTAAAACACTTAGTACAGTGCCTGGCATATAGTAAGCACTCAATAAATTTGAGTTATTATTATAGACATTCAATAACACTTGCTGACTGCCCTTACCTGTCCCTATTGTAACCCACTTCTGCGGTAGCATTGGGAGAGGGTATAAGAAGGTCAACAATACCAGTTTCAAGTTCCTGTAGAAGAAAGAAAAACAAGTTCTTAGAAATGATAATCAAATGCATCAAGAAAATGAAACAACTAACATTAAAAATCATACTGAAAAGAGAATACTGAGGAATTTACAATGCTATATGACAACCAGCCATCTCTATAATTATTTTTGTGGTTGTAATTTAAAATGAATTTAGGAGACTCCCCCATGTGCAGAACTAAGATGAAAAAGTCAATCCAGGGCACAAGCTGGGGTATCTGTGAGCAGGGTACAGTAATATTCAAATAAACTTAGTAAATGATAGCCAAGTATTATTTTAGTTACAGGATTTATCAGAAAAATCCTGATACTAGGCAAAGCTGGAAGGGTCAGAGATGACCTGGAAGCAAAGCTGCCACTGTAGATCTTAAAATATGAACTGGTTCAAACTCTTTTTAATTAATTAATTAATTAATTAATTTTTGGCCACGATGGGCTTTCGTTGCTGCACACGGGCTTTCTCTAGTTGTGGCAAGCGGGAGCTACTCTCCGTTGCGGTGCACGGGCTTCTCATTGTGTGGCTTCTCTTGCTGCGGAGCATGGGCTCTAGGTGTGCAGGCTTCAGTAGTTGCGGCACGCAGGCCCTAGAGAATACAGGCTTCAGCAGCTGCAGCACGTGGGCTCAGTAGTTGTGGCTCGCGGGCCCTAGAGTGCAGGCTCAGTAGTTGTGGTGCATGGGCTTAGTTGCTCTGTGGCATGTGGGATCTTCCCGGACCAGGGCTCGAACCCATGTCCCCGTGCATTGGCAGCCAGATTCTTAACCACTGCGCCACCAGGGAAGCCCAAGTTCAAACTCTTAAGGCTTGTTTTTCTAATTTCTGCCAGTAGCCTGGCAGTTCTACTTTGTTCTAAAAGCACCAAAATAAATGGGAGCACATGGGTGGTCCTGGATTTGTCTGTTACATAAGTGTAAATATGTGTCATTGTTTCCTCTGCCAGTGTTACACAGCACAACAGATGGTGAGTCATTGGTAGATGGCGAAGCACTGGCACTTACTTAGTAAGGTATCTTCACAAAGCATTTCACAAACCTTTGTGATAATTCGCTTATACATCATTAACAGCATAACTTTATGTAAGGATTACAAATGCATCCTTGCTTACATTTATAAAAACATGCCAGAGTAATCACTGGAAACAGTAAAACAGCCAACACCTGAGTGGACAACTCAGCAGGGGACACAGCATGAATATACCTGGCACATCTCTGTGATCGTGTCATCGAACACTCCTCCAGCATCATCAGCCCCTTCTCCAACCAGCTTAACCTTCCAGGCTCGGGATGGCAGACGGAGGTCTGATGCATTCAGTTTAACTACTTGTCTTGCTATTTGAACAAAGATGGGCTTACACTTCCTTCCTCTTTAAAATAAAGGGAAAACATAATGAAATACAATGCTCTCAAATCACCACAAAAGTCACTTGAAGATATTTACCGAGCAGTGAATGAACAGGCCAGCTTAACAACAGCCAAACACTGTGCTAGGCCCACTGTAACCACACTGGGTACTGATGTAAAATACTATTACTATCCTACTTTACAAATGAGGAAGCTAAGGCTTCCTCACAGAGATCAGTTAGTAATAAGTCCATCTCAAAAAATGCTAGTTAATGAAACATATACACATATACATAATATGCTAACCTGGTTGATATCCTCTTTACAGTAATTTGAGGTCCATAATTTTTGCCTTGAACCATGGTTTTTCCTATAGAGCGCACCATTGGGAGGGTGTAGACTCTTGGGGCTAACAAAGGTCGGAGCTGTCCCTGCACAATGCCCCATGTTCCAGCATTATAATGAGACGTACTATTCTGTAACAGAAAGTAAGCTTAGCAGAAATGGTACAATCTAAGGCTTAAAAGAAATAACACATCTCACTTTTACAAATGCACTTTAAAAGCATAAATCTGGGTATTAGCCATTATTAGCAACTTTTTCAAAATATTTTTTCTGGTAAAGTATGATTATTATTTTTAAAAACTTAGAAAATACAGAAAAGGACACACACACAAGCACACAAATAAAATCATCCATAATTCTATCATATGGAGATGGCCCCATTAACACTTTCATCTATCTCCTTCCAGTTTCCTTCCTTTTCACATTTTTGAGATCATACTATTTATACAATTTTCCACTGCTTTTCTCACCTCACTTTATATCATAAACATTTCTCTCACTAATTACAACAGGTTGCTGACACTCTTGTTTAGTGCTGCACAGCATTCTGTTGCCTGGTTGATTATCTATTTCTAACAATGATTTCTCAAATCTCTCATATACCATGACTGGTTACCCAAAGGATTTTTGACTAACAGTTTTACAAACTAACACACATTTTGGCAGGCATGCCTACACAGTAAACAAACAAACAAACATAGTCAGCTTGCTTTCTTCCTAAATTATCAGACTGTTCTACAAAGACAATGAAATCAGCCAAATTTACTTTATCTCCCCCACCTACCCCTCCACAGGGTATGCTCATTTGTAAGCTCATTTGTAAGGAGAGCAAGAAGTCTCCAAAATTTCTCAGACTCACTTACATAAGCACCTTGACTGTGGTGCTAACACCTTTGTGTGCTTAAGTTTTAAAATCATATTCTGGACTTCGTAGAAAATACATGCTTAGCCATTAGCCATTCATACTTCCTTGAACTTTGGACAAATCGAAACACAGAAGGAAGACCACTGTGTGTTCAACAGCATGATAACCTATATCTTGACTGTCCTTAATCCAGCAATAAAATGGGAACAGAATTGCCTTTTCTACATCTCTTGGGTGCTGAGAGTAAAAAGCATTAGCCACGGAAGAATTTTCTGAAGGCTGAGAAAGAGGCCCTGGGACCTGGTAAGCACATCACAGGCACTGCTTTCCAAGCCACCATTTTACCTGATTGTTGGGGCTGAGGTTCAGTAGCCTCCAGGATGAGTACATGAGGTCAGAGAAGTGGTAAAGTAGCCGGAGCCTGGCCCTCGCGGTGTGAATGCTCACCTCCCTCAGCGCCCCATACTGGGGGGGCACTGCATCGGGCAGGCCCAGCTGCAGAGGCACTGACACACCTGCCCAGAACACAAATGCACACTTGTAAAGGAAAATGCATTGTTTTCATCATGTTTAGTGTTTTGAAAAATTTCAAACACACACGGAAGTTCCAAGTATATAATGAACACCCATTCCCACCACTTAAATCTTACAATTAATATTTTGCTATATATGCTTTATCACTTACTTATCAATTCCTCTATTCACCATCCATTCATCTTAATTTTTTGATGCACCTGTGTTGGTCTGTAAAACATCTTTTTAATTTATCATTATGGAAACTTGTTTTTTTTTTTTCTCCTTTAATTTAGTTACCCATTTAACTATGGGACTTAAACAGTTCCTTCACAAAAAAACTCCCAAAACAAAAAAACCCAAATTCATTCTTTCATATTCAACAATTGTCATCTTCATAATAACACAAGGTGTGGGCCAGGACCAGGTAGGCAGTTCTGGAAAATGGAAATGGGCAACTCAGCAGAGCCACCTCCCACACTTACTAGGGAT
Organism: Mesoplodon mirus; assembly: GCF_964341445.2. Lineage (NCBI taxonomy): Eukaryota > Metazoa > Chordata > Mammalia > Artiodactyla > Ziphiidae > Mesoplodon > Mesoplodon mirus. The sequence continues at coordinate 53,993,773 of NC_138979.1, forward strand.
CTGACAGAAAGTGCCCATGACAGAATGAAAGATAGGAGTAGATGATTCAGGAAGGCTTTATACTGCAAGAATAAGAGCTCTGCAGAAGCAAAAACTACAAGGACTGTATCCATGGTTATCATCTTATAGAAACACACGGAAGACTAAGAACAAGATACTCAACTTGAGTTTCCTGCAAATAAAGATTTGTACAGCTCAATTCTCAGAGGTACTTTCCCACTATTAGTTAAAGCTAACATTTACTGAGTACTTTTATGTGCCTGGCACTGTTCTAAGAGCTTCACCTGAATTGATTCATTTACTCCTACAGTTCCTTACAATAGGTGCTATTATTACCCTCGTTTTGCAGACAAGGAAACTGAGCCTCAGGGTCACTCAGCTCCTAAGTGGAGGAGCCAGGATTGAACCTGAGCAATGTGGTTCCTGAGTCTGAACCTTCAGCCACCATGCTGTATGGTCTCTGTCCTGAAGTGGAAGGGAAATCCCACTGGAAGCTAAAGAGGCCCCTGAGTACCTGAAATTGTCAGTGGGCTGGCAGCGCTGCTCATTCTGGGCTCTGTTAACCAGAAACCATCTCCTGCTTGTTTGGAATCTACTTGGCAGCCCTACCTTGCTCTCTCAGGGTATGTAAGAGAAAACCATCTCGATGGGGAGTTTTTACCAAGGACCTGTGGCTAAAAGTAGAGGGCTTCACAAAAAGGGATGAGAATATGGAGCTCTCAGGCACAAGGTCACTTCAGGAAGTTCTAGTGCCTCAGATACCAGAGGATGGTTTTAGAAAGGACTTGAGGGCCTGGGGAAGAAATAGACCAAATATGAAGAAATGCATAAGGATAAGTATCATACTTAAGGCAATGGTTACATTTGTGGGGAACAGAAGATGGATCCGATCAGGTAGAGTACACAGTAGGGTGTTAGGTACACAAATATGCATTTTATTTTCTTTATATCTTTTTGTAGACCTATGAGGATTTCATAATAAATTAAAAGCAAAACATACAAAAGGTAGAAACAGCCCATCAGTCCTGCTATATACACTGGAGTAAAATGGCAACAATTTTTTTTGTTTTTCTGCTGTGCCAGTGTATAGACAACATCATGTTTCAAATGGCTGACTAGGGTGAAGAATTTGACAAGTGGTCTCTGGGCTTTTCATCTTTATTCTTTAACAGCATGGCTTAGAAAGCTACAGTTCATCACTACTATATATAAAAAATACTTTATTGCTATTCCAAAATTATAAATTTTGCTTGCCTAAGTGATACATTTTTTTCTTTTGGGGAGCAGAGAGGGACTGCTATGTAATGAAGTCTGCAGGAGAATTGCCTGCTCTCAAAGTATTTGCAGTACTGTAGTACAAAGAATGCTTTGGTTGTGTGGGGGAAGGTTTGATGGTTTCAGAATGGTGCCTGGATGCAGTGTGAAGCTGGCAAGCAAACAGTGCAGCTGGGGACTGCTGAAAGAGAGGCTGCAGAAGCATGGATATTTCATCCCTCACCTGGTGCTCTTGGTGGGACAGGTGGCGCTGTCCACGCAGCACTGTGGCAGCGACCGGCCGAGATCTGCCGAACGTTTTTCCCTTGCAGAACTGTTACCAGGGTTGGTTCTCGAACGTGGTTGGTGTGGCCTAAGCCAAGCTGGAAATAAATTACAAATACACAGAGATTCAATTAGGAAGAGGAAGAGAGGAAGTCACGATGATAAAATTTGTCTTGGATGGTAGCAGATATAAATAAGTTACTATCTGTACCAAGCAATGGCATCAAAATAATGAAATTAATTCTGATTTTCTCTATCAGAATGATCCTCAGAGCTTATACTATCTCCTAAAAACTAAGCTGTAACAAGGCCATTCCAAATCTAGCAGACGAGTCTTAATGACTGAAAACATCTTTGAACTCCACTTCTAGAGAGGAAATAAATTCTTGCAAGTTAAAAAAAAAAAAAAACCAGAATGATCTATAGAGCTTTTACTTAGAACACACTGATTTCTTGACTTTTAACATGGACTGCCTGTGTAACAGTAAAGAAACAATTATAAAAACATACACAGAAGCAGATTCTCAACTCCGGATCTCTGTTCTTGGGGTCTGACTAGGACACGCAGTGTTTCAGTGGCTGAGCACCTCAACATCAGCAGGCAGGATCATGGCAAGGCCCTGCCAGGGACCTTCCAAAGGTGTCTCAACATCAACTCTCTTCTCATTAAGAAAACGTGCAACCACAGTGTTGAGCAGCTTCCCCATCTGTTAATATAGTGATGAGGACACCACAGAGCTACTGTGAGTAATACTGGACCTTGAACTTGAGGGTCATTGGCTCTAGGGGCAGCTAGATGTAGAGAGGATTTACAGAGGAAGGAGATGTCGTTCGCATGTGGAGCTGAAAGCCACTGTAGTAGCAGGCCTCTCAGACTTGCCCCACCGAAGTGTGTCCCTTCTCCACATACAGGATAGGCTGAACACATCAACCTCTTGAGTCTTTTCTCAGCCTCTCAGAGGCTCAGTTTACTACTCTACGTAATGGGAGTGACAAGACTTCCTGAACAAACACAAACATACTTTGTACACTGTCATATTATAAAATATAGAAGTATTGGGCTTCCCTGGTGGCGCTCAGTGGTTGAGAGTCCGCCTGCCGATGCGGGGGACACGGGTTCGTGCCCCGGTCCGAGAAGATCCCACATGCCGCGGAGCGGCTGGGCCCGTGAGCCATGGCTGCTGAGCCTGCGCATCCAGAGCCTGTGCTCCGCAACGGGAGGGGCCACAACAGTGAGAGGCCCGCGTACCGCAAAAAAAAAAAAAAAAAAAAAAAAATCTATCTATCTATCTATCTATCTATCTATATCTATATAGAGAGAAGTATTGTTGTTTCATCCTTTCCATTTTCCAGATCAACTGATGCTCCTAGTACCTAACCTCTTTTATTACTGTAGTGAAAATGATGATTAATCGTGATAGTAGCAAATATTGAATACTTATAAAGTGCTGTTTACTATGTGCTAGGCACTTCTCAGTGTGTGCAGACACACATATATATTCAGCTAATCCCCTTAACCACTTTACTGTACTGCCAGATTTTTTTTAAACCATGATATAACACTTACTAGACCATAATCAAGAGACAGAGATGCACAACTGGACTCCAGATAATCAGCCCCATAGCAAAGTGACGTGCTTGAGGTCTTGTGTAGATATTCCGAGTTTCTAGCTTATCCCTTTGCCAAATGAAGAATGTTGTCAGATTTCTAGAACATGACAGAGCAGCAAGCAAGATAAATATTTACCTGCCCCTCTGAATTGCTCCCCCAGGCATACACATCTCCAGTTGATGCCAAAGCAAGTGTGTGTTCAGCTCCAACTGCCACATCTTCGATGACCACTCCAGCTAGGACAGGGATTTGCTGTGGTCGATTGTGATTGCGAGCACGCCCTTCTGGCAAGCCTATCAAGCGATCTGAAAAAATAGCAAGAGGACATTTATGGATGGCACACCACAGTCCTTTTATATTTCCTGATGAGTCATTTAATGTCTATGGTGGTATGGCAATGACATACATAACTCATTGGGGCAAAAGCTACATAACTCATTGGGGCAAAAGCTGCTTTGCCAGTAAGGTATACTGGATTCTGAGTGAATTAAGTTTAAAACTGTTTCTTTGCAAAATGTCACAATTTCCTTTTTCATAAAAATAAATAAAATTTAATTTAAAATTAGTAGCTTATTTCAAACCAAAGGCACCTCTAGTATCCTCATACTTGAGAGGACTGGCACATAATTCACAGAGGCCCTAAAGTTCTTGCGTTCTAAGAAAAGACATCATGCAACCTGTCCTATCCTCAGATTTCCAGCCAACTTCTCCCCTTATCTTTGCTGCCAAACTTCTACAAAGTGCAGGCCAGTCCCTGTTGCTTCACATGCTGTAGGCCTGTTTGGCTTGGCCACCTTCTGCAGCCTAACTTGCACTCTCACCACTGCACTGAAACTGTACTCTCAAAAGCCATGAATAACTCCTAACTGCCTACACTGCAGCAGCCTCTTCTCCAGCTCTAGCCCATGGAGCTCCACTTTACCTTCTGATAATGTGGCCTCAGCTCCTTCTGCCCCTCAGAGACTCTGCACTGTCCTGGCTCCCCAACTACCTCTCTCTCCACTCCTTTCAAAGCCAGCTCTCCCATGCTCACCTGCCCTTTACTCACATTCCCTAGAGTTTTACCCTCTACTTTTTTCATGCCATATTCTCTCCCTGGGTTTCCTAGAGCCTATTAATATGGCTTTAACTACACCATTAGGAATTATGCAAACCTACATCTCCATAAACAATCTCTCTGGAGTTCCAGATCCAAATCCCCAGTAACTTGCTAGACTTCTCCATACATGTAGTCTAGAGTATACGGCCCCAATTCAATATGACTAAAACTAAGCTCCTTATCTCTTTCACCAGAACCAACTCCCTATCCTCAGCAGCACCCATGTTCTTTCAAGACAAGAAACTTTAATCACAGCTCACTTCTTCCTCCTTCTTCCTCACACATTCTTCAGTCACTACAACTTGCAAAGAAGTTCCATTTACAAAGCTGAATATATTGCCACGGAATCCCACTGTGGATGCTTAGATTTTGAACTTACTCAAGATTTGAATCCCAAATGCCTGTGAATTCCTAAGACCTGGACCCCCAGTCCCTGCAAGGGCTGGGAAGTGAGGCAGGATCCAGAGGAGCTCTGGTGGTCAAGGCAGTGTTTGTGGTAGCAGGGCAGAGGCAGCAGAGAGGAAGAGAAGGGCTTTGGCAGGAACTCTTCTGGCAAGAAGGAAGGCTCTGGCACGAGGGGCCATCAATGGGGAGGAGAGTTTGTCCTTACAACAAGTATCATGAAAGTGGAGCAGAAAAGTAGCTAGTGAATGAAGGTTGTGTGGCCAATCATCACCCAGAATGAAAAATGACCCAGTTTAAGCACTTTCTATACAGCTGGAAGGCAAATGTTTCTGTAATACATGTGTGCACAAAATAAGCAATATAATTAATGCCTGGAAAATGCCCTACCTTGACCAAAGGTATACACATGACCATCTTTGGTCAATGCAACAGAAAACTGAGTTCCACACGCAACCTTTTTTATTCCAATTCCACAAAGGACATCAACTTTCTGCAAAATAAAAGTGTAAGGCACATAATTTAAAAAGGAAAATAAAAACACTCGAATTTGCCTACTGGCATGTATAAACTCAAGGATTATCTTCCAATAAAAATACTAATAGTCACTTACTTGTTTTCAGCCATATCCACACTCCTAAATGTTATTTTCTCATACTGCTCTGCAAACTACCTGAATTTGGGCGAGTATTGTAGAGGGTAGGGGATGTTTAACTAAAATCCCCAGGACCCCATGTGAAGTGGAAACATTCCTCTGGGCAACAGAAACCAAAGAGAATCCTATGGCTGTTTAAAGAACACTGTAAGACCATGTAAAGCCATGGGCTGCTCCCAGTTAGATTTTTTCTGCTTTCAGAGGTGACAATAACTGCTTTATATGTTCTCCAGAGAGGATTTCCTTCCTTTTTGTATCCCTAGCTGAATATTCTCCAGTCTAGCTATCAAGATGTCACAGACTATATATGATAGTGAATCTGGAGTTGAATATAAATTGAATACTTGTAAATCACGCTGCTTGTTGAACATGTTAGAAAAATCCACATAAAAAGGATTGCACAGGAGGTTTTCTGAAGAGCCAAGAAACCTTCTATAATGTGAATAAAGCCTCTAAATCATTTGTTTATGGACTTGGATTTCCTATTACTTTTTAAATGCACATACCTGTATAATTCAATGGTAATAATAAGCTGAAATGGCAGTTACAAGCAGAGAGTTACAAAAGATTGTTCATGGTTCCCGCCATAAGACACCCTGGAGATATGTTTATACTTATTTCTTCTCTACATGGGAGGTAGTCCTACACTACTCAGCCCATGACAAAGACAGACGCTTGTCCTTGCAGAATTTTTATATCCAGTTTAGTAATTAATGCTTATTAATTACTTATTTTAATTAATTTATTTTAAATTACTTATTTAAAATAAGATTTGGAATGCTGGAAATTTAAGAATAAGCAAAAGAAGCTTCTAAATTTCATTATGAATTACCAAAAATGTTAAAGGTAAATTACTTCCAGCTAAAAAGAGGTACTGACATAGAAGAAAACCATGTTGTCTGAATTTCTAGATTAAAGCCAATACTGACCTGAGGTGAAGATTTTGCAGTGGAATTTCCTAAGCCTAGTTTTCCATAGTCCCCATCTCCAAAAGCCCACACCATGGAGCCATCTGCTGACACTGCCAAAGTATGGTTTAAGCCACAAGCCACCTGGAGAAATAACAGGGTGGTAAGGCAAATCACAATACCTAAAACACCCATTTCTGGGACCCTCTGTCTTGACTTCAGTGGCTGTGTTTCCAAAAATTTTTATTGGTTTCAGGGCCTTACATATGTTAACCAAAATGTGTCATGAAGAAAAAAATTCCTAATGTACACAAACAAAAAACAACCTTTTTCAAAGTAAAATCCTTCAAGTATCTGTGGCTAACTCTGAATCAGAGAGCACAAAAGATAGGAAAAAGTACATATGATTAAAAAATACTCATTCACACTGGAGACAGTCTAAGGAATGGTAAAAGATAAAAATATTTTATCTCATCTTCTTGTTAAGAGAGAGTCTCAAAATGTATAGGTCAGGAACAATTATTACTTAAAAGCAGCAGCTACCAATGATGCTGCAGTTCAGCCACCTATTTCCAGGATACTGAAGAGGAGTTACTATATTGCTTAAAGCTTTCATATCAAGTGGTATTATGAAGAGGATTTTAAAATATTCACATCCTGAATTAAGACTTCCATTTGTTTATCAATTAGGCCAAACAAAATGTACATCAGGTTAAGTACGAGTGGTGATTCTAGTTTTCCTAAAAGGACAATGTCTAAGTGCACATAGGGGAAACAAGAAACTATGATCATATAGAACGTATTATTGATTTATTCCATGCCTGTCCAATCTGATACCCCTCCAGTGCAGTCACTCTCTCTGGAAGTTTTTTGTTAGAAGTGTTTCCAAGACCCAGACGACCGTAGTCACCATTCCCAAAGGTAAACAGTTTGCCATCTGATGTTACCACTGCTGAATGTTTGAAGCCACAAGACATCTACGAATAGAACAAACAAGAACAAAAATTTTAACAAGAGGGCATACTAAGAAAGAAATCAGTCCTTTTTGGTTATTAATACAGTAATAATCTTTAAGTAAACTTCACTGTAAACTCAGGATCTTCAAGACCAGTATGTCCTATCCACCCAAGTGGCCCTCCTGCTCCCCCAAGTCTGATCTACCTCAAAATTCTCAGGAAGACCAAGCTGAACAGCATACTTTGGAAGTGCTGCTACTCTTCAGCTACACAGGGATGACCTAGACTATGAGTTAATGAATAGGGAAATTCTTTGTAAACTCTAAGGTGCTATGTAACTTTACAATATTATTTTAGATCACAAATTGATTTTCCAGAAAATGTATATGAACTCAACCTTTGTAACGATAATGATAGGTTGAAAGCAAAGCTTTCCATTTATCACTATATCAAGAACTGTGGGGCAGGAGTTAAACCATGCTTTTTCCAAGGACCTGAAGCACCCTGGCCTGGGTCAACCAGCTGGCTCAGGAAAAAGGAGTCCATTCTAACACCAAAGCCCATTCAAACTCCTGAGACGCTCCAGAATGACTCTGAACCACCAAAAACACTGGATCTTTTATGATGGGGTAATATATTTTTACTACTGTTTTTCATTACCTAAACTTGAGAACTCAACACCTAGTATGTTTACACTCAAAGATAAACTTATCCAGGTGCAACTATGTCCCGCATGCTACAACTAAGACCCGGCGCAGCCAAATAAATAAATAAATAAACATTAAAAAAAAAAAAAAAGATAAACGTATCCATATTCTGTCCGACCTGTACCACTTCTTCTCCCTGTAAGGCCTCAATCTGCCTGGGCCGCCGCTGCCTGTCGCTGTTCCCATGGCCGAGTTTGCCATAATCACCATCTCCCCAGCTAAAGACCTCACCACTTTCAGTCAGGGCCATTGAGTGTCCATCAGAACCACAGGAAGTCACCAGCTGGGTCACCACAAAGCCTGGAACAAAGCAGAAACCCAACAAGAGTCGCTGAATGTTAAAAGTCCCCTCTTTACTTGAAGCTGCTACAGAGTAGTCTCACAGAATCAAAAAATACCACAACAGTACTTCAGAAATATAAACAATGTCTTTAATTTTAAATCAGATTTGCAGCCATAACCTAGAAAACTGGGAGCAGTCACATAAAATGATGATGACAAAGAAGAGGAGAAGGGTGATAGGAGCAGTCATAGTCACTAAAGATTATGTTCTAGCCACTCCTATAAATGCTTTACATGGATCGCTCATTTTCTGTTTTCACACAGATCCTATGAGGCAGATATTATCATCACCACTTTTACAACTGGGGAAACTGAGTCACAAAGAGGTTTAGTAGCTTGTGCAAAGTACCAGAGGCAGGATGTAATAGAACCAAACAGGAATCAAGCCCTCCCATCCCCAGTGTTGTGCACTTCACACACAGATCTGAAGGAAGAGAACTCAGAGCTACTCAAGAATTTGTTCTGAACTCATGTTACTTGTATGCTTTTACTTAAAAAACTCAATTTGCTCTCTTTGTAGGCTTTAGAGTCAGTAAAAGTTAACTTTAGGAACAAGTCAGGGGTCCCTGCAGTGGTTTTTCCAGAGGTTTTCTTTCTCCAAGTCACAGAGAACTCTGATGGGGATGCCCTTTAAAGTCTATAGTACATATGCACATTTCCGTATAAATTGATTTTTTTTTTTTTTTTTTTTTTCTTTTTGCGGTATGCGGGCCTCTCACTGTTGTGGCCTCTCCCTTTGCGGAGCACAGGCTCCGGATGCGCAGGCCCAGCGGCCATGGCTCACGGGCCCAGCCGCTCCGCGGCATATGGGATCCTCCCAGACCGGGGCACGAACCCGTATCCCCTGCATCGGCAGGCGGACTCTCAACCACTGCGCCACCAGGGAGGCCCTAAATTGATTTTTAATATTAATGAAGCACATGCATGATTACTACTGCTATTAATAGTTGCCTAATTACAGTTTTGCAATTTTAAAGAATTTGTTTACAATCTTCAGTGTGTATTAACACAGCAATTCTAGCATGGCTATGATAAGTAACTTGCAAAATAATACAGCTCAAAATATGGAAAATTAAGGTTGTACATGCCTAAACGAGAATCTAAATATAAGTGAAAACCCTATATAACTTTATCTAGCAAAGGTTTGAGATGAGTTCTAACATAATAAGCAAACATTCCTACAGATAGTTTCTGATCAGCTTTTAACCGAGGATAATTTTACCTTGTAAGGCTGAAATAACTGTCAGCACATGAAGGTCATCTGAATTTCCTTGTCCTAATCTGCCATAACTTCCTTCCCCACAGGCCAACACTGTGCCATTGGCCTGTATGACAAAGGTACAATTCTGACCACATATAACCTAGTATAAAAACACATAATTAAATATATTATCTTTTATTATATAGCTTTAACATGCAAACATTTAAAATGATTCCATGTATACCTAGGATACTTTTATCAGTTCTTTTATCCTTTCATTAAAGGGGAAGGTTGACATAACAATGGGGTTCCTATAAGCCCTTGATTATTATAAAACCTCTTACTTAACCAAGAGATGTATGAGGCTCATCTGATGATTTAAGACACTTTAGAAACATGTTATCTACAGGGCTTTCAGCCAATTGTGCAAAGTTTAAATAATAACATTAACAACAAAATAGATAAAGAAGAAAAAGGAGAGGCTGATGGGAAAATAGTAAAGACTGGCTGGAGGCCAGCAAGAAGCAGAAATTGCAGGGGATATACACATGAAAGAATAGTGTATCCTGGGGCTTACTGAGGTAGAGAAAAATGGAAGAGAAAGCAGTGGCCTCAAGAAGGGTTTAGAAATATAGTACCATGATTGTTAGAAGAGGGGAGGAGTGTCAATGAAATCTGGTTAAAGATCCCAGTAAGTTTATGGCCCCCAAAGAGAGAATTAATAATTACCAATATCTTGACTTCTATAAATATATACTGGGCAGGCATAATGCATCATGATGTTAATTCATGATATGTGAAAACAAGAAAAATTTAGAAACTTATTAACAAAACCTAAGTCTGATAAAAACTCTAAAAAACTTTTCTTTAGAAGCTATATACAAGCTATATATATCATGACTTTCTTTGGTGATTCCTCACAATAGACTACGCAATGGACAAACTTTATCCTACAGTAAGTTACTGACAGCAAGGGAATCAGAATTGTCAGTTCCCAAGTTTCTTCTACATTTCTTTACCCTGTTAGTTACCTGTTGGGCCTGTGAAAATGAGGGAGCTGCTGCAGGTACCATTACGTTTCTTCCAGCTTCTGCCAGCTGTCCATGCCTGCCAGCACCCCACAGGTAGACATCACATTTACCTCCCAGGTGCCAGTCCTAGAAAACCACAATGAAGTCAAAATTTGATTCATTAATTCATTCAAACAAGCATGTACTGGGTACTAAGTGTGTACCAGCCTCTATGGGGGACACCAGGGCACGAACACACAAGCATTTAGAACCAGAAGATTTACTAAGAACCACCATATAGTTATCTTTATCTTTACTGACCTCAGGTCTGGAAGTTGCCCAAGACATAATTTGTTCATCCATGCCATTAATCCATTTACTGTTATCCTGAAAGACAGCAAACATCAGGATCAATTTTGCTTAATCAATATTTATGTTTTTTTTTAGGAGGCCTTAAAAATAATCAATTATTTTTAAATAGGAAAGGAGAAGCCCAAGATCACATGGTCAGTTACAAGCAGCATGAAGACCAGAATGCAGCCCTCCCTTCTCCCAGGCCATTTTTTGAGAAAATCTTTTTGCGAATGATTTATCTGTTCTTAACTAACAACTGAGTCTTAAAGAATTTGGTAATATTATGAGAATTTAAGAGCAGTTTCACAATCATGCCAAACTTGATTTTTAATATTTCTGTTTACTATAAACACTTGCACTGTTAACTATCATGAACACATTGGAGACGCAAAGCTAACCATTTCTGAGCACCCATAGGTACAAGGTCATCTGCAGGAGCCACCACCCCCATGAACTCGTTGTATAGGTGTGGGCAGGTCATCTTTCTAGGCTGCAGCTTCCTCATCTACAGATGACATATTTGAGGCAAATGGGCTCAGAAGGATACTTCCTAATTAAAATATTCTATAGTTAGATAATTTTCTTCAATTTATATGTCTCTTTTATACTGTATCTATATTTATATATTCAAATGTTTGTTTATATAAATCTTAACTAGGTAAAGGGGTTGTTAGATCAAGTGCTAGCCTGCACTATCTACCCCGGCATTTTATCTCCATCACAGTTTCTGTATCTAGACACTTTCAAATACAGTCAGAAAGAAATGACAACTAAAATGTTCTCTTAAACATTATTGAAGTGCCAAATACTTTAGAATCTATAATTGGAATAAATCTAAAAAGATGACCAGGAAAAGATGCTAAAATATATTTATAAATATATATATACTGGGGGACCTTCAAGACAGCAGAGGAGTAAGACATGGAGATCACCTTCCTCCCCACAGATACACCAGAAATACATCTACATGTGGAACAACTCCTACAGAACACCTACTGAATGCTGGCAGAAGACCTCAGACTTCCCAAGAGCCAAGAAACCCCCCACATACCTGGGTAGGGCAAAAGAAAAAAGAAAACACAGAGACAAAAGAATAGGGATGGGACCTGCAGCTCGGGGAGGGAGCTGTGAAGGAGGAAAAGTTTCCACACGCTAGGAAGCCCCTTCACTAGCGGAGACCAAGGTGGGTGGGTGGGTGGGCGAGGGGGAAGCTTCAGAGCCGTGGAGGACAGCGCAGCAACAGGGGTGCAGAGGTCAAAGCGGAGAGATTCCCGCAAAGAGGATCGGTGCCGACCAGCACTCACCAGCCCGAGAGGCTTCTTTGCTTACCCGCCGGGGCAGGCGGGGGCTGGGAGCTGAGGCTCGGGCTTCGGAGGTCAGATCCCAGGGAGAGGACTGGGGTTGGCTGCGTGAACACAGCTTGAAGGGGGCTAGTGTGCCACAGCTACCCAGGAGGAAGTCCGGGAAAAAGTCTGGAGCTGCTGAAGAGGCAAGAGACCATTGTTTCGGGGTGCGCGAGGAGAGGGGATTCCTTCCCTGTCTGCCCACAAAAGTACCACCTAAACGAGCTCCAGAGATGGGTGCGAGCCGCAGCTATCAGCTCAGACCCCAGAGACGGGCATGAAACACTAACGCTGCTGCTGCAGCCACCAAGAAACCTGTGTGCAAGCACAGGTCACACCTCCCATGCCGGGAACCGGGCAGCCCGCCACTGCCAGGATCCTGTGATCCAGGGACAACTTCCCTGGGAGAACACATGGCATACCTCAGGTTGTTGCAATATCATGTTGGCCTCTTCTGCCGCAGGCTCGCCCCACATTCCAATTATAACTACTGTACCCCTCCCTCCCCCCAGCCTGCATGAGGAAGAGCGGGCTAATCAGCTGCTGCTTTAACCCCCTCCTGTCTGGGTGGGAACAGATGCCCTCAGCAACCTACATGCAGAGGCGGGGCCAAAACCAAAACTGAACCCCAGGAGCTGTGCGAACAAAGAAGAGAAAGGGAAATTTCTCCCAGCAGCCTCAGGAGAAGTGGATTAAATCTCCACAATCAACTTGATGTACCCTGCATCTGGGGAGTACCTGAATAGACAAAGAATCATCCCAAAATTTAGGCAGTGCACTTTGGGAACAACTGTAGACTTGGGGTTTGCTGTCTGCGACTGACCGGATTCTGATTTTTATGTTTATCTTAGTACAGTTTTCAGTGCTTGTTATCATTGGTGGATTTGCTTATTGGTTTGGTTGCTCTCTTCTTTTTTAAGTTATTATTTTTTTATTTTAATAATTAAAAAAAATTATTATTATTATTATTATTATTTCTTTTTCTCCCTTTGCTTTTGAGCAGTGTGGCTGACAGGGTCTTGGTGCTCCGGCCTGGTGTCAGACCTGAGCCTCTGAGGTGGGAAAGCTGAGTTCAGGACACTGGACCACCAGAGACCTCCCGGCCCCACGTAATATCAATCAGCGAGAGCTCTCCCAGAGATCTCCAGTTCAACGCTAAGACCCAGCTCCACCTAATGGCCAGCAAGTTCCAGTGCTGGACTCCCCATGCCAAACAACTAGAAAGACAGGAACACAACCCCACCCATTAGCAGAAATGCTGCCTAAAATCATACTATGTTCACAGACACACCAAAACACACCACTGGACGTGGTCCTGTCCAACAGAAAGACAAGATCCAGCCTCATCCTCCAGAACACAGGCACCAGTCCCCTCCACCAGGAAGCCTACACAAGCCACTGAACCAACCTCACCCACTGAGGGCAGACACCAAAAACAACAGGAAACACGAACCTGCAGCCTGCGAAAAGGAGACCCCAAACACAGTAAGTTAAACAAAAAGAGAAGACAGAGAAATATGCAGCAGATGAAGGAGCAAAGTAAAAACCCACCAGACCAAACAAATGCAGAGGAAATAGGCAGTCTACCTGAAAAAGAATTCAGAGTAACGATAGTAAAGATGATCCAGAATCTTGGAAATAGAATGCAGAAAATACAAGAAACGTTTAACAAGGAAGCCTAGAAGAACTGAGCAGCAAACAAACAATGATGAACAACACAATAAATGAAATTAAAAATTCTCTAGAAGGAATCAATAGCAGAATAACTAAGGCAGAAGAACGGATAAGTGACCTGGAAGATAAAAGAGTGGAAATAACTACCGCAGAGCAGAATAAAGAAAAAAGAATGAAAAGAATTGAAGACAGCCTCAGAGACCTCTGGGACAACATTAAACACACCAACATTTGAATTATAGGGGTCCCAAAAAAAGAAGAGAAAAAGAAAGGGTCTGAGAAAATATTTGAACAGATTATAGTTGAAAACTTCCCCACCATGGGAAAGGAAATAGTCAATCAAATCCAGGAAGCGCAGTGAGTCCCATACAGGATAAATCCAAGGAGAAACATGCCAAGACACATATTACTCAAACAAACAAAAATTAAATTCAAAGAAAAAATATTAAAAGCTGCAAGGGAAAACCAACAATTAACATACAAGGGAATCCCCATAAGGTTAACAGCTGATCTTTCAGCAGAAACTCTGCAAGCCAGAAAGGAGTGGCAGGACCTATTTAAAGTGATGAAGGGAAAAACCTACAACCAAGATTCCTCTACCCAGCAAGGAGCTCATTCAGATTCAACAGAGAAATTAAAAGTTACAGATAAGCAAAAGTTAAGAGAATTCAGCACCACCAAACCAGCTCTACAACAAATGCTAAAGGAACGTCTCTAGGCAGGAAACACAAGAGAAGGAGAAGACTTACAGTAACAAACCCAAAACAATTAAGAAAATGGTAATAGGAACATACATATGGATAATTACCTTAAATGTAAATGGATTAAATGCTCCAAACAAAAGACACAGACTGACTGAATGGATACAAAACAAGACCCATATATATGCTGTCTACAAGAGACCCACTTCAGACCTAGGGACACATACAGACCGAAAGGGAGGGGATGGAAAAAGATATTCCATGCAAATGGAAATCAAATGAAAGCTGGAGTAGCAATTCTCATTTCAGACAAAATAGACTTTAAATAAAAACTACTACAAGAGACAAAGAAGGACACTACATAATGATCAAGGGATCAATCCAAGAAGAAGATATAACAATTGTAAATATTTATGCACCCAATATAGGAGCAGCTCAATACACAAGGCAAATGCCAACAGCCACAAAAGGGGAAATCGAGTGTAACACAATAATAGTAGGGGACTTTAACATCACATTTCACCAATGGACATATCATCCAAAATGAAAATAAATAAGGAAACACAAGCTTTAAATGACACATTAAACAAGATGGACTTAATTGATATTTATAGGGCATTCCATCCAAAAACAACAGAATACTGTTCTTCTAAAGTGCTCATGGAACATTCTCCAGGGTAGATCATATCTTGGGTCACAAATCAAGCCTTGGTAAATTGAAGAAAAAATGAAATCATATCAAGTGTCCTTTCCAACCACAACACTACAAGACTAGATATCAGTTACAGGAAAAAAACTGTAAAAAAAATACAAACACATGGAGGCTAAACAATACGCTGCTAAATAACCAAGAGATAACTGAAGCAATCAAAGAGGACATCAAAAAATACCTAGAAACAAATGACAATGAAAACACGACGGCCCAACACCTATTGGATGCCGCAAAAGCAGTTCTAAGAGGAAGTTTACAGCAATACAATCCTACCTCAAGAAACAAGAAAAATCTCAAATAAACAACCTAACCTATGGAAAGCTGATTCACTTTGTTATGAAGCAGAAACTAACACACCATTGTAAAGCAATTATACTCCAATAAAGATGTTAAAAACCAACAAAAAAACCCCAAAACCAAAAAAACCCTAACCTTACACCTAAAGCAATTAGAGAAAGAAGGAAAAAAAAACCCGCCTAAGTTAGCAGAAGGAAAGAAATCATAAAGATCAGATCAGAAATAAATGAAAAAGATATGAAGGAAACGATAGCAAAGATCAATAAAACTAAAAGCTGGTTCTTTGAGAAGATAAACAAAATTGACAAAACATTAGCCAGACTCATCAAGAAAAAAAGGGAGAAGACTCAAATCAATAGAATTAGAAATGAAAAAGGAGAAGTAACAACTTCTGCAAAACTACAAAGGACCATGAGAGATTACTAAAAGCAACTATATGCTAATAAAATGGGCAACCTGGAAGAAATGGACAAATTCTTAGAAAAGCACAACCTTCCAGAGACTGAACCAGGAAGAAACAGAAAATATAAACAGACCAATCACAAGCACTGAAATTGAAACTGTGATTAAAAATCTTCCAACAAACAAAAGCCCGGGACCAGATGGCGTTACAGGCAAATTCTATCAAACATTTAGAGAAGAGCTAAAACCTATCCTTCTCAAACTCTTCCAAAATACAGCAGAGGGAGGAACACTCCCAAACTCATTCTACAAGGTCACCATCACCATGATACCAAAAAAAGACAAAGATGCCACACAAAAAAAGAAAACTACAGGCCAATATCACTGATGAACATACGTGCAAAAATCCTCAACAAACTACTAGCAAACAGAATCCAATAGCACATTAAAAGGATCATACACAATGATCAAGTGGGGTGTATACAGGAATGCAAGGATTCTACAATATATGCAAATCAATCAATGTGATACACCATATTAACAAGTTGAAGGAGAAAAACCATATGATCATCTCAACAGATGCAGAAAAAACTTTCGACAAAATTCAACATCCATTTATGATAAAAACTCTCCAGAAAGTAGCCACAGAGGGAACCTACCTCAACATAATAAAGGTCATATATGACAAACCCACAGCCAATATTGTTCTCAATGGTGAAAAACTGAAACCTTTCCTCTAAGATCAGGAACAAGACAAGGTTGCCCACTCTCACCACTATTATTCAACATAGTTTTGCAAGTTTTAGCCACAGCAATCAGAGAAGAAAAAGAAATAAAAGGAATTCAAATCAGAAAAGAAGAAGTAAAACTGTCACTGTTTGAAGATGACATGATACTATACACAGAGGATCCTAAAGATGTGACCAGAAAATTACTAGACCTAATGAATTTGGTAAAGTAGCAGGATACAAAAGTAATGCAAAGAAATCTCTTGCATTCCTATACACTAATGATGAAAAATCTGAAAGAGAAATTAAGGAAACACTCCCATTTTACCACTGCAACAGAAAGAAAAAAATACCTAGGAATAAACCTACCTAAGGAGAAAAAAGACCTGTATGCAGAAAACTATAAGACACTGATGAAAGAAATTAAAGACGATACAAACAGATGGAGAGATATACCATGTTCTTGGATTGGAAGAATCAACATTGTGAAAATGACTATACTACCCAAAGCAATCTACAGATTCACTGCAATCCCCATCGAACCACCAATGGCATTTCTCACAGAACTAGAACAAAAAATTTCACAATTTGTATGGAAACACAAAAGACCCCCAATAGCCAAAGCAATCTTGAGAAAGAAAAACAGAGCTAAAGGAATCAGGCTCCCTGACTTCAGACTATACCACAAAGCTACAGTAATCAAGACAGTATGGTACTGGCACAGAAACAGAAATATAGATCAATGGAATAGGATAGAAAGCCCAGAGATAAACCCAGGCACATATGGTCACCTTGTCTTTGATAAAGGAGGCAAGAATATACAACAGAGAAAAGACAGCCTCTTCAATAAGTGGTTTGGGAAAACAGCTACATGTAAATGAATGAAATTAGAACACTCCCTAACACCATACACAAAAATAAACTCAAAATGGATTAAAGACCTAAATGTTAAGGCCAGACACTATAAAAATCTTAAGAGAAAACATAGGCAGAACACCCCATGACATAAATCATAGCAAGATCCTTTTTGACCCACCTCCTAGAGAAATGGAAATAAAAACAAAAATAAACAAATGGGACCTAATGAAACTTAAAAGCTTTTGCACAACCAAGGAAACCTTAAACAAGACCAAAAGACAACCTCAGAATGGGAGAAAATATTTGCAAATGAAGCAACTGACAAAGGATTCATCTCCAAAATTTACAAGCAGCTCATGCAGCTCAATATCAAAAAAACAGACAACCCAATCCAAAAATGGGCAGAAGACCTAAATAGACATTTCTCCAACGAAGATATACAGATTGCCAACAAACACATGAAAGAATGCTCAACAGCATTAATCATTCGAGAAATGCAAATCAAAACTACAATGAGATATCATCTCACACTGGTCAGAATGGCCATCATCAAAAAATCTAGAAACAATAAATGCTGGAGAGGGCGTGGAGAAAAGGGAACACTCTTGCACTGTTGGTGGGAATGTAAATTGATACAGCCACTATGGGGAACAGTATGGAGGTTCCTTAAAAAACTACAAATAGAACTACCATGACCCAGCAATCCCACTACTGGGCATATAACCTAAGAAAACCATAATTCAAAAAGAGTCATGTACCAAAATGTTCATTGCAGCTTTATTTACAATAGCCAGGACATGGAAGCAACCTAAGTGTCCATCAAGAGATGAATGGATAAAGAAGATGTGGCACATATATACAATGGAATATTACTCAGCCATAAAAAGAAACAAAATTGAGTTATTTGTAATGAGGTGGATGGACCTAGAGTCTGTCATACAGTGTGAAATAAGTCAGAAAGAGAAAAACAAATACCATATGCTAACACATATGTATGGAATCTAAAAAAAAAAAGTTCTGACAAACCTAGGGGCAGGATAGAAATAAAGATGCAGATGTAGAGAATGGACTTGAGGGCACGGGGAGGGGGAAGGGTAAGCTGGGATGAAGTAAGAGAGTAGCACTGACATATACACACTACCAAATGTAAACTAGATAGCTAGTGGGAAGCAGCTGCATTGCACAGGGAGATCAGCTCGGTGCTTTGTGACCACCTAGAGGGATGGGACCGGGAGGGTGGGAGGGATATGCAAGAGGGAGTTGATATGGCGATATATGTATACATACAGCTGATTTACTTTGTTATACAGCAGAAACTAACACTACACTGTAAAGCAATTATACTCCAATAAAGATGTTTAAAAAATAAAATAAAATAAAATAAAATGAAGGTAACTTTTACAATGTTATTGTAAACAGAGGAAATACAGATAAGCTCTAACAGGGGAAAAATAATAAAAAAAAATATAACAAGGTACCTATGGACAAGAAAATGAGAAAATATGTGACTATGTCATTGAAAACCAGCACATTTATAAGAGCTCCACAATTCTCATAATCAATCCCTGTCACCAAAGAAGACTTCCATCAGATTGAAAGTGAGTATCTAAACGCAAAATATTTTAAGTTTATATAAGGGTGTGCTTCTTGCTCTATTCAAGCTAGCAAATACCTATTGAGGGTCTGCTACTTACTAAACATCCATAATACAATCTCAGTTACATATAACAGTAGCTCATACTACACTTACCATTAGGAGTACAAGTTCATCCTCTGGAACAGGCTCTAGATCAGGAACAGTAAAAGATTCTGGAAACTGTGCTCCATTGGTCAGGGCTTCAGCAGCTTTTATGGTGGTTGAGAAACATTCTAACCAGGCCCACTCATTTGGATTCCACGATGCAGGGTCAGGGAGGCAGTTCTGGTGGTGTGGTGGCACTGGAGGATTACACAGCAGCTGATCCAGATGAAGTCCCACAGCAAGGGAAGCCAGACATTGCATATAGGGGCTGTGAACAAGCTGGTCACCACAAACCACATGAGGCTAAGAGAAAATGTAAGGATATTATGCTGAAGAGCCTCTGCCAAATAATATAAATTAGCCTCCTGCATTCTGAAAGCCTGTAGTCATATTTTAACTTTACTTTTTTAAGCTTTTTACTTTGAAATAATTTTAGATACATAGAGAGTTGCAGAGATAGTACAGAGAATCCCTATAAACCCTTCACCCAACATTCTGTAATGTTCACATCTTATATAACCATGGTGCGATAATCAAAGCTAAGAAAGTAACATTGGTTGCAATAATAACTAAACCACAGAACTATATAGGGTTTCCCACTAATACTCCTTTTCTTTTCAAAAAATACTTATTTATTTATTGGCTGTGTCGGGACTTAGTTGCAGCGCGTGGGCTCTAGAGGGCCCAGACTTAGTTGCCCCTCAGCATGTGGGATCTTAGTTCCCCAAACAGGGATCGAACCCACGTCCCCTGCACTGGAAGGCGAATTCTTAACCACTGGACCACCGAGGAAGTCTCTAATGCTCCTCTTCTGCTCCAAGATTCAACCCAGGACACCACACTGCATTTAGCATATTTTCATTACAGTTTTTCTTGAATTAAAAAAAAAAAAGGCAGATAACTGAACCATGGAGACCTGCTCCCTCTCACATTTCCTCCTTTACCAAAAGAACCCTGGTAGCCATCAAAGACAGCCTTCTTCCCTGGCCCTCCCTAGATGTACTAGAGCAACTCTGTGAGAGACTGAGCGATTCAGAAAAGAAAACCTGGGCAAATCTCAGTGAAATTAACTGGGTGTGGTAACAGCTGATTAGATTAATGTAGCATGGCAAAAAAAAAAAAAAAAAGGAAAAAGGAAAAACCCCAGATGAGCTCTGCCTAGGAGCAGCATACTGTAACTACTGAGGGCTGGAAGACAGGCTATACAGGATCATGGCCTGGGCAACAAGTCCAAATTCCGTAATTTCCCATTCTAGTATTTAATGACCTTACTTAATTCAACCTTACCTCTTCTACTAAACTTTCCACAAGGATTCACCTGATAAAGTGGACAGGATGTTCACTCTGACGCCCATATCCATTCCCCCTCCCAACTGTGGGATGAAAAAGCCACACAAAAATAGATATATGGGTCAGAAAAGGGAAGATGATATACTCTGAGGTACAGGGATTTAAAGAAGCTTTAGAATGAATAAATAATCTGACATGAATAATAGAAACACTATACAAATTTGAGCGTTATTTAAAAATTTTAGTCCCACTAAAATAAAGTAAAAGCAGGCTTAGGATTACTAAACAACTGTTTTAGACATGAATTATCTTCATTTGATTCTGCCCAAACAGCCCCACTGATTTTACTCAGACCTCATACTCTTAAGGGATAAATTCAAAGCTATAATTCCAATTCCAAAGCACCAGTCATCTGTACATCTGCAAGAACGAGTGTAATCAGTTACCTTTTCATAGGCATACTGCTCCTGAAGCATCACGGGGAGCCGCTCCAGAAATGCTCTCATGCAGGGAGCCATGTTTAATCCCAGAACACCCTGTTGTTTCAGTGCTGTCCTACAGGTTGCTAAAACATGATTGGCAGCAGCCCATTCTGCTGTACAATTCACGACCAAAACATCCTGATGAAAAATAAACCATGCCACATGATATTTGTTTAAATAAAAGAGAGACATTCCATCACCATTCATATATGAGAAATTCCTTCTAGTAATACATTAAACACTTTTGCTTTTTGGATATTTTATGCTATACTTTTTTAATGCCTATGAACTTCAAAACATCCTAAATTTTGTCTAAGGTAAAAACAAGTGAGTAACTGTAAAATGTGTGAACTACCTTGGATTAGCTGATTCTTCTTAAAAGAGACTTAATTATTTGCTATGTCATAGGACTTGTAGGACAAGGTATCTAGTATATTTTAAGAGTCTGACATGACCACAAGGATACTAGAGGAAGTAGTACTCTGCTGAGGGACACACATCTACGAGAGAAGCAGCACTGCTCTGTGGCTCTATGGTTTATTCTATGTAGGCTACTGCCTATGGTCTGATTCTACATTTTACTTCTAGTAGGACTGTTCATGCAGGTCTTCAGCTCTATTTTAATATTACCACATATTAACCACATAAATGTAAACCAAAGCAGCACATTGGCACTATTCATTAAGGGTATGAAAAGCAATATGGTAAGAGATAATGTCATATCATAGAATTATTTCACAGTAGAGGGCTAGTATTTTTTAGTAGAACATTGAATTTGAAAGCCAAGATATATTCTATATAGTTGAGTTAAAGGTTTTTGAGGTAGTCCTTCTTTTCAGGGAAAATTCTTTAGATAATTTAGTGCTGTCTCAAAAATCATGGCAGAAAGTAATAAATTCTCTTTATAATTTCCAGTGGAAAGTCATTCAATAATTAAGCATTTTTCCCAAAGTATAGGGTATAGGAGAGTACCAGGTTCTAGTTTTCCTTCTGTCACTAAATAGCTGCATTATCTTGGGCAAGTAATAATCCCTCTGGATATCATTTTTCGCCTCAGTAAAGTGGGATGCTTGGACTACGATTTTTAAGATACCTCACAGGCTAACAACTTACAACTTGATATGATTGTAAGATTACCTTTGATCTATTTGAGCAAGCAGCTACCCCAACATCTGGAATCCATACTGTGGTCTGAATAGCCCCAGAGCCAATCACAACAGTTTGCAAGACAGAGCCATCCTAAAATGAGATGTATTTATCAATACACACTACTTAACTAGTTAGCCATTATTTACATTTTAAATTTATACTTCACGTTCACAAAAACTTATTGTAAAACCTACACTTTAGCTACATTTGGCAATGCCCAACTGCATACCACTATCCAATTTTCTAGAGCCTTTTCTAAATGATTTAAAAAATACATCATTAAGAAAAAATAAGGGCAGGGGCGCCTTCAAGATGGCAGAGGAGTAAGACGTGGAGATCACCTTCCTCCCCACAGATACACCAGAAATACATCCACATGTGGAACAACTCCTACAGAACACCTACTGAACGTTGGCAGAAGACCTCAGACTTCCCAAAAGGCAAGAAACTCCCCATGTACCTGGGTAGGGCAAAAGAAAAAAGGAAAAAAAGAGACAAAAGAATACGGACAGGACCTGCACCTCTGGGAGGGAGCTGTGAAGGAGGAAAAGTTTCCACACACTAGGAAGGCCCTTCACTGGTGGAGATGGGGTGGGTGAGGGGGAAGCTTCGGAGCCGCGGAGAAGAGCGCAGCAACAGGGGTGCAGAGGGCAAAGCGGAGAGATTCCTGCACAGAGGATCGGGGCCGACCAGCACTCACCAGCCTGAAAGGCTCATCTGCTCACCTGCCAGAGCAGGTGGGGGCTGGGAGCTGAGGCTCAGGCTTCGGAGGTCAGACCCCAGGGAGAGGACTGGGGTTGGCTACATGAACACAGCCTGACGGGGGCTAGTGTGTCACAGCTACCCGGCAGGGGGTCCAGGGAAAAGTCTGGACCTGTCTAAGAGGCAAGAGACCATTGTTTCCGGTGCGCAAGGAGAGGGGATTCAGAGCACTGCCTAGAGGAGCTCCAGAGATGGGCATGAGGCGCAGCTACCAGCGTGGACACCAGGCATGGGCATGAGACGCTAAGGCTGCTGCTGCAGCCACCAAGAAGGCTGTGTGCAAGCACAGATCACTATCCACACCTCCCCTCCCAGGAGCCTGTGCAGCCTGCCACTGCCAGGGTCCCGTGATACAGGGACAACTTCCCCAGGAGAACACACGGCGCGCCTCAGGCTGGTGCAACGTCACGCTGGCCTCTGCCACTGGAGGCTTGCCCTGCATCTGTACTCCTCCATCCCCCCCGGCCTGAGTGAGCCAGAGCCCCCTAATCAGCCACTCCTTTAACCCCATCCTGTCTGGGCGGGGAACAGACACCTTCAGGCAACCTACATGCAGAGACGGGGCCAAATCCAAAGCTGAACCCTGGGAGCTGTGTGAACAAAGAAGAGAAAGGGAAATCTCTCCCAGCAGCCTCAGGAGCAGTGGATTAAACCTCCACAATCAACTTGATGTACCCTGCATCTGTGGAATACCTGAATAGACAAGAAATCATCCAAAAATTGAGGCAGTATACTTTGGGAGCAACTGTAGACTTGGGATTTGCTTTCTGCATCTAATTTGTTTCTGGCTTTATGTTTATCTTAGTTTAGTATTTAGAACTTATCATCATTGGTAGGTTTGTTTACTGATCTTGTTGCTCTCTTCCTTATATATATATATATATATATATATATATATATATATATAATTTTTTTTCCTTTTTCTTTTTGTGAGTGTGTATCTGTATGCTTCTTAGGGTAATTTTGTCTGTATAGCTTTGCTTTTGCCATTTGTCCTAGGGTTCTTTCTGACTGTCCGTTTTTTGTTTTTTTTTAGTATACTTTTTAGCAACTGTTATCATTGGTGGATTTGTTTTTTGGTTTGGTAGCTCTCTTCTTTCTTTCTGTTTTTTTTATTGCTTTTTAATTTTTAATAATTTATTTTTATTTTAATAACTTTATTTTATTTATTTATTTTTTCTTTCTTTCCTTCTTTCTTTCTTTCTTTTTTCTCCCTTTTCTTCTCAGCCGTGTGGCTGACAGGATCTTGGTGCTCCAGCCTGGTGTCAGGCCTGAGCCTCTCAGGTGGGACAGCCGAGTTCAGGACATTGGACCACTGGAGACCTCCCAGCCCCATGTAATATCAAATGGTGAAACCTCTCCCAGAGATCTCCATCTCAACGCTAAGACCCAGCTCCACTCAACGACCAGCAAGCTCCAGTGCTGGACACCCCATGTCAAACAACTAGCAAGATAGGAACACAAGCCCACCCATTAGAGAGATGCTGCCTAAAATCATACTAACTTCATAGATACCCCAAAACACACCACTGGACATGGTCCTGCCAACCAGAAAGACAAGATCCAGCCCCACCCACCAGGCACCTGTCCCCTCCAACAGGAAGCCTACACAACCCACTGAACCAACCTTACCCACTGGGGGCAGACACCAAAAAACAACAGGAAATACGAACCTGCAGCCTGCGAAAAGGAGATCCCAAACACAGTAAGTTAAGCAAAATGAGAAGACAGCAAATAGACAGCAGATGAAGGAGCAAGGTAAAAACCCAACAGACCAAACAAATGCAGAGAAAATAGGCAGTCTACCTGAAAAAGAATTCAGAGTAATGATAGTAAAGATGATGCAAAATCTTGGAAACAGAATGGAGAAAATACAAGAAACGTTTAAGAAGAACCTAGAAGAACTAAAGAGCAAACAAACAATGATGAACAACACAAAAGAAGAAATTAAAAATTCTCTAGAAGGAATCAATAGCAGAATAACTGAGGCAGAAGAACGGATAAGTGACCTGGAAGATAAAAGAGTGGAAATAACTACCGCAGAGCAGAATATAGAAAAAAGAAAGAAAAGAATTGAGGAGAGCCTCAGAGACCTCTGGGACAACATTAAACGCACCAACATTCGAATTCTAGGGGTCCCAGAAGAAGAGAAAAAAAAAAGGAACTGCAAAACTATCTGAAGAGATTATAGTTGAAAACTTCCCTAATATGAGGAAGGAAAGAGTCAATCAAGACCAGGAAGTGCAGAGAGTTCCATACAGGAAAAATCCAAGGAGAAACATGCCAAGACACATATTAACCAAACCAACAAATATTAAATTCAAAGAAAAAATATTAAAAGCAGCAAGGGAAAAGCAACAATTAACATACAAGGGAATCCCCATAAAATTAACAGCTGATCTTTCAGCAGAAACTCTGCAAGCCAGAAGGGAGTGGCAGGACATATTTAAAGTGAGGCAAGGGAAACACCTACAGCCAAGATTACTCTACCCAGCAAGGATCTCATTCAGATCTGACAGAGAAATCAAAAACTTTACAGACAAGCAAAAGTTAAGAGAATTCAGCACCACCAAACCAGCTCTACAACAAATGCTAAAGGAACATCTCTAGGCAGGGAACACAAGAGAAGTAAAAGGCCTACAATAACAAACCCAAAACATTAAGAAAATGGTAATAGGAACATACATATCAATAATGACCTTAAATGTAAATGGATTAAATGACCCAACCAAAAGACATAGACTGGCTGAATGGATACAAAAACAAGACTGTATATACGCTGTCTACAAGAGACCCACTTCAAGCCTAGGGACACATACAGACTGAAAGGGAGGGGATGGAGAAAGATATTCAATGCAAATGGAAATCAAATGAAAGCTGGAGTAGCAATTCTCATTTCAGACAAAACAGACTTTATAAGACTATTACAAGAGACAAAGAAGGACACTACATAATGATCAAGGGATCAATCCAAGAAGAAGATATAACAATTGTAAATATTTATGCACCCAACATAGGAGCACCTCAATACATAAGGCAAATGTTAACAGCCATAAAAGGGAAAATCGACAGTAACACAATAACACTAGGGGACTTTAATACCCCACTTTCACCAATGGACAGATCAACCAAAATGGAAATAAATGAGGAAACACAAGCTTTAAATGATACATTAAACAAGATGGACTTAATTGATATTTATAGGACGTTCCATCCAAAAACAGCAGTTTACACTTTCTTCTCAATTGCTCATGGAACACTCTCCAGGAGAGATCATATCGTGGGTCACAAATCAAGCCTTGGTTAATTTAAGAAAATTGTAATCGTATCAAATATCTTTTCCGACCACAATGCTATGAGACTAGATATCAATCACAGGAAAAAATCTGTAAAAAATATAAACACATGGAATATAAACAATACACTACTAAATAACCAAGAGATCACTCAAGAAATCAAAGAGGAAATCAAAAAATACCTAGAAACATATGACAATGAAAACATGATGACCCAAAACCTATGGGATGCAGCAAAAGCAGTTCTAAGAGGGAAGTTTATAGCAATACAATTCTACCTCACGACACAAGAAAAATCTCAAGTAAACAACCTAACCTTACACCTAAAGCAATTAGAGAAAGAAGAACAAAAAACCCCCAAAGTCAGTAGAAGGAAAGGAATCATAAAGATCAGGTCAGAAATAAGTGAAAAAGAAATGTAGGAAACGATAGCAAAGATCAATAAAACTAAAAGCTGGTTCTTTGAGAAGATAAAAAAAATTGACAAAACATTAGCCAGACTCATCAAGAAAAAAAGGGAGAAGACTCAAATCAATAGAATTAGAAACGAAAAAGGAGAAGTAACAACTTCTGCAAAAATACAAAGGATCATGAGAGATTACTACAAGCAACTACATGCCAATAAAATGGGCAACCTGGAAGAAATGGACAAATTCTTGGAAAAGCACAACCTTACGAGACTGAACCAGGAAGAAACCGAAAATATAAACAGACCAATCACAAACACTGAAATTGAAACTGTGATTAAAAATCTTCCAACAAACAAAAGTCCAGGACCAGATGGCTTCAGAGGCGAATTCTACCAAACACTTAGAGAAGAGCTAACACCTATTCTTCTTCTCAAACTCTTCCAAAAAATAGCAAAGGGAGGAACACTCCCAAACTCATTCTACAAGGCCACCATCACCCTGACACCAAAAAAAGACAAAGATACCACAAAAAAAGAAAACTACAGGCCAATATCACTGATGAACATACAAGCAAAAATCCTCAACAAAATACTAGCAAACAGAATCCAATAGCATATTAAAAGGATCATACACCATGATAAAGTAGGGTTCAACCCAGGAATGCAAGGATTCTTCAAAGTACACAAATCAATCAATGTGATAAACCATACTAACAAACTGAAGGATAAAAACCATATGATCATCTCAATAGATGCAGAAAATGTTTTGACAAAATTTAACACCCATCTATGATAAAAGCTCTCCACAAAGTAGGCACAGAGGGAACTTACCTCAACATAATAAAGGCCATATGTGACAAACACACAGCCAACATCATTCTCAATGGTGAAAACTGAAACTATTTCCACTAAGATCAGGAACAAGAAAAGTTGCCCACTCTCACCACTATTATTCAACATAGTTTTGGAAGTTTTAGCCACAGCAATCAGAGAAGAAAAAGAAATAAAAGGAATGCAAATAGGAAAAGAAGAAGTAAACTTGTCACTGTTTGAAAATGACATGATACTATACATAGAGAACCCTAAAGATGCTACCAGAAAACGACTAGAACTAATCAATGAATTTGGTAAAGTAGCAGGATACAAAGGTAATGCAAAGAAATCTCTTGCATTCCTATACACTAATGATGAAAAATCTGAAAGAGGAATTAAGGAAACACTCCCATTTTACCATTGCAACAAAAAGAATAAAATACCTAGGAATAAACCTACCTAAGGAGAAAAATGACCTGTATGCAGAAAACTTTAAGACACTGATGAAAGAAATTAAAGATGATACAAACAGATGGAGAGATATACCATGTTCTTGGATTGGAAGAATCAACATTGTGAAAATGACTATACTACCCAAAGCAATCTACAGATTCACTGCAATCCCCATCGAACCACCAATGGCATTTCTCACAGAACTAGAACAAAAAATTTCACAATTTGTATGGAAACACAAAAGACCCCCAATAGCCACAGCAATCTTGAGAAAGAAAAACAGAGCTGGAGGAATTAAGCTCCCTGACTTCAGACTATACCACAAAGCTACAGTAATCAAGACAGTATGGTACTGGCACAAAAACAGAAATATAGATCAATGGAATAGGATAGAAAGCCCAGAGATAAACCCAGGCACATATGGTCACCTTATTTTTCATAAAGGAGGCAAGAATATACAACAGAGAAAAGACAGCCTCTTCAATAAGTGGTTTGGGAAAACTGGACAGCTACATGTAAAAGAATGAAATTGGAACACTCCCTAACACCATACACAAAAATAAACTCAAAATGGATTAAAGACCTAAATGTAAGGCCAGACACTATAAAACTCTTAAGAGGAAAACATAGCAAAACACTCCATGACATAAATCACAGCAAGATCCTTTTTGACCCACCTCCTAGAGAAATGGAAATAAAAACAAAAATAAACAAATGGGACCTAATGAAACTTAAAAGCTTTTGAACAGCAAACAAAACCATGAACAAGACGAAAATACAACTCTCAAAATGGGAGAAAATATTTGCAAATGAAGCAACTGACAAAGGATTAATCTCCAAAATATACAAGCAGCTCTTGCAGCTCAATATCAAAAAAACAAACAACCCAATCCAAAAATGGGCAGAAGACCTAAACAGACATTTCTCCAAAGAAGATATACAGATTGCCAACAAACACATGAAAGAATGCTCAACATCACTAATCATTAGAGAAATGCAAGTCAAAACTACAATGAGGTACCACCTCACACGGTCAGAATGGCCATCATCAAAAAATCTAGAAACAATAAATGCTGGAGAGGGCGTGGAGAAAAGGGAACACTCTTGCACTGTTGGTGGGAATGTGAATTGGTACAGCCACTATAGAGAACAGTATGGAGGTTCCTTAAAAAACTAACAATAGAACTACCATATGACCCAGCAATCCCACTACTGGGCATATACCCTGAGAAAACCATAATTCAAAAAGAGTCATGTACCACAATGTTCATTGCAGCACTATTTACAATAGCCAGGATGTGGAAGCAACCTAAGTGTCCATCGACAGATGAATGGATAAAGAAGATGTGGCACATATATACAATGGAATATTACTCATTATTAAAAAGAAATGAAATTGAGTTATTTGTAATGAGGTGGATGGGCCTAGAGACTGTCATAGAGAATGAAGTAAGTCAGAAAGAGAAAAACAAATACCGTATGCTAACACATATATATGGAATCTAAAAAAAAAAAAAAAAAAAGTCATGAAGAACCTAGGGGCAAGACCGGAATAAAGATGCAGACCTATTAGAGAATGGACTTCAGGACATGGGGAGGGGGAAGGGTACGCTGGGACAAAGTGAGAGAGTGGTAGTGTATATACACTACCAAATGTAAAATAGCTAGCAGTGGAAAGCAGTTGCATAGCACAGGGAGCTCAGCTCAGTGCTTTGTGACCAGCTAGAAGGGTGGGATAGGGAGGGTGGGAGGGAGATGCAAGAGGGAGGAGATATGGGGATACATGTATATATATAGCTGATTCACTCTGTTATACAGGAGAAACTAACACACCATTGTAAAGCAATTATACTCCAATAAAGATATTAAAAAAAGAAAAAAATTAAAGGGCAGAGAACTCTGAAAGGGTTTTCTTCAATATTCAAGATATTATTACACAAAATATTCCTAGGATTGGTTGGGTTAACTTTTATCACATGTAAGTTAATTTAAAAACATTTCTTAAGATAAAAATAACATCTATACTCTTACCCTTAAAGACCAAATGTTCATGAGGCCACCTAAACCACCAGACACCAGGGCCAACCCATCAGAACTAAAGGCAACGGTCCGGACAGGGGTGATGTGTCCTCGCAATTGATAAACACACTTGGCTCCGACTGATTTCCTATATCCATCCTGCAATTCATTTTTATTTTTAACAAATATTGAAAAATAAAACAATTTATAGATTCAAGATTTACAATTCATTCTTGGAAATTTTATATTTCAGTATAAAACTGGGGAGGAGGGAAGGACAACTCTCTCATAAGGACTAGCCTGACAGAAAATAATAAGATATCAACCTGGTTCTCCTTTGCTGATGCTGTTTCATCTTTTTTGATACACTTCTAAGCTAGTTCTCTACTCTTCAAACTGGAAGAAATGACTACATGTAAGTTCCAATTATCCCTCAGAGATAGGAAAATTCTAACTTCTACTTTTTAATGAGTGTCTTAATTTTTAAATTTCACTTCATGTAATTTTCACTTTTAGCCTCTATCATTTGTGAATTGCACATGCTGGTGCTATACAAACAA
The DNA here is from genome assembly GCF_964341445.2 of Mesoplodon mirus. Taxonomy (NCBI): domain Eukaryota; kingdom Metazoa; phylum Chordata; class Mammalia; order Artiodactyla; family Ziphiidae; genus Mesoplodon; species Mesoplodon mirus. Next base: position 54,024,247 of record NC_138979.1, read on the forward strand.
GTTCCTCTTTCTGCTGGCTTATGGGTCTGTCTGTCCCATGGTATCTAATCTCATGTTTGCTCTGCAGGTTTTAGGAATGAGATAGGTAGGCCTGTCCAAAGGGCTACTCTTTAGCACAGAGAGCAAATCAGATTTACCTCTAGTGCTCCTACCTCTGCTTCTGTGATATTTTCCTCCCATTAGTGAGCTATCTACTCCTCCCTCCTCACCCTTTTCTCCCTGCCTTTAAGCTCCCTCTTCCTTTTAGTTATGAGAGAGCATAATACCAGATATACTCATTTACCCAAAAATGACATAATGTATTTGTATCATGAACAAAAGAGAAAGCAACAGAGGTTGCAAACTGGCAACTCAGGGATACAATTCAACTGGCCAACCAGGGTTTTAAAGAATTTCAAGTCAGATGCCAATGTTTAATATTGGGAGATTTTACTTAAAACACTGAATTTTTGATGTCCACCAAAAAAAAAATTTGACAATCTGGTAGCAATAGGCTCTAATTTCTGGAGGGTGGCAATCTCCTCTGTGGCAGCTATGCCCTTTCTATGAAGCATGTGCGCTCCTGTGTGTGTGTTTGTGTGTGTGTGTGTTTGTGTGTGTTTTACCTTCTCCACAGCTTTGTGAATGAATTTATGTTCCTTATCTAGACGGCTCTGTGAGCATCTACCACAATTTTTTTTTTGGCCATGCCAATCATCTTGTGGGATCTTAGTTCCTCGACTATGGATTGAACCCAGGGCCACAGCAGTGAAAGCACTGAGTCCTAACCACTAGACTGAAAGGGAATTCCCTGTCTACTGTAAATTTTTAACCTCTGTTTAAGGTAAAGGAATGGTTCTTCATAGGTGGAATTCTGGTATCAGTAAGAGATACTCTGAATAGGAGTGCTCCCGTGGTGTTCCTGCTTCACTGTACCAAATACTTTAACTTAGGACTCACCTATTGGTAGTGTTGATTATATACCATAAACAATCACCACTCCATATTTATTGAACATCTCACCTTAACAGGCAATTATGGTATCTCTGACTTATAAAAAAATTAGGCTAATTCAGAGAGCACACAAAGTATGACAATTATTCACATTTCCCTAATGGCTCTTGACATTTGAGATACCGAGTAGGAGTATTACTTGATAACATATACTATCTGTGGTTTCAAATAAAGTCTTCAAAAACACCAGAATATTTACCTGGCAATTTGATTCCTGGTCCCACCATCCTTCTGAACTAGTCACACTGGTCTGTGTGGTATCTTGTGGGATACGCCAAACACATACTAAGCCACTCTGACAGCCACTTAAAAAATTTGATCACATAAAACCAAAACATGTCAATATGCAGAAGTAAAAATATTTTCAAAGAGCAATTAAGACCTGATAGAACTACTACAGTATATTTTAAAAATTTATTTGTAATAGGTATGCTATAATCTTTCACAAGAAATACAAGTAGGATCTATATTCTAACAATATCACACACGGTTAAGGAGATGGCATATCTTTGGATTACATATCCCAAGCTTCACAATGGAAAACTTCTTTATTTCTTTAAGGTGATCTTATGGTATTACACATTATAAGAATAGTAACTGGCAGTAAACTGTTTAAGATTATTGAGAAGCCACACTTAATGCAAGTAACAGTCTATACTAATATAAAAATTAAGACACATACACACACAAATTTACAACATACCTGGCCATCAGTAAATGCAACTTGGATCCTTTCCCTGGAAGGCTGCACCAAGCAATGCCATTTACAATAGATGGATGGCAGAGTGAATGTAGACAGCGCCAGCATCCTGCAATAGGCCCCCAGAGTTTCACATTTTCTTCTTTGGCACATGTCATAAGAATATGACCTGTCGGGTCCCACTTCATACTAATAAGAGTATCCTTAAAATGGTAGAGGTAGAAAAAAAATCATAGTAATGCTTCCTTCACAAATACTTTAAACTTAATAATTTATGACCTATACTTCTATCACTCAATTATTCTGAAATCAACATTTTATGCAAATTAGATACTGGAATATTATTTCCAATCACTAGACCAACTCACCCTTTAATATAGTCTGCACTATATATATTTGTTGCAGTCAAAGCTCAATAAATGTTAGCTGGATGAATGAATTATGAAATTCTGATTCAGAAGGGATATGTTATCTTTCATCACCATTTTAAAAGTTATTTTTATGGACTACTGATCATTAAAATATGAAAAAGAAGAGACTTCTTTAAAAAAGCATCTCTTACACCAAAAATAGTTAATACTATGAGAATCTGGGACATGTCTTGTGTTTATATGGTTGTCATCATTGGGTTCTTCTGACTTCGTTTTTTTTACCCTCCTTCACACCTTCCAGCTCCTGGCTTCATGCATTTATGTTACTTGCCTAGATGGCCCCATAAGCATCTGAACTGGCAACCTCTGTTTAAGGTAAAGGAATCATTCTTCATAGATGGAATTTCTAGCATTAGTGGGAGGTACTCTGACAGGGGGTGTTCCAAGGGTATTCCTCTTTCACTGTTTTGGTTTTACCTCTTTCTTAGCTCAATGGCTTTCTTACATAGACTTTTCCGTTTACATACATGGTCCAAAGACTTCGTATAACAACAGAATATTAAATCATAAGTGACTGATATAAAAAAGTTCTTTGAGAAAACTAGTATCAAGCAATACTACAGTATAAAACAAGAAAAAGCAACCATCAGGTAAAGATGCTTTACCTTATGTGCATCAATTAGAACAATGCCTCCTTTCTCAAGCGGTTCCTTTGTTCCCAATAACAGTTTTCCATCAAAATATCCCACTGCAAATGGTCTGTCTTCACTGAACCAAGCAATGCAAGTTACAGACACTAACATGATAGAACAAAATAAAAATTTTAAAAAGAAAATAAGAGAGACTTATTTGTCATTGTCTCCCTTAAAAGACAGAGACTTTGCAACAAATATATACCTCTACAACCACTGCAAGTAAGTTTACAAACATCTCTTTAACACATTTAGACAAAATGTAAGCTTACAGCTGGGATTTCATGTAACCCACTTTAAAAGTGTTATTTGTAAGTGATGAGGAGTACCTCATTTTTAATCTTTCATTTTGAAGTGGTTATTGAAAAACAGAGACAACTGAATTCCTTTGCTGATTTTAAGTCATTGTATAAGGTTCTTTCCTTTCGGACCAGAATCTACCATGAAACTGAGAAGTGAAATAATCCAACTCTTAGAAAAAAAAATTTCCTGTCCCTTCTTTTGCTTAATATTGCCTATTCAGTGTGTTTCCATATTCTATTAAACATGTTATATTCTAACGATCTATATTCATACTTGTTTCTTTAAGTATATGTAACACTGGAAGGCTACAAAAGAAGTAAAAAACAGTATCTGTGGGAGTAGAATGGGGACATGGGAGCTGAGCAGATGTGAGAAAGGCTTTTTACTGTATGCCTTTTTATTTATTTATTTATTTTTGCTGCACCATGCGGCATGTGGGATCTTAGTTCCCTGACCAGGGATCAAACCCGTGCCCCCTGCAGTGGAAGCGTGGAGTCCTAACCACTGAACCGCCAGGGAATTCCCTACTGTATACCTTTTTAAACTTAAAATTTTTTGAACCCTATGATGGTATTACCTATTTAAAAAAAAACTGGGTAAGAAAATGGCAGCCACCAGGAGGGCTCAGGCCAGTGCATACTCCCCAGAACTGCTGCTGCCTGTGTCTTTGTCCCCACAATGAGCCAGAGCCACCCCCCCACCCGCCTCTGCAGGAGACCCTACGATACTATCAGACCGGGGCTATGGACCTTGAAGAAAGCAAATGAATATTGACTTGTAGTGGTGGAGATGACATGTTTCTGGAGGATCCCCAGTATTCGCAGAAGACAGAAACTGAGAGTAATGACATTAGCATTACTCTGTGAATAAAAAGAAGCCACGGGCTGTCAGGGGAGGACAGGGATTGCTAACTGGGCAGTGCACCCTTCACGCTGAGAGAGAAGAGAAGAGAGGGCGAGCTTTCCTCTCAGACATCTGAGAAGCAAGCGTGCTGTCCTCTAGGCCTCGAAACTGCATGGCTGTGGCTGGGATCTTCGAGATATCCTACTCCCCCAAAACATCTAACAAAAACTATCTAGTAAGATGCCTAGCCATCCAAAAGGAAGATAGCGAGAAAATAAGTAAAAGTAGGCTTCCTACTATGACTTCTTAAATCAGAAACTTCCCTCCCCATCTCCTCCTTCCCCCATTTCCTTAATTTTACTCATTTGTTAACAATTTCATCTCCATCAATGATTATTATCTTTTTTCCTCTTGGACATTCTTAACATTCTAGAGAGATCTAGTGCCCACTAGAAGTGTTCAGACACTTGCACAAAGGATAAATGACTAATTTAGATCTTATTTTGGCAGTGATGTGTGGTAGGGGTTGACAAAAAAATATCTTTCAACTTAGTAACTAACTAAAATTAAATACCAACTGAACAATTTAGAAAACAAAACCAAAAGTAATATTTACTCAGCATGTGCCAAAAAAGTAAATCTATTTGACTGGGGGGAACACTTTCTCAACCAGACAGAATTCCAGTCACTTACCATCCTTTCGATAGCAATGCTCCAATTCTCGACGGTGCATGGTGGATACATCAACAACTTCAATCAGTCTTAGAGATCCATCCATCCGTCCCACCAACAATAATTCTGGAGATTCTCCTGACCAGGCTGAGGATGGACCCTCTTCTGGCCAAGCCAGGGCAGATACCCAGTGAGGCTGAATATCTACTAACCCTTTTCCTCCTAAAGAGGGAGAAAATGTTAACTAGTTGCCACTTAATTCTTAAAAACAATAACAATAACAAAAATACGTACTATTTAATTTAATACACTCAAAGCAGTCCCCAATTTCATAATAGCCTACTAATGAATAAGACTGCAAGGCAAGATCCTTCATTTATATACTACATATGATTATCAAATTCATAGCTTTTCTGTAACTATTAATAGGACAAAAATGATAGCTTTATAGGAGAAAGAATAAAGGAAAATAATCAACATACAAATGTCAAACACTTAAGTCCTTTCCTAATAATTACTGAAAACCAAATTAACATACAAAATTTACCTATAGTTAAGGCTAGCTGTTCCTTCAAATATATGAAGCAGAACAGCTATTACCCAAACATGCAAAAGCAAACAAAAATGCTGGTAAGCCCAAGATTACAATAATAATTTTTACTTTCCAGAGAGGTTACTAAAAATCAACAAGAGGGCCTCCCTGGTGGCGCAGTGGTTGAGAGTCCGTCTGCCGATGCAGGGGATATGGGTTCGTGCCCCGGTCCGGGAGGATCCCATATGCTGCGGAGCGGCCGGGCCCGTGGGCCGTGGCCGCTGAGCCTGCGCGGCCGGAGCCTGTGCTCCGCAGCGGGAGAGGCCGCAACGGTGAGAGGCCCGCGTACCGCAAAAAAAAAAAAAAAAAAATCAACAAGAGTTTGTCCCTGTGAAACAGATAAAATTAATAGAAATATTTCAGGTGATTCAAAAGAATACATAGCTAAAAATGCAGTGACTGCTACTTCTCCTCAAATCCTATCCTGAATGCTGAGTGGTACATAGAAAGAATTTTTAGTTTACAACTACCCGGTTAATTGAAACTCCTAGAAGAAAAAGTCAGGAAATGAACACTTTCTCTTTAATTTAAACCATACTATGCATAGATTTTCACAGTTTATGAACAGATTGTGAGATTCAAGGTGAAGGGAAGCCAATGTTTGGACTTAGAAGGCTAAGAGAAAGGCTTTTTTAAAAAAAAGTAGCTTCAGCAGTTTACTAGTATTTATGTGACTCTTACCATTAACTTGCCAGATATTCACCATCTTTTCCAAAGCCCCAGCTAGATATTTGCCACTGATACTCCAGGAAACAGGTGAGAAACTTGGATCACTAGGTGATCCCAGGCTTTCCTCAGCATCACCTTCCCTAGAATATAACAGATATGTATGGAATTCTAATCCCCATCATCACAAAGTAAACTAAATCCTAAACCTTAAAATAAGGGTTTTATATAGACTATAGTACATAAAGGCAAATCAAAAGCTTTTACATTTCAAAAGCCTGGCTAGCAGTATTTGACAATCACATAATTGCTAGTGTTTGTCATAATGTGAAAAATGTAGAATTACAAAAAAATAATACTTAGACAATTCATCATTTAATGTAGTACATAATTTGTCAACAAAAGTATTCTGATTCCATATGGGTTATACATATGGTTATTACTCAGAGCACACTGACTCTTGTTTGCCTAATAGCTAGGGAAGTTTTATGGCTAGCTATAAAAATATAGAAGATGCTACACTGCTACAGAAGAAATATCATTACCCTAATTCCTAAATAATCCTTGAAGAATGATGGAAAATTAGCCTACTGTTTTATAGAATTGAACATTTATAATGCTGGCATAGTAGACCTTGATTTAATTTTGAGTAAGTTGACAGATATTGACAGTATTTTTATTTTCTAAATTACTATCTTGTAAATTAAAAAAAAAAAACACTGGAGACTGTTCTAAGAGAAAAAACTGTAAAAAATTTTAGTGACAATTTGAGTACACTAACACAACCAAGATGAAGCATGTTTAGGATTGTCTTATTTTTAAATGTTACCCAAGAGAGCTAATGTCAGTACTCACAATCTGTTGAACACACAGGTCTGTTGCAGTGAATACTGCTTCTTGGTGACATTCCACACCCGGATGGTGCCATCATTGCCACTTGTAGCCAAGAGTCCTTTTTTATTACACCAAACACAAGTCATTACCTAGAAAAGATAAAAAGTCCAGCAATATTTGAGCAAGTTTTAATTCAAATGATTCTATAATCTGAAAGAGTTCTATCAAATTAAAAAAAAAATCTACCATGAAATTGTAAAAGAAAAGTATACATGTTATAAAACAACATGCATGGTCTCATTCTTTTCTAACTGGCTTGTAAATATACACCTACTTGAAGTATAGCTTTAAAGTACTATGCCCAAACTCATTTGAGTTATCTTAGACCTGTTCACAATCTTTACTACACATGCTTATTTAATTAAAAAACATTTATTTAATTCAATAAAATAGAAATATTCAGCATGTTCTATAAAACTAATTACACAGACTAAGAAATGATTAAATTGGTAAAATAGAGGTCAGTCTTCATTTCCTAAACTGCCCTTGTCACTGCTCAGGAGCTCAGTGGGTTAGATTAAAACAGGGAGACCAATTGCTTCTTTTCTTGCATGTATAAACCCTCATCTTTTGTGAGGCCATTCCTTTGGTTTTCTTCTCATCCCCCATCTGATTTTCCCATTTGTATAATATTATATCATATAGTATACAACATACACATGTAGAGAAGGAGAGTTGGTAACTACCAGACAAATAACTGATAATTTAGCTTGTGTGTGTGTTTGTGTGTGTGTGGGTATGTAAGAGAGAGAAAGAAAGAGAGAGACACACATACACACACCCATGATCTGAACTTTAAGCTCTTGGAGAAGAGGAGAAACTATTTTATCTTACATAAGGTGACTGACACACTTGGGGGTCAAAATACATACTCTGTTTTGATGAGCCTCCAACTTGATAAAGGAGCATTTTCTGAGATCTCCTCCCATATCAGCGAGTGTTTGTGGAGTAGTCTGGTTGTCGCGGTCATGTGCAGCAAGAGTGCGCACAAGCTGTTGAGCAGCCCATTGCCTATGCTGTGAGGATAGCCTGGAGGAGAGGCAGCAGGCTGCCAGGGCATTAGCCAGCTCCAGAGGGCCTACAGCAGAAGGATCATAGGAAGGATGGGCATACAATTGGGCAGTTAAACCTGCTTAAACAAAACAATGAAATGATGCCCAGGTGAGAGCTGGTGGTGGTGAACAAACAAAAATGGGTTAAACTATCTTTTAAGAATTAGCACTTTTTCAAGCAATCATTTCACTAAAATATGCATACAAGGTATAAAGCATTTATCTCACATCAAATTCTATATTAAATCTGATTCACTGCAAATGTACATTTATATACACTAATCAATAGTCTTTGCTCTAAGGATACACCGACTGAGAATGCAACAGAAATCATTTTAAGGCCAGGGCAGAGGGAGCATGCCCTGAAGAATTAGAGTTTGGCTTCTGCTGCTCAAAATGATCTTAGGGACTTCCCTGGTGGTGCAGTGGTTTAGAATCCACCTGCCAATGCAGGGGACATGGGTTCAAGCCCTGGTCTGGGAAGATCCCACGTGCCATGGAGCAACTAAGTCCGTGCACCACAACTACTGAGCTTGCGCTCTAGAGCCCGTGAGCCACAACTACTGAGCTCGCGAGGCACAACTACTGAAGGCCGTGCACCTAGAGCCCGTGCTCCGCAACAAGGGAAGCCACCACAATGAGAAGCCTGTGCACCGCAACGAAGAGTAGCCCCCGCGTGCAGCAACTAGAGAAAGTCTGCAGAGCAACGAAGACCCGGTCCAGCCAAAAATAAATAAATTAAAAATAAATAAATTAAAAAAAAAGTGATCTTAATAGCCAGTCAAGGAAATGCACTGATAGATCCAAAAGCCCATCTCTCTTGGCCAAATGGTCCTGATGAAGAGAAGGGTAAATACTATGTTTAAGTAGTCCCTTCAAATTGTATCATCTTAAGACAAAGAAAAAAATAGCACTACTTTATATAAATTATATTCAGGAAGCCTACCAGGATTGTTATCTATGGTGACCCAAACCATAATCTAATAAAATAATCTAATCAAACCATGGCTAATTTGGTACATTTTCTAATATTTGTTTCCAGGCACAGTGAAAAAGTATCCATGCACTTTTCTTATGATCTAACTTAATAAGTATACATGATGTTATGTAATTCATCACATACAACAATGCAAAAACATATTTTTAAAAACATATCAAATTGATTAGAAGACTGAATATTTAAATCGTATGAAACTTACCTTTCTTTTCAACTTCTGACTTATCATAATTGGGTCTCAGTTTGGCCCCTTTGTCTGCTAGTAATGCCACAAGGGCCTGAGTTACAACAAAATTTGGGGAGGTTACAAGCTTATTCTCTTCAGCAATTCCTCGCAGAAAGCTAGGTAGAAACTTTCGCTGAATTGGATCATCGACCGTGGTTAGATTTACCCCTGTTGCAGCAGAAATCAAGTTCTGAAGAGGCAATCAGAACAAACAGGTGTAACTTTTACATATAATTTTGGAACAAAAAGAAGATTTTATCTCAAAAGATTTTTTAGGAATTGGCTGGAAGTAAGCAATGCAATAAGAAAAGCACTGGAAACTACCCCACCTGTGTACACAACTGCACCAGGAGCTTTGCAGCACTAGGAGTGTTTGACGCTAGACATCCCACTGCTGTGCTCAGATAGGCCAGGCAAGAAATGGGCTTGTTGGCCTTGCTGTGCCCACCTCGAGAGCGTTCTGAAGTGCCTGCCATGGCGGAAGGGCTGGTGGAGAGGCCAGCTCTCCCTGCTGCAGCCAAGCACATTAATCGAACCAACGTTCGGATATCTGTAAGCCCCAGAGATTCAAGACCAGCAGCCAGGCTACAGCTGGAACCACTGCCAGGAAAGGAAAACACTTTAGATGCATAAGGAAAATAAATTTAAGGGACCACATATCATCCATAGCACCAACAACCAAAATAAAAGGCAAGCTGCACTATCATCAGTCATACATGTCCTTAGAGATGTCCAAAAATATTATGTAAGCTGGAAACTGCTTTGAAACTTTTTTATTTTAATAAATATTGACATACTTAAGCATACCTGAATTACCAAAGTATAACTTACAGAAATGTTTACAAACCATGAATTTTCACAAACTGAACAAACCTATGTAACCACCTTCCAGATCAAGAAACAGAACATTACCAATACCCCAGAAGACTGCTTGGGCCCTTCTCAGTCTCTAGGCCCTCAAAAGTAACCACTATTCCAACTTTTTAAGGCCATAAACCAGTTTTGCCTGTTACTGAACTTCATATAAATAGAATAATAAAGTATGTATTCTCTTCTGTCTGGCTGCTTTTACTCAGCATTATGCTTGTAAGATTCATCCACATTGTTGCATTACAGCAGCAGTTATTATTTTCATTGACACAGAGGCATACTGTGGAGATGTTCAGGTTCAGTTCCAGACCATCACAATAAAATGAATATTGCAATAAAGAAAGTCATACAAATATTTTTGGTTTCCCAGTGCATGTAAAAGTCATGTTTACACTACACTGTAGTCTGTTAAGTGTGCAACAGCATTAAGCCTAAAAGAGCAATGTACAGGGACTTCCCTGGTGGTGCAGTGGTTAAGAATCCACCTGCCAATGCAGGGGACACGGATTTGAGCCCTGGTCCGGGAAGATCCCACAAGCCGTGGAGCAACTAAGCTCCTGCACCACAACTACAGAGCTTGCGCTCTAGAGCCCGCGAGCCACAACTACTGCGCCCGTGTGCCACAACTACTGAAGCTCGCAAGCCTATAGTCCGTGCTCCGCAACGAGAAGCCACCACAAGGAGAAGCTCGCGCACCGCAACAAAGAGTAGACCCCGCTCGTCGCAACTACTGAAAGCCCGCATGCAGCCAACGAAGACCCAACGCAGCCAAAAATATGGCTTTGGGTGCACATATGTAAGCATTTCTGTTGGATATATACCCAGAAGTGTTTTTCTGGGTCACAGAGTATGCTAATATTCACCTTTAGTTGGTACTATCAAAGAGTCTTCCAAAGTAACTGTCCCAATTTATTTTCTCACCAACAGTGTATGAGAGTTCTAAGTGTTCCACACCGTCATGATCACTTTTTTCCCCCCAGTCTTTTAAATTTTAACCATTCTGATGGGTGTGTAGTAGTATCTCATGGGGTTTTCATTTTCATTTCTCTGAAGACTAATGTGACTGAACATCTCATTGTTCATGTTTATTGGCCATTTTGAGAGCCTCTTTTGTCATTATGTCCATTTTTCTTTTGGGTTGTCTGTCTTTCTCTTACTGGTTTTTAAGAATTCTTTACATATTTTGTTGGTTACATGCATTGCTAAGATCATCTCCCATTCAGTGTTTTTTTTTCCCTTTAACTTTTTTGCCTTTTTACTTCCTAAATGGCTTGCTAAACAGAAGTTCTTTTTTAATGTAGTCCAATTTATGAATTGTTTTCCTTAAAGTGAATGTCTTTTGTGACTTGCTTAAGAAATCTCTGGTTGTTCCAAGATCAAGAATAAAATCTTCCTCTGTTATCTTATAGAAACTTTATTGATTTACATTTCACATTTAGACCTAAGAGCCACTTGGAAATACTTGCTTTATATAGTTTGAGGTTGGGGCCAAGACTCATTTTTTTTCCTTAAGTGAATAAACCATCTGACCTAGCCCAAGTTACGGAAAAGACCATCCTTTCCTCATTGCTCTGTAATGTAAGCACTGTCATAAATCAAATGTTTATCTACACGTGTGAGTCAGTTTCTGAACTTCATTTTCCACAGTCCGAACTGTCTAGTCTTGAGCCAACCCCATATAGTCTCATCTAAATATTTTTTTAAATATCCATTTAAAAAAAATTTGTTTATTTATTTTTGGCTGTGTTGGGTCTTCGTTGTGGCGCTCAGGCTTTCTCTAGTTGTGGCGAGCAGGGGCTACTCTTCGTTGTGGTGCACGGGCTTCTCATTGAGGCGGCTTCTCGTGTTGCGGAGCACGGGCTCTAGGTGCATGGGCTTCAGTAGCTGTGGCTTGCAGGCTCTAGAGCACAGGCTCAGTAGTTGTGGCTCACGGGCTCTAGAGCGCAGGCTCAGTAGTTGTGGCACACGGGCTTAGTTGCTCCGCGGCATGTGGGATCTTCCCGGACCAGGGCTCGAACCCATGTCCCCTGAATTGGCAGGCAGATTCTTAACCACTGTGCCACCAGGGACGTCCTCATCTAAACTTTGAGTTTTTCTTTCAGGGTCCTTCTGTCTTCGTGATTTACTTTTAAATACCCCTACTTAATCATTTCCTAAATGGATGTCTTTTAGGTATTCTTGGCACTCTTCCCTTTTTTAACATTATGCTCCACAGTTTGAGCATAGCAAGAGTCTCCACGATGGAATATACAGGCTGACTTAGCTACACAGTTGGTAAACTCTGCAGAAAAACTCACTCGACCTTTTATTTTGACCCTACACCAAATGGATCAACAGCCTTGGTTTCCCGTTTCAGATAATAAAATAAAATTTTCAGTTTACTCAGTTACTATAACGGCAATATTTTCTACCTAAAAAGAGCTAAGCATTAACTGAATGACTGACTGAATGAATGAATAATAATGATGACTATGTCTAACTTCTTTCATTCAACAGTAGCTATTCAAGTTTCTAAAACTTCTATCCTCCCAAACAATACCAGACTCCTGTCTAATACATACTAGAAGCTAACTTAACATCTTTTGACACAAAATAACACTTACCTGACTGAGAGAAGAGACAGAGCTCTCATGACCATGGTTCTGGCCAGAAGAACCTGAGCAGCAGCAGTCACTCTCCTTAAAGCCACCACCCGGTCATGAGGGTTTGCTAAGGCAGCTGCCTGTTCACCTAATGTTATTCTCCCAGAGGAACTCTTTTCTACAGAGCCATGGCAACCTGAAAAAAATAACATTTTGCTTAGTTTATAAGAAGGTAAGAAAAAAAACAGCCGGACTACTGAAAAAATTTTCCATTCTACCTAGGTTCTAGGCTACCAGGAAATAAAGCAAATCAATGTGCTTTGCTCATCTGGAACTTTGTTATACAGAAAATTGCTTGGGAGAAATGGACATTTCTAAGTCAATAATCTATTATAGGAAAAATATGATTCTTAAATTTTTTGGTTTTATTTATTTTTGCTCATGTATCACTTCTACTGATATTAACAAATATAGGAAAGATATAGTTTTTAAAATATGGTTTGAGTACACATAAAGGGCTGAGTCACCAGTACTGTGCCAATTCTTTATTTAATATTCCATACAGCAAAAAGTTACCATACCCTCGCACCGAAATTAAAAAATACTGCAAAATAGTTTTTATTCATTTCCAGGTTTCTCTTAACACAAAGTTTAAAACAAACAAACAAAAAAACCCCCTACATTTTATAAACTTTCTTTTTATCACTTCTACATTTTATAAAAAAAAATATCAGAAACTTAGTATTATACTATACCTTCAAAACATTAGAATAACTGGCTAAAGATACTTGATGGGATAGGAAATGTTGAACTCTTATTATTATTAACCTTTACCTTATTATTATTATTTACCTTTCTAAGAAGCAAATTAATATAGACTCCATAAAATCCATGCCAATCAGCATTTCAAGTTTACCTATTTGCATCAGAGTCTCTTCCATACTGTTGGTTGCTGTTACCATTGCTACTGATGCTCCCAACGGATCACTGTCAGGGAACTGGACTGGTTCTGGTACAATGCGGCGGTCGTTTAAACCAAGTGGTCCAGCAAGTAATTCAAACTCTTCTTCACCCGTTAGCTTTTCCTCTTCATCAACATCCAACATGTCCCAGTCTTCTGGAATTTAAATAAAGAAGTGTATGGTATGTGAATATAAACATGAAATAACTCTGCTGGCAATGGTTATTGTGAGATATGTCTAAAATGCAGATGGACTGAAAGCCAACCGCCTACAAAATGAACTATGGCACCATCTCCTGGTGACCCAACCAAACTGCACTCCTGAGTTATAGTGAGACTAAGGGAAAGGGAGGCAGAGCAGTCAAATCCATTTAAACCAAAAGCACATGTTACAGTTGGTAATGGAGGTTTCAACGAACAAAAAATATTGTTATGGGGCCAACAAAAAGTTCTTGACCCTGTCCATAATCATTAGGAAATGAGTTACTTCAAATAAATGAATGCTCCAGATAAACTGAGGCTCACTTCAATTTTTTATCTTTTACTTTCCTCAATTAGGATGGAAATTCAAAATGTACTACACACTTTCCCTACTTTGAAAAAATATGTATGCCACCAGAAATTAACATTCTGTGGCAAAGCTAGTATTAGGACCCAGGTCATTTTCCTTTGACTTTTAAAACTAGGGCTGTTGCTACCAAACTATCTTGAACTTTTGGGGGGAAGTTTAAGTTAACATGTACATAAATACAAACAAACATATGAAGGTAAGTTTTAGTAACAGATGTTAAGCAGAAGGTACATACAAAAATACATGTGAAATAAAGAAGCTCTCACAACAACTACCTTCATACACACTGTCCTGCTTGCCAATTAGATCTGGAGCTTGTCCCTTGTACCTGCACCAAACACGAAGAACATTGTGTTTTTATATAAAACAGTTAGTGCCCCAAAGTGCAAATTATGTCATTAGGACATTTTAAAAAGTCATTAATAAAGCAACACAAAATAAAAAAGTGTATTTCATGTTATGGGCTAATGTAATAAAAACTACTGGTATGTAAGTGTTTACAAAATCAATGACTATTTTACCAAAATACTGGGGAGGTTTCTAGGTTACCTACGTAAGTCTTTTAATCAAAACCTATTCCAGAACGCCTTAAAGACTTTAATAGTTGACAATAAGGGCAAAAACCCTACTCAATAGCAAATAGTTGCTATTCAAGGGTATAAAGAAGTAATATTTTCATGGAAGCTCATTTAATCTGAACAGTCTATATTTTTCATCAAGAAAAAAAACCGTAAGATATTAAAACTATGGTGAGAAACACCAAAGAAAAAACTTGAACATAAGCCTCCTGAAGGTTAAAGCAAGGGTCCCACTCACAACTTGACAACAAATTAAAGGTTAACACAGTCAAACTCCAGTGAAGGACCTGAGGCCATACCACTGTTCCCAGACTACAGGCTCCCACCTCTGGCAGGAACTTGAATTCTTCCACCTCCCTCATCCTTGTCCCCAATTCAGCAATCATAGGACTTTATAAAGGAAAGGTTAAAGGTTACTCCTCACATTAAAAAAGCTACAATTCCCATGTCTTAATGAGAGATACTTTATATACTTCGATCAGAGGGTATGGTTATCTATCCAATTTCAAGGTACCTTTCAGAACTTGTTGCCTTGGATTTGGTCTTCAGGGCTAAGTACTTTTCCCTGCAGCTGCCACATAGCAGGTAGTATGGATTTCCACTCCCACATTCACCACCAAACCAGCCATCCACATAGGAGCCGTTACTGCGATAGCCCTGGCGGTTTGCACTGCGCCCACAGCCTGGGTGATTTCTCTTCATGTGCTGATTGAAGCTGACAACACTGCACTCACACAGTTCACATACCACCACTTCTTCCCTGTCTTCAGACTCACAAACATGCTGCACAAAATAATTTCATATCAAATTATTAGTCAAGTTAACATAAAATTAAGAAGAGGTAAACAGATAATTTATTATATTAAATTAACAACTTTGTTTACATATGCTGGAATATTTGCAAGATGTTCGTCAAGGCTATATAACAAAGTTCTTTCAAATCAAAATCCAGATCACACGGTCTAAAGGTGTTCTTTGCCCCTTCCTCACACTAATAAGTGACAATAAAAGTAACTGACTATCCTACTGAGAAAAAAGTTATTAATAAAAATGACAATCTGCCCCATCTCAAATGATTTAAAATCCCTCCAATGAAAACTACTTTCATCTTGGTTTTATATATTAAATATAAATATGCATAACATGTTTACCTATCATAACATGCATATCTATTTTCTGAATTTCTAAGAAGTCATTTGGATTCATTTATCTTATTAACATAATATGGTATATGCTCTTTCCTATAGAACTTATACCTGTGAACTTCTGTTTCCCTGCTACAAAAAGTGTAATGCTAAACAATGTAAACATACAAACCCATCATGTACCCTGCCCTTGGATGGAGGCATTTACAAGATCTAGGTGGCACTGGTTCCTAGAATGAGGCATTACAGTGATTAAATAGAACCTATAAAGAAGAAGAGCATGCATTCAGATAGCAAGGTAAGCACAGTAGCCATGTTAAACACCCAGCAGAGCTGACTGGGACCTGATGCCTATTTTGTAATCTATCTTTGATATCAGAAATCAAATTATCACAGCATGGCTCTATTCATCTAGTCTGGGGAGAGAAGCAATAAAATCGCACAGAGAAAGCAACAAGAGAGACTTTTTCTTACTAGTTTGTAGGCATCAAAGTAACCTCAAGTGTTAAAGCCCCAAACTTTAGGATGAGATGTCAGACTTTTCAGAGTGTTACAACTCTAGGAAATGCTGTTATTAGTAAGCTGTATGAACAGGAGGGCAGGAAAATAAGTCAGAGCAGCCCCCGCTGCAGTCACACACACCCAGGTAGGCCAATCCAGTACCTCTGGGATCCACATTCCCAGAATATCGTTGTCACTGGTCAGGTCTTGTCCAAACATAGCTTCCATCGCTTCATCATCAAGATCAATTTCCAATTCCTCATCTAAATTAAAGTCATACAATGCCCCTGGGTCTTGTTGCAAAGATATTCCTTCTCTCCGACTTTGATTCCTATGGGCCTGCACGGAGCGGTATAACCCCGCTCAGAACAAAACAAGAAAGGCATTTTATTTGCATGTATAAAATAATTCTGAATATTTTGCCAGTTCTTAACTGCCATACAATGCAGGTGAGAGCCTACCTCAGCTGACTTATTGGATTCCAAACCATAAACATAAAACTTTACCTAACATATGTGTTTCCTCTTCCGTGAAATGGGGATAATAGTATTCATACCTTGCAGAGCTGCTGACAGGTTTAAATAAGATAATCTATGTAAAATATTTCATAATGTTTGTTATATAGAAGAACACTCAATAAATATGAGCTGTTATTATCCTTTTAAGTTTTTTTTTTTGTCAGTCGCTTTCATTATATATTAAATACACATCCTATATGTTCTAGGACAGTCTCAATTTTTCTGTTTCCATAAATTACTGAATCATTATTTACGTTTTAATAGTTCAAAGATTAAACTCTGTTTTGACAAATGACATATTCTAGATTTTAGTTTGGAAAATATATTCCCTATAATTTAAATTTCACATGCCCAGAACATAATCTTAAAAATATTTACTAAGGTACTGAAAAAATATATTTTTGCTTATCTGGGCCTTACCTAGTAGTGAAGCCCTAAAATTCACAAAGTACATCAGAAAAGCCAGTGCCTACTTTGGCACAGTGCTCTCTCTAGCTCCTTCTCATCAGTGATGTCTTAAACATGCATCTTCACTTCTTAAATTATAAGTATTTTGAGGGCAGAGAGAGCATTTATGAAATTTCTCATATTTACAAGTGACCAGTATAGCCTTCTGCTCCCAGAGGGAACTTAAAAATCAATCTATGAATGTATGCTGTGACTTAAATTATGTAAAATTATATAAATGCATAGAAAGTAATATGCAAATAGTTGCTCTTTTAATGTGGAGGTACTGAATACTTAGTATCATTAGTTTACATCTTCTTTAATGTTGCTTTTACATTTACTTTAAAATATAAACAAACTGTATAATACTTTCACCAAGAGAAGGATGTGAAACATATACTTACCTGCTCTTGCCAGCAATGTTCGAGCAGCTAAATCAAACTTGTGCCTTCTTGTAACTGCTGAGCGACCCCTAGCGGGTGGTCCACTTCCAGAAGCTGCATTCTCTACATGATCCAGATTATCAGGGCTAAAAGAGCAAGTTTGAAAGCAACACACATTTTTAAAAATCATCATGAACAGAAAGCACAGGTGCAAGCTTGCTTGTAGTACTCTTTCCTCCAAATATTATCGAGAACAAAATATGTTTTGAAACATATCTTTTGTGTCTGGCTTATAAATATGTCATATTGCCCTGAGCAATAATTTTATCTAGTTTTGAAATATACCAACAATGAAATTACGCTTAATGCAAGTTTAAATTCAAATGAGGTCAACGGCCTTAACTAAATCCTAAATGATTAAATACTTAAAAATTGAAACGATTGGAAATCCTTGCCTTGGAAAAACAGATATTTCAAAATAAGTTATGAAAATATTCACTGAGCTTATCAGAAAAAGTCTGCATATTAATATAAGACACAAGCCCCCCATATAACTTCATGAGCTAAAATGAAACGAAGATTTAAAGTCATAAGAAGTGCTGAAGGGGGAGGATTTTAGAAAGAATTACAGAATATTTTATTACATTTCTTTTTAGGCTAGGCATTATCAGAGAATTCATTTCACAACTTTAAAAAGGGGTGTATTGTACTGGATATTAAAAACTAAAGAAGAAATGAAAATATAAACCCATATTAAGATACAGAAAAGATTTAAAAGTCCTTTTCTATTGAATGCATTACTTTAAGTCAATTTATATTAAAATGAACATTCTAGTTTATATCTCTTATATAAAATCAAATTATTTTATCAACATGTTTACTTTATTTCAGAATAAATTTATTTTAATTTTTAGTTTCTTCTTTTCAGCAATTTTATATTAAAATTATTTCCTTATTTCATAAAAACATCATTCAAGTCAAAACCTGTCATGTCATTGTTAAGGGTGCTTCACAGAAACATAAGCTTGTAACTGAAATGTCTACCTTTTCATCTCTCTCTAGTTATCAACCTTATATACCATTAGAAGCATCTATGAAGGGACATAATGGGGTTCTTGGGATACCATTTATAACACATGGAACAGAAATATGGAAATTGGAATTTCACCTTTCACTAAAGCCTTCCTCCATTTCAGCAGCATCAGCTGATGGTATGTCTCCTGGTGACTGCAAATAGCAAGGATCATTTGACTTCCCACCACTGCCTACAACTGCGGCTCCGTGCCTTGAGTCGGCTGTGCTGCCTGACTGGGGCTCCTCCTCATCCTCATGCCCAGGGTGCTCTATCATCCACATGGCAAGGACAGTGATGTTCTGGGCATCAGCCTCTCCTCGAGCACCTGAACAGGGGGAAAAAAAGGTCTAATACTGACTATGGGCAAAATAATTAGTTATTCATGCTATCAGTTTAAGACTGTCTGCTATGTTGCCACTGTAATTGAATCTTGTGTTAAAAATCTTACACACCTTTATGGCCTCTTAAAAAACAAACTGCCTTTAATAAAGATGGTGCTTCTCATAACTGCATATAATGATACATAAAAAGTTATAGTAAGAAAAAGAAATAAAAGGAATACAAATTTGAAAAGAAGTAAAACTGTCACTGTTTGCAGATGACATGATACATAGAAAATCCTAAAGATGCCACCAGAAAACTACTAGAACTAATCAATGAATTTGGTAAGGTTGCAAGATACTAAATTAATACACAGAAATCTCTTGCATTCCTATACACTAACAATGAAAGATCAGAAAGAGAAATTAAGGAAACAATCCCATTTACCATCACAGCAAAAAGAATAAAATACCTAGAAATAAACCTACCTAAGGAGGCATAAGACCTGTACTCAGAAAACTATAAAACACTGATGAAAGAAATCAAAGATGACACAAACAGATGGAGAGATATACCATGCTCCTGGATTGGAAGAATCAATATTGTGAAAATGACTATTCTACCCAAAGCAATCTACAGGTTCAATGCAATCCCTATCAAATTATCAATGGCATTTTTCACAGAGCTAGAACAAAAAATTTCACAATTTGTATGGAAACACAAAAGACCCCGAATAGCCAAAGCAATCCTGAGAAAGAAAACGGAGCTGGAGGAATCAGGCTCCCCAACTACAAAGCTACAGTAATCAAGACAGCAAGGTACTGGCACAAAAACAGAAATATAGATCAATGGTACAGGATAGAAAGCCCAGAGATAAACCCATGCACCTGTGGTCACCTAATCTATGACAAAGGAGGCAAGAATAAACAATGGAGAAAAGACAGCCTCTTCAGTAAATGGTGCTGGGAAAACTGGACAACTACCTGTAAAAGAATGAAATTAGAACACTCCCTAACACCACACATAAAAATAAATTCAAAATGGATTAAAGACCTAAATGTAGGACCAGACACGATAAAACTCTTAGAGGAGAACATAGGAAAAACACTCTTTGACATAAATCATATCAAGATCTTTTATGGCCCACCTCCCAGAGTAATGAAAATGAAAACAAAAATAAGCAAATGGGACCTAATGAAACTTAAAAGCTTTTGCACAGCAAAGGAAACCATAAACAAGACGAAAAGACAACCCACACATTGGGAGAAAATATTTGCAAATAAAACAATGGACAAAGGATTCATTTCCAAAGTATACAAACAGCTCATGCAGCTCAGTATCAAAAAAACAAACAACCCAATCAAAAAGTGGGCGGAAGACCTAAGTAGACATTTCACCAAAGAAGACATACAGATGGCCAAGAGGCACATGAAAAGAGGCTCAACATCACTAATCATTAGGGAAATGCAAATCAAAACTACAGTGAGGTATCACCTCACACTGGTCAGAATGGCCATCATCAAAAAGTCGACAAACAATAAATGCTGGAGAGGGTGTGGAGAAAAGGGAACCCTCCTGCACTGTTGGTGGGAATGTAAATTGATACAGCCACTATGGAGAACAGTATGGAAGTTCCTTAAAAAAGTAAAAATAGAACTACCATATGATCCAGCAATCTCACTACTGGGCATATACCCTGAGAAAACCATAATTCAAAAAGACACATGTATCCCAATGTTCACTGCAGCACTATTTACAATAGCCAGGACATGGAAGCAACCTAAATGTCCATTGACAGAGGAATGGATAAGAAGATGTGGTACATATATATAAAGGAATATTACTCAGCCATAAAAAGAAATGAAACTGGGTCATTTGTAGAGATGTGGATGGACCTAGAGTCTGTCATACAGATTGAAGTAAGTCAGAAAGAGAAAAACAAATATCAAATATTAATGCATATATGTGGAATCTAGAAAAATGGTACAGATGAACCTGTTTGCAGGGCAGGAACAGAAACACAGATGTAGAGAATGGACATGTGGACACAGGGGGGAAGAGGAGGGTGAGATGAATTGGGAGATTAGGTTTGACATAAATACACTACCATGTGTAAAATAGATAGCTAGTGGGAACCTGCTGTACAGCACAGGGAGCTCAGCTCGGTGCTCCGTGATGGCCTACATGGGTGGGATGGGGAGAGGGGGGAGGTCCAGCAGGGAGGGGATATATGTATACATATAGCTGATTCACTTCACTGTGCAGCAGAAACTAACACAACATTGTAAAGCAATTATACTCCAATTAAAAAAACATTAAAACAAATTATACTACCTGTGGCTTCCATGGCTTTTGCAATCTGCCGGAGAGAGAACCCCATTTCCAACAAGGGTACTGCAATTGCTGGAGGAGGAGGAGAAGTTGAAAGTCTACTGCTTGGGTCTGACAAGGCTGAGACAAAAGAAAGAGAAGTCCTAAATATCACTATATACCATGAGTAAAAAGTATTCTTATAGTAACCATAATTCCCAATTTTCTTAATAGTGTCCAAATATAATGAAATGTTACTCTACTAAGAATTCTCTAATAACTAAATGTGATTAAATTTGATATAGCTTTTTAAGGTTTTTCTTAAAGATAAAGTAGCTATTATGAAACAAACCTGCTGAAAAAAATGTTTAATGTTTTCTTTTTTAAAAATAGTTCCCTACTTACAAAAAATTTCAAGCTTTACAAAAATTTGTAAGAATAGTACAAAGAATTCTTTTACCCCTGAACCACTGGAGAGTAAGTAGCAGACATAATGCTCCATCTTCCCTGAATATACTAATGTATTACTCTTACAAATAACAACATTCTGGGCTTCCCTGGTGGCGCAGTGGGTGAGAGTCCGCCTGCCGATGCAGGGGACACGGGTTCGTGCCCTGGTCCGGGAGGATCCCACATGCCACGGAGCGGCTGGGCCCGTGAGCCATGGCCGCTGAGCCTGTGCGTCCGGAGCCTGTGCTCCGCAACGGGAGAGGCCACGACAATGAGAGGCCCGCGTACCGCAAAAAAAATAATAATAATAACAACATTCTCCTGTATAACCACAACGCAACTATCAAAGTCAGGAAATTAACAATTATCATCTAATCCAGATTCCATTCTAGTTTCAAGGAAAGTCCTGATAATGTTCTTTACAGCAAAGGATCTAATCCAGGATCATCTTTACATTTAGTTTTCATTTCTCTTCAGTCTCCTTCACTTTGAGACTTTGAAGATTCCAGGCCAGTTATAGGGTAGAAAGTCCCTCAATCTGATGTCTGCTGTTTCCTCATGATTAGACTCAGGTTGTGCATTTTGGCAGGAGTAGCACAAAACTGACGTTGCCCTCTTCTTAGAGCATTCTATTAGATGGTTCATGATTTCATGTTGTCCCATTATGATGGCTGTGACAAGGTTAACTTGATGATGTTAACTTTGATCACTTGAGTTAAGCTGGTATCTGCCAGGTTTCTCCACTGTAAAGATACTTTTTTTTTCTTTGTAATTAATAAGTATTTGTGGGAAAACACTATAAGAATAGGTAAATATCTCATTCTTCATCAGTTTCACTCTGCATCCATTTATGCTTACTGGCTGAATTAATTATCATTACGATGGTTGACAAAATGATGGGTTTTTTTAAGTCCATCATTGCTTTCAGATTCATCAGTTGGTATTCCACTCTAAAGCAAAGCTTCTCCTTTCTCCATCAGTATAGGGTTATGGATTGTCATTGCATTCATGAGTTATTGTCTGTTATGGTAATTATTATTTATTTTTATGCCCCACATCTCCCAGATTTGGCCAGTGGATGCCCCTTCACTCTGATTTCTATACCCTTCAAGCCTATGCCCATCATTCTCTGAGTACTTTGTCACTTTATGGTACAAGCTATTCTAGGTTCATCTCATACTGAGACCTGAAATCAGCCATTTCTCTCTCAGAAGATCAAGGTTCCTTCTAGTAGAGAATGGTATTTCAAAGATAGGATCTTGGCACTAGGTGTGTGTACTGCTACTGAAGCATCACTGTCCCAAGGCCCTCTCAGTGGACAGCTGCCAGTGGAGGCCCTCTTCACCCTATATGGTTCTGACACCTAGTGCCAGGCCATATGGACACTTCTTTGCCCCACTTGGACTCCAACACCTTATACCAGGCCACTCCCCACACACAAGAGGTGTTTTTCTTCACCCCAGTCTGGCTCTGACAACCCACACACCTCCCATACCCTGCTGGCATGAATGCCTCCCTAGCTTGGCCCCACTTAATGGCTTTCAAATTGAATTAGTAAGGAAGAAGGGAAGGAGGGAAAGAGGGAAGGATGGAGGGAGGGAGGGAAGACTATAACTCTCATTTTTGCTTAAAAAAATGTCATTACTGCTACAGTGGTGATAGCCCTGATATATCTGATGGACTTCTCCTTGCCATGGTAGAGTAATAGAGACTAGATTTACCCTCACCTTAAACAACTAAAAAAACAGACAAAAATTATCAAACAACAGTCTACAGATATTGGACAATAGGTAGTGTAGGACGGTGATCCCTGAGAGAAGGGAATCAAATGAGGCAAGGTGTACAACTGCCTTAGCTTACTGCCTGGAAAGAATTTCCCAAACTGCAGGTCAGGGAGGGTAAATTCAAGCCAAACCCAGTGGTCTTTCTGAATGGCGGAGACAGAGAAGAGAGTTCAAAAGTGGCTAGAATTCACAGGGCAGAATCCAGAGAGGGGAGATCTGTATGGAAAGAGGACAGCTACACAGATAGAGAACTCCAGAAATGTGCAGAGGGTCCTCTTCCCCTCAAGTCCTCAGCTGATGCTAATACAGCAACTATCCAAAGCTAGGGAAAGAGTCACCAAGAAGCAGCAGGCAGAACAATCCTTAGAGCTCACATAGGGTTGGGAAGTTTGTGTTACAACAAGCCAGAATGAAAAAACTTTGTAATGCATAAGGTATTAGATAGAATACTAAACAAACTAAAGGCTGTCCTGGTCCCACCTAACAAAGCTTAAAAGGAAGCCTTGAAAGAATCAAATTGTTTTCAAGTTACTTAACTGAATTCTAGAACAAAGTTTAAGTATAATACAATTAACGAAATACAAAATATCCAGCACCCAACTAGGTAAAATTCACAATGTCTGGTATCGAATAAAAAATTACCAAACATGCAAAGAAACAAGAAAACACAATTCAAAATGAGGAGAAAAATTAATTAATAGAAACAGATCTAGAAATAATTGATAAATTAAGTACCACAGACATTAAAACAGATACTATAAATACACTTGATTCTGGTTATTTGTGGATTCCCTATCTGCCAATTAATCTACTCCTTTAAGTTAATTTGTAACTCCAAAATCAATACTCATGGCACTTTCACAGTCATTCACACACACAGGGTGACCAAAAAATTCAGTCTTCTGATGCATTTGTTCCCAGCTGAGGTCAAACAAGGTGATGCTCTGTATTCTTGTTTCAGCTCTCAGACTATAACAATTGTCCTTTCATGCTATTTAGTGTTACTTCTTTTGCATTTTTTGTGCTTTTTGTTGGTGATTTCATTGTTTAAAATGGCCCCCAAGTACAGTGCTGAAATGCTGTCTAGTGTTCCTAAGTGCAAGAAGGCTAAAATGTGCCTTATGGAGAAAATATAAGTGCTAAGCTTCACGCAGGCATGAGTTAATAGTGTTGCTGGCCATGAGTTCAATGCTAATGAATCAACAATACATATTAAATATGGTGTCTTTAAATTGAAACACACATAAAATAAGGTTATATATTCATCAGTTGACAAAGAAGTGACCAGAAGCTCACAGAAACCTAGCCCTGTATTTTCCCTAGGGAACAATGGTTCAG
Organism: Mesoplodon mirus; assembly: GCF_964341445.2. Taxonomy (NCBI): domain Eukaryota; kingdom Metazoa; phylum Chordata; class Mammalia; order Artiodactyla; family Ziphiidae; genus Mesoplodon; species Mesoplodon mirus. The sequence continues at coordinate 54,049,082 of NC_138979.1, forward strand.
TTTTCACTAATTCTGTGTTCACAGAATATAACTGTTTTAATAATGAGAACTGTTATTCCATGTATTCTGTAAGGTAGAGGAAAGACTGAGTATGTTATAAAAGCCATGGGAGATTAAAAAAAAAAAGACATATACAGAACTTCTAGAAAACTACATACAATATCTGAAGGGAAACATACACTGGATGGGATTAAGAGCAAATTAGACACTGCAGAAGAAAATATTAGTGACCGGAAGGCACAACAATAAAAATTATCACAAATCAAACACAGACAGGAAAAAGAATTTAAAACAAAAACAAAAAAAGAGCAGAGCATCAGTGATCGTGATCTGTGGGATAACTGCAAGTGGCTTAATATACATGTAACTGGAGACACTGAAACGGAGGAGTAGTGGAACAGAAAAAAATCTGAAAAAAATAATGAATGAAAAATTTCCAAATTTAATGACAACTTTAAACCCACATATCCAAAAACCTCAATAAACCCCAAGCACAAGAAACATGAAAAAAACTATACCAGGGCAGATCACAATCAAATTGCTTAAGCCCACTGATAAAAAGAAAAATCTTAAAAGCAGCCAGAGAAAAAGGCATATTACATCAACATTAGAAAGACAGAAGACTTATCACTGGAAACAATGCAAATCAGAAGACAGGAGAGCAACACCTTAAAGTACTGAAGAAAAAAAAAAAACAACTGTCAATATAGAATTCTATTCCCAGTGAAAATATTTTTTCAAAAAATTAAGGTGAAATAGACTCTTTTGGATATATAAGAGCCAAAAGAGTTTATCACTAGCAGATCACTACAAGAAATGTTAAAGGAAGTCTTTAAAGCAGAAGGAAATGATACCAGATGCAAATATGGATATACATAAAAGAATAAAGAATCTCAAAACTAGAAAATATATGAGTAAATAAAAAATACATACTTTAGTTTTTTAAAATATCTTTAAAAGATAATTGGCTGTATACAGCAAAAATAATAATGTATTATGGGGCTTTATAAGATTCATATAAGTTAAATTTATAATAACAAAAGTACAAAGGCTGCGAAAGGGGAAATGAAAGCATACTATTGTTAGATTCTTTTATTATACATGAAGTGGTATAACATTACTTGAAAGTAGACTGTGATAATTAAGAATGTATACTATAAACCTGAAAGTAATCTCTAAAAACACAATAGCAAGTATAGCTAATAAGCCAACAAAGGAGATAAAATGGAATTTTAAAAATACTCATTTAATTCAAAGGAGATAGAAAAAGAGGAAAAAGGAAACAAAGAACTGATGAGATGGAAAAAAAAGATGGTAGATTTAAACCCAGCTATAACAATAATCACAGTAAAGGTAAATGGTCTAAACATCCCAATTAAAAGGCAGAGAACATAAGGCTGAATTTTAAAAGCTGGACCCAACTATAGGCTACCTTTAAGAAATCTACTTTAAATACAAAGACCCAAATAAGTTAAGGGTAAAATGATGGGAGAAGATATATTATAAAACAAATTAAAAAATCAGAAGTGGCTACATTTAAACCAGATAAAGCAGATTTAAGGGCAAACAGAATTAACATGGATAAAGAGAGTCACTTCATAACAATAAAGAGGTCAATTCATTAAGAAGATATAAGAATCCTAAATGTTTATGGACCTAAAAACAGAGCTTTAGAAGTACATGAAACAAAAACTAATAAATGAAAGGGGAAATAGACAAATCCACAATTAGAGATTTCAACACCACTCCCACAGTAATTGATAGAATAGGTAAATGAAAAATAAGTAAGGATAAAGAAGACTTGGACAACACTATCAATCAACTTGACCTAACCAACAATTTCTAGAACATACCACTCAACAGGAGCATATACACACTTTTTTTTCCAAGTGTAAATGGAATAGTTATAAAAACAGACCATAGGGCTTCCCTGGTGGCGCAGTGGTTGAGAGTCCGCCTGCCGATGCAGGGGACACGGGTTCGTGCCCCGGCCTGGGATGATCCCAGATGCCGCAGAGCGGCTGGGCCCGTGAGCCATGGCCGCTGAGCCTGCGTGTCTGGAGCCTGTGCTCTGCAACGGGAGAGGCCACAACAGTGAGAGGCCCTTGTACCACAAAAACAAAAAACAAACAAACAAAACAGACCATATTCCGCACCATAAAACAAGTTTCAGAAATAGAGTCACAGATGTAGAAAACAAACTTATGGTTACCAGGGGGGAAAAGGGATAAAGTGAGAGATTGGGATTGACATATAAACACTACTTATGTAAAACAGATAACTAATAAGAACCTACTGTATAGCACAGGGAACTCTACTCAATACTCTTGAATGACCTATATGGGAAAAGAATCTAACAAAGAGTGGATATATGAATATGTATAACTGATTCGCTTTGCTGTACAGCTGAAACTAACACAACATTGTAAATCAATTATAGTCCAATAAACGCTTTTTTAAAATGAATAAACTTAAAATAGTGAATTGAACATAAGCATTTAGTCCTACTAATACCTGAAAACCCATTAAAATGGCAGTAAAGGAAATATTTTAAATGCAGAAATCCATAAGGACAGAGAGAACAGGAAAACTGCAATAAAATTTTAGAAGTTAGAAAGCCAATGGGCAAACATAAATTGCCTCAGTGGTCCTGAGAAAACTGAATCCTACAATACCAATGAGGAAAGTCAAAACAACAGAACTTATTCCTCAGAATCTCAAAATGTTCAGAAATGGGTGGCAGCAGATACTTCTGGAAACGAAAGTGAGGCAAAAAAATAGGACTGATTGAGAGTCTAAGAAGCAATTAGAAAATGGTACAACCACTATGGGAAACTATAGGCAGTTTCTAATAAAGTTAAATATCTACAACCAAAAAATAAATAAATAAAAATAAAATAAAATAATTCAAATTATACAAGATATGTTCTTTGATGACAATGAAATTAAACTAGAAATCAACAATAGAAAGATACCTGGAAAATCCCCTACTATTAGGAAGTGAAATAACATACTTCCAAATAACCCATATGTCAAAGAAGGTATCAGGGGCTTCCCTGGTGGCGCAGTGGTTGAGAGTCTGCCTGCCGATGCAGGGGACACGGGTTCGTGCCCCGGTCTGGGAAGATCCCACACGCCGTGGAGCGGCTGGGCCCGTGAGCCGTGGCCGCTGAGCCTGCGCATCCGGAGCCTGTGCTCCGCAACGGGAGAGGCCACAACAGTGAGAGGCCCGTGTACCGCAAAAAAAAAAAAAAAAAAAAAAAAAAAGATATCAATGGTAAACTAAAAAGTACTTTAAACTGAATGAAAATGAAAACATAGCATTTCAAAATGTTTGGATTGCAGCAACATCAGTGCTTAGAGGGAAATTAACAGCATTAAAATGCCTATATTAGAAAAGAAAGAAGGTCTAATATGACTGATGTACACTACATTATTTCTCTCTTAAATAGCCATAATTCAATCTACAGCTTCAAAAGAGAGAAGACAGCTCAGTTTGATGGGGCAGATTCCCCTTAATTAAAATCACTGTTTTACCTTCAGTGAAGACAAAACACAGTGCCCACGTAATGAAGTCTCACACATATGGAATGTCAAGGTCTGGGTGTCATAGTGCATGATAGCACACGCACCTGTGCGGTTAGCTGGCCTTGCTGACTGGGAATCAGGAGAAGTTAAGCTTTGCCTCCTTCCTACTTCATCAGAAGGAGAGGTTGGTAATGATGATATTGGAGGAGTCTGTGCACGACGTGTGGGAAGTACAGTGGTAGTTGGGTAACTAGAGAACATTTGCCTTTAAGAAAACAACAATGGTTAGCACAGAAATCCAATTAGAAAATAATGTATACATCACAATCTTCTTACAGAAGAATATGAGACCTGGAAAACTATACAAGTTAGCTATAGTTTAATTGGGGAGAGGGAAGAGAGACTCCACAGTGTTAAAAATCGTTACCTCATAGGATGCTTTTACTATAAAAGTAATGCCTTTTTGTGAGTTCAGCAAAATGAAAGCAACACAGCAGGTGGGGGGAATACAGCAATTAACAAAATAGATTTAAAAAAAATCCCTGCCTTCATGCAGCTTTCCTTCTACTATAATACCAAGGTGACAGGGGTATTTTGGTAGGCATATAGTAGTTAGAGAATAAAGAAGACTTTTAAAGATAGATAACTTATAGTTACTTCAGATACATACATTCGCTATAGCCATGAAATTATTCACATGGATTTAAAGTGAGAGTCTATAGGTAAGTTACGGAAAGAAAAGATAAGTGCCCAGTCACCCAACACAAATGAAAAACAGCATATGAATGATATGTCAGCTGTGTAGAGGGGTAAAGGTACAGGAGAAGCAGCCCCTCTCATGCTGATAAGGCAGACACTGGCTAAAAAATAAGTCCAGGAAGATCCTCACTGAGTGACTCCTCTTTAGATTTGTCCAACAGAACTAATAACTTTTTAAGCATCAAAAGAGCACTGTCAACCCAGTCAAGCAACTGTGATATGGTGGTATCCACACAGGGGTCAGTTGTTCCCTGATTTTTCTTGTATTAAATGATGTTGAGCCAGGCAGAGATAACTGCAGCTCTACCACAGTCCTAGCCAATAACAGGGAAATGCAGACTAAGAGAAAAGAAGGAGTCACAGGCCTGGTGAATGTCTCTGGGAGCAAGGGAGCATTATTTTACCACTGAATTCCATGCCTATGGAGTGTGAAAGGCAACAAAGAGTCACAGTGCTACTGATTCTCTGTGGATGCCTTGAATTCTGTAATTGCCAGAAGGATTAAAAACCATATTAGAATATCCTATCACTCTTCTCTTCCTCCTTTCTTGAACAGAAGCACTTCCTGGAACTGTGTTACTTAAGTGAGAGAGCTAAGAGGCAGATGTGTGGGGGCCGGCCACTGGTAGCTACTAGGATTAGCACTCCTTCTGTCTAAGACCAGAGCAATAATTCTTAATGCGTGAGCTGAAGCTCACTGTATCAGAATCACTGGAGAAACTTAATTCAAATGCAAACTAGGTGCCACACCAGACCTACTGAATGCGACTTGCTGGGGAATACAGCCCCAGAGATTTAAAAAGCTTCCCAGGTGGCTCTTGTGCACACCAAAATTTTAGACTCATTACAATAATAGCCACTCTCTCTCCTATCCTCTAAGATGTGTTTACTGGAAACAATAATGACCTATTAATTAAGGGAAGGGGGAAAAGAAATAAGAAAAAGGGAGACTATTCTGCTTACCTTCATTTCACTTAAGCCCTCGTTAAGAGAGCTCACAAAACTCTCTCCCTAAAGATTTTCACTCAAACGTTTTTATTTTATGTATACATCTGGCAAACTGAAGCAAAAAGAAACTTAGGCATTCTTTGGAATTTATGAGTCTACTAAAATAGGGCTGGCTGAAGATCATAAGACATGCTCTCTCGTTTGAAAAGTAGATTTGTTTGACCTCATAGAAAGAATAAAAGTATAGTTAAAGAATTATGCTTAAAAGGAAAACACCAAGAAGAAAAAATCTTTTTCCTGGAGGTAAGCTCTTTCTTGAGGCTCTAATATTCAAAATACAAGTATTTACCTTTGGAGGAAAAAAAATATTCAAAAGTCTAGCCAAAAAAAAAGATCATTATAAGAAGATAGAGTACTACAGTACCTGATTGTCAGTGGTACTGCTGATTAGATCTGGGACCACCACTAACTGGCTGTGAGACTTTGGGCAAGTTATTAAACTTCTGAGGGACACTTCCAACTTCAGTAAAATGAGTTTGACTATATGATCTCTCGGGTTCCCTCTAGCTCTAGAATGCCTTGACTTAGTTGGACACATTCTTCACAAGAGAACAATTGTGTGTTTAGAACCATAGGCATCAATATGGCAGACATTAAAGGTCAACTTCCCTACCTGAGAAGACTAAGTGGCATCACTCCTGGGGACTCAGATGCAGGCACCGTTTCTGTGTCAGTGACTGGAGTAGTGGCAGTTGTGGTGTCCTCCAGTGAGCTGCTCATAAAGGATGTTGTACTTGAGGCTGATGGGCTAGTGGTAACTGGCGTCTGTGCCTGTTGGGCTTGGTCACTTTCCTCAGCTTGTTGATCAATCTCTATAAACCAAGATTAAGGTTAAGAAAGTAGTAAGGATTTGCTTTTTCAAAAGTGATGAGGGAATGGGAAACTTTTAATTTGGAAAGCTTCTAAATATATTTCATAAGTATCAATTTCTGCAAAAGATTTACAGAAAAAAATGTTCTTATATATATATACATCCTGTATTCACTATTGTACTCGTTATAGACTCTACAGACAATAATGTAACAAGCCCTTGTAATTACTCATTTCTTATTTTAGAGAAGGTGCTCTTAAAAACAAAAAAGTTTCACTTTTGTTTGTTAAGATTTAACCAGAGGTTCTCTAAAGATCATTAAAACTGTGTTTCCTTAGCACTTTGATTTTGATGCCTATCTTTAGTCTTTAAACAAGCAAAGATGAAGATATGTAAATACAAGAATAATAAAAACCTAAACAGAAACTCCATGTTCTAAAAATGACAGTGCTTCACAAAATAAACTACTCCCAAGAGTTAAAAAAAAAAAAAAGTTAAAATGCCTAAGGGCTTACAAATATTTGTAATTTTTCTTATCTGGTAAGGGAGCCTACAAATAAACATAATCAAGATAGCAGTTGTTACAAACAGAGAGCTAATTCTATTTGGCTTGCTAAATGATGAAGTACTTTTCATAATCATGATCTTAACACTCCTATTTATAGGCACCACACACCTCTCTCTTCCTACTTACTATCTAAGCTAAAAAAGGAAGAAGGGGAGTAAGGGAAAAGGTAAAAGAAGAGGAAGAGGAAGGGAAGGAAGAAAAAGAGAATGGAAGCACCATGAAGGCAGGTGACTTTGTTCACTGTTGACTCCCCAAAATCTAGAATAGTACCTGGCACACTGTAAGCACTCAGTAAATGTTTACTGAATGAACCTCATTTTTATCTCAGAATTCATATTATCCCCAAAGGTGAGGATAAAAGATAAAACAAGGTTTTTTTACACACAATATATAGTCTACGAAAGTAGTACTTTTAAAAGTCCTTTAAAATGTCTCTGAGAAGTTATCAGAATAATATATATATTGAATCAGATCAGTAAATACTTGAGTACCTTCTGTGGCATGAGTTAAATTTCAGTTTTACAAAATGTAATAATTATTAAGTTCTAATACTTGCATAAGTTTAAAATAGAAAATTATAGGTACAGGCACACCTCAGAGATATTGCGGGTTTGGTTCCAGATCACTGCAATAAAGCAAATATTGCAATACAGTGACTTTTTGGTTTCCCAGTATATCTAAAAGTTATGTTTATACTATACTGTAGTCTGTTAAGTATGCAATAGCATTATGTCTAAAAAAAAAAAACGATGTACATATCTTAAAAAATACTTTATTGCTAAAGAATGCTAACCATCATCTAAGCCTTCAGCAAGTCACAGTAGCAACATCAAAGATCACTGATCACAGATCACCATAAGAAACATAATAATGATGAAAAAGTTTGAAATATTGTGAGAATTACCAAAATGTGACAGAGACACAAAGCAAGCAAATGCTGTTGGAAAAATGGCACTGAAAGACGTGCCTAACCCAGGGTTGCCACAAACCTTCAATTTGTAAAAAATGCGGTATCTGCAAAGCGCAATAAAATGAGGTATGCCCGTAGACAGATGATTATTAATATAAAGAAACAGAAAGGAACTGTTTTCCTTGCAAAGGAAATGTGAAAATTGCTTTGGCCAAAAAAAAAACACTTGTAAGTCTTTAATAGAATGTATCACTTCTGACAATTATGAATAATTTCAACAGCACAAAGCATAAATTTTAAAAATCAGATGACTTACCTTGTTTAATTTTGCCCCCAAACTGGTCTTCCAAAAGTCCATGGACCACTAACTTATAGATCATGGCTTGAGCTCGTTCCAGATCTGCTAATCCCAGTGCTCTCTTTATGGGTGACCGCATGACTGCTCGTTTCACCATGTGGCGCATCAAGAACTGAAGGGCTGCACGCATCTCCACGTCTTCATGAACAACTGGAGAGCTTGCACAGTCTGAGTTGTGGCCATTTTCAGCCAGAACTTTTGGTATCAGCAACAGTTCAGCATATTTACTACAGCCAAGAAGAGCACTAAGTGATTTCATAGCACCGAGGTAGAGATAGGACAGCTGGACTGCTCTGATTTCTGACTGGGCTATGTCATGGTTTTTGGATATGTGTTCGTGATTTTTTCTTTTTCCTTCTGTTATTTGATGTTGGGATTCCACACCTGGCACTGTTGAATCTAAAGAAAATGAAGCTATTTCGTTTTCTGATTTGGAGCTTGTGGTACCCTGACTTTTAACATCATCAGATGTTAAGCCTGTTCGTGTATCTAAAGCAGATTCACTCTCAATTTTCTGCTCAACATCCCCTTTCTCCTCAGACTCATGTCGGTGTTTCTTTTCATGTCGCTTGGCGCTCTGTTTGCCCATGTCTTCGTGAATGCCAGTCAGATATGTGAGGTCCAGCAACACAGAAGCCGTCAGGCCTCGAAATCGTGCCACGTCAAAAGGAAGCGGTTCACAGGGTTCCAGGTTATACAATGGAGTATCACTAGGCGACCAAAAAGTTGGGAAGCTTTAATAAAGATCAGAATGACACAGGAAGAAGCAAGTGAGGGATAGACAAGAGGAAGGTACAGAAAATAATGTAGACAAAATAAGATGTATCATGTAAACAGTACAGATAATAATTTGCACAAACTAGAGAACTCATTACAAATAGAAAAATGAATCTATTATGAGAAAGTGGGGGGATGTGATGTTAAACGCAAAAGCAATGAGATGTTCATGTGCTTTCAAATAAGAATATTCATTACTATATAATATAAGCCAGGAACTGGCAAAATTTCTGTAAAGAGCCAAACAGTAAATATTTTAGGACTTGGAGGCCACGTGGTCTCTGTTGCAACCTTTCAACCCTGCCATCATAGTGTGAGCACAGCCACTGATATACCTGAATGAATGTGTGTGGCTATGTAACTTTATTTACAAAAAGAGGAGCCGGGCCAGGTGTAGTATGCCGATCCCTGATGTAAGCTATTTGGAAAGTTTGCATAATAAATCTAGTTTATTACATGGGTAATGGTCATTTATAACGTGTTCCAGATAAGACTTTGTTTCATTCGAAAAAATTACTTTGTAGTCTTCAATAAATGCTTCTAATTTAGTTTAAGCAAAAATATGATCACGTATTTCCTGATATTCATCAAGAATTTCCATAAGTTTAAACATGTTATAATTAAACAAATTGGAACAGAAAGCTTTAGCAAGTATACAAAGTTTGGTGGCATATATTTGTTCTATTAAACGAAATCTTGGTTCTAGCTTAAACTTTCAAATCTTGTTTTCCCTTTGTGTCATTTTTCTTGTTGGTTTTAATTTAATTTAATTACTTTGCTATATCATATGCATCTTAGTAAGGCATCATAAATCCTTTCTGAAACAAGGCAAAGAATAAAAGAAAAGGCAGATACTTTCACAAGTAAAATTTTCATTGCTTTCTTAGCTTGAAGTCCATTAACTCCTGAAATTGTGTGTAAAATTCATACATGGTTATTTTTCAGCTGAGAGGGTCCATTGCTATCATTAGATTCTAAAACAGTACCAGCTCCAAAAAATACTGAAGAACCGTTTTGTTTTTTTGTTTTGTTTTGTTTTTTTGCAGTATGGGGGCCTCTCACTGTTGTGGCCTCTCCCGTTGTGGAGCACAGGCTCCAGACGTGCAGGCTCAGCGGCCATGGCTCACGGGCCCAGCTGCTCCGCGGCATGTGGGATCCTCCCGGACCGGGGCACAAACCCGCGTCCCCTGCATTGGCAGGCGGACTCTCAACCACTGCACCACCAGGGAAGCCCGAACCACTGTTTTTGATACTGTCCCATGTCATATTAACAGTGGAATCACTTTAAGCAGTATAATGAACAGTTACAAAGTATCATCAATAAATCCATGTTTTCAAATGATATAATTCTGTACAGTCATTAGATGAGTCCCCTTATCAACTGAGATACTTGACATACTTCCTTTTAAACATATGAAGTTTCTATTTCACACAAATCCTATCTGATTGCAAACACATCTAAATGCTTTTAAGCACACAGTTTGTGCCAAATAAATGTAATTTTCATACCCATCCAACATGTTGCACACTAAGGGTATAGAAATATATGCTTTAAAAAAAAAAGGCAAGAATACTTAAAAATCACAGATAATCCAAAACCTAATTTTAGTCACTCAAATGTTCCCATCCTACATTCAAAGCCCTCCTACATCACATGTAACTGACAGACCTGCTGACTGGCTTTTTTCTGTCCCAATGCGTAATGGAAATGATAAAAAGGAGGGAGCCAAATGAAAAATAGAAGGATCCCAGTTACACCTAAACTAGTGAGCTTACCATTTCTTCACAAAACAAAATAAAAACTATATATTTTACAAGCCACTAGTATTCCAAGGAACACAAGTTTGGGAAATATTCCTTTATGAAATCACAGTACTCATACCCAGATGTATGAAAAAAAATTATTTTAAAAAGTTAATTGGGGGCTCCCCTGGTGGCGCAGTGGTTGAGAGTCCGCCTGCCGATGCAGGGGACACGGGTTCGTGCCCCGGTCCGGGAAGATCCCACGTGCCGTGGAGCGGCTGGGCCCGTGAGCCATGGCCGCTGGGCCTGCGCGTCCAGAGCCTGGGCTCCACAGCGGGAGAGGCCACAGCAGTGAGAGGCCCGCACATAGCAAAAAAAAAAAAAAAAAAAAAGTTAATTGGCAGCTCACCTAAAATACATAATTACTCACTGTCCATAGGCAATGGCCCATTTCACCAATAAATACTCATTTGCTAAAAGTGTAACTCAACAAATCATACCTGATGGTAATTTCTGCTTCATCCCATTGGACTTTGGCAGACGTGCTGCCCTCCTTGACCACTCCCAGCAGTGTGGCATGGCGCCCAGTTTGCTTGTGAACACACCGACCTCCAACTCTAAGACCAGCATCAACTCCTCCTATCACTGCCAGCACGGGCCACACCTCTATGCAAAGGGTCCTCAGCTGCGGCTCTGACAGGTCAGCAAGGCCATGTCTATTGTGTTTACCTTTCTCTTCCTCTTTGCTCTCCTTCTCCTCTCTCATTTCATTTTCCTCTCGGCTTTGAACCGAGCGGCTTTTCTTTAGCTTCTGACCTGAATCTTTAATACATATCTTAATTTTGTGCAGCCTTTCCGTCATTTTTTTGTTAATGCAGTAAGTCCAACGGTCTGTTCGATGAAGGATACGAATAAGCTGAATAGTGGCCTCTGCCAGCACTGCTGCTACTGGACTACAAATGGGGTCTCCTGGAAGTAAGTCTCGTGGTGTGCCACGCATCTGCATATCACAAATTTTCACCTATAAAAGAAAAGACGGTAGCAAATGTGTGATTATTAATAGTTCTCCTAAACTATTTATTCTGTAAATTATAAAACTATAAATTCTAGCACATGAATCCTATGTGGAACTAGTATTTGGTCTCCTGATACGTGTGTATTATACTATTGGCCCCCAATAAGGAGTGAACAAATTTTACAGTTCTACTGAGGTTAGTACCAGTATGGTCCTGCGAAATAAGCTACCCTGTCATTTAAACTGCGTGCAGTCTGTGAGCAGGAGTGCTGTTGTGGCCACCCAAAAGATAGATATAGACCAAGGTTTATGTGACTGACTCCATTTAGCACCAACCCCCCACCCCCTGGAAAAGCCTTGAGGATCTATCCACTCTAGTCCTCAAGACAGCAGAATAATAACGAGTCCTGGGACCATCTTATATTGTTCCAGGGGCACAAAGATAAATCACAAGGCTAGAAAATTGGTATATTCCCAATCTGGACACACATTTCAAATAAGACATAGAGGCTGAAAGAAGAGCAAGACTTGGGTTCGAATCTTAACTGTATGTAATTTTTGGAAATCATTTAATCTCACTAACCTCAGCTTTTTCAACTGAAAAAACATTGGCACTAATAACAGTATCTATCTCTTACTATATTAAAGATTAAATTAGACTATGCACATAAAGTGCTTATCAGTACAGTGCCAGACACACAGTAAATGTTCAAAAAATGTTAACTATTATTAGTATTGTTTTTTTAAATCAGATTCTGAAGTCAGAAAAGGCTTCTGGGGGCTTCCCTGGTGGCACAGTGGTTGAGAGTCCGCCTGCCGATGCAGGGGACACGGGTTCGTGCCCCGGTCCGGGAGGATCCCACATGCCACGGAGCAGCTGGGCCCGTGAGCCACGGCCACTGAGCCTGTGCGTCCGGAGCCTGTGCCCCACAATGGGAGAGGCCACAACAGTGAGAGGCCCGCGTACCACAAAAAAAAAAAAAAAGAAAAAAGAAAAGCCTCCTGGGTAGAATAAAGTGATTGATACAAAGCCTATGGTTAAATTAATTCCTTCAAGGTTCACAAATGTTAGGGAGCAATAGGCCATCATTCTAACCAGAACATACCAGAACCTATTCTGGGCTGCAAGAATATCATCAGGGAAAGGGATAAAAGCAGGTACTGGTTTGCCTCTTTATTTCATTTCCAGTTCAGTTTTGTTGACTACCTGGTTCAAGAAGCAGTTCCCCTCTCTCATGAATGGCTAGCTTGAAATTATACCTCCTTGAAAATTTTAAAAATATATTAAAAGCCCAGAATAAATGGTAACTTTCATGGTTAGAATTTACCAAATCTAGCACTTCCATTATAGACACATTATATATGAGATGGCTTGAAAACTTTCTACTAAAAAATAACTAGAAATTCCGGAGGCCAGACCTAGGCTACTTTTACTTGACGTTATATCCTCAAGTAAAAGGATGGGGTAGAAAACAAATCAACCCACAGGGAGACCACAAAGAAGTTTCTCTCTAACTGGGTTTTACATGAGGAGAAAAACAAGTTTTTAGTGAGAGGGTTATCTTTTTAATACTGTCCTCCTGAAGGTTGAAGGTTCAAATTTACACCATCTACAAGGACTGAGAACCCTCTCAGCTGAATGAATGAAAGGCAGTTTCCCCATCCTAACTGAAACCTCCATTATTCACCTAATGGTATCTGATTACACTGAAGATTATTTTTAGATTTCTCATATGCACAACTGCCAATAAACCAGATTATCCCTAAACTATTTCCTGTAATTCCTAAATTGCACATATGTTTGAAAGTTGACTCACTATATTCAAATTACCAGAATATCAAATAGTGCCTTAATAAAGAGCAAAGGCAACTTCTAAAAGTAATCTAACCTTCATCTGGAAGAGTAAATTATCTGAGCAAATACTTTTTTTTTTTTTTTTTTTTTTTTTTTCTTTTTGCGGTATGCGGGCCTCTCACTGCTGTGGCCTCCCCCGTTGCGGAGCACAGGCTCCGGACACGCAGGCCCAGCGGCCATGGCTCACGGGCCCAGCCGCTCCGCGGCATATGGGATCCTCCCAGACCGGGGCACGAACCCGTATCCCCTGCATCGGCAGGCGGACTCTCAACCACTTGCGCCACCAGGGAGGCCCTGAGCAAATACTTTTAATGGTAGAAATAGCTTATTGTTTCTGTGAACTCTGATGTTAGCAAATATTAATAAAAAATAACAAATATCCTTTATGCTTAATTATAAAGGTTTGAGGTTTCATTACCTTTTCCCCTGGGTTGCTACTATAGAACATTACGCATGGGTACAACTCTGCTGCATCCACATCTTCAAAAGCTAATTTGGGTTCCTATAGTGTGGCAGAGGTGATAGGAAAAAAAGGAAACAAAAATTTTTTTAATTGATAATATCCAATACACATTAAGATTCAAAGCTCTTATGAGACAGAGTAAGTTACTAGAGCCAAATCTCAATTAACCTTGCTAACCTTGCTAAGGAAATTCCACATATAATAAATAACCTTAATTTGTTCCTCTGTTTCAACAATCTTCCTGGGATTTTACTATCTTTCTTTTTTTTTTTTTTTTTGGTGCTGATAAATATTTTAAGAACCAAAAGGTATTAGAGAAAAAGCAGAGAAGAGCAAATAATCCATAAACTGAATAGCTAGTACCTGAATAACTGAGTTGAGGATAAATAAAAACAGGAAAACATGCAATACTTCTGAATGAGTTTCAGTACCTCTCCATTTTTCCCAAAGGAAATGGTCCTGGCTTCCATGTCTAACACACAGGTAATGAAATCTCCTTGAGTGAAGCTGGACAATGTCAGAGTCTGTTCTCCATTGTGATAGAGGTTACCACTGTAGGCCCGATAGAGCCACATATCCGAGGTAGTACGGTGGTTAAAGTCATGTACTGGCCAGCGAGAAACTCCAACACAGGTGCCTTCATTACCTCTGTTTTCCTTCACAATGTAAAACTAAAATGAAAGTGGTAATGTTCACTAATATTCAAAAAACTTGTTTATATACTATTAACTGTATAAAGCCATACTGGGGAATACGTTTGTAAATAATATTTATGCATTTATGAGAATATAAATAAACACATTTTCAGCTTAAGTGAAAATAACATAAAAATGAAATAATTTCATGATTTTGTAAAGATTTTAAGACAAATTTAATCTTTACCTTTTAGAACATTTAGAATAACCTTTGAGTATTTATTTAAAATAAACAATTTTAACTTACATCTTAATTATGAAGCTGAGGAAGTACATCCCGTCCAGAAAATTATTAATGGAAAGTTTCAATTCTTTATACAAATTTTCTAACTACTCTCTTGTGTATATTTCTGTGCATAAAAGAGTTAATAGAGCAGGCCTGAGACTGCTGTCTTTAAAAAGGCATGCTTGTAACACTGGCCCTTGGCTAGTATCTGGGAATTCGACTTTTATACAGTTTCCTACACTGTTAGAAAACTTTCCCTAAATGAGTCGGGTGGCTCACCAGGACAGGAATGTTTGAACAAACAATGTGGTTTACACTGAACATGAACTTTCCTTTTGGGAGCTGGAGTTTTGGTACATGCCAGGCAGAGGGTACCTTCATGATCAGTCTCCAGTAAAAATCTTGGCAACTAAGTCTCTAAGGGGGTTCCCTAAAACATCACACACATATTGCTGCATTTTGTTGCTGGGACAAGAGTGCAGTCCATGTGACCCTTCATGGGAGGGAGAGAACATAAGGAAGCCTCCACGTGGATTCCTCCAGACGTCACCTGTATCTTTCCTCCTTTTTATCCAGTTATGTATCCTTACTACCTTGTTAAAATAAACCCCAGTCATCATGAGTACAATGATAATACTGAGTCCTATGAGTCCTTCTATCAAATCTTTGAACATAGGGGTCATCTTCAGGACCTCTGACACAATGGTGGCAACATGAGCTTCACCAGAACAACTCTAAGTCATTAAAATATAATTATATATTTGGGAAAAAGAGAGAGAGAGAGAACTGGGGAAAGACAAAACTCTAGTGGCTATGGGGTTACACGTGTTATGAAGCAGCAGATGAGTGGCTATCTGTTGTGAGAGGTAAAAGTTACCTATGGAATTCAAAAATAATAGATCCAACCCCAGGAGGGTTGGCTCACTGGGTCCCCTGGCTGCTTTTGGCCCTGTAAGCTAAAGTGAGGGGAAAAGAGCAGCCAGAAGAAAATTTGTGTTGTTCTCTCCTCTAGGTGGGAAGAGAAAGAGAGCCCAAGCATTCCCACACATGAGCTTTGGACGGGCCAAAGAATAAAAATTAGCTTGGGGCTTCCCTGGTGGCGCAGTGGTTGAGAGTCTGCCTGCCAATGCAGGAGACACGGGTTTGTGCCCTGGTCCGGGAAGATCCCACATGCCGCGGAGCGGCTGGGCCCGTGAGCCATGGCCGCTGAGCCTGTGCGTCCGGAGCCTGTGCTCCGCAACAGGAGAGTCCACGGCGGTGGGAGGCCTGTGTACCGCCAAAAAAAAAAAAAAAAAAAAATTAGCTTGCAGCTGCTCTCTTGTCCAGATGGGAGGGGGAAAAGTTCAAAAATTCCTGAAGGTGAGTTTGGGGTAGACCAAAAGTATTAGAAGTATGTGTTGCTCTTTCCTCCAAGTGAGAGGAGATAAGGTTATTTAAATCAGTTCCCAGGGCTGGAGTAAAACTTTAAATAGATGAAAGAAAGGAAAAAAGGGAGAAATGGAGAAAGAGAGAGAGAAAAGTAGAAAAGAAAAGAAAATACTCCAGCGATTTTCTTTAGCCTAGATGCTGTCACTGCTGTACCAGTGCCCTGGCCCAACCAATTAACCCTAAAAATGCTAAATTTACTGCTAGGGGTCTGAGTAAACTTGAGATCTGAGGGAAAAGGGGAAAGTAAATTTTATAAAACAGCTTCGCTTTGTGGCTACTGCATCTGGATGTATGATAAAAAATGATGTAAAATGTTATATGCTTATAACTTCATAAATACTAAGAGATCATCCTGATAAGTAAAAGCTGCAAAGGAAAAATGTCAGTGGGATCACAACTTCCTTGCTTTTTGCCCAGGTGAGTAGATTGGAACTTAAATTCTTTGAGTACTGGAAACAAAACAAGCCTCCGTAACTGATGATTTTTTGTTATGATTTTTGCCTATTAGAACTGCTAGAAAAAAGGGAGACAAAATAAAAAGAGTGGCCATCTCCACATAGAAATATACTTTGAGAGTTTTAAAAAGCAGTTGTTAGTTGCCAATTAGTTCTTATAAAATCAGATGTCTGACCCTTAGAGGCTGATGATTTTCTAGCCTGAAATGCATATTTTTGAGTGGGTAAATTTGTACTCTAAGATTGAGAAGGCAAAAAGAGCTTAGGAAAGCCTTGCTCGTCACTTAGACTTGAAATGCAGCTGTCTGATCCTACAGCATTTAGGCTTTATTGCTGCCCCCAAAAGTTGCCAATTTTATAGAATCCTCAATTCAGAGCTTCCAACTGCCTGGACCTGCCTCTAAGTTAAAACCTCATACTGTCTGCTATGGGCTGTTTCAACCCAACATGAGCTGTGTTCAACTAAAAGCAGGCACCAGCCTAATGAACAAAAATCAGACGTGGGGGCTGGTGAAGATTTAGTTGGTGCAGCCATAAACTGAAAACTACATGGATTCTAGCTGGACTGTCCAGTCTCTTATATATGCCCCTGGGAAAGGGCCTGTTCTTTTGATAGCCATCTAATTTGAGCTGCTGATTGGCTTTTTATTTCTGACACAGAAACTGATTACATTCCTAACTTTGATTCTCACCGAAAGCTGAAAGTTGAAGGAGGGCATACCCAGGGTGCATGACCTCTATGGCCACTCTTATAACAGACTGGACTCTTGACCTCTTCTTGGGGAGGTCTCACTGCTGTTGACTTATTATGTTCAGCTTTTTGGACTAGTCGTAGTTTGCAACAACAGACTGATAGCTTGATTCAATATCTGATACACACGCCTAGTAAGACAGTTTATTAAATGAAGCTCTCCCCAGCAAAAGACTGATCTTTCCTAGGCTGCTCACTGGATAAATGATTAGGATAAAAGGCGTAGAAGGTTTTGTAAACCTATTCTGGAAAACAATTTTTTTAATTGGGATTTTGTCCTGACCAATTGCTAACCTTTCTGGTTAAGTTGTATCAATATAAAAACACTTTTGTTAAAAAAAAAAAAGTTTTTGTGTGGAAATTCTTTTGTCCCTTTTGCACCTAACCCTTCTGGATAAAAGGTCTAGATGGAGATAAAAAAATGACTGAAAAAATCTGAAGTTATAATAACTAAATAGGAAACACTGATTTTAGAATAACGGTGGGGGCGGGGAGGGGCAAAAAAACAACAACAACCACTTTGTTATAAAGCAGAAACTAACACATCATTGTAAAGCAATTATACTCCAATAAAGCTGTAAAAAACAAAAACAAAAAAACAACCCAGGCCCTGGGGAAGTGTGGAAGAAGAGGGAGGGCATAAATGATCATTGTTTTTTCGGAACTTAACAAACTGTCCTTCAGAGGCAGTCCCTCTGAAACCAAGCACTCAATTAAATTACTTAGACTGCAATGGGAACAGAAGGTGGGAGGCCCCCTGATGGGAGATCACATTGGGGTCCTGTTAACTTGTTCTGCCTGACTACTGTATATCCTGATTAGGGATATCTTAACAATTATAAACTCATTTCCAGGGATACCACATATGCCTCTGGAATTGTACTTTTTGTGTATGCACCCTATTCTGAGCCCTGGACTGGCCAGAGTTGTGCTGTGCTAAATTTAAGGACAAAGTCACTTGACTTTTTAAGATAGACCTTTACAATTAATGAGATTTGTTTTAACTGGCTAAGTCTAAGATCCCTGAAGTCAGTACTGGAGGTCAGTCTCACCCTGCTGTCTGGGGACCTACCAGATAATAATATTAATTTTATTGTAAAAACACTGTGGCCAAGAGCCAGCCAAGGAGGTGGACTGTGCAGAAAAAGAACACAGCAGAGATTGCTATCCTTAGAAATGTCTGCTTGCAATATTGGTCCTTGGCTGGCACCTGGGAACTTGTCTGGTAAATAGTTCCCTACACTGATAAAAAATCTCCCTGACTGATATTGGTAGCTTATTATGCTTAGACTGTATGACAATATGGTTTATGCTAAAACCCTGCTTTCTTTCTGGGAATCTAAAAAAGGACAGGCAGAGAGTATGTGACCAGCACTCAATAAAAATGTTGGGCACTCAGTCTCTAATACGCTCTCCCAGGAAGAAACATCACACATATATTACTGCATTTTCATTGCTGGGTGTGCACTGTGTGACCCCTCATGGAAGGGATGATTATGATTTTTCAACCTTACACTTAAAAAAATTTTTGAGGTAATTTTACAATTACAGGAGAGTTACAAAAATACAGGGTTTCTGTATGTCCTTCACTGAGTTTCCATTTATGTTAAAATCTTACATAGTAATAGAACATTTACATAAGATGATTTTTTAATAGTCTTTCCATATATTTTTTATAATAACCTAGGAGGAAAGTACTAAAAAATAAAATGCTTTTAAAAACTACTTGGAATTCTACATACCTTCCACTGATAGCACCCAGAAGTTACTCCAGTTGATGCCAATCCATATCCTTTTCCTCCACTGCCATGAGTTAAAATCTGTCCATTCTCCACTATGCAGCACTGAGCTTTCTCTGGGTCAAAGGATACTTCTTGTATAGGGAGATTCTCATCTTCTTCCTCCAACTCTCCCTGCTTCTACCAGAAAGGAAACTGGGTCAGTATTTTGAACTAACTCAGATTCAGTTCCTGAGATCTCCTTGGGTTGATTCCACAAATATTTATTATCTACCATGTACCAGTTACTGTGCAGACAATGGAACACAATCATACATACAGCATGGTCCCTGCCCATGAAGAGCTTACAGCTCAGTCAGGGGACAGAGAGACAAATAAATAACACCAGTATTGTAGTGAGAGAATAAAAGAAGTTACATGACAGATATAGCAGAAACATATAAGTGTAAGTTTCTAACCAGGCTTGGGAAGGATAAGGTAAGCATTCAAAAGAGGATGACTTCTGAGCTGAATCCTGAATGATGAGAAGGCATTAAGCAGCTGATCAAAGTAGAGAAAGAAATTTAAGACAGTATGTACAGCATGTGCCAAGTCATGGAGGTGAAACAGAGTTCACTGATTTAAAGAATTGCAAGCAGTATGGAATACCTGGAGGATGAGACTGAAAGAGAACAAGGAACTAGAAGGAGAAGAAGGAACAAAATCATGGAAGGTCTTCAATGCCATTCTAAGTTTAATCTTTACTCTAGACAATAGGGAGTGCCTACACAGAATGATTTATATAGAGGAACTACTATCAGATCTATGTTTTATAAACATTGTTTTACCAGGAGTATACAGGATGAAAGCAGAGAGAACAATCAGGAGTTTACTGCAAGAGTTCAGGTAAGAAATACTGAGGACTTAAATTCATTCATTTGCTCAATGGGTATTTAATAAGCATCTACTATGTACCAGGCACTATACCAGGTCCTATATACTCGGCAGTATACTAGACAGATAATGTCTCTGCTCTCATAGAACTTATATTTTACAAGGTGGAGATAGAAAATAAACAAGGAAATAGCAGGTAATAAGTGCTATGCTGAAATCAAAAAAGGTGATGTGATAAAGACTGTGTGGCAACTGACTCTAGATTGAGGATCAGGAAAGGACAATGAAGAAGTGATAATTAAGTTGAGACATGAATAATAAGTTGACTTCTGAGAAACATATCTGAGGGAAGTATTCTAGGCAGAGAGAATAGCTGGCACAAAGCCCAAAGGAAGGAACAAGCTTAGTGTGTTCAAGAAACAGGAAGAAGGCAAGTTGTTCACAGTGTAGTGAGCAAAGAGGAGAGAACAAGGAGTTCTAGAATTTATCCCAAGAATGATTAAAAACCACTGGTGGGTTTTTTAAGCAGAGGACGAACATGCTCTGATTTACAATGTTAAAACATCACACTGGCTCCTGTGTAGAGAATGGACTGTAGGGAGTTAACAGGGGAAGCAGAAAGACCAGTTAGGAGAATATTGCATAATCTAGGCTGGAGATGGTAGTGGCTTGGAATAGGGTGATGGCAGAGGAAATGAGGAGGTGGAGAATTCAAGTTAAGTCTTAACAGAGAAGTCAACAGGACTTGGAGATTGTACGGACAGAGAAAATGTGTGTGTGTGTGATAGAAAGAGAGGAATCAAGGATGACTCCTTGGTTTTTTGGCTGAGTCACTTACTAGGTAAGATGGGAAAGCCTGGGGAAGGAACAAGATGTAACAGAACTAAGGATGCTACTAAGTGTGAGAGGCCTATTACGCTATTATTCAAGTTGTAAGGCAAGTAGAAGATGGGTATATGTCTGGAATTCAGGAAGAATGTCAAAAAAGGAATTAAAAATCAATGGCATACGGATCTGAATAAGGTTTTGCTGGCTACAGGAAATGGAACAGAGGTGAAAGTTGAAGAAAAAAAGGGGTCTTGGGACCAAGCCTTGGGATACTCCAGCAGTCAGATTAAATAGAAGAGGAAGTATAAATAAAAGAGGATGAGAAGAAGAGGCCATTGTACTGGGACAGAAGGAAAACTAGAAAAAGTGTGGAATCATGAAAACTAATAGAAAGATTAAGGTAGCTAGATGGATGGATTCAAGAACTATTTAGGAGGTAAAAATCAATGAGTTCTAGGGACCACATGGGTGGGGACATTAGGAGAATTCCCAGGAATTCAGGTTTGAAAAGCTAGTTGAATGTTAGTGCCACCAATAAAAATGGGATAGGAAGAAAAGGAGAAAGGTTTGAAGGAGAGACACCTGGGCTATCATTCAAGTTTGGAAGGCAGTGCATGTAGTGAAAATGGTCGTGGGTATGACTGAGACTGCTGGAAAAGCTAAAGACAGAACTCTGAGGAACACTGGAATTTGGGATGGAGGCAAGGAGAAAGTCACACCAAAGAAGAGATGCCTCCAGAGGGAATCAAGGATTGGCAGAGGGGATCTAGGAGAAAGTAGTGTTTTGAAAACAACAGAAGGCTAGAATTTCCAGAGGTCAAGTAAGCTGTGGATAAAAAGCCATACACTGTATTACCAATAACATCTACCTCTGTCATTTAATTTCAGTGCTTTGATGGAAGATAAACAACTGGGCTAAAGAGATAATGAGAAGTAAGGAAGTGACTTAAACATACACAAGATTACTCTTCCCAGAAGCTTAGCAATGAAGGATAAGAGAATATAGGGAAGGCTTCATAGATAAAAAAGAAATTTAGAAGGGTGGGAATAAGAGATGTTTATAAACTGAGGGGAAAGAACCAGTGGAGAAGGAGACACAGTACAAAGAAGAGACTGAATAACTGATAGAACAAAGTCTCTCAAAGGAGAAAGGATCCAGAGACAGGTGACAAGATATTCACATGTCTGTCTAAAAATACCTTTTTGGAAGAATCAAGTACCTGTAATTTTATTTCTTCTTCTTTTTCCTTTATCTGAATAGCATGTTTGGCCTGAGCAATGGGTGTCTCCCACATACAATCCGACAGGAGGGAAAACAGACGTTCAACAACCTATTTATTGAAGGAAAAAGAATGATAAAATTTGTAAAGGATCATTTTAACGATTTTTGGAAAAGATAAATCATGTAACTATAATATTAAGTCACATGTGAGATTTAATTATACCAAGGTCTGACAGCTACTTTGGGTGGATGCAAGTTAAATATCATTTTTTAGAAAGACCATTAACCCACTACAAAGTGGGTTCGACTGTCCTCATGTTGCCCCACTTTATGGACCTCTGATGAGGCCATGCAGCCTCACATCTTTCTCTCTCTAGATGCCCAAACCTAGGAAGAAATTCCACAAATTTTCCTTTCTTTCTGACCTTGAAAGTATTCACTATACCACTACTCCTCACATCCCATAGCTCACTTAATTTCTCTTTCTCCTTGCTTAGAGATGGAAAAATTAAAAAAGCAATCTCAGAAGTGGAAGTCGTGCTATTGAATAAATGACACATTTACAACTGAAGAGACCATGAGTTTAGATTTTCGGTGCATCATGTTGCACATGTAAAGAACATCCTCTAATAACTTTAAAAATAGAAACCTGGGCCATTTGATCATCTTCTACACCAGATTCACAAGCTGGTAGCACAGCCTCAAGGACATGAAGTGCAAGGAGCCTCGTTCTTAAGTTACCAACTAGAGGAATTCCTGGAGGGAGAAAAGGAGATTTTCTTATTATAAATGTGACTTAAATTCAAAGTTTCAATAAACCTCTTGAAAAAAATCTCTGAGGCTGCTAAGTATTTAGGATGGAACAGACTTCACTTCAGCATATTACCACAAGAATTCTGGATTCATCCCATATCCATTAATGTATACGAATATCCATGTTTGTGTTTCAGTTTTTATGTATGTTAGGGAACAGCACTATAATAACTACCTGTGCCAAGTACTGTGCTATGCATTTCATACACATTAATAACTCTGTTGATCCTCACAAATCCTACATTATATCCCTATTTTACTGATGAGGAAACTGAGGCTCAGAGAAATTAAGTAACTTGACCAAAGCCACAAAGCTCAGTAGAGACAGAAGTAGAATTGTAAATGACAGGTCTGTTAATCTCTAAAGCTCAGGCTTATCATCGCCTTTAATTGTTTCTGACTCCATCTACGCCCTGACGGCCTCACAGGATTAATGGGGAGTAAGCAGTTTGTACTTTTCCAGAGTAAGCAAAGATAGAGACAGGATACTGATGCTCTTTTTCCTATCCATTACTACAACACAACCAGTAGAAATAAATGAATATCTGATTTTTCTTCACGCTCTAAGAACTTAATCAGTATTACAGAAGGCTTACCTTATTAAAGGAGAAAAAAAGCTATTGTAAGTTATACTAGTTGAGAAAAACTATTGGGAAAATGAGTATAAACTTACTATATATAAAGCTAAGATGTGTATTTACAGAAGAACCCTGGTTTGAACAACTGATCTGAAAATAGTAGTTACCTGTAAATGGCAGATCTTTTAAGAAAATAAGAGAAAGGTAAGGGCTCTTTTGAATAAACTGCTGTTTTATTTGCAGCACAGATGATCAGTTTTGGAAATTCTTTAAATACTTTTAACAACAAATGAATTTCTTGCCAGAATTTGCTACCACAAAATGACTGAGATAATTTGCTGTAAGAACATTAACATTTAGTATGACTCCATTTTACTGTATTTTTGCAGTTAATAACTGCAGCTGTTATGTTAATAATAAGTTGTCTGTATTCTTTTGTTGTTTATGCCAATCTTAAAGATACAGGATCTGAATTTTTAAAAAATTGAATACACATTAAAAAAAGTAAAAAGAAACACCAATAAACTATATTGAGAGTGTACACATATAAAACAGCATGTACCATAGAAGACTATATTATGTTTCAGCACATTTAAGAAAGACCAGGGATGATGAGAAAGTTCTGGAAATGGAGAGTAGTGATGGTTGAGCAACATTGTGAATGTACTTACTCTCACTGAATTGTACACTTAAGTGGTTAAAATGGTAAATTTTATTTTATGTACATTTATCACAATAAAAAAAACAGATTAGGAAAGAACTGATAGTAATCTATACCAGCAGACCAGACTTTTAGGCTAAGAACCAGGAATTAAGCTTATTATATAGAACTCTCATAGACAGCATACAATCAGAAGTTACAAATCAAGGCAACAGAAATCACATCATAAGAAAGAACAGACAAACTCCAATCTGCATTTTGATAATCCAAAAAGTAAACTCAAAATCTGTGTTAAATTATCATATTAAACAGGATGTTCTCTGCTTATTTTTATTACTGTAATCTGAACTAGAGCCAACTTCTCTGCATTAAATCCATGATCTTCTCCAGTGCTACCTTCTATTATTAATTCCTCTCAATTTTTACTCCTGAGATTACTTTTCTTGCAATCAAATAAGTACTCATAAAACAAGAAAGAAAAGCCTTAAAATCAAGGTCAAGTATCCAATGTTGTTATCTGAATAAAACACACGTGATGTACAAAATACTGTAAAATAAGACAAAGGTCACATACCTGAAGAACATTTCTGAGATGCTATGTTTAAAAGCACCTCTGTCCACTTTGGGGAAGCCATTTTTGACTGAATTGCTTTTGAAGATACAACTCTGCGAAGAAAAACTAGAAAATCCCCCAGATGCAGTTCGGCTGCGCGTTGTTTCCTAAGAGTAACTGAAGAGTGAACAGACAAGTTTACATTACAACCAAAAGCCGACAGGAAACAGTCTTATATCAAATAACATTTAGAACGCAGTAAACACACACCTAATTCAAAACCTAGGTTGTCAGTTAGATGCTGAATTTTTAAAACACAGGAGAAAGGTCAGAACATAAAGTCAAACATAACATCTTTTACAACTGTGTACAATAACAAGTTGCTAGAATAAAGTATGTGTACTTGGTTTTGTGCATTTTTCTTTTTTTACTGCTATTGTAAAAAGTAACAGTTCTCTATCCAAGTCTAGAGTTCTACTAGATAGAATTTGAGGGAGATGGTCTGTAAACCCCCTAAAATTGTATGAAAAACTGTCTGGGGAATTCCATGGCACTCCAGTGGTTACGACTCGGCACTTTCACTGCTGAGGGCCTGGGTTCAATCCCTTGTTGGGGAACTAAGATCCCACGAGCCACGCTGCATGGCCAAAAATAAAGTAAAATAAAATAAATGCCTCAAACTGAAAAATATTCTTTAAAAACAAAACAAAACTGTGTCTGTGTGTGCATTTGACTAGTAAGAAAGTTGACAACTTTGATCCCATTTTCAAAAAGTCCATCATCTGTCCACCACCTCCCCTACCCTCTGCCCCAGTCAAATTAAGAATTACACCTCAGGACTTCCCTGGTGGTCCAGTGGTTAAGAATCCGCCTTCCAAAGCAGGGGACATGGGTTCGATCGCTGGTCGGGGAACTAAGATCCCACACGCCACAGGGCAACTAAGCCCACGTGCAGCAAACTACAGGGTCCATGCGCTCTGGAGCCCGCACGCCACAACTAGAGAGAAGCCCGCGCACCGCAACAAAAGATCCTGCGTGCTGTAACTAAGACCCGACGCAGTCAAAAATAGATAAATAAATATTAAAAAAAAAAAAAAAAAAGAAGGGCTTCCCTGGTGGCACAGTGGTTGAGAGTCCGCCTGCTGATGCAGGGGACATGGGTTCGTGCCCCAGTCCAGGAAGATCCCACATGCCGTGGAGCGGCTGGGCCCGTAAGCCATGGCCGCTGAGCCTGAGCATCCGGAGCCTGTGCTCCACAACAGGAGAGGCCACAACAGTGAGAGGCCCACGTACCAAAAAAAGGAAAAGAATTAATCTCTAAAAAAGACTTTGTGGTTTCATATTCTACAAAGAAACAAATTTGTAGGCCTGGGTCTGGTGTGCCTGACCTTAAACTCTATGTAAAAGATCTTTCCACAAACTTGCTCTAAACAATCATCCCAATTTTCCCACCAGTATCAACACTCTTATCACCTCTCTAATAGTTTCTCTCTAATAGCTTCCCTCCTCCCTGTACATTTTGAAGCCAAAGAACTTTCTGCTCTTCCTCTAACATGCCATGTTCTCATATCGTCCAACAACTTTCATACCTCCCTAGCCTGGCTAAGACCCACTCAAAGCCAGGCTGAAGAAGTTTGCCAGTGGGGTAGATTCCCAGAATGTCAATCCCTAAGGGGCATTAAAACATGGAAAATCATAACAATTTGGACAGGCACTCCTTTCAGGGAGATCCTGGCACATCAAATTAAGAAATACACAGACAAATCACTTGTGATAGAGGGGAGACCACCCCCTGCCAAATGGCATGTCTGAATAGCCATTAATCTATCTTCATAGACATCTTTTTAACTGGAGGGCTTTTGTTTTGCTGAGATGGATGTGCAGGTCTATGACAGAACTAACCTGCTAGGGATAATTAGAGAAAAAGCTAAGAGCTCCTTCTCTACATTTCCTCTTCACAGTACTCTACCTCTTCTTTAGTCTTTGCTAATATACAAACATTTATTATATTAGTTTGAAGAATATAAAATTATTAGCCTGCCCTAGGTACCTATATCTCACTCCAACCTTGTTCCTACACATTCCTTCAAAATCCAGTTCAAAGCTACCTCTTCCATGAAACTTTCTCTCTTGGTAGAGATCCCTGGGAAAATCTCTTTTAGGAGGCCTCCATCCTACCCCACTCTCACTCTCAGAAAGTATTTCTGTAACAAGACACTAAATTAATTATATTAATTAAAGCCTGGAGACCTTAAATATAAAGCTGGTTAATACAACTTGATGATACAGTTTGTGTTTCAGTATCAGTACTACGTTTGAAATGAAGAGTACACCTTACTTTCAGTTAAGTATTTTAGAGAGTATGTGGAGTTATTAATACCTGGTCCATCTGCCTCTGAATGCCTGGCCACCGCTGACTAGATTCAGTCTCACTCCCAGCCATCCCCATAAATAGAATGGGTGCAACCTGAGAGGAATGGATGTGGACTCAGTCTGCTGTTACACCTGCTGAGATTCATCACAGTTTCTTTTTTTACTGGATATGGAAGGATCCAGTTTTCTTGGGGAGCTATAGGCTGAGAAGTAACTCTACTGTGTCTTCCCTGCCGTCCGTATGTGCAGTACTCGACAGAGTGGTAAGAAACTATTACCTGAACAACTCTGTATCCCCAAACTGGATCTCAGGAAAAAGGGAAGTGGCATTAAAAGCCTGTTTTTATTTTATCATACCTTGTGAGTCTGCCCATGCTCTTTGCATAAGCAATATACTTGCTATATAAAGAAGAAGTAACTTGCCAGAGGTTCAGCCTCTGTAACCAAAAGCTAGCCCTAAATTAGACTCATACATCCTCCTAGATTCTGACCTAAGAGATTTAGCTATTTCTTCTGAGCTTATTGTATTACACTGTAATTATGTGTTTAAACATCTACCTTCCTCATTTCCCTAGAAGGTCCTTGAGGGCAGAGATAATGTTTTGTCATTTTTGTACCCCCAGCATATTCCTTTATCCACCCACCTATCTATACAATATTAATATTATTTAAATACTACTTTATTTATTTAAATATTATTTATTATAATATTCCAATATTAACATTAACATTCATTGAGCTCTTACTATGTGCTAGACACTGCTCTAAGTCCTTTCCAAGTATTATATTATTTAATTCTCACAACAGTCTTGGAAGGTTGTGTCTATTACTCTTATTTTTATCTATCTATTTACCTATCTATTTATCTATCTATCTATCTAGTCCAGGAAGGATTTAATGGCTCCCAGAGCTTATTATGGTAATAAGACATTGAATAAATGACCAGTTTTAGACCTTTATTCCCTTAATCTATAACAGACATGTATAGTAGTTCTCCTGTTCAGGGTTTACGTTCTACTGAAATACAATGTTCACTATCGGTTTTTTTTGTTTTTGTTTTTTTTTTGGCTGCGCCATGCAGCTTGCAGGATCTTAATTTCCCAACCAGGGCTTGAACCCGCACCCTCAGCAGCAAAAGCACAGAGTCCTACCCACTGGACCAGGAGGGAATTCCCACAATGTTCGCTATAGTTTTTAAAAGCTGTAAGGAGATGACCATATTACAGCAAGCAAAAATTATTATGGCTAAGTATAATGAAGAATTTTTTAGTGACTAGAGAGCAGAACAGCCTAGCAATAAGTTCAGCTTCCCTAATTCTAACCCAATTCCCAAATAATAAAACCCTTGGTCCTGGCGGAACACTTAAAACAAGAATGCAACCCAAGAGATGGGCTGTCAGGATCAAATGCTACAAGAACATAATCTGGGGAAATCAGTCACCTAGAACCTCTAAGTTCTAGAGCCACAACAGCCAAGGAGAGGCTGAACTTAGACACTGAGTGATACAGTTGCTACATCAGGGTTAACCAACTCTAAGGAGAGGAAGTTCAGTCAGAGGTACCTCTAAACCATACATATTTGGAGAAAAAAGGGGTTTCTAAATGAACAAATAAAAATCCTCTCATGCCTCACAATAGAAAGAACTCTACATTCTGATGATATTCACACAATGTGGATTCAATAAATGCTTGTAAATAACGACAGAGAAAAAAGATTTACGATACCTCTGAAGTCTCTCTTCTCAGTTTCTCCACTGGAGTCAATTTTCTTCTCTTCTTCATCCTCTTCTCCTTCTCCAAAAGAGGCCATAAGTAGTACACCGGCCTGGGACAACAAATTCTTCAACTGACTGCAGAGTAGATCCAACAAAGATTGAACTACCTTAGGGCTCAGTTTATCAGCATAGGTCCTGAAATAACATATACATGAAATAACATGAAATAACAGGAAAAAAATAAATGGTAATTACACAGAAGGGCAAATGTGCTTAAACACATAAAGGAGATTATGGTGAAATGGAAATCACTAAAATGTGAAAGACCAGGCCCCAAACAGTTCTACCAAGACATCTACAATGCTCACCCTGTAGTGATGGCTAGAATCTGGAGCAATCTTGTACTAGCCACTTTTAAAGCTGTGCTTAGCTGGGAAACACCCGTTTTTGGCAACAACTGAAGAGGCTGTCCTAGCATGGTGTCTGTGCCACATAACTGCGACAATACATTTAGCAGACCAGTGGAAATCGCCAAAGAAACATCTACTGGTTGATAGTGGACACTCAGGGCGAAAACTGTAACCAAAAGGAGACGCTGCTGGGCTTCTAAAAAGAAGAAAGAAAGAAAGGCAGTTGAGAATCTTCTTTAAAGGTAACAAAGCATTTACTAAAATAAATCATATTCCAAAATATAAATAGTAGTATGGAACACTATTACACTTTCAAGTATTTATTCTTTACCTATAAGCTGACCTAATGTTAAACACAGAACATTAGCTACCTAGCATAACCTCAGGCCAAAATGTTACTTGCACCTTATATTTGCATGTGCAGTTACTCACCAATGTGATGCTTGTTTGCCTGCAGGGCTCTCTCCAGAGTAGCAGACAACTGTTGATAAATCTTATGCACAGCCATCTGGATTTCAATCTGAATATTTCTCTTAGCTGCTCTGATCCCATCCTAAATTACACACAAAGATTTACCTTTTCTATTAACAACAACACTTCCTACCCAAATGAATGTAAAAGCATTTTATTCCTAGCCTATGCTAGAGCCCTATGGTGGTTTTTAATTATTTAGTATATTTCAGTATATAGAAGTTTTATAATGAAATTATTTTTCAATGCTTGAAAATTCTTGATTCTATATAATCTCTCTCCTTTCCCACAAAGCATTTTTCCTCTCTAAACATGGAAGACATAAAGACAACACTTCAAAAAAACAGTTCAAGCAATCAGAGAAACTTGGTAAAATGATCAAGTCTAAAATGTGAATTCTTGAAACCCATCCTCCCAAACACCAATCCTTATCCCAACTTAGATCTACCTCTATGCAATTTGGCTAAGGGTTAATAAAACTGAGCCAGCAAAGAATCTAAAAGTACAATAGTACCATGGCTTACCTAATGGCTTATCTAACCTCAGCTATAATCAGGAAACTAAACCAATGAGGTATCTTTAAGTCACTTAGGTCTTTATATTTTTAAACCTCAATTCTAAACACCAAAAAGTTTAGCATTATTAAACTGGTGTTGTAAAAATACAGTTAAAATCTGAATATACTAAAAGGTGTCATCCTCCCATGACAGTTCTGTCATCTACCTGATAGTGATGCAATCGGCCACTCTCTCCTTTGGCTCCTGCGTGTCCAACAGTGCCTAAACCGAAACACCCTGCTAGAAACTGCAGCCTCACAGATGTGAGCAGAGTGGATGACTGGAAACCTGAGCTTGATCTGCTTCCTGTCAGAGAGATGTTACCTTTTTCTTCCATTCCAGACAATAGTACAAGGATCTGATGAAGTGCCTCTAAACGAAGCTTGAGAAAAAATGAAATAAACATATTTTAGAATTCTTCACTGAACTGAGACACAAATAACTCTGTACGTCACAGACAATATATTTCTTAGCACACAGAAAATTCTGGTATTTCTTAGGAATCTATTATATTAAGATAAACATTTATTTTACTATTACGACTTTAAAAATTAAAATATCTTAAGGTCTCTATAAGCATACTTCAGTATAAAAGAGGCTACATAGTACAATGGGAAAAGTAGTAAATTTGGATGTAGGAGATCTAGTTTCAAGGCCAGAGTATTCCAACGACTGTGTAGCCTTGGGAAACTCAATTTCCTGAGTCTGTTTCTTCATGTATAAAATGAGGTTAATAGTACTTTAATCTGCTCACAGAGCTATTGTGATGCTCATGAGGAGATAAATGTGATTTCAAAAGCATCAAGTAGTATGGATACTGCTTCCTTTACTTATAACATTATATAGAATGAATACTCTTTAGTTCAAGAATTAGAAGCATTTCCAGAAGGTTTCTCTGTGGTTCTCTTGAACTTCTGGCTCTATCTTCCCTAGGAGGACAAATATCCACCACAGCAGTCCACTGGCCTACCTTCCTTTTTTTAAAAAAAAAATAAACTTTTTATTTCGAAATAATTTTATATCTTTAGAAGAATTGTAAAGATGGTACAGATAGTTCCTGTATACCTTTCCCCAAGCTTCTCCTAATGTTAGTATCTTACAAAACTATGGTACATTTATGAAAACAAATTAACATTGGTACAACACTACTGACTAAACCACAGAATTTATTTGGATTTCACCAGAGTTCCCATAATGTCCCTTTTATGTTCCAGGATCCAAATCAGGATATCACGTTGCATTTAGTTGTCTTGTCTCCTTTAGTCTGTGACAGTTTCTGTCTTTGTTTTTCATGACCTTGACATCTATGAAGGGCTGTTTGTGTATTTTATAGAATGTCCCTCAGTTTGGGTTTGCCTGATGTTTTCTCATGTTTGGCCTACATGTATGGATTTGGGGACGAATACTATAAAGTCCCCCTCTCATCACATTATTATCAGGGTACATGATATCACCAGAACTTATTACTGGTGATATTAATCTTGATCACTTGGTTAAGGTGATGTCTGCCAGGTTTCTGCAATGTAAAATTACTGTACTTTTTCCCCCTTTTCATACTCTGTTGGCTCTAAGTCACTAATTCCAGCTTACTCTCAAGAGGAGGAAAATTAAGCTCCACCTCCTGGAGGGAAGAGTATCAAAGAATTTGAGGACATGTTAAAACCACAATCATTAATAAATATTTTGAGGGAGATATTTGAAGGCAATGCTCACTAATTTTAGCATTTATCATTATTAGCATGGTGTTCTAATCTAGCCCTTTTTAAACGGAGACAAATGGGTCAAAAATGGGGACTCTAAGAGCAGATCTGTATAGTCACCAACCAATCTCACTCTAGTTTCTAGGAGACAAGGAAAGACTTAGTGATTAGAGTATCTTGTGCACTATTGTTCACTTCAAACAAACTATCAGGCTGCTTTGGTTAAGATAGCAACATCAAAAAGCTCAAGTGAAGGAAAGGGGGAGGCAAGGAATAGAAGAAAAGGAAAAGTTTTTCCTACAATTGTACATTCAGTGGTTCAGTTTAAGTTTCCATAGTCCCTCACAAGGAGTAAATATCAAAGACTTACTTCTGCCCTTAACTGTTGCTGTTCCATTGCAATGATGGAGGCTTGGGGACTTGTAGACATACTTTCCTCTGGCTCTTTAAAACCTGGGGCATTCCCCACATCTCCACTCACAAAGCTTACAACATTTTCAATCAAAGTGTGAACTCCCAAAGACTTGGTAAGATCAAAATCAGACTCAAAGGAGTTAGAGGAGTTGCACAACCAGTCTCTGTTATGTTTCAGGCGTGCCCAAGAGTCGCTCAGGGTTTCCAATTGACTATGCATAGGACCTACATACAAACAGAACAAAAACGCATCAGTGATAACCAAGTAGAGCATACATTCTGAAACTAGATGAGGGCTGAGTGTTGCTATCATACCGACTGGTGAGAAATGGATACTAGTGTTTGAATACATGCATGCATTAAGTGAATCTGAGCAAAATGCTTTGGTAAAAAACAACAAACAAACAAAAACTACAGCAATGTAAGAAAACAAAGGGAAAGCCCTGTTTAATGTACCAGTGTCTCTGTAAGCGCTTTAGCAACACGTTGCCACAAGAAAAAGAAAGGCAGAAGCTGCTCTCAAAATGCTTAGCTTAAAATGCTCTGCAGTATTAAACCAGACCATCATTTAGGACCAAAATGGAACTCGGCACTTAGGACACTGCTGGTAAGACCTACTAGTAATAGGACTTCATGTGATTTAACATTATCATTGCAAAGAGTGAGTTAAGACTGTGCAAAATGTGTACATATCTGCAATGAAATATTACCAAAAAATGAATATAGAAGGGCAAGTAAACTTACACAAAAAGGAGACATAAATATCACCCTTGGTTTCATTAATATAAGGAACATTTTCACTGTGTAATATGCACATTTATTTCAGGTTGTGAAACTCCTATATAAAGGAAGCAAAGTTTCACAGACATGAATATATAAGATTTACTATAAAATGATATCTACATAAAATTACCAAGTGGTGTCAACAATAGTGGCTAAATATAATACCATTAGTTTTGCCAGTGGGCATTTTCTAGGCTAAAATCTTTACATTAGACAGCAAAAATGTTAATATGTTTGATCACAACAACTGTCCAAGGCATGTGCCAATAGTGGCTTTAAATAAATATATAAATGTCTAATTCTTACACGTTTTGTCTTTTTTAATTGATCTCAGGTACATGAGTTAGATTGATTAATCATACTCCTTGGCTCATGATATACTCTCATCACTGGTCCATGCATGGCCTGCTTTTGTGTTTATATTTACTTATAATAAATGTGAACACAAGAACTAGAAAACTGGCAGAATACTATCTATCTGTTCTTCCCCCCAACCCATCTCTCCCCTGTGTCCTCCAATCTAAGGATTTCATTATCACTCCTCTGCTTTTATTGTTGTTAAATACTGTTTTATCTTATATGTATTCCCAAGACAAATAATGTTTAGTGTTAGTTGTTTGTGACTTTATAAAAAAGTATCATTTTATGTAGCCTTTTTGGACATTACTTTGCATTCAGTATAATACTGCTAATACTCATTCACATTATTCCATGTAACCATGGTTCATTTGTTTGAGTGCTGTATAATATCTCATTCTGTGAATATACCAAATTTTTCTATTAGGAATGAATCTTAAGGTACTTAATAAAATATGCATTACAAAAATTATATTTGTTACATACTAGATGGAAAAGATTTGGGAAGAGGACTACTTAAACACTAATGCCCACAGAGAAAATGAACGAATACAATATTGACTGTATAACTTATTTTTGAATTATTACACTGATGTCAGGAAAACCCCAGGACTTCAAAATGAGACACAGAAATCCACAATAGGCAGTTAATATTATAAAGTAGCTATGAAATAATTTATATGCATTCTACTAAAATAATTTAGAATGGCAAAGAATATATGGTTTATCTGCCTTCTATATTTTAGCAAGAATTCTTAAGATTAAAAAAATGTTGGATTTTCAGTTCTACTGAACATAAAAAATAACCAATCTGAAAATTTCCCCGAACTGTATAGCTGAATATTTTCCCATGTAAAACAGAAAAGGTAAAAATCCAAAGAAAAATGTCATGGATGCATAATGTATTAAATTAAAATGATATTTAAAGAATAAAGGAGGGGCTAATGTGGAAAAAAAGAAATAATCATTTTCCACTTCCTTAAGCATCTCAAATTCAGACTCTGGATTTAACCTTAACTTACAAATGATATTTTTTGTCTCAGCATTGAGCTTGTTGGTTCAATAATAAAATTTCAGAATAAAAAGTTCTTCCATCTTCTAATACTTACAAATTACTTTTCAAAATGAAAATACAATGTGCAGAGAGTTAATGCTAGAACCACAGAAGTAAAAGCGACCTTAAAGATTATCTAGTCCAATTTCCTCACTTGAGGAAACAGAGGCTCAAAGAAAATGATCTTTTCTAAATTAATAACACTAATTCCTTAAGTTTATGGGAGGTAGTCTTACATATTCCTGTTGTTAATCAACTCACAAATCACTGATCCACAGGAATTTCAACTGCCTGCCTACGCAAAGGCTCAATATGTGAAGAAACTGCAAGTAGTGAATTGCCTTAATATACTCCAAAATATTCCATGGAATAGGTGGCCAATCCCCAAATTAAATCCTCTCTGCAATTTAAAGCAGGGGTCAGCAAACTTTATCTATAAAGAGCCAGATAGTAAATAATTTCAGGTTTTATGGGTCATTCACTATTCATTTAACTATTCAACTCTGTTGTTGTAGTGCGAAAGCAGCCATAGGTAATACATGAGTGTGGCTGGGCTCCAACAAAACTTTACTTTCAAACAAAGGTGGCAATCAGATTTGGCCCTCTAGTCAGTTTGTTGACCCCTAATTTAAAACATGTAACTTATTAAGTATATAAGCCAAACAAAACTTTGTATGAATAAAATATAAGGAAGAATAAGACACTATCTGAAAGCAATAGGATAAATTAAATAATTATAACCAAAATGTTTAGGTTGATATCAAAAATACTTTGAAACACAAAATCTCACAATATGGAAATGAGAGATGAAAAACCTCTAATTCTTAAAAAAATATATATAACAACCTAATAACTGATTTGTTCTGTGTTGTTTTATCTGAATATAGGAAATATTGTGTCTGAAAAGCATATCAAAAGCCTCTACAGAGTAATTGTGACTGAGCCCAATTCTTACTTAATATTAATTCAGAGTCTCCTACTATAAAAAGAAAATATAAAGTCCAACAAGAAATTTGAGATTGTTTACTTGTCCTTACAACTTTGGTTCTTAAATGGAATTTTCAAAATGAACATGGCAGAGCTGCAATACATACTTTATAAACCATAAAATATGTAGGCAAGCTAAAAGGGGAAAAAAATTAAACATGCCATCATGTACTTGCTTGAAGCTCTTCTTTTTTCTGGGGCTCAACTGGCCAAAAAGGAGTAAATACACTACCACAACAAGAATCAGAAGACAAAAGGAGAAATTTGATACAGGAGACAACATTCACATTTGTTCTTCTTTATATAATCTAATTCGAAATGCACAGATAAAACAGCATTTCACCCATACAAGTTATACCATGAAACAGACATGTTGATAAATGTTTCCAATATTATTTAGCAATAAAACCCTAACACTATATTTAAAGACCTGGGTCAGGGTAGTGAAATCAAACCATGATGCTCCTTCTTAAAATTTTGCTTTGGTATTCCCACCATTTTTCACTATATCAGTTTCAGCTTAAATACAAAAACTAAAGTTAAGTACCTGCAAAAACATATTGTCTTTCAGTGAAGAACGAGCTCAGTTCTGCACAACTACAGCAAATCTTTTAAGTATTTATCAAAGTACCCAAATACCAACATGTTTAACAGGTTTTGTCAAGAATTTTGACAGGCTATTATGAGAATTAAATAAGTTAATATGTTTGAAGTGATTAGACCAATACCTGGCATATAGTAAGCAGTTTTTAAGTGTTTAATGAATATAAATTTCATATTACTTCTGAGGTGCTAAGCAGAAATATGTACCACCTGTCATCTCTTTTTAAAGTAACTGATGACATTTCTGGATTTAGAATTTAGCTCTGATGATTCTAAAGAGCGGAAAAAGTTGGCTGAGCTCCATTTATTTGCTCACTTTGCTCTACTCCTTCCTACCATATTCACTTTCTTGGACCAAGAGCTTGGACCAACTGTGACACACTAACTGGAGTGAGGGGAAAAGAAGCAATCATCGTTCAACAGCATGAATTCCAGTATCCCCAATGTCAAATACTGAAATTATAGGCACTAGGCCCTCTCAAGGAGGAGTCTTTGGAGGCATATTAAGAGCAGCTGAAATGTGTATACAACCATTAATTGTCATTGATACATCCATTTAGTTTCAGTAAACGAGATGTAATTAAACATTGTTATCTCTAATTTCGCTTACTAAATTTTTAATAACTCAGGACCACTAGACTAATAAATGAAAAAGGAAAGTGAGAGGAAAAAAGTTCACATTTCCTCTTCAAAATATTGGAAAGGGGTAAATAAGCACATAGAAGAATTCTCACTTGGCTGGACATCTGCTTGTCCTTCATAGCTCAAGTCAGAATCAGAACACCTGAATGGCTCCAAAAAGTTCTCAGACTTGGTAGGTTCATCTGACCAACTGAAGATAGGCATGTTATGGCTTATGACATCTGGTCCATATTGACAATAAATAAGGAAACAATAGGGTGGTTTATTTTAATCATCATTTAAGAGCAAAACAAAACAAAAAATTCCACTGTGGTCAGAGGGTAGTCTCTAAATATACATGATTTTTAAAAATTTCTTTCAAAATATAGTGTCCCAAATGTATTTTCAATGTTAATTTCTTTTAAAGAAAGAAATCCATTATAATTAAATACATGATATTAAGTATACATTTTCATTGTTTAATCCACAAACACTAGGATTCATGAGATTGAAAACTATTTTTGCTGCTCTTCCTAGAACAGTACTCCTACTTTCTAGTCACTTATTCCTAGGACCAAAGCTATCGGCAAAATTTTTGCCTGAGAACATTAAGATGCAATGATTACTAGAATAAATTGGTACCACATTAGGCGATATCATGATAATTTGCATAACTAGTTTGCCTCCCTATTATAACTTCCTAAATGGGTAATTTAAACAAAACAAACTTTTCCCATGAGGTCCTGTTTGTTTGCCTTTCTGTTTCCAACAAAATAAAGTCAGATTCCAAGAAGTTAACAGGTCTTGGTACTACTCTGAGCTTTTGAAGAAGTTGGTTTACCCATAAACAAATTTGGATTAATGGCTTAATTCAGTTGTATCTACTTAGCTCTAAAACTACAGGAAATCAACACCTACTTATAGGGCAATTGTTTAAAATTGTGAACAGGTAGCAACTCTAGAGTAGTTATTTTAAAGTGTCATATTAATTCCTCGTAAGTAATTTACACTTGATTTCTAGGTTATTCTTTTTTTTTTTTTTTCTTTTTTTGCGGTATGCGGGCCTCTCACCGTTGTGGTCTCTCCCGTTGTGGAGCACAGGCTCCAGACGCGCAGGCTCAGCGGCCATGGCTCACAGGCCCAGCTGCTCTGCGGTATGTAGGATCTTCCCGGACCGGGGCACGAACCCGTGTCCCCTGCATCGGCAGGCGGACTCTCAACCACTGCGCCACCAGGGAAGCCCTAGGTTATTCTTAATTCAAAGCTAAAAATACCACTTTTTGTTTCATTCCAAAGATTACTTTGTCACATGCTGACACAGTTATCATAGACTGAATCTCAAATTTATATTTCCATAAGCATGATAAAGATCTTAGAGAAAAGAGTAATTTTAGTCAACAGACTATCACTTATAAACATAATTAGTACAGTAGGAAACTCTTAAAATGACAGGCTGGATCCCTTATGCTACTCAATAAGTTTGGAGCCATCTTTTCATTAATATAACATAGAAATTATAGCAACGATCTTTGCCTGAGCTAACCAACATTAGGAAGGGAAAAGCGTTCCAAAAATTTAATTCCTAACTCAAGTGGTTAAGGAAAAGGATACTCTGGCTAATTATGGCACATGAATTGCCAATTTTCAAAGAATTAGAAAATGATAAAATACATATTGCATGTTATACTAAACATCATTTAATTTCTTTGATATCACA
Source organism: Mesoplodon mirus (assembly GCF_964341445.2). Taxonomy (NCBI): domain Eukaryota; kingdom Metazoa; phylum Chordata; class Mammalia; order Artiodactyla; family Ziphiidae; genus Mesoplodon; species Mesoplodon mirus. Next base: position 54,087,461 of record NC_138979.1, read on the forward strand.
AATACCCTATAATTTTTTTGAACCTTGATACGTTATAATACTAAAAGACTTTTCAATAAAGAAAGCACCAGCTCTAGTCCCTATAATTCCTAACAGTTCAAAAAAAATCATTCTTAGTATTCTAAATACCAACATTTCTTCTAAGTTATAAATACCAACATTTCTTCTAAGTTATAAACACAAAAATGAAAAAATTGTGGGTGCATTTCTTCCTCTCATTCCTCAATCTTCCCTTACTTCTCACTTTTTTTCCTGTAGAGAACCTAACAAACTGCCAAGGAAGTTATCAAAAGGAGAGTTCAATTCTGAAATATAAAAGACAATATAATGGGAAAAAACAGTTTTCCTACAGGCTTGTAGAAAACTTCCACTAGTAGCAACTTTTAACATTTCAAGTTTTCACAACCACAGAAAAAATGGGTTAATAAAAGTGCCAATTTGGGGGCTCCCCTGGTGGCGCAGTGATTGAGAGTCCGCCTGCCGATGCAGGGGACACGGGTTCGTGCCCCGGTCCGGGAGGATCCCACATGCCGCGGAGCGGCTGGGCCCGTGAGTCATGGCCGCTGAGCCTGCGTGTCCGGAGCCTGTGCTCCGCGGCGGGGGAGGCCACAACAGTGAGAGGCCCGCGTACCGCAAAAAAAAAAAAAAAAAGTGCCAATTAATAGAGAATAATACTTGGAGAGTTTTTAGTTACCTTGGATTTGTGTTATCTAAAGCTGCTGTTCTTTCCATCTACTTGTACATATAAACAAGAGTTAACTATATTATACATTAAGATACAGCTTTTAGCAAATGAGCTTAACTCTTGATGAACTCTAAAATTGCTCCTCATGGGAAAATTTTATTTTTAGAAATCATCTGTTCATCTCTTATATGCTTTATATCTTGAAAGGCAAAGAGGAAAAAAACTAGAAACTTTCAGTTTGAAAGTGTGTATGTGTGTATGAAAGGTGAATGGGGTAAAGAGTTCTCCCTGTAACACCATTTAAACTATAGCAACTATACCATTGAGCTAAAGCATGGCAAATTATGTCCATAACCCCCCACAATGTAAAGCACTGCTTCCAGAGTTCCATGGGACTTTTAAAAGGTCAAAACATGACAAATAAGAAAGAGAACTGATTATTAACTCCTAGACATTCCCAGATCTTTTTTTAAGGGTGTATATTTTCAAGAAAATGATCTTCCTTTTAACTTTTCTGATAAAATGTTTCTAACTTTTTTGCAATAATGTTTCAATGACAATCAGATCTAAATATATCAGATATAAAAAGGGCTACTTAACCAGATATTTAATACTTACCTCTCTTTCTATGAGATGATGCCAAGTCCAAATCAACATTTCGTCTTCCACTCTGTTGTTAAAAATAAATAATAAAATTCAATTGTGAAAATTATTTAAGATTTAATAGAGTACTAAAATAAAAAGTAATCTGTATAATTATAGCAATGTGCTACTTATTCACCAGTCAAGTCAGGCTAAGAACAAAAAGTCTCTAAAAACCCACTGAAAACAGTTCAGGCACATGACTCTGAGACACTAAAACACAAAGTCAATATGCACATTAATTAACAGTGTAAAGTAGCAGAACTTTTTCTTTGTTGTCACCTTTTCCTTCTTTGAAATCTTTGTCTTTTATCTTCCTAACACAGTATGATCTCTTATTAATACCCTCTAGATGCCTAAAGCCCCTGTAGCAAAGTCCCATTTTGCAAAATCACTACTTGTTCTATCCTCACTTTCCATTCTTTTCAAAACTATTAGCCTTGGCTAGGTTAAAATAAAGAAATCTCAAATGGTTAAACTGCAGTCAGCTTAAAAAAACAGTGAAGGCTTTCAGGAAGAAAGGAAGTGTGTGTGTGTGTGTGTGTGTGTGTGTGGTGTGTGTGTGTGTGTGTGGTGTGTGTGTGTGTGTGTGTGTGTGTTGGGGAGGCACTGGTGACAACTATCTACTCTATGTACAGATAACCATATACAAACCCATGACTTAGATTCATGCCCAGATTTGACATTATGATCTCAGCAATTTCAATTGCACTTTATCACACAATAAAAAAGTTGGTGGCAAAGAAGAAAGGCTGCAGAAGGGACAAAACAGACCCATTTAGGAAATGTCATTTAGAAATTTTTTTCCTGGTAATACATATAGACATATGTACCCACATTGTGGATAAATACATTTTGTTTTACATATATACACACACACACCAGAAATAAGTATGTTCCCAGGCCATTTGATGCTGGAGAAAACACCAAACAGTTGTCACAACAGTTCCTGAAGACAACGCCATCTCATGCAATATAACATTTTTATTACACAGTACCTTTGCCATGAGGGCTCATGGAAGAAATTTATCTCAGGTCTCAGAACCAGAAATATCTGAGTTTTTCTTGAAAACCTGGTTTGTTTTTATCTTTTACACACTGTGAATCATGCGACTCACGTTTTTCCTATTTGCTGGCCGATCTCTGGCAGAACATCACAGGATATGTGTAGAGGTGTACAAATCTTACTCAGGGCTTTATTTTCCTCTCTCAGTTTCTTTTAGCCCTAATTCGTTCTCTTATACTTTTATAAACAGTATTTATTTTTGTATGCTAAATCAAATCCTTTGTGAAAGAGGGCGGTAGGGAAATGAGGGAGGTGGATTAGGAGAGCGTAGTAAGAAATGCTGATAAGTATGACATGTGTCAATCAAACAGTTAAACTTGGGTTTAACTGTGTAACTGTTGACTTAGGTTTCTCTGGTCACTAACACAGAGTAGATAATATATCACATAATACTCTTTACAAAAGAAGGTTAAAACTCCGATTTAGCATCAAGCTGGTTAACTTCAGTTATTTTAAGAAAGCATTTCATTCACTGACAATTCAGGATAAACAAGTACTACTAGATATCAAAGACATCAATGATAATCCTAAATAACCTCAGACAGAAGGGTAACATATTTTAGCTGGAAAATCCCACACTGCCCCCACTGCTTGCTCCTCTTCGTCTATAGGAGGCTCAGCCTGAAGGCTCAGCCCAACTCTCCTCACCCACAATAGAATCTGCTCTCTCTAGTTCTTGACTTTTCCACCTTTTATGACACTATCTTTCTAAATATTCCATAAGAAAAGATGATTAAGAGTCCATCTTTCCCAAAAATGTGTTTCTTAATCTTTTTAAAATTCTGTAGAACCTAGACGTGGCAATTATATCTAGGTTCAACCCACCTCCATTTATCTGTCTTCCCATTATGTTTTGAAAACATAACTTTCAACATGTTTTAAATTGTATTACTAAACTTGTTGTTCACAACAACCCAGCTGAGGCAAGTATAACAGGTAGTGGTATTCCCCATTTCAAAGATAAAAATGCTGGAGCTCAGAAAGGTTAAGTGTCTTGCCCCAGGTCAAAATCAATAGAGTCTATTGTGACTAAGTCAGATTTCATTGTTTGCTTCCAAAAAGTATGCCACTTTAACTACATTTATCCTCATCTTTTATCTTTCACTTCAGTTGAAATGAATTAGCAATCACTTACAATACGCAAAGCACAATGTAGGAGACATGAGGGACATTAAAAAAACTCTAGACCTTCTAAGAGGTCTACTGGAAAGAAATACTAATAATACATAAGTAAGTCCAACATGAGACAAACCATTAGTGGTTTATTATAGATACTAACAAACTGCCATGTAAGTAACAGACAGAGTCACTGTGAGTAATCTTAGGAAAGTTTTCTGGAAGAGATGACATTTTAACCAGGCCTTAAGAGAGAGGCAGGACTTCATCAACAAAACCCAGGAGAAGGACATTTAAGGCAAACGATGCTTGAGCAGAGGCTCAAAAGGTATGTTTGGAATCTGGCAGATGGACTACTATGCTACGACAAAAATGCAGATTACCGCAGGGGAAAACTGGCTTCAAAAGCAGGCAAGCAACATTTTCCAGAATCTTTGATTTCTGGGTAGGCAGTGCAGAGTCACTGAGTTTTTTTTTTTAATAAGAAGGTAGCATGACCAGCAGGTGTTCTGTTGTTGTTCTTGTTGTGTTTGTGTCTGTTTTTTTTTTTTAATTTATTTATTTGCTTTTATTTTTGGCTGTGTTGGGTCTTTGTTGCTGCGCGCAGGCTTTCACTAGTTGCAGCGAGCAGGGACTACTCTTCATTGCGGTGTGCAGGCTTCTCATTGCGGTGGCTTCTCTTGTTGCAGAGCATGGGCTCTAGGCTCACTAGCTTCAGTAGTTATGGCATACGGGCTCAGTAGTTGTGGCTCACGGGCTTAGTTGCTCCGTGGCATGTGGGATCTTCCCGGACCAGGGCTCAAACCCGTGTCCCCTGCATTGGCAGGTGGATTCTTAACCAGTGCACCACCAAGGAAGTCCGTTGTGTACGTTTTTAAGAGCTCTACCTCTGGGAGCAGTATCAAAGGAGAGGAACCAGAAAAAGTAGGGAGATCAATTTGAAAACTACCAGTTCAGGCAAAAGTAACAAGGGCCTAAACTGAAGAGTGGAAAGAACAAATAGGCACAGAAATTTTACCAAAATAGATTAGACAGACATTCATTCATTAAAAAAATATTTAATAACTGCCTACTGTGTGCCAGGCACTATAGGTACTTGGGATACAGCAGTGAATAAGACAGCAAAAACTTCTATCCTCAGGGAGCTTATATTCTAGCGTAGGCTAAGAGAAACTGATAAATATAGCAAATAAATAATGTTAGGTGCCAGCGGGTGAGGGGGAAAGAGCCAAGCAAAGCAGACAGAGAGTGAATATCTGGAAAGGAGAGCAAACTGGAATTTCAAATAGAGTGGTCAGGGTAGGTGTCACTGAAAAAGTAACATCAGAACGAAGATGTGAAGCAAGGGGATTTGCCTACAGACAACAGTATTCCAGTCAGAAGAAACAGCTATGTAAAGGCCCTGTGGAGAAGTTGTGTGGTATGTTCATGGAAAAGCCAAGAGGTCAGTGTGGCAGAAGGAGAGTCATCAAGAAGGAGAGTAGCAGCAGAGGAGATCAGAGAGGAGTGAGGCCAGGATATGTAGAGTCTTATGGGCCCCTGCAGGGACCTAGGCTTCTACTCTGAGAAATAGTAAAGTCATTGGAGGTTTTGAGGAGAGAAGTGACATGATCTGTTATAAAACTGTCACAGGGCTAGGAGACTAGATAATGAGACTGATCAACTTGGAAAAATAAATGGACAGAGAGGAATCTCAGTAGACAGCAAGACTGGGAACGTGAACTGGGAGCACAGAGATAATAACGGGAATGAAGAATAAATGGAGGAAGAACAAACAAAAACATACAATGAAACTTGCTTGAAGACACTGTTCAACTTTCCTCAGAGGAGGAATCTTTCATGCTTAGAAGTTTCTTTTAAACAATAGCTTCGTGTTTATGTAGCACTCTATACGTCTCAAAAATATTTTCACATCCAGTTTCTCAATTCGTAAGAGAAGAATTTCAGAGCTAAAAATGAATCTTATCAATCATTCAGTCCAAAAAACCCAGAGTTTCCATTTGAGCTGTCATGTGACATGACCAAGGTCTCAAAGCTATTCATCAGTAGGATCAGGTTCTGAAGCCAAGTCTAACACATTACCACCTACACAACAGGCACTACAATCTCATATCATACAACAGGACACTAAGGCCCAGAGAAGTCAAGTAGCACGTACAGATCCACGTATAAGGCAGAGGATCAGCCAAAATGAAAATCGAGCTATCAACTCTAAGTCCAAAACTATTCAAATAGAAGCTATCTATTAGACAGTTTTCATTCTGTAATTTATTTTACCCGTCACACTATAGCACGTATTACTTTCTACTTCTTATATAAATCAGCATCGCACTTCTTTGATTTTTACCTTAAATGCCTGCAGTTCAGGTCCTGAGGCTTTTTTGACAGGGAACTGAGAGCTACTGAAAGATTTTAAGTAGAGGAGATATAAACAGATTTGTATTTCAGGTCTATTATTCTAGTGAAATGTTGAAGATGGGCATAAGACAAGAGATGGGGCAACCAGTTTGGAGGTTTTTGTACCAGGCCAGGCAAAAGAGAAGGAAAGTCTGAGACAGAGCAGTGGCAAGAGGGATGGGCAGGACATAGTACAAAGATATCAAGAGTAAAATTTTCAAGGTTTGACTAATTGGACTGTGGGGAGTGAGGAGGTTGCAGGGACCAGGAATTAAGAAAAAGTAGAGTCAAGGATGAACCCAGGTTTCCAGCCTGGGTAGTTAATAGTAACACTTACTAAGATAGGGAATGTGAGAGAAGAGGTTTAGGAGAAAAATGAGTTTATTTTTGGATAGGTTAAGATTGTGGTCACCTGAGATGTTCAGGTAGAACGTCCATCAAGGAGTCAAATACGTGAATTTGGAGTTTAGGAACAAGTCAGAACTAAAGAGAGATATCTGAGTCACTAACATATAGATGATAAATACCTATGCAATATAGTTATCTCATTTCTCTTAAAAGTTCCTTTAAAAAAGTTTTTGTATATCTAAAACAAACGTATATTACTTACTCTAACCAAAGTCTTAGGTAGCTATACAAAATTCCTTCTTTACTAAATCTAGGTATACCTACCAGTGCGTAACCCTCTTCATCTGATTCAGGCTGAGACAAATCAGATTCACTCCTCGATTTGATCAGTCTATAATTTGGACTTGCGTGGATTAGCCGGCTCTCTGCAGTAAGACTTTCACTCCTGTCTCACATGCACAAAGAAAAGTTTTTCGATTTGGGACTGTTAGTGAACATAAAATTGAATGGAACTAGCAGCATAGAGATAAAACACACACACAATGAGGAGTAATTATGTCTGTCAATGGAAAACCCTGGCTCTCAGTCAGGTCTAAGCACAAAGTCCTTCTCAATTACATCAGAATAACTTCCAGGCCACTAAATTACAGAATTATGCCGATCAACTACTGTTGTTTATATGTGTGAAAAATTGTGCCTCTTCATTTAATCATAAATTTATACTCCAGGCTGAATTAGTATCCCTCTTTACATTAAATTCATCCTTGTCAATCTGTATTTCCTCCTCCATGTCTGTGTTAATTTCAGAATACAATAAGCGAGAAAAAACCATTTCAATGCATAAAGAAACAAAGAGAGGAGAGAAATGTTTTAAGTTTCTAGTCAGTCCCACCTGGTCATAAGTCCACCCCCTTCAGAGGCACTTGTGGAAGGCTGCTGCAACTGTCCTTCTTCCCTTCGCTTCTGAAGCTCATCAATCACAGGACTTACTCCTAATATTAACAGGGCACATCGATGGATCACGGAGTTGCAGGCAGCAGTGTATACATCCTGACCCTCAGGAAGGTCTGTGCTGACCCTTCGCTCTTGCTGAGACTGAGGAGGTGGATCATCAGCTCGAGCCCCAGACCCTGCCCCACTGTTCATTCTATCTCGATCTCGGCTACGAGCTACTTCACGGGCTGAGAGGAAACACTGAAAGATTTCTGTAACATGTAACACAAAAACAAGGTCTTAACACATGGGGAGAGAAGAGCAAAGAAAATAACAATAAAAACAGTCAAAAAGTTTGGACCAAAAACTTATTGAAAGAGGGAAAATCATTTTTTAGACATTAAATACTAAGTAACTAAGTTAAATTTTATCAAAAATACATGTATAATATTAAACTTTTTATAAAAATTACAATAGGAAATACTTATGCCTTTACAGAATTTAGATTTGGTTGATTCTATTTCTACTCTTATGAGTTTGATCAGTGGTTTGCAAAGTGTGGTTCCAGAAGAGCAGCATCAACATCATCTGGCACTCCTTAGAAATGAAAAATACTGGGCCCATCCCAGACTTTCTAATCAGAAGCTCTAGGCATGGAGCCAGCAATGTACGTTTTAACAAGCCCTCCAGCTGATTTTGAAGGCCATTAAAGTTTGAGAATCACTGGGTTAGATAAAAATAACTCCCTATTTCTGAAATGTTCACAACCTTGGTTTGAAATTGTCAGGTTACAAAAGAAACAGACAAAAGTTAAGTTGCATTAGTTATAATGAAGAGCCCCCTTTCCCCTTCCGAAGTCCATATAATTCCTAATACCTACACTTTGTTGTATTTTAAACATATTACATAAGCACAACCATTAAAGGTCTTTGCTGAAACAGAATCTGGTTATAATAATATGGCCAAGACTGCCCCCAGAGTCAAATAGTATCACCAGGAATGTCCATCTTATGCCAGCTCTTCCCAATTCACAAGTGTAAAAAGTGGGTTTAACAAGGTTCTGATGCAGTGATAGGTATTTCACAATAGGAAAAGAATATTTTACTCAAATTTGAGTGAAGATGGTATTTTTAATGGGGAACCCAGGCAAAAAAGTTAGTAAAATACTAGATTTGTCTGTTAATATGGAAGTACAAACTTTAAAAATGCATATGTATATTTCAAAGTATTATTATGACAATATATTCATTATGCTGTTGAAAGTCCCTTATTTCTAAGAAAATCAAAGCAACGAACTAACAGTCTAGAGCTGGAAATCAATTAAAGTAATTAAGAGAATGGTTACTGGAATTTGGGGCAGACCTGGTTCTAATTCCAGGTGCTACGAACAGTGGCCCTAGGCACATAATTTTGCCTCCTTAAACCTCAGTTTGTCCATCTTTAGAACAGGGTAATACTAGAAATCATCTAAGATGGAGAGGATTATGAGTTAATCTATGTGAAGCATTTGACCCAGTGCCCAGCATATAACTGATGCTCAAAAATGGCAGCTAGTATAAAAATTATTACTCCCTGGGTAACTATTATGCTTTCTTTTAATATAATTGAGGGTTATCTTTTGTTACTGTGCTTTCCCCTTTGGTCTTTGCTTTTAGGAATTTCTAAACTAAGTCTTAAGTTGATCTGTAAATGTTCCCTCAGCCTAGGTTTTAAAATATAATTATTCTCTGGGAATTCCCTGGCAGTCCCGTGGTTAGGACTCAGCGCTCTCACTGCTGGGGCCCAGGTTCAATCCCTGGTTGGGGAGCTAAGATCCTGCAAGCCATGCAGCACAGGAAAAAAAAAAAAAAAAAAAATATATATATATATATATACACACACACACACACACACACACACACGTTTTATATATATATATATATATAATGTGTATATATATATATATATATATATATATATAAATATATATATATAAAACTATTCTCCACCTCCTCATCTCCAATCCCCTCTTCTCCATTTGGACCTTATATTTCTCCTCTTGTTTTAATGGGTTTTGGCCTTGTTTTGAGTCACCTCAAAATCATTTTTAGAAGTATGCACAACACAGATAAATTGATAATAAAGTAAGTGTCAAATTGATTGAAATACATATACAATCTCAATACCAAATGCATAGATGGCCAAAATGTTTTAGGCTACAAAAGTAAATATACACTTTAACTTGAAACAGCCAGATCACTCAAAAGATAACAAATGTTTCAAAGCTTCCATATTTCTCTTTAAACATCTAAATGATTACATTTTAAAACTAACTGTAGCCTTGTAATAAAAAAGTATAAAAATGTCATTCACCAGCCAATAATATTCTCATGTATATTCTTGCTCTCTACTGAAAGCAGTGCAGTCAGTGGGGGAATTTATAATTTAAAAAGTTCTATATATGGAAAATAATTGGGCTCTCCTAATAGGCTTAGAAAGGGGCTCTCTTCCTCACCACCCAGAGGCCAGCCAGGCGAATGGACAACTTGGTACCCTCCAGAGAACATGCTTTGAATGTCCCTATCCAATGACTCATGGGCATCACTTCATGAATGAGACTCAGTGGAACAGGTACTGTTTCCAAAAGCCTGCTTCCAGAGCTTTTCAGCCCAAAACATGCAATCCAACAGCTTTAGAATGGAACTAGCAGTTGTAAGTACTGAAATGTAGCTAATCAGATCATCAGGAGAATATCACATCTCTTTAGAAAAACTGTAAGGACATGTTTTTGCCTCTCCCTTCTACAGTCAGTTTCCCTACCAAAAAGAATGCCACAGTGTGTATCTGTAAAGCAGGACGGATATACTCACTGCCCGCTGTCATCACTTCATGTTCCCGTTCTTCCTCCTCATCCCCCGGCTCTGGATGTCCCTCTTCCCTATCTCGCTCAGCCTGTTCTTCCATTTCAGCTTCTTCATCAATGGTTCGGGTAAATGAATGCTCCTGAGGATCAACATCTGCAGAGTCTTGGTTTTCCGAGATCTTAAAGAAATGATCAGAGCTACCGCTAAATATATATTTTTTTAATTTTGAAAAATATCATTAAAACCTTGACTTTTTTATCATGGAAAATAATGCTAATAGCAGTAATAACACATGAATGTTACCACAAAAACAAAAGATATACTGGATAAATCTGAAAAGATTAGAAAGAATGTAAGTACACAAAATATACAGAAACATCTAACTATGCTCTCTTCCTCAATATTTTGATTAAAATGTCATGCTGTAAATTGACTCATATATATTGCTGTTCTGCTGTAAACTGCTAACTTAAAATGAGTTGAGTATGACACCAAGCATAAAAGGTAAAGAACATGAAATGTGATTCCATTCAGTCTCCCTCAAGCTGTGTATGTTATTGTTACTCTGTATAAATGTTTAATAATGCTAATTTAAAACAAAACAGTATTTTTTAACCTTTTTTTTGGTGAAAAACTTTAAGTTCTACTCTCTTGGCAAATTTCAATTCTACAAACAGTATTGTTTTTAATTATTTTCTTTACTTTGCTTGTCCCTGAGGGAACCAAAAATTAGAAATCTGGTAAGGACAATGTTAATTTTATTTCCCATGGTGGTTATGCTACCTAGCAGTCATCTAAAGAAAAGAGTCCTTACAACAGGGGTGAAGAGAGTCACAAACATCTCACATATTTCAGTATAAAGCACAAGTGAAATTTTTTAATGATATCCTCAGATGTACAATAAAAGTTATTTTGTGATTCATGATTGGATGGGGATACTGAGCAGTCAGTCAGACTCACAAAATACATAAGTCATGTATCTCCACAATATGTAAGTTTCAAATTTGAGACTCAACAAAATGGCTAATTAGTATATTTCATGGGCTTTCAAGGTCACTAACAAATAGTTGGATCCACAAATATTAAATCAGTGCATGCCAAAAGAATACTATAATACAAATGTAGAGATAAAGTTTGGTTTTTAAAATCTAAGATCTAACTAATGGAGTGCAAAGCATCTAACATATGATGTTTCAAAGTAAGCACTTTTGAAGGTGAGGTATCAGGCTATACTCATAATTATAGGATCGTGCTATCAAGATTACCAAGCACTTTCGAAATCATCTCATTTTTGTTGCAAGAATTACTTCTGGAACATCCTTAATAAAAGTTTTCAATCTTTACCTCCAGCGGTGGGCAACTCTAATCATTAGAAGGCTTTTTTCCTTACATTCAGCTAACAATGATTCTCCATTCAGTTGTTACCCTTTGGTCCTACCTGTGCCCTCTGGAACAACAGGGAACACATTTATTTCCTCTCCTACATGGAAGCCCTTTAAATATCGTTAAGGCACCTATCATGCGACTCCCCTTTGCTTTCATTCTCTAAGCTGAACATTTTTGACACTTTCCAGTTCTTGTATAAGATGATTTTCAGACCTTTAACCAATCTAAGTTTGCTAATATCCCTCATAAGTTATGGCACCCCAAATCAAATAGGATAATTCAAACGTGATCTGATAAGCGTGAAACAAAGGAATAACATTTCATATGATTTGGACAATTCAATTTGTTGTTATTACCTATATGGCCTAAGAATATATAAACTTCCTTAGCAGCCATATCACACTTGATAAATGGGTGGTTAAATAAACCCCCAATCCTCTACTCATCCAATTTTTTTCACTAGAAAAAGAACTATTCAATATTTATTGATCATCTGCAATAACTAAGCCACATTTTTTTCTCCTCACATACACCAATATGGAGCTATCTCTCACAGCTTGCAGAAAAACATAGAAATTAACTGATTTCCAACTTTACCCATCTGTCTCTTGATGATGACCTGGTCTGAATAAGTTCAAGGTTCTTGCAAGCAAGTAAACGACTTCGAACTTTGTACACACAACGGTACACTTCTGATAAGCTTTTACCAGGCTGATATCTAAATAAAGAACCAAAATAGAAAAGTTACTTAATTTCTGACATCATGAGAGCAAATGATTTGTCTGAGGATAGTTTTAAGTTACTTGCCGGCTTTCTCCACATGCTTGACTGAGTAAATTTGTGTGTTTCAGAAGAGCTGCAAGAACAAATCTAGACACAGTGTCCAAGAGTGACTCATTACTTAAAGTTGCACTGTCCCAATCTGAAAATAAAAATGATACACTGACATTTCACAGAAAACAGTTCAGAGGTAATTTTAATAGCTTTAGTAATCTAACACCTGAATTTTATCATTTTCCTAAGCAGTTATTTAACAAATGCACCTACTAGATCCCGCATACTGTGCTAGGAATACAGCAGTGAACAAAACTAAGTCCCAGATCTCACAGAGCTTACATTCTAGCTGCGGTGGGGGAGGGGTATGAGGAGACAATAAATAAAAACATTAATATGACAGATAAATGCTATGGAGAAAAATAAAGCAGGGTGAGGAGAACAGGGAATACTGTACTGTGTGGGTTTACTATTTTTTATAGACTGGTTTGGGAAGGTCTCCGATAAGGCTACAATCGAGCAGAGAGATCTAGATGAGGTAGGGGAAGAAGCCACACAAACAGTGTCTTTTCAAAAATACTACGTAGAGGCCCTGCCTGAGTTCAAGGAGGCCAGAGCAGCTAGAGCAAAATGTGCATGCACGAGAGTGGTAGGAGACATTAGAAAGCTGTCTGGGGTCCAGATCACATAGGGCCTTGCAGGCCATTGCAAGTCCTCTAGGTTTTACACTGAGGGAAATGGGAAGGACCATTAGAAACTGTGAACAGAGGTATGGGATGATGTGATCTGTGTTTTAAAAGGCTCACTCTAACTGCTGAGTGCAGAATTTACTACAGGAACGGCAACAGCAGAAGTAATTATTATAGTAATTCAGGTAAGAAATGATGGTGCTCAGACCAAAGTAGTAGCAGTGGGGTTAGTAAGAAGTGGTCAGACTCCAGATGTATTCTGAAAGTAGAGTTGAAGAAATCTGTTGATGGATCAGATGAACATGAGAGCAGACAAGGATGACTATAATGTATTTAGAATGTAGTTGGCTTTTACTGAGAGAAGAAGATCACAAGGACAGCCCTTTGGGAGGATAGGTATCTGTAATCAGGAGTCTGGTTCTGAATACTATGTACTAGACACCCTAGTACACATATTGAGTAAACTAGTCAATATGTATATATGTGGTATTTGAAGCCATCAGATACTGTGAATACATGTATATTTAGGTGGGTAAGAAATGAAACAATATTTGGACAGAGATGAGTATGTGCAATTGAAAACCCAAATCACAGCATTAGATGATGAAAACTAGTCAGCTGCTTTCTTTAATTCCATGTTAACACACCAGTTCTATACTTTAAAAATGAAATACATTCAGTAGATTCCAAATGGGGAGGGGAGGTTTACTGTCTACTCCCAGAATGTCTGCTAGACTCTGTTAATTTGACAGATTTACCATGCTACTTAAAAACAAAACCAAACAAACAAAAAACATCCTTGGAAAATATTAAGCCCCAAGTTAACTTTATCTGTTCTTAATTCCTTTTTAAAACTCTTATCTTAAGACAAAAATTTTACAGCTTGGTTTTCCAGTCATTTCTGGATGCTTAGGTAAAAAATTAAGTTCAGACTTACCTATTTTACAGGTGAAAAAGTGAATATAAGCATGTAAGATTTTAAGAAAATCAACAGAGAATCTTAAAATGATAGTCTGTATTACACACAAAATTTTCCACACTAGGTTCTTGAGAGATCATCTGTTCCAAGGGATTGCTTGCTATTCTGAAAACTGCTATGACTTAAAATCAAACGACCCCACTTCAAGAAGGCTAATATTCAATTTAAAAGCAAACTGAAGTAACATCCTTTGCAGTACGTCAAATTTATCAGGGATTATCCTCCTGTGCAATGTTTGTAATAATAGGTTCTTTTAAAACACCTTCGCTAAAGTTATAGTCATTCATACCAAGCACTACAAAATGTTTCCACTACTCAGGTATAAAATCTAGGCTATAGTGTACAAGCAATTGAACAAATGGAACCATAAGAGTTTTTATTCACTTTATGTTTATATCCAGTTTTTTAAAGTGCTCACTGAAAAGTAACAAGTGATAATGTGTTATAAAAGAAAACCTGGGCTTCCCTGGTGCCACAGTGGTTAAGAATCCACCTGACAATACAGGGGACACAGGTTCGTGCCCTGGTCCAGGAAGATCCCACATGCCACAGAGCAACTAGGCCCGTGCGCCACAACTACTGAGCCTGCACTCTAGAGCCCGCGAGCCACAACTACTGAGCCCACGTGCCACAACTGCTGAAGCCCGCGTGCCTACAGCCTGTGCTCCGCAACCAGAGAAGCCACCGCAATGAGAAGCCCACGCAATGAAGAGTAGCCCCCGCTCACTGCAACTAGAGAAAGCCCACACGCAGCAACAAAGACCCAATGCAGCCAAAAATAAATAAAAATAAATTTATAAAAAAAAAACCTAACCACACATTCCAAGAAAATGATGCAAATAAGAGGATAGCAGAAAATACAACTTAGAAAAAGTAAGCTTTTTTTCTCCTCCACTATCATACTTTTCTACCACTGGTGAAAGTCAACACAATAGAAGGAATAAATGAATGACAAATTGGATGAGATTAAACTTTCAAAGGTATCATCTCACTGGTGTTTTAAAGATCTGAATGATATGTATCTCATTTTTATTATATGAAATAAAGGTGAAAATGTATTTACTTTTACCATTTTTATCACAGAAGAAAATCCAAAGACACAGGGGAGCAGGGACTAAAGAAAGAGCAATGTGGAGAAAGACAACTAGGGGTATGTGATTCTGAACAATCCAAGTCATTGTTAAAAGTGGATGGGAGCTAAAAAGAAACCAGGTATAACCTTTGAAAACTTGTACACAAAATTAATTTTATTAATCAAGTAATATTAGAAACTGAGATACCACTACACACTTGCATAGCACTTTACTGCTGTACTTAATAATATACCTCATTTCAAACTGGTATCTTCACTAGCACTCTAAAATGGGCAAGTGTTTTACACAGGAGGAAAATGACCAAGGCCCAGAGCTCAAACTTCCACATACACATCATTTCAGTTCTTCAGCAGGGCTCACAAAGGGAAGAGATTCATTAAACATACTCTTATACTAGATCCATTTATGCTGCATGGAATCCTTCAGTAAAATGCTGCCTCTGGATTTATTTTTCACACAAATCCCAATTTTCCCACAGTGGATTTTCTTCAAGTGGGATATATGTATATAAAAGAATACACAGGGTTTCATACCAAGCACTTCAAAATGTTCCACAAACAGGAATAAGAAACTGTTTTTAAAGTGTTAATTGTAGGGACTTTCCTTGTGGTGCAGTGGTTGAGAATCCACCTGACAATGAAGGCGACACAGGTTTGAACCCTGGTCCGGGAAGATCCCACATGCCATGGAGCAACTAGGCCCGTGTAACACCACTGCTGAGCCTGTGCTCTGGAGCCTGCGAGCCACAGCTACTGAGCCGGCATGCCACAACTACTGAAGCTCACGCTCCGTGACAAGAGAAGCCACCGTGGTGAGAGGCACACGCACCACAAGGAGTGGCCCCCGCTCGCCGCACTAGAGAAAGCCCACATGCAGCAGCGAAGACACAACACAGCCAAAAATAAAAATAAATAAAACAAATAAATTTATTTTTAAAAAATGGTAATTGTAAAATCCCTTTTTCTATAAAAAAGTAATAGGGTAATCCCTGTGATTTTCTATTTACATATATTATACTATACTTATATTAGTTGGTATTATGAGCTATCTACATATTTAGCCCCTTTATCCTCTTCATCTTACCTTTACTAATAGCATAATCCTGCATGCTGATCCAAAGGCTCCGAGCCGGCTCTTTTGAACAACCCAATGCCAAGTCTACGTAGACAGCAATTTCAGGCCGCAATTTGTAATCAAAAGGCTTCTGTTCTTCATTTCCCGAAAGAGCTACTTCTAATAGGCAACTCATACATTTATCTAAAAAAAAAATTACACAAGTTATCGATTTCAAGCTTTGTAAATTTTGGTGCTACAAATAAAAGCTTACCATATTTACTTAATGCATATGAAATGATACATTTCAAACCATTTTAAGTAGATGCTACAAAGGTATAGTCCTTTAATGCTTCTCAATTGGGCATAGTATCACCCCTTTCTTTATGTGACTAAATGTAACATTCCAGGGAGGAGTTCTGGCATTTTGGTAGGCAGGGCCCTACATGTGCAGCACAGTCTTGTGTAACAAAGAACTTTCTTGCTCAAAATGGATTGATATCCTTGTTGAGAAACATATCCTTGTTGAGAAAAACAAGAGACTAGCCAAGATTTTTCTTTTCTTTTTGTAGACTTAAGGGAAAATAATCACTTCAGTATGATTTAAGGGAGATCAAAGATATTGATACTTGAACAATTTCTCAACTGATACTTACATTTGTTCAGGTGGTTCCTAACTTTCCAATGGGACATTTGGCATTAAGAATTCATTTTACATTTAAAAAACAAAACACTTCTCTAAATGACAGGTTCCTGGGCTAATACCCAAAGTCAATTTAACCCACAATATAACTAAATTATCATTTATTTACAATTTTACAGACAAGAGCCTCTTCCTAATATATGTAAGTATTTTTTTAGAAGCTACTGCTTATCTTTGTTTTTTATGATTATCATTTATTTTTGGCTGTGTTGGGTCTTCGTTGCTGCGCACGGGCTTTCTCTAGTTGCGGTGAGCGGGAGCTACTCTTTGTTGCGGTACACAGGCTTCTTGTTGTGGTGGCTTGTTGCAGAGCATGGGCTCTAGGCACGTGGGCTTCAGTAGTTGTAGCGTGCAGGCTCAGTAGTTGTGGCTCACGGGCTCTAGAGCACAGGCTCAGTAGTTGTAGCACACGGGCTTAGTTGCTCCGTGGCATGTGGGATCTTCCTGGACCAGGGCTCAAACCTTTGTCCCCTGCATTGGCAGGCAGATTCTTAACCACTGTGGGAAGTCCAATATATGCAAGTATTTAAACATAAAATGTAACATTTTAATAGTTTCATAATTTTATAATTTAAAAGTGAAAAATAACATTAAAACTGAAATTGATTATATTCATACCAAAGGCCAGTTGAGTAAAGTACACATAACAGAAATAGGAAGGTAGAGATAAAGATACTTTTGTCCTCAGGAGGACATATGGAACTATCACAGAGCTAAACACTGATAGCACTGGAACTACCTTTACGATGTTGAATACCCCTTGAAAAAAAACATGATTTTACTTTTTTTGATACAAACGTTCCTAAGTACCAGTCTAGCATTCATCAGCCATGGCTGGAATCACTTTCTGGTTCATAAATGAAACAATGAATATACACTCCTATTTGGAAAAGGAAGAAAATCTTCAACATCTCTCACTCCCACCCTCCAACCCTCCAACCCCAAAGCAGAAATCTCCACGATTTTTGTCATGGTTTCTACTTTTTGTTTCTCCTCTTGAGATTCTCTTAGATTGAGATTTCTCTTAGATTTTGCTTCTTGGACACTCTCTGAGTCTCTTTCTCTTATCAGAGAAATAATAAATTTAAAATCTAGGGACTTCCCTGGTGGTCCAGTGGGTAAGACTCTGTGCTCCCAATGCAGGGCGCCCAGATTTGATCCCTGGTCAGGGAACTAGATCCCATATGCCACAACTAAGAAGTCTGCATGCCACAATGAAGATCCCACGTGCTGCAACTAAGACCTGGCACAGCCAAAATAAATAAATATTTCTTAAAAATAAATAAATAAAATCTAATAAGACCATATGGGCTATCTAATCTAACTCATTATTTTAAGGATTGAAATTAGAGGTTCAGAGAGATTAAAGGACCAATCCTAGATAAAACAACTACATCATCTATTCAGGAACTGGAGAAATCCTCATGTTCAGTCTGAGAGCTAGCCTACCATCAAAGTAGACAAATGGAAGATGAGGCAGGAAAGGAAACCCCAAAGGTATCATAAATGGGGAGGAAAAAAAGAAGGAATCACACAAGGTAACATCAGCTTGAAAGGAGGACAGGCTGGGAGGAGAAGGGACTGGCCCTCACAACTGAGACGTGTTTATGACCTGAGCCCTGGTAAGTCATGGTCAGTAACCTTCTATGAAGCAGTTTCATAACCTCCAAGCCCCAGAACACAAGTAATTAAGCATTTTCCCATTTTTATGAGTTAGATGACTTGCTCAAAATGAGTGATAAATAAAAACAGAGTAGAAACAGACCTACATTTCCCTAGTTCAGGGGCTCTTTTCACTATATGATGCTGCAGGACTTAACTGTTTTTCTGAGGGCTCCAAGTTACAGTCTTGGATCCCCTACCCTGCAAATGTTGCATTTGTTTTCTATCAGTTCTCTATTCAGCAAACCCAGAATAAGAGAAATCTCCAAAGGAGGTACAAACAGAAGCACGTATTCTAAATGCTGCAGAGAAGCACATTACCTAACTGAGGGGTATCCATTTCTACACCGTCACTAAAAAGTGGTGTTTTCATCCAATATGCAGTGTCCTGTTCCTCTGGAGACACAGGCGAACCCTGAAGCATGCCACCAAGACATTGCCCAATAAGAAGAGCAATTGTTCTTTCCAGATCAACAAGCCACACCCAGGACTGGGCTGGTTGAGGTAATGGCACACCAGCAGGATCAATCAGTTCTGGCCCTCCTGAAAACAAAATCATTAGTAATTTATCTGGTGTTGAAGATTCTCAAGCTTTTTCATTTATATTGCACTGCAACAAGACACTGAAGCAAAATAATTTTATAATGAAAACATAGATTATAACACTTTCTGTATATATTCTCTTTAGTAGGCTGATTTAAAATACATTCAGGGCCTCCCTGGTGGCGCAGTGGTTGAGAGTCCGCCTGCCGATGCAGGGGATACGGGTTCGTGCCCCGGTCTGGGAGGATCCCATATGCCGCGGAGCGGCTGGGCCCGTGAGCCATGGCCGCTGGGCCTGCGCATCCGGAGCCTGTGCTCCGCAACGGGGGAGGCCACAACAGTGAGAGGCCCGCATACCGCAAAAAAAAAAAAAATAAAATAAAATAAAATAAAATAAAATAAAATACATTCAGGTAAGTTTGCCATCAAATAAAAATCTGCTTTGTAAAGTTACTGATTTTGAGATAAACAGTGAAACAGTACATGGCAGAATTATCCCCCATTGATTCTATTCCTACTTTTCACTATCCAGATCAAATTTCAACCTTAAGAGTGAGTAACTGAGGTAGCTCATACCTCCAAAATCAAAACAAGAGTTGATCTAGTAAAATGACACTTAGTATTGTTCAATGCTTTTAAGGCCTGAATTCAGATCTGTCCTATACTAAGATCCAGACCCATGGTTTCTTATTGTACATTTGTTTTTAAAAGTTCTTCACTTAAAAAAAAAAAAAAAAAACTACAGCTAGCCATAAAGATAAGAAGAGATATCAATGAAATCATAAAAGAAAAACACAAGAAATCAACAAATTCAAAAACTGGGTTTTGAAAACACTAATAAAATGGACAAACCTCTAATAAAATTAATCCAGAAAATAAAGATGGCATAAATTTTAAAATTAAAAATACAAAAAGAGGATATAACCACAGATACACTAGAGATTTTTAAAAACTATGTGTGAATATTATGAACAACTTTGTGTCAATAAATTTGAAAACCAACAAAATGACATTTTCTGAAAAAATATCAATTTCTGAAATGGATTTGAGAAGAAGCAAAAAGCTATAAGAGAACAATAACCACTAAAAAAAGAAAATTAATAGCCAAAAACCTATCTATAAAAAAACACTAGGGCCAGATAGTTTTTGTAAACTCTTATAAACCTTCAAGAAGAGATAACTCCTAAATTACACAAATTATTTCAGAGAAAAGGGAAAAAAAGGAAGATTCCAAACTGATGTTATGAGGTTAGTATAATTGTGGTCGTAAAAATGACACAAGGATAGCATGAAAACGGAAAATCATGGGAAAAAAATCAGTTATGAACACAGATGCAAAAATCCAAAATAAAATGACACCTTCCTCGCCTAATACAAATAGAGTAAGTCTTAGCAAATTCTGAGATGCTTTAGAAAAACAAGAGTAAACCTGGAATGGCTCCATATAAAGCGTAATCAATATCCTGATACAGCTGTAACCTTAACACTTGACTTCATCTAAATCCAGTTGTCACCGAACAATGGGATATAAGACGGGCCTTCAAAGTATTCTGTCCAATCCCAATCTCTCCAGTAGAAGGAACCAAGGCTTCAAGAAGTTATAAGTGACTTGCCCAAGATCATACAGCCAAGTTCAAACAGAGCCAATACTAAAATCTAAATCTTTTTATGCCTTAGACCAGGATTCTTTCCATAAAACATATGACCTCATTTAAACCTGAAAGGTTTTTAAGATTTCAGTAATGAAACTCCTTTGATAGCCTTAGGATAGACAGACTTCAATGGAAAAATACATTGATGTTTTCTAGACATGATATTTTAAGCTATATTCAATGGAATAAAATCATCAACATTTTATAAATTAAGAGTGAATTCACATATTATGTCTAAAATCAAAATGCTATTTCCTATAAAGTACCTAAAAAGAAAAACACAGAGATATAGGTTTCCAATTTCCATCTTTTACATTCAATCAGTTATCTACATATCCAACCAAAATACAAAATATTTTACTGTTGAATAGAGATTTAAAATTAAAAACGTTTGCATTTAAGAAATAAAACAAATCAATTCATTGATTGTAAAATGTGTCATTATGCTGTTGACTGATTTATGAAACAATGCCTCCTATCATCCACTGTAAGATGTATCCAAATTAAGCCATGTCAAAATTTGAAGAAAAGCATGTCTTGGAATCAATGAAATATACTATTCAAGCCTGATGATCAGATAAAGACTCTATTCGTGACACTTATATATAAGCAACTTTCTTAAATTTTCCCATCTCAGTTGCCCACTTCACACTATAAGCTCTTAGACAGTAACAACTTTATCTTTTGAGTACATTAAACAACCAAGTGTCAGATATGATTTACCTGATGCATGCAAAAGAAACAACTTTTCTCAAGCGCATTATTTGCTCCTTTATTATCTTTACTTACCATGAAGAGGCCACTGTAACTCTTGGTCTTCTAAAAGAGTGGCCGCTGGCAGGAGTCTATTAAGGCAATCAAGAGGTGGCAACAAGTCGAGGAGGTAACTCAATAAAGGCCGAGCTACCGACACTGGGAGTAACAGTAGGGAGTTAACAATCTGGCAGAGCATACTGCCTGCAGCTGAGACGTATATCACATCTATGAAGGGTAAGAAATTTAACAGGCATCAATTGTTTCAAACAAACTTAAAAAAAAAACCTAATAAATACTATTTCTGCCTAGAACTCTTTGTTGAATTATTATATAACTCTCTGGTAGCTAGGGTTGAGTTAGTATTTACTCACTTTCAGAAAGTGTCGCCAACAGACACTTTATGGGAAAGCACAAATATCCTGTGCCAACAAATTCAAAGGATTATAGCTGCTTCCCTTAAAATGCATTATGAATTTCTCATTCACAAATTTATTCTCATTTTCAGATTTACTCAAGAAATATTTATTGAACACATACAACATATCAGGCACTATTATAGGTGAAAGGTGTACAGCTGTGAACAAAGAACTAAAAATTCCTGCCCTCATGGTGCTTACATTCTACTGTAGGAAGTCTTTTACGTTTTTTAAACCAAATTTACTTTTTTTTTTTTTTTTTTTTTTTTTTTTTTTCTTTTTGCGGTATGCGGGCCTCTCACTGCTGTGGCCTCCCCCGTTGCGGAGCACAGGCTCCGGACGCGCAGGCCCAGCGGCCATGGCTCACGGGCCCAGCCGCTCCGCGGCATATGGGATCCTCCCAGACCGGGGCACGAACCCGTATCCCCTGCATCGGCAGGCGGACTCTCAACCACTGCGCCACCAGGGAGGCCCCAAATTTACTTTTTTTTAAAATTAAAATCACCTCAAAACATCTGGCTTTTTAAAATTATCTGTATTGGTTTTTAATCAATTCTGTGTCAATATTTTATTGTATTTGGGGGCAAGAAGACCATTCAGAGATGAGCTCAATTTGAACAAATTAAGTTTTAGACGCCTGTGGAACAACAAAATGCAAGTGTCTAGTAAGCAATGGTTTTAGTTTCGCAGTTTATTTATTTCTTTGTTCAGAGAGGAAACTTCAGAAATAAGTTGCTTTTGGACAGACTTACCAAATTTTACCTATCTTTGGGATAATCAAGAAAAGGCACCTAGTAGGTAACTAGAGAAAGGCTCTTGTGTAAAAAAGGAGTTCTCAGCTAGATGCATATATGGGAGTCAACATACACATGGCGGTTAAAGACAACAGGACCAGATAAGATCATTCTCAGAGAAAAGAGGGTTGCGGGCAAAATTCAGAAGATCCTAAACATTAAAGGGCATGCCCAAAAAAGAGGAGCTTACAGGAACAGACTGAAAAAGAGTGGTCAAAGAGATATGTGTAAATACAGGATTGTGACTACACAGAAGACCAGAGAAAAGAAAGCGTTTCAAGACAGAAAGAGATGGTAAATGCTAAAGAAAGGTAAAGAAATAGATGAAAATCTCACTTTATACCATTTAATATTAATCTTTTTGAGTATATATCATCTAATTCCTTTAAATTAGACCTCTGTCACACCAATTAGCGTCTTTTAAGATTAATCAGATCAATCACTGTTGCCATCACCCCAAAACCAAGATCAAAGGGATCTTCGATAACAAAGGAGATTCAACGTCATTCCTATTCCACTCAGAGGTTTCTGGCCCTCTTAAAGCTTTGGAAAGGCCAAGAACTCTTGCTTTACAACCACTGATTAAATATGAAACCCAGTACCAAACACACCTCTTAATTTTTCTCCAACGCTGCCATTCCAAGGGCTTTCTTTGAGCAAATTTGCAGAACGTGAATAAATATCTGTGGCATGAGGCAACAAGAGCTGAAGATGTTTATGAAGCAATGCCACACTGCTTGAGTTCTGAGGAAAAAAGTTCCTAAATTACTACTTTGGAAGATTCAAGGTAGAAAAATATCATGCCTTACCCAAATATCTGAGTTTCAAGGTCCCTGAGAAAAGACCATAAAAGGCAAAGAATCACATACCTCACTAATGTTATTGATATGGCAAAATGCCAGCAGCTGTTTCTGCAGTGAACATAGCAGTTCATGAAGATGAGCAGGCTGACTGTTCTCTGAAGACGATGTTCCAAGTAGAAATTTATCACTATTCTTTTCTAGCTCCCCAAATGCTTGATCCTAAAATGATACATAAATTAAGATTATATTTGAAGTGTTTGAAAGTGAAATTAATGTCCTACCATAAATGATTCTGATTTAAGAAGCCAGTCTCCTTTCTCCCATTATTAATCTTTAAATCTTTGCTATGTTGTCATTAGCTATAAGGTGGTAAGATTTATCAAGCAATTTCAATTTGTTTTTCCATTAAGAAAAGTTTCACCACAAAAACTTTTGTGGTTTCACCACAAAAACTTTGAAAATGCAGAAAACAAGATAAAGGAAAACAATACCCAAAGACAACACATTTCAACATTTTAATGCTATTGCTTTCCTGACCTCCTATGTAAAGGTTTTGTTTTCACATATTTGAATTTCGAAGAACACAATTCTTAGAAATTAAATTTATTTCTGATTATAAAAGAAGTAAGTGGCCTAAAGAAACATGACAACTAAATACAATGTATGATCCTGGATTTGGGGGGCAGAGGGAGGGTGCCATAAAGGACATTACTGGGATAACTGTAGAAATTTGAGTATGGACTATGTATTATACAATAGTTCTGTGTCAATGTTAAATTTCCTGAATTCAATAATTGTTCTGTTGTTATGTAAGAGAATGTCCTTATTCTTAAAAAATGTAAGTGCTTAGGAACAGCCAGCATGACATCTGCAGTTTACTCTCAAATGATGGATGGAAGAAAGGAAACAAGGAAAGGCAAATTTGGCTGAAGCGTACAGGAGAGTTCTTTGAAAGTTTCTTATAATTCTTGTGGGAGTTTTAAGTTATTTCAAGTTAAAAATATTTTTTTAAAACAGAAATAGTGTAACAAATTTAGAAAATACCAAAACTGTATTTTAAAAAACTTTAAATCACCATTTAGTCAACCACCGTATCTAATATTTTTTGTGTATTTCTTTCCTGATTTTTTTTGTGACTTTTCGTTTTTTTCATAATACTGCATATTCTATTTTTAGTCTTCTCTTTTCTAACAGATCCACAAATATTTTACATGTTTTCATAAGCCATGTGTACATAAAATTTGAGACATAATATTCCACTGAGTATATATATCATAATGTACTTAAACCATTCCCCAACTTTTAGATATTTCAGTTGTTTCCAACTTTTCTTTCTTATAATAATGATGTGATGAACATCTTTATGCATAAAGTATGGTCTTTGTTTATAAATATGCAAGAGAGTCACAGAACATTTTAAGGCCCTTCCTATATAAGCACCTTTATAAGCAGCCAAATTAGCACTGCTAGAGACTGACTGAATGAATGTTTGTGTCCCTTCAAAATTCTTATGTTGAACCTAATCCCCAATGTGGTGGTATTTGGAGGTGGGGCCTCTGGGAGGTGATTAAGTCATGAGGGCAGAACCCTCGTGAATGGGATAAGTGACCTTACAAAAGAGACCCCAGGGAGTTCCCTTGTGTGAGGACACAGCAAGAAGACGGCTGTCTATGAATCAAGAAGCAGGCACCACCAAATCTGCTGCCTCCTTGATCTTGGACTTTCCATCTCCATAACTGTGAGAAATAAATTTGTGTTGTAGATAAGCTGGCCCACTCTGTGGTATTCTATTACAGCAACCCAAACAGACTAAGACCAGCACCATTATTTTAAAATCTTAGAACATGACAAATTTGGTTAAATTACATCAGAAAGAAACAAAAATTTATGATTTTCAGCCTAAAAGCAGTTAGTATTTTATTTCCATTTCCATATAATATACACATCTACCCAGCCCTACTGGCATAAAAAAGGCACTACTTTAATACAACTTCGGGAAAAAATTTCAGTTAATACCAAATGGATACACTGTAACATTGTTCCCATTCCATTTGCAGCTAAACATCAGCTCAAATTTACATCCTTAAATCTGAAAGAAAATAATTCTATAGGAACAACTGTCACTCGGACTTAGTCAACAACCTTTTAAGTTGGGCAGAACAGAACACTAAGACTTGTACAGAAAAAAAAGAATATACAGACCTGACCCTGAAGAGTAGGAGACAATATGAAATGATACACAGACTATTCAAAGTTAAGTCACATAGTACACTTTGACTCTAAAAACTGATGAGAGGTATGCAGTTATAATTACATGGTTAGAAAAGGTTATTTGAGCAAGGCTTCCAAGAACGGTCAAGTGTTAAAGAAGTCACAGATTGGTAGACAAGGAGAGAGAGGAGGAAATAGGTGTGCCACGCATGAGTTCAGATGAGTGTGGTGTGTAAGCCAAATGGTGAAGGGTCTGAAAAAGTTCTGATTTAATAAAATGAGGTTATTTAATACAATAAGGTTATTCTAGCAGTAGGATGCTGAGAGGAGACCAGCAACAGTGACAACAGCTATAACACTGCTATTACCATTAGGTCGTGAGGGCATGGATTAGAACCCATAAAAATGGAAAGAAAAAAAGTGACGGATCTAAGAAACACCAGGGAGTAAGAACTAAGAGCATCCTAGTACAGAGAAAGCTATACTGTCCATTGTCTTCTCTCCTACTGACCAGCCTATTTTTAATAATTTAATAAAATAATAATTTTAATTAATTGACCAGCCTATTTTTAAACAATTTAAACCACATTGTTTAATTATAAGATTATATCTGGTAAGGTTAATCCTTTCCTCGTTCTTCTTCTCTTGCAAAATGTTGTTGAATATTTTTACCTGTTTATACATTATACATTATACATTATACCTGTTATACATTATACATTAATGTATACATTAATATCAGAAAAAAAATTGGTAAAATTCCAAAACAAATCTCTTTGGAACTCTCAACTACAGGTCATTTGGCACCCACAATATTTCAGAAGATCTGACATATTTCCCCCCTTTCGGGGAGTGGAGTTTAGTTTTACTTATTTCATAAGCGTTTAAATGTCAAAATACCTTGACCTGAAGTGATCCCTACCCCCTCCAAAAACAAAACAAAACAAAACCAACCCAAGTTTTATTTATTTATTCTTTTTAACGACAAAAAAAGAGCAACTTACTGTATAAAATCCTAAATTTCTTAAGAGAGTCTTCATCAAAATTTCAGCCAGATGGGTGTCTGGATGGCAGCTCTGAGTGCCATAAGGTTGATCCGACAGGTTTCCATAGCCAGTACATACAGAAGAGAGGTCAGCAGCATCGGAGGGTGAGCTATAGCCAAGTAAGGAGGCTACATGGGTATGATCTTGCAAACTTGTTAGAATAATATCCAGTTGCATTCTCTAAAGAAAAATATTTCCATCGATGAAATAGGAACACATAATAATTAGCTTAAAATGCACTAGAAAAGTAAAAAAAGGATCCCGGGGCGGGGGGAAATATATACTAATGATGCTAACTAATCCACTTAATATCCTAATGAACAATAATCTTTTAGGAAGTCTGTAATTTTTTAAAAAGCTATCCCACTAATACCTTTTGAGAAATTGCAACTTATAGTGTTCTATTACATCCTTTACTACCTGAAACTCTTAAGCTAAAATGGCACACTCTACATAAAGATTTTAGCACTGTAAGTAAGAGGAGTAGACAATGTCAACAGATAAATTACACTATACATTCTTCTACAGAATTACCAATGAAACTATTTATTCTAATGTTTAAAATAAATCACTTGGGGCCTCCCTGGTGGCGCAGTGGTTGAGAGTCCGCCTGCCGATGCAGGGGATACGGGTTCGTGCCCCGGTCTGGGAGGATCCCATATGCCGCGGAGCGGCTGGGCCCGTGAGCCGTGGCCGCTGGGCCTGCGCGTCCGGAGCCTGTGCTCCGCAACGGGAGAGGCCACAACAGTGAGAGGCCCGCATACCGCAAAAAAAAAAAAAAAAAAAAAAAAAAAAATCACTTGAAATCTAAACTAATACAAAATACTCATTGGAAAGCATCTGTGGCTATTATACTGCCAGTATACCACTTTTTCCCTCAAATCTATAACTCGACAATTGATTGTTCTACTTGGTTGAGCAAAATGTACTTATTTTAACGTACATAAGATGATAAAAATGGAAAGAAGCAGCATACTCATATCATCAAGTACTTTTTCACAACAGTCATCTTCTTTTACTTTTTATGTAAGCAATTTCAAGGTTCTGGCATGGAACCAACAGCAGCACATGCCCTTGATTTCAACTCAGAATACTACAAATAAACTACAAGATCTCTGGTTTGACAGTGTGAGCAACACTGGAAAAATTAGACATAATTTTAATAATTAGCTCCAAATCATTTAATAAGTTATCACTTCCTTCACTTTCATTAGAAATCTGGGAACTCTTCCAGCAAAAAACATTAAATACTAGGATTTACCAGACTCATCAAGTTAAGTATTATTCCCTGAACACATGGCAATCGATTAGCTTTATTTCCCTCTCAGTCTTTTTTTGTGTGTGTGTGTGTGTAATATAGTACTGGTTTACTTAGATACCATGCAAAGGCTCACCTGTCCTTTAGATAAGCTTTCCCATCTATCAGGTCCTTGGGGTAAAAGAGAATGAAGTAATTCCATACGTTCTCGTAATGGAGGTAACAGCATGGTTGCTCCCACTGACAGAGTTTCAATTACCACCTAATATAAAAAAGAAAAGCAGATTTATTTGGCCTGGTTCTTATCTTTTTAATAGAAAAACATAAAAAATAAACCCACTGACTATTAAGAGCAAAGAACTCTAAAGAAGGTAGATCATGGAAGTCTAAAGAAGGAGGCATGTGAATAAAAGAAAGCATGCCAAGTCCTTCTTTAGATGTCTTTAAGAAGACTTAGAAGGACTTCCCTGGTGATTCAGTTGTAAAGAATCTGCCTTACAATGCAGGGGACGTGGTTTGATCCCTGGTCGGGGAACTAAGATCCCACATGCCACAGGACAACTAAGCCCACGTGCCACAACTACTGAGCTCACGTGCCTCAACTAGAGAGCCTGTGTGCTGCAAACTACAGAGCCTACACACTCTGGAACCTGCATGCCACAACTACAGAGCCCATGTGCCCTGAAGCCTGCACACTACAACTAGAGAGAAGCCTGCACACCACAACTAGAGAGAAGCCTGTGTGCTGCAACGAGGAGCCCATGAGCCGTAGTGAAAGATCCTGCATACCTCAACGAAGATTCTGCGTGCCACAACTAAGACCCGACACAGACAAAAATAAATAAATAAATAAATAAACAAATAATAAATCCTTTAAAAAAGAATTCATGCATAAAAAATTTTTTTTAAAAAGAAGACTTAGAATATATATCTTGGGGATTTCCCTGGTGGTCCAGTGGTTAAGACTTTGCCTTCCAATGCAGGGGGTGCGGGTTTTGATCCCTGGTCGGGGAGCTAAGATCCCACATGCCTCACAGCCAAAAAACCAAAACATAAAACAGAAGCAATACTGTAACAAATTCAATAAAGACTTAAAAAAAAAAAGAATATATATTTTGGATTTGCCACTAAGTAACTAGTCATTACGCAATAAATATTTAGTGCTGAGTCTAGTGCTGAGCCTGGTAAAGCTCTTTACAAAGTGCTGGGGATGTAGAAATGAACAAGACAGATAAAAGCCCTGCTTTCATAAGCATACAGTCTAGTAGGAAAAAGAGATTCTGAGTAAGTAATTTTAAGTGTGAAAGGAGTCACATGGACAAAGTAAAAAGAAATGCAAACTTGATTGAGCTCCCATACATAAAGGAAATTAACATGGTCTATGGGTTCATCATGGAGGGTCTCCCTGAGGATTGGGCATTTAGGTTAAAAATTGAAAAATGAGCAGGCCTTGGTCAAACAAAGGTCCAGGTATCAGGAACAGCATAAAAAATAGCTGTATTGGGGCTTCCCTGGTGGCGCAGTGGTTGAGAGTCCGCCTGCCGATGCAGGGGACACGGGTTCGTGCCCTGGTCCGGGAAGATCCCACATGTCGCGGAGTGGCTGGGCCTGTGAGCCATGGCCGCTGAGCCTGCGCGTCTGGAGCCTGTGCCCCGCAATTGGAGAGGCCACAACAGTGAGAGGCCCGTGTACCGCAAAAAAAAAAAAAAAAAAAAAAAAAAAAGCTGTATTATCTTAGGCCCCATAACTTCTCTGGGTCATAGCTTCTTTACCACTAAAATAAGGATGCTGAATTAGAAAAAAAGAAACACTCAATGATTAAGAAAAGAGCTCTTATAAATTAAAAATATGACATAAAAAGTAAAAACCTCAATAGGAGGGTTAGAATATAAAAATTAAACTTCTCATAAAGTAGAGGGGAGAAAAGATGGAAAACAGGAAAGAAAACATAAGAAAATTAAGAGGACTGGGGACTTTCGTGATGGTGCAGTGCTTAAGAATCCACCTGCCAATACAGGGGACATGGGTTCAATCCCTGGTCCAGGAAGATCCCACATGCCGCGGAGCAACTAAGCCCATGCGCCACAACTACTGAAGCCTGCACTCTAGAGCCTGCAAACCACAGCTACTGAAGCCTGCATGCCTAGAGCCCAGTGCTTCACAACAAGAAAACCCACTGTAATGTGAAGCCCGCGCACCACAACAAAGAGCAGCCCCTGCTCGCTGCAACTAGAGAAAGCCCACGCGCAGCAACGAAGACCCAATGCAGCCAAAAATTAATTAATTAATTTAAAAAATTAGACATTAAAAAAAAATCAGACACAGAGGACTGGTCCAGGAGATCTATTATCCCAATAATGAGTTCCAGAGACAGAGAGAAAACATAGAAAACAAAAAAGAGAAAATAACAATACACTTCAAGCTAATTTCTTAACACTGAAGGCTATGAGTTTCCAAATTAAGAGTCTACCCAAATATACACGAAAATGGACAAAATCAGACCCACATCAGTTCATATCATTTTAAAATATGAAAACAGAGAGGACAAGTAGAACTTGCTACAGAATCCAGAGAGAAAAAGATTTCCATAAAAGGATCAAAAATTTGAATAGTGTTGATTTTCTGAGTAACAACCTGAAAGCTAGAAGATGACTTCACAATTCTTATGAGAAAATGATTTACAATTTAGAATACTATGCCTCAACTATTCATGAAGATATTCAATTCTCAAATTATTTAAGTGTGAGTATATTCTCAAAGAGTATATTTTCTACCTACCCTCTCTCAGCAGTTACTGCTGTATGCAGAAATCCAGCAGACACCACCTTAACCAAGTGATCAAGGTCAAAATCTCCAGTAATAAGACACATCAATATCATGAACCACATGATATGATGTACTGAGGGTACATCATTTCTGTGGTATTCTTGCCAAAAGGGCATAACCTCAGTCCAATCATGAAAAATAACATCGAGATATTCAATAAAATAACTGACGATTATTCATAAAGTGTCCAATTAAACATAATATGGGATCCTGAATAGGATCCTGCAAAAGAACAAGGACATTAGCAAAAAACTGATAAAATTTCTAACAAGGTGTTTAGTTTAATTAATAGTATTAAACCAATCTTGATTTCTTGGTTTTGATAATTGTACTGTAATTATACAAGACATTAGCATTAGGGGAAGCCGCTTGAGACATATGTGAAAACTCTATTACTTATGCAACTTTTCCTTAAGTCTACAACTGCTTCAAAATAAAGTGTCAAAAAAGGAAGAAACACAAAAAAACAGCAGCAGCACTGATTGCTGCAAACAGATAAATTACCAGAAGTTTCAGGGATAAAGAAAGAGGAACAGAAACAGCTCTGTACACATCCTGAGAGAATCCACCTCCAAAGGATTCTCCTAAGGAGTAGCTACCAAGAAGACTCAAGGAATGAATAAACAATTATAAAAATAGTTTTTTTTTAAAGTTTACTTTCGTTATTTTATTCCAATACTTTTCAACCTTTTAAAAATATTGTACTACCAGGGCTTCCCTGGTGGTGCAGTGGTTGAGAGTCTGCCTGCCGATGCAGGGGACACGGGTTCGTGCCCCGGTCCGGGAAGATCCCACATGCTGTGGAGCGGCTGGGCCCGTGAGCCATGGCCACTGAGCCTGTGCTCCGCAACGGCAGAGGCCACAACAGTAAGAGGCTCGCGTACCGCAAAAAAATATATATATATATTGTACTACCTCATTCCTGGTAAAATTTAATCCTCAAAGTTCACCACCAGGTTAATATTCCTTCTACCTACATCCCAGGGATATGTCCCTCTAGTTGGAAAATCACTGTGTCTTTTTTTTTTTAATTGACATATAATTCACATCATAAAATTTACCTTTTGAAAGTATAAAATTCAGTGGGTTTTAGTATATCACAGAGTTGTGCAACCATCACCACTGTCTAATTTTAGGACATTTTCATCACCCCAAAAAGAAACCTGTGCCCATTAGCAGTCATTTCCCATCTCTCTCTCCCCCAAAACCCCTGACAGCCAATTAATCTACTTTGTGTCTCTATGGATTTACCTACTCTGCACATTTCATATATATGGAATCATACAGTATGTGACCTTTTGTGTCTGGCTTCTTTCACTTAGCATAATGTTTACAAGGGGTTCACTCATGTTGTAGCTTGTACAGCAGTACTTCATTCCCTCTTATGGCTGAATAATATTACATTGTATGGACATACCACATTTTGTTCATCCCTTCACCAGTTGACAGACATTTGTTTGTTTCCACTTTTTGACTACAATGAATAATACTGTTATGAACATTCATGTATAAGTTTTTGTGTGGACATATGTTTTATATTCTCTTGGATATAGACCTAGGTGTGGAATTGATGCAGTATGTTGTAACTCTATGTTTAACTATTTACAGAACTACCTGTTTTCCAAAGTGGCTGTACCATTTTACATTCCCATTAGCAATGCATGAGGGGTTCCAATTTCTCTACATCTTCACCAATGCTTGCTATTACCAGTCTTTTTGATTATAGCCATTTAGTAGGCGTGAAGCAGTATCTCACTGTGATTTTAATTTGCATTTCCTTTATGCCCAATGATGAACATTTTTTCATGTGCCTAGTGGCCTTATGTCTATCTTCTTTGGAGATATGTCTACTCAGATTCTTGACTCATTTTCTGATTGGGTTATTTGTCTTTTTTATTATTGAATTGTAAGGATCCTTTATATATTCCGTAAACTAGAATCTTATGAGACATATGATTTACAAATATTTCTCCCATTCTGTGAGTTGTATTTTCATTTTCTTGATAATGTCCTTTGAAGCAAAAATATTTTTAATTTTTTTTTTTTAAACAAAGACTACTAGCAGCATTGGGAAGTGCTCTTTCAAAGCTGCTAAGTAGGCACAAACTTCTTGTTTCGGATCAAGTGTTGTGTCTTCAACTTAAGTGTACTCTTCTTTGGTCTTGTTGGTTGTTTCAAGGTTTGTTCCTTGCATGATCTGAACTTGAGCAGCAGTTTCAAGTGCAAATACAGTCTGTTCTGTTACTCTTCATACCTAACAGCTCAGCACTCCCTCTCTAGCACCACCATAAAAATGTTTTTAGTTTTGATGAAGTCTAATTTATCTCTTTTTTCTTTGGTTGCTTGTGCTTTGGGTATCATATCTAAGAAACCGCTGCTTAATCCAAGGTCATAAAAATGACAGATGAGCAAAAACTTAATATATACAAATAACAAAAGATTATTCAGCCTTAAAAAGGAAGGAAATTCTGACATATGCTACTTACCATGGATAAACATTGACAACATTATGCTAAGTGAAATAAGCCAGTGACAAAAAGACAGTGTATGATTCCACTTTTACGACATACTTAGAGTATCAAAATCATAGAGAAAGAAAGAATGGTTGTTGCTAGGGAATGAAGGGTGGGGAGAATAGGGAGTTATTATTTAATGGGTACAGAATTTCAATTTTGTATGATGAAAAGAGTTATGGAGATAAATAGTGGTAATGGTTGTACAATAGTATAAATGTATTTAATACCACTGAACTACACACTTAAAAATGGTTAAGATGGCAAATTTTATGTTATGCGAATTTTACCACAATAAAAATAAAATAAAAAATAAAATTGGGTCTTTGTGCTCAGAAATTTATCTTCTGGTAGAAAAGACAGACATAGCTGTAAGTAGACAATTACAAAATGATGTGATGTGATGAGAACATACATGAGAGAAACCAAACCTGGCAGGAGAGCAGGGAATGAAAGGTTTCTCAGAGGCGACATCTGACCTTTGTCTAAAAGGACAAGTTCACCCAAAAATTTACTCCCACCAAGAAAACAGGAGTATCGGAAAGAACATCCAATTGAAGTTTTCTAATACATAGCTGAATTTGTGAGCTACAACCTC
This sequence comes from Mesoplodon mirus, assembly GCF_964341445.2. Classification (NCBI taxonomy): domain Eukaryota; kingdom Metazoa; phylum Chordata; class Mammalia; order Artiodactyla; family Ziphiidae; genus Mesoplodon; species Mesoplodon mirus. Next base: position 54,121,247 of record NC_138979.1, read on the forward strand.
AGCAAAGATGTGTCTGAGCTACAGATTTACAAGTCCTATACTCTTTTTTTTTGTTTGTTTGTTTTTTTTTGTTTTTTTTGTTTTTTTTTTTTTTGCAGTATGCGGGCCTCTCACTGCTGTGGTCTCTCCTGTTGCAGAGCACAGGCTCCGGACGCACAGGCTCAGCGGCCATGGCTCACGGGCCCAGCCGCTCCGCGGCATGTGGGATCTTCCCGAATCGGGGCACGAACCCATATCCCCTGCATCGGCAGGCGGACTCTCAACCACTGTGCCACCACGGAAGCCCCAAGTCCTATACTCTTACCTCTTGGATTTCATCTGGGACAGTTGAGTCCATCAGTCTGAAGAGTAAATTTCGAAGCGGACCTCCCTGTCTCCCAAGAATGCTGGTAGCTACCCCTCCCGCAAGCGCAAGAGCAAGGTGATTTGAAAGCAGCTTCAGGCACAGCTTGAGGAAATTGTGGTGTTCCCTGAAACCAAATAAACTGCTATGAACTTCTGGAATATAAAAGAGCACATGCTATCTAGTTTGGATAACATTCTTTCTCCTTAAAATTTTTCTCAAATTATGACTAAAAGTAATTTTAAAAACATGATTCATGACATTATGGATAAATTTTTCTAAGGTTATTATCAGTAAGTACCTAAGTTTAGCTTTTTTAGATTATAAAGAAGTTTCATATAATTGAGGGATAAAATGAGTAAGAATAACTCAAAATTCAAAATGAGTAATTAACAGATGTGTGTGCACACACAAATACACATATATATAACATACCTTGATGAAGGGAAAGGGAGCGGGGGAATCTCACTGTTTATTTTATCACAGTATCTCTCAAGAAATGAACGAAGGTGTGAGAAGGTACTCTCTTCAAGATCTACACAATAAGGTCGGTGCCAGGCAACAACTTGTCTAGAAGGAAGCATAAGAAAATCATGAAAAAGCCTTAACATGAAATTTTCACACATGATCAAAAGCAAAAATTAAGCCATTATTAAAGTTGAAAGATGTTAACAAGATATACAGAAGACCTTTCTGATTATAAAGGTGATAAAACCCTTCATTTTAGCAGCTGAGGAAAACCAAGAATTTGCTATCTCTAGAATTCTTCAAGAAGAAAATACATAGCCACTACTTATTTTGCAAGGTCTGCTATTCATTCGCCTGAAATCAGAGGGCTGAGCCACATGATCTACTATAGACCCTTCTGGTTCTTAGGGCCTATAAGATGTATAGTTCATATTAAGAAAAATAGCCTGACTCTGTAAAGTGATATACTGAAATCTACTAAAAGAAAACCTCTTGAAAACTCTTGTGAAAATTTTCAAAACCTTGGGAACCAATTTTCTACATATAAGGTGAGAAGTTGCAGATTTAATACTAACAGCAAACTATTTATATTCAATTTATTATATTTTTGGTTTTGTTTTGGAGGGTAATTACCTATAAATGTTTTAAATTGGTTAGAATGATATAATAAACCCCATCTGAATCAAAGGTCTAGGCTACAAATATAATATATTCTAAGTTATTAATTAGCCCATATACATCTGAAAATAGCTGAAATAACCTCAAAATTTCTTAAAATTCAATCTTCAAGTATTGGCTAAAAATTACCTACCTGATTATCTAAAAAAGATATGGTTATCACATTAGGAAAAAGCTAAATTTCTGCAAAAAGTAACTTCCTTTATTTAAAAGTATGGCCACTGCTTCTTTTCAAAAAAACAACCAGATAAAGGGCATGGAAGCTAATTAACTGTTAAAAAGAAATAAAGCCTAGTTCTGATTTTGATTATTTTAATTTAACTTCCTCTTGATATGTGGCCACAATATTTAAGATCAGTATCTGGAGACAGAGAAGGAATTCAAAATGTTTTAAAGACACTTAAATTAAGACAGTATCTTAATATACAGTATAACTTCTTGCTTATGAAACATATCTAACCTCAACATTCAAATTGAAAGAAATCTAGATGGCATGTCTATGACAGTAAAAAAATCAATACTAGAAATAGTCAGAAGGGTATTTTATGAACGAAGTACAATTATTTCTGCTTTTATTAGTGTTTCTGATGTTAATAAAACACAAGAAATTTTTTTTAATAAATTTATTTATTTTATTTATTTATTTTTGGTTGCTTTGGGTCTTCGTTGCTGCACGCAGGCTTTCTCTAGTTGCAGCGCGCGGGCTTCTCATTGCAGTGGCTTCTCTTGTTGCGGAGCACGGGCTCTAGGCACGCGGGCTTCAGTAGTTGTGGCACGTGGGCTCTAGAGCTCAGGCTCAGTAGTTGTGGCGCACGGGCTTAGTTGCTCCGCGGCATGTGGGATCTTCCCGGACCAGGGCTTGAACCCGTGTCCCCTGCATTGGCAGGCGGATTCTTAACCACTGCGCCACCAGGGAAGCCCTAAAACACAAGAAATTTTAAACGTGAGCACATTTACCTGTCCCTAGGAAGAGCAGTCCATGCCAGACTATGTGATGTTCCAGCGGAGATCTGTTGAATAGCTATGCCATCTAAGCCACTCACTTTCTTTGGTTTAGTAATAGGACCTGTGGAATTTCCTTGCCCACACTGCCCCATTGAGTTATTGCCCCAGGCATAAACTTCATTATCTAAAAACAAAACATAAAGAACAAAAGAAAAGCTAAATTTCAATGTAAAATATTTATGGAAGGTAATATTTAATACTAATTCTTTAGTTTTTTTTGTAGGTGATACCTGTTTCATTTATTTAAGACCTACAATATGCGTTTCAAACATGCCATGTTTTCAGATCCATTAATTTAAAACAGAATTATCAAATTGTCACAATGTGCTAGGCCTTTAGTTAGAGTCAGAGGTATGAAGTGGAACAGGGCATGGTCCATATTCTCCAGGAGCTCACAGCTTAGTGTGGAGACAGCCAAGTGCACTAATAATCAGAGTACAGTATGTCCCAGGCTGTTCCAATCAGGCTGGATCCAGGAAAGCTTTCTGTAGGTCATGAGCCCTGAACTGAATTAGTTTTCTTACTCATTCATTTATTCATCCATCCATCTGCTCATCCATCCATCCAATCATTCATTCACTTATTTTTAATTGCAGTAAAATACACATAACATAAAACTCACATTTTAATCATTTTTAAGTGCACAATTCAGAGACATTAAATCCATTCACAGTGCTGTGCAAGCATCACTACTATCCATCTCCAGAAACCTCTCATCATCCCAAACAGAAACCCTGTGCCCATTAAGCAGTATCTCCCCATCCCCACTTCCTCCCAGTGCCTGGTAACCTCTACTCTGCTCTGTCTCTATGAACTTGCCTACTCTAGATACCTCATATAAGTGGAATCACATGATATTTGTTCTTTCATTTCACTCAGCGCAATGTCTTCAAGATTCACGCACGTTGTAGCCTAGATCAGTATTTCATTCCTTTATAAGGCTGAATAATATTCCACTCTATGGATATACCCCCATTTTATTTATCCATTCGTCTTTTGGTGGAAACTTGAGTTGTTTCCACCCTCTGGTGAATAACACCGCTATGAACATTCGTGTACAATTATCTGTTTGAGCTTCTGTTTTTGGTTCTTTTTGGTATATACCCAGAGTGGAATTGCCAGATCATGCGGTAATTCTATTTGAACTGAACTTGGAAGGCTGAGACTGACTGAGCAGGAGGAAGCAAACACACTCTGTGGATGAATGACAAGGGAGGTGATGCTTCTGTGAGGTGACCCACCCATCGCATAATCTCTCACTCCCCCTCCTCTCAAGGACCGTGCTGTGTGTCCTACCATGATGACAACCACCAAATTTGATTCCTGGTTTCCCCAGAAGAGCAACACTGTGGTATCCTTTATGATATGCACTCCTTTCCCATCTCCTTCCCCAGTTCCACCCAGCCCAGAACACCCTAGATCTTTCCACGGGTTGTTAAGTACTCCTCTGCCTACCTCACTGTGTTGTTTTCAAAGAACCTGAAAAGGAATAGATGCATGTATATGTATAACTGAATCACTTTGCTGTATACCTGAAACTAAAACAACATTGCAAATCAACCACAGTCCAATATAAATTAAAAATTAAAAAAATCATAGCCAACTTGGTATGTTAAAAATGGGGAGAAAAAAAGGATGGTATAAACTTGAAAGTGCCTTTAAAACCTAATACTTGGGGGCTTCCCTGGTGGCACAGTGGTTGAGAGTCCACCTGCCGATGCAGGGGACATGGGTTCGTGCCCTGGTCTGGGAAGATTCCACATGCCGCGGAGCAGCTGGGCCCGTGAGCCATGGCTGCTGAGCTTGCGTGTCTGGAGCCTGTGCTCCGCAATGGGAGAGGCCACAACAGTGAGAGGCCCGTGTACCGCAAAAAAAAACAAAACCTAATACTATTTCTTTAAAAACAAATGATCTTACCATGAGAAAGAGCCAAACAATGACTGTCTCCAATAGAAATATCAACTACTCTTGTGGCAGCCAGTTCTTCAATAAGCTTGGGTCTCAGTGCAGTAGCTTCTGAAGAACCACAACCTAGACAAGCACCACAGCCCCAAGCATAGACCTGAAACAAAGAGAAATACACTACACATAATATCCTGAGATGGTAGGTTAACAACTTACGTTTAGAAATAAATATAATCTATTAAATAAGAGTGTGGTTTGATACTAAATAATAATTTTTTGTTGTTATAGAAACTTTCAGTTCAAAGTTGAAATCTTTGAATCTATCTTCTTATATAATCATTCAAAGTTGAATCTATCTTATATAATCATTAAAAGCAGAAGTTATTACCCCTCTCATAAAAAAGAAGCACGTGATTTTCAAGGAAGGCTTGTGATTTGCCAGTGGCTATACATCAAATAAGTGAGCATCTTTTGGCTTCAATTCATGGATTCCTACCACAAAACTCACAGTGAGAAAGATGTAAAAGAGAAGTTTTAAATTTTAAGACAGCAACCAGCATTGTAACAAATGACTAACGTAATTAAATACAAAATGACAAATAGTTTTGCGTTAGATCTTTTACAGCAAAGCATTCCAGTCTTTCAAAGATAATTAAATAACATGGTAATTTCAGCTTTGCTACTCATTTGCCATGTGAATGTCAGAAACATTTTTATACCACTGCCTGGCACATAATAGATTCCTACATGTGAAACAATGAGTGATCAGCTCACTTTTTCACTGTCATCACTGATGGATGTAAGGAGCAAAATTATTGTCAGTCTATCACCATACCTGGACCCTCTCCATCACCAACAAACAAACAGAGGGAAGTCAAAATATGCATGTAGAAAATCACAAGTTTACAAAGGGATTATACAATTCTAAGTATCCTAAGCCTGAGTAGCCCTCTTTCAGAAACACCTAACCACCTAACCCTCTCAGATTATTTTCATCTGGAAATGTTCTCCTTGCCCTCTCTTTTGATCACCTTCTTGCCTTCTTAGTTCATATCACTGGTTCCAGCAAGATCTATTCTCATTTTCTCCCACTATTCATGATTTTTAGGAAAAGGTTTAAGCGGTGTTTAGTGCTAAAAGCTTTTTTAAAACCATCTTAATACAAAGAACATGGGCTTAACGGTAAGTTTATCTGGCTCACACAAGCCAGGTCAGAAAACCTGGCTCCTTCTCAGATACTCAACCTCTTCAAACAGGAGAAAATATTTAATTTCAGTAGATTAACTTTAAAATGTATTTTTTAACTTCAAAATTTAAATACAATTATCACTTTTTAGTCATCTGGTCCTCTGAAATACTCTAAACCTTTTATGCTCATCCCTTAGTCCTACCTGCCCTGTTGATGTCAAAGCAAGTGAAGACTGACTTCCAGCACAAACTTTGCGAATGAACATTCCTTGTAAAGCTTCAATAACTTTAGGTTTATACACTCTGTTGGTATCACCATGGCCAAGTTTGCCTATAAAAACAAACACATTCAAGTTAAACAATTTACTTGTTTCAAAGAAACGCTATTCTTTTTCTTAGTATTAATGTTGATAAATATCACTAATCTTTCCATCACTAACCTGACAGATTGTCCACATTTTAGAAAGCTCTAAGTTTCTAATAGCAGAGGATGTTAACAAATGAATGGCTTTATTACAAGAAAGAAACCAATAAACAATTGTTTTCTGAATTTTTATTTCAGTAATTAAAACCACTTTAAGAGACATATGGAAAGTTAATTTGCTGTCTTTCTCCCCTTTAATGGTCATACTTCTAACTTCAAATTTGCTGATATAATAAACAGGTCCTTATACAAGAAAGTGTGTACATACAATGATTTTAAATTTTTTTTAAAAGACTCAATAATTCACCAAATAGAGAACTTGGCAAATCACCAAAGAAGAAAAACAAATGGCCAACAACCTCACTAAGGACGAAATACAGATTAAATACCATTTTCACTAGTGAAACTATTTTTTTAATTATCTTAATTTTAATAGCCAGTGTTGTTGAAGGATATGGGGAAATGAGCATTCTCGCATCACTGGAGGAGTGACTAAAGTAGAAAAAGATTTAGTCATTCACTGTATTGTTTTTAATACTGAAAAAAATTGGAAACCATCTAGATATTCAACAATAATAAATAGTTTTGTAAGTTTTGCTACAATCATATGAAAGAATACTTTGTGCCACTGAAAAGAAAAATGTAGAGCCGTGTTTTTTGACATAGAAAGATATTCATAAGATACTGTTAGATAAAAACAAACAAGTTATAAGACAGTAACTATGGTATACATAGGTCTGCTTTAGTTTTTTAAAACATCTTTGTAGGGCTTCCCTGGTGGCGCAGTGGTTGAGAGTCCGCCTGCTGATGCAGGGAACACGGGTTCGTGCCCCGGTCCGGGAAGATCCCACATGCCGCGGAGCAGCTGGGCCCGTGAGCCATGGCCACTGAGCCTGCGCGTCCAGAGCCTGTGCTCCACAACGGGAGAGGCCACAACAGTGAGAGGCCCGCGTACCACACAAAAAAAACAAAAACAAAAACAAAACATCTATGTAGAAATATATGTACATATTTATATAAATGCATATATATTTATCTCCCAAAATTTTAACAATGCTTAGAGCAAATTTTTCTTAAATTTTTTTAAGAAACATTTATTTAAATTTAAAAAATTTCTGCTCACCTATATACATTTGAGTTTTTCTACAATAGCTTTGTATAACTGAAAAATAAACTTTTTTAAAAGTCAAGGAAAAAAGGCCAAAGCTATCAATAAATAATTTTTTACATACCATTGTCTCCTCCTCCAAAAGACCATACAGTTCTCCCATCTTTAGATAAAGCAATAGTATGTGAACTGCCACAAGAAACCTCTCCTACATTGCTAATGTCTTTTACTAATGTTGGAATGTTACGGCTATTACTGTCACCGTGACCTTGGATAAAACACACAAAACAACAAAGAAATAATGTTAGCTCTTTTTCTTTAGGCCATTACTTCACAGGTAGAATAAACATTACAAGTTATTAACAGAATTGAGGAATTTTTTAAGTGCAATTAAATATGAAAAACAGAATCATTTCTAATATCTTCTCATCTAATCTTCTAGGCTGCTCCCAACATGAGATACCCAGTCCCTTCACTGAATCAGTAGAACATTCTATTATGCTCCTCTCACAGCACTTATCTAATGCTGTCTAGTATCGCTAACGCTGACTTGTTTTCACTACCTCCTAGATAACACACTTCAGGATCACTTTAGGATGATATCTTTCTTATCCCTGAAATCCTATAGTGCCTGCTCAAAGTAGTAAATACTTGCTAGATTTAATTACATCTTAAATTTCAGCACCAGAATCTAGGTACTCTCTATATAAAATTATCTTCCTCTGAGCTTAAAACTAACAAAAATAAATGACAGTCTTTGGCCTATTAAATTTAGTCTCACCACTTCTCAGTAACCATCATCATTTCTATTTTTCTGTGATACTAACTTCAATTTTTAAAAAATCTTACCTAATCTTCCAAAGTCTCCTTCACCCCATGTGTATAATTCACCATCCTCTGTGACAGCAGCACTATGTCTGTATCCAGCTGACACACAAACAACTACCTGTATTGCACACAAAATGAATGTGATGAACACAAGATACTAAAACATAGAGTTCACATTTGATCCTATACACAGAGACTTCAGAGGTACTGATATTCACAACTCATCCAGAAGTGCCATATACAGTTGTGGAGGTTTTGCCCAGGACAAGGCTGCCTGCATAAAGGATCAAGAAAGTGCTGAAATACAGCCTAAGCTCTGTTGGCCAGGCCACAAACTCTGACTTCTACCCAGAGAGGACAACTTTTCTTAATTCACACAAAGAGACTGTAAAGGTTAGCAGCACTCTCTCACCCACTCCTCCCTGCCCCAAATACATCAATCTAATCACCCGCAACAATCCTATATCACCAATCAATTCTTTACTCAAAGAGTTGGATGGGGCTGAACACTCATGGAACAATGAAAAATTTTTAAATATAACATTAACACAAAACCTCCAGTCCTGGCTAATCAAGAAAAATTCATTACATAATAGGGTTAACTCTCAAAAACACACTGACTATTACCAATGAAGAAAGATCTAAGATATAAGCTTATATCAATTAAACTCCTAATAGTATCTCTTTACCCTCAAATAGCTACACAGTTTATGGGCAGAATCAGGGAAATAAGGGTATATGGCAGCATAATTTGGGGATCACTTATACCTTTTAACACTGATCAAAATCACTAACTGCTGAAAAAAAGATAAACAGAAAAAATATCCATACTAATAACTCCACATTTTTTAAACTCCAAAAATTAGAACTCACTTTAGAAAATTCAAACTTTAGATTCAATTAAAAATACTGAGCAGGGCTTCCCTGGTGGCACAGTGGTTGAGAGTCTGCCAGCCGATGCAGGGGATGCAGGTTCGTGCCCTGGTCTGGGAAGATCCCACATGCCGCGGAGCGGCTAGGCCCGTGAGCCATGGCCACTGAGCCTGTGCGTCCGGAGCCTGTGCTCCACAACAGGAGAGGCCACAACAGTGAGAGGCCCACGTACAGAAAAAAAAAAAAAAAAATACTGAGCACCTACTACATTTTAAATAATATGCTAAGAACCTCTGAAATTTTTATCTGTAATTTATTAATTTACTTTTTGGGAATTTTTCCTTCATGATATTCATACTAAGTTATTTTTAACTGGCAATGTTTCCATTATAAAATGGAACATTAAAAGAATATAAATAAGGAATTCCCTGGAGGTTCAGTGGTTAGGACTCAGCGCTTTCATAGCGGTGGCCCGAGTTCACCAGGCCACCGCTATGGTCGTGCAAGCTGTGCGGTGCGGCCAAAAAAAAAAAAAAAAAAAAAAAAAAAATATATATATATATATATATATATGTAAAGAAAATTTAAAACAATGGGAATTAAGAAAAAAGGTGCTAGAAAAACTAAAAAAGTACAACTTTAAAGAGTATTTATCTGAAGTTCCTTAGAGTCCCATATTCAACATCTTATCAAGGACCCCCTGATGTTAAGTGGAATGTTCCAAGGCTCACTGCTTTGAGGCTGATGTCTAAGTTAAACACTGAAAGTTATAATAAAGTAAAATTCATTTGAGAGCCAAGTTTGTCAGACAAACTCCCATGAAAGAAGTGTCCCACTTTTAATTTTGGTATAAAATAAAATTTTAACTTTAAAGACTTTTATATAAGAAAACATTCATAGAAAGAAAGGAATCTTAAAATGGAGGAACCCACAAAATTGCATATAATTTTAAGTTAGGAAAATGGCTTCATTTCTTTAAGAAAAGGTAAAATAGAAATAAAAAGAGGATATCTAGGTTCAGTTTCTAATGGTACCATTTATTTGTGTGTGACCTTGGCCAAGTTACTTAACCACTTTAAATGTCTTATTTCAGTTTTTGTTAAAATGCCACTTACTCCAAGAGAACCCTCTGAACTCATTATCTAATATCACACCCAGCCAAAGTTAGTATCTATTACATTACTCAATTTTTTTACTATTATTTGAAATTATTTTATGTGTTTGCTTACTTATCATCTCTAGCCCACAGATTAAAGCTCCATGAGAGTAAGAATCTTGTCTGTTTTGTTCACTGCCATATGTGTAATGCCTAAAACACTGCCTGGCATTTGGAAGGTACTAAATAAATATTTGTTAAATGGATGATTCTCAGTTTCCTATCTGTGAAATGAAAATAATAACTACTTTAACAAGGCTGTTATAAGAATTAAAATTAAATAATGTACGTGAAAGTGTGTTGTAAACCATCAAGCAGATATACAAAAGATAAGCCAAAGGGCTGGGAGGGTGGGCTACTTCAGAAAGAATACATCAAAATCTGAAAGATATTGTCAATTATAGCAATCATAGTACCAGTGCATCTAATTATTTTTAAATCCAAAAAGAAGGCACATACCTTTCCCTGCAGAGGGCCCTGAATAAGCTTGGGATATTTCTGTGTTGAACTATTTCCATGTCCCAGTTTCCCATAATCACCATCTCCCCAGCTGAAGACTTCTCCTTCTGTAGTGAAAGCTAAAGTATGACCATCAGATCCTTTAGAAGATGAGACCTTTTTAATGGACCTGTGAGGCTCAAATGTTAACTTTTTTAAAGTAGACTGATTATTAGAATCTCCAAGGCCCAGTCTCCCATAGCTGCCTTTACCACAAGCTCTGACAGAGCCATCCACAGAAATGACAAAAGTGCAGTATTGTCCAGCTTCAATCTATAAGCAAACAAACAGAATCATAGATATAAAATGCTTCTGTGAAAATCAAAGTATAATATTTAAGTTGATTTTACCAAAAAGGCTCAAAGGATATCTTTTAAAGCAGAATATGAATAGCCATAGAGATTAAGAAGTAAACAGAAAATTAAGAAAACTATTCATGGCCTATTCATGTTGACTTTACTGTTGAACTCAAATTAATGTATATTTTATCTTTTCAGGTTATCTATCCAGTCATGGTTCAATGAAACAACAAAGAAAAAATGTTTAGCCTACTCTTATATAATTGGTGAAGGGCAGGAGGGAAAATTTTCCTGTAATTCCTTAGGGTCCATTATAACAAGAACCATGTAATATATATTCTAAATTCATTTGAGAAAAACATATGTTTTAATGAAAATAATAAAACAGAAAGTTCCATTTTGCCTAAAAGTTAGCTACAAATGTAAAAAAAGTGATCATAATAAGAAAATGAAATGCCAATATGGCAAAGGGAAAATTCTAATTTTTACTTAGTCTTATTTACCATTTGTGTTGAATATAAGGGTAAGTCTGCTGCCATTCATAATTCTTTTTAAAACTCCAGATGCAAATTTAACTTTTTAAAACTTGGAAACACTATTAGGGAAATGAGGGACTTAAAATATTTTTTCCATGAAAATGAAAAAACTGATGCAGTATAGTATAGAAACAATATAGATAAGAAACAAGCAAGAACATTCACTCATTAAAACAAAAAACAAAAAAACCCACTCTTAACATTATTTAAAGCAAACCCTGTAATGTACCAATTTGTAAGGTATGCAGAGAACTCACAGTCTGTGCATCAGAGAAACTAGGAGCCAGTTTGGGTTGTAATATTTTCTCCTGTGTGCCTTCTACCAACTGATGGCTGCTATTGCTCCCCCAAACATAAACCTCACAGGTTTCTGAAACAATAGGAGCATCACCAGTCTGAATGCTATCTGGGCTAGCACATGTTCTTGAGTAATCAGAAGCCATTCTGCAAACCTATTAAAATAAGAAACATGCAATAAATAGTCAAGACATTCTTAGTGCAGATATTTTTATAAATATTCTCTGAAATTATTGTTGACTTTCCTTCTTCGAAAACTATCTCAACTGCTCAAATAACCTAAGAGCAACACATCCAATCTTAAACACAGATGGCTAGACTATTTACTCCTGCAGAATAAATCACTAAAAGGTACCAACAAAGGTGGCAAAAATGGGGAGGGGGAGACACAATCAAGCCTTTATTAACTAAATATTTTATTAACGCATATAATAGCATTATAGAAGAACAAAGTAGAAAAAAACCTACCTTTGATAATCCCATCACCTTAATACAATATATGCTATCTTTTTTTATATATGTTCTTCCAGAGTTTTGCATATACACGTTCTTTAACATAGTTATCACAGTGGATATATAAGTGACGATACAAAAGGGCCATGAAGAATTTTCTCTATGTCTACTTAATCTTCGTAATTGAACCAATAATATTCCATCTAATGTAAAAATCACAATTTACTTAAGCATTTTCCTTTAAGAGGACACTGAGATTCTTTCTACTTATTTGTTATATGAGCCATTTTTAAGAATACAGTTGTGGCTACTTCATTGTTTTGTTTTGTTTTGTTTTGAAGGAAAATAATCAGTGCTATATTTGGCTGCACTGAAGTGTGTTCCCGGCTGGCTTCGTGGGGGGGTTTCCATTGATTCACCCTGGGCACTGGCTCACTCCCTGCCGCCTAGGCGGCCTCCTCCTCCTCCTCCTCCCGTTGCTACATTTTTAATTACTTCACTTGGTAGAGAACCTCGGACATGGGACTACTATATGCAAAAAATGACAACAATCTTCTGATTCCTGAAACATACTACACCAAATTGCTTTCAAAACTGGTGTTACAATATTATTTCATCACCAGCAATGTATAAAATGAGGGCAGTCTTAAAAACGATGAAGGTCCAGAGCAATTCAACACTCACACACATATCTATACGTATCTGTATATGTATACGGATATAGTTATAGCTATATAAAAAATCATGGCTTATTTACCATTTGTGTTGAATATGATGGTAAAGTCTATTGCCATTCATAATGCTTTATAAAAATCCAGGCTTCTCCTCTCCTCCTCCCCTCTCCTCAAAACACTGCCAAAAGCACAGGACCCAGGGTTGTCATCACAGTTGCCCTAACCAATGAATAGGTCTATGTGAGAGTTCCAGTCTCACTGTACCCATACCAATAAGTATTATGCTTTAAATTTTTTTTGAAAAGTAAAGTGGGAAAAAAGAGGATGTATTCTTTTAACTTCACACTTTCTTATTATCAACAGAACTGACGTTTTTCCATCTATTTGCTTATAACTAACTTCTGCCCATTTATTTATTAGGGTTTAATGGATTTTTTACTGACTTTGTATGAATCCCATACAATAAAGATATTATCTCTGACTACAGCTGTTGTCAATTTGTTGTCTGCCTTTTAGGGGTTTTTTTTGTTTTTGTTTTTGTTTTTCTCTGAATCAAGTAAAACAATAAAAGAAGAATCTTCAAAAGTCAATATATTATATTGCCAGACCATGAAATGGGAAGGGATAGAGTAATTTCAGTCAGAATCTTTGAATAGTACCCAAAACAACAGAATATGTGTGTCAAACGAATAATTTTCAGTGAACATGAGGAGAGTTTTGAGGACATACAAAATATGCATAAGTAAAGGCTGCCAGTTCCTAATAAGAGATCTGAAATTCTGCTGCTGACAAAAGGAGGATGATGGGCCCAAGTAGGTTAGAATTTTTTATCTAAAGATCTATTACAGTAGTCCCCCTTTATTCGTGGTTTCACTTTCTGTGGTTTCAGTTACTGGCAGTCAACCGTCATCTGAAAATATTAAATGGAAAATTCCAGAAATAAACAATTCATAAGTTTTAAACTGCATACTGTTCTGAGTATCATCCCTTTGTCCAGCATAGCCACACTATATAAGCTAGCCACCCGTTAGTCACTTAGTAGCCATCTGGTTATCAGCTGATCTGCCACAGTATCTCAGTGTTTCTGTTCAAGTAACCCTTATTTTACTTAAAAATGGCCCCTAAGTGCAAGAGTTGTGATGCTGGCAATCTGGATATTCTCTTACTGTACCTAATTTATAAATTAAGCTTTATCATAGGTATATATGTATAGGAAATAACATGGTATATATAGGGTTTGGTACTATTCATGGTTTCAGGCATCCACTGGGGGTCTTGGAATGTATTCCCCATATTTAAGAAGGGACTACTGTTCTATAATAAGGCTTAAAAAAAATCATAGCCCTCCTTCCCTGACCCCCACAAAAAAGAGAGAAGAGATGAGAAGAGGAGGGGAAGGGAAGGGGAAGGGGAGGGGAGGAGAGGAGAGGGGGAAGCAAAGGGGAGGGGGAGGGGGAAGCAAAGGGGAGAGGGAGGAGAGGGGGTAAAAAAAATCTGTTCACAAGACTTAGAAATGTGTTTTTTAAAAACAACTGGAGGAGGGGCTTCCCTGATGGCGCAGTGGTTAAGAATCCGCCTGCCAATGCAGGGGACATGGGTTCAAGCCCTGGTCCAGGAAGATCCCACATGCTGCGGAGCAACTAAGCCCACATGCCACAACTACTGAGCCTGCGCTCTAGAGCCCGCATGCCATAACTACTGAAGCCCGCACACCTATAGCCTGTGCTCCAGCAACAAGAGAAGCCATCGTAATGAGAAGCATGTGCACCACAACGAAGAGTAGCCCACGCTCGCCACAACTAAAGAAAGCCCATGCGCAGCAACAGAGACCCAATGCAGCCAAAAAACCCAACCAAACAAACAAGAAAAACAAACAACAACAAAAAAAACAACTGAGGGGGGGGGCACATAGAATTCTGGAAAAGATGACAATAGCATCAGCAATGTAGTTTTCTAAACATGGAATCATTACACAAAACAAATAGAAGGCTAAACTCCAAATCTGTGCTTAATATTCACAATAAAACTAGGCAAACATAGCTCCAGTAACTCCAAAATATAAGCAGGTGCAGACAAACCACTACCAAACACAGAATCTGCATGGGAATAATATCTGTGCAGGAGGAAGCCAAAGGGTGTCTGAAAGACCTCAGAATAAGAAAAACCCAAAACAACCAATCAGGTACTCACCAGAAAGAACAGTGAGCCAATCTAAGAACAGCAGCTGCAACTGGGAAGAGTCTGCCCTCTCTGATAGCAGGTAAGTACAAAGGTTCCATGATGAGAAGTTTGAAAAAAGCTAGAGCAGTCTAGCTCTTGTGAATTCTTGAAACTGAAAAGCCAGTACTCCCTTCCAGGACAGAGCCCTCATACTGAGCAGAAACTACTGGGAGCGGAATAAAAGTTGAGCAGAATGAGGACAACAGAAAGGAAAGAGAAAAAGTTAAGATAAAAGGTGGGGAGGGGAATACGCTTGAAACCACCTTATTTTTTCCTAACGTTACACAAAAACAATAGAGAAAGGGAGTCTATGGATTTAGAAAAGCCATCCTGAATGCCATCCCATTCTAAAAATTCAGGAAAATGAATTTTTCATAAAAATAAGCAACAGAAAAGTATGAACGTCAAATTCCATATGAAGTTGTTATAAGGGGAAAAAAGGAAAAGAGGCAGAATAACATCTGTACAATAAAAGCATGACAGACGGGAAATGCCCACAAAACAGATCAAACTGTAACCTATTTCAAAGCAAGGTAAAGGGATTAAGAAAATGAAACAAGATTAGAAAGAAAAACACAAAACTGAAACAGAAGCATTCAAAAATGAGGTGACAGACTCAAAAAAAGAATTAGAAATAAGAGAAAAAATCATTTCAGAAGTGAGGGATAAACTATAAGAAATCCAAGAGTAAATAAAAAAAGAAGATAATACCTTATGAGCAACAAAAGATAAAAAGGAAAAAGCTGTTTAGAAATAAAAAAAGAAATGAAAATGATATAAAAAGTATTCAAAAAAAGGTGACAATTACTAAGTTAATTTTTAATTGTTAAAAATACAACATACATCCGAGACTGAACCAGGAAGAAAGAGAAAATATAAAGAGACCAATCACAAGCACTGAAATTGAGACTGTGATTAAAAATATTCCAACAAATAAAAGCCCAGGACCAGATGGCTTCACAGGTGAATTCTATCAAACATTTACAGAAGAGCTAACACTTATCCTTCCCAAACTCTTCCAAAATACAGCAGAGGGAGGAACACTCCCAAACTCATTCTATGGGGCCACCATCACCCTGATACCAAAACCAGACAAAGATGTCACAAAGAAAGAAAACTACAGGAAACATCACTGATGAACATAGATGCAAAAATCCTCAAAAAAATACTAGCAAACAGAATCCAACAGCACAATAAAGGATCATACACCATGATCAAGTGGGGTTTATCCCAGGAATGCAAGGATTCTTCAATATATGCAAATCAATCAAAGTGATACACCATATTAACAAATTGAAGAAAAACCATATGATCATCTCAATAGATGCAGAAAAAGCTTTCGACAAAATTCAACACCAATTTATGATAAAAACCCTCCAAAAAGTAGGCATAAAGGGAATTTACCTCAACATAATAAAGGCCATATATGACAAACCCACAGCCAACATCGTGCTCAATGGTGAAAAACTGAAACCATTTCCACTAAGATCAGGAACAAGACAAGGTTGCCCACTCTCACCACTATTATTCAACACAGTTTTGGAAGTTTTAGCCACAGCAATCAGAGAAGAAAAAGAAATAAAAGGAATCCAAATCCGAAACGAAGTAAAGCTGTCACTGTTGGCAGATGACATGATACTATACATAGAGAATCCTAAAGATGCTACCTGAAAAATATTAGAGGTAATCAATGAATTTGGTAAAGTAGCAGGATACAAAAGTAATACACAGAAATCTCTTACATTCCTATACACTAATGATGAAAAATCTGAAAGTGAAATTAAGGAAACACTCCCATTTACCACTGCAACAAAAAGAATAAAATACCTAGGAATAAACCTACCTAAGGAGACAAAAGACCTGTATGCAGACAAAAGACCTATAAGACACTGATGAAAGAAATTAAAGATGATACAAACAGATGGAGAGATGTACCATGTTCTTGGATTGGAAGAATCAACATTGTGAAAATGACTATACTACCCCAAAGCAATCTACAGATTCAATGCAATGCCTATCAAACTACCAATGACATTTTTAAAAATTTTTTTTTATTAGTTTCTGCTTTATAACAAAGTGAATCAGTCATACATATACATCCGTTCCCACATCCCTTCCCTCATGCACCTCCCTCCCTCCCACCCTCCCAATCCCACCCCTCCAGGCGGTCACAAAGCACCGAGCTGATCTCCCCATGCTCTGCGGCTGCTTCCCACTATCTATCTACCTCACGTTTGGTAGTGTATACATGTCCATGCCTCTCTTTCGCTTTGTCACAGCTTACATTTCCCCCTCCCCATATCCTCAAGTCCATTACCCATGACATTTTTCACAGAACTAGAACAAAAAATTGCACAATTTGTATGGAAACACAAAAGACCCCAAAGAGCCAAAGCAATCTTGAGAAAGAAAAACGGAGCTGGAGGAATCAGGCTCCCGGACTTCAGACTATACTACAAAGCTACAGTAATCAAGACAGTATGGTACTGGCACAAAAACAGAAATATAGATCAATGGAATAGGATAGAAAGCCCAGAGATAAATCCATGCACATATGGTCACCTTATCTTTGATAAAGGAGGCAAGAATATACAATGGAGAAAAGACAGCCTCTTCAGTAAGTGGTGCTGGGAAAACTGGACAGCTACATATAAAAGAATGAAATTAGAAAATAAAAATAAACTCAAAATGGATTAAGGACCTAAATGTAAGGTCAGACACTACAAAACTCCTAGAGGAAAACATAGGCAGAACACTCTATGACATAAATCACAGCAAGATCTTTTTTGACCCACCTCCTAGAGAAATGGAAATAAAAGCAAAACAAATGGGACCTAACGAAACTTAATAGCTTTTGCACAGCAAAGGAAACCATAAACAAGACCAAAAGACAACCTCAGAATGGGAGAAAATATTTGCAAATGAAGCAACTGACAAAGGATTAATCTCCAAAATTTACAAGCAGTTCATGAAGCTCAATATCAAAAAAACAAACAACCCAATCCAAAAATGGGCAGAAGACCTAAAAAGACATTTCTCCAACGAAGATATACAGACTGCCAACAAACACATGAAAGGATGCTCAACATCACTAATCATTAGAGAAATGCAAATCAAAACTACAATAAGGTATCACCTCGCACCACTCAGAATGGCCATCATGAAAAAGTCTACAAACAATAAATGCTGGAGAGGGTGTGGAAAAAAGGGAACCCTCTTGCACTGTTGGTGGGAATGTAAATTGATACAGCCACTATGGAGAACAGTATGGAGGTTCCTTAAAAAACTAAAAATAGAACTATCATACGACTCAGCAATCCCACTACTGGGCATATACCATGAGTAAACCATAATTCAAAAAGAGTCATGTACCACGATGTTCATTGCAGCACTATTTACAATAGCCAGGACATGGAAGCAACCTAAGTGTCCATCAACAGATGAATGGATAAAGAAGGTGTGGCACATATATACAATGGAATATTACTCAGCCATAAAAAGAAATGAAATTGAGTTATCTGTAGTGGGGTGGATGGACCTAGAGAGTCTGTCATACAGAGTGAAGTAACTACAGAAAGAGAAAAACAAATCCCATATGCTTACATATATGGAATCTAAAAAAAAAAAATGGTTCTGAAGAACCTAGGGCGAGGACAGGAATAAAGACACAGACGTAGAGAATGGACTTGAGGATACGGGGAGGGGGAAGGGTAAGCTGGGATGAAGTGAGAGAGTGGCATGGACATATATACACTACCAAATGTAAAATAGATAGCTAATGGGAAGCAGCCACATAGCACAGGGAGATCAGCTCAGTGCTTTGTGACCACCTAGAGAGGTGGGATAGGGAGGGTGGGAGGGAGATGCAAGAGTGAGGAGATATGGGGATATGAGTATACGTATAGCTGATTCACTTTGTTATAAAGCAGAAACTAACACACCATTGTAAAGCAATTATACGCCAATAAAGATGTTAAAAAAAATCCAACATAAAAACAATAGTAGTCCTAGATGAGAACCAAATAAAAAGAGTAAAAATGATACTAAAAACAATAATTTAGGGCTTCCCTGGTGGCACAGTGGTTGAGAGTCTGCCTGCTGATGCAGGGCACATGGGTTCGTGCCCCGGTCCGAGAAGATCCCACATGCCGCGGAGCAGCTGGGCCCGTGAGCCATGGCTGCTCAGCCTGCGCGTCCAGAGCCTGTGCTCCACAACGGGAGAGGCCACAACAGTGAGAGGCCCGCGTACGCAAAACAACAACAACAACAACAATAATTTAGGGAAACTTCCCTGAAATAAAAAAGATTTGAAACTACATACTGAAATCCTCACATCTCTGAGAACATCGACCCAGAAGAGATAACATCAAGATGTATTCTGGTAAAATTACTGCCAGAAGAAAATGGATCAATATACTTAAGAAGTAGGAAAAAAAATGTGAGCCAAAGATTTTATCTTCTCAAAACTGACTTTCAAGTATAAAGCGCACAGCAATTAAAATATAAGAACTAAGAGAATCTTTTTCGTGAGTATTTATTGAGGATTCTACTAGAGAATAAGCTTCAGACAACCAAAAAGAATAGAGAGCCACTGACAGAAACTGGCAGTGAGCATTAAGTATGTAGTTACTTGTACAACTCACACCAAATGAGGGTTAAAAGGCAGAGAGTATATATGTTCTGAGTATGTAGATATAATACAACTATAAAAAATGAGGAAAGCATATGTAAAAAGTTAATATTTTTAGTAATCATACAGTGGTAGTGTTTGTCTTATTTTAGGATTGCTGGGTTTTTTTTTGTGTGTGTGTACTGTGTGATTAAAATAAATAATTGCGGATACTCTAATTCTATATCCCTGTATCCTTCAGAATCAGCATTCTTAGTTGGAAGAAAGGATATATAAATGTAATATAGAAAAGCAGAAATTCTATAGTCCTGATTTTGAAAGTATCAGTATCAACTCATAAGGTATATTAGCTTTAAATACGCATGCGTGTGTGCACACACACACATTTCCTAGCTCTGGCTACTGTAAGAGCCTAGAAAAATTATACCAACTTAGTAGTGATGAGCACCCTGATTGTGGTCCTGAAATAGTATTTTCCACTTAAAAAAAACAGGGTTTATGGAGAAAGAGCTAGCTGGTTGCAGATCCAGATCAAGAAATGTATAGTCCAGAAACAATCTGACGGGTCAGATAGCAAGGAAGCTATCAAAGATTATTAGGCCTATGTCAAAAGAACTTGGGAACAACCCTGAAAGAGACTACTTCCCTGAAAGACTGTTGGCCAAAGATAAAACAATATGAGCTTCACTACAGATAATAATTCAACGAAGTAAAATTTGAATCGGTTTAAATCTACAAGTTCATAACAATACTTTTCAAGTGAAACCAATTGGTCAAGTTTAGAGCATGACAGAGATTAGTTCATTAAACTGAAAACGAGTAAATAAAAATTGGTGTTAAAAATTTTTTTGAGAATCAAGCATTTATTCTGCTTTTCCTGTCTGAACTGTGGCAGGGTAACCAAACTGTCAATAAGGGAATCATCTCTTTATGAAAACAATCCAATTAATAAATGAAAGAGGAATGATATAATTAGAATATCACCATTTTGCAACCAAGCACCAATGAATTAATAGATCTGATCATTAAGAATCAAGGGCTGCTAATACTACAAAAAGACAGACAACCAGATGGAAGATCACAACACCATGTTTAGCCTTACCAAAGGGATCAAACCTGAAACTGATCAAGTCTCTAGATTCACCTGTTAGTATGCAGAAAATACACAGGAACTGCATTATGAGTAATCAATCAGCAAAATCCAGATGGTAAGAAATTATACAGCCTAAAAAGTCCAAGTTCCTGAGCAAATACACTAAAGGAAAAGAAAAACAATGGAGGGGGAACCTATAGATTAAGAGATTTAAAAGATATATATAGGACTTCCCTGGTGGCGCAGTGGTTAAGAATCTGCCAGTCAATGCAGGGGACATGGGTTCAAGGCCTGGTCCGGGCAGATCCCACAGGCCACAGAGCAACTAAGCCCGTGTGCCGCAACTACTGAGCCTGCGCTCTAGAGCCCGCAAGCCACAACTACTGAGCCCATGTGCCACAACTACTGAAGCCCGTGCACCTAGAGCCCCTGCTCCACAACAAGAGAAGCCACTACAATGAGAGCTCGCGCACCACAACGAAGAGTAGCCCCTGCTCGTCGCAACTAGAGAAAGCCTGTGCGCCACAACAAAGACCCAACGCAGCCAAGAAAAAAAATGTTTTAATTAAAAATATATATATACTAAAAAGATATATATAGATATATAGATTGTTTTAATAGGGAAGACTGAACTATAGTGTCTAGGGATGCACACAACTATAAAGAAATGCAACAAAGTGACTACTCTTGAAGTCAGGATAGTGGTTATTTACGGAAGGAGGAAAGGGATAATGACCAGGACATGAAAGGGTTTCTCGGGTTGCTAGTAAAGTTTTATTTCTTTCCTGGGCACAGATTAAAAGGACATTTGTTTTATAATAATTCATTAAGGCACACATTTGTATGTCTTTCTGTATCTGTTTTAATAATAAATTTTTAAATTAAAAAATGCACATGGGGGAGGAGGAAGGGTAAGTGGGGACGAAGTCAGAGAGTGGCATGGACATATACACACTACCAAATGTAAAATAGATAGCTAGTGGGAAGCAGCCACATAGCACAGGGAGATCAGCTCGGTGCTTTGTGACCACCTAGAGGGTTGGGATAGGGAGGGTTGGTGGGAGGGAGACGCAAGAGGGAGGGGATATGGGAATATATGTACATGTATAGCTGATTCACTTTGTTTTACAGCAGAAACTAACACAACAATGTAAAGCAATTATACTCCAATAAAGATGTTAAAAAAAAATAATGCACATGATACAAAGTCCAAAATGAATAAAAGGGTATGCATTGAAAACTATGTCTCCTTCCCACACCTGATGCAAGACACCCCAGCTCCACTTTCTAGAGGCAACCAATCACAGATGCCACTTTCTTTTGCATCCTTTCCATAGACTGAATGGATTTTTTTTTTTTTTTTGCGGTACGCGGGCCTCTCACTGCTGCAGCCTCTCCCGTTGCGGAGCACAGGCTCCAGACGCGCAGGCTCCGGACACGCAGGCTCAGCGGCCATGGCTCACGGGCCCAGCCGCTCCGCGGCATGTGGCATCTTCCCGGACCAGGGCACAAACCCGCGTCCCCTGCATCGGCAGGTGGACTCTCAACCACTGCGCCACCAGGGAAGCCCTGAATGGATTATTTTTAAGGGATAAATACATGCTATAGCATTTTAAGACAAAGTAATTTTTATTGATTGATTGATTTTTAAATTTTTATTGGAATATAGTTGATTTACAATGTTGTGTTACTTTCAGGTGTACAGTAAAGTGAATCTGTTATACATATACATATATCCACTCATTGTGAGATTCTTTTCCCATATAGGCCATTACAGAGTACTGAGTAGAGTTCCTTGTGCTATACAGTACGTCCTTATTAGTTATCTATTTTATATCTAGTAGTATGTATATGTCAATCACAATCTTCCAGTTTATCCCTTGACAAAGTAATTTTTCACATAAAAGCCATGATTATTACGTACCTCTTCAAAAAGACATAAAGCTGCCTCATAGAGTGAGCACAAGCCATCGGATGTTCTGGGTGGTTCCCTCCACTGACTCCGATCAGCAGATGAACCCTATAATTAAGACATTGTGGGATACAGTTAGGGAAGGAGAGAGACATGTATTAAAATCGTTTAAACAGTCCACAAAAACATCTGAGGAACTGTTTACATAATTATGTGCATTAAGATCAAATCCTAACATTAGGTCATGAAACCAATTTTATGTGTAAGTGTTATAAAAGACATGGCTATAGAGTGAAGCAGTAAATTAAGTACCCATCCCTCACTTATTACCTTATTAGTGATTTGTTCTAAGTGTCACAAGGTTTGACCTAAAAACACTCAAGGAGGCAGAATTTTGCCAACTACACACTCTTTGGGTGGCCAATATCCAATAAATGGGGTCCCAACAAATATTCTACTCCCCTGGGGCTGCCTTGTCCACTTACTCCAAGAATACAGTAGAATGCAGCCAGCTTAAGTGATGATCCTGACCAGAGCAGCAGTAAGTCTGTTCCTCCCTTCTTAGTTTCAGCACAACAAAGGTCCCACAAGTGAGTTCATGTAGCTACCTGACTATATTAGCAACAAAATATCTTCTTCCTAGCACAACTGAGGAATCATAGCTCCTCTCTGTGACTAACTGCCTACTCTCCACAATAGGGCCCAATGGCTATGACCAGAAATCATTCTTTCATTGAAAACTGATAAATCAGAGAGTGAACTTGACCTCCACTGTTCCCTCAAATTCCCATATCCTTAAATCTTTACATCACAAATGTCAAGTTCTTTCTCTGATTTATCCATCCTCTAATTGTAAAATTTTCATCTGTGGCTTTATTTCACAGACTATTATATTGTAAAAATATTTAGATTCTAGATGATCACCAGGCAAACATACCACAGAAAAGTATAGCCTCTACTGTTGAACAGAGGTTGGCCTAGATGCTCTGTAAGATCCCATCCAACTCTAAAATTATATGATTAAATCAATTCAGACTATTTTAATTAACGTGATTCCTAAGTAATGAACGAAATGAATATGTTGGCTATTTAATTTATTGCTGGGTCATCAGGTGCTAAGCTACTGCTACCAAATCAATTTTTCTTTTTTATTGCTGGGTCATCAGGTGCTAAGCTACTGCTACCAAATCAATTTTTCTTTTTTATTGCTTAGGTGGTGCTTCTCGAATTTTAATGTGGACATAAGTTATCTGGAACTTTTGTTAAAATGCAGATTCCAATTCAGTAAATATAGGTGGGGACCTGAGGTTCTGTATTTCTAACAAGTTCCCAGGTGATGCCAATGCTGCTGTCTGAGGCTCACACTTCAAGTAGTAAGGCTTTCGAGAGCCACTTGCAGGTCTTGGAGTCATATCAGAAGCTGAGTGTTCAAAATTATCTAGTTCCTAGACACACAAGGTGTGGCTATACCAGCAAATACTTTGAGGCACAGCCTCTCCAAATTCCATAATTAGCTGCGTAGCACTTCTGGGAAAAACACAATTGTAATCTGTGGCTCCGTTATTTAAAGGCCACCTCTACTGATCACCAAACCAAAAGCAGATAAGAAACAACAGCAGCTTGCCATACCTTTCTAGGAGCTGGCACCAGGCCGGTAATAATTCCTTTTTTATGCCTTTCTACAGTATGAAGGAAAATGCTGAAAATAGCATAAGGTTTGCAGTGAGAGACCTGAGTTTAAATCCATGTTCCATCACTTACTGGCAATGTGACTTAAGGGTAAGTTTGCTTATCCTTAGACAGGAATAATTCCTCTATTATTTAGGGCTGTTGGGAAGAATAACTGAAATTATGCATAAAACATGCTTAGCATAGTTCTTAATACATAGTAAGAACTCAAAACTGGCATCAGTAATTATTATTTTGTATGATGTACATGGAGAAAGTAGAGAAAACACAGGGAGCCTTTAATAAACTCCTGCTAAATTTAAAAATACCAAACCAATTTTTAAAAAAATCCTTCAAACACTGTCTGCAGTGACTGTCAATGACTTCTGTTCTCCCCAAAAAGTCAATAGTTAAGGGTGAGACTAATCCAGCCCCAGTAAATTAGGATTAAAGATATCTTAAAAACCCATTCTGTATAGAATTCTTAATGTGTTTTGTAAACATACTGCACAATAGAAAAAGAGGGCTATACCTAGGCATTTTTAAAGAAATTAC
The DNA here is from genome assembly GCF_964341445.2 of Mesoplodon mirus. Classification (NCBI taxonomy): domain Eukaryota; kingdom Metazoa; phylum Chordata; class Mammalia; order Artiodactyla; family Ziphiidae; genus Mesoplodon; species Mesoplodon mirus. The sequence goes on from NC_138979.1 coordinate 54,146,058, forward strand.
ATTTTGGAAATGTGTAACTTCATACACTGCTAACATACCACAGGAAGTTCAAAGGTCCAAAGATAAATGGGAAATTAAAATAACATAAATGTGTGGTTTCACAGGTCTTCATTGAATTACCTTTCTCTTATTTACCTACCATCGAAAATAATGTAATACCTTTTCATTTTTTTCACACCTGTCTTTTTAAGAAAATCAGACAAGAACATTAAGACTTGATGGAGTACATTTCCTTACATTCTTGCTATCTGATTTTACTCTGCTTAAAACTGCTTCAGTGACCCCCACTGCCTACAGAATCAAGCTCAAAACCCCATAGCATGGGACACCTGGCCCTGCCCAGCTTGGCAGCCTCAGCTCATCCCATTCCAGCCCCAACACCCAGGAGCCTGCTCTCTCACACCTCAGTCACTTTGAGAATACTAATCCTCTCACCTGAAAACTTCTTCAGCCCCCTCACTCACACACCTCATGTCTGCAAGCAAACTCTTCTTACTTTTCAACTAAGCTCAGGCATCCTTCATTTTCTGCCCCTTCCCTTCTAGCCCTCCTCCTGTATCTCATCACCACCTCCCTGTGCAGACCTCTACTACAGCCCAGCATCATTAATATGACATGTCTGTGCATCTCTCTCCTTACACTGTGAGCTGGCTAATGGCATGGACGCTACAAAGCTTAGTCATCATTTTAACCCATAGCCTAACAGTATCTGGCACACAGTAAACACCTAGTGGCATCAAAGGCCAAAGGTGTTTTTATTGGTGTTTATTTTTTCAAAACTCAGGGATGTACAGTGACATTATTTCCCTACTCTTTATTTAAATATAAGTTAATGAGTATCTTGCATGCTTGCACTCAAACAGAATTACTATGTGCATGGGTAGAGGAGGTTAAGAATCACACATGTAAATACAATTTAAGGATTGAACTCATTTTTGTTGGGCCTTCTACCGGGTACTCAATTGATGGTTATGCGTCTCTCCCTCTAACTTCTAGCTTGGGGATACGTTTTGTCCCAGCTGTTCATGAGTAGAGAATCTTAAGACAGGGAAGATAAGGTCAGGACGGGATTCTTCCCCAGAATATATCCAGAATTCTGAGGAAAGCTATCCGGGGTACCCTCATGCCAAGAGAAAGTTACAACGTAGGGTACAGCCTAGGAGGGTAAGGAGGGAGGCAGAGGCCCCTTCTGCCTAGGTGTATTTGACATTTTGTCCAGAAATGAAAGAGGCCAAGTGGAGAGAAAATTGGAAATCCAGCAATAAAATAAGTTTATTATATTTTATATCTACTTTAAGGTAGGCCTTCATGGGAAAAAAAATAAGTCAATTTAACATAAACAGGGTAAAAGCTGCATATAGCTGTCAGAAAAAATGTGGGCTTTGCAGACAGACTATGGGTTGTAAGAATTAGCACAGTGCCTGGCCCATCAGTGCTTAAACAGGAGTATACATAATACTTTCAGTTCTTTTGCCAAATAGATGTGTAAATTTAGGATAATTGCCACAGTTTTCTTCATCCTTAAGATAAGGATAAATAATATCTACCTTACAGATTAACATGATAATTGAATAAGACACTGCTTATAAAAAGCACCTGGTAGGTAGAAGGCACTCAACCAAAGTTAGAGCTCTTCCTCCCTTATTCCAGGTACTGGGAAGCAGTAAGTAGAATCCAAAAAATGAATGGGATGGTTTACTATAGGTTAATTAAGTGAATATTAAAACACATTATATAGGTAGTAAATATATTTACTGTAAAGATTTCTTAAGGTTATAGAGCCAATTTAAACTTACAGCCAAATATGCATACAAACCAATTTCCAACATGCTAAAAGACAATGGGCTAAACAGATAATGAGAAAAGCAATTTAGTTTCTTGGGGCACCCTCTTCCCACTAAGGAGCAATATTGCAGGATAAGGCCTTTGAGGGTAAGGTGAGGAAGAGGCTTCTGACTCAGGGTATTTACCATTTTGGTTAAAGAGGAAACATACCATGGGCAAGCATTCGATCATATAAGTAGACTGCACAATAATTAACATCTTTTCTTTGTAACAAAGGCAATGCAAAATAAACAGACTGTAAAATGAAGAATTAAGTAACTCCTCACAGAAATATTAACATGTGACCATGAATAGATACCTTATTTTAGGTCACCAAATGGCATCGCATATTTGAAAATGGTATAAATTTAGAGGATGTTACCAGAAAGTATTAAGAATTGGAAAATAAAATGAGAAAAACAGATATGCAAGTGAATAAGTTTAAATATTGAATAAGAAACCACAAGAGGCCTAATTGCCTTTCATAGCTGTTACTTCAAACCTTTCTTACTTAGATCATTGCATCTCTGGCTCTAGATTTCTACTTCAGGTAAAGATCATAGGGCCCTTGTCAACACTGCAGATTCTGAACAAAGCACCACATGCTTTTCTAGTTTAAATTTTATTTAACATTAAGGAATTCAAATTTTCATAGATCTCATGATCTAAAATCTCCAAGTACTTGCTTACGATAAAATTATTTGTAATAAAATGACCCAATATTTACCATTCAGTTCACAAGTACAAAATGTAAGCCAGGTGAAAATTTAAATGCCCTGGTTTGAAAATAAATTCAACATAATTGTTTTTTTATGAAACATTCCTGTCAATCCAACAGCTTTCCACTTTTTTTGGGGGGGGGGTTGTGAAACATACATACATAATTTACAAGTGGCATTTTTAATTATTTAAACTTAATAAATTTGTTAATTGATATTTGGTAATAAAGGATACCAAAAATGCTGATCAATGTAACTCAACTGAAATTAAATCAATTTATGTTTCAATCTTTATATTCCAAATTTGTATTCTTTTTTTAAATTTAATTTTATTTTTTTAAACAGTAGGTTCTTATAAGTTATCCATTTTATACATATGTCAATCCCAATCTCCCAGTTCATTGCACCACCACCACCCCCCTTGGTGTCCATACGTTTGTTCTCTACATCTGTGTCTCTAATTTCTGCCCTGCAAACCGGTTCATCTGTTATTTCAAACTTTTATTCTTAGTTTTCACAAAAGCATTAAATTTCAATCTCAGAAATTCTTGAAATTGATCATACTGCACTATATTTTACTGTTTATTCTTTAATACGGTATCTAAAGTTAGTTCCTTTATGATAGTCAAGCAATTACGTTCCTTCATGAACAAGACATTCATTACAGATCTAGTATATCAGTTCATTACTCCCCTCCATTCAGGTCTCTGCTCAAATGTCCCAATTCAGAGACTCCCCTGACCACATTAACTAAAATACCACACCTTTCCCCTCCCCAGTCTCTGCTTGAACCCATCATTTTGTATTCCCTTTCCCTCCCTTATTTTAATTCTTAGAACTTAACACTACCTAAAATTTATATTTATTGTCTGATTCCCCTACTAGGCTGTTAGCTCCAAGAAACTCTGTTTTTCTCTACTGTATCCTTAGGGCCTAGAATAATACTTAGTACATAGTAAATGTTTAATAAAAATTGAGAAGGACAAAATTAGAGATTTTTTTCAAAAGATCTCCACACTTACTAGCCAAGGCCCCTCATTTTACATATGAGTTTACTAAAACACAGAGAAGTAAGATGACTTTCCCAAGTTCACACAGGAAGCCATAAAACTTAAACCTACAATCCTAACTCCTGATCCGGTGGTCTTAACACTATACAACTAGCCTATCCTTGAATTACATATTCACATCAACACATATAAAAGTTTCTTTACTCAAAGTATATAAAATATTTAACTAACCTAACAATCACCAGTAGAATTCTCAAATCATTCGCTATTACCATCAATTCATTAAAAGCTGGTTGACATTTCCCAAAATTGTTAGATAAGAATCTTAAAGTTGAGATTTATCATACGTACCAAAGAACGTCTCATCTGCATTAATATAGTCATAAAGCAGTCAAAGCTGATCATCCCTTCCTGGCTTGATAGTAGCTTGCTTTTCTCCATGGAATTTACAACTGCTGAAGCCCCTAAGGCCATTTCTATCCATTCAAGGAGATACCGCAAAGAACCTCGCTGAGCAGCTAAACCAAGCAGCAACTCAGAAGCTAATCTACGACCTAAAGTGTCTGCTCCAGAATTGGGAATAGTTACTCCTTTAAGAAATGTTGTTACTTGTGATAAGCAATCCAAGCCCATTGGTGGAATCTTGCTTTCATTTGCTAAAGATAATGGTGGCAAAGAGCTCACAACTTCAATTGCAGTATGAATAACGTCATTGCAAAGACTGAGACCAGGTCCTGACACAGGCATCATCCAACTTTGTCTCAGAAGTGCAAATAATAAACTTAGACCAGTTCGAACACCCATTTCTATAAGTGCATCAGTGCTTGACCGGGGACGTTCACTAACAGAATGGACATCTGCCGAACCAGAGCTGCTCTCCGGAGAATGCTGCTGCTGTTTCACTTTGCCTTTATCATGGTATTTATTAGAAAGTGCATAGAAGACACGCTGGAGTACAAGCAATCGTTTTCGAAGTGCCCCAGCAAATGGGGAATCTGAACATACCATCTTCGCTAGTGCTAGCTGACTGCTAAGAAGGGCATCCAAATAGTGGTCCTGTTCATCACTTGAAAGAGACTCACGTTCAAAGTCTGGCAACTGTGGTCCTTTGAGGCACAAAACTTGTTGGGGCAAAGGTACTACTTCCTTATTGCTGACCAGTTTAGAATATAGAACAGAAACCCCCTCTCTGGTAGCAATAGATTCACTGTCCTCTGTAATCCAGGAGCTGTTGAGGTGTTCAAGCCATTTCAGTTTCACTGGTGGAACCATAGTTGCCATTTTGATTTACTCTTCAGCCATTAGTTCTATAAAGGGAGAAGAAAAAGGAGTCAAGTTTCTGAACTTCCATCATATATTATAATTAGTGATTTCAAACTGGTGAAACACAAAGTCTGGACTTCAGTTAACAGTAACATATCAATGTTAGTATTTCAGCTTCAATAAATGTACCATGGTTATTTAAGACATTAATATTAGGGAGCAACGGGTGCAGGGCATACGGGAACTCTGTACTATCTCTGCAACTTTTATATAAGTCTAAAATTATCCCAAAATAAAAAGTTTATTTTAAAAATTAGTGATTTATGTCACTTTTCTCTTCAGGTTCTGGTCCCACTGTCAGTATTAACAGTGGGTTCTACATGATGATGGACCCCAAATTTGTATCTCCAGGCTTCTCCTCTGAATTCCAAACTCATATATGTAATTGTCCACTTGACCTCTCTATATATAGACACCTCATAGGCATCTCAAACTTATACTCAAAATTGAATTCCTAATCCAACATTTCCACCACACCCACCCAAACCTGTTCCTCCTGCAGAACTCCTCACTTCAATAAATCGCAACTGTATCCTTCTATTTCCTTTGGCTAAAAACCTTGAGAGTCATCATTGACTCCTCCCTCTCTTACACTCCAAATTCAATTAGTCAACTCTACTCTCAAAATATAGCCAGAATCCAAACAGTTCTCATACCCCTCCATTGCTGAAACCCTGGTCTAAGCCATCATCTCTTGGATCACTGAAGAAGCTTTCTTACTGATCTCCCTGACTGTATTGAGGAGCTGCAGTGACTCCAAAAGGGCAGGAATGTTTTTGTATATTTTGTTTACTGCTGTATTTGGGCACACAGTAAATGCTCAGTAAGTATTTGCTGACAAAAAGTACTTAAAAACTAAGTTTGCTGGGATAAAATATTCACAAGACATATATCGTGCAAAGGACTATCATCCAAGATACATTAAGAACTCCTACAACTCAATAATAAGACAACCTAATTTTTTAAATGGTCAGAAAAGTTGTGAACAAAACGTCATCAAAGATATGTGACTGGCCAATAAGCACAAGAAAAGTGCTCAACATCATTATTCATCAGAAAAATGCCAATTAAAAACACAAAGAGATACTAATACACACCCAGGATTACAATTAGTAAGGCTGACAATACCAAATGTTAAGCAAGGATGCAGCACAACCAGAACTCTAACAAACCATTTGTAGAAATGTAAAATTGAACAGCCACCTTAGAAAGACATCTGGTAGCTTCTTATAAAACTAAATATATACCTACTCAATGACTCAACAATTCCTCTCCTACAGATTCGCCCAGAAGAAAACATATCTCCACAGAAAGACTTAACGCCAAATAGTAGTTGCCCCTAGAAGGTGAGGGCATGAATAGACTGGGAAGGGCATGAGGGAACTTCCTGAGGTGATGGTAATGCTGGATTACCAAGCCTTATACATTTGTCAAAACTCAGTGAATATACATTTAAGATTTTTACATGTCACTGCATGTAAATTTTACCTAAATAAATACTGAATTCCAGTTGATACATATATTGAAGTATATTTAGGGGGAAGTATACTGATATGTGTAATTTACATTGAAATAAATCAAATAATAAGATGCACTGATGTGTGTGTGTATAAAGATATATATATGCATATACATACACACATACATATGGACAGATATGTGATAAAACAAGTATAATAAAATATTAATGGCAGAATCTCAGTGGTGAAGTATATATGCCTGTTCATTTTTAAATCTTTCAACTTTGCTGTATGTTTGAAAATTTTCACCATAAAATATTGCTGGGGAGTTGGGACTAACTCCTGCTTTTCAAGCAAGTTCCCAGAATGGTAGTCATAACAGTTGGTGGTAGAGAAAGATCCTCACATAATGAAGGGCATTTTATTTTCATGATATAGGTAGCTCTTAAAAAAATAGCTCCAGTGATAGAGACTGCAGGCTAATTAAAAGGAGTTTCCTACTTCCAAACATGCCCTGTTAAATTCTAAATATAAAATCTAATGGTATTTCTTCCCTTTTCAAGCTTATGATTACTATGCTTAATTTAACTTCAATAGATACTTGGAAAGTATGTACTTGGGAGAGGGAAAATAAAACCATAAGCCTCCTCCCACTTCATTCGGCTAAGTATTTACTAAACATTGTGCAGAGGATATAAAAGTACCTTATTTACCTCCATCCCTGCAAGCCAGAGGTAATTCTGCTCTTTTTATTTCTGCTAGTTTGATTGCTATAAAGGAATATGTTGTTATTCTAATTTGAATCTCCCTGATTACTAACACCTGAACAGCACATGGATATTGGTCATTTGGACACACTCTTCTGGGAAATGCTTATTCATGTCCTTCTAGTCACATATTTTTCTACTGGGTTATTTTTCTTGTCAATTTGTAAAGTTTTTGTATTTTATCATTGTCCTCAGCACTGCAAATATTTCTTCTAAATCTATCTTTTGCATACATACACATCCTTTCTTTATGGCTCCTGCTTTCCATTCTTGGTTAAAAGAGCACCCCAACATCCCCATGCCCTTACACATGAACTCTAGATTATACAGGTATTCACCTAGATTTTCTTGAAGTATTTTTGATTATTTTACACGAGTCTTTAAATGAATTTTATATTCATCTGAACTTTTAATTAAGTTCTGCATGGTGTAAAATTAGATTCCAATTTTATTGTTTCCAGGTGGATGGCTAATTATGCCACCACCATTTATTAAGTCATCCAAGACTTCCAAGACAGCTGAGGACAATGGCAGCTGCATAATTATCTCCCCAAATTTTTTCCCAAACAATAAGGAAAAATAAATTCTACATAAAACCACACCCACAGAATAATTTGAAGATATAGAATGACAAAACTGCAAATTAACTGTAAAAAAAGCAATATCATCAATCCCAGTGCACACACTCTCAGCTCCAAGAGCCACAAGGTTTTGTGCAAGCAGAAGCAGACTAAGAAAATCTGTAGAAAAGAGAGAAGAGGAAGGATAGTGAAGGAGCCTAAAGGTGATTTGGAATGACTGCCAGAAAGATTAAATCCACACTAAATCTTAAAATACTGAACAAAAATGTCCAGGCAGATCAGAGCACAGACTACAAGGAAGAGATTTCAAAGTACATTTAATTTAAAGAGTCAGGCATGATTTAAAGAAGCAGGTACAATTTAAAAAGACAGGTATGATTTATATGAGCATTCCTTGAAATGCAGAGAGGAGAAAAAAGATAAAAAAGGGGGCTTCCCTGGTGGCTCAGTGGTTGAGAGTCCGCCTGCCGATGCAGGGGACGCGGGTTCGTGCCCCGGTCCGGGAAGATCCCACATGCCGCGGAGCGGCTGGGCCCGTGAGCCATGGCCGCTGAGCCTGTGCGTCCAGAGCCTGTGCCCCACAATGGGAGAGGCCGCAACAGTGAGAGGCCCGCGTACCGCAAAAAAAAAAAAAAAAAAAAAAAAAAGATAAAAAAGAAGAGAGAAGCATTCTTTGGCAACTGGGTGGTAAAGGGTAAAAGAAAAAAAAGGAGGGGGGGAATGTTTAGGGTTCTGCAAGACAAAAGAGAACCATAAAATTGGAGATATAACAAAGCTTCTCTCAAGCAAAAGAAACAAAGCACGAAAAAAAAATCCTTTGAAGTACTTGGACTTTGCTATATAGAGAGAAGAGGGTGCCATTAAATGAGGAATATTATTAAAAAAACCCAATACCATAAAAATGAACAAGAAAAAAGTCCACAGGGAACTACTGCAGAAAATCAGTAAAGTTCACATACATCAACTGATGGAAATCTTCCTGATAACAAGAAAGCATAAGTAAATAAAAGTTAACAATCCGGGCTTCCCTGGTGGCGCAGTGGCTGGGAGTCCGCCTGCCGATGCAGGGGACACGGGTTCGTGCCCCGGTCCAGGAGGATCCCACATGCCGCGGAGCGGCTGGGCCCATGAGCCATGGCCGTTGAGCCTGCACGTCCGGAGCCTGTGCTCTGCAACGGGAGAGGCCACAGCAGTGAGAGGCCCGCAAATGCCCCCCCGAAAAAAGTTAACAATCCAAGCAAAATTAAACACACAAACATTTGAGGATATTAAAAAAAACCTTGAATCAGAAATTCAAAAACTAAAAGCAGAAAAAGACCACATAAATAATTAAATAAAGTTTTTAAAGTTTCTGAAAAGGGAAGGGACAGGGAAGGAAGAAAGGGAAAAAAAAGGAAAAGAGTTGACTGAACTCAAGAAAGAAATGGAAGAAAAAGACAAAATTCTCAGAAATGAAGAATGAATTATAAACTGTCCAAGGAAGGGTAGACTCAAATAAAAAGTTAGCAAAGGGCAATTAAAGGCTGGAGCAGGGAAACAACTATGAGAATTAAAATCACACACACACACACACATCAGTGAAAGTAGTGGAAAGAGAAGACAAGCAAAGAAGGGCAAGTATTTGTACTACTGGATTACCTGAAAAAGTAGAACAAAAAAGCAACAAAGAGCTGATTTTAAAGCTACCAGCCAAGAAAACTTGCCAGAAATAGAAAAAAAAATTTTTTGAATCAATACAATAAGGGTTCACAAGGTACCTGGGAAATTAAGCAAGAACAACCAACTCTAAGACATTGGCCTTGTAAATTCAAGGATTTAGATAAAACCCTCAAGACCTCCAGGCAAAAAGATCAAATAACTTAAAAAGGTAAAAGAATTAGACTGGCATTGACATTTTAAAACCAATCAAATAAACAGCATAGCAACAGCTTTTATAACGCAAAAACTACAGGGGGTGCAAGGAAACATAGACAGAAACACACAAATAATGGGAGACTTTAATATACCATTCCCAGTACAAGACAGATCAAGTGGACAAAAATATGTAAGGAAACAGAAGACCTAAACAACAGAATAATTTACTCTTTTTGCATTACCAGGATCTATTTCTGATTCTCTGTTTTGGTCCACTTGTCCATTCTTATGCCAATAGTGACTTGATTACAGTGGCTTTATAAATATTCTGATGGCTGGTAAGGCAAGTCCCTAACCTTAAGATTATTTCATGCAATTACATGCTACCTCTCCCAAGGTAGCATGTTCTAATTTGAACTTCATTAAATATATATTTTAATGTTCAGAAAATAGATATTTCTATGATAATTTGTCCACCTAAGAACATAGTATGCCTTTCTATTTTGATCCGATCTTATTTTAGATTTTCTTCATCTAAGTCCTATGCCTTTCTTGATAAACTGTTTCTTGAGTATTTTTGATTTTGTGGCTACTATGAATGGAATTTCCCAATTTCCTTTCCTGGATAATTATTGCTATCCAGCCATCTGGGTACATTCGTACACTTTTCCAAGTTATGCAAGGATAGAGATGAATCAAAGAAACATAAACCATATAACAAAGGGTCAGAAAATGAAGAAAGCAAAGAAGTATTCAAGATAAAACAGAAAAAAAGGTCAACAATAAGACTAAGCATATCTACTCATCACTATCAGCAAAACTCATCTGTTAAAACCAAAGACAAGGCTTTCCTGGTGGCACAGTGGTTGGGAATCCACCTGCCAATGCAGGGGACACAGGTTCGAGTCTTGGTCCAGGAAGATCCCACGTGCCGCGGAGCAACTAAGCCTGTGTGCCGCAACTACCGAGTCTGCACTCTAGAGCCCACAAGCCACAACTACTGAAACCCGCGCGCCTAGAGCCTGTGCTCCACAACAAAAGAAGCCACTGCGCTGAGAAGCCCGCACACCACAACAAGGAGTAGCCCCCACTCGCTGCAACTAGAGAAAGCCCACACGCAGCAATGAAGACCCAACACAGCCAAAAATAAATAAATAAATAAATAAATATTTAAAGCCTGCTACAAAGCTACAATAATCAAAACAGTGTGGTACTGGCATATAGAACAATGGAATAGAATAGAGAGCCCAGAAATAAACCCTCACATATACGGTCAAATGATTTTTGACAAGAGCTCCAAGACATTCAGTGGGAAAAGGACAGTCTGTTCAACAAATGGTGCTCAGAAAACTGAATATCCACATGCAAAAGAATGAAACTGAACCCTTTCCTCACACCATATATAAAAATTAACTCAAAATGGATCAAAGACCTAATGTAAGACTGAAAACTCTTAGAAGAAAACATAGGGCAAAGCTTCAGGACATTGGATTTAGCACTGATTTCTTAGATATGACACCAGAGGCACAGGCAACAACAACAAAAAAATAGACAAAGTTGACTTCATGAAAATTTTTAAATTTTGTGCATCAAAAGACAGTAGTAATGGAGTAAAAAGGCAACCCACAGAATGGAAGAAAATATCTGCAAATCATATATCTGATAAGGGATTAACAGCCAAGATATAGAGAACTTCTTAAAAACAAAAACAAAAACAAAAAAACAAAAAAACCAACCCAATTCAAAATGGGCAAAGGACTTGAATAGACATTCCTCCAAAGAAGATATACAAACGGACAATAAGCAAATGAAAAAAAGGTCAACATCACTAATCATTAGAGAAAGGCAAATCAAAACTACAATGAGATACCACCTCACATCCATTAGGATAGCTTACCAAAAAAAAAAAACCAGAAAAAAAATGTTGGCAAAGATGTGGAGAAACTGGCACCCTTGCGCACTGTTGGCAGGAGTGTAAAATGGTACAGGGGCTGTGGAAAACAGTATGGCATTCCTCAAAAAATTCAAACAAAATTACCATATGATTCAGCAATTCCACTTCTGGGTTTATACCCAAAAGAATTGAAAGCAGGGTCTTAAGAGATACTTGTAAACACATGTTCATAGCATCATTATTCACAAAAGCTAAAAGACAGAAGCAACCCAAGTATCCATCAACAGGTGAATGGATAAATAAAACACGGTATTAACCATACAGTGGGATATTATTCAGCCTTAAAAAGGAAGGAAATTCTGACACATACTACAACATGAATGAACCTGGAGGATGTTATGCTAAGTGAAATAATCCAGTCACAAAATGACAAATACTACATGATTCCACTCATATGATGTACTTAAGAGTATACAGTCAAAATCACAGAGACAGAAAATAGAATGGTGTTTGCCAGGGGCTTGGAGGAAGGGGGATAAGTAGTTATTGCTTAATGGGAATAGTTTCAGTTTTTATAAGATAAAAATAGTTACGGAGATGGACAACAATGGTAGCTGTACATCATGAATGTATTTAATACCACTGAACTGTACACTTAAAAATGGTTAAGATGGTAAATATGATGTTATATTTATCTTACCAAATACACAATTTTTTTTTTGAAAAAAGTAAAAGGCACGTTGCATGGGGGGTGGGTGGGGGGAAGGATGCTATGAAACCAAGGCCCAGACCAACAGCCCAGAAAAGTAAAAAGTCTGCTTCACCGTTATTAAGAGAACAAAGAAATTGGTCATCCTTGGTCTGGGAGTAGACCTTCAGAGTAAAGCTATGCAAGTAGTACAAAGAAGCAGGAGGTTCCAGGAGGAATTGGCCATCCATAGTTTAGGAAACCAGAATGTATCAAGGATAACTAGTAATGCAGTACTACAGTCAATAAAGTGTGTGTTGGGTTGAACAAAACTCATCAAAGAAAAACATTAAGAATGCTCACCTTTTCCCACAACACCAGCTAATTCATGCTACTTCGTGGTTGGTTTGTTTCTCCTATTGTAGGCAAGATTTACCCTTTTTTATCTTGGAACTTTCACATATCCTAGCATGCATACTTTTGCACTTGTGTATCATCCCTTAAAAAGCTCTCAGATCTATCCAGATATCTCCATTTTCACTGCCACAACCCTCATCTAAGTTACAATCATCTCTCATCTGGACCACCAAAATAATCTCTTAATCCTCCTTTGCCTCCCTAGCCAGAGTAGGGCTTTAAAAAACAAACCTGATTGTGTCCCTCCCCTGCTTTAAAATCCTTTGGAATATGTCATCTGAGATTTGCTTCAAAATAATACAAGAGGCAAGGAAAGTGGATCGGAGCATGTGGTATGATAGGAGACAGATATTTGATCTTTGTCCAGTTCAGGCACATAGCTCCTAAAACCCTTGGAATCACTGGAGTGATAAGTACCTTTTGCATGCTTACTAGATGACTGGTGACTGGGGGCCCCTAGATAGTTTCAGGATCGGGGCAGGTCCTCAGAAATCGAAGCCATCATTAGAGTTGGAACTTTCAGTCCCCAACCCCAACCTCCCAGGAGGGGAGAGGGGGTGGAGATTGAGTTAAATCACCAATGGGCCAATGCTTTAATCAATGATGCTGAATTAATGAAACCTCCATAAAAACCCTTGAATGACAGAGTTTGGAGAGCTTCCAATATGCTCAAGGAAGGCATGGAAGCTCTTCACACCACCCTCCAGCCACCTCCACCCCCTGCCCCCTACAAATACCTTGCCCTAATCATCTCTTCCATTTGGTTGCTCCTAAGTTGTATCCTTTATAAGTCAGTAAACGCAAGTAAAGTGTTTTCTTGAGTTTTGTGAGCCATTCTAGCAAATTATCAAACCTGACGAGGTATTGGGAACACCCAATTTATAGCGAGTTGATCATAAGTATAGCTAGCAACCTGGGACTTGCGACAGGCATCTGAAGTGGGGACAGATTTGTGGGACTGAGCCCTTAATCTATGGGGTCTGTGCTAATTCCAGATAGTTAGTATCAGAACTGAGTTAAATTGGAGGACATACAGTGTCTAGGGAGTTAGAGGATTGGTTAGTGTGAGGAAAAAATCCACACATCTGGTGCCAGAAGTGTTAATGAGTGAAAACAGTCAGAGGGTCGAAATGAAATAAAGTGGCCACGAACTGATAACTGTTGAAATGCATATTGGGAAATATTCTCTCCATTTATGTATATGTTTAATATTTTTCTATAATAAAAAGTTAATAAAGTCTTCTTTTTTATTTTTTTTTTTAATTTTTTGGCCACACCATGTGGCATGTGGGAATTTAGTTCCCCGACTAGGGACTGAACTCACACCCCCTAGAGTGGACGTGTGGAGTCTTAACCACTGGACCACCAGGGAAGTCCCAATAAAGTCTATTTTTAAAGTTAAAATTTTTTCAGAAGCAATCTGAATTGACCTCTCACCCTTGCTCTCCCTTCTCTAGCCACACCAGAGCTGTTCAATTCCTGGAAGGCATCATGCTTCTTTCTATTGCAGGACCTTCGCATATGCAGCTCCGTCTACTTAGAGCCTGCTTTCTCCATCCCACCCTCTTTCACCCAGTTAACGGCTAGTCACAAAAATCTCAATTTAAACAGCCCAGTATCAGGGACACATTAGGTACTCAATAATTGCTAATTGAATTAAATGTCACTTCCAAGGGAAGCTATGCCTGAATGTACCCATATGAGATCAGGTCCCTCTTTTAAAATGCTCACACAACACCCAGTACTTTACCTTCACAGCATTCTGCACAGTTTGCAATTATGTAATATTTATGTGATAATTCGCTTAGTGTCCTCTCATATTAGTCTATAAAGTCCATGAGGGCAAAGACAGTATTGATTTTGCTTATACTCCTAATGTTTAGCACATAAAGGTAAAGCACATAAAGGGACCTCAAGAAATATTTGCTGAATTGAGCTAAGCAATCTGGGTCTGTGGTTCATTATTTACAAAGAATCTAATTTAAACCCAGATATTATCTTACTCTGAACTGATATAATGGAAGCACTTTAAAAGAACTGATTCCAAGTGGGGTGGTACCACAGGGGACAGACACCACGGATTCTGTCTTCCGTCCATTTCTGTCTCCTCCTCTCACCATACACACATTTCTGGAGTAGTTCCAGCTACTCCCAAGGCTTTCACCTACCTCTCATATACTAATGATTCGGTCCAAATGTCTCCCTCCTAAACTCCAGACCTGAACATCCACTGCTAAAATGATATAACCATTCAGATCTTAAATCTTAAATTGAAAGGAATTTTAAAGGAAGGAATCTTAAACTCAGTATGTTTAAAACTGAACTTGTCAGGAACTCCCTGGTGGTCCACTGTTTAGGACTCCACACTTTCACTGCTGAGGGCCTGGGCTCGATCCCTGGTCCAGGAACTAAGATTCCACAAACCACGTGGCGCAGCCTAAATAAATAAAACTGAACTTGCTGTTCCCCACCACCCCTCTGCCACACGCACAGCTAAAAATAAATTTATGAAGCTCTAAATTTATGAATTTAGAGATTCACGTAAGAAAGACATCAATAAAGATACTTATCAAGAGCATTTCTGGAAGTGCAGGAGGGACAGCCCATTTGCAAAGTTCTGCAGCTGAAAATGAAGTGCACACACTGTGATCCAGCTCTCCCCACCCCTGCCCCAAGTACTTCCTTTCTCCAGGGCTTCATTACGCTGACACTGATTTTGGCACTCTAACTCATTAAAGCACACAAATTATCAATGTTTAGCTGCACAAAAGTAAACAGCTGATTAAAAAGGAAAAAGCTTTTTTTGTTATTATCCCTATTTAGAAAGTAAGTACACTTAGAAAATGAAAGAACTTGCTGAGTTTGCTGACAAATTGTTTTGCTACATCAATAATCAGAACTAGTCAAATAAACCAGGAAGCAGACACGCTTATTAAGCAAGTAAAGAACTATAGACAAAATTGAATCAAACTAATGCGTTTTTACTTGTATTCAAGAACAACCAATTCACAATCCTGATGAACCAGCTAAACACTGGCACAAAAGAAAAAAAAAAAAACTGCTGCCGTCTTGTTTTGTTTTGTTTTAATTTACAGTGATGATTTATACCACTAAAAGCCAATTGTTAATCACAACTAACTGCTGAACAATCATCGACAGGAAGACACCGGAACTCACCAAAAAAGACACCCCACATTCAAAGACAAAGGAGAAGCCGCAATGGATGGTAGGAGAGGCGCAATCACGAAAAAATCAAGTCCCATAACAGCTGGACTCACAAACGGAGAACAATTATACCACAGAAGTCCACCCACTGGAATGAAGGTTCTGAGCCCCACTTCAGGCTTCCCAACATGAGGGACCAGCAACAGGAGGAGGAATCCCCAGGGAATCAGACTTTGAAGGCCAGCAGGATTTGACTGCAGGACTTCAACAGGACTGGGGGAACCAGAGACTGCACTCTTGGAGGGCACACACAAAGTACTGTGCACAGCAGGACCCAGGAGGAAGCAGCAGTGACCCCATAGGAGAGTGAACCAGACCTACCTGCTCGTGTTGGAGGGTCTCCTGCAGAGGCAGGGGGGCAGCTGTGGCTCACTGCAGGCACAATGAGACTGGCAGCAGAAGTTCTGAGAAGTAATCATTGACATGAGCCCTCCCAGAGACCGCCATTAGCCCCACCAAAGAGCCCGCAGACTCCAGTGCTGGGTTGCCTCAGGCCAAACAACTAACAGGGAGGGAACTCACTCCACCCCTCAGCAGACAAGCGGATTAAAGTTTTACTGAGCTCTGCCCATCAGAGCAACACCCAGCTCTACCCAACACCACTCCCTCCCATCAGGAACCTTGCACAAGCCTCTTACATAGCCTCATCCACCAGAGGGCAGACAGCAGAAGCAAGAAGAACTACAATCTTGCAGCCTGCAGAATGAAAACCATAATCACAGAAAGATAGACAAAATGAAAAGGCTATGTCCCAGATGAAGGAACAAGATAAAACCCCAGAAAAACAACTAAATGAAGTAGAGATAGGCAACCATCCAGAAAAAGAATTCAGGATAACGATAGTGAAGACTATCCAGGACCTCAGAAAAAGAATGAAGGCAAAGATGGAGAAGATGCAAGAAATGTTTATCAAAGACCTAGAAGAATTAAAGAACAAACAGAGGTGAACAATACAATCACTGAAATGAAAAATACACTAGAAGGAATCAGTAGCAGAATAACTGAGGCAGAAGAATGGATAAGTGACCTGGAGGATAGAATGGTGGAAATCACTACCGTGGAACAGAATAAAAAGAAAAGAATGAAAAGAAATGAAGGCAGCCTAAGAGACCTCTGGGACACCATTAAACACACCAACATTTGCATTATAGGGTTCCTAGAAGGAGAAAAGACAGAGAAAGGACTCAAGAAAATATCTGAAGAGATTATAGTCGAAAACTTCCCTAACATGGGAAAGGAGATAGCCACCCAAGTCCAGGAAGCACAGAGAGTCCCATGCAGGATAAACCCAAGGAGAAACACGCCAAGACACACAGTAATCAAATTGACAAAAATTAAAGATGAAGACAAATTATTAAAAGCAACAAGAGAAAAACGACAACATACAAGGGAACTCCCACAAGGTTAACAGCTGATTTCTCAGTAGAAACTCTGCAAGCCATAAGAGAGTGGCACAATATATTTAAACTGATGAAAGGGAAAAACCTACAACCAACAATACTCTACCCAGTGAGGATCTCATTCGGATATGACAGAGAAATCAAAGACTTTACAAACAAGCAAAAGCTAAGAGAATTCAGCACCACCAAACCAGCTCTACAACAAATGCTAAAGGAACTTCTCTAAGTGGGAAACACAAGAGAAGAAAAGGACCTACAAAAACAAACCCATAACAATTAAGAAAATGGCAATAAGAACATACATATCAGTAATTACCTTAAATGTGAATGGATTAAACACTCCAACCAAAAGACACAGACTGGCTGAATGGATACAAAAACAAGAACCATATATATACTGTCTACAAGAGACCCACTTCAGACCTAGGGACACATACAGACTGAAAGTGAGGGGATGGAAAAAGACATTCCATGCAAATGGAAATCAGAAGAAAGCTGGAGTAGCAATACTCATATAAGATAAAATAGACTTTAAAATAAAGAGTGTTACAAGAGACAAGAAAGGACACTACATAATGATCACGGGATCAATCCAAGAAGAAGACGTAACAATTATAAATATGTATGCACCCAACACAGGAGCACCTCAATATATAAGGCAACTGCTAACAGCTATAAAAGATGAAATCGACATTAACACAATAAGAGTGGGGGACTTTAACACCTCACTTACACCAATGGACAGACCATCCAAACAGAAAATTAATAAGGAAACAGAAGCTTTAAATGACACAATAGACCAGATAGATTTAATTGATATTTGTAGGACATTCCATTCAAAAACAACAGATTACACTTCTGAAGTGCACATGGAACATTCTCCAGGATAGATCACATCTTGGGTCACAAATCAAGCCTCAGTAAATAAAAGAAAATTGAAATCGTATCAAGCAGCTTTTCCGACCACAACATTATGAGATTAGAAATAAATTACAGGAAAAACCATAAAAAAACACAAACACATGGAGGCTAAACAATATGCTATTAAATAACCAAGAGGTCACTGAAGAAATCAAAGAGGAAATCAAAAAATACCTAGAAAAAAATGACAACAAAAACATGACAATTGGGCTTCCCTGGTGGCGCAGTGGTTGAGAGTCCGCCTGCCGTTGCAGGGGACATGGGTTCGTGCCCCAGTCTGGGAAGATCCCACATGCCGCGGAGTGGCTGGGCCCGTGAGCCATGGCTGCTGAGCCTGCGCGTCCGGAGCCTGTGCTCCGCAACAGGAGAGGCCACAACAGTGAGAGGCCCGCGTACCGCAAAAACAAACAAACAAACAAACAAAAAACATGACAATCCAAAACCTATGGGATGCAGCAAAAGTAGTTCTAAGAGGGAAGTTTATAGCAATACAATCCTACCTCAATAAACAGGAAAAACCTCAAATAAACAATCTAACGTTACACCTAAAGGAGCTAGAGAAAGAAGAACAAACAAAACCCAAAGTTAGTAGAAGGAAAGAGATCATAAAGATCAGAGCAGAAATAAATGAAACAGAAACAAAGAAAACAACAGCAAAGATCAATAAAACTAAAATCTGGTTCTTTGAGAAGATAAACAAAAGTGACAAACTTTTAGCCAGACTCATCAAGAAAAAAGGAGGAAGAGGACTCAAATCAATATAATCAGAAATGAAAAAGGAGAATTTACAATGGACACCACAGAAATACAAAGCATCATAAGAGACTCTACAAGCAACTATATGCCAATAAAATGGACAACCTGGGGCTTCCCTGGTGGTGCAGTGGTTGAGAGTCCGCCTGCTGATACAGGGGACACAGGTTCAGGCCCCGGTCCGGGAAGATCCCATAAGCTGCAGAGGGCTGGGCCCATGAGCCATGGCCACTGACCCTGCGTGTCCGGAGCCTGTGCTCCGCAACGGGAGCGGCCACAACAGTGAGAGGCCCGCGTACCGCAAAAAAAAAAAAAAAAAAAAAAAAAAAAGGACAACCTGGAAGAATGGACAAATTCTTGGTATAAACTTCCAAGACTGAACCAGGAAGAAACAGAAAATATGAACAGACCAATCACAAATAATGAAATTGAAACTGTGATTTAAAATCTTCCAACAAACAAAAGTCCAGGGCCAGATGGCTTCACAGGTGAATTCTATCAAACATTTACAGAAGAGCTAACACCCATCCTTCTCAAACTCTTCCAAAAAATTGCAGAGGAAGGAACACTCCCAAATTCATTCTACAAGCCCACCATCACAAAATTGGGTTATTCGTAGTCACAGATGGACCTAGAGACTGTCATACAGAGAGTGAAGTAAGTCAGAAAGAGAAAAACAAATATTGTATATTAACACACATATGTGGAATCCAGAAAAATGGTACAGATGAACTGGTTTGCAAGGCAGAAATAGAGACACAGATGTAGAGAACAAACGTAGGTACACCAAGGGGGGAAAGCGGGGGTAGCGGGTGTGGGGTGAATTGGGAGAGTGGGATTGACATATATACACTAATATATATAAAATAGATAACTAATAAAAATTTATTTAAAATAAAACAATACTTTGTTCAAAAGAAAAAAAGGTCAATTGTTCTTTTTTCCACTCATGGTCCAATGAACAAATCCAAATTTAATTATATACGCAAACTACTAAAGTCACCAATGAAAAGTGGGGTTCGAAAAACTACCAAAGGACTGAAAAGAAACCAAATAGCACTACCTATCTTTCTAAAACATAAATAAGTGAGGGAAGCTGACGGTTTTGAGCACAGAGGTAGACTTAATGGTGCCAACAAGTGAATTTATCAAATTCTGAAGCTTTCTAGCATTCTCTAGGTGAACAGAACAATAATAGCCTCTAACATTCATTGAGCATGTTCTATGTGGCAGGCACTGTGCTAAACCCTTTCGATGTATTATCTTATATAATCTCAGAACAACTCTAAGAAATAGGTACTCTTATTATTCCCATTTGCAAGGAAAGGAAATGGAGGCACAGTGAGGCTAAGTAGTTACCCAAGGTCACACTGCAGTAATTGATAGAGTAAGGATTCAAACCAGAGCAGTCTGACATCCAACCTCAACTACTAATCGTGCTGCTTATCACTATCATGATGGTTTCACATGTTCTGTATCACTAAATTTCTAAAAATAAATATTTCAGAAGGTTTCAATGAATCAATTGCCAATTCAGTTATTTCATTATTGCTAAGATAAAATCTGTTTCTCCTAGCCACTCTCTCCAGATCCTTAAATGATCCCAAACAGGTTACAACAACAACAAAATACTTTTCATAGTCCTCATCGTAAATGTGCAGGACAGAAATGCAAAGGCCTGAAGAGCAAAATAATTTTTTTTTAAGAAGATGTTGGGGGTAGGAATTTATTAATTTATTTATTTTTGCTGTGTTGGGTCTTTGTTTCTGTGCGAGGGCTTTCTCTAGTTGTGGCAAGCGGGGGCCACTCTTCATCGCAGTGAGTGGGCCTCTCACTATCGCGGCCTCTCTTGTTGAGGAGCACAGGCTCCAGACGTGCAGGCTCAGTAGTTGTGGCTCACGGGCCTAGTTGCTCTGCAGCATGTGGGATCCTCCCAGACCAGGGCTCGAACCCGTGTCCCCTGCATTAGCAGGCAGATTCTCAACCACTGCGCCACCAGGGAAGCCCAAGAGCAAAATAATTTTGATAGAGAACAAAGTCATAGAATTTCCATTATCTGACTTTTAGGCTTATTATAAGGCTACAGTAATCAAGACGTCTACTAGCATAAAGATAAACAGAACAGAACTGAAAGTCCAGAAATAGGCCCACAGATACATGGGCAATTGATTTTTAACTAAGGTGCCAAGACAGTTTAATGGGGAAAGGATAATCTTCAACAAAGGGTGCTGGAACAACTGGATATGCACATGGAAAAAAATGAACCTCAACCCTAATTTCAAATACAAAAATCAACTCAAATTGGCTCATAGACCTAAATGTAAGAGCTAAAACTACAAAAATCTCTAGAAGAAAACATAGGAAAGGGCCTCCCTGGTGGCGCAGTGGTTGAGAGTCCGCCTGCCGATGCAGGGGATACGGGTTCGTGCCCCGGTCTGGGAGGATCCCATATGCCGCGGAGCGGCTGGGCCCGTGAGCCATGGCCGCTGGGCCTGCGCATCCGGAGCCTGTGCTCCGCAACGGGGGAGGCCACAACAGTGAGAGGCCCGCATACCGCCAAAAAAAAAAAAAAAAAAAAAAAAAAAAAAAAGAAAACATAGGAAAAAATCTTAGCAACCCTGGATTAAGCAAAGACTTCTTCAATAGGACTCAAAAAATTGACACATTAGACTTCATCAAAATTAAAAACTTCTGCTGATCAAAAAGCACTGCTAAGAAAATGAAAAGGCAAGCCTCAAATTTAAACTATTTGCAAAATACATATCCAACAAAAGGACTAGTATCAAAAACATGTAAGAAGAACCCTTTCAACTCAGTAGCAAGAAAACACAATTGTTTTAAATGGACAAAATATTTGAACAGACATTTCACCAAAGATATATAAATGGCCAAACAAGCATATAAAAAGATGCCCAGGGCTTCCCTGGTGGCGCAGTGGTTGAGAGTCCGCCTGCCGATGCAGGGGACACGGGTTCGTGCCCCGGTCCGGGAAGATCCCACATGCCGCTAGGCATGGCCACTGAGCCTGCACGTCCAGAGCCTGTGCTCCGCCAACGGGAGAGGCCACAACAGTGAGAGACCCGCGTACCGCCAAAAAAAAAAAAAAAAAAAAGATGCCCAACAACATTAGTCATTAGAGAAATGCAAATTAAAACTACAAATGAAATACTATTACAAACCCACTAAAATAGCTAAATTCAAAGAAACAGATAATACAAAGTATTTGTGAGGATGCGGAGCAACTAAAACTCTCATAAACTGGTAGTGGGAATGTAAAGTGGAAATGGCAGTTTATTATAAAACTAAACATATACTGTATTTACTATATATGCAGCAATTCCACTCCTTAGGTATTTGTCCAGAAAAAGGAAAACACATGACCACATAAAAACCTGTACATGAATGTTCATAGCAGCTTTATTCATAATAGCTTAAAACTGGAATCTCAAATGTCCATCAAATGATGAATGGACTAACAAATTATAGTATATTAATACAATGGCATACCACTCAGTAATAAAAAGGAATGAACTACTGGTACAAGCAACAATGCAAATGAATCTCAAAAGAATTACACTAAATTAAAGAAACCAGACACAAAAAAAGTATATAGCTATGCTTCCATATCTATACAACTGTAGAGGAAGCAACACTATAATGATAGAAAGCAGATCAGTGGTTGCCAGTGGCTAGGGAATAGGGAGAGTGGATTAACTGCTGCAAAGAGGTATAGCAGAACTTTCTGGGGATGACGAAAATGGACTATATCATGATTGTGGTGGTAGCTTCATGATCACACATTGGTCAAAATTTGTCAAAATTGTTCATTTGAAATGGTAAATTTTGTTGTATGTTAATTATACTTCATTAAAGCTGAACAAAAACAAAAAACCCAATAACTTGAAGAACTCTTGCCTCCTCTTGTCCACTTAATGCTCAAAGGTTCTGGGACCTCCTCTTCTTCTTTTCAACATTTTCCTTTCTTTTTACATCAACTGTATATCTTCAGTGCTAAAGCTGAACCCATCACTACATAGATACCTCCCAAATCCACATCTCTGGACAGCACCCCAGCAGAACGCTGGTCTTGTTTCCAAAAGCCTCATGGATATCACCATGTCAGTGCTGCCTACTCTCAATTCACCATGTCCAAAATTAACTTCAATCTCTTCCAGCTTCCCTACCTCCTAATGTTCTCCGACCCTCCCCTCCTACATTCTTACAAAACCAGCTCCTTCTGATACATCACTCAAGTACCCTGAATCAAAACCACAGAACGGTCTTTGACTCAGGCCTTTCCTTTACACCCCAGCCTCTTTTAACATTTTTCCACTGGCTCCACCCTGTTTCAACCATTATAACCTACCCTGGGAAACTGCAACGGGCTCCCAGAGTCTCCCCATTCTCCTGCATTGTACCTACTTCTGATAGATTAATTTTCTAAAGCTCAGTTCTAACCAATTATTTCATTCCCCATTCATAAAGAAGTCAATGGCTCTCCACTTCCTATGAAACAGAAAACAAGACATTGTTGTGGGTTTAAATCCATTCAGAGGGAGCCAAGTTTGCCTTCCGATTTCATCTTCCACAATCCCCCTGAATACATCTTAATTTTAACAAACCAAACACTCTGACCTCGGTGCCTTTGTTCATGCTAGTCCCTATAACTGATGGCCTTCACCTATCTAATCTTTACCTGTCAAAATCCGTATTTCTCCTTTAAAGGCCAATCTCAAAGGTCACTTCCTCCATGAAGCCTTTCAGGTTTTAATCACTCTACACTCACCAATACAGATTTGATCACTTCCTCCTCTAAACTCTGATGACACTTTTGTTTACACATATTGTAACATCTGTCATACTCTGCCTGATTTATTATTTGTGTACTTGTCTTCATCACCACTACCCCATGTACTCTAGAACCAGGCAAGCTTTTCAAGGCTGGTGCTCTGTACTGCTCCCTCTTTTGCCCCTTTAAGTCACTGGCATCCTACCTTTTTTGCTGCAGGGGCTCAGGAACTCTCTGCAGTAGATGAATTAATTCTGGTCTAAGAAGTTGACAAGAGAAATTTAAAAAATTATATTGTCCATGGGGTCTATAAGGATAAATCAGATAACAGATTGCATTCTGCCTTTTTTGTTACAAGTTGGAACTCTGCCTGAAGAGAGATTCTTCTTAAAACGACCCTCAAAATCCGCTAAACCACATCTTCCTACAAGTGCATTTTCAGTATAATATTCCTCTGCTTATAAATTTACAATCATTTAAAACGGGTCCTGGGCTAGGCATTCTCTATTTGACCCCAGTCTCGCAAACAAACTTAATCTCTGCCTTTCTATGCTGTTTTGTGCCCTTTAAGGCTGACCTGGAGGACTATACTGTCCATATTCCCCTAGTTTCCATTTGGGTCATGTCAATGAGAGGCACTAGCAGGAAATTAGAGGCTGAAAAGAAAAAGAAATCAGGGTCCTTATTGCCCTGGCTCTTTCCCCACCTGGAACCCTTTCCCCTATGGCCACAGGTCCTTGGTTTCCACCGCTCCCACTCTCATCAGGCTTCAGTAATCCTCTTCTTGTCCCCTCTGGCTTAAAAGTACCAATGGCTTCCAGACACTGCTAGGCCTTGGGAACTTCACAACCCCTTGTTGCTTTCCTTAACCCTACCCAAATCTCTGTAACTAGTTCACTTATTTCCTGCCAGGACCCTCAGTAATACAGATCCCTAGGCTTAGAATTCCTCACTCTGCTTCCCAAGGCTCACAACCACCTGTTCCCTCTAACCCATCAAATCTTAACTACTCCATGCTCCTCAGCAGCCCTCTGCTTTGGTCAGGCAGGCATCCCTACCAATCCTTAGCATCACTCAGTTGGGATGTGTTCACTCCTACTCTGCACCTTTACTCATGTTGCTGCCCCCCCCAGAATGCCCACCCCTTCCTCTCTACCTAACAAACCCTATACTTCCTTCAGTACAAATTCAGATGCTATATCCTCCCCGCCCACCCCCCACTCCATTAAACCTGTTCTAATAACCTTAACCCACAATTACCTTTCTTATCTTGGAACTTCCATTTCTCTTACACAGAAGTACTTTGAAAACTATGAAACTAAATGTTAGGTATTGCATTGTATAGTCTCTAATTGTACACCACATATCGCCTAAAGGGAAGTAATTTGAACTATTTTAAGTTCCTTCTTTTACATTCTGTTAAGAATATACACTAACATTAGAAATACAGTCACTGTTGTTGACAAAGAGTGATAAATAAAAATACATCAATACAATGTTCTAGTACAAAAAGTTTATGATAACTAACTATGAGCAAATTTACTACACTTTTAATCATTGTTTTCAGTGTAATAGTTATAACAATGGCTGCTATCAACCTTGGGGTTTTTAGAACATAAATGCACTTTTTAATGAAAGGACCCTTGGGAACAAAAGAATAAAACAAATTATCAATTTGTCAAGTTCACCAACCTGTTATGCAAATAGATGCAATTATTCCAGAAATGCAAACAGTAATGTCAGCACATGCAGGATACCTTAATTTGTAGCTGACCAGTGGCCATGAACCAGACAATAGACTTCAACAAAAGTAGATTTTCTAGAGGCATGAAGAGGCCAGTGGTCCTCATCATATATTGTTTGTAGAGAAAATCTCCTCCCCCTTCTTTAGAACCACCTATTTACTAGCCTCTAAAGCCTAAGTCATGGCAATCATAAATTTTTGGTAAAACTATCCTCACTGAACTGCCAATGATACATCCAATTTACACTTCAAGAACTCATTCTTGTGAGGCTCCCTAAAATAAAGAATGAAGAAATAGCAAAAATGTAGGAAGCAGGTATTATGGCTATCTCCTCACACAATCTCAGAGTATCAGTATGTGAATATGATTTTGAGGAGAAAAAAATAAAACTTAAGCAACTATTAGAAAGATGTAATGGTGTCAAACGAAACAGGGGGCAGGCAGGGAGAGACATAACAGTACCAAATACTAACTGGCTTCAAAGTAACCTTTTTATCTTTTCATTAAAAAAACAAAACAAAAAGCCCAAAACACAAACAAAACTAAAAAACAAAGGGCTGTACCCCTAGCACATTCACTGATGAACTATAGGTTCAGCTCTATTTGCACATTAAAAAAATTTTTTCTTCTGTAACTATATGTTAATTTTAACAAAGGTATTCTAATTTATTACTACTGGAAACTTGACAAGAATGTGCAAAATGTATCCATAGTAGGAAAGTCTATCACACACAAAGCACAGTGTGCCTAAAGGACTCAGAACCCAGATGAGGAGAAGGATGTGTAAGCAATTGCAATACAGTATGATAACACTGCATAACAAAGTTACCCAGCAGGAGCTATGGATAATACTAAGTGAATGAAGAGAAGAAAAGAATGCCCAGGACACAAGAAATACCCCAAAAGTTAATATTTGAGGACCTAAAATAAAAGAGCTATAATGTACTGGGTTTGTGAGGAGATGAATTTTAAGGATATTCAGAAGGTATGCTCAGTGAGACTAGCCTCAATCAACATTTTCACATTGCAATTTTAATCAAGAATAAGGTACTGCTTAAACTAAGAAATATCTTATTCATCGCAGCCTTTTTTAGAATAGCAAAAAGGAAAAAACAAAAAGGGGAAACAATCTGAAATTCACCAATAAGAAACTGGTTAAATAAATAATACACATACACTGAGATTCAAGGCAATCATTAAAATGAACAAGGAATATCTATAACTATCTGGAATGTGTTGAACTGAAATGATAACCATGATTTATTAAGTTAATAATACATTAAGATATAGACCAAATAATTCTACTCCTGGTTATATATCCAAAGGAACTGAAAGCAGGGACTCGAACAGATACTTGTACATCGATGTTCACAGCATCATTATTCACAATAGCCCAAAGGCAGAAACAACTCGTGTCTATCAAGAGATGAATAGGTAAACAAAATGTGGTGCATACATACAATTGAGTATTACTCGGCCATAAAAAGGAATGAAATTTTGATATATGTTCCAACTTGGATGGACCTTGAAAGTATTAAATTTAGCGAAATAAGCGAGACAGGGCAGGACAAATATTGTACGATTCCCCTTACATGGGGAACCAAAAATAGGCAAATTCATAGAGAAAGCAGACTAGAGATTACCAGGAGCTGGGGGAAGAGGGGAAGAGGGAATTATTGTTTAATGGGTACAGAGTTTTTGTTGGGGATGCTGGAAAAGCTTTGGATATAGACAGTAATGATGGTTATACGACACTGAATGCATTCAAATGTCACTGAATTGTACACTTTACAAATGATTTAAATGTTAAATATGCTATCTATATTTTACCACAAAAAAAAAAGATGTAGAAAAGTCTGCAGTATGCTAACATTTGAATAAAAAGGAAAAAGAGAGAATATATATGAATGCATGATTAGAGAGGTTTAGAATCTTGGAAAGGATACACAAGAAACTGTTAACTCTGGGAAAAACTAGAAAAGTGGAGAGAACGGAATGAAAGGGAGATATACATTTTGCTGTAACCCCCTTTTATACCATGTGGGTTTCTATCCATGTGCATATATTGCTTAAGAATATTTTTTTATTAAAGAAAGGAAAATAATTATCCCGGCAAGGATAGCCTTCCCATGGATGCTAAAACCATTGCGAAAAGGTTGTGGGAGAGAGGATTTTCACACAATCTCAAAATACCACACTCCCTAGATTAATTACTAGTTACAAAGGGGGAAAAATGTGCATTTATAAAGTGACCTGGTAACAGCCACCACTTTAAATCAGTAATCAAACTTAGCATTACCTATAATGGAAAAAAATGGCATTAGGTGCCTCATGAGGTGATGCAAAAAGCACACACCACCTAAACAGTGTTCATCCAATTCATGTTTAACTTGAATATATAATCTTAAAGAAACAATCAGCAAATTCACATTGTAGTACATTATGTAAGACAAACAGCCTAGATTCTTCAATAAAATTAGTATCATTGAAAAAGAGGGGAGGTAGGCAGGGAATTGTTCTAGATTAAGAGACTAAAGTGACTTAAAAACCAAAAGCAATATGTGAGTATGACTGGATTGTGGATCAGAAAAAAAAAAGTTATAGAAGATATGTGGGAGACAAAAAGAACAATTTAAATACAGACACCGCATACTAGATAATGAATTCAAGTTATCTTCCTTAGCTCGGATACAGGTGTTGTGGTTACAATGGAGAATGTCATTTATAGGAGATGCGCACCTGAAATTTTTTTTTTGAGGGGGTGAGGGAGTATCTTGGTGACTACAACTTACTCTCACTTAAAACAACACGTGTATGCGTGTGTGTTTAGAGGAAAGAAAAAAAAGCAACTGCAGCAAAATGTTACAATCTGTGAAACTAAGTGAAAAGGACATGGGTGCTTATTGTACTGTTCTTCAACTTTTCTATAGATTTGAGACATTTTCAAAATAAAAGTTTGGAGAAGTGTGCAGAAACAGCTGAATCAGGCACAGCTGAGCTCCAGTGATAAAAATGAGGAAAGAAAAAAAGATTATCTTTTACAATAAAAATATACAGAGGAGTTAAATAATAAGTATGGTTTTTCTATTATTAACTATGTCCTTCCTGTTGGAGCATACCTAATAGGTTCATTTATTCCTAGGAGTATCTGTGTTAATCAAATATCACTTTTAATTTCCTTGCAACATAATTAAGTAATTATAGTGATATCATCTCTATAAACTCAGAGTTAGAATTATGAATCTTACTCAAAAAGGACCAGGGCAGGGGATGGATTATTGCTCCCTAAGTTGCCTACCCTTCTTAGAAGGAAGATAAAACCCAGACAGCAAGATGACAAGTTTACTTAAGCTTGTGCTCTGTACAAACTACACAGAAGGAAGCTAATGGGCCGGGAATAGCTGAGTTCAACAAAAATGAGAAGGCAGACCTCTTCATCTCTTAAATCTTCAACCCACATTCTTCATTGTTTCAAAACAGTTATGAATTCCTATATCAGAAAATATAGGAAAATATCTAAGCTAATCTCTATTGTAACATGACTGGAGGTAAATTAAAGCAGAAAAAACCTAAATGGCAAAACTGATTTGGAAATGAGCTTAACTATCTTTGACTATGTTCTTTGAGAATTCACCTTTAAACAAAACAGTGAAGTCACACTATGAAGACCTGACAAAGGAGGAAATGGAAAGCTTTTCTTATTCCTTCATCTTGAATCCTACCTCCCTCTGAATATCTCTTAACAGAAAATAGCAGAATTTGAAAATAATTTCATCTCTGTGAAACTAATCAAGCTATACATTTACTATATGTACACTTCTATGAAGATATATGATACTTTGATTAAAAGGTTTTTAAACATTTTTTCAAATAAAATACATAGATGCAAGACTAACAAAACATGTACAGGGTCTATATGCTAAAAATTGCAAATCACAGATGAAAGAAATCAAAGGAGCTCTAAATAAGGATATGCCATGTTCCTAGATTGGAGGACTAAATATAAAATTGTCATTTCTCCCCCAAAATGATCTACAGGTTTAATACAATAACTATCAAAATCACAGCAAGATTTTTTGCAACTACAGATGAACTTACTTTAAACTTTATATGGAAAAGCAAACAAACTAGCATAGCTAAAATCATAAGCCTTACCATCAATTTAAAACCAACAAGGAAATATTGAGAGACATAAATAAAATATAATCCAATCCTCAAAAAGAAAAACATTTTGAAAATAAGATCACGCCAAAAATCTGCTTGGGCAAAGAGAATGATTAACAAAGCAAATTACTAGATGTAGTCAAGAAAAGAGAAAGCAAGATTAGCTAAAGAACCAACTTCAAGTACAAAAAGCCCTTCCACAACCCAACACAACAGGCTCCTTTCCCCTCCCACCACTGCAACAGTATTGATAATCAGAGGTGGTTACATACAGAAGCATGCACGCACGCACATAAACTCACTAAAAAAGCCCATATAAGATTGTTCAAAAGAACCATACTTTATTCTTTTTTTTTTTTTAATTTATTTTTGGCTGTGTGGCTGCGCGTGGGCTTCTCTAGTTGCAGCAAGCGGAGGCTATTCTTCCTTGCGTTGCACAGGCTTCTCATCACAGTGGCTTCTCTTGTTGTGGAGCACGGGCTCTAGGCGCGCGGGCTTCAGTGGCTGTGGCACACGGGCTCAGTAGTTGTGGCTCGCAGGCTCTAGAGCACAGGCTCAGTAGTTGTGGCGCATGGGCTTAGTTGCTCCGTGGCATATGGGATCCTCCCGGACCAGGGCTCCAACCCGTGTCCCCTGCACTGGCAGGCGGATTCTTAACCACTGTGCCACCAGGTAAGTCCCATACTTTATTCTTTTTAATGTTTACTTAAAGAGATCTGAGTTACTTGTCTTTTAATCCAGTATAGTTTGAAAAGAGTTTTTTACCCTATCAAACTACAAAACAATCAATAATCCCAAATTCTACAGAAAAAAAACAATAAAATAAAGCTTTACACTACAGCAGTCCCCCCTTATCCACAGGGAAAATGTTCCAAGACCCCCAGTGGATACCTGAAACTGAGGACAGTACCAAATACAAATATATTACGTTTTTCCTACACATACATACCTATTATAAAGTTTAATGTATAAATTAGGCATAGTAAAAGATTAACAATAATAATAAAATAGATCAATGTAACAATATACTGTAATGAAACAGTATACATAACAATATACTGTAATAAAAGTTATGTGAATATAGTCCTTCGCTCTCTCAAAATATCTTACAGTACAAGTTTAATGCCTTTCCCATCTTAACTAAGCACTTCTTCACTATGGCCATAACTTCTGCAGTCTGAAGTGCATCAGCAAAACTAGTACAAACTCCTATTTCCTTCTTCACAATTTCACAGATAGAAGATTCATTCTTATCATAGAGTTTAGGAACCTCAGCACAGATTTTTGTCTTTCCTTATGAAGTTGAGAACTTTAACTTTTTCACTTAAAGGAAGCACTTACCTGCTTCTCTGGCATATCCAAATTGCCATCATCACTACTCTTGCACTTTGGGGCCATTACTGAGTAAAACAAGGGTTACTTGAACACAAGCACAGTACAAAGGGATGATTCACATCCCAGACGGGATGGAGCAGGACCACAGGAAATTTAATCAGGTTATTCAGAATGGCGAGCAATTTAAAAATTATGAATTGTTTATTGCTGAAATTTTCCATTTAATATTTTCGGACCATGGTTGACAGTGGGTAGATTTGGATGGACCTAGAGACTGTCATACAGAGTGAAGCAAGTCAGAAAGAGAAAAATAAATATCGTATTTTAATGCATATATGTGGAATCTAGAAAAATGGTACAGATGAACCTGTTTGAAAGGCAGAAATAGAGACACAGACGTACAGAACAAACATATGGACACCAAGGGGGAAAGGGGAGTGGGATGAATTGGGAGATTGGGATTGACATATATACACTAATATGTATAAAATAGATAACTAATGAGAACCTGCTGTATAGCACAGGAAACTCTACTTAGTGCTCTGTGGTGACCTAAATGGGAAGGAAATCCAAAAAAGAGGGGATATATGTATACATATGGCTGATTCACTTTGCTGTACGGTATAAACTAACACAACATTGTAAAACAACTATAC
Source organism: Mesoplodon mirus (assembly GCF_964341445.2). Taxonomy (NCBI): domain Eukaryota; kingdom Metazoa; phylum Chordata; class Mammalia; order Artiodactyla; family Ziphiidae; genus Mesoplodon; species Mesoplodon mirus. Next base: position 54,177,583 of record NC_138979.1, read on the forward strand.
CCCATTTTTTAAAAAAAAGCGAAACCATGGATAAGAGGTGACTGCTGTGCTCACTGCCTCCTTAAACTAACCTAACCCAAAACAGGTTTTTTAATCTATTCACCCTAACTGTTACTAACAGATCAGCTATTAAAGTGTGTGTACTGGGGAGGGGACTATACATCTCAGTTGGCCCAGGATGTTACCATTTGATGCCTGCTGTCGCCACATGTACCTTTTTACTATGGTAGAGGCAAAAGACCAAATGCCTATGAATATTCTAAGAATACAGTATTTTAGGTTATAAAACAATACATATATAATTTTGAAACAATTCTCTGAATATATATAAAAGATCTAGAAAAAATGTGGAGAACTACACATGAGAATTAATGGCAGTTACTCTGTGTGGTGAGATAGTTTTCACTTTTTTCTTTATATTTCCCTATACCATCTAAAAATTACTTTTTACAACAGCATATATTACTTTTTACACTTAGGAGGGAGTCATTTCCATTTGTTAAAATGCAGCTTTTCTTTCTGACCCAAGTCCTCATCTCATTTCAAAAGCACGCACTAGTCTTCTTTAATATATGTTATTCATTAAGAACTGAGGCAGTATAGGAAACTGAAACAGTCTAGGAAATTATAGCCTTTAGGATGCAGAATATCTAAATTCAAGAACCAGCTTTGTTGTGGAAAATACAGAACCTACCTACCTTCCAGGATTGTTTAGAGGATCAAACAAGAATCTACATGAAAGTGTTTTCATGAAATACACTCCTGTGAGCTGAGTACTACTATAAGCACATGAACAAACTATGTAACCTCAGACCTCACATATAAAATGAGGGGGTCTTATAAAGTACGCTCCAATTCCCTTCTACATCTGAAATTCTGGTATTAACAGTGTCCTCTTAATTCGGCCTTCTACTCACAACTAATTTATGTCTTCAAGAGGTATACCTTTTTTACTGAGAACACTTCCCAGGTCTCCATGTTTTCTATCTTCACTGGGATATAGTCAGCTCTCCACATTCTGCCCATAGGCCCTGACTGCCTGAAAGTTAAAGAAAATATGTATGGTCCTTCCAAACAGACTTTATATCCCCTCTTAACCTAATTTATATTTCATGATCTCCATCTGCCACATCTTGCAGTGTTGAGTAGTAGCTATGCACAGGACTCTGGAGCCAGGTGCCTAGGTCCAGGTTCTGGCTCTGCTGTATCACCAACACTGCAGTGTAACCCTGAACTATTTACTTAATCTCTCTGTGCCTCAATTTCCTTATCTTCAAAATTGGGATAACAACAGTGCACCTACTGGATAAGTTTGTTGTGAAGATTAAACAAATTACAAATTATATATAAAGGACTGAAAACAGTGCCTAGCATACAGTTAATGTTATATGTGACTGAAGTCTTTTTCTAACATTGCTTCTCTAAAAGTATAATGCTTACAGGCTAAGATAAAACAAACAACCAACATTTGCCTCTTACTTTTTTTCTCATTGAAAAAAATGTCTTCTTATTATTTGCTTATCAAAAATTTCTCCACATCATTGTAGTGAAGTCATACACACTCATCATCATTGGACATTTTTCTTTATTCTCTGTTCAAACCCTCTAATCCAACATTTCCCAAAATGTGTTTCACTAGAAAATTTGTTCCACTAGTTCTTCAAGATGTTATGGGGGAAGAGGGAGAAGGTTCAGTGATCAAATAAATTTGGAAAATGCTGAGTTAATGTTAAACAGGTTCCTTTACTGTAGGTCTTTTACATGCTAGTATGTACTATATTACGTTCCAAGAGAGGAAGAAGTGTACATTGTTTACCAAGTTTATTTGACCCCAAAACGCTTTTGTCAAGGCGCTACATTGGGAAACGCTGCTGCTCTAGTTCTTTAACAACTTTTAATACAAAATACGCTATGTTACATAAGCTTAATATTTCTTAAATCTGATTCACACACAAAGCCTGTTCTCAAATTCACGCTGAGAAATCTGACTCAAAAAACTAATAACTGCTGCCTTGTACAAATTACTTTTTGAAATTTCTGAATATGAATACTGACCGTAAAAGGACAAACACCAATGACCAGCTACATATGCTAGCTGACAAGCTGTTATCTCATGATGAGATGTTCAGCTATTTATTGGCCAAATGTCCTTTAAACAAACTCTAGTTATTCAATATTCCCAAGTTTTTTCTGAATTTTCAATACTAAAAACTTGTGCTCTTCCCTTTTTAAAGGAATTCACTACAGAACACTGTCAAATCGTCCCAGAACCAGTTCTGATATAAATACAAGGCCCTAAATATACAATTTACACTGTTGAAGAACTATCCTAAAAAACACCATCTAATACATGAACAATAGGATTTCACTATTTTGCAATCCCTGATGAATTAGGAAATCAAAGCAATGATCATCAATAGCTGCAAACATCACAAAGAGAGATGACAAGACCTTACATACCTCCTGATGGAAACACAAATTCCTCCTATGAAGTACTCTTAACAAAAGAAAAAAAAAAATCTGACGAATCTATCAACTTACTACAGGAAATTCAGGAGACAGAACATGTTAAATGACATTACAGTACAGAGATGCAATCAGCAAAATGAGACTATGGGAAACTTCTCAAAAACCTGGTTTCTTTTAGCAAAAAATTTTAAGAAGAAAAAAAAAGAAAGATGGAAGGAGAGTCTAAAGATTAAAAATGATTTAATATACAAGACAAACAATTGTAAAGTATGGACCTTATTTGGATCCCACTTCAAGCAAACTGTGTGTGTATAAAACAACCAGAAAAATATGAAACCTGATTACATATTTGATATTAAGAACTTGCTATAAATTTTTTTTGGTAAGATAATGGTATTATGCTTATTTTATAAAAAAGAGAGACTATCTTTTTTTTTTTTTTTTTTTTTTTTTTTTTTTTTTTTTTTTGCGGTACGCGGGCCTCTCACTGCTGTGGCCTCTCCCGTTGCGGAGCACAGGCTCCGGACGCGCAGGCCCAGCGGCCATGGCTCACGGGCCCAGCCGCTCCGCGGCATATGGGATCCTCCCAGACCGGGGCACGAACCCGTATCCCCTGCATCGGCAGGCGGACTCTCAACCACTGCGCCACCAGGGAGGCCCGAGACTATCTTTTAAAGATCCATACTGAAATACCTGAAATTTACAAATTAAATATGTCTGGGATATGGTTCAAAAAAGTCCAGAGTTGGGAGTGGGGTAGGGGTGGATAGAAATATAGAGAAAATAATACTGTCTATAATAATTCTGGAGGCTCAATGATGGGTACATAGGAGCTGTTTAAACTATTCTTTCTACTTTTATATTAATATATGTTTAAAATACTTTGTAATAAAAAGATTTAAAAAAAAAAAACACTGTCTGGGAATTGAATTACCTACCTCGGACTGCAAATAGCCTCTACATATTCCCATAATAGATTAATGCACAGTCAAGCATAAGTGAATTTAAATTTACTATGAACAAATCATGTTTATAAAGTACTAAAAGAAATCATTTGACAAGAATTTCACTAATACTCTACATGCTAAACTCTCCTATGTAATTAACTCTTATTTACAAGTCTGTTAACAATCTCTAGCCAATTTATGGCTTTCCATGAAAAAAATATAGTTTAATTATGATTTTTTAAAATTTCTATTTAAGCTGCAGACAATATTGCAGAGTCATCGCTATCTTTCTACTCCCGTGGGCTTATGGTACTTCTGGAGTTTATCGTCAGCAGACATATTGCATAAGTGCTCCAGCTCACTGAGCTCCAAACAGGACTAGTTTTATCTTGTGTACAAGAACTCTTTCCTGCCTTCCTACTCTGAAATAAAGAGCCAAACCAACAGAAGGCAGACCAAGAGGGAGAGGGTGGTTATAAGGAGGCAGTTACAAGAGAGCACCATGGAAAAGGGAGAATATCACTGAGAACTGAAAGCTACAACTTAAAAATACAAAACATTCAGCAATTCTTTAGATTTTTGCAAAACAAGTCACATTTTGTCAATCATGAATTACTTTAAAGTGAAATGATTCTGTGAATTTGCATCTGACTTTATTCCCTTATACAGCATATCTTTAAAGAGTTTTGAAAAATTCCTCTTCAGATCTCAGACTAATTTAAATTAACCAAAGCAATTCAGAATAGTTTCAAAATGAACAGAGGAAACAGGTGACATACTAAACTTTTATCAGCATTTCCCTACTGCCACACATTACATGAGTCTTTTCAGAAGCTACCAAACTCTCTTTTTGACTTTAAAAAAGCAAAGTGCCCCACCCCATGCTAATCTACAATGCAATCAAAACAGCATCAATATTACTACAGCCTAACTGTACAAGGTCTTAGTGAAAAATATTGGTTTAAAAAATACCAAAACAGTATTGTAATTATATTTTTAATTTATATTTTAATCTTAAATTTTATATTTTTAATCTAAATTATATTTCTCAAAAACTCCTAGGCTTTAAGAATAACAAACACTAAAAACATGCCAATTACAACAGGCCATCTTTGCCCTTTCATCATGCCAAGTATCTTCTGCCTCCAGATTAAGCAACTTTCCAATCACTAATTTAAGAGATCAAGCCCATAACACCATACAATGCAGAAGTCCACCACTTACACTCTGGCAGTTTTGCAAAGGAATAGCAACTTCCTTTATGAATAGAACCTTCATAAAAGAGAGTCTAGCAACTAGAGGTTATTCAAGGGCTTGTTTATTAGGCAGCTACCTCTCTCCTCTGTGGAAGCTTATCAAATGGCAGAATATCTACCCTGCCTATCCCACAGAGGTGTTATGAAGATAAATTGGGAAAATGTTTACCAAACTACTTTGAAAATGAAAGGCTATATACAAATATAAGGCATTATTATTTCATTACTTGTTTGCACTCTAGACAGTTTGCAGACTAAACTTGCTACTTAATATCATTGTTTCAAGGTCTACCAAGAAAAACTTATCTCAGGGTATAAAGATTCACTAATATTCACCTTTCTATAGCAAAGTTCAATCCTTATTCCAATTGTGTTTCTCTTCTAACATTTATAACCCTTCTTTGGCAGAAGAAAACTAGGAACATTCTTTAAGAAGTCAAAGCAACATGCGACACCTAAAAGTCTGTCTCACTGCCAACATGAGTTTCTGAACACCTATGTAGAATGGTCCTGCCCAAACGACATTATTTGGATGGGATTTTAGATCAGACAAAACCATCACACTGAGGCTGGCCGTTTCCATGCTCTGCCTCCCACAGTTTCCACCAACACCTGCCTTTGTTTCTGAATTCTAATCCAGGCTCCACCACTTACTAGCTATGCGATTCTGGGCAACTTACTTAACCTTTCTGTGCTTCAATTTCCTATCTACAAAATAAACGTGGCTTAAATAATAAACAGTTCAACCAGATTTAATATTATTTATACAATAAAGTTCTTAGAATAGTGCCTGGTGCACAATAAATGCTCAGTAAGTGTTACCGAGTATTATTACTTTATTTGTGCATCTGGCCACTCCACCACACCACCTTCACTAAATTACATAAATCTTACCATCATTTGTCATCATTCCTTCTTTTTAAAAGAATGAGCAATTTTAAGAAGTCAAACTATGACCATATTACTGATAAAATTTCAATGTATCAATACATCACTGGATGTATAGTTGTATAAGAAAGTTCAATGATACTTTATATAAAAGATACTGGCCCCCACATGCTTTTAAATTATATTAACACCTAGATAATATAATATTCCTAGGTTATCCTAGATTTCTAGTACTATCAGTTAGCAAAGCTGTTTATTTGAATGGTATCACATAAAACTTCCCATGAACAGTTTTGTATAGTGACTAACAGGAAAGGTCTTCTAAAATGGCAAAATTTAAAAGGGCTTCTATAAATGCTACTATATTAAGTTTAAAAAAAAAAAGCTTGGATAATAATGTATCCCCCCCCAAAAAAAAATCAAGATCAACAGAGACTTTAAATCAAGAGTTTAGAGTGAGGAAAAATAGCTTGCCAGAGCAAGAGGAAATATTATTATTACATTAACATCAATAACATTATAATTAGAGGACAACCAAAGTATGTTAAACACTGCAACAAACACAAGAGCTACACTCCACGCTTATTTTTTAAATATTACTTAGCACATATTTGAACAATATATGCTCCTGATAATGTTATCAATTCTAAATCTTAACACTCCACCTATGAGTGTCTAATGCAAAAAATTCACAGCATTGCTTAACTGATTTAATAGTTCTTCCTTGGCTTAAAATCTTAAAAAGGTAGAATCACTTAATCTAATTTAGAGATAATTTCACTCCACAGACAACTACCTAGAGCTGCATCTCTGGCTTACTATGTGTCAGGGACTTTTCTAGGCACTGGAATGAACAGGTTATAAAGTACCTGTTCTCACAGAGTTTACATTCCAGTGAGGAAGACAAGTAATAAACAAGTAGACAAATAAATCATTAAATTTCAGAAAGCATACTATAAAAAAATTAAGCAAGAGAGACAAGGAGAAATTAGGGGCAAGGTGTTCACTAGTTTGTATAGTGTGCTCATTGGAGATCTCTAAAGAGGCAGACTCCCTGAACCCCTTTTTAAGCAGACACTTGAATGACGTGAGGGAGCAAGCAGTACAAAGACCTGAGGGAAGAACAGAGCAAGAACAAGTATTAAGCCCTGGGAATGCACCTGGCATGATCAAAGAACATAGTGAAGTTCAGTGTAGCAGAAGTGGAGTGAACAGAGAGGAGACAGGGACTACATCATGGAGGACTTTACAGGCCATGGCCAGGAATCTGGCTGTTATTTTAATTATAAAAGGAAGTCATTATAAAGTATTAAATAGAGGAGTGGCTTATCTGATGAACAGTTAAAAAGATCATTCTAGCTGTGAAACGCAGAATAGACTGTAGGAGGTCAAGTGAGAAAACAGGGAAAACAGTTAAGAGACTCTTGTAATTATCTAACCAGGACATGATGGTGGTTTAGACCAGAGTAATAAGGTAGAGATGATGATATCTGATCAGATTAGAAATATATTCAAAAGACAGAACCAAGAGGATTTGCTGTTGGGCTGATTATAGGGTATAAAAAAAAGAAAAGAATCACATGTGACACCTAGGCTTTTGGCCTGAGTGACTAGGTAAATGGTCCTGCCATTTACTAAGGGCACATTGGGAAGAAATGGTGAGGACAGGAATCACAACTTCTGTGTTGTGCAAATTTAGTTTGAGAAGCTTTTTAGACAGCCAAATGAGATGTGGAATAAGCAGACGAATTATGACACTGTACCTCAGGAAAGGGGTCAGGGCTGAAGATATAAATGTGGAAGTCAATCAACATTTAGATAGTTCTTAAAGCCACAGAAATGGATAAATGTAGATGGGAAAAACTTTTCTGTTTAATCTTCACATGAGCCCTATGAGGTAGCAACTATCATCATTCCCATTTTATAGATCAGAAAATAGGCTAAGAGATAAAAACTTATCCAACATCAGTCTACTAGTAAGTGGTAATAAGTTAGAAAAACAAACAAACAAAATATCTAATTCACTATAATGACTATGACCTTTCTCAACTGGGTTCATCACCTGAACCATAGAACTTGAAATGAATATTGGAGCGGATCTTTTCTCAACTATCCCAAGGACAGTAGATAACTAGCGCCATTCTAGGTGCACTGGAGAGAAGTTTATTCTTCACATACAATTAATGCTCAAATGTCCTAGAACATTAGGGTTTAGCTCTCTCATGGAACCCCAGATGAGAAAAAAGCTATACTACACTATTATTCTATTGTTACTATTATTATTATTCTACTACTACTAGTGGTAGGACTCACTTAAAATGAGAGGAAAAAAGACTGGTGAACAACATAAGTTACCATCTCGTGGAAACCTTTTCATGGCTTTGCTCTGTAACCAGTAAAATAAAGTGTTACTTGAGGGTTTTATACCACCAAAGGTGACTGTAAGAATACACCAGACCTCTGCTGATTCTACTCACAATCAGCACTCATCATCTGTTTTCCTGAGAACATCAATTCATCAGAAAACCACTAGAATGTAAGCTCCTCCAGTGCAAGAATATTTGTTTTTTCATTAATGTGTTCCAAGCACCTGGAACAATGTCCTTTTTGGTGAAAGAACCTAAATTTCCAGCCTCCCTGAGCAGAACTTGTTACCTTGTAAGATGGAGATGTTTTTCATGTTGTCTTAGTTTCTTGGCACCACTAAAATCTGATAGGATTATCCTAATCCAGAACTTTAAACTCTCGATTTCTTCTTCCTTAAGATTGGCCTTCTTTCTTATGGAAATAAAACAGATTCCAGATAAAGCCATTACTGTTCAAATAACTACCATACCATATTGCCAATATGTACTGTATGTCCTGTTCAAAATAAACAGCATACAATGTGAACCAATAATTACTATCTCATACATACTCTAGAGGAAAAAATATTCTCCTTACAATTTCAGTTATCCTTTGTTAAACTCCACAAGTATTTCAGAGCACAGGTATTATGAATCAATGCAGCAACTCCATTAAATGCACAAAGTTTCAAATGAGCAATCCTGGCTAGATCGGAAATTGCCTTCTAGTCAATTTCCCCTGCACAAAATAACCTACATGTTATCAGTACAGTATTAGTGGACAATATATTTCATTTTCAAGCTATAAGAACCTGCCAACGGGACTTCCCTGGTGGCGCAGTGGTTAAGAATCCGCCTGCCAATGCAGAGGACACAGGTTCGGGCCCTGGTCCAGGAAGATCCCACATGCCACGAAGCAACTAAGCCAGTGAGCCACAACTACTAAGCCTGCGCTCTAGAGCCCTAGAGCCACAACTACTGAAGCCCGCACGCCTAGAGCCCGTGCTCCACAGTGAAGAGCAGTCCCCGCTCGCTGCAACAAGAGAAAGCCCGCATGCAGCAATGAAGACCCAATGCAACCAAAAAAAAAAAAAAAAAAGAACCTGCCAATGGCAGGCATTAAGTGCCCTTCCACAATGGGTTCCGGTCACTGAAATGACTGCAGGGCATTTTTTTAAATCACTCATCTCTGGCAAAAAATATATATATATTAAAAAGTACAACAACACATTCTGTTGGTAAGGTTGTGGTGAAAACAGCTGCTCTCATACATTACTGGTGGGAACGCAAATTAGTACAACACTCTTGGAGGAAAATTTGGCAATACCTAACAAAACTACATATGCACAGAACTTTTGACCCAGCAATCCCACTTACAGGAATCTACCCTGAAGATACATCTCTTACACTACAAAAATATATATTCACAGGTCACTTACTGCAAAATTGTTTATAACTGCAAAATACAGGAAACAACCTAAGTGCTCACATACAGAAGAATAACTGAATAACTTAGGATACATCTACACAGTAGAGTACTATACAGCTGTAAAAAAGAATGGAGAATATCTGGGAATTCCCTGGTGATCCAGTGGTTAGGACTCAGAGCTCTAACTACTGGGACCTTGGATTAGATTCCTGGCCAGGGAACTAAAATCCCATAAGCCACATGGCGCTGCCAAAAAATAAATAAATAAAAAATTTAAAAATTAAAAAAAAAAAAGAATGGAGAATATGAAAAGACTATCTCTTCAAAAGAATGAACTGTTGGGGTGATTTCCAGGACATACTATTAAGCTGAAAAAAAGGTGCAAAAAAGTATCTATAACATGCCACTTTTCATATAAGAAAGAAGGGAATAGGAAAAAGAGTTTGGCAGTTCCTCAAAAAGTTATCATATGGGCCTCCCTGGTGGCGCAGTGGTTGAGAGTCCGCCTGCCGATGCAGGGGATGCGGGTTCGTGCCCCGGTCTGGGAGGATCCCATGTGCCGCGGAGCGGCTGGGCCCGTGAGCCATGGCCGCTGGGCCTGCGCGTCCGGAGCCTGTGCTCCGCAGCGGGAGAGGCCACAGCGGTGAGAGGCCCGCATACCGCAAAAAGAAAAAAAAAAAAAAAAAGTTATCATATGACCCAGTAATTCCACTCCTAGGTATATACCCGAGGGAACTGAAAACATACGTCCACATAAAAACTTACACCTGAATGTTCATAATAGCCAAAAAAGAAAAAAGAAAAGAAAAGAAAAACCAAATGTCCATCAACTGATGCATGGATGAACAAAGTGTGGTATATTCATACAATGGAATATTATTCAGCCATAAAAAGAATGAAGTACTGACACATGCTATAACATAGATGAACCTAGAAAAGATTATGTTAAGTGAAAGAAGCCAGGCACAAAAGTCCACATATCACATGATTCCATTTACATGAAATGTCCAGAATAGACAAATTCATACAAACAGAAAGTATGGTTACTACCGGCTGGAGAAGGGGGAATAGGAAGTGACTACTAATGAATACAGGGTTTCATTTCCAGATAATGAAAATGTTCTAAAATTAGGTAGTGGTGATGGTTGCACAACCTTATGAATAGACTAAAAAACAATGATTTGTACACTTCAAAAGGGTGAGCTTTGTGTTTTGTGAATTGTACCTCAATTTAAAAAACTGTATGCAAGAAAAAAAGGAATACAAAAAAAAACACAATCTGTTCATCTGTGTAAAAGAGATAATGGAAGGATAAACCAGAAACTAAAGAAGCTGGTTACCTAAGGGCATGGAAAACAGGTGGGGAAAAGGGGGAGGGGAGGGAATGGGAACAGGGTAGTAGGAATAAGGAGTGACAATTATCTGAGTATGTTTTTTTAATGTAATGTTTAGTAGCAGTAATGTTTCATATACCAAAATAAATAAAATCATCCAGAACTGGAGGAACCCAAAATAGGATACAAAGAATGAGAACAAACTGCATTACAGATGAATAACATAACCACACTAAAGGAAGTGAGGAACAAAAGAATTAACCTAAGTAACTTTGAAAAACAGTATGTTGACTAGATACTGTAAGGCTAAAGACAAGGAAAAAAACATGTATACAAATACTGCACTCATTGGTAAATATGTTTCTCATAAGAGTTAGCAATCGGTCACTACTTGATGTGCATTCTAAAATTGGACAAATAAATTAGTATACAGTATTATAGATAACGAGAGGCAGGTTTCTCACTGTCAGAAAAAAAAGTTACAAATAAGAAATGGCTGGTAGGGGCCTCCCTGGTGGCGCAGTGGTTGAGAGTCCGCCTGCCGATGCAGGGGATACGGGTTCGTGCCCCGGTCTGGGAGGATCCCATATGCCGCGGAGCGGCTGGGCCCGTGAGCCATGGCCGCTGGGCCTGCGCATCCGGAGCCTGTGCTCCGCAACGGGGGAGGCCACAACAGTGAGAGGCCCGCATACCGCAAAAACAAAAAAAAAAAAAAAAGAAATGGCTGGTAAAGCAGAAACTAACACAACATTGTAAAGCAACTATACGCCAATAAAAATTAATTAAATAAATAAATAAAAAGAAAAGGTTGGAATGAACCTTGTGGTGTTGGACTGGAATACAAGATATTAATATGAACTCAAATATGGTTTTTAAAATATAGAGAAAGAAATACAGAAATAAGTGTGTGTGCGTGTGTGTGTGTGTGTGTGTGTGTTAGCATGTGTGAGCAAGTTAGTATATACATATATTTCCTAGCTCTGTCCTCTGAGGGCCTAGGAGCAATGACACCCCAGTGAGCATACCTAGCATTCAGATCTTGATTTAAATTCTGTTCTCCAATAAAAGGAACCAGATCTCCTTAGAGAAGTAGTTGATTTCAGGACAGGTACAAGGAAAAATACAAGATCAGCATGGAATATAGCCTGTGGTGCCAGAATATAAGGAAGTGCTCAAAAAAGGGTGGAGGACAACCCGAAAGAGCTCCTAATGGCCAAAACTGGAAGAATCTGAGCAATAAGATAATGATACTATTGAAGTAGAATCTGTAGAATAAAATAAATATCCATGAAGTCATACTTATAAAAATAAATAATTTAACAAATAAATGAGGAAGGGACGTCTCTTTCTTACAGAAGAATTCCAATAATAAATGTAAAAGGAACGAGGGAAATAACAAAATCACCAGTAGGCAAATACCACAGTAATAACTGTTGCAGACAAGATCCACCAATGGTTGCTAAAATCAGTGGGAGAAAGTTTGAGGAGAAGCAGTGTATCTGCATAGTCTCAAAGTATCTCCCTTAGGATATGTATCAATTACAAAAAGAAAAATAGTAACTTTATAGTGGAGAATACAGCAGAGTTCACCTTAATAAAGCAATCAAGGTTAAAATATCATTAGCAATAAGACATATCAGCACCATGTACCCTCTAGTATGATGCACTGAGGACACATCCCTTTTGTAGTTTTCTTGCAAACATACAGAACCTCAATCTAATCACGAGAAAAACATCAGACAAACACAAAATGAGAAATATTATACAAAATAACTGACGAATACTCATCAAAAGTGTCAAGGTCATGAAAGACAAGGAAAAACAGAGGAACTGTCACAGATTGTAAACAAGACTAGGAAGATATAACAACTAAATGCAATGTAGGATCCTGGATTAGATCCTGGAAGAGGAAAAAAAAATACATTGGGGAAAAACTGGTGACATTCATGTAAAGTCTGTAGTTTAGTTAATAATATTTCACCAATGCGAATTTCCTGCGTTTGATCATTGTTATGTAAGTCTTCAACAGTAGAGGATGCTATGTGAAGGGTACATAGGAACTCTCTGCACTATCTTTGCAACGTTTCTGTAAGTCTAACATTATTTCAAAATAAAGTTAAAAATAAATAAAATCCATCAATCGATCATCTTATGCGAATGTCTTATTCCCTTGCTCAGGGATCTCATCTGGAATTTAATATTCCCATTAATTTAGAGGGTCTAGTAAGTGACTGCAGAACAATCTAAAATCATAAAAACCAGATCGGGCATCTAAAAAGTAAATTACCTACGTTTTGTTTTTTATACTTTCTGCCTTTTTTAGTCAAAAAAAATTTGCTGCTGTTGCAACTTTACTGGCTTTGCAAACTTCTTTTAAAACGACCAATTTTTTTTTTGTTTTCAATATCGTGATAATCTGTAGTATGTGCCCAAAATAACATTTCATTTGTCTGTTAAGGCAAAGTTTTATTTACATAAAAAACTGTCAATAGATTATAGTAAGCTTGTTACTTATTATCACATAGTCGTCCAACCATAAAATTCAAGGTTTTTTCTCAAGTCAATTTGCTTTTATCCTAATACAAACTTCTCTCCACACCCTAAACTACAAAGTCATCACTGTTATTTTAAGTTCTGAAAATCTGAATTTTAAAAAATCAGCTGTTCAATATATGCAGTCTTTTTTTTAAATTTCAAATATTGAGTAATTTCGTCTTTTTTGGGAAAAAATGTTGGAACATTAGAATTCTACTGTATTTATTATTTGCATCCTCTACGAACTAACCCAGCCTAATCAACAAGTCTTCTGAAATTCCTTTTATCAAATAGGATTTTCAGATGTTTATATTAATAAACAGATTAAGCGACATGTTTACATTTGCTTTCTCCTCCACGCACCACCACGATGCCTGCATTGGGAGTGGAATGCATGACAAGCAAATGAATGGGTAAGTGTCATGAGCAAACAGCGTGACTAGAAATTTAAGAAGCAAAGTGATAAGAACCTTAGGGAAAGCAAAATTCATAAAAGTTTAGAATTACAAGAGGCCTTAATAGGCCATTCCAATGACAACCCCAGATAGATGACAATCTACCCTATTTTTAAAAGCCTCCAGATTTTCAACCTCCCTAAATGTCTCATTCTGCCATATAAAAAACTGTCATGTGATTTGGGGGAAATATTGCAAGACTATTCTTTGCCCTACCTAATGCTTTCTTTCTTCAAATAATATAACAATACATTTTAACTCACTTCCAAGATTTACGAATGCGTACAGGTGCTTAATACACACGTGTGTACATATATATGCACACAGGTACCAAGGACACTCAATTTTGCTTGTATAAACACACACTATAAAAATCTACATAATCAAAGGCACATGTCCACCCCATCCCAATCACAAAAGCACTATGAAACAAACAATGCCACATAATGGTTCGGGTCTAAAAATAACCAATGGGAGCCAATTTTATAAAGCCTTGAAGTAAAAAGGTTTCTTCCCACCATAATAATCGAAGTTTATTTGCTTTCCACAAATACTACTCCTTTACAGCAGCCACCACAGGCAGAACTGTAAAAACACATATGTCCTAAATCCAAGTAAACAATAATTTTTAATGTTTTCTTTTTTTAAAAGCATTTAGCTAATCATCATTTTGGAAGAGGGCCCAATGAAAGAGATCGTGATGACAGCGTACAACCAGTGCTAATGAACGAGTAACCAGTTTTAATCAAGCAGGTCAAAGAAGTGACTCAAATACAACAAATCAGTTTCCCAACATGTATAGAATGGGGAAGTCCCAGTCAAGGATGACCCAAAAACTATTGGAAAAAATTAAGTGTCTGTTAGGAAATACACCAAAATGTTAACCGTGAAATGCTACCTCTGGAAATGGAATTACGAGGATGGGTCAGTGTGTTCAGATTTGGTATTCCTATTATTCTGAGTATCCATATTTTGTACTGCATTATAGAAACCATTGTTAAATTAAAGCAAAATTCTGTCCCTGTGTTTCACAGCTCTCTAGGATGCACAGCATGTCTTTTACATAACCTCCTGGGAGAGATCGTATCAGCTCCGGTCCTCCTGGGTCTCCCATGAACCTGCCACCCATCACAGGAAAGGTTTCACTATGTTCCCTGAGACAGCTCCAGTCATCATCCTCCTCATCTCACCCCAGAGACTTAACAATGCATCTCGTCTCCCCTCCCAGTAGCAAAAGCTTTATAAATTGTTATTTTATAGAGGCAGAAGATTTGAAGAAAGGTTTACCGGATCATGAGCTTCCCCCACCCAAAAAGCACAGCAAAAGGGAAAGACACGTCGTCCCAACCTCCACCCCTCAAAAGGTGGAGGGTGACGGGGGGCACCCGGGTCGCGGCTCTCCTCGATCCCGAAATAGAGTCGGGCCGCCACCCCACCCCCCGGTCCGAGCCCCGGCCGGGGGCGGGACTCTCGTTAGCCGATAAAGGAGTGGGGGAGGTCAGAGACGCGACCCCCGAGGCCCGTGGACTGATACAGCAAGCCGCCAGAGGGGCGGGTTCCTCCGCCCTCTCGGGCCAGCCGCTCGTCTTCTAACGCGGCTCTGTAGCCGCCCGGGCAGCGAGAGGCCTCAGGGGCCGGGGAGCCGCACCGCGCCGGGAGGGCTTCCTCAGGCCTCTGCCTGCCTCCCACCCGGGACCCCGGTGGCCCCCTTCGGCGGCGGCCCCCGAACGGCTCAGGCCGGCCTTGCCGGGCCAGCGGGGCGCACGCACAGGCGGCCTGGAGGACAGAAGAGAAGGCGTTACCATACGCAGCTCCAGAGCTGGCGGGGGTGGGGCGCGGCTCCGGCGACCCGAGCCAGGCTCGGCAGCGGCTGCGGTGGCCGCGTCCTTTATTTTTGCTGCAGCAGCGGCGACTTGTCACAGGGAAAGACGTAGGAGGCGGCGGCAGCAGCAGCAGCAGCAGTGGCGGCAGGCGAGTCTCGCGGGACTTGGGCGGAACTCTCGCGCAGCCTGGAGCCCTCGCGCCGCTCCCCAGGCCTAGCGCGGGAGGCAAGAGTAGGTGGGGGAGGAGTACTCGGTGGAGGAGTGTTCGGGCCAGGCTGCAGGAGAACGGGAAAAGAGACTGGGATTTAATAATGGATGGGGGTGGGAAGCCTAGATTCTAGGAACACCCAGTTACCGCGCAGCCCTCACCTTTCAGCGCAGAGGCCAGGCAGCTCGGTGCGTCCGCGAGGATCGGACTCCGCATGAGGCACAATTGTGGGGCGTTTCATAGACGGCGGTGAGCAGTACGGGGGCCCGCCAGCGCGCCCCCTTTTCCTCGTGGTGGGCGTGGAAGACCCTACTGCCCCGCGTCCTGTTGCTGCCAGATGGAGCGACGCGTGGAAAAACTGGCTGCCGAGGCTAGGCGGCCACACCCCTTTATCTCGGACTCGCGCCACAGCGCTCTGCGCTCTTTATCTCCCACACGAGCTAGACCTTCTGGCCGGTCAAGTTCAATCCCATGAAAGCGGTTCACTTGAGTTACTTCTAGCTTTTTATTCATGAATTTGTGCTGCAGGACTGTCAAAACCCTGCAGATGCTGGGGCCTGCGACTCCTTCTTTCTGCTGAGGAACACAGGTAAATTATGACTTTGATCTTGACCTTGACCTCGACCTCTACAGTGAAGTCTCATGAGTGGAGGGACCCTGACTGGCCTAGTCATCACTGTGTCTCCAGCACCTAACACTGGCCCAGGTGCTCATTAAATTGTCGAATGAATACACCTGTCCCCGTCTTCCTTCTGTACCTGTTCTTACTCCAAGACTCCACATTTATAGCCACCATCCTGGTATTCTTTGTTGAAAATTTTCTGACGAGCAGCAGTTATGTGTAACTGACTGAGGTCATGGAGCCGATCGCTGCCCTCCAGAAGTTCACAATCTAACTGGGGACATATGAGGAATATGCAGCATACAGGCCATGTACGTGTCACTAATGTAAAAAATTGTGATATAGGCAGAAGAGGGAGTGCTTGCCCCATGGATATATGGGGAGATAAGTTGGATATATGCGAGGCAGTTTAGCCTAAGAGTTTTTTGACTCACTGTCAAATAATTTGTTTCACTGTCACATAGGTGAGAATTCTGGAATCCCACTTACTAGGTGTGTGACTCTGGACAAGTTGCTTGACCTCTCCGAACCTCAGGTCCTTATCTGTCAACTCATAATGTTCTTATTATCACAGGGGTCCTGTGAAGAGTAAAATATATGTAAAGCTCCTGGCACATATTAATTACTCATTAAATGCTAGGCCTTATTATGTGTGTAACTTTTAAGTTTCTACATGTAAAATGTGTGTCTTTTTCTGGTAAACTCGATGTGAGGGGGTGGGTATATGTGATGTCATTGTTGCCAGTGCTTTATCATCTGGTTATTGTGTGTGAAGCTGAGACAAGTTAACAAGCTCCCTTGCCATCCTCATTTTAACTTGTTGATGATGTAGGCATATGTGTCACTCAAAGCATCCCATGACATTCCATTTTTCTTGGATTTGTAAAACTTTACTAGGACTCTGCTTATTTTAGAGGCCAATTGAGACATTCCCTCCTTTGCCCTCTCCTTAGCTTCCACCCTCAGGGCGGTGTGGAAAGGAGAAATGAATACAGTTGAGTCCAATTGCATACAATTATCAAATACAAATAATGTCAGCAAGTAAGCCCTGAATACTTCACATCCTCACCTTCACCACTTCACCCCTTCCCTGACCGCTCTTTAATACTTAAATCACCATCTGCTGGAGTTCATTATCAACATCTTTCTCCAAACTCTACCAGTTCATTTTAGTCAGATTTCCCCTGGGGAAAAATGTTGGAGATGGGGAAGGGCAGCGTTGGGGGGAATAAGGGGAACTCAAGGCCAAGGCCTCATCACTGAAGGCTCTGGCCCTGAGAGTCCTCTGAGCTACACTCTCTGGCCACACCAGTCAGCTACATCTTTGCTCACACATACACATCATCCCCATCTCACACCACATATTCCACAATCCTACACCTCAGCCAGGAGGTCCCAGGCAGAGGAAGTGGAAAATCAACAGAAAAGTACATTTTTTTAATCTTTCATCTGCATATAGGGAATATGTGGCTCCTAAATAAAAAGTGGGGCTAAGTCACAGGTGAAAGGAACCAACAGAGGAGGGAAGTGTTGGAGGCAGAACAGGGAGAAAGTTAAAAGGATTCAGGGGGTAAGTTTGTTTTGTCTTTGGCACTTGGCTCAGGAAACAAACAGCTTCAATATTCAGAAAAGGGCTCCAAAGAAGGAATCCACAGTCAGGAGTCCTGGTGTCTCCTGAAATTGCAGCTTATTTGCCCTCAGGTTACACAGCCTTTCTAACACCTGTAAATAGGGCTAATAATGGGTATCTTGCCTGCCTCGGAGTATCATGGGAGTCAAATAACATAGGAAAGTACTTGCAAGCCTAAAACTCTCTATAAATGTGACACATTATTTTCATTCATCCATTCATTTAACAGATCTTTGTTGAATGCCTATCATAAACCAGGCACTTGTATAAGATACTAAGTTGAGCAAGCTTTAATACCTGTCTTCAAGGAGCTTATGGTGTAATGGGAGGAGGAAGGGAAGAAAATAGGTAAGTATAATACTATGTGAGGAGACTGCAAGTGATAAGTGTATGGGGGAAGGATTGAGTGAGAGGAAGGAGAGCTGAAACACTTCTTAGAGAAGGAGGTTTAGAAAGATAGCACACATGAGGATCCAGTCCATTTCTTAAAGTGATCCGTAAATCAACTCCAAAATAACTTCAACAAATTGCTCTGTTGTGGGTTGTGAGTTCTGCTTTGTTCTCATAAAACGCACATCTCCTAAACCATTAGAAAAGAGTCTTTGATGTGAAGTCATTGTATATACCCATTAGCTTTGAAGAAAGATGGAATTAATGGAGGGAAAGATCAGTAGTATCTTAATTAGAAACATTTTGTTCTTACAGCTTCTGTTTAAACACCAGAAAAAGAGAATGCATTTCCCCTCACATACTTGGTCTCCAGGAGTTCCCTTCAGCTAGTCCTTCCGATCAGGTAATACTGCCTATCAGAGGCCAAGAAGCTTTTCCAAAATGTGAAAACAATACCTTATTTTTATGTGTTTCTTTATACTCCACTTTTTTACGAAAAGACTTTGAGATAGATATTAGCACTTTATTCTTAATCATGTTCCCCACAAAGAAACTCCAAGAGAGTGTATATATTATTCAATTATTTCTCACATTTATTGGTGCCTACTCTGTGTAAGACATCATGCTGGAACTGTAGGCTGTACAAAGTAGGTCCGTGCCCTCTCGGGTCCTGAAAACTGAAGGTGGAGATAAATGTCCATGAAAAGACAGCTAAATAACCAACAATGTGGATTCCATTGCCCTGTGTTTTTTTGTTGGTTGAATGAGCAAAATTGTAAAGTTAGGCACCCAACTTCTGAAACGTGTTTACCCTACTGCTCCACCAGAGAAGGAGGATACAAAGGAAGGGCAAGATGTTTATTGTAACTTGATATTTATAGATGTATGATAGGTATTTTAGTAGGTCCTCTGGAATATATCATCCTTTAAACAGAGTGTAACTATTGCAGTTTTCTCTGAGTATGGGTAAAATTTGAAACTGACCAAACCCAAGGACCAATTAAAATTATTCTGGAAGACAAAGACTTGCACAAAACAAACAAAACCAGCCATCAATAAAAAGCAGTATGATATGAGCTAAAAGACGGTGCAGAAAATAAATATTCTCAGAACTCAGAAAAGAGAAAAGATTTCTAGACAGAGAGAACTTCACCCAGGTGGTAGAATTTGAGAAGGGAGCTGACAGCTAAATAGAAAAAGTTACATATTCTGATAATAATTTAGTCTCAAAACACCAACCTCCAGGCCACAAAAGTTGCCTAGAATTTTTAAGGGTATCTACATATGAGAACACACTCGGTACCTCTTTTCTTCCTAACAAATAATTGATCTGCCAAAGAGGTTTGAAAGGAAGCAGGGATACTAAAAATAGGACCACAAGATTGACAAGTAGTTCTTTTGGAAATGCAGTCAGTTCTTGCTGAATGCAAACCTTATAGAGTTCCCACTTGAAATCCATATTCTAAATGAAATATCACACATACCAGGACAACCCACTATCTCACCAGTATTCATTTCCCTCGTAGCTCCTTAAGGCTGCAATGCAATTACCATTTTTAGGTAAATTAGCTTATTTTTACAACAGTTTGTGAGTGTTGTTTCATCAAAACACAACTGCCTGAGGCACACACAGATGAACATTTTCTCACTCAGCAGCAAGGAATGGAACATTGATGCTGAGGAAAGAAAACGAAACTGTAGGGGAAAAAGTGTGCCTCCGGTGAGGAGGAGGGAAGAAGGAGGGAACTAACAGGTATGTAGGGCTATCCGTGCCAGGTACTGTGGTAGCACAGTGAGAACAAGATGAACAAGGCAAATCTTTGTTCTGGAAAGAAACTAGTAGAGGAGGTGTACATACAAATAATTGTAACACAAGTTAGAAAGTTCTAAGTTACATAAAAGAACTTTTTTTTTAAAGGAATGTTAGAATTTATTTAATTGGCTCTGGGCCTAAAGAACGTAGACACATTATAATTCTCTTGAGACAGATTCGAAAAATATGGAACGCTTCCCAAGTGTGCATGTCATCCTTCCACAGGGGCCATGCTAATCTTCTCTGTATCGAAAAGAACTTTTTCCCCTTTTTAAAGGACTGGGGAACTTAGAAGAGGGATAGTTGAATTGCAACATGTTGGACCAGGGAAAGTTCATGAGAAATGGGGCCTTGAAGACTGAGTGGTTAGTTTTGGACATGTGGGAATGGGGAACATTCTAGGCACAAAGAACAACATAGGCAAAAGTGTGCTCAGAATAAGCAGGCAGTCCAGTTTAGCTGTGGCCATGGGGCATTTCTGTTATCCAGAACTCCTGGTTCCCACCTGAACTTGCCTGGCAAAGTAAAGGAGAAGAATTAGCTTCAGGAATCCAAAAAATTGTTGAACAGTCAACGTAAAGTGGTGGGGGCAGTAAACAGAGGCTTCAGGAACTTGTAGAACCAGGAACTTCAGCACCACCAGAATTCTCTTGCTTCGTCTTTGCTTCCCTTGTTGCATTGGCTTCAGTTTCTTTCAAGACTGGCTTTCCTTATATATTAGGAAATACAGCACCCCCAAGTTTTACATCTTACTATTTCCACCATTAGAAAGGGACTACCACTCTTAATT
Organism: Mesoplodon mirus; assembly: GCF_964341445.2. Lineage (NCBI taxonomy): Eukaryota > Metazoa > Chordata > Mammalia > Artiodactyla > Ziphiidae > Mesoplodon > Mesoplodon mirus. Next base: position 54,198,517 of record NC_138979.1, read on the forward strand.
CAAGCTTGAAATGAAGGGGAAAAAAAGTGCTAATTGGCCAGGCTGGGATCAGTGCTCATCCCTAGAACAATCCCAGGGGCCCAAGAGGAAGGGCAGGGCACACCATAAATGTACACCATTGTATTCTCTGATGGTTTGAGAAGAAGTGGGAGACGGGTCTGGAAAAGCAGTTGAGTCTTGGAAGGCTGTGCTCTGGGAGTTGGAAGGACTGACGTTGGCATCTGTACAAGGGGCAGATCAGGTGATCAGGAAGGGGAGGAAATGTTTTGGTCCAAAATTATGGTGAACATTCACTGGATTATCAGGTTAAAACAGGGTTGAAACTTTTGTCATTGTTCAAAGTGATTAGTGTTTTGTCATTTCAGTCAAGATGTAAAACATAGCGGGTCTCTTACATTGACATTGCACATTGCACAGCAAGACCTGGAATCCTTCTTCAGCCTTCTAGCTGGGTGACTTTAGGTGGGTATCTTAACCCACTGAGCCTGAATTTCTTCACTGAAAAATAATAGTATAATGACAGCTAACATCTATTGAATCTAGATGTTCTAAGCACATTTCAAACACTATTTCATTTAATCCTGAAATCAACCCTACAGGGCTCTATAAATCTGCGATAGTAATCCCCACTCACAGGATTATTGTAAAGATTAAAGAAACTAGGTAAGATGCAGAGCCCATTTGCCTGGCACACAGCCAGCACTCAATACATCGTTATTTTTAATTATCTGTTTCCCAGAAAAGGAAACTCCCCTCATTTCCTGATTGCCTTGGGCACCAAAAGCTGATACTTTGAGAAAACAAAAACAAATGGAAGGGAAGAACTCTATGACCCCTTGTCGCTGACATACAGTGGCTTGACTTAATAGGGGCTAAAATAGGCCAGGAAGAGAAATACTACAAAATACTAGAAAGTAGGGTATTGAGAAATGTGGTTGCGGAATGCCAACTGAATGAGATTGGGCTAAGTTTCCCTTTCTTTCTTTTTAAAAGGATAAAACTACCCCCCAAAATTTCATCTGTATAGCTGATCTAAAGAGCCATTTGAAGTTGCTCTTCTCTTTGACCTGAATGCTATCAAACGACTGGGATTATTCAACCAAGGGAAGGAAATAACATTCACTGAGAAAAACCAATGTGCTTGGGCCCTCTGCTGAGCTCTAAATTTAGATACATTAATATCTTTTACTTCCACTGCCATCCAGTAAGGTGAATATTTTCTCTGCATTATACAGATAAGAAAACTGAGGCTGAGAGTTTCAAAGTGACCTGGTAAAGGTCACCAGCTAGTAAGTAGCAAGGCTGGAATTCAAACACAGTTCTGTCTGACTTCAAAGTCAAGAATACAAAATAGGGGCTTCCCTGGTGGCACAGTGGTTGAGAGTCTGCCTGCTGATGCAGGGGACACAGGTTTGTGCCCCGGTCCGGGAAGATCCCACATGCCATGGAGAGGCTGGGCCCGTGAGCCATGGCCACTGAGCCTGCGCGTCCGGAGCCTGTTCTCCACAACAGGAGAGGCCACAACAGTGAGAGGCCTGCGTACAGCAAAAAAAAAAAAAAAAAAAAAAAGAATACAAAATAGTAAGTCCCACTTCCTTACCAGGGAGAGATACTCAAGGCATGGGTACTACCGAAACCTGAGAAAACTGGTGAAATAATAGTCACTTCTCAACTTCTCTTTCCTCTACCTACCCTTTCTCCCATGGCCATCCCTCTCATTTACCTTTGACAACACCTGGGCTCCAGACTGCAGGCTGCAAGCTCTTCCCAAAGACTCTCTTCTCAAAATGTATTGTGTCTGTCTTCTCCTACTCTTTACCATATCAATATTGTGTCCTCAAGTGTGCTCATCCCTCTAGTTAACCCAAAGACTCTCTTCTCAAAATGTATTGTGTCTGTCTTCTCCTACTCTTTACCATATCAATATTGTGTCCTCAAGTGTGCTCATCCCTCTAGTTAACACATTTGCATTTTTTTTTATTAAATCAGTTATACATATACATATGTTCCCATATCCCCTCCCTTTTGCGTCTCCCTCCCACCCTCCCTATCCCACCCCTCCAGGCGGTCACAAAGCACCGAGCTGATCTCCCTGTGCTATGCGGCTGCTTCCCACTAGCTATCTACCTTACGTTTGGTAGTGTATATATGTCCATGCCGCTCTTTCACTTTGTCACAGCTTACCCTTCCCCCTCCCCATATCCTCAAGTCCATTCTCAAGTAGGTCTGTGTCTTTATTCCTGTCTTACCCCTATGTTCTTCATGACATTTTTTTTCCTTAAATTCCATATATATGTGTCAGCATACAGTATTTGTCTTTCTCTTTCTGACTTACTTCACTCTGTATGACAGACTCTAGGTCCATCCACCTCATTACAAATAGCTCAATTTCGTTTCTTTTTATGGCTGAGTAATATTCCATTGTATATATGTGCCACATCTTCTTTACCCATTCATCCGATGATGGACACTTAGGTTGTTTCCATCTCCGGGCTACTGTAAATAGGGCTGCTATGAACATTTTGGTACATGTCTCTTTTTGAATTATGGTTTTCTCAGGGTATATGCCCAGTAGTGGGATTGCTGGGTCATATGGTAGTTCTATTTGTAGTTTTTTAAGGAACCTCCATACCGTTCTCCATAGTGGCTGTACCAATTCACATTCCCACCAGCAGTGCAAGAGTGTTCCCTTTTTTCCACACCCTCTCCAGCATTTATTGTTTCTAGATTTTTTGATGATGGCCATTCTGACTGGTGTGAGATGATATCTCATTGTAGTTTTGATTTGCATTTCTCTAATGAGTAAAGATGTTGAGCATCCTTTCATGTGTTTGTTGGCAGTCTGTATATCTTCTGTGGAGAAATGTCTATTTAGGTCTTCTGCCCATTTTTGGATTGGGTTGTTTGTTTTTTTGTTATTGAGCTGCCTGAGCTGCTTATAAATTTTGGAGATTAATCCTTTGTCAGTTGCTTCATTTGCAAATATTTTCTCCCATTCTGAGGGTTGTCTTTTGGTCTTGTTCATGGTTTCCTTTGCTGTGCAAAAGCTTTTAAGTTTCATTAGGTCCCATGTGTTTATTTTTGACTTTATTTCCATTTCTCTAGGAGGTGGGTCAAAAAGGATCTTGCTGTGATTTATGTCATAGAGTGTTCTGCCTATGTTTTCCTCTAAGAGTTTGATAGTGTCTGGCCTTACATTTAGGTCTTTAATCCATTTTGAGCTTATTTTTGTGTATGGTGTTAGGGAGTGATCTAATCTCATACTTTTAAATGTCCCTATCCAGTTTTCCCAGCACCACTTATTGAAGAGACTGTCCTTTCTCCACTGTACATTCCTGCCTCCTTTATCAAAGATAAGGTGACCATATGTGCGTGGGTTTATCTCTGGGCTTTCTATCCTGTTCCATTGATCTATCTTTCTGTTTTTGTGCCAGTACCATACTGTCTTGATTACTGTAGCTTTGTAGTATAGTCTGAAGTCAGGGAGCCTGATTCCTCCAGCTCCATTTTTCGTTCCCAAGATTGCTTTGGCTATTCGGGGTCTTTTGTGTTTCCATACAAATTGTGAAATTTTTTGCTCTAGTTCTGTGAAAAATGCCAGTGGTAGTTTGATAGGGATTGCATTGAATCTGTAGATTGCTTTGGGTAGTAGAGTCATTTTCACAATGTTGATTCTTCCAATCCAAGAACATGGTACATCTCTCCATCTATTTGTATCATCTTTAATTTCTTTCATCAGTGTCTTATAATTTTCTGCATACAGGTCTTTTGTCTCCTTAGGTAGGTTTATTCCTAGATATTTTATTCTTTTTGTTGCAATGGTAAATGGGAGTGTTTCCTTGATTTCACTTTCAGATTTTTCATCATTAGTATATAGGAATGCCAGAGATTTCTGTGCATTAATTTTGTATCGTGCAACTTTACCAAATTCATTGATTAGCTCTAGTAGTTTTCTGGTAGCATCTTTAGGATTCTCTATGTATAGTATCATGTCACCTGCAAACAGTGACAGCTTTACTTCTTCTTTTCCAATTTGGATTCCTTTTATTTCCTTTTCTTTTCTGATTGCTGTGGCTAAAACTTCCAAAACTATGTTGAATAAGAGTGGTGATAGTGGGCAACCTTGTCTTGTTCCTGATCTTAGTGGAAATGGTTTCAGTTTTTCACCACTGAGGACGATGCTGGCTGTGGGTTTGTCATATATGGCCTTTATTATGTTGAGGAAAGTTCCCTCTATGCCTACTTTCTGCAGGGTTTTTATCATAAATCGGTGTTGAATTTTGTCGAAAGCTTTCTCTGCATCTATTGAGATGATCATATGGTTTTTCTCCTTCAATTTGTTAATATGGTGTATCACGTTGATTGATTTGCGTATATTGAAGAATCCTTGCATTCCTGGAATAAACCCCACTTGATCATGGTGTATGATCCTTTTAATGTGCTGTTGGATTCTGTTTGCTAGTATTTTGTTGAGGATTTTTGCATCTATGTTCATCAGTGATATTGGCCTGTAGTTTTCTTTCTTTGTGACATCCTTGTCTGGTTTTGGTATCAAGGTGATGGTGGCCTCATAGAATGAGTTTGGGAGTGTTCCCCCCTCTGCTATATTTTGGAAGAGTTTGAGAAGGATAGGTGTTAGCTCTTCTCTAAATGCTTGATAGAATTCACCTGTGAAGCCATCTGGTCCTGGGCTTTTGTTTGTTGGAAGATTTTTTATCACAGTTTCAATTTCAGTGCTTGTGATTGGTCTGTTCATATTTTCTATTTCTTCCTGATTCAGTCTTGGCAGGTTGTGCATTTCTAAGAATTGGTCCATTTCTTCCAGGTTGTCCATTTTATTGGCATAGAGTTGCTTGTAGTAATCTCTCATGATCTTTTGTATTTCTGCAGTGTCAGTTGTTACTTCTCCTTTTTCATTTCTAATTCTATTGATTTGAGTCTTCTCCCTTTTTTTCTTGATGAGTCTGGATAATGGTTTATCAATTTTGTTTATCTTCTCAAAGAACCAGCTTTTAGTTTTATTGATCTTTGCTATCGTTTCCTTCATTTCTTTTTCATTTATTTCTGATCTGATCTTTATGATTTCTTTCCTTCTGCTAACTTTGGGATGTTTTTGTTCTTCTTTCTCTAATTGCTTTAGGTGCAAGGTTAGGTTGTTTATTCGAGATGTTTCCTGTTTCTTAAGGTGGGATTGTATTGCTATAAACTTCCCCCTTAGAACTGCTTTTGCTGCATCCCATAGGTTTTGGGTCGTCGTGTCTCCATTGTCATTTGTTTCTAGGTATTTTTTAATTTCCTCTTTGATTTCTTCAGTTATCACTTCGTTATTAAGTAGTGTATTGTTTAGCCTCCATGTGTTTGTAGTTTTTACAGCTCTTTTCCTGTAATTGATATCTAGTCTCATAGCATTGTGGTCAGAAAAGATACTTGATACAATTTCAATTTTCTTAAATTTACCAAGGCTTGATTTGTGACCCAAGATATGATCTATCCTGGAGAATGTTCCATGAGCACTTGAGAAAAATGTGTATTCTGTTGTTTTGGGATGGAATGTCCTATAAATATCAACTAAGTCCATCTTGTTTAATGTATCATTTAAAGCTTGTGTTTCCTTATTTATTTTCATTTTGGATGATCTGTCCATTGGTGAAAGTGGGGTGTTAAAGTCCCCTACTATGATTGCGTTACTGTCGATTTCTCCTTTTATGGCTGTTAGTATTTGCCTTATGTATTGAGGTGCGCCTATGTTTGGTGCATAAATATTTACAATTGTTATATCTTCTTCTTGGATCGATCCCTTGATCATTATGTAGTGTCCTTCTTTCTCTCTTCTAGTAGTCTTTATTTTAAAGTCTATTTTGTCTGATATGAGAATTGCTACTCCAGCTTTCTTTTGGTTTCCATTTGCATGGAATATCTCTTTCCGTCCCCTTACTTTCAGTCTGTATGTGTCTCTAGGTCTGAAGTGGGTCTCTTGTAGACAGCATATATATGGGTCTTGTTTTTGTATCCATTCAGCCAATCAACACATTTGCATTTTAAATTGGACTTCCTGGGAGTATCGCACCAATATCAAGATATAAATCGAATGACAGAAATTTCAGAACCATGAAGAGGGGGATGGGTCAGACCAGAGGCAAGTAGGCCTCTGAGAGCTCCCCAGGTTGTACCACATAGCTCTTTATCCCACCCCTCACCCCAGCTGTGAGTTCCCTGAAAGCTGAGCCTGGGGCTGTCATGTGCAGTGCCTGGAAATCAGTAAATACATAATGAATGAATAGATGAAAGATCCCTGAAACATGACTGCCCCTTACTTCAGACCAACCCATCGAATGTGCCAGCTGTTCCAGGTGACAGGATCTTTATCCTCCCTTGGCAGAAGATTCCTTCCCATACCCTCCCTTGGTGAGCTCTGCCAACCCTCAAACAAGGTCACAGTGGACCGTGTCTTAGTGGATGACGATGGACCTCACCATTATGAAGTCTGGAATAAAGCTTTCAAGAGCACGGAGAAAATGAAGAACAGGTTTGCCTGTGTGTGGCAGTGAATGTGAGTTACTGCAGACAGTCGAAGCAATCACCAAAAATCCAACAAAACCATCATTTTTTTGAGAAATATTCAACAAAGAGTAGTCAAGATGCTTTTGAGTATCTACAGATATGTGGATGGACTCCTGGTTACAAACCAAAGTAGTAGAAATAAAAAGGTACTTTATTGGCTCATATAACTGAAAATTTCATGGATATACCAATCTTCAGAAATGGCTAGATTCAGGTAGTCAAACAAGATCATCTTGGACTTTATGTCTCACATTCTGTCTCTAGACCCTGCATTCTTCTGGGATGGCTTCATTCCCAAAGTAGCTCTCTGCACATAGAAAGAATCATGGCACCTAGCAGCTCCAGACTTATATGTTGTCCTTAGAACTGTTTAAAACAAAACAAAAACTGCAAAATAAAACACCAAATTCAAAAACAAACAAATGAAACCCAAAAATGCATAGCACAAACTAAGGTGAACATTCATGTCACCACCATCAGATCAAGAAATAGAATCTTGCCATCTACTCCAGAAGCCCCATCCATGGGCCCCTTCCCAATCACAACCCTCCCCAGATCCTGATTTTTATAATAATCACCCTAATGTACATCCCTAACCTGGACTTTAGTCTTGCCCATTCTCCACGTTAATACATTCCCAATCTCTTTCAACCCATCTCCCTCCCTCTATCCCTTTACTGTACCCAATCTATTGAAGAATGCTTTTGACTTGTACAACTGCCCAGTCTAGATTTTACTGATTGCATATTCTTGGTGCAGTTCAACATGTTTCTCTGTCCCTTAAATTTCCTGCAAATATGTAGCTGCATCCAGAGACTGGATTAGACTCAAGTTTGGTCCCTTTGGCAAGACCACAGGAAGCACACAATGCCTTTTTAAGATCTTAACATCTATTGATTCCTAATGTCCATATCTACTAATTCACTGAGGGCTGCTAAATGATGATGTTCTAATCCAAGAATTACCAAACTATGGCCTATAGGCCAAATCTGTCAAACTTCCCATGTCTTTATAAATGAAGTTTTATTGTCAGGAAGTGACAGGCCTGGAAAGCCAAATTCCATCTCTTTGTATGCAGCAGGCTTCCAGTCCCCTCTGAGGTCCTGGAATCTCCCTGGGACCAGATTAGGGTACAGGTTGCCAAAAGTCACAGAATATACAGATGTTCATCCTTCTCCTTGAGATATCAAGGACTGGGACTCCCTTCACTCTCTCTGCTTCCAGCTATCCCACACTAGAATAATTAGCCTCTCTCCCTTCTTCTAGAATCCCCTCCAAGGAACTCAAACTTTTGGAAACCGAACCTAGGACAGGGACTTCCCTGGTGGTGCAGTGGATAAGACTCTGTGCTCCCAATGCAGAGGGCCCGGGTTCAATCCCTGGTCAGGGAACTAGATCCCACGTGCATGCTGCAACTAAGAGTTCACATGCCACAACTAAGGAGCCTGCAAGCCACAACTAAGGAGCCCACCTGCTGCAACTAAGACCCAGCACAACCAAATAAGTAAATAAATAAATATTTAAAACAAAACAAAACAAAAAATAGATGTCTTCAAACCTAGGACAGCAGGCTGCCTTAGGTAACTTCTTCTTGCAGCCCCATAGCTCAAACTTCCTCTGAGGCAGGAAACCCAAAGCCTGACTACCTGCTTAGAAGAGGGGGGAAAGTCCCAAGAATAAACAAACAAATGGCTGTTATTCTTTCTAATTCTTCCACAACAGCCAAAGCAAAATACAACAACTCAATAAATTTTCCTGCCATAAATTCTTTGCTACTATATACAAAAGAAAGAGTTATCTGGTTATTCCATATCTTTATGAATCCCCTTTTCTTGCAAATAATGGAAAAATCATTCAAATTTGCTGAAGGAAAATGGGGACTCTATTAAAGGGACCCAAGGGCAGGAGTAACATGGCCCCGCTCATGAGGAATGAGAGCCACGACCGAGACAGCTGCTCTGAGCACCTGTCAGACCTCACAGTATCCCCACCCTGCCTCTTGTTTTGCATTTGCTCCGTTCTCCTTTCTTTGCAAACCACCTCTTCTTGTTTCTTGTCCCCATGGCAGAAAGCAGCATCCTGTGGCTCCCAATTCTATCTCTTCTCAGTTCAAGAGGCCAGCAGATATTCATTTGTATCTCTCGAAGGCCAAAATTTCTAGATGAACAAATCCACTGGCTTCACCTCTGGAGTTTGAAGACATTCCTTCCACTTATCTCCTATTGGCCAAAACTTATTCACATGACCACACCTAGCTGTAAGGGAGGCTGGGTTATGTGGTCTCTAACTGAGTGGTCATAGGCTCTGTGGGATCTATTACTAAAAGGAAGAAGGGGAAAATAGCTACTAGAGATAGTTAGCTGCCTCTGCCATATAGCCCATATCAAATGCTTAGTTGTTTAAGTCAGAGATGGGTGTGGCACCTCCTGGAGATAAGGCCAAAGAAAATGATAGCTCTAGCTCATGCAGGGAGCTATAACCTGTAAAGAAAGAGAAACTGATGCCAACAGGAAACAGACCTGATACCTTCTTTTTGTAGGACAGATGCACAAAAATGGGATTCTCACATCAATTTTTTAAACAGCTTTATTGAGATATAATTGACATATAACATTGTGTAAGTTGAAGGTGTACAATGTATTGATTTGTTACACTCATATACTACAATATTATTCAGCCATAAGAAAGAAGGAAATCCTGCCATTTGCAACACATGGATGGACCTTGAGGATGTTATACTAAGTGAAATTAATCAGACAAAGAGAGACAAATACTGTGTGGGACAAAGAATATCACCTGCTGTTTCAGTAAACAAAGGACGTTGCAACCATAAAGCCATCAGCCACTGCATTCGCCCCTGTTGGTACACTCTGAGGGGAATTCAGAATGGAGAAAAACAGGATACTGGCTCTAGATAGTTAAGGTGCATATCAAAAGAATAATTTCAATAAGTCCAGACTCTTTCATCTTCCCATACAAAGAAAAGCACTAAAATCTTTAACTTGAGATGTCAGTTTTTGTTACTAGCAGTAATCTTTTAATGTTCAACTACATGTTTTATTTTTTGGGTTTTTTTGACTTTTTTGTTTTTTCAGTGAAAACTCCTATATATCCTGGCTTCTCCCTTACCTCTTTAGAACAGTTCCTCAGAGCTATCTGAGAGGCTGTTTCCTGGGCTATAGTCATCAGTAAAGCCCCAAATAAAACATGATTCTCAACTATTAGGATGTGCTTTTTTTTCACATTAGATTTTAGATTAGAAAGAATCTAAAAAAGCCTAACTTACAGAAACAGAGCATAGAATGTTGTTTACCAGGGGATGGGGGTGAGAGGGTGAGAGGAAAGGGGTGATGTCTGTCAAAGGGTACAGACTTCCAGTTAGAAGATGAATAAATTCTGGGGATGCAGAATTGCCAAAGCAATCCTGAGGAAAAAGAACAAAGCAGAGGCATAACACTTCCAGCCTTCAGGAAATACTGCAAAGCTACAGTAATTAAAACAGCATGGTATTTTAATGGATCAATGGAACAGAATAGAGAGCCCAGAAATGAACCCACACACCTACTGTCAATTAATCTTCAACAAAGGAGGCAAGAATGTAAAATGGAGAAAAGACAGTCTCTTCAGCAAGTGGTGTTGCGAAAGCTGTACGGCCACATGTAAATTAATGAAGTTAGAACACACCCTCACACCATACACAAAAATAAACTCAAAATGGCTTAAAGACTTAAATATAAGACATGATACCATAAAACTCCTAGAAGAGAACATAGGCAAAATATTCTCTGACATAATTGTACCAGTGTTTTCTTATGTCAGTCTCCCAAGGCAATAGAAATTTAAAAAAATAAATGGGACCTAATCAAACTTAAGCTTTTGTACAGCAAAGGAAACCATAAACAAAACTAAAAGATTAAAAGAAGATATTCGCAAATGATGTGACCAACAAGGGCTTAATTTCCAAACTATACAAACAGCTCATATACTTGATAACAACAACAACAAAAATCAAAAAATGGGCAGAAGAGCTAAACAGACATTTCTCCAAAGAAGACATATAGATGGCCAACAGGCAGATGAAAACATGCTCAACATCGCTAATTATTAGAGAAATGCAAATCAAAACTACAGTAAAGTACCACCTCACATTGGTCAGAATGGCCATCATTAAAAAGCCTGCAAATAACAAGTGCAGGAGAGAATGTGGAGAAAAAGGAACCTTCCTACACTGTTGGTGGGAATGTAAATTGATGGAGCCACTATGGAGAAGAGTATGAAGGTTCCTTAGAAGAGTAAAACTAGAGTTACCATATGATCCAGCAGTCCCACTCCTGGGCATATATCCAGACAAAACTATAATTCAAAAAGATACATGCACCCCTATATTCATAGCTGCACTATTCACAATAGCCAAGATACCGAAACAACCTAAATGTCCATTGACAGATGAATGGAGAAAGAAGATGGAATAGTACTCAACCTTAAAAAAGAATGAAATAATGCCATTTGCAGCAACATGGATGGACTTAGAGATTATCATACTAAGTGAAGTAAGTCAGAAAGAGAAAGACAAATACCATATGATATCACTTCTATATGGAATCTAAAACATGACACAAATGAACTTATTTATGAAACAGAAACAGACTTACAGACAGAAAACAAACTTACAGTTACCAAAGGGGAAATTGTGTAGGGGAGTGATGAATTAGGAGTTTGGGATTAGCAGATACAAACTGCTTTTTATAAAATAGATAAACAACAAGGTCCTACTGTATAGCACAGGGAACTATATTCAATATCCTGTGATAAACCATAATGAAAAAGAATATTGGGGCTTCTCTGGTGGCACAGTAGTTAAGAATCCACCTGCTAATGCAGGGGACATGGGTTCGAGCCCTGGTCTGGGAAGATCCCACGTGCCACGGAGCAACTAAGCCCGTGCGCCACAACTACTGAGCCTGCGCTCTAGAGCCCGCGAGCCACAACTACTGAGCCCAAGTGCCACAACTACTGAAGCCCATGCGCCTAGAGCCCGTGCTCCACAACAAGAGAAGCCACCGCAATGAGAAGCCCCCACACTGCAACTAAGAGTAGCCCCTGCTCGCTGCAACTACAGAAAAGCCCAAGCACAGCAACAAAGACCCAGTACAGCCAAAAAAAAAAAAGAAAAAGAATATATATATGTATATATATATACATGTATACATAATATACATATATAACTGAATCACTTTGCTGCACACTAGAAACTAACACATTGTAAATCAACTATATTTCAATTTTTAAAAACGTTCCCCTCACAAAAGAAATGGTAATTATGTGATGCAATGAAGGTGTTCTCAGATCAATTTTAATCCATATTGCTAGATTATTTTCCCAAAATGTCATAATAATTCCCATTTCTATCAGCTGATTATGAGGGTGCCTCTTTCCCCAATCTAACAAGCACTGCATGTGATCAGTGTTTTCAAGTTTTACCAATCAAATGGATGAAAGATGGTGTCTCACTGTTCTAATACACATCTCCCTAACTAGAAGTGAGTTTGCATTTCATCTCAGTTTGAAGCAGGGTAAGTATAATTCCTGTCTGTTGCTTTGGCCATGACCTCAATGCACAGTGGTTTGTGGAGTCCTTTTAACCCACCTCAGTTTGCAAGGCCTGAGACTGAGCACAATTCTACCTCTCAGGCTCAGCAGCTGCACTGCTCCCTGTACATTTGTGCAGCCCTCCTGGAAAACGATTTGCCAAAATGAGTTGTTCTCACCTTTAACCCAGCAACCCCTCTTCTGGGAATCTGTCTTATAGAAGTAATCTAACCTATAGAGAAAACTGTTTGCACAAAAAAATGTTCATTTCAGCATTATTTATAATGAGGAATTTTAATAGCAATCTAAATAGCCAACAGTATTTGACAAGGGTTAGGCAAACCATAGTATGCTGACATCCTAAATCTATTAAAATGATCATTATGAAGACTATGAAATGATGTACAAATTACTCATGATATAAAATATGGATAGAGGATGGCTCCTGATTTTGCATGCCCAACACCTCATGTTTGTTAAAGGAACTGCCCCTCCCCCTGGCTGTATAGCAATCACACTGTTTCTTCCAATTCCTTCCTGTAGGAGTGGGCAAGTGACACCAGCCCAGACAATCATGATACCCCTTTCCCCTACCCACAATGGTTTGTCCAGGGGAAATGCATGTGGCCCATGGAAGGCCAGTCAGAGTCTCAGCATGACATTTGGTACATGGATACTTTGTCTTCCTCTCCGATCAAGAGCTGTTAAGGACCACAGAAGCGTCACCATGCTGTTGGCCATTCTTCCCACAACATAAAGAGAGCTCCCTGGATACTGAAGCCACACAGAAGAAAGCAGAGCCAGGGCATGGAGATACACAGGACCCTAACAACATCACTTGAACACATGAATCTAGCTATTCCAATAGCCAGTACCCTTCCCAGTTACTGAACCAACAAATTTCCTTTTTCTTTTAACCTAAGCTACTTTGAGTTGGGTTTTGGTTACTTCCAACCAAGAATCTTGACTAACAAAATGGATATATGAAAAAAAGACTGGAAGGAAATGCACAAAAGAATTATTGTGTTAGGGTGAAGGAATTACGGGAGTTTTCCTCTACACTGTCTATACTGTTTGTAATGTTACATTATTTTTACAATTTCAAAAAAATTATTTAAGAAAAAAAAGCAGTCTACTTCTTGGGGCCCACTGCAGCTGAAAATGGTCATATTTCATGGTCCACATATATGTAGATTAGGAGATCAGAGAAGTTTTTACAAACTTGCCCAAGGTCACACAGCTGAGGAGCTGAGATGCAAATTCAGATCTGCCTCCTCCAAAGCCAATGCTAAAAATCAAACCTCTTCCTTATTCAAAGGGAAAATGTCATGGGCATAAGTGGAAAGAAAATATATAATTATTCCGCTGTATTTGGTAACACTCTTGTAATAGCTGACACTTTAGAAAATTAATTTTTATTATATAGTATTCATTTCAGTTTTATCATATATATTATATTCATTTCTTATTGCTGCTATAACAAATTACCACAAATTTGGTGGCTTGAAACAACATACATTTTTTTCACATCTTTATTGGAGTATAAATGCTTTACAAGGTTGTGTTAGTTTCTGTTGTACAACAAAGTGAATCAGCTATATGTATACATATATCCCCATATGCCCTCCCACTTGCGTCCCCCTCCCACCCGCCCTATCCCATCCCTCTAGGACATCACAAAGCATCGAGCTGGTCTCCTTGTGCTATGCAGTAGCTTCCCACTAGCAATCGATTTTACATTTGGTAGTGTATATGTGTCAATGTTACTCTCTCACTTCAGCCCAGCTTCCCCTTCCCGCCCTGTGCCCTCAAGTCCGTTCTCCACATCTGCGTCTTTACTCCTGTCCTGCCACTAGATTCATCAGTACTGCTTTTTTATATTTATTTTTTATTATTGTTTATGTAATTCCATATATATGAGTTAGAATATGGTATTTTTCTCTTTCTGACTTACTTCACTCTGTAAGACAGACTTCAGGTCCATCCACCTCACTACAAATAACTCAATGTTGTTCCTTTTAATGGCTGAGTAATATCCTATTGTATATATGTGCCACATCTTCTTTATCCATTCATCTGTCAATGGACACTTAGGTTGCTTCCATGTCCTGGCTATTGTAAATAGTGCTGCAATGAACACTGTGGAACATGTATCTTTTTGAATTATGGTTTTCTCAGGGTATATGCCCAGTAGTGGGATTGCTGGGTCATATGGTAGTTCATTTTTAGATTTTTAAGGAACCTCGGTACTGTTCTCCATAGTGGCTGTATCAATTTACATTCCCACCAGAAGTGCAGGAGGGTTCCCTTTTCTCCACACCATCTCTAGCATTTATTGTTTCTAGATTTTTTTAACAGCTTTATTGGAGTATAAATGCTTTACAATGGTATGTTAGTTTCTGCTTTATAACAAAGTGGATCAGCTATACATACACATATATCTCCATATCTCCTCCCTCTTGCATCTCCCTCCCACCCTCCCTAGCCCACCACTTTATGTGGTCACAAAGCACTGAGCTAATCTCCCTGTGCTATGTGGCTGCTTCCCACCAGCTATCTGTTTTACATTTGGTTGTGTATGTATGTCCATGCCACTCTCTCACTCCGTCCCAGCTTACCGTTCCCCCTCCTCGTGTCCTCAAGTCCATTCTCTACATCTACATCTTTATTCCTGTGCTGCCCCTAGGTTCTTCATAACCTTTTTGGGGTTTTTTTTTGAGATTCCATATATATGTGTTAGCATATGGGATTTGTTTTTCTCTTTCTGACTTGCTTCACTCTGTATGATAGACTCTAGGTCCATCCACCTCACTACAAATAACTCAATTTCGTTCCCCTTAATAGCTAAGTAATATTCTATTGTATATATGTGCTACATCTTCTGTATCCATTCATCTGTCAGTGGACACTTAGGTTGCTTCCATTTCCTGGATATTGTAAATAGAGCTGCAATGAACATTGTGGTACATGACTCTTATTGAATTGTGGTTTTCTCACAGTATATGCCCAGTAGTGGGATTGCTGGGTCATATGGAAGTTCTATTTTTTGTTTTTTAAGGAAACTCTATACTGTTCTCCATAGTGGCTGTATCATTTTACATTCCCACCAACAGTGCAAGAGGGTTCCCTTTTCTCCACACCCTCTCCAGCATTTATTGTTTCTAGATTTTTTGATGATGGCCATTCTGACCGGTGTGAGGTGATACCTCATTGTAGTTTTGATTTGCATTTCTCTAATGATTAGTGATGTTGAGCATTCTTTCATATGTTTGTTGGCAATCTGTATATCTTCGTTGGAGAAATATCTACTTAGGTCTTCTGCCCATTTTTGGATTGGGTTGTTTGTTTTTTTGATATTGAGCTGCATGAGCTGCTTGTAAATTTTGGCGATTAATCCTTTGTCAGTTGCTTCATTTGCAAATATTTTCTCCCATTTTGAGGATTATCTTTTCGTCTTGTTTATGTTTTCCTTTGCTGTGCAAAAACTTTTAAGTTTCATTAAGTCCCATTTGTTTATTTTTGGTTTTATTTCCATTTCTCCAGGGGGTGGGTCAAAAAGGATCTTGCTGTGATTTATGTCATGGAGTGTTCTGCCTATGTTTTCCTCTAAGAGTTTTGTAGTGTCTGGCCTTACATTTAGGTCTTTAATCCATTTTGACTTTATTTTTGTATATGGTGTTAGGGTATGTTCTAATTTCATTCTTTTACATGTATCTATGCATGTTTCCCAGCACCACTTATCGAAGAGGCTGTCTTTTCTCCATTGTATATTCTTGCCTCCTTTATCAAAGATAAGGTGAACATATGTGCATGGGTTTATCTCTGGGCCTTCTATCCTGTTCCATTGATCTATATTTCTGTTTTTGTGCCAGTACCGTACTGTCTTGATTACTGTAGCTTTGTGGTATAGTCTGAAGTCATGGAGTCTGATTCCTCCAGCTCCGTTTTTCTTTCTCAAGATTACTTTGGCTATTCAGTGTCTTTTGTGTTTCCATACAGATTGTAAAATTTCTTGCTCTAGTCTGTGAAAAATGCCATTGGTAAATTGATAGGGATTGCATTGAATCTGCAGATTGCTTTGGGTAGTACAGCCATTTTCACAATATTGATTCTTCCAATCCAGGAGCATGGTATATCTCTCCATCTGTTTATGTTATCTTTGATTTCTTTCATTAGTGTTTTCTAGTTTTCTGAGTAGAGGTCTTTTGCCTCCTTAGGTAGGTTTGTTCCTAGGTATTTTATTCTTTTTGTTGCGATGGTAAATGGGATTGTTTACTTAATTTCTCTTTCTGAACTTTCGTTGTTAGTGTATAGGAAAGCAAGAGATTTCTGTGTATTAATTTTGTATCCTACAAACTTACCAAATTCATTGATTAGTTCTAGTAGTTTCCTGGTGGCATCTCTAGGATTTTCTCTGTATAGTACCATGTCATCGGCAAACAGTGACAGTGTTACTTCTTCTTTTCCAGTTTGTATTCCTTTTATTTCTTTTTCTTCTCTGAGTGCTATGGCTAGGACTGCCAATACTATGTTGAATAATAGTGGCAAGAGTGGACATCCTTGTCTTGTTCCTGATCGTAGAGGAAATGCTTTCAGTTTTTCACCATTGAGAATGATGTTTGCTGTTGGTTTGTCATATATGGCCTTTATTATGTTGAGGTAGGTTCTCTCTAGGCCCACTTTCTGGAGACTTTTTATCATAAATGGGTGTTGAATTTTGTCAAAAGCTTATTCTGCATCTATTGAGATGATCATATGGTTTTTCTTCTTCAATTTGTTAATATGGTGTAACACATTGATTGATTTGCATATATTGAAGAATTCTTGCATTTTTAGGATAAACCCCACTTGATCATGTTGTATGATCCTTTTATCGTGTTGTTGGATTCTGTTTGCTAGAGTTTTGTTGAGGATTTTTGCATCTATATTCATCAGTGATATTGGTCTGTAATTTTCTTTTTTTGTAGTATCTTTGTCTGGTTCTGGTATCAGGGTGATGGTGGCCTCATAGAACAAATTTGAAAGTGTTCCTCCTTCTGCAATTTTTTGGAAGAGTTTGAGAAGGATAGGTGTTAACTCTTCTCTAAATGTTTGATAGAATTCGCCTGTGAAGCCATCTGGTCCTAGATGTTTGTTTGTTGGAAGATTTTTAATTACAGTTTCAATTTCATTACGTGTGATTGGTCTGTTTATATTTTCTAATTCTTCCTGGTTCAATCTTGTACTTTTCCAAGAATTTGTCCATTTCTTCCAGGTTGTCCATTTATTGGCATACAGTTGCTTGTAGTAGTCTCCTATGATCTATTGTATTTCTGTGGTGTCCATTGTAACTTCTTGTTTTTCATTTCTAATTTTATTGATTTGAGTCCTCTCCCTTTTTTTCTTGATGAGTCTGGCTAAAGGATTATCAATTTTGTTTATCTTCTCAAAGAACCAACGTTTAGTTTTATTGATCTTTGCTATTGTTTTCTTCATTTTTATTTCATTTATCTCTGCCCTCATCTTTATGATTTCTTTCCTTCTACTAACTTTGGGTTTTCTTTTGTTCTTCTTTTTCTAGTTGCTTTAGGTGTAAGTTTGGATTGCTTATTTGAGATTTTTCTTGTTTCTTGAGGTGAGCTTGAATTGCTATGAACTTCCTTCTTAGAATTGCCTTTGCTGCATCCCATAGGTTTTGGATCATTGTGTTTTTGTTGTCATTTGTTTCTAGTAAATTTTTAATTTCTTCTTTGATTTCTTTAGTAATCTCTTGGTTATTTAGCAGTGCACTGTTTAGCCTCCAAGTGTTTGGATTTTTTACAGTTTTTTTTCCTGTAATTGATATCTAGTCTCATAGCATTGTGGTTGGAAAAGATGCTTGATACAATTTCAATTTTCTTAAATTTACCAAGGCTTGATTTGTGACCCGAGATGTGATCTATTCTGGAGAATGTTCTGTGTGCACTTGAGAAGAAAGTGTATTCTTCCACTTTTGGGTGGAATGTCCTAAGAATATCAATTAAGTCTATCTGGTCTATTGTGTCGCTTAAAGCTTGTGTTTTCTTATTTATTTTCTGTCTGGATGATCTGCCTATTGGTGTAAGTGGGGTGTTAAAGTCCCCCACTATTATTGTGTTACTGTTGATTTCTCCTTTTATGGCTGTTAGCATTTGCCTCATGTATTGAGGTGCTCCTGTGTTGGGTGCATAAATATTTATAGTTGTTATATCTTCTTCTTGGATTGATCCCTTGATCATTATGTAGTGTCCTTCCTTATCTCTTGTAATAGTCTTTATTTTAAAGTCTATTTTATCTGATATGAGTATTGCTACTCCAGCTTTCCTTTGATTTCCATTTGCATGGAATATCTTTTTCCATCCCCTCACTTTCAGTCTGTATGTGTCCCTAGGCCTGAAGTGGGTTTCTTGTAGACAGTGTATATAAGGGTCTTGTTTTTGTATCCATTCAGCCAATCTGTGTCTTTTGGTTGGAGCATTTAATCCATTTACATTCAAGGTGATTATTGATATGTATGTTCTTACTGCCATTTTCTTAATTGATTTGGGTTTGTTTTTGTGGGTCTTTTTCTTCTCTTGTGTTTCCTGCTTAGAGAAGTTCCTCTAGCATTTGTTGTAAAGCTGGTTTGGTGGTGCTGAACTCTCTGAGCTTTTGCTTGTCTGTAAACCTTTTGATTTCTCCTTCAAATCTGAATGAGATCCTTGTTGGGTAGAGTAATCTTGGTTGTAGGTTTTTCTCTTTCGTCACTTTAAATATGTCCTGTCACTCCCTTCTGGCTTGCAGAGTTTCTTATGAAAGATCAGCTGTTAACCTTATGGGGATTCCCTTGTATGTTATTTGTTGTTTTTCCCTTGCTGCTTTTAATATTTTTTCTTTGTATTTAATTTTTGATAGTCTGATTAATATGTGTATCGGTGTGTTTCTCTTTGGGTTTACCATGTATGGGACTCTCTGCGCTTCCTGGACTTGACTATTTCCTTTCCCAAGTTAGGGAAATTTTTGACTATAATCTCTTCAAATATTTTCCCAGACCCTTTCTTTTTCTCTTCTTCATCTGGGACCCCTATAATTCGAATGTTGGTGCATTTAATGTTGTCCCAGAAGTCTCTGAGACTGTCCTCAATTCTTTTCATTCTTTTTTCTTTTTTTTTTTTTTTTTTTTTTTGCGGTACATGGGCCTCTCACTGTTGTGGCCTCTCCTGTTGCGGAGCACAGGCTCCAGACGTGCAGGCTCAGCGGCCATGGCTCACGGGCCCCACCACTCCACAGCATGTGGGATCCTCCCGGACCGGGGCACGAACCCGTGTCCCCTGCATCGGCAGGCGGACTCTCAACCACTGCGCCACCAGGGAAGCTCCCATTCTTTTTTTCTTTATTCTGCTCCCTGGCAGTTATTTCCACCATTTTATTTTTCAGCTCACTTATCCGTTCTTCTGCCTCAGTTATTCTGCTATTGATTCCTTCTAGAGTATTTTTAATTTCAGTTATTGTGTGTTCTTCACTGTTTGTTTGCTCTTTTGTTCTTCTAGATCCTTGTTAAATGTTTCTTGTATTTTCTCCATTCTGTTTCCAAGATTTTGGATCATCTTTACTATCATTACTCTGAATTCTTTTTCAGGTCCGTTGCCTATTTCATCTTCATTTATTTGGTCTTGTAGGTTTTTACCTTGCTCCTTCATCTGTAACATCTTTTTTTTTTTTTTTTTTTTGATGGGTGGGGCTGTTTTCCTGTCTTACTGGTTGTTTGGCCTGAGGTGTCCAGCACTGGAGTTTGCAGGCAGTTAGGTAGAGCCATGTCTTGGTGCTGAGATGGGGACCGCCGGGAGGCCTCACTCCGATTAATATTCCCTGGAGTCTGAGGTTCTCTGTTAGTCCAGCGGTTTGGACTTGGCACTCCCACCACAGGAGCTTGGGCCCGACCTCCGGCCTGGGAGCCTGCCGGATCCCACAAGCCACATGGCGTGACAAAAAAAAAAAAAAAAAAAAAAAGGAGCAGTATTGGTCGCTGGGGCTTCCTCCCATCCCTTTAGGTGTCTGTGGTCCCCCACCAGTGAATGGTAGGTACCCTAGTTCTGCATAGACATGAATTCCACACCCTCCTTGTCTGCCACCTTGAAACAACACACTTATTGACAGAGAAAGACAAATCCTGTATGTTTTCACTTATATGTGGAATCTAAAAAATAAAAGACTAGTGAATAGAACAAAAAAGTTACAGACTCACAGACATAGAAAACAAACTAGTGGTTACCAGTGGGGAGAGCAAAGAGGGGAAGAGCAAGATTGAGGTAGGGGATTAAAAGTTACAAACTACTATATATAAAATAAATAAGCTACAAGGATGTATTATACAGCACAGGGAATATAGCCAATATTTTATAATAACTATAAATGGAGTATGATCTTTAAAAATTGTGAATCACTATATTGTACCCCTAAAACTTATATAACATTATAAATCAACTATACCTCAATAAAAAAAATAAACAAAAAACCCCCACACTTATTATTTCATAATTCTGGAGGTCAGAAGTCTGAAATGGGCCTCTCTGGGCTAAAATCAAGGTGTTGGCAGGGCTGTGCTCCTTCTGGAAGCTCTGGGAAACAATCTGTTCCTTTGCCTTTTTCAGTTTCCAGAGGTTACATGAATTTCTTAGCTCATGGCACCTTCCTCCCTCTTCAAAGCCAGCAGTGTAGCATGTTCTAATATTTCTCTGACCCTGATATTCCTGCCTCCCTTTTTTATGGACCTCTGTGGTTACATTGGGCCCATCTGGATAATTCAGGATACCCTCCCCATTTCAAAATCCTTCATTTTACATTCACATTTGCAAAGTCCCTTTTGCCATGTAAGATAACATATGCCCAGGTCCCAGGGGTTAGGACGTGGAGATCTTTGAAGGGGTCATTATTCTGCCCACCACAAATTTATGTAACTACAAAATTAAAAACTTGGACCATGTACCAAAAAAATTACCCACAATTCCTTCATTATCCTGACACAATCCCTAATAATATATTTCTGTTACTCTTTCCAATCTATTATTCTATCTGGTCTTTCACATAGTCATAATTATACCATGTTGTGTTTGACTTTTTCACTTGATATATACCACAAGCCTTTTCCTGGGCTGCTGTGTGGTCTTTGTGATACCCATTAACAATGGCTGCATAACATTCTACCAAAAAGACATGTTGCTGTTTACTTAACCAACACCCTATTGTTAGACCCTTAGTTTGACATTTAGAATGTTTCCGTCTTTTCACTCTTATATACAATGAGGCAGTGAACAAACATATGCATACAGCTCTTTCTAAATTTGTGAATTATTTCTTTTAGATAGATTCTCAGAGACGGAATTACCAAGCTTAAGGAAATACGCACTTTGACGCCAACAGCCAAATTGAAACCAAGTCCCTGTAAAACTGAGTTCCTCTCCTGAGTTTATGCTTAATATGTCTATCCAAAACTTTATTTCCTTTCTTGTGCTGAACCTGTTCCTCTCAAGATTGAGGAGTATCAGAGAAAAGGGGGGACTGAAACTGAGTAGGACCCTGCACAGCCCTCCTGGGTACAAAAGCCCCTCCGTGTCCCCTGTTTTTTGTTTGTAGGGAAAAAAAGAAAAAGAAAAGGCTTTAATCTCCTAGGCCTTCCCCAAATTCCAAACAGCAGGTTCAAGCAGCTAATAGGACAGTAGAGTCACAGACCTCCTAGTTCCTCTTGAAAGGATATAGATAACAATCTGATACATATCCCTTAGTTCTTCTACAGAAACTAAGACCTCCACCCAGGTGGAGGATAGTGACTACAACCTGATCAGAAGCACATAGACCCCAGACTGGTTGGAACCAGAAGGTTGAGATTCCTAAGATATCACTGTGTCACCTCATCCCCAACCAAGCAGAAAAAAGTCACACTCTGCAGCCCTCACCCCAAATTTTGCATTTAAAAACCCTTACCCCAGGGGACTTCCCTGGTGGTCCAGTGGTTAAGACTTCGCCTTCCAATGCAGGGGGTGCGTGTCCAACCTCTGATCAGGGAGCTAAGATACCACATGCCTTGCAGCCAATAAACCAAAACATAAAACAGAAGCAGTATTGTAGCAAATTCAATAACATTTTTTAAAATGGTCCACATCAAAAAAATCAAAACAAACAAAAAACTCTTCCCCCAAAATCATCGAGGAGTTTGGGTCTTTTGAGCATGAGCTGCCTGTTCTCCTTGCTTGGTGCCTTGCAATAAACCTTTCTGTGTTCCAAACTCCAACATTTTGGATTGTTTGGCCTCACTGTGCATCAGGCACATGAACCTGGATTTGACAACAAAATTACATTCCCAAAGGTTACAGTGATTTCACTGCCACCAGCAGTGAAGGCGAATGCTTGTTCCACTGCATCCCGTCAATTGCTATTGCTCCAGGGGCTTGAATTCCAAGCCGCTGACAAACGTCATTTGACTCGATCTTTATATCCTTTTGCCGTCTGGGGAAATTTGCTCCAAGTCACCACGTTTGAGATAAACCTGAAGTGCCATGATTTATCAGGTATGTTTTCATCAGTTATAACCAAATCAGCCTGTCAACTAATTCACCCCTTTTGTCTGAAGACACATGAAGTTAGAAACCAGCTTCTCAGTAACAAATTTTTTTTTAAAGTTTTGATAGGAGAGACAGCACCAATCCCCAACACAACAGCTGTGGAGCACATCTGGAACACGTCAACATCTCTTCCTTGTCTCTTATAGCTGTGCCTGGCTGAATCCACCTGGGAGAGCCTCAGGCTGCCTATCCTCCTGAACCCTGCAGGACAAAGGGGCCTGACCTCCCAGACCCTGCCAAGCATGCAGTCTCAGGCGGCTGCGACAATGCAGAGAGGGAAAGCCAAGTTGGTACCTGGGCTTGTGGCTGCCTCTGGTCCCAAGTTAAAGCTTTTTCTGAAAATGATATTAACATGGCAATGATACTAACAACAGTAATCAGTATCTCCTCAGTAATTGCTGAAGTCCGGGCAGTGTGCTGAGTACCGTGTATGGATCATCTCATTTCTCCTTACAAGAACCCTAAAAGGTATCTGCTATTACAGCCATTTTATTTTATTTGACCAAGCCGCGCAGCTTGCAGTATCTTAGTTCCCTGACCAGGGATTGAACATGCTCCCTCGGCAGTGAAAGCTCGGAATCCTAACCACTGGACTGCGAGGGAATTCCCTACAACCTCAGTTGAGGCTCAGAGAAGTTAAGGAACTTGTCCCAGGCCACACAGCTAAAAAGTGACAAAGCCAGGGTGTGAAGCCAGATTTTATCAGACTCCAGAGGAAGATTCTTAGCCACCCTATTAGGTGGTGTTACGTCCTAAAAATATCCACAATACATTGTCTTAGTGTGTTACTCATCAAAACCCAGTGTCTTAGGGAAAAGCCACCTGGTGCCTTTCTGTAATCAAAGAAAAGAAGCAGAGAGAGCTCCTGAACAATAGCAGGGCCTTGGGAGACAATCACAGAGATAATGAGGAGGCATTTGTACCTTGCTCACACATTCATTTGCTGTCTGACTTTTCTCAACTGGAAAATAACAAGAAGAAATGGATGTGTACTTGGGTTCAGGGTCCTGGTTTGTCTCCCAGAGCAGAGGACCAGTGCCTGAAATTCCGGACTCTGTCATGTCTTGGCATTCCTCCAGCAGTTCCCTAGCTCAAGGTCTGGGCTGGGGGCACTGTGCCAGACAGAAGCTCAGAGGGAAGGCCTTGGCTGATGATTCTGAGTCCAGGTCTCTGAGCCCAGGCACAGATAATCCAGCACAAGTCTGGGATGGGCAGAGGCAGATGTTAACCTCTTCCGCCTCCAGAGCCCTCAGGCCGGGCTTCAGATTCCGAAGTCAATCTCAAACAGCCGTTTGAAGTTGTGACTTCCACTCTCTGACCCCTTCTAATCCCATCCTCCCTCCTTGCAGCTGCTGTCTCTATTAATTCTTCTGCAGCAGCTGCTCTGTTCTTCAGCCGTAGAGAGTGCGCTGGTTGTTGGCAGTATTTATTAGCAGAAGTGGCGGCAGCGGTAGTAGTAGTCATAGAAGTGATGGTGGATAGACTAAGAATAACTACTGCTACTATTTATTGAGCCCTTGCTATGTTCCAGGCATTCTGCCGAGCTCCCACATTATTTTATTTCATCTTCACAGTCACCTTGGGCAAGGTGGGCATTAATACTCCCATTTTATGGGTAAGGAAATGAGCCTCTGAGATATTGTGAAATGTAGCAGAGCTGGACTTTGAATCCAGGTCTGTTTGTCTCCAAGGTCCATGCTCTTAACTGCCTCGTTCACTCCCTCCTTATGGGACATGGTTTTTCTCCTGACTACCAGGCTGTGTGCTAGTTGTCTTTGGACTTAGTCCTAAAGCCTCAGTATTAGTTTCCTACTTTGATAACTAATTACCACAACTTGATGGCTTAAAACAGCACTTTATTATCTTAAAGTTCTAGAGGTCAGGAGCCTGAAACGGGTCTTATGGAGCTAAAATTAAGGGTGTCAGCGGGGCTGCATTCTTTCCAGAGGCTTTGGGGAGAATCCATTTCCTTGCTTTTCCAGCTTCTAGAGGCCCCTAGAAGCTGCATTCTTTGGCTCATGGCACCCTCCTCCATATTCAAAGCACATCACTCTAATCTCTGCTTTTGCTGTCACATCTCCTTTTTCTCTGACCCTTGATTACTTTGTGCTCACCTGGATAATCCAGGATTATTTTCCCATTTCAGGATCCTTAACTTTATATCTATAAGGTGCCTCTTGCCATGTAAGGTAACAAATTCACAGGTTTAGAGATTAGGACATGAACGTCTTTAGGGCACCATTATTCTGTCTCCCACACCCACCAAGAGCCAACTTCCTCAACTCAAACCCAGGCAAGATGAGAATAGCCCACTGAGTGGGTGGCACATGCCTAACCTCCCCTCAGATGCTCCCTTGCCAGGGTCAGGGAACTTGGCTGTGGGCTTGGTCTGCAAAAGGATGTATCCAGAACAGAGGTCAGAATAAAGAAGCTAGTCGGTCACCCTCAGAATAATACAGAGCTGGGCAGAGTTAGAGGCAATAGAGAAGGCATTCAGCCCATTTTGCCACTGCAGGCTTCCGCTCCACAACACTTACGACGGACTCTTGCTAGAATACCTCCTGGAACAGAAACCTCACACCTTTACAAGACAGCCAGTTCCACTGCTGGCAGCTCTAGTTATTAAAACTTCTTCCTTAACTTAAGCCTTCCTCCTCAGAAAGGTCCCCATTGGTCCTGGCTCTACTGAGGCTGAACAAGCCCTCTCCCTCTTCTAGAGGTGAGGACGTCAAGTGCAATGAAGACTGGAAGGTGCTTCTGCTAAATCAAAGGCACCAGTTGCACTGTGGCATCTTTACAATATCACTGGCTACTCTGGGTGCCGTCAGAGTCCCATGTGCCCACGGATAATACCAGTTTGGTGCCTGCCACATAATAAAGGGCTCTAAAGGCAGTGCCTTCTCTTGAAAGAGAAGAGCAGAAGCAGCTTTGAAAGCCCAGCCAGCAGCCCTAGGCTCCTCTCTTTAAAGTAGCTGCCAGAATTGAGAGACTGGAAACAAGTGATAACAATCATGGGTGGGAGGCTCATCCTCCAGCTTTAGCCCAAACTGAAAGTACAATTTGGGTCTGATTTTTTCTTCCTGCTCAGATTCATAGGCTCCGCTGCTGCCTCTGCCTCTCCCCTAGGTCTCTCCTCGTCTTCTATCTGTGGAAGCCACTGAGGGCTTCAGTGCCTGTCCTGGCCCTGTGCTGTTTGCCCTCCATACCATTCCTTCTTTTTCCCCTGCTCTGGTCTGTATCATAGGAGGTGACCCCTGGAGGCTGCTTTTCCCAGGCTCCTGGATCATCTGGCTTCTGGCATATTCAGCCAACGGGAGGCACTGGAGGGAGATGGAAAAAATCAGGCTACTTCTCCCCAACACGCACACAAACACCTCTGACTGCATCTCTGCTTTCTCTCTATCGTTCCAGCTTCTGTGTCCCTGCTTCCTGTGCCCTGGCAAGCTCCTCCCACTGACCTTCTGACCTAGAGGTAGAAATGGCTTCTGCTGTTGCTAATTTCTGAGTTGTATCACATTCCCCAGTGGTTTCTTGGTTCTTCCTTTACTTTTGTAGCCAGTTCTCCTTTTTAATAACTCTCTGTTTTAACTACTCAAAAGTATTTGTTTCCAGACCAGACATAACCAATTAAAGTCCTGTTACCCTTTCAGCTGTCATGTTTCAAGCATCCTATACTGTTCTAGAAGTCCTACACTCTCTCCCTCAGACTAAGTATTGATATTCCCATCTAAGAGCCTTGAAAACTGATTTAGAAAATTCCTTTTTGTTTCCTAAAATCTCTGAAAAGGAAGATATAGGTCCGTGAGGCCCACAGTGGGCAAGGGTGGGATCCAGTGCCACTCAATTCAACAAAGTTTTCCTCGGTTCCCAACATTCATTCATTCATTCACCAAATAGTCATTAAGCACCCGTTATTTCCCAGGAACTGTTGTAGGACCTGGGGATGTTGCAGTGAACAAGACAAAGTCTTTGCCCTTGTGGAATCTGCATTCTAGTGGTGGGGAAACAATGAACAAATAAGCAAATAAATCTATAGTATGTCAGATGGTGTGAAGAGCTACAGAGAAAATACAAACCTGGGTAAAGTAGTGGGGGGGTGCCTAGGGGGACATTGTCCTTTTATATAGGGGAATAGGAGGGTCCCTGCAGTGGGGTAACATCTGAGCAGAGATCTGGCTGCATTGAGGGGGTGAGGCTGGTGGATATCTGACAGGGGAGTATCGGAGGTAGAGGAAAGAGCAAATACAAAAGTAGATCCCAAGATGGAGTGGCCATAACATGTTCAAATAACAGCAAGGAGACAAGGATGGCTGGAGTGGAGTGAACATGGGAGAGAGCGACAGGAAGTGAAGAAAGAGAGAAAGGAGTGGAGAGAAAGAATCACCTGGAGCATTGGGAGTCAAGGTAAGAACTTTGCTTTTATGCTGGTGGGTTTTGAACAAATGAGTGCCCTGATCTGACTTACATTTTTTGAAAAACCACTCTGGCTGCAGCATTGTGACTAGACTAGGGGTGGGCAAGAACTGAAGCAAGGTGACTATTTAGTTAACCAAGAGTCTAGAACAATAACCAAGGGAGAGTTGATGATGGCTTGGCCCAGGGTGGAAGTGGTGGACATGGTCATATAAAGTTAGATTCTGTATATATCTTACAGGTAGAGTCAATAGGACTTGCTGATATACAATGTAAAAGAAGGGATCACAGATGACTATTTTCTGACATAGGAAACAGAGAATGCAGTTGTCCTTTGTTAAGATAGGGAAGAAAGTGGGAGGAAGGAGTTTGGGAGGGAAGATTAGAAGTCTGGTTTCAGACATGAGATGCCTGTCAGCCAACCAGGTGGATGTGTCAAGTAGGCGATTGTATATGAGTGAGTCTGGAATTGATGGGAAAGGCCTGAGTTGAAGATGTGAAGTTGAGAGTTGTCAGAGAACAGATGGTATTTAATGTCATCAGACTGGATGGGATCACCTAGCAAGTCAATGCAAACAAGAGGAGGAGTGATCTGAGGACTGAGCCCTATGCAATCCCTCGTTTAGAGGTCAGGGAAGTGTGGAAGAGCCAGGAGAGGGGGCTGAGAAGGCTGTGTGTGTGTGTGTGTGTGAGAGAGACAGACAGACAGACAGAGAGAGACAGAGAGAGACAGAGAGAGAGAAAGAATGAGAGAGAGAGAATAACCATGACCTTGCAGGCAACTGCAGTCTGTGCCCATGCCTGTCTGAAGATCCTATAACTGTGGGTTTGTGTGGCAGAGGGAAGCCACATGGACTTGGAATCTGCAGGCAGAATTCCAGGCTTGCAACGTGAGTTCAGTGAACTCCACAAGAAGCAAGAACTCCTCCAAGAAGGCCCCATAACTTGAGTTCAAGGACATCCTCTTAGACCTGAGTCTAGTAGACTCCCCTGGACATCCTCAGGGTCAGAGTCAGTACATCTCCTAAGAAGTCCCCGGCCTGAATTTGTGAGTCCCTGAGGAGCCTTTGCAGCCCGAATTTAGTGCATTTTTCCAAAAGTCTCACAGCCTCAGTTCAGTTACTTCACTAGGATGTCCTCAGAGCCTGGGTTCTGAGCATTTCTCAAGGGTTCCTGCAGCCTGAGTTCAAAGCATTCCAGAAGAAGTCCCTTGCAGCCTGGATCCCTCTGTATCCTACTCCCAGGATGTGGTCACACATCAGTGGAAGAGGGCTTGGGACTGACCTCTGAGGAAAGCCAGCATTTAAGGGAAGGGCAGAGTGAGGGAGGTAGAGGAGTGGTCAGAGTTGGGAGAACCACGAGGGTGGGGTGCCATAGGAGTCACAGTGAAAGCCAGCACAGACACAAGAGAGGAAGCCATTGGATTTGGTCACAGAGACCACTTAGTGACACCGATGGGGGAAGGGGTAGTATCGGAGTGACAGGGCTGCCTCTCTGAGGAAGCAGAGAGAGAATTGTGGGTCCTTTCACAAAGTTTGGCTAGGACAGTGGCCTATTTATCCTCAAAAGAAAGCAATGACAGGGCACCAAGGAGAGCACAAGCAACCAACCATGTTCCAAAGTAGAGTAAGGAGGACAAGCGAGGAGCCACAAGGGGTCGTTTCCCCTGGCTTGTTTAGATACAGACAAGCCCACCTTACAGCTGCTCTGGGCTGCTTACCTTCGAGGAATCTCTGCCTCAGTAGAAGGCGACACGACAAGCTGGGAAACCCTCAGCTTTTAGAGTTGGCAGCTTTAGGTTTGAAGCTCTACCTGGCCACTTCCTCACTGAGCAACTGGGTAAACATGTTAACCTTGCTCAGCCTCAGTTTTCTCACCTATAAAATGATGTCCTTGCAGGGATTAAATGAAACAACACTGTGAATGTAATTAATGCACTGAACTGTACATTTAAAAATGGTTAAATTCGGGAATACCCTGGTGGTCCAGTGGTAAAGAATCCGCCTTCCAATGCAGGGGACGCAGGTTCGATCCCTGGTCAGGGAACTTAGATCCCACATGCTGTGGGGCAACTAAGCCCGTGTGCCACAACTACTGAGCCCATGCACCCTGGAGCCTGCATGCCACAGCTAGAGAAGAGAAAACCCTCACGCCACAACTAGAGAGAAGCGCATGCCACAACCAAGAGCCCATACTGCAATGAAAGATCCCACATGCCTCAACGAAGATACCACATGTCGCAACTAAGATTTGATGCAGCAAAAAAATAAAAAATAAACACGGTTAAATTGGCAAATTGTGTGTTATATACATTTTACCACAATCTTTAAAGATTAATAATGGGAATATACCAAAAACAATGAAATCGTACTTTATTTATTATTTATTTATTTAACATCTTTATTGGAGTATAATTGTTTTACATTGTTGTGTTAGATGCTGCTGTATAACAAAGTGAATCAGCTATACGTATACATATATCCTCATATCCCCTCCCTCTTGCGTCTCCCTCCTACCCTCCCTATTCCACCCCTCTGGGTGGTCACAAATCACAAGCTGATCTCCCTGTGCTATGCGGCTGCTTCCCACTAGCTATCTATTTTACATTTGGTAGTGTATATATGTCAATGCCACTCTCTCACTTCGTCTCAGCTTACCCTTACCCTGCCCCATGTCCTCAAGACCATTCTTTACATCGGCATCTTTATTCCTGTCCTGCCCCTAGGTTCTTCATAAACTTTTTGGTTTTATTTAGATTCCATATACATGTGTTAGCACATGGTATTCGTTTTTCTCTTTCTGACTTACTTCACTCTGTATGACAGACTCTAGGTCCATCCATCTCACTACAAATAACTCAGTTTCGTTTCTTTTTATGGCTGAATAATATTCCATTGTATATATGTGCCACATCTTCTTTATCCATTCATCTGTTGATGGACACTTAAGTTGCTTCCATGTCCCAGCTACTGTAAAGAGTGCTTCAATGAACATTGTGGTACATGACTCTTTTTGAATTATGGTTTTCTCACAGTATATGCCCAGTAGTGGGATTGCTGAGTCATATGGAAGTTCTATTTTTAGTTTTTTAAGGAAACTCCATACTGTTCTCCATAGTGGTTGTATCAATTTACATTCCCACCAACAGTCCAAGAGGGTTCCCTTTTCTCCACATCCTCTCCAGCATTTGTTGTTTGTAGATTTTTTGATGCTGGTCATTCTGACCGGTGTGAGGTGATACCTCATTGTAGTTTTGATTTGCATTTCTCTAATGATTAGTGATGTTGAGCATCCTTTCATGTGTTTGTTGGCAATTTGTATAGCTTCGTTGGAGAAATGTCTATTTAGGTCTTCTGCCCATTTTTGCATTGCGTTGTTTGTTTTTTTGATATTGAGCTGCATAAGCTGCTTGTACATTTGTGAGATTAATCCTTTGTCAGTTGCTTTGTTGGCAAATATTTTCTCCCATTTTGAGGGTTGTCTTTTCGTCTTGTTTGTGGTTTCCTTTGCTGGGCAAAAGCTTTTAAGTTTCATTAGGTCCCATTTGTTTATTTTGTTTTTATTTCCATTTCTCTAGGGAGTGGGTCAAAAAGGATCTTGCTGTGATTTATGTCATAGAGTGTTCTGCCTATGTTTTCCTCTAAGATTTTATAGTGTCTGGCCTTACATTTAGGTCTTTAATCCATTTTGACTTTATGTTTGTATATGGTGTTATGGAGTGTTCTAATTTCATTCTTTTATATGTCCAGTTTTCCCAGCACCACTTATTGAAAAGGTTGTCTTTTCTCCATTGTATATTCTTGCCTCCTTTATCAAAGACCATATGTGCACATATGTGACCATATGTGCATGGATTTATCTCTGGGTTTTCTATCCTGTTCCATTGATCTATATTTCTGTTTTTATGCCAGTACCATACTGTCTTGATTACTGTAGCTTTGTAGTATAGTCTGAAGTCATGGAGCGTGATTCCTCCAGCTTGTTTTTCTTTCTCAAGATTGCTTTGGCTATTCGGAGTCTTTTGTGGTCCCATACAAATTGTGCAATTTTTTGTTCTAGTTCTGTGAAAAATGCCATTGGTCGTTTGATAGGGATTGCATTGAATCTGTAGATTGCTTTGAGTAGTATAGTCATTTTCACAATGTTGATTCTTCCAATCCAAGAACATGTTATATCTCTCCATCTGTTTGTATCATCTTTAATTTCTTTCTTCAGTATCTTATAGTTTTCTGCATACAGGTTTTTGTCTCCTTAGTTAGGTTTATTCCTAGGTATTTTATTCTTTTTGTTGCAGTGGTAAATGGAAGTGTTTCCTTAATTTCTCTTTCAGACTTTTCATCATTAGTATATAGGAATGCAAGAGATTTCTGTGCATTAATTTTGTATCCTGCTACTTTACCAAATTCATTGATTAGTTCTAGTAGTTTTCTGGTAGCATCTTTAGGATTCTCTATGTACAGTATCATGTCAGCTGCAAACAGTGACAGTTTTACTTCCTCTTTTCCGATTTGGATTCCTTTTATTTCTTTTTTGTCTCTGATTGCTGTGGCTAAAACTTCTAAAACTATGTTGAATAAGAGTGGTGAGAGTGGGCAACCT
Organism: Mesoplodon mirus; assembly: GCF_964341445.2. NCBI lineage: Eukaryota > Metazoa > Chordata > Mammalia > Artiodactyla > Ziphiidae > Mesoplodon > Mesoplodon mirus. Next base: position 54,230,274 of record NC_138979.1, read on the forward strand.
TGTCTTGTTCCTAATCTTAGTGGAAACGGTTTCAGTTTTTCACCATTGAGGACAATGTTGGCTATGGGTTTGTCATATATGGCCTTTATTATGTTGAGGTAAGTTCCCTCTATGCCTACTTTCTGGAGAGTTTTTACTATAAATGGGTGTTAAATTTTGTCAAAAGCTTTTTCTGCATCTATTGAGATTATCATATGGTTTTTATCCTTCAATTTGTTAATATGGGGTAACACATTGATTGATTTGCATATATTGAAGAATCCTTGCATTCCTGGAATAAACCCCACTTGATCATGGTGTATGATCCTTTTAATGTGCTATTGGATTCTGTTTGCTAGCATTCTGTTGAGGATTTTTGCATCTATGTTCATCAGTGATATTGGACTGTAATTTTCTTTTTCTGTAACATCTTTGTCTGGTTTTGGTATCAAGGTGATAGTGGCCTCACAGCAGAGTTTGGGAGTGTTCCTCCCTCTGCTATACTTTGGAAGAGTTTGAGAAGGATAGGTGTTAGCTCTTCTCTAAATGTTTGATAGATTTTGCCTGTGAAGCCATCTGGTCCTGGGCTTTTGTTTGTTGGAAGATTTTTGATCACAGTTTCAATTTCAGTGCTTGTGATTTGTCTGCATATATTTTCTATTTCTTCCTGGTTCAGTCTCAGAAAGTTGTGCTTTTCTAAGAAATTGTCCATTTCTTCCAGGTTGTCCATTTTATTGGCGTAGAGTTGCTTGTAGTAATCTCTCATGATCCTTTGTATTTCTGCAGTGTCAGTTGTCACATCTCCTTTTTCATTTCTAATTCTGTTGACTTGAGTCTTCTTCCTTTTTTTCTTGATGAGTCTGGCTAAAGGTTTATCAATTTTGTTTATCTTCTCAAAGAACCACCTTTTAGTTTTATTGATCTTTGCTATCATTTCCTTCATTTCTTTTTCATTTATTTCTGATCTGATGTTTATGATTTCCTTCCTTATGCTAACTTTGGGGGGTTTTTGTTCTTCTTTCTCTAATTGCTTTAGGTGTAAGGTTAGGTTGTTTATTTGAGATTTTTCTCGTTTCTTGAGGTAGGATTGTATTGCTATAAACTTACCTCTTAGAACTGCTTTTGCTGCATCCCATAGGTTTTGGGTCATCGTGGTTTCATTGTCATTTGTTTCTAGGCACTTTTTGATTTCCTCTTTGATTACTTCAGTGACCTCTTGGTTATTTAGTAGCATATTGTTTAGCCTCCATGTGTTTGTATTTTTTACAGTTTTTTTCCTGTAATTGATATCTAGTCTCATATTGTGGTCAGAAAATATACTTGATACGGTTTCAATTTTCTTAAATTTACTAATGCTTGATTTGTGACCCAAGATATGATCTATCCTGGAGAATGTTCCATGAGCACTTGAGAAAAAAGTGTATTCTATTTTTTTTGGATGGAATGTCCTATAAATATCAATTAAGTCCATCTTGTTTAATATATTATTTAAAGCTGTGTTTCCTTATTTATTTTCATTTTGATCTGTCCATTGGTGAAAATGGGGTGTTAAAGTCCCCTACTATTATTGTGTTACTGTCGATTTCTCCTTTTATGGCTGTTCGCATATGCCTTATGTGTTGAGGTGCCCCTATGTTTGGTGCATAAATATTTACAATTGTTATATCTTCTTCTTGGATTGATCCCTTGATCATTATGTAGTGTCCTTCTTTATCTCTTGTAATTGCCTTTATTTTAAAATCTATTTTGTCTGATATGAGAATTCTTACTCCAGCTTTCTTTTGATTTCCATTTGCATGGAATATCTTTTTCCATCCCCTCACTTTCAGTCTGTATGTGTCCCTAGGCCTGAAGTGGGTCCCTTCTAGACAGCATATATACGGGTCTTGTTTTTATATCCATTCAGCTAGTCTATGTCTTTTGGTGGGAGCATTTAATCCATTTACATTTAAGGTATTTATTGATATGTATGTTCCTATTACCATTTTCTTAATTGTTTGAGGTTTGTTATTGTAGGTCTTTTCCTTCTCTTGTGTTTCCTGCCTAGAGAAGTTCTTTTAGCATTTGTTGTAAAGCTGGTTTGGTGGTGCTAAATTCTCTTAGCTTTTGCTCGTCTGTAAACCTTTTGATTTCTCCTTCAAATCTGAATGAGATCCTTGCTGGGTAGAGTAATCTTGGTTGTAGGTTTTCCCCTTTCCTCACTTTAAATATGTCCTGCCACTCCCTTCTGGCTTGCAGAGTTTCTGCTGAAAGATCAGCTGTTAACCTTATGGGGATTCCCTTGTATGTTATTTGTTGCTTTTCCCTTGCTGCTTTTAATATTTTTTCTTTGTATTTAATTTTTGATAGTTTGATTAATATGTGTCTTGGCATGTTTCTCCTTGGATTTATCCTGTATGGGACTCTCTGAGCTTCCTGGACTTGAATGACTATTTCCTTTCCCATGTTAGGGAAGTTTTCAACTATAATCTCTTCAAATTTTTTCTCAGACCCTTTCTTTTTCTCTTCTTCTTCTGGGACCCCTAGAATTTGAATGTTGGTGCGTTTAATGTTGTCCCAGAGGTCGCTGAGACTGTCCTCAATTCTTTCCATTCTTTTTTCTTCATTCTGCTCTGCAGTAGTTATTTCCACTATTTTATCTTCCAGGTCACTTATCCCTTCTTCTGCCTCAGCTATTCTGCTATTGATTCCTTCCAGAGAATTTTTAATTTCATTTATTGTGTTGTTCATAATTGTTTGCTGTTTAATTCTTCCAGGTCCTTGTTAAACGTTTCTTGTATTTTCTCCATTCCATTTCCACGATTTTGGATCCTCTTTACTACCATTACTCTGAATTCTTTTTCAGGTAGACTGCCTATTTCCTCTGCATTTGTTTGGTCTGATGAGTTTTTACCTTACTCCTTCATCTGCTGTGTGTTTCTCTGTCTTCTCATTTTGCTTAACTTACTATGTTTGGGGTCTCCTTTTCGCAGGCTGCAAGTTCGTAGTTCCCGTAGTTTTCGGTGTCTGCCCCCAGTGGGTAAGGTTGGTTCAGTGGATTGTCTAGGCTTCCTGGTGGAGGGGACTGGTGCCTGTGTTCTGGTGGATGAGGCTGGACCTTGTCTTTCTGGTGGGCAGAACCACCTCTGGTGGTGTGTTTTGGGGTGTCTGTGAACTTAATATGATTTTAGGCAGCTTCTCTGCTAATGGGTGGGGTTGTGTTCCTGTCTTGCTAGTTGTTTGGCATGAGGTGTCCAGCACTGGAGCTTGCTGGTCGTTGAATGAGCTGGGTCTTAGCACTGAGATGGAGATCTTTGGGAGAGCTCTTGCTGATTGATATTACGTGGGGCCAGGAGGTCTCTGGTGGTCCAGTGTCCTGAACGCGGCTCTCCCACCTCAGAAGCTCAGGCCCGACACCTGGCCGGAGCACCAAGACCCTGTCAGCCACACAGCAAGTGCCCAGGGAGCTGGCTTAGACTGCAGTGCACTCTTGGGATGCTGACAAGGATGCAGTCACATACCTACTTGCTACTCAGAGATCCTTTCCTTGCTGTCTTCCTTTGGCTAGTAAACAGACCTGTATGGCAATTTCAAAGGTGGATGATGAGACTTTGCAGCTGGGGCAGTCGTAGTTCCGACTGGTGGGAAAATGGTCCTCTGCCAAGGGTTGTCGCTGGGGCAGGAGCTTATTTATTTATTTTTTTTTATTTATTAATTTATTTATTATTGGCTGTGTTGGGTCTTTGTTGCTGCATGCAGGCTTTCTCTATTTGTGGCGACCAGGGGCTACTCTTCATTGCGGTGCACGGGCTTCTCATTGTGGTGGCTTCTCTTGTTGCGGAGCACGGGCTCTAGGCATGCAGGCTTCAGTAGTTGTGGCATGCAGGCTCAGTAGTTGTGGCGCACAGGCTTAGCAGCTCTGTGGCATGTGGGATCTGGACCAGGGCTCAAACCCATGTCCCATGCATTGGCAGGTGGATTCTTAACCACTGTGCCACCAGGGAAGTCCCTGTACACTTTAAATGGCTGTATTGTGTGGTATGTGAATTACATCTCAATAAGGCTATTTAAAAAATTAATGGCATATTGAGTTATTGCCTGTGAAATGTGGTTTAGAAATTGTGCCAACTTGGTGCTAAAGTGGATTTTTACTTGCTGGTATATATGAACCTCTGTGCACACAGTTTATCATTTAACTTTCACGCTAAGCGTTGTAATGAAAGGAGCTGATACCTCTGGGCTGCTTTAGGAAGAGCTTTAAAGAACACCTCTTTGGGACCCTTGGATCCTGGGTCTGGTCCTAGTTTTAGAGTTTGTCAAACTCCATCTGCAAAGCTCACTTGTGGGAACCAAGCTCTGGAGAATCCAGGCCCTGGCTCCAGACTCTTGAGAGACTGATTAATAAACAGGAAGGCCAATTGATTGATTTACCAATGGGGACCCACCAAGAATTCTGGGGCAGGGTCCTCCCTTGCTGGGGGCCTGGCGAGCAGAGAGGAAAATCACAGGAGGCTCAGTGTTCTCCAGCTCCCTCCTCCTGACAATAACACCCGCCTCCTTCCTTGGCCTGATTCATTTTATTACGGAGTGAGAGTCAACGGCTCAGCACAGACAGTAAATTAGGAACATTAAAATAATGAATTGGAAACACTTGATAGTTTTTCTTTTCTCTAATTTGACCTCTGATAAGGCCAAAGTTATGTTTATTTTTGTGAAACATGTATATGCGCATCATTTAAAGAGTTCCATTGTTCTACAAAGTGTGTCAGGAAATACAGCAGTCCCCACCTTTCCTGTTTTTCACTTGCCAGAGGTACCACTTTCAACTCTTTTAGTGGATGCCATTTCTTCTTTGTATCTTCCTCTTCCTGATAGTTTACAGTTTAGAAAACAGATGGAGAAGTCCTAGGTGGAGGACCCAGTTTTGATGCTTGCTCTAACCCAAATGAAAATACTGCAACCTAACCACCTCAGCACAGCTAACTGGTTCATATTGCTCTACAGACTGCATAGCACTTTCCTCGACATTATACTGCCTTTCTTTAAAGAAAAATTAAAAAGTCCTTTTTAAAAATTGTGGTAAAGTATATATAACATAAAATTTATCATCTTAGCCACTTCCGAGTGTACAGTTCAGTGGCATTAAGGACACTCATGTTGTTATACAACCATCACTGCCATCCTTCTCCAAAACTTTTTCCTCATCCTGTACTGAAATTCTGTACCCATTAAACAATAATTCCCAATTCCCCTCCCCCCAGCCCCTTGTAACCACTATTCTACTTTTTTTCTTTATGAATTTGACTCTTCTAGGTACCTCATATAAGTGGAATCATACAATATTTGTCCTTTTGTGTCTGGCTTATTTCACTTAGCATACTGTTTTCAAGGCTCATCAATGTTATAGCATGTACCAGAATTCCATTCATTTTTTAGGCTGAATAATATTCCATTGTATGTATGTACAAAATTTGCTTAACCATTCATCTGTCGATGGACATTTGGGTTGTTTCCACCTTTGGGCTATTGTGAATAATGATGCTATGAACATGGGTGTACCAATGTCTGTTCAAGTCCCTGCTTTCAGTTCTTTTGGGTATATACCTAGAAGTGGAATCGCTGGATCATATGGTAATTCTCTGTTTAATTTTCTGAAGAGCCTACCTCTTTGTTCTGATAACAATTCTATGAAAAGAGCAGGTACTAAGACAACTGTCCCTATAAACAAGACAGGACACTTGGTGACTTGCCCAGGTCTCAAAGCTTGTTGGAGGGTAGAACTGGGATTTGAACCTGGGTCCTCTTGCTCTAAGTCTAGGCTTCTCTCCACCATACTGTCTCCCATATGGTATTGGCCTTCCTCAGCCTAAAACACCCAACCAAGAGTCTCATATAAATGTTTGTTTTCCTCCAGAACATGTAGAAGACCCTTCATTTATGCAGGCTGACACTCTCTTTTTGCAATCATCATTAGCATTTGCCATTGGCACATGAACGGTCTATTACCGTTCTCAAATTAGAGCTCACCTCACTTCCATCTACACCAACTTTATGATGGGATGTGGGCTTCTCATCAGCACATTAGAAAAAAGAGTGTGTCTTTGCAAAGATTCATGTCTATGCTATATTAACCCTCAAGTCCCAGGGGGCCCTCTTTTGATCCACATTTTGGGCCCCCTCTACTCCGGACCAACTGCTGCAACATAACTCATGGAATTGAAATAACAATTTTCAAGCAGCTGCCATATGCCAGGAACTGCCCTGAGGGCTTTGCACATACTATCTCATGTCCTCTACTTATAATATCCTGAGAGATGGGAAACATTTCCCTTTTCCAGATAAGGAAACAAAGGCCAGAGGATATCAAGCTATTTGCCTGAGAGAATGCCCAGGATTTGATGGGTGCCAACACCAGTGCCTCTGTTTCCTCACCCACCAACCTCCTTCCCAAGGATGTATTTTATACCCTATCTTGCCATTATATAAAACATCTTAATCTAAAGTTCATGAGATTAGTGGAAACAGAGGGTTTTTTAAATTAATGACTCTTTTTTCTCTTTTCCTGCTTCAAGTTCAAACTTGATTTCTAACTGGTAGAATTTTCTCCTTCTCATTCCCTTAGGCCCTCTTCTACAGGACCAGCCACCCCTGTCTGAATCCTGGTTATTTGTGCCCATTTTTATTCCCCCTTCTTATTCAGGGTAGGAGTGGGGTGCTATTGAACCCCTGCTATTGAACATGTCCTGGCATGTAATAGGCGACCAAGAACTTTAGGATTCTGGGCTAAGATCAAGTGTCCCTTTTTAGCTAGTTCTCACTGATCTGTGTTGAAAGAATGAATAGATACATGGAAAATAATGCTGACACTGGACAATATCCTTCTGTGTCTCCTCTACCAAACCATAATTCTCCTCATTGTTCTCTACTTCAAAATAGTGGGGGGCAGGGAATGGGGACTCTTGACAGGGAAGGAGCTAAGGAATAAGAGGAGGCCAATAAGATATAATTAGAAGTTCAAGGTCTAAGTTGAAATCCTCATTCAGTCACTTACTCTGTGGCCTTGGGCAAATCACTTAACTTCTCTGAGTTGCATTTTCCTCATTTGTGGAAAAAGAATAGAAATCCCTACCTCGGGCTTCCCTGGTGGCGCAGTGGTTGGGAGTCTGCCTGCCGATGCAGGGGACGCGGGTTCGTGCCCCGGTCTGGGAGGATCCCACATGCCGCGGAGCGGCTGGACCCGTGAGCCATGGCCACTGAGCCTGCGCGTCCAGAGCCTGTGCTCCGCAATGGGAGAGGCCACAGCAGTGAGAGGCCCGCGTACAGCAAAAAAAAAAAAAAAAAAAAAAAAAAAAGAAATCCCTGCCTCATGGGGTGATCGTGAGGATTAAATGAACCCATGGGTGTGAAAGAGAGAGCACCAGCCAGCATGCAAGAGACACTAGATGAACATTTGAAAAACAAATGGATGAAAGACCTGGGGGAAAGTATACACCATAGAATCTGTTTAAAGGAGTGCAGTTTTTAAAAGTTTCATGCAATGCCTTTTATCTTTTGGTTCTATAAGTGACATTAAGCAATAAATGAGGTACGTCAGTGAAAAATTATGACTCACAAGGGAAATGGCAAACCTTTAAAACCTAACAGCCAATTATTGGATCTAGCATCAAAGACACACCAAAGGACTTTAAAAAAATCCCCATGATTTAGGATATGCCAGTTGCTGTGTGTGGTATAGAGCCCTTGATTGCTAATCAGATTCTGAACAATCAGAATGGAAAAATGTTCTTTTTCATAGCATCAAATGAGATTCTTATATCTGGATTAGGGCCAATCAAGACATGACACTCTGTGATTTTGGTGATCTTGGGCCTTAAAGATTGTAGGCAAATCCCCCAAATCTTCAGTCTCTTAGTTCCTGCACCAAGGGGCTAGAGTCTGTGCAGACCCCTCCCGCCTGTCCTCTAAGGCCTTGGAGCTCCTCCTTTCTGCTGGTGCCTCCCCTCCCCTCCTGGAAGGGGGCTGCCGTTCTCCCACACCGCACCCCTTGGGCCAGGGCCTGAGGTCCGCCAGGGCCTTCATCTTCCCAGCCTGAGGTGCTGTCCAGATGCTGAGAGTTGGGAGCCTCTGCTGCCTCCCAAAAATACCATGGGAGCTGTCCAGCCTGCGAGCTGGACAGCATCTCAGAGCTCAGGCAACACCTGAAGAGCACAGGAGCTTCTGAGCCAAGCTAGGGTAGCCAGGAGGGCACCCTTGGAGGCCACACCCACGTACAAAGGAGGAAATTGAGGCTCAGAGGGGACAAGGGTTGGCTCAGGGACATGTGGCCCAGCGGCAGAGACAGAAGCAGGCCTTCTGCCTCTGAGTCCAGCGCTCCCTCCACGTAGCCGCACTGTGGGCTCTCACCCCACCCCCACTCTCCCGTATTATAGGTTCACAGACCAGTGTCTGTTGCACACGCACCTACCGTTAGCAATGAGGCTCACTGATACGGCCCTTTATAAGGTGTGTTTATCATTACCTCATTTAATTTGTACTGCCACACTGTAATTCATTATAGTGTTGCCATCATCATCACCCCCATTTTCCAGATACAGAAACCGAGGCACAGAGACATGCCAAGCAGAATGGAGTTGGTAGCGAGAGGAGTGGGTCAGGAAAGGCTGCCCAGGAGAGGAGACAGCTGAGCTGAAATGGGAGAAGGCTTTTGCTAGGAGGGTGAGGCAAGGGGAAGGACCCCGTAGGTAGAGGGACCAGCAGGCACAAAGGCCTAGCTTTTTTCACGGCGGGGTGCTGGGGAGGCAGACAGAGACAGAAACAGAGACTAACACGGCAGGATCATGAGGGTAACGTCGCAGCTGTGGGCAAGGCGGGGGCCAGGGACTGCCTTACAGCCATCCCCAAAGTCTCCCTCTGAGGGAAGATACCCAGTAGTTCTGGGGCAGCAGATGGTGTGGACCTCAGCGCAACGTTCTTGGTAGCAGAGCTTGCCTGGGAGTCTCCCCTGAGGACGTTCCTGAGGCACTGTGGCTCATGGCTCCAACTCTGATGTGAGTTTCCCTAAGTAAGAATGCCATCTGTACTTCGGGGTCTCCCTCCTCCCCACCCCAGGGCCTAATCAGGGCTGTAGCCCCATGTCAGCTATGATAAAGGCTCGAGGGCCTGGCTGCTCAAACACAAGCCCTCAGGCCCCGGCCTTGGGGCACACACACCTGTCTTCTTGTGTGTATGGCTGGGGGGAGGTGGAGGAAGCATGGTTGATGCAGGGAGAGAGGTCTTGCTGCTGTGCTGAACTTGCCTCTGGGTGGGGTAAGACAAGGGAATGGAGGGAGTTGATGTCCATTGAACATTTACTGGGCACCTGATTCCATCCCAAACACTTACTTTATTTTTTTATTGTTTTTTTTATTTTGGGGGGCACTGCATTGGGTCTCCGTTGCTGCGTGCAGGCTTTCTCTAGTTGCGGCGAGCGGGGGCTACTCTTCGTTGCGGTGCACGGGCTTCTCACTACAGTGGCTTCTCTTGTTGCGGAGCATGGGCTCTAGGTGCACAGGCTTCAGTAGTTGTGACATGCGTGCTCAGTTGTTGTGGCTCGTGGGCTCTAGAGCCCAGGCTCAGTAGTTGTGGCGCATGGGCTTTGTTGCTCCGCGGCATGTGGGATCTTCCTGGACCAGGGCTTGAACCTGTGTCCCCTGCATTGGCAGGTGGATTCTTAACTACTGCGCCACCAGGGAAGTGCCCCAAACACTTTAAATATGCTGCTTTATTTAAATCTCTCAGCAACTTTCTTTTTGCTGTTGAGGAATCCGAGGCTCTGAGAGGTAAGGCAACTGCTCAAGGCGTTTGCTCTGAGGCCATGCTTCCCACAAGCCACTCCCTGTGGGGATACCAAGGCAGACCTGGAAATCAGGGGACTCCTCTGAAGGGGGACTTTGACTCGAGGACCCCCATCAGCCTTGCTGACCTTCTTTAGACCTGCACTGCAGTCTCAACTCTCCCACCAGGCCTGCCTTCCTTCCCTCAGGGGTCAGATCCGCCTTGAGGTCTGATGGCTCCCCCAGCCTCCCTAGCTGCTCCCCATTTTGCACACAGGCATTTGCTTAATAAACCTCTACACGTATAAATAAGCCTCAAAGGAGCTGGGCTGACGTAGCCACACAGCCCCACAGCTGGCGAGCTGGTGAGTGGCTGGATGGATTTAGGTCAACTCATACTCATTCCTCTGCCACCTGCTATGACACACTTACAAGTGTCCGGGATGAATCTGGAGCCAGCTGCCTGGTGTTCTTTAAATATGTATGTGACAGGGCTCCTTAGCCCTGCTCCCTTTGCAGCTCACTTCCTTCCAGAGTGGTTGCCTCTGCGATTACAGGGAACTCTGAGAACCTGCCTGCTGCTTCTCAGTTTTCCCAGGGACTCCAGTGGGGAAGAAAGCCTGTGTGGGCTTATTTCCTCCTCAGAATGAATCTTCCAGCCTGTTTTACACCTGCCTCTCGGTTTCAGTTTTTATTTTGCCCAAGGTCTAAACATTTCCCTCTACAATGACAATGTTCAAAGGCTCTTGAGCTTTCCACAGTCATTGTAACCTGCAAGTAAATGAAATATAAAGTAATTCTACAGATGGAGTAATCACCACTACGTACGAAAAAGAGCAAGTCTCCTGAGAAGCTGTATAAACAGATTCTTTCTATAAATTGAGTTAAGGCTTATATTCAAGGGGTGGAGGGGCTCCTTATCCACAGGGATCCTGAACCTGTGGCTTACTCTCCCTTTTTACCCAGTCCCAGTCTATTCGGAGTGGGTGCCAGGAAAATATTTTTAGTGTGAAAAAAATGATTATCCTTAATGGAGTCGTTTTATAACTTCAGATTTTCTCCTGACTGGTTTCTGGAAAGTAGACTATATTATTAGCCATCAGAATAATAAAGAGATAGTAGGTCATTCTTCCTGCTTCCAGAAATCTGGTAAAAGACCGTTGAGCCCGTCCCTCAAGTCTAATCAATTCTAGATAGCCCTGGTTGCTGTCTCAAGGCTCCAGGTTGAGGAGAGAAACATGATCATTTTTAAAGATGTCTGTGTGAGGAGGTGGGAGGACATCTGGACTAGAAATACACTGTACTTGGACATCCTGAGCCCAAACTTTATGGGCTTATGCTCTTATCTACTGAAAATATCACAAACACTTTTTTGCAGGGCTGCCCATTCTAACATTAGCCAGATGACATTAGCCTTTGATCACCCAGGCAAATTATTATAGATGCCAAGGAATCCAGCTGGGGCCCAGAAGAAACAGAGGTCATGGGAGAGTTGGCTGTTATGAGAATGCTGACAAACCAGAAAGGACAGTGCACAAGGCCCACATAACGAATGCCCAGAATCATATCCCAGGGTTCCCAATCACGTACTCCCTAGGACCAGCCATGCTTCCCCAGTCCCTGTCTTTCTTTTCTATCTCAGTCCTATCTGTTCTTTAAAGCCCACCTCCTCCATGAAGCCTTCGGTGACTAACCCATTCCATGCAGATCTCTAGTCTCACCTCTAGAATCTCAAAGTACTTAGAGCATTTTCTGTGCAACATAGTACTTATTCTATTAAGCCCTGCCTGTTATAGCTACATTCGTGTAACATTTGCCTCTACAACTCAATTGCAAGTTCTTAGAAATAGCTAGAACTTTTGTGTTCTCCTCAGTTCCAGGCACACAGTAAATAAACACTTGGTGGCTTGGGTATGCAATAAGCATTCAGTAAATGTTGATTTGGCATACAACAGGTGCTCCATAAATGCTACTGGTTTGGTTTACAGAAGATGCCAATAAATGCACTACTAGTTTGGTATACAATAGGAGTTTAATAGTGGTTGGCTTGCTCTAATAGGATTTTGTGGGCCTCCTCTTTGTTGAGGACTAGGTAAGCTGACTGGGGCACCAGCCAGGCAGTGGGAAGCTGGGTTGAGTTTTGAAATTCAGCTACGAAAATAGAACTCCTCAAGGTAGGCCAAAGCGAGGAAGAAGCCAAGCCAGGTGAGACTTAGAGTGAAGGACTGAAGAGCCCAGATAAAAAGGTCAGGTCCCAAGAGGCACCTTCCAATTATTCCCAACAACACCTCCTCAAGGAAGCCTTCCGTGACCTCACCATCCAAAACAGCCATCCCCTGCCCTATCCATCTGTGGTGCACTATCCTATTTTATTTACTTCTTGGCATTCACACTAGTTGGCATTATCAATGTCACTAGCATCTCCCTCCACACCTGGTACCCATCCCACCTCCCCACTAGAAAGTAAACCCTAGAGAGATTTCCTTGTTTATTGAAAGGAAACAATGTTGCCTTGTTCACCAACATAACCTCATGGCTAGAAGAATGCCAACACATAGTAGGTGCTTAATAAATATATTCTGAATGAATGACTAAATGAACTGAGAGAAGCCAAAAGAAAGGAAGTCAGTAGGAAGTGGATTCAGACAGATCTGGGTGGGAACTCTTGAAGGAAGATCTGGCCTTTGGCTATAATTGCCCATGAATCTGTGTTGGTACTTGCCACCTTCCGTGGGGCACTGTAGGAGCCAGAAATGGTGGTGGCTGCTTATCTTAAAAGAACAGAGAGGATAAACATAGAGAAAGTCAGCCTTTTCCTCTAACATTTGTTCTAGCCTCTAACAATAAGATTATAAAATGGCTCCCTTGTCTTATTCTTGAAGAGCCCCTTAGGATTTTCTCTAGTGGATAATATGAATACACCTCGCAAAGCACATCATTCTTGTTTTGTTATATAAGTAGTTAGTAATATATCTGGGTTATTATTCAGCATATATTCACTCCCCTCCCATTTCTACTGTGGTGGCAATATACTTTCCTGCTCCACTGATGTTGGGCTTGGCCACATGACTTGCTTTAGCCAATATGTTGTTGAAATTATGTAAGCAGAGGCTTTTTATATGTTTATATGGTTTGGCTTGTGTCTTAGGCTCTGGTGATCCGGAAGGAGACACAAGTCCTGGATAACTGCTGTCCCTTGAGCCAGAGTCCCAAAGTAAGGACAGGTGGAGCAGCCCTGAGCCCAACCTGCAGTGAGAAGCAGGCCCAGGTGACCTGCAGCCTGAGACAGAGCAGCCCTGCAAGCCCAACCTCCATCAGTCAACTTGCAGTTGACCCGCAGACCTGTGAGCCTGAGAATGAATCCTTGGGATATAAGCCACTGAGTTTGGGGGCTGGTCTGTTATGCAGCATTATTGTGGCAATAGCTGATAAATATATAACACATGCCCACTCTAGAAAAAGACTTAGAAAATATACATAAGGGAAAAACATAAGACGTCCATGATCCCATCACTCAGAACAAACACTAACAGCGTTGCGGTATATGGCTCTTAGCTATTTTTCTGTATTTCACAGTAATGGGGGCCTATTGTACACATCTTTTTGTAACCTGCTTTTTCATACCAATATGTCATGAGCATCTTTATAAGGCCATAAGTGCTGCAGTGTTGCCCCATCACTCCTTCCAAACAACCCTCTAAGGCAAGCTCAGAGAGGCAACCTGATTTGCCCAAAGTCACACCTCTGGGAATCAGCAGAGCCCTGTGTGACTCCAAGTTCAGTGCTCTTTCCACCAGGCAGGTTCTCTCTTGGGGCCTCATTAGCATTTTTGGCATCTGGCAGGGTCGGCTCCTTCCCCAACAAGAACAAAAGGAAACCTTTATCTTATCTGGAAGGAGAAGATGAGTGTTCGGTTCCCCTGATTCACATGATCCCAAGGGCTGCCACAGAGCCCTGCTGCCAACCTCCCATTGCACTAATCCGGGGGGTTGTCATTTCCGCTTTGGGGTGAAGGGAGACCAGGGCAGGTGGTCGGGAAGTATTTTCTGATGGAGCCCTCAGCAGGCCATCAGGTTTCCAATTTCTTCTGGGGGAGAAACAAAGCTCTCGGATGTTCTTGTCAGCAGGAATGGAGCAAAGGGTAGCTCAATTCCTGTAGAAGAGCCAGCCTGGAAGCTGCTGGCACAAACCTAGGAAACTCAGGGAGACAGGCTGCATTCCAGACTCTGGGCAGCTTCAGCAAGAAAACTCCATAGGGCTTCCCTGGTGGCGCAGTGGTTGACAGTCCGCCTGCCGATGCAGGGGACACGGGTTCGTGCCCCGGTCCGGGAGGATCCCACATGCCACGGAGCGGCTGGGCCCGTGAGCCATGGCCGCTGAGCCTGCACGTCCGGAGCCTGTGCTCCGCAACGGGAGAGGCCACAGCAGTGAGAGGCCCACGTACCACAAAAAAAAAAAAAAAAAAAAAAAAGAAAACTCCATAGAGGGAAGAAAACTCCATAGAAAGGAATACAGAATGACCAGGTCAGAAGCCACAGTCACTCAACTAAGGAAGAGCCAGGACTTGGAGATGGAAGGCCTACCTCCTACTACTTACTTGTATGGCCTCAGTTTTCTCATCTGTCAAATGGCCCTGGAACTATATACCTACTGACCCCTTTCTCCTGCCCCCAACGAAGCAGGGCTGTGGGTGAAGTAACGAATGGGAAAGGGCTGTGGAACTGCAGATGGGAGTTAGTGCTCAGAATCCTAAGGGGCAGCGTCCTCCAGCCAAGCAGAGGTGACAGGGCACGCGGGTCTTCACTCTGCAAAGGGTGGCAGGGAGAGAAGGAGCCTGGATTTTTGGAGCTTCAGATAGAGAAAGGTAGACCCTACAGAGTCCCTGAAAATTTGCAGAAAGTAGGCCCCAGTCACAGCTTCTCCTGACTATTTGTATTTTCCTTCTTCAGTTGATTTTCTGGCCCCAGCTGGCCAAAGAGAAAGAAAGAAGGAAAGGAAACGAAAAGAAAAAAGAATAAAAACAGTTCTCACTGGGTGGACTGGGGCCACTGCAGGGGGGTGGGCGTGGGAGGGGTTGTCTGAGGTCACCAGATGGCGCTACTCTGGACCCAACCCCCAGGGATCAGAAGCCTTGGTGCAAACCCAACCATGGTGGGGAATCCTCGGGCCCAGTGGCTCTGAGGGCAATGACAGTAAGCCCTAGGTAGGTGGGGGGCACAGATAGGTTTGTTTAGTGAAGGGCTTCCTTCCTGCCCCTTCCTTTCATCAAGTCCAGCCTCTTTATAGGATGAGGAAGAGATGGGGGGTCCAGAGACAGAGGTAGGGCAGGGAAAAGAGCACCAGCTTTGGAGCCAAAGAGAACTGGATCGAAATTCCAGCTGTGTGACTCTGTGCAATTTATGGAACCTCTCCGGGCCTCAGTTTCCTCACCAGTAAAAGAAAGAAAATACTTTTTTTAAAAAATGTGTAAAATATCTCACACCGTGTCTGGCATGTACTAGGTAACAAGTAGTACCAGGCTTGCCCAGAGAATCAGTGGCAGAGTCAGGACTAGAGCCCAGGTCTCTGAACCCACTCCACGCCTTGGCCTTGCTTCTCTGATCTCGGCAGTAGCCGGGAGCAGCTGGTGCCCTCGGCCCTGGCGGTGAGGACAGCAGCAGCTTGAGTCCACAGGGGAACTGCCAGGCACACTCTCTCACCCTCGGGAGTCAGGTCACCAAGCCTGTCTCTCTCTGAGGCCTGAAGACAGTGGCTTCACTCTTCCTCTGGGCCAGTAGGCGCTCTCTACAGACAGGGGAGGGCTCCCGGGGGCAGCACTCCCACTAGGCCCCAGGAAAGCTGTGGGCAATATGCCAACAGAAGCCTGGCCTAGTGGCTGCGCCTCACGGCACCCGCCCCAGGGACCCGGCTCTCCACAGCTCTGCCCTCAGAATCAGCAGGGAAGAGGGGCCCTTTTCAGAGCGCTCCTCAGCACACCTGGGGACCCCAAGCCTCAGCAAAGCTTGAGAGGACACTGGGGGGCCTACATTACAGCTGGGGTGACCCACTGCCCAGCTGGGAAGCTTCCTTCGACCTCTGCCTCCTGTATTTAGTTCTTTCATCTCTAAATGCCAGCCACTGAAAGGCATTTATTTCCTTCCTTCATTGGCCCAACCTCTTGAGGATGGAGATCACCATAATCCCCCAGCTCCTGGCACAGAGCTGGGATGCATGGAGTTCAGAAAATGGGTACTGAGTTGAGGGGAGAGATACTGAGTTGGATTCTTTGGAGGTTCTCAAAGGCGCCCAAATGTGTAAGGACGGAAATGAGTAAGGAGAGTTTGCGAGATATTTGAGCTGTTCAATCTGTACTTTGATCCACCTGCCAATATAGATTTCAGTACTTCAAAGAAAAAGCAACATTGATACAATTATTCAAGGGAAAATGTATTGTTCAACAGGATTTTGTTTCTCATTATAAATATAATACATGTTCAATGGAAAATATATTAGTATATAAAAAGGAAATGAAGTTCTACATATATATAGTATGTATATAATGTATGTAGACAACTTTTATTTAGGCATAATATGTATACAATGCCACTGTTAATATTTCAGCATGTAGACTTGCAGTCATTTGCTAAGTAGAGAGTTTGGTGGGTTTTTTTTTCCCCAAATCTATACATTTAGACACATTCCCCAATCTGAAGCCAGTTCTCTGTCAGCACCCGGAGGCTCTTAGTGATGTGCCTGCCTCCTGAGGCACAAACAGGAGGGAGGTTTCTGCAGTTAGGAAACCAGCCTCCTTTGGGATGTGAACCTCAGACTCATAGCGGCTCCATGGGTTTGTGGCTGGGGGCCGAGAAAGATGGGGGACATCCAGGCACATATAGGTAAGGGAGCGACAAGTGGGGAAGGTGACCTCCCAGAAAGGGGGAAAGGGACTTCCTAGTTATTTATTTAACACCGACCATGCACCAACCTCACCCCCAGCCACGGCCACCCCTCTCATCTCACCTTGTGCAGATGCGGCTGGTTGGTCCCAGCACTCTTTCTAACTGACGCTCTCAACGCAGTGCTCTGATCAGACACTGCCAGCTATTGAAGTTGCCACCTGAGTTGCTAGACTTTTTTAATGTATTGCCTCTTTCAGTGCTCACAACAGCCCATTATTAAAGTGCTGTTCCAGGGACTTCCCTGGTGGTGCAGTGATTAAGAATCTGCCTGCCAATGCAGGGGACATGGGTTCGAGCCCTGGTCCAGGAAGATCCCACATGCCGCGGAGCAACTAAGCCTGTGCGCCACAACTACTGACCCTGTGCTCTAGAGCCCGCGAGCCACAACTACTGAGCCCGTGCGCCACAACTACTGAAACCCCCGTGCCTAGAGCCCATGCTCTGCAGCAAGAGAAGCCACTGCAATGAGAAGCCCACTCGCTGCAACTAGAGAAAGCCCGTGCGCAGCAACGAAGACCCAACGCAGCCATAAATAAATAAATAAATAAATAAATAAAAATTTTAAAATAAATAAATTTATTTTAAAAATAAATAAATAAAGTGGTGTTCCCATTTTACCATGAGGAAATCAAGGCTCAGAGTGATTAAGTCACTTCCCCCGAAGCACTCAGTGGTAAAAGTGCAGAGCCAAGATTCAAATCCAGTCTGTCAGAATCCAAGCTGGAATCCCCCCCATGTCTCCTTGAGCCTGGAGACCTCCAGAGGGACAATTTCCATTGCAGCAGCCCCTGGGGTCTCCATGGTGCTTTGGCAAGACCCCCTTCTTTCCATTCCTATATCCCTCAATTAACACCAGGCCTGACCCTGGGGAGTCAGGCACCTTTAAGTCATGCTCCTCACAGCAAGGCTGCCAAGGAGTCTCCCCAACGCCCACCCCCACTGTCCACCCTTCCCCTACCCTGAACGATCAGGGAGCTGTGCAGGGACCACAGACAAGCTGGGGATGGGAGGGGCAGACCTAGCCCCAGAGCTGCCATATCTTTATCTTGCACTCTTGCCTGGCCAGTTAGGCAGAGAGGGTAGGGAAAGAGGCTCTTGGGAACTTGCCAGTGATACCTATAGGGAAATGCCTCAGCTTTAGGGGGAATTTCCCAAAGAAAGAGTTCAACTAAACCCAACCTTCTTTGGCCCAGGTCATCCCAGGCCATGACCAGCTATGTGTGAGACAAAGAGTGATCAGACTTAGACCCAGATCTTGGAGCCCACTGGGAAAGAGGATATTGCTAACCTGTATTAGTCCTTTACACTCTGGTATAAATGAGTCCCCCCTATTCATTTTCCCAGAAGCTAAGGGGAGAGCTTAAGCCTTAAGGTCTTAGGGTGAGTTGGTACCAATTTGGGAGACTCAAACAGAATGTAGGTTTAAATCCGGGTTCTTCAACTTGCTAAGCTGAATAAATTGGGGATAATAACACATCTCTCAGAGTCTCAGTTTCCTCATCCCAAAACTGGGGGTGGGGGAGGGTTAATAAGTCCAAGGTTGTTGAGACCATGGGTAGAGACACCTGAGTGGAGATGCCTGGCATGCAGTAGATGCTCAGTCATTGTGTTTACCTGCCTGCTTGCCTTGCTCATAGGGCCTCAGGCAGGGGAAGGCTGCCCATAACATAGCTACTCCAGGGCAAAGCCAGTGCACTGAGAGCCTCAGGCAAAGTTCTGAGTGTCCTGGCTAATACTAAAGGCAGGGCCTGGAGCTGGGCTCCAAGTGGGTTATCTGGGACTGGCCTTGACCACACTTGCTGCAGAGTGACCTGTGGGTGGACATGCTCTGAACACCTGGGGCTGACTTGAACACTGACATCATCAGCAGAATTATCTTCACCCAGTGGGGTTTGAACTTGAGGTTGGTGAACCTGAGGTGGGGTTGGGAAAGAGTTCTTCACCTGGCTATGCACCAGGGATGGACAGTCAGACTATACTCTGGGCCCTGCCCAGTAGCTCTGGGAACACCCCCTACTCAGGGGAGGCAGAGAGATCTCAACTGGTACTGGGAAAAAATATGAGAGGTTCATATTATACAAATGCAAACTTGTCAGGCACCAAGGCAAAGTGGGCAGGGCTACCCCTCCACCTTACAGATCAACACATCTGATTACTCAAACCTCAAGCTATTCATACTGGGGAAAAAAAATGCACCATAACCAAACTAAAAGGCAAATGAGATATTAGGGAAAGGTATTTGCAGTACATGTAACAGATGAGGAAGCAATATCCTTTTTAATGAGAAAGTTTTTTCAAACCAATTAGAAGGTAAATATTCAAGTAGATAAGAGACAAAGTTTGAATAGGCAATTCACACAAGAAGTTACAAATTACCAATAAACATAGGCATATACACTCAATCTCACTAACAATCAAAACAGTTAAAACTAAGGTGAGATACTCTTTAAAATTCTCATATTGGCTAAGATGAAAAAGTTTTTAAATGCCCAGGGTGGACGTGGATGTGCAGAAATGATATATAAACACTCCTGGATGGGAATATAAATTGGAATAAACTTTAGAAGAGCAGTTGGGCAGTTTATTGCAAAATTCTTTCTACACTTGGACCCAGAAATTCTATTCGAGAATTTATCCTGGGAAGCAATTGAAAAAGAAATCCAAGATGTCTAAGAATTTCCACAATGGTGCCACTTATCATTGTAAAATCTTGGAAGTTTTAATTTTAATTTAACACTAAATGTTGAATAGAGTATGATAAATAACATTATGGTACTTCCAAACAATGAAGTGTTTTACAGACATTAAAAGTTATGTGAGCAAAGAGTATTTGTTGACATGGAAAAACATGTATATTATTGAATTAAGAAAAAGATAATTTAAAAAGATAATAAAACATTATGACAGTATGAGCTCACTTAGTATTTTTTGAAAATTCTAAAATATTCCTAGATCTGAGTAGAGTTATTATGAGGACTTGGGGGATTTTGTTTCTTTTTCTGTTTTCCAAAATTTTTTAAATTTAGTATTCTGGCTTTTAAAATGAGAAAAATCCTCCAAATAAAAAATAATTAGGGACTTCCCTGCTGGCACAGTGGTTAAGAATCCACCTGCCAATGCAGGGGACACGGGTTCGAGCCCTGGTCCTGGAAGATCCCACGTGCCGCGGAGCAACTAAGCCCATGTGCCACAACTACGGAGCCTGCGCTCTAGAGCCTGCGAGCCACAACTACTGAGCCCGCATGCTGCAACTACTGAAGTCTGCGTGGCCTAGAGCCCGTGCTCCGCAACAAGAGAAGCCACTGCAATGAGAAGCCCGTGCACCGCAACGAAGAGTAGCCCCCGTTTGCTGCAGCTAGAGAAAGCCCGTGCGCAGCAATGAAGTCCCAACGCAGCCAAAAAAATTAAAAGAACAATTTTAAGAAAAAGTCCTCTTCCCAGCCTCTCATACTCATACCCTTCAGGATGAATTAGCACATGTTACTCAACAGTTGTCAGAGTCCTGGGCTGGAAACTGGGGTCAGCCAAGACTAGTCAAGGCCCTCCTCATCCCAGAGGGCCTTCAGAGCCCAGGCTCCTGGGGACAAAGCAAAAGCTTGGAGAGCTGGAGAAGACAAGCCTTCGGGAAGAGCACCCGCCCCACTGTACACTCTGAATAAGAACCAGCCCCATGACCAGAACCTGCTGGCAGGTGAGGGGCTAGTTTCTGACTCATCTCAAGTCTCTCTAAGCCCAGGAATTCTTTAACTGGATGTGTGGGTGGAAATTAGGGTTTGAATTTGAATGAGGTTTTTTAAAAATCACATCTTTATTATCACGAACCTCTGTCTGAGATCTAGCATTTCCTTTGATTATGAGCTCAGGCAATAAACCTCAGCAATATTAGCAGTATCCGTGACTTGGTCATTAATACAGATCATAGATATTTTCTTAGCACATCACAATTCCTTGAAAGTATCTCAAAATATGATTTATACCGGGCTTCCCTGGTGGCGCAGTGGTTGAGAGTCCGCCTGCCGATGCAGGGGACACGGGTTTGTGCCCTGGTCTGGGAAGATCCCACATGCTCCGCGGCTGGGCCCGTGAGCCATGGCTGCTGAGCCTGCGCGTCTGGAGCCTGTGCTCCACAACGGGAGAGGCCACATCAGTGAGAGGCCTGCGTACCGCAAAAAAACAAACAAACAAACAAACAAAATATATATATATATATATGATTTATACTCATCATCATTTCAAAATTCTGGCAGTTATTATGCTAGACTTTGTTATTGAAAATGTGAATAAGGAAACACATTGATTATATTACACACTCATTAAAAAATATTTTTATAACCAAATCTTGGTATAATTGATTTCCTTTATAATCCTCTGTTTTACCTATTTAAAAACATCATTCTGAGAAGGGACCATACTCTTCACTAGACTCCCAAAGGGGCCATGCCACAGAAAACATGAAGAACCCCTGCTATAAGCCCAGGGCTTTGAGACAGAGGGAAGGGAGACTTTTTTGGTTAGACTGATTCTTCCTGCTCCCCCCACTGTCTCACAAGGGCAGCCAGGCTTCTAATAGTTCCAAAAGAACACTGTGATCTGCTACTGATT
Source organism: Mesoplodon mirus (assembly GCF_964341445.2). Taxonomy (NCBI): domain Eukaryota; kingdom Metazoa; phylum Chordata; class Mammalia; order Artiodactyla; family Ziphiidae; genus Mesoplodon; species Mesoplodon mirus. The sequence continues at coordinate 54,251,584 of NC_138979.1, forward strand.
CTCCTTGAACCCCTAATAAAATACTTTCCCAAATAGCCCAGACTGAAGGTGAGTATCCCTACTTCCCAGATGACTGCATTCTCAACAGCAAGTAAAGTCAGCAATAAGGATGTAATTCAAGAGGCTACAAATGCAGGTCAGGTTCCAGGTTTCAGAGTCAGAGTTTTTTGTTTTTGTTTTTTTTAAACATATAATAAACCTTTACCACTACACCTATTGTGCTGGATACAGTTTCAAAAGCACACTTTACACACGTTTTCATTTAAGCCTCATCCCGGTGAGGAGCAGTCCCATTTTACAGATGAAAAACGTGAGGTCCAAAGAGGTAAACTGACCTGCCCAATCCTCATTTAGTAAATAACAGAGCTGGGATTTGAACCTAAACTTCCTGACTCCACATTCAGCACCCCTCTTGTCGCTTTGCTCTCTCCCTACTCCACCCACGCCTTGGGATACACGACTATAGCAAATGTAAGCTCTGGCTTCCTCTTGGCCTTTCCAATGTTTAAGTCCTGCCTCTGCTTTAAATTCAAAGAACATTCTACAGTTGGTCTTCATCTGTGTCAGAAATTCCATCTATAGAGTGTTATGCCTGCTGTTTTTCCCAGCCAGCCTCTCTTCTCTCTGCTTTCCTTTGGGGAACTGCTTCTTCCCCATTCCACGCGTCCAGGAGAAACTGTCTATCTCAGTGCCCCACGGCCAAGGATGGGCGTCTGACCCAAGCTTGGCCAGGCAGGTGCTCTCTCCTGGGAATCTTGTGCAGAGGGACCAACTAATGGGAAGCCGATGACCATTTCAGTGGCAGCACCCCAAACCACTGAGCTTCAGACTCATCCCTGGGCTCTCTGGTTCCTATCCTTCTTGAGGCTGATTTCATCATTTTCTTTTCTTTTTTTTTTTGATTAATTTATTTTTTGGCTGCATTGGGTCTTCGTTGCTGCGCGCGGGCTTTCTCTAGTTGCAGCGAGCGGGGGCTACTCTTCATTGCGGTGCACGGGCTTCTCGTTGTGGTGGCTTCTCTTGTTGTGGAGCACGGGCTCTAGGCACGTGGGCTTCTGTAGTTGTGGCTTGCAGGCTCTAGAACACAAGCTCAGTAGTTGTGGCGCAAGGGCTTAGTTGCTCCGCGGCATGTGGGATCTTCCCAGACCAGGGCTCAAACCCGTGTCCCCTGCATGGGCAGGCAGATTCTTAACCACTGCACCGCTAGGGAAGTCTCTGATTTCATCATTTTCTTTTACTTTAGTTAATTACCCAATAAACTCCCAATGCATTTTCCCCTTTAAGTTATCCCCAGTCAGCTTTTGTTGCTTTCAGCCAGAGAACAATCTGGTTTACCATCCAAACAGATTGGGGAACAGGGAAGAGGGAAGGAAGAACGGAAGCCTGCTTTTAGTCCAGCCCTACTATGTGCAGGCACTGGGCTCCGATACATTCTTTCATTTTACTCTGATGACAGCCTTTGGAGGTGGGTGTTATCAGGCCCATTCTAACAGAGGGAGAAACTGAGGCTCAGAGGAAGTCACTTGCCCAGAGTCACATATTGAGTTGGTGAGAGAACCAGGGTCAGACACAAGTCTGTCTCATCACAAAGTCCATGCTGAGGCATCTTCCTGTGGCATGCTGTTCATTCTTTCAATTGACAAAGGAGAAACATTGAAGTGTAAGCTATCTTTCTCTCTCAAAGTCTGGAAAGCACACTCTGTGAGGCAGAAGGGGCCTGGGAAGCCCTTCCTGTGCCTTTTGTTCCCTCCAAGCCCCCTGCCCACCTGCTCTAGGCACGTCCCAGTACAGGCCCTTCTTCCCTCCCCCCCGCCCCCCCTTCCCCCAGAAGCTTGCTCTTGGGAAAGGGCCTTCCTGAATTCATTCCCATCTTAGCCCTGACTGAGAAAACAAAGTTTTTCTGTACAGGGCAGTATCAAAGAGAAGAATTTCTAACTCTGGATGGTGGGTGTCCATAAGCAGGCCAGGGGCTGGTTAGAGTACAGAGGTACCCCTGAAATCACCCTGCACAGACTTCCTCACAGCACTCAGCCCTGAGGGGTCAAGACAATGGTCTTGACCATGGAGTGAATCCTGAGGTGTGAGGCCTGACCCTGTGAGGCCTGTACTCTGGCCAAGGCGAGGAGAAGGCAGGGCAGGGTGGGATGATGGGACAGCCAGGGATCTAGAGATCTGGGGATTTTGCTCCAGCTTTGCTCCCCTTGGATAAGTTACTCCCCTCTGGGGTTACTACATACCCTTCTGGGGTCCCTCGGAATGAGAAAAGGACAGTAGTGACCAGGGCCGCCAGGCCTCCAGAAGGCAACCTGGCATTCAAGGAATTTCCCACCAGGACCAGGAGGGTCGGTAGGGCCATCACAATAACTCCTACCCTCTATTAAACTCTATTGTGTGCCAGCCTTGTTCAGCACTTCCCACTTCCCAGCATGTTCTGTGGGTCCCCAGAGGCAGATGCACCTCTGGTTTCAGAGTCATCAGGACCAGGATTGTGGGAGAAAATTTCAGGGTGGAACTCACCAGCACTCAGAGCGGCCCCAAGAGCCTGAGGGTGGAGAGAATAGGGGTTGTTGTCAGAGAGAGATGGGGGTTGGGTTTTGTTTCCCTCCATTTGTTATTAAAGAAAACATCACAGAATAATCTGACTTTGAACAAACAAATGCAGTGTGCCAGCTGTAGGCTAGACCGTCCAAATGGGAAAACAAAAATAAACCCTTGAGGGGGCTTCCCTGGTGGCGCAGTGGTTGAGAGTCCGCCTGCCGATGCAGGGGACACGGGTTCGTGCCCCGGTCCAGGAAGATCCCACATGCCGCGGAGTGGCTGGGCCCGTGAGCCATGGCTGCTGAGCCTGCGTGTCCAGAGCCTGTGCTCCGCAACGGGACAGGCCACAGCAGTGAGAGGCCCGTGTACCGCAAAAAAAATAAATAAAATCAATCAATCAATCAATCAATCAATCAATCCTTGAGGTTCTCATTCTAACGATGGAGAAACTGAGGCCCGCAGAGGTGACAGGACTGACTCGACTTGCTGGACCAGGGCTTAACCACAGGTGTCTTCGCGTGCCATGCACTGCAGTTTCCACTCCAGGAAGGAAGGGGCTGTTATCCCAGATTTAGGCGATGGGGCCCAGCCTTTCTCCTCCTCACAGCCGTGTGCCACCTCCTTTATGACAAGTCACCCCAGCATTGACACCAAATGTATCTATTGCCTCTGGGTGTTAAGATGGCCAGTTTTCTCTATTTTCAAAAGACTCTTTACTTTTAGGATCAAAACAAAATTCTTCATTTACAAGAAAGTACTCACTTCTGCTGTGAAGCACCCACAGGGCCTTGTTTGTAACTCGTGGTCGATTGCATGTGGTTTGGATAATGGTTTACATACTTGGATCCCTCTTGCTCACTAGAGAGTCAGAAATGAGTCTTGTTTGGCATTGCGTTTTCCCAGTGCTTGCTCACAGCAGGTGCAATAAACAGTAGTAAGTGTTTGTTGAATTAAAATGGAAACTGGGAATGAAGGGTTACTGTGCTGCTGTTTTGCTCTTGATGTGATAGAGAGCAGTGCCAAGGTCCCCAGTGCATTGCTCAGAACTTTGGTCCCACAAAATGCTACAGGAGAAAAGTATTTTAGAGGCAAATGAAATTGCACAGCTCCCAGCTGACTGACCAAAGGAAAGTGACTGGATGAACTAATTCACACTAGGATGTTAATGACGTGTTCAGGACTGCTTGCTAAGAGCTTAAAGTGACAGAACTGGTTGAGAGAGCAATGTAGTAATGTCTAGGAAGTTGAAGATGTTCACATCCTTGGGCCTACAAATTCCACGTCTGAGAATACACACTAGAGACATATTCATACATGGGCACAGGGAGACATGGCCCAGAGCGTACAGTGTGGCAGTGTTTGTAATAATAAAAAACATCCATCAACAGGAGAAGGGCCGAATTGTGGTTAAGTTCAGGTAATGGAACACTATATAGCAATTAATATCAATGAACTAGAGCCACATGTATCCAAATGAACTAACCCCAAATATAAGATTGAATTACAAAAAAAAATTGCAAAAGGAAATGTACAATATGACAGTGACCGAAAAGTTTAGAAATCTGCAAAACAATATTATATAACCTTTATGGATACATAAATATATCGGCAAAAACATATAACTATGTATGGGTTGATATACACTATATTCATGACAGTGGTTCCTAGGGGGAAGGTGGGAAGGTGAGGAGGGGGTTGTGGTAGGGTCCACAGGAGGCCTTACTGTATCTGTAATTATTCATTCATTTATTCATTCATTCATTTTTTGGCCATGCCACGTGGCTTGTGGGATCTTAGTTCCCCAACCAGGGACTGAACCTGGGCCCTTGGCAGTGAAAGCGTGGAATCCGAATCACTGGACTGCCAGGGAATTCCCTGTAATTTTTTTTTTTTTTTGCGGTATGCGGGCCTCTCACTGTTGTGGCCTCTCCCATTGCGGAGCACAGGCTCTGGACGCACAGGCTCAGCGGCCATGGCTCACGGGCCTAGCCGCTCCGTGGCATGTGGGATCTTCCCGGACCGGGGCACGAACCCGCGTCCCCTACATCGGCAGGCAGACTCTCAACCACTGCGCCACCAGGGAAGCCCTGTCTCAGATCTTTTGATTTAAATCTTCTCTTACTTGCTGCCCAAAGCAAGGCCTAAAGGATACAGACATCTAAACTCACTGAGCCTCAGTTTGATCATTTGTAAAGTGGAAATAATAATGAAGCCTACTTTGTAGGTTTGTTGGGGATTAAATGAAATAACATAATGCAAAATGCACACAGTAGGAATAAAATAAACATTTGCTATTATTCCTCTGATCCTACCCAGGCCACAAACTAGGATATATCATCCTAATCTCTTTGAGGTCTTAGCTCATTATCTTTTTAAAACTGTGGTAAAATATACATAAAATTTACCATTTTAACCATTTTTGAGTGTATAGTTCAGTGGCATTAAGTACATTCATATTGTTGTGCAACCATCACCAAGACTTTTCCTAACTGAAATGGAAAATGGAAACGAAGGGCTACTAGGCTGCTGTTTTGTGCCCCGTGGTCGGGGGAGGGGGGTGGAATGGTCAAGCAGTGCCAAGGTCCCCTGTCTGAAACTCTGTACCCATTAAACAGTACTCCCATTCCCCCTGGTAACCACTATTTCACTTTGTCTCTATGAATTTGACTATTCTAGGAACCTCAAATAGGTGGACTCATATATTTGTCTTTTGGTGTCTGGCTTATTTCACCTAGCATAACATCTTCAAGGTTCATTCATGCATCAGAATTCCATTCCATTTTTAGGCTGAATCATATTCCATTGTATGTGTATATCACATTTTGTTTATCCATTCATTCGTTGATGGTCATTTGGGCTGTTCCACATTTTGTCTACTGTGAATAAGGCTGTGTAGTCATTAGTTTTATAACCGACATGTGCATAGCACTTTCCAATTTACAAAGCATATTTACTTACATGAGATAATTTGATGAAGGCAGAGTAGATTTCCTTATCACATTTTATTGAGGGTCAGACAGGTCACATGACTGGCTCAAGGTCAGCTGGTAGAACTTGAATTTAATTCTCATATAAAAATAGAGGCTGGGGACTTCCCTGGTGGCGCAATGGTTAAGAATCCCCCTGCCAATGCAGGCGACACGGGTTTGAGCTCTGGTCCAGGAAGATCCCACATGCCGTGGAGCAACTAAGCCCGTGCACCACAACTACTGAGCCTGCACTCTAGAGCCCACAAGCCACAACTACAGAAGCCCACGTGCCTAGAGCCCGTGCTCCGCAACAAGAAGCCACCGCGATGAGAAGCCCGCGCACCACAACGAAGAGTAGCTCCCGCTCGCCGCAACTAGAGAAAGCCCGCGTGCAGCAATGAAGACCCAACGCAGCCAAAAATAAATAAATTAAATAAATAAATTTATATATATATAAAAAAGTAGAGATTGTACTCAACATCTAAGATTCTATGATTCTATCAGCAACCTTGACCTCTCCAAAAGAAGTGCTTTGCGGTAAATTTCAGGCCTTGCGACATTGAAGTTCCTTGTGGCTATGGCCCGTGTCTTCCTGTATCTCATGTCTGACAGGCAGAGGATGGTGGCAAACTCGCAATACCTGCAGAAGTATTACGTGTGAACACTGGATGAGAGTCTTGTTGTCAACCACTTGGGCTCATGAGGACGTGCCTATGAGCCACCAGCTAGAGAGCTGCCAATCACATCCAGATTCCCTCCCTTGCCAGAGTCATCCTCTGACATGGGCTCCTGGACTCTTCTCTAAGATCTGAATTTATGGCTCTTCTGGCAGTGTACCCATTGCTTGGGGGAAGTAGGGGAAAGAAGGAAGCTTCTGCTTCCTCTTGGGAAGGCATTGGACATCCTGCCCATCCTCTAGACCCAGTTCAAGTCCCCTTCCTTTCTTCAGCCTTCCCTGCCCCTGCTAGACTTTCTCTACCTCTCCCCCATCCCCCCAGTAGGCCTTGGACCAGGTGCTCCTAATGACCCTTACTCTCCACAGAAATCTCCCTTTCTGTAACAGCTTTATGAAATGCAATTTACATACCCCACAATTCATTCATTTAACGTGCACAATTCAATGGGTTTTTAAAATTTTTATTTATTTATTTATTTATTTATTATTTATTTTTTGGCTGCATTGGGTCTTCATTGCTGCACGCGGCTTGCTATAGTTGCGGCGAGCGGGGGCCACTCCCCGCCGCAGTGCGCAGGCTTCTCACTGCGGTGGCCTCTCTCGTTGCAGGGCTTGGGCTCCAGGCGCGCAGGCCTCAGCAGCTGTGGCCCACGGGCTGTGGAGCACAGGCTCAGTAGTTGTGGCACACAGGCTCAGCTGCTCTGTGGCCCGTGGGATCTTCCCGGACCAGGGCTCGAACCCGTGTGCCCTGCGTCGGCAGGCAGACTCCCAACCACTGCACCACCAGGGAAGCCCAGGACCACCTTTTGTGTTGCTTTTCTCCTGCCCCCAACCTGGTGCCCAGGACAGTGCTAAGCACTCAAACCTGCATTGTTTCTCCTCTGGGACTTTGGGGGAATAGCTATAGAGATTTGCTTTTGTTGTCCTCTGTGGGCCATGACAGCTAATGGCCAGGGGGACAGTTCAAATCCACACAGGATTTGCCAGGAATAGGGTCTTCAATGTCCAAGATGCTAGTCACCTCCTGCCCCATGACCTTTAATGGCTCATTGCTGACTGCAGGACTGACCTCCAATTCTTGGCCTGCCTTTAAAACTTTCTGGGAGGGAGATTAGATTACTCCTTTCTGCTCATGGACGCCGCCGAGTAAGCATCGTTAACGTCTCCCCCGCCCCCCTCCACTGCCGTCATGTCTAAGTCAGAGTCACCCAAAGAGCCCGAACAGCTGCGGAAGCTCTTCATCGGAGGTTTGAGCTTTGAAACAACCGATGAGAGGTCTGAGGAGCCATTTTGAGCAGTGGAGAACGCTCACAGATTGTGTGGTAATGAGGGATCCAAACACCAGGCACTCCAGAGGCTTCGGGTTTGTCACATATGCCACTGTGGAGGAGGTGAATGCGGCCATGAATGCAAGGCCACACAAGGTGGATGGAAGAGTTGTGGAACCAAAGAGGGCCGTCTCAAGAGAAGATTCTCAAAGACCTGGTGCCCACTTAACTGTGAAAAAGATTTTTGTTGGTGGCATTAAAGAAGACACTGAAGAACATCACCTAAGAGATTATTTTGAACAGTATGGGAAAATTGAAGTGATTGAAATCATGACTGATCGAGGCAGTGGCAACAAGAGAGGCTTTGCTTTCGTAACCTTTGGTGACCATGTCTCTGTAGACAAGATTGTCATGCAGAAATACCACACTGTGAATGGCCACAACTGTGAAGTAAGGAAAGCCCTATCTAAGCAAGAGATGGCTGGTGCCTCATCCAGCCAAAGAGGTTGAAGTGGTTCTGGAAACTTTGATGGTGGTCGTGGAGGAAACTTCAGTGGTCGAGGTGGCTTTGGTGGCAGCCGTGGTGGTGGTGGATATGGTGGCAGTGGGGATGGCTATAATGGATTTGGTAATGATGGAAGCAATTTTGGAGGTGGTGGAAGCTACAATGATTTTGGCAGTTACAACAATCAATCTTCCAATTTTGGACCCATGAAAGGAGGAAACTTTGGAGGCAGAAGTTCTGGCCCCTATGGTGGTGGAGGCCAACACTTTGCCAAACCCCGAAACCAAGGTGGCTATGGTGGTTCCAGCAGCAGCAGTAGCTATGGCGGTGGCAGAAGGTTTTGATGACTGCCAGGAAACAAAGCTTAGCAGGAGAGGAGAGCCAGAGAAGTGACAGGGAAGCTACAGGTTACAAGAGATTTGTGAACTCGGCCAAGCACAGTGGTGGCAGGGCCTAGCTGCTACAAAGAAGACATGTTTTAGACAATACTCATGTGTATGGGCAAAACTCGAGGACTGTATTTGTGACTAATTGTATAACAGGTTATTTTAGTTTCTGTTCTGTGGAAAGTGTAAAGCATTCCAACAAAGGGTTTTAATGTAGATTTTTTTTTTTTTGCACCCATGCTGTTGATTGCTAAATGTAATAGTCTGATCATGACGCTGAATAAATGTCTTTAAAAAAAAAAAAAAAACTTTCTGGGAGGGAGGGAGTCCTCAGGCAGTCCTAGCTTTGTATCAGGGCTAACACCACCTTTCAGTCACAGGAGCTTTTCCCCTTTGCTCAAGGAGCCTTTGCTCAGACTGCTCCTCTGCCTAAAGTGCCCTTCCCTCTCTCTCCCTGTGGCTTATTGGAGACCTACCAGACGGGGAGGAAGCTTGGCCCAGCAGAAAGTGTGAAGGCCTAGGTTTGATTCCTGACTCGGTCATTTAGTGGCTGAAACCTCAGACAAGTTTTTTTTTTTTTTTTTTTTTTTTTTTTTGCGGTACGCGGGCCTCTCACTGTTGTGGCCTCTCCCGCTGCGGAGCACAGGCTCCGGACGCGCAGGCTCAACGGCCATGGCTCATGGGCCCAACCGCTCCACGGCATGTGGGATCCTCCCAGACCGGGGCACGAACCCGCGTCCCCTGCATCGGCAGGCGGACTCTCAACCACTGCGCCACCAGGGAATCCCTCAGACAAGTTTTTAAGTTTTCAAGTTTTCTCTGCATCTCAGCATCCTCCTCTGTTAAGTGGAGCTACCAGTAGCTGCTGCACAGAAGTCGCACAAAGCCCTGGAGCTGACATATCCAAAGCGCTCAAACTGGTAGGTATTCAGCGGTTTCAATTCTTCCCCTGTCAAATGTGAGCTTCTCTGAGCAAACATCTAAGCTGCCCTTATTTCCTGACACCACAGATGACGTTTGTCTGCTTTACATAAATGCACTCTTACACCACGTTACCCTCACTTTTCAGGAGCCTCCCCCATCTCCAGCTCCCAGAACACGTTTCTAAGCCTCTGTCTGATGTGTGACACAGTCGGTCCTGTGGGCTCCCAGAGGCAGGGGGGGAACCTTATTTCCCTTATGACTCTCAGTGCCACTCCTAAGATTAAGTGGACAGAGAAGGCAGGAGGTCCAAGATTGCCTGTGATTTTTTCTGGGCCCCAACCCCATGCTGAGAAAAACAAGTCTTTATTCAATGGTATGGCAGCCCCTATCCCACCTACCCCAGCCACTGTGGTTTCCCAAAGGATGCATTCCCCCTTTGCTCTCTCTTTTTGACCCCTGCTCCACTGCCTTCCTTTGGAGGATTTCCTCCCCTTCCGGCCAGGCCTTGCTGACCCTCTGTGAGCACCTCCTCTGAGGGCCAGGCCCTGGGCAGGGGTCCTGGGAAAGCTGCCCCCAGCTGTTTTCCATGACTCTGGGGCCAGCCTGTGCATTCCGCTTTGAGGTTGGTTTGAGCACAGGGTTGAGGGGATAAGGCCTCCGGGCAGATGCAGTGTCAGGTCCTGTTCTAGGGTCAGCTCTTGTCATCCAGAAATGAATCTGAATCTGGGGCAGGTCTCCGCAGGCCTTGCTCTGACCCTTCCCCGGTCCACACGAGGCCCCAGGAGATAGAGCCCACGAGGCCCCAGGAGATAGAGCCCTCCCCCAACACACATACACGACTGATGCCAACAGCAGAGACCTTCTAAGCCTGCTTAAAACTCTGGAATGTTATGTTGTATTTATAGACATCATCTGAATTTGTTATTATGTTTGTTTTAGATTTTCACTTCGAAAGTTCATTAAGCCATTGCTGTTTTCCTTCTCTTCCTCTCTCTCTCCCTTTTCCTCCCTCCCCCACTCCTGCTTCCTCCCTCTCTTTCTCTCTCTCCTCCCCCACTTCCATAGTGCATCCCCACACTTACTCCTACCCTCCTCCACCATCCCCACCACACACACAAGTCTGGAGCTAGCAAGGACCTTAAAAACCCAGCCATTTTATAGACAGGAAGACTAAGGTGGAGAGAAGAGAGACCTGCTCAGGGTTGCCTAGGTATAGTGGCCAAGCCAAAGCAGAGCTCAGGTGTCCTTGTGGTCCAGGCAGCTGTGAGTGGTAGAGAAACAATACCTCATCTCCTCGCCAGCTGAGTGACCTTGGGCAGGTCACTTAACCTCTCTGAGCCTAAAGAGTTCATCTCTGAAATGATAATACCCACTTCGGTGGGTTTGTTTTTTTGTTTTTTGTTTTTTTTGAGGAGTCGTGGTATGAGCACTTCCTTCGAAAGCTATAAAGATGGTGAGGAGTGGTGGCCAGTTGGAACTCTGGCCTTTTCCTCTCCTTTGAAATTTCCTCTGCAAGTTATATTGGGAATACATGTTGCAAATATTTTTTACCTCTTATATCTTTTAACTTTTTTATGATCTTGTTTATTATATAGAAGTTTGTAATTTGAATGTAGTTAAATATGTCCATCTTTTCCTCTGAGGTTTTGTGATTTGGGGTCTTGCCTAAGTTATAAGCGAGAAACATTTCACAAATGACAGATTCCCCAGACAAATCACAGAAAAGGAAATATGAATAGACCTTAAAATAGGAAGAAAATCCCACAAATTTTCTCAGAATAAAAGAAATGCTGAGATGCCATTTTTTACATTACCAGGTTAGCAAAAATCCTAAAGCTTGATAACACATTGCATTAGGGAAGCTGATGAGGAACGGGTACTCTTATACTTTCCTGGGAGAAGTATAACTTGGTACAATCCTTATCAAGGGCAATTTTGCAGTATTTGTGAAAATTTTAAATGTGCATACCATTTGATCTCACGATTCTACTTCTAGAATTTTATCCTCAGATATTACACATGTATGAAATGACATATGCACAAGATTATTCATTATAGCCTTGTTTGCAACAGCAAAGGAACAACCTAAATATCCATCATTAGGGAACTGATAAAAATATGTTTCATTCATACAGTAGACCACTATACACCTGTAACAAAGAATATGAAAGCTTTTTATGAACTGATATGGGAAAACATCTCTATACTGTTATGTGAGAAAAGCAAGGTGCAGGACAGCATATATAATAAGCAACACTCTCACTCCAAGAGGCAACCAAACCTCCATGTGATGAAAGCATATCCCACAGGTTACTGTGGCTGGGCACCTGGGCACGTGCCACCCCACCCCAAAGGTACCTGAAAATGTACAGCCAGTGGTTGGCATCATCATACGGCAGGAGGTTAAGGACCCAACTCCCAAAACGGAGATTATGAGGCTCCCCAAAGCCAAGAGGCTGAGCAACATCTGGAAAGAATCCAACACAGCCGTCAGAAGCATCATGTTATTTTAGCTTCCGTTAAGTCAAATGAGCAAAATCACTTGAAAGTTGAGTGAGACTGGCAATAATGACCCAAAGTTTTTCAACAGACTTGTGCAAACAAGAACTAAGGATGTCGTGCATCCTTCATTAACACTAAAGAAGACAAAATAAGTAACGCTCACAAACCCGCTGACCCAGACTACGAAACAGTCATGAAAACACAATTGGAGATCGGCGATCAAAAATCAAGTGAATTTTTACAATAAGGTTCATGGTTGAAATACTCATATTCCGATCAAATCAACAGCTATTGCTTGTTAATACTGTTACTATGTGATTACTATGTTTTGCTAGACAGCAAAATAATAGATGGTTTAGTTTGTTACTGTAATTAAAATCTATTCATTCTGCTTCTTTTGTTGAATGTATATATGGCATCTGTATACATTATCTGTAGGTGATCAAATAAAATACGGCTCAGATCAGTCACTTTATTGCTTTAAATGGCAACTAGTCTTATTGAAAGAAGACCACAATATATCTTTTTTCTTACAAAATTTATAATTACACATATAATTCTGAAATTGAATATGACAAAATAAAAATCATTTAGTAAAAAGATATGCAACCTTTGTGTAAAAAGGGGAAAGAATGTATATCCTTATTTCTTATAATCTGTGTGTGCTCTCACATATAATCTTATATATATAGATGATTACATACATAACATTATATACAAATGTATACTCTCTAGATGGATTCACAAGTAACTAGTAATAGTGAATACTTGCTGGGGCGTAGAGGATTTTTCTCTGTACATCTTTTTATACTTTACAATTTTTGAACCATGAGAATTCAAATTTACCAATTCAGAAAATCAAAAAAACACCATTTTAAAGTAATGGCAGATTCCAGAAACCCAATCCAGAATATCAAACCATACTCTCAGGGACTGGGCCTGTATTTTTAGAGTTCCCTAGGAACCTCTTAGGGGAACCCTGGTCTGTTACAGAAGATCCCCAAGAACCGACTGAGCTTTAGATCCAGGAGTCAAGGTCCCATGGCCTACACTGCGCCACCTGGTGGTCTTAGTCAGACATGATTCCAAGCATCCCTCGGAAAAATTTGTGAGGATGCTCAGCAGATAGCAGAGGAGGATGCTGGGTAACGCCCACAGGCTGGGTGGGGGTGGCTCCAGTGGGCACACAGTCTGCCTCCAGGGCTGCTTGTCTGGGTCCTGACTGGAAGGAGGCACAGCTTCCAGAGCTCCACAGCCTCCGGTTCCCAGGGAGCCACCCAGAGGCAGCCTGCAGGAGCACAGAGCACACGGACTTTAAAGTTAGACCTGGGTTCAAACGCTGGCTCCACCATCTACTAGCCTTGTTAACTCTCTCTCTCTCTCTCTCTCTCTCTCTCTCGCTCTCGCTCTTTTTTTTTAGTCACGTAGTGTGGTATGCAGGATCTCAGTTTCCTGAACAGGGATGGAACCCATGCCCCCTGCAGTGGAAGCACAGAGTCATAACCACTGGACCGCCAGGGAGTTCCACTAGCCTTGTTATCTCATATGGCTTAAACTCTCAGGTCCTCAGTGTTCTCATCTACCAAATGGGTACAGGTAGAAGTCAGATAAAGTCTGCACACAAATCTAGAACAATGCCTGTGCATAGCAGGAACTTGATAAATGTTAATTCTCTTCCCTTCAGTGGCTTTTTTAAAAAATAAATTTATTTATTTATTATTTATTTTTGGCTGTGTTGGGTCTTCGTTGCTGCATGCGGGCTTTCTCTAGTTGCAGAGAGCGGGGTTACCCTTCGTTGCGGCGCGTAGTCTTATTGCGGTGGTTTCTCTTGTTGCGGACCACAGGCTCTAGGCGCACAGGTTTCAGTAGTTGTGGCCTGCGGGCTCAGTAGTTGTGGCTCGTGGGCTCTAGAGCGCAGGCTCAGTAGTTGTGGTGCATGGGCTTAGTTGCTCCGCGACATGTGGGATCTTCCCAGACCAGGGCTCGAACCTGTGTCCCCTACATTGGCAGGTGGATTCTTAACCACTGTGCCACCAGGGAAGTCCCCCTTTAGTTACTTCTTGATAACTTTACTCCCCTGCCCAAAAGAGAGTAGCCTGGCTCCTGGGAACTTTCTGTGGCCACAGGGCTGGGAGGGCGCAGCACTGGAATGACTGAGAAATCTGTGTGCTTCTAGTATTTCTAAACATTCTCCCTCCCTCCTTTGACATTCTTGCTTCTTTAGCTACTAAGGAATAAATTGCAGGCCAGGCTGAGGTGGGGAGGGAGCTCAGGAAGTGCCTACTGTTTCCACAGGAAGGGTCAGATCCAGGTCCAGTCACCCCCGGGGGTATGTTGGCCTGGGTGCTCCATCAAGCACTTCCTCTAGCCAGGGAGCAAGGCCCAGCCCCTGCCCTCAGGGAGTGCATAGGCTAGGAGGAGAGCTAAATACAGCAAAAGCCACAGTGAATGTGCAGGGGGTTGAGAGGACTCAGGCAGGCACCGATGAAGTTACTAAGTTGGCCACTTGCTCTTTTGGGTTATGACACTTTCCAGAAGCTCCTGATAAAAGGCAACTGAAGAGCCCATTAACCCCTCACCCTGTAATTCAGATACGCATCTTAGCTTCCCTGCTCATCTTCTCTAAGATGGCGAACCCAGCGGAGAGGAGACACTAGACTGAAAATGTCCTGTTTAAGGCTGTGGGCAGCAATGTCCAGAGAACAGGGCAAAGCAGGAGGGGTGACTCCTGGGTTCAAAGCTGTCTGGCAGTGGAAAAACACTAGCCTGGCCAGAGGAAGAGCCTCACAAGGGAAACGGGGAAATACTGAGGTCACCTGTGTCACGGTTCTGCCCAGGCTGTGCTCTGTACATGGCAGCAGAGGGCCTCCAAGGAGTCAGATGCCAGGAGAACAGAATCCTGACCTCAGGAATCACCTGATTCACAGGCGAGGAAACTGAGGACCAGTAAGGGGAGGGGGTTGGCCCCATCCCACGGGAGTTAATGACCTGGAGCTTGAGCCGTCTTCTTCCCCACTGTGTGGTGGAAAGCCCTTGGACTTTGGAGCCAGATAGAACTTGATTTGAACCTAAACTCTCCCTTTAGATTATGGCTAGCTATGTGGTCTTAGAAAAGTCATTTGCCTCTCTGAGCCTCAGTTTTCCTCATCTGTAAAATGGAGACAATAGCTCTTTTTCAGGATTGTTGTGAAAACTGAAGATAATATATGCAAATCACCTGGCACATAGCAGGCATATGACAATCAGGACCACTACTGTCATTACTTCTCCCACCCAAACTGCCCCCGGAACGGACAGGTAGGAAGAGGGCCAGCTGCGGCAGAAGATTTCTCTGTGCTTGGTGATGATTATATGAGGGCGTTAAGTTCCCATTGGTGGGGCCAGATGCATGGAAAGTAGAATATGCCCCATGGAGGGGCAGAGAAGTTTTCTAACTAACCCTGGCTTGCAGAGGGCGCAGGCCCCGGGGGCCACCCATAGCTCACAGCATGGAGAGAGGCCCAGGAAGCGTGTCCTCTTATTAATAAGAGGTGTGGCCCCTCATTCACATTAAGGCACCTGCCAGCCACATGCTTTGCAGTCACCAGAGCAGGCACCTTGGACAGATATACTACAAAGAGTCTCTCTCTTTCTCTCCCTTTTGCTCCAGTTTCCTCATTTATGTATTGTCCTTATTCTTTTACTGTATGACGTCAACAACACTTTCTGAGTGTGATGTACTGTGCTCTATCCTATTAGCTTAAATTCATAGTTCATTCAATTTTATCCTCACAACAGCGCTTCATGGAACATGACGTTATCCCCGTCTTACAAGAGGCAAAACTGAGGCTCAGGGCTTCCCTGGTGGCGCAGTGGTTGAGAGTCCACCTGCCGATGCAGGGGACACGAGTACGTGCCCCGGTCCAGGAAGATCCCACATGCCGCGGAGCGGCTGGGCCCGTGAGCCATGGCCACTGAGCCTGCACGTCTGGAGCCTGTGCTCTGCAATGGAAGAGGCCACAACAGTGAGAGGCCCGCGTACCGCAAAAACAAAAACAAAAACTGAAGCTCAATTTCTTGCTGGAAGTCACTTGGCCAAGAAGGTGCCAGAACAGGGATTCAAACCCAGAGAGCCTTGCCTGACTTCAAATCCAGTATTTCCGCACCTGAGACTAGTACCTCCTGCCTGGGCTTGAAGTTCTTTCCAGGGAAGAGGGGTAGATATGAGTAGGGCCTGCAGATTTTGGAGGCTGCAGCAGGCCTGGCTCCTGGGCAGGTGTGGGTGCATGTTGGGAGTGGAAGCCCCATTCAAACCCCAGAGAGTTCGCTCATGAGGCAACCCTGAATTCATGGAGGGCATCCCGGCAGCAGAACTAGGTGAAGAGCACCACCCAGCAGCAAACGGGAAGAGAATGAGGGAGACATTTGGTCCCTCCCAATATCTGTTTTCCTTCTCTTGGCAATGGCCTCAGTTCCCCCAACCAGTTTTGAAGGAAGCTGTCTCTGTCCCAAGCTCTGAAGCCCTGGCTCTCAGGCCTAAACAAATCCCCTAATCCCTGCCAGTCCCCATTATTGGTCCATGGATGAACACATGGACCAGCAAGACATTTGGAGAGATTCCTTGGGATCTTCAGAAAGAAGCTGCCCCACTTTTCTGAGCAAGCTTCCATGGGTAACCTTTCTATCTGGTGTTTCCACCTCAGGTCCCTGTTTTTAAAAACTCAACTGTAGGGATTTAGTGCAATCCCTTATCAAATTACCTATCACATTTTTCAGAGAAATAGAGCAAATAATGCTAAAATTTATATGGAGCCCAGAATTGCCAAAGCAATCCTAAGGAAAAAGAACAAAGCAGGAGGCATAACCCTCCTAGACTTCAGACAATACAACAAAGCTATAGTAATCAAACGAGCATGGTATTGGCACAAAAACAAACATATGGATCAATGGAACAGAACAGAGAGCCCAGAAATAAACCCACACACCTACCATCAATTAACCTTCAACAAAGGAGGCAAGAATATACAATGGGAAAAATTCTCTTCAGCAAGTGATGTTGGGAGAGCTGGACAGCTGCATGTAAATCAGTGAAGTTGGAACACACCCTCATACCATACACAAAAATAAATTCAAAATGGCTTAAAGACTTAAAAATAAGATGTGACACCATAAAACTCCTAGAAGAGAACATAGGTAAAACATTCTCTGACATACAAAGTTTTTCTTAGGTCAATCTCCCAAGGCAATAGAAATAAAAGCAAAAATAAACAAATGGAACCTAATCAAATTTACAAGCTTTTGCATAGCAAAGGAAACCATAAATGAAATGAAAAGACAACCTATGGGCTGGGAGAAAATATTTGCAAATGATGCCACTGACAAGGGCTTAATTTTCAAAAAATGCAAACAGCTCATACAACTCAACAACCAAAAAACAAACAACCCAATTGAAAAATGGGCAGAAGACCCAAATAGACATTTCTTCAAAGAAAGGCATACAGATGGCCAAGAGACACATGAAAAGATGCTCAACATCACTAATTATTAGGGAAATGCAAATCAAAACTACAATGAGGTACCGCCTCACACTGTTCAGAATAGCCATCATTAAAAAGTCTACAAATAACAAATGCTGGAGAGGGTGTGGAGAAAAGGGAACTCTCCTGCACTGTTGGTGGGAATATAAATTGGTGAAGCCACTATGGGAAGCAGTATGAAGTATCCTCAGAAAACTAAAAATAGAACTACGATATGATCCAGCAATCCCACTCCTGGGCATATATCTGGAGGAAACCATAATTTGAAAAGATGCATGCACCCCAATGTTCATTGCAGCACTATTTACAATAGCCAAGACATAGAAGCAACTTCAATGTCCATCGACAGAGGAATGGATAACGAATGTGGTGCATATATACAATGGTATATTACTCAGCCATAAAAAAGAATGAAATAATGCCATTTGCAGCAACCTGGATGGCCTTAGAGATTATTAAACTAAGTGCAGTAAGTCAGAAAGAGAAAAATACCATATGATATTGCTTGTATGTGGAATCTAAAATATGACACAAGCGAACCTATCTGTAAAACAGAAACAGACTCTCAGACATAGAGAACAGACTTGTGGTTGCCAAGGGGAAAGGGGGATGGGGGAGGGAAGGATTGGGAGTTTGGGATTAGCAGATGCAAACTATTATATAAAGAATGGATAAACAACAGGTCCTACTGTATAACACAGGGAACTATATTCAATATCCTATGATAAGCCATAATGGAAAAGAATATTAAAAAAAGAACGTATATATGTATAACTGAATCACTTTGCTGTACAAGGGAAATTAACACAACATTGTAAATCAACTATTCTTCAATTAAAAAAAAAAACCCAACTGTAGGAAAGTTAGAAGGCCACAGGGCTTGCCAGTCCCCACCCCTACCCAGAGGCCCCTGGCCGAAGCGGTGAGAACCCAGTTGAGGCCAGACTAGTGGAGTAACAGACACCACAGTCGCCCCCCTGACTCCTGACACAGAAGAGTCAGCCAGGCGCCCAGGCCAGGACACTGGGTATTTTCAGCCTCCAGCAGCATCAGCAGGGGCTGGGAGGCCTCAGCCATATTGTATTTCATGTGACCCTGGCACCAGGCCAGCAATACGGCCATAGGGTGCCGGCCTCGTGCCCTTGCCTGGCCTGGGCCCCGTCTCCCTTTCTGCTGGTCTTCAGAGCCAGAGAGGAGCAGAGACCTGGGGGACGGGCTCCTGCCAAATGGGCACCAGAAACAGCAGCAAGAGGGACTGGCAACTTTAGCTGTCACCAAAAGTGCTCAAGAATGGGCTTTGGGCCCCTCAGCAACCCTACTCTCAGCATTCACTCTGTAGACATCCTGAGCAGTGCTTCTTTCTGGGTCCCATTCGGGGGCTTGAGTGACCAACCATCCCCGTTTGTCCTGGTCGCTCCCGTTTTAGCACTGAAAATCCTGAGTCCCACGAAACCCCTCAGTCCTGGGCAAGCTGAAATGGTCGTTGACCATCTCCTACCTTCTCCAGCTGTGACTCCTCTCTGAAGATGCAGAAACTGAGGCCCAGGAAAGGGAAGTCCCTTGCCCAGTGTCATGAAGCTAGAAGGTGAGGGGCTGGCACTGGAACCCAAATCTGTCTAACTCTTCCTGCCTCCTCCGCGGGGCAGGCGGCTTCCTGCCTCCCTCAGGTGATACTAATAGCCCCAAATTGCTCTCCCTCCTCCAGACTCCGCCCACCTCACCTGTCTCTCCCTAGGCTGTCAGGGTTGTTTTTCTAAAGCAGTGCATCAGAATCACCTGGAGGCCTTGTTTGCGCAGTTAGGCAGGCCCCTCCCCCAGAGTTTCTGATTCAGCAGGTCTGGGGTGGGGCTTGCGAATCTGCATTTCTAACAGGTCCTAGGTGATGCTGACGCTGCTGGACGGGGAACACACTTTGTGTGATGTAAACCACAGCTCTGATAAAGTCTCACAAAACCTCTGAGCCTCCCTGTGGCCCACTGAATAAAGGCCCAGGCCTGGGTTCAAGCCCCTCTGTGATGCAGCCCCCATCTCCCCCACGGCCCCCCTCCACACCAGGTCACCACCCTGCCAGGCAACTCCACATCCTCAGGAACTGTTCTGCTCTCTCCTGCCTCTGTGTCTTTGCTCAAGCTTTTCCTGGCCTGGACCGCACAGCTCCTCCGCATACACCCATCCCCTTATCCTTTAAGCCTGTTTCAAATGCCACCTCCTCTGGATGCCTCCTGGGGCCCCCATCAGTCAGGATGAAGAACCCCTCCCTCAGCTTGCAGCTTAGCCCCTATTTCATCCTGCCCTGTGTAACAGCTGTCCTTGTCACTCGTCTGTGGATTCCTTGAGGACACAGACTGTCTTTTTCATCTTTGTCTACATATTTGTTAAATGGATGTGACAGAACCGGGACAACAGCTGGACCTTCAGGGAGGCAGATTTGAACTCAACCTGAGAAAAACTTGCAACAACGTGAACAGTTTGACACCAACTCTTGAGGGTCCTGCCAGGAGATCATGAACTATCTGTCACCTCTGGGCATCTCCAGTGGGGTTGGGTGGGCATCTACAAAGTCGCTGAAGCCCCTGGTTAGGCAGGCACTGAGCACCCAACCTCCTTCTCAGGCCCCTCTCTCCCCAGGAGAACCTGATCCCCACCAAACCTACTGCCCTGCTGTCCAGACCCACAGAGCCCCACAGGCTGGCTGGACCTTGCCAAAGGCGAGTGATGGTAGACTGGCATGAATTTTTGCCAGTGGCCTTCACTGCCTGAATACAAGAAGTGACCAGCGGTGAGGCCCCTGCTCCGGGCCAGCCCCCTCCCTCCTTTGAATACTGCCTTCTCAGAAGGACCAACGCCTCCTGGATGCACCCCTTCCCTCACCTCATCCACACCTGTGCCCCCAGCCTCATGGGCTACAGGAAGCAGCTCATCTCTGGGTAAGCTGAGTATTTGCGGGTTCGCCCCCAGTCTGGGTTCCTTGGGAACAGTGCCCATTTCCACGCCAGGCACGTGTCAATTCTCAGAAGGGGCGTTTACTTCCCATGCCCTGCCAGGTACACACCACAAATGCCCTCTTGCCCTTCTTTATCTGCTCTTGGAAAAGAACCTATGAAATCCATTCCAATCAAGGAACCCATGACTGAGGCTTCCTGCCCCTGCTCACCCTGGGGAAATTTTTACTGTTTATATCAGACAAACTTGAGAGACTCACTTGATTGCATTGTGGCTAGGCACACTATTGCGGTGGTTTTTGTTTATTTGTTGGGTGGTTGAATTGGGGAGGGAAGAGAAGGATTTTCCAGAGTCCAGATTCATGGCCTGGTAGGGCCTCTTAGGGTCAGCACTAAGAGTTTGGTGAGGTCTGCACTTTATATCACTCAAGACCATCTGCCCTGGCTCCCTCCTCCACCAGGAAGCATCTATCAATCAGTTTCAAAGCCGGCAGCTTGGTTATTGGAACGGCCTGAGAAAGCCATGACCCAGGGTACCCAGCTGGGGAACATCCAGGTCTCAGCTCGCCCCCTGCCAACCTCCAGGTCTCCTGAGCATTCTCATTTCTGCTCCTTCCTGAGGCTGGCAGAGGTCATAACCTTCTGAAAGAATGCAGGGTCAGCCAGCCCGTCTGAAATTTCCCCTCCGGGTGTGTGAAAGGAGATATGTCCAACTGTGAACACACAGAGCCACATCCTTATGACTCAGCAGATGTGGCTGTCCTCAACTCTGTCCCCTGGAATGTGAAATAGACTGGCCTCAGAGGTCTGACGGCATTAGAATAGATGCTACAAAGGCTGGGGTAGAGGCACTTTCCCCATGAGTCCTTTTGGACAACACCCAGACACGCAGATACACCCACCCACACAGAGACAGATGCACACACCCAGAACCCCCAGACACACAGTAAGATGCACATACACAGAAACAAAGAGAAAACTCAGATACACCCAAGGATGCACACACACACACACACACACACACACATCCAAATATACCCAGACAGATGCACACATGCAGGTACCTTGAAACACACACACACACACACACACACACACACTCCTCCAAGGGACTCAGCCAGAGCCTTACCTGTCATCTATGCCTGACCTTGAACACCTCTTCCAAGCCCAACAGGTGGCCACTGGCTCTCTGGCAGGGCCCTCTGGGTCTCTGACCTGGAATCAGGGTCACAAAGGCTAGGAGTGGGGAAAAAAGATAAAGTCCTAATTCATCACACTACTACTTCAAAACCCAGAGGAGACGTTTTACTCTTTCATTTGGCGACTTTCCAAAGTTCAGCCACAGGAAGGCATAAGGACAAGCAAACAGAACACTAACCTAAACTTTCTTTCCCCTTCTTTTACCAGAAGCTTACTCATTCATCCTTTAAGGCCAGAAGAAAGTGTGACCCATGGTAGGCCTATTCGGCACCAGTGTGTGTTAAACTGAGTACGCCCTGCAGGACAGGAATGCTGGGAGAGGGTGGCTGCTGGGTGCCTGATTCTGAAGGCTCTGTTTTGGCTTCTTGCCAGCGTGAGGTCTGCAGCTTTCCTTGCCGTTTTGGATCCACAGGGAAAAATACGCCATTCATTAATTCAGTCCATAAATACTTACTGAACACCCACAGACACTGTACACAAAACAGCAAACAGGCCCAGTCCCGCTGTCACAGAGCTTATGGCCCACAAGAGGAGGCAGACATGAAAAACTAGTAATTCTTAAAGGAAATATTTGTTATGAGCTGAATTGTGTCTTCTACCTCCCCCGCAAACTCATATATTGAAGTCCTAACCCTCAGTACCTCAGAATGGGACTATTTGGAGATATGGCATTTAAAGAGGTGATTAAGTTAACAGGAGGCCAGGAGGATGGGCCCTAATCCAGTATGACTGGTGTCCTTATAAGAAGAGGAAATGCAGACACACAAAGAGACACCAGGGATGCTTGTGACCAGAGGCACAACCATGTGAAGAGGCAGCAAGAGGACGTCTGTCTGCAAGCTGGGGAAGGAGGTCCCAGAGGAAACCAACCCTACTGGCACCTTGATCTTGGACTTCCAGCCTCTAGAGCTGTGAGAAAATTAATTTCTGTTGTTTAAGCCACCCAGTCTGTGGTATTTTGTTATGGCCATCCTAGCAAACTAAATCAGCATCAAAAACTACAAAACAAGGAAATAAGGTAGGGGCCAAATAGTCTGAGTCCTGCATTTACTTCTTCTTCTTTTTTTTTTTTTTTTTTAAATATTTATTTATTTATTTGGCTGCACCGGGCTTTAGTTGCGGCATGCAAGATCTTTTTAGTTGCAGCATGCGGGCTCTAGTTCCCCGACCAGGGATTGAACCCGGGCCCCCTGCGTTGGGAGCGTGGAGTCTTAGCTACTGGACCACCAGGGAGGTCCCTGCATCTACTTGTTTAGAGAGTTGTTACGCCTCCTGAGGTGAGCTACACAAGTTCTGAATGAAAAGGCAAAGCAGCAAAGCCTCCCTCTCAGCACCCTGCCCCCAGCAGGGCTCTGTTCCGGCCTCCCCTACAAGCACCCTCTGGAGGGGTGGGAAGAAGACGGCCAACTGAGAGCCTCTGGCACCCATGTGGGAAGAAGGCCCTTCCTGCTTTCTCTTCTGTTTAATACACCATTGCTGAGGCTCTGTGCAGAATCAGGCATCACAGAGTTGTGTTGGGGCAGAAAAGGTGAGTAGGAGGTGTGCCCGGGCCCCAGGAACCCTCTACCCAGAGTTCAGGGCACCAGCGTTGAGTGCAACTGTCGCCATGGTTCTCCTTTCACATTTCTCAGAGTTGCTTTTTATGCCTGTGGTCTCAGAGTACAACTAAGGTATGTAAATAACAGATCCCTTATGTTTGCCAAGTTCTTCAAAGTTGGCAAACCTCCCTTACAAAATGGGTGTCAACGAGGCACTCATGACAGGTAACACTGATGTCATTATCTCCATTGCACAGATGAGAAAATCGAGGCCCAGAAAGGATGAATGACAAGGCCAAGATTCAACAGCTGAAAAGTGCCAGGAATTAGCCCAGGCCTTTTGGTGAAGTGGTGAAATATACCAAGGACTGCTAAGAACTAGAAAAGGGAATTGAGGGAAGACACAGGACCGCCTCTTCTCCATTCAAAATGAGCAGGGTGGGGCTTCCCTGGTGGCGCAGTGGTTGAGAGTCTGCTTGCCGATGTAGGGGACGTAGGTTCGTGCCCAGGTCCGGGAAGATCCCACATGCCGCGGAGCGGCTGGGCCCGTGAGCCATGGCCGCTGAGTCTGCGCGTCTGGAGCCTGTGCTCCGTCCGCAATGGGAGAGGCCAAAACAGCGAGAGGCCCGTGTACAGAAAAAAAAAAAAAAAAAAAAAAAATGAGCAGGGGAATGGCCCAGATGGCTTTTTTTTTTTTTTTTTTTTTTTGGCCGCACCATGCGGCATGTGGAACTTCCCCAACCAGGAATCGAACCCATGCCCCTGCGGTGAAGCCGGAACCTTAACCACTGGACCACCAAGGAAGTCCCCAAATGGCTTTTCAAACCCTGTCCAGCCTCTGGGATTAAACTGAGAGAGACAGGAAGGCACCAGAGAGTGAGTTGGCAAACTCAGCATAGTTGGGCTTGGAAGATGTCCTCAGACCAGCAACCTTAGGCAAATTCCAAGGGGAGGTGGTGACTGGGGAGGTGAGCTGCAAAGCAGGGGGGATTTTCTACCCCTTCTCTTTAAAATGGGAATAATAATCCAGCAGAGGCATTCTCACTGAGTGGCATGATGACCTCTGATTAAGGTAAAAAAACAGAGCAAAGCCAGTATCAAGTCATGAGGGGAAAGGCACACTCGGGGATCATCACCACAGCCTCCAAGTCCTGTCCACTGTGGCATCTCATGACCATTAGGGTTGATTTTTTTCACCTCACTTTCTCCCTGTATTATTTTAAATATTTGATAGATGACAACCATAGATAACTCATATGTAAGTGAGAAAGCATAATAATAAAATGAACTCCCGTGAGCCCATCATGAACTTGGTGTTGTCCAGAACGCTGCCAACAGCCTGGTGCCCACGCTTGTCCTCTTCCCCATCTCAGCCGCCAGAGGTAAGTGTCACCCTGAATTTTGAGCATAATTATTGCCTTGCTTTGAAAACACTCTTTTATCACATTGACATGTATTTCCAAACAAAGTGTAGTATAGTTTTTGAGCTTTATAAAAACAGTATCATGCTCTCTCTAGTTCTCTGGGATGCTTTGTTCATGCAACATTGTCTCTCCAGGAAAAGTAGGGAAGAATGTGGATTTCGGGGTGGGCAAAACTGGGCTGGAATCCAGATTCTAAATACTCCAGCTGTGTGATTGCATGCAAAATTTTTTAAATTAATTAATTTTATTTTTGGCTGCGTTGGGTCTTTGTTGCTGTGCGTGGGCTTTCTCTAGTTGCAGCGAGAGGGGGCTACTCTTCGTTGCAGGCACGGGCTTCTCATTGTGGTGGCTTCTCTTGTTGTGGAGCACGGGCTCTAGGCATGCGGGCTTCAGTAGTTGTGGCATACGGGCTCAGTATTTGCAGCTCGCGGGCTCTACAGTGCAGGCTCAGTAGCTGTGGTGCATGGGCTTAGTTGCTCCGTGGAATGTGGGATCTTCCCAGACCAGGGCTCGAATCCGCGTCCCCTGCATTGGCAGGTGGATTCTTAACCACTGTGCCACCAGGGAAGTCCCTGCATGCAAATTTCTTAACTCCATTGAGTCTCAGCTTCTTCATCTATAGAAATGGGGCTCTCCTTTCCCCTACAAGGTCACAAAGAGGATTAAATAAAGCGTATATAAATGTTCCTATTGCAGAACAGGTTTTTAAAAATTATTGTGAGCTTATTTTTTTACCTTTCATTTTTTTCTAGCTCAAGTGGGGAGGATCACTGATCCGCAGTGGGGGAAATACTTACAAAATTATTCCTCCCTAGATAATATAACCAACTATTTTTTCGATTACGAACTGGGAACAAATTTTATTCAATAAGTAAAGACATTACTAAAATATGTACTTCAGCTATATATTATGACTTGCTAATGGATAGAGGGGGAGAGAAAAAGGGAACTAGTGGGAGAAAGGGAAAAATAGAAACTATTAATGAGAGGTCAGCAACTGTGTTTCTGCTTTTTGAAATGTGAATTAACCATTGTTTACAGCTCTTCAATGGCTCCAATCCCTAAGCCTATTAAGGTCTGCTTAGAATGGGATTCTCTCAGCAGCCCACCAAGGAATAATTATTCTTTGGGGTGCAGCAACGGTGAACAGAACAATGTCAGAATGACATCAAGCTGTGAACCAGATGGAAAAGTTCGATAAGCCTGTGCCAGATGAAATTCCTTGTGATATCCCAGTCCTCAATTAAGCTCTTTTCACACGTACCTACTTTCCTTTCATAGAGATTTTGTGGTTCACCTCTTATGGTATGGCCTTCACCTGCTTCCAAAATAAGGTTTTCGGCAAATAAACAGGCTAGTGGAAAAAGCAAATGAAATCTAAGATCTGGAGTCAGGAAAACCAGTGAGATTGACATTAAAATGCAGAGCACTGAAATATTTCTATGTGCCTTTGGGAAATATTAATGCAGCATCCTGCAAACATACAGGCAAACACTCGGGGGCAGGGCACCCTCAGACTCTTTGAAGACTGCCTTTTAACTGAGCACAGCTTTCGTCACTGGAGATGTTCCATTCGCCTCAGGGCACACTGTGGTCTCCTGAAGTGTCAGCTGGTCAACACAGCCTTCTTCAGAACTACCCCAGAACACCTAGTTCCCCTGGGCCAGGTTGTTCCTGTGGAACAGCTGTTCCACCCTTCCTCACACCTGGAGGGCACCAGCCATCTGCCAGCTGAGAGGCCACAGGGACTGGGGCCCTGTATGGGATTGGCACAGATGCTTGGCTTTGGGCTGCTAGGTGTCAAAGTCATCCTCAAAGGATGCACATCTTCAAAGGCTCCTCTCTGCCCACTGCCTGGTCCTGGGCTTCCTGAGGGATTTGGGAACCCCAGCGGGTGCCTTCAAACCCCAGAGAGCTGGGCTGAGGGGGACCCAGCCAACGGGGCTTTATATAATCTGGATGAGAAGGAGGCGGGAGGAGCAGCCTATAAGTAGGATGGAGTCCTGGATTCCCAGGACTTTACAGAATGTAGACCCCTGTAGGGGAAGTTATCAAGTCTGTCCTTTTCATTGTTCTAACCCTGGCATCTAGAACAGTCCTAGGCATATAGTGGGAGCCCAATAAATATCGGTTCACTGACCGACTTGCAGCCCATGGAGGTTGGCTGCCGAGCTATCCCCACTCAGGGGCAGAGTCCTTTGCAAAGATGGAAAGAGGCAAGTGTAACCATTTCTTCCATTTCCAGAAATGAAGGACAAGGCAGGCAACAGTAAAGGAAAGATGCCAGCATGTTTAAAATGACGTAAAGCAAAGTGTCCATCCGTTTCCTGAAAGGTCTCCCACAGTTATCAAGCTGAAGAAATGAGCACAGTACTAGGAGTCAGGAAGTCTGGCCTTTCATCAGACATTTTCACAAATTTGCTGTGTGAAGCAGAACTAGTCACTTCCTCTCTCTTAGCTTCAGTTTCCTCTTCAGTACAATGCAGTGGTTGGGCCAGACAAGCTCCAAAAGGCTTACCCTTTGGTCATGACTGGAAACTCAAGACGGTTTGTCAAAGCCATTCACTGCCCTCTTTCCTAGCAGGAGGGCAGCCACCTACTCGCTACCACATTTTACTTCCTAGGAGCACCCAGGAGCCCTTGTTCTAGAACATTCCCTGCTGATCTTTGTGACCAGCCACAGCCATGACCCAGGGGCCCTGAACACAGTTAGCAGTTCTCAGCCTCAGCGATCCTCTAGAGGCTGGAGGGAGGCACAGAGCTGGATCCTCCTGAGAACTGGGACGTCCAAGAACTACAAGGCAATGGCAGAGCTTTCTTCAACAAGCTTGCAGGCCACTCCATTTCTGGCTGGAAGCTTTTCTGAAACTGGACTGCCTTTCTGTTTCTGTGGGGCCATTTTGCCCTGGATCATTCACTGGATGAGGGCCGCTGGGCCCACTCTCTCACACAATGTGCTTAAAACTTGCTGCTGACAAAGGGAAAGGATGCCTCCCCTTCTCCCCGTGCCCTTTCCTTTCCACACTTATTTTCTTCCCCTCTTTCCTTCCTGGCACACTTTCCCTCACTCACCTTCCAAAACTTCTCTCCCTTTCTTCCCACCTCTTCCCATGTACTTTCTCAGCCTTGGTGCCTCACCCTGACCCTTTTTACTTCTGGCTTCCAAGGGTCTTCTCTTGGGTTTCTGATCAGCACCACCATTCTTTTGGCCTGGAAAGCAGGGCCCAGATTTCTATGTTGTCAAAGTTCTCTTGCCATCTTCACTCACGGGTCCAGGTAATCCATCTTTTTTTTCCTCTCTTTTCTCCCTGTAGGTCCCTCTTTGACCTTCTTCAACCACATCTTCATAAAGCCCCCTGCCCCAATCTTGGCCATCGTTGGCAGGTGTATTAGTTCTCTAGAGCTGCCTCAACAAAGAAGCACAGTCTGGGTGGCTTAAACAACAGAAAGTTATTTTCTCATAGTTCTGGAGGCCAGAAGTCTGAGACTGAGTCTTGGCAGGGTTGGCTTCTTCTTTTTTTTTTTTTTGCATTACGCGGGCCTCTCACTGTTGTGGCCTCCCCCCTTGCGGAGCGCAGGCTCCGGACACATAGGCTCAGCGGCCATGGCTCACGGGCCCAGCCGCTCCGTGGCATGTGGGATCCTCCCGGACCAGGGCACGAACCCGTGTCCCCTGCATCGGCAGGCGGACTCTCAACCACTGCGCCACCAGGGAAGCCCAGGGTTGGCTTCTTCTGAGGCCTCTCTCTTTAGCTTGTAGATGGTCACTTTCTCACTGTCTCTTCATATGGTTCTGTGTGTCCTGATCTCTCTTCTTATAAGGACACCAGTCATATTGGATTAGGGTCTACCTCAGTGACCTCATTTTACCTTAATTACCTCTTTAAAGACCTGTCTCCAAATACTCAGTGGTACCAGAGGTTGGGAGACACAACTCAGTCCACACCAGCAGGGGTGACTGTCGTCGTAGTGGAGGGAGCACAGGCATTATATGCTGGTATCTGGGCTGATTTTCTTGGGCTGCACTCCTTTAGGGAAGGATGTAGAAGGTAGGCACCCTGCAGTCCAGAGGGGGTGGTTTAGTATGACCCTCGGAGGTGCTATCCACTCAGCACCCCAGGTGCTCCCCTACAGTCATAGGCACCTGAGCTAAAGAAAATCAGATCGGGAGAGTCCTAAAAGAAGCCGAGCATCAGGTAAACCAGAAGTTTAATAAAAGTGAAAAAAATTACAACACAGTGGGCTGAAAATAGGCTGCTTTAGAAGGTTTGATATGTTGGCCAGCATGACACGTGGACTCCATGTGGGTTCTGGGAGGTCACAGGATTGGTCCCTCACACCCCAAGATTCATTTCACTTCTTATCTTGTTCCCGTGGGGGAGGCCTCTGTCTTCCTGGTGTAAGTTTTGACCAGGCTGGTTCTGAACTCCCTCATCCTGTGAGAAAAGCTGCCTGAATCTGACCTTCACCCATGATGATGATGGTCATTTGCATAATTTTCTTAGGTCCACATCCCCATCCAGGTTCTGATGTTGGCAGCAGGTGAAAGCCCGTTTTGTGGAGAATTAAGAGCTTTGGGAATGCTGGAGTCTCCTGCATTCCCAGGAGGTGACAGCCACAGCTCCCAGGGTTTCCTGGCTCCCCTGTAAACGCTTCTGAATCCTGCATGCCCATCTCTCTTGCAAAGTGCTCAGGGATGCAGAATGCCTGGGTGCTGGCAACAAGCGGGGTCCAAGAGTCTGCATAGAAAGGAGCCCTGCAGTGCCCAGGCCTCCCTGGTGGCCACCTTGAGCCTGGCCAGTTAGGAGGTACTGCTCCTCCTCCGAGGGTGGAGGGCTTTCCTTTTGGCGATGTCCTCCTCTGTGTCACTCTCACAATTTCTCTGGAAGAAAGAAAAAAAGAGACCCAGGGCAAGAGGGTCAGAAGGTGCCAGGAATGGGGTCGTGCTGGGCAACCTGAGCTGATACACCTGGGTCACGGGCCTGTAAACCAGGGAGATGGACATTGAGGGGAAGGCTGTTGCTCTGTCCAGAGACCAGGGGTGGGTGGGATGGGGGTGGGGAGGGACCTGAAATGGGACCAGACCAACTGCCTTGAGGCCGCCTTCCCAGGAGGAAGGAATACAGGCAGAGCAGAGCATCTAGGGAAAATCAGGTACCAGAAGAGGCCAAATTATAATAATAATGAAAATTATATCCGGTGTCCTTTGTGGCTGCCACATAATCAAGACCACTTGGATAGTTGGTCTGTGGGCTGGTGGGTCTCCTGAACTCAGCCTAGAGAGAACGGGGGAGGGATAGCCACAGGGATCTCCCCAAACCCTGACGGCCACCTCCCCCACTCTTCTTTGACTAGCTTAAGCTGCACCTTTAACCAGCCCTGCCATGTAGTCTTTCCAGGGAAATGGCTTCCGTGCTCCATTTTTATGAAAGAGAAAAAGAGTAAAGTGCAGTCCATCAGCACCTACATGGCTAAGCCAGAGTGGAGCAGCCACCCTGGTGGTCACCATGCCTTTTTCATTCACGCCACATGCATCTAATTAAATTATTAAAACTATTAAACAAAGTCCTAATTCAGAAAGACTTAATGCAAGTCATAAAAAAATCTATTGTCAGATGTTCAATTTTAATGCTTCCTAAACAAAAGGATGTATCTTTCTTTTTTAAGGAAAATGCCTTTTGGAAAAGTGAATAATAGATGTCTGAAACCCATTCCTTTTTTTTTTTTTTATTCTTTGGCCACGCCATGCAGCGTGCAGGGATCTTAATTCCCTGACCAGGGATCAAACCCCGGTCCCCTGCAGCGGAAGCGCAGAGTCCCAACCACGGGACCACCAGGGAAGTCCCCTGGGACTCATTCCTTTTCCACATGTAGGGTGAGCCATTGAGCTGATATCAGGTGCTGACTGTTTGAGTAAAAAGAGGACTATTTAAAATGTTTGCACAGGGCTTCCCTGGTGGCGCAGTGGTTGAGAGTCCACCTGCCGATACAGGGGACACGGGTTCGTGCCCCGGTCCAGGAAGATCCCACATGCCGTGGAGCGGCTGGGCCCGTGTGCCATGGCCGCTAAGCCTGCGCGTCCGGAGCCTGTGCTCCGCAATGGGAGAGGCCACAGCAGTGAGAGGCCCACGTACCACAAAAAAAAAAAAAAAATGTTTGCACAAGGACAAAAATTAGGAAAGAGTTTTATACGCTTTTCAATTACTCTCTGTTCCTCTTTCCCAATGGCCAGCACCGTATCAGGGCAACTCGTCCTGAAAGGCATGCCCGCTGTCAGCCATGTGCCTACCCAGGGCCCTCTCTCCTTCCCCTGGCCTGAGCCAGCTGGAAATCCAAGGTCAAGATCAACTTTAGCCAAATACATCCTGGACCAAGCCC
This sequence comes from Mesoplodon mirus, assembly GCF_964341445.2. NCBI lineage: Eukaryota > Metazoa > Chordata > Mammalia > Artiodactyla > Ziphiidae > Mesoplodon > Mesoplodon mirus. The sequence goes on from NC_138979.1 coordinate 54,282,350, forward strand.
GGCTATAACAATAAAAATAACTCAAGCTCTGCTGAATAGAAACTTTTTAGCATGAGTCAGAGCCATACAATACAAAAGAAAGCTGGAGAACAGTCTACTTATGATTAACAGGGATTTTCAGGGGGAGCAAGTCCAGTCCCCTTTTACAGCAGATGAGGAAGGCAGCCAGAGAAGGGACACGGCTTGGCCAAAGCCACACAGTTGTTTTGGGTCTCTGGAGCCATAAATCCTCAAGTTCCGGACAAGAGTGAGAACCAAACGTAAAATAGATAGCTAGTGGGAAGCAGCCGCACAGCACAGGGAGATCAGCTCGTGCTTTGTGACCGCCTGGAGGGGTGGGATAGGGAGGGTGAGAGGGAGATGCAAGAGGGAGGAGATACGGGGACATATGTGTATGTATAACTGATTCACTTTGTTATAAAGCAGAAACTAACACACCATTGTAAAGCAATTATACTCCAATAAAGTTGTAAAAAAAAAAAAAAAAAAAAGAAGAGCTCAGGCTGGTGGGGGGAGCACAGGGGCTGTGCCAGGTCCCGCGATGCAGCCTAAGTGCTGTGCGCCCCGAGGCTGCCCAGGGCTGACAGCCCATTCACCTCCGGCCGCCGCCTTCCAGCCTCTTCCTGAGCAGGCAGTCACCTTCTGTCCTGACCTGTGCCATCCTGGACACCCCTGGGGCCCTCACCACACTCGCTGAGCAGTGGGGAGGGCCTGTCAGGGAACCTCGACCAGCTGCAATGCTAACACTGCATTTCGTAGCACCAGCTCTGCACTTTACAGTCTACGAGAGGATTTTAAACAACAACAATAGCTGCCAGTAAGTATCGAGCACTTAAAATGCCAGGCTCTAAGAATATGTCGTCATTTAAGCCTCATGACTACACTGTGAGGTAGGAACTACTGTCAACCCCATGTTACAAATGATGACATTTTGGCACAGAGAGGTTAAGTAATTTCCTCAAGGTCACACAGTAAGTGGAAGATTTGAATCCTAGCAGTCTGGCTCCAGAGGCCATGCTCTTGACTACTATATTATATTGTAAGTCTCTCATTTTAGATGCACATAAAACTGCAACAAGCTAATCAAATATAAGATAGCATCTAAATATTATTGTTTTTATTATTATTGGCCATCTAAAGCAAAACAGAAATGTAAAAATCGGCAAATGAATGGAAAGCTTTCATTCTAAAGCAGATCCTTGGATCGTGAGGAATTGATTCTGGATTGCCCCCGGTAGTCTCGTTGTCTACTGTTCCCACGGTCCCTGGCAGGCTACAGGTCCTCAGGGGAAGGCTGGGGCTGTAGAGTGGCAAGAGCAGTCCCTTCGAAAGCCCACCAGGAAAGGATTCGAGGTCCTCCAGAGGCTCATGCTGCCCCCTTGGAGCGCCCCCTCCCAGCACTACCCCAGTGGTCCCCCCGAACACAGATCACAGCGCAGAGCCTGCCAGAAACAGTTAAGCCCCACCTCCTCTCCCCGCCCCCCTCCCCCCAGCTCCAGGCCTCACCCAGAATTCCACCCAATCAGAGGGCACTGCATTTACCCACCAGGTCCTCATTTTGCCTGAGCTGCACCTTCTTCATCAGGGAGCGGGTGAGGTGGTTACACAAGGAGACGATGCTGAAGGAGAGCTGAGGGAGGGGGAGGAGAGGAACCGCCAGGTGAGGATGTGCACGGAGACCCCGGAGGGAACCAGGAGCCCACCTGGCCCCCACTCCCACCCCTAAGCCCTGACCCACCTTCCACCGCCTGCGGACATACTGCTTCTTGAAGTTCTCCAGGTTGACCAGGGACTCCCTGCGCACCAGGGCTTGCTGGTTGTCCACAGGCTGGGAGACAAAGCAGAGCATGGCGGCTGACGCTGGGCTTTGGACGGCATCAGGGCCCCCGACTGCACGCCACCCTTAGCCTGACCCCGGGACCTCCCTGCTGGGCAGGGCACGCAGAGGAACCTCATGCTGAGGGCAACGGTTCCAGAAGTCTCAGCTGTTCCAGAGATGCCCTCGGCACCCCTGCGCTATTATTACCACAGCCAGATGTGCACGCTGGCTGGGCTGAAGGCTCAGACCCTACCTCCCCGAAGGGGAAGAGCAGGAGGCAGGTCCTTCAACCATGGGTCACTCTGGGGAAGGGTCATCGTACAGCAGCCCAGGATGCCCACTGTGCACTGGGCCAGTTCTGGGCCTAGCAGAATGGATGCCTCGTTAGCAGACGGGCATTAGTACTCCACTCAGAAATAAATGTAAGGAAATAGGGGCTTTGATGGGGGTAGAGAGGAGATGGGATGTGTAGTTGCCTTTCACTGCTTGGCAGTCAAGGCTTAGCTTAAACCCTGACTTCTCCAAGAAACCTGGCATGGCTTCTCTGAGCCTCAGTTTTCTCATCTGTAATATGGGGATAATAAATAACATTGTGTCACAGGGTTGTTTAGGATTAAGTAAATGGGGGATGTAAAGTGCTTAGCTTAGAGTTGCTCAATAAATAGTAATATATTATCGATAGCCTTCCTGTCTTCTCCATTCCATCTTTTTATAAATTATTTTATTTTTATAATAGCTTTATTGCAATGTAATTGATATACAAAAAAACTGGACATATTTAATGGACTCCAATGTGAGGAGTCCATTCCCTCATGAATTCCTGCCTCTTCGTAAAACAAGGTTTTCCTAGATTGAGAAATCAAGAGATGGGTTTCAGGGGTTCTGTGAACCTCCTGAAATGGTCTGCAAATTTTAGTGCATAAACTTGTACATGAATGTTCATAGCAGCATTATTCATAATAGACAAAAAGTGGAGAGGGCCTAAATGTGCATCGACTGATGAATGGACAATCAAAATGTGGTATATCCATACAATGGAAGAACTGAATGGAAAATCCATTCATGGAAAGAATGAAGTACTAATACATAGGACAACATGGATAAACCTTACAAACAGTATAATAAGTGAAAGATGCCAGACACAAGAGGCCACATATTGTATGATTCTAATTACATAAAATGTCCAGAATAGGCAAATCCACAGAGACAGAAAGTAGATTAGTAGTTGCCAGGGCTGGAAAGAGGGGAGAATGAGGAATGACTATCTATGAAAGGGTGTGAAGTTTCTTTCTGGGGTGATGAAAATGTCCTGGAATTAGATAGTAATGGTGGTTGTATAACCTTGTGAATATACTAAAAAGCACTGAATTGTACATTTTCAAATGGTGAATTTTATAGTATGTGAATTATATAGTTCAATAAAAAAAAAAACTTAGTGTATAGGTACAGACATACATTTCCTCTGAGAAGAGTCAATAGCTTCCAACGATTCTTAAAGGACTCCGCGACCTCAAGGAAATGAACTGCCCGGGACGATCCATAAGGTCCCATCCAGCTCTATTCTTCTCTCTGCTCTGACAGACTCCTCAGAGCAGTGCCTCCTCTGGCACCTCAGTGACCGCTGAGTGAGGTCACTCATTGATTCCTGATGCTGGTCTTGTCTCCTAACCACACTGCAAGCACACCTCCATGCCTGTTTATTTTTCATCATGGTGCCAGGTGCCAGTGGAAGCCAGTGCATATGGCCGGCCCACACTGCTCTGGACCTGACATCTTCTGGCAGGAGGCCCTTTCCCTGTTTACCCAATCTCCCTCCTCCAGGACAGCCTCTGTGTGTTTCAAAGCCCAATTCAAACATGACCTCTTCCAAGATAACTTCCAAGAAACACTGTCTCTCTCTCCCAACATGACCAAAACATGTGTGCTCCTTTAGTATACTTAGCACCTCTCAGTCAGCTCTGCAGTATACTTAGCACCTCTCTTGGTCAGCTCTTCATGTTTTTGTCAATGTTTCCTCACTACCCACTCCTGATGCAGAGCATAAGACAGTGGGTGCTGAAGAGCTGTACGGATAAACTGTTTCCCTGAGCTGCTGCAGAATCAAACCAGAACGAAGTCCCAGGGCCTGCTCATTCCCACCGGTGAGAGGCCCAGGCACCTGGATCAGTCCAGCCGCGAGACCACGGAAGGGTGTCATGACACCATGACTCCCCACAGCTCTGCCTGGGAATCAGCAAGGTGAGAGGCAGAGTCCTGGGGAGGTCAGGGAGCAGGGAGGAGAGTGCACACAACCTTGACACAGAGGGGAGACGAGAGAGCCAGGGGCTATTCACTCCCCTAAAATGGGACACGGTGGTTTGGGCCAAAAAGTGCAGGAGGGGAGAGAGGAGGAAAAGGAGGAAGGCAGAGAGGAGAGAGGAGAGAAAAGGACGGGGGCTCTGAGGGGACCATCAGGCCATGCCTTGCTCTCCCAGCTCTTTCCTTAACCGCCTCTCACCTCCTCCGCAAGCCCAGCCCTGGCTTTAGGTCCCACCTGGAAGAGAGATGCAAAAGAGGGCAGAGGGCAACTGATCTGTGCTGAGCCTGCCTTTTCCTGGCATCAAAACCTTCCAGCAGCTTCTGGGCACTCTCAATAGAACCCAACAGGCTCACCAAGAACCCCAAGGCCTGTATCATCTGGGTCCTTCTGTAACCTGATTTTCTCCCCATCTCCTTCCTGTCCCTGTGGCTTTCATTGCATGGGTCTGCTTGCTGGTCCAGGAACCCAAGGTCTCCAGGTCTTACTGTATTTACTTTGTCATTTTGTTCCGGTCTTTGCTCAAATGTCACCTCCTCAGGAGGCCTTCCTTGACCACCCTATATAAATAGCACCCAGCTGCCCCATGCAACTCACTGTGCCTCTGCCCCAGTTCCTCAAAGCACCTGTCACTACCTGACATTTTATTCCATATTTATTCATTTGTTGTTAATTCCACTTCCCCATACCTCTCAGCAACTAGTTTCTCCTTCCCAAGGTGACTGGCATCCTGCCTTCCCAGCCCACAGAACATTTCTGCCTCTAACTTCACAAATGTCTGCAATTCACCTTCGAGTCGAACCCTTGCAAGGGACACTCTTGCAGTTCACTTGGAGAGTTTGATGAGCTGGAATTTAGACTCTGGGAGTGAGGGGACCTCTTTTTGTCTGCTTACTGATTGACACCCTTGTGAGGAGAGAGATGGCTAAACCCCAAGTATGGAAGGTTGACAGGCAGGCTAGGGGAGTCCTGGTAGTGAGAATCCCACCTTCCAACTGGTCCAGCAGTGCCAGCCAGTGAGCAGAGAAGCCCAACTAAAATATCACATCGGACCATTCCCAGAGGCCATTCATGGGAGGTGATGCAGTTACTTCTAGGGCCCTGTATATATGCTACACAAAACAGCATGAACTCTGAGGAAGAGGCTATAAACCTGTCAGGCTGGCCTTTCCCAATCAATGGGCCTTGTGGGTTGCTAAGAGGCTCACCAAGCGCTGACACTGTCATCTAGGCATGAAGGCAGAGAGACATAAATTCTGCAGTGAAGTCAGTTCCCAGAAGGAACGTGACACCAACACTTTGGATTAAATTCAGGGTGTGAGGGGCAACAGAGTTTGTTCCGCCTTCTCCCGACCCTCCCCTTTCTGCAAACAAACAGTGCCTACCTTCCAGCCTTGTGGTCCTTCAGCGAGACCAGAGAGTGTGGGCGATTTTGACCAGGCTCCTAGGAGCATGTTTGGTGTCTCAGAAAAATGTTGGGAAGGGAGAAAAGAAGACAGAACGCTGTGGCTAAAGTAAGGTTTTGTTCATGCAGATGAAAGTGTCTCTGAAAAAGTCCATTGGGGAGAGCTAGGCAGCACCGACATCCACAGAGCAGGGAGATGGAGCAGCAGCCATCCTCCCAGGCATAAAGACAGACCCTGGCTTTCCAGAAAAGGCACTCCAAAGACTTTCTCTAAATATCAGGGCTCCATAAAAAGAAACGAAATTGAGTTATTGGTAGTGAGGTGGATGGACATAGAGTCTGTCATACAGAGTGAAGTAAGTCAGAAAGAGAAAAACAAATACCGTATGCTAACACATATATATGGAATCTAAAAAAAAATGGTACTGATGAACCTAGTTGCAGGGCAGGAATAAAGAGGTAGACATAGAAAATGGACTTGAGGACATGGGGTGGGAGGGCGAAGCTGGGGCGAAGTGAGAGTAGCATCGACATATAGACGCTACCGAGTGTAAAATAGTTGGCTGCTGGGAAGCAGCAGCACAGCACAGGGAGATGGGCTCGGTGCTTTGCGATGACCCAGAGGGGTGGGATAGGAAGGGTGGGAGGGAGACACGAGAGGGAGGGGGTATGGGGACATGTGTATGCATATGGCTGATTCACTTTTTTGTGCAACAGAAACTAACACAGTATTGTGAAGCAACTATACTCCAATAAAGATCTATTAAAAAAATAAAATAAAATCATAAATAAATACCAGGCCTCCTCTACAAACTGCCAACAGTTGGCAACTTTTCGAACCTCCATGTGAGTCACTACTCCAGCCCCATCCTCCACTGAAAGCCATGGACACCTGAGCACCCACTTTCCTCTCCTGCCCAGGACTGTCTCTCTGAGCCTCACTCCTTCATCTCCCTTAGTGGCATCTCTCTGTAGGTGGCATCTCCACCTCTTCCTTTTGCTGGCTGTTTTGCTGGCTGGAGCCTGGGCCCTGCTGGCCTTACCTCCCTGTTTAACCAGGAAAGGAGCACGTGAGGCTTATAGGGGCCTGAGTCTCTACCTCCTTATGCATGGGTGGGGAGAGCTGCAGAGAGGCTGTGTTCCTGCAGGTTGTCCCTACACTGAACAAGCCAATGGAAAGAGGTAAGAATGTCCCTTTCCTTGCCTGACCCAGCCTTACTTTTCTGAGTTAGGTCTCAGCATAGATACACTCTCACTTTTAATCTTCTCCCCGGGACCTTCAGTTTTCCGAGCAAGTTTTTATCCCCAGGAAAAGCTTCAAAAGCTCTCCCTCCTGTACTGAAGAGACTTGAGAGACATAACATCCAACTGCCATGTGAGGTCTGCGTTTGGATCCTGATTTGAACAAACCGAGTATAACAGGACACCCTTAAGAAAAGCAGGGGCGGGCTTCCCTGGTGGCGCAGTGGTTGAGAGTCCGCCTGCCGATGCAGGGGACAAGGGTTCGTGCCCCGGTCTGGGAAGATCCCACATGCCGCGGAGCGGCTAGGCCCGTGAGCCATGGCCGCTGAGCCTGCACGTCCGGAGCCTGTGCTCCGCAACGGGAGAGGCCACAACAGTGAGAGGCCCGCGTACCGCAAAAAAAAAAAAAAAAAAAAGCAGGGGCATGTGACTCCAGAATGTGTATCCAGATGATAATAAGTAATTATTCTTGATTTTATCAGGTGTGATAATGGCGCAGTGGTCATAGTAAAAAGAAACTCCCTATCAGAGATTCCTGCTGAAGAATTTATGAGGTAAGTCAGTCTGAAGTTTGCTTTAAATTACTTCAAAGCTGGGTAACAGATACGTGGAATTCACTCTGCCATTCTCGATACTTTTGTGCCAGTTTTGAAAATGCCCCATAACAAAAAGTTAAAAACAGAAAGTCTCCCTCTTTTAAATCTCTGTAACCTCCTCCCCTTTAATCTCCATTTGACAGCTCCACGTTCCTGACACCAAGCTGGGCTCATCCCCATATCCCTCCAAATTCTGCCTGGTACCTTCCCCACAAGGCTACAGCTTGGAGGGGAGTGTTAGGGGCAAGACCCCCCCCCCCGAGAATGCTTCTGCCCTCTGCCGCCCCTCTTACCCTTCCTCAGTCAGAGTTCGTCTCCCTCCTGTTTTCTGGAATATTAGGTACCCCTGTTTTCTCACTCACCATGGCCTTCCTCACCTCCCAGTTGGTTGGGGCCCCATCTGTCCCAAACACTGAGTCTTCTATTCAGGGGTTGTCTTGTCCTTATCTGTCACCTCCCTCCAGAGCCAGAGCACAGTCAGTGTTTGTTCAATGAACTGGCTTCTTCTGCTCCTCAAATATGCCCACTGCTGGGTCTCCTCTCCAGGGCAAAGAATCTTCTCCACAGGCCAAGAGTTTCACAGACAAAGCAGAAAAGGCCATTCAGTTCCACAGACGTGTACAGAGGCTGCCAGTGGGGGTGAGAGCTGAGCACCCAGCCACCTCCCACAAGGGCCCACAGCCCTGCCTGATGGAGTGAGGTGGGAAGTCGCGAACTTCAAGATCACCTGGAGAGGTGGGTGGCTGGTACGGGAAGGGGTTTGCAGAGGAGACTCTGGCTTCTCCTACCATTATCACTTTGCTCCATCCCTTCACTGCCAGCATCCTGCATCTGCAGAATCACCGGTTACCTCGTTATCACGCCATCTCCACCCTTCCCCACGCAAAAGGGTAATCGTGTGAGGCATGCCTCTGCCTCAGAGCAGGGACAGACTGCTGCCTTCCCCAGGCCCCGACTCTCCAGCCTCCTTGGGAATCGCTATTCAGGAAGATGTCACACGCACACCCTGCACTCCCCAGGATGGCATTTGCCCAGAGCACAGAGGCTGACCTTTCATTCACAGCCTGGTGAATGAAAGGATCCTCTGTGACGGGAGATGGGCCGGGCCACAGAGCGGTGCCCCGCAGGTCTTCGTCCGTCTAGGTACCAACGAAACACCCCATCCTGCCACCGTCGGCCCTGCCCTGCCCTGTCCTTGATGTCTCTGTTAAAATGCCAGCTGTGGGCGTGTGGGGAGGAATCTAGCAGGTCCTCTGGCTGGGCATTCCACAGGCTTCCTTGGGCTCCCCTTGGCATCAGGTTCTGCTGCCAAAGGGTGATGGGAGTTGGACCAACCAGGTGACAGAGGAAGGTCACAATCTCCTCCGATTTCCCGGAAAGACTTGGGGGGCATTTTTCACTTCACTTCACTTTGTCTTTGGAAACACTTAGTACATAAAAGAGTCTGTTCATAAAACATCTAAATGACAAGTTGTTACCCACGACTGGACATGAACACAGAGAAGATGATTCCACTACTTGTGAGGAAAACCACTTAGGGTTCTGACCCCAGCTCTGGGGCTGACTGGCTGGGGGACTCTAGACAAATCCTGTCCTGTAAAATCTTGTAAAAAGAGGGTGTCGGGTGGCTCATGCCTGAGGACCCCCCAGTATGGACAGTGTGAAGCTGATGCCAGGATTCTAAAATAACCACTTCTCTCTCCCTTTTCCCAGTCTCCTTAATTCAAATCATCATCCACATCTTACTACTTCATTGCATTTTATTTCGACCTTCACAAGAAAGTTTGCCCTGAGTTGCTCAATCAGGGGCTTCCTTTCCTTAGGAAACCTGTGGACTTGGCCAAAGGGACCTTTAATCTTTGCAGTGCCTTATGCCAAATGGGCACATCATGTCCTGTAACAGGGCAGGAAAGTTCTTGGAGAGCTCGTAGATGGGTCTTTTGTATCAGTTCTTCCAGACAGGGTTTAGGGAACAGGGCTTTGCCATCTTCCATTGATTCCAAGATGCACATTTTTGGATCTCTGAAATCAGGACTTAACTCCCAAACGATGGCATCATATCCTTACTGTCGGTCTGAAGTGAAGGCAGGTGTCCCGGAAGATGACCACACTGATTCTGCCAGCCATTGGGGCCACCCAGCCTCAAACCATTTGATGTTAGATCCTCTGCTCGAGGTCCTTTTGTTTTTGTTTTGTTGTTGTTTTGTTTATTCACTTGTTTTGAGGTTCTTTTGGATCCCACTGATTGTGCAAATGCAGAAAGCAAAACCTGCACGAGTACCATGGACCTGGGACTCCTATTCTCAGTGGAGGATTTTCCCATCCCTCTACCCAGTGTCAAGGTTGAGACAAACACGTTCCCTTGCCTCCCCTTCCTGCCTGGTGGCTTTATTTCCCATTTACCCTTTCAGTGAGGGTGTCCCAGCTTTGTATGTGGAGTCTCCTATTGGACTTCCCATCCTGGGCTTTTTTTTTTCTTTATTTTGGGGTCATAAAATAATGATGCATTTACATTTGATGAAAATATGCTTTCTTACAGTTGATGAAAAAAGTTTCTGTTACAAATGTTATATATGATATTTGAAGTGATCCAGCATGCAAATAGAATTAGAGGTAGGATTTTAAAGACATGGTTTCATGGGATCACAATCTCATGCCTCATTCTAAACCACTCCCCATCTGTGCTGCTCACTGGGCATCCCTGCCCCCGCCAGCACGTCAGGCTGTTGACTGCCCGGCACCCATCATGGCTCCCCATGACTCTTGGGATGAAGGCAGAGCTCTTTAATACAGCAAAGCCCTGCTGGTCCTGTCTTCTCTCCAGCCACGTCCACACCATACGCTATTCTCTCCCCTCCAGCTTTCTTTCTGTCTGAGCAGTTTCAGCCCCCAGGCCCCCTCCCAGCACAGAGCCCTGGCATGACAGCTCTGTGGGGAGCACTACCTTCTCCCTGGTTTGCTTAGCTGATCTCAGCTCCAGCATCACCACCTCAGGGATGACTAGATCATCCCCCACTGCGGGCTCCTGCAGTGCTGCACCCTTCTCTTTCATCGCACTGGTCCCAGCTGCCGTTCTACCTTTGTAGAATGTTCTTGATGAATGTTGGAATCTGGTACTGGACTGCAAACTTCACTCAACATTGTATCCCTGGGGCCAGGCTGAATGCTTGGCAGTAGATAGGTGCTTAAGAATTCTTTGTGAATGCATAGATGGATGTGTCTTGGTGTAACCTGCCCCACAGCAGAGAGTAAACTCTTGGAGACTGGGGCAGTTAGGGGAAGCAGAGAGAGCAACGGACATCATCAGAAGGTCTCCACTTTTGCCACTATTGTGACCTTGGGCAAATCACATCCTCTCTGTTTCCTCAGCTCCAAATTGGGAATAACACCTACCCCACCTATCTGACAGGGGGTTTGTGAGTCTGTGAAGGCACTTTGAAATGATACGATCTGTTCCCTCACCCCCAAGCTTCTAGCACAGCACTGGGCCCACACTCCACACTCCTTCTCCGTGAGCTAGTTGGCTGGCCCCTCCTCCGGGAAAAGGGAGACAAGATGATCCAGTCCTCAGGGAGGGGTGCGCACAGCTTGAGGTCAGGAAGGGAGCACTGAGCCTTGGGCCCCCCAATCTTAATGTCCACCCTGTTCAGACCTTAGGGACATGAGAAAAGGAACCTGCTTGCTGAGTCCTTTCTGGCCTTCATTCCCAACACAAGATTGGAGCCCTTAGCCAGAGGCGGGAAGTGGAGAAGGGCGAGATGCTGCCCCTCCCCTCCTATTCTGCAGGTGATCTTCAGACAGGGACACAGCTGCATGGGAACGATAAACTGCATGCCTTCTACACACACTTCTTAGTACAATTGCCTAAAGGTATAAGGCTTCCACCTGACTTGGCAAAAATACATGAAAATGCTTACTTTACCTCTGGGATCTGAACTTTAATATTAACGTGAATTTTTACAGTAAAGCCTGTTTCTTCCCATATACTTCATCTTATAGAGCCGGGCATCCTGGGTTTCTGTTTCATCCGTATCAACTAGCTATGAATGAACTTAAGTCATTTTCCCTCTCGAGGTCAATTTCCTCTTCAGTTACATGGAAATGACAGTAACAACAATAATAATACCACCTACCTTCCTGTCTCACAGGTTCCTTTAAGGATCAAAGCCACAAATGCTTGGTAAGTGAAAAGTCAATATAAATGAAAAGTAATCTTTTCTCTGTGCATTCAGAATCCCTCCTTCAGCAGCAGGAAAGCACCAAGCCAACTGACTGTTATCCCTAGTTAACTAGAATATTACCCAAGACCTGCAATCTATAAGGCGGGAAGTGAGATGTGAACAAATCCATTATCACAAATCAGTTATCAAGTATCTCTCCAGGGCCAGCCGTCCTCCCTCTGTAGGAGGGTACACTGAGGGGTGTTCATCCTCAATCGTTTTAACAGCTTAGCTGCCCTGCCAGCCACCCTCCCAGAAAACCAGGCTGGTGAGAGGAGGTACAGAATGGATAACTAGCTAGCCCCTCCGTGATTCTGGAATCTGGGAAGGGGGTGGAAGGCTATGCTACAGACACACACCCCTGCAGGAGAATTCTAGTCGATGCCCCGGCAGGGCAGTTGGGAACAGGCTTCAGCAAACCATCCAGGATGCATTCCTGACTCGATTCTGGCGCTCAGAGCTTCAAGCTGGCCTAGACTTCCTCACTGCGTGATCTGTTGAGCGGCTCCCCTAGGCACTCACTGGAGTCCTGGCAACACACGGAGCTGGGGCTGTCCATGCTCCCACTCTCCAGCTGGAAGCCGCCCACCAGTTCCTGGAGCCACTGTAAGTCTGCCAAGAGCTCCTGCCCCAGGGCTTCAAACTGCGCCTGCAGATGGTCCAGTTTCCTGGCTGTGCTCCCGAGGCGGGACTCCGTGGCCCGGATGTCCTCTCGCAGGAGCTTCTTCGAGGACTCTACTTTGCGGAACTCGTACCTGAGCTGGGACAGGTCGTGCCGGGCTCTCTCACTCTCCTTCCGGTACCAAGCCTCCTTCTCATTGTAGATGGAGACCAAGGTCTCCACATCGTCCTGGATGGTGTCACGGGCCCCCGCCAGGGCCCGGCATCCCTGGTCCACCCGAGCCACGTCCTCGACCACACAGGCAAAACGCTCGAAGTTGACATAGGTGTTGTCGGGGGGCATGCTTGAGTGGCATTTGAGGGTGTACTCTCTCAGGCGCTCGGTCTTCAGCTGGGCGGGCTCTGCCTTGTGCTGTTCAGGGGTTCTGATCTCTCCTTTGGACTAGGGGGTGTTTAGACAGAAGGGCCAGAGTTACTTTGACGTCTGCTCCAAGGGCAGTCCAAGGTGCAGGCGGACGGCACGCAAGCAGCCTCTTTGCATTCACTGCACGCGCCAGGCCACGGGAGGACCAGGGCGGAATGATCACCCACACAGACCGTAAGAAAGGTCAGGTCGAGGAGGACGGGTGCTGCCTGCACACTCATTCCAGGGCAGGGTGGTCCACGGCCATTAGAGAGGGTCTCCACACGCACAGCATTTAAGGGTGCTCGCACAGACAAGCAGGCCAGAGCCAGGATTCTGCAGGCATCCACTCAAGGGCAGAAGCATACAAGGCCATGGCTGATGGGGGGAAGCTGGGGGCTTCTCTCCCTCATGGCTGGTGGGCTCTCTGGGCCTTGGCAACACCCGGCAAGCTGAGCTAGGAGACAGCCCACCAGACTCCCTATCTCTGTGGTCTGGGCCCAAACCTGGAGGGCCCCCGGCCTTCCCCATGCTTCAACAAGCAGATGCACCTGGCCTTCTCCAGAGCACTCCAGCCCTCCCTGCTCTCCATCTCCCGTGGGCCTCCGCCCCTTCTCATCTGCACCCTCAGATCATCCTTGCCAGCTCTCCCATTTAACAATTTCAGTGACTGGGAAGTCTGGTGACATCCCTGGGGGCACACATCTCATCAGTCAGCAGAACTAGGGCCAGAATCCCACTCTCCTGATTCCTCTCCCGCCAAAGTGCTTTTCACCGGCACTTTACTGTGCCTAGACGGCAAGGCCCTCTGAAAACCCAGCAGCTGGAAGCCCAGTTACAAGGCGGGTTAGGCAGGGAGTCACCTTTGTGTCCCCACCCTCCCCAGAGAGAATGGAGCTGCCCTAAGGAGTGGCTGCCTCTCCCTCCCAGTAGGCCTCCACCTCAGAGCCCCATTCCCTGGAGTCTCCAGGGGCCTGAGGAAGCCATTGACCAGTTTGAGTGTCATCCTTTACTCAGAACTTCGAAAGTCAGAAACAAGGAGCCCTGGTTACAAAGTGGAGGTTTTTACCTGTCACTGATCTCTCTCTACAACTGAGGAGTCCTGATTTCTGCTTTGAGAATGACAGTGACATGTCCTCTGACAAAGAACCCTTTGTAAGATGGGCCCAAAGAACAAGGAGTTCAACTGACATTTGTGAAGGTTTCATTTCATAAGTCACCTGAACACGTGAAATAGAAACTTAAACTTGTAGACCTATTTGAACAAGCCCAGACCCTTGGGAGCTCCCAACTAGCTTTCGTCTGTGCTTGAGGGTCAGTGTTTCAAGCAAAGGCCTTTCCATAGGTCCCCTGCATCCGGCCGCCCCAGGCAGCCCTGGCACAGAGCAGGGAACTGTTTACTGGAATTCATCGCTGTGCCCTTACCGTGATCCAGGGGTGTCTGAGAGCCTCTTGGATCGTGAGCCGTTTCCTGCAACGAGGATCAGAAAACAGTGATGATCCATGAGAAGCTGAGAGCAACAGTCTCCATTCTCACTCTTCTTAGACCTCCTTTTTGGCATTCTTCAACCACTGCCATCAAACTAGAATAATAAGGGATGCAGAGGTGGATGGGGAACTGGCTGCATTCTCTGCATTCCAGAGAAAGTGGTCCAGGAAGACACCTCAATAAAATGACATCACATAAACCCTCATCTTTGGTCCCAGAGTTGAAGGGGCCAACACCACACTATGGAAGAGTCATAAATGCTCTCCACTGCAAAACCTTTGGTCTCTGTTTTCCTGTTTGCCTCCCAGATCCACTCTCTGCCCTTCCCTGCTCTGTACCCATGCAGGGTGATCCCATCCCACCTAGCACTGATCTTCAATAAGGAAATCGGGCCCCTGCGCTTTAGAGGGCCCCACTCTGCCTCTCTCTAAAATCTGTGGGACCAAGAGGATATGGTCTTCTAAAGTCTGTGGACCTTACCCCTGCCTCATCTAGGCCGTGCTCTGGGCACCCAGCACCCTACAAGTCCTTGCCCATCTCCTTCTTTGATCTCACAGCCACGGGACTCACCCTGGGCCCTGCAGAAGGCATGGGATTAGCAGGTCTCCTATTCTCCCACTGTTCTGACCCCTCTGGGCCCACTTCCGCCCACTCCCATCCTGAACTGACTTGAAAACCCTGCCACTTTCCTTTTTGAATCCTGGTTCCAGGTGCCTTGGGGACAGACTGCAAAAGATAATGAGCCCTGGAGAAACCCAGGCTGACTTATACACACACACACACACACACACAGAGTTATTTGCATTTCAGCAGGAAAAGAAACCAGAACAACTTGAGGAAACAAGATGAATGCTAAGTCTTGACCAGTCCACACTCCTCAGCACCTGCCCAGATTAGACCACAATGGTCGATGATAGCCCATGGCAAAGCAGGGACAGACGGACACGTCTTTGGGAGAGGTGGCAGGAGAGGGTCAGTACCTGAGAAGCCAGTGCCTTTCTCTGTCCTCTTACCGGGTCTCTTTAACCAGAAGCTTCCGAATGAAGTCCTTGGCCAGCTCGCTGGTCTGGCTGAAGAACTCCTCATCAAAGTCGTAACTCACTGCTGTGATATTTGCCAGTGTTTCCTGCTTCGTGTCTCCCAAAAAGGGGGATGCTCCACTGAGGCTGGGCACACAGAGAGGAAACACGTGACCGTGGGAAAGCAGATGAAAGTGGGGGTGACGGATTCAGGGAACCCTGACTCGTACTGCTGCGTGGGCATGGGAGGCTCCCCGCAACCCTTGCTGCCCCCTCTGGGGGGGCCGGTCAGCATCTTTTCAAATGAGTCCAATTCAATACACTTTATGGAGCTCCTGTGACAGAGAGAAGTACCTGTGATAGAGAGAAACCGTGTCTTCAAGGGACTCGAAAGGGGAGGGGAGACAAATACAGAGACCTGGCTCTTCATAACCTCCAGCCGAGCACAGAATAAAACAGAGAAGGCCAGAAAAAGGGCTGTGGGAGCACAGGACAGAGGGGAGGCCCAGAGCAGGCTTCATGGGAGAGCTGACATTTGCATCAGTTGTGTCCTGAAGAATGAAGAGGTTGTCAGCAGTCACAGAAGGAGTTGGAGGGTCTTCTAGGCTAAGGGAGCAGCTTGAGCAAAGCCTGAGAGGTGTGGCAATAGATGGGCCATTAGGGACTGGAAGGGTGAGTGATGGTACCCTGCAGGGTCTGTGGGGAATGTGTTGTTCAAATAGTGACTCCTGAATCTACTGTCTCCTGACTCATGTTCCAGATGTGCCATTGTCCCAGAGGTCCCTGTGCCCTACCCTAACCCTCCATGCGCTCCCTGCCTTGATTAATGATGTCACTTCATGAATGTACCCAAGCTAGAAACACAGCATCTTTGACTCTTCCTCCCATTCCCTCACCATTTCTATTGGTTCCATTTCCTAAATACCTCTTAAAGGTCATCCCTATCTCCACTGACACTTTCTTGGGATAGTGAAAGCAAGGCACCCTGGAAAAAACTCTGATATTTCACTCCTGGATTTGAATCCCAGCTCCGCCACTCATGTATGAACCTAGGAGAGTTACTCAACCTCTCTGAGCTGCAATTCCCTCATCTGTAAACTGAAGAAAATAAAAGTCTCCACCTCACATGACCGTTGTGAATAAATATATATAAAATGTTGAAGAATAAATATACAGAGACTGTTCCATGCAATCCTGGCCCATACTAAGAACTCTGGAATTGATGGCCATTAGTATTGTCATTGTTAGCACACAAAGAACCCTCCATGACTCCCTGTTTTCTATAGAATCACATCTGAACTCCTGAGCAAGGCATCAGAAGTTGGTCCACACACTCCATATATTTCACCACACTTACCAAGCTCACTGCTCCCTTCCTCAGCTGGGACAGCGCTTCCTTCCCTTTCCACCAGGAGAATTCATCTCATTCCTTCTAGCCCAGTTCAAATCAATCTCTCTCTCTTCTCTGTCTCCCCCTCCCCCTCTCCCATTAAACCTTCTGCGGTCCCAGCAAACCAGTGACTCTCCCATCTGTGTCTCACAAAGCCATGTTCATACCTAAAGGATAACCTTGGTCCCACTGGGTAAGAGTTCGCCGTCCGGTGTCTCCCACACACACAGGGAGCTCCAGGCAAGCAGGACTGATTCTCCTTCATGTAGTATCCTGAGTGCCTGGCACAGTGCCCACCATGGAGCAGGCAGTCAATAACCTGTATGGAATTCAATGAGCTACAAGAAGATTGTGTGCCCTGGAGACACTGGAATTCCATATTCTTTTAATATGGAAACCAGAGTTCTGAAGATATCAAGGTGTCAAGAGTCAACATCTGAATATTCTGGCTCTAGTCTGGAACTATACAGCAATGCAGCAAATTCTCTCTCTCTGCAAATTCCTCCTTCAAATTCCTCCAGGGCTTTTAAAAAATACTGATGCCTAGACCCCACTCCTAGCGATTCTGATTTCATAGATCTGGAGTGGGGCCTGGGCCACAGTAGATATCGAAAGGTCTGATGTGCAGCCAGGGTTGAGACCCTCTGCTGCAGCTCGGGGGACAGGATGGGCCGGTGGCGGGAGGTGTCTACCACATCGCACAGAGCTCCCAGTCCAAGGGGAGCCAGAGGGATGCTTTACAGGGATGTTGAGAGAGTTGAGTGCTGGTGCTCCATCCTTCATCCCCTCTGGCTGTGGGCTGCCTCTTACCCAGAGTGCCATAAAAATACCATTTTCCAGAAGTGCTGTGAGAGGAAACAGTTGGGAAGTACTGATGAAATGAACACCAACTAATCAGCCGTGTCCGTGTCTGAGCAGTGCCGGGAAGTTTGCACGTCTGCTTATTTAACCCTCACAACACACCCATGGCAGGAAGTTTGTGATTCCTACTTTTCTGATGAGAAAAACAGGCCCAGAGATTAAGTCTCTGCCCCAGGCGACAGAGATGGAAAGTGACAGGTCCACTACCCGATGCAGGAAATCTCTGCTTAAGCACTTAATACTTCAGTGACAGGAAAGAGAGACTCTGGGGAAAAGGGAAGAGAGAGAATGTGAGAGGAAAAGGGATCTTGAGAAAGGCAGGGGGAAAGGCAGAGAAAGAAGAGGCAGGGTCAGGAAGGGCATGGCAGCTTGAGGGCTGTCCCAAGGCTTCGGAGTGAAAACTGACATTTTCACAAGAAACCTGGGTCTGGGTGAGGCTGAGCGGTGGCTCCCCGACCACAGGAGGGATGCAGACACAGTCTGTGCAGGATGGAGGGCTGCAGGCTGGTCTCCTGGGTTCCTGCCCAACCCCAAGCCCAGGGTCAAATGTATGAAATGGAGCTGAGAGCACTTAGCCCCAGGTTTGCTGTGTGGCTCTAACACATCTGGTCATGGTGGGCACTCAGGAAATGCCCGTCTGTCTGTCTGCCTGCCCCCTCTCATCCCCCCGCTCCCCCTGGATCTGAGCTGGGTCAGAGAGCCCCGGGATCAGTGATACTCACAGGATGTAGGTGATGACGCCGATGCTCCTGTAAAACAAAGAACAGTCAAGTCAGGGCTGCGTGGCTGTCATCCCAGACCAGCAAGGGACTCCCCACACAGTTCTGAGGGCCCTTTCACGGCAGCCCCTGGATGCCCTCTCAAGTCCTACGCCCCTCCCCACTCCACTCTTCAGCAGCAGCCTGGGACTTCTTTGGAGTCATCAAGCTCTGGACATTGAGTCCAAGGACTCAGGTTCAAGATCGGACTCCTGCACATGCAGGCTGCCATGATCACCTCTGAGCCTCTTTCTCCTCTTAAAATGAGGGTAATGACAACTACCTCACAGGACCGCTGGGATGATTTTAGAAAACCACGTGATCAAGCTGCTTAGCCAACTGTAAAGCGTGGTTCACATGAAATGAGCCCCACCTGTGCAGAGGATCCATCACTGTGGTATCCCCCGGCCCAGCACAGCACCTAGAACATGAGGCTGCAGGTGATCACTTGGCTGACTGATGGAATGAGCTACCGTCACTAACATCTGTATCGTGGCTGCAGCAGGCCTCGGGTGAGCCTGCACCTCCAGCCTCACCTCTCCCCTTGTTCTCTGCCTCGGCCGTGTGCTAACTGGCCGCAGGTCCAGCACACCCAGAGCAGCCAGAGGCTCTGAAAGGTCAGTGTGAAGGAAGAGGTTTTCACGGTCCAGGGGGATGTCAGCCAGAGCCGGGGTCTGGGCCACCTGGGCGGCCTGTACAACTTACCACATGTCAGCCTCCAGGCCCAGGGGCTCATAGTTCACAATTTCTGGAGCTGAAAGAAGCCATGTTGAAGAGTCAGCAGGGGTATGAAAATGAGAAGAGAAGATCGTAAGGAATTTTAGGAAATTTGGTGCCAATGTCTCCATCCTGAATCCTCAGTAAGGAAAATCAGAGAGGCAGACGGGGTTAATCTGGGTCTAAGGATTTTGAGGAAGGGAGTTGCCTTTTATCCTGATAGTGAGGAAGACGGGACAAAGGGACTCCTGGAAAAGGAAGAGGAGGGTGGAGAGAGGAAGATGCGGGAGGGGACAATGGGGCCTAGAACAAAGCCTGCTTTAGAACCCTCTGCTGGAAACCAGTCAGGTCAGCGCTGGAAGGTGACGGAGGAGAAAAGGAGGCAGAGAGGGAATCCACACTCCTCTGAGTCTGTCTGAAAGAGGGCAACTCCCACCTGAGGAGCAGGAGGACATTCTGGTGGCCACTGAGGTGATGAGCCTGTGGTGCCCGAGGGGCATCCAGAGGAAGATGCCCAGGAACAGGCTGGGTATTGGAGGTGGGGGTGTGGTGGACCAGAGCCATCACACAGGCAGAAACAGGAGCCGTGCGAATGCTGCCATGACCAGGAGAAGGTGCCGAGTCTAGGAAAGAAGACTCTACCTGGGACAGAAGAGGACCAAATGGTGCCTGGTGATCAAGCCCATAAGCCCTGGAAAGCAAGTGTTGAATTTCACACTCACTGCAGTGCCCAGAGAGTGTTGAGTGTGGGCAGTGGAGATAAGGGTGCAGGTGACTCTTTAAAAAAGCTTGGTGATGAAATAGAGAAGAAAGAGAGAATGATAACTAGAGAAGGGAGAGGGACTGAGACTTTTTAACCACGAATGGAAAAAGGTGGGGAGTGGGAAAGGCTAAGTTTGTTCACCTAGAATAATATCAAAACCTCTGCATCTATAGGATGTGCCCCCCACCCACCCTCCCAGATGCAGGGAACCACTCTCCTGTCTTATTTTCCAGCTTCCTAAAAATGATGCCATACTGCATGTCATCTACTGTCACTTGACTTTTTTTCCCCCACTCAACATGATGCTTCTAGCATTCATTGAATGTTCATCCATGGTTTTTCATCTTCAGTGCTATATAATAGTCCATTGTGTGAATATAGATCATCTTCTAGTCATTCTCTTGGTGATCATTTGGATGGTTTCCACTTCTTTTATTATTGTATTATATTATTATCTTTTATTGGAAAAACATTGCTATGAACTTTTTTGTACCTGTCTCCTGAGACACACATGAAAGACTTTCTCTAGAACAGTGATATTCAAAGTGCAGTCTGCAGGCAAACAGTCTGCAGACTGTCACTGGTCCTGACAAGATATGTACAGAAATTGACGGTAAGCATTTAGAGACTTGCATAGCAATTTGACATTGCTGTGACACTCAAACTGTGATCACTTTTCTAGGAATTTATTTTTATTGTATCTTACTGAACAAGCAGCCCAGGATAGACTTTTTTTTTTTTCAAGTGGTTCACCATGGAGAGTTTGAGGAGCACAGCTCACTTTCTAGTGCTCATCTGCTTGATATACATACACACTCATTTCTGTCCTTCAGGTGCTTTTGTTTGTCCATTTTCATCTGTGCTTTTCATCTTCTTTCTTTTTTTTCTTTTTAACTCGCTTTTTGTTAGTTTTCTTATTGTTTTTTCCCCCAGCTTCTATTTTTGTAATGGCTACCCCTGAGACTTTACCATGAATATCAAATAAATTCTAACATAAATCAATATTTTGACCCTCCTCTAACAATACAAGAAACTTAGAACACTAATTTCAAGTACTCTGTCCTAGCTAACATTATTTTCTTCAGTTTCTAGTTCTTTTTTTCAGTCCTACAATTAAAGCTTCATCATCAGCATCATCGTTATCATTATTTAGGAAAGAAAATAATTATATTTGCCTAATGTTTTACTGATTTCTTTGCTCCTATTACTTCTTGCATTGAGAACTCCCTTCAGAGCCATTTTCCTTAATTCAGAAGTACATCTTTTAGAAGTTCCACTAATGAAGGTCTGCTAGAGGTTAACTGTTTTTATTGTTTTGTCTTTTTTGTTGTTGTTCTTTTTTGTTTTTGTTTTTCTGAATCTCTTACCTTCATTCTTGAAATATAATTTCTCCACAATTATGGGGTTTTTATTTTTCCTCAGCTGTTTGGAGATTATATTCTATTGGACATTGGTTTCCATTGTTGTTTTCAGAAGTATGCTGTCAGTCCAGTTATTGGTTTTTGTTTGTTTATTTTTGTTTTTTGTAGGTAACCTGTCTTTTCTCTCTGGCTGATTTTTAAGATCGTCTCTTTGTACCTGGTGCCCTATACTTTAACTATAATGTGTCTAGGTATAGATTTTTTTTCTGATTGATATACATTGTCCTTTCTGTATCTGGGGATGCATGTTTTTACATTAGTTCTGAAAATTCTCAGTCGTTCTATTCAGATATTGCTCCTGTATTGTCTTTATTCCCTCGTCCGGGAATCCAAATAGACCTATTTTAGGCTTCTTATTTTAAACTTATTCCACTTATCCTCTCTTTAATATTTCTATATCTTTGTCCCTCTGCAGTATTCTAGCTGATTTTTTCCAGCTCAGTCTTCCAATTCTTTAATTCTCTCCTCAGCTGTGTATAATCTGCTGTTTGCCCCATCCACTGAGTTTTAAATTTCAATGAGTATATATTGAATTTCCTAAAGTTCTATCTGGTTCTTTTAAAAATCTGCCCGGTCATTTTTGAATCTCTTGTTGCCTGCTCATTCTTGTGAGCCTACCTGTTATTTCTATATATATTCCATTTATTTTATAGTCAATATCTGATAATTTTAATATCCAACATCCTTGAACATCTAAATCTTGCTAGTCTCTGATAAATGCTGATATGTATACTTGCCTTTAGGAGAGGTCCTCCTATTGAATATTCTTGTTGCTCAAAGCTCCAGCTCTACATTCATTTCACTCGATTTTCAAGGTAGGACAGGTGATGCTGAAGGAGTTACTACACTTAAAGATTTATCTTGGGGCTTCCCTGGTGGCACAGTGGTTGAGAGTCCACCTGCCGATGCAGGGGACACGGGTTTGTGCCCCGGTCCGGGAAGATACCACATGCTGCGGAGCAGCTGGGCCCGTGAGCCATGGCCGCTGAGCCTGCGTGTCCGGAGCCTGTGCTCCGCAACGGGAGAGGCCACAACAGTGAGAGGCCCCCGTACCAAAAAAAAAAAAAAAAAAAAGATTTATCTTACTTCCTATGAGTCCAGAATTGCATGAAAAATAATATTTTTCTCAAGAATCCAGTTTTGTAGTGAGAGGACCTTTTGGAAGACCTGGTCCACCACACTCCAAGAAGCTGACCCTTTTTAACCCTGGTCTCAGGTTAAAATTTCAAAGAATGGTGGGAATAGGGAAGAGTGGTTATAACCTGTGTTCAGGGGTCTTGGGAAAAGGAAGTCATCATAATTTGGTCAGGGGCTTAGAGAAACCACCCTATATATCTGTAAGGTGCAAATAAGACCAGTTCTGGGCTGGAGCTGTGTCACACTGGCTCACAAGAGTCAACTGTGTGCATCCTTGCCCAACTCTGAATTCAGTGACATGTTGGTAGGTTGAAATTGGCAGATGCTATTCAACCTAATTAGAGTTGTATTCTGTTTTGTTTTGAGACCTGGTTGTTAGACATTTACCAGTATACCACTGGGAAAAACCCTCCACAGTCTGGCTCCGCCCATCAATATCCCACTGACAATGCCAGCCCGTGTGAACCCTCTGATCCATCTAGAGTGGACAGTGAATGGTCCTTGATAAATGCACTCATTCTGGCCCTTCACCCCTGCTGTGGTACCTCTGAACCCAGGATGTGCACCTCCTCTACCCTGGCTCCTTCCCAACCCCCCTTAGATCCTCCCACACCCACAACGACAGCACTTTGTCCCTCACTGACTCAAGGCCAGGACTGATCCCACTGACCTTGTGAGAGTGGATATCTTGTCTGAACAGTCTTTCAGAGCTGTCTATATCACTCCCTTTACACTTAACCACATCCTGTCTCGTGTCACCTCTTCCATGACTGCCCTGAATTTCTAGTTGAACCATTTATTATCATTCAACACTTGGTATGAACTTAAATAAACATGCATTTTTACCACATATGTGAATGGCGGGTAGCAACTGCTATCCTGGATGAAGTTTGAGGCTAGACACCTTCACCCCAGGTTCAAGTTGGCCCTGCCACCAACTCACTGTGTGACCCTCGGTGTGC
This sequence comes from Mesoplodon mirus, assembly GCF_964341445.2. Lineage (NCBI taxonomy): Eukaryota > Metazoa > Chordata > Mammalia > Artiodactyla > Ziphiidae > Mesoplodon > Mesoplodon mirus. The sequence goes on from NC_138979.1 coordinate 54,305,469, forward strand.
CAGTCTGAGTGTGGCTTACCATCACTGTGTCCCCAGTATCTAATATCTGTCATATAGTAGGTGGAGAATAACCATTGGTTGACCTTAAGTAAAATCCCCTAGCTCTCCAAGTCCACATTTAAACTAGATCAGGTGACCTGAAAACATCCTTTCAGCGCTCTTCTTTGATGGTTTGATGTCTTGTTTCCAAAACTAAATTGTACGCTCCTTGAGGGCAAGGTCTTCTTATAGAGACAACATGGTCTAATGGAAAAAGCACAGGCTTTGATGGTGGATGTATCTGTTTTTGAATCTCTGCTCTACCACCTACCGGTTGTTTTGCCTTAAACAAGGCACTTGATGGAGAAGATATTTTAAATCTGCTTCATTAGATCCTACAAGGATTAATTTAGACAATGCCTGTAGAGCGCCAGGCATAGTGCCTGGCACACAGCAAGGTTTCCCTGCCAGGGGGTCTGTGGGGCCTCTGTAGTTTCATTCCACAGTGGCTGCAGAGCTGCTGTGTGTGGCCTGAAAATCTGTCAGGGTGGATGTTCTGACGCATCCCATCTTCCTTTTTGATTAGGCTGTGGTCAGAAGTTTGAGCCCCCAGGCTTTGAGGAGACCATTCCCTCCCTCCATCTCTAAGACCACTCCAACTTCCAAAGCAGAGAGGTGTTGGTTCTGAACTCTCATTCCTTTCCCCTCTGCAAAGCTGTTTCTTTATGACCATCCCCCCTCCCCCTGACCTGTGGTGCAAGTCCCACCAGGCCTGGGCCAAGGCTGAGAGACACAGAGGGAAGACAGAGCCGCCAGGGCTCTGCTGGAGCTGGGCCTCCTGTGCGTGAATGAAGGCCAGGCACACAGGAGAGGCAAGCAGGTGAATCTGGCATCTGGCAGATGATTTCCCTTCTCCTTTTCAGGAAATCAAAAGCTACTCCAGAAAAGGATGAGTTTATGGGAATGCAAGAGGGTGAGGTAATTTTAAATGTTCATAATCTCTTCTAAAAGCAGGCAGTGGAGCCAGCTCTGGGAGGATTTAACTCTGCAAAGGCCTCTAGCCCCACCTGGCCTCTCACTGCCCCATTGGGCGCTCAAAGCCAGCACCTGGACCCTCATCCAGAGGCCAGTGAGACACTTCCTTCCCTACCCATTAGATTTCTAGGGGGTCTCCAAGGCATCATCTCTCAGCCCACAGGCCACAGCCCCAGATGCAGGGCTTGCTACTTGTATTTCTCTACCTCTTGATCCCAGATTCTCAGCTAAGAGAGAAACAGGCCTAAAACTCACCAACAAATTCTGGCGTCCCAAAAATGTTCTTAAATTCAACTCCATCTTCTATCTCATGAGCCAGGCCAAAGTCAATCAGCTTGATGTGTGGAATGGGAATATTCTTGTCCAACAACATAATGTTTTCTGGCTGGAGAACAAAAAAAGAGAAGAAAAGGGATAAAAGAAAAGATGGTAATTAAAGCCCTATTTTATGTTTTTGCTTTGGTTTTGGGGTGGGGTTTGGTGTTCTTTTTTGGGAAACCAAAACAGCATAAACACTTTCTTGTTTTTGTGTCCTCAGTCTTCTCCTGTGAACTCAAAAACAGCCACAACGCCAAGGGCAAGGCCTGGGTTTTACCAAACCTGCTGCTGACAGCAGAACCAGACTCTGGCTTTAATCCTGTTTCTGTCTCTGAACGGCAGATCCCTTTAATGCAGTGCCTCTGTTTCCCCATCTGTCAAATGGGGCCAGGGAGATACTTGCAGCATTTCCTGTAAACAAAACCACTGCCTCTCTGGGTGTATGTGGATGGGGAGGGGCACTGCAACGTAGCCTCACTTTACACATGGCTTATTGACCTCCCTCTTCCTGACCACCTCCTTCCCCTGGCCGGTCAGCTTCCTGTGGACAACACTCCCCTCCTCTAGACTAACAGTGTGGCTCACACTTCTCGATGTGTTTAACTAACATTGGCCCTCGGTGAGACACAGGAAAAAAACACCTAATTTCCAGGGAAAATACCAGCTGCCCAGACTATTCCCAGCCCAGTAAAACAGCTGCCAGATCTAACACAACAGTGGGGGTGTATGTAGATGGGGGGACAGCTCTGCCCTGACCTCACTCAGCCCAGGCTCCCAGGGAGGCTAGAACAGGATCCTGAGCCCAGCTCTCTCACTCCCACCCAACCACACAGAGCACTCAGTGGGTGAGCAGTCCCTCTGATTCATCTTCTTCCCTGCTGCTCCTCACCAGGACCGTCCTAGATCCCATTCGAAATGGAATGCCTTGAAAACACACATCTACACAAAAACTGGTACACAAATGTTCACAGCAGCATATTCATAATAGTCCCAAAGTGGAAGCCACGCAAATGTCCATCAACTGATGAGTAGGTAAACATAATGTGGTATATCCATACAGCAGAATACTATTCAGCCATAAAAAGGAATGAAGGCGGAGAAAAAAATAAAAAGGAATGACGTACTGATACATGCTACACCATGGATGAACCTTGAAAACATGGTGCTAAGTGAAAGATCAGTCACCAAAAACCGCAGATTATACGACTGCATTTATGTAAGATATCCAGAATAGGCAAATCCACAGGGACAGAGTAGATGAGGAGTTGCCTAGCACTAGGGGATTGGGGAGTGACTGCTCATAGGTACGGGGTTTCTTCCGGGGGTGATGAAAATGTTTTAAAATTCATTGCAGTGTTAGTCGTGCAACTTTGTGAATTGTAGACTTTAAATGGGTGAATTACATGCTGGGTGACATATAAATCTCAATAGAGAGGTTTTAAATCAACAGATAGGTAAATAAATAAGTGTTTAAGAAAACTGAATGTCCCTGTTTCTCAAAGTACTGGAGAATTTCCCACCTTGCACTTTTGCTCTCAACATCTGCTCTCCCTGGAAAGCCTCTGCTCAGTCTCAGCCCACTGAAATCCTAGCCAGGCTTCAAAGTCTAACTCTGTCCACCTCTTCCTTAAACCTTTCCTCAGCAGCACTGAGCCTTCTCCCCCCATCCACGGATGTGAACCCTCCCTCCCCCGGGGCCCCTTCATGCTCACTGGAACCTTTCTGCTATGACAGTTGTCACATTCTCTCTTGTCTGACAGTCCTCGATGTCTGTCCTTGATGCCCTACTGGACCCTCAGCTGGAGGGAGGATTCAGGTCTTTGCACCTCCGCCCCTGCAGCGCAGAGCTCAGAGGGGGGCAGGTGGAGGGTGGCCCTAAAAGTTGGCTGAACTGATTCTGAATCTGCGTTGAAGACAGCCCAGGTGTCCCCATCCCGAACTTCCCGGCTCTCTGGTCTCTGTGACCTCACTTCACAGTGGCTGGAAACTTTCACTCAAGTGAGTTGGATGAAGAATCCCTCCTTTTTTATCCTTTTTTAAAAAAAATATATAATATGTTTCCTTTTGCATTTTAAAAGCGTGTTTATTCTTTTCCCCCTCTGGAGATTTCTCTCAACTCATTTTGAAACTGTGTCAAAGTCCTTTCCCAAGGCAGGGCGGTTCCTTACACTCTGCAGAAAGGAGAGTGAGGGCAGGGGGAGGTCAGGACACAGGATGCAGGCTGAGGGCCCCCTCCAGTGCCCTGACCCGGCCCTCCGGTGGCTGCCTAGGGACCCCGAACATCCTGGCACCCCATGTGGTGAGCTGCACCCTCCCCGCTGCCCACCATCTCCTGAGCAGGGGGCTTCTCCTCCCTCCATTCCACCACGTTCATCAGCCACCTTTTGGGAACTTCTCTCTTCCTGGGAACGGCCCTGAGGCTTCTCCCTGGGGCTGAGGGGCCCGGTCCGGGTCCTCCTGACCACCACCCAAAACCCGCTGAACAGGGCTGGGAGCCGCAGTGGACAGAGGCAGACACACTAGCCCTGGTGGTCCCCAGGACTGGGGGGCAGTAAGGACGGGGGGCAGGGACCCCACAGGAAGGAAGGAGGAACAATTGGAGGCAGGTTTCTCCCAGGCACTCCTGGAGAATCCCCGGGAGAATCCCAGGAGATTCTCCCTGAGAAGTGAGAAGCGTCCTTGCCTCGCATCCTCTCACCTCGGTGGCCCACAGTCCGGGGAAACAGCCTCTCCACTGGCTTGTGAGAACCTCTGTGCAAGGCCACGTTTTCTCACCTGTCCCATCTGTCCCTTGCCCCACCCCAAGAACCTATCACACAGCAGGTGACTGCTCCCCTGCATGGGACACTCTCCCTGCACTGTCCCTACCCCCAACCTGGCTAATTCACATTCACATTTCAGCAAAAATAGTACCTCCTCCAGAAAGCCTCCCCCTGCTGCCCACACCCGCCACTTCCCCAGTTCCCATCAAACCCGGCACCTCCCCTACTTCAGTACTTTTCCCACTGCCTCGAGCTTGTCAGTTTACTGACCTGTCTGCCCCACTGGGCTAAGAGCTTCCCGAGGTTTTAACTTCTATCAACTACCCAAAGGTTAGCATAGAGCCTGACATCCACCAGGTGCTCAGTAAATGTTCCCCGAGTGAAGACAGGCGCCATTTAGTAAATCCCTATAATGTGCAGGTCCAGTGTTAACCAGGCACATGACATACTTTATACCTCATCGACCCTCTCATTACCTTATACGGTGGGTGTTTATCATTCCTCTCTCTTAGGAAAAGAAACCAAAACTGAAAAAATACTGACTCATGGACCAGGGAGTTTAACCTCTTTCTGTCCGACTCCAAAGCCTGTGCTCCTAAGCACTAGACTAAATGGTCCCCCTTCCCTGCTTCTCAAGGGTCCTGGGAATCTATCCCAGGAAGATGTGGGAACGCAGCTTGGGCCTGGCAGCCGGGGGCAAATTCGCACCCTGATTCAGGCACAGCTATTTTCCTGCCCCGACACCTGTTTCCCATCCCAGGATGCCTTTCTTCCTGTGATGCTTTCACCCTGGTGAGCAGCCCCAAGCCCCGCCCTTGGCCTGGCCCTCGTGCTGTGTCCAGAGACTCAGAAAGGAGCGTCAGGACCTCCTGGGCTGAACCTCCTCATTTCAGTGAGAAAACAGAGGTCCTGTCAAAGAGAGTCCCAAGATAGGTCTGCATAAAGTGATGGGGGTCTAGGGGTTTCAGGCTGGGAGGTGGCCCCAAGAATGCTCTGCTAGGTGGTGGAGACCTGGGTCCTTGTCCCCACCTCACTCACTTCTCACAAGTTGGATCATTTGGACCAGATGCACCTTCAGCTCAGACCAGCCCTGACTGGGAGTACACAGAGGTCACAGGCTCCCCGCCACCAATGCTTCCTACTTCCTGCCCATGCTACCAAGGAGATTCTAGGCTGGCCAGGGGATCTGGACCCCATATCTGCAGCTTCTCCGACTTTCGGCAAGGCTTCCTTCTTGCTATCCCAACCTCCAGTAATAATCTGAGGAGGCAAGGAAGCAAGGCAGGGACTGACATTTACTGCACATCTACCAAGGCAGGCATTGCGCTAGTGCTCTAAGTCATCCTTGCAGCCACCCTGAGTGGTAGGTACTATTATCAACCCCATTCCACAGATGAGGAAACAGAGGCTTAGAATGATAAAACATGCACCCAAGGTCCAACAGCTCATAATGGCAGAGTCAGGATGAGCTTCCTGGGAAGTCCAGCTCCTGCTCTCTCCACCACAGCACCCTATTTGGTTAAATACCTTCAGTGGTCCTACTGACCACCAGAGAAAGTCCAAATGCCCTGCCTGATATTTGAGGCACCTGAGGCTCTGAGCTTTCCAGCCTCACTGCCCATCACTTGCCTGCACCTGTCCTATATCCCCTCAGGATGAGCATTACCAGGCCCAGGACGACATCTCTATTCCATCCTTTACTCTGGCTCTTCCTCTTGCCTAGAATGCCCTTCCCACTCTTCCTCACACTTTCAGAGCCTATCCCCTAACTCTGCCCCCTTTTATTCCCTTGCTTTTCAATGAAGCAGCCCTTGACCTTGTGCTCTAACCCCCTCAGCACCGAACATGCTTACGAGCGAGTGGCCCTAGTTGCAGGCTGTCTCTCGTATCGTGATGCAGCTTTCCTGGGTGGTAGCCTCCTTGGGAAAATTTCAATCAGTTTTAAGGTCCCTGGCATCCCCTATGGTGTCTTGCATCCTGCATGTTTCGTAACAATTTCCTGATGTGAACTGAAGGAATTGGGGGCTAGTGGCTCTTCCCGTTCTGCGCCATGGAGGCCCTCGACCACTAGGGGCGCCCGAGAGCACGCCGCCCCGCAGCGCTGGTATAGGGCTGGATCAAGAGGGAAAAGGGACTCAGGGAAGGTCTGAAGGGTGGTCTGAGGGCAGCAAAGAGGCAGTTCCCCCAAGGGTTTGGTCTAAGTTTCTTCGCTTCCCCGCTCCCCAAACAGGGTAGGGTGGTGGAAAAGAGCCCAGGCCTGGGTATTGGGAAATTCCAATTTCAACTCCACCACCCAAGGCTGTGTGAGCTTAAGCAGGCTACTTCCTCTCTCTGGGCCTCTGTCTCCCAACTCCAAAATAGACCCTGGATGACAGCCAAAGCCTCTTCAAGCTCTAGGCCCTGTAGCTGCCAGGTGGTAGGTGCATCTTCCAAGCTGGCTGGGCCAGTTCCCACTCCTCTGGGCCCCAAGGCAGGACCACAAAGCCTCAGGTCTCCGGGTTCCAGGGCAGGAAAGAAGAGCAGACTGCCAAGCCAGACTGCCCTTGGGATAGTGCGAGCCCATCCACACTCCCTCAGTCCCGTCATTCTCCTCCAGCTTTATTTACGTCAACCAAATACTTCACCCACACACCTGACGTCACCTCTAAAGCACGGCTGGAGGAAGGGATCACATTTCCATAGATGCTGCCACTGCCGAGCCCAGGGCCCATGGCATAGCCACCAGGAGGTGAAATTTTCCCCACCTGTTAAAATAAAGCCACCAACTCAGCCCATCAGGCAGACAGCTGTGGACCAATGTGCCCTTTAGCAGCCCAGTGGATCTGGCCTGAGGCACCTACTATGGTGCCATCTGGAAGCTAACCCTCCAGGGGGGATCCTTGTCAGGTGATCCCTACTGGCCTGGTACAGCATGTCTAAGAGTCCCTGCAGGATGAAGGCAGCCTCAGGGGATCTATGAAGTAAGGTGCCAAAGACCAGAGCTTAGAGTCAGGCCTGGGTTCAAATTCCACCTCTACCTCTCACAGTGAAACCTGGGCAAAGTCATTGGACCTCCTGGAGCCTTGGTTTCCCCATCTGCAAAATGGGAACACCTACCAAGGCATACAGTGTCCTGAGAATTCAGGGAGATGGTCCATGTAAGGAGCAGTGCCCAAGGAGATTTCAGAGCAGGGTGGCTATGTTTGCTCTCTCCTTTCAGGGATGCAGCAGTGACAACAGTCATCCCTGGGAACTTTACTGAATGCCTGCTGAATCTGAAGAACATGCCCTTCGCAGACCTGCCTCCTCCCCCACTCATCTTCTGCTTCATTCTCCCCATCCCGTTTCACCCCCAGACTCACAATGTTGGGGCTGCAAGGGACCTCAGGGACCGTTCAGTCCCTTCGTGCTGCAGAGCTGCCCAGAGAGGTCAAGAAATTGCCAAGGATACTAAGCAAAGAGCAGAGCCCAAGTCTGCTGACCCTCGGCCCTGCTGACCCTCTCCAGGTGCCTGCATGGCCTGCCCATCACCAGGTGAGGCTGCTCAGCTCAGCAGAGCTGGAGCCCAGCCAGGTCTGTGCTATGGCGACAAGGAAGCTGTCTAGGAACCTTCCCTGGAAATGTCAAGCACAGTCCCAGGTTATTCAGCAAGTGCTGGGCAACCTGAGAAAGCGGGGCCACATGCTGCCAGGCCTCTGTGGGCAGGTTTCCATGGTGCTGCAGCGAATTCTCCCCACCTACCCCCCAGCACACTGTAGATGAGACCACAGGCAGCCCTTCCCCACCAGGCTCCAGTGCGGCCCGGGCCCAACGTCCAACTTCATCAACATTCAAGGCCCTCCCACCTCTGGACAGCACACCCTCTGCTGCATGCCAGCGGACCTTCATCACCCCCACCCCAACCTGCAGTTCACTCTGCTGGAATGCCTTCCTGACAAGCTCTCACCACCCAGCTCCAGCACTTCCCCACTGGAACATCTTCTGTGACCCCCTCCCCGCCAATACACACAGCTAGTTGTTTCTACCCAAGGGCCTACAAGGGACACGGACATACATCTGGCACAGAACCAACTGCACAACAACTACTCCCTTACATGTCCTCTCCCCACTAACCTGAGGCCCCAGAGGGGAGGACAGGGGCTTTGCCTCTCTTTTCCATCCCTCACACCCAAGAGGGGCTACAATGTAGTAGGTGCTCAGGAATGGTTTACCAGGTAAAGGAATGAAAGAATCGGCGCAGTCATATGTGAGTCTCTTGCACAACCTGCTTTTAGGGAATCAACATAGACAATGACTAAGAGCCTTAGAACCTGGGTTCGAATCCCAGTTTTGCCATTTACCAGCAGTCTGACACCAGGCAAGTTACTTAACCTCTCTCAGCCTCAGGCTTCTCACTTGTAAATTAGAGCTAACAATAAAACCTACCTCAAAAGGGTTACTAAGAGGATCAAACAAGGCATATAAAGTGGCCTGTAGCCATTGTCATCATCTCTGTGCTCATTTTCCTGATCTTGCCGCTCCTTTCCAGACGTCTTTATCATCTGCCTGTTGAACTCTTACCCGTCTTTCCAGGCCCAGTCAAAATGCTATATTCTCCAGGAAGCATCATCTGAATACCCAGCCCAGCCCTCCTTCTTTCTCCCAGCTCCACACTCATGCAGCAATCTTGACCTGCAGCACCAAGCACTGCCAAGACTTTTATGTGTTAGTCTTGCCTCCCCCACTAGACTGCACACTTGCTGAGGGCAGGGCCTACTCTTCCTGTGTTTCCAAAGGCACCCAATCTGAAGTTTCACGCATAGCAAAACCTACAGCACTTAGTTTACTAAGCGTTTACACACCTCTTATTTGATTCTCATTCTCTGAGGCAGGTACTGTCATCACCCCATTTTACAGATGAAGAAGTCAAGGCTCAGAAAGGTTAAATGCTTGCCCAAGATGCCTGTGTGCTCTCTCCTCTCCCATGTTGCCTCGCTTCCTCTAGCTGATGTAAGGGTGCCTGCTTAGATCACCCCAGCCGGCTGGCAAAGTTGGCATTTCCATCTCGGCTCTGGTAACTCACCAGCTTGCTGGTCCAGCTCCATGTTTTCCTTTCTTTCTTTTTTTTTAACTGATGCGTTCCTCTGTTGTTGTTGTTGTTTTTTTTTTTTTTTTTTTTGGCTGCATCAGGTCTTAGTGCAGCACATGGGATCTTTGTTGCGGTGCGCAAGCTCCAGAATGCTTGGGCTCTTCGTTGTGGCGTGGGTTTCTCTCTAGTTTCAGCACTCTGTAGTTGTGGTGTGCCAGCTCCAGAGCATGTGGGCTCTGTAGTTTGCGGCATGCAGGTTCTCTAGTTGAGGCGCGCAGGCTTAGTTGCCCCGTGGCATGTGGGATCTTAGTTCCCTGACCAGGGATCGAACCCTTGTAACCTGCATTGGAAGGTGGATTCTTAACCACTGGACCACCAGGGAAGTCCCTCCAGCTCCATGTTTTTCCTAGAAAACACACATCTTAGGGAAGGGCCCCAACCCAGTTGCAATGGATTTGTTAAACCACAGCTTCTGGACATTCACTCGTGGCCTGCTCCTCTATGGGAGGCTGCTGCATGGTTCTAGAAGCCCTGCCTGGTAAAGTCAGAGAAAACCACTACCTACTGTCTCTGTGCTCTTATTGCGTAGAGGGAGGGAAATAAAAATTCACTTTCAAGGCCATTCTAGGACCACTGGATTACAGCCTTGGGCCAATCAGCAATGCTGGCTCTCTGGTCTGTGCCACACGACAACCAGCATTTGCCTTGGGCTCTCCCCACACATCACCTTATTCCTCACAGCCGCCAAGCTGTGGATGGCCTGAGCCTCCATTTAACCAGTGAGGAACCTGGGCCTGAATCCAGGCACTCTGAGCCCCAAGCTGTGCTTTGGGGCCCATCTGAGCTAGTTACACATTGGAATCCCCTGGGGACTGTGTTAAAAACACCAAAGCAATTAAATCAACCCACCAGGAGTGAGGCTCCAGAATTGGTTTTCTAAAGCAAGTTCTGCAAGAAAGTCAAAATCATACAGTGCCCAGTGTTTGGGGAACCAGCACTAAAGAGGGCCCTCTCATTGGACAGACTTGGGTTTTTTAAATAAATAAACTTATTTATTTGTTTATTTATTTATTTTTGGCTGAGTTGGGTCTTTGTTGCTACACGCGGGCTTTCTCTAGTTGCAGTGAGTGGGGGCTACTCTTCATTGCGGTGCGCAGGCTTCTCATTGCGGTGGCTTCTCTTGTTGTGGAGCACGGGCTCTAGGCGCGCGGGCTTCAGTAGTTGTGGCATGTGGGCTCAGTAGTTGTGGCACATGGGCTCAGTAGTTGTGGCGCACGGGCTTAGCTGCTCCACAGCACATGGGATCTTCCCAGACCAGGGCTCGAACCTGTGTCCCCTGCATTGGCAGGTGGATTCATAACCACTGTGCCACCAGGGAAGTCCCCAGACTTGGGCTGAACCCTACTTCTGCCCCAGGCTAGCTGTGTGACCTCGGCAAGTCATTCACCTCTCTGATCCTTGGCCCCTCATCTGCGAAACGGGAATGTTAATACAGTAAGGGGTTCTGAGGAGGCACAAGAAAACCTAGGAGCCCCTGAGCAACCTCCCCTTTCTATAAAATGGCCACGACCATGGAACCTCCCTCCCTCATAGGGTCGTCATGTGGATAAAAGGAGTCAACACATGCAGAACACTCAGGGAAGAGCCTGCACATGTACTACAGCCTCAGGAAATGCCGGCCGCCATTATTATTGTTCCACCACAGCTGCCACCACCACAGCTGGCCTGCCGGTAGCACTGTCCTGTTTACAAAATGCTTTCACCAACAGAGTCTCAGAGAGCTGGGGGTGGGCTGAAGCTGGTGCCTACCGGCTCATGAGAGCCTGCTGTTAAATGTGCAAGAATGTTGTAAGCCAGTTGTTAAACTGAGCTATGTAAGAATATTATTTTAATATTAAAAATTAAATTATAGAAACATATTTAATTAAATTACATTTAAAATACTTAAAACTTATAACTTCCAGGACTTCCTTGGTGGTGCAGTGGATAAGACTCCACGCTCCCAATGCAGGGGGCCGGGGTTCGATCCCTGGTCAGGGAACTAGATCCCACATGCATGCCACAACTAAGGAGCCCGCCTGCCGCAACTAAGACCCCACGCAACCAAATAAATAAATAAAGTTTAAAAAACGTATTACTTCCTAATTTCTATTAGGAAGTATAAATTTCTATTTCTATTATATTTTATTTCTTTATTTTCTATTATATTTTATTATCTTCTATGTTCTTGAGGCTATTTAATGCCTTTTATCTCTGAATGGGGGAAATACTTCATCATGTATGTTACTGCACCCCTCTTCCTAGCTCTAGTCAGTGTCATCAAGTTGGTGCCTTGAAATTGGCCACAGTGGGTGTATTTACACCACAGAAATCGGCACACACTACAAATCAGGACTTGATTTCTTGATTCTAGACTTAGGAAGTGCTGCAGAAAATCACTTAATAACAGAGATTAAACTTATAAGGGTGTCGTGTCTATAGCCATTATTTTGTGCTAGCTGAGAAAATTGAAGAAATATTTTTCAATATTCAGAAACCATTATCCAATTCAGCAAAGAAGTCACTCATGTCATTGGCAAACAAGTAAAGTTCCAACACATGTCTTCATTGCTTCATTTACACCTTACTTGTTAACATAAACAAAAATATCAACGAACAATCCTGTTGGAACTACACTCATTTGTCTATTGCATCCATAGGTTGGCTACTGATACAGAGGTCAGCAAAAACCAAGGAAAGTGTTCTACAAGAATCAATTTATTTTTGTGAAATTTACAAAATAAGAGTATTATATATTTTATTACTTGTAAATTACATTATAAACCTTTATATCAGTAGACTTTATAATAATTTAGTGTGTGTGTACATATATTTGTTTATTGGAGATCCAGCTACTACCAGAACACCACTGCACAGAATCTGAGTAGACTAAGTTACTGTCTGTGCTTCCCAGATGAGGTAACTGAGGATCAGAGAAGTTAAGTAACTTATTCAAGGCCACATGACTAAGAAGTGGTGCAGCTAGGTTTTCACCCAGGTTTTTTCATGCTGAGACACCTTTCCACCACCCTTTACCACTTCCAGAATCAGGTTCTTTCACTCCTACTGAGATCAGCTGCGTGGGGAGGGCTAATGGTAGAGATGTGAATGGAACCTAAAAGGTACTATTTGAACACATGATACTTCAGTGGAGGCCAGGCCTGGGCAGGGGCCCAGAGTGGAGGGCTATGGGCAGCTGGAAGTAGCAAAGAGACTCTGAGCACCTAATGGTGATGGCAAAGGTAGTAAGGACAAAAGAGGAGGAGGGCACTGCTTTTTTGTCTTTGTTTCCTCATTTGTAAAATAGGGATCATGATATTCACTCCAAGCCATATCAACCTCACACAGTGTCCTGCCACGTTGGGAATCTGCCCAGCCTGGTGGTAGGAAAGCACCACCTTATTCATTACCCCTTTGGGTGCTTCCATGCCCACCTCCCTTTCTGAATCCCTTTGGAGGAAAGAGAGGAATGGGGAGAAATGCGGCCTCATAGGGAGGCTAGTTAAAATTCACAGCCAGCACTTGTAAGGAGTCTTAGAGTTTACAGGGACCTTTCAGAAACACTGATCTCTCCCTGGCCCCTCACTCCATTCCTGGGTGAGGAAGTGAGGGGCAATATTATCTCCACTTTCAGAGCCATGACCTCCCCAACCTTACCTAGCAGAGGTGAGACTTAATGCAGGCTTGACCCACAATCTTCTCCTCTTTCCACTTCCCATGTGGCCTCCTGCTGTATCTCATAAAAAGCAGCTTGGTTTAATGCTCCCCATTTACACATTTACTGCTATATTTCCGCTCTTTCAATTATGGCTCTCCATAGTTTAATTTTTGCCACATTTTGTTCTTTCCCTCAACCATTTAGGAGCTCTGTGTCCTCATTTCACTTCTCCTTGGGTCACCCTAGGGTGGCTCTGCAGTAGTTGATGAAGCAGCCAGGATGCATCCCTAGGGCTCTGGGCTCCCATGCTGATGCATGGAACTGAGATGAAGAGCCCATGGGGCACATACTGAGGCTGGGGTATAAGCTAAGCTTTGGGTATGAGGAACAGGAAACAGGGTCCACCCTCAGAACATGCCAAGAGGGTAAGGAAATCAGAAAGACTTGTATAAAAGCCTCAACAGCAAAGTAAATCACTACAGAGCCCATGTGGCCTGCTTGGGTTAGAATGTAGAGTGAAAAAAGCAGGAAAGAAAATTGTAGAAGTACTATAGTTATAACACCTTAACACACACACACACACACACACACACACCCTGTTCATAAAAAGCTGGAGAAAATATAACAAATGTTAATAATGATTATTTTAGAGTAGAGAGTCTGCACGTAACTTCTTTGTATGTTTCTGTATTTTGTTACTTTTTATAATAGCATAAACGACCACTGACTTCATTTTTTAAGAAAAGTTTATGGGGTACCTTGGGTTCATCTCTTTCCCACAGTCTTATTACCTCCAACTGGCCTACTCTCTCCCATCCATTCTCTCTCCACTGCCAGGAGAATTTTCTTTCTAAATAAGAAATAGAATAATGTTTTTTTACCAATTAAAGGTCTTCCACAAATTATTGTTAATTTTCGGGCCTCCCTGGTGGCGCAGTGGTTGAGAGTCCGCCTGCCGATGCAGGGGATACGGGTTCGTGCCCCGGTCCAGGAGGATCCCATATGCCGCGGAGCAGCTGGGCCCGTGAGCCATGGCCGCTGAGCCTGCGCATCTGGAGCCTGTGCTCCGCAACGGGAGAGGCCACAACAGTGAGAGGCCCGCATACCGCAAAAAAAAAAAAAAAAAAAAATTATTGTTAATTTTCTTAAGTGTGATAATGGTACTGTGGGTTGGTAGGAGACTGAACTTAATCTTGAGAGATACTTATTGAAGTGTTTAGAGTGAAGTGTCAAGATAGCTACAATTTTCTTTCCAATTATACCATAATTTTAATAAATTACATACATTTTAATACTTATTTTTAAATTTTTATTAGATATTATTTTTAATTTTAAAAGTCACACATATGCACGTGTGTGTGTGTGTATATATATATATAATGCTTTTTATATAAATGTAAAAATTTTTTTTTCTTTTTTAAAGAGAGAAAGAGGTAAAGCAAATGTGGCCAAATGTTGAATGCAGGAGGAGGGCATAATGGTGTTCATTGTATTGTTCTTCTAATTTCTTCAGATACTTTGAAATGTTTTCATAATAAAAAATGTTGAGGGGTAAAAGTCTTCTATGGCTGTGACTGCCTATGCAAACTTCTGCCCTAAACTTTTACAATCTCACCCGAACCTATCGTGACAGTCGAAACTGCCAAGCCTCACCTCTATTTCATGCTCCAAGGTTTTAGTATGGAAATCATCTCATTCTTGTAAGATCTACTTTCAAATGCATGCACATTTTATAGCAATTAATAGAATACAAATTAATTTTTTAACTGTGAGGAATGACCTTATTAGAAAGAAAAAATAAGGTAACCAGATGAGAAATTAACTGTGCAAAGGATAAATTTATGGCACAGTATAAACCTTTGGATTAACTATGTGTAAAAGCCATGATGCAAGCAAGTAAGAAATCCATACTGTTAGAATCTGGTGAAATAAAAGCTGGTGATACTCAGCTGTGCTTAGTGTCTCCTCACTGGCTAAGTTCAAGTACCAGCCCTATCATTTAGTACCTGTGTGATCTTGGACAAGTAACTTAACCTCTCTGAATCTCAATTGCTTTATGTGTAAAAAAGTGACAATATCTTGTACCTCAGTGGGTGGCTGTGAGGATCAAATGAGAGAAGACATGTATAAGCATGCTGTATTCTAGAAAGTACAACGTACATTTTAAGTATTATTAGTATCATTCTTATGAAAGCTTGATGAGCAGACCCCATCGCATCATGAACATACAAACAACTCAAAGGATGATCAGGACACAGAGGAATTTGGATTTTTGGAGGATCTTGCTCAGGAATTCACTCTTCTTAACACTGTTTACATAAATCAAAAAGTCCCCTCAGAGTTCTGGGTTCCTGGCTTGCATACAATTTCATTCAATTCTCACGGTGTGTCCTTTTTGCTTAAAATACCAGTCAGACCTGAGGGTCACCTTCCATTTTTGAATTCTCAGGTTGGATTTGGGGAAGGTAGGGGAGACACACCCATACTCAGAGGGGAAACTCCCAAATCCAAAACAAACAGAAAACCACACAAACACACCCTCTACATTATTATTATTATTTGTGTGGGATCACGTACTAGGGTGAGGTCCCTGGGTGCTGCTGAGCCCCATTTCCTTGTATCCATCCTCCAGATGGCACATTGAATGATACCCAGGATGAGGGGCAGTCAGTCGCAGTGTCACGTCCACTTATGTAAACACAGGGCAACATCATCTACCTGCACCCCCTCTACCTACCCACACCAGCGGGCCTGTCTGTGGTGAACTTACACCACACACTGGGATGGTATTCATTCTGCTGAGGCAGAGACGTTACCCCTTGGAAGTGAGTGTTTCTCAGTGAGAGTCATGGGTAGATTTTATTTTAGATGGCCTCGGCACCAGTCTCACTGTGGCCATCTCCCCGTAGATGGTGGACCCTTGGAAGGCAGGTACCATACCTTATTGATGCTTGTCACTCTACCCCTTGGTGTACAATAGTCCCTCAATAAATGTCACATCACTGAATTGAAATCTGCCTGCCACCTCTTTTGCATTTTCCAGATGATATGCACGCGTGCATTTGTCTTACTAAACCATTCATTCCTTCATTCACTCATTCATTCAACAATGAGTAACTCATGTGTCAGGCACTGCACTAGAGACAAGAGCAGAAAGTGATGTCTGGTGAGAATTGAGAATTCGGTGATAAATACTGTCAGTGGAAGTCTATACAAGGGGCAAGATAAGCAGGGAAGCAGGTTGGTTCTCAGTTATGCTTTGGCAGGTATGGGAAAGGCTTGCTTACCCGAGGAAATAGCATTTCTGCTGGGCCTGGAGGATGAGCAGGAAGTCCATAG
Source organism: Mesoplodon mirus (assembly GCF_964341445.2). NCBI lineage: Eukaryota > Metazoa > Chordata > Mammalia > Artiodactyla > Ziphiidae > Mesoplodon > Mesoplodon mirus. The sequence continues at coordinate 54,321,646 of NC_138979.1, forward strand.
GCAGAGAAAAGGAAGACGAGCAGCTTCCTGGATTTGAACAGCATGAACAGAGGAGAGGGGCCAGGACATGTATCTGTCATCCTGGTGCCTGGGGCTAGTGTTTTCGAGTGGGGAAAGATAGTTGAGGCCAGAATCAGGGCTCAGGCAGTTTAAGAAAGACCTGAATGCTATGCTGAGAAGGGGTTCTTTTATCCTATGGGTGACAAGGATCTGCCACAGATTTCTGGGCAACAGCATGCCGTGATCTGTTTTAACCAAGGCTGCTTATTGTACATTAATTTTTCTATTCATCTGCTCTCTGCCACAAGGTTGGGAGTGTGTCATAAGCAGGGATACAGTCTTACCATTCCAGCACAATGGCCGACACAGGAGGAGAGGTCATTCCTATTCCAGAGGCAGGCCAGAGAGCCGATCCTCCGCCATCACCTGCTCCTTCCGGCTGGAAGGTGAGCGTGGAGAACAGGTCATGAGCAGGGGCATGGAGATAACAATGATGGCTGTGTTCATGGGGCAGCCAAGCGAGCCTGACTCACTTGGCAAGGAGTAACAGCATACAAGAGGAGGGGAAAGCAGAGGTCCCTCGTGGAGAAGGAGAATCAGGAAGAGAAATGTATTCATATAAAATGAATTTTATATGGTGGGAAACAACATGGAACCAAGAAGTCCCCTCGGGCTTCCCTGGTGGGGCAGTGGTTGAGAGTCCGCCTGCCGATGCAGGGGACACGGGTTCGTGCCCCAGTCCGGGAAGATCCCGCATGCCGCGGAGCGGCTGGGCCCGTGAGCCATGGCCGCTGAGCCTGCGCATCCGGAGCCTGTGCTCCGCAAGGGGAGAGGCCACAACAGTGAGAGGCCCGCGTACCACAAAAAAAAAAGAAAAGAAAAAAAAAAAGAAGTACCCTCTAAGCTACCAGCTGGACCTTCTGCATGATCCCTCCAGCTGGCAGGAAGTTCCAGCCAAGGGGAACACATACCCACATTCTGGCTCCAGGAAGTGTCTAGTCAATCATGAGGTAATTCCACTGAGTTCCAGCTACTCATCACTTCTGAAGTTGCCCAGCTGGGCCTGGGCCAAGGGACCCACGGGTAGGGGAGTCAGCAGGCTTCTTGTCCATACCCCTCTAAGGATACAAGGCAGGGGAGGGGTCAGCAGTATCCTCAACCCACCTGCATCCAGGGGAAACCCAGACTCTCTAGGTTGTGGAAACCGTCCAGAATGAGCCCAGGAGCCAGACAAGATCACCCACAAGTAGCCCCACCTAGCAACCAATCTCAGCTCTCTGCTGGGCAATTTAGAATTGCACGAGCAGGCTTCGTTTTCCTAGTCTATCAGGGTCCAAAAAACTGTAACAGGAGGTGTGTTTTCTTTCCCTCTGTTCTGGGAAGGGAAATAACACTACCAGCTACTATCACAGAGGACCTGTCTGGTATCCGGAACTTAACGCTGCTTCTCTCTCATGTTTACAGCTCTGACAGGTAAGCATTATCATTTGTGTTAAAGCTGAAAAACTGAGGTTCAGTTGCTTCCTGGTACACGGTAGAGTGGGGGTGAAACCCTGACCGGGCTATAACTCCCCCCACCTCAGCAAGCTGCCATAGAAGCCAACCGTACAGCAGGAATATGCTCTAGTCATCGGGGCCTGTGGACTCCACACGCCTGCCTCTACCAGCCCCATGAGAGAAAAGACAAAGGAGGCCATTCTGAGGCCAGCCTCCTGGAGCTAGCAAAGACATAGAAAATAAGTCAACTACGCATAGCATTATCAGGAAGGAGACACACGTGCGATCCAGGTAGCCCATTTCCTTCTTGGTGTATGAATACCCTGAGGTCCAAAGCCCTGCCCAGGCCACACACTCCTCAGTGACTCTGACTTTTACCCCGTGACACCTGAGCGAGACTCTGCAAGATGTCTTCTATTGGAGGAATTCAAAATACTGCAACAATCTGGCCTAAGGAGGGGAGACTCACAGCAGGTCGCCCCACGGGGCACAGTAAGAGCTGGGATGGGATCCCTGTACGGGACGTGAGCCCACACCGTGATGCAGACTCTGAGACCACAAGACACCATACCCTCTCTGGGCCAGCCCTGCCAGCCAGAGCTTGGGTGTCATCCTGGACTCTGCCCTCCCCCTCATGTCCCACATCTAATTAGGTACTTAATCAATCCTCAGAGCAACCTCTATAAAAAGTCTTGACTCCATCCCCTCCTCAAATTAGTCTGGCACTTGCCACATCACACCCAGATTACTGTCCCCATTCTATCCGTGCTCCCAGCTGGAGGGCTCTTTCTGAAACACACATCTGCTCACCTCACCTCCCTGCTCATCTGGCCCATATCTCTCAGTGTAAAGTTCAACCACCTTGGCTTAGCTCCCATGGCCTGTGTCTGCCTCCTGCTCTCCTCCTGGCTTCTCCATTCAGCACATTCACCCTTTGCCTGTACTATCCTGAATGCATTGTGCTATTTCAGGACCATGTACCTGCTGGCCTCACTTCCTTAGAAGGCCCTTCCCCTCTGATAACTCCTGGCAGTCCTTCAAAACCCAATTCAAATACCACCTCTTCCAGGAAGCCCTTCTCGGATACTCCAGTCTGACTTAGATGGCTTCTCATTTAGACTCCCAGCCCCCCAGTACTTCCCTCTATCACAGCACTTAGAGTTGTTCATCTCTCTTTTATGATTCCTGCACAAGTTTCTGGAAAAGAGGAACTAAGCTCAAACAAGGCCTCAGTTGATTTTGTACCTGTAGCAACACCCAGGCACCCAGCACAATGCTTGAAACACAACAGGAATTTCTGGATAGAAAAATCAGTGGGTCGGACTTCCCTGGTGATGCAGTGGTTAGGAATCCGCCTGCCAATGCAGGGGACACGGGTTCGATCCCTGTTCTGGGAAGATCCCACATGCTGCAGAGCAACTAAGCCCATGCACCACAACTACCGAGCCTGCACGCCACAACTACTGAAGCCTGTGCGCCTAGAGCTCGTGCTCCACAACAAGAAAAGCCACCGCAATGAGAAGCCCATGGACCACAATGAAGAGTAGCCCCCACTCACCACAACTAGAGAAAGCCCACAAGCAGCAACAAAGACCCAATGCAGCCAAAAAAAGATTAAAAAAAAAGATCAGTGGGTCTCCTCCCCAATAAACGGGTCCCTCTGATTACAGACTGGGGGATCTTTATGCTTCAGGTGACTATAAAAGCTCATCAGCCTATGCAACTAAGCTCAGCTACTATGGGAACTGATCCTTCTACTCTGACCACACTCTTGCTTTGTGAAGTCCTGTGTGGTCACAGTGAACTTTCTCGACCCTGAATACCAGTTACCACAAACGATCAGTGGCCCCTGGAATCAGTTTTATGGCCACAGTAAGGGGCGGAGTCGGGGAGTACAGCCAGTGGTCACTGGGCTCTAAGATTTATAATCTCTGGTCAAAGGATGCTGGACGCTGTGCTGGGTCCAGAGAGCCAGGCAACCTCAGCAGTATTCATCTGAATGTGTCTAGCTCCGCCCGCTCAGGAGTTAGCTCTTGGTTACTGAAAAGTTCAGTCTTGTGAAATGGGTTTGGTTTCAAGTTTCCTGTCACTGGCTTACTTATTTAAAAACTACACCCTGTGTATTCCCTGAAAGAGATAAGGTGCCAGTGGTCTGATTCAGAAGCTTCTTGCCATCAGCCCCTATGTGAAGAAAACCTTATCTGAGAAATGAAAACCTTATCTGAGGGGGACACTCCCGTGGCATCATTTCTTTCCCAGGAGCTCAGTGTTTTCAACTGTAAGATGAGGGAGGAAGGCCTAGTGGGCGCTGACCCCTCCTGGCAATGACATTGGGAGAGACTGGGCCCATTCTTCCTAACCTGATTCTTTTCCCTTTCCCTCCCACCCCACTGACCTTGAGATCAAAGTGAGCAATTTTCTTGGCATGAAGGTAGTTCACCCCTTCCAGGATCTGCTTAATGAAGCTGGTGGCCTCCTCCTCACTCAGGGACTCCTTCTGGGCCAGGAAGTCGAAGAGCTCTCCTCCGGACACTCTGCAAGACACCGGTGAGGAGGGCCCAGGCCCAGTCAGCCCTGTGTGTCCTGAGCCCAAGCCCATGGGTGCAACCCCTGACCCTGTCTCCAGGCACTGCGCTTAGCAGAATCCCCTCACTCATCTCTGGGGCTCTATCCAGCCAGCACAGGGACTGACTTTCCTTCTATTTCTACTTGCTGTGTTCCTCCCTTTGGATCACAAGGGCAGGAACCACCCTTAGGGTGTCACCAGAAGGGTCTCTGCTCACACTCTAGGCCCAGGTCCCTTGTTATCCTAGGTGCTACCCCTCCCCACCATATGACTCAAGTGACAGAGGACAGAAACAAAGTGCTGTGGGATGACAAAGAGGAACATATGCTGGGACAGAAACTGGAGACTTAGGTTCCAGTCCAGCCCTGCTCCTGGCTTTGGACAACTCACTCCCCTGCCTGGTCCAGGCAGGCCTCAGTTTCCTCACCTGCAAAATGAGCAGACTGATCAAGATGGCTCCCAAAGCCCCTTTCTTTCATCTTATAAAAGATGACCTCTTCAAAGACATGTCCCTAAGTTAAACATCAAGACCCATTAATTATATTCATCTCTAAAAACTTTAAAATACTGCTTTTGTCCTCACATTCTACGCTCCTGCACCCTATGTTTGATGTGGCAGGAATAGAGAGACCCATGGAGCAAAAAGACTAGTTTACAGTTTTATCTGAATTGGGGATTTATGGTTGCCAGATAAAATGGGAGATTTTTATTTGCTAAATCTGGCAGTCCTACTGGGCTTGTTTGGCCTCTGACAGATGCTGGAGTGTCCAGCTGACACATGCTTCTCTGGAGCTGCAACATAGCCAAGGGTCACTCCAGGAAAAGATCTCAGGAAGGGACCTGGGCCAGAGAGCCCAGGAACTCAGGATCACCTGGAAAACTTGTTTAAAATGCAGATTTCTGGGTCCCACCACAGACGCTACCAAATTAGATTCTCTAGCAGCAAGGCCTCAGAACCTGTATTTTTATAACAGCAACATAGTAATGGTAATTAATATTCACTGAATACTTACTCTGTGCATAATGTATACTTTTTGTACATTATCTCATTTAATCATCACAATACCCTATGAGCTAAAGTACAATACTATTAGTTTCCTATTTCACAGTTGAAGAGACAGAGGCTCAGAGAGGTTAAGTCACTTGCCCAAGGCCAAACAGCCTGTAAGTGGTAGAATCAGGGTTCAAACCCAGGCAGAATGACTCTCAACCACTATATCACAGAGTGTCCTCAAATGATTTTCATATGGCCAGAATGGCTTCTGTCCCAGTTTGGGGACTCATTCACTCCCTGCCATCTAGTCCATCCTAAATAAAGAGCCTCAAAATCTTTTTCCTTTCTTTAAAAGTGTCCAGAAGCATACATAGACCCACTCATCAACCTTAGCATCATGAAAAACAGAACAACTGAACACAATGTCATACAATAGGAAGTACACAGCAACACCTACAAAGTACTGCAACTTAAAAAACTGAACCTACGTCTGGTGGTGCCTCTTGTTCAGTGCTATTGACAGAACTCTGCAGTGATGGAAATATTCTCTCTATATGCTGTCCAATATAGCAGCCACTGGTCACATATGGCTAGTGAGGATTTGAAATACGGCTAATGCAACTGAGGAACTGACTTTTAAATTTTAATTCATTTTAATTCAAAAACTGAAGTGGTGTACAATATGTTCCTTTAAATACAACTTTTTTTTTGGCAGGACTGCACTCTAACCATTGCATTGCAAATGAACTGAAATGTGCTGTAAGTGTAAGATACACACTGGGTTTTGAAGACACAGGATGAGAAAAAGAATGTAAACTATCTCATTAATGAGTTTTACAGTGATTACATGTTCAAATGATAATATTTTGTATATATTGAGTTAAATAAAAAATATTATTAAAACTAATTTACCAGGGCTTCCCTGGTGGCGCAGTGGTTGAGAGTCCGCCTGCCGATGCAGGGGACACGGGTTCGTGCCCCGGTCCGGGAAGATCCCACATGCCACGGAGCAGCTGGGCCCGTGAGCCATGGCCACTGAGCCTGCGCGTCTGGAGCCTGTGGTCCGCAACGGGAGAGGCCACAGCAGTGGGAGGCCCGCGTACCGCAAAAAACGAACAAACAAACAAACAAAAAAACCCCAAAAAAACGAATTTACCTTGTTCTTTTTACTTCTTATTCAATATGGCTGCTGGAAAATCTGGCATTTCCATTGCATATGTGGTTTGCACTATATTCTTACTGAACATCACCAATAGGAAGGGTATCTTGTTTAGGTCTAACTATAGGTTTCAGGAAATACAGGACATAGAGGAACAAATTCAACAACACCATGAGGAAGGGATAAGCCGAAACCAGACTGTGAGACAATCAACAGGACAAATGACCTAATTCTCCCAACAAATCAGTGGCATCAAAAAAGGGAGAGAGGGCTTCCCTGGTGGCACAGTGGTTAAGAATCCGTCTGCCAATGCAGGGGACATGGGTTCGATCCCTGGTCCGGGAAGATCCCACATGCCACGGAGCAACTAAGCCCGTGCACCACAACTACTGAGCCTGCACTCTAGAGCCCGCGAGCCACAACTACTGAAAACCGCAAGCCTAGAGCCCGTGCTCCGCAATAAGAGAAACCACCGCAATAAGAAGCCTGTGCACTGCAACAAAGAGTAGCCCCCACTCGCCACAGCTAGAAAAAGCCCGTGCGCAACAACAAAGACACAACGTAGCCAAAAATAAATAAATAAATTATTTTAAAAGGAAGGGAAGGAGAACTGCCATAGAATAAGAGACATAGGAAACAAAAGAACCAGACACAGCATGTGGACTTCCCTCATTTGGATGCTAAATCAAATAAAACAACCGTAAAAAGGTATCTTTGGGTCCATCAGGAATATCACTATGGACTGGAGTGTAGACAGCCTCGGTGGTCTGGGGCCTGGCTGGCTGGATAATTCTGTCGGGTGTGATAAATCCATGGTGGCTGCATTTTAAAAACTGCAGTCAATGAGAGATGCATACTAAAGTGTTTGTATGTAAAATGACATGATGTCTGAGGTTTGCTTTAAAGTACTGCAGCAAACAAACAGCTGGATTCGGGGGAAGTAGGATTTGATGTAAAACAAGACTGGCAAAATGGTGATAATGTGAAGCTGGGGGATGTGCCTATGAGGGTTCTTACATCCTTCTCTCTACTTCTGTATATGTTTGAAATCCTCCATAATAAGAGGCTAACAGTAAACTTCTAGGGAAGCAAACTCCTCGCTCTCCCTCAGTGACCCCTGCACAGAAACCATCGTCACTTGGAAGTTCTTCCCTAACAGATGAGGAAACCAAACCCACAGGAGGGGAAGTGGCCATGCAAGGTCTCCTAGCAAGAGAGTGCATGGTCAAGACCATGTCCAAGCCCCAGACCCCAGTCCAATACCATGCACCATATCATTGTTGGGGGTGGTAGTGCTGGAAGAGGGCTTGGTTTTGAGTTTATTTAGAGTTCACCACCTGTGTGATATACTTCCCCAAGCATTCTCTCACTTGAGACTCACATCCGCCCTGAGGGGTAGATGGAACTTCTGTCCTGGTTTCCCAAACAAGGAAACTGGGGCCCCAAGAGAGCAGTGACTTGCCCAAGGTGACACAGCTAGTAAGTGGCAGAACCAGGATTTAGATCCAGATCTTCTCAATCCCGGTGCACCACGTGTTCCTCTCACCACACTCTACCCCTATTATAAGGTTCGAGTTGCTGATGCAAAAAAGAAAACCCAAAGCCACCCCAAGGCCTAGGCTGTCATCTGCCATCCCTGTCCAGCTGCCTCCGTGCCCTCACACACTGGGCTGCCACTGTCTGGCTGGCTCTCTCCCCAGCTAGATTACCTTTGCTTCCACAGCACCTTGTACAAGACATTCAAGAGAAGGTGGGCGAATAAAAAAAAAACAAAGGAAAGAAGTAAGACATTTAAAATATCAACATGGCACAGAATATTCTGTATCATACAGAAGTGAAGTCTTGGCATTTTCAAGAGACCTGTCAGGAGCCTTCTGCAAATTTTCAAATCCACAGTGTCCCTCAGGAACACAAGGACCTAGCCCAATCCTTGTTTTTATACTTCCAGCCTTGCTGGGTGGTGCAAGGCTGTGACCTCGGGCATATCCTGCCCTTCCTACCTTAAACAGAACACTGAGCAAATGTAAAAGAACTTCATGATAATGTGGATGTGTTCTGTCACCCCAAATTACTGATGTAAAGGCCCAGGCAGGGTGAGGACTTTGGGGGACAGTAATCAGCTGTTCTGTTGGAAGGTGTGATCTGGGCAGGAGACGGAGTGAGACATGATCTTCTTTGGACAAAGAGGGGAACAGCCATGGTGACCCTTAGAATCGTCCCCAGAGACTTGGAAAGGTGGGAGGCTGATAAGCCTGCCAGGTATCTGTCCCAGCCCTGGACACCCAGGCCAGGGACACTCACATCAATCCTCAGGCACCTGTTCTCAAGGCCGTCAAGGAGCCTGGGTTTTGTTTCTACCCCCAAACCTAGTTTCTCCCAAGGGCTTCTCAGCCCCAAGATCTCTGCCATGGAGTCATCCCCACTCCACCCAAGCTTCTCTCCTCTCACACCCCTGAACAATTTGACTTAAAGAGGAAAAGCAAAACCTAACAGCCAGCTTCTGCTCTCCTCCAGTGTCCCCAGGACCAGTCGCCTTCCTGCTAATCTGACCCTTGCCTCCTTCCTCCCTGCAGTTTGATCTGGCTGCTAGAAACGCTTTTCAGAACTCTTTCAAAAGCAACCAACCGTTTAGAGGGAGTGCTCAAATGACCTGTGTAGGCAGTGATTTGGGAAGGACGCTGCCAGAGCTGTTGGGGCCCAGAAAGCTGGACTCAGTTCAAGGCCTGGGAAGCATTGCCGCCACCTTGGAGCGCTCTGTCAGGCCCTGCTCTGGTATGTTCCCGCCGCTGTATTGCTTTCCACAGCTTGGAGTCAGGGAGGCCCCAGAGAGGTCAGGGGCCTGGGTTGGAAGGGCTGCCCAACCCTCCCAGGGCAGACCTACATTTTTCAGAGCCAGCTCCACATGTGGCATGAGTTAATCCTTTGAGAGTTTGAAAATATTCTTTACACCCTACAGAAGTCAACTTACATGGACAACTCAATCTTTCCCAACCCTGCCATCACCAGTCCTGACGGCTGCTGCATAGGCGATCATGGACAGGGTACAAATAGCTGAAGGGGACTTAAATCAGGGTTGGGAATGTCCTCTGAGCACTGGTCACTTCAGCTGAAGCCTTGCACTAAACGGTGCTGAGAGGTAGATCCATCCACAAACCCTGCAAATATCAACTGAGCAGGTGGGCTCTGACACCCGTGTTTAAGTACCAGGCAAACCCACTAGCCTAGTAGGGCACAGTGAGGACCAGGAGGCCAAAGGCTCCTAAGCAGCCCAACAGAGGTCACCAAGTCCAAACATGAAAGCCCATGAAAAGCCCTTCTCTCCTGGAAGGTCCTCCTCTCAGACCCTGGTCACACAAGATTGAGGCACTGCCTTAGCAATCCCTAGCTCCATAGCCAGGCACCCTGAGACAATGAGGCAGCTTGAAAGTAAAGGAGGAGACAGAGAAACTACGAACAGACAGAACTTCACAGACACAGCAGCTCACAGGAGCACCAGTGTGACAACTGATGTTACGGGTGGTGACAGCTCACAAGAAGAGGGCATGTAACTCTTGGTTAGCCATGAAGGCTGCTGGGAGAAACAGGGACATCTCAAGAGCATCCGAGACCCCAACTCCTGGGGTTCTACAAACAGGGAGTAACAGACAACTTCCCCAGCAATGACAGAAATGCCAATTAAAATGACAAAAAAGTATCATAACTGTAAAAGGCAATAACGAACCCTGCTTTAAAACAAATGACCCAGGGCTGGCAAGGCTGCAGGCAGAAAGAAACGCTCCCATGTTGCACGTGGTGCTGGTTAACCTGTCCTATGAAAGTGAGGATACCAAGAGCCCTAAAAATGTCAGCCCGATTGCCCCATTCCTGAGGATCTGTCTAAAAAAATTAATCCAAAAGAAAAGGGGGAAAACACAGGAAGAAAGTTGTTTTATGGCAGTAAAATGTGTAATGGTTAAAAGCTGGAAATTAAAACACCAAATGTCCAACAACAGGGAGATACGGGTATGTAATGTAATGAAACATGATATAGTCAGTTAAAAGGGAAAAAGCTATTCGTGGCATTATGTTAACTGGGGAAAAAGTAGAGCAGGAAATTGTACAAGTACAATGAGTGCATGCAAATAGATAAAGACTGAGAGGAACCACAGGGAAACAAATAGCTGTGTTTGGGTGGTAGGCATATGAATGTAATTTCTTTTTAGTTGCTGTAAAGTTCTGACAACAGGTTTTTAAAGAACTGGTCTGGCTTTCCCAGCAAAGGTGGGTTTGTCACTCTCTGCTGGGAACCAGTGCTAACCCTTAGCCTTGGGGCTTGCCACACCTTGGGCCATCCACGTGGCTGGCTACATCTGTGGGAACCCACCAGGCTTGTCTAAGTGAGGCAGGTATTTACACTGACTGGTCCAGTTGGCTAAGAGGTCCCTGGGAGAAACACAGAGGACATTGGGAGTTAGACAAGGGGAGAGCATGGGTAAGTCTATGCACTTAAACACTGAGATGGATAATTTAAGAATCCAATGCAAAAGTATGCAAATGCCCATCTGCTACATAAATCTATAGGCTGACAACACCAGAGCACAGTCTCAAATTAGAATGGTCTCAAATGTCAGGTGGTCCACCCAACCCACAGGCAGGTTAAGGATGGCTGCCTGCTTTATACATGAGAGCTGAAGCTCAGAGGGGTAAGGTGACTTGCCCCAGGTCACAAAGTCAGGGACTGCTGAGACAAATGCTGCCACTCCTCTGCTAACTGGCAGATGCCTCACGCCTCTGAGGTTCAGAACATAATTTTTTTTTTTTTTTTTTTTTGTGGTACATGGGCCTCTCACTGTTGTGGCCTCTCCCATTGCGGAGCACAGGCTCCGGATGCGCAGGCTCAGTGGCCAGGGCTCACGGGCCCAGGCGCTCCGCGGCACGTGGGATCCTCCCGGACCAGGGCACGAACCCGTGTCCCCTGCATCGGCAGGCAGACTCTCAACCACTGCGCTACCAGGGAAGTCCTCAGAACATTCTTGACACCCAGTCTTGCTGCTTGACTAGACACAGCCATTTCAACTTGTGCCACAGCCCAACTCAAACTCTACTAACCGCCGGAGGCCCACCTCCACCTCCCCAATCCATGGGGGGCATCTCCAGGAGGGACACCAGTTGGCCAACCAACCCCTGGAGTCGTGGTGTCACCCATCCAAATTCCACCAGACTGTGAAGGATTCCCCTGCAGGGCCAGCCCAAGGCCATCCCACCTCAAGCGCATAGCTATCTGCACAAGCAGCGTGGACCCAGTCACTTCCTGGTTGTAGGATCTTGTAAACGACCCAGCCTCTCAGTGTTCTTGTCTGTAACATGGAGGTAATAAGAGTCTCCATGGGATAGGATTGTTATGAGGATTAAATGAGGTAACAGACATTCTCAGCAAAGTGAATACAAAGTCCTCTTGGCGTAAGTGGGACACTACCCTCAACACAGCTTCTGTGAAGACTGAACAAGACAACACGAAGGATCTAGCAAACGCTTGGCTTACAGCAGACCCCTCTAAGTAATAGTTACTATGATAATAATAAAGGCATCAAACGCAGCACAAAGGCAGGAGGGTTTTCCCAGGAAAGGGCTGAGAAGGGCTTTGCAGAGCTTGGAGGATGTGTGTTCTTCCCTTCCTCGTAGAACAGACTCTCCCTGACGGCCCCCTTCTCCGCCTTCCACCCTCTGCCCCCCTCATCCTCCCATGTGCTCACCAGCCAGGAAAGGACCCCAGCGCTCCCCACTTCTTCCCTCTGATCCCCAGGGTCCAGTGAAAGTCAGACCTAGACCCTCGCCCTCAGTCCCTGCTGCACAGCAAGCCCGGGTTCAGGAGGAGGATGGGGTAAATGAGGGAAACTAGTTCCCACTGACTTCATCTCCTCCAGGTCGGGCTTCTGTCAGGTTGTTGCTCCCTCTGGAGCCTGTGGCTGGAGCTATCCCCCCACCCTGCTACCCCACCCCACCCCAGTCCCAGGCACCCACTCACAGCTCGAGGATGAGCACCACGTCAGTGCGGTTCTCGAAGACGTCGTGCAGCGTGATGACGTTGGGATGCAGCACCTGCCGCAGGATGCTCACCTCCCGCTCGATCTCCTCCCGGCACACACCCCGCCGGCTGGCCTGTCTCTGCCGCTTCTTGATGAACTTGGCTGCGTACTCCAGCCCCGTGCTCTTCTCTCGGCACTTCTTCACGATGGCGAACTGGCCGCTGTGGGGACACAGACCCACACAAGGAGGGCATCACTGTGGTTACTGGGGAAGTGACCTGGTTGTCACCCCTAGGCCACAGTAACTCAGAGTCATTCTTCCAGGGCAGGACAAATCATGCCACCAGCCAGCAACCCTACCTGGCCATCAACCAGTGACTGAGACAGAGTAAGTACTGGGCTTCCCTTCTGGTCATATGAATCCTTTACCTTTTACTAGGAAGGAATGTTGGCATTGTCACTCCCAGTGTACAGATGGGAACACTGAGGCCCTGAAAGGCCACTGGTTTCATCTAGATGACACAGCCTCATCGTTCCAAAGCCTCAGCTAGAACCCCTGTCTTGTGTCTACCAGATGAAATCACAATGTCCAGAGGTTTATACCACTTAATAAAAAGATTTTTAAGGAAAAGCAGGACTTTCCTGGTGGTCCAGTGGTTAAGACTCCATGCTCCCACTGCAGGGGGCGCAGGTTTGGCCGGGGAACTAAGATCCCACGTGCTGTGAGGTGTGGCATAAATAAATAAATAAATAAATAAATAAATAATAAAATAAAAAGCAAAAATGGTCAGCATGGTCAAAATACTAACAGTAACAATCATCTGTTTGGGCCTCCCTTATCTGGAAGCAAGTACAAATTCATCTACTTGGAATTGTGAGGGGACAAAGCACCTCTATAGTCTCATGTTTGTACCTTTGTTTCCAACCCCTCCCAACAAATAAAAATCTCAATTACCTGACATGAGCCAGGTAGTCAGACTATAGGGGACAGAGCTAGTATGAGGATGATGCACTTAAAGACGAGGCCAGAGGCTATGCCAGCTGGGTTCGGGGGGATCCTGGTGGAGGTGAGGGTGGGGTGGAGGCAGCCTAACATTGTTAGTAAGCTCAGTGGGTGTTCATCACGGTGAGAAGACTGATAGGACCACAGAATCGTAACATGTTAGGAAACTGAGGCACAGGAGACATCAAGTGACTCACCTGAGGTCATCACAGAGTTAATGGCAATGCCAGGCCCCAGGGCCGAGGGCCCAGCCCACTGTTCACAAAGCCACTAAGATAGTTAAAGGAGTCAAGATGATGCTTAGTGCCCTTCAGGGCTGGGCCTGAAGATCCTTCACTCCAGGGACCCAGACAGCAATCATGAAATGGTGTCCTTGTCAGAGTGGCAGGTGGCCCTAGGCCAGCCTCCCTGAGTGCTTCAGGGGCAGCCCCCCCACCACACACACACACACACACACACACACACACACACACACACACACACACACACACACACACACACACACACACACACACACGGAAGGGCAGCGGCCTCCTGTTTCACCATCTCAGTCCAGGCAATCGGTGGGGGCCACTCGAAGTCCCTGGTGACTGCCCAGTGGCCACCCTCTTGTGGGTCTTCCCACTCCCCTTCCACCAGTGCCCCATGTTTTCTTGCCAACCACAATACCCACTGCTTGAGACAGAACTCAGAAAATTTTAAGGTTCAGCTTAATAGCTAAACAAGGGGCCATGAGACTCCACACTTTGGAGGCACTCTCTTAGTGGCTCTGGAGTAAAAGTTACACACAAGTGCTCTGGATATTTGCCTCAACCTCAGAAAACAGCATCACATCTGAACCACTCCATTACTAGAATAATCCTTAGTGAGACAGCCTTCAAAATAAACCCAAGTGATTAAAAAAAAAAAAAAGTCAAGTAGAGCAAGTAAGGAATAGATACGCCAACACTTAAATAGAATTCTATGGCAACCACCTTAGAGATCTTGCCAAACACATGTTCATGCATCTCTCCATCCCCTCATCCCCCAATCACCCAGTGCTACCTGAGCATCTACTCTGTGCCAGGCTCTGAGCTGCACAGTAAGGGGCAGGGACCAAAGGCACAGACATCAGATACAGATGGAGCTCTGGGGAGGGAGAGGGCCCTGGCTGCTTGGCTGGGCTGGGAAGCCTTTGTGGAGCCAAATGTCTATCACACTGTCTGCTAACTCTAAACTATTAGAGTTAACTCAGCTATTTATGCCCCAAATATTGGCTCTGGGCTGTCTACACACTAGGGGTTGACACAGGTGGAGTGAAGCCAAGCCTCCCAAAGTCAGAGGGAACACATTCAGTGAGATCTCTGGTCACTTGCAGCTGCTTTGGGCCTTGGGACATCAGGTTGCTTAGTGGGTGCCACCAAACACTGGACAAAGCCTCCAGTCCCAGGCAGCTGTAAGTCTCTGTGTCAGGATGGCCACACTCCTTTCCTCTCTCTCTGACACCTCAAGGGGCCTGGCACTGGCAGCCCTGAGGGATGGGAAAACCAAAGCTTAAGGATTTTAAGCGATTTGTTTAAGTTTACAGAGCACAGAGGTGGAGGCACAGGGATTTTATAAGGCAAAGCCAAATATTTCAGGTTACCTTGACAAAGCTTTCCCTTTTCCTGTGAGGGAAACGGAGGCATTTTTCTGTATCACATGCCTGAAAAATTCCTCAAACTCTCAAAAAGCAAATGAGTGTTTGCTCTTCCTGGTTGAGTGTTCTCTCTGTGAGAGCAGCTGCGGCAGTGACAGGTGACTGGGGGTCAGGCCTAACACAAGCAGGCATCTTCCTCCAGCCAAAAAGAGGTATTCTGAGAGTGCATGACTAACACAGAACCAAATACCAAGTAACGTCACTCATCTTCCCTCTCTTCACGGGACAGCGGTCCTCTACTCAACCTGCCCTGGGGAGCCTCAAGGAGAGCCAAGGCCACTTGCTGGTTTTCCCCTCTCCTTGAGCTGGTACTGGGAAGTGTGCAGAATATGTTCCACGAGGCCAGCCCTGGGGCAGGGAGGCCTTGGGCAGGGAGAGCAGCCTTCCGGGTCAGACAGCCCTGGCCTCAGGAAACTTACGCTTTCTGGCTATCTGCTCTGAGCAGCAGTTTCCTCATCTGTAAAATGGGAACTGTGACTCCCTACCAGGGAATTGTGAAGACTGGAAATATGTCATGCCGGCTCACAGGCAGCTCCAGTAAACAGTGACTATTACGTCTTATTAGTTAGTTGCTCACGTGAAGGCAGAAGTCACTGATCTACATGGTCTGCAATGTGTGGCCAGGGCATCAGTGCGATTTTAACACATCCCCACCTCACCCCCTGACGATTCCAGTGCACAACCAGATATGAGGATATCTTTGTTCTAAGCAATTAACCAACTCTTTTCATCCTTAGAGCAGTGGTTCTCAACCCTGGCTGCACACTGGAATCAGCAGGGGAATTTTTTTTTTTTTGGCTACACTGCACAGCATGTGGGATCTCAGTTCCCCAGCCAGAGATCGAACCCGTGCCCCCTGCAGTGGAAGCGCAGAGTCGTAACCACGGGGCCACCAGGGAAGTCCCGGGGAATTTTAAAATTGCTGCTGCCTGGGTCCTACCTCCAGAGATTCTGATCTCCAGGGTCTGGGCTGCAGCCTGGGAATCAAGATATTTAAAAGCTTTCCAGGTGACCGTGACGTGCAGTCCAAGCTGAGAAACACCAACTTACAACAGTCTTCTGATTATCTCCATTTTCTAGATGAAAAAAGTACACCACCGTTACTCATATTATTCCTTGCCCTCTTCAGTATTGATATATTACCCTCTCCCTTAGTTCTCTGATCTGATCATTAGAAGGAGGATGGGAGGGGAGAAAAGGATGGGAGGGGAGAAAAGTAAGGGGGGAGGAGTATCACCTCTTCCACCAGGACAGTTTTTGCTTGATTTGCAAATCAAGGCAGAAGACCACCCCGGGTTCTGGGAAATAACAGGAATGGAAGTTTGCAGCTGGGCACCCCCTGGTCACTGTACCCACAGCAGATGCATGAAAGCCAGACCTGAGGTGGCTTCATCACGCCCCCCAGAAGACCCAAGGGCAGGTGGAAGCAGTGATGGTGATGAGCCCTTGTCTGCCCATCAGGAAGGCTCTGAAGCCAGAAATTCAGGCCCTGGGATGCAGAAGTTGCTCAGCTAGGCTACGGGGCAAGGGGTGGACAGCGAGAGCCCCTCTAGGTTAGGACAGAGCCACCCAGGGTATATCCCGGGAGGGAGCAGAGAGGAGCCATCCGACCATAAGGGAAGTGATTGCCAACACTAATTCAAAAATTATGGGAATGCTGAAACACTGATGTACATAGGCAGAGCACGCATATTCCTATTCCCGCCTCCCTAGCAAGAGTCAGTTCCTAACCTGAATGCAGCAAAGGGAGGGTAGTCCGGAGGTCCAATTCCTGGTCCCTGTGACCTGCCACCAAAGCTTTGTGGGCTTGGACAAGGAGCTGCCTTCTCAGTTGTTTTCCTCCACCTGCCACCTGAGGTCTCACCTCAGAAAGCTTCCTGGCAGAAAGCTCCTAAGAGCCCATGACAACTCTGAACAGAAATGAAGCTTTCCCTTCACTCTCCAAATTCCATCTCTGGGCTGATGTCTGGAGACTTGGGTTCTGGTCAGGGCCCGTCCACTAACTGGTCATAACCCTGGGCAGCCTGTTCAACTCCCTGGGCCTCAGGGTTCTCCCTTGTCAAATGTGGATGAAAAAACCCCACCTGTCCACCTCACAGGGCTGTTGGGGAAATCATGATATAACACCTGACAAAGGACTTAACTATCCAGCACAGTAGAAAAACAGGAGGCGGGTGTGGGTGGAATGCTGAGCCCGAGGCTGGCTTGCAAAAGTCACGTAGGAGGGTTTCCACGAAGGACAGTAAATCCGCAAGACACAGAAACTACCTTTCCTGCTCCTGCCAGCTGCTCTCCTGCAAGTATGTCAGGAACACGCCCCTCTTCCCAGGCAGAGGGCCCAGCCCCTCACTCACTCAGTGCCCCGGGAGAACAGAGCAGGCTGCGTGAAGATCAGCGTCACAGTCACAGACAGAACTCGGCAGGGCCCAGGGTGGCACCCCATGAGGGTCTCCTGTTGTCTGCCCAGGAATGAGATGAGGAGTAAACCTAGACCGGCTTCTCAGAACTCAAAAATAGTGTTGCTGTCTCCAACACCAGCTCCTAAGCTTCATGGAAGAGCCTGGCTCAATTACCACCGAATTCTTCACCGCCAAAGAATAATCTGGGCGTGACCCAAATCTCACACCCTGAGATAGATTTTGTATAGCAATGTGGACATCCCAGCACTTACATCCAGCTTTTCTCTCTGCAAGCTAACTGTATTTTTATTCTCTCGTTTAATATTTGCAGGTACCATTCTTAGCTCCATTTTACAGATCAGAAAATGGAGGCTTAGGGAAGTTAAGTGACTTGGTAGTTGGGCCAGGTAGCAGGCCCTGATAGCAGGGTTAAAACATAGAGTCAGGTCAACTGACTCCAGCTTCAGGGAGACTCCCAAGGTAACTAGCCAGCAGTGATGTACCAAACAGTGAGGAGGGGGCCCACCCCAGAACAGAGGAGCATTTTATCACTGACAGTATTGAGAATTGCCAGTGCATGATGATAACAAAAAGTAGACTAATTTTTATTCAATTTTATCATTGGTTTTGAATTCTCCAAAGACAATGCACCCCTCATGGCCGGCATTGAGGCAAGACCACTCCCACTGCCTACCCACTCCCACCAGGTTGGCTATGGCCAACTAGACTTATTCTGGCAACTCCCAGGGGCTGACTGCCAAAGGTGTTTTGTAAGGGTTACGGATAGAGTGGGTCTAACTCATTCTCATTCTCAGTCAACTCTGAAGTGTCCAGGAACTTAGTAACTTGCCCCAAAGTCCCCAGTTGGTCAAGGCTGAGATGAGGCAGATCTGTACAGAACGCAGACCACCCCCCCAGGGAGGAGACGCCATGGGAGGTAAAAGGTAACAAATGGGAAGTGCTCCAAGTCAGAGGGATGTGGGGACCAGGTTCCTCCTCCCGCTTCCCCCAAGCAATCACTGCAGGTCCTCTTACCACACTCCAGAACAATGAGCCAAGATTCCTCTGGAATTAGCCTGCAAGTTTGCAGGACCACTGGGCGGGAATGATGCTTAGAAGCTTCCAGTAATGGCCACCCTAGGTGCAGCCCAGCAGGCGGGGGAATGGGACATTCAACCAACATGTGTCAAATGTGTGGACAAGAGGAGCTCAAATCTACAGTCTGCAGGAACCACATCAGCCTGATCCCAGAGGACCCACACACCAATCCCGGGGCAATAGACTGTCTGGGGATGGTGTCGCTAGCCCCCTCCCCACTCCTCTGCCTGGTCAGGCTTGACTGACCCTGCCTCTTAACCCCCTCCCTCTTCCAACACATCTCATATCTAGCCAGCCACTCCTGATTCCCATGAACAAGATCTTTCTCCCATTGCCTTAGTAACCAACTTGCTTCTGGTCTCCTATACCCAAGTCCAGGATTTAGAGTCAAAAGACCCAGGTTCTATCTCCAGCTCTGCTACTGTGACTCTGAGCCTCAGTTTCCTTGTGTGTAACACAGACATAAGACTATCCCAATCTTACCAGGTTATAATGAGAAAGAAATAAGTATGTAAAAGCACTAAGTAAACTATAATTCTCTGTGAATGCGAATTATTCTTTCTTTCCATCCACTGGATCGCCATATCTGGATCCTGGTCTCCATTTTCCAGTCCCAGCCCTGAATCTGATTCAGCCCCTGTGAACCCCATCCACAGATCCCAGCTTAAAAATAGTGCTGGAGAGAACTGGGGCCGTTGAAAGGCAGGGTCCCCAGGTGGTGCCAGGATCCAGGAAGACAGAAAACACTTCAGGACACAGTCACCCAAGGTCAGGGCAAACAAGGGACCAGACATCCAGGAAGCCAAGAACGGGTGAAGAAATACAAGGGTGCCAGAAGTGGGAAGTAGCAAGTCAAGATTCCAGGCCAGAGAGATGAGGGTAAGGAGCAAAAATTTACCAAAAGCCAGGTGGGCAGTATGTCAGGAGCTAGGTGGGCAAGCGAGGAGTGAGAGGCACACTGGCTCAGCAGCCAGACCAGCAGCCAGCACATGGAGATTGGAGCAGACAGAAACATCAGCACAAGACCTGCAAACACAAGAGCACCCAGAGCAGTTCAAATGGCCTTTTCTCCCAGCTAGTGTGCCAAACCCACTGTCTAACGAATCCATTTCTCCTCTCTGACCGTGTTGCCCGTACCTTTCTAGTCTCCTGATGATGATTTTAAAATTTATTTGAGGTATGAAACCCTCTCTCCAATAAATCTTGCACAGAAGCCCAATATGCAAAACAGATAAAAAGCAGTACTTCTGGGACTTCCCTGGTGGTGCAGTGGTTAAGAATCCGCCTGCCAATGCAGGAGACATGGGTTTGAGCCCTGGTCTGGGAAGATCCCACATACCGCGGAGCAACTAAGGCCATGCGTCACAACTACTGAGCCTGCGCTCTAGAGCCCATGAGCCACAACTACTGAGTCTGTGTGCCACAACTACTGAAGTCCATGTGACTAGAGCCCGTGCTCCGCAACAAGAGAAGCCACCGCAATGAGAAGCCCGCACACCGCAATGAAGGGTAGCCCCTGCTCACCGCAACTAGAGTAAAGCCAGCACACAGCAACAAAGACCCAATGCAGCCAAAAATAGATATCAAAAATAAATAAATAAATTTATTTTTTTTAAAAAAAGGAGTACTTCTTTTTGGGGGAGAGGCACTCAGAGGTCACCTACTCAGAGCCCACCAACATGATGCCTAAAGGGGCTTCATGGAACCCCAAGGGCTTCAGGGAACACAATTTGAGAAGTACACTCTACAGCATGGAAGCATGCTCGTTGATGATCCCAAAGCCATTTCAAACTGTAAGAAAAAAGAAAAAAAAAAGGAGAAATAGAAAACACTGATGAAGTAATTCTCAAAATTATTATCTAGTCTTTTAAGAAGTTACTCTGACCAAACCAAACTCAGGGTCACCAGGGTCACATGTAGGATAAGCATCAGGAACCAGAAGTTTCCAGGGAGCTGAACCCTGACCTACAAATGGCCCCTGTCCAAGAAGTCACAGGTGTCTGCCTGTGCTGGCCAGTGGCAGCTGCTTTCACATCTTAGCTCATTCAATTCCCTGTCCCTCAGACTAACTTCCTTCCTCTGACACTATTTTTTTGTGGTGGGGGGGCAGAAAAAATTCCTAAAGCACAAAAAGGGAGGACTCGAGCCAAGTCAAGCTGAGCTATGATTACCTTTTGGAATCTATTTTTAAGTCTAAGCACATTTTGATGCTGTTGTCAAATGAACATGATCCCACAAGTCCAAGGCCTGAAATAAATTAGGCTCAGTTTAAGTTGGACTTGGCTATTCAGAGAAAGGTTTTCACCGAAAATACAGCTCAGTGTCCTCTGGTATTTCCCTTAGTTTAGAGTCTAGATTCTAGACACTGACATGAGGTAGGTTACTATGGATTGAAGTGTTAGCCTTGGAGGGTACCACCCACCACTCACCATCCACCCACCTGTCATTTAGTCCCCTAACTACCCACCCACCCATCCACCTAACTGTCCATTCACCAATCCATCCATTCACTAATGTACTCCTCCATCCCTCATGTATGGATCAGTGTCCTAAGTGCTACAAACAAGATGCACCCCACAACTTGAAGGGCTCACAGTCAACTGGGGAGATCAAACACTATGGAAAAAGAAATATGGAATGGATGTATAGAAAGAGCTGTCTCAGAGTCAACTGCATGGGAAACAGTAAGTGCTGCAGCAGTTCAACAGAGGGAGAAAATATCCGCCAAGGGGAGTCAGGGGAAGCCTTAAGGAGCAGGTGGGATTTGAACCAGGTGCAACAGTGTACTATCAGGCCACTCAAGATGGCTGTTCTCTTGCTCTCTGGACATCCCCTGCTCCAGTCCCTGCCTCACCTACACCCAACTCACCTGACTGACCTTCCCTCTTAATCATAGAGCCTAATCAGTCAATGCCTACATACTTGCCCCCGGCCCCAGCTAGTGATTGTTCTAATCTCTAGATCAGAACATCTTGACCAAGACAGCTCATCAAAGGGGCCATGAGGGGCCTGCTCCTCTGTTGGTTTCCCTGGTAATCGATAAGTCAACCTGACATCAATTCCCTCTATAACTGGTAACCTCACTCTCCCACCCAGGAGTGAAGACTTTCTGCCCTGTCCTGCCCGTCTTCTGCTGCACACGGTGAAGTGTCACTCCAGGACCTTGCTTCAGACACGTAAGATCCCCCCAACCATTAAACCACTGATGTCTCTGTTGCTGACTCCGGGCTCTTTCTTCGGTCTTGAGGCTGGGCAAGTACAGGGCTTGCAGGCCTGCGGGGTACATCCCAACAGGCAGAAAAAGCTGGATGCAGCAGGCAAAGGGGAGTCAGCTCGCCACAGCTGGAGAAGCAGGGAGTGACACACAGATGCTTTATTCTGGGCAGGCCCCAACTCACCACCTCTCTACCTCACTTCCTCCCCGTCAAGTGGCCACTTTCTCGAGGAAGTACATCAAGAAGCTGAACTTGCCCTTTCCTCTCCTCTTTGTGCGGGTGGAGGGAAAGGAAAACAAGTGGCCGGCAGCCAATGATGTTCGCCTGTAGGGCTCCCCTCTCACCACCCGAGTTCCTGACAATCAGATACACCTTTGATTAACGAAAGAACTTCAGCAGAACAGGTCAACTTGCTTGATCCCAGAAATGCTAGCCAATTGGCCTTCACAGCCTAGGTGGAGCCCAGGAGGCTGGACCATAACAGATGTGACCTTTTGCATGAGCTCATGCTACAGAGCAAAAAAGGGACTACAACAGGAAGACAGAAAAATCCAGGCTGGTCGAGGTTCTGTTATTACTCTGTGGGGACAGGGTCCTCCCTCATAAAATGGTGAAGTGAACAGTTTATCGTCTATAAAACCTCCCTCCCAACTTGCCAGACCACTCTAGTGCCAAGAGTTCTGTACCCAGCCTCTCTCCTATGAACTCTGGACCTCCCCATGGTCCACATCCCCTGGGGATCCTTTCCATAATTTACCCATAATTCACACTGAGTGATATGGGAAGCAAAGGGTTAACCTGCCCTCAGTGCAAAGTAACACATTCACATTTTAGCAGCATCTTTGACCAACAGGGGCTTTAACAGTGGCAAGTTTAGGCACACGTTAGGCAAGTGAAGGAACTAACTGGAGATAAAAAGGTCTTTCCTGGGCTTCCCTGGTGGCGCAGTGGTTAAGGATCCCCCTGCCAATGCAGGGGACATGGGTTCGAGCCCTGGTCCGGGAAGATCCCACATGCCACAGAGCAACTGAACCTGTGCGCCCCAAATACTGAGCCTGTGCGCTCTACAGCCCGCAAGCCACAACTACTGAGCCTGCGTGCCACAACTACTGAAGTCCATGTGCCACAACTACTGAAGCCCGCACGCCTAGAGCCCGTGCTCCGCAACAAGAGAAGCCACCACAATGAGAAGCCTGCGCACCGCAACAAAGAGTAGCCCCTGCTCATCGCCAACTAGAGAAAGCCCACACACAGCAACGAAGATCCAACACAGCCAAAAATAAATCAACAAAATAAATAAATTTATTTAAAAAAAAAAGGTCTTTCCTAAAATTCATGCCGAAAAGGTGGCCCTGAAGAGGACTGACTACATATATCTGCATATGTGAATGCGGGTGTGCAAAAATCGCAACCAATTATTTCTTGTCAGTTCTCTTCTGTCCACCTGGATCTTAATGTTCAAGAGATTCTTGCTGCAACATCTTCACTAATATACACAACTCTTAGCCATCTAGGGTGGATGCTCTCTGTTCCTCGGGATTTCTGTGAGGTTTTGATCCCAGGTTTGCTTCCTCACCATTACTTGACAATGCCTCAGATCACCTCTCCCAAACTCAGGGCTGGGGATGGGGAAGACCACCATGTTGTGGGCAGAGCACAGGGTTTGGAGTCCCGGCTCTACCACCAATTTCCAAGTCCCCTTCTCTCTCATGGCCTCAGTTTACTCATCAGAAAAATGGTGAGTTGGACCAAGATGTCTCTCACCCTCATCCCAGCTCACCCTCTTAGGATTCCCTGATGCAGGTCAGGGTGTCACATGCATCTATCAGTCAGACACACAGGGTGATTTCTGGGTTTCCTGCTGCACAGGGTACAGCCACAGGTTCAAGCTACTGAGATTTGTCAGTCCCATTTTTAATTTATTTATTTATTTATTTTTGGCTGTGTTGGGTCTTCGCTGCTGCGTGTGGGCTCTCTCCAGCTGCAGTGAGCGGAGGCCACTCTTCACTGCAGCGCACGGGCTTCTCATTGCGGTGGCCTATCCCGTTGCAGAGCACGGGCTGTAGGCGCACAGGCCCCAGTAGTTGTGGCTCGCGGGCTCCAGAGCGCAGGCTCAGCAGTTGTGGCGCACGGCCCCAGTTGCTCCGCGGCATGTGGGATCCTCCCAGACCAGGGCTCGAACCCGTGTTCCCTGTGCCGGCAGGCAGATTCTTAACCACTGAGCCACCAGGGAAGCCCTGTCAGTCCCATTTTAACCAACTAAATTTCCAAAGAGAGAGTGGGATCAGGGCTTTGGGCAAGAAGAACAGATCTCAGGCACTCTCAGAAAGATGCCCCTGTACCATCTTCACATCCAGCAAATGCTGAACACACCAAATGGCAGAGATACCTCCATGACAAATGACCGAGGCATTCACCTTAACCAGCAACCAGCCCGTAAGAGCCTGGGGAGAAAGAACTGTCCTACTCATCTCACAGGGCCTGCTGAACACTGAGAACAAAGCAGGTATTCCGTCAGTGTAGAAAGGAAGAGCTAAACTGAGGCAGCAAGGGGACGTCCCTGGTGGTCCAGGGGTAAAGAATCCGCCTTCCAATGCAGGGGATGCGATGTCGATCCCTGGTCAGGGAACTAAGATCCCACATGCCGTGGGGCAACTAAGCCCACACGCCACAACTACTGAGCTCATGCGCCTCAGTGAGAAAGCCCACGTGCTGCAAACTACAGAGCCTACGCGCTCTGGTGCCCGAGCGCCACAACTAGAGAGAAGTCCATGCGCCACAACGAAGAGCCTGCACCGCAACGAAAGATCCCATGTGCCGCAACTAAGAGACCCGATGCAGCCAAAAATAATAATAATAATAAAAATAAATAAATAAAATAAAATAAAATAAATGGAGGCAGCAGGAAGTGAGGTGCAGGACCTGTCCCTCACAGCCAGCTCTCCATGCAGCTGGAGCACAGCACTGGCAGACTCTCTGGGAAAAGGACACGTTCTTGATAGTTGTTTATTACAAAAGGAGAATGTTCATTATTTTTAAAAAGCACAAACAGGAAGCTTCCTGTTATCATTTTGGTGGCTGCTCTCTTGGACTTTTTTTCAGCACATATTACGGTCTTTTTAAAAAAAGACTGCTCATGTTTTTAATGGAACTGGGATGATACCATATGTACTATTTTGGAAACTGCTTTAAAATTTTTTTGTACTTAATAATAGATCATGAACATTTACTCATGTCATTAAAAATTATTTTACTACCTGATTTTAAATAATATGCCACCATACAAATAAAGCATGGTTTTTAGAGCAAACGCTTAATTTTGGACATTTATATTACTTCTAATGGTTAATATAATTAATAAGACTGTTTTAGATACCCTTATATATCAATCTTTGTGTACATCCCTGATTATCTTTTCTGAAGGTAAATTCCAGGGAGTAGAACCCTTGGTCAAAAGTTATGTACATTTTTAAGGTTTTTGATACTTGACAAATTATCTTCCGGAAAGAATATCCCAGTAATACTCCCAACAGCCCTAAATATCAAAATCCCCTGCTCCTCACCCCACACACATTTCACCAAATACTGGCTCACTGTGTTTTTCAGCTTTACCATTTTCCTACTTGAAAGATGATATCTCATTGTTTTTACTTGAATTAAATTAAATTGTAGTCGATTACAAGTAAGAATGAACATCTTTTCCCGTGTTTGTTGGTAATCTGAACTGCCTTATATATGCCTGGCTTATTTTTCCACTGGGATATTTGCCTTTTTTCTTATTGTTTGCAAAAGCTCTTTACATATTTGTGACATGAACCCTTTGCCGTGTATGTTGCAAATATTTGCCCTAATTGTTTTGTCCACAAAGGAGCTTTAGGTCTTCTGTAGCATCAGATGGTGTTAACCAGTTTTCTTCTTACCTCTCTCTCCTTCTGCCTGTCACTAAGCTGTGACTTCGGGGCACACTGAAGGGAAGTGCCTTATGCCTTGTGACCTTGTTGGTCACCTAGGCACTCAGTCCAAGAGATACCTTCAAACTCACCGCACAGGCAACCTCTCATCCCCCACGCCTGGCTCTTTCCTCAGTTAGCCCACTCTTCCTCCTGGCGATGCCCCTCCTACTGGTTGATTGCAGAAAAGGATGGCATCAGAGGGTGAGCAGGTCCTGCTACAGAGTGGGCCTGGTGTCCCCAAGGTGAGCCACAGCTGCTGGGGTGACCAGCACAACAGACCCCCTTTAGGGATACAGAGCATCTCCCCTGCCCCCAAATTATCCATGATGTTGTTTAGTGTCCTTTGTAACAGGCTGCAGCAGGAAATGGCTTTCCTTCAGAAATTAGTACCATGAAGATGTCTGTCTACCCTGAAAAACTGATACCCTTGTGCATTTCAGATAATGAAAATGACATAATCTATCTTATTTCCTTTTTGTCGTCTTGGTGGTCAGTGACAATAGCGATAGTGGCCCAGATCTTGGGTGTATTTCCTTCCTCCTTCCTTCGCACCAGTGGCTCTCAAATTTGAGGGTGTAACAGAATCAGCTGGGGAGCTTGGTGAAAATGCAGGTACTCAGGCCTTACCACAGAATTGATAAATCATAATCTTTTGGAAGTCAAGTGTCTTTTGATCTTCCACCTTTATTTTCAAATTCTGTGTGCCTCATGCTGTACGTTGCCTCAAGTTCTTACCATACACGGGCAGGAGGAAGTAACTACAAGTTGTTCTGTGTTGCCATCACTGTGGCATGGAGAAAGACAGGGAGCTGCAGAGTATGCCTGCAAAGGCAGAACTTGGTCCATTTCGCAGATGGCTAATGGAGGCCCCAAACAGTTAAAGGGCCAAGGCAGGACCACCCACATAGCCATTTACAGTCCATCCCAATGGACAAGATGATCGACTGCAGAGCAGAAGGCATTTCCCATAGGAATAAAATGGTGCCACTCCCATCCCCCTCGGGCCCCATGCTCACAGGAGGCCCATTCCCTCATCCCCACCCTCAAAGGGATCTGACTTTTAGATCCACATCCATCCTCCCTATGCCCACAGCCCTAGAGGGTGGGGCAAGGTAGAGAGAACAGGTCCCAGTCCTCTTAGAAGCAGATTTCTGTTCAAAATCTCCTCCCACCCAGCCCTATCTCCCCAGCAGAAGCCAGAGCCTCTGTTGGGCAAGCGGCTCCGAGTTGCAGCCGTGCCATCTCCACTGTCGTCACCAGCCCCAGTTAACAGCTACCAGGAGCCCTCGGGGCTGCCACTCCTTCCAGGTTCCTCTAACTCTGCTCTAAGTCATTACAGGATTTGATGCTGCCTGACCGTGTTTCTTTCAAGCCTAACCGTCAGGACGCCAGGAAGGTATGTGTCGCATCCAACATAATCTGTTTTTCCTCTGTCTACACAAACTGCTGTCTAGAATAGAGCCCGGCCTCCAACATGGCCTCTTCCCTCTAGAAGCCCACCTGCAAGGCCTCCCTCACCAGCTGCCTCAGGGTGACCTTGACCTCGCCCACATGGCCCATGCTGGAGTCACAGAGGGGCAGAGGTTAACCAGCAGAGCTCTGAAGGTGCAGGGGTCTCGAATCTGGGAAAGACGCCAGGATAACACCAACCCAGTTCTGTTACTAGCAGGCTCTGGAAACCTGGGTGAGTTTCTCTGTTCCTTCATCAGCACATAGGGATGACAGCCGCCTCACAGGTTGTGATGCACATTAACTGCACTGATAAATATGATTTTAGTTTTAGCTCCCCAGGCTTCAGTTTCCTCACCTGTAAAATGAAAATAATACACTTAACTTGCAGGACTGTTGAGAAATTTTAATTAGAGAAATGTGAGAACGCAGCACAAAGCCCAGGATATCCTTGGTGCTCAGTGAATGGTTCCTGAAAGGTGGAGGAGGAGGAATAAATCAGACGGTGAATATCACGGTTCAAAGCAGATGTTTTCACCCTGGCTGCAGGCTGCCCCTTCTTGCCCTTCAATGTCCCAGAAATCACCTCGTCCCTCAACAAAACAGGGGCTACCCGGGGCCCAGACTGGCCAGACAGGCACATTCCTGCCTCATCTCAAGAGCTGGCAGGTCCCGGCATTCCCTCCAGAGCAGAGTGTCTCAACACATCAGGGCCCAGGACAGCCAGGGGAGGGACTATGTCCCTCGGCCCTCCCATCACCCCACTGTTTCCTCCAGGGCAGGGACACTGCAGGGTCTCCTGCCAGAGGCTGGCTCTGGATGGCAAGGCTCATATACACACAGAGAAGGGTCCCCACATATGCCGAGCTTTCTGCCTGGGTCCCTGGGTCTCTTCTGGGTGGGCCACTGATGGAGCGGGCCCAGCGGAAGTGTGAGGAAGCCCAGCCACGAGCAGCTGAGGTTGCCTTGACCATAACAGGTGTCCTCTGTGTGCACGACTCGGCGTCCATCACAGCTATTACTGCCCGGGGTATTCTGTCTACTCGCCTGAATGCCACGCTCCACCCTCTCCACCCTCAGCGCCCCAGGGCTGTAAACACCTGTAAGGCAGGGATGGCTCTGTCTTGCCCACTGCTGTGCTTTTGGCACCTAGAAGCGCTCAGTAAGTATGAGCTGAATACAAGAGTCTTGCGTGTAGGCACTGGGAACACAAAGACGAACAAGATGCAGTTCCTCATTCACATAAGAACCAGCAAGTATTTGCAGAAGGCACCCCCAGAAACCTCTTTGCTAAACTAAACATTTGGCATATCTTCTCTCCCGTGCTCTTTGAAGGCAGAGCTGCTTTGTGGAACCTCTCTTTACCCGTAGGACACCCAAGCTCTCACAGAGTACACAGCAGGCACTTTGACACAGACTAAACTCAGCTCGGGCGTGCTGCTGGTCCACTCTGCTGGAAACCTGCCCAGTCACTCTCTGTTCTGTAAGGAATTTTCCCTTGGATCCCAGAGGTGAGTAAGACACAGAGTAATTTGGTCACAGTTCCCCTTCCCCTCGAGCCCAGAAATTATCTGACCAAGCTGGGGCTGGCAGTTAGGACGATCCAAAGGCTGGGTGTCAGACCTAAGCTTTTCTAGGGCACAGCGGGGACTGGGAGGGACAGTCCTGCCCCACAGCTGCCACCGGCTGCTTCTCACAGAACGGTAGGGTCAAACCGCAGGGGAGAGGAAGGACCCTTTTCACAGTTGAGAAAACACGCAGAGCTTGCCCGGGGTCACAGAGAAGCTTACAGCACAGCAGCCAGAGACCCCAGGTCTCTCAACACCCATTCTGTGTCTTTCTACTATGGCAAGGAGTTCCAGACTTTTTCTAGCAGGAAAACTCTTTTTCTTTTCATTATTTATTTATTTATTTTTATAAATAAATAAATAAATTATTTTTATTTTTGGCTGCATTGGGTCCTCATTGCTGCATGCGGGCTTTCTCTAGTTGCGGCGAGCGGGGGCTACTCTTCGTTGTGGTGTGCGGGCTTCTCATTGCGGTGGCTTCTCTTGTTGCAGAGCACAGGCTCTAGGCACACGGGCTTCAGTAGTTGTGGCACTCAGGCTCAGTAGTTGTGGCACACGGGCTGTAGAACACAGGCTTCAGTAGCTGTGGCCCACAGGCTTAGTTGCTCTGCAGCATGTGGGATCTCCCCGGACCAGGGCTCGAACCTGTGTCCCCTGCACTGGCAGGTGGATTCTTAACCACCGCACCACCAGGGAAGCCCTCATTATTTATTTTTAAAAATCTTCAGCAAAGGACTACACACAAACATGGATAAATAAAAATGAAATTGAACAGAAGGCCATAGAGTGGAATCAAGAGCCCCCTGCCCCATTCCTCTCATGCCCAGCCCTGCTCAACAGAGGCAATCGCTTTTAAGCCTTCTTATGTTTAACATCACACTGTTTTTCAAATAAATCTTACAAAGAAGTTTAAAGTACAAAACAGATCAAAGGGGAACAACGCGAAGCCCTGCTTGATTACTATATACACACACAGACATGCGTGACAGCCCTTAAGTCTGTACCACAGGACTCAATGTGAAAACCACACCACTACAAACTTCCCCTTATGTCGCAGCCTCCTGCTTTTACTGGCAGCCTGCTGTGGAGGCAGAGGGAAGCTTTCCCTCTAAACGGACACACCTATACCAGGTACACCTAGATTTTGTCCCCAAAGCTCTTCCCACACCCAGATTCCTGAGGTATCACCAGCTACAGCAAAAGAGACCTCTACAAAGCCTCAGGTCTCCCTAGGGCTTAGGCTCTGTCTGCCTGGAGAGGGAGAAGTGGGGAGAAATCCATGCGTGTCACAGCTCACAAAAACTCAAAAAACTTATAGATAGTTGGATTAGCAGTCATGTATACCTTAATAGGAATTAGTTGGATTAGACTGCTTTCCTACCAAGTGGCAGAATTCAACTATGCCTGGGTGGTGGGGGGATTTCCCTGGTGGTCCAGTGGTTAAGAATCTGCGTTCCAGTGCCGGGGAGGTGGGTTCGATCCCTTATTGGGGAACTAAGATCCCACATGCCACAGGGCAACTAAGTCCGTGCGCCACAACTAGACAGCCCACATGTTGCACCTAAAGCCCGCACACCGCAACGAAGACCCAGCATAGCCAAAACAAACGAACAAAAAAACTATGCTGGGGGGAAAAAGAAAATTTTGATGTAATAGAAGAAGAGATAATGTTGGGGTGAGGAGAACTGAGGTACTTAGATGCAGAACAAGATCGGCCCTGCAGGGGAGGTCTTTGGGGTGCTAGAGGGCAGCAGGAGGGCACCCAGTATTGGCAAGCTGGCAAAAAAGGGGGTGGGAGCACCCTCTGACTGCTTACTCCTCAGTCCTTCCCTTCTTTGAAACACTTAAGTCAACACTCTTCAACCACCTCCATTACTGGCAAAAAAAAAGGTCTGCTCTGCACTGGATTCTGCTGTGCTGTCCCATCAGACGCTGGAGGTGGGAACTGGCTCATTCTGCTGTCTCTAGATCACGGGGAAATGCAGCTTGCCACCGAGAAAGGACAGTTACTATACATGATGGGGCAATCTCCTTCCTTCCTCTTCCTCCCTGCAAGCACTCACAATGCACGTTTCCTCCCTCCAAAATTCAGAGCAAATGCACAGCCCAGGAAAATAATAGCCTCTTCCAGGTGGGGATGGGAAGGAAGTGGGGGCACTGACTTGCAACCACAGCTCCCAACATAGCCTTCCTGGAAATCTCCCTCCTGGAGCCCAAGGCTGCACCTCCTCTCTTCTCTTCATCACTGGACCTTGTACCCCCGAGAACATTGCCCCTCCAAGTGTGGGCCTTGGACCAGCAGCATTGATTTCACCTGGGAGTTTGGCAGAAAAGCAGAAACTCAGATCCCACCCCAGCACTACTGATTCAGAATCTACCTGTGAACATGACTCCCTGGTGATTCATGTACCTATTAGTTTGATAAGTGCTGTTTAAGGAAATATTACAGCAAACCACTACTTAATGGAATCCTGGGTACCCCAAAATTCCCTTCAAATCCTCTTTGGTCCTGGTCCTTCTTGCTGGAAGTCTGGACCTATGGGACTGTTTTCATACCTTGGAAAAGGCAGTATAATGAGCAGACACAAATGAATAAAAATATGTTGAACGACTCCTTCCGTGAATAATAAGTTACTCTTGAAGTAGCATTATGACTTACAAAGTGGTTTTATGTGAGTTCTCTTATTTCATCCTCACGAAATCCCCAGGAGGCCCTTGGGGACAGGTATTACTGACCTCCTGTTACAGAGGAGAAGCCAAGCTCAGGGGCCTTGGAGAGAGTGGCACAAACAGCCTCCAACGTGGCACTTAGGGTCCACATCTGGGGGACATGTTGCAGCTCGACATGGATTAACCACAGTGTTTGAAGAAAAGGATAATCTGATTTTTTAAATGTTTAATAACAGAGTTCATCAGAAATCCCTTTTTGATTTGGGCCTTCTTGTCGGAAACATGAATCAGCTTTACCTCCCCTAAAAGTGAACAATATCCTGTATATGTGCTTTGATCAAATATGTTTTTGAAGATTAACAATCTTTAAAGGCCTTAAAGTTCTCTTATTTATCACTGTGTCTTCCAGAGCATCTACCACAGTAATTTGCACATAATTGTCAACAAATGTTTTTGAATGAATGAACTGATAGTTGACCAACTGGCAGATTTATCAGTACACATCTTCTTCTCTCTCACTGGAGAGGCCTGGAAACTGTGCTGTGGGTATGAGAAATTGGGGTTCTACATCTAAAATACAAACGAGATTCCTGATGTCATCTTGTTTTCTTTTAATCTGCCTACTGAAAAGGTCACGCATACACACATACACAATTCCATTCAACAGAGGATTAGAGTTAACCGAAGATTCATAGAGTGAGACCACAATCTGTCTGATTGTCTCACATGGTTCGCAGTCTGGCACAGAAGGCAATTCCCAGGAAGGAGTTTCAGAGCTCTTTCCAGAATGGACAGGATCCTTGGAAGATTCTCCAAGTTATTTAAAAAGAACAACAACAAATCACTCATTATTTTGTAGTCTAATCTTGGTCTACTTACAAAGACTTTTCACTGTTTTTTTAATCAAAGTACAATTAATTTACAATGCTGTGTTAGTTTCAAGTGTACAGCAAAGTGATTCCGTTATACATATATATATACATATATACTCTTTTTCAGATTCTTTTCCATTATAGGCTTTTATAAGATATTGAGTATAGTTCCCTGTGCTATACAGTAGGTCCTTGTTGTTTACCTATTTTATTTTTTATTTCTTTATAAAGTATGTTTTTGGGTTTTAAAAAAAAATTTATTTATTTACTTTATTTATTTTTGGCTGCGTCGGGTCTTAGCTGCGGCACGTAGGATCTTTGTTGAGGCATGCGGGATCTTTTGCTGTGGCGTGTGGGCTCTTTGTTGTGGTGTGCAGGCTTCTCACTAGTTGTGGCGTGTGGGTTTTCTCTTCTCTAGCTGTGGCACACAGGTTCCAGGGTGCGTGGGCTCTGTAAGTTTGCGGCACACAGGCTCTAGTTGAGGCGCGTGAGCTCAGTAGTTGTGGCGCACGGGCTTAGTTGCCCCGTGGCATGTGGGATCTTAGTTCCCTGACCAGGGATCGAACCCTCAACCCCTGCATTGTAAGGCGGATTCTTTACCACTGGACCACCAGGGAATTTTCTACCTATTTTATATATATAGTGTGTATTTATATTAATCCCAAACTATTAATTTATAACCCGCCCTTCCGCTATCCCCTTTGGTAACCATAAGTTTGTTTTCTATGTCTGTGAGTCTATTTCTGTTTTGTAAATAAGTTCATTTGTATCATATTTTAGATTCCACATAGAAGTGATATCATATGGTATTTGTCTTTCTCTGTCTGGCTTACTTCGCTTAGTATGATAATCTCTAGGTCCATCCATGTTGCTGCAAATGGCATTATTTCATTCTTTTTGATGGCTGAGAAATATTCCACTATATATACATCTACCACATCTTCTTTATCCATTCATCTGTCGATGGACATTTAGGTTGCTTCCATGTCTTGGCTGTTGTAAATAGTGCTGCTATGAACACTTGGGTGCATGTATCTTTTCAAATTAGAGTTTTCTCCAGATATATGCCCAGGAGTGGGATTGCAGGATCATATGGTAACTCGATTCTTAGTTTTTTAAGACTTTTCACTATTTTAAAAAATAATAATAATAATTTCTTTCTATATTCTAGGCACAATTCTAAGATGCATTAATGTGCTCAGTACTCTTACCAACCCTATAAGGGAGGTATTATTACTGCCCCCTGTTTACAGAGGAGGCTACTGGAACACAGAGAGGAGAAGCAATTTTCCAATCACACAGCCAGAAAGGGGCAAAGCTGAAATGTGAACCCAAGGGGACTGGCTCCAGAGCTTTACTCTTAACCTTGACCGCCTCATCAAGAGTGGAGTGAAACTGGTGGGAAACTGATTAGGGGGCCTGGGGAGAGATGATGAGATAGAAAGCGGGATCTTGTTTACTTATAAAGTCAAGCAGGGTCAAGTTTGACCCATCCTTGAACATCACCAGAGTTTGCTGGGAACTTGGCCATGAGAGAGAAATCAACCCAAGTTTCTACTTACTATTTGTTCCATCCAAAGAAAGGTCATCAGCTGACCCCTGGATGCTCCTTTCTCCCTCAGTCACAGGTGGTTGTTGACTTTTAAGATAGGCCTGAACAGGCAGGGCCCCCATCCTGGGCCCCTGGAGTCACTCATCTACTGCTAGGACGTGTGATCTCAGGAGTCAGATGACCTGGGATCAGTACCAGCTCCCTCAAAATAGCTGTCATGTTTGGATAAGACATAAACTCTCCCAGCCTCAGCTGCCTCTCTGTTAAATGAGGGTAATCCCTGCCTATGTGAGGCTACTGTGAGGCCCAAAGGTGATGATGAAAGTGAATACACTTTGTAAACTGCAAAAGGCCACACAAACACAGGGACTATGTATGAGCTCCATCGGTCTCACACATATACATAGGAGGCAGCTATTTAGTAAGAGCTGAGGAGACTTTGCCCCTTCCCACATCATATCTCTGAAGTGTCATTCCTGGGACTTCCCTGCTGGTGCAGTGGTTAAAAATCCACCTGCCAATGCAGGGGACATGGGTTCGATCCCTGCTCCGGGAAGATCCCACGTGCCACGGAGCAACTAAGCCCATGAGCCACAACTATCAAGCCTGCGCTCTAGAGCCCGCAACCCACAACTACTGAGCCCACGTGCCACAACTACTGAAGTCCGTGCGCCTAGAGTCCATGCTCCACAACAAGAGAAGCCACCGCAGTGAGAAGCCCACACACCACAACGAAGAGTAGCCCCCGCTGGCCACAACTAGAGAAAGCTCGTGTGCAGCAACGAAGATCCAACGCAGTCAAAAATAAATTTTAAAAAAATTAAAGGGCTTCCCTGGTAGCGCAGTGGTTAAGAATCCGCCTGCCAATGCAGGGGACACGGTTCGAGCCCTGGTCCAGGAAGATCCCACGTGCTGTGGAGCAACTAAGCCCGTGCGCCACAACTACTGAGCGAGCCTGTGCTCTGGAGCCCACAAGCCACAACTACTGAAGCCCGTGCACCTAGAGTCCCTGCTCCACAACAAGAGAAGCCACTGCAATGAGAAGACCACGCACCACAACGAAGAGTAGCTCCTGCTCTCCACAACTAGAGAAAGCCCACGTGCAGCAACAAAGACCCAATGCAGCCAAAAATAAATTTTAAAAAATAAATAAATTAAATTGAATTAAAAAATATAAAGGCAAAGACTTTTTAAAAAACTATAGCCATAGTATTTATTGTACTTTAAAAAAATAAAAATAATCCTTTAATATCATCATCTAGTTGGTGCTAATATTTCCCCTATTGTGTCATAAAGGTTGTTTACAGTTTGTTTCACCAAATCAAAATCCAAATAAGGCCCATACATTGCAATTGATTGATAATGTTTCTTAAGTCTGTTTTAATCTATAGGTTCCTCTCCTTCTCTCCCTCTCTCTCTCTTTTTCTCGCAATTCATTTGTTGAAAATAATAGAGAGATCTTTTGACCTAGAGTTTCCCACAGAGTGGAGTTTGCTGATTGCGCCCCCATAGTGTTGTTTAACATGTTCTGTTGTGCCCTGTATATCCTGTAAATCTGTAGTTGGATGGAGAGGCTTAATCAGATTCAATTTTGAGTTTCTGGCAAAACTCCGCAGGTGGTGCTTCCATCAGGAGGTACAGGCGGTCTGGCTGTCTCTCTCTTAGTGATATTAGCAGCTGCTAAGATCAATGCCTAGATTCATTCCTTCAATAGGGGGTTCTTTTTGTTTTTTTAATTATCATCATCAAACATGACTTGCCTCATGCTGATACCTTTGCCTGGATGGGACAGCTTTGTTTAGACCAGTAGAGTGTTGAGGATTTTGATCTCCTTAGTGGGAAACAGGCTTTCCAAGCTGTTACTGCTGCATGTGCATGGGGGTGGGGGGTCTCTGCTGCCTGGTTTGGCAGTGGGCTTTCTCACAGGCCCTGGGACCCACACGCAAGTGCACTGAGCACGTGCAGAACCGCCTCCTGAGTCAGCCAGGGACCTGAGCCAAGGATCCTGTGACTCTGAGAGCCGCCCCCTCCCTCCCACCCTCCCAGCAGCCACAGGTTGTTATTCAGCATCACATTCCTGGCTTCAGGGCCCAAATCAGTGACGACTTCTCTTTCCTTCCTCATTTGAAACATTAATTCCATCTCCTCCCATAGCTCCTTTTAGATGAGCTCTTCAAAACACTCCTACCTAATCCCCTAGCACTTAGGTGAGTAAGGAGAGAGACTAGCAGAGCCCCGCCCTCCAGGCTGGGAAACTGAGCCCAGAGAGCTCAGCTGGTCTACCTGCTGTCCTGCTCTGGCCCAAAGCCTGCACCAAGATCTTGCCTTTCATGGGACAGACACATCTTCTAAGTCCAATACCCACCCCTGAGGGACCTTCCTACCTATGGTGCCAGAGAAGCCAGGAGGCTCTGAACAAGGCAGGTATCCATCCAGCTCATAGCAAATCATCCTGCCTAGATTTTAGCAGCAATTGCAAACATTTTGCTCTGTTCTCAGGCTATAGTGTATGAGGCCATATGTTTTGATCATGGGGTTAGTAAATACAGTCACCACAGATATTGGAAACAAAAACAGAAACATTATCCTCCCTTGACCTAAATCCCAGCTGCCGGCCCAGGAATACAAGTGCAGCTCAGGGAAGACGTGCACGTGCTGGAGAAAATGGAGAAAGGGAAGCCTGGAACAACCCAGAAGGTGGGAGGACAGCCGTGTGCCCTCCCAAGATGGGAACGGGCGTGGACCAATGTGCCCAGAGTCTCTCATGCTCGAGGCCAACAGAAAACACTGGGATACAGATGGCCAAGGTGGAGGAGGGAGGGGAATAAAATAAGAAATCATCTAATCCACAAAAGAGGGAAATGAACACAAGCACTGGGTGCAGGAGTAGAACAAGACCCAACACACGTAAATCTCAGCCACACGGGCAGAACCAGCCTGCCCAGCATTGCTCTGCTCGTGCCGTCTCCTGGCACCCCATCATGCCCACGAGGGCTTCAGGACCAACCTGCACCGAGTGGTCCCACCCCAGCACACCGGTCCTCCAGCTTTCCCAGGCCAGCCCTGACCCCTCTGCTGCCACGGTGGCACCTGCCACCACGGTCTGTCCCCACTTGAATCTGACACACGTAGCTTTTGCCTGTTTACCAAAAAATAGGTCAGAGTCAGAGAATCAGCCCTTGCCATCAGAGGACACAGCCTTCCAGGCTGACTGGTCAGGCAGCAGGAGACACCAAAGTAATCTCTCCTCCTATTATATCCTGAACTTTACAATATCTGTCAGCCCCTGTCTCCCCGCCCCCAACTAAAGATGCACAGTTCCAGCACCTGTATCAGGACCCTCAAGAGAAGCCACAAGCCCCCCAAAGCAGGACACAGCCAACCACGGAAAGTTGTCTGAGATCCCCAGCACACAATAAAACTCGGCAAAGCTCATGGAACTGTAGAAATAAAGGGAACTTCTCACCATCACCCTCACTTTACAGATGGGGAAGGTGAGGTCCAGCCAAGGGGATGGACCTGCCTGAGACCTCTACTCTCCCGGGCAGTGACAGAGCCAGGGCCAGACAGGTTTCCTGACAGGCATCCCTGTTCTCTCTCCCCGCCCCTCCACCCCACCTCATGTTTCAAACAGCTCAGCCTTGGCGCCTACATGGCAGCTGGGAGAGGAGAGAGCCAAGTCCAGATTACATCAATCTCGCAGGGAGCCAAGAAGGAAGTGGTGACTATTCTTCCCTCCCACCCACAGGTAGCCCAGCTCCAGAAAGCCACTGAATATGCAGGGAGGCTTGAACCTCACTCAGAAAAACCTCCACCAGCTACAGAGAGGGGGGAAAGTTACAAGACAGTAGCGGGCCCAACTTCACTTCACCGTGCTCATCACCACACAACCCTTTCTGTATAAGATCCCCTCAGCCTGTAATCTGGCACCCTCAGTTTCCAGGGCCCCAAATCTTCCCTCCACTCTCCTATCACAGCAACCTGTCCCCTGCTCACACCTGCCCAAGATGTCCATCTCCTCCTACTCCAGCCAGGCTTTCCATCCTTGAAGGCCCCCTCCTCCACGAAGCCTTCTCTGCCTCCTGAATGGGCTGCCTCCTCTGATCTCCCAGCCCTGGAGAAAGTTAGCATCAGGAAGGAAGGTAAAGGTACCTTCCTAAAGGTTGTGGGCTTACTCAGCACAGGGTTCCTTCATAACTCAGGGGGTCAGCTCTCCGACAGTTCTCCCAGCAGTTACCTAATTTCTGTGGTTTGACTGTTACGATGAAAAAGGGACCAAGAGTCCTATATTTTGTCACATCAAACAACTTGGGGCATGCAACAGTGTTTGATAGATGTCAGTTAGCACTGAATATCAAGAACCACACAACGTAAGGGATTTATTTCCCTGATGGCGCAGTGGTTAAGAATCCACCTGCCAATGCAGGGGACACAGGTTCGATCCCTGCTCTGGGAAGATCCCACATGCCACAGAGCAACTAAGCCCGTGTGCCACAACTACTGAGCCTGCGCTCTACAGTCTGCAAGGCACAACTACTGAGCCCACGTGCCACAACTACTGAGCCTGCACTCTAGAGCCAGCGCACCACAACTACTGAGACCGTGAGCCACGACTACTGAGCCTGCGTGCCACAACTACTGAAGTCCACACACCTAGAGCCCATGCTCCGCAACAAGAGAAGCCATCGCAATGAGAAGCCCGCGCACCGCAACGAAGAGTATCCCTCGCTTGCCGCAACTAGAGAAAGCCCGCGCCCAGCAACAAAGACCCAACGCAGCCAAAAATAAATAAATAAATAAAATTTTAAAATGTTTAAAGAACGACACAACCTAAATGTCCATCAACTGATACATGGATAAATAAAAGGTGCTATATCCATACAATGGAATATTATTTGTGACTCAAAGGAATGAAGTAGATACATGTTACAACACAGAGCCTTGAAAACATTATGCTAAATGAAAGAAGCCAGTTGTAAAACACCACATAAATATAATTCCATTTATATAAAATGACCAGAATAGGCAAACCCATAGGGACAAAATTCGCAGACTAGTGGTTACCTAGGGTTGGGGGGTGGGGTTGGAGGAAACGGGGAATCACTGTTAGTGTGCATAGGGTTTCTTCTTGGCGGTAATGAAATGTTCTTAAATTGATGGTGGTGATGATGCACAACTCTGGGAATGGAATAAAAGCCACTGAATTGTACACTACAAATGGATGAATTGCATGGTCAGTGAATTATATCTCTATGTAGAGAGATAAAAAGAGAACCATGAAAATACTCACTCACGTGCTTCTACTGGGTCATATCAACTGTGCCTAAATGTGCAGGTCCTTTATGAAAGGTCCTTTATGGGCCCTGAGTCATATCTCAACACCCTGCACAGTCAGTATTATCACAGAGCAGAAAGTTGAGCCTCAGAGACTTGAAGCCACACAGCTAACTAGCCACAGATCTGGAACTTAAAATCAGATTATTCTGAGTCCAAGTGCAGGGTTCTTTGGGAATGTAGCCAATGGAGAGACTTCAAAAGAGAAAGCACAGCTCCACAGACAAGGAAAATCTGGAAACAAGCTAAAAATCTTCCTCCAAGGAACTGGGTGGTAATTAGCTGTTCCGGTTGCAATGGAAGATGACACAGACATTAAGATGATAAACAGGAGAATCAGGTGGGACATGTTTGTAAAATAATGATATGGGAACATGCGCAGGTGTTATACGTACAGTTTGATTACAGTTTTCATTTTGTTTAAACACACTTGTGTGGTCAAAAAATAGTAGAGAACACAGAGGCAAAAATGTGCTAGGATGATGAGTAGTTAAGTGAAAACCTCCCTTTCAAAACTTCCTGTGTTGTTTAACAGTAGAAAAGAGAGAGAGAGAGAAAATAAACACTCGAATGGACACCCCCAACCAGCACAGCAGAACACTGTGTGAAATAAAATTCATATTTTATGGAAAGACAAGAAAAATTTAAGCATAGAAAATTTTCTCTGCCCTTTGGCCCCTCTCTCCCCTCTAGTGTGCAGTATGTATCCGCATTATGCATTGACCAAACCTCCCCCAGCAACAGGAATACCTGCTCAACCATAAAGAGCAACATTCTCCCAGCAACAAGACAACTCCTTAAAAGATAACATTCCTTCTTGATCTTATATAAGGGGCCACACTGACACTTAGATCTGGATTGTGTGAACTGTCAATAATACGTCATTGATGTACAGCTCTCTGTCTCAAAAAACTCATGTAACTGCGTTTTGATTTCTAATGGGTGCAAGAGTTCTTAGAGCTTTCTGAGATGCTCTTCCCAGGTTTTAATTCTCAATCTGGCTCAAATAAAATTTTCCATTTCTTTCTTAGATTCACTGATTACTTTTTCATCAACAACTGTAATTATCCAATCAGGGGTGAACTGGGAGGGGGAGCGGTCAGCAGTTTCTACCACACGTCACTGGGCTACAGGGTCACCAAGAACATGACAGTCAACGGTGAGGAAAGGGCAGGAACCTCTTCTTAGTCTACAAACGTAAGACCTCCTCTTTGTCAAAAGGAGCACAGGAAAGTCGGCCAGAATTTATTATCACTCCTGATCTTTCCTTAGAAATGTTCTTCAAACATATGGACACCAAGGGGGGAAAGCAGTGATGGGTGGTGGTGGTGGGATGAATTGGGAGATCGAGATTGACATATATACACTAATATGTATAAAACAGATAACTAATGAGAACCTGCTGGGGCTTCCCTGGTGGCACAGTGGTTGAGAGTCTGCCTGCCGATGCAGGGGACACGGGTTTGTGCCCCGGTCCGGGAAGATCCCACATGCCGCGGAGCGGCTAGGCCCGTGAGCCATAGCTGCTGAGCCTGCGCGTCTGGAGCCTGTGCTCTGCAACGGGAGAGGCCACAGCAGTGAGAGGCCCACGTACCACAAAAAAAAAAAAAAAAAAGAATCCGCCTGCCAATGCAGGGGACACGGGTTCGAGCCCTGGTCCGGGAAGATCCCACGTGCCGCGGAGCAACTAAGCTCATGAGCCACAACTACTGAGGCTGCGCTCTAGAGCCCGCAAGCCACAACTACTGAGCCCAAGTGCCACAACTACGGAAGCCTGCACACCTAGAGCCCAAGCTCCGCAACAAGAGAAGCCACCGCAATGAGAAGTCTGTGCACTGCAACAAAGAGCAGCCCCTGCTCACTGCAACTAGAAGAAAGTCCGCATGCAGCAACGAAAACCCAATGCAGCCAAAAATAAATAAAATAAAATAATATGAAACATTAAGAAAACTTTTTTAAAAAGGACCTGCTGTATAAAAATAAATAAAATAAAATTCAAAAAAAAAAAAAAAAAAGAAATATTCTTTGTGTCCTGGACATGAGGCTTTCCTCTGTTTCCACCTCTGGTGCACACCTCCATCATAGCATTCAGCACATTTTACTGAAATTCTCTCTCTGTATATTCCTCTTCCTCACTAAATTGTGAGATCCTCCAGCAGAGCCCGTAATCACCCATCCTTGTACCCCCAAGTACCTAACACAATGCTGGACCCCCTGTAGGGCTGCAGTACATATTTTCTGAATGAAATTGACTAGACTCTCTTCATACCCACCCCCCTCTAGAGCTGGACTTTTACAAATAAATACACTTAGCACAACCTCCTGCTCAGCATTCGTGCCCACAGTCCTCCACCTACATTCCCAGTGCACCCCACACATCCCCGAGTCCATCTTCCTGAAACATTTATGTCATCACATTCTCTTCTACTCAAGACCTGTCTTCCCCTCCTGTCCAGGCTGTGTGCCTTGGCCAGGTCCCAGGGCCCTTGTACTCTGGCTTCCCAGCAGGGACAACCCAACACACACATTCCCACCTCGGGGCTTCTCCTGTTTGCCCGTTTGCCTATCCTGAGATACCTTCTGCCTAGTCAAATCCTACCTCTCCTTAAGTTCAAGTTCTAACTCCTCCTGGAAGCCTCTGAATGTGTCAGCTTACAAAGATGAGCACACAAAAAAACAATTATCTCTTTGTACCCTTTTCTTTCCTGTGTTTGTGTTTTTCCCACTCTCAAACTAGATTAATCTTCTTAAGGGCAGGGCAATATCTTACACTTCATCAGTGTGACCCACCACACCCACTGTAAAACCAGCACATTGTAGAAGCTCAAGACTTACTGGTGGTTAGGTCTGAAAATCTGAAGCACAGACATAGTTAGTAATGACAACTGTTTTCCGAGTGGTACAGAGGCTGGTTCTAGGCGGGGCACAGCTGGGGCATAGGTAGGAAGGTCTGTAAAAGGGGATTAGAAATGTAAATCTGTGCCACTGAAACTTAAGCTGAGTCCTCTTTAGCACCTAAAGGTATAAACCAATGCTTTTCAAAGTATGCCCCCCAAACCAGCAGCATAAGCATCATCCGGGAACTTGTTAGAAATGCAAATTCTCAGGCCCTACCCCAGATTTCCTGAATCGAAACGCTGGGGATGGGGTCCAACATCTATGGTTTAACAAGCCCTCTAGGGGAATTCCAATATCCACTAACATTTGAGAATCATTAGCATAAACACACAAGAGAATTACCTTGGTATTACCACAAAGTTCCTTCCACCTTCAAGGACTGCCTATGGACTTTTTTTTTTTTTTTTTTTTTTTTTGCGGTACGCGGGCCTCTCACTGTTGTGGCCTCTCCCGTTGCGGAGCACAGGCTCCGGACGCGCAGGCTCAGCGGCCATGGCTCACGGGCCCAGCCGCTCTGCGACATGTGGGATCCTCCCGGACCGGGACACGAACCCGCGTCCCCTGCATCGGCAGGCGGACTCTCAACCACTGCGCCAGCAGGGAAGCCCCTATGGACATAATTTTTAACTCCTGTCTTCCTGTTTACTACTACTACCACCACCACCACCATTAAAAACTGCAGCTAGGAAAGTTGGCGCGGTACTAAGCAGCTGACAACCGTTGTCGTCATTAGTAGTACCACGATTGCTACCAGTACTAACAACAGTTATCAACGGCTTAGTACTCTCTGCTCATCTTCCTAACTACGAGGTTGAGTGGACGATAAAACCTATGAGGCGTGGGGTACAGGCATTCTTGACCCTTTCACTATGACCATGTTCCCCACTTGGCTCTCGGTCTTAAACCAGTGGTTTCTCATCACTCCTAACCACAGAGGCCACCCTCAGGCAAAGGGTCCGCCTGCCTGCCTTCTCAATCATCTTTATTTTCAGTTTGTACTTTAATCATTCTAATCTCCTACAGGAGGTCTCTAATATGTATAAAATAGATAACTAATGACAACCTGCTGTATAGCACAGGGAACTCCATTTCGCTGTACAGTACAAACTAACACAACATTGTAAAACAACTATACCCCAATTTAAAAAAAAAAAAAAAGAAAAGAAACTGTCCTCAGGATAAATGAGGCAGGTTGAAGTGGAGGAAACATAGGAGGAGGTCTGGCTCTAATTATAGCTTTGCACCTTCAGCTGTGTGACCATGGGCAGCTGGTCATCTCCCATCTGTACACTCTCTTTTCCCTACCTGTAAAGTTAGAGAGTGAAGATGATCTCAAAAATTCCACCTACAGGGCTTCCCTGGTGGCGCAGTGGTTGAGAGTCCGCCTGCCGATCCGGGGACACGGGTTCGTGCCCCGGTCTGGGAAGATGCCACATGCCGTGGAGCAGCTAGGCCTATGAGCCATGGCTGTTGAGCCTGCACATCCGGAGCCTGTGCTCCGCAATGGGAGGGGCCACAACAATGAGAGGCACGCGTACTGCAAAAAAAAAAAAAAATTCCACCTACAAACATGCGTTTAGGAGAAAAATAACATTACAGCCTCATGGACACTTGAAGTCAGGGCTGTGGATGATGGAAATATCCAGTAGAGCACTGTCCAATGCAGTAGCCACTAGCCACATGTGAATCCTGAGCACTTGAAATGTGGCTACCATGACTGAGCAACCTATTGTAACTTTATTTAATTTTAATTACTTTACATTTAGACTTAAGTAGTCCCACGTGGCCGCTGGCTACTGCAGTGCACAGAGCAGCTCTAAGTGAATTCATGAAATGCAAGCCCTTTAGAACGAAGTGAAAAGAAAGAAACTAACTTCACCTTCCAGTTTTAAAATGCTTACATTTTTTAAAATTTAATTTTATTTTTTAATACAGCAGGTTCTTATTATTTATCTATTTTATACATATTAGTGCATATATGTCAATCCCAATCTCCCAATTCATCCCACCACCCCCCAGCTTTACCCCCTTGGTGTCCATACATTTGCTCTCTACATCTGTGTCTCTATTTCTGCCTTGCAAACAGGTTCATCTGTACCATTTTTCTAGATTCCACATATATGCGTTTTTATACGATATTTATTTTTCTCTTTCTGACTTACTTCACGTTGTATGACAATCTCTAGGTCCATCTACATCTCTACAAATGACCCAATTTCGTTCCTTTTTATGGTTGAGTAATATTCCATTGTATATATGTACCACATCTTCTTTATCCATTCGTCTGTCGATGGACATTTAGGTTGCTTCCATGTCCTGGCTATTGTAAACAGTGCTGCAATGAACACTGGGGTGCATGTGTCTCTTTGAATTATGGTTTTCTCTGGGTATGTGCCCAGGAGTGGGATTGCTGGGTCACATGGTAATTCTATCTTTAGTTTTTTAAGGAACCTCCATACTGTTCTCCATAGTGGCTGTATCAATTTACATCCCCACCAACAGTGCAGGAGTGTTCCCTTTTCTCCACCCTCTACAGCACTTGTTGTTCGTAGATTTTTAGATGATGGATATTCTGACTGGTGTGAGGTGATACCTCATTGTAGTCTTGATTTGCATTTGTCTAATAATTAGTGATGTTGCGCATCTTTTCATGTGCCTCTTG
Source organism: Mesoplodon mirus (assembly GCF_964341445.2). Lineage (NCBI taxonomy): Eukaryota > Metazoa > Chordata > Mammalia > Artiodactyla > Ziphiidae > Mesoplodon > Mesoplodon mirus. The sequence goes on from NC_138979.1 coordinate 54,366,218, forward strand.
GTCATTTGTATGTCTTCCTTGGAGAAATGTCTATTTAGGTCTTCTACCCATTTTTTGATTGGGTTGTTTGTAAAATGCTTTCATTTAAATGGTAGGAACTCTGAGCACTCCTTGAAGTAGTCCCAGGAAGCAGAGTCCCTCTTCCTGAGTCCTCATCCCAGCCTTGCTACCAGCCAGCTTTGTGGGGAGCTAGGACTCCCTTCATCAACCTTAGCTCAATCTTACCTCTCTGTGCCCCAGTTCCTTCTGTAAAGTGCAAACCAGCCACTCTGACTTCCTCACGCAATTGTGAGGACACATGGCAAAGCTGTACCTCAAGGAACTTAAAAGTGCCAGCCTTTTTCACAGCAAAGGAAACCATCAACACAACAAAAAGACAGCCTACGGAATGGGAGAAAATACTTGCAAATGATTTGACTGATAAGGAGTTAATATCCAAAATACATTAAAAGCTCATACAACTCTCTCTCTCTCTCTCTCTCTCTCTCTCTCTATATATATATATATATATATATATATACACCTATTAAAAATGGGCAAAAGACCTGAATAGACATTTTTTCAGTTGGCCAACAGGTACATGAAAAGATGCTCAATACTGCTAATCATCAAAGAAATGCATATCAAAGCCACAGTGAGATATCACCTCACACCTGTCAGAATGACTAGCATCAAAAAGTCTATAAATAACAAATGTTGGTGAGGATGTGGAGAAAAGGGAACGCTCATATACTGTTGGTGGGAATGTAAACTGGTGTGGCCACTATGGAGAACAGTATGGAGGGTCCTCAAAAAAAAAAAACAACTAAAAACAGAACTATAGATCCAGCAATTCTACTCCTAGGTGTATATACAATGAAAACAGAAACACTAATTCGAAAAGTTACATGCACCCCAAAGTTCATAGCAGCGTTATTTATAATAGCCAATACATAGAAGCAACCTATGTGTCCGTCGACAGATGAACAGATAAAGAAGATGTGGTATATATATATACAATGGAATATTACTCAGCCATAAAAAAGAATGAAATAATACCATTTGCAGCAACATGGATGGACCTAGAGATTATCATATTAATTGAAGTCAGACAGAGAAATACAAATATCATATGACATCACTTATATGTGGAATCTAAAAAAATGATACAAAGGAACTTATTTACAAAACAGAAACAGACTTACAGACATAGAAAACAAATTTATGGTTACCAAAGGGGAAGGTGGGGAGGGATAAATTAGGAGTTTGGAATTAACAGATATACAAACTACTATATATAAAATAGATAAACAAGAAGGGTCTACTGCATAGCACAAGGAACTATATTCAATATCCTGTAATAAACTATAATGGAAAAGAATTTGAAAAAGAATATATATATACACACATACATATATATAACTGAATCATTTTGCTGTACGCCAGAAACTAACACAACATTGTAAATCAACTATACTTCAATAAAATACAAAGAAAAATGAAATTTTACTATTTGCAAAAACATGGATGGACTTGGAGGGTATTATGCTTAGTGAAATAAGTCAGACAGAGAAAGACAAATATTGTATGTTATCACTTATACATGGAATCTAAAAAATAAAACAAACAAGTGAATATAATAAAACAGAAAGAGAGTCACAGACATAGAGAACAAACTGGTGGTCACCACTGAGGAGAGGGAAGGGAAAAGGGATAAAATAGGAATAGGGGATTAAGAGGTATAAACTACTATGTATAAAAGAAATAAGCTACAAGAATATATTGTACAGCACAGGGAATATAGCCAATATTTTATAACTTTAAATTGAGTATAATCTAAAAAATATTGAATCACTATGTTATACACCTGAAACTAATATAGTACTATAAATCAACTATATGTCAGTTAAGAAAAAAAAAAAAAGAAAGAAAAGTGTCAGCAAACACATGTTACTGTCATCACCCAGCACTGCTATAGTGACCTTCCTGAAGCCTCAGTAAATGACCCTTTAACCACTGGGAGGCTGAGGAGAGGGTACTGATACCGTGGTCAGGGGCAAGTGTAAGGGAGAAAGTTTCAGGCAGCCCATAATTCAAACATTCATCAAACATGCGACAAAATATTCTACATGGCTTACATGCATTCAATAAATGTGATAAATCAATCAGCCAACAATTCCACTTTCCAGAATTTATCTAACAATTGTACTGGTATGAGTGTGGCACTGGAGTTTGTCTTTTTTACTGCAGAATCCTCAGTGTCTAGGACCATACTTGGCAGATAGAAGGTGAGTAAATGAGGTATGCAGATGTATATACAAGGATGCGCGTTGTAGTAACCACCTCAATGTCACCGGTTAAATTCATTATGGTCCATCCATAGTTGATCTATGCAGCTGTTAAAAAGAACATCTCACACACACATACACACACACACACATGGATCTGGGAAAATGCACAAGATTAAAAAATCAAATTGCAGAACAACATTCTGATCCCATCTACATGCACAGTCTGATCCAATCTACATTTAAAAAAATATAGAACGTGCATATGTATGGCTGTGTATGCACAGACAGTTTCTGGAAGGATATATGGAAACTTAATAATGGTCCCTTCTGAGGCCTGGGGCTAGAAAGATTCAGGAGGATGGGGAAGGAAACTTTTCAGTGCACTATTTGATTTTTTTTTTTTTTATCCACTAGTTTTCTTTTTCAACTATTAAAGTTAACCTGATCATGTCACCTGGCCGATAAATATATTCCCCGAGGAAATGAGAGGGCAATGTTTACAATGTAATGTAATTGGGGAAAACAGGATATAAATTGTATCTCCAGTGTCATCATAATGGCAAACAGACAAAAAGAAAGCACAGAAGCAAAATCACTTTTAGACCCTATAAGGCCTGAGGCCCCTGCCACCCCTACCCCCAGACGATCCACAAGGTGGCAACCAAATCACTGAGGAGACAAATCACTTCCACAGCCAGAGTGCAGGAAGCAGTCACAGTGACAGTGCCAACGTCCTGAGGAGTGAGACCGGTCCTACCCTTCATTCTGAGGGAATACAGAGTGGAGTGAGCCCGCCTTAACTCTGCCTCAGGGCTGAGACCTTGTCCTTCCTTGTCCTTCCTTACCGAGATTTTAGACATTAAGTGAGTCTGTGTGATCTTGAAAGGCAGAAACTGGCAGCTTAAAGGACACTAGGTGCCTTTGAGACTTAGTAATTGGGCAGAAAGGAGAAACCAGGCATAGGGCTTCCCAGCAGCTGATATGTCTCTGATTTACTTGCAGCAGCTCTATGGAAGCATATCCCTTAAGAAAACAGAAGTGTCCGCTGGGAAAAGGGGCAAGAAAAAGTAAAGAACCTAAGGGCTGGAAGGCCTTGAGATAGCAGCTAGCCCAGCCCTTGCATTGCTAGGAAAGGAACTGAGGCCCAGATAAGAATGCATTCCTTCCAAAACAACTGCAGACCCAGGAAGGGGGGCGCTGTTGAGTGACCAGAGTTATAAGTTTCCTGGCAGCAACTGGGAAAGCAAGCTAGGTTTGAGAAATTATCCATTCTGGAAAAATACAGTTGTCTGCACATGACCTGGAAGCCACAGGAAACCAAGGTCCAGTCCCTGTACGTGTTGCGACCTCACATGAATAAATCATGATACCATCGTGAGCGGGTAGAGATCTCCCGCTTCAGGACTGATTAGTCATTGCACTTAACAAATCCCAACCTTCTTTGGGTGTGGCTGGCAGCTTTGCCAGAAAGAAACACCTTCCAGCCAGGGTTCTGAGCCGGAGGCTTGGCTGCCTGAGTCCTCCCTGGAGGTGCAGTGACTCTGGTCAAGTGTTCATTTACTTCCTTTTCCTCTAACCAAGGGCTCCAAGATGGCCTTCCCGCATCCCAGAGCACCTGACCCTTGGGAAGTGGGGTTATCTCCAAGACTGCTTACAGAGAAAAGTGTGATCCATCCTTCAGTCTGGTGTTCTAGTGCTACCTGAGGAGACAGCAGGGCTGCGGGCAGAGGTGGAGGAGTGAGTACCTCCGACCCTCCCCCAGGCATGGGGGGAAAACTTCCTGCCGCATCACACACCATCCTTCAGAGACCTGAGGGCTGCTGGGACAATCATCCAACCTTCCATCTAAAAGCGAGCTTTGAAAGTATCTAACAGTCCAACACTCTGGTTTCCAGAGGAAGAAATGAGAACACAGGAAGTGAGTGACTTGTTCAAAGCCACCGGATAATTTAGGAACAAATCACCCCCTCCTGGGTTTTCATTTCTTCTTCTGGAAAACCCGTGTTGGATTATTAAATACTCTCGAAGGTCCCTTTCAGGTTGAACACTGTGTGATTGCCCCAACAGCTCTCAGGTCTCTGAAGGAGACTTCAGGTCCTGGGTGAGGCCGGGAGCCCAAAACACTTTCCTACGCCAGGTGAGCAGCCAGTGGTATTTACCAATAGGTACTGAATATTTACCAAAGACCACAGGCAAGGTACCACGGGGGAGCTGACATCTAACTGAAAAAACAGATCTGATCCCTCAGAAAAGTCAAGACCATTAAATAAAAACAAGATGTGCCACCTTTGAGGAAGGAGAGAGAAATTACCAGACAAGCAAGGAGCATGGAGAAAGGAAGCGTCCTAAGAGGAGGTGGGCAGGAAGGGATGAGGTGATGTGGGCAGAAGAGCAGCGCAGGACCCTGCAGGGTGGTGAGGTGGCAGGAGAGGGCACCACATGGCCAGGGACCTGTGCCAGCTGACATCTGGCAGGAGACCACAGCCTGGCTGACCCACGGGGCCCTGCCCTGCCAAGGACACCCTCTCTCCTGCCTATGCCATGCAGGACAAGGACAGCATGTCCCAGGTGGGAATTACCGCTCCGAAGTTCAAAAGCAGCTAACCCCAGGGCTCTATGAGCTCTTCTTTTTTTTTTTTTTTCCCAAGTTAAATGCATTTTATTTTTTAAAAGTCCATTCACAAAATTGAATGATTAATTCAAGCTGCACAGCAGCTAATGACTACTGCATGGCAGTGAAAATGAAGTGCACAGTGGCTCAGATAAAGGTCCTCATAAGGATGCTCCTTTTAGCCATGAGCTTGAACTGGAATTTTGTTTTTTAAGAGTTGATAAGCCTGTAGTAGCACACTCCTCCCTGGCAGTCATCAAAACCTCTGCCACCGCCATGGCTACTGCTGCTGCTGGAACCACCATTGCCGCCTTGGTTTCGGGGTTTGGCAACGTATGGGCCTCCACCACCATAGGGGCCAGAACTTCTGCCTCCAAAGTTTCCTCCTTTCATGGGTCCAAAATTGGAAGATTGATTGTTGTAACTGCCAAAATCATTGTAGCCTCCACCACCTCCAAAAGTGCTTCCATCATTACCAAATCCACTATAGCCATCCCCACTGCCATCATATCCCCCACCATTGCGGCCGCCACCAAAGCCACCTCGACCACTGAAGTTTCCTCCACGACCACCACCAAAGTTTCCAGAACCACTTCAACCTCTTTGGCTGGATGAGGCACCAGCCATCTCTTGCTTAGATAGGGCTTTCCTTACTTCACAGTTGTGGCCATTCACAGTGTGGTATTTCTGCATGACAATCTTGTCTACAGACTCATGGTCACCAAAGGTTACGAAAGCAAAGCCTCTCTTGTTGCCACTGCCTCGATCAGTCATGATTTCAATCACTTCAATTTTCCCATACTGTTCAAAATAATCTCTTAGGTGATGTTCTTCAGTGTCTTCTTTAATGCCACCAACAGAAATCTTTTTCACAGTGAAGTGGGCACCAGGTGTTTGAGAATCTTCTCTTGAGACGGCCCTCTTTGGTTCCACCACTCTTCCATCCACCTCGTGTGGCCTTGCCTTCATGGCTGCATCCACCTCCTCCACAGTGGCATATGTGACAAACCCGAAGCCTCTGGAGCGCCTGGTGTTTGGATCCCTCGTTACAACAGTCTGTGAGCGCTCCCCACTGCTCACAATGGCTCCTCAGACTCTCATCGGTTGTTTCAAAGCTCAAACCTCCGATGAAGAGTTTCCGCAGCTGTTCGGGCTCTTTGGGTTACTCTGACTTAGACGTGACGGCAGTGGAGGCGGGGGGAGACGTCAACGATACTTACTCGGCAGCGTCCACGGGCAGAAAGGCTCTATGAGCTCTTAATACGGGGTCCTCCCACTGCTGGTCTACGGGGGGCCAAGACCCACTTGACCATAAGGCTCAGGGGGCTGCTTGAGGAGGAGTGGCAGCTGCATTGGCACAGGGCCCAGCCTTCAGTGATGGCACTGACCCCAGAGGTCTCAGGCAGCTCCAGGAGGAAAAAGGGGAGGCAGGTGTCACGGGTCAAAGAGTGGCCCCTCAGAAAAGATATGTCCATGTCCTAATCCCCAGAACCTGTGAATGTGACCTTCTGTAGAAAAGGGGTCTTTGGGGATGTAATGTACTGAGGATCCTGAGATGAGATCACCCTGGATTACCTGAGAGGGCCCTAAATCCAATAACAGGTGTCCTTATAAGAATGAGGTAGGGGACTTCCCTGGTGGCGCAGTTGTTGAGAGTCCACCTGCTGATTCAGGGGACACGGGTTCGTGCCCCGGTCCGGGAAGATCCCACATGCCATGGAGCAGCTGGGCCCGTGAGCCATGGCCGCTGAGCCTTTGCATCCGGAGCCTGTGCTCCGCAATGGGAGAGGCCACAGCAGTGAGAGGCCCACGTACCACAAAAAAAAAAAGAAGGAAGCAGAGGGAGATTAGACAGAAGAGGAGGACACACAGAGACACACGGGAGAGAAGGGAATGTGAAGACAGAGGGAGAGATTGGAGTGATGCATCTACAAGCCAAGGAATGCCAAGGATGAGCAGGAACCACCAGAATCGAGGTGAGAGGCATGGAGCCCATCCTCCCTCAGAGCCTCCAGAAGGAACCAACTCTATCAACACCTTGATTTCAGACTTTTGGTCTCCACATCTGTGAGAGAATATATGTCTGTTGTTTTAAATCACCTGGTTTGAGGTAATTTATTATGGCAGCCCCAGGAAATTAATACAGTAGGAAAGAGGGATGGGGAAGCAGGCTGGGGGTTTCAGGAGTTCTGGGAAAAGATGTCACTCATCTTTGTGTAACAGAGTCGTAAGACCTGTGGCAGTGGGACCTTCCCAGCAGGGTATCTGAGGGAGACAAATCAACCTCTGACTTCTGAGGACTTCAAGCCAGCTGGATGGAGGAGCCATGAAGAGGATGCCTACCCCACCTTGCCCCGTCCTGCTCTCCCATCAGGCACAGCTGCCACCAGCGGGGCTCACAGCCTCTTAAAGATTCTCTACCCAGAGCTGTGGTCCTGTCTGCCCACGCAAGGCCCCTCCACACCTTACCCTCTTTATCCATGAGTATCCCAAAAGTAACAGGCACCATCCTTCTCCAGCAAGTTTCTCACAGCTCATTTTCTTAGAGAGGCAGAGTAGTTCAGGGGAAAGTGTGCTGGCTTTGGAGTCAAACAGACCTGACTTTTAATCCCACGTTGACTTGGGATAAAGTGATTGACCTCTCTGAGTCTCAGTTTTCCCATCTGTAAAGTGGGGTAACTAGGACAATTAGAAATAGCGCAGGTAAAATGTCTATGATCTGCTACACAACAGGAGCACAATAAATGATAGCAATTGTCATCACCATTATTTACACGACTAACAGAGTTTTTCTGGAACATTGGCCTGAGCCTGCCTTGTCCTCATTGCTGTGGTGGAAACAAAGAGATCTACAACCTGGGGGCTGTCCTCCAGGGCCCTCACTCAGCAGAGAGTTGCTGAGTACCTGCTGTGTTCCCCCTTCTTACTCGCCTTCATATCCTTCCTTCGCCAGTCACTAGCTGTGACCTCAGTCCCCTATGTAACTCCCATGGGGATGCAATACATATTTGTTTTGTGAATAAGGAATAAATGGTGTTGAGTGAGTCACCCAACCTCTTGAAATGTCCATTTTCTCATCTGTAAAGTGGGGCTAACAGCAGCTACCCACCCCGCTGCCTCACAGGGCAATTGCACAGACCATTAAATAGAAACAGCAGCCATAGAAGGCCACAGAGGCAAAGCCTACACAAAGCCCCAAATTGCACCTTGAAGGTTGCCTCATCTTCTACAGAGGCTGGCTCTGCTGGGCCCGGGACAGTCTTGGGTTGCTTGCATCTCCCTGTGCCTAGGGAGCCTGCATTCCAACACAATGGCAGGTCCACGTCATAAACTGGACACAAACCTCCCTGCCTTTCCTGGTCTGGAGTCAGAAAACCTTGGTTCAACTTCTGATGCTGCTTCTTCCTAGCTGTGTGACCAGGTCACTTAACCTCACTGAGCCCTCATTTTCTCTTCTGTAAAATAGGGTTAATTGTCCCTGCCTATCTAGAAATGTAGCCACAAGAATTGAATGAGATAAGGTATGTGAGTGTTCTTCATAAACTGTAAAGTTCTACACAAATGTAGGTGATTATTACGATTATCATTATTATGTCAAAAAACAGATACTCACATTGGTGTGAGCCTCAGAGAAACCCAGACTCCTGGGCCAGAAGGAGAATACAGATGCCACTACTCCTTTCAATTTTGGTAACTTTGAAGCCTTCTCCATCAAATTTCAAAATCCTATATGGTTTTGCCAGGAAACCAAATATGTTCTAGCCACAACTCTGGAGAACCACAAGATAAGCCATTTCCATAACGGGTGCTGCTGGGCTTCAATCAACTCAGCTGCTTGGGCCCAAAACATAGTTTTTTAAAAAACACCACATACCACAATTCAGCCCCTCCCCCAAAACTCACATCCTTTCTCCTAAGAAAACAAAATAAGTGGAAACCAACTTTAACCGATGAACTCCAACTCTGAGGCATTCATTCTCAGAAGGCAAGCCTTCCCGGGTGAAGGGGGCAGACGAAGCATTCTCCAGGTAGGTTATGGTAGAGAGATTTCCAGAGGAGCTGGGCGAGGAAGTGAGGCTCCTGGCCAGTCCCAAGGGCTGTGAGGACAGGATCTTTGGGCCCAAAGAGGCAATTGGTCAGACTCAGAAATTAGCTCTAGCAAGCCAGCTAAAAAGCTAAACCACCATGAGACTCTTACTGGTTGTTTTAATTAACCAGGTACAAAGTAGGCCTACAGACCAATTTCTCCTCCTCCACAGGCCCTGACTGTGCAGCCCCAAACTTCAACTGCCCCCAAACAAATGACCTCCCCCATCACACAAGGGATGATGAGGATGAAGGGCCGTTTGGACTGGCCAGAAGGAACCTCAAAGAAGGCTCACCTGTCCCATGGTTCTTGTGGCCCCAGTGGCCCCACTGGGTGGCCCCAGGGCCGAGGAGGGCAGATGGACCCAGTCCTGGGGTCAGGGCTGGCACACAAGGATGCTACCTGTAGCTACTTGCTGATGATTTATGCTTGGGGCTGCGTCTTCCTCCAAAGACCCTCAGTCCTGGATGGAGACTGCATGCATCTTGTTAGCTCAGGCTCCCTTTGCAGGTGTCTGTGCTCTCCTGTAAAACCCTAAATTGCTTGAGAGGCAGCCTGGCAGGGTGGGAAGAGCAAATGCTTTGCAGTCAGGCAGATGTGGTTTGAATCCAGAGCCTGCTGTTGATGGGCTCTGAAGTTTTGGGAGGTGACTCTTCTAGCCCTGCTTTCCTCATCCCTAAAAGGTAGCTAATACCTATCACACAAAGTTTTATAAGGATTAGTAATATGTGGAAGGTTCCTGGCATATGGTTGGTGCTTAATCAGTGATAATTATTATTATTAATATAATGGCACTCCCACCCTTGCCCTCCATATTCTAAGGCCTAGTCCCTCCTCCATACCTGGCTCCTGCTACCTTACCAGAACCACTGGAACCACTTACCGGAGTGCCCTGTGCTCAGACCTGCTCAGTTCTGGGCCAAGCAGGGCCTGGTCACTGTAGAATACAGGGCTGGCAAACAGAAAGCACTCAAAGCAGTGTTTGTTTACATAGAAAAAAACAAATCCTGCTATCTCAAGTGACTGGAATTTTTTCCTACCACATTCTGCTTTCATGGGTACAAATCAATACATAAACACACTTAGAGCAGGGTTTATTCTGAAGAGTACCTTCTCTCATATGGAGTTTTCTTGTTTCTTTGAGAGCTATGTTACCATACAATGTCCAGTAGGCAAAACACAAAGATCTGAGGTACATAGAAGATTCTGAAAGTTCCTTCAGACTCTTCAAAGAAGGGTATTTTATTTCTAATACACTACCTTTTTCTGATTATAAGTAATGTGATTGTCGTAGACAGTGTGAAAAATAGTTTTTAATTACTGGCAGTTTCACCATCTCTAGAGAATGTCACAGTGAATGTTTTGGTGTATTTCCTTACAGTCTTTTTTCTCTATCCTTCAAGAATGTAAGTATCCATTCATTTAAAAATGAACGATGAACCAGCAGGCCAGCCTATGCCAACGGGACAGCAGCCGTGGATCAGCCGTGAAGGCTCCCTTGTCCTATTTTCAGCTCTCCCCAGCTCTAAACAATGATACACCAATGATACGCCCGCAGATTGCGTAACTACATCTTGTCTTATCAGGGCTTGGTGAACTTCTACCCTTTGAGTGAGTTAACACAGTCATCTCTGCTTTCCATTTTTGTGCCACAGAGTCAATATTTACTAGCCGTGTTGCTAAAACAGGCCCTGGGCACAGCCTCGATGCCAAGCATCCCTGCCTAATCTCAGCAACAGCAGTCTCAGTGGCACCGGAGGCTTTACTGTGCCATGGCCCTTGGTGACTCCTGCCCTGGTGAGTAGGTGGCCTCTGACCCAGCGAGGATGCTTCACATGATCATAAAGTCACAGAAGGCTAGTGCTGGAAGGCACTTAAACATTAGAGATGGGAAACCGAGATCCCCTGGGGAGGGAAAGGATTTGCCTAAGCACATGCAGCTGCAGAACCAAAGCCAGGACGCCTTTACTCCCACACCAGTTCTCGCTGCACGGTCTTTCTGAATGCAACGACATGGAGAAAGAGCTGGGGTGGCAGTGGGGGACAGAACCCATTTCATCAGGACTCGAAATTGGGCAAGTGCTGCTCCAAGATCGTCAGTTTCACAGAAGGGTCTTCCCAAGACTGCCCTAGTCTCTTACAGTGATGATTCAGGTGATCATGGCATCATCAATTCTCTTGCCTCTTGCTAGAATTCATTCATTCATTCACTCATTCATCTATTCGTATGACAAATCTTTATGGAGCCCAGTCATGGGATGGCATTACTGGCTTCAACAAAGCAGTGTCACTTGGCCCACCTTTTCTGGAAGGATCTCTTTGCAGCTGTCAAAAGAGACAGACACTAAATAACAAGGTCAGGTCCTACTGTATAGCATAGGGAGCTATATTCAATATCCTGTAATAAACCATAATGGAAAAGAATAAGAAAAAGAATATGTTATATATACATATAACTGAATCAGTTTCCTGTACACCAGGAACTAACAGAACATTATAAATCAACTATACTTTAATTTAAAAAAAGAGAGACAGACCCACCACGTAGCCCCAAGGAAGTCTGAGGCTGAAAGGAGTGAAATGTAGGAGAATCACATTTTGGGGGTAGATCTCTGACAGCAGGCCTCTGAAGAAAGTCCCTACTCTCAAGAGCACCTCAGGTACTAACAGCAACAAGTCAAAAGCGAAAGGGTAGGTGACTTGGTGTGATATCAAATACCTGTAGTGTTTCTGTGGAGTAGTAGAAAGAGGAAGCACCAGGAGCGAGGAGACCTGCAATCAGGTTCCACTTGCACCACCAAAATGCTGCATGACCCAGAAAGGGGAAGTGTCTCGCCCAAAGTCACAGAGCATATTGACAGCTAAAGTGGGACTTGAATCAAGGTCTTTAAGTCCATGGTTGATGGCTCAGATGCCACACATGAATCTTTGCATTTCTCTTATCCTCAGACAGCCCCAAGAAAGCCACAACCATGACCTGGAACTTCCACGGCATCTCCTCAGTTGAGATTGGTCGCTGCCCACAAGGGGAAGCTCTGGCATCTTCTCTGTCTGGGACTAGATACCCCGTTGGGGTTCGCAGAACCAGGCTCAGCCACTTCCTAGAGAAGCAGGAGCAGGACAGAGGCCACAAGGCTAACATCAGTGCAGGGAGAAGCTGTGATGTGCGGCAGTTCTGGCACATGAAAGGGGAGAACAAGTGAGCATTCTGTACAGCTGCTGGGATGTCAAACAGCTCTGCACACTTGGCCTGTTCCCCTGCTCCACCCCCTCCAGGCAAGAAAACAAAGAAGGTCGTGTGAACAGGACTGTGATGAAAATAATGCCACTGCATTTCTACCTTCTCCTGGGCTTGGAAACACAAACTCAAGCCCTCAGGGGCACAATGCTGGCTGAGTACAATTTATGGTTACACCAGCCCCTGTGTTTATTGAGCACCTACTATGGATCCAGCTCTATGCTAGAGGTGGTGGGAACACTAAGAATGATAAACCTTGGCCTCTGCCTACAAGGGGCTCACAGTTTGGTTCAGAATACAGAATGAACCTCCAGAAAACCTTCTGCTTCAAAACAATTATGTATGCGGCAGAGATTGTAAGGGCTATGGATGCTGGAAGCTGGATAGATGGCTGAAGCTAGGGGAAATATCCATGGGAAGGCTTCAGAAGGATAGGAGGGATTTTCACTGGACTTGAGGGCTGAGTACAACTAGTAGAAGAAAGGAAGGAAGATGAGAGAGAAGGTGCTCAGAAGGAGGAAAAGAACATATCATTAAAAGGCTTGGATGTGGAATCTAAAAAATGACACAAATGAACTTATTTACAAAACAGAAACAGACTCACAGACTTAGAAAACAAACTTATGGCTACCAAAGGGGAAAGGTGGAGGTTGGGATTAACATAAACACACTACTAAACATAAAAGAGATAACTAACAAGGACCTGTTGTATAGCACAGGGAACTCTACTCAATACTCTGTAATGACCTATATGGGAAAAGAATCTAAAAAAGAGTGGATACATGTATATGTATAACTGATTCACTTTTCTGTACACCCGAAACTAACACAACATTGTAAATCAACTATACTCCAATTAAAAAAAATTTTTTTAAAGCCTTGGACAGTGCAGCTGGAGTGAGAAAGGTTAGGAAGTATAGAGAGGTAAGTTTGGACAGGTAGAGTGGGCAAAGTAATGGGCTAAATTAGCCACATCCTTCAGTTTAATCTGCCAGCCACTTATTCCTGACTCTGTATCAGACAAACTATAGGGACGATGTGGCTTAGACACTAGCCTTGAAGCACCTACCCTGCAAAGAGGAAACTAAGGTGGCAACAAAAAGGGAAGGTAAACACATTAGAGACATATTCCTATGGGCCTAGAGTACACCATCCAAATGTTGGTTAACATCAGCAGGGGTCAGCTAATCTTGGCAACGCTATAGGCTTTTGGGCAATCTCGCAGAGAGAAAAGAAATGTACAACATTGTTATTGTTAAATGAGCACCTGCAGTTTGAATTTGAATAGTTTTAAGTTTTGAGAAGCCCGCGCACCGAAGAGTAGCCCCCGCTCACTGCAACTAGAGAAAGCAACGAAGACCCAACGCAGCCAAAAATTAATTAATTAGTTAATAATAAATTAATAAATTTAATCTAAAAAAAAAGAAAAGGGTCATGGGAGGTGGCCCAGTGAGGACAATGACAATGACAAATGACTCTTTCCAAACCTCCCGGGGTATCTGCCAGAATTTTTCTGGCAAAAGAGATGGGAGACTCACTGCAGGAACCAGTGTGAATCTTCACCATCACTTTACCTCCCCTCTTAGGGGCTGCCACCCTGACTTGCTAATCTTTCTACAAGGGTTTACTGAGTCCTTTCTTTCTGTGTGAAGGATACAAGTCAGTGAAGCCTCCATCCTTCCCTTGAGAAGCTTCCAGGTCCTCATCCCCTCACATTCTTTACAGTGATTCACTCCTCACTGGGCCACCTCCCATGACACTTTCCTTTTTTTTTTAAATTAATTAACTTTTTATTTATTTTTGGCTGCATTGGGTCTTCGTTGCTGCACGTGGGCTTTCTCTAGTTGCAGAGAGCAGGGGCTACTCTTCGTTGCGGTGCGCAGGCTTCTCATTGCGGTGGCTTCTCTTGTTGCGGAACACGGGCTCTAGGCATGCGGGCTTCAGTAGTTGTGGCACGTGGGCTCGGTAGTTGTGGCTTGTGGGTTCTAGAGCGCAGGCTCAGTAGTTGTGGCGCACGCGCTTAGTTGCTCCAAGGCATGTGGGATCTTCCCGGACCAGGGCTCGAACCCGTGTCCCCTGCATTGGCAGGCAGCTTCTTAACCACTGTGCCACCAAGGAAGTCCCCTATGACCCTTTTCCCCATTCAATCCCATTAAACTTTCTTCCAGCTTAAAACCAGTATGAAGTCCAAACTCCTGAGCATGAAATACTTAAAAAGCAATTTGTTCTATATGACATAAGAAATACATGTTTAAAGTTTTTTTTTTAGAAAATACAGAGAGTATAAGCAAAAGACAATTAAATCAACCATAGTCCTAACTTCCCCTCATCCTTCCCACCTCCCCTCACTGTGATCAATACCAGCACTAGTAAAACTTTAATGGCAGCTTAGACTTTTGTCCATCCCCTCCTTGCTACTCCAGGCTCACGCACTGCTTCCCTATGAGAACACGTCATCCAGTTTCTGGGGGACCCACTCTCACAAACACACCTTGCATTTTCCTGTCTACTTGGGAGGCTCAAGTCCACCTATTCCTAGAATGCCCACACTCACTGCTCGGCCTGTTCAAATCCCAGCCATCCTTCAGTGCCTCACTTAGCTCTTACCTCCCAAAACCTTTTCTGACTGTGCCAGTCCATGGAGGTAGCCACGTTCTGAACTAGTATCACATAGATTGTCTGGAATGTTCTTTTGGCTGCACTACGTTCTGACAGCTCTTGAATTGCTGCCAAGCCTGATACTCTCCGTGGGCTGTTTTGGTTATTTGTTTGTTTGTTTATGTGCCCCTGCAACCTCTCTTTAAGCTCCTAGAAGGTATAAACTATATCTCTGCACTCACTCCCCTCTCCACCCCTCCCTATGCCCATCAAAGCATCTCCTACCCAATAGATGTTTGATGGGTATTTCATAGAATCATGACATTTTAGAGCTGAGGGGGGAAATGGAACTGAGAACCATAGAGGAGGAGAAACTTGATTAAGGTCACACTGCAAAGCCAGAATAGAGACCCTGGGAGCCAACTGAAACCAGAACTCATTCAAACATTTATTGTGTACCTACTATGTGCCTATCACTGGGTAAGGCACTGGGAGATAAAAGAGAATGACCTCCGGATCCTATGATCAGAAAGCTCACTGGACTGCCAGCTGCTTTAGGGTAGCTTTTCGTTAAGGGGCGATGCCAGAGACAGCGGGAACAGACTCAAAGGCAAATAATGACGACTAGGGAATCCACAACATGCTGTAGGAACATAGAACAGGTGCACCCAACCCTGCCTGCAGTCAACAGGCCTGCAGTGGTCAGGACAGGCCTCTGTAAGGAAGCAGAACTTGGGCATGGGTAGGACTGGAGCAGGGCTCCGGGCATGGGTGAGACACAGATAACACAAGGAAGGCATGCAACCTAGGCTGTTTGAGGAAAAGGCGGTCACTGGAAGGATACACACAGGAAGAGAAAGTGAACCCAGAAGCCACAAAGGAATTAGCTCGTGGAACCACTGCATCTTCTGTGGCAGCCCCATTCCCTCCTCACTGTGCATCAAGTCTCAGAGAGAGACCATCTAATTGGCTTTTAGCTAATATATCACTGGTCCTAGTGGGCAGAGCTTTTTCAGCCCAGCCATCTCATAGGACACCAAATAGCCAATGAATGGGTCACTCTTGGGTCAAGTGACCATCCCTGTTCCAATCTGGGGGCCACCCCTGCACAAGAGCCAGCCCAGCTCCACTCTATGGGGCAGGGGGCTGTGAGGGGCTCAGGGCGGAAAAGGAAAGAGGGTAGTTTTAGCAAGAAAGGAATATCGGGTATGGCAGACACCATGCGCAAGTCCGGTGGGAGGGGAATCCCAGCAGGGGTCTTTGTGAGCGAAGACAGAGGTAAAATTAACATGGCCCACTGTGATAGATAACAAAGAGACTTGCTCAATCAGGGAAGGAAGGAGTAAACCAACAGCTCTGGGAGCTTACTTTGTGTCTCAAGTACCATTTTGAAGAAGTGATCTTGGATCCAGGTGTACAGTCTACACAAATTGGGACACTTTAAAAAATATGGATGCCAGAGCGCCACCCCAGACCTTCTAAATCTGAATCCCTGGCATGTATACATGTGTGTTTGTTTTAAACCTCCTCTATGATTCATATATACTACCCAAGATGCCAATCACTGTGCTACATGTTTCGGTCATAATCTCATTCAATCCTCTGGAGTCAGGAGAGATGGAGGTTCAAATCCTGGCCTGATAAGGTAGGTGGTATGTTCTCAATTTCACAGATGAGAAAACCAAGGCTCAGAGAGGTGAAGTAACTTACCCAAGGTAACACAGGCAGTGAGTAGTAAAACTGGGATTCGTACCTAGGTTTAATACCTGAGCCTGAGAGACAAATTCTTGACTGTGTATTGGAAAGGGGTGGATCAGCTGCCCCGGAGATGGTCCGACCGCAGAACTTCCTGGATGGTAACAACACTGGGAACCAGGGGAATTGGGTGGGGGGCGGTTGGTGGAGCCAAACCGGCTTAGCCAGGGCCTGGCAGTGCTTCCTGACCATCAGAAAGCTGAAATCTCAGAGGCATGTGTGGACCCCAGGAAGGCTCTTACATCAGGGCTCAGCTGAAACATCAGAAACAATTTCACAATTCCAAACTCTGGAAACACTGCTGACTTAGCTGGGTCCAAAGGTGTCTTATACAATTTCTTTCTCTAAGAAATCTTTTCAAGATTGCTACTTGGACCTGTGTTTACAAACCCCTGTGGACACCAGCCTTATCTCCACTCCATCTGGCCGCCCTGCTCTCAAGGGTAGGGCTAAGTCTTTGTGCTTCTGTTTCCATATCTGTAAAATGGGGACGGTGACTTCCTCCCTGCCCACCTACCCCAGTGTGGAAGCTCATGATCAAATGAGGTAACAGAGGAGAAGCAGCCCAACCCAGCTCCTCCCTATGAGCTCTTCAAAACAACTGACCGCTGGGCTTTTAGCATCACCTTGTCCATATCTGCAACCGTTTGCTGGGTACTTCCCACATGCCAGGCTATGCCCCTTACATCTGTGCTAGGAATGGGAAAAGAATCACTTTGAAAGCTGCTCAGAACTGTTACTGGTAATAAGGAAGGCAAAAGACTCCGAAATGGGGTGCAGGTGGGGTGGGGGGACGGTCAGAGACGGCTTTTTGCATGGGAAAAACTTTAAAGGATCTTTGGTTCTGGAAAAGAGAGGCCCAGGGTCCTTTCAGGGAGAGGCTGTAACAAGGACCTAAACTTCCTATATGTGAAAGAATAGGGGGTCTCTTTGGGGAGGTAAGTATAAGGATGGTAGCAGATCTCGGGCCTGGGGAGGGGTCCTGGGAGGCCCCAGCATCATGGCAGATGGCAGGAGTCAGGGGAGCGGAGGTATCTATTACCCCACTTTAAGTTGTTTCCTTCTCTGTGCAGAAATTCCTCTCACTACCCGAAACTCAGTTTATCCTGCAAGCAGCCTCAGTGGCAAGGGAGGCACTCAGAAACGGGCCTGAGTCCGTGCCTGAGACAGGGTCACAGAGGGAGCGCTGCCTTGTCTCGAAGGAGAAAGAGGTCCTTGAGTCCAAGGACCTAAGGCATCAAGGAGGATGTGAGCCCTCCCTGGGGAGACCCAGAAATGCTCAGTCAGGAACAGGACTTCCTGTTGTCCTGGAATGGAATGCTCATTATTCTTATTTGGACATTAAAGGAGGGGACCCCAGAAGGCTGGAAAACAACCCTGTGAGAAATGGGACCATCTTAGCACAAAGAAGTGGAGCCTATGAGCGTGAAGCTGCCCCAGGTCCAGAGGTTCACAGTAGCAGAGCCAGGATCACACCTGGGCCCGGTGGCTGCAGCACCCAGAGTAGTCACCACCCGGCTAGGGCTCATCAGCCTGCTGCCCCGAGCCCATCCTCCTGCTGGGGCCCTCAGCGGGCCCTCAGCTGCCTTTCCCCCTCTGCGCTGTCTCCCTGTCTCCTCCAAAACACCCGTAGGAGCGTTTGCCTCCCAGGACCGTACTGCAGCCCCTGAGCAGCCAAGTTCTCCTCTTTCGCTGGTGGGCCCTGGGCCCAGGGTGTCAAATAAACCTCACCCCCAGGAGGGAAGGATAATTCATCACCCTCCAGGCCCTGTGGCCAGGCCACCAAGGACCAGCAGCTCAGGATTCAAGATTAGGGTTCTGAGGTCTCAGGCTTAGATGCAGGCTGCCAGGGGGTGGGCGTGGGCAGGGGAGCAGTGTCAGCCGTGGAAATGGATTAAACAAGGACAACTGGGCTCTCAGCAGATTCCCCAATAAACCACTAAACAATAGTATCCACCTCCTCCCCTGTTCTCTGAAGGGGAGCCCAGGGTCACAGGCAGAAAGAAAAATCTTGGGCAGCTTGGTACCCCCCCGCCAAAGAGCACTGGACCAGGGGTCAGAAGTCATGGGTTTAAATCCCAGCTCTGACACTTCCCTCGGCAAGTTAGTTAAGTTCTCCAAGCTTCAGCTTCCTTATCTGCAAAGTGGGAGAAACACCGGCCACCCCGTAGGGCTGCAAGAGGATTAAACTAGGTAACAGCTCATGACCAGTGCAGGGCCAGGTTTAGAGAGGATGCACAGTCCCTAATACCCAGACCTCCCTTCCCGTCTTCCACCCCAGCACTCCCTGCAGGACAGGACAGACTGACATGGACAGTGGTTCTGAAACTGGGCTTCTCGGAGGTTCCTCACAGGCTGTGTGAGACGGAGGGCAGGGAAGGAGGGCAGGTGGACCCCTGCTCACCTCTCCTTCCTCCTTTTACATAACTGCACCTCACTTTGATCTGTTTCTATCCTGTCCCCCACCCCAGAATAAGTCACCTTTTTAAAGTTTTGCTGCTTAACTAGTAAACCATACTGGAGTAGATCAGGAGTAGACACACTTTTTCCACAAAGAGTCAGATGGTAAATACTTTAGGCGTTGAGAGCCAAGAAGTAAAATCCAGGATAGTATTATTTATTATTATTATTAGTAGTAGTAGTATTTTTGGCCCTGCACCATGTGGGATCCCAATTCCCCGACCCGGGATCAAACCCACACCTCCTGCACTGGAAGCGCAGAGTAGGTACTTACATAACAAAGGAGAAAACTAAATTTCCACAAAATTATAACTGATGAAGCTCAAAATATAATAAGAATTGCATGTGTCTTATTCTGTTTTGTTTGTTTTTTGTAATACAGGTCTGCCATGAGAAGAATGGAATTGCAGGGGCGGATAACAGTTTGCTTAATTGGGGTCCAAAGCTAGTGTTCCAACCATCAAATCTATTGCAACTGGTCATCTATAAAACCCATTCTTTCGGTGTTTGTGACCACCTAGAGGGGTGGGAGAAGGAGGGTGGGAGGGAGGCTCAAGAGGGAGGGGATATGGGGATATATGTATACGTATAGCTGATTCACTTTGTTATACAGCAGAAACTAACACAACATTGTAAAACGATTATACTCCAATAAAGTTAAAAAAAACACACACACACACTTTGTAAAAAAAAAAAAAAAAAAAAAAAATTCTTAGCTCCAGGCCATTGAAAGTAGGTGGCAGGCTGGATTTGACTGTAGGGCTATAGTTTCCCATCCCCTGGACTAGACAATGTCGGAGCCCTTGCAGGTTAAAGTTCTTGGGCTTTAAAGCCTGTTGAAGGCTGCTCTGGGGGTTAGAGCAATCTCCAGAAGAGAGACTCTGAAGGCTGCAGCATCTCCTCTGTGGGAGGCTCTGGAGGGCTTCACATGACCTCCCACCTGCACTGCCAGAGCCCTGGTGCTTTACTGCAGCTGAGGTGATGGGTACCTAAGGCCCTAACTCCCATCACTGGCCGCGGCTCTTACCCCTCACCTTGGTCTCCCCAGCAAGGGAGAATACAGGGAAACCAAGCTCTCTCCTTCGCCCTCAAAACACACTTCTCCCCAAGCACCCCCTCTCCCAATAGCACCTCACAGAAAACTTTCTTATAGAACCATTCCAGGGAATTCCCCGGTGGTCCAATGGTTAGGACTCTGGGCTTTCACTGCCGAGGGCCCAGTTTCAATCCCTGGTCTGGGAACTAAAATCCCACAAGCCACGTGTGGCGTGGCCAAAAAAAAAACAACATCCAGCCAGCCAGCTTCTAAAAGTAGAGACAAAGAAGTGGAACCCTTTTCCAGAGTTCTGGGGTCCCCCAAAGACCTTGAATCCCCTCTACCTCTCGGGGGAGGAAGGCAACACCATCAGTCTACAGGAAGACCTCTGCCTCTAGTCCTGACGGGGCCTCATTTTCATCACTTATAAAATGGGAATGATTATACTTGCCTTACCTGCCTTGTGTTGCTATCAGAACTTCAAAATATCTATGAAAATGAAATAGAAACACCATGAAAAACGGTAAAGTAGCACAGAGAACAAGATTTGGAATTAAGGGAGAAGCACAGAAGACTTCAACCACTTTAAATTTCTCCACAGTGAAAACATTAAGGTATCTTTACAAAACTCTTAAACTACACAAAAATAATGAAAGGGTATTGGCAAAGCCATAAGGAAATAAGCACATGCTGGTGACCTGGTAAACTGGTTCAGTATTTCCAGTTTCAACCATTGCACAAATCAGACATAACCTCTGACCTCATATTCCACCTCTGAGAATACACTGGCAGAAATAACGCAGAGAGAGGAAATTAACAAATATGTTCACAGAAACACTTATTTTTAGTAGTGAGAAACCATAGGGAAAGTTTAGTAAATTGGGGATGTTTATGTAGCAGATTATTATGAAGTTAATGAAAACATACAGACTGTATCTATTTGTTTCAAAAGGCCAGTATTCTTCAAAAATATCTTGTCATGAAAGTCAAAGAAAGGCTGAGGAACTGTTTCAGATTAAAGGAGACTAAAGATATATGACAAGGAGATGCAATATATGATCTTCACTGGATCCTGTTTAGCAGGGAGAAAAACTGCTAGTTGGGGGACTTCCCTGGTGGTGCAGTGGTCAAGACTCCAAGCTCCCAATTTAGGGGGCCCAGGTTCAATCCCTGGTTGGGGAACTAGATCCCACATGCATGCCAAAACTAAGAGTTCGCATGCTGCAATTAAGGAGCCCGCCTGCTGCAACTAAGACCCGGCACAACCGAATAAATAAGTAAAATATTTTAAATAAATATATAAATAAAAAACACTAGCTGGGGAGTGGGAGGTACAAACAGTTGGGTGTAAGATAGGCTACAACGATGTACTATACAACACGGGGAACATATCCAATATTTTGTAATAACTGTAAATGGAGTTTAACCTTTTAAAATTATATAAAATTAAAAAAAAATTTTTTTAAAGAACATTAATGGGAAAATTGACAAAGTTGGAACAAGAATGATAGCTTAGATAAAAATATTATATCAGAGTGAAATGTCCTGAATTTGAAAGTTGTACTGTGGTTATGAAAGAGAACGCCCGTGTCCTTAGGAGATGCATAATGAAGCATTGAGGATAAAGAGGCATAATGTCCGCAACCAACTCCCAAATGGCTCGGAAACAATAATAGGTAAGTAGGTAGGTAGATAGGTAGATAGACAAAAAGAAAGAAGGGAAGGAAAAGAGAAAGTGAAGGAAAGAAAAGGAGGGAAGAAAGGCAGGAGGAGAAGGAGAAGGTGGGGAAGGAGGGAGAGCACAAGAGAGGAGGTGACAAAATGTGAAAACCTGGTATGTCTATTTGGGAGGCTCAAGTCCACCTATTCCTAGAATAGGATATACAGGAGTTCCTGTATATAAAGGATATACAGGAGTTCTGTTATTCTGAAAATGTTGCTATTAAATTTGAAATTATTTTGAAACAAAAGTATTTTTAGGTTATACGGACTCTGGATACATGGAAAGGTATACATAAAACAATGTTGAGTCAAAAAACAACAGAATGCAAAATGTACATGCTGGCGATATATAAGTAGAAAGGAAAGTGTGTCCCGTAGATACAGGTATATAACGGTTTCAATTTATCCTCACATAGGACCTCCCTCTCGCTCTCACAATTTTCATCATGCAAACTGAGCTCAATGAGACCGCTACCTCGGGGCAAGCGGTTTGCACCATGTGCCAGCTTCTGACTGAAGCATGTGCAATGCAGCCACTTTGTTTGAGTGGCTTTGTGCTTTGTTTGCCTGACAATGGGTGATAAAGGCGCCTCCCTCCTTCCTCCAGGGCCTCTGTCATCCAGGGCCCCTGCAGTCGCCTGTCCTCCTGGCAGCCCCCTCCCTTCAACCCTCTCCACATGCCCTCTTGCCCAAGCCTGGGCCGGCTGCTTCTCAGTCTTTGGCAGAGCCCTGACCTTGAGATGGTTATGTGCCACCTCCAGGATTACACCGTGAGGAGCTGCCCCACACAGGGTGACAGCTTCCTCCGCTGAACAACTGGCACATGTTTGGGGGTCCCCCTATTAGCTTGTGGCCTGTTCCAACGTCTCATTTCATTAGCTTTTGAGGAGAGTACCCCTGTGCCACAACTGAGCCCTAATCTCTTCTAGGGTAAGGCCTGAGCCCTAAGTCTCCTCTATCCATCACGGTGCCCAGCACACAGTGGGTGCCTGGGAAGAGTCTCTGGACTGTGACAATGAGTACAGATGTGCACTTACACATCCACACATGCTCACTCACATTTTGGAAACCACTGGCTTGTCTGGGGCGTAGCTGTGGCCCAAAAGTCTTCCTTGCCACTAACACCAAGCTGAGGGCTTCCTGGGCCCGGCACAGACAAGCTCGGTGTTAGCAGTAAGAAAGCTTTTTTGGCATGAGTGACCAGCCGCCACTGTAAAACTTCTCTGAGCCTCAGTTTTCACAACTGTGAAGTGGGAATGTGATCCAGCTCATATTGTTCTGGAAGATGGGAAGTACTCGGCACAGATACTGACATGAGGGCAGAAGATTCTTAACTTAGGTCGGTCACTTTCACTTTCCAGCAGCAGGAAATATAAGCATGTGTGTGATCAGACAAGCACAAGAATCCCAGCCCAGGGAGGCAAACAGGGCCCTGGCTAGAGAAGTTTCTGGCTTTTATTTCTGACTTTCTCTGAGATTTGTTGTGTTGCACGAAGTGGAATTTCCCACTTGCCTTCTCCTTGATAAGGTAGGTGGTCTGTATTTCTTGAGCCAGTTACCTAACATTTTGGAGACTGAATTTCTTCATGTGTAAAATGGGAATAGCAGCTGCTTCACAAGGTGCTACCAGGATTAAATACAATGTGCGTCCACTACTATATATAAAATAAACAACAAGGACCTACTGTATAGCACAGGGAACTATATTCAATATCTTATAATAACCTATAATGGAAAAGAATCTGAAAAAGAATATATATATATATATATATATATACACATATATATATAGCTAAAATCACTTTCCTGTATACCTGAAACTAACACAACATTGTAAATCAACTATACTTAAATTAAAAAAAAAAAAAGAGTAATAAGGACTTCCCTGGCGGTCCAGTGGTTAAGACTCCACACTTCCACTGCAGGGAGCCTGGGTTCGACCCCTGGTTGGGGAACTAAGATCCTGCATGCTGCGCAGAGCAGCCAAAAAGAAAAAAAAAAAAGAGTAAGAAGAAAAAACAATGTGTGTCCAGGAAATGGAGTGTGTTTTGTTTCTCACTTTGTGTTTGGGAAATCCTGGACATTCGTGCATTCCAAGGCCTATGGGAGCTGGGGGCTTGGCTGAGCTTTTGGAACCAAGGCAGGTTCCAAACAGCTCTGCAGTTAACTGTGGTGTCTGTGGGAGTTGAGCGCCTATCAAGCGTAAAAGGCCTGGGCTGGACACTATTGGGGTTGTGGCAGGGTGGAGGGTGTGGAGGGGGGGAGGTGGATAGGGGCAGAAAATGAATGGATAAAAGATAAAGTATGCAGGAGTCCAGCATGGAGGACCCCTGGGTCCAGCAGGGAAGATGACCAGGTGAACCTTCTGTGTAACATGAGATATGATGACATTAGCACTTAATAGAGGTGTGGGTCCAGAATAAGAGGTAATACAGTCCATAGAGGGGGTGTGGTAGAGGGGGTAGGTGTAGAGGGAGTGGGTCATGGCAGGCTTTGCCAGGAGAGATGGCGTTTGATCCTGACCTTGAGGGAAAAGTTTAATTTTTCCAAGGGTGAGAGAAGAGCGAGAGCAAAGAGAAGTGACCGAAGATTTGGGGACCTCTGGCCTCTGTCCCAGTGCTGCCGTGATGCTCAAAAGAGGAGAGCAGTTGCGGACCTGCCTTCAAAGAGTTGACAGCCCAGCACAAACAAATGTGAGATAGGCCTAATCTCATCACCGGTCATCCCAGGGCCTGAGCATTTCTCCTGCTCCCCTTGGTCTAGGCAACCCGCCCCCAGGAGCTTAGCACTTGGGGGAATGTTAACTCTGAGCACATGCAGGCCTCAAGCAGACACAAAAGAGGAGAGGATGTGTGGGCATGAGAAATAGCCATGGATAGATTAGAAGGTAAGACTCAGAAATAAAAACAGTTGCTAGGTTAAGGCTGCTAATCTTTTGTTGGCTTAAACTGTCTTCTTAAATGTTTTTAAAAAAAAAACTTTCATCCAAAGTAAGTCTCATAGATCTATATACTGTAAAAAGATATTCAATGTATTTCATTAAGTGAGAAAAGCAAGTTGTAGATTGTTCTGGTCGTATGATCCCATCTGGGTCTACATTCACACTTGCTTTACTTAGACTAAGTTCTGAAAGGCAACAGAAGACAATTATCATCAAAGTCTACCTGTGGATGTGAGACTTAGAGGGAGGACAGAGGGAGTTGTACTCTAACTTTTCATAAGTTTATGACATATGCCATGCATTACTTCTACAATAAGAAAATTTTTTTTAATTTAAAAAGAAATAATAAAACCCCCTTCGCCTCCGAGTTCATCTTGGAAATGTTTTTTCCCAAGGACAGAGACAAGTACATCCAAATACCTATTATTATTGTTTTCTATAGAGCTTTGTGGCTAGACTGGGCTATAGAACCCAGCCTGGGTACACCTGAGCTCTACACATTTCCTCGAGGTTTTTGTTTCTCTCCCAAAAGAAGTTGCTCTGGCTAAGCTGCATGTGTGGTGGGTGATCTTAACCACAGAGGACCCCATTGGGAGACTCAGGTCTGGCAGGCAGCTGTCCCAAGGAATTCCTCAGCCTGTTTAGGAAGGGTGAGGCTTGAGAGCAGTGGCTCCTTCCACGGCCCAAGGCTCCTGTCCGTATAAAAGGGGATTCTGCAGGTTAAGTGCCTAGCAGTGTGCCTTGCACACGTGAGCCTCCTGTACGTAGCAGGGCTTCTGGCTGCTATCTTCACCAGGGGAGCTGGGGAGGTTATGATGGGATGTGTGGGGTAATGAATGGTGAGATAGGCTCCCTGAGAGAGGTGAGGGCTGTGGATAAAAGTTGAATTTACATATAGAGAGGTTTTCCTCTGTTTGTTTAAACCAGCACAGTGTAGTTGAAAAGCTTCTTTAAGTTTCAGCTCCTATATTGCTGGCTCTGTGACTTTGGACAAATCACCTCCCTCCTCTGGGCCTTACTTTTCTTGTCTATAAAACGGAGATCTGGACTAAATTCTTGTTGAGATCCAGTTCAACAGTAACATTTTATGATTTTATGTCCATCTAATAATTTAAAAATCTAAGTGAAGTAATATAAGTATAGGAAAAAAGAAACCACTGATCATTATATGCTGCTTACATTAAATTACCTTGTACCCTTAGACACACAGTAGTCATCATTGGGTCTATCCACCAGCACCCTTCCCCAGGGAACATCAATCCTTCCCAAATGCTCACCTTTCTGACTCTGACCCTGCTACCCTACCCTCAAGGTCAAAGAAAAGACTACCCTACCATATATTCTCCCCCACTCCCCAAAAGCAGTCAAATTAAAGAGAAAAATAAGTTTGTGCTTTGTGGGTCCTTACGGTGTGGTGGCCAGAGCCCTAGAGTAGGAGTCAGACCACCTGTGCCCACCCTGGTCTATCACCTGTTCACCGTGTGACCTTGGACAAGCCACTTCCCCTCTCTGGTCTCAGCCTCACCTATAAAATGAGGGGTTAGATGGGTTTCTCTTTAGGAGCCTTGCTCTGCCCTACAGTGGCTACCCAGGCTGGGAGAGGCCAGAAGCTGCAGGCCAGCATTCCTCCAACTGTTCCCAGAAACAGCCAACAACCTCCAGCATCCCCAGCAGGCTGGTGCCTAAATGTGAGCCAGAAAATCAGGTGAGATGCGCAGGGCCAGGTGGGCCCCAGCCGTGCCCAAGACTCTCAGGCCAGGGCATGATGTCCACATCCAAAGCTGGATTCTGCAGCTTTTCTCACAGATGTTCTCTTATTTGTAGGATAAGGACATACAAGGCCTCCAAAGGCATCAGAAATATGCCCTTCAGGGACCAGACCAGGGCAAGTGGACTTAAAGATTCCTTGTTTGTTAATGTATAGTTTTAGTTCAGATACAATATACCTGCAAGAAAATGTACATATACAAGTATGGCTTAACGTAGTTTCAGGAAATTAACACATCAGTGAAACAGGCACCCAGATCAAGAAATAGAACAATACCTGTCCCCCAGAAATCCCTCTCATGCCCCCATTCAGTCACTAGTCCCTCAAGAATAACCACTATTCTGATTTCTAGCACCATGGATTCATTTTGCCTGTCTTGAATTTGACACAAATGCAATTATACCGTACGGGCTCTTTTGAATCTGGCTTCCTTCGTTCAGCATGATGTTTGTGTGAGCTCCATCTGTCATTGCAGGTAAAAAAAATGAAAAGTGACCCTCACTCATTTTCATTTTTGCATAGTAAGGACTTAATGAGGCGCTAAAGTCGATGAGACAGCCCCGAGTCTAGGTGAGGGTGCTCACAGATAGCTGAGGAAGCAGGTGTATATAAAGCTCCGCCCAAACCTAAGAACAACCCCTCCTGCTGTTCCTCCTGCAGAGACCCACACTGTCCTCCTGGGAGGCTCTAGAAGTGGGAGACGGGGCCTTGACACCCAAACTTACTTCAAAGGCCAGAAGCTCTTGTTCACTGAACACTTCCCCTGTGCCCAGCTCTGTGAGGGACACCGCAGACTCAGCATCCCATTTAATCCCTACAACCACAAGGTAGCTACTGTTATTATTCCTATCTTACAGGCAAAAATAAACTCAGGCTCAGAGAGGTCAAGTAAGTTGCCCTAAGGTTGCACAGCTAGGAAAGGGACCCAGACCTCAAACTGCGTGTCCCCAAAGGCCAAATCTCTCCACCAGTCTGTGTTGGCAGAGAGCTCGCAGGCTGGGTCTGGCCTCTAGCTATATATCCGACCTCATCTAGCACTGCTTGCCCCCAGCTCACATTCCACGGCCACACTGGCCTCCTGCCAGCAGCTCAGGTCCCAGGGTCTCCCCACCTCGGGGCCTACATCCATGCTGCTTCCCCTGCCTGTTTCCCTGCATTTACCCTCAGCCACTTCCTCGGAGCAGCCTCCCCAGCCACCCAGGGCAAACTACATCCCCTATTCTCTCTCAGAGCATCCCACTCTCTCCTTTCATAGCCCATCACACACTCTATAGTGACTTGTCCTTTTGTGATCCCTCAATCACTTGTTCCGTGTCTTCCTCCACCAATGGAACACAAGCTGCAAGAGGACAGGAATGTCGATTTTGTTCATCACTGCCTCGGACAACGCCTGGCACGAGGTACACCCGCAATAGTGTGTTATGTGAAGAAGAGAGGAGGAGAGACAGATAGCACACTGCCCCTTCTGAAGCCCAGCAGTCATCTGAAGGCAGCTCTAGTTCCAGCCTGTTTATGGCCCCCGGCAAGACCCTTCCCCTCTCTGAGCCTCAGTTTCCTCAACTGTCCGACGAGGGTCTTGGAAGAAAGACCTCTAAAGGCCTTCCAGCTCACCGGACCTCTAGACCAGCGGTCCCCAACCTTTTTGGCACCAGGGACCGTTTTCATGGAAGACGATTTTTCCACGGACGGGGAGGGGGGATGGCTCAGGCGGTAATGAGAGCGATGGGGAGCCGCAGATGAAGCTTTGCTCACTTGCCTGCCACTCACCTCCTGCCGTGTGGCCCGGTTCCTAACAGGCTGTGGACCGGTACCAGGGGTTGGGGACTCCTGCTCTAGACCACAAATCCTAGGACGACAAGCCATTCCAAAGGCCTCAGGCCTTTGCTGCCTCTTACTCACCCTATGTCCAGCCAGCACCTTAGAATCTTAGAAAAGTTGCAGGTGCCAGGGGGTGGGGGGGAGGTTCCTCCAAGGCTCCCCAGGCTGTGAGGTACCTGGGGTCTTCACACCCTGTTGTAGATGGATGACCCCAGAGCATGAGGTCTCTTCCAGTTCTAATAGCTCTGAGGTATGGAATGGGGGAGAGACAGGACTAAGAAGGAATAACAGATGAATTCCACAGGAAACGTCTACTTCCTTCTTCAGAGCCCAAGCCCCACCCCATTCCTGACTTCTCAGCTCTCAGCCCACCTGACATAGTCCCATCCAACGCTGCCCTCGTTATGTGCACAGCTGCCTCTACAGCCAGGCTGGAGCTCCAGGAGGGCAAAGACTCCCCGTGTCATGCTCATCTCTGTACCCAGAGCACTTAGCACAGACCCTTACACACAGGACATGGCCAACATGGAGCCATTGAATCAAAAGCCACTGGTAGGACCTGCCAGGGTCTGTGGCTAAGGGTGCCACTTTGCCCCCGGCATCACCAAGTTCAGGAGAAGCACCCAAGGCGAAGAGAACCTTGCTTCTCACTCAGAGGCAGAGCCCAGCTGACCACCCTCCAGCCTCTTCCCAGCCCTTCACAGGCCCCGGATTGCCAGTGGCAATGGCCCAGACAGAAGGCTGAGGAATCTCCCCCTCTGGGACACTCTGGGACTCTGCAGACACTTGCTTCTTGACCCATCCAGTCAAGCAGGACAAGCACTCCCTAAACTTGAAGAAGCCGCACTTTCTTTTTTCTGGCCTCACCACGCAGCTTGTAGGATCTTAGTTCTTAGTTCCCTGACCAGGGATTGAACCTGGCCTGGCAGTGAAAGCACCGAGTCCTAACCACTGGACCACCAGGGAATTCCCATAACTGCACTTTCCATTCTTCTCTGAGTAAGGCTCCTCTGGCTTTGAAGTTCTTTCTAGTTTTTTAAAAAAATAAAAGTACTCAGTGACCCAACTTCTAGTTATCTATCTTAAGGAAACAGTCAAAAATAGGATCAGAAATGTCTGTTAAGGGATGTTCATGATAGCTTTAGCAATGAAAAATTTAAAAAATTAAATGGAAACTGCATATTTTTAACAGTAGGGGAAATGGCTGAATAATTGAGGCATGCATATACAAGGGAATATATAATTGCATTTAAAATATTTAATGACATGAGCAAACCTGTATGATACATTAAGATGTAATATTTAAAACTCTATTAAAACACTAACCTATAAATTCAGTGTGCTTAAAATAAAAGGAAATAAATATATACATGTATTTGCAAAAAATAAACAAAAGAGAAGAAAAGAAAGTAAAAGAATTAGTCCTGACACAGGAGCTCTTTAAAGGGAAAGGCTCCCGTTGTGCATCATGGATACAGTGAAGGCCCTGAACCCCCAGGTTTTTACTCTGCTGGGTGTGTGGAGGGGTTGGGCCAGGTGTACTGCAAGTATGTGTGAGTGTGCAAGAACCATGTGCACTGGAGAGAGCACGACAGGTGTGCAGGCACAGACTGGACTGGCCAGATGTTGGCCATGTCACTTGCTGGCTGAGCAACTTGGGGCAACTTGCTTAAGCTCTTTGGACCACAGTTTCCTCAAGAAAAATAAGAGTAAAAATAATTCCCATTTCATGAATTGTTGTGAGACTCAAACTCCAAGATTGGCATTCTGTAATCATTAAAATACCACCTGAATACTAGCATTTGTTACAAATGAGAGGCAAGAAGAGAGCTTCAGAAAATCTTCATTCCTCTGCAGACAGTAACTACTTTCAGATCTGAGTTTACTCCTGTCTGTGTTGTGGGTTTAGCAAACCTGAAAATGCACCCAATAACTCAGATCCAAGGAACCTTCACAACTAGGCTCGTGTGGCTTGTCACTCAATCTAAAGCCATTTTCAGGAGGATGATTTCACCTCCCATTCAGGCTCTGAGCTTACAGAACAAAATCCTGAGAGCTGTGGAGGGACTTCCTTGGTGGTCCAGTAGTTAAGACTTCATGCTCCCAATGCAGGGGACCCGGGTTCGATCCCTGGTCAGGGAACTAGATCCCACATGCTGCAACTAAGAGCCCATGTGCCGCAACTAAGACCCGGCACAGCTAAATAAATAAATAAACATTAAAAAAAAACCAAACCTGGGAGCCATGGAGAATCCCAAGTGGGATTCAGAGAAGAAAACCAACAGGTCATATCTCAGTCCAGAGCCTGGGGAGGATTTTGGGAGCAAAGTAACAGATACGACAAGAATCATTTACATTCACTGTTAACTGTCAGCCAGGTTATACTGAAAACACGGAAGTCAGCTATTCTAGTCCCTTCTGCTGGCAAGTCTTCATTTCCAAGAGATGATTCCTTGCAGAGGCACCCATGAAGATGAATAAACCTCAGGACTGTTTTTAAAGCTTCCCACGAGTCCTGTGACAAGCCCATGCCCTACAAGATCTACTAACCAGTACACCTCTCACAGCCACTCACCTCCCCAGCTCCTCCCCGATGTCATAAAAGTCCTCCACCTTCTGCTGCTTGAACGTCTCCATGTTTGGGCTCCTCATTGAGGCCTGGAGCGTACAGCCCTGAAACATGAAAAAACCTGAGGTTAGGACAGACGTGTCAATTGGTACCAGCCTGAACCTAGGCCCAAAAGTAATTGGCTGCATGGGAGCTAATAATTTAAGGATAACCCACAGCCCTCATTCCTCAAGAACAGCCTTGATCAAGCCTTTCCTCACCTGTGACCAATGATGTATCATTCTTATTTGATTTATATTAATCACATTTGTTAAGGAGACAGAAAAATAGCCCTCCTCACTTCTTCCGATCTGCTCTGAACAAGTTCAGAGAAACAGGGCCATAGGCAACTTCAGCAATTTGTTCTCATGAAATTCAGGTCTACTGAGAAAAGAGGCAGCTGTGATGCAGGAAAAACAGAACTCGTTTTTGAGTCAGAAGTTCCAGGTTCAAGTCCCACAGTTGCCTACGTCATTTAAACTGCAGAGTCTTAACTTCCTCATCTGTAAAAGGGATTAGTACTGTAAACACCACTGCAAATCAGGATATTAATTTTATAAACCACAAAATGCAGTAGAAAGGTAAGGGATGTGCATGACCTCAGCTCCTACAGGCGCTGTGCCACCCAATTTGGAGTCTGAACTGATTTCAAACTCTCTCACTCATCTCCCTAAGGGAAAGATGCCTGGGAGTGGTGTGACAAATTACAGTAGGCACCAGGAGTTAGGAGCCTGAGGTTCTAGTTGCAATTTTGCCCACAACTAGCTCTATGACCTCATCTCTTGTCAGAGGGAGGAGGCTGTTTCCTCATCTGTAAAATGGAGCTAACTCTGCCTACCCAGGGCACATTAATGAGAACCACAGGACTACTCTGAACCATGCAGAGTACTCACCACTCCACCAGAAGAGACTGTCTGCATCCTCCCTTGGGATCCTCCTGCCCTAAGGAGCTCACCCATTCCTGGGACAGCCACATGCCACCCTGGACAGCACCCCGAGGGCAGGGCCCAGGACACAGCCTGCACATCACAAAGATAAAGCCAGCTACCTGTGGATGCATCTTCCAAGAGTCATTAGCAAAGGCCTGTCAGAGCTCGTTTTGGCTAGTGCTGGCAGCTTTTCTTCTGCCTGGCAATCAGATACCAACCACGGCCAGGCCCCATGAACCCCAAAAGACTGTTTTCACCAGGCTGGGTGGAGGCACCATTACATAAGGGCACGTCTCATCAGCGCCAAGTGGCTGAAGCTGTTCTAACTCTCAGGTGATGTATACATTTCACCCTCTTTCCTCCACCTCTGCCCCCTACAAACCAGAGCTCTGGTACCAATGTGCCACCTGCCTCCCTCCCTTCCATCGAGTCACACACATCCCTGAAGACCTCCAGGCAGAGCTGGTCTGGCTCCCAGGCCTTACTCTCAGGGCCACCTGCCAACCTCCTGCCTGTGCATCACCCATCCTCCTCCCTGCTTGGTCTTCACTCCATGCTCAGCCAGGGCCTGGCAAGCATGGAATCCTGAGAAAAGCAGGCTCCAGGATCCCCAGTTCTAGGCTAATCTGGGTGTATATTAGCCATGTGACCCATAGCATGTTGGCACCCTCTCTGGGATTCAATCCCCCTCCTCTGTAAACTGGGGTGATGACGTCTATATCACATACTTCACACATCCATGTGAGGATCCACTGTGATAAGGACATAAACTGCTGGGCAAATAAGAGCGATGATTATTATTGTTATTTGACTCATTCCAGGCCATTGTTTGTGTTTCTGCTTCCCACAGCCATTGAGACACCAATTCTGTTCCCTTCTGAAGAAAAGGTACTGGGATCCTCCTGGCAAGTTTGGCTTGAGCAGAATCAGAAGTTTGGCCCCCTTCACCCCCAACCCCCATTCCTGGCAAACCTCCCGAGACTAGCACTGAGGGAGGCAGGACTGCTATCTATCATCTTCTTTTTGCTGAAAAAATACTTCTAAATAAACCATTTGGGTCAGATCCTGGGGGTGGAGGTGACAGTGGCTACTAATTTCCCACAGCTAGATGGAAGCAGAAAACTCAAAAAAAATTCTGTTGGAAGATACCCTGAGAATGGCCCCAGGAACAGCTATGATCCTCCATTTGGCAAGAGGTCAGCTGCATTCGCTATCAGGAACTGAGCTGGATTTGAAGAAGCCCCACCTCCCCAGAAAACAATGAGCCCCTGCCTTGTGCTCCACATCCTGAGTGACCAGAACTTGGGGGCCAGGGGAGTCCCCTAAGCTCAAACGAGGCCCACCAGTTTGGCCCCAACTCACCATTTCAGCATAGCCCCCTCCCCCATAAATCCTATATTACAGGCAAAAGTAGACCTTTCCCATTCCCCCAAAACTTTCACCCCTGCCACACCCCAGCTCAAGTTGGGCCCTTTTCAGGGGGTTGGGGGGGGGCACCTGGAGAGCCCTCCTAGCAAAACTCTTCCCTTCCCACAAAGCCAGGCTCAAATGCTACCATCTCTATGAGCCTCCATGACCCTTTTTCTTGCCAAAACAGATTAAAACTCTCTTCCTCTTTAAATTCCCAAAGAGGGCTCTTTACACATTTTTAGGGTTAGAGCCTATCATGTTCTGGCTTATTTCATAGTCTATGTCAATGTGTAACCTAGAGGGAGAGAGTATAGGTTCCACAGGCACACAGGCCTGGGTTCATATCCCAGCTCTGCCACTTACTAGCAAACAGCACAAGACAACTGTTCTGAGCTTCAAATTACTTACATAGAAAATGAGTCTAGACAATGCCTAGTGTTAGTGAATATTTGGAGAACTCTCAAAACTGCTAGGGAGAGTATTCACTGGGACTACTTTGGAAAACTATTGGGCAGTTTTTATGGACATACCTAAGAGAAAGGAGATGTTTTCCAAAATGGTCCACGTTAGAACGTTCACAGCAGCACTATCAGTAATAACTAAAATTTGGAAACAACCAAATGGCCACCAACAGAAGAATGGATAAATAAATTGAGTTATACCCATACAATGAAATTATTATACAACAATGAGAAAAAGTGAACTACTGCTCCCAGCAACAATGTGCATGAAACTCACAAACATAATGTTGAATGTTGAATGAAAAAAGCCAGACACAAAAGACTACAGACTGTGTGATTCCCTTTAGGTAAAACAAATCCATGGTGCTAGAAGTCATAATAGTTGTTATGCCTCGGTCAGGGGTTGTGCCTGGAAGGGGACATAAGGAGGTTTCTGGGTGCTGACAATGCTGTTTCTTGATGGTATATACACTTATTTTGTATGCAATCAAAATTTTACATAATTAAAACATGAGTCTAGTATCTACTGGACAAATGAGATAACATACGTAAAGTGTTTTTAATAGTCCTTGGATGGTTCCAACAAATGTGAGTTCCTTCCCTCCTGCCTATTGTCTTGGAGCCGCATGAGGGCAGGAGTTGTGACATTCTCACCTCTGTCCCCTTGTGGTAGCTGATACACAGCAGGCACTCCATGAATGTTGGCTGATTTAAATTTAGTGCCCCAGCTGTCTTTCTCAAGGCTGCTGCTCAGAAAGCTCATCAGGTAAAAGCAGCTGATAACAACTCAAAGCCCCTTCATAATATCTCTTCCCAAGATGAATTTGCATTTTACCAGTTTAGAAACATGAAACTAAAGGGGAGACATTCTGAGGTGGAATTACAGTCACCAGCTAGGACCCAGAGAAGGACCCAGAGATACAGGCATCTTTCTGGCCCTGAAAAGATGAAACCACATGGCAGAGGGCACAGCTACAAGTTTTGGCCAGGGGCACAGGCCATTGGCTCCAGACATTCCATGGTTGAGGCCCATCTTAATGCCTACATTTCTCTTAATGGAATCTCTAGAATTCACATTCCTGCCCCCAACCCTAATACTAGGCAACACTTCTGAAAGGTTAACACAGATTTCCTAAAACCTCACAAAAAGAGATCTCTAAGAACATCTAGGGGATTTTTAGACTCTGCTCAGGAGCTGCCAGCATGAGGAAGGGGAGCCAGAGAAGTTCCACTTTATCTACACTATATGTTGGGGTTCTGTGTAAGAATTCATGGGTGGGAGGAGTTTGAAAACCACTGCTGTCTGGTCAAACCCACTTGTTTTACAAGAGAAGGAAACTGAGGTCCAGATGGGGGAAAGGACTCGCTAAAAGTCACACAGCTAGCCCACTCCAGCTGCTCTTCCCCCAGCTTCTGTTGACAGTACCCTCAACCCTCCAATGGTGGCACGAGGGTCACGAAGTTGGTGGCCTCCTGAGGGACAACCTGGGAGGAGGCCTCCAGGGCTGGAGGATCATCCCATAAGGAAGTTTCAACCCTACTAAGCCCTTCCCCCATGGGCCCCAGCTCACCCTGCTGAACTCTCAGACATCCTCACCCAGTGCAAGTCTGTGAAGTGGGACCATGATTGCCCCCTTACACCCGCCCCCATCACATTCAGGAGGAGGCTGCCAACAGAAGGGAGAGGCATGCAGCATTACAGTATCCCTCCATGCATTGGAGGCTTTGACCCACCCTGATCTCTGATGAGGAAGCTGGGGCTCAGAGAAGATCAGCCACCTGCCTAAGCTGACATGAGAAAACTATCTTCCTGGTAAAGGTCCAGTTCCCCTGGGCAGCCTGCTTGGTCACCCCCCACATCTAACAACCAGGGAAGCCTTAGGGAGAGGGTCAGGGTCAGTTCAGATCTTCTTCCTGCCAGTGGGAAACTCGTCCCAAACCAGCACACACCCACTCAAATCCACACACCCCTGCACCCCCTGCCCAAGCCTCTCTCAAAGCTGCCGAATGGGGCCACTTCAGGTGCTAAAAACACATCTTGGGAGATGGGTGGTTTGGGGAAGAACAGGACTCCGGAGGAAATCGTGAAGAGGCCAACGTACCAGCACCCCTCCGTCACCAGGGCTCTCCCAGGAATACCTTACATGGAGGCAGCTGAGAAATACAATGTCAGAAACCACAGCAGCGGCCCCCAGCTGCCCCCCACCGGATTCTTGAGTACAAGGTGTCGGGGGCCACCCGCCCCCAGCGACCTTCCCACCTGCCAGTGAGGCAGCAGCTATGCATCCTCTCTTCCGGTGAGCACTCCAACCTACCACCTGCCTGGCCTCAACGCTTACGGCTCTGGGCCTCCTCTCCCTCCCAAAGTGAGAAGACTAATTTCCACCTTGCAGAGTTACAGTGAGGATCAGGCAGACCCACACATGCCATGAGACATCCACAGTGCCTGAACCATAGTCGGGTAAACCGTTGACAACACCCTCCTATGCTGGGGTCCAAACCCCAGCCTGCCGCAGAGCAACTGGCTGCCGCCCTGCCCACCCTAACTCTGCCCCAGCCCACGCTCCCGACTGGGACCACAGCTTCATTCTGCCACAGAGAAAGCTGACTGGGTACGGAGCACCCTCCTCACCTCACCTCTTCGTAAGAGGGCGAGAAGGAGGTATGCGAGGCAGATGATGCTGAAAAGATCTGGGCCCTCTCCTCCCGTAAATCTGGGGCCCTCCCCCGCGTCAAGGGGTTCTCACTTGATGGAAGTCTGTCTCCCGTCCTCCCTAGGTGCCAGGTCTGCCCGCCGCTCCCAGCCGGTTCCTCGGGTCAAAGTGCCAGACTTCGGAGCGAGCCCTAGAGGCCCAGCGGGCAGTCCCTGAGGTCCAGGGCCGGCCAGAGCACCCAAGGCCAAGGCCGGCCATACCCGGGGGCGGCGTCAGGGACCGGGCCGCTGACTTGCCCCGGAGCAGTTTTGCCCCCGCTAGCCCGAGCCCCGAGCCGCGCGCCCTGTCCTGCCCGTCGAGCCCGCAGACGGGCGCTACTCACGGCGGGAGGCTGCGCGGCGCCGGGCGTGGAGGCGCGGTACGCACGGGGAGCGCGACCGGGCGCGCTGCTCTCTGCTCTGCTCGGCTCCCTGCGCGGTGGGCGCCCGCCTGCCCGCAGAGCCGCGGAGGAGCCGAGAGGGCGGGGCGGCCGGTCCCGTCCCAGGCGCCGGCTGGAGGCGCACCCGGAGGCCCGAGACGGCGCTCGGAGCGCCCCCTACCGGGAGTCCCCTCAGGACAGCCCCCGGGTGAGGGCCGAGAGCCTCCCTGCCAGGTCGGAGCGGGCACCTCCTGGGCCCTGAGGTTCCCTGGAGAGGGGGCGAGAGCCAGTGGCAAGACCTGGCATCTTCACGGGCTCTGCCGCTTACATGATGTGTGACCTTGGACAGGTCGGCTAACCTCTCCAAGCCTAATCTGGAAACTGATTTAAATGAGCTGATACGCTTCATATAGCCTGGCATGATCACTCAGAAAGTGGTATCTCCTTGTCCCCAGTTTCCACCGTGAAAGAGGAAGTCCCACCAGAGAACATGCCCCTTCCTCCCTCCCAGTCAGAGTGCTCCGACAACGGACAGATTCTTCTGGAAACCTCACCATCCACGGTTCACAGTGGGGTGGGGGACCGAGAGGGGGAGGGACACTTCCCTCCTCACAACCCCACCCCATTCCCTCATCCCCACCCCCACTTGGGAGTAGCCTGGCTTCCGTGCCCCCAGCCCTGCCTGGCACGTTGGTGAAGGCCCACATCACCATCAGGGCTTCCCTAATGAAAGGCTTGGGAGTGGAGTGCTCCTCTCTTCCTTCTGCCAAAAATCCCGGGAGGAAAAAGGAATGAGAGTGGAGGGGGTGGTGGAAGGACATGGAAACAGAATGTAAGTCAAGTTCAGTGGTCTTATTTCAAGACAAGAGGCTGTTTAGGGAGAATAAATGAAGGCCCCTTCCCAGAGCCTCCATCCCTAATTCATCCAGGGCACTCCTCAAGACAGTCCGAGAGGAAAGGGTGATAGGTTCAGAGTCCTACATTTTTTTGTGTGTGTGGTACGCGAGCCTCTCACTGTTGTGGCCTCTCCCGTTGTAGAGCACAGGCTCCGGACGCGCAGGCTCAGCGGCCATGGCTCATGGGCCCAGCCGCTCCGCGGCATGTGGGATCTTCCCGGACCAGGGCACGAACCCGTGTCCCCTGCATCGGCAGGCGGACTCTCAACCACTGCGCCACCAGGGAAGCCCCAGAGTCCTACATTTGGTTCAAAGCCCTGCTCTGCCGTTCCCGGTGTGGATATAGTCTTGGGCATGGCACCTGACCTTATTCTTCATCAGTAAAGTAGGTAAACACTCCTTCTTACAGCGTCTGATGGAGCTATTGTGGGACCAAAATGAGACAGAATGTGTAAGATGCACCTAGAGGACCTCTACCTGTGTGACCAAGCCCCCTGTCCCCTCTTTAGCCTTTCCCGACACTGGGGTACTGAGATGTACAGATCAACCAGCCCTCTCCCACTCCCCAGCTGACTGGTACTTCAGAGTCTGTGACAGCCTCTAGAAAGACCCCGGTGCTTCCTTGTTCATAAACTTGACAACATTCCAGGACAGTGCAGGCTTTGAGCCACCTCTCCCAAGAGCACCAGGCTACCTTGAGAAAGTAATATCCAAGACCAGAGGTGGCTCTCCAAGTCAGTGGCCACAGGAGGACAACCACTGGTGAGGTTTCACCAGCATTAGGAGGCCCTTCATCCTCAGACCATCCTCAAACCTCCTCCCCCATTTCCAGTTAGCTATTGCTGTGTAATAAACCACCCCAGCCTGTGGCATGAAACAGTTCTGTTAGGCTCATGCCTTGAGGGTCAGAAACACAGAGAGTGCATGGTACGTATGGCTTATCTCTGCTGCACGATGTCTGGGGCTCAAATGGGGAGACTTCAGTGGGTGGGAGTGACTTGAATGGCTGGGGGCTGGAATCATCTGAAGGCTTCTGCCTTCACATGGCCAGTGCCTGTGCTATGATAAATCCAAGGCTGGGCTCAGGCGAGACTGCGGAGCACCTACATGTAGCCTCTCCATCCCTTCCCCCTCTGAGTCTCATGCTTAGTACCTAATTTGCAGCAGCAATGTCCCCTTGCCCAAGGCAAAAAAAACATTCTTGAATTTGACACATGGCAAACTAGTCAGAGAGTGCAATCATCCCATCCAGCCATGTTATTCTTCAGAGGAGGAAACTGAGGCTCAAGGAAGAGAAATGACTTGCTCAAGGTCACACATCTGGTGAGGGGCAGAGCTAGGATTAGAGCCAGGCCCCCTCCCCATTTGCAGTTTGGTGCTCTTTCCATTCTACTTGCCAAATGCAATGACTAGGGAGGTACCACCTGGAAATGCATTTTATGCTTGGGGTGGAGTGAGTTCATCAGAACCTCCCCTGAGAGCAGTAACAGGCTACTGAGCACTGAACATGGGACCGAGGTGGCAGTGGGCAGGGAAGGGAAAACCCTGAGGGTGGTGGCAGCAAGGACACCTACTCCAGAATGAAGTCAGGAGGAGGTCCAGGTATTAAGAGCTAAGAATTATCTCAGCCTCAGTTCCTGCGTGGTTCCAAATGCCTCACCTGGCATTTAAGGCTCCGACCTGCATTTCCCCACTGTGTACGCACATCTTCTTCCCTCTCGTGTGTGCACATCCAGCTCTCTTGCCAGCTTGGATTATTGGCTGTTCCTGCCTCCATACTTTTGTTTAAGCCATTCCATCACCACCCCCTCATCCCATTCTACAAAATCCAAACCATCCCTCAAGGGCCCTCTCAGGTGACATATCTTCCATGGACATTCCCCCAATCTGCCCTCTGGATGCCTTTCTCCCCTGAACCCTACCACTCTTGGCTTGTACCTAATTGGCATTCCCCTTCCTCTATTTTAGTTGTAATTAGCGTCCAGTTCTCTTTTCCTCAAGGGCAAGGACAACGCTTTGTTCATCTTTGTGCCCATACAATGCCTGACATCCCCAGCCCAGTAAAGCCTGTTAAATCGAATTACTAGAATGTAAATGTCACAAGGTAAGGGACCATAACTGTTTTGTTTTCTATTGTCCCCCAAGGGCACCCAAGTCCCTGGCACTTAATCATATGTCGGATGGAGAGATGTATAATTAAAGTTAATAACTGCCACATATTACATTCCAGGAGTTCTCAGCCCTGAATGCACATCAGAATCACACTGGGAGTGTTTTAAAATCCTAATGCTCAGACTGCACCCCACACCAATTACATCAGAACCTCTGGGAGTGGGAGCTGGGCTTCAGTAGTGGTTAAAACGCCCCAGGTGGTTCCAATGTATAGGCTGAGAACCACTCTGTTCATGTCCCAGAGACCTGGGGAAACGAAAGCCTCCTCCATCAACCCACCAAACCACAGACACATCTGAGCACCTGCTTTGTGCAAGACACTCCCCCGGCCTGTGAGGCTGGTGAGTCACAGGAGCCTGAAGCTTCCACAGGATGAGAAGACAAGCCCACAGGGAAGATGTAACCATGGGGGGCATTAAAGGGCAATGAAAGTGGGGATATCCTAAGGCACACTTTGGCGCCTGGCAAGTTTACAGAGCCTACCAACCTGCTGACGAGGAGACAAGAGCCAGGACTGAGATGCTGCATGTGTGGGCCGGGGCAGCCGGCACTGGGGTTGGCACAGAGGATGCATGGTGCGAGGGCTAAATGCAGGGACTCCGATGCCGGATGCCTACTGTGGATCCCAACGAGCAACCTACCGTGTGATCCCAGGCAACCTTCTCGGGTTTTTGTTGTTTTGTTTTGTTTTTCGGTTTTTGGGTTTTTTGGCAGCGCCACGTGGCATGTGGGATCTTAGTTCCCTGACCAGGGATTGAACCCTCACCTCCTGCCGTGGAAGTGCGGAGTCTTAACCACTGGACTGCCGGGGAAGTCCCCCAGGGAACCATCTTGATCTCTCTGTGCCTCATTATCCCCATGGGTTGTTGTGACCATTCCATTAGTTACGGTTATGTGTGCACTTGGATCAGTGTCTGGCCCATAAGTGCTCGATGAGTATTGCTATGTTTATTGTTCCGTAAATGTCTGGTGTGAGCTCCCCTAGAGAAGGAAATGGATCTTACTCATCTTTACAGCCCACCCATCCCCAGCCTGGCCCTGAGCAGGTCCAGAACGAGTCAAATGAAGACTGGACTGCCGGCTGCTTGACAGTGGGTCCAGTGCTGACAGCTTTCTTATGCTATCAGGACAGGCCAGGAGAGGACACAGCTGGCTCCTCCCCAGCTGGCTAGCCCCCTGGGTAGAAGGCAGGCAGGAAGCCTCCTCCTCTCAGTGGTGGTCAGTGACCTGGTTCCTCAGTCCTTCCCAGCCCTCTGTACCCTGCCCTGTGCCCTCTACTCTCCCACACCCAGCCAGGCAGGGTCAGGGTATGGGGCAGACTTGGCCGCCCTTCCTGCTTCCTCCCTCAGGAGGCCCGCTGGCTCTTGCAAACAGAGGTGGCTGCTTCCACCTCTAGCCTGGCTGGACTCAGCAAGAACTTGACCCCACCATAAAGATAAGGCAGGGGAGGGGAGGAGAGATTGAAAGGGGCTGGGGCATGGGAGGCCTTGCCTTTCCCTGGAAGCCCTGGACAATGAGGATTTCCTGGGCACAGGCGCACACCCATTGATTCTGCAAACATTCAAGGGCACCCCCTGGGGCTAGGTGCTGGTGGAGGGAGAATAGGCTTAATGCCTGGTCAAGTGTCAGGTCTACTCCAGCAGGCATCATGAGGCGCCTAAGGGAAGGAGAGCCTTGACTCAAACGTGAAAGAAGAGGACCAGGAGAGTAGGAAGTGGGGTGAGGGAAGGATGGCACATTAGGTGGGAGTAGCTGTGTGGACAAAGGGCTGAAGGTATGAAACCACCTGCCATTTACTGCCTCAACTCCCACCTGAGCCAGCACAGGGGTCACGTGGTAGGATCATGATCCAGGCACATGCTATCTCCTTCTGTTTAGGCAGAGGTTGGTGACACGGGCACTGGGTGCTTGGCCAGAGACCCCAAACAATGCCCACTTTTAGGGCTATGAATTCCACCATCTCCTTCTCTAGGCTCAGGAATAAGACAGGCCTATTTATATTCCTGTTCAGCCACTTTCTGGGCAAGTCACTTCCCCCTCTGAGCCTCAGTTGTCTCATCTGTAAAATGGGAATAATTACACCTTTCTCTCAGGACCAGACAAAATACTTGAGAAATCACTGGCACAAATGGCAGCTTCCCTCCCAAAACAGATGGTTGCCAGGACTTCCCTGGAGGTCCAGTGGTTAAGACTACATGCTTCCACTGCAGGGGGCGCAGGTTCTATCCCTGGTCAGGAAACTAAGATCCCACATGCTGTGCAGTGTGGCCAAAACAAAACAAAACAGATGGTTCCCTCTCTCAAGACAGTCTGTCACCTGTGCCCTACCTCTCCAGCCACGTTGTTCCTGCTTCTGTCTCTGAAATACTTTCTTCCTTTCCCCTCCATTTATCCAAGGCTCAGCTCAATTCCAGCCTTAATCATTTTTCAAACATTTCCTGGTGCACATCCTGGGCCAGGCCCTGAGAGAAATGAGGCACAGGCCTTGCCCTCCAGGGGCCTCAAAGCCAAGCAGAGGAGATATACTGGGAATAAATGCCAGAATCCCATGTTCTGGGGCAAGCCAGACAGAGCCCCAAGGGTGCCCAGAGGTGCCTGAATGCCTGGGGGGCAGGGTAGAAAGGCATCTCTAAGGAGAGAACTCTTCCTAGATGGCACAGTCACATCTGTTGAGCTGAAGGTAGGATTTCACTTCCCTGTGTTTGTTAACAAGCCCTGCCCTCCTTCTCCACTTCCTTCTCCTGTCATCCTTCTCTTTGCTGGTAATGTGGTCGGACCCATCAGAGGCCTGTGGTAGATCCATGAGGGAAGAATGGGAGGAGAGCATTTCTTCCCCACCTTCCTC
This sequence comes from Mesoplodon mirus, assembly GCF_964341445.2. Classification (NCBI taxonomy): domain Eukaryota; kingdom Metazoa; phylum Chordata; class Mammalia; order Artiodactyla; family Ziphiidae; genus Mesoplodon; species Mesoplodon mirus. The sequence goes on from NC_138979.1 coordinate 54,408,915, forward strand.
TGAAGAGGAACTTCAGGGCCAGACCCGGTCAGTCCGCGGGTGTCTCCTTCCACACGTCTGGCGGATCCCTGACCTCCATGTAGCTGGCCTTCCTATTCCGCGGCACGTCATTGGATATTAAAACCATTGAGTGGGACTTCCCTGGTGGCGCAGTGGTTAAGACTCTGTGCTTCCACTGCAGGGGGCACAGGTTTGACCCCTGGTCAGGGAACTAAAATCCCACATGGCACAGCCAAAAAAAAAAAAAAAACCAACCAAACAAACAAAACCCCCCAAAAAAAGAAAAACAAAAAGGAAAACAAAAAACACTGACTGAAACATTGTTGGAGAACAGGATGCTCACAGGGTCTCTTAAGTATCTCCTCACAGACGTACTCATTAATGACAAAGAGGAAAGGGTACTTTGACAACAGCAGAATCTGGCAGATAGCACCTTAATAAAAAGTCCACATTTAACATCAGTAAAAATGGAACAAGAAAGATATAACATCATCTGTGTGGTACTCCTGCCAAAAATGTAGAGGCTGAAACTAATCATGAGGAAACAATCAGACAAATCCAGACTAAGAGACATTCTGCAAAACAACTCACCTGGACTCTTTAAAAATATCAGCGCCGTGAAAGAAAAACAGGACTGTTCTACATTAAAGGGGGCTGAAGAGACATAGCAACTCAGGGCAATGTGTGATGAGTGATTGGATCCTGGATTTTAAAAACGTTAAAAGGGACATGATTGGACAATTGTGGAAATCTGAATATGGATGTTTTATTACATAATCATATCAGCGCTACGTTTTCTGAGTGGGAGGATTATTGTGGTTATGGAGGAGAATGTCCTTCCTCTTGGGTCATGCATGTTGAGGTGTTTTGGGGAGGAATAGCATTATGTTTGTAACTGTTCTTCAAATGGTACAGCTAAAAGAATATGTATATGCGTAGAGTGAGGGAAAGCTGAACAGTTGATAAATCTAGGTGAATTCTTCTTGCAACTTCTCTGTAAGTTTGAAATTTTTCAAAATCAAAAGTTGGGGAAAGTAAAACATAATATTTATTATGGTAATTAACAGAAAAACTAAAACTAAAAATTGTTCAGAGTGGTTGTCATGGGGAGTAACACTAGAGTGGGTGGAAAGGGAAACTTCTAGCTTTTATTTTATATTTTTTGGACATTTTTTTGGTTTTGCTGTTTCTATATTGCTTCTATGATCAAAGAAAACTAGGTTAATCAATAAAGTATGTACAACAGAGGTTGCTCTGAGAATAGCATGCTTGTATCAGTGGAGGTCTCTTCATTGCAGAAAAGAATTAATAAATATTGTGTTTAGTACCCATTAATGCTTATTAAGCCTTTAGACCTACTAATGAGTGCTGAAGTTCTTAGAACTCAGTCAGTCTTCCTCAGCCTCATTTCTACTCAGCAATAGCACTTATTAAAGGGCATTGTATTCTTTTCTTAAATCTTGCTAAAAGAAAAAAATATTGAAAGACAACCCACAGAATGGGAGAAAATATTTGCAAACGAAGCGACCAACAAGGGATTAATCTCCAAAATATACAAACAACTCATCCAGCTGTATATCAAAAAAACAAACAACCCAATCAAAAAATGGTCAGGGAACTTCCCTGGTGGTCCAGTGGGTAAGACTCCACGCTTCCAATGCAGGGGGGTCAGGTTCGATCCCTGGTCGGGGAACTAGATCCCAAATGCATGCCGTGACTAAGACCTGGTGCAACCAAAATAAATAAATAAATAATAATTTTTTTAAAAATGGGCAGAAGATCTAAATAGACATTTCTCCAAAGAAGACATACAGATGGCTAAAAAGCACATGACAAGATGCTCAACATAGTTAATTATTAGGAAAATGCAAATCAAAACTACAATGAGGTACCACCTCACAGCAGTCAGAATGGCCACTGTTAAAAAGTCTACAAATAACAAATGCTGGAGAGGGTGTGGAGAAAAGGGAACCCTCTTACACTGTTGGTGGGAATGTAAGTTGGTGCAGCCACTATGGAAAACCGTATGGAATATCCTCAGAAAACTAAAATAGAACTACTATTTTAAAAACTAAAATAACTATGATCCAGCAATCCCACTCCTGGGCATATATCCAGAGAAAACCATAATTCGAAAAGTTGCATGCACCCCAATGTTCATTGCAGCACTATTTACAATAGCCAAGATATGGAAGCAACTTAAATGTCCATTGACAGAGGAATGGATAAAGAAGATGTGGTACATATATACAATGGAATATTACTCAGCCATAAAAGAGAATGAAATAATACCATTTGCAGCAACATTGATGGACCTAGAGATTATCATACTAAGTGAAGTAAGTCAGACAAAGACAACTATCATATGATATCACTTATATGTGGACTCTAAAAAAAAACAATACAAATGAACTTATTTACAAAACAGAAACAGACTTCGAAAACAAACTTATGGTTACCAAAGGGGAAATGTTAGGGGGAGGGATAAATTAGGAGTTTAGGATTAACATATACACACTACTATATATAAAATATGTAATCAACAAGGACCAACTGTATAGCACAGGGAACTCTACTCAATATTCTGTAATAACCTATGTGAGAAAAGAATCTGAAAAAGAATGGATATATGTGTATGTATAACTGAATCACTTTGCCGTACACCTGAAACTAACACAACATTGTAAATCAACTATACTCCAATATAAAATAAAATAATTAAATTTTACAAAAGAAAAAATTTTGCTAAGAGTAAACATCACTAATGTGGAGACATATGAAGATGTAAATATCCTTCAGAAAAGGATGAAAATGACAAAATGAATAGAATCATATCTTGATTTTTATGTCCTATTTTTTTTACCAGTTCTTTGTCAATCTACCCAGCCCCTATTTTAGTCTACAGAATATTTAAGGAACCTAGAAAGTTTCACATTCTATTCTATCTTTCAATTTATTTTAATCAGTGCGGAGAAATGACTTGCCCGAATCAAACGCTGACTATTGGTCAACCTTAATTGGAAACCAGGCCACTTTCCATATATCCTAACCACATAGTCTTGATTCTGATTCTCCCATGCTATGTGAGTGTGAACAGGTCACTCAACATCTCCTGGCCTCCATTTTCTTACCTATAAAATTGGATAGTAGGATTAGATTAACACAGAATTGGCCCCCATGATCCCTGATAGTAGCCATGTATTCCACTTGGAGAAATGAAGGTCCAGCAAAGCTCTGCAACTTGGTAAGATTCACCCTTTGAGGCAACCTTGAGCTTGGCACATGTATTCATTTTATATTCTGACTCATCTGAAAAGACCTCACCTTAATGTAGCCAAGGAACACAATGTGACAGCTTCGGGAATCCAGCAACAAGGAAACTAAGCTGATGTGACGCAGTTTAGTTCAATTAGCTTAATCAGAACAACAACAACGACAAAGACCTAAGAACCATAACATTCCTTAAAAAAAAGAGAACAACTAATGCATCAATCAACGGATTAGCGACCGCGGACCAAGCTCAATATTAATCACTCCTGTGGTTGTTAATGATGTAAATGAATCCTTGGAAGCTCCAGAAAGCCAGCATCCACTGTGGTAGGTGGAAATTTAAAACCAGAAGGTGCCTTAGAGATTATCTAACACCTTATTTAATAGAAGGAAGAAGGAGGCCAAAAGAGGGGAAGTGACTTTTACCCAAGTTTACACTTCTTCGGGGAGGGGCCAGGATTAAAGTTCAGGCCTCCTGACCCCTAGGCCAGTGGGCATTCCTCGTAGGAAATGCCAAAGACCGAGGCCCTTGGTAAAGCTGAATCCCCTCATTATGACCAAGGTGAGCCTGAAATAATTCAACAAGAAAACACTGTGGGAGCTAAAGGGAGCATCTAAAGAAGATAGGAAATATTACAAAACACATTCATGACAACCAAGAATATGAACAGTGTGCTACAGAACTAGCCCCCAGGAGTTTGGATAAAATCAAAGGAAACTTCCCCAAAGGGGAAAATACATTTTATTTTATTTATCTCCCACCTTAATACATATATATATATTTTTTCGGACTTCCCTGGTGCGCAGTGGTTAAGAATCCGCCTGCCAATGCAGGAGACACGGGTTTGAGCCCTGGTCTGGAAGATCCCATGTGCCGCGGAGCAAGTAAGCAGAAATTGAAACACAGATGTAGAGAACAAACGTGTGGACACCAAGGGGGGAAAGTGGCGGGGGTGGTGGTGGTGTGATGAATTGGGAGATTGGGATTGACGTGTATACACTGATGTGTATAAGATGTATGACTAACAAGAAAACAAAAATGCAAACCATATATGGTTTTTATACAATTTAAATAAAAACTCTGATTTGTAAAGGAAGGTTATATAGCTTTTGAGGACATGTGTTGGAATACTTTTTAAATGTAATTAATCTAAAATAAGCCAGGCAGAGGGAGACAAATACTGCATAGAATCACTTATATGTGAAATCTTAAAAAAAAAGTTGAAGGCTAGAAACAGAGCAGAAAAGTGGTTGCCAGGGCAGGGAGTGGGGGAAATAAGGAGAGGTTGGTAACAGGGTACAAAGTTTCAGTTATAAGATGAATAAGGTCTGAGGATCTAACAAAAAACATGGCGACTGTAGTGATAACACTGTATTGTATAATTGAAATTTGCTGAAAGAGTAGAATTAAATGTTCTTACCTCCCCCCCAAAAAGGATAAATATGTGAGGTGATGGATGTGTTAATTAACGAGATGGGTGGGATCCTTTCACAATGTACAGATACATCAAATCGCCATGATGTACATTTTAAACGTCTTGTAATTTTATGTCAATTATACCTCAATAAAGCTGAAATAATAGGTCAAAAAAATAATAATACCCAATATTAATTAGTGCAGGACAGGGACACAAACCCCCATTCTTGGTGAGATATTAATTGGTACAATTCCTTCAGAAGGCAATTCAGCAACCAATATGTGTCAAAAGTGTCAAAATTACCATAACCTTTGGCATAGTAATTCCACATCCGAGAAAGGCTTCTGTGATAATCACCCCTGTCAGAACAAAGGCGCAGACTGCAATGCCCCCAGTGTGATGCAGTCCAGTCAGAGTGGTGGTGAGTGTGCCCTGAGGGCGCCCCTAGGCAGATCCCTGGCGGGGGCAGAGAACACCCAGGACAGCTGACATCAGGGCTCTTCAAGAAGTCTTGCTCTTCAACGACCAACTGGAAACCTGGAAGCCCACACTTTGCTGCCATCTAGTGCTTCCCAAGTAACTGCACCCAGCCAGGGAGGAAAGTTGCTGCCTCCATCAAGTAACTGAGCACCAAGGGGCTTTCTCTTCTTTTCTTGTGGCCTGCGGGATCTTAGTTCCCCAACCAGGAATTGAACCCGGGCCACGGTAGTGAAAGTGTCGATTCCTAACCACTGGACCACCAGGGAATTCTCTCTCTCCTCTATTTTTTTTTTTTTTTTTTTGCGGTACGCGGGCCCCTCACTGCCATGGCCTCTCCCGCCGCGGAGCACAGGCTCCGGACCCACAGTCCCAGCGGCCACGGCCCATGGGCCCAGCCACTCCGCGGCATGCGGGACACTCCCGGACCGGGGCACGAACCCGTGTCCCCTCCATTGGCAGGCGGACCCTCAACCACCGCGGCACCAGGGAAGCCCTCTCTCCTCTATTTTTATTTAACAAACACTAATAAAGCATTTACTATGTTCCAGGCATTGTGCTCAGCACTTATAAGCATTGCCTCTTAATCCTCATACCAGCCCTATGAAATATCATCCTCATTTTACAGATGAGGTAACTAAGGTACAGAGAGGTTAGGTAACTTGGCCAAGATCACACAGTGGCTAAGTTCACGATTAGAACAAGGTGGCATGTTGACAGCAGGGCCTGTGCTCTGAATTACCTCCATTGTGAGGCTCAAAGGTCTCTGTGATACTAATAGCCCTTAGAGAGAACTTTATAGCCCACACAGCAACTGCTATCCTCCCCCTTCCCCTAGCTCATCTCTCCCAAACAAGTTCACACAGGGACTGAGTTCACCTCTGCCCTATAGGCAGCCTAACCTGAGTCAAAGACAACCACTGGCCCAGGCGAGATCCAGTGGTGTTTTTTTTTTTTTTAACATTTTAATTATAAAATATTTTATATATTAAAAAAGATGTAAAAAATAACAGATACTCAGCACCCACCTGCAGCTTAAAATACAGAGTTGTTTCTAGTAGTGTTGTGTCAGTGATGAGGTTCATCCCTCACGGTTCACTGGCTTGTTTTCTGTCGTTGTATTAACGCACGAGGGACACCAACTGGGCTATGAATGCAAGGCCACTATTACAGTAATCCTTCCCCTTCCTAATAGATAGTCCTCCCCTAATTACAGTTAACTGTATCCTGCTGGAGACATCTGCGGTTTGGGTCACATAGCAGTTGCTCCACAGTGGAGCTGAGAAAGCTTCTGATTGCTTAACTAGATAGTGACTCCCAACCAAGGCTGTGAACCCCTGGGCTCTGAGGAGTTCTTAAAGGAATGGGAGCCCAAGGGCTCAGCTAGCAGGATTTAGAGACCAGGATTATTTACTCCTTAGCAAATCCATGAAAGTGCTGGAATCACTCGCAAAGTTTCATGTGAGTGCCTCTTTCCTCTAGGGAAAGGGTCCATTCCGTATCTTTTATAAGATTTTTAAAGAGGTCTGAGACCTTCCAAAAAGGTTAAGAATCATCCCTACAGATCAGGAGCTGGCAAATGACCCACAGGCCAAATCCAGCCCAATGCTTGCTTTTGTACAATCCACAAGCTAAGGATGGTTTTTATATTTTTAAGTGGTTGAAAAAAATCAAAAGAAGAATATTTCACTACATAAAAATTATAAGAAATTCAAATCTGTGTCCATAAATAAATGTTTATTGGAACAGAGCTATGCTCATTTACATGTTGTCATGGCCGATTTTTGTGCTACAAAAGCAGGGTTGAATAGTTGCAACAGAGATGCAACGCTTGAAATTTTACTATCTGGCCCTTCTCTGAAAAAATTTGCTGACCCTGCCAGCAAACACATTTTGTGAATTTATGGACCTCTATTTTTCACTTGTATGTAGATGCTGTTATGGTTGATAAAGTACAAATTCAGTTAAATATAATATTAATGTAGTGGACATTAGTCATCAGACTACATTAACCTTCTTGATGTATTTGAGCAATTCCTACCATGTAAGTCTTGCTGGGAGATAGACGGACTCCTCATACAGGCCAGATACTCCTTTCTCCTGCCTCCCTGGCAGCCAGGACATGGACAAGGGACTTGGGATCAGTGCATTAGAGACCCCATCTAGGACTTTGCAGCTGGAGTGAGTCACAAAATAGCAGGGATAGAAGAGATACCATTCTGACAGTAGCAGAGAGTACAGCAGTTACAGCTCACTTCAAAGAGCAGCAGGGCCAGCAGGATGGGGGTTCCTGCAGCAGTGACCCATGTCTGGTTTTACCATCACTGGTTTCCTCACCAGACAGTCCCTTAAGGGATGATTTTGTCTTTGGTTCTGGTTGACTAACCTCCATGTCTGCCTGGCTAGGGCAAGCTCAGACACTAGACGGGACAGCCCGCATCACTCACTGCCTGCAGGGAAGAGGGGGCTGAAGGCAGAGGTTGGTAAGCATGAACTGAAGGAAGACAGACAACGGCTGATCCATCTTTGTATCCTTAGCACCTAAGACAGTGCCTGATACTTAAAAAGTGCTCACTAAATATCTGTTGGTGAGAGCACCAGTGAGTAAGTGCTTGAGTTGGTAAGAGCATACACTAGGGATCTCTGACTTCAATCGACTCCAGCCACCTGAAACTGGCAATGAGAGTTTCATGTATCAGGGTTTCATTAGAAGATATAAAGACAGCCCTACTCTTTAAGCCCTAGATAAGGCTCCAGGGATGAGAAACGGTCAGTACTTGGGGATCAATGTGTATTTGACCCTGGTCTGTGAGCCTCAGAGCCCACTCAGACGATGCTTGTCCTGTTTTAGAGGCAGACAGCTGGTCAAAAGCACTTGTGTGTGCACGTGTGCACTGGGACAGGGTGTTCACCAGGTACTCTTAGCTCTTGCCCTGGATGGCAGACGTCCATGAAGCGGAAAACTTAGTGCTGGTCCTAAGGACCTTTCCAGTGGACTTGTAATTTAGAAAGAAGTGATTGCAATGATGACTAAAAATCAGCAATATTTTATTACTTCTAGATCTATTTATATATGCTGGATAACCAATTTTTAAAGATCTGGGAAGAAAGAGAGGAGCCAATGAGAGCTTTCACAGCAAAAGATTAATAATTGACAGTGACATTGCCACAAAGCTGGTGCTCCGATGCCACAAAGTTAGTGGTTTTTCTCAAGAGAGGAAGATCACGGGGATGAAGCTCTGCTGGGATATTCCCACAGTGCAGAGCCTCAGCAGAAGCCAAGATGGTTTTGGTTTTTTTTTTAATTTATTTATTTTTAATTTATTTATTTTTGGCTGTGTTGGGTCTTCGTTGCTGCACGCGGGCTTTCTCTAGTTGGGGCAAGTGGGGGCTTCTCTTCGTTGTGGTGCGCAGGCTTCTCATTGTGGTGGCTTCTCTTGTTGTGGAGGACGGGCTCTGGGTGCACGGGCTTCAGTAGTTGTGGCACGTCGGCTCAGTAGTTGCAGCACATGGGCTTAGTTGCTCTGTGGCATGTGGGATCTTCCCGGACCAGGGCTCGAACCCATGCCCCCTGCATTGGCAGGAGGATTCCTAACCACTGCGTCAACAGGGAAGCCCCCAAGATGGTTTTAATAGGACTTCTATAACCAGTATGTTGTGTAAGAATTGATTTTATTTTTGTCCCCCACTAATCCTTCGAAACTTTGTTGAGAAGGCATGATCTTCCTTTGCCCATGGGTGAAAACTTGGGCAGACACGTGATTTCTGTCAGATTAAGTCATCTTGTCACTTTTAACCATACAATCTCACTATACTGAATTATCTAGTCACATCTAATAGTTAGAACTACAAACTTGGCATCAACTCTTTCCTAACTTGAGCTTGCTTCAGGCTTGAAACCTCCAGGGGAGCCATGGGATAGGGTCCTCTGCTCTCTCTTCTTTCCGCCTCTTCAACTTCGCCACTGCGGGAGCTGAGGGAGGGAGGAGCACCAGAGATGGGACAGTTCTCACTTAGCTGTTTGGCTTTGTGCTCTCTCTGCCTGATGATTAGAGCTGGCTCCTTCTCTTAGGTTGGCACTTTCGTTCGCTTACCAGGCGTTCCCGCTGTGCCCCTTGACCCTGGCAGAAGCATCTCCATCCTGGCTGCTCACTTGCCGTCTTCTCCCCTCAGTCCCTGGGCACCAGGCAGTACACCTCCAGACCCTTTCTCTGAGGTCTCCTTGGCCCTGCTGATGGCTTGTTGAACAATGTCAAATATGACCCCACAGCATAGTCCACGAGAAACATTTGTGCATCCCAGGGCTCTGTCATCAAGGTAGTTAGCCTTATCTTTCTCTCACCCTCTAGATTTCCTGGACAGGAGTCAGGCCCCAGCCTTCAGCCCACTTCTGCTTGCTTTCTCAGGCCTGAGTCAGGCACCACTTTTCTGGGTCTCTCAACTGCAGAGGACACATTTCCAAATTCTCTGAGTTGTCCCCTTGAAATTCCCCTAAGCAGATAGTGGTAGAAGGTGTCATTTCCTCACCTTTCCACCAAGATGGGGGTTGGAACTCAGCATAGCAACAGCTTTAACCAAAGAAATCTCTTCATCAATCTTCTTAACAAATCCTCTCTGTTCTCTCAAAACTCATATTCTTGAAGTGGATAAAGGGGTTCAAGAGCCATGGAACAAGTTCTCATGTTTTCCCCTTAGAATCCTCAATTAAATTTGAGGCAGAAGAGTTCTATTCTAATACCTTGTGTATTAGTTACTTATTGCTGCACGGCAAATTACACCAAAACTTAGTGGTGTAAACAATAAACATTTATTATCACTCACAGTTTCTTTGCATCAGGAATTAGGGAGTGGCTTCTGGCTCAGGGTCTAGTGAGGTTCCAGTCAAGATGTCAGCCTGACTGAGGCTTCACAATGGTTTCCAACGTGGTTCCCTCACATGGTATGCAAGTTGGTGCTCGTTGTTGGTGGAAGGCCTCAATTCCTCTCCATGTGGAATTGTCCACAGGGCTGTCTGAGTGTTCTTAGGACATGGCAGCTGGATTCCTGCAGAACGAGCAACTCAAGTGATCACAAGGTGAAAGCAGTAACATCTCTTATGATCTAGCCTCAGAAATCACACTGTCACCTCTGATTCTTTTTTAGCCATGGCAACCAGTTCTAGTTCAATATGGAAGGAAACTACAAGGGCACAAATATCAGGAATCAAGGATCATTGCGGGGGCACCTCGGAAGCTTCCTAATATACCCTGTTACACTTCAAATGACCACTGTCCCCTAAAACAAACTGAACAAAGTACAAGTAAAGAAGAACCCATTAATTTAAATTGTTTAATCAAAATTTCTTTGGGGACTTCTTGATCTTCAAAATTACATATGTCACCTGGCCCTCTTCACATTTGTTCCTTATCTATAAATGGGTCCAGGACTCTTCTTGAAGGAAGTCAGTGCCCAGGCCTGATATTAAGGGTTCTTTTTGGTTCTCCTATCTCTGATTCTACATAATAATCAGAAAATAAAGCTTTGGAAATATTTTTTAGTGTTAATATTTACACTAAAATTTACAATTAAATAAAAACATTCTAAGGTGTGTACAAGAATCATCTCTGTTTTATTTATTTACAGAGTAATGATTTAAACTGAATACATTTGGGCACAGTAAATATTTGACATGAAAAGCAGTTGTATCAGAATGGGCATCAGAAAAATAGTAACTCATCTGATACATAATTACTAGAAAATATTTTTCTGTCGATCATTTAAGTGTTACAAATCCTGAGAATGTTAAACACTGAACAAACTAGGTACTACCTTATAATTAAATCTTGCTTGGAAATCATCCTTTAAAAAAATGCACTGAGGTACAAATCACCTACATATTAAACATGAGTCTTTTACATTTTACAAAGAGTTTAAACAAATATATCAAATGATTCCAGTTCAGTGGCTCTTAAAACAGCTATTAGTCAGGTTCAAGGACACACTGTTCCACGATTTCCCGTAAGTTGGGGTTCTCCATCGCAGCTGCCACTCGCTCTTTGTCATTTATCTGCTTGTTGACTGCAAAACACACAGGCAAAAGTTAGCAGGACTATGTAAATACACAGCAACAGACAGTATTTTTATTAGCTTTTTAAAATAGAATTTAACTCCTTGAGAACTTAACGCAGGTTTTGGCTAATTATTCATAAGTTTCGAAGGGGAGACTTAAAGAGAAAAAAATCCCTTGTAATCCCATTTTTGCTTTTCCTAAATCCCACCTCTGTTATTTTTAAGTGGCTGCCACTTTATTTCTCCCTGTAGGCTAGAGATCCTTTATACAAAAAAGCTTCTCTACTCCCATTTTAATACATTAACCCAGGAAGACAACACCTACCCCAAGATTCCCTAAAGCTTTACTTGCTGGACCTTTGATTTCAATTTCAAGTACATAGCTCTCTATCCTGCCACCAAAGAAAAGAATCAGGCGCTCTTTAGAGCTTATAATTCAAAGTTCCTAGAGCTGGATATTCTTCACAGATGTGTGGCCACTGGCCTAAACCAGTCAATATCCACAGGGCTTAACTCTAGTTCACCCAGAGTCCCACTAAAAAATTATTTTCTTCTCAAGGAAAAGCTAAGAGCTGATTTTGTTCTTTTTTGCAAATGACCCAATAGATACTTGGCTGGCAGAATAACGTAATACCCAAGATAAAGTACTATATGAAGCTGTTTTCTAATAATGGTTCAAAATTCACTTACTATCTTCCTCTGTTGAGTGGGTTCCTTCAGAAATGTAGATTTCCAACTAGGAAAAAAATACATTAAAAGCAAAACATTTAGAGCATTCTAAGATGAGTGAGGTGGAATGTACAATGGACTCAAGAGTCTAGGGATGAAAGCCCAAATCCTGTTTCCAACATCAAAGACTTGGGACAAATCTTCACATTCTTCTCTAAAATGAGGGCTGAAGTTAGTAGGATTTTTTATTTTGGTCATATGGGGAAGGCCCGCAGGGGGTATTCCCATTCATTATTTTTTAATGAATACAAACCTACAATTTATTCAAGTGAGATCTCATACATGTTTTACTCAACAATATCTATCCCCTGCACTCTACCTCTTCCTCCCAAGTCAGTATCTAAACTTTCTCCCTGCCCCACCGCACAAGAAAGACACATTAATAATCTAGTGTTGGGGCTTCCCTGGTGGCGCAGTGGTTGAGAGTCCGCCTGCCGATGCAGGAGACGCGGGTTCGTGCCCCGGTCCGGGAGGATCCCACATGCCGCGGAGAGGCTGGGCCCGTGAGCCATGGCCGCTGAGCCTGAGCGTCCAGAGCCTGTGCTCCGCAACGGGAGAGGCCATAACAGTGAGAGGCCCGCGTAACGCAAAAAAAAAAAAATAATAATAATAATCTAGTGTACTTTCTTCCATATTTTTCTCTATACCCACATAATTTAACAGATTTCACTCACACACACACACACACACACACACACACACACACACACACACACCACACACACCCCCAAGGCTGGAAGTTTCTTTTTATTGTGTACTTTACAAAAATGGGATCACAATATATAGTTTTCAGTATCCTCCTTTTCTCATCTACTATTATCTCGATAAATTTATTCTCAAGTACAATACTGGTTAAGCTATCTCTCCTGATCCTGCTGCACTCACTCCCTTAAACTAGCTAACCTCCAAGAACCAGAGCTTTTGAGACAAACCCACAAAATTATTGCAAATCTTGTGGAAAATAAATCATGCTATATGATAAAGATATGTCTATTTTTCAGGGAACATTGGAGCATGTGATCTAATTCGCATATATTTATTTACTACTGAGATAAATGTTTTTCATGAGGGGGAAAAATCATAGCCTATTATGGCTATAAGAGACCCTAGAGACCATTTAGTCCAGTCTTCTTTAAAAGACAAAACACCATATACATTCCCCCAGTGGCATAACACCAACTCTTATTCTAAACAACAAAGGAAGTGGTATAAAATCACTCTATACTCATTTACTTTGGCTTAAAATTATGCACGACTCACTATTCTGAAAAATGGTAAATAAAGGGGAAGATTCAAGCATTTACCTTGCTATTCCTATGCGAACTATACCTCAGGGTAACCAAACAGTTGGTTTGGTCCACAGAAGATTCTAAATTTGAGAGGTTTCTTGTGGCCCTTTTTAAGTGGTTCTTAATTGGTTTTAAATTTTTGGATGAATATTGTCACCCATTAGGGAAATGCAAATCAAAACCACAGTTAGATATCACTTCACACATTCTAGTGATGGCTATAATGAAAAAAAGAGATAATCATAATAAGTGTTGGCAAGGATGTGGAGAAATCAGAACCCTCATATGCTGCTGGTGGGAATGTAAAAGGGTGAAGTGGCTATGGAAAACAGTCTGGAAGTTCCTCAAAAGGTTAAATATCGAGTTATCATAGAATCCAGGAAGAAAAGAAATGGAAAATATATGCCCTCGGTGGAAAAGAAATGAAAACACATGCCCACACAAACACCTGCACACAGAGGTTTATAGCAACATTATTCATAAAAGACAAAAAATGGAAACAACCCAAATGTCTACCAAATTTTAAAACAAATAAACACAATGTGATATCTACGCAAAAGAACAGTACAAGGCAAGGCAAAGAATGAAATACTGATACATGTTATGACATGAATGAATTCTGAAAATATTATTCTAAGTGAAAGAAGCCAGTCTTAAAAGAGCACAAATTATATGATTCCATTTAAATGAAACACCCAGAATAGGCAAATCTATAGAGACAAAAGTACATTAGTGGTTGCCTAGGGATGGGAGAGGGTTTAGGAGAAATGGGGAATGACTGCTAATTGGTATGGGTTTTTTTACTGGGATGACGAAAATGTTCCAAAATTGGTAGTAGCGATGGCTGCACAATTTTGTGAATATACCAAAAACCATTAAATTCTATACTTTAAATAGGTGGTTGTATGATATGTGAATCAAATCTCAACAAAGCTATTATAAAACAACAACAAAAAACACATTCCTTACCTTATGTTTAAACGGTAAACACCGCTGAAGTTTAACTCTTAAGCACAGCCCTGCGGAGGGAAAAAAGAAGCCCGAATTATCTCTTCTTATTGGTTCTTGAAAAAGCATACAGCTGTGTCTAGGTGTCTCTATACAAAACAGTAGCTGAAAAGAGCTTAGGCTCAATCCAATATATGCCTCCTTTGAGCCTGGCACCTTTAGCTAGCAACTTTAATATTGATACATCTTACGAATTCCTCATGATAATCCAGTGAGCTAGGTATTGTCAATCCCATTCTACAAATTATGAAACCAAGGTCACAGTGTAACTTACCTAAGATCAATGAGCTAGTAAAATGACAGTTGGGACTGGAACCCGAAACCACTGCAAAACGCAGGTCCTTTCTGATGTATCAATTTGCCTTCCATCAAAGACCAATTCACTCATTAAACTTTATTGAATGCCTGCAACAGGTCAGGCCACACAAAAACTTAAAACCAAGTAAGAGCCACTTAAAAAGGACCACAAGTAGGCTTCCCTGGTGGCGCAGTGGTTGAAAATCTGCCTGCCAATGCAGGGGACACGGGTTCGAGCCCTGGTCTGGGAAGATCCCACATGCCGCGGAGCAACTAAGCCCGTGCGCCACAACTACTGAGCCTGTGCGTCTGGAGCTTGTGTTCCGCAACGAGAGGCTGCGACAGTGAGAGGCCCACGCACAGCAATGAAGAGTGGCCCCCACTCGCTGCAACTAGAGAAAGCCCTTGCACAGAAATGAAGACCCAACACAGCCTAAATAAATAAATAAATTTATTTATTTTTAAAAAAAGAAAAAAAGGACCACAAGCAATCTCTCAAATTTGGAATCCTCTGTGCCTGCAGGGTACAAATAGAGTTGTTTCCCTAAAACAAGCTCCTCTGAAGTTCAGTTTATCACCCCAATACCAAGTCACAGTTCAATAATTTTTTTTTCCAGTTGAGACTTCCAAGAGAAATTAAAAGTCAGCTTGGAACAGAGCCTCAGTGCCAATGTTTTACTTCTCCCCCACCATAAAATATGGCATACAATTTTAACTAAGTCTACACCTCTAGACAGAGAAGATAAACCAAGCTGCTCTTATTATGAAGAAAAAGTGTTTCAGTAATGAGTTTTCGAAAAATAGGGTCAGAATGAATCTCTAGTTCCCTGGCTTTGCAGGTTTTTATTTAGAGCAATTTATTTCCTCTCCCAACTAATATCAATACATAAGGGCTTGTTACATTATAAGGAACATTTTCTTAGTATTTTGGTTTGATTAAAAATAAACAACAATAACAAAACCCCAAACATAACACAGCAAAACATAATTGTTAGACTACCTCTCTTTTGAGGAGGTATGAAATTAATTTGCTTGTGGCTTTCTAAAGTACCACTAGGTTTTCTAACAGAATCATCTGAAAAATTCCAGAGAAGGAAAAAGAATTAAATGAGCTACAATGAGATTGGGGCTACCTTAGAGTCTACAACACAGTAATTCCATAATAAATATTAGGGAATTCTAAAGAAAATATATAATTTCCTTAAGAAGGGTCTCCCTTAAAAAAAAAAAGAAGAAGAAGGGTCTCCCTTTAGAGTATCTATCTACCTTAAAGCTTATCTGGAGGGTTGTCCTTCCTCTGCTCCCACATTGTCTCCTTAATTTGTTTCTTGAGCATCCTCATGTGTTCTAGTCACTGTTGGTAGGTATTTTACCCATAAATAATAACTGTTTTACAATTCACAAAGTGCTTTCTTGAATATCAGTATCCTCAAGATAGGCAGTATAGCATAACTGAGATAGATAATTTGGGTTCAAAAGTGGCTCCACTACACACTAGCTGTGTGACCCCAGGCAAGTTACTTAACGTCTCTGAACTTCAGTTTCCTTCTCTGTTATACAAGTATTAGAACAGTACCACTATATATAAGGTTGTTACGCACGAGGAGTAAATATAGTCATGCTTAAAACAGTAGTTGACGCATAATAAGTATCCAGTAAATGCTAGCTATTACTATTTTATCATTTTCATTTTACAGCCAGGAACCAAGATAAGTGATTTGTTCCACATCACATAGCTAATATGTGGCAGAGCTGGAAGCTAAATCTAGACTCCAAATCCTATGCCCTTCATATCCTGCCTTCAGCCATTCTTGTTTAAGTCAACAGAAAAGATTATCAAGTGGTTTTTCTGCCCTACCCACTCACCCGCTTTGAGTCTTCCTTGTCTTTGGAATTATATACCAGGGTAACTGAGTAGGTGACAACCTAAGCAGTCAGGGTGGAACTCTGACTCAGGTGCCTTTCTCTGCTTAGTACTACCTGCTCATAGGAAATGCCTCCTAATGCATCAACCAGAAAGAGGACTCCCTTCATCGAGTTTTCCAGTCATGTTGCTTGAACACGATTACTATGATACACTACCATACAACATTCTCAAAAGCCAATGGTCTTAAATGAAGCCCATATCAAAAGGACCAAAAAAGTGACAAAACTCTGTCAAGAGGTGTACAGATCTGAAATTCAACCATAATCTAATCTTGACACCTTTACAGTTATTTTTATTTCATGTACTCTCTCAATCTTTGTCCACGTAAACACAGTTTTTTAAAATAACTGCAATCATAATGCAAATTCAATTTATCATTCAAGCTTTTTCATCCACGCTCACACAGATACTTTGATTCCTTGATTATATTCATCATTTTCAATAGAAATAAGAAATGCCATTATTTTTATATCATTTTAGTATTAATCAATACTATAGTTTCTTCCAGGATGTATTATCATAAATTTACTATATATGTTTTGTACATGCTACTGTTTTCTCCTAGGGAATTATTTCCTTAATTCCTGGGTCAAAGAGTATGACCTTTTTTTTTGGCTATACCACGCGGCTTGCGGGATCTTAGTTCCCTGACCAGGGATTGAACCCGTGCCCTTGGCAGTGAAAATGCAGAGTCCTAATCACTGGACCACCAGGGAATTCCCAGTGACTTGCTAATATTTACCCAGAGACTTAAAAATATTTCTACCATATGACCCAATAATTCCACTTACAGAAATTTATCCTGAAGCAATAACTAGAGATAAATAAAAATATTTATGTATAAAGTTGTTCATCATAGTATTATTTATAATTGTAGGAGGCTAGAAGTAGTCTAAATGGTTACAAAACTGATGACCATATAATTATATGACCATATAGTTGACCATATAATTAAAGAATAATATTTAAGGAGAACTAAAAATCATTTCTCATCTACTTCATGCTTTCCATTATTTAACCCTTACAACTCAGTAGTTACCCTTATTATCGGTATTTTACAGATAAGGAAGTAGGCTCAGAAAGGTTAAGTAACTTGCCCAAGACCAAAAAGTGACAGAGTTGACAGAGCTGGAACTTTAGCCTAGAGCACACATTCTAATGACAACTTTTTTTTTTTTTTTTTTTTTTTTTGCCGTACGCGGGCCTCTCACTGTTGTGGCTTCTCCTGTTGCGGAGCACAGACTCCGGACACACAGACTCAGCAGCCATGGCTCACGGGCCCAGCCGCTCCGCGGCATGTGGGATCCTCCTGGACAGGGGCACGAACTCGTGTCCCCTGCATCGGCAGGCGGACTCTCAACCACTGTGCCACCAGGGAAGCCTGACAACTTTTAAAAATGTTCTTCTTTATACTTTTGTGGAATTTCAAAATTATTGCCAATAAACATGTTACTTTTATAATTTAAGAAACAATATAAATATTACTTTTTGAAATCTGTTTTCGATATCTGTTGAGTCAGAAACTGTCCAATGACAAAAAATAAATATGTATTCAAGAATGCTTTTTCTAGGGCTTCCCTGGTGGCACAGTGGTTGAGAGTCCGCCTGCCGATGCGGGGGACACGGGTTCGAGCCCTGCTGGGAGAATCCCACATGCTGCAGAGCAACTAAGCCCATGCGCCACAGCTACTGAGCCTGTGCGTCTGGAGCCTGTGCTCCGCAGCAAGAGAAGGCTGCGACAGTGAGAGGCCCGCGCACCACGATGAGGAGTGGCCCCCACTCACCGCAACTAGAGAAAACCCTCGCACAGAAACAAAGACCCAACACAGCCAAAAATAAATAAATAAATTCATTAAAGAATGCTTTTTCTAGTATTGGAATTTTATAACCACTATAGTATCTATGGATTCATAGACCGTCTAGTCCCTCAAGATGTGCCCCATATGCTGGAAACCACTACTTGAGGGATCCCTGGTCCAACAAGCGAGAAGAGAAAGACAACTCACAACAATAGTAGAAACAATAATAAAATATTTACCTTTCCAATCCTTTTTATAAATTTGTCCATTTTTAAATAGGGAATATATTCTCAATGTTCAAAAGCTTAAAAATATAAAAAGTTATAAAGTCTCCCTGCCACCCTATCCCCCATCTGACCAGTTCCCACCATCACTAATGCTCACCCCCATCTTAGCTATTCATTTCTTATGTTTTCTTTATGGATGTGCAATCAAATATAAATGTATATTTTTGCTTTTCTTTACACAAATGTAGCAATATTATACTTGCTTTTATTTCCTAACAGTATGTCATAGAGATCTTTCCATATTAGTATATGGAGAGCTTCTTCATTCTTTTTTTATAGCTGCATAGTATTCCACTGTTAATAAACACCATCACTGATTATTTAATTGGTTCCTTACTGATCAAGATCTGGTTTGAAATAAACTTTCTTTACCTTCTTTTTAACAAAGTATACATTCAAAGATATCTATTGTATATCTCACACCTAACTAATCCAAAATATTGGGAATGCAACCTCTCAAAAAGAAAACTACCTAAAAAAATACCCTCCCACCAGGACTTCTGCCCATGCTACATAGAAGCCAAGAGAGTAGCTAAAAGGAGAAGATGGTGAGGGCAGCAGTGCTAGTCTGACAACACCCATTCCGATCTCCAGAACTGAGGAGAGGAGCTGGCCCACACTCAGGCTCCATTAATTGTAGAGAAGCAGCATGGTATAGCTAAAGGAAAAACACACTTAAAGTCAGGAGACCTGGAATTGAGCCTCAGCTTCATCATTTCCTGCCTACATGATGCTGAGCAAGTCCCTTAAACTCTCTGAGCCTCAGGTTCCTCATCTGTAAAATGAAGATAATATTGACTCTCTCATATGCTAATTATGAGAACTACAGAAAATATTCTGTAAACCATAAAGTATGATACATGAGGCTAATTGTTATTGTGGGTCAGTATCAGCTAGAATAATTCAGAATTAATATATAAATATCTTTATCTAAAACCTTACCAATAAGAGTCGCCAAAGAGCAATGAGGTACTGTTGGCGTGAACCTGATAATAACCAAATAGTCTTCTGCATTTATCTCCTGAACCTCCACACAACTTTCCGTTACCACTTCCAGTTCTTCTAAAGTATTGGGTTTCTCTGGGTCCCGGATAGTTCGAATCAAATCTAAAGAAACATCAGAGAAAAGATTTTATGTTAAAACATGAATGTTCTAAATACAAACAATTTTGCCAGTCCTAATCCAAACACTGACTTCTTTTTGTTTGAGCAAATACTACAGCCACTCCCCAGGTTTCTGACAGCAATTTCCACTACTTTTTTCCACTTTTTCCACAATTCCACAATTTCCACAATTTTTCCACTACCTTTTGAGAAAACCATTTTCTTGGATTATTACTACCTCATGTCCAGTTTCTTGGATCCAACCTTGCAGAGAGAATACATGAATGGGGAAAGTGTCATAGAAGTTCAAGGGAAAAAATAACTTAGTTTGAGAGAATGCAGTATCAGGATTTATGGAAATGGAATCTGAATCAAGCCTTTAAAAATGGGTAACATTTTGGGGAATTCCCTGGCGGTCCAGTGGTTAGGACTCCACTGCAGGGGCCCAGGTTTGATCCTTGATCAGGGAACTAAGATCCTGCAAGCTGCACTGCGCAGCCAAAAAAAAAAACCCACAATAAACAAAAAACAAAAACAAAAAAATGGGTAACATTTCAATATTTGCCATTTAAGGTGAAGGAAAGTAAAGAACAAGTTTAGTTTGCACGGAACTCAGCATAAGGGAAGAAGTTATTAAGAGTTTAGGCCAGCCCATTAAGGGTCTTTTAGAGTCAGCTACAGGCAATAGGATGTCCTCAAGAGGTTCTGAACAAGGGAGTGACATGGACAGCATTACACTGTCAGCTGGTAGACTCAGAACTAAAGAGCAGAGCCAGGGATACCAGCTGAAAAAGGTGGGTCTAAAACAGGGACATGACCATAGCAATAGAGAGAAGGGGAAAGACGAAGAAGTAATTTCAGAGGCAGACTCAACAGAATCTGACAACTATTTGGATGTAGAAGACAAGGAAAGGGAGAAAAGGAAGATGACTAAGATTGTAAATCTAAGCACCTGTGAGAACAAAAATAGAATTAAAAAAAAAGAAGAGAGAACAAAGGAAGAAAATTGGGTGGGGGCTGAGATAAACGGGTTAAATCTTATAGATAATCATCCTGAGGTGCTTAAGGGGCAAACCAATGGAACATTCCAGCAAACACTGAATTATGGCATAAGGTTTAAGAGAACCAAGGCTGGAGTGGCTGTTGAACTCATGGGATTCACAAAGAACAATGAGTAGAACCGTAGTTTTCAACCTTGGCTGAACAATGGAATCACTAGGAATGTTTCAAAACAAAAACAAAAACTGGTGTCTGAGCTCTACCAGGGATTCTGATTTAATTGATTCACAGTATGACCTGGGCATTGAGACTTAAAAAAATTCTTCAGGCTATTCTTATGTGCAGTCCAGTTGGAGAATCACAATGTAAAGGGAAAGAGAACCAAGTATAGATCTGTAGGAAGCACCAAATTTGGGGATCAGTAGGAGGAAGAAAAGCAAAACGCAGCATAAAAGGAAAGAGGGGATGGTTAACAACATCAAATGCTGCAGAAAAGGGCCTTCCCTGGTGGCACAGGGGTTAAGAATCCACCTGCCAATGCAGGGGACACAGGTTCAATCCCTAGTCTGGGAAGATCCCACATGCTGTGGAGCAACTAAGCCCGTGCACCACAACTACTGAGCCTGCGCTCGAGAGCCTGTGAGCAGCAACTACTCAGCCCATGTACCACAACTACTGAAGCCCGTGCACCTAGAGCCTACGCTCTGCAACAAGAGAAGCCACCGGAATGAGAAGCCCGCGCACCACAACGAAGAGTTGCCCCCGCTCGCCACAACTAGAGAATGCCTGCGTGCAGCAACGAAGACCCAACACAGCCAAAAATAAATTTTTAAAAAATGCTGCAGAAAAATGCAGGTTAACGAAAGCTAAAGCAGGTTCCAGAAGGTCACCTGTAAGAAAGCACTTTCAGTAGAGAGGTAAAGGCAGAGGCCAGCTTGCAAAAGGGGAAGTGAGAAGGAACTGCAAATGTAATCCTAGGGCTTTGACAGGGAAGGAGGGAAGAGCAAAAAAACAGAGCGTTTAGAAAAAGCTAGAACAATGACAAGGATAAGGGAAACTTGAGTATGTTTTATAGCCCAAGGGGAAGGATCAAACAGAGGAAGGAAAAAAAAAATAGAGGAACAGACACAAATTTCAAGGAGGGGAGGGGAGGAGGCTGGTAAAATAAGCAGAAAGGAATGAGACCAAAGATGTAGGAGGCTGGGTTGGCAGTGGAGAGGAAAAGATTTCCTTCTTACCCTGAAGTTGTAGAAAAAGATGGAAAAGGAGAATGATAAGACAAATAGTGAGGTAGAAAAAAGCAGAGGGAGTTCACATGGGACGGGCTTGATGTTCTCAAGCCTGAGGTTTTGTTCTATTACTCACAGCACCCCTGTAATCAGAAATCCAGCTGGGAAAAACAAATCAATCAAACTCTGTCTTCTCCCCCCAGCAACTCCTGAGCTTATCACTTGATTAGAAACAGAATTTGAAAAGGGAGGCAGGAAAAAGAGGCTTCACAAGACTGTGAAACACGGGGCTCAGGGAAACAGGTTTTTTTGAAAAGGAATTTTTTCCCTTTCATCCTAGGCCTTTTCCCTGTAAGGCTCATATATACAAGCTGCATTATATTGTTTATATGTTAAATAACTTTGAAATTAAACCTCATGCCTTATTCAACTTCTCTACTTTTCTAGTGATTTGCATTTATTTCTTTAGAAAGAAAGCAATGTTGCCCTCCTCACATTGCTCCCTTGACTAAAATTCTTCTACTGGCTCTGCACTGATATTAAATTCTTCATTTATATTTAAACCTTCAGGATCGGGTTCCAACCTGCTATGTAAAACAATTTTTGACCACACCTCCCTCCACCTTTAACCACAAGCCCTACCTGTACAATGAAGATGGTTCCAGGGGTTGAATAGAAAATATAAGTGTGTGTGCGTATATGTATAATATATATTATACATATATAACTCACTGTGTATGTATTTTTTTTTTGCACTCCAGGCTTGGGTGTGTTAAAGAACTATAAGTTCAAGGCCGGGCTCTGGAGGAATTCTGCTTACTTTGTGGAGATCATTCCACTCACACTTGTCACCTGACTGGGTTTAAGTCCTGCGCCTAGCAAGAGGTAAACCAGATTAACTCCGAAGGTCTTTAACATTCCTGGCTTCTTTCTACGGGTCTATAATCCTTACCTGCATTATCTATATTCTTGTGGTTATACTTTTACCCTTCGTCAGCAGGAATCTTTGAACGCTCGTTAGATCCAGTAGTTTTAGTTTTCAAAAACAATAATAAGTCCAAAAAAGGCAAGTGATAAAGCAATTATGAAGTGATGAAAAGCGCACTAAGTTTGGAATCAGAAGACAAGAGTTTTGGTTTTTGCTGTTTCTTTACTGGCAGAGTGGCCTCCAGGTAGTTGTTTAACCACTCTAAACCTTTATTTCCTCATCTGTACGATGAAGATGGTTCCAGGGGTTGAATAGAGAATATGTGTGTGTGTGCATATATATAATATACGTTATACATATATATATAACTCAATGTGTGTGTATTCTTTTTTGCACTCCAGGCTTGGGTGTGTTAAAGAACTATAAGTTCAAGGCCGGGCTCTCGGGGACCTCTGCCTACGGCCTCTGCAGCAGAAGAGGGTGGCTGTGACCTTGGGCCAGTCCCCAACTTGGCAGTCACCCAGCAGTACCCTCGGAGGCGGAAGGAGGAGTGTGTGTCCAGGGGCTAGGAAGGAAGGAGGCTCAAGTAGGGCAATCAGGCCAGCTTTGCTTCCTAACCAAGCACCCTAGACGCTTGCTCTGCCCATAAGTCTTGAGATGGCCACTAGAACGTGAGGGCAGACAAGGGAAATGAAACGTTTGAGACCTCCAGGCTCGGCTTGCCCCGGGTTTAGCAAGAGCCTGGGTCCTAGAAAGACTCACGTGCCCGCGTGACTTAGGACTCCGGAGAAAAAGCTTCCTACGCTCCCGGACGAGATCTGGCAAAAACCCGAGTCTCCACTCCTACCCCTCAGGTGAGGCCCTCGTTACCCCCGCCTCCACGTATACCACCAAATGCTGCCCTGGGTAAAATTAATTACCATAAACTTCAAGCGCTTTCTCTTCCATGATCCGGGGCTGCCGGGCAGCTCCCCGCTCAAAGAGGCCCGACAGCCACAGGACTCTGCTCAGCGTCCAGGAGAGCAGTCCGGACACCCGCTCCATCCTTACGCTCCGCCATCCCTGGCGACTGTCCCACCCGAGCCACCGTCTCTCAGCAGCGAGCCTCGGGACTTATCAACTTCCTGGTCTTCAAACGGGCCAAGACAAGCCTAAAGGTCCAGGGGAGTAGAGAATAGGCGGGACCGGACGGAGTATCGCGAAGGACCTAGGTAAGGGAGCCGCGAGAACTACAAGCCCCAGCATGCTTTGCTCGGTTTCGGCGGAACAAGGGAAAAAAATTCTTAGAAGCCCATGAGGCGCGTTGCGTGCTGGGTCGTTTGGGCGTTTTCTTTGGAAGACGGCGAGCTGCAATATGGGATCTGTAGTCTCCAACGGTGGGCGGGGGCAGGTAACGGTCTGTTAACCACCGTTAATTGCCTCACTCAGCGTCTGGATAAGCTAAAGATGAACCCCGAAGAGGTAGGGGAAAGGAGATCTTGATTTCTAGTGCTGGAGGAGCGTCTGCACGGTGACTCCCTAGTATTATTTCTCCGAGGGAGCCGCTTCCGGTCAAAGTTTTCTTACGTCCTAGTCAGGCCGGAAGTGAGTTTCCGTTGCGGTTAAACGGAATGTCTTTGGAGCCTAGTAACGATGGTTAGGCGTGGCGGGAGGAGGGGTTCCTTTTTGTTTTCTCGTCTCATAGAGACTCAGGCTAGCACAGCTCCCCACTACGAGATGAATATTTCTGCCAATCGCCTTCAAGATAACTTAGAACGAGAGAGCTTTTCGTATGTCCAGTGTGTCCAACAGTGACATTGGAGATCGCCATCCTAAAAAGAACGTCTTAAGCCCTCCGGTTTGGTGGCAGTGATGGATGCCAGTAACAAGGTTGATGATGCTAATTTTAATTTTATCCATCCATCCCTACAGTCAAATCTCAAACCTTTATTCGATACTTAATTTGCCAGACTTGGTCTATAGACGCCAAGGATACGAAGATAGGACACGGCCCTTACCCTCAAGCAGCTCACAGACTTGTGAGGGAGCCAACCCCTGTTGAGGAATTTGCAGTTACGAACAAATGGAACCTTTTGTCAAAGTTGATGACAAGTTTCGTACCATCTCTATTTTATTTTTTAATAAATTTATTAATTTTATTTGTTTTTGGCTGCATTGGGTCTTCGTTGCTGCGCAGGCTTTCTCTAGTTGCGGTGAGCGGGGGCTACTCTTTGTTGCGGTGCGCGGGCTTCTCATCGTGGTGGCTTCTCTTCCTGCGGAGCACGGGCTCTAGGCACGCGGGCTTCAGTAGTTGTAGCATGCGGGCTGAGTAGTTGTGGCTCGCGGGCTCTAGAGCACAGGCTCAGTAGTTGTGGCGCACAGGCTTAGTTGCTCTGCGGCATGTGGGCTCTTCCCGGACCAGGGCTCGAACCTGTGTCCCCTGAATTGGCAGGCGGATTCTTAACCACTGCGCCACCAGGGAAGCCCTCATACCATGTCTATTGAGAGGAAAGTAAGGATTATCTTGCTGAATTATCCAATGATAACATCCCATTTATCTTTTTTAAAATAGATATTTATTGGAGTATAATTGCTTCACAATACCTGTTAGTTTCTGTTGCACAACAAAGCGAATCAGCCATATGCATACACGTGCCCCCATATCCCCTCCCTCTTGATCCTCCCTCCCATCCTCCCTATCCCACCCCTCTAGGTCATCGCAAAGCACCGAGCCGATCTCCTGGTGCTATGCTGCTGCTTCCCAGCAACCAACTGTTTAACATTCGGTAGTGTAGATGTCAATGCTACTCTCACTTTGCCCCAGCTTCGCCCTCCCACCCCATGTCATCAAGTCCATTCTCTATGTCTACCTCTTTATCCCTGCCCTGCATCTAGGTTCATCAGTACCATTTTCTTTTTTTTTTTTTTTTTAGATTCCATATATATATGTCAGCATACGGTATTTATTTTTCTCTTTTTGACTTACATCACTCAGTATGACAGACTCTAGGTCCATCCACCTCACTACAAATAACTCAATTTCGTTTCTTTTTATGGCTGAGTAACATTCCTCCAATTTATCTTTAAACTCTTGTCTAGCTGATTAGATTTTAGGCCCACCAGACAACCAGTGAATAATTTAGGTCCCAGGAAAATTTCATTCAGAGTTTAATAATTCCCCTGCCATCTGTTCCACTCCACTTACCCCACAGCAATTGAGAGGATAATTCTAACTTCCTTGTGATCAAATTTAGAATACTGAAGTCTCATCTCCTCTTTGAGGCGTCCCGCCTTCTCCAAACAGAATTGATGATCTCTTTTACTATGCTCCCACAGCACATTATAGCACTGTTCACTTACATGCCCATCTCCCTCAAGCACCTAGTGGGCCAGAAGCATCTTTATTTCTATATCTCAAAGGCATAGCAGGGTGCCAGGCACACAGTAGATGCTCAATATATATTTCTTGAATGAATTAACTAAATGTTGTTGAAAGAATGAATAGCAAAACTTTACTGTATCTGTTCAGAGACCTCAATCAAAAATATTTATTGAGGACTTCCCTGGTGGCGCAGTGGTTAAGAATCCGCCTGCCAATGCGGGGGACATGGGTTTGAGCCCTGGCCCATGAAGATCCCACATACTGCGGAGGAACTAAGCCTGTGCACCACAACTACTGAGCCTGCGCTCTAGAGCCCACGAGCCACAACTACTGAGACCGCGTGCCACAACTACTGAAGCCCATGCACCTAGATCCCGTGCTCCTCAAGAGAAGCCACCTCAATGAGAAGCCCGCGCACCACAACAAAGGGTAGCCTCCCACTCGTGGCAACTAGAGAAAGCCTGCACACAGCGACGAAGACCCAAGGAAAGCAACAATTAAAAATATAAATAATTTTTAAAAAATGTTTATTGAAGCTCTATGTAGCCACTGTGCTTGGCATGGGTTGGTGGCACCAAGAGGTTTTCAGACTCGCTTCTTCATCTCCTTAAGAAGCCCGGTAGATAAAGCTATCTAGAGCACAAAGAACCGCTTAGAACATGCACGTCCCCGAGCGCCTCCTTTTCTGTCCCTTTGCCCCGTAGGTTAAGAGCTCTGCCCTGAGACCCAGGGTTTGGATTGGCTGGGCAGGAGCCACGTGTCGTCCCGCCCCGCCCCCAGCGCGTAGGCCCCGCCCCGCGCGCCCCGTGGGGCTGGTAGCGGCCATCCCTCTCCGAGCCGCTGGAACGCTTTGCTCGCGGCACTATCTCTTTATAAAGTTGTTGTTGCGGCTTCCGCCGTGGGTGGAGGAAGATGGCGTCGGGGGGTGGTGGCTGTAGCGCTTCGGGAAGACTCCCTCCGCCCTTCCCCGTCCTGGAGCCGGAGTCCGAGGGAGCGGTCGGGGGGTCAGAACCAGAGGCCGGGGACAGCGACACCGAGGGGGAGGATATTTTCACCGGCGCCGCGGAGGCCGTGAGTTCGCACCCTTCGGGGCAGGCGGGCGGGCGCCCCCAAAGGAAAGCGAGGCTAAGCGAGGGTTGGGGAGGCTGGGCAGAGTGGGCCCGGCGAGACCTAATTACGTTGGTGACAGTAGCCGTGGCTTGGGTTCTAGATGAGCACCGAGACGTAGGGCCCGGCTTCCCCGCCTCTGGGCGGACGGTGAGGAGTTAGGGATGTGGTGGCTTCTCAGCTGAGGTCCCTGACAGCGAAGAGCCGCCGAGGCGGGCATTTGGCCCTGCCTTGCGGCCCCACGGACTCACGGGGCTGGTTTGCTGGTGGTTTCCTGCCGGGCTGATTTAATAGATCAAGATAAGGGGGTGGGGTGCAGACTTTCCTTTACCTCGCCTTACTGTTCCAAGGATGAATAATGTTATCTGGAGTTGGCCAGGATAGTGACCTGCTCACAAATCCTTTCGTTAGCTCTATCCTTACCGGTGATTACTAAAGGCCCTTTCTGGATCTTAGTCTAGGAGAATTAAGTTGACTCCTTTGATCTCTAGGAAAATCCTGCCAGATGTCGGTTGAAAAAAAGGTCCTGCCAGATAAACCACTACGTAGATCGAAAACTTTGTCCCTTTTTTTTGTGCCTAACTACCTCAGTGGGAGCAAATCTGTAAATGAGAGGAGGAAATGGTGTTTCCCATAGTAATATCCGGGTTTCTTATAAGAGTTAGGTATTGGAAAAAACTCATCTTTATATGTGGAATGTGGAAATCAGTAATCATTTCTGGAACCAATGGAGATGTTTTTGGGCTGTTTTATAAGAATACTGACTCATACCACTTGATACAGTTAGTTCCAGGTTGAAAACTTCTTCAGTGCTAGGAGTGAATTTATGTATCTTTCTATCTTGGTTAATGCTTAGCTTCATAGTAGCTACTCAGTATATGAGTGACTAAATAAAACAGCTTTAAATTCTTTATGCAAGCATGTGTCTGAAAAAATTTGAGGCTTCTCTCATTTGAGTCAGAAAAAGGTTAAGTTTCATGGCAATGTCTTCTGTGATAATCATTAGATTTTTCCGTTACTGTATTTAGGAATTAAGTCCATAATCCCAGCTCAAAAAGTATTTGCTTATGCTTATATAACAGCTCAGACTGTCAAATGAAGTCTCTGTTATTCTGAGAAATAACTCTTGCTGCTAATTTAGTTCTGTATCCCATTTAAAACAAACCTGTCTATTCCTTTAGTAATTCCCTCATAAGCCATGCAGAACAGCGACTGTTGATAACTGCTGAGATGGTAGATAGTCAGACTGAACATCTGAAAACAGAGACTCTGGCTCTGAAAGCAATTGGTCACATTGGTAAATGATGATTTATTTTTCAAAAAGGACCCTGGAAGGATGAGTTGTTATTTTCTAAAGTTCTCTAAGTAAGTTCAAGAGGTTGTGATTTGATTGGTCTCACCAGATTACTTCCCAGAGGCATCCACACTTGTCTCCTAAGATAGTGAAAATACTTTGACTAATTTCCATCTAAGGGAAGGAGGAGGGGGTCAGAATGAACTTGTTCTACCACAGAAAGCCAAATTATTTTTATTTAGATTTTGATCCAGGAAAATTGAGTTGCTGAGGGAACTAAAATGCCACCTGTAAGCCATTTTTTAGCAGCCTGTTCTGATGTTAATCTTCAGAAAGCCAAGACCCCAAGATTCCTCACTAGTTAGGCTGTGAATTTTTTGTTAAATAGTCAATACAAATTATATTACAATAAATGCTTTAGTTGTGAGCCAGTGTGAGAAGATGGATTGCAGTGCTTCTGTATCTTAAGGAACAAGATTGAAGAATAAAGTAATTAAGAAAGTGGGCTTTGAAGCCTGGTTTAAATCCAGGCTCTGTTACTTGCTGGCTTAACCTTGGGCAGGGTACTTATTTACTCTGTACAGTTTCCTCACCTGTAAAATGTGAATAGTAATAGTATTTACCTCCACCATTATTGTGAGGATTAAATTAGAATACCTGTAAAACACTTAGAACAGTTGAGCATTTTGTAAACTAGAATTACTCGAAGAATCAAAAAACCCACAAAATCTAATAATGAATTAGAAAAGTTAAATTAATTAATCTTAAAAATGATTAATATAATTTATCAAAATCAAACTGGTAATAAGATTGATTTGATTAAAAGCCATCAAAGTAGGCACTTAATGACTTCAGTAGCATCCTACTGATTTAAGTTTATCTTCATACTGGGTTTTGTTGCATGTTGGAGGCAAAGAGAGGAGCATTAAAGAATTGAGAAGCAGAGGCATATAAAATTTAAAACTCATTTTTGGTATGCATGTAATTTCCTGGACACTGATGTAACAGCTGCTGCTGTTAATCATCCCATCTGCTCTCTTTTAGAGCCCTAGAGGCTTTGTTAATATGGTAATAAAAATATGATTTGATTTCTAATGGAAAGAGCAGCCCCTGATATGCATTTTAGGATCTACAAACTAATTATTTGAATGGGATAGACTGGAGTTAAAAGGATTATTAAAACAAATCTGAAATCATTGCCTTAAGCCTGAAAACCAGCTTGTGGAAGTTCTGGTTCTTAAGAATACTCAAGACCTTATCTTCTTTATGCCTCTTACTTTGTGGACCTATGAATAAAAAGGTCTAAAATTTTAAATATATTATCGAATCTTTGATTGGACCTGAATCCAGATATGTATCTATTTAGTTAAAACTTTCTTAGTTCTAGGATAGGATTCATTTTTCCCTTAGTAAAAAGAGAGACTAAATTAGATCCCCTTTTCGGTTCTTCTAATTCTTAAAATTGTTATATTAAAAAGACTAAATAGCATACATGTTTTTGCATCTCATTTGACCTCACTGGTCTTATTTGCATACTTCTAAACCGGAAAGGTAAAATTGAAGCAAGTTCTTTATCTGCCTTCCCAGAAGCTCTTATATGCCCATCTCTTTTTAGCAGTATGCCAGGACCACCATTAGATTTGTCCTCTGAATAAAAGAGGAGAACTGTGGTGGCCTTTTTCATGCTGAGAAAAAGGAGGGAAACATAGATTAATGATATCCTTGGTTCAGGTTTTGGCCAAATCTGGTAACTTCTTCATTTGATGATACATTATACCAATTAGATTTTTTTTTCTCACCACTCATATTCTTAAATTGAAACCCTCGTAATTAGAGAAATGGCTAGAAAAAAAGAATAGGATAAGGACAAAATAGCAGGGGACTTGAAAATGAAAAGTCATATATTGAAAGAATTGTCTTTGGCTAATCAAGACTTATTTACATATTTCCACTGGTGTTCAAAGAACAATATCACTAGCCTTTATTGGTACTCAAAAGTCAAGGATAGCAATTGGCTTCTGATTGACAGTGTTTTATGGACTATAGGGAATTATATAAACATAAGTTACATATTAACATTTAGACAGAAAAGGACATGGTATTTTTAGAATCCAGTCCTACATTTATGATCAATATAACATGTATCCTGAGGGGGAAACAAATCAGCTTTTTTAAAATTGTGGTATAAAACACACAACAAAATTTATCATCATAACCATTTTAAATTGTACAGTTCAGTAGTACTAAGTATACTCACATTTGTGTGAAACAGATCTCCTGCATTAAATAACAACTCCCCTTATCCCCCTCCCCTGGGCCCCTGGTAGCCACCATTCTACTTTCTGTTTCTATGAATTTGACTGCTTTAGATAACCTCATAAAGTGGACTCATATTTGTCTTTTTTGTGACTGGTTTATTTCACTTAGCACAGTATCCTCAGGATGCATCCATGTTGTAGCATGTATCATAATTTCCTTCCTTTTTAAGGCTGAATAATATTCCATCAAATGTATAGACCACATTTCGTTTATCCATACATCCTTCAGTGGACATTTGGGTTACTTCTGCCTTTTGGCTCTATGAGTAGTGCTGCTATGGGTATGCAAATATCTCTTTGAGACCCTGCTTTCAATTCTTTTGGATATATACTCGGAAGTGGGATTGCTGGATCGTAAGGTAGTTCTATTTCTAAGTTTTTGAGGAACCTCCATACTGTTTTCCATAGCAGTTGCACCATTTTACAATGTTATCTCAGCTCTTTTTTAAGGCCAGTTTATTTCCTTTTGAGTGCTTATAGGATAACTTTTTTAGATCTGGATATAAGTTGGTAATTTCATTAAAAGCTCTAAGGAAATTGATAGTTTAACTGGCTAAGATTTTAATTCTCTGTTCTGCAAAATGCATGGTGGCTATTCCCAAAGGTATAACATGTCCTCAGTAAGTTTCTTGATACTGTCCTTTCTCTGTTCCTAATCAGACTTCTTCTTTTTTTTTTTAAAAATAAATTTATTTATTTATTTATTTATGGCTGTGTTGGGTCTTCATTGCTGCGCACAGGCTTTCTCTAGTTGCGGCGAGCGGGGGCTACTCTTTGTTGTGGTGTGCAGGCTTCTCATTGCGGTGGCTTCTCTTGTTGTGGAGCATGGGCTCTAAGCGTGCGGGCTTCAGTAGTTGTGGTGCGCAGGCTCAGTAGTTGTGGCACACGGGCTTAGCTGCTCCGCGGCAAGTGGGATCTTCCTGGACCAGGGCTTGAACCCGTGTCCCCTGCCTTGGCAGGCAGATTCTTAACCACTGCACCACCAGGGAAGTCCCCTAATCAGACTTCTTAGAGTTAATCTATACAACAGTATTTTTAAACAGATTTAATACTTAGTTTCTTTCGTTAATGGTATAGTCATTTACAACTAATATTAGTAAATAGTCATGGGTAACTGTCCATCTAGTTTGTAGTATTTTCTGTAGGCATATTGTCTCAAGCACTTGTTTTTGGAGCTAACATCACATCAAGTGGTCAGATCTGATCAAAAGATCAGAAGTTGAAATTACACATTTTTCACACAGGTCTGATACAGATGTTCTTGGAAAAGTCAGTAACTGGTGTTTTGTCTAAAGATTCATTTTAATGCTCAGCTCAAATTGTAAACTTCTAATAAGTTTAGATTTTCCTGAAGTACATAGACTCATTGGTTTCTTGATCATAGACTTATACTAGCAGTTAACCTAGCTTTCAAGGTTATGGAGGAGAAGCTAACAAAAGTAGTTACAAAACACTTTTGGAGAAAGGGGCATGAGAGAAGACTTTTAAAGATGACTAATAAGAACTCAACTTAAAATGTATTTAAAATAAGAGTTGGGGGTGCTTCTCTGTGGCACAGTGGTTAAGAATCCGCC
The DNA here is from genome assembly GCF_964341445.2 of Mesoplodon mirus. Classification (NCBI taxonomy): domain Eukaryota; kingdom Metazoa; phylum Chordata; class Mammalia; order Artiodactyla; family Ziphiidae; genus Mesoplodon; species Mesoplodon mirus. Next base: position 54,441,378 of record NC_138979.1, read on the forward strand.
TGCCAATGCAGGGGACATGGGTTCGAGCCCTGGTCCGGGAAGATCCCACGTGCTGCGGAGCAACTAAGCCCATGCACCACAACTACTGAGCCTGTGCTCTAGAGCCCTCGAGCCACAACTATTGAGCCCACGTGCCACAACTACTGAAACCCGCGTGCCTAGAGCCCATGCACCACAACGAAAAGTAGCCCCCACTCACTGCAACTAGAGAAAACCCACACGCAGCAACGAAGACCCAACTCAGCCAAAATAAAAAATAAATAAATAAAAATGAAATAAAATTAGAGTTTGGGGCTTATGAGAGAAGCAACTAAGGTTGTGATCCGACTTCTAGGTTCTGTAGGGAGTTGCTGCCCCTTTACTTACTCAGATGTCAGTGTAACTCTAATGACTTGGCCACTTGCGATTCATTTGGCGGGGAGAAGGGAGAGGAAAAAGAACACTCTAATTTCTTTCCCTTGGTCCTCAAAGCTTCTCAGCACTCTTCAGTAACTGCTGTCATAAATAAATCATGAGTAGTTGATAGTTACTAGAGCAAGTAGCCATAAGTATCTCATCTCCAGGAAAAGCCTGTTGCTCAACTTTGTCTGGCTTATTCTTTTGCTTAGTCAAATGGACAGCTGGGGCTTCATTTTGCTTTCAGAGCAGATTTGAACTGGGTTTGTTCTGCTTTTTCAATTTAGAAGCTAATGCACCATTAGTACTCTGATCCTTCTTCAGTTCCAGGCCCTTCCAAGTTATATTAGTTTGAGACCCCAAAAATTTGGTATGGAAGTTACACCAGAGGATTCAGTAGAATGTCTGTAGCTAAATTTTGGTAGATCATGGATGGCCTTTCACTTTGAGGTCTCTACTGCACTTGCTCATGGTTTTCCTTTACTAGCTCATTGGTCAGTTTCAGGCTCATTTTCCCCACCCTTCTAGCTCCCCCTTTTCCATTTTCATTAGTCCTAGAGGAACTAGCTCAGAGGTTCTCTACCTTTTTTGTGTCATGGACCCATTAGCAGTCCAGGGAAGTCTGTGGACCCATTCTCAGAATAATGTTCTTAAATGTATAAAATATATAATATTACAAAGGAAACCAATTATACTAAAATGTAATTATCAAAACATTAGAACAATTTTATGTTATATGCTTTTTTTTTTTTTTTGCGGTATGCGGGCCTCTCACTGCTGTGGCCTCCCCCGTTGCGGAGCACAGGCTCCGGACGCGCAGGCCCAGCGGCCACGGCTCACGGGCCCAGCCGCTCCGCGGCATATGGGATCCTCCCAGACCGGGGCACGAACCCGTATCCCCTGCATCGGCAGGCGGACTCTCAACCACTGCGCCACCAGGGAGGCCCAATGCTTTTTTTAAAATGCTTTAAATAATATCTAGGGATAGGTCTAATAACTTTCGTGATTTTTAAATTGAGATGAGCATAAATGATATTTTAAGGTCTGTAATAACTGTAATATCAAATAAAAATATCTAATTTTTATTAGCTATGTCTCAGGTACTGCTACTACTCATGGTTTGTTGCCTGTCTTTATAATTGAAGAAAATGCTGAATTTCAGTTAGAGGTTAGTGAAAGGTAAATTGTAATTTTTTTCCCATTTAAATTCATAGGCCCAATTCTCAATTCTGTGGCTCATGGACCCCACATAAGAATCCCTACTTTAACTCCTTACATTATGAGAGGGGGTAATACTGTGAAATTATTTAGGTTAGTTAGATATTCACCCAGTTTGTAGAGTAAGATGTACCAAATCCAGGGGACACTTAATGTCCATTTTCTTAAGCACAGAAACTTTTAGTGCATCTGTGCCATTTTTGAAACATGGTGTGGGAGAGGAGTCACTGCCTGCGGTAGGCGGAATGACTTCCCCCTCCAGCATGTCCACTCCTATTCCTGGAACCTGTGAGGGTCTTAGGTTACAAAGCAAAGGGTAAATTTGAAGTTGGGATTAAGGTTGCTAATCAGCTGACCTTAAAGTAGGGAAATTATCCTGGATGATCTGAGTAGGCCCGGTGTAACCACAAGGATCCTTTAAAAATGGAAGAGACAGAGTCACTACCTTCAGAAGAAAGGCACAGAGAGATGTAACATTGTTGGCTTTGAAGATGGAGGAAGTGGGCCATGAGCCAAGGAATGTAGGCAGCTTCTAGAAGCTAGAAAGAGCAAGGAAACAGATTCTCCCCTAGAACCTCCAGAAAGGAATGCAGCCATGATGATACCTTGATTTTAGCTCAGGGAGACCTGTATTGACTTCTACAGAACTATAAATGAATAAATTTCCATTGTTTAATCTGTTAAATTTGTGATAATTTGTCACAGCCATGATAGAAAACTAATACACTGCCCCACTTAGCTCATTTCTCCCCAGAAGTAAAGGTGGCAAAAGGAGCAGTATTTCATGCCAATGTCTTCCAGTGTAAGTTTTTTTTTTTTTTGGCTGCGTTGGGTCTTTGTTGCTGTGCGCGGGCTTTCTCTGGTTGCGGCGAGCGGGGGCTACTCCGTTGCAGTGCGCGGGCTTCTCATTGCGGCGGCTTTTCTTGTTGCGGAGCATGGGCTGTAGGCGCTACATGTTTCTGTAGCTGTGGCACACGGGTTTAGTTGCTCCGCGGCATGTGGGATCTTCCCAGGCCAGGGCTCAAACTCATGTCCCCTTCATTGGCAGGCAGATTCTTAACCACTGCACCACCAGGGAAGCCTTACCAGGGTAATTTTTAAAGACTTCGTGACTGCCGTTTTATCATCTGGGTATAACTTCTGGGGTTGACTTATTCCTAATTGTCCGTTCCTTGTCACACAATTCCGTAGCTCCATCTTGCCTTAACTAAATTATCCACATTTTTCATCGGAAAATGAGTATGTACCCAGTTTTCCAGGAGCACTGTTACTTGAGCTTTTTATTTGGATTCATCCTCTAAATGCAATTGAGTATTTCAATTGTACTACCTTCTGAGGTCCCTTGAACATAATGCAAAGATTCTGCCTGGAGCAAAGAGCAATTGAGCAACATGAGGAAGAATCAAAACTGGTTAACCTAAACAGAAGATACCCGGAGTCACAGCAGTACTTTTCAGTACTGAATGGCTGTGTCAGCTCTGGGGGACAGGAAGCCCACATCTGTCCTTCCCTGACCTAAGAAAATTTCATTAGTAGCCTGAGCCTCATGGTTTGAAGCCAGTAATTGGCAAGGAATACCCGTTTGCTCTTAACACAAGTGCTGTCTTGCTGGCATATCTTTCTAGTGACTCTCTGAGAATTAGGATTAGGCTGTCTGAGTGCTCCTGTAATTACAAACAGAAGCACAAGAACCCAGAGAATACTGTTCCTCTGAGCCCTTCCTTAGACAGCCAAAATGATTGAAGACACATCGACATATGGACCGGTGGTGAGCACTGAAGATGCAGTTGCCTATAGAATTCAGACTTAAAGAGGAATAAAAAGGAGAGAGCATCATATGTCATGGTCGTACGCTCTGACACTACAGATATAAAACAACTATATTTTTTATTTATTTATTTTTTTGCGGTATACGGGCCTCTCACTGTTGTGGCCTCTCCCATTGCGGAGCACAGGCTCCGGATGCGCACGCTCAGCGGCCATGGCTCACGGGCTCAGCCGCTCCGCAGCATGTGGGATCTTCCTGGACCGGGGCACGAACCTGTGTCCCCTGCGTCGGCAGGTGGATTCTCAGCCACTGCGCCACCAGGGAAGCCCACAGCTATATTTTTTAAAAAGGAAAGGGAATGGGGATAACATTTGCAAAAAAATGTTTAACTGTTTTCAGTAACCATAGTAGTTGGTGATAGTATCAGCATTGTTATCCTGAGACTGTAATGTGGGATAAATCAAGTGAATACTTACGAGACAGTCTAATCCTATCATCCACTGTGTTCTTGAGAAAGAGAATTCTTATATGAAAGAAAGGAGACTTGAAATTTGTAGTCTTGATATTTGAATGGAAAATGTCAGTATGAACACATGAAACATTTTAAAAACAAATGTGTGTATCTATATCTATCTACTGAAAAGCTCTAGAAACACCGATGAACCCAGGTACCTCTGAATACCCCTAGTGCTCAGATCGTGGTCTTGAAATACTATTTCAAGAAACCAGGGCTTCTTGTTCTCGTAGAACAGGCTGATTTCAGGTGTGAGGTAGGAAACGTACAAAAAGAGCCTGGACAATCTTGTCATTACAGATAACAAGGAAGCTGTCAAAGGCTACAGGGTCACGTCAAAAATACTAAGTCAACCCCAGGCTTCCCTGGTGGCATAGTGGTTGAGAGTCTGCCTGCCGATGCAGGGGACGTGGGTTTGTGCCCCAGTCCGGGAAGATCCCACATGCCGCGGAGCGGCTAGGCCCATGAGCCATGGCCGCTGAGCCTGCACGTCCAGAGCCTGTGCTTCACAATGGGAGAGGCCACAACAGTGAGAGGCCCGTGTACCGCAAAAAAAAAAAACAAAAAAAACCACTCAGAGCCAACTTGAAGAGGTTCCCACTGGCCAAAGATGGAATGATTTGAGCTTAAGTAATGATAATAACGACCATGAATTGCAACACATAAAATATATATGAATTGTAAAACAGTATGGAAGTTTCTTAAAAAACTAAAAATGGAACTACCATATGACCCAGCAATTCTACCTGGGTGTATATCCATAAAACACTAATTTGAAAAGATAATGCACCCCAATGTTCGTAGCAGCATTATTTACCATTGCCAGGATATGCAAACAACCTAAGTGTCCATCAACAGATGAAGGGATTAAGATGTGGTAAAAAAAAAAAATATATATATATATATATATACACACACACACACACACACACACAATGGAATACTACTCAGTCATAAAAAATGAAATTTTGTCATTTGCAACAATAGGAATGGACTTGGAGGGTATTATACTAAGTGAAATATGTCAGAGAAAGATGAAAGACAAATACTGTATGATATCACTTATATGTGGAATCTGAAAAATTCAACAAACTAGTGAATATAACAAAAAAGAAGCAGACTCACAGATATAGAGAACAAACTAGTGGTTACCAGTAGGGAGAGGGAAGGGAGAGGGGTAGTATAGGGATAGGGAATTAAGAGGTACAAAGTACTATGTATAAAATAAATTATAGGGCTTCCCTGGTGGCGCAGTGGTTGAGAGTCCGCCTGCCGATGCAGGGGACGCGGGTTCGTGCCCCGGTTTGGGAGGATCCCGCATGCCGCGGAGCGGCTGGGCCCGTGAGCCATGGCTGCTGAGCCTGCACGTCTGGAGCCTGTGCTCCACAGCGGGAGAGGCCGCAGCAGTGAGAGGCCCGCGTACTGCAAAATAAATAAATAAATAATAAATAAATAAATAAATTATAAGGATATATTGTATAACACAGGGAATATAGCCAATATTTTATAATAACTATAAATGGAGTATAACCTTTAAAAATTGTTAATCACTGTTCTGTACACCTGTAACTTATACATTATTGTACATTAACTATACTTCAATAAAAAATAAATTTAAAAAATTTCATCACAGAAAATAGTTTTATCTATTGCCTAGAAAGTTAGCCCCCTTCAGAGTTTTGTGACTTACTATTAAGAGATTTTTAAAATATGAATTATAAAGCAAGCCTTATTTTTAGTATTGATTTTGTCACTCTGTAATCAGTGTGCCTCCGCCCCCAAAAATGTGTCCTTCCTAAAATTTAAACTGTTGCTTCAAAATTAGCTTTTTAATATAAATCATTCCTTAATACTGATGAAAATTAACCTTTTAACCTTGGGCATGGCATATGAAATATGTTATGTTTTAATGCCAGGTGGCTATTTATTTTGATGAGAAGTAAGCTATTATTATAAACTCTAGTCTCATGGAAGACTTGTTTTCTATTAACAGTCCTGTATAAATGTTGGGTACCATGAACAGGGGTTCATTTCTTCTTATCCTTAAAAATAGTTCTGCTCAGCTTCTCTTGCATTTGATTTTAAGTAAAACTTGAGAATATGCCTCAAAGGACAACTGTGTGCTGGGTACTCTTCAGCCTAAAGAAATAGGCCAGTGCCAATCCAAATCAGTCAATTGAAAATAAATTTGCTAAGATCAAAAATAAAACAAAGAGAAAAGAGATAAAATTGGGGGCGTGGGTACTGTACAATATGCCGGAGAGAAAGTTAACATACTTATGTAAGAGAAGTGTACATCTAAGTAACGCTAACTTAGCATAAAAAATGGGCAAAGGACATCAAAACACATCACAGGGATTCAGATGGCCAGTAAACATGTGGGAACAAGACAACTTATAACTAGTTAACCTACAAAGATTTTTTAGAGAGAGGGAGAATGCTTAATGTTGCTATGGTGGTGTGGGGTGGGGGCCTGGGGGTGGATGCAAATCGTGATCTTTCTGGAAGGGAGCTTAGTAGAGCCTTTGAAAATTTCATTGAATAATTCTGCTTAAGAATCTATCTCAAGGAAATAATCAGATGTAGACGTATATATAGGGATAGACATCACCATATTTTTTGTGATGATAAAAATAAAAACCTGGAAACTGTCTAAATGCCCATCATTAGGGAAATGACTATGTTGTAGTATACCCATATGATAGAGAGTTAAGTCACTAAAAGTGGGATTTTTGTACAACCTTAATGACATGAAAAAACTGCTCAGATGGCAAAGGGGGCAAAAACAGAATACAAAGTTTTATGTACATAGATTAATTTTATAAAAGAACTACTGAGGAAAAATTAGAATAGTAAACACAATAATCAGTCTAACTATGTTCAGCTTTCCTAGAACTCAGCCTTGAGTGGTTTTTGGAATGGAGTCCCAGAGTATATTTGAGGAGCAGTTTTCTATTCTCAAAGGTAGTTGTTACCTAGCTTACTAAGAGTGCACAAGCTTTTGTTTTCGTCACAGCTCTAGTCAAGCAGCGTGTGGTTTGGGCTTGAAGGGTATCTGGTAGAGGAAGAATGACAAGTAGTTGTGCTCTAGTTGTCACCACAGTATCCCATCCATCTGGATCTGTCTTTTCTGATTAGTATAGGGAAAGACAGACTGCTATTCTTTTGTTTTTTTGATTGAAGTATAGTTGATTTACAATGTTGTGTTCGTTTCTGGTGTATAGCAACTTGATTCAGTTATACGTGTGTGTGTGTGTGTTTGGTTATATATGTGTATATATTCTTTTTCGTGTTCTTTTCCATTGTGGTTTATTACAAGATATTGAATATAGTCCCCTGTGCTATATAGTAGGACCTTGTTGTTTATCTATTTTATATATAGTAGTTTTTATCTGCTAATCCCAAACTCCTAATTTATCCCTTCCCCATCCCCTTTCCCCTTTGGTAACCTTAAGTTTGTTTTCTGTGTCTGTGAATCTGTTTCTGTTTTGTAAATAAGTTCACTTGTATCATATTTTAGATTCCACATGTAAGTGATATATTTGTCTTTTTCTGTCTAACTTCACTTAGTATGATAATCTCTAGGTGCGTGCAATATGGCTGAGTAGTATTCATTGTATATTTATACCGCATCTGCTTTGTCCATTCATCTAGCAGTGGACGTTTAGGTTGCTTCCATGTCTTGGCTATTGTAAATAGTGCTGCTGTGAACATTGGGGTGTGTGTATCTTTTCGAATTAGAGTTTTCTCTGGGTATATGCCCAGGAGTGGGATTGCTGGATCATATGGCAACTCTACTTTCAGTTTTTTAATGAACCTTAATACTGTTTTCCATAGTGGCTGCACCAGTTTACATTCCCACCAACAGTGTAAGAGGGTTCCCTTTTCTCCACACCCTCTACAGCATTTGTTATTTGTAGACTTTTTAATGACGGCCCTTCTGATCCGTGTGAGGCAATACCTCATTGTAGTTTTGACTTGCATTTCTCTAATAATTAGCGATGTTGAGCGTCTTTTCATGTGCCTGTTGGCCATCTGTATGTCTTCTTTGGAGCAATGTTTATTTAGGTCTTCTGCCCATTCTTTGATTGGGTTGTTTGGTTTTTTGTTATTGAGTTGTATGAGCTATTTGTATATTTTGGAAATAAAGCCCTTGTCGGTCTCATCGTTTGCAAATATTTTCTCCCAAACAGACTGCTATTCTAGCATTGCTCCAGAAAATTTTCTTAATCTTTAAACTTCCAAGTTTAGATGATAAAACAGAAATAGAAAGGTGGCTTTATTCATCTTCGTATCACAAGAATGGGTTCTTCTCGGTGTTGTTAAAAATGGGTAAATTCTAACCTGTTCTTTTCCTGTTGCTTTAGTCTCTCTGGTGAGTTACTAGTCAATTAAATTTATATATGTGTATTCTTAATGTATCTGAGTTTTAATCTCTCTTAGATCTCCATCTAGAGGCGACTGGCATTAGTGGGAACTGAATTAAAAGACATCAGATGGCTTTTTATGAGATTCCCTATACTGTACAAGAGCACAAGAGCATGTATAGGATGGACGTGTGTAAGACGTGTAAGAAAGTAGTTGGCAAGTTAAGAGGCAAAAGGGAAGTGTAGGGTTTGGTTTTGCCCTATTATTTGTTGTCTGTGTCTCGGCAGTGATTTTTTTTTTTTTTGGTGGTTTTTTAAGATTGTGGAAGCAGCTAGAAGACAGGATCACTGTCTCTAACCGAATTGGTAACATTTAAGCACATACAACTAACAGCTCATTAAATTTTATTAGCGTAGAAAATGTTGTTGTTTGCTAGTATAAATCTACATATTGGTAACAGTTTCTTTCCCTGAGGGTGGCACCAGTACTGGGATGGAGCTGTTTGCATGACAGATTCAAAGTACCCAAAAAATCTGTCATTTCACTTTGTTCTGTTGGGTCAGAAAGGGCCTGTTTCCAAGGAACAAACACCCTCAGGTTTGTTAAGGAAATGTTTCATAAAAGATTCCTTAAGTCAGGTCTTTTAACTGATTTGGCCTTGGGGTCTGACTTCAAAACCCTCTAATATGACACCATGGCTTTTGAAGTCAGATTCTCAGCTTTCTGTTCGTTTTCTACACAATCCAGCTTTGTTCACTCTGGTACCGGTCTGGGGCCTCACCCCACACTGGCTTGCGGCTGATCACTGAGCTTTTGATAAAGGTCATGGACTGACTGTATTTTCACCATGTGCCCATAGGCTAAGCATGGTTGGTTTTTCTTCTGCTAGCCTGACACAAGTCTGGTTGAAAATCGTGTCTCTATAAGTTAAGGATGAAAAGATAAGTTATATTTACAAACAACATTAAAGTGTCATACCTTCCTTTGCCTGTCAGGAGGGTCGGTAATATCCACATAACTGGGCTTCAGTGAATGGTTCAGCCAAGGCCACAAAATAAGTCAGGATCAGAGCTTGATTTATGGTCTCTAGTGTGGTGTCCTGGACACTAGAATGTGCCCTGTCAGCATTTGAAAGAATAAAGGTCATCAACTGAGGAGAAATGCATTTGGACAGGTTCTTTTGAAAATTATCTTTGTATACACATACCCATGTTGGCATCATGTGCTTTGGGGTAGGGCATTTCAGCAGGGTTATAGTGTTAGAAATTAACCCTAAAATGTGTGAGTTTATTTTAGCTCTGTGATCACTCAGGCCACACTTACATCACTAATAATGATTTGCTGCTTATTAAACTGGCTGACTAGTGATCCTGTCTTCCCCTAAACACCTGAGGGAGCAACTGAGGGGTGCATCAGAAGTCACTTTCTAGGTTGGTTTGTTTTTTGGTGGTTTTTTTGGCCGTGTGGAGCAGCATGGGGGATCTTAGTTCCCTAACCAGGGATTGAACGTTTCCCCTGCAGTGGAAGTGCAGGGTCTTAACCACTGGACCACCAGGGAAGTCCTCTAGGTTTGTTTTTAATGGTACAATTTTATTCAGAGTATTCAGAGTATTTCTTTGTTTTCAGAGTAAGCCGCAGTCTCCAAAGAGAATTGCTTCCCTCCTTCCCATCAACAGTGGCTCCAAAGAAAATGGGATCCATGAGGAACAAGACCAAGAGCCACAGGATCTCTTTGCAGGCAAGTATGGACTCAAAACTTAAGCTAGGAATCTTCTAAGTTGCTGAGTTAAAGTAAAAAGCTGTATATATATGAGAAACACAACTCTACGTAAGATACTATTGTGGAGGATTCCAAAACATAATAAAAGGCAGTACCTGCCATCACGATTCTTACAGGTTTAGGGAGTAAGACATAAACATACAGTTATTTAAGAATGTGATTTAGACAAATTGTTAAACAATAATATAAATGTGGCCAGAGGACTGATAGAAATATTAGGTCACAGGAGCTCAGAGGGGTCTGAGGTGAGACTAAAGCAGTGGTTTTAGACTTTTATGACCAAGACTCATAGTATGAAATACATTTTGTGTCATAATCCAAAATATTTATGCACTTGTATAAAACTAAAAGTTTTATTAAATGACTTGCCTTTACTACCCTCCATACAATCTGAAATTTTCTGTTGTTTCTCTTTGTTTTAAATGCTGTTTGTAACCCACTGAATCACTGTCACAATTCCCCAGTGAACAACAACCTGCAGTTTGAAAAATACTAGTATAGAACAGAGTTTCTCAATCTTGGCACTATTAACATTTTGGGCCCAATAATTTTTTGTTGAGAGGGACTGCCCTGTTCTCAACAAAAGGTGGTCCTTCCCCTGCACCACCCCCAAAGACATTCAAAGACATTTGGCAATGGTTGGAGACATTGTTGTTTGTCACACCTGGCAGTGCTGCCGGTATCTGCTGAGTAGAGGCCATGGATGCTGCTAAACACCCCATAGTACACAGACAGCCCCTCACCAAAAAGAATTATCCAGCCCAAAATATCAGTAGTGCCCTCATTGATAAGCTCTGCTCTAGAGTGATCTTGTAAGACTTCTTGGAAGAAGCAGGATTTATGTAGGAAAAAGAGAAAGGGTGTAAATGGTTAGGCAGGAAGTATATAGTGTGTTTGAGGGACAGTCAGTAAACTCAGTGGGCCAAAACAGGGGCTTCTTAGAGATGCCATGGAAGATAAGTCTGGAAAGGTTGTTTAGGAGGATTTTGGATAACAGTAATAATTAGAATTTGAATTTTCATCCTAATGCCAATTAAGAGCCATTGGTAGTTTTGAGTAAGGAAAGTGATATGGGCAAAGTGAGGAAAGACTGACCTGGTAGAATTATTATATAAAATGGATTGCAGTGGACAAAGACTGGAGATGTCAGAAGGCAATCACAAATTAATTCAAGAATGAAATGGTAAAGACCAAAAATAAGGTAATGGAAATAGGAAAAGAAAGGTGAAAACTTTTCAAAAACTGAAATCAACAGAATCTGGTGTTGTGATTGGATATAACGGGTGTCCAAAAATAAGGATTGAAGACAGTCAAAAGTTTCAAGCCCAAGGATTAGGAAGAAAATGGTACCATTTTGAGAACTACATTCTACAGAAGAAACTAGCTTTGAGTTGGAAGGTGGGGAGAGTGAGTTTGGGTTTTAGATATTTTAAATTTTAAATGTGGGGATCAACTTCCTAGAGGTGGTAATTGAAACTGCCATGTGAATGAGACCCTCAAAGGAGAGAATGATAAGGAAGGGAAGAGATGAGAGGGTGGACTTGGGAAGGGAAGATCTTGGGAGGACTCTCACATTTGAACTCAGTGCAAAATTAATACGTGACAAGGGAAGAAGAGGTTAGAAGAAGGAATATAAAGATTTCAAATATTTTCCAATTCCTTTCCTCTCTGAAACTTAAGTGCCCACTGTTCATTCTGCTAATGTTTACATTTTGGATAAAATTTCTGGAGGAGAAATGCAAATAATGAATCATCTAGTTATATGGCAGACTGCAAAGAAGGTTTTTCTATCTTTGGGAACTTAACATTTATATGATTTGCCCTTTAAAAAGACCTGAAATCTTGGTGTGACTGAGTTACCCCCATGGTTGGGTTTTATATATGAACATGTAGAAGATCTTTATTAGGGACATATTTATTGCTGATGAAGGTTCTGATTTACTTCATTCCCCAACTGTTTTCATAAGCAGCCAATGACTGCCTCATTACTAAGAAAGGAACGTAAGATATCTATAGAAAGGAATGCCTACAGTGATACATTTAGTTTAGGACTCGAGTAGTTTCTCAGATATTTCAGTTATTGACTGTGGAAATTTAAATGTTCTGATACTTTCTACATGATTAGTTTAGTGATGGTCAGAATCTCTGTGATGGAGTCCAGTGGCTCTTCCATTACTCTTATCAAGAGTACAAAGAAAAAAGCATTTTTGATGTAAGTTTTGTCACATTTGTCACAGGACTCTCAATAAAAAATGCACAGCTCTTCAAAAGGCTTTTAGTAGCACTCTAATAAGCCAAAGGTTTTAAATGTTTAAATTCCTGTTTCGTTTTCAATCACATTTATTGGATTGGATAACTTAATTATTTATGTGGTGCCTGCATGATATGAATTTCTTAAACATACTTTAGCTGGTTGCTTGCTTCAAAGAATCCTATCACCCTAGCATGTTCATTATGCATACTTTTTGTGTGGTTTGTACTCCTACAGTAGGGCCAGATTATATTACCACCTCTCTTTTTCTGGTGAGGAAAAGAATCCTGATAGGATTCCGACAGTCTGGCAACCTTGTTTATAGACATGATTAACTTTTAATGGTAATAACATTGATCTAGGACCTGGTTATGCCTTATAGACCCCTCTGTCTGGTTTCATTTTAGCTCCAAATGAAAGTCTAGAAAAGAAAAAGAAACAGTTATCTTTGAATTCCCTAAGGCTAGAATTGAATACTTACTGATCAGGCCAAACCCTAATGGATATTTATATTTTTCTTTATTAAAAAGAAAAAAAAATCTCAGTTATTTAGGCTTTGAACTTCTAGCTCCATTGCTCCAAGTTGAGAGTGCATTCTTATTATTTGCCTAAGAAATTGTAATGCCTAAAAATGGTACATAATGCTCTTTTAAAAGTCCCCTCCCTAGAACACTTAGGGAATGGGTTGTTCTGTTCAGCTGAGATTTTCCTAGACAAAGACAGCTCTTTAGCACTTTTTTTTAAACTATTTTGATTAGAAAGATTTTCAGATATTGCAATATTTTTTTATCCCCCTTGGACAGCATATATTAAACATAACTTAATCTTTGCAAGATGATCTAAAACTGTAATTGTGAACATTCTTAAACTGTGGTAAAACAACAGTGTCATCCTCAGATGTGGCAAACAGTACTTTTCCCCCAGTGTTAACTGCATTTGTATCTTAGGTCCATTTTTTCTAGCTTACAGTTTTTCTGACTCTTCTTTCATTATAAAATATCAACTATTTTTAGATGCCACAGTGGAGCTATCCCTGGACAGCACACAAAATAATCAGAAGAAGGTGCCAGCCAAAACACTCATTTCTCTTCCTCCACAGGAGGCCACAAATTCTTCTAAGCCCCAGCCAAGCTATGAGGAGGTGAGAATTTGTGCTGTTGGTCTTCTTTTAGATGTTTAGGACTGTGCTACCAGTCTGAAGTTCAGTTGAGTTTGAACCTTGATATAACATGTATGACTCTTGAAGAAGACTCTTATGGTTAATGGACAGCCAAAATCCAATAAAGAACTCTTTCCTGGGCAGAGTATCTGTTACCCAGAAGATGGCACAGAGGCTTTCAATGGTCATTAACGATACTTAGTGTCCGAAGCTCCCATATTCAAGAGTATAGTGTCTCCTCATTCCCTCCTTAGCCTGACAGAGGCAAGTCTTCCAAAACCTAGTAATTATTTGTTATGATCAAAATAATGTTTTAAGAGAATAGATGTAACAAAGACCTTTGCGCAAGCTCCGACTTAAAGTAGTGGAAGTTGCTTCATCAAGATTGTTGGGAATGGACAGAGCTGAACACTGATGTGTAGAAGGATATATCTATATCTAATATATGTTATTATACTGATGTAATGTTAATGCAGAGTAAAATTAATATAGCCTTTTTGGGGGTATCTCACGATTTGTCTTCTCTTTAAAAGCTAGAGGAAGAAGAACAGGAAGACCAATTTGACTTGACAGTTGGTATAACTGATCCTGAGAAGATAGGTAAGTGTACTTGGGACTCCCTGTGATGTTAGGATATGGCTGTGGAAAGCACAGTTAGCTAATTTCTTAATGGTTACCTCCAGAGCTGAACTAGCTAGTATGAAATACTTCATCATTATCTTTCCTATGAAACTATGCCCCTTGCTATGCTTTCAAGGCCAGAAACAGCAGTTACCAGTACTTATTTAGGCCTTTTCTGGCTTAAGAAAGAAAAATTAGAAAATCAAATATTATTCGAATCCCTTTTTAAAAACCCAAAATGGGCTTCTCGCACAGAGTTGTTGACACCATTTTATTCCCTCTTGAGATCATAAAGTCCATTTAAGCACCCTAAAAACACATGTTTTAAAATCTTGGGATGCTGGATTTATTTTTCCTTCAAGAAATTTGTATTTCTTGTTACATATCTTTTTACTATGTACTCTTGATATTCTAATAAAGTGGGGAAATCTGCATCTCTCTTTCACAGGTAAAGATTAAAGAACCCAGGTTGAATTTTGATCAAATTGAAATTAGATTTTCAAAAAGCACAATACTTAACTTTGACCAGAATGTGGATTTTTAGGATAGCCTTCCTGTGTCCCAAGCTTGTGAGACCTTTTAGTGAGCGGAGAGCAATAGGCCTCGACTTTCCTTGTTCCAGGTATAGTCCCTAAGAGAAGAGGCTGCACAGAGCTTTTTCCTCCTATTAAGTAGGGGTGATATTTGTATGGTTAAGAGGAAAAATGTGATTTCCAACCCTTTGTCTATTCTGAACTAGGAACAAGAATTTTAAAAATCTAATTAGACTTTATGCCAAAATGGTTTGTCGTTAAACTGTAGAGTTTTACTTTTCCTAGACTGGCGCACTGGTAGGATGTTTATGAGCATCTTATACAATTCCCTCATCCACCAGTAGAGGAAATTGAGAACCAGTAAATGAAATGTAGCCTTCCTGTCAGGTCACAATGTATGGCCCGTGGTAGAACCTGGACCAGAATTTTGGATTACATGTTTAGGATTCTCTCTTGCCTCTCTAATACTTATGAATATTCTATATGCACATTGATTTTAGGCTAGTTATTATCTGCTTTAAATCCTTGGTAGAGGGCTTCCCTGGTGACGCAGTGGTTGAGAGTCTGCCTGCAGATGCAGGGGACACAGGTTCGTGCCCCGGTCCGGAAAGATCCCACATGCCATGGAGCGGCTGGGCCCGTGAGCCATGGCCGCTGGACCTGCGTGTCCAGAGCCTGTGCTCCGCAACGGTAGAGGCCACAATGGTGAGAGGCCCGCGTACTGCAAAAAAAAAAAAAAAAAAAAATCCTTGGTAGAATAAAATAAATTATTAGTAAATAAAACTAATTGTTTTAACATTTAAAAGTCACGATATTTGTACCAGGAGAGGGAGGGAGTGTGTTAGTTTCCTAGGACTTCTGTAACAAAGTACCACAAACAGCGTGGCTTAAAACAACAGAGATTCATTCTCTCAGAGTTCTGAAGGCCAGAAGTCTTAAGTCATGGTGTTGGTGAGGCCATGCTTCCTCTGAAGGCACTAGAGAAGGACTGTTCCGTGCCTCTCTAGCTTTTGGAGCCTCAGGCATTCCTTGACTTACAGATGAATCACTCCAGTCTCTGCCTTCATTGTCACATGGCATTCTCCCTGGTGCCTTCACATCGTCTTCCCTTTATGTGTGTCTGTCTCTGTCCAAAGGTCCCTTTTTTATGTAGACACCAGTCATACTGGATTAAGGCCCACCCTACTGACCCCATTTTCACTTGATTTCTTCTATAAAGACCCTGTTTTCAAATCAGGTCACATTCTGAGGTACCATGGGTTAGGATTTTCAACATATCTTTTTTAGGGGGACACAGTTCAACACGTAACAGTAATTTAAACATCCCATGGATCAGATTTATTTAAACACAAATCACTTTTGGTGATAAACCTTCATCCCCTTGCACCATAGTAGATTCTTAGTCATGTCGATGCCAAGAAACCAGCCACTTAAAGCATTTTCATACTTCAAGATTCATATTGATCTTTATAACAGCACCTTCTGTTTGCGTGGGCTGTTTACTCAACATGAGCTTCTCATTCCCACACACATCTAAATAAATTAGAGTCTCACTACCAGGATATTGCTTTTTAGAGCCTTGGTAATTTGCATATGTCATTTTCAACTTCCTGACATTATTTTGGAAATTAACAAATTTAAAACTGCTGCATTTCTAGGACATTTCCATATCTTATAAGCTCTGGACATGAAAGTATGTCTCTTTTCTTACACATTGCCTCAATAAAAACAGCTGATAAGCAGGCAAAGTGTCTGAAGATCCTACTTTGCTACTGTGTTTTTATGTATGTTTGCACTTAGTCATTCCTTAATTGCAGGCACTAGATTATGGAATTGACCTTTTGGACATTTGACCATGATTATGCAACTGTGAATGAAAAATTGAAAGTTTATAAAGTAAATTTAGATTTTTTTCCTTTTATCAGTGGTAAGCATCCTTAGTAGTATTAGGCAATATAGTTTAAGTGGTTTAGAAGAGAACTAACAGTGGTAATAAACATAAAGTAATTTCTAAAGCTTAACTTAAATAGTTTCTGTTTTTTGTTTGTTTGTTTTTTAACACCTTTATTGGAGTATAATTGCTTTACAATGGTGTGTTAGTTTCTGCTTTATAACAAAGTGAATCAGTTATACACATACATATGTTCCCATTATCTCTTCCCTCTTGCGTCTCTCTCCCACCCTCCCTATCCCACACCTCTAGGTGGTCACAAAGCACCGAGCTGATCTCCCTGTGCTATGCGGCTGCTTCCCACGAGCTATCTATTTTATGTTTGGTAGTGTATACATGTCCATGCCACTCTCTCACTTTGTCACAGCTTACCCTTCCCCCTTCCCTTGTCCTCAAGTCCATTCTCTAGTAGGTCTGTGTCACATTGCTCTTTTGGTAGGGCTTGGATAGATGGAGAAAGCAAGCCCTCTCTTCCTGTACAGTCTCCAACTTCTCTGTGTAATTTATAAAAGCAGTTATTCCCAGCCATCTCAGTGAACCCAAGTTGTACTCTGTGACCCTGCAGGTCTAGAACTGCACGTTCCTCCCCTGGGCCCTTACCCCAGGACCAGTTCAGAGGCTTTGGCAGCTAGTAATTGTTGACCTACATTTTCCTGGTTGGTGTGGGGAAGAATCGGGGTGGGGAGGAAGGGAATGAAACCAGCCTAACGTGCCAGAGCCCAGCACTGGAGTTATGTTTGTCTCGAGTCCAATGTGTGTCTTTTCACTGCTCAGGGAGTCAATGGTGCCTTTATGTCCCTAAGTGGTCGAGGTCAGGACACTACCACAGAGAAAAACAATTGCTTGAATCCCAAATTATTGAACAGTCAAAGCCTTTTTCAGAAAAATAATTCCTCCAGGAAAGAGAGATTTGTGTGACATCAGGCAGCCGAAGTGTCTTCCTGCCAGGCCCTTTGCTCTGGGTGAACATGCTAGATGAGAGGGGTCAGTGTCCCCCAGCACCAGTAGAGGGACCGGCGCAGTACTTCTGAAAGAGCAAATGGAGCCCAGAGCTAGCTTAGGGTAGAACTTCTTGTTTCCTTTCACATCATTTGCTTCCTTCTCCTCCTCCTGCTTTATACAGCAAGAGAATTGTTTGGATTTAGACAGATGTGTGTAACTAGCCCAAATACTGGCATGGTAACAAGCGATGGATTGTCAGTATCCAGTGCTGCTTTGTGGAGGGTATAAACAGAGCCTGGCTTTGGAACAGGAGGCTGACTCTCTTGTCTGACTTAAACTGGGGCACAGCCAGCATCCATGGGGGCATGATGTGCGCCACAGAGGCCCTGAGACAAAGTAGGAACTGGATTATAGGATAGTATATAAAGCTTAGAGATGAAACAGATATCCCTTCTTGTACACAGCTCCTGTGGCTGGCTTATGATTCCTGGTTAAATGTTAGCAAGATTAGTTTTGCTTTGGTTTACAGAATAATCCTCTCCTGCTTTCTTGTTCTCCCCACAGGGGATGGTATGAATGCCTATGTGGCCTACAAAGTTACAACACAGGTGAGTCCAAGTGACCCTGCTGATGACCACCTTAATAGACTTGGGTGCTCATACCAAGAAGGTCATCATTCAGATTATTTCTGGGTATTTCTTTAGTTTCTTTGTCAACATCTTCCTTCAAGTTTACTCAAGATGGAACAAGTCTGCATCCCCTTGGTAATCTCATCTGAGCCTTTCCACTTTTCTTCCAGAGAGCTAACACTTCAGTGTGAAACTTTGTAAGTTTTATTAAGACATGTGGTGTATCTGATATAGTACCATCCCTCTTTAAGAGCTATGTGGCTTAGAGCTAGTTTGGTGGATCACCCCAAACTATATCACCTGTTTAAAAATCATCAGTTCTTCTGAGGTTTCCTATGTGGAACTTCTTTTAATGCTCTCCCTAACCTTTTGCCCCTCGGGTCTGGTCTTCCTTTTTTATATAATATTAATGCATACAAAACTTACACGTTGTTGTATGCAGGTTATGAAGCATAAAAAATGAAGCCCCGAACCTACCACCAGTCTTAAGATGAGTACCATTGAATCTACCTGCGTGTTTCTCCCTCTCCTATCCCCTGCCTCACACCTTAGAGGTGACCACTCTCCTGAGTTGTCTCTCATTTCCTTTATTAAAGTCTTCCCATATGTATCTCTAAACAGTGTACTGTTTTGCTTTTTTTTTTTTTGAGTTTCATTAAAATGGTATCATGCTGAATATAGTGCTTTCTTTACTACCATTGTTCCTCAGACCCATCCATGTTGTGTGTAGCTGTAGTTAATTAGTCCATTTTGTGATTATAGCATAATACATTCATGTTCCTGTTGTGAATATTTGGCATGTTTCCAGTTTTTGTAATTATGAGCTGTGAACATACTTGCACATGTCTCCTGGTGTACACATAAGAAGAGTTTCTTTTGGGTATATACTCAGGAATAGTTCCCCTGGGTCATAGGTAGTGCAAATGTTGAAGAAAAGGAATACAAACTGCTTTTTAAAGTCCTTGTACCAGTTTATACTTCCATCAGCAGTATGTAAATGTTCCCATTGACACACTTCTCTGCCAGCAGTTAGCAAGGCCCCACCTCCTTAAATTTTGCCTGTCTGGTGAGTATTAAATGATCTCTCAATATGATGTAGGCCTAGTCTTTTTTACTAGAAGTTTTCTTTATATTATCTCTCTACTACTTGTTGACCTGCCCCTGTGTTCTAGATCCTTTGACACTTTAGAGGTTAAAGTGTCTACAGTGTAGACATTTCATCTGATCCTCCCCCTTAGGGGCATTGTTTACTGTCTTTTCTTCCGTTTGGCTGCTTTAATTCCAGCAGCTAATACCCTTAACAAGTCAGTGCAAGATGAATGGGTTAATAGATAACCATAGAGTTCTAGCTTTAAACTAGATTGCAACATCTCTTTCCTTAGAGCAAGAGCCCTTAACCTGCAAATAAAACCACATTTGAATTTAATTAGTTGCCTTTGTAATCCAATGTATGTTATTTTATGCACTTAAAATCATTATTCTGAGAAGGGCTCCGTAGATTTCCAGACAGCCAGAGGGGATTATAGCTCAGAAAACAAACAAACAAACAAGAGTAAGAATCTCAGAGAAAGTTATTTACCAAGTGGCTAAATGACACGGATCTGGGAAAAAGATTCCCTTGATGTCAGCTGGATGACTTTCAAGACACTCATTCATCCCCTATTTAAAATGAGATCGCCTTGTATTTTTTCTGTCCCCAAGACGAGCTTACCAATGTTCAGAAGTAAACAGTTTGCAGTGAAAAGAAGATTTAGTGACTTTCTGGGTCTTTATGAGAAGCTTTCAGAGAAACACTCCCAGAATGGCTTTATCGTCCCTCCTCCCCCGGAGAAGAGCCTAATAGGTAAGCCTGTGGTCTTTAATTCTGCTTAGATTCTTTCCTTTGCATTCTTTCTGCCATATACTTTCTACTTAGTATATGAGACTACTTTTAATAACAGTGTAGACTCTTGCAGTTAGAAAAGAAGTGTTTCTGGGACTTCCCTGGTGGCACAGTGGTTAAAAATCCGCCTGCTAGTGCAGGGGACACTGGTTCGATCCCTGGTCTGGGAAGATCCCACATGCCGCGGAGCAGCTAAGCCTGTATGCCACAACTACTGAGCCTGTGCTCTAGAGCCCTCGAGCCACAATACTAAAGCCCACACGCCCTAGAGCCCGTGCTCGGCAACAAGAGAAGCCACCGCAATGAGAAGCCCACGCACTGCAACGAAGAGTAGCCCCCGCTCACCGCAACTAGAGAAAGCTCGTGCGCAGCAACGAAGACCCAATGCAGCCAAAAATTAATTAATTAATTTAAAAAAGTATTTCCAGCATTTTCCTATAAATTACACGTGGTCTAGAGAAATAGTATGTTTTGACATGGTCTCTTTATTTGAGTGCAATAGGAGGCTCTGGTTTTAGCTTCTACAGTTGTGTGTGTGTGTGTTTGTATTGGTATCCTGGAGTCCTCAATGATTGCTGTTCCTTCCAGATTGAAATGTACTAACTGAATGAGGGGAAGGAGATGGGGCAAGGAATCTTCCCATTACCATCAATTCATGTCTGTTAATCTTTACTCAGAGCCCCATGGCCCCCTTTTAGAAAACATATGCTCTGGAAATCCCAGAGTGTAGAACCTTCAGCACTTTAAGACTAGTTTAAAAATTGACTGTCATGTAAAGAACCTTTTGTTCATGCCTGCTCGTGACATAGACGTGGGCTTTGGTTGTATTTTGTAGAGCTGTCCTCATTGCCTTCCTCCTGTGGGCTTATTTTTACAGGCTTATGCTTTTCATGATGATATATGGGGTTTTTTTTTTTTTTTTTTTTTTTGCTTTTTAAATTCTTTTCCAGGAATGACAAAAGTAAAAGTTGGGAAGGAAGATTCTTCTTCTGCAGAATTTCTTGAAAAACGGAGGGCTGCTCTAGAAAGGTAAGTACCATAAAACTATTTTCTTGAATGCCATGAGAACAAATGAGAAGCTGAAACTGAGACTTAATTACGATGAGATATTCGCTGGAGTTAGTAGTGGTGAAACGTGAGTGAATTAAAGATTCCCACCTCCATATTATCTCTAACCTTTCCTAAGTCTCTTACCTTCCCACCTCAGGAACAGAACATCTTCTTTTCTTTCCCCACCTTGAGTGAGCAATCAGATTCTCCTTCTTCAACAGTCAAACATGAATGGCTCTGAGGTCTCTTTCTGAGCAGTTATTTTTCTCCCCTTTTTAGAGACGTGAAGAATATGAACTTGAATGTGCTTGTACTTAAGTGCCTTATCTGAGGACATTTTAAAGTAATGAGAGACATTGTACCCCTGCCAGCACTGTATGATACCCCAAACCTTGTGAGGCCAGGTCAGCTAACCAGATAACTCCTTACCCCGTAGGTACCTTCAGAGGATTGTGAATCATCCTACGATGTTACAGGACCCTGATGTCAGGGAGTTCTTGGAAAAAGAAGAGGTTAGTATTGTACAAACTGAATTTCACGATTCATATCTGCCCCTGTGAAATGAAACTAGTTCATTCAACAAATATTTGAGCACCCGTGTATAGCCTAGTCTCAGACTACATCCTAGTTTGTAAGCGCCCAAAAGTGACAAGTATTCTTCAGCCTCTGAAATAAAAGAAGCTCTGCCTGCAGTCAAAAGTAACTGGTTGTAGGGCTTCACTGGTGGCGCAGTGGTTGAGAGTCCGCCTGCGGATGCAGGGGACACGGGTTCGTGCCCTGGTCCGGGAAGATCCCACATGCTGCGGAGCGGCTGGGCCCGTGAGCCATGGCTGCTGAGGCTGCGCGTCCAGAGCCTGTGCTCCACAACAGTGAGAGGCCCGCGTACCGCAAAAAAATAGATAAATAAACAAATAAAAGTAACTGGTTGTAGAGGTCAAACTGCAACCTAGTTTTGTCTTTGTCTTATTAGATCAACACAGTGATCTGTTGGGCAGGTCCTTGGAATATCTTTCATAGGTTACTACTTGGCTCAAATTGAATGCTTATTTTGTGCCAGGAGCTGAGGGGTTTTAGTTCAAAACCAGTTAACCACAGAGCACAGAACTGCCAGCATATAGCAAAAGTGTTGATTCAAGTGGACAGTCTTTTTTAACAGGCTATGCTTAGGCTATTCATGATTGTGAAAAACTAGAGACAGCTCAGTTGCTAATAATTGGAGAATTAAGTGAAATATATCAATACAACAAATACGTAATTCTCATCATAAACAGAGAATATACAGAAATTCATTGGAAGCATACATTTAAAGAATTATGAGGGAGAGAGATAAATTAGGTGTATGAGATTAATGGATATACACTACTATATATAAAATAGATAAACAACAAGGATTCCCTGTATAACACAAGGAACTATATTCAGTATCTTGTAATGACCTATCATGGAAAAGAATCTGGAAAAAAAATATAACTGAATCACTTTGCTGTACACCTGAAACTAACACAATACTGTAAATCAACTATACTTCAATTAAAAAAAAAATTATAAAAAGTAAAACATGAAACAGCATATAAATACAGCTGAAGAAATATGTTAGTCATTAAGGATCTAAAGAAACACTGGAATAAAACAATGTTATATCTTACAGGAAAGAAAACTAGAAGAAAATAAGTGACAGGGTAGGACTAGTGTATTTATTTTTTTCATTTTATTTTTACATTTTTCTTTAATTTGCATATCATATGTATTATCTAATTAAGAAAATGGTACTAAGTATATGGATTATTTCCCCCCCACAAAATGAACTTTTTTTTTTTTTTTTTTTTTGCGTTACGCGGGCCTCTCACCGCTGTGGCCTCTCCCGCTGTGGAGCACAGGCTCCGGATGCGCAGGCCCAGCGGCCACGGCTCATGGGCCCAGCCGCTCCGTGGCACGTGGGACCCTCCCGGACGGGGGGGGTCGAACCCGCGCCCCCTGCATCGGCAGGCAGACTCTCAACCACTGCGCAACCAGGGAAGCCCCCAAAATGAACTTTTTAAATTAAAAATTCTCTGTCTAATGCTCTACATCTTTTTTCTCCTCTGGGATTCCTAAATCCACTTTTCCTTTTCACGCCCTCACCCTTGCTTGGTACCCCTAGAGCAGGGTTTCTCTCCAGTGGCACTGCTGACATTTGGGCTGGATCATCCTTTGTTGTGGAGGCTGTCCTGTGCATTGTAGGGTTAGCAGCATCCCTGGCCTCATCCACTAGATGCCAGTACCCTCCCCCACCTCCCTGTCCCCAGTTTTATTTTTTTATTTTATTATTATTTTTTAATAAATTTATTTATTTATTTTTGGCTGCATTGGGTCTTCGTTGTTGCGTGCTGGCTTTTTCCAGTTGCAGTGAGCGGGGGCTACTCTTCGTTGTGGTGCCTGGACTTCTCATTGCGGTGGCTTCTCTTGTTGTGGAGCACAGGCTCTAGGCACGCGGACTCAGTAGTTGTGGTGCGCGGGCTCTAGAGCGCAGGCTCAGTAGTTGTGGTGCGTGGGCCCAGTTGCTCCATGGCATCTGGGATCTTCCCGGACCAGGAATCGAACCCGTGTCCCCTGCATTGGCAGGTGGATTCTTAACCACTACGCTCCCAGGGAAGTCCTCCCTGCCTCCAGTTTTAATAAGCAAAATTATCCCCAGACATGGCCAAATGTCCCCTAGGCGGCAAAATGGCCCTGAGTTGAGAACCAGTGCCTCAAGAGTCCTGGGCACTAAAATCTAATTGTTCAGCGTGGTATACTATATACACTATGGATTCTTCAGCATCCCTTTCATGCCTTCGGAAAGGAGTGGGAAGACTGAACTAGTCAAATTGTTTCTAAGTATTCGGCATGCTTGACTTAACTAGATTGTCCCTAAAAGTAGCCTCAATCTGAATAAATTATGTTCTTGTCCTTGGACCTTTGTTCACTGAGGAAAATCCAAATGGAATTGCAGCACGACTTCAAAGTGTCTCTAGATTTTAAGTCTAGCTGTGTGCAGAGTATGCATCCAAAAGAACTTCTGAATTTTAACAAAAGCGTGTTTGGTATTTAAGCAGTTCATGTCTAGGTGGGCAGACGATCTCAACGTGAGGTCACCTGGCCACGTAACACACTCTGCTTTCTATCTGCACACAATATCAGGAGCTGAAAATTTTGCTGATTCTATTTAATGTGGTCCTTTGATTTTTTTTTTTCCTCTACATGCTAGTTATGGATTTGTCTAACTGCCTTTGAAAATAACAAGCTACAGTTCAAATAATTTGTTTGGCAAGTTTTGGGCATGCCGTCTGATGGATACTAATTCTTCTGAACCTAAAATAGGGGCAGCAGATAACTTGCCACCCTGCCTTCTTGGTCTTGTAGCTGCCACGCGCCGTGGGTACCCAGACATTCAGTGGTGCTGGTCTCCTCAAGATGTTCAACAAAGCCACAGATGCAGTCAGCAAAATGACCATCAAGATGAATGAATCAGACATTGTGAGTAGCCCTGTTCCTCTCAGCTTTCCCTACCCCCTCAGGCTTATGGGTCAGAAGCCTTGAGGAGTCCTGAAATTTCTGAGATTAGAGACTTTCTTTTTATGATAATTCAGTCCCTTTAAAAAACAAACAAACAAAAAACTGCTAAGGAAGACTGCTCTACACCTGTATGAGTAGCCTCCTTTAAAGCTCTGGGCCTGTGTGTTTCAGTGGTTTGAGGAGAAGCTCCAGGAGGTAGAGTGTGAGGAACAGCGCTTACGGAAACTGCATGCCGTTGTAGAAACTCTAGTCAACCACAGGAAAGGTAACAAACCTCCGAAATGCACTTGGAACTGGGGGAAACTGATGTCTCCAGTGAGCTGGAGATGGGAGGGTATGCTGTTCCCAAGCCTCTCAGCCATTCAAGTTGAAATTCTCAGCCCACCTGGTCCTTGATGTTCTTATCGAAAAGATATGCCCTGCATCTTCTGGCAAGAAACATGACTCCACCACTGAGGACATTGTACTCTTTACCTGGGAGAGGTACAGGGAAGCCATCCCAGTTACAGCTTGACCTGGGATATAGGCTTCTGTTGGTGGCATTTGAGTTGGCTTGTATCCAAAATGATGTTACATGCCTTAGCTACATGGTCCAACGAGCAATATGTAAATGCGGGAAACCATATATGTCTCTTAACCCTTCTTCACCTTTCTTTGGTGAGATTTACTTAAGAGCTAGTGAAATTTGCCAAGTTTGAATGCTTTCCTTTTCTGCCTTAAACGTGCTGATAATCAGAACTCTAAACAGGCAGAAAACCATTAGAATGAAGGCAATGTAAGGGTTGGCAAAATATGACCCAGCCCATGGGCTGTATCTGGCCATGGGCCTATTGCTCTGGGCTGGGAATGGTTTTTACATTTTTAAAGAGATGGGGAGCGGGGGCGGGGAGAGTGAACCAAAGCTTAAAATACAACAAAGTTGTCCTGCTCTGGCGCATGCAAAACTATGCAGTGTGCATACACTCACTCTTGCAGAAGGCTGCTTACCACAAGCTCTAACATAAAAATCAGAATCATGCCATTGGCCTGTTTTTATTAATGGCCCCTGGTTCTCCAGGAATATTGGAGCTGCTTCTTCCAAGTAAGCCTAACCTAGGGAAACTAAGGACAGCAGTTAACTCTCCCTGCTCACGTGACCGAGCTGCATTGCCCTCACTTTCTGAATACGGTTAGCTGTGGTGTAAGTGACTAGGTTGCAGAGCCCACAGTTGCCAGACATGCGGGGGCCAGCATTGCTAAGGCATCCATTGCAGTGCCAGCCGACTTGTCCCTTTTCCTTGGGAGATCAGAGGCCTCTGCTGTCTTCCTCCTTCCAGAGCTAGCGCTGAACACATCCCAGTTTGCAAAGAGTCTCGCCATGCTCGGGAGCTCTGAGGACAACACAGCATTGTCACGGGCACTCTCCCAGCTGGCTGAGGTGGAAGAAAAGATCGAGCAGCTCCACCAGGAACAAGCCAACAATGACTTCTTCCTCCTTGCTGAGCTCCTGAGTGACTATATTCGCCTCCTGGCCATAGTCCGCGTAAGCGTCTCATTCCTTTCCTCTTTCTCCTCCACTTGATTTAATTTGTCTTTTCCTTTGCTCTTCCCGTTCCCAAGATAGTTTCATCCAGTATAGCTTGAAATAATTTTTTCTACTCTCAGAAGGTGTCTCGTGAACCAAAAAGTCCATTAAACTCTTAGTTATCACTGAGTCACATTGAGGCCCACGGCCAGTTTTTTAAATGAATTTGGACCACTCTTGAATTTCCAAGTAGGGCCCTCCTTATTGTTGAAGCTGGACAGTATCCTCTATACTCCTTTCTTCAAGCAAGGCTTATTACAGACCTGCGGTCTTGTCCCCCTGGAGCAGTGACTTCCTCAGTCCTTTGGTCTTTGCCTCCTTAACAGTAAGCAGCGGCTTTGCCCTGGTAAGAGCTCTTTTATTTTTATTTTTATTTTTATTTATTTTTTATTAGTTTCTGCTTTATAACAATTGGTAAGAGCTCTTGCTGGCTTCCACTTGTCCCTCCAATGTGGGCAGTCAGGTAACTACACAGAACTGGCTTGGCGCTGGCTGCATGGAGGAGTGTGGCCAGGGGGCCGAGAGAGCTTGTCACCAGAGCCCTCTGTGAGCTTTGCTGACCACACCGGTAGCAACACTGCAGCCTGCCCCTCAGGTCGAGTACCTCACCTTCTCTTCTGGTGACCAGGGCACTCTGTTTTCCCCTGACCTTTCAGAGTGGCCAAGGAAGCTTCACCGGGCAGTGATATTAGCTCTCACATGGCCTCCCTGAGACAGAGGAAAGAGCCAAGAGGGAGCCTGGCGCCTGCCCTAAAAGGGCCTGAGTCTGCCCGACCCAGGTTGGGACCAGAATGTATGAGCCTCTGAGTTGGAACAGAACCACCCCCACTCCCTATCCCCAACCTCGCCCTCGCCAGAGAGCTCCTGTATTGTCAAGAGCCAAGCTGCACCCAGGACTCTCATTTCCTCCGTGGCAGAGGTGCTTAATATAGCCTGTGAGATTGCTCATTGTCCTCTCCCCTTGCTATTTGGTTTGCTGCTAACTCCAGAGTGATAAGAGGCTGAAAAAATAACCTGCTTGGGAATTCTTGGAACTGGTCAGACTACTTAGACTGGAGAGCCGTCCCAGGGAAGGGTTCTCTCTGGGGAAGCTTTCAGAGAGCAGTATTGTTTGGGGTCTCTGGAGAGCTCAGCACTTGGATATGACCTTCAAGCCAGGTGAGCCTGTATGGACAGGGGTGAGGGAGGCCTAGCTGGGGCAGCTCGCCTTAGAGCACAGAACTGCAAGCTGGTCTTTTTTCAGAGACCCCTCACCTGCCCTCCTCATAATCATGAGCTAGCCGTGGGGTTGGAGAGATGAACAGATGTTTCTTTTCTGCTGAACCTGCAGCTGTACCATAGTTAGCCCAGGGGATTAGGTTGGATTTGAGGTCACCCTTTACCTAATCCTTTGACATTCCGCTGTTTAGAAATTGAGGTGAGCAGCAGTGACAATGCGGGGGAAGGTAACTTTGGTGTCATTTCACTCCCTAAGATTCAAGTCTTGGCAAAGGCCCGCACTAAGGAGGCCTAGAAAACATCCAGGGAGCTCTTGTAGGGAAGGGGAGCAAAAGGAGCAGGGCTGGGAGGCTGCCCCAGACACAGGTCTTTCATCCAGGCCTCTTGAAGCCTACAAAGCCAGTGGTGGTGCAGGATGGTTTTGTTAGGCCAAACAGCTATCCTCTGGAAATGCTGATTGTGGTCAAGGAACTAGAAACATGGAAAACCAGCAAGTGGACTTTGGAGAGCTTCTTGGGGGCCTTGATGGCCTAGAACAGTTGAATGTATGGATGAGATGAAAGCAGTGTGTCCCTGTGGTAGGTTTAAGTGTTTATTTAAAGATCTGTTAAGCTGGGCAGGGGTGGGGAGATCTGTTAAGCTAAGCCTGTATGTTGTTTGGGTATCAGTTTAAAGTTTGCTTCCTTAGGTTGGCCTTCCCTGATGTATCTCCCAGGCTAAGCTAGATCCCCAGTTTTATTACAGTACTGTGCTTATTTTCTCTGTACTCTGCATACTTATAATTACTTATTGGCAATTAGTAATACAGTGTCAGCCTTTCCTGGTAGATTACAAGCTCCATGAAAGTAGGCCCATGTGTTTCATTCCCCATTGTATTCTTAGCTCCTGGCACATGGCAGACACTCAGGGAAAGTGTGTAGACTCATGAACTGACTGATCTGAGAGAGGCAGTTCAAAAGCCATAGGACTGGGCACTGGCATCAGGCCACCTACTGTGCTCCCAGCCCTCCAGCCTTGGGAGTAGCATGAAGCAGCATGGCGCTGGCCCACTGGATCCTTGGAGAGGAGTCTTACCCAAGCTTGTGCTTTTGGATGTTAAACTTCCAGCTGGGCACTAACACGTGGCTGCAGAACCTGCCCTTGCTTGGTCCTTCCCTAGCACAGCTGCTGGGAGGGCCCCCCAAGGCAGAGCCAGCAGAGCTCCTGAAGGGCTGGTTGTGCTCTTCCCCAACCTCCACCTTCACAGGCCGCCTTTGACCAGCGCATGAAGATGTGGCAGCGCTGGCAGGATGCTCAAACCACACTGCAGAAGAAGCGGGAGGCTGAGGCTCGGCTGCTGTGGGCCAACAAGCCTGACAAGCTGCAACAGGCCAAGGATGAGATCGTAGAGGTGAGGCCCCCAAGGCAGCCCAGCAGGGGTGTTCTGCTGGCTCCTGAATGAGCCTGGGTCCCATCCCACCCAGATGCTTAGAACCCCACAGCAGGCAAGAGAACTGATTGAGTCTAAAGGACAGCTGCTGGGGAAGCCTCTGAGAATGAAACAGGCTTGCCCTGAGACCTGGCCCTCCTTCTCCTTTCCTGTTCCACTCAAACTTGCCAAATTAGAATCTCTGCAGGAGCAGTCCTGGCTGGGTCTTTGAAAAGCTCCAAGATGATTCAGATGTGCCCCCCGGGTGAGAACTAAATTCAGCTCTCTGGGGCTCCCAGCTTTGCTGGTGAGTACCTAAACCAGAGCCTCTGGGGTACCAGAGCTTTCTTAGGAACCAGGCTTGGCCTGAGGCACACGGCATCTCTTTCCCAGCCAGCCTGAAAGATGGCCTTCTACTGGACTCTGGCTTATGTGCTGAATCTGCATATCTAATCTTACCCAGAGGGACAGACAAATGCTAATTGAGGTCTCAGATACAGAATTTCTATTCAAAGGTAAAGACTTAATACCATAATATATTAAATGATCCTTTCTTTCCTTTTCTTCCCAGTGGGAGTCTCGGGTGACTCAGTATGAAAGGGACTTTGAAAGGATTTCAACTGTGGTCCGAAAAGAAGTGATACGGTTTGAGGTGAGATAGAAGATCCTACTTCTCACAAGTGTGCAGTGCCTGGTTTAGTAACATTGTTGGTTTTGTCCAAGTCTCTACTGAGTAAGGAGACAGATGGCTTTGCCAGTGACTTGGCAGCTGTTGTGAACAGGCGTGGCCTTCTGTGTGTGTGTGTGTGTGTGTGTGTTCATGTTTGTGTGTTTGTTCCTGAGGCAAAGTGTCTATCCTACACTTGTTGCTGGACCAGAGCACAGAATAAAGCTTGCAGCTGTCATAAACCCTCTACCCGCCTTCCCCACCCTGCCACCATTCAAGAAAACCTTGCAAGAGGCTATTTGGCTGGAAATTATAGCCAATCCAACTGCTGCCTCTACTTTCTGAGGCTGTGCTCAGCCTTGGTCAGCAAAAAACATCAGCACCCTATCAAGAGGGGAAGGAGCAACTGTCTGGATGGTCAGTGTAGAATCCTGTCTCCTTTAGAAAGAGAAATCCAAGGACTTCAAAAACCACGTGATCAAGTACCTTGAGACACTCCTGTATTCACAGCAGCAGGTATGTAACTTATGCATGGCTTTCATCCTCTCCTGCTTGCTCCGAAGGCCAGCTGCCTACTTGTGGCTTTGGTGACAAGATGATCTGGCCCTGCTTCAGAGGGGCTGGGCCCTGCTTAATCAATACTTGAAAGTAGGTCCTGGTTCTCTAACGTGGCACATCCAGTAGGGTCTCTTGCTAAGCAGGATTGCCCTAATCCTACAATGAGTTAGTTTTTAAGAACAAACCCCAACTCTCCTCTCCCTATAACCCCGTGATACCACCTAACCCTCTTGAGGCTGAGGCCCCAATCAGTATGTGAAACAGTGGCTGCCTGTGAGATGCTGACTGAGCTGAGCCAAGCTGTGGCCCCCATGGGGGTACTTCCTCCAGGGTAGAACCAGGACTGTCTTCAGATATTGCCCTTGCACTTGATGCTTCCCTCAGTCTAGAAAGGTAAGGGCAGTGTGGCTGGCTGGCCAGTCTGTCCCAAGGTCCACTGTCAGCGAAGCCATTTCCTCAGCTTGGCCTTAGCCCAGGCCTCCCTGTGGGTGGCTGAGGCACTTGGGAGAGTGCCCTGGCACTGTGCTTGTTCCCATTCCAGGCTCAGGCTCTGCCACTAAATGGGGGCACTTGCTTACTGACCCCACTTCTTTGCAGCTGGCAAAGTACTGGGAAGCCTTCCTTCCTGAGGCAAAGGCCATCTCCTAATGGACCAAGGACACCAGAGCCCATCTGCCTGACGCTGCCTTTTTATACACTGTCCTCCTCCACCTCTGCTGGACCCCAGTGATGCATCCTGCCTAGCCTGGACTTCACCCCTTCCTCCCTGCCCCCATGGCCAAGCTGTCGCCAGTCACTCTAACCAGTCCTTCATTTAGCTTCCATATATATTTTCTTACCTGAGAGAATAGTTTCTTGCTTTAAGCAAAAAACCTATACTAGGTGGTGGAATTATGGGATAGGTGTGGAGTATTGATATAAATATATAAATACAAATGTATATTTTTCAGGATGTGGTTAAGAACTGGGAATAACATTTTCTGTTACTCCTGATGGTGCCATGAAAAGATTATGTAATAAAATACTTTAAAATCAGGTCACATGACTCAGAATGGTGGTGCTTTTTGCTTTAGGCTGGGGAGCAGTTGGGAAGCAGGTCTGGAATACTCCTAACCAAGAAATGCCCAGGTATAGCCAGGTATAGTTACTTCCTCTCCACAGGAGTTCACAGGCTTCTGCTCCTGCTTCCTTATGGATCTGGAATTTCCTTTTCTCTGTCTACCTCAGCTACCTGTTCTGAGGGTCTCTTAATCTATTTAACTCTTACTCCTACTTCTTTAGGGAAGGAGTTTTAAACACATCTCTTATAATAAGAGGGACAAAAGCAATTCTCCTGCAGGGGAGGCCAGCTTTCACTTTTATTCCTGCCCTGTTTCCCTCAGCTGCCCAGGGTTCTCTGAGAGTCTTGCTTTCTGATCGCAAAGCCTTGCATTCTGAACATCTTTTTGCCGCCCGTCAAAGCATGTCCTCAATAGACTGGTCCATGTTAAAAATGTAAAGGACTGATAAGGACTTAGCACTTTATCCCACTGACAACAGAACCAGGCACTCTGCCTCTAGATAAAGTCATCCCAGAATTCCTAAACCTTCAGAGTTCCAAGAAGCTTCACTGTCTGTGCCCAGGAGGGAGCATGCCGGCAAGAGGCCCGAGTGTGGTCAGCACAAGCCGAGGGCGTTCAAAGGGGTCTCTGTGCTGGCCTGGCCAGGGAGGCCCGGTCTTGGATGCACCCGTGCCAGGCTTCCCCTCAGCTGTCCGCAGCCGCTAAGCTTGCTGGTCAGAGCACACTGTGAAGCTGCTCTGTGGGACAGGCTGGCAGGCTGCCTGCACGCGGGAACCTCCCCACTCCCAGCCCTACCAGCTGCAGAGATGCCCGGCTCTCTCAGTTCTTGTGGGGGCAATGTCAACCTTTGGGGAGGGCAGCGTGAGGCAGGAACCGGCAGTAAACAGCAAGCAGCGCTGATCTCCAGTCCACCAGCCTGACGGGGAGTGCCGGTGCCGGCAAGTACTTTTTCAATATGTGGATTTTTTTTTTTTTTTTTTTTTTTAGAAAAAGTCACTCAATCTCTCCCTCCCTGCTAATATCCTTTTTTTTTAAAAAATATCTTTATTGGAGTATAATTGATTTACAATGGTGTGTTAGTTTCTGCTGTATAACAGTGAATCAGCTTCCCCTAATACCCTTATTACCACCTTTGATTTTATCCTTCCAGTCCTACTTATATGCTTACTCTGCTTAGTTGTAATAATATACACACAAAATATTTTGTATCCTGCTTTTATCATTCAACACTGTATAAGTTATAAGCATTTTTTCTAATTTGTTATCTATCTTCACAGACTTTATTTGTAAGGCTGTGTAATTTTAAGGCTTCCATAGAGTGACTGTACCATAATTCTGACTCATCCCTTGCTGTTGGATTCCTGGTTTGTTTGGTAACTTTTAAAATTTTAATACGATTTTAAACTTACAGAAAAGTTACAGGAACTCCCATATATCCTTTACCCACATTTACCAAGTGTTTACATTTTTATCCCATTTGCTTTATGACTTACGATTTTGCTTTATCTGTATTTACATGTTGGATTTTCTGAATCATTTGAGAGTAAGTTGCAGGCATTGTACCCCTTTACCCCAAAACTTCAGTATGCCTTTCCTTAAGAATAAGGACATCCTCTCATAATTCGTAACCATAACCACTTATCAAAAACAGGAAGTATAACACTGATAAAATACTGTTAATCTAGCACGTGCTCTCTATTTAAATTGTGTCAGCTGTCCCAGTAATGTCCTTCATAGTGATTCCTGGTGCAGGATCATGTGCTACATTTAGTTGTGACACATGATTACATGTGTCTCTTTTAATCCAGACTTCTTGAGCCTTTCCTTGCCTTTTATTACCTTGGCATTTTTGAAGAATACAGTCAGGTATTTTGTAGAATGTTCCTCAACTTGGATTGGTCTCATGGTTCCACATGACTAGATTAGTAATGTTTTTGTATGTTGGGCAAGAACATCACAGAAGTGACATATCCTCAGTGCATCTTAAGTTGGCATGTGATGTTAGTTGGTCCCGTTAATTCTGACATTAGCTCTGATCTCTTGGTTAAACTGATGTCTGCCAGGTTTCCCTTTTTAAATTTACTCTTTTCCCTTTTGTAATTAACAAGTTATTTGTGGGGAGATACTTTGATATCATGTAAATATTTTGTTCCTCATCCAGTGTGATTTTCTAACTCCATAGTTTCTTCTACATTTATTGTTTGGCATTCTACTTCTAAAGAACAGCATTTTTCCTCCCTATTTATTAATCTACTTGTTTATAAGTACAGATCAATGGATTCCTATTTAGTCAAAGTTGCAAGCCATTGCTTTAATTTGTTTTGATTCTCAAACTGTCCCAGATTTCTAGCAGGCTCTTGTGTCTTTTTAACATATCCCCTTCATTTTTTTTTTTTTTTTTAACACTTTCTTACTTTCTGGCTTAACAAGATGTTTCAGGCTTATCTTGTATCTTCCCTGCCCCAACCCTGGAATCAGCCATTTCTCCAGGGAGTCTTGATTCCTTTTAATGGAGAATGATATTTAGAAACCAAGAGCTGGGTGCTGAGTGTGCCCATTGCTACTGGAATGTCATTGCTTCTAGGCTCTTGGCAGACAGAGCAAGGAAATAGCTACAGATAAAAATATATGGAGGGGCTTCCCTGGTGGCGCAGTGGTTGAGAATCTGCCTGCTAATGCAGGGGGCATGGGTTCGAGCCCTGGTCTGGGAAGATCCCACATGCCGCGGAGCAACTGGGCCCGTGAGCCACAACTACTGAGCCTGCGCGTCTGGAGCCTGTGCTCCACAGCAAGAGGCTGTGACAGTGAGAGAGGCCCGCGCACCGCGATGAAGAGTGGGCCCTGCTTGCCACAACTAGAGAAAGCCCTCGCACAGAAACGAAGACCCAACACAGCAAAAATAAATAAATTAATTAATAAACTCCTACCCCCAACATCAAAAATATATATATATGGAAATACTGAGAGAGATGGAGATAGATGATATAAAGAATTAGATATTAGAAATCATGAATCCACACTGATATTTTCAGTCTAGCCCCATAAAGTTTACTCTTAGCTTCTCCCTTTCCATATTTGTAACTCTTTTCTCCAAACTGAATTTTAAAACTTTCTCCTTGCTTTGTTATGTTCCATCCAGTGATCATCTTGATGTAAGTCTGTTTTTATTATTTCCTTGGGATGGGCTCCCTTCTGGTTTCAGAACTTCCTCCTCGGCCTCCTATCCCGAGGCTGATAGGGCCAGCTGTCTTTTGGGCCTGTGCATTTCTGTGCAGAGCTTGCAGACATGGAAATTAAGAAGGCCAATAGCAGGTTAAGTGTACTGGGCTGTATGGGGGGGATAGTGCCACGAAGGTGGAGTCATTCCACCTGGGAACTCGGGAGAAAGAAACTGGAGAAGGGGATGCTTGAGCTGTCTTAAAGGTGAAGAGGTGTTTGCTGCTTCTGCTGGGACCATTCTGCCTCCCTGTGTCGTGTAGTGGGAGGTGGGCACATGTAGGGAAATGCAAGCAGCTCGATGTGGGCAGAGTTAAGTTAGTGGATGGCCCACGGAGAGTGATGAGCAAGAGCCGGATCACACAGTGCCTGTGACCTGTGGGGCACTTTGAACATTATCCTGCAAATGTGGGGAGCTCCTGGAGGGACTTAAGCAGGAAATAACATGGTCACATTTGTGATGTAGACATATCAGAAGGTATGAGACTGGAGGCAAGGAGAGCCTGCCAGAGTGCCGAGGAGGGTCGTAGTACTGGTGCTGGAGCTCAGAGAGAGGTGGAGGAGCTGGCGAAGAGCCACTGTGGTCTGGCCACCGATCTGATGAGAGGCCCGAGGGAGAGCGTGGTGGCTGGCATGAGCCGCCGGCTTCTGGCTTGGATTTCAGGGTAGACGGTGAAGCCTTTCATGACATAGGTAATACAGGAGGCCACATGGGTTTGGAGCAGATTGGCAGGAAAGCAGTGGGTACAGCAAGTGCTGCCCGTGTCAGAGGCTCCTCTACACGGGAAAGGAGGACTGTGCTGAGAGATGCGGGAGATCCAGAGTGAAAGCTGGCTTTGTTTTATTTAAAGGTGGGTCAGACCTAGCATGTTAATAAAATTCAGGGGAGATAAAGGGAATAGCCATCAGCCCTGTCTGGGAGTAAATGCAAAAATGCACAGAGCAGGGAGCCTCGCTGCTGGGTGTGGCTGGGGAAGAATTAAAATGCTCTCGGATAGGAATATCTAGTTTACCTATTTTGAGTCAAGTGGTTTAGAGAAGAGGTGTGGAGATGAGTCTTACTTCTCCTGCTTCCCCTTGGGTTATTTACCCCATGAATCTCTGGGCTCTGGAGTCCTGAAGGTGAGGGCTTAGAGCTGGAGGGACCCCAACGAGGATGAGTTGTCAGTGACAGAACAAATGCAAGAAGTAGAAATGATTGGAAGCGTCACACATAGATATTTGTAACATTAAGCTCTTTCCAGATGCTTTTCATTGTGAATGCACCTGTAGCTGAGAACGCTAAAGAAAATAAAGAAAGCCTGTGCAGCTCAAATTTTTAAAAGCATGAGAAGATAATGGAAATCTAAAGATGGGGCCAGGAACTGGTTGAGGAGGGAACATGGTGATGGAAGGAGTGTCCTTTGCTGAGCATGCTTAGGGCCCACATGGGATTGAAGACCATGGATTCTGAGGGACAGCAGGCCCTAAGGTGATGGGATTTTCCCCACCAGTTCCATCAGCCTGGGGGTTGGGAGGAGGGGAAGGGGAAGAGAATGGTGATCCCTCCTGCAGCAAGGAAGGACACACTTTGCTGCAGTTGCCACATGACTGAACCGGACACCCGGTCTTCAGAGTCACTGGCTAAGATTCTCAGCTCCACACTGGGGAAGAGGAAGGCCTGAGCTCAGAGTTAGAAATGCACTAGAACAGCTTATCCCTGTCTTCTGGCCCCGGGGTTGGTGTGACATCTGCCAATGTCTTGTGACACCACTTGTGTGGTTTAATGTTGGCTCTCTCTGCCAAACAATAAAAATTCTGTAATATTTGATTTGGGCCTTAGAGTATCAATGGAGCTCAACTGCTACAAGGGATAGATTGAGAGGAGGCAGGTGACTGAAGCACAAAAAGCAATTTAAGGCATAAAAAAAATTAGACAATAAACTCTCCGAAGTGGAGCATCTTTATCACCCCATGGCCCCTGAAAAGATCTGGGCTTAAAATAGGTGCCAAATATCAATAGATAACTGTTGAGTGATCTCCAGCTGTAGGCTCTGCCACCTGGCCTTCACAGCCTTCTGTGAGAGGACCCCAGCTCGCCTTTTCCTATTTATCTCCTAGTCCTTCACAGCGGTACGCATACCTCATGGAAACAGATTCCACATATGCTCCTTCCTTCCTCACTCTGTGTGGCCTAAGAAGCCTTTATTAATATTGGGCTTTGTTCCTGAAGCACCCTATCTCAGCCCCCATCCCTCCCTTCAATCTCAGAATTACACCTGTCTGAAACAGCCAGCCTTCAGTATTGTGGATGAATGTGAATAAATAGCGATGAGGGCATTGGTTAATGTGTCAGAACATTCACTGGGGATTCCCATAGACACCTCTAGAAACCAAGTCCATGAAGAAGACTATGCAAAGAGGCCCATCATAGCATTGTTTACAGTTGTAAAATTTGAAATCAATCTAAATGTACAGCAGGAAGGGATTAAATGAATTATGGTACATAATTAGATATTACACAGTCATTGAAGATGACATATAGCTATATTTATTGGCAAGAAAAACTCATTTTTGAATGAAAGTAAGTTATAGAATTACATGTATGATATGATCTGCATTTATGTAAAATTATAATTATATATATATGGGAAGGATGTTGATCGAATTGTTAACTATGGTTGCCTCTAGGGATGGAATTTTGCATTATTTAAAATTTTTATACTATTTGATATTGCTTGGAATTTCTGTGTATTACTTTTATAATCGTAAACATTAAATAAAGCTATTTTCATTATGGGAAAACAATCCAGTGCATCCTTTGAGGCCTACTTTATACGTAGCTGGGAAGCTTTCTTTGATCTACTCTTCACCCGCCCCCGACCCACACTGGGGTGGGAGCCCTTCCTCCTTTCTAGCTCTTGGCATGGCACTTTGTCATCCTCCTAAACCTCTGGTCTTTCTCGCTTGTGTTTGTAATGTTATCTCATCAGCCTCCATGGCTCTGAACTCCTTAAGATCATGGATTGTGTTCCTGCTCATCTAGGTGCCCTCCTCCGCTTCCAAAGGCAGCCTAAGGGGGAAGTGACTGCCCTTCAGCTGTGGAGATGACTGTTTTATGAGCCTATGGGCCCAGATCTTGGGGTTTTTCACGAGATCCAGAAATCAGGCCTGATTTGGGGTTCAGTAGGCTTTGCTCTGGTTGGCAGGATCGGTGCTCAGTGCCCCAGGTGGGGCCTGCAAGCGGGGAGGTGATAGCCACTTGCCCCACTGCTTGCCCCAGAAAGGCCTCCCCCCTTTGCCTTTGTCTGTTATGGAAATGCCCCTCTGGCTCTGATGACCAGACCTCTGGGGCAGAAATCCCCACAGCCCCACCACCGAGGCTGCTCAGAGGAAGCCAGCTGCTCAGCCTCTGGGTCCAGAAAAAAACCCAAAGAAAAACCCTGTCCAAACTGAGATAGGACCTTTCCCTAAAGGGATGTGACGATTGTTTCCAAATGACTGCCCCCTCCTAGCTTCAGAGCTCTCAGCTTCCTCTTCCATTATGAGTGACAGTGATGATGACCACAGGGCCCCAGTAGCAGGTCTCCCCTTGGGAACATTAGCAGCCTCACCAGAAAAAGATGATGAGGCACGTGGCAGCTAGGAACACATGCAGGGCAGCGTCCAGACTGCCCCGATAGTCCCATCCCACCCCGGGACCTAATAACCAAGAGCTGCCATGCGTTCAACACCTACCCTGTGCCAGTGGGCTCAGGGCTTTGAAACTTATCCAGCCAGCACCACGGCTCTGCCAGGTGGGCGTCATTATCTACATTAAAAGACTGAAGCTTAGAGACCTTCAGCAGCTTGCCCAAGGTCGCACCACAGAGCAAAGACTTGAACTCAATCTGCTTGACTCGGCTTGTCTGCACCCCCATATCCCATACAATCCAGTCAGGGATGGACAAGGAGGACCTAGACACTAACCCACTAAGTTGTTTTCTTAAAGACCTGAACAAATCCATGTAGCAGGCCTGTCAAGGAGAAGCTACCCACCTGACCTTGTAGGCATTTGAGCTTCTCTCACCCTGTGAGATACTCTCCCCAGATGTGCTCAGTGTGTGGCAGGAGCAGAAGCTGGAAGACAGAGAACAGCTTGGGTGAGTAGCTGGGACCATTAACGGCAGAGAGTAAAAACCCGACTTGCTGCAAAACCCCAGACAGTATCCAGGGCTAGAGCGGGTGGAGGTGCATCTCCATTCCAGACCTGGAGGCCTCCCAGCTTCCCTGTTGTCCTTAGTTCTTAGTCCCACGGCTTCCTTCATGATAAAGTCCTGTGACTTGAGGGTACCTGAGCATGTCTTTATTCCTTGAGCCCCGGTGCGGGTGCACCAGAGGGGCAATCGGTTGGTGCCCTGACATACCACCCTAGGGGATGTTAGGAGTTGTTGTAGCGCCAGAAAAATCTCCCCGGGAAGCTGTTGCCTCGAAACCGGGTGGCTGGAGTGGTCTCCGCAGCTACCCCTGCTCTGGCCCTGCATCATGTTGTCTGAAGCAGCTGAGCTGCCTCTGTCTTCTGGGCAAGAGGTGGAGGGCTCCTAGGATTGACACTGCTGGCTGGAGCCTACCTGTCCCTTGGGAAGCCGGGCACCAGTCTAACGGGGGGTCAGACTTTGCTCTCAGGGCTCAGGCAGGACATGCTTGTCAGAGGTGCCTTCCTAACACAGCCCTTTCCACAGCCCACTTCTCCCTTCCTCACACCTCAGTTTCCTCATCTATAAAATGATGAATTTAGACTAGCTCAGTAATTTAAAATGTTGTAGCAGCAGAACTAATTTTTGAGACATCTGCACCAAAGTCCAATATTCACAACGTAAAAATTTTTATTTGATTATTATTATTTCAAATTTATAAGATGTACTTACTAAGCAGTTAGTAAGTGCTCTGAGGCTGTTAGGATGAACAGGATGGTTGCTGATTTACACCAACCTCTGCTTCTAATTCATTCTCTTACCTGTTTTTGATTGCACAATATTGAGAAAATCAGGAAAAGCCTGATCACAGAGTTAGAGGTTGGAGTAACGTTTGTTTGTTTGTTTGTTTGTTTTTAAGCTAACCTTGTAACCTCAGGATACTGAAAAAGGAATAGAAGAATTTGCTTTTGTTGTTTCAGAGATGAATCATTAACAATATATTGGACGGACCATATGTAATTGGCAAAACCCCACAGTTTTGGCCTGCAAAAACAGCAAATTCGTATAATTCAGTCGAATAAGAATTTCAGCTAATGTTTATTTCCTGTGTGCCAGGCCCCATGCCAAACACTTTGGAAGCATGATGTCACTTAGTCTACACACAACTCCCCATGGTACAGGTAAGGACACTGAGGCACGGGGCGTTGTCAAAGGTTCCCCTGGCCACCAGAACCGCCAACTCCAGCCCCCATCCCAGCAGTCCAGGCCCAGCCTTGCCCGGGTTAATGGGGTTTCAGGTCAGGCCGCCTCCGCCCGCCCACGGGGAGGGGAAAGCATCCAGCTTCTGTGCCCAGCGGCGCCCCCCTGCCCGCCCGAGGCCCAGGAGCTGTTTGTTTTCTTAACGGGGTTAACCAAACCTCTGGAGCAGCGCCGGCCTCCCAGTAGAAGCCGAGCCTGTGAAAGGGGCTTTGTGTGAGGGCAGTGGAAGGCGAGGGCCAAGCCAGGGCGGAGACGCAGTCCAACCCACCTGCGCGCCCGAGACCAGGCGCCCCGGGAGAGGGGGCGTGTCGGGGGGGGACACCTCTGCCCCCAGCCCTTCCTGCCCTCTGCTTGGTCCTTGATCCTCATCTCCAGGCTCCACGTCTGTACAGTGGGGCGAGAATGCCCCCCCCTCCCTGGCGGGGCTGGTGTGGGTGTCAAGAGACAGGTGTTTACAATGTGGCCCTCAACCAGGAGCATAAGCATCACCAGCGACCTTGTGGAAAACGCACTGGGTCAGACTCCACGCCAGGCCTATGCATTCGGAAAACCCCGGCTAGGGCCGTATAATCTGAGACTGGAACTTAGATCAGTGTTCACATACTGAGAGGGCCAATGTTTAAAGTATACAGAAAACAAACTTTTCCTTTGACTGTAATAACTGCTTTGGAGTGTACATCATGTCACGTGTTCCTCTTTACAGGACAATATTCTCCATAAGTTGTTTTATCTCCCCAAATACATAAATGTCTCCAGGTCAAGGATCTTGTTTTTCTTCATTTGGATCTTCACTCAGGTCTGAATGAAATGCTGTGGAATAAGGAGCTGCAGGTTTACTACCAAATGTTTTACGAGTCAGGTGCATCAAATCTCCCTCTATAAATGGGGATGAAAATCCCTTGATTTGAGACTTCTCAGGAACAGCTGAAAATCAAATAAGTGAATGAGGTGGATGATGGTCTACAGAGAGAGAGAGAGAGAGAGAAGTGTCTAACTCTGAAGGTAGGAAGAGGATTTCTGCTGTTATCCCTCTGCAGGCCTTCCTGTAACCCTTCAGCAACCCTGCTCCCTTTCTGCCTCTTTCCCAGGCCTTCCCTCCTCTCCCTAGCCTTTTCCCAACATCCCCCTCCCCCATTAATTTATACAGTCTTTCAATCAACAATGCTTCTTTTGAGCATCTGCTACATGCTTGGCACCATGGTGGCAAACCCCTGACAAGAGACCATGTCTCTGGCTCACTGGTACTGAGTCTGGGGGCCGAGTTGGGGACACCAGGGAGAAACAATAAACAAACAGTAACAGTAATATTGGAATGAGTGCAGAGACAAGGTGCTATGATAGGATGGTCAGGAAGGAAG
Organism: Mesoplodon mirus; assembly: GCF_964341445.2. Lineage (NCBI taxonomy): Eukaryota > Metazoa > Chordata > Mammalia > Artiodactyla > Ziphiidae > Mesoplodon > Mesoplodon mirus. The sequence goes on from NC_138979.1 coordinate 54,482,438, forward strand.
GTGTCTTTGAGAAGGTGAGTTTTAGGCTAAGAATTAGAAGTTTTAGGCAAAGCCCACCAGGTGAAGAGTCAGGAAAAAGTGTTGCAGGGAGGGATTCCCTGGTGGCGCAGTGGTTAAGAATCCACCTGCCAACGTAGGGGACACGGGTTTGATCCATGGTCCGGGAAGATCCCACATGCCGCAGAGCAACTAAGGCCATGCGCCACAACTACTGAGCCTGTGCTCTGGGGCCCACGAGCCACAACTACTGAGCCCGTGCACGTGCACCACAACTACTGAAGCCCACGTGCCTGGAGCCCGTGCTCCACAAGAGAAGCCACCACAGTGAGAAGCCCGCGCACCACAACAGAAAGTAGCCCCCGCTTGCCGCAACTAGAGAAAGCCCGCACAATGAAGACCCAATGCAGCCAAAAATAAATAAATAAAATTTAAAAATTAAAAAAATACCACAAACCTTCTAAAAAAAATGTGTTTCAGAGAGATGAAACGTGAGTATAAATGTCCTGAGGCAGAAAGAGTTCGTTAGGTTTGAAGAACTGGAAGAATGTCGCTGTGGCTGGAGCCCCATGCATGAGAGGGGAGGAGAGAAAATGAGAGATGGGCTGGGTCATTTAGAGCTGTGTAGACTATGGTGGGGAGGGCAGATTTTGTTTTAAGCACAACATGAAGCCTTTGGATGGTTTTAAGCAGATGCCTTGACGGTCTGTGCTACTAGGTAGAGAGTAGACCTTGTATGAGGGAGAGAGGCAAGGAAAAACAAGAGAGATCCATTAGAAGATGTGGCAGTGTTCTGGGTGGTAGGAACAGAGTCAGAGGCAGACCTTCATTAGGATGGGCGACCAAGAAGTTTAGAGGTTTGAGGGTCCTAGAAGAGGACTCCCTGAACAGCAGACAAGGAGAGCAGGGTCCCACGGATGGGGCCCTAGAGAACAAGGGAGGTAATGAAAACACCAGCACTTCTCCTCATGGTGGATCGTTTCCCTTCCAGGAGGTTTCAGCTTCCTGATTCTGAGGCCCCTGTGAGATGGAATTTGGCGGGGGGAAAGTGTGGAACATAGTATCGGTGAGACCTGCTTGCCCCCTTATGGGGTCATCCTCTCAGCCTCTCTTGGGGGCAGAGCTGGGAATGGGGAGTTTCTGCTCCAGCTCCGAAACACCTCTGCACTAGCAAGGGAGGGAGGGAGTCAGCTCCTACGACAGGTTCTCTGCTCCTTCCCACCATCAAGCTTTCTGCTGGGGTGAGCTCTGGGAGGCAGGGGCCTCGACTTCCTCCACTGCCTTGGGAGGATAGTCTTCCAAGACTATCTGGGGAGGAGTCAGTAGAGTGGAGGCTTGTGCTGAATGGGAAAGCTCCCTTAGGTGGGTGGGGGAAGAGCGCTGAGAGGTGGGAGAAGCCTCTCCTAGCACAGGAGGTGAGAGAGTTCTGGATTAAATCCCGCCACACACCCAGAAAGACTCTGCCAGAAGAGTGGGCAAGGGCAGCCTAGTGCCACCTCCCACAGTTCTTCCCCATCCATTGCCCTGCATACCAACTTCACCCACCTGTGTTTCCAGGATGGGCCCACAAACTGCCATTTTCCTAATACCTACTCTGCTGAGGGCTTAGCAGGGATTATCTCACTCAGTTTTCGTACACTCTCCTGAAGGAGGCATATTATCTCAGTTTTGCAGACGAGCACAGATCTACACAGTTGGGGAAACCCAAGCTGTCTGACCGCTAAAGCAGAGCCTCTGTCCCTACACTGCCTCTCTGCCTGATGAAGGTTTGGGCTGAAAGATGATTGAAGAGCAGGTGAAATTTGGCTCTCCCGCATTCCTGTCAATCACTGGGGACTCGGTGAATGTGGACACGTTGACAAACAGATGCCTCTCTGCCGAAGGGTCTCCACGCACTGAGGCCCCACTAGGCTTAGTGGGCGGCGCCCGCCTCGCGCCATCGGGGTCCAGCCTAATCAGCCCCTTGCAGGACCCGGCGGCGCTGGGGAACGCCCGGGGCGGGGCCAACGTGGGGGCGGGGCCCGCAGGCACGAGGAGGCGGGGCCGGCGCCGCCGCGGTCTCTGGTCGGGGCGCGGAGAGTTCGGCTGCCAGCGGCGCGTGCATGCTGGAGGTTCGCATCCCGTCGGTGGGGCCCGAGGCCGAGGGGACCCGGCAGAGCCCCGAGAAAGGCCACATGGTGAGCGGGGGCAGTGGATGGGAAGGGGCGCGGGGACCCGCCGGATTTCCCTGCGTCAAATGCAATGCGGACCCCGCACCCCGGGCTCGGGGTCCGAGCGCGGCGGCCCAGGCCGTCTGGGGACACCCTGCCGAGGGTCTCTGGGCCGCTTGGATTTGCCAGCCCCGCCGACGGCGGTCCCGGCTCCTGAGGGACTGACTGCACGGAGCAGAGTCCCCAAGTGTGTGGGGACTTGGGAGGGTCCCTGGAGAGCAGCGGCGCTCCCAGGCCGCTTTGCGCCTCTGAGGGCGGAGGGTGGGCGCGTCGCCGGGAGCCGGTCCTGCTGCACCAACCCGCCGGGCCTCACGCGCACCCGGCTGCCCTCCCGCGCCCGCCAGGTGTTCCGAGTGGAGGTGCTGTGCCACGGGCGCAGACACACCGTACAGAGGCGCTACAGCGAGTTCCACGCGCTGCACAAACGGGTGAGGCTGCGCCCAACACCGACAGACCGACCCCGGCCCGGCTCCTTCCCAAGCCCTGAGAGGCAGGCAGACGAGCTGGCGGGCCCCAGCCTCTGCCACCCCCATTACCGGGCCCTAGAGAGCTCAGGTGGTGGGCACAGACCTCCCTGCGGGCTGCGGAATGCGCGCAAAGGGGCAGGTCCCACGTGCTGCCCGTGCCCCTGCGCGGCCGGTCTGGCATCGGGCGTCTTGGGGGCGGACGGGGGTGTTGGGGGCGCCTCTCGCCCTTGTCCCAACCACTACTCACCACGTGGGCGTGTCTCAGGGTACAGCCTGAAGTTTGGGGGTGTGGGCGGCAGGGAGGACTGGGGAGGGCTCTTGGCTAGGATGAAGTGAGCTTGAGGGCTCAGTCGGGATGCTGTGATCGCCCTGCGGTAACCTCCTGGCAGATCAAGAAACTGTACAAAGTGCCCGACTTCCCTTCGAAACGCCTGCCCAACTGGAGGACCAGAGGACTGGAGCAGCGGCGGCGGAGCTTGGAGGCCTATATCCAGGTGTGCATGGGTCTCACTCTGTTGCCTCTCAGCCTGCTGGACCAGAGGTGTGACACCGGCAGAGAGGTGCGGGGACATGGGGTGAGGGGGACCTACATTTTGGCCATGTTCTAGTACTTCATCCCTCTCTGAATTGGTAGGATTGAGTGAGGTAACCAGGAGGCAGGCAGTCCCAGTTAAATGAAGGCTAGCTCTCTTTTCCTCCAGGGTGAGATCCTGTGCTGCCCTCATGATAAGGGTGGAGATCCTTCCCCTCCCCCCACATGGTTATGCCCAATTGCAGGCCAGGCTGGCTTCATGGGCCAATCTGTGTAGTCACAAAGGGCCAGTGCTCAGAAGGGCCCTAGCTTGGTTTAATGCTCTGCTCTGGCTGTCTTGAAATTCTTTATCATTTTGGAAGGGCCCACGTGTTTTCATTTTGCACCAGGCTCTGCGTATTACACAGCTGAATCTGATTACAGGTTGCCTGTGTTCTCTTCTCCAGGGCATCCTATACTTGAACCAGGATGTGCCCAAGGAACTACTGGAATTCCTGAGTCTTCGCCACTTGCCCATAGTCCCCAAGGCCAGCAGCTGGGGGTGAGCATCTCTAGAGGTGCTTGGCATGAGAGGGGCCCCAGTGTTGTGGGGACAGGGGCTCTCTGCAGCCAGCAGGTGAGGAAAGGTTTTAGAGGTCAAGCCCCTTTCCTTCTTGTATCTGCCAGGCCCTAGCCTGGTTCTTCCTCTTTAAGACACAACCTCCCCAGTAGGCTTTCTTGACCCCAGTGGAGGGGCTGTTTTCTGAAGAGCCTTGGCTACCCCAGGTGCCTCCCGAGCTGAGTTTGTTACAAATAGAAGCAGCAGTCCCCTGGGAGGTGAAATTCTGGGCTTCCGCATCTCCACCCCTGCCACATGCCCGCCCGCCCGCCCCGCCGGCATCCCCAGGCAGCTCACAGCCTCTCTCTTCTTTTCAGCACCCTGGGGGAGTTCCTGCCAGGCAACAGCAAGTAAGTCAAAGTCCCTGTCTGCACTGGGTTCCTGCTGCCCCCTCGTGGCCATATGCCAGGGCCTGAAGTCTCTGGCCTGTCCCCGTGGTCCAGGTTTTCATGTTGTTGCCTCCTGAGCCCACTTCCCACTTTTCCTCTGTGGGTCCTTGGTGATCTCAGTCCTTAGTCTCCACCCAACCTGACACTTTTCTCTGTTTCCTCCTCCACTGTTCATGACCCCTTTTCTTCCTAGCTCACAGCTGTACCACCGGCCTGTTATCAGCTTCTGCATGGATCCTTATATTTGCATCCCATCCCCAGGTGAGGAAGTGCCTCTGACCCATAATCCACATTTAGGGCCCAGGTACCAGGGTGGGAGTGAGGGTGAACTTGATATTTCTCAGCTCGCAGGACCCCTAGGCAGCATCTCCCTCCTACTGCCCTCCTTTGGGGCCACACCTCCCTGCTGTTCCTGTGCCCCTGTAGCCTGCTTTGTATTTTCCTCCAGGAAATAGACATGGTGAAATGAGCTTGGCTCCCCTGGTCTCCATTCCTTACCAGCCTGGCTTTACCAAGATGTGAACAGAATGTGAACTGGGAATGCCAAGGCCTCATTTGAGGTGGCCAACCGCTACCTGCTGCCTTGGCAGGGACCCCTGTTCTCGGGGAACAGGGAGTGCTGAGCCTACAAGCAGGAGCTCAGGGAGCTGCAGGCCTGCAGCCAGGCCCACCCCACTTCCTCTTGCCCTGAAGCCCCTCCCCCTTACTCCTGTTTTCCTTCTGTCCTAGAGCCTCTGCCCAACGTTGTGGTGAACGGTGTGCTCCAGGGCCTCTATGGCTTCAGCGCCAACACAGCTAAAGCCCAGCCAGAGGCTGCCTGTCACCCTGCTCCAGTGCCGATGCCCTGACCAGTCCAGAGGGCTTTAGGCCACCTGCCAGGACAGTCATGTACCTCAGTCCTATGAAAGGGACATGGGCTGGGTCAGCCTTGGCCTGGACCCTGGACTCACCACCCTCCACCCCTCCAGGCTCGGAACTCAGCTGCACTGGTGTCTGAGGTGGTAGGATCCTGCACTCCTAGAGCCCAGGGGCCCGGGTGGGCACAACAGAGGATACGGAATAAAGGGAGAATTCCTTTAGAATGTTCATAGCCCACCAGTCTGGAGGTGGGCTATGAAAAGGTGCAGGTGTATTCCTTTACCTACATCAGCAGAAACGCATGGCGGGGACATACAAAGGTTGAGGCACAGTGGCTAGCCAAGTTCAGAAGCAAGGGGCAAAAGCTCCTGCTTGACATTTTGTGCGTAGCACATTTTTCTGTGAATGTCCAGATCTGTTTCCCCCTGCCCTCCCAGACTTGTGTGGCGAGTTGGAAATATCTGGTTTGTGTTCATCTCTCCCTCATTTCTGGAGGGAAGGGGTTCAGGCCGGAACCCAAGGAGGGGACAGGCACCACTGCCACAGGAGCCCCAGATGGGCTGGCACTGGACTTGGGGTCGGGGTTGGGGTGCTGCAGGCCCCAGAACCCAGCCCATACGCAGATTATAAAAAAACACCTTTATTTTAATCGGTCAGTGTTGGTAGGAGTTCGTTACAAAACTGGGCCCGCAGGCCCGCGGAATGTGGGGGGAGGGGTCCGCTCCGTCAGATGCCAGCACTAGGGCCAGTGCAGCATGGAGCCCTGTGGCGGGCTGTCTTCACCCCCGGGAGGGCAACAGGGCCACACAGACAGTTGCTCAAAGGGAAGAGGTTCCTGAGGCCCTACTCCTTGGCGATGGCGAAGGGCTTCTCCACTTCAATCTTGCCACAGTCTGCGATCATCACGTCCTTCAGAGGCCTGTCCCGACCATCTGTCTTGGTGCTCTCCACCTTACGCACTACATCCTGGGGAGGAAGGCAGAGTGTCAGGCGGTCTGCTGGTTGAGGGAGACGGGCCCCAGCGTGCGGCCGCGAGGGCTGAAACCCTTACGTGACGAACAGTGTACAAACCACGAGGCACCAAAATCCTAAGGGCATCGTGGCAGGGTGCCAGCCCAGGGCAAGAAGAACCCAGCTTTGACAACAGGAGGATGCAGTAGTTTCGATCCTCTGAAGTATGACCCAGGCTGGGCTAGGGGTGAGGAGGGGGGCGGCTGGGGAGAGGGTGCCAAGCGTCTTCTCCGGGACAGCGTGTTCGGCTGGGCCCTGTACAACCGACAGTGGTGCCAGGACATGCCTAACTGAATGACGGGATGGAGGGTCCTCAATCATGCAGCCTCACTGAGACCTCCTGGCCGGCCTCTGCCGGGGGCCCGGAGGGATTTAGAACTTGGAGGTGGGACTTCCCTGGCAGCCCAGTGGTTAAGACTCTGGGCTTCCACGGCAGGAGGCATGGGTTCGATCCCTGGTCGGGGAATTAAGATCCCGCACGCTAGACGGCATGACCAAAAAAAAAAAAAAAGAACTCGGGGGCATAGAGAGAGAGGCTGTTTAGTCTCAATTCCCCCCAGGTTTGTAGAAATAAACACTGGTCAGAATCTGTACATTCCCTTCTGGGAAAGGGATAAAATATATGGATCCCCTGCCCTGGGGTCTGTGTCAGATCCCTGGTCAGGGTTGCCCAGGGTTAGTCCCTCCCCCGCAAACTCACCATGCCCTCTAGAACTTTGCCAAACACTACATGCTTGCCATCTAACCAGGCTGTCTTGACCGTCGTGATGAAGAACTGGGAGCCGTTGGTGTCTTTGCCTGCGTTGGCCATGCTCACCCAGCCGGGGCCGTAGTGTTTCAGCTTGAAGTTCTCATCAGGGAAGCGTTCACCATAGATGCTCTTCCCTGGGAAGAAAGAGTAGGTCAGGGGAGCTGGGGGAGCCCCAACGAAGCAGATCTTCGGGGCGAGGATTCCAGAGGCTGAACCTGTCCCCCATGCCAGGCCAGGCTCCAGTGGAGTACAAGGATGTACAAGCTGTTCCCTTCCTACCCTCTGGCTCTGGAGCTAAACCATACTGACAACCCAAGTGGGGCATGAGGCTGGGGTGATTTAGTGAATAGCTCACACGATGATTACTTTGAGAATATAGTTTTATGACTTTCAAATAAGGCACATATTAAAAACTACCTTGACTGTGGCCTGAGAGGCCTGCCATAGGGACTTTAGTGGAGGGAGGTGCTGTGCAGGATGCAGGGGAGGTAATAACCCCCCAGAAAAGGAGGACTGCTGTGGCTGACCAGCTTTTCTTCCTAAGAGCACAGAAGATACTGAGGACACTCCAAAGCAGGAAGAGATGAGTGGGGAGGGGCAGGGAGAAGCAAAAGAGGGGGGCCGCCATTTGAGTTCTGGAAAGTCAAGAGCCTCTTATCAACACGTGAACCAAAATAAAAGGTGGCTCTGAGTGTGTGTACTGTGTCTGTCTGTGGAGGGTCTGGGGCCAGCATACAAGATAGTGGAGCCAAGAGAGGATCTCTACCCCATTCCAGAGATCCTAATAACCTAAGTTCCCAAGGCTGGTTCCAGGAGAAATACTGCAAAATACTGCACCCTTCTTTGTCCCTGTCCTCTCCTAGAGATTCACACTGTGCACTAGAGGCCCCAAGAAACCCAGCAACAAAGAAGTAATTTTCATTTTGTTTTACCCAACACCTTTCAAACTTATTTGCATACGAAACCTTTTTCCTCTTCGATACACGTATTTTCATCCTGTGGTTCCCACAGAGTGGAACCAGGTTGGGAAGCTGTCCTATACTGATGCTAAGGAGGTATTTCTGATTGTACAGTAAGTGGGAAGTTTGAAAATCACCTGGCCAGGAAGGACTCAACCAGACAGATAAGGAGATTGGGGAGCCTCTTTACATCAGTTTTTTTTTTTTTTTTTTTTTTGCGGTACGCAGGCCTCTCACTGTTGTGGCCTCTCCCGTTGCGGAGCACAGGCTCCGGACGCGCAGGCTCAGCGGCCATGGCTCACGGGCCCAGCCGCTCCGCGGCATGTGGGATCTTCCCGGACCGGGGCACGAACCCGTGTCCCCTGCATCGGCAGGCGGACTCTCAACCACTGCGCCACCAGGGAAGCCCTACATCAGTTTTATATTACTTGTTCTACTTCACCAGGAGATCACGGCACTGTGACTTGGGGTGTTGTCTAACAGCATGACAAGGAAGACTTGTTCCCCCTTCCTATCAAAGAGAGAATAGTTTTGGAGGGGAGTAGTGGGACCAAAAAAAGCAATTTTTATTTGTAATGTGAAATGCAAAAATAAAACTGTCAACTCTTTTAGGTTTTTTTTTTTAAAAAAAGAGGATTCCCGGGGCTTCCCTGGTGGCGCAGTGGTTGAGAGTCCGCCTGCCGATGCAGGGGATGCGGGTTCGTGCCCCGATCCGGGAAGATCCCACATGCCGCAGAGCGGCTGGGCCCGTGAGCCATGGCCGCTGAGCCTGCGCGTCCGGAGCCTGTGCTCTGCAACGGGAGAGGACACAACAGTGAGAGGCCTGCATACCGCAAAAAAAAAAAAAAAAAAAAAAAAATCATAAGAAGAGGATTCCCATGTGAGAATCCTCTTTGTACATCTCAGTGAACTGCAGAAATTCAACCAGCGCTGCTATCCAGAAAATCTCCAAATCTATATCCTTAGCTCCAATCACTTTCCCAAGACACAAGGAGTCCCAAACTTAAACGGATAGTGAAGGTTTTAAACTCAACATACTTTGTCATCTTTCTCTCCAGACGTCGGTTATTCTTTTGACATTTGTTTCCTCCGCACGTTGTCAATGTTGTCCTCACCCCCATCACGGATTCATCCTTTTCTCCCATTCCTGCTACCCCCGCTGCAATCACGGCTAATGTTCGGAGTGGGAACAGTGTGCCAGAGGGCTGGTGCAAGCATGTGAAACATAAAAAACCCACCCTGTAAGGCAGGAGCTCAGAGCCCCATTTCAAAGATGAAGAAACCGAGGTACAGAGGTTAAAGGTACCCCAGCTGGGAAGTAGCAGAGCTGGAATTCAAACCAAGGTGGTCTGGCTCTCGAATCTCTGCTCTTACCCACTAGGTATCCTCCCTGGGTTCAGGCCCACATCGCCCGACGCAGGGGCAGCTGCACCAACCTCCCTGCCAGTCTGCTTCTCCTGTGTCCATGTCCTGAATCTGTCACATTATTATCCCTCAAACTCCTCTGTGAGCAGGCTTTGCTCCCATTCAAGTCTTCAGCGGATCCTCACTCCGTGGAGGACAAAGCCCTGGGTCCCTGGCCTGGCCGCGGCCCGCCACTCTGGGCTCCCGGTGGGAGCTTCACTTCCATCCTCCTGACCCCACCTTTGGCCAAGCTCCTGCCGCAGACCAGACCTGAGCTCACGCCTTAACCCTGCCTCTTCCCTGCCCATTCAAATTCTCCCCAGCCAGATCTGTCCCTGCTCAAATCTGTCCTCAGGTTTACAAGGCCATTTCCTGATCACCTTGGCGCAAATTGAGTCCTTTGTCAGCACTCTGACAACGGCTGACTTGACTTACCACTCGTTAGGCACTACGCACTCAACATCTCACCTCACCCTCCCAGCACCCACAACTTTTACCACTTACTCTACAGAAGAGGAAACTGAGGTTCACAGGACTCACTTGCCTGAGGTCACAAAGTAAGAAGGTGGCAGACACCCAACTGTGTGTGACCCCATGATTACAGTGCTTTTGTATCACGTCTGCTTTGTCTTTGTCGTCCAGCTAGCTATGACTTACATCTTGTGTTATGTCACTTTCATAGTGTTTTCTCCTCGTTCTTCCCACCTCGACGATAAACCACTTGAGGACAGAGCCTGAGCCCTAAAAGCTGCGTTACAGCCCATTTGTGACTTTTCAGGTATTGGAAGTGAAAGGGAGTTGCTGTCCCACTGGTTTTTGCATCCTGAGCACCCACCACAGAGCCTGGCCCAGTAAATTTTTTTTTTTTTTTTTTTTTTTGGCGGTACGCGGGCCTCTCACTGTTGTGGCCTCTCCCGCTGCGGAGCACAGGCTCCGGACACGCAGGCTCAGCGGCCATGGCTCACGGGCCCAGCCACCTACCACGCGGCACGTGGGATCTTCCTGGACCAGGGCACAAACCCGCATCCCCTGCATCGGCAGGCGGACTCTCCACCACTGCGCCACCAGGGAAGCCCGAGGCCCAGTAAATATTGATCGGTGGGGTGAGCTGCAGCTGCGGTCTAAAGGAACAGCAGGCTGTGCAGCCAAGTGTGGTAAGACCTGTTGGTTAGTCCAGGCTGTCTGTCTATCCTACTGTACAAGTAGCGCAGGTGAGAATGCCAGCTCTTGCCAAGTGGTCTCTGGGGGGAGACTGCCAAGCAAAGCAATTTCTCCCACCCTTGCTGGGACTTCCAAGGCCGCCCACACAAGCTTTGCATGCCTGACCTAGAATCACCTACAGGTGTTTCACTTTGCTCCCCTCCCTGCAGGGCGTATTGCGAGGCAAGGCCTGGATCAGCTGGCCTGCCAGCTGTGCGAGATTCTCTTATGTCCACCTGAAACCCATTCCTCCCTCTCCTTTGTACTGGGTTCCCTGGCCCTCCCACCTTAGGGGCTGCCCTGAAAGACCCCTCTGCCCAGAGGATTTGAGGTTACCTCCAGTGCCATCTCCCCGGGTGAAGTCTCCACCCTGGATCATGAAGTCCTTGATCACACGATGGAATTTGCTGTCTTTGTAGCCAAATCCTTTCTAGAAAAAGGGATGAGAAGGTGAGGAGGTGGCATGAGGCACCAGGCAGACATTAAATAGGCCCTGCAGGAACCCAGCCCACAACAACAACTGCTCACAGAAGAGAAACCCCTGCTCGCAGATTCATCCTTCAACGTGCCACTGGGTGACCAGGTATCAAAGGCCAGACCTGGAGCACACAGATCCAAGAAAGGCTATAAGACTGCACATTTCCTCTGCCTTTATACAATTCTACTTCATACATAATGCTTCCACCTTTCCCCTCTCATTCTAATCCAATCATATGAAGAGAAGCAAGAAAACTGACCAAAAAAAGTTGGGCTTCCCTGGTGGCGCAGTGGTTAAGAGTCTGCCTGCCGATGCGGCGGACACGGGTTCGTGCCCCGGTCTGGGAGAATCCCACATGCCGTAGAGTAGCTGGGCCCGTGAGCCATGGCCTCTGAGCCTGCGCGTCTGGAGCCTGTGCTCCGCAACGGGAGGGGCCACAACAGTGGGAGGCCTGCGTTGGGTGGGGGGGGAGTTACCTGCTGACCCAATGGGAAGTTGGAATGCTGACTTTCTTTTTTTTTTCTTTTTTTTTTTTTTTTTGCGGTATGCGGGCCTCTCACTGTTGTGGCCTCCCCCGTTGCGGAGCACAGGCTCCGGATGCGCAGGCCCAGCGGCCATGGCTCACGGGCCCAGCCGCTCCGCGGCATATGGGATCCTCCCAGACCGGGGCACGAACCCGTATCCCCTGCATCGGCAGGCGGACTCTCAACCACTGCGCCACCAGGGAGGCCCGCTGACTTTCTTAAATGGGGCATTCATTTCCTTAAAACCTGGAAAGCTCTGGGCCCCTCACTCTGGTGCAGAGACCACAAACTAGTTTCCCTGGATGTTTTCTTTGGTTACTGCAACATCTCAAAGATGAAAAATTTTCTCAAAAAAAGAAAAAAAAATTCTAATTCTGGATTTAGTTTAAAAAAAACTCAGAAGATATGATAATACTGCGTTCCCAGTGCCAGAGGGCACAGATGGTACTCCGTGACGGCCACTGATATGGGTGGGCCACGCTCTGCAGTTCAGTTTGCCACCAACCCTACTTGCCAACTCCACTGCCTGTGAGCTTGGCTACCTCCTCCGCTCTAGCAACTTACCTCTCCTGTAGCCAAGGCCACAAAATTATCCACTGTTTTTGGAACAGTTTTTCCAAAGAGACCGATGACCACCCGGCCTATATCTTCATCTCCAATTCGCAAGTCAAAGTACACCTGAGGAAAAAGACAATTGCAAACTTAGTCTCTTAAAAGGGTCCTTCCTAGGGAACCGAGGGCCCAAGAAGCTACTCGGAGGATGCGAGAAAACAGACCCATTTTTTAAGAGCAGTGTTTCTGAATCTGATTTTGGTGGCGACAAAAACCCCATGAGAATCTAATGAAAGCTCCATATGTTTGTTTACACTCTCCTTAGACTACAGGGTAACAACCTTAGCTCTAAATAAATAATGGGCCCAGATTCTAAAACTTAACATCAAAACACCATAAAGACGGGAGCCTAAGCACACCACTCAGGTGTAAACTATTACATTGCTGTGCTTTGTAACTGAAGTGGCTAAAATCTGGCCTACGTAGAGAAAAGACTGGCAATTTGGCAGGCGTGATCTTTCACCATTTCATCAGAACTGTGGGGTATCTGCAAATAGACGGCTCTGAGTCTGCAATGCCGGCCCCAGCTGGGCATCCTGGGCGCCAACGCCTGGGTCAGGGCTGGGTTCTCGGGGAGGGTCCGGGTTATTCTCCGGTCTGAATGGGGGAGGACGGCCCAGGCGCCAAGAGGCCACGACAAGGAAACTAGGGAGGGGCAGAGCCAAGGCCGAGGACGCCCAGGCCCGAACTCTGGGACCCGAAATGCCTCGGACATGTGTGACCAGAGGCGCCAAGGCCGGAACCCAGGCGGCGGAGGGCAGGCCTCGCCAGGCAGGTCGGGAGACGGGAGGATGGACCTTAACAGTGACTTTGGGCCCCTTCTTCTTCTCATCTGCAGCAGAAGGTCCAGGCAACAGCAGGAAGAGGACGGAGCCCACGATGAGGGCGGCGACGAAGAGCACCTTCATGTTCCGCTCCGAGAGGCGCAGCATCCACCGGTAGAAGCTAGCGCGGCCCCGGCTGCCGAGGCTGGAAGAGGGTGGGGGCGCGGCGACGTAGGCCCGGCGCCTCCACCGAGCGCAGCCGGGGGGAACCGGGGCTCCTGCAGGTCTCCTAGCGGGAGGCAGGCCCCATTTCCCCCTCTGGTTGGGCGCCAGATGGTAGGTCCCCCTGGGGGGCGGAGCCCGGCTCGCCGACTGGGCGGGCGGAGACGCGGGCTCGTGGGTGGCTGCCACGTTACTGCGGCTTCATTGGCTTCACAGCTCGCCGACGCCCACCAACAGGAAGGGGATCAGCGGAAGGCGGAGCCCGCTCCAAGAGCCCCGGATTGGGCTTCTGAAGAGGCTACCAGCCGCTTGGGAGAGATCCCGTGGCTCGCCGCGCCTTTGCGGGAGTGTAAGTCGTTTAGCAGGTGGTGACCGAGGCTTTAGGTTAGGAAGTCTGTGGGTGGGGCAGAAGACACTTTGTCGTCCGTATTGGGCCAGTCAAGGGTTAGTCACACCGAATTGGGTTTAAATGTGATAGCCTCCAAAAACTCAGGGCACGTTTATGCCTACCCAGAGTATAACCTTATACAGCTCCGTTTGTCTTGCAAAACTTGCTTCAAAACCCACTTCCTTTTGACTTAAACCCTGTCACTGTCCTACCTTTTTTCTCTCCCTTCTCTAAGCTTACTGTGCTTACTGCTGTATGAGTCAACGCACACTATTGTATACTCTGGTTCTTAACTTCCTTTCTTTACCTGTCTTCCCAAGCAACTACATTTAAAAATTTTTATTTGTTTATTTTGGTGAAAAACGGACTGTGTTGCTCTTACTTTGTATACAGCTCCCCCAACTGCTGCAGGGCTAAGTGCTCAACAAATGCTGGATGGAACAGCTGTCACGTTAGCACTGAGGTGGGAAATAATATCTGCAAGGGTCTGAGGTTGAGTCCCTCTTTTCTAGAAACCTCCAGGAAGGTCAGGAGTAGTCGTCAGATGCGCCCCCAGCAGTATTTCAGGGCTCCAAAGACGCTTGTTCCCAACGGTCTGAAACATATATACTTCTGTACTGGGAGTCTAGCACACACACACACCCAAAATTGCCACTGACATCTTTCTAAAGCTAGGAACCATGACATTATTAAATGTCTTTAATTTTCAAAGATTAACTTTACAGGAATTCCTGGTCTTCACAGCCCAGATTGTAGGTAGACATGGCTCCATTTCTATAGTCGAACTTGGCAATTTGGTCTCTATATAAGGTGCTGACCTGAGTTTGAGGTTATGCATGGCCACTGACATTACCTTGTCCTTCCTTACACTGAGGTCACTGCAGGCAGACTGCAGAGCTTCAACAGACAGTTCTCTCAAATAAATGCAAATAACATTTGTTGTTTCTAATTCTCACACCTCAATCCAGACCACCTCTCAATGAGGTGGAGGTTCTTCTAGGTAAAACTGTTGCACTGAGAAAGATGATCTTTCAACCCCCTCTTCCTCTCCTCTTCATTTTTTGGGTCTCTTAAGCCTCTTTCCCCACTCGCTGGTCTCACACTGCCCACACTGGGAAAATTGTTTACCAAGCTATGTTTTCAAAGTAGCCTTCTCCACATGAGGAACTAATTAATGCTAAAACAGCATAAAAGCAACTTTCTTCCCACCTCCCCCCACCACCTTTGAAAAAAAAATAAGCTCGACGGATACAGTGCTCTCAATATGAAGCTTTTCTCTCATGATGATTTTTTAAAAAAATATTTGGCTGCGCCGGGTCTTAGTTGCAGTATGCGGGATCATCGGTGTTGGCAGGCAAACTCTTAGTTGCAGTATCTGGGATCTAGTTCCCTGACCAGGGATCGAACCCAGGCCCCCTGCATTGGGAGCACAGTCTTAGCCACTGGACCACCAGGGAAGTCCCTCTTATGCTGATCTTAAACGTGTTTTTTACTAGTGAAAGAAGAAATCGTTAAGTAGCAATTGAGTAGCAACAGAAAAAATTGGAACCAATGATGGCCAGACTGGCAGTTGTTGTGTGCCATATATGCACATCATAGTTATACCTTCTGTCTGTATAGATGTTCTTCATTAGTAGAGCAGAATTACAAAGCTGCCATTTCATAGTTGTTCCAGAGCAGATCCTAACTTCCTGGTGTTCTAGGACCTAAGAACCACAGGGATACAGGAATTAGTATGTGAGTGATGAATGTCTAAATTCTGCCAGAAATATTTGTGTTTTTTTTTTTATTTATTTTATTTTTGGCTGTGTTGGGTCTTTTTTGCTGCACGCGGGCTTTCTCTAATTGCGGCGAGCAGGGGCTACTCTTTGTTGCAGTGCGGGGACTTCTCGTTGTGGTGGCTTGTTGCGGAGCACGGGCTCTAGATGCACGGACTTCAGTAGTTGTGGCTTGCAGGCTCTAGAGTGCAGGCTCAGTAGTTGTGGCGCACAGGCTTAGTTGCTCCGCAGCATGTGGGATATTCCCGGACCAGTGCTCGAACCCCTGTCCCCTGCATTGGCTGGCAGATTCTTAACCACTGCGCCACCAGGGAAGTCCCAGAAATATTTATTTTTAAAGTGACCCACAGGAGAGGTCAATGTTCAACCCAAAAGAATGACGCAAGAATGCCGAAGTATCAGGCATTATTTTCATTCCTGGAGCCTTGTAACTAAGAGTCCTAGACGGATTCTTCGTTACAAATGAACCAGGAGAGCTTAAAAGCAGACAAACCAACCAACCAAACAAGCAAAATTAGCCAAGAAAGATAAGACATTTTATTTTATATACAAAAAGGGTGCAAACTGAGTCCTTTCCTCCCCAGATTGGAGAAGAGGTATACTTAGAGATCACATTTGTGTTTTCCATGGTGCCCTAGGAAATGGGCTACTTCTGAGATAATATCAAGACCCATTTCCATTTACTCCAAAGAAGGCTTCTTCCTCTGCAGAGGAGTTTCTACTTAATGGTGTACAAATCTCTCTCCTGGAGGAACTGTTTCAAATACACTTGAAATTGACATTCATGTTTAAAAATACTACAAGTTTCATTTTCACAGCTGAGCTTTGCAGACCAGTGCCAGGGTTTATGAAACAAAATTACGTATCTAAAATAAAAGGTTAAAAAGCATTTAACAATAATCAGACACATCCACGCATCAATTAAAACTGATTTCCACAGCTGATTTATACATTATCTAGTCTTAAAAAATTGCAGTCAACGTCCCAACATCTTTTAAAAAGTACAATGGGCAAAGATTAAAGAAACAGACAAAATAATAATATAATAAATTAGAGCATGTAATACATCCAATGGGAATTGATGAATGAACATTATTTTCCATTGGAGGGAGCTTATAATATTTTTGGTTTCATCTTTTTTTCTGATGTTTACTCTTCTGCTTGATAAATGGGGCTCATTCCCAGAGCCAGCTTGCTGCCCCACCAATTTGAGAAACTCATTTGTTTCTTGTTTACTTCCGAGAATATTCAGGAACACATGGTCCCAGCAACCTGGGCTGTGAGGGTCTTTTTCTTCAGGTGGGCTGTGAGTCTTTATGGAAGTTGTAAGGTCGGATCTTAACAAACGGCACCTCGAAACAGAGGAAAGCTTCAAGTGAGCTTTATTAGGGGGCGCTCCCGGGCGAGGTTCACTGGTCCGAGAGAAAGGGGCCAGAGAAGTCGCACCCGGGCGAGGGTTGGGCAAGATTTTATAGGGGAAGAAGGGAAAGGGGTGTGGTGAATCTGGGAGGGCGCAGGATATTCCTTATTTGGTGGTCTCTTCGGGTATCGTGGCAATATCTGGTGCCGGTTACACCAGTCTTGGGACTGCTAGTTCCGCCCCTCGAAAGGAGGGAAGGCTGGGCCGGGTGGAAGGTTCCCAGGTCAGTTCCTGGAACTGGGTGGTCCGGAGAGTTTTTGCGTTCCCCTGCCTCGGGCCAGTTGGCCTTACATCCCGACATCTTTGGTGTAATGGGGCGGCGTTCTGATCTCTGGCTACTTCATGCTGAATGGGGGCGTAGAAAGGGGAGTCGGGCAACCAGAGGTCCGAGGCTTAGGGGAGACC
Organism: Mesoplodon mirus; assembly: GCF_964341445.2. Lineage (NCBI taxonomy): Eukaryota > Metazoa > Chordata > Mammalia > Artiodactyla > Ziphiidae > Mesoplodon > Mesoplodon mirus. Next base: position 54,499,405 of record NC_138979.1, read on the forward strand.
AGTGGGGGGTTCTGTAGGAAGCAAGGTGCAAGGACCAAGGAGCATTTGGTTTGTGGCCACCCGAGAGACTTCCTCCATGCGCCTGCGAAGGAACCTAAGAAAGCAGGGGGCAAACATGAGCAAGATACAGATGAGAATTAAGGGGCCTAAGATTGGTGTTAGCCAGGTATAGAGGGTGGATCGCCACCAATCGGGAACTGGGGAGGCGGACTGTTGGTGTTTGCGTTGGAGTTCTTCTCTTAAGCGATGGAGGGCGTTTACGTTGTCTTCGACGAGTCCTGTTTCATTGATGTAATAGCAGCATTCCTCCTGTAGGAAGAGGCAGGTACCTCCTTTGTCGGCCATCAGGAGATCCAGGGCTTGTCGATTCTGGAGAGCAACTCGGGCTATGGAGGCGATTTGGCGCTGGAGAGAGGAGATGGAGGCGGCGGAGGCTTCAATGGCTAGCTGGAGTTTATGTTCTAAGTCGCGGGATGTTGAAGCACTATGTGTTAGAGCTCCCCCCTGAGGCCTGCAGCGACCAGGGAGGAGGCGAGAGAGATGCCTGCGACCAGAGGAAGAAAGATAGCTAGCTCTTTTCTGTCGGGTAAAGGGCGGCGTGATTAGCGAGGAAAATTCGGCTTGGCTATACAGTGTGAGTTGTGGGACAAGAGTAACGGGGATACATGGGAAGGGGGAGGAAGAATTGATCTCTTTTGTGAGGGAACCATTGCACCACAAAAACATGCCTGGTGGCGCTTCAATTGATGTGTTTACCGTGAGGGATGAGTTGCAAAGAAACCCAGTATCAGCTAGATTTGGGCGGCTGCTGTAACAGATGGTGAGTTTTTTGAATCAAGGAATATGGGGACTTTTAACTGGGAAAAAGGTGGGTTTGGGGAGGTGTAGGAAGTAGAATTGAAGGGCTGGTCAAGTGGGACAGCAGCCAAGGGTGGCCGGCCAAGCGAGGCACATAGAAGGCAGTCGGAGATGTTACCTATTCCTGTGTGGTTGAGTATCTGTATTGCTTGACGGACGAGGGTCAATCAAGAAAAAGGATCCTCTTTGTGTTCGGGGTGAGGTAGTTGGTGTCTTAGGGCTTGTTCTGTTTCCTGGATGGCAGTGGCTTGTTCTCTCAACTGTTGGATAACTTTGGGAATCAAACTGATATATGAGCGAAAGACCCTGATAGAGCCCACGGGGTAGGCATCAGTTGCCCATCAGTAGATTTTTCCTTGTACCCCTTTTACCCATCTTGTGTCCCAGGGATCTTTGATGTTGATGAATAATTGACCCTTGCCATTTGTGGTGAGCAGGTGGGATTGTCGGAGCGAGCTCCTGGTATCTAGTTTTGCCACGTGGATGTTACATGAGTGATGGGGGCACCCTCCATAGGTCTCATCCCACCATTGACAGTAGTCTCAGGTCTGATCGTAAGTGAAGCAGACAGCGGGGGTGGACCATCCCAGGAGAACACCTTCTATGTTAGAGATGGGGATCTGGACTGTTACCAGGGCCTGGCACCCATCTGGTTGGCAGTCTCCCGTGCCCAGGACTCGGGCGTGGGTCCGACCTTTAGCTTGCCATGTCCCGTGGACATGGAAGCGCCATAGGGAAATCTGGTGAGTACTGGGTGGCAGGAGGAGGAGCAGGAGGAGAGACAGGGTGACGGACAAGCCGTAGTCTCGTGGGACCCAGCGGTAGGGCTGTCCAAGTCTCTGGAGTTGGGGCCATTTTAAGGCGGGAGACATGGTACCAGGAGGGGTGTCCCAAGAGTTTAGCTGCCATGGGAGTTGTGAGGATCACCGTATGGGGGCCTGTCCACCGTGGCTTGAGAGATTGAGGGTGTAATTCTTTGAGGAGGACGCTATCGCCGGGCTGTAGAGGGAGAGAGGAAGTTTCAGAGACAGTCACTGTCGGTAGATGACGGTCAGCGTGTTCGCGGAGAAGACGGCGAAGCAGGGAGAGGTAGGGAAGGTAGGAGGCTAGGGGTGGACTCTGGGTTGGTAGGTCGTGAAGGAGGAAAGGGCGGCCGTAAAGTAGTTCAAATGGACTGAGGCCAGTAGGAGTCTGAGGTGAGGCTCGGATTCGGGTAAGGGCTAGAGGAAGCAGGTCGGGTCATGAGACACGGACCTCAAAGGGACAGTTTGGTGAGGTGGTCTTTTAAGATCCCATTGGCGCGTTCAACCTTACCGGATGATTGGGGGTGTAGGGGATGTGGAGTTTCCAGGTGATCTGGAGAGCCTCGGATACCTGTTGAACCACCTGAGAGACAAAGGTGGGTCCGTTATCCGACTGAATGGAGACCGGCAGACCAAATCGGGGGATGATGTGCTGAAGCAGGATGGTGGCGACTGTGTCTGCCGTTTCTCGAGTTGTTGGATAGGCCTTGATCCAACCTGAAAAGGTGTCAATGAGAGTGAGCAGATATTGGAAGCATTTGCAGCGGGGAATATGGGTAAAGTCGATCTGTCAGGCTGATGTCCACGCATCTGGTGTGTAGGAATTCGGGGCCGTAGGCCTCCTTGTGGGGAGACGGATGCGCAGGTTTGGCAGGCCATGTGAATCTTTGAGATGGCCTCTCTAAGTCCTGGCAGATGAAAGAGGGGGTCCAAAAAACGGAACATTGCTTTTGGACCAATGTGTAAGGATTTATGGATGTCTGATAGGAGGCCGGCTGCTTGGGCCAGAGGTAGGGCAATTTTGTTGTCTATAAAAATCCATCCTTTGTTGTCTTTGTGTCCCCCTTTTGATAGTAAGGCAGCTTCCTCGTGCGGGGTATATGTGGGTTGGGTAGGACTGGTACGAAATAGGAGTGGAGCTGGAGGATCCCCTTTTGTAAGCTCTCGGGCCACGGAATCGGCCTTCGAGTTACCTTGTGCTGTTGGGTTGGATGGGGGTTGATGACCCCTGCAATGGATAATTGCTACTTCTTTAGGAAGCTGGAGGGCCTCCAGGAGTTTTGCAATGAGGGAAGCGTTGACCACTGGGGATCCCTTAGTGGTCAGAAATCCGCGTTCCCTCCACAGTGCTGAGTGGCTGTGTGCAATGAGAAAGGCATATTTAGAGTCTGTGTAGATGTTAACCCTTTGGTCTTTGGAAAGGTTAAGGGCTCGTGTAAGTGCGATTAGTTCAGGCTTTTGGGAGGTCGTTCCTTCTGGGAAGCTGTTAGCCTCGATAATAGTTGAGATAGTTATCACCGCGTAGGCTGCCCGTCGGCGTCCGTCAGGACCGAGTATCGAACTACCGTCCACAAAGAGAGTGCGGTCCGGATTTGAAAGAGGGGTGTCAAAGAGTCCCTCTTGTGGTGGTTTGAAGGTTTCTATGACATGAGGGCAGGAATGGGATGGAAAACCCCCGGTGCCAGAGATAGGCAGGAGGGAAGCCGGGTGCAGGCGGGGGAGAGATCAAGAGAAATAGCTGGGTTTTCAATAAATAGTAGGTGGAACTCCTGGATGCGGGAGGGGCCCAGGAGGGAGAGAGACTTGTGGCCTAGGAGGTTGACCAGCCGGTGGGAGGAAAACACGGTTAGTGGCTGGGCCAGAGTCAGTTTGAGTGTTTGGTCAGTTCGGCTGCTGCTGCTAGGGCCCGAAGGCATGGTTGCCATCCCCGAATGGTTGCGTCTAGCTGTTTGGAGAGGTAAGCCACGGGGCGGTAGGAAGGCCCTACAGGCTGGGCAAGGAGTCCAGTGGCTATTCCGGCCCGTTCATCCACAAGAAGGTGAAAAGGTCGGTTTGGGTTGGGCAGAGAAAGGGGAGGAGAAGATATCAGAGCGTTACGGAGGGTGAGAAAGGCCTGTCGAACGGCGGAAGGAGAGGTGAGGGGTCCTTGAGGGGTTTCTTTAGCAGCTAGATATAAGGGTTTAGTGAGGAGAGCAAAGTTAGGGATCCAGTGTCGGAAAAATCCTATAAGGCCCAAAAAGGAGAGAATTTGTTCCGCTGTTTCCGGAGGCTGGAGTTCACAGATAATCCGGGTGCGATCGGCTGTTAGACCTTTTGTGGTAGGGGTAAGGTGGAGCCCCAGGTAGGTTACAGAAGATGCAGATAACTGAGCCTTGGCTGGGGAGACCCGATAACCGCGAGAGCCAAGGTAAGTGAGGAGATCTGCAGTATGTTGTCTTGAGAGGCTGAGAGATGGGCTACAAAGGAGAAGGTCATCTACATATTGAAGGAGTGTGCTGGGGGTAAGGGAGCAGGACGTGAGGTCCCGTGCCAGCGCCTGACCGAAGAGGTGAGGACTGTCGCAGAAGCCCTAGGGAAGAACTGTCCAGGTGAGCTGACTGGAAGTATGAGTATCCAGATCCGTCCAGGTAAAGGCGAAGAGGAAATAGGAGTCGGGATGTAGGGGGATAGTGAAAAAGGCATCTTTGAGATCCAGAACCGTAAAGTGGGTTGTGGATGGGGGGATATGGGAGAGCAAAGTGTATGGGTTTGGTACTACTGGGTGGAGAGGAATTATGGCCTCATTGACTAGTCGGAGGTCCTGGACCAGGCGATAATCCCCAGAGGCCTTGCGGACAGGCAGGATGGGGGTGTTGCAGGGAGAGTCAGTGGGGATAAGGAGTCCCTGGTTTAGGAGTCTGGTGATAATAGGTTGTAGGCCCCTAAGGTGAGTCTCAGAGATCGGAAATTGGGGCCTTGATGGAAATTTGGAGGGGTCCTTTAGGCGGATGAGGACGGGGGAATCGTGTGTTGCTATTATGGGCTTAGAAGTACCCCAGACTTGGGGATTGATTGGGTCCAGTGTGATTGGAAGTGGGGGATAGGAGGGGGAGGGTTCTAGAGACAGGCCGAGAAGAGGAAGCAGGAGTTGGGAGGAGGGGACCTTAGGGTCAAGTCTAACCAGCTGGAGGGAGGCCCCTAAGTGGAAAAGGACATCTCGGCCTAGCAAGGGAACTGGGCAGGATGGTATGACTAAGAAGGAATGAATAGAAGGGAGTCCTTCGATATGACATGGGAGTGGACCGGTCTGGAGTGGGAAGGATGGTTTGCCATCAATACCCATGACCGAGATCTGGGAAGGAGAAACTGGCCCAGAATAAGTAGGCAGGACCGAATAGGTAGCCCCCGTGTCCACCAGAAATGAGATGGACTTACCCGCTACCTGTAGCGTTACCCTGGGCTCGGCGAGGGTGATGGGGGTCTGCGAGTCTGGGCGCCGTCAGTCGTCAGCCAATCCCAGCAGTTCGAATGGTAATGCCGTTGGGTCGGCCTGCCCCCCCCCCCCCGGCGTGGAGACGCTGAGGGAGGGCCAGTTGTAGGGCAGTCACTCTTCCAGTGGCCCGTTAGCCCGCAGCTGGGACAGGGCTTAGAAGGAGGTCGGGGATTGGGACATTGGCAAGCCCAGTGGCCTTCTTTTCCGCATTTGAAGCAGGCCCCCGGTGGGGTTGCCTTTTGCGGACCCCGTGGATGCTGTGATCCATGGGAGATGGTCGGCCTTAGGGCGGCTACAAGAGCTTGGGTTTGGAGGGCCACCTTCTGGTGCATCCGATCCTGTCCGCTGGATTCTGCCAAATCCTCATGGCCATTGTAGACTTTAAAGGCCATCTTTACCAGATCTCGAATAGGGCTTTGAGGGCTGTCTTCTGCCCGTTTTAATTTCTTTCGGATGTCCGGGGCTGATTGGGTGATCAAATGGGTGGCTAGGGGCTTCCCTGGTGGCGCAGTGGTTGAGAGTCCGCCTGCCGATGCAGGGGACGCGGGTTCATGCCCCGGTACGGGAGGGTCCCACATGCTGCAGAGCGGCTGGGCCCGTGAGCCATGGCCGCTGAGCCTGCACGTCCGGAGCCTGTGCTCTGCAACGGGAGGGGCCACAGCAGTGAGAGGCCCGCGTACTGCAAAAAAAAAAAAAAAAAAAGGTGGCTAGGACCGCTGCCCCTGCCAGGGTGTCGGGATCCAGCCGGGTGTAGAGAGTTAAGGCCTCTGTAAGGCGATTGAGAAAGATAGCTGGATTTTCATTAGGTTCTTGGGTTATCTCTTTTAGTTTTTCAAAATTGACTACCTTATGAGCGGCAGCCTGCATGCCAGCCAGGAGGCATTGGATCATGAGGTCGCGTTTACGACGGCCATCTTGGCCATCCTGATAAGTCCAGCCTGGATCAGTGCCAGGTAAGGCAGTCGCTCCGACAGGCATGGAGTTGTCGGTAAGGTGAACCTGATCTGCATGGTTTCGGGCAGCAGTTTGAATTCTTTCCCTCTCGTCAGGGGTCAGAGTAGAAGATAGGATCACAAAGATATCGTGCCAGGTTAGATCGTAAGCTTGAGAGAGGTAGCGAAATTCTTTGATGTAGCGGGAAGACTCGGCAGAAAAGGAGCCTAATCGCTTTTCTATTTGAGAGAGATCTTGGAGGGAAAAGGGAACATGAACTCTAACTAATCCTTCCGCTCCTGCTACCTCCCTCAGAGGGCAGAGGAGATTTGGATCTCGGGAGTCGTGAGAGCGTGTATGCGCACTAATTGGCGAAGCAAGGGGCGTGGGAGGAGAAACCGTTGAGGGAGGCGGGGGAGCGGTTGGATGGGCCGGAGCGGGTTCGGGAGGAGGAGGGACCGCTTCAGGGTAGGGTGGAGGTTGGAGAGGAGCTCTGGAGGGGGGAGAGGCGAGAGATTCGAGTGGGTCGGCTAGTGGAGAGGGGTCATCTTCAAAGGAAATTAGGGGCTTGGATGTAGGAGATGTCTGTCTGGCAAGAAGGATCTGGGAAGTGGAACAATCGACGCAGAGGGAAGGGCGGGAGCGTAAATACCAGAAGGCCTGAACGTAGGGGACCTCGGATCATTTGCCCGTCCTGCGGCAGTAATTATCTAGATCACGGAGGATGTTAAAATCAAAAGTCCCTTCAGGAGGCCATTTGGATTGATTGTCTAGAGGATATTGTGGCCAGGCCACAGTGGAATAGAAAATAAGCCGTCGGCAACGGAGATCTTGGGAGAAACCGACGGCTGTAAAATTGACTAGGAGACACCCCAGGGGCGTCTTAGAATCTGGTTTCGATTGTGAGGTTCCCATGACCCCCAGTCTGTCCCTGAGTGAATGGAGAGGGAGAGAGGCATCCCTGGTCTCGGTCTCCAATTCACGGCAGGTCGGAGGGCGGTCAGGCGATTGGGACATCTCCACAGTTGCCCGAGGCCCGGAGAGAGGACGGAGGAGTCCCTGACGCGGCCGCGATTAGGGACAGAGAGTCCGGTGGGTAGGGACTCTGGGGTTCAGAGGGAACAAAGCAGAGGACTTAAGCCGTTTTCTGCCGGATCGGGTGGATGAGTAGAGGTTCCCTAGTTGTCTCCTGGGGGAGGGGAGGAGCGGCCCGCGCGGTAACCCGCGGGGCTTGGTACCCCTCCCGGGTTTCGGCACCAAATGTAAGGTCGGATCTTAACAGACGGCACCGCGAAACAGAGGAAAGCTTCAAGTGAGCTTTATTAGGGGGCGCTCCCGGGCGAGGTTCACTGGTCCGAGAGAAAGGGGCCAGAGAAGTCGCACCCGGGTGAGGGTTGGGCAAGATTTTATAGGGGAAGAAGGGAAAGGGGTGTGATGAATCTGGGAGGGTGCAGGGTATTCCTTATTTGGTGGTCTCTTCGGGTATCGTGGCAGTATCTGGTGCCGGTTACACCAGTCTTGGGACCGCTAGTCCCGCCCCTCGAAAGGCGGGAAGGCTGGACCGGGTGGAAGGTCCCCAGGTCAGTTCCTGGAACTGGGTGGTCCGGAAAGTCTCCAGGTCAGTTTCTGGAACTGGGTGGTCCGGAGAGTTTAGGCCTGATGCAACCTGTGAATCTGATTGCGTTCCCCTGCCTCGGGCCAGTCGGCCTTACAGAAGTGAAATGCATACAGATGAGTGCTGGCACGCATGTGCACACACAGACACACACACACGCATACAAATGCAACCACACACACCCATCTATAGATACAGTCCCCCGTAACACCCCCCCCACCAAAGAAATGGCTCATCTTCCTGAGACATTCCTAACAGATTGATAAGCCTCTTAAAAAAGCTTTTGGTGTTAAGGGCTGGCCTGGGATTTGGTCTGGAGCTCATAAAGAGGAACACTGAAAATGTCTCACCTGCTCTGAAAGAGGGGATTTGCGGGGAAGGGGCAATCAGGATAGCTGTCCTCTTGTGTGTGTTACTGGGACGGCTGCACTGCATCCCCATTTCTTACCATGGATAACCCTCTGCTTTGAAGGTGGTGATGGCACTGGAAAGATGATTGTGAGAAGTAAAAAAGAAAAGTAACAAAATAAATTCTGTCCACAGAACTGAGGTTTCTTTATAACACTGAGTTTGGTAATCAAACTAGAAATATATGGAGTACGCGTTCACTTTTTCCTTTGTAATACAAGCTGAGCTACAAACAAACTCTGGAGTGGACTTCCTGGTCGCTTTTTGAGAAAATATGTCAACTACTACTGTCTATATCCAGGTAACCTACTTACTATTTTGAATACAATGGAGACTATTCTTTTGCACTCAGTCACCTGCAAAAGGAATTAGGGAAAACATTTTAAGACTCCTTAATTGATCAAAGACTTCTAAGATTTCTTATTTGTGGCTAAAACACTGCTTAAAACTGCAAACCCTCAAAAGAGCCATGGTTTCCTCTTTTTCTTATTCAGAAACAAAATCACTCTCCTCCCCCATCAAAAACAAACACCCACCCAAGAAAACCAAACCACAGGCATCCCATTTTGATTCCTACCAACCCATCCTGGGGAAGACTGGGAGTCACTGGCCATCAACCTCTAGATGGGACCTTCCTGGAGCCCTGAAGTTGGCAAAAGCAAGAACCCCAGAGACAAGTACCTGCTGCTCAGGCCAATCCAGATGGGGTGCCAAGTTATCCTGGCTCCCTAAGGGTTTCTGGAATTCACCTGCCCACCTTGGGGCAATGGTGGATTGGTGGCAGTGGCCTGACAAAGGCAATGTTGGCTGTATGACAATGCAAGCTCCCGATCTGAGAAATTCTAGCCCTAACATGGCTCTGACACTGGAGAAAATGTTGTCAGGGAAATTCACTGGGAATGAAAACTAGTTTAAATATGAAAATGGAAGAGGTGACTGCGACACACGAGGCATGCAGACTTGGGAAAGATGCATCAGAAGAAAGATCAAGTTCCTTAGAGGAGATCCTTTCTAGGCTGCCGTGGAAGTACTTATTTTTGATAAACGCAGGCCATGCTGCTCACTGGAGCGGGGAGCAGGTTGTCTCTTTTGCATAAAAAAAAGTTAAGGCTATGATCTTTAGTAACCACTCTGACATAACCTTACCCTCACTCATTTCTGACAACAGAAGTGGTTACTAACGCTGAGAACCAACACTGAATATGTACTCCCAAGGTACATTTCCAGGGAACCAGGTTGGAAGGTACTTTAGAGGCGACGGACACCTCTTCTGGCTAATGGCAGGGGCTGTTTCTAAGAACTTGGAGTTCACTGAGAACGAACAGGCAATCAACACTTCTACTGAAAAACTCAGGATCCTGCTGTCTTCCGTTGCCCTATATCCCAAAATAAAATGGGGCTTTAACTGGAGACCAACCTCATCACCTGACTTTGTACCTTCCTAGACCGTTTCCTCCTAGACAGACCCCAAATGGCAGGAGTATGTTAATTAAGGCAGACATGAAAGCATGCTGCTGCTGGCACACACTGCACATCCTTGCAGAGCAGTCTGGAGTGAAATCACTGGGAAACGCCAAGGGATGCACAGCAAGTAATCAACCCTTACTGCACAGACACAGCCATGCTCTGGTCACAAGGGAAGGATCCCTTAGGTCTTGGATTCCTGGCCTGCTTGCCTCAATCTGCTCAGGATGCAATGCCTGAAGGACTGCAGGGCTTGGGAGAACCCCTAATGTTGTTAGTGCTTAATGCTAACTCAGCAACTGCATCAATCCTGAAGAAAAAGATCCCTAGGTATCATGGTTATGGAGTGAAGGAAGCTCAAAGACTACCGAGCAAGCGGATTTGGGTGGGCGGTAGGTGGAGGGAGTGCCCAACCCCGAGGCCCTGGCTGAGGAATATAGCTACTCGACGATAGCAACGGGGCTGAGGAGGGAGGCCTGATGGGATGTGCTGATGGGGATGAAACTGATGGCCAAATTACTCCTTAGGTATCCTTCTTAAAAAGAAAAAAAAAATTTTTTTTTTTCTTTTTTAAAGGAAGATCACAGTAGACTCTCTTGGGGGTCTGGAACCACCCTGGAGTACCAATGGCCCTGGGAGGATCGCCATTACTATGCATGCCAGAAGGACTGGGGCTCTTCACCTTTGTTATGAAAAATCAAATATCTAGTAAGAGATCTGAGGGGGGCAGAGAGTGAGAATAGTGCATTAGGAAGAACCCCACAACTGCTCAGGTTAAATCCCGCAATAGCGAGCCTTTAAAACAAAGTTAAGACCCTGAAAAAGTCACAAACCCAGCTGCAAGAGGGCTTGCCCTGCAGCCAAGCTGGTAAATTCCTTTGCTTTTTCGTGGAGGTGGGGAGGCACTTAGTGGATTAAGGGGTGCCAGGGATGCTCCGGACTTTGCCACCATTTCCTCTTGCCCTCCCATGAGAAGCAAGGCTTTTTCTACACAGGGATGTGGAGGTTAAAGATTCTATAAGGGAAATTAGAGTTATGCAAATTGAGAAGAGTTACCCAAATGCCAACTGAGAAACTATGTAAGTTTCAGTGACAGTGCCTTAACCACCAGCTAATGTCAAGGAAGCAAACCCCAATATTCAAAATTCTTGTGGGGAAGCGGTGTGACCCTGCATCTCCCAGCCATTCTGTTCTGTTTATAGGAAATTTTCTTTTAAAGAAATTAAAGGTTACAATCTTTATATAAGCTAGGCAAATTTGAAGCCAGTGAAGTGATATTCCTAGCCAAGGACCAGTGGAACACAGGTGAAGCCCAGTAACTGATCCACGCTACCGCTGCTATCTCTGCTCCATGTAAGACACATGAAGGGACTTGTCAGAAAATACCAACTACCAGAAAGTATATCTGCATCCTCCAGTCCAAAAGACAGCCCTACATCTCAAGCCAGAGGCAATGATTTCCATGTTCCCAAAACCCCCAGATTAAGTCACCAGCCACTGTCCTCCATGGTTAGCTCTCTCTACCCCCAGATACAAGACCTCGTTCTCTGATGTAATTAATCCTTTCTCCTCGATCACATCTGGAACGAGAAGTCACTGTTTGGATAAGTCGCTCATCTCAAATGAAAATCAAGCATGAGAAGTTCTATTAACTCCATACATTGGCGACTTTTCAAGCAGTGAATGAGGAACCAAGACCCTTCCTGGCAGCATGTCTGGACATGGAGAGTGTACCGGGGAGAACAGGCTCTAGATGCGTGGCCATCTCATCTAGAAGGAGTCTAAGTCCAAGTGAGAGGATAATTTCACACCTTTCATTTCAGTCTCCTTTCCCCAGGAATTTTCCAGCACTAACCAATCTTACCCTCCTGTTCACTGTAGCCCCATACACTGAGGCCTAAGCCTGCGGCTATGGACCTGCTGGAAGAAGATTTGCAGGTACTTGGTTTCTGATAAGGCAGGCCAGCCCAAATGCTGTAACTCAGCTATTGGGGCAAACAGTACAGACCAATTTTATTTCCTGGCCCTACGATGAGCCAAATCCTGAGGTTCCTCTGGCAGTTGGAAGGCAGGATCACTTTCCTCCTTCTTGTCCACTAGTGGCAATACAGTGGTGGCTGTTTCATCACTAATTTTGTCCCCCAAGTCACTAAGGAAGTCACATGGCTATCTACCTGGAAGTCCCTGGCAGTGGAGGAAACAGATATTTCAGATTTTTTTTGTTAAGCATCTCCTTCTCTGGGATGAACTGTCTCCTGTCACAGTCTGGCTTGGCTGGCTCATCCCATGTGCTGGAGAGCTAGGTTGTCCAAACTGCAGGCTGATGAGGTCAAGAGGCTCTGGTAGGGACATTCTTCAGCAGCTGAGAAGATGAATGAAAATTCAAGTATGTTTCCTTGCCAACCTGAGAGTTCACTCAGAATGACACAGAGTTTGGCTTCTTCTCTTCTGGGTGCTGCAGACCCAACTCTTTCCATTGAGAATGTCCTCTGGACCCATGTTCTCTCCAAATGGCTTGGCTGGCCCCATCCCCCTCAAAACAGAAAAAAAAAGTAAAACTCCCAATATAACCAGACACAATATGCATCTGCCATGTTTTTTGTTTAAAAAAAAAAAACTAAAAGTGCAACAAAGTCAGTTTTTTTTGTCCTTTGCTCAGAACAATTTGCAATGTTCTAGTACTGTCTGGAGAACAGAGTTCGCTTGTCAAGAAAGCTAAGAACGCCAACACACAGGGACAGTAGACTGCAGATTTCTCACAGCTTGTGTCCTACAGTGTAACTTCACAAGAGGGAAGGAGGGAGTAACCTGCACCCCGTGGCCAGCTCGGGATGGAGGCTGCACAGGCACAGAGGAAGAGGGAGCCATACTGCCAGACACACCTGGTGGGCAGAGAAGGTTCTTCTCCAGCCTTGGCCTGCATCTCCCTCCTACCTTCTTGGCCGCACCCCCAGCCTCTCAAGCTCCTTCAGCAGACAAAGCCTTCAGCTCATTAGCTTTTATGCTGGAGAGGGTTGAGGGTGGGGCAAGAACCAGGAGCAAGTAAACTAAGGGGAGGGGAGAGAATAGTAGTCCTTGAGTTTTTGTGAATGACACCTTCACTGTAAACAATAGGAAGGAGAGTCAACCAGGCGGCCCCAAGGGTAAGCAGTGGAGGACCAGTGGCTCTGGGACCTGCTCAGAGCCTCAGGCAGGTAGGGGCGGCCACTGACCCACTGGGCCCTGGCTGCCCACACTGGCTCCTTCTGGGGGCGTCTGTTTTTCTTCTTTTTGGTTTGGATCTCCACCCTCCCCCACAGAGGAGTCCCTTCCAATGAGAAATGGCAGGAGCTGCGGGTGCAATCAAGTCAGAGTCCCCAGGGCCTGAGGACTCCTGGGAGGCACGGGTCACTTGTGGCGCTGAGCAGTCTTCTTCCTTTTCCTCTTAAAGAAGCAGCAGCACCTGGAGCACAAGGAAGACCACAAGTCAGTGCGGGAGGCCCGCAGCTGCCAACAGATTTCTGCCTGCCTCTGCTTATTGCAGGGGTGGAACTCCCCCCTGGCACCCGCCCACAGGGTCGCCCGCCATCTACAGTGCACATACTGGAGGCAGTGGGCAGTGTCTGCCAGGAAAGCCAAAGGAGAGAGCTGCTTTATTCCAAACCTCATCATCAAAGTGCTACAGGCTAGGCAGCAGGGTGGAAGCAGGCATTTTTGGAAGAAGGATGAAGAAGGCTTATTTCCCAGTCTAACACCCCAACCTGAAAGTCTCATCCTCCTTTATACCGAACCAAGGGTCCTCAGGGCTGCATGAGAAGAGCCTGCACTGTCTGCCGCTTGATACAGAGGGCAAAATTATTTAATGTAACTTCGGAGGTCAGTGGGTATGGAGGCTAAATTAAGGCAAACAAACACCAAGAAAAGTATGATGTCTGGAACTCTAGGAGGCTCTCACAATGCTACCAATGAAGGATTAAGGATTCTTTCTAATCTCATCCCGCCCCCAGCCAGCTAGCTACCTGGCGTAGGCAGGAGAAGCCCTGACCCTAATAACTGTGTGAGCCCAGATCTTTTAACTGAAATCAGCACAGCCTACTCTTCATTTGGAGAGGATCAATGCCACAGTTGATCACCAGGAAGCATCAGGTTGCAGGGTCCTCCTCAACTTAAGCTTTCCGAGGCTGCTGCTGTGCCAGACTGGGTTCAAGGACTGACCCTGCTTAGGGTGGGGCTGGGGCCTGATGCCTTCAACAGCCACAGCTCTGACACACCCTTTAGCTCGGGTACCTGCTCTGTACTGCCGTCTTTGGAACAGGAAGCCCCTCTTGCTCAGGCAGCGACTATTCCAGAAGGGGGTGATGAGGGCTATGGCATGGCTGGTGCAAAAGATATGTTCTTGCCAGGAAGCTGACACATGGGAAATGAGAACGTGAGGGGCAGAAAGTGGTGGATGAGTCAAAGATGCCATGTGATGGAGGGGAGTAAACTGGAAGTGTCACTCAGACTTGCTGGATCCTTGAAATGAAAGCTTTTCTCAGAAACTATCTTTGGGTCTTTTGCCTAATCCTTCTGGGTTTTTTTTTTTTGTTTTTTGTTTTGGTACGCGGGCCTCTCACTGTTGTGGCCTCTCCCGTTGCGGAGCACAGGCTCCGGACGCGCAGGCTCAGCGGCCATGGCTCACGGGCCCAGCCGCTCCGCGGCATGTGGGATCTTCCCGGACCAGGGCACGAACCCGTGTCCCCTGCATCGGCAGGCGGACTCTCAACCACTGCGCCACCAGGGAAGCCCAGTCCTTCTGGGTTTAATGTCAAAAATATTCATACAGAAATAAAGAGCTGTTGCTTACTTCCGCATACCCCTAAGTCCTCCACTGTAGCTAAGGTTCCCCCCTTTTTTAGTCAGACCCCTTTGTATTCCCACACCCCATGGACTAGTTATCAAAAATTTGGAGAAAGTGTCTTCTTAGAATGCAGAAATAGATGTTTACACAGACAAAATGATGGGCTTTAACCATAACTGAATGAATTAAACATGGAGATGTTGGAAATAGGAGCTTCTTAAGAGAGTCTTAAAAAAGATTTTCTAAGAGTATAATGACATATGTGATGTACTATTAATGGGTGTCAATACAGTCGCTAAACAAAGTGTCCTTTGTATTTAGAGGCTGAATAAATTCTTTTAAATAAAAATGACCAACACTTTTGATTGTTTTCAGTCCTTAAGGGAATCCCTGGGGAAGGATTTTAAAAAAAGGTCATTTTTTGTACATATGCTTTAGAAGACAGACATTCTTTCAAGCTGAATGTCCAGAAATTATTAAATAAGGTGAATTAAATCTCATGGGAGTACCAGTACTTCAATAGAGCTAGCTACCTGTTCCCTGTTAACCATGATTTTCAGAGGGATCACTAACATTTAAGTCAGTTTTTGTTCTTATGCTTTTCAGAGGATGCTAAGATGATGATTTTGTGTTTTTAAGTTAAGAACAATCATTACAAAGTTTGAAATACTGTTTTGGTCTGTTTCAAATGATACAGTTTCTTTTACCTCCTCCAAGGCAAGTCATAAGAATTAATATCTACTTATAAGCATATCATAACCTGATGTGCAAAGCTGAATTCACCTGACTGGAGGAGAGTGTGAGCTGTGGTTTACAGCCTTAATTTTTGCTAGTTACTGTAGTTAAAACTTCAGCACTAGCAGAAGCTTTTAATAATTCTACCCACGAGGAAACGGGCTCCACAATCAACTCTTTGGTTTCTGTGGTGACTACCAGCAATAGGACCTGTTAAACTTGGTCAGACCCCAGACCAAGCCCACTGACTGGCTCCATACAGATGTCTTATTCTCAGAAGAGACTGAAGGCAAGTGATGAACTCTTCTTGTGTACTTAGGTTTCCTTCCAGCTGATTCTTTGATCGGCTCTCCCTTCAGCTATTCCTTTACTATGTTTCTCTGCTGTACTTGTACATTCTTCCCTTGCTCTAATGCCTTAAGCCCCACAGTATCCATCAATTCTTCCTTAACCATCCCTGTCAACACTGACCTCTCAAGGGACAATACCATAAAAGTGTCCTTTCAAGCATGCATGTCTTATCTCTCCAGGTAGATTGTATCTCAGCTCTTTGGGGAAGGCCTTGAGACCCCCTAGAGTTCCAAGAACAGAGTGGATGAGCACAAAGTAGGCCCTGTATTTCCAGTCAGGATCATGTGACTGATATCTCACAGGAAAAAACGGACCACCATGATGTCAGATTACACAGACACATGTTTGCTAAATAAATAGGCCAAATGTACTCTTTTTTTTTTTTTGCGGTACACGGGCCTCTCACTGCTGTGGCCTCTCCCGTTGTGGAGCACAGGCTCCGGACGCACAGGCTCAGTGGCCATGGCTCACTGGCCCAGCCGCTCCGCGGCATGTGGAATCTTCCCAGACCGGGGCACGAACCCGTGTCCCCCTGCATCGGCAGGCAGACTCTCAACCACTGCGCCACCAGGGAAGCCCCAAATGTACTCCTTGATACTGTAATACTATAAATTCTATCTCCATAAAACCCAATTGTTATCTTCAATACATCTCTGTCCCTTGGGAAACCCTGTAGGCAACTGGGCTTAGAGAGTTAGGGTACAGAAACTGGTGCCCAACTCAGTTACTGAAGACCAATAGAAACAAGGTAGTCACAGAGGCCAGCAGACTGTTATCACCACACGGAGTATTATCCCACACGTGCAGTGTAGGAGATTCTGGCTCCAGACCACAGCAGACCAATCAGCTCACGAGCACCTGGAGCTCATAGGCAATGCCCAGGAAGCAAGGCAGGGAGGGCACTGCCTTACAGTGAGAATGTGCCCCACCCAACGTGGAGCCGCCAGGGCTTCCCCTTCAAGACCCGCATGCTGCCCCAAAAATGCGTTCAAGGGACCTTCTCCAGGAGTGAGAGAGAGACTCCAATGTCTCACTAGCCAAGTCGGCCCTTGGCCCACTATATGCTCTTGTAAGAAGGGAAAAGAAAAGAAAAGGAAAAAAAAAAAAGACAATAAATGAAAAACAAACAAAAAACTCAAAACAACAACAACAACCACAAAATGTCCATCTCTCCCCCAAGAAGCAGCTCTCTTATTTGGAGATACTCATATTCTACTGATGGAAGAACCAGCTGAACCAAAAAGAAAAGTCACAGATTTTTCCAAGGCTGCTAATTTTAAGGTTAGAGACCGAGCCACAGAATGTGAGATTATCTGGCAACAACTGTCCTTGGAATTGTGAGGAATAATTAGATTCTGATTATACAACTGGTATAGTAATCTGGTCTTCTTACCTCTGTCCCTCTCTGCCTGTTAATATCTAGCTGTATTAATTTGAGAAAAAATTCACTCAGCTAAAAATTAAGAGACAATTTTGGATACTGTGGGATACTGTTCTGACAGGAGGAGGCTGCAATGTGGTGGGTTTGGAAGGAAAAAAGGATCAGATTAATTGCTGGGTACAGGCCTGCCCATCCCCACCTTGTGGATCTAGTTCCCCAGTCTGGGTGGGTATGGCACAAGGTGGCATACGGGAGCCTTTGAGTGTTCCTAAGGCATTTTGTTTGGCTTTGCCAATCCCAACCTAGCCTGGTCCACTCCCCTAGCATGTGGACTGGAGAGAGGGACTCACCACAGGTTGAGCATTTTCAGGCAGCTACAGAGTGTGTAAAGAGAAAAACACAGAAAGGAAGAGAGAGAAAGAGAGATATTAGTCCACAGAGGTGAGATGGAAGCGACTCCCTGTGAGCCATGCAAACATGCAGTATGTGTCTGTGTTTAGTTTCTTCCTCTGTCAAGGCAGGGTGAGTAGGCCCAGGCCACTTGGTCCCCACACTAAAGTGGAGGGGGCAGGTGCCTGATAGAAGCATCGAGGTGGGAGCTGGATCTCAGTGAGGGCTAAGGCAAAACAGAAAGAGTTGGTGGGAGCCCCAAGAGTGGGCTTTCCTGGGCAACTTCCAGGAAGGTAGCAGGAGAAAGAGCATATGATCCTGCCTGTAAGAATTCAATCAGGAACCAAGGCCAAACCATTTTGGTTCCCACATGAAGTCTTACCGTGCAATTTGTTAAGCTAACCTCCCAAATATTCTGAGGGAAAGAGAAGTCCCTAGCCTTTCTGTAAGACCAACATGCCTGACCAAAGCAGCCAGCAGTTAGCTCTTTCTCTAGAGGGGAAAACAAGCTTAAGAGACACTTTATCTTATAAGGAGGTGACAAGCGAGGAGGGTCACTGCTCGGATTAAGGTATAACTGCCAGAAAAGGGCCTAAATCCCATTCTTGTTAATTCTCAGAGAAAATGAGGTCCACACTTGCTAAGCTGTAGCTAAAGTCAGTGGATAACCAAAAATTCCTGTGTTCTTACCATAACAAAAATCAGCCAAAAAGCTTTGCCTTGCCTCACTACCCTTCCAATCACCCTTAAACAAGGACATGTGTCCTATATCTAGGGAAAAGGGTAAGTTAGATGTTTATTTTGTTTACAGAACAAAAAATGAGACCCTGCTATTTCTCTCCTCCTTTACACGAAACAAGCTGGCTGAGGAACCCAAAATCAAACGCTGGGAAGTGAAGGTTTCCACACTGTTTCCCCAGTACTCTAGCTGAATCTTAATGTAGGCAACAGCCCCCTTTTTTCCACAAGCAGGCTGCATGGACAAATGGCATCACAGCTGTGTGCAATGAGGAGTTGTGTGGGATGCCCTGTGCTTCTCTTAGCTGTGACTTCTTCCCATGAAAGTGATCAAGCAGATGGACACATGGCTCCCCCGCCCCCAGCCAATACATAGAAGGCCAAGAAGAAAAACACATGGCTGTGCCCTGACAGTTCCCTGGACAAGATGGATTGGTAGCTCATGAAATCACTGGGGGAAATGCCACACAAAATGTCCTAAGCCATGAGTTTTTGGATGACATTTGGTCAAATACGATTGCTCCCCTCTGGTTTCCACATCTTTCAGAAGGCTCACACCTGGCACAGTGGTCTTTGCTACATGGGGAGACTTTAAATTCTCTTTACATCTAGAATTTAGATTATACCAGAACAGAACACACCAGATTGAAATCTGTGTGTGTGACTGGTCCCCTATCTTATACACAGAACACAAACACCACACTCACATACACAATTAGTGTACACATTTACCAAAATGAAATGAGATAAATGGGTTCAAAGATAATTCTGTATAGGGCATATTATAAGACTAAAGCCCATTCAATCCTGGTATTCCAAGTATAGTATGGAATCCAGAGCTCAACTTTTGGCCTTCAAAGTAATAGCTGCAACTGTGAATTGGGAGTGAGGTGGGGATGGGAAAGGGCGCAGCCATCTTTCAAGCCCAGACAATGTTTGGATCAGACCACAAGCATTGCCATCAGACCCAGTCCAGTGGTTCCCAACCTCAGTGACATATTTGAATCACCGGAGCTTTAAAAACTCCTGATGCTCAGGCCACATCCGTGATAAGTTAAACCAGAATCTCTGGAACCAGGATTCAGGCATTTGTATTTTCTAACATGCCCCAGGAGACTCCAAAGTGCAGCCAAGGTTGAGAACTCAGAGGGTAGGAGTACCACACTATTTGGGAGAATGAAGTTTTGTCATGGAAACTGAAAAACCATGAGACCATTAAAACTTCCAAAGCCCGTGAGAATAGGGAGCATGTTTCCTTTTACTAAAAATGGTCTCCTCCTGGCATTGACCCCCACTCCCTTGTCCTCCTTACGTATTAGTGCCTTACATTAACCAGGAGAGGAGCATCTGAAGCATCTGAAGCTGCCTACAGTCAGTAGAGACTCAACAAGAGAGAGTCCAAGTCACTCTCGGTGACTACTATCTACTGGGTAGGAATCCTCAAGTCCTGGCTTTTAAAGGAAACGACCTCTCGAAAGAAAAGTGAGCTCACCAAATAGATGGGCAGCAGAGCAGAGGAGTGGGCAGGGGGACAACCATGAAAAGTTGTATCTGGAAGAACGCAGATCTTGACTAGCCTCTACCTTTTACTGAGGCATAAGCATGTTCTGGTTTGTACTTAGGCTAGTTGGAGGCTCAAGAGATCACTTAAGGCACAATATCACTAAAAATATGTTGCCTGCTTCTGAAAACAAGATACTGGGATAGCCTGGATGTTCTCAAAGGGTTTATAAGAAAAGTCATCCACATCAGGTGTGGTAGCAGTTACTGGTTTGTGAAGGACTTCTCTCTCCCTACCTCATGTTGCCTTGGAGTTTAAATCTGGACCTGAATTCGGGATGGGGCCAAAAGGGAAAGAGGTGATAGAAATGCTGCTTTTGTAGCAGAATCGGCAGTTATTTCACCTTCTACCCCATTTTCTAAGAGTTTAAACACAGACCATGCAGAGAGCACCAAGGGGCTGGTGGTATGGGCAGGGCAAGACATTAACATGCAAGAGAAGCAGAAAAGGGAGTGGGGTAACCTCCTCACCCTCTTGGGATTAGTGTGATTTCCTCTCCATTCCAAGACTCTTTCATTCAACAAGTGCAGAGATTATTTTTCTTGACTGACTTATCTGAGTCTCTCTGAATTCAGAATCATTTAAGTGAGAACAAAAGGGCTCTGAGACCCTTGTCTAGGACTATAGATGCAAAGTGGTTAGCCAAGAGCCAGAAATCAAATGCTGTTCAGCATGGCCCATGGTTTAGACAAGCAGATTTCTCTCTGTGTCCCTTAGGGAGCAAGAGGCTCCAGGGCCCCAAGAGGCTCAGGACTGCTATCTGCTGTAGCTCTCATACCATGATTCTTTTAGTTCACTATGTCTTTTCATCCATGTGGACTAAAAATGTGACTGTCTTCTCAGAAATCACAGCTACAGAAGGGCAGCAGCAGCCTTAGGGTACCATGCAAAACATAAAACGGTCAGAGGAAGAAAGCTGTGGGCACAAGCATGAGGTATCCAGTCTGAAATGAGCAGCACATGAGAGGAGGAGACAGAGAAAACATTTTTCAACTCAAGAGCCCCCTTGAAAGATGAACGTACTTAGCTTCCTCCACTACCTCCACCTCGGCGTGAGCTGTGATTGGTGCATTGGAGTGGGTTCCCGTGGGGTCATCGACATTCAGCTCTCCATTGGTTGAGCTAACCACCTGAAACAGAAGGACAGAGTGTGACTGACACCACGGCAATCGGAGCCTCCTGCCAGCGCCACAGAGGGTCACTAAGGGAGATCTGGTCTCTAGCTTACGTAACAGCCAGTTAGTGTTTTCCTGGGTTGGGGGGCTAAATGTCCTAACTTAGGGAATGTTCCCAGGCCCATATCATGTGAGAACACAAAACTCAATGATTTAATTATATAATGATGATAACTTTCATACTGAATGCTTACTCTGTGTTAGGAACTCTGCTACATTGTGTTGTGTGTGTGTGTATAGCAATTTGATCCTTACAAAAATCGTATAAAATTTTTGGTCATATTACTGTCTTTAATTCTATTCCTCTCAGTTTATTATGCTATAATTATATACAGACTCAGTGATGATGTTTAAAAAAATTCTAAAAAGGAAATCAATAGTGAGCATCAAAAACTATAAGCAATCACACTTTCCTTCAGAAATTTCTTCATGGCTTTGGACCATCAGTTTGAAGTTACTCAACTAAGACTGCCACATCCTCTGTGGTGAGACGGCAGACAGTAAGGAAACACTTTCCCTTGGAAGACCAGTCTTATTTCAACAACCTTTATTTCAGGTTCAGTGTCATCCCATTTCTCACTGACGGTCCCCAAATTGTAACTGAAGGCTCTCACTCCTGTCATCTGGTTAGGTGGAACCGATCAGGCTTCTCTAGCTTGTGCAGCTGCTTCTGTCACCTGGTTTCATTTCCAGCACATGATTCCTGTTTATGTGGGTGCTGGGAAGTGGGAAAAGGGACCCTGCTGGACGAACTACTCTGCTGTTAAAGACCTTGGCTGAAACATGGGAGAGAACCACAAAATAGGATAAATGGTTCAGATACCATACGCCCTTGGGTAAGTAACTTTTCATCTATATGAGACTGCTGCTTACAGACTGATGTGAGAATTATACAAGAAAATGCATGAGACAGTGTGTGGTACAACAGCTGGTACACAGTAATGGAGGCAGCACAGCGCACTAGATGAGACATGGGCTCTGGATTTACTCAGCCCTGGCTCTGAGCCCTAGCTCCACCACTTACTTGCTGTGGGTCCTTGGGCAAGGTCTCACTCTTTCTGTGCCTGAGCTTCCTAATCTGTAAAATGGGCAAACAATGCTGCTTACCTAATTGGGTTACCGTGCAGACCATCCACAGAAAGTGCTTAGCTCAGTGCCATGGTCCATGGTAATGGCTCAATAAACGTTCATAGTACTGTTATTCCCCCTCCATAAATGTTTACTCTTATCTCCCTCTAGATCTGGGGTCCTCATTAGCAGTTAATTTGCAAAAATTTCCTGCACACTTATAAAGAGGAAGGTGGAAGGAAATGTTTAATATAAGGAGTCTTTGAGGAAAGGGTAGACAAGGTGACTACTACTTACCAGAAGTCTATGCCCACCATTATTTCTAAACCAGAACTATTTATTACTCTTATTAATTATACAAGCTTTAAAAAAATTAAAACAATGCTGTACAGTTAGTCAAGGAAACATACAATATTAAACTTGGACTTAACCCATGGGAGACCTAAGTTTCTGCTAGTGATCAAATTTAGCATCTCTGATCAATGGAACAACCTAACCTTATTTATCTCCTGACATGATATGATGAATACTACATAACATTATCTATACAGTATTCTTGCCAAAAAAAAAAGTTTTATCTGAATCTAAGTATGATGGAAAAAAACAGACAAATCCAAAATGCAGGACATTCTATAGGACAACAAGCCTGGATTCTTCAAAAAATACATGCCTCAAAAATCTTTTTTTTTTTTTAAACACAGAGGTGACTGTTATAGATTAAGAGATTAAGAGACTAAGAGATTGAAAAAGACAAGAGGCATAACAACCGAATACAATGCAAGAACCCTGATTAGATCCTGAACAATATAAAATTAATTTTGGAGACAACTGGGGGAAATGTGATATGACTGTACATTAGCTATTATGGAATTATTAATTTTCTTAGATATGACAATGGTGTTGTTGGTTACATGAGAGAATGGCTTCATTCTTAGGAGATGCAGGCTGAAGTATTTTGGGATAAAATGTACTTACAAATAGTTTAGAAAACATCCCCCTCCCGAGTTAAGGCAAATATGGCAAAAATCAATCATTTGTTAATCTAGGTTAAGGATGCACACAGGCTCACTGCACACCCCCCACCCCAGCCCTTTGCTGTAGATTTTAAAATTTCAAAATGGAAAGTTGAGGAGAGAATGTTTACAGACTGGAGAAACCACAGCCTGTCATGCTAATGTTGTCCTGTTAATTTTCTCAGCCTATATATGCTTCTTGTGGGCACATTCTGGCTGCACACTAGTGATAATGCTGGTAAATTCATTCTGTGAGCACAAGGGCTAAAGGAGAAATCACAGTAAGTTTTTTAGTAAACTATTCAGGAACTAGACAAGATGTTAAATAAAATGTCCTGGCCTCTACTGACGTGAACAAAGTGATAGTAAGCATCACCACTGTGAATTACTTGGTGACTTTGGGTCACAGCACTTGCTTACAGTGTTTTGCATGTCTCACACTCTAATTTCTCCTTACTATGTTGCCACTTGACCCACAAGCAATGTCCTTGAGCAATCTGAGGAAGAAGAGGTTATCCCCATTTTACAGACTAGACATCTTGTCTGTATCCATGAGTATCTGGTCTCAAACAAATCAGGCACAAATGGTAACCTTACCACCAGTTGTCTAACCTAGAATATACTTGAGAATCAATGGCAACTAATCTGGGTCTCTAGAGCATCCACTTAATTATTTCAGGTTGAAGGTACAGTTCGTCAAACCACTGAACAGTTGCCTAGATGAGCAGTGGAACAAAAACCTAGTGTAGGTGACCCAAGAGCTGGATTCCAGGCCTAGCTCTACCATCAACATTCTCTTTGAGCCCTGGTTTCTAATTCTGTAAGATTAGGCCGATAACCACCTTGGTCCTATTTACCTTATAATTACTATGGTACTTAAATAGAATGACGTTTATTTTAGGAAAGCAATTTGAAAAACTGTAAAGAACCTAACGAATGTAACAAATTATTAGCATTTGAAACTATCATTTTTATACTTTTCCATTTATTATTTTAGAATAACTTAATTAAAAAGTAAGTGTTATTTGTATATGTGGAATACTGACAATTTATTTTGCTGCAATCACTATTAATTTTTTTTTTTTTTTTTTTGCGGTATGCGGGCCTCTCACTGTTGTGGCCTCTCTCGTTGCAGAGCACAGGCTCCGGACACGCAGGCTCAGTGGCCATGGCTCATGGGCCCAGCCGCTCCGCGGCATGTGGGATCTTTCCCGACTGGGGCACGAACCCGTGTCCCCTGCATCGGCAGGCGGACTCTCAAGCACTGCGCCACCAGGGAAGCCTAAGGATTGGCTATTATTAAACTTACAAATTTTTGCAAATGAGATAATTAGAAACTGATATGTGTGTATATATATGTTTATATATATATTTTTAATTGTTAGGTTTTATTTTTATCAGTTATATAAGCACATTGTGTAAAGAATCAAATATTTCTACAAGGATTCTTAGGAAAAACAATAATTTCTTTCCTCCACTCCACCATTTCCCCTTCCTTTGTCTTTTGCTTTCGTATCTCTGAATAACGTGCATCTTGATTTGTCACTTTTAGGCAGTATATTCACCTTTTCCATCTTTCTATTCTCCCATTAAAGTTTATACTGTAATTCAGATTAGATCAATCCTTAGTGTTTATATTATGACTATTAAAAGCTATTTACGGCTGTGTCATGGAGTATACCATGGTTATCTTTCCTTCTTTGTGTAATTTCTTATTTTCCATGGAGTTAATGATCTTTTAAAATTTATTTTTACTTAGCTTTTTGTAAATTTGTTGCTAATCACTAATTCTAACCAAACTCTATCATTTACCTACTTTCAAGATATTCTGACATATCAGTATCCTAGTCATTTCATCATTTTGGTAAAATTGCTCTCAAGGCCTCCTGACCAGCTCTGTTTGGGACAGGCTGTCCTCTTCTACTGGAGTACAACTGTCATCCTGGGACCTTCTATCTTTACCATTGTATCAATATTGCTTCTTTCCTGCGCTGGATCTCGTTTCCTGGATCCCATATTTACTCTTTTCTTGGTTTATTCAATCATTTTCATAGCACACATCCTCCTACAGCTTCAGAAGGGTGCATGAGATATAAAATTCCTGAGACCACAGACTTCTGAAAACGTCTTTATTCTATATTCCAACCAGATTGACAGTTTGGATGAGTACAGAATTCTAGGTTGGAAATAATTTTCCCTCAGAAATTTTGAAGGTATTGTTCATTGCCTTCTAGCTTCCAGCATTGCCATTCAGAAATCTGAAGCTATACTAAGTCCTGATCCTTTATTTGAATGTGACTGTTTTCTCTTTCTGGAAGTTTGAAGGATCTTCTCTTTGTCTTCAGTGTTTTGGAATTTCACAATGATATACTTTGGCGTGGTTCCACCACATCTATTAAGCTGGGCACTTAGTGGGCCCTGTTGATCTGGAAACAAGTCTTTATGAGTTCCGGGAAATTATTTCGTTAACGAGTTCCTCCCCTCCACTTTCTCTGTTCTCTCTCTGGAACTCCCATTATTTAGAAATTGGACCTTCCGGACTCTCCTTAAATCTTATGTTGTTTTCTACTATTTTTTTTAATTAAAAAAATTATTTACTTACTTATTTATTTTTTATTTTTGACCGCATTGGGTCTTAGCTGTGGCATGTGGGATCTTCATTGAGGCATGTGGGATCTTCCGTTGCGGCATGCAGGCTTCTCTCTAGTTGTGGCATGCGGGTTTTTCTTTCTCTAGTTGTGGTGTGCAGGCTCCAGGTGTGTGGGCTGGCTGTGGCCCGCAGATTCCAGAGCGTGTGGGCTCTGTAGTTTGCGGCACACAGGTTCTCTAGGTGAGGTGCGCGAGCTCAGTAATTGTGGCATACAGGCTTAGTTGCCCTGGCACTTGGGATCTTAGTTTCCTGAAAAGGGATCGAACCCACGTCCCCTGCATTGTAGGACGGATTCTTTAACACTGGACCACCAGGGAAGTCCCTGTTTTCTACTATTTTTATCTCTCTTTGCTCTACTTTCTGGGAGATTTCCTTACAACTTTATCTTCCAAACTACTGAGTTTTATTATTTTTTTTTAATTGTCAAAATTTTTATTTAGAAATGAATTTGAAATAACATTTCTTCCATGCCACATGTAAATTATTAATAAAGTTGTGATGAAATACATTGTTTACGACTTGATCATTGTAGCTGTGGATTTCTAATCTGAGGAATGTATGTAGCATTCAACTGATGCACTAGTAATTATTCCTGGTCTTAAATTGCTCTACAAGCAGCAACTGTTTCAAGCATCAACAGGAAGAATATAACCAGTATCATTATTTTCTGCTCAGATAACATAAGAAAATTACTGAATTTATTATCAGTTTGTTTAGGCTGTATTCATCAGAGCACACATCAATATATGTAAACTTGAGAACACGAATATTTCTTATGAAAAGAAAAATAAAACACTCAAACTATTGAATTTTAAATATTTGTTTATTATGTTTTTAATTTTGGAGAGCTCTTTTTTTGTGTGTGTGCTTTTAGAATGTTCCTTTTAAAGGTAGCATGCTGTCCTTGCTTCACAGTTGCAATATCTTCTATCTCTGAGGTTTTTAATAACAAGGTATTTTTTGTTGCTGTTATTGCTTGTTTTGGTCTCTATCTTACTAAAGGCTTTCCTCAGAAGTCTGATAATCCCTGAGTGTTTGCTCATATTTAAAAGCGGAAGAATGTAAAGTTAACTGGCACTGTGAGTACCGGGGTGGGACTTTTAAGTATCTCACTGCAGAATGATCTGGCTGGGCCATTTCATTAGGGCAACCCTGTTGTCAGTAGGCTCAGATGTTTTCTTTGGGGCTGGTTAGACTCCCCAGAGCCGACTCAATCTCCTGCCTGCAAGGTACATACCTGACTATCAGCATTCTGAAGTACTAAATGGGGAAAGCAGGCAGTCAGTATGCACACATTCATTTAACCTCCCCTTTTCCAGTATGGTATTCTGCCCCCAAATGTGCCTTGTATCTCCTAATCCAGAGACCCTCTTTTTTGCCCTCTCCAAAGAATAACTCTTTGGTCTTTGCTGGAAAGGAGGAGAACATCTAGGGATCTCTGGTTTCCCAAACAAACTTTAAACCAATCTTTATTTTAGCACATGCCCCTCCACACCCACCTCCCCCTTATAGAAGGCCAATTTCTGAGGCTTTTGGGGATCCCCCAGTATAAATAGGCTCTCAAGCTTTCCCCTGTGTTGGCTCAGAATCTGGTTTTCTCGGGACTCCTAAGTCATTTAATAATTGCCCATCTGCTATCCAGCTTCTAACAGCCAATTGCTGTTGCCTCCTCTTCTGTTTTCTCCATTCTTATATGGATTTATACCTTAAAAAAATCTCCTTATCATTTTTTTAGTGTTGTTTCTGGAGTGGGTGTGTTCAATCCATCATTTTTACCTATGAGATGTTCCTATGAGATCATTTTTGGTTTAGAGGACAAAGCTGTCTCCTAACTTCCTGTGAATAACACAATCTTCAGTGAGTCACTCCACGTAAAGGCATATCCTAAACAATCAGCCTATCAAGATGCGTTTCTGTGTGAAAAAGGCTTGCCTATCCCTTTATAAGAATTTACATTTGGTAGCTCTGGGTTCACCTGTGTGCCCCAACTGGTGGTGTCACTTACCAGTCTGAGAAAAATATTCAGGTTAAGATTATTAAAATAGTGACATATATGAAAAGTTAAGAGATGCAAGGTGTTCTTAAGTACAAGAGAGAATAGAGATTCAAAATAGTCCAAATGAAATCAGAAGTAATTCTCTAAGACCACACTTATTCTAGGGAGAAAAAAAGAAGTAGCCCAACTTCTTGGGTTCCCACTCATAAACGGTTGAGTTGGACCAATGAACAATCTCACCTTATGTACTAGGGCATATATCATCATGGAATGAGCTACATATGCAGTCCTCTATCCCAAAAATACCTATTTTAAATATTTCTTTGCAGTTCCCAGGCTTGACACTAACAGACTTCTACCTTGACATTATTTTATGGTCTATCATGAGTGGATCAAGGTTGTAGGATTAGTTTAACCAGGAATCAGTATCAGAAGTCATATAGATATTTCTTAGTCAATGACAACAACCCAGAATCATCTCAACAAGTGAGTCTTACAAGTCCACCTAGGTAGAAAATCAGCACAGAGATATTCAGTTCACTATAAAAGCAGCTCAACCTCGCTGTAAGTTTCCATTCTAAAGGAACTTGGGTTTCAGAAGCAAGCCAACATTCTACCAGCCAAGCTGGGAGGGCCAGGAAAAGGCAATAAAGGCTGTAAGTACCTGCACTGATCCCCCATGGCGGTCTGCAGCCAAGTGAGACGTCAGGTACGAGGTATTGGTCTGCCGGCTGGGCTGGATTTCCCACTCTCCTCGGCGCTCTGACGATGCAGTCTGCTCAGGCATTAGGAAGCATGAGAGCAAGATACGGAAGGAAAGGTGAAGCAACAGCAAGCAATATCAAAATCAAGTACATTAGTGTCCCTAAGGGTTTTGTTTTTGTTTTGGATTTTGAACAACTGCTGCAAAGCACTGAGAAAAAGATAGCTTGGCTACATTCATTTCAGCCTAATGAGCCAACACATAATTGTCTCTAGCATACCATCCTTGCCTAGACACAGAAAAATAATAATCACCAAAAGAGGAGGTTAAAAAAAATAAAAACTATCAAAAGCTGGAATCATTCAGCTTCCATATTAGTAAAATTTCAGTAGCCACTAAGCAGACCAAATCCAGAAAGTTAGGATTGTTGGACAAAGGAATAATCATACTTACAAGTCATTTCACTAATTAACTATCTATCTAAATAGACAGTAGTCAATATAGAAAATTCCCAGCATTAGGAATCAAGGTAATAAGCCTTTTCCTTGAATAGGGGGCCCACTACCCTCAACATAAACTTCCAGAAGACTTTCAACTAAGATAAAATGAGCAGTAGCTGGAATATGCTTTCTTATCTAAAAGGATGAACAAAGTATCTCTTCAAAAGCAGGTTCACAGGTCAAGAATATGAAAAGATGGGGGGAGATAAGGCTACAAAGTTTTTCAGATTCCTCTAGCTAACAGCCTCTAGTCTGGAATTAGAAAAAGTTTAGATAAGACTACTACGAACTATTTTCTTCTAGAAAGCAAAAGGCAGATCTTTTCCCAGCAAAAGGAGGGCTTGCAATTCAAAACCTCATTGGGTTCTGCTTTCACCTTTGCTGTCATTCAGGCTCTCTTCTTTCCTTTACCTGTTTTATAGATCTCACACTATTCTGATCTTGCTCCTATGTGATATTTGTTCTGAAGAATCTGTTTAGGTGCCTCTTCCCCTGTGCCAGATGGCTGAGGAGGTGTTAACATCATGATGCTCAGCTGTAACAGTCCTAAGGCTCTACAAAAATGAAAAATGAGGTGTTGGAGAGGCAGCAATGAGGGATTAGTAAGTCAAATTTTAACTGCTGCTGATATGAACAGCAGCAGGGGTTGGGACGTGATATTGCTGCTCTGCATGAAAACCAGTAAGGATGCAATAAATATTAGAAATGTTCACAGCTATAAATGTTGTATTCTATAAAAAAGAAAAGGAAGACCGAAGTAGTAGTAATTTGAGGCTCCATTTCACTCACCCCCTTCTGTAACTCATTGACAAGAGTTGTTTAAAGCTCATCTATAAATCATCAAAAAGGCTTTTCCCATTTTAAAAAAGCATCGTACACCAGCTACAACTTACTCATCTTCTTTAAGTAATGGAATATGAGGTGACATGGGTAACAGCACTATAAAAGATCCTGGCCATGTTTTCTGATATTCCTCAGGGGATGAGCATATTCTGTAAGAAGGCAACTGTATTAACTTGCTTGCTATATATACTCTTACAAAAGAGGAGTTTAGTTTTATACTGCTAGTCACATTTGAGAGAATCAAAGCTACCCCAATTAATTCTGCCGAGAAGTTCAGAAGTTCAGTTTAGAAGTTCAAAAAATTTCATTTTTCCAAAATAAGACTGTGGTTTATAACATAACCATAACTATTTTGTAAACCAATATCCATATCTCAGAGCACTTAATCTCATTTATTCTCACTACTGGAGATTTGAGAATATATCTGTTCTTCTAATATTATAAGTAATATCTATAACTAATATCTATTAGTGATAGCCTCTTCAGTTCTCTCTAGGACTTTATGAGTTTTTTGTAATATTTAAGTAGACTGTTTAAGCTCCTAAACTACTACATAGAATTGTCTGTTCTCAAAAAATTTAAATGCTTAAAAAATATCCAGACATTTATAAGTCATTTGGTGCCACTTTGAGTTCCATGATACATGTTCAGTGCAATTACTCCTCTCATGAACACTCTCTGTTTTGCATTTGTTTTTAGGGCAGATGAAACGCATATAAAACACTCATATGCTTTTAAGCTTAACAAAACCCTGGACAGCTGGATCAGCTATTATTTCTATTTTTACTGAAATACATCTCAGAAGTCTGATTTGATGGTACTGTCTGAATCCCTGGGCTGTGTACTTGTTTATATTAATTCTAGCTAAATAGGTAATTTGTTGGAATAATTAACGTTTTTGTCTAAATGAAAATAGCAAGACATTTTTTCAAAGGCCCAGAAGTTACACTCCATCTCCATCCTCAAAGCAATGTTCTATTTATCTTTTGAGGAGAGAAAAACAATGCTAGCATTCCAGATTGCCTCATAGATGCTTGCACTGTGACAAGTGAAGAACACATGGCACCATTCTACTGCTCTCCAACGCCTTCTGTATCCACTGAAAGCAACAAAACCAAGGGACAGACCTGAACCTGGGGTTGTTGGTTTATTACTTTGGGAACTACTTTCACCGTAATACTAAACTCTATGGCTACTCTTTTCTGGAATTTAAGGGCCTGGACTGGTATCTAGAGGTTGATGTAGTAGAAGTGTTCATCTGCCAGTTTTAGAAAGCAACTGAGTGCCTAGAAACTAAATGAAACCAAGGAATGTTCACAACTACAGAATTCTGATAGTCTACCTGTTCCTGAAAGGTACTCTAGGCAATGCTGTATACACAGAGGTTATGATTAGGCATAATCAGCACAGGAGCCAGTTATACCAAGCAAACCAGCAGAGGAGATCGGCATGTAAACCCTTCATTCTTAAAAATCATTCATGCAACATGTCTATCTAAAAAGCAATCAGGAGCGTCCAAGGGTAGAAGAGTCATTCAACAAAACCAATCTCTCTGCATTACTTGAAAGGCAAAGGTCCAAATGGAGTGTGTAAATCCCCAAAGGCAGGAGCAGGAATCTCATGTAGTGGGAATTCCTTGGGATAATGCTTTAAAATCTTCAGTTGTGATTGCATCACCTGCGTGGAAATGCTTAGTTTACTATCTAGTAGGTGAATGTGGAAATAAAAAAAGCAGCAACCTAGCAGAACATACATCAAAGGCAAAGCTACAAAAAATAGTTAAGGGAAAACATAGAAGCCTAGTGTAAGAAGTCAAAACCACCACATGTGCCTAGGGCAG
This sequence comes from Mesoplodon mirus, assembly GCF_964341445.2. Classification (NCBI taxonomy): domain Eukaryota; kingdom Metazoa; phylum Chordata; class Mammalia; order Artiodactyla; family Ziphiidae; genus Mesoplodon; species Mesoplodon mirus. Next base: position 54,530,721 of record NC_138979.1, read on the forward strand.
AGGAAGCAAGTCTCTCCCAGCAATCATTTGGCAGCGATTCACAGACAGACAGTGGGGAGAACGACACTAACAGGAGGGCAAGAAAATACAGTCTGAAAACACCTCAGATAACCACTTCCATCTATGGCTTGAAAATTATCTCAAATTTTTATTGGAGATAAAGCTACTTTTCTGAAGCAGAAGGCAGGCAAATATCTTCCTCCTGTTGTAACAAACAAATCACCAAATCCTACTCTTTATGTAAAGTTATTTTGAAAAATTAATTTTGATTGCATCTATAAAATGGATTTTATCCATTTTACTTCATGGCTCTTAAAATATTTTAAAAGTTGCCATCTATACAGAACATTTGGCCTCTCATGTCAGTCTTCTAGGCCTCCTTATATAATTACAGTCTTCAACTGTAATTAACAATAAAGACTGAATAGTACCAAAAGGTTAGTAATAAATACACTTGATTACATTCTGTCTTAACACACTTCCAAGATTAAACAAAATTTTAATATAGTATATTAAGTATACTATATTATGTGTTAGACCTCAGATATGAAATTTAAAAAGTTGGTAAAGTTATTAAAGTGTATACTTTAACAAAATCAAAAACTTCTCCATTAAGCTCATGAAATAGAACCAATTTTCCTCTGCCAGACAGGGATTGTTACATGCAATCTGTCAGGTGTACCAATAGTGAGTTCCTGTTTTCTACAAACTGGATCAAATATCAGCGATATTTGAAAATCACTGATAAGAACCTGGAAGGATTATTTCCAAGCCCAATACTATATAGGCCCCCAGAGAGAGCAGCGTCAATTCTGTGAAGCTCTGAAAAAAAATCACAGGAACCATCCTAGAGGTTTGAAACTCTCTACTCAAATCTTGCCCTATTCTTACTCAAAATGGCATAAGACACCTCCCCTATGGAATGATGATTTATCTAGGTAAGATTACTCTGGAATCACCCTCCTACAAGGAGGTGCCTCAGAACACAGGGTATATGCTGATATACAAAATACTGAACAATGCATACGGACAGAGGAAAACTTTTAATGTGGAATAGAGCATTAGGAGCAGAGGTGAGCAGCAAAGACCAGGTCACAGAGTGGGAGAAGCTAAGAAAAGGACTGCACTTCAGTTTTGCACTTGCTTGTTGCAATATCCCCCTTGGAATTAAGGTCCCAGAAATGAGGAGGGACAGCTCATTCTGCACTGAGCTCTGTGCTGGAGCAGGGCAGGGTGAGTGTGCAATCTCCACACCTGAGCTCCTGCTAGACAGCAGGCAGCAAGTCAGGAAATCACACACGGGTCAGAAGTAGGCAAGTGATCACTGAGCAAACATCTGCTCCTTAAACTAGCAAACTCTGAACCTCGCTGAAAACAAAGAAGTACTCTGTAAAAGGAAGGGAATGGAGAATTCATCAGCTCTCCTTTTTTTTTTTTTTAAGGCTACTGGACTTAAATTTAATCCCTTGGAGTCTAGACACAAACAGAATAAATCTGAACTACTCTTTTATTGGGGCATAGCTTCTTCAGAGCTCAATATGACATGCTTTCCCTTAAACATATGCTGGTCCTATAAAAATGAATAAGTAATATTTGAGGATTCAATAATATCGGGGGTAGGATACCATGTCTGGTAGAATTTAATCATTCTCGATGGCCAGTATGACTCTTTCCAACCTCAAAACAGATCTGTTCTCCCTAACCTTTTAGGCCAAGTACCCCTTCTTCAAATGCTCACAGAAAATCTACCAAATAAAAGGGGTCTATGGGAGAAAAGAGAAACTAACAAAACTGCTGAACCACAGTAGTAATATTTGTGTAGCATCTACCTGAGTAAGGATTGTCACAAGCTAGAGGTTCTGAAAGGAAGTGTGTTGCTGTAAGCACATGCTAATCAATGCAATATGCTATATTTATATATATATATAAATTTATATATATTTTGTGCGTGTCAAACAAACACACTGCATAAGACCTTCGACAGTACTGCACTTTAATATGAGCTATCTGGATAGTGGCAGGACTTACTTCCTGACCGAATTTGATCAGCGAATGCAAGGGAAGCTTTGCCGGGTAGAAATAGGAAGAACTGGGCTTCCCTGGTGGCACAGTGGTTGAGAGTCCGCCTGCCGATGCAGGGGACTTGGGTTCGTGCCCCGGTCTGGGAAGATCCCACGTGCTGCGGAGCGGCTGGGCCTGTGAGCCATGGCCGCTGAGCCATGGTAGAATTTAATTAACCCCCTGGTTGCGCGGGCCTCTCACTATCGCGGCCTCTCTTGTTGCGGAGCACAGGCTCCGGGCGCGCAGGCTCAGTAGTTGTGGCTCATGGGCCTAGTTGCTCCATGGCATGTGGGATCCTCCCAGACCAGGGCTCGAACCCGTGTCCCCTGCATTAGCAGGCAGACTCTCAACCACTGCGCCACCAGGGAAGCCCAAAAATCCATATTTTAAACAAATATCTGATTTCATTTAAACTCCTCATTTGACAGATTCGTTCATTCATCATTCAAACAATTATTTACTGAGTGCCTACTATTCCAGACATTCTTTCAGGGGTTAGGGATACAGCAGTGAACAAAACAACAAAAATCTCTGCCCTTACAAGGCTTACATTTGTGGAAGCTGAGGCCCCCAAAAGCTTAAGTGTCCTGCAGCCTAAGGCTTGGGATAAGCTAAAACCAAGTTCTGAGCTCCTCATCCTTCTCCTCGATCACACAACTGATAGGCAAATTTATTCAGAATAAGTAGGCTCTTCAAGCATTATCATCAATGTCATCTCCAAAGATCTCTCAGGTTTTGAGAGCCATCCTCTGCCTGACAGCCATCTTCAGCTGAAGCGCACAGCAACAGCTTTGACCCATCCTTCTCCCTCAACTCTGCCATACATGTGAGCTCCCAATTCTGATAGGTTATATCCCTGTGTCATTTTTCAATTTTATTTCATTCTCACCACTACAGTCCATATGCACCCCCTTTACCTCTCAAGGGAACTCACTGTCTTATTGGTCTCCATGCTGGCTGCCAGGCTATTACCACCTTCTATGCTGAAAGACTTCTAAAGCAAAGTTTTGATCTTATCACCCCTCTGTTCAAATACCTTTAGTACCTATTCCCTACTGAAATTAAGTACTAACTCTCCAGTAGCCCAGCGTTTCAGGAGCTTTATCGAATGGCTCCAACCTATTTTCCTAGCCTTATCTCCTTTATTCACAGAATATATTTTAGCAAAATGGAACTAGATAATTTGTTGTTGCTCATATTTCCTTTTTGCTTGGAATGCCTCTTTCATTTCCACCCACTTCTTCCAAGAGCATTTCAAATGCAGCTTCTTTCATGAAATTCTTTGTCATGCTCAGATTAGATGCAAAGTCTCCTTACAATCCCTAAAGATTGTGATTTGGGATGCTCATCTGTTCTATCTTATGTTATAAGTTACCTGGCTACCTGGCTTATCTGCTTGTCAGTTCTTTGAGGACAAGGACTCCCTATTTATCTTGGTATCTCCAGGACATACTTTCACATAGCAAGTCCTTAGCTAGATTTACTGAGTCAAAATTGCTGAAGAAAGGTTAGCTGTCCCTAAACTTAATACCTTTCAATCTCTCTCAAGGAGAGATTTTAGTTTCTTCTTTGGCTGATTTCAAAACTTGCAAAGAATTAATCTTAAAAAAAAAAAAAAAAGCATAAGGAAAAAACCCTGAAGATGGAACCAAAGCAATGAGACCACAGACTAAGACACAGTGTAAAGGCTGAAAAGACACTAGAAATCCATTTACCCACAGTGCACAGTGCAGAAAGAATTCTACCCAGTTAGAATTCAGAATCCTGCTGGAAAGGAGGTATAAAATTTGCACTGATGTGGGGAATTTCAATCCCTTAGCAGCTATGGGATACTAAAAACCCTAAAAGAAAAAAAAAAAAAATCAAACGCGCTTTCAAGACTCAACTCTTCAAAAAGAAGCTTACTGCCGTGTAGATGAGATTTCCTGATTACATACCCGGGTTTAATGACTTTTCACTTGAAAGTACACTGAAATTCACTGTACTTTTACTCAGATACTAGGCATGACCTCATTTTCCACCCTGGAAATCTAGGTTTTCAACCATCTCTTTTCCCCATACCTTTAAAATTCATTCAAAACAGCAACATTGATTATGAATTCACTGAAGCAGAAAAGACAAGGGAAACTAGAGGAAACACATATTTTAGTTTTCAAATATTCTAAAAATATTTGAATATTTATTCAAATAAATATTGAATTATTTGAATAAGTATTCAATATTTATGATGGGCAGGTATGTTATGATTTCACTACTTAAATTATTTTTTAATTTCTTTCATACCTTTACTATTTAAATGTACATTTCATTATAAGGTAATATAACTCCATTATAGAATAGTTTGGAAAAATATTACCCACAATACTACAACTTCCAACACTACTTCTGTTAATATTTTGGCATTATCTCCTCCCACTGACTTTCTCATTCTCCCTTCCCCTTCAGGAAAATCATGAGGTATTTCTAATTTTGTATTGTGATTTCTTTACTCTACAACCATAAACATTTTCAGGTTGCTACAAGTTTTCCTAAATATTATTTTAAGTGGCTAGATAATATGCCACTGAATAAATGCATTACAATTCATTTTACTATAACCCAGTTTATTTGATAAAAGATTTGAGCAGATCCATAACCATTCCCTTATAACTGGATAGGTGGATCATTTCTAAAACTTTGCTAGAAATAGCACTGTGACAGTTTAATGCACATAAGTAAATCTGTATCTTGGATTGTTTTATTGTGATTGTTTTATTATGATTCCAAGAAGTAAAATTATTCTATCAGAGAGGATTGTAACTTTATCAAATTACTTTCTAGAGAATTTGTAACAACTTGCAAAGTCAAGAGCAATGCATGAGAATGTCATTTGAACTGTGCACTCGACACTTTTTAAAAGGGGGTTAGGGGAGAATGACTGCAGAAGTCAACGGTACTCTGCTGTCAAATCACAAGTCAGTCAAGATAGAATCATTAGCCAAGTACTCTGATTAAAGTATGTAACTCTGGACCCAATTAGGGGTCATAGTTTGCTAAACCCCATCTTTTTGCCTACCTACTCTCTCTTTTATCTACTAATACATAGATTTCCTTCCTTCACACATTTTTTTCTTACCCAACATGCCACACATACATGCCAAAAGTATGTACTCACTGGTGAGTCTATCTATATTTGTGTACATACTTTACTGTATGTATGTGTGTGTGTATACCTAAATATACTACCTTTTTGTTTGTTTTTGTTTTAGAGGGGGCACCTGGATTCTATATTCTATTTTTAACCTATGTACTTTCACATGTACATCTGTGAGATAAGTGTTTTTTATATTTTATTGTAAAAATGTCTGTGAATATAAAACAGAGAGGTCAGGGATGAGGGGGGAACAAGCTAATTTGATATGATTATGTGTGTGTGTGTGTTATCTGTTTATTATTCTTTGCTTCTTTATCTATTGAGGTACTCATTTTCCTCTTAGCAATATATAGGGTAATAAGGATTAAAACTGTCATATTTACTTCCCAATCAGTTACCCCTTTCTTTAAACGTTGTCAAATTTGTTGATTTTTTTTTTTTTTTTTTTTGGCAGGGGCGGGTGTGGTGTTTGCCTCCTCTGTCTTTAGGCTGAGAGAAGCCTCTCATTGAAGGATGGATGACACGGCCTTCTCTGGAATGGCCTAAAGCAAAGCTGTATCTTCACTACAGGTCCAGATCCTGGCCAGCTATAAAGTTAACCTGGATATAGGGACAGAGGTGGGGTGGAGATGCCAGTTCATGCCTATGTCAGCTGGAAGTCCAAATTACCCACCCTTCTTAATCAGCAAGGAAAAACCAGCATGGGTGAGAGCTCTACTCTGGACTGCAGATGAGACCCAAAGTGGGCTACCTTGTCCATCCAGTGTGTCTTTGGGCCTGTGGCAGACTGTCCCTTTCAGCCAACAGATTTTAACAGGCCCAGCTTCTCTAGAGTGGATGCTTCATGTAAGACACCTGGCCACATCTCAGTGCTATTACACAACCCTGAGGAATGCTGGAATGCCACACCACAACAGTGAGTAATGCTAAGCCCTTTGTCTTTAATTTCAGTATATACGCTTAAGTGGAGAAGCTGAAGAATTTGGATTTTAATATTAGCCATGAAGAAGGGGGATTTCTGAAACAATGAAGGTCCAACACATACCTGATTTCGTAGAGGCTGCTGTGATGGCCGATCCCTGTGTGTGTGGCTTTCTCGAGTTATTGCTGATGCACCAGAATCTACATGAACTGACCCTACTGGAGTAGGCTGGAAAAATATATAACAAAAAGTCAAATGGGGAAAACAGGTCCAACTTAATGCCTCCACAAAGGACAGCATCATTCTAATTCTAATTCTAACAGAACAGTAGTAATTATTATTACTGTTATTATTACACCAAGGCCAGTTTCAAGTCTTCTTGTCTTTTCAGTTTGCTTATCTGCAAAAGGGAGACAGTTTGGTCCTCAATAGTTCATTCGAGAGTAGCTTGCCTTCGAAAAGAAAAATAACATCCTACAGTGATGACTGTTAGTATGCTCTAAGGCCCTGTGAACCCAAGGCCAGAAGAAAAAATTCAGAAGTTTCCTCTGGTGCTGGGCTCCACCCGACGGAAATCAAGTACCTTAACAGCTTATGTAGCACCAGCTCCTGGATCATTCAAAGAAAACTTCTTAAAAACTGACTTAAATTCTGATATCTTAGGACACAGTGGTCATAATCTTAAAAACACAGTTAGTAACTCCTTTATTACTCTAGTGAGAGTGACCCCTGGCATCACCCTGAAAAGACTGGCAAATGGAACATCTACAGTCAAAGGGATGTTGTTTTTTTTTCCCCCCATAGATTTAAGCAGAAAGTCTGGCAAGGGGTGAGACACTGCTGGTCTGAGGTGAGGAGGTTAAAAAGAAGATACTTACAATAGGCCTCCCGACCCAATCATAGGCGTAGTCAAAGGTGTAGCCTTTCCTTTCAAAGAGGTCTGTGAAGAGCGTCCGTAAATACTCATAGTCAGGTTTTTCAAAGAAGTCTAATCGCCTGACATATCGCAGGTAGGTTGCCATCTCCTCTGTTAGGAAAGAGGTTAAAGGCCATGCTCATTAGCTGAATGCTTCTCATGGGGAGAAGCTTCGGGCCAGGCAAGGAATATCTGTACAGACTATTTGACACTGATGTTTTCTTTATGGACCAAATCAAAGTGATAAAACCTATCTTGATTTAAATAACAATAAAAGGAAATGTAAATTTTCTGGAGAGTATCTAGAAATACTAAGATAAGGTCTCCACCTCCTTCAAAGCTTCAGTCACACTGGCTGGAGTGTCCTTTCAGCATCCTACCTGGAAAGTTTTCACAGAGAGCTTCAATGGGAGTATTCCTTTTGGTGTCACCAATCTTTTGATATCTTTCTTTTAATGTATCAGCCTGTAGAGAAGAAAGAGAGAAAGTTAGTTGGAAAGAGGTGTTAAGTATGGGAGGTCCAATATATTTCGGGACATAATGACTGTTTCACTCAAACTGGCAGGATTTGTTAGATAGTCTCAATTTTTTTCTAATACTAACAAATAAGAAATGTAGTAGAGATGATATATTTAGATATGTACAAAACATCTATTCTGGATAGTTTTACTTGCAAATACATTTAGTAGTCTCAGATAAACACCACCAAATGTAATGAGATGAGAGGCTAAGATAAGAAAATAAATTCAAAATTATAACAGCTTAGTAATGACCCATGGCCACTAGGGTTCAAAAGTTATTCAACCTTCTCATTCTTAGATCAGCTCTAGATAAGATTAAAAACACTGCTAATCCAAATGGGGGCAAACAGACAGATGGCTCCACAACACATGTATTGTGAAGTTGAATAGAAAAAGAACAAGATGTAAAAAAACTGCCTTTCTAAGAACCTGCTGTATAAAAAATAAATAAAATAAAATTAAAACAAAAACAAAAACAAAAAACAACTGCCTTTCCACAATGTGCTTCCAGAGGGAAAAATGTTAACTATGATACAGGCATGGTTAACAGACAGGTGTGCTATATGTCAGTGGCCCAAAGTAGCCAAGTCTGGTTTGCTCAAGACTGTAGACAGAGGGCTCCTGGAGCTTGGACCAATAATGTGGTCTCAAGGGATTCTCATGAGGCTTTGCCTAGCCTGCTGCACCAGGCTTTAAGCAATTATGTTTTGAAGTATACTGGAGGAGTTTTAAATCTACAACTACCACTAAAATGATTCATGGATCATGAGAAAGTTTCAAGCAATTAATAATATACAAATGCATTATTTGGCTGTATGGTGAGCAAACAGGATGTGAAACTCTATTTGACAGCTGTCAATATCAATGAGAAGGTATATGTGACTAGGAGAAGACCATGGAGATGTTAGGAGAGGAATTTAATGGGAAAGAAATAAAATCTTCCCAAAGGGAAGGGATAAAAGCCTCACTTTTCAGGACAATGTCCAAGAAAGCACAGCAAAACGAATCATTCTGCTCTTCGGGAGGGAAAGGGTGTAGTAGTACCCAAAGCTACCGATTAAGTTTCCTTCCATACTAACATGTTGAAATAAATCACAACTCAAAAATGTCTTGCATTTAACTATCTAATGGGACTTAGAATGGGTTAGAAGCTCACCATTTCCTAGTCTAACCGCCAGAAGCACAGAGTAATCATTACAATGGTTGTAACTATAATTAATAGTTAACTTCGACACAAATGCACTGTATTGACACCTACCTAAGGAAGGCTATTTAAACCACACATTTTACAAGGAACAGCTATTTTATGCATAGGCATTTATTCAATTAAACATTTGAACAGCAATGTTAAACCTGGATTTTCGTTTTAGTTCAGATGGGTCCTTAGCCTATATAGGAAGAACAAGTATTTCCCAGTTCCCCTTAGGGGCACACCTAGTCCTGCTGGCCTTGCTGGTAAAATGTGTAGCAGCTGCTATCATCAATTTGTTCCAGAAATTCCCCAACATGGGGGGAACAATATGCCTGCTACATAATGTTAGTGAAGGAGGAATACTGACACAGAGAGAAAAGCAGCACTGCCAAGGCTGGGAGGGGATGAGGGAAGAGATTATGGAAAACTCGAAAATAAGGAAAAAGGATCAGAAGGGGAAGAAGACAAACGTGGGCAAAACAGAGCTTCCAAAGCCCAGGTGAGCATTTACATTATAGACTAATGTCGTTCCTGCTTGTCATCCCTGTAGCCAACCTTCCCCTTTGTGCTTCCTACAGACATCAAGTCAGCAACCCCTTCATTATCAACTGAGTATTTAAACAAAGCCCTCCACTGAGCACTTCCAAGGATACCTTGAGTCCTTGCCAGGGTAGGCTGCCTCGAAGGAAATACATGAACATATGGCCTAAGGCTTCCAAATCATCCCGCCGGCTTTGCTCTAAAAGGGAAGACAGATGACACATTATGTTTGCAGTTATTAAAGCAGAAAGGGGTTCAAAACCAAGTAATCCCTTCAGAAACCCGTCTGCTCTGGAAAGGCTCTGCTTACTAATTCTTTGTATATCTAAATCAGGGATAGTATTTTAGATCAAAACCAAAAACAACGTGTACTTCCTTTGCCTAGATCTGCTACTGGCAAGTAAATATCAAGTGAAAAGAGCAAATCCTGAACTAAAAGCAAGTCCAAATCACTAAATGGTGAGTAACCACCCCTCACTCTATGCCGTCACCTTCCTGAAAGTAAGATAATTTAAACAAAATGTTATTTCTAGTACATGGCTACAATTACTCTTTGGTTACCATCGCGAAAAGTGAGCAGCAGATTGAGTAGCTGAGGCTGTTAAGAGAGTCCATTATGGCTAGGCCCGCAAAGACACAAGCTGCAGAATGCCTAGCATACATGCCTAGTGCTTTTTATTCATCATAAAAATTAACACTCAAAATTTAGTTTAATGTAAGCAAACATCAGGGCACAATCCTCAGCTCCATCCCATTTGTACCATGTCCCATAGCCACCTTAAGAAAAATTTAAAGTTTATTACTAAGGTACCCTTTGTGGGCACATAAAACAGTATCCCTGCATTCAGAGAGCTTATCATGTAAAACAAGTTGCTGGATTTTTCTTTCTTTTCTTTAAATTGGGAAGATAAGGATGGTAAAGAACTGCAGAATAGTTAATAAAAAATTGTAACTACATCTCAGAAAACATCTTATACATTCTTTGGCTGTCAGACAATACAATACAATACAATACAATACAATACAATACAATACAAGACAATAGAAGTAGTACATTCTTCCATTTTTAATTGCCCATTACAATTTATCTCAGACATTTCATGTGTTTATTTTTCAGAATCGAGTTCTGGGCTTTATCAAAAGAAATGACAGATGCAAGAATAAGGGGCTATCTTAAACTTGATTTTGTCTTCTTTGTGCAGAAAGTAAAACCTAACAGAGTCAGGGAGGCAGGGAAAGCTACTCAGGTAACCCAAAGTACAAAAGCACAAAACGTTTAACTGCCGCCTCCAATTACAGGAAATTTGCATGAAAAAGAGTGCATAGTACTCTACAGGGCAGATGAAGAAAGAAAAGGCAACTTTCTAAATTGTACTTTGAAGGAGGTTTTTGGAAATGAGGTCACTAATGGGAAGGGGCGGCACCCTGACAAGAGACATAAATAACATAAAGTTGAGCCGATACAGAGCAACTGAAATAATCTTAAAAAGAATGAAGCAAAACAGTAAGGCAGGGCTTCCCTAGTGGCGCAGTGGTTGGGAATCCGCCTGCCGATACAGGGGACGCGGGTTCCTGCCCCGGTCTGGGAAGATCCCACATGCCTCAGAGCGGCTGGGCCCGTGAGCCATGGCCGCTCAGCCTGTGTGTCCAGAGCCTGTGCTCCGCAACGGGAGAGGCCACAGCGGTGAGAGGCCCGCGTACCGCAAAAAAACAAAACAAAAAAAACAGTAAGGCCATCAGAAGCTTTTGACTACAAGGCTTGCCTGAAGTTTGCAATAAATTTCATATGTAATTGAAAGCAAAGAGATTTTGTTAACAGAACTTAAAGAAACAGATTTTGTTAACAGACAAAAACAGATTTTGTTAACAGAACCTAAAGATACACCAAAAAACAAAGAACAAGCAGAGTGAATTGAGGCCTCCCACAAAGCAGGGCAGATAGAGAAACCACACCCTGCAGGTTCTCATACTATATCACACCCACTCATCTCCTGGAGGACTCCCACAAAGCAGGGCAGATAGAGAAACCACACCCTGCAGGTTCTCACACTATATCACACCTACTCATCGCCTCTCCATTTTTATATCCACTTCCTGTAAGGAGGCCCCTTGGTAATAAATAATTCAGGGGACACATGGTTGTACTTTAGATAGTTGAGCACTAGAGGGCGAAACTCTCCACATTTTCAATGACTGATCAGCCCTACAGAAATAAGCCCAGCTTCTCTTCACAGCAAAGCCGTTATAAAATGAGATTTTTTTAAAAAATCAAAACCCAAAAAATATAATAAATACATTTAAACTCACTGGAATAAGTAATAAAGTAACTTTTCAAATACTTAAAACCATGAAAAAAAGCTGTGGAATATGGGATAACAGGAAAAATAATGGTTCCTGAGTCAGGTTATCTAGGTCTTGGCCTGTCCTTTCTATTAATTTATCAATCCACGCAAAATTAAGCATGGCCAAGTCACCTTTTGGGCTTCGATTTCCTCACCTGAAAAAAAAAGTGGTTGATTTAGATACTCTGAGAAGTCATTTTCCATTTCTAAAATTCTAAAATAATCTACAACAATTTAAATCATAAAGGCCTTTCAAAACAAATGAGAGTGAAAATCAGAGCCATGCTTTATTTCCACATTTCTTTGAACACTCCACATTCATTCAATTCAGGATTTCAATTCAGTATTTCCCTTGTTTTTTTCATGCAGGATATTTCATTTTCAAAGAAGAAAGGTTTTGTGTCCTCCTGAGACCAGGAGGACACAAAATTCTTCCATACCATAAAGGCTTGCTTTTCAACCAATCAGAAAGATGTGCTTGGTTTACTTGCATCACATCCCTGATTTTAGGTCAAATATATTTTGTTGAAGGAAAGGGGCCAGGTGACCCAGTGTCCTCACCCTAACTTCAAACATTAAGGAATACAAAATGGGCAGACTTAATCAGTGGGAAGGTGGCTAATCTAATGTAGTAAATATCAGGTTTAGGGGGCTGCTTCCCTTGTTTTCTGCCCTCACAAAATTAATAGGCAATTCTTTCCAGGTCATTTGAAGATACACTTCCCTTTTTCTTCATTACAACATAAAGGATGCAACACATTTGAAAACCAATAGGATTAGGGTTCCTACAGAAACCTCTCTGGGTTTGAGACCATGGCCAGAGTTTAAAGGGCATGTGACAACCACCTATATGTATTCTCTGTAATAGGGACATTATAGACAAATACGGTGACAGGTTGGATCTGACCTGAAAAAAACTCTGGAACTCAGGAAGTCCACGCGTGGAGATACACTCAAAAGTTCCAGCAGAAATGGCTACATCAAGAGATAAAGGAACCCAGTCTGATGACAGTAGATGCTTGAAACATATTTTGTTGAATAAATGATAACTACCATTATAGAGTCTTTACTACCATCAAGCACTATGCTAAACAGTTTATATGCATTATCTCACAGAACCCTATGGTATAAGGTACTATTACCATACAACTTTCAGGGTAGATGAGATAACTGACGCTGATGAAGGAAGGTTACCAGACCACATAGGTTTAAGGGAAAAAGCCAGAATTTATATCCCTTTTTCTTAACTATTACACTGTACCTTATACAAACAACATGGATATGCATCTTTTGTCTGTTCTTGCCTTTCCTGACAAGAATAATAAAATCAGAACACAAATGCTGAGCCCAGGAGGCAGGCATTAGAACAACTTCTAGACTCTGTCAGTTAAACCAAACAATCACGACTTTACTATGTACCACACACTCTATCTCCTTGTAAAAAGGAAGGAAGAAGGGAATTCTGAGCACTATGCGAGAGACCCATGTTACATATATTATCACCCATTCAACCTGCAAAACATCCTTGTGAAATATTACTTTTTTTTTTTTTTTTTTTTTGCCGTACGCGGCGGGCCTCTCACTGCCGCGGCCTCTCCCGCTGCAGAGCACAGGCTTTGGACGCGCAGGCCCAGCGGCCATGGCCCACGGGCCCAGCCGCTCTGCGGCACGTGGGATCCTCCCGGACGGGGCAGGAACCCGCGTCCCCTGCATCGGACTCTGCAGGCAGACTCTCAACCACTGCGCCACCAGGGAAGCCGTATATTACTCTATTTTTACAGGTAAGTTTCAGGGAGATTAAGTAACTTGTCCAAAGTGACACCAGTAATAAGTGCCAGAGAACCTTCCAGCCTAACTTTAAACTATTATGTTTAGTTAAGTGAGAATATCCATGTGGTTACCGGAAAAATCCTGACAGCATTCATTTCAACTCGGGTTGTATCACACCACTTTGTAATGTCATCTTTAGTCTTCACTAATACTAGAATCCTCATCTGGATATCTGAGCAGTTTACTTGATGAGGCAACTTTATAGCTATTTACATTAGCTTTAATGTACTATTGTGTAAAATATTTATTGTGTAAACTGTTTGTTAATATTTAAATACCTTACATAATTAGCTACCTCTAGGAGCCTAATATTCTGTTTATATGTCTACTCTCTAGGGTGGTGATTTTCGAACATAAATTTTCAATCACCTTAGAACCTTTTCTTCAAATAGAATCTTCCAATGAAAGCCAATATATAAAACAGATAAAAAGGGAAGCTTTCCTGGAGAAGCTGGCAAGGGCCCAGGGCCCTACCGACTGGGCCTTCTCACTGTTCCTTAGGCTTCCCTCGCAAATACTCTCCCCTGGACTAGTCCCTCTAACAAGTGAGACTACAGCTTTTAGCAATATTTATGCAAATTGTCTATCCTGAGTAAAATTCAAGACTCATATGGAAAAGCAAATATATTTTCACTGAATAGACATAGGCTTTTCCCTGAAAGAAGAGTCACGAAACTATGCACAGAGAACAGAAGGCTAGTCCATGTTTTAGTGAAGCACTCTTCCTCAAAGCAGCTATCAGCCTGATGTCCTTTTCAGGTTATATATGGGGCCATTTGTATGTAAATATCAAACTCATCACTAAACTTACTAAAATGTTATCACCTTAATTCAATAATTCAAGTACCACACTCTGAGAAACTAAGCATTTGGAAACAAAGAATGAAAAATCCTTAAGTTGTCAACAGGATACTTAGGAAAGTCACTAACTTACCATCTTAATTTCTCAAGTACAAAAATCAATTACTCTGTGAAGCAATAAGAATCACAAGTTGTAATGCACAATGGGTACAAAAGTGTTTTGGGGATAAAAAGGTGTTTTAACAACCTGCCCCTTTCATGGAGCTGAAAATAAACACACCTTTGCCAAGATGCGTGTTGATAGACATGTATCTTGCAGTTCCAGTTAAACTTTTGTGCTCCCTATAAGGTATATGTTTTTTGGTTTCAGGGTCAATGTATTCCTTGGCCAGTCCAAAGTCTATAATGTGTATAACATGCTCTTTCTTATTGCCTTGTCGGCCAATCAGGAAGTTCTCTGGCTTGACATCTCGGTAAATGAGATTCTTTGAGTGCACGTATTCCATTCGGGAAAGCTAAAAGAGAGAAAAACAATGATAGAAATACTACTCTAAAGAAGTTTACTGTAAAAATACATCAAAACGTTTTCTTTTATCAGCTCAAAGCTTTGAAATTAAAATAAAACTCATTTCTTCACCACCCAGAGCCACTTTACTCTTGTAAACCAGAATATATTTTCTGATACAAATACATATATGACAAATATCAAGATAAAAGAGAGAAGGATAGGGACTTCCCTGGTGGCACAGTGGTTAAGACTCCATGCTCCCAATGCAGGCGGCCTGGGTTCAATCCCTGGTCAGGGAACTAGATCCCACATGCATGCCTCAACTAAGAGTTCGCATGCCACAACTAAGGAGCCCAACTGCCACAACTAAGACCCTGCGCAGCCAAATAAATAAAAATTAAAAAAAAAAAAGGGAAGGATAGTACAGTTCATCTAAAATGATAATACACAGTTTTACTTCATTATGCAACAATTTGCAAATGATGAATAGAGTTAGTGGGTTTTTTGTTTTTTTTTTTTTTTTGTGGTACACGGTCCTTTCACTGCTGTGGCCTCTCCCGTTGCGGAGCACAGGCTCCGGATGCACAGGCCCAGTGGCCATGGCTCACGGGCCCAGCCGCTCCGCGGCATGTGGGATCCTCCTGGACCGGGGCACGAACCCGCGTCACCTGCATCGGCAGGCGGACCCTCAACCACCGCGCCACCAGGGAAGCCCGAGAGTTAGTGTTTTTATGTTACTTCAGAAAGTAAGCATTTGAGAGGCAAGAATTACTCCCAGGCAGGAAATCAGAATACGTTGGTGGCCTTTGAAGACAGGTGCCACTGCCACATTCACCTCCTGCCCACACCTTCCTATACTCTGTCTCTTTGTTGCAGAAATAAGGGAAGTGAGGCCCAGAGAAGTTAATACTGGACTGATATCACAGAGCTAACTAACAGCAGAGGTAGGAGTATAGGTTTTTTGAGAAAGTAAACATAGCCCAAAATAATAATCATAAAATTATTCAAATTTCATTAAGTTCATTTCTATCTTCAAAGCTTTTCTACTTAGTACAGAAAGGGAAGCTTGAGCATTTGAATTTTTGACTCAAAAGTCAAGATCAGGGCTTCCTGGTGGCGCAGTGGTTGAGAGTTCGCCTGCCGATGCAGGGGACACGGGTTCATGCCCCGGTCCGGGAAGATCCCACATGCCGTGGAGTGGCTGGGTCCGTGAGCCATGGCCGCTGAGCCTGCGCGTCCGGAGCGTGTGCTCCGCAACGGGAGAGGCCACAACAGTGAGAGGCCCGCATACCCAAGATCAATTTTCTAACATTTCCAAGTCTTTAAAATGGGTGAGACCATCATCATTTCAGACCAATAAAGACATCCTTCTGCTTAGGGGATGACAAAGTTCTCAAAGGAACTGTCTTAACTGTTCCTTAAACTGGTACTGGTGTGTAATTTGGTAGGAGCTGAGAAAGCTGCCTCTTCAGCTGTCTCAGTCTCTGTGAGAAGTAGAGGCAAGAGAACTAAGGCAGGTTCTTGGTCACACAACTTTGGAATCTGATTTTAGGGCAGTGGGTTACATCTCCAATCTTTTCTTGGATGCTATGGTAAGGAGAGAGGGAGGACATGACAAAACTTTACAGTCATGTGTTTAAAACCTATAAATAAAATAACAAAGAAGTTACTTGCATTTGTACAATTTTTCCTAATCATCCTCTTTCTCCCTAAATAAATTTCCACTTCAGTCAAGGTCAGAGTATTGCTCCAAGGTGCAAATTCTTAAAATAGAGCAAACGGCAAATGCAGTGCAACTTCTCTGGATTAACCCTTTTTGCCCCAGCCAGCTTCCTAGAATGCCACCAAGCCAGTAAGTGTGCATTCACTAGGTGTCACTACAGCTGGTAAATCACCAACAGGGACACAAGGATGTGGCTGGGAGACCCGCCCCGCCTATCCTTCTGCAGAATGGCAATGCCAACTTACCAACTGAATGGCTATCATTAACACAGTCTTCAAAGTAAAAGTTCGGTCACAGAGGTCAAACAAGTCCTCCAAGCTAGGGCCAAGAAGCTCCAGCACCATGGCATTGTATTTCCCACATGGTCCAAAGTAATACACCTGTGGGAGACCTTCACCTGAAAGCAGAGGGAAAATAGGGTGCAGAGTGAGGGACACAAAACCAAAATATGAGATAGCTGCAACAGCACTAAGTAGATAAAAAGGAAATATAATTTGTGAGATTTTTGTTTTCTTTCATAGTCCCTACTGGAGAACTCAAACTGAGCACAACAGCTTCAAAGGGAACTAGTAATGTGTGGGAAAGGCTAAGCCATTGCACAATATGTTCAAATAAGCAGTTACTTAATACCAGAGTGCCAAAGGCATTTCCACTGCTATGTAAGACAGAGAATGGTCCCTGATCCACTGCTGGATCAGAGCGTAAACTCTTCTCCCCCAAGGATGCCCAAAAGCGCACTAGCATAAAAGGTTCAAAAGATGGTTCATGAGCTCAAAGGCCAGGCTAACACACCTTGTTGCCATTAGCTGGTTTCATTTGCATCTCCTATGCTTACTACCAAAGCCACAAGGAGATGGAACTGTTTCCAACTGTTGCTCTGAGGAGAGCTCAGACCGGAGGGCTGAGGTCACAGAGGATGCAGCCTGGTCCTTTTCTCATAGGGAGTCTCTCTAGTTTCCTGTTTTCTATCAGTTGGAGCAAAGTCAACAGACTGGGTTTGGTTACTGAAAAGTAATTATGAAAGGAAAAGGAATAAAAATACAAGGCTGGGTTTTCCCCAGATTTGAAATTCATAGTTATAAGAAGCCAAAATCTAGACTTTCTCACCTACGTGGCAACTTGTGAATGAATTTCCTCCTTAAAGTGTATTGTAAATATGAGGCACTCAATAAATATGTGCTAAATGGCACCATGTGAACTGTGGGTATGAATGAGACTACAGAACTTTTAAAGCTCTGGTCTTATAGAGTGAGAACACTTCCATCTTAATGCGCTTATGTACACCACAGTCTACAGTTGTACACGCTGCAGATTACTGCTTGCTCCTGCCTGTAAGTTTTTAAGACAACAAAATTCTCTCCATCTTCGCATTTCATTTGTACAGATATGGTACAGGCAGAGGTAATTATATCTACTATAATCTGAACGTTTGTGTCCCTCCAAAATTCGCATGTTGAAAACCTAATGCCCAGTGTGATGGTTTTAAGAGGTGTGAGCCTTTGGGAGGTGAGATCATGAGGGCAGGACCCTCATGAGTGGGATTAATGCCCTTAAAAAAAAGACCCCACAGAGCTCCCTAGCCCCTTCAGCCATGTGAGGACACAGTAGGAAGTCAGCAGTCTGCAACCCAGAAGAGGGCCTTCACCAGAACCTGACCATGCTGGTATCATGATCTTGGATTTCCAGCCTCTGGAACTGTGAGAAATAAATTTCTGTGTTTATAAGCCACTCAGTCTGTGGTATTTTGTTACAGCAGCCCAACTGGATTAAGACAATGTCTAATACTTAGAACTTTAACCCAATGTGCCCATCCTTCTCTCCAGCACAGGTCTTGTATACCTGGAACCGGTATGATTCATTGCTATGATATGTGTTTATTTCACATGCTGCAATAGTCTATCATATTCCATCTAAATACTAAACAACTTCTTTCTTAGTTTTTAATAGGCTCATTCCTGTCTCATACCATTTCATATAGTGTACTCTGAATTGTCCTTGTGGTTGTTTTGATTCTCCCTATCTCCAAAAGGAAACAGAGTTTAATTTATCTCTTTTCCCCTGTTGTTCTGAAGAACTCCTTCTTCAGTTCATTTAAAATATATAAAACCTGGGGCTTCGCTGGTGGCGCAGTGGTTGAGAGTCCGCCTGCCGATGCAGGGGACACGGGTTCGTGTCCCGGTCCAGGAAGATCCCACATGCCGTGGAGCGGCTGGGCCTGTAAGCCATGGCCGCTAAGCCTGCGCGTCCGGAGCCTGTGCTCTGCAATGGGAGAGGCCACAACAGTGAGAGGCCCAGGTATGACCAAAAAAAAAAAAAAAAATTTATATATATATATATATATATATATATATATATATATATATATATATATATATATATAAAACCTAACAGCTGTTCCCAATGAGTTCTACTGAGAAATCCAAAGCAGAACAGTACCATACAGATTTATTGCTTTTATTAAGCAGACACATGGTAGATTGTAGTTTGGAGATCTTTAAAATTTTATATCCTATATAATAGTTTTTGATGTGACTAAAATTTGATTTTCCTAATATAAAAAATTATACTCTTCAAAACAGGTGTGGCAGATCTGTTGGTTACCTGCTCAATATCCATTCCCTCCTTCTTTCTTAACAACAAAATTTCTAATTATTGTGAATAGCAACTCGCCCAGTTATAACTTTCCAGTCTCCCTCGATAATAGGAGTGACCAGTGATACGGAAGCAGAAATTGTTGGATAGGGTGGTTCTAGAAAGTTCTTTCAAGGGAGCTGACTCAAAAAAAAAAAAAAAAAAAAAAAGGGAGCTGACTCAAGTTGGAGGTATGCCCCTTTGAGATGACCGAAGCTCCAGAAGCCATCTAGAACCATCAGATACCTTGAAGATTTAACATAGTACCAAGATGGATGCAGCAAAATTAGAAGAACCCATCCCTGACAGCTATGAAGCAACCACACTAATGTTGGGCTTCCCTTCCCTCTGGACTATTTTAATCCAAAAGAAAAATCAATCTGGGACTTCCCTGGTGGTCCAGTGGGTAAGACTCTGGGCTCCCAATGCAGGGGGCCCGGGTTCGATCCCTGGTCGGGGAACTAGATCCTGCATGCGTGCCACAACTAAAGATCCCATGTGCCACAACTAAGACCCAGTGCAGCCAAAATAAATAATAAATAAATCTGAAAAAATATACATCTCATGTAGCTTTAAAAAAAAAAAAGAAAAATCAATCTCTACCTGACTGAACTACTGTTATTTGGATTTTTCCTTTTAACAACCAAATCTAAGCCTAATTAATAAACATACTATTCCTTTACTTGGTTAAATTGCAAATCTAGGCACAATATCGTCCTTCTGAAGTACAAGCTAAAATAAAAGTCAGACCTGTGTAGAAATATAATATTGGCATAATTTTCTAGACCTGCTGCCAGTACTTAAGGATCAGTTTAAAAATAAGACAGATGATCATCTTGTTCTTGACAATCTTCAGTACCAAATCTAGGCATCTCTTGTCAGAAATTTCCATGTTTACAAAGAAGTCACAAAAGCTTTCTGGGTGATGTCTATAATTTCTAACTGTGAGTAATGTCACTCGTAACTCCTGCCTAGTAACTTCAAAGATGCGAGGAGTTCCTGCTGGCTGCATTACTGCTCCTTTTATTAAATACTCTGAACCTCACAATACCCTGTTGGGCTTTGGGATGCTCAAGACAACTTCTAGATTACTGAGTGGCCTTGAAGCTTTTCTCAAAGATGGACTAGGTCCAAGATGCTAGTGTAGAAAGAGCTCAAGTCAGAGTCATGGATTTGGTTCTGCTACCAACTCTGAAAATTCTTTCACCTCTTTGCTCTATTTCATCTGTAAAGAGGAGGGGTTTAGACTGGTTCTCTTTTTTTTTTTTTTTTTTTATTTTTTGGCCATGCCGCGTGGCATGTGGGACCTTAGTTCCCTGACCAGGGATCAAACCCTCACCCCCTACAGTGGAAGTGTGGAGTCTTAACCACTGGATTGCCAGGGAAGCTCCTATACTGGTTCTCTTTTAAATCCAAAATTCTGATTATAGCTAGGATTTCCTTCTAGCTACCTTCTAGGTTCCTCTTTGTAAAGCCATATAGCACCAGTATGAATGAAACTTGTCTCCACGTTATATAGAATATGCGTGGTACAAATTCAAATGTAGCTTGTAGTGGTACTCAATTGAAAGTGTGTCTATTAGAAATATCTCTAAAACTTTAGAAAACAGATGCAGTGACTTTACTTCAAACCTACCAAGCCAGAATTTCTAGTAGTGGATGTAAGCATAGATCCACAGGTGATTCAGAAGTGCAACCTAGAGGGTAGAAATAAAGGGCATTGCTTTGCTTTATGGCTAATATATTATGAAGACTCAGAAAACACTGATAGACTAATCTCTTTCAGAAGTTCTCTCACATCAGAACAACTGGACTCAACACCTATTGAAAGGAATCATTTTAAGGCTATTTGAAAAACCTGTTTAGAGTTTCTTAGTTATTACAGAAAATGTGCTGCTGAGTATAGAAGTCTCTTTGGGAGATGTGGCCTTAATTTATTAGAACTGTCTGTACAGATAAAGATGCCCACAAAAGTTCCAATCTGTGTCTGGTTTCACACATGATTGCCTCAAAACTGGCCAGTGCTGGTGGTGAATGACACAGACACAGGCCCACTAGGAAAGTCTGCCTCTTTGGTCAGAGATTACTGTACAGTAATGATTTATCACCTGGGCTGTATTTAAATGAGAAATCCTGTATATTATGTTTCAGACTACTTTTGCAGAGCCATCGCTAATCCATTGTTTAGGAAATTTTAAATTAATCAACATTATGGTGGAACTCCTTTAATAAGACTGGGGATGAGGGCAAAGCCTTAAATGCAATAAACGTGTGGAAAACAAGGTACTTCCTGCAAATAATTTTGAGGTAAAGGGAATGAAGTGGGGGAAGTAGGCAATGTAGATATGCACTGAATTCTTTGATCCATGGTATTTCAGAAACTAAGGTACTGTTATAATCTCTCATCTGCTCTGAAAATAAAAGCACTTAGTTAAGGTCTCCCTCCTAAATTGGTCAACTGCATAAAAGCTTGAAAATTAAAGAAGTAGATTCCAAATTCTCCTCTTCTGAAGGATTTCCAACAGATTTCATTATATTACCTTTAGCCAGAGGTTAAATCTCTCATAAACCAAAACTGCAAGGTTATATACACACTGTACAAGTTACAGTGTATATTTTCACAGGGAACTATGAAACAGCTTTTCCATCCATCAATAACATATTCTTATAACTCCTGCTGGACATATGGCCCACACATATATCAAGTTGCACAGAACAGGAAGCGAGATGTATAACACTACAGCTAATTTTCAGTCTGTCATAAATTTAACTTGGGTTAAACACACCAAATCAAGGGTAACGGCTTCTTTATCATCCAAGCTGTTACCTAAAAAGATTCCATGATGTATTATGAACGGTAACTACTCTAAGTAGAGATATTTTTAAATACACATCAGGCTGAGAACTGAAATAGAACCACCTTGAAGTTTTTGTTAATTTGATCACATTATTGCCTAATAATTTGCCTTTCATTCTTTTTGAAAAACTAAATTACCTAGATGTGAAGCAAACTCAAATAAGTCCCATACCTACATTAATACCTGGATGTAAAAAAATAACATCATATAAATATTTCTATGAAAAAATAAGTATATGCTGCTGATGACTTGTCTTCTAAAGTCAGGGCTCTAGGAAAAAGCCTTTAAGGACATAATGACCTCGGCAATTCCCTTCTTTTATTTATACAGTTTGCTTTTTAATTTTTAAAGAAAAGAGGAGAGTTTTTATCCAAAGTTAACCTGTCCTTGGTCCCATCAATGGTAGCAGCTTTTAGCACAGCTACTGAATGTTCCTTAGTGTTTATGAGAGGTCAGGGAATTACTGACACACAGGGAATTATCACCAGGGGTAATAATAATAATATTAAATAAGTCCACTTAACAAGAAAGCAGAAAGAATAGGCAGACAAACATGATAATATTCCACAGGAAGAAGTGAAAGGGGAAAATGAAAGCATAGGCTTTAAAACTCAGAAAATAACTCTATAAAAACAATGCACTATTACAAAAATGAGACAATACATGTGTTTGTTTCTCTTTTAAAAAAAGAACAGAATCCCTCTCATTTCTCTGACTCTGAAAAAAATGCCTTTTTACAATATGAACCAGTTCAACATATGAATCTACTTAAACTGCTGATTTAATAACAGAAACAGCTAGACCCAAAATTAAAGAATCAGGATTACTTTGCCTTACCTATAATGAAAAATGTTTTACAACTGTCTTGTTCACTGGCCTCTTGGGAACTGGAATATCACCAGACATATGCTCCTAACATGAGCTCAAATTTGTATGGTGGGAGAAGAGAAGGTGAGGAAAGGCAGAGCAGAGGAATAATCTCACATTTCTGAGCCAGAGAAATTGAGCTTTTACAGTTTCTCTACTACATACACACATAATTACAAAGGCCTTTAGCCTCAAAGCAGGTTCAAAGTTTTGTTTATCCAAAGGAGTCAGGAAAGAAAGTCCAAGATAGGACAGATTTCTTCTGCAGCAGATAGCATCAAAGATAAAAAATGTTTTAAAAGTGTGTTGTGTATTGGGGGTGGGATTGAAGGGTAGGGGATCCTTTCTCTTCCCCAAAAGACTAACTCAGCTCAGAACTGGTAAATTTATAGGATTAAAAAAAAAACCCCATCTCTGAAATGTTACCACTTTGTCTCTGTGGTTAAGTTATATAGACAGGGTCTCCCTGGTGGCACAGTGGTTAAGAATTCACCTGCCAATGCAGGGGACACGGGTTCGACCCCTGGCCCGGGAAGATCCCACATGCCACGGAGCAACTAAGCCCATGCGCCACAACTACTGAGCCTGAGCTCTAGAGCCCGCGAGCCACAACTACTGAGCCCACGTGCCACAACTACCGAAGCCTGCGCGCCTAGAGCCCGTGCTCCACAACAAGAGAAGCCACGACAATGAGAAGCCTGCACACCGGAATGAAGAGTAGCCCCCGCTCACCACAACTAGAGAAAGCCTGCGCAAAGCAACAAAGACCCAACACAGCCAAGAAAAAAAAAATTATATAGACAGACTATCTACTGAGCTTCAAAAGCTGAGAGATGATCAATTCTTCTTAACACGCACCTGAACAATAACAACTAAAAAGAAAGTTTTAGCAGGCATTTAGAAGGAATAAGAAAAAAAATGAGATTATTCGAAGTACAGTGAACCTCTTCCTGACAATCCTGCCCCACTCCCATTACACTTTGTTTGTCCATGTATCTGCCTTCCCTATGAACTAAGAGAAGGTTGTTTGAAGGCAGTGACTACTATGTGTTAATTATGTTTGTGTATCGGTGCCTAGCACCAGTCCAAGCACATGGTAGATAAGGGCAGAATAAGTACTAAGTAAATAAATAAATACAATTCAGTGAAATTGACTTGAGTTTTCTATTTGGAACACACAATATTTAAACCTCAAAATGCTAAAATACACAGAGCAAAACAAATTAATCAGATTTTAAATGTGTGGGAATTGCTAACATAATTGATATTTCTGAGTAGTTCTTATTTGGATTTCATGTGAATGATATTTAAGAAGTTCTGTTGGGCAAGCCACCAATATGAACATTCCAAGTAATTCAGAGTTGTAGTATTTCTACATGGACTTTCTTCTGTGTATTTTCTTCCATAATGGTTGTATATGGTATGTGCAGTTATGTCTTTGCTGTTCTCACTTGCAGGTGAACTATGTAGAATTATTCATTTTAGTGAACAGTACTGAAAAACATACACACAAACAAATGTAAACATCTTCCTATCTCTCAATAAAGCACCTGCCCATCCAAATAGATTAAATGACCAACGAAATTAGCCATCTAAGCTGTCTAATGTGCAAAGGAAGTCTGATGGCATCTTCCTATCCTTTTCTTCTCCCACTCCATTTTCAGACACATTCTTTATTTTGGTCCTGTCTAACTTGGAATTATATGGTCTTTTCTTTACATACATAGCCCTTTTCCATCTCACTTCAATCTCACAGTCATCCTATGAACAAAACAGGGAAAATAGTAATGACTCCATTTTACATATGAGGTAGAGACCCTGAGAGACATCGTGTGACCTTTCCTAGCTGACAGGGTGCCCAAGTAACACAACCAGACCTCTCAACTCCAGATTCACTGCTCATGTCGCTATACTAAGCTGCCAACATTCTCCGCCTTCGTTCTTCTTCCCTTTCATTCATGTGGTTGCCAAAGTTATTCTCTGTGCTCCCTACCCCACTTCTTCCAAACCACATGCCTTTTTGGTTACCATTATCCTTCCAGGATATAAATCCGCCACCCTACTACACAGGCAGATTAATCTGGTTAATCTGTCCTACCCACCTCCTTGGTTCCCAATATTTATTTTTGGCTGCGATGGGTCTTCGTTGCTGCCCACGGGCTTTCTCTAGCTGTGGTGAGCAGGGGCTACTCTTCATTGCGGTGCGCGGGCTTCTTACAGCAGAGGCTTCTCTTGTTGCAGAGCATGGGCTCTAGGCCCGAGAGCTTCAGTAGTTGTGGCACATGGGCTGCTAGTTGTGGCTCACGGGCTCTAGAGAGCAGGCTCAGTAGTTGTGGCATTCGGGCTTAACTGTTCTGCGGCATGTGGGATCTTCCTGGACCAGAGCTCGAACCTGTGTCCCCTGCATTGGCAGGTAGATTCTTAACCACTGCGCCACCAGGGAAGTCCCAATATTTTTAAATCAGTTACCTGAATACTATTTTACAGTTTTTGCATCATCTGTCCATCTCTCTATAGTTTTTTTTAATTAATTATTATTTTATTTTATTTTATTTTTGGCTGCGTTGGGTCTTCATTGCTGTACGCGCGTTTTCTCTAGTTGCAGCGAGTGGGGGCTACTCTTTGTTCCAGTGTGCAGGCTTCTCATGGCGGTAGCTTCTCTTGTTGCGGAGCACGGGCTCTAGGTGCCACAGGCTTCAGTAGTTGTGGTGCACGGGCTCAGCAGTTGTGGCTCACAGGCTCTAGAGCACAGGCTCAGTAGTTGTGGCGCACAGGCTTCATTGCTCCGCGGCATGTGGGATCTTCCCGGACCAGGGCTCGAACCCATGTCCCCTGCATTGGCAGGCAGATTCTTAACCACTGTGCCACCAGGGAAGTCCATCTCTATAGTTCTTGATTTGTCAATTCTAGTTCCTTATCTGGAATGGGGGCCACCTGGGACATTAGTTTTTTTAAATTATAAATGTGATATATACTAATTTTAAATAAATACAATAGCAAACCAAAAGCAGTACAGAAACACATGAATAAAAAGTATTCATATCCATAATAGATGATACACATACACATAATTAAAAATACTTTTCTGCAACTTCATTTGTAATTTAATTATATAATGGACATTTTTCCTTGTCAACACATGTATGCACATCATTCACTTTAAAAGTTACATTATATCTCCCCCTATGATATATCACATTTAAGTTTTCCTGTACTGATGGACATTTAGGTTGTATCCATATATTTGTTATTAGAAGTAGACATTATAGTGAACAGCTATTGCTTTCGCCTGACACGCATCCTTTCTTCCTTCTTCTAATAACATCTTACTCCTCCAGCAGGAAAGCACCATTCCTTCATTGTTACTACATGTGGTTAAAGTGGGGTCAAGCCATTTCCCACTGCCACCCCAAGAATATGACTCAAGCCAGATTAATTAGAGGATTCTATCCTCCTGCCCTGGGGAACTGGGTCAAGGATAGGAGCTTGAACTATGTCGGTACAATGAGAGTCAACTCTGGGCCTTTTTGAAACTATAGAGAAGGAGGAGCGATTTTCATCCCCCTTGATCACTAAACTGGAAGGAACTTAGCCTGAAGCTACCAGAGACAACCACATGAGAACAGGTAGACTACTTATCTGAGAATGAAACCAACACAGAGAAAGCAGAGCTGAGAGAAGCAGACAGACAAGTATACCACAAACCTGAGGACCAAGGACAATGCGGGTCCTGGATCTGGCTGGCCTGAGGTGAGAATCCTGGACTTCTCAGTCCTGTGAGCCAAGAAATTCTCTCCCCAACCCCCACTCCCTCAATTAAGTGAGCTTGAACTCTATCATTTGAAAATGGAACGTGTCTAGACAGATGTGCATACAACACTGCAAAAAAGTCCTTATGCCTACATTTTGGGGCATGAATACAAATGCATCTTGAGGGTAGATTCCTTGAAGAGGAAATGCTGAGTCAAGGGTCATGCACATTTAACATTTTAGTGTATGTTGCCACATTGCCAGTTCTAAATCCTCTTTGGTCCCTGGTCTGTTTCCAGTGCTGGGCCTCTTTTCACATTTAGTACTACCGTCCTATTACTTAAGTATCCAGGCCCATAGAGTATTTAAAAATGTTTTCAGAAGCTGCCTTGACTCATTCTTCTCAAAGCCCCAGCACTAGGTTATCTCCTCTCTTACATGTAGCCAGCAGCAGCATGTTTGGAGGAGTCTCCTAGGTTTTTGTCAAAATTATCATTGATATTTCAAAGTCAGGAGAATCCTTCCTCCCCCATTATTTGTTCAACAATACAATAAGAAATTTCCACTCAAAGCATACTTGCATCACAAAAGTCTATTGGCCATAAACTGCTTTATAGTTTATGAAGTGTTTTTATATAGGCCTTCCCATTTAATCCTAACAAGTACATATAGGAATTACTATTCTCATTTTATGGGTAAGGAAATTCATTTGAAGTGACTTGCTCAGGTCATACACTGAGTGGTACAGCCAAGACCTAAAACTCCACTTCCGCCTCCAGGTTTCAGGCTCTTTTCTTTTTGCCCGTGCTGTGCAGCATGTGGGATCTTAGTTCCCCGACTAGGGATTGAACCCTGCGCCCCCTGCGTTGGAAGCATAGAGTCTTAACCATTGGACGGCCAGGGAAGTCCCCCAGGCTCTTTTACTATACCACATATACCTATCTGCACACTGAAGTCCATGGACATCTAGAGTGTCAGTGAGGACTACTGGGTCACATTACTTTCAAAGGAGATTAACCAATTTAATAAAGATTCAGTAAAACGTAGTCAGTGTATGAACCTAAGGGACAATCACAAGATACTGATGATGTTGATAGGTTATGAACTCAAGTAATAAAGAAAGAGTAATTTTTTCCTTACAAAAAGCACAGGTAGGGCCTCCCTGGTGGCGCAGTGGTTGAGAGTCCGCCTGCCGATGCAGGGGATACGGGTTCGTGCCCCGGTCTGGGAGGATCCCATATGCCGCGGAGCGGCTGGGCCCGTGAGCCATGGCCGTTGGGCCTGCGCGTCCGGAGCCTGTGCTCCGCAACGGGGGAGGCCACAACAGTGAGAGGCCCGCATACCGCAAAAAAAAAAAAAAAAAAAAAAAAAAAAAAAAAAAAAAAAAAAGCACAGGTAAGAGTCCATCAGGAGTGCATTAGTAGTATTTTTCTAATACAACTACCAATCTTTAAATTAAACCTAATAAATTAAACATATCATTAGGAATTCAGAGGGCAACTTGGCATATGTTTGGATTAATAAAGTATAAAAAGCAGATAAGCATATGTTTTCATTAACTTTGGACCCATTTAACAAATTTTTCCCAGAAGTCTCCTGATTGAAAAAACAAACCCACTAAAGCATACAGTCTAATCGTAGCACAGAAGCAAGAGTGTCCCCTATTATTGAACTCTCTTAATACTTAATACCCTTCCTTAAGCGTCAAAATAGCCATGGAAGAGTAAAGTACCAAGTGTCACCCTCATTTTCTGAATGGGAAAGTAGAGGTTAACTGGCTTGCCACAGAACTGGTCAATGGAACAGATGCTACAGCCTGCCATTCTTTCCTCATTTGAGCCTTCACCCAAACACCTCTCCAGTCAGAACAGATGTGACCTGGTGGAAAATTTGAGATGACCTTATAATTCTGGTCACTGAGGAGGCATGAAGACTTCCAAGGGGGCAAAGTGAACTTACTTATCTTGCTGATTTTCACTTAATCTAAGGAATAAGTGTTACGATGTCCCTGCTTCCAGTTTCAAATTCATTTAAGTTTAAAATGTCTGGTGGTCAGTTTGTCCATTCATCAAACATCACAAGTGAGAATAGAGTGCCAAGGGAACAATAAAGAGAAGCATATAACCTTGACTGAAGGGATTAGGGACGGCTTCGCAGAGAGCGGGGGTTATAGGCTGAGTCTTGAAGGATGGTTAGGAGCCGATTAGGCTGGAGTGTGGGGAGAGGGAATAATCTTGCAGGCTGAGGGACCAGCAAGCATATAGGTAGCTCAAAGCACAGCAGAAAAAGCAGGGTAACAGCTCTCCGAAATTAGAAAAACTAAGACTATTTTACTCTCACCTGGAGTTTCTTTAAATTCTGAACCACCCACTAGTTAAGCAAATGTCTCTAAAAATTATGGCAAAGGCCATTAACAAAGTTGAAAAGGCAGAGATATCTGAGTAAATAAAAAGAAGATCAAAAGAATGAAGAAAAGGAAAAATAAGGATGTCATCTGAGTATTATACACCCATATTGCCTTAGTACCTCTTTAATAACAGAACTAAGTATACACTAGGACCCTAGCATTGCCTTATAACAGCACTAATAGAAATATAATGCAAGCCATGAATGAGAACCATGGATTTAATCTAAAATTTTCTAGAAGTCACATTTTAAAAGTAAAAAGAAACAGGTAAAATTAAGTTTAATAACAAATTTTATTTAACTCATATCTAAAATATCATCACCTCAACATGTAATCAATTTAAAAATTATTGAGATTGCAAAACAGAAATAGTCACAGATGCAGGAAACAAACTTATGGTTACTGACAAGGAAAGGGGGGATGAATTGGGAGATTGGGATTGACATATATACACTACTATATATATAATAGATAACTAATGAAAAACTACTGTATAGCACAAGGAACTCTACTCAATGCTCTGTGGTGACCTAAATGGGAAGGATATCTAAAAAAGAGTGGATATGTGTATATGTATAACTGATTCACTTTGCTGTACAGCAGAAATTAACACAACATTGTAAAGCAACTATACTTCAATAAGAATTTAAAAGAAATTATTGAGATATTTTACATCACTTTTTGGGATACTAAATCTTTGAAATTCAGTGTGTATTTTAAATTTATTTTTATTTTATTTATTTTTGGCTGCATTGGGTCTTTGTTGCTGCACGCGGGCTTTTTCTAGGTGCGGTGAGCGAGGGCTACTCTTTGTTGCGGTGCGCGGGCTTCTCATTGTGGTGGCTTCACAGGCTCTATGCACGCGGGCTTCAGTAGTTGTGGCTCGCAGGCTCTAGAGCACAAGCTCAGTAGTTGTGGCACACGGGATTAGTTGCTCCGCGGTATGTGGGATCTTCCTGGACCAGGGCTCGAACCCGTGCCCCTGCATTGGCAGGCGGATTCTTAACCACTGTGCTACCAGGGAAGCCCCCAGTGTGTACTTTATACTTAGAGCACATTTGGATTAGCCACATTTCACGTGCTCAGTAGTCACATGCGGCTAGTGGTTCAGCTCTGTAAGGAGTTATGAAAGATATAAGTGAGGCTGACTTACATACAATAATGGAGCAGACAAGAGGTTCTGTACTTAGCAATCTGTATGATCCCGAACAAGAAGCTTTCTCCAGCCCATAACCCTCTCCTTCCCCTGAAACTCTCTAGAACTGCCGATTCTGCTTACCTGGAGCCAATCACAGGTTGTCTCCCTTTTAGAATGTAAGTTAGTGGGGGCTTCCCTGGTGGCACAGTGTTTAAGAATCCACCTGCCAATGCAAGGGGCATGGGTTTGAGCCCTGGTCCGGGAAGATCCCACATGCTGCAGAGCAACTGAGCCCGTGCACCACAACTACTGAGCCTGAGCTCTAGAGCCCGTGAACCACAACTACTGAGACCGCGTGCCACAACTATTGAAGCCTGCGTGCCTAGAGCCCGTGCTCCACAACAAGAGAAGCCACTGCAATGAGAGGCCCGCGCACCGCAACAAAGAGTAGCCCCCGCTCGCCGCCACTAGAGAAAGCCCGCGCACAGCAACAAAGACCCAACACAGTCGAAAATAAAAAGTAAATAAATAAATTTAGAATGTAAGTTAGGGGCAATGCCTACTCTTATTCACCACTGTATCCCCAGGGCTTTAGCTTAGACCAGTACTTAACCCAGGTGGGATGCTCAGTGAACACCTCTTTAATAAATTTATGAACAGACACAAGTGTCACCCTCATTTTCTGAATGGGAAAGTAGAGGTTAACTGGGCAAGATAAGTAAGTTCACTTTGCCTCTGGGCCTTAGCTTATTTTATTCTTGGAAAGCTTTCTTTATCCTTCTATTTGAACATGTTTGAGTAAATCATACCTCTTTTTGAAAGTTCAGCCCCATAGCTACCATCCTCTTTAAAAAGCCTTCCCTGTTTCCCATAATTAGAAACCATTTTTCCCTTCAGAACTTCCATATAATTTTATATGTAACTTAAAAAAATAACATTCCACACATTCTGTGTGCACTATAGTTACTTACGTACCTTAGTGAGCTCCTTGAGAGCAGTACAACAAGGTCTTACAAAAAACATTATGAAAGCTCAATAAACATTACATTTTCCTTCCAATGGGCAGTGACCATGTTATTTATAACTCTGTGGCCCTCAAATTACTCATCCTAGTGCTATGGACACAGCTGATGCTGAGTTCTTGCTAGTGAAAACTTCATCTCCTTGCGCTGTGACTAAAGTAATTATTAGTAAGAGACTCTACAGGTTGGTAAGAAAAGATGAATTAAAGCAATATGAAGCATAAAGAAAGAGGAAAATGGAGAGAAAAGTTAAAAGTGTGTCAGACTGTTGAAAGCACAAAAGAGTGCAGAGGTGTACAGAGCTGACAAACTCTTCTTTTAAGTGGGTGGAATATAAAGCACTTACTTAGAAGTCATTGAAAGATGAAAATATTGGTCACAAATGTTAAAACTTGATCTTTTTGTTGGTTTTTGTCTTAAGTATGCATATAGATACATTATATTCTACAAATACAAAAGGGCTTAGCTAGCAACTGGATTATCATTTTGATAACAGATGTGAGGCGTTATCTATCTTCATGTAGTCTGTTACTGGAACTTAAGGAAAATATTCTCTCTCACAATGACACTAGGAGACACTGGAAAGGAATTCAATGAGTTTTAATACAAGACAGTAGATACAGGCTTTCACCTTCTCATAACCCATAGGAATAATTCACTTCAATGACTTATCTCTTTCATTCCATAGTACTCCATAGCTTTGGGGATGCTAAATGCTACCTTCTCTCTTAGTGATTAACCTCGACAAACTATGAGTTAAGGAGGGGGAGTGACTGAGGGCTGTGGTCAGTCCTATGATAGTCACTGAGACTTCTGCCTCTGCCCTCCTTCAAAAAGCATTCTCTAAGGGCAGCCACTAAGCTATTCTTAATGTCTGAAGAATGGCTTTGAAGATATAGAAGGAAGAGAAACATGTAGGTACATAGTAAGAGAGATGTGAGTAAAGACAAAAAAGTAAAGTAAAGTATGATCAAGAATTAAAGGGAGGGCTTCCCTGGTGGCGCAGTGGTTGAGAGTCCGCCTGCCGATGCAGGGGACACAGGTTCGTGCCCCGTCCCGGGAAGATCCCACATGCCGCGGAGCGGCTGGGCCCGTGAGCCATGGATGCTGAGCCTGCACGTCCAGAGCCTGTGCTCCGCAACGGGAGGGGCCGCAACAGTGAGAGGCCCACGTACCGCAAAAAAAAAAAGAAAGAAAGAATTAAAGGGAGAAAATGACATCAGAAACTTTAGGGTCTGTGCAAACTTATAAGCAAGCTTCCTCTGACAGGCTTTGGTGCTTGACCTTTTCTAAACCTTTGGCTGCATAAGCACTATAATAGTTTTCTGGAACTAATCACCACACTCAAGCCCAGGCCACATACATATAAGTTACTTGGGTCTATTTTTGGAACTCTGCCTTCTATTTTTCATGAAGATCCTTAAAAGAAGTCAAAATCCAAATAACAAATTCTGCCTTCACACTGAGCAAATGTCTCTAGCAGTTCTGTACTTTGCAAAACAATGCACTGAAAAGGTGTCAGTACTTTGTGTAACTGTGAGGTACATGCAGGTCACACAATTTCTATAATAAACTCACAACTCCCTATTTGCAATTAAAGAAATTACTGGCCCAACAAGTCTTCACCAGCCAAGTATCTAAAATAAAAGTGGTGCTATTTTTTTTTTTTTGCAGGAGAAAGGAATAAATTTTATGTACATAATTAAAGATAATTACTCTCTATGCCTCATGTGACTTAGAGCTATTTGAGGGTTTTAAGCAGCAGAGAAGGGCCACAAGGGTTTGGCTCTAACAGATAAGCAAGTCTCTCACAGCATTACATATGAACTTTTATGCTTATATTTCACGATACTATAGAGTACATTGTTAGCCGTAACATGAGAAATGTCCCAATGCTCGAAACTATGGAAAATAACACAAAGGACACACACAACCATAGAACTTATCCTAGTCCAGAAGTGTACTGAGTGTTGAGCTTCAGAAATATCTATTCCTATTTATGGCTAACTATTGTAGCCAGCTAATAAAGGTTAAAAGTCATGATGTTTTGTCCTTAGAAGAACGGAAAGGAATTCATAGAGCTATCACAACTAAATTAGCTCCATCAAAGACCAGCAAACTAGTACAGAGTATGACAATTATGCCTTTCCAAGCCCAGTAAATGAAACAATCCTTTCTATTTTTGCTTCACAAAATTTTTGCTACGGATTGGATTTACGCTGTAACATCAATGGAAGCATTTAAATGTCCTTTTAAAATGTTTTCTGGACAAGGTAGGTAGATTTGGAAATGTACACACATGCCCACACACTCTTTAAGAGGAAAAGATGAAAAGCACAACACACTTTCCCTTGTCTGAAGTTTGCTCCATATACTGTAAGACAGAGTTGTTGTTTTTTTAAATTTATTTGGCTGCATTGGGTCTTCGTTGCTGTGCGCGAGCTTTCTCTACTTGTGGTGAGCGGGGTTTACTCTTCGTTGCAGTGCATGGGCTTCTCGTTGCGGTGGCTTCTCTTGTTGTGGAGCACGGGCTCTAGGCGCGTGGGCTTCAGTAGCTGTGGCGCATGGGCTTAGTTGCTCCGCAGCATGTGGGATCTTCCTGGAGCAGGGCTCGAACCCGTGTCCCCTGCATCGGCAGGCGGACTCTCAACCACTGCGCCACCAGGGAAGCCCCAAAGGGTGAAAGTGGCAGAAATGGCTTCAAATTCATCATTCCAGACCCTTCTAAGTATGAGAAGCTCTGTCTCTCTTAACACAGGCCCAAAGCAGTTTTTTCTCTTAAGATTCTTCTTTTCCAACAAGTGTATGATAAGTACAATAAACACAGGCACAATCAGCAGTGAAAGAGGGAGTTCTTTTTCTGGGAGTACTCACTGCCCTTTGCCAGGACCTCACACGGCTGTTGTTTTCAGGCTCTACTCCCCACTTTGAGAATCTCAAGATGCTGAACTGTCTTAAGGCAAAATGTTTTGCTCTCTAGCAATGTTCTGCTTTCTAGCAATTTTCTAGTCACACTGTCAACTGTATTCTCCCAGTTCTTAAGCCACATTCTTAGAGAACGTGCTCTGTGCTGAGTGGTGGAGGAGTCCATGTGATCCTGCGCACCCTTATCACAACACTAGGACCAGAACTGGAAGGCTGTTCCAAGCTAAGTCAGCCAGTCTCTTTCCTAGGAACTTGCATTTTTTTGGCCACACCGTGCGGCATGCGGGATCTTAGTTCCTTGACCAGGGATCAAATCTGTGCCCTCTGCATCGGAAGCGTGGAGTCTTAACCAATGGACGATCAGGGAAGTCCCGGAGCTTGCAATTGAGATACAGGACTCCAGTCAATCTCTGCTGGTGCTTAAATGGAGAAGGGCTGCATAAAAGGCTTTTTTCCACTAAATGTAAGGAGAAGCAGAGAAGGCTGGTAACACATAGCAAATGAAGAGGGGCAACAGAAGCCAAGGCATAAGATTTTATGACCCTAAGCAGAAGGAGGATCAAATACAGTGTCAGAGTCCAGAAGAGTTAGACAGAAAGCCAGGGACAAAGAGCAGTTGTTTTGGTTCCTAGAGGCTTTCTAAGTGCTTTGTTCCAATCCCTAGTGAGACCTGTATATTTCCTTCCTTGGTTCCATGATATGTCCCTATGATTTTTCAGTAAATTCTCCTTTAGAATCATAGCTAATTGGAATAGATTCTGTTATTTGTAATCAAATGGTGTTTACCAATACACACACATAACTGTTCCTCTTGCTCTTCTTTAACCATCACTTCCTAAACACTATGTGCAAGACACTACATTAGATGCTTTAGGGAGAGAAGAAAAAAAAAGATAAGTACGACACAGACTCTCTCCTTAGGGAGCTTACAGATAGAAAACAGAGAGACAAACAGGTAACATAGTACTAGGTCAAGTCTTTCATAAAAATTAGCAAAAAGAAGGAAGAGTGAGACATGGAATGGCGTAAGCATCAAATCCACTTACTTAAATTTAATGATATATGCTTGGCCAAAAAAAAAGTTTAAGAAATAAAAAAAACTACCATATTTTGAAGATGCATACTTTATTACATAAATTCTGCAGCACTGTATATACTAAACATCCATACCATGCATATTTACTGAGTATGATCATATACACAAATCCAGTTAGACTACGCTCTATATGCCATGGGTAATTTGAGGGATTTTTCAAGGCTGACTCTGATTATGTGTGATTTCCACCTGTGTGCTAACTTTAGCTCCTAACCTCAAATGTGACTACACTGTATTTAACAGTTGGTTTCCTTAGAAAAACTGTCACCCTTGAAATCTTAGCATTTTATTTATTTATATATTTTTTGGCTGCGTTGGATCTTCGTTGCTGCGTGCGGGCTTTCTCTAGTTGCAGCGAGCGGGGGCTACTCTTCATTGCGGCACGTGACCTTCTCATTGCAGTGGCTTCTCTTGTTGCGAAGCACGGGCTCTAGGCTCGTGGTATTCAGCAGTTGTGGCTCGCGGGCTCAGTAGTTGTGGCTCGTGGGCTCTAGAGTGCAGGCTCAGTAGATGTGGAGCACGGGCTTAGTTGCTCCACGGCATGTGGGATCTTCCCGGACCAGGGATTGAACCTGTGTCCCCTGCATTGGCAGGTGGATTCTTAACCACTGTGCCCCAGGGAAGTCCCGAAATCTTAGAATTTTAAATAAGATACCTATAAACTAGTATATAGGTGTGAGGTATGATCTGTGACAGCTGGTGGTGGTCTAGTTATTGACTGATTATTAGGTTATCTCAGCAGCTAACTGAACTGAAATATGGTGTTCTGAGAATTATCTTAGGATTTTGAACAAAGCCTCTATACTCAAATTGGGCTACGAAGCTCCTATAGTTGATGGTGCCTCAATACAGGAGACATGACAAACATAGATGGGCCCCAGCAACTTATTCTCTAACATTTTTTATTATCTGCCTAGAACTGTTTTCAATATCTTCAATATTTCAACTGTTTTCCAATCATAATATTCAACTTGACGTTTAACTCATTCTATCCCTTTAGCATCTCATCTGTCAAATCCATATTGAATAATAAAGCTAAAATAACCTCAGCACTGTTTGAAACTTACACCTTCCCATTTGATCAACAGACCCCCATCTTATATTTAAATCAGAAAAATTTTTAATGAAAATATATACATAAAAAGACTAAGGGGGGCTTCCCTGGTGGCGCAGTGGTTAAGAATCCGCCTGCCAATGCAGGGGATACGGGTTCAAGCCCTGGTCCAGGAAGATCCCATATGCCACAGAGCAACTAAGCCCATGCGCCACAACTACTGAGCCTGTGCTCTAGAGCCCACAAGCCACAACTACTGAACCCACGTGCCACAGCTACTGAAGCCCGTGCGCCTAGAGCCTGTGCTCCGCAACAAGAGAAGCCACCGCAATGAGAAGCCTGTGCACCTCAACAAAGAGTAGCCCCCACTCGCTGCAACTAGAGAAAGGCCGCGCACAGCAACGAAGACCCAACACAGCCAAAAATAAATAAATAAAATAAATAAATATTAAAAAAAAAAAAGACTAAGGGGGACTTCCCTGGTGGTGCAGTGGTTAAGAATCTGCCTGCCAATGCAGGGGACATGGATTTGAGCCCGGTCCCGGAAGATCCCATATGCCGCGGAGCAACTAAGCCCGTGTGCCACAACTACTGAGCCTGCGCTCTTGAGCCCGCGAGCCACAACTACTAAGCCCACATGCCATGACTACTGAAGCCCGCGTGCCTAGAACCCGTGCTCTGCAACAAGAGAAGCCACCGCAATGAGAAGCCCCTGCACCACAACGAAGAGTAGCCCCCACTCGGCACAACTAGAGAAAGCCCACGCACAGCAACGAAGACCCAACGCAGCCAAAAAAAAAAAAAAAAAGACTAAGGAAGTACACATGAGAATAGTAGTTGTGAGTAGAGAGATTAAATCTTTCTTTTACGTATTTTTCTAAACCTTCAATGATATTAGTTTTCTCCATAACTTAACAAAATAATTTTTTAAGTGAAAAAAAAATTTTTCCTTTGGGCAAGCTGCACACAGATAGTTGTAAATTCCTTCTTTAAAGTTACTCTCTTTTGGGACTTCTCTGGTGGTCCAGTGGTTAAGACTCTGTGCTCCCAATGCAGGGGGCCTGGGTTCAGTCCTGGCCAGGGAACTAGATCCCACACACATGCTGCAATGAAGATTCCACATGCCACAACTAAGACCCAGCACAGCTAAATAAATAAATAAATATATTTTTTAAAAAAAGTTACTCTCTTTTTTAGGTAGCATAGTGAGAGATCTAGGGTCCTATCTTTTCTGAACTATAACTGTTGAGAGTGGAGCCAAGCAATAAGTGGACAAATTATGACAACTGTTTCAATGTGATTGTGTCCAAATAATTTTCTACCTGCTGATGGGCCATTTATGTATGAAGATGTGTACTACTACAGCCATTATATTTATCAGAACCACACATAATTCCTACCTTCAAAAGGCTTAAATTCCAGAACTTTTGCCAGGCAGTTCTTGGATGCTCTAAGTTTGTAGGTAATAGTGAATATACATGTCTCTGACTGTACACCAAATCCCTGTAGAAAAAATTTGGAGGACTTCGTTCTAATATCTTGAATTATTCATTCATATCTCTATTCTGCTTCCTTAATACAGTTAATCAAGAATTGCTAGCATAAGCAAATAAAGAAGAGGCTGAGATCTTGAAGAGGAGAGTGTACACATAAAAGAAAGAAGCTGCCACTTAACTCGGTGATCTCACTGCCAGTGAAATCCTGCTGGAAGAGTTTATATACTGAGATTTCATCAATTTGACATTTGTTGAGTCTCTTCTTTGGATTAAGTGATATGCAAATAATACTATAATGAATAAAAGATGCTTCTCACCCTTAAAAAAGCTCACACCCAGGGAACCCTCCTACATTGTTGGTGGGAATGTAAACTGGTGCAGCCACTATGGAAGACAGTATGGAGGTTCCTCAAAAAAACTAAAAATAGAGTTGCCATATGATACAGCAATCCCACTCCTGGGCATATATCTGTAGAAATCTATAATTCGAAAAGATATATGCACCCTAATGTTCACTGCAGCACTATTTACAATAGCCAAGACATGGAAACAACCTAAATGTCCATCAACAGATGAATGGATAAAGAAGACGTGGTGCATATATACAATGGAATATTACTCTGCCATAAAAAAGAATGAAATAATGCCATTCGCGGCAACATGAATGGACCTAGAGATTATCATACTATGTAAAGTAAGTCAGAAAGAGGAAGACAAACACCATATGATATCAATTATATGTGGAAGCTAAAATATGACACAAATTAATTTATCTATGAACAGAAATAGACTCACATAGAGAACATACCTGTGGTTGCCTAGGGGGAGGAGGGTAAGAGAGGGATGGATTGGGAGTTTGGGATTAGCAGATGTAAACTATAATATACAGAATAAACAACAAGGTCCTACTGTATAGCACAAGGAACTATATTCAATATCTTGTAATAAACCATAATAGAAAAGAATATGAAAAAGAATGTATAACTGAATCACTTTGCTGTAGAGCAGAAATTAACACACATTGTAAATCAACTATACTTCAATAAAATAAATGGAAAAAAGAAGTTCACAATCCAGCAGCATATTACACTGTGAAAAGTCCACAGAATGAGGGATATGGCTCTCTCTCTGTAAGTTCTCTCATTACAGTGCCTCAAGGGTAGAATGTGGACTTCCCTGGTGGCTCAGTGGTTAAGAATCCTCCTGCCAATGCAGGGGCGTGGGTTGGTGTCCTGGTCCGGGAAGATCCCACATGCTGCAGAGCAACTAAGCCCGTGCACCACAACTACTGAGCCTGCGCTCTAGAGCCCACGAGCCACAATTACTGAGCCCGCGCGCCTAGAGCCCGTGCTCCACAACAAGAGAAGCCCCGCACCACAATGAGAGTAGCCCCCGCTCGCCACAACTAGAGAAAGCCCATGCGCAGCAACGAAGACCCAACGCAGCCATAAATAAATAAATAAATTTATTTTTTAGAAAAGGGTGGAATATATCTAAGGAATAAGGAAATATTCCTTGCGGTAATTCCTTTTTTTTTTTTTTGGCTGCACCACTCGGCATGCAGGATAGTTCCCCCACCAGGGATTGAACCCGTGTCCCTTGCATTGGAAGCACAGAGTCTTAACCCCTGGACCACCAGGGAAGTCTCGAGG
Organism: Mesoplodon mirus; assembly: GCF_964341445.2. Taxonomy (NCBI): domain Eukaryota; kingdom Metazoa; phylum Chordata; class Mammalia; order Artiodactyla; family Ziphiidae; genus Mesoplodon; species Mesoplodon mirus. The sequence continues at coordinate 54,570,106 of NC_138979.1, forward strand.
TAATTCTTATGTTATGCAAACTGAACTAAGTGATAAAAAAGAATAAGGAGTTTTGGTTGCTGCCATGCTAGAGCAGAGATCAGCAAACTGTAGCCTTTAGGTCAAATCTGGCCCACCTGCTTTTGCATGATTAGAGAACTAAGAATGGTTTCTACATTTTTAAATATTTGAAAAATATTTAAAGAATATTTCATAAGTGAAAATTACATAAAATTCAAATTTCAGTGTCCATGAATAAACTTTTATTGGAATATAGCTCATTTGTTTACAAACTGTTTATAGCTATGTTTGTGCTACAAGGACAACAAGAGCTGAATACAGATAACACGAGTTGAATAGTTACAACAAAGACAAGTGGCCCACCAAGCCTAAAATATTTACTATATGTTCCTTTACACTGTCTGGCTTCCTAAGAAATCTCATCTTCTACACTGGAGGCAGAAGGCAGCCCAACCATTTGTATCTTTCATCTTGGGGGGCAATGACATTCACTAACATTCGCACAGACTACTGTAATAAACCTTACTTGTGATGTTTCAGTAGTTCATCACTAGTAAGACCACTTCCTTTGAGAATTCAGAGATGAATCCAGTTATGGTAAGGACCAAATATTAATGAATCCTTTGGCCTGGTCCTTGCATAGTGGTTTCAATTCCATTTTACAAAACAAAAATAAGTATGGCAATTGGATTTTTTTTTTCCTGGGGTTCTTTTCCAGGTAGTACAAGATGGCTGTGGCCAAGTGTCCCCTCCAAACTGGCACGAAAGGCTGTGGAGTTGTAGAAGCAAAAGTGGCCATTCTCACCAAGCAGGCTCATAACTGTATTTCAACACGACCACATTCAGCTCCACATTCAGCACAAACATCTCCCTCAAGATCACAGATGTGATGGGTTCACCAGAGCAGTATTCTGCTCTATTAAGTCAGAGAAAGGACTGGGAAATATTAAGTCACTATTGTTTGAGAATCCATCAAAAATTCTTCAAAAATGAAACTGTTATCTCTTCATTCTGATATTTTTCAAAGCTATAAGCAATGTAAATAGGATATTTCCATTTCTACAGGAAAGTTACATCTTTGGTTTCAATGTAAAACAATGCTGTCTTGTGTTTATATAGCACTTCTTCCTTAAGGATTCAAGGTCTTTACAGACATAACCTCATTCATTCCTAGAAGGTCTGCAAACTCAATAAGAAAGAGGTTTCCCGTTACATGAATAAGGAAACTGAGGCATAGCAGGGGCACAAGGTTAATAGTAAGTCACAGAAAAACAGTGGGAAAACTTGGGCTAAACTTTTCTCCTTGCTCCCATTCTTGGCTGTCTCCACTTATGCACACTGCCTATAATTAGAGATGGCAAGTGTCTAAATTTCCAGTTCTCAAAATGTAATTTCAAGACTGCCCATTTATACTAATTAAGATTGGTTTTCCCTGAATTTAGTGGTATATGTCTCCTCTCTCTGTAATACCTCTGGCAGAGAGACTTCTGAAAAACTTGTATGTGGCAAGAAAGAATCCAGATTTCACTTTCTTTTACCAAGTTCACTATTTCATTCTTTCTTCTCTTGTTATGAAAACTTTCTGCCCAACTGGAGACGAAAACGTTTCTTCTCAATTCCTTAAAGCACTCCTAACTATTGAACATCTAAGCTGACCCATGTTACTTGTTCGTACCTACTCTTGTTGTATGATTCACTTCTATTTTCAGTAAAATCCCCATCTTTCCAGCATCTCTTCAGATGTTCTTATTTTTTATTTTCCTGTGTACTGCTTCCTGTGTTTGCCCAGCCTATTTATAATTTACTCCTAAGGAAGTCCACAACATTATAGGACGGTTTTGCCAATCTCACACTTTCTCATGATTTTCTTCAGATTTATGCTTTATTTCTCTGTTGAAGTAGAACCATGTTCCTGTTAATTTAACAGTTGCCTAGATTCAAAGCTCTTTTTCTGGTACCAGCCTATACCTCCTATCTTTTTTTTTTTTTTTTTTTTTTGCGATATGCGGGCCTCTCACTGTTGTGGCCTCTCCCGTTGCAGAGCACAGGCTCCAGACGTGCAGGCCCAGCGGCCATGGCTCACGGGCCCAGCTGCTCCGCGGCATGTGGGATCCTCCCGGACCGGGGCACGAACCCGTGTCCCCTGCATCGGCAGGCGGACTCTCAACCACTGCGCCACCAGGGAAGCGCCCACCTCCTATCTTTTTTGATGACATATAAAACCACTCCTTCCCAGAAACTTCAAAATTGCAGAGTATGAATACTTCTTTTAAAAATTTTATTGGTGTATAGTTGATTTACAATGTTGTGTTAGTTTCAGGTGTACAGCAGAGTGATTCAGTTATACATATACATATATTCTTTCTTTTTCAGATTCTTTTCCCATAAAGGTATTACGGAATATGAATACTTTATTCATAGCATAAAGGTTTCAGTGGGTGAAAATGGCTTGGGTGGGGTAGCTCTGAGCTCCTCAGTTGCACACATGGCACAAGTATTCAACCCAAATGATTAATTTACTTTGGAAAGAACTGTTTCAAAACCTAGATCACCCAAGTCTATAAAAGATTTTGGAGGTAACAAAGGCATGAAATTTGGGGGCACCATATGAAACAGGAAATCCTAGTGTTCCACTGGGGGAAAGTTCTGGGGCTTTGCATCAATTAACACTTTAACAACTATGTTCCACTATTCTATTACAATTAGGCAAGGGATAATGGGTAGAAGGTGCCAGGCATCTGGCCTCTGCTCGGTATACACACAAGACAGAAATCTGTACGAAAACACAGGACAAACACATTCCTAGCTCAGGTTTTCCAACTGTATGACCCTGGGTAAGTAAGTTACTAAACTTCCCTGTGCTCAAAATGGGAAAAATGAAATAACCATATGAAGTACCTAGTGGACACTTAAGTTCACTTGCTTTCTCTTTCCAATGAGATTTTTGCCTGGGCTTTGTTACACTGTGAAATTTCAGTAAGTATCTTATTGTCTTTTTAATTTTAAAGATTTTATTTATTTATTTATTGGCCTCCCTGTGAGGCTTGCGGGAGTTCCCTGACCAGGGATAGAACCCGTACCCCCTGTAGTGGAAGTGCGGAGTCCTAACCACTGGACCGCCAGGGAATTCCCTTTTGCTGTCTTTAATTTGAGGATTACCATCTCCTTTACAAGAAAGCCAAAGCAGAATAGTCATTAGCAGATTAGAATAGCTGCTGGAAAGCCAGGACATGGCAGATCAGGCTTAGATTGTCTGTGATATGATATTTATTCCCAGAGCCCCTGAGAATTTTTCCCAGGTTGCTGGGTGGAAGTAGAATTAAATGTTTAACCAGAGCATGATGAGTTCCTCTACTACCTTTAGGGTCTCTCAATACAATTAAGAAGCCTCCAGAAGCAAAGAGATTATTGTACTATCTGTTTATATTATAAATTAGGCCTTTCCAAATACCAAGTGAAGTGATGGGAATTTACCATAACCTACCCTACTACTTTTACTAAAAATGTCAAAGCTATTGTTCAAAACCACTGTTCCTAAGAAACAGCTAACTCTGAGAACAGTAACAGAAGGCAACTTTATTGCTCCTTCTGGCCAAGTCAGAGGCCTCCACCAGATTGTATCACTTGCACTCTGATTTCTGTCTCTAGAATCCTATTTTCTTGCCATTTGCCTATTCACCCTCCCCCCCATCTTCCTTCATTTGCTCCTGCTCTTGCTGACTCATTCCCTCTCCCTTCCTCCCTCTCTCTCCTGCCACTTCAGCTGCACGCCTGGTTCTGGTTTATTCATCTTTTAGTTAACTACCAAACATATACTGACCCCTATTATGTGACCAGTCCCTATCTAGCTATGAACCTTCATGCTTATACTGTCCCTCTCTTATGTTTAGGGCTCCTCTCTGTTGAGGCCACTGGTTTTGCCTATCTCTGCCCCAAACCTGTCATCCACATGTCCTGTTCCTGTGTGTTAGGACATAAGCAAAAGTGGGAGGTGTGCTGGATAAAAGATTTGTTGGCTGGGAAATTTAAAAACTGACAATGTATATACTCTCCTAAGTAAAAGGACACTCAGAGCACAGGGAAACCTAAAAACATTCCCATAACAGGAAAATAAGTTTGAGACTTACCCATGGTGACTATAATACAATTAACCCAACACTGATCATTGAAGAAAATGATAAGAAAATAAGAAAGATGGTTAAAACTCACTGGGTGCTTTCATCTGCTGAATGCAAGGCTTAGAGTCTTTAATTACCATGATTAAATGATGTTCTTTCTTGTGAAGCTGGCCCATTGTACTAAACAAATACTGAAGCTACCAGGAGGGCAAGCCAGCCCCAGGGAACCCAGAGTCAATCTTTAAGTCCCTTATTTCTAATCTTGTGTACTCAGAACAACCTATACAAAGTTACCCCTGAAAAGAAAAGTATAACTGCGCTCAGTGCCAAAGCCCTTTGTACTGTGAAAAATCATTTCTAATCATTCTCTTCAAAGATAATCATTAACTTTTCAATATATCCATTCAGATATTTTCTGTGCTCATGCGGACATATCTGTATTATATATGTTTTTCTTGTATTACAGAAATATAATCATGCTATACTGTTTTGCAAAACTTTTTACTTAAAAAATATATTGGGGCATCTTTCCATGTTAGTACACAGGGCTCTGCTTTCTTTTTAATAGCTAATTCCGTGGTATAAATATATCATCATTTATTTACCCAGACCCATACTGATGACATTTAGATTACTTTCACACTGTTTTTTGTTTTTTGTTTTTTTTTTTTTTTGCTGTATGCGGGCCTCTCACTGTTGTGGCCTCTCCCGTTGCGGAGCACAGGCTCCGGACGCACAGGCTCAGCGGCCATGGCTCACGGGCCCAGCCGCTCCGCGGCATATGGGATCCTCCCAGACCGGGGCACGAACCCGTATCCCCTGCATCGGCAGGCGGACTCTCAACCACTGCGCCACCAGGGAGGCCCACACTGTTTTAATTGTTATACAAAGTCAAACTTATCTTACTGAAATTTCTTTCTATAATTTTTGTTCTGGAATCCTTTGGAATAAACTTAATCTATCATTTAATAGATCTTTAAACATTTGAAAATCACCATCGTATCATATGCGGAGTAAATGGCAGGACATATGAAAGAAAAGTTTTGAGTTATATACTCAGGTATCAGAAATCAATAGGAGAAATGCTTTCTTCAAATAAAAACAAACTAAAAGTCTGACAGCACAAAATGCATGCCTAAATTATGGTCTACAAAGCTGACAGGATATTATACAATGATTAGAAACATGTATCTAATGCAGCATCAACACAAATGTTACAATGTTCAGTGAATGAAGACATGCAATTGCATGTAAACTGAGATTAACTATGAAATATGTCTGCATATGAAAAAGAGAAATATTCAAATAAAATGTGGCTGACTTAGGGTGATAAGAACATGGACCACCGTCTCCTTTCAAAATATCCTTTAATATTTCATAATTTGGTTTCTACAATAAATGAAAAAAGGAAAAAAAATGATAGCTTTTAGGAAGACCAAAATCCTCATTCTCATTTTCAAGACTCTCAAGGCCCTCTTTCTTCCCTGATTATCTTAGAGATAAACTTCATAGTAAATAACCAGGTCTTGAAATTCTTGATGGCAAAGTCACAATCAGCAAAGAAACCTTGAAGTGTGACTGTTCACTAGAGAACATGACGGTATAGAAGGGAAGAAGTTAGAGATCAAACAAGGAAAAGGCGGGACAATCAGGAAGAGCTCCACCTTAAACCATGTTCACAATCATCCAGTACTACCAGTTTTGTTCTATCTACACATGAGTAGAGAACTGGTATGAATTTCCAGATCATACAGTCAGGGCAATGTAGGGGTCAAAAAGCAAGGTAATGAATAAGACTTTTGTACTCAAGGAAAAAATGGTCATATTCTCAAGCCAACAAAGATGTTCTTATTTTAGGAATTTAAAGTCTCAAGCTCTGGTCACACTAGCTATACCAGTGTCCTTTAAATTCATAATCACTCATTTCTCCCCCCAAATTTCATCCATTTATTTCGTAAGTACTGATTAATTCCTTGAACACACCTAAGTCACAATGGGCTTTTTTTTCTTTTTAAGTATTCCTTGTCATGATACCCAAATATCTTGCAAATCTTCGGCCTGTGCTGAATAATGACAGACAAAGCACCAGTGAGTAAAAACAACGATTGCATAATTCTGGTTTGTGTGCTTTCGGCGTGAAAGGTTGTTTATTTACAGTGCCACGACATCACCTTGGTTCTGAAGAGAGAAGGGCATAGGTGCTCTAGCTGCTCATACATTAACTACCGATGAGTAACATTTGAAGCTGGGAACTTCACTCTCGAAAAATAGAAAGAGAAATGCTTCTGCCTGTAACTTAGGAAGAAGCTCTAGTGTTCATGCTCACACTTATAGGGAGACGTGGTGAAATCTTGTCAACTTTGTCAACTGATCTACTTTCAAAATAAATTTCCTGGCCTCTCGCCTTCTGAGATGGCCCACACTCTGTGGAGTGTGTTTCTCCCAGGGCCATTCTCACCTTTTGAGATGGACCACATTCTGTCTACAAAATGTGTATCTCTCTAAATAAATCCACTTCTTACCTATCATAAATAAATAAATAAATAAATAAATAAATAAATAATTTCCCTTTTTTAGCCATCCCCAGGGAATATTTTTCTTAATAACTTGGCAAAAATCTAAAACTCATGCTTATCAAATCTTCCTAAGTTCCTTCTGTCACCAGAATTCTTCCCAGCTTCCTATTATGTGAAAGAACTATGTAGGGCCCTGAGATACATTTGAGACACCAGGGTGAAGAAGGCACAAGCCTGTTCTTAAGGAGCTTACAGTAGTCTTATGGAAGGGGCAGGGGGGATATGCAGTTATAATTTAAAAAGTCAATATGTAATCATCAGTAACAGAATTAGGATTGAAAAGCATCCGAATACTTAGTAATAATGAGATAAAATAAGATGACACTTAGGAGGTTCTGGTGATCAAAATCAATTATATAACCAGAAAAATTCAGAAAGCCTTAGTTGATGGCAGCTTATGTAAAAAAGACATAAAGGTTTCAACTGAGTAGAACTCCATAGATGCATAAAAATCAACTATGTAAAATGGCTGTTAAAATAGCTAACCTAAATTAATAGAACTATTGTGTCCAGATCAAGGAAGATAATAATCCCACTGCCTCCAATCCAGAGTTACTGGTGCTGTTTTATGAGGCTCATTTAAGAGGAACATCACAAAACCAGGAGTGTGTGAGTGTGTACATTCATGCTTCCTAGTGGAGCAATGACAGTGAAGTATCTGTTAATCACATAATGCAAAAAACTGAAGGAATTGAAGACACGTATCTTAAAAGAAGACTTGCAGGTGAGCAGTGGAGGGGCAGCATATAACAGCTGAGATGAATGCATTTGAGCTGTCTGCAAGAACTCATGTCAGGTTCAATGAAAGACAAATGCTCATCCTGGCCTCCCTAGGTTATGACTATGGCTGATTACTGCCATGGTCAGGGTATAAGATGACTTGAATAACACCCAGTGGCTCTTATATAATTGTATATATTTTAGGAAGTGAAACTCAAATTCCTTCAACAGTACCTTCAATAATGGTACTTGAAATAGAAACTATGTTTCAGTCATTCACAAAAAACTGTCACACCGAAGAAGCATAAAGCAGAGGAATGTCTATTAATGTCAAATAATTAAACTAGCACTGAAGGATTTCATCTTCTGCAATAGGAATCCTATGGGTTCAACCTCCTTAGGGTTGGTAACATTTGTGCAGTCAATATATTTTTCTGCAAGCCAGTAAGATATTTCAGAAATTTGACCTTTTTGGTAAAAAAACAGGAATGTTTTTAAAAATTATAAACTTAATTTTTTAAAAACCCTCAGAGGTCATAGGTTATTACAATCATATAGATAGGTCTTCCAAATTAATGAGAACAATAAAGTGACAGTGTTAAGGTATTTCAGAAGATATATTTTAATAGTATGCCTTTAAAATGGATATAAAGTCTCAATGTGGTAAAAACATCTTGAAAATTACCAACACCTCCTCCTTTCTTTCTGTATACACAAAGGAATGAAAAGAGAATGAAAAAACTACCAAAAAGCAAAAACCATACCATGTGTATTTCAGGTGGATGAAAGCATTCACAGGTTGGTTTGTGGACAGGCATGGTAGCATAGACCCCCAATCAACTCAACTGCCCTTCTAGATGCCAGAGAGTAAGTAGCTTTTTAGTTGACTATGTGTATTTACCTATCCAGCAAGTAGGGGAGATACGTGGCCTGGCAAAAAGGGTAGACAAGAAAATTTACATATGTTAGGGCTTCCAGCTAAGCTATATGCTGAATAAATGGAGGAAACATTGACTTACCTGCACTGCCGAGCTGTTTATAAAACCTGTACTCTAAATGAAGCTGCGGAGCACGTGATTTTATTGGTTCCTGAAACCCAAGAAGAGAAATTGTGATCAGATTTAGACAGATTTTTCATTCCTAGGTTTTCAGAGTAAACCAGGGCTAAGACCACTTAATATTTTAGAGATGATATGCATATATAATAGCATTTTCTTACCACAATTTCTCTTTGAAAGCACATCTAGGGGAAGATGAAGCTGAATTATATACAATCCCTGCCATGGATATTTAAAAAAAATACTCTGTATGAGACATCACTCAAGGATAGCTCTCTCACCATGAAGTATTTTTCTGAAATATATTCTCCTAGGAAACCAGGTGCCAAATCTTTTAATTAAATACCAGCAAGTATTTCCTTCTTGTTTTATTATGAATTTCGGGTAGTAAATGGTTTTATTATTTATAGAAAAATGATATATGCTCAGGAAAAAAATTTCATATACACAAAAATTAGAAAGAAAGTAAAAATAATCTGAGATCCTATCATTTAAAAGAAAAGCACTATTAACATTTTGGTGAATGTTCTTCCAAATATTGATTTATACATATATTTATATATAATATAGACTCAAAAACGTATTTTAAATAAATGAGAGCATACTATATTTGGTGTTCTATGTCTTTAAATTCAACATGTGATGATGACATCATTCCATAACAGTAAGTAAAACTATATATTATTGTGTGTGTGTGCGTGTGTGTGTGTACATACACACAAACCTTAACTTTTGGACATGTGAACTGCTTTCAGTTTTCAATATTACGAATAAAGCTGTAGGAACAGTGTTATGTATATTTATTTTTACACTTTAGAGAATTAAAGACTGTAAATGCAACTAAGATATGTAACTTGTAACTTTAATTAATACAGTGTTCAAGTTTTTAAAAATAGAGTTTTCTAAAGATCCCAAAGATAAAGCAGCCATACAACCACACTTTGCTCTCTACCAAACTTCAAGAATTGGCTGGCTAATCATTCTGAATTGACAGTATATCAGGCAACTAGTTAACAAGAAAATCAAACATTACCCTGAAAGATACATCTGTATATCCATTAGGATGGCTAATATCAAAAACACAGAAAATAGCAAGTGTTGGTAAGGATGTGGAAAAATTGGAACCCTTGTGCACTGCTGCTGGGAATGTAAAATAGTGCAGCTACTGTGGAAGACAGTACAGCAATTTCTCAAAAAATTAAATATAAAAGTACCACATGATCCAGCAATTCCACTTCTGGATATACACCTAAAAGAACTGAAAACTCGGGCTTCCCTGGTGGCGCAGTGGTTGAGAGTCCGCCTGCAGATGCAGGGGACACGGGTTCGTGCCCCGGTCCGGGAAGATCCCACATGCCGTGGAGCGGCTAGGCCCGTGAGCCATGGCCGCTGAGCCTGAGCGTCCGGAGCCTGTACTCTGCAAAGGGAGAGGCCCCAACAACCTCAAAAAAAAAATGAACTGAAAACTCAGACTCAAAATGATATATGTAGACCCATATTTGTTGCACTATAATTCGCAATAGTCAAAAGGTGGAAGCGACCCAAGTATCTATCAACAAATGGATGGATAAATAAAATGTGGTTACATTTTGTTCTATACGTGTGATGGCATATTATTTAGCCATAAAAAGGAAGGACATTCTGACACATGCTACAAAATGTATGAACCTCGGGGATGGTATGTTAAGTGAAATAAGCCAGACCCAAAAGGACAAACACTGCATGATTCTACTTATATTAGGTACCTAGAATAGTCAAATTCATAGACAGAAAGTTGAATGGTGGTTGCCAGGAGCTGGGGGGAGAGGGGAATGCTGTTGGTGTTTAATGAGTACAGAATTTTAGTTGAGGGAGGTGAAAAATAAGTTCTAGAGATGGATGATAATGATGGGTGCACACCAATGTGAATGTACTTAATGCCACTGAACTGTACAACTAAAAATGGTTAAAATGGTAAATTTGAGACTCAATTCCTTATCAGATATATGATTTTCAAATATTTTCTCCCATTCCATGGGTTATCTTTTCACTCTGTTCAGAGTCCTCTGATGCACAAAAGTTTTTGATAAAGTCCAACCTATCTATCTTTTCTTACTGTGCTTTTTTGTGTTATATCCAAGAAATCACTGCCAAATCTAACGTTATGAAGATTTTCCCCTAAGTTTTCTTCTAAGATATTTATAGTTTTGGCTCTTATGTTTAGGCCTTTGACCCATTTTGAGTTAATTTTTGTGTATGATGTAAAAGGTCTCACTTCACTGCATGTGGATCTCCAGTTTTCCCAACACCATTTGTTGAAAAAAACTGTCCTCTCCCCATTGAATGGTTACTTGTCCTATTTTTAATATAGGCTCAAAGGAAGGAGAGTTCCACAGCTTCCCTTATTAATTCATGCTGGTGTTTAACAAGTTTCATGGTTTAGAAGGTCTTTATGTGTAACTGCAATCTCCCTTACTGAAAGTTTAGCCTATTTCTCTTATATTCTCAATAACAAAGACAAAACAGCTCCCGAATAACCTGTGAATACTATAACAGCCATCTTCAAATAACAAAGCTATTCAGTCATTTCTTAAACTTCCTTTATTCAGGCAAAGTAATTTCAATTTTTTTAACCTTTTCTGTGGTCCCATTTTTTAGTTATTTGATCACCCCTGAAGGCTCTTCCTGAACCCACTTGAAGTTTTCTGAATTTTTCTTAAAATATAGAATCCACAAATCACAGAATTCAGAACTTTCCTTGAAGTTATCTAGTCTACACCTTTGCTTCTAGGAAGGTTTTATCTAAATCAATTCAGGTAGGCTAGAATACTTCAAAGCCCTAAGGAGCTCTATGAAAGAACTCATACCCTTCTCTGATTGCAAAATCAGCAAGCATCAGAGTTGGCCTTCAAGTTTCTCAAGATTCTTGTATTCCAAAAAAATTTATTTAAGACTATACTGTAGAGTCACTTCCTTATTCATTTATCTCTTCAGCTACAGAGTCTCCATTCAGGTTTTAGATCTTCTAATATATCACCATCAAAGCAGCCAATTTCAGAATTTGTCTTTTAGCAAAATCATTAATAATTCACAAGAAACCAAGAGAGACAGTGATGACAAATTGATATGGAACCAGAGGTTGATCTAAACACTAGAAAGAGGAGTGTTCTTTCTGGAGAAACAGTCTTGAATTCTGACAAACCACAAGAGTCAATGAATTTTAAAAAACACAGATCCTTCTTCAAACTAATACCTTCAAACTTCATACTGGAAACATTAATAGGAAATATTCAATCTGATCTTGGGTAAATAAGTTAACAGATTAAAAAAAGCAATATCTCTTTAGAGTTATAGGGCTAAAAGTGGGTGTACACATCACATATATTCAGACATGAGGGGCTTTTTATCACAGACGGAAGGACTTACATCCTTCAGCCAACCCCTTCAGCACGTAGTCGTAGCCTGCTCAACCACCTGGAGCTTCAAGTGCTCTTCTGAAAGCACTATGAATAAAGGACACTGCAAACAATCTATAAGATTGTAAAAGGCAGTAGGATTAGCAGCATGGAGAGAAAACTTTTTAAACAACTGTTAGAAAACCTCTGTTAAAAAGAACCCCAGGGGCTTCCCTGGTGGCGCAGTGGTTGAGAATCCGCCTGCTGATGCACGGGACACGGGTTTGTGCCCCGGTCTGGGAGGATCCCACATGCCGCGGAGCAGCTGGGCCGGTGAGCCATGGCCGCTGAGCGTGTGCGTCCAGAGCCTGTGCCCCACAATGGGAGAGGCCACAACAGTGAGAGGCCCGCGTACCGCAAAAAAAAAAAAAAAAAAAAAAAAAAAGAACCCCAGAAACCTCGGTGATAGGGGTAAAGGAGGGGTTCATCACACTAGTTTGTTTACACTGTATCTGATTTTTTAAAAAATGTTCCTAGAAATCCAAGAAACAAGAGCCCACAATGAAGATCCAAACAAAGTAGAACTGAAACACTACCAGCAAGGGCTTCCTTATATTTCTGTGCCAGATGCTGATTACATTTTCATAGAGGGCTGGCTATTTGCCAGAATCATGGTTATTCTGGAACACACATACCTGCCTGAAATCCTAAACTGACAGCAGACGGCTATCTTGTAGGACTGTAATGCTTAGGGCAAATTTTGCTGTTACAGTGAAAAGAGCTCAATTACTGCCATCGTATCTCCCACAGAGAATACAGCCCCACAGCAAGAGAGGAGGCCCATAGACAAGATTGTCATCCTCTAAAAAGCCTTTATTTAACGTTTATTTGAAAGAGAAATGAGGTACTGAGGCACACCATACTAGATGACATGAAGTCTATCTACCTTTAACTCTTGGCCATACAAAGAATAAAACTTTAATAAAATGTAAGTGAAATGCAATGGTCAGTCATGTCAATAATGTTATGCAACCTTATCTAAACAGGTCGACTAGTATGAACCTGGAAAGAGAAATCTAGATAGAATGAGTTGCCCCTAACAGAAAGCCTCAGAAGAAGTCTTGATAAATAAGGGGACAATTACAAATATAGAGTATTGAGGCAACATTTTAAAGTGTTTTAGGGGCTGCTTCTCCCTATTACTAGTCCCAAAGAATCAAAATTATTCCAACTTACCAAAACAATAAAACAGAAAAAGTAAAAAAGAGATGAACTAGATAACACTTTCACAGAATAATCAAATTCCCATAAATAAAAATATACAGTTAATTCTTTGACATTCAAGCTGAGAAAAATATTTGGTCTGCGTTGTTACATGCATTGCCTCTCTTCCTGCTCCCATTTCTCCAACAAAACTTCCAAGTCAACAAACAAAACACTTGGTTCCCAAGGAGCTAGCTACCTGCTCTAAGACCTGCTCCCTGTCCACCTCTTTGTAGAGAAACTAATCTGATGTCTGTCAGTTCTTCACAGGACAACTCTAACTCCTCCACAGACAAGCTTAATGAGAGGAAAGGACCGACCACAGAGCAGGTGTGGATGTGGTAGGGGCAATTCATTAGAAAAGAACAGCAATTACCACAAGATACTTCCTTCAACTATTAACGCCTCTGCCTTCCAACTAATAAAACCCCAAACTACCTTCAGATCCTGGGAAATGTACTAGGATTTATTAGGAGGACAATATTTATACAGTTTTATAGAAACTAGTTATATGAAGCATTTAATATGGCTAGAAATGGTTTTTCATCAACCTTAAATATAAGATAAAGAACTGTTTCTTCTAAAACTATTAATCCTTAAAAATAATAGAATTATTCTTTTTTAACAGGATGTTACTTTCAATGACCAGGTTAGTTATTCATAAGATTAGCACTGACAAAACTAATTGAACTCTTTGCTTCAAATCTGACGACATAATGTGTTTTTCACGTTTGACAGCTTTTTAAGGCAATGATTAGATGATCACATTCGGAATTATATTAATAAATACCTTACATTTAAAAAATGGATCAGTCATATTCAAGAATAAGAATATGATTAAAAAAATAGCACTGTGAAAGGTACAAAGTTTACAGCAGTTAATAGGGTTTTTTTTTCCTTCCAGCTATGTTTTATTAACTTTTTTTGATTTATCATTGCTAACACTATAGTTAGCATCCTCTAACTATATAGTGTTTTACAGTATACAGTGATTCATCACTGTAACACTATATATATTTGAAGGAAATGACTATGTGGGATCATATGCAAGGAAAAATAACATTAGTATTTTTGTGAATGCTTACAATTATTTCCTGTAAAAAGATATGTGAAGGGTGAGAGCACTAAAACATAATTACCACAAATATAGATTCTACTCACCAGTTTGATAGCTACATATTCATTGGTGTAGAGATTTTTACCTAGGGGAAAAGCAGAATGTATATGTTTTAGTGACATTTATTCTGGGAAATGCAAAGCAAAATCTTAGCTTACAGGGTCATGAGAAAGGTCACATTCCCAACGCTGTTCACATATATGAAACAAGATTTGTAAGTGAAAAGCCAAACAGAGATAATGAGACCCAGCAAGACAAGAACAAAAACAGCTTGAGAATTTGAAATTTTAAGTTAGACATGAGAATCTTTTATTTTAAGGAAAACAAATCTTGGGGACTTCCCTGGTGGCCCAGTAGTTAAGACTCCAAGCTCCCAATGCAGGAAGCCAGGGTTCCATCCCTGGTCAGAGAAATTGATCCTGCATGCATACCTCAACTAGGAAGTCTGCATGCCACAACTAAGAGCCCACTTGTGGCAACAAAGATCCCACATGCCACAACTAAGACCTGGTGCAGCCAAATAAATAAATAAATATTTTTTTAAAAAAGAAAGAAAACAAATCTCTTTGTCTGTCACACACACATTTTGTTATTTAATATTTCCCAACTATAGAGCTATGAGGCAACCCAAGAAGAAGAAATGCCAGAATTACAAAGATAGAGAGATTTTAACTCTTGGCACGAAAAACACAAACCCTCATTTTTCTAATTCACTGACAAGTAAGGTTTTTTTATTTTTTGTCATGGTATTTAGTATCAACTTTAGTTGGCATAAAGGACAGTGTGAAATAAAACCAGTTATTGGCCTGCTCCTTCTGGAAAACTCATCTACTGTCTCTAAGTAGATGATTCTCAAAGCTGTTTTGACTCTTCACCAGAACTCAAGCTCTACATCTTCACCTATATGCAGAAATAGCTCTCCACCCAGACAACACTTAACTCAAAGTTCTTCCTGCAGTTGTAACCTTTTTCCTCTGAACTTCTCTACTTATAGAAATGGAATCAATATTCCTCTGTACTAGACATCTAGAGTCAGAACTTGGGGTGAGTATAAGAGCAACAACCATCAGTTAGTAAGCCCACACTACATGCTGGGTACATAGCTACCTTTACCTCTTCAACTCCATTGGTCCTTGAAGGCTAATTTTAATTCCTTGTGAGTGCTTAGTATAGACCATTTAGCTCAGCCACTGCACTGGACTTCACATTGCTTCTTATATATTTGTCCTATCTTATTCAGCTGGACTATAAATATCTTGAGAGTAGAGATTTTATTTAATGGATCTATCAATGCCCTATGGTGCTTAAGACCATGTTCTGCACATCTCAGACACTCAAAACCTTGACTGATTAAAAGTTATAAGTACATATAGTATGACTACTTTTTAAATAATACATGGAGGTAAAGGTTATATATACACATAAACGTACATATACATATGTACATAGCTGAATATATATGCATGGAAAAGTATACAGAAAGATGTACATTAAGGTATTAAATGACTGTTTCTGGGCTTCCCTGGTGGCGCAGTAGTTGGGCGTCCGCCTGCCGATGCAGGGGACATGGGTTCGTGCCCCGGTCCAGGAGGATCCCACATGCTGCGGAGCGGCTGGGCCCGTGAGCCATGGCCGCTGGGCCTGCGCATGTGGAGCCTGTGTTCCGCAATGGGAGAGGCCACAACAGTGAGAGGCCCACGTACCGCAAAAAAAAAAAAATGACTGTTTCTAATTTTCATATAATATAGGTTGTTTTGATAATGAAAAAAAAAAAACCCCTGCATTTTGGGAACAAAAGGCTGCTTGTAATATTGGTTATTTTTAACAAGCTCTAGACAATAGATGGCCATTATACTTTTAATACAGTTAAAATTACACCATTATACTTTTAATACTGTTATCAGTTTTCCCAGTACTTTTATATGAAGAAGAGTACACTAATTTAGGAATAACTTTTGTCTGCAAACAACATTAATAGAGAGGATTCACAGGTTGCCAGACAAACACCTAAGACATCATAAGATGAATAACTTCTTTTTTAAAGGAGCAAAAGTAGAAAATAGCCATTTTTTCCCTCTCTATATTAATTGCATTAAGTTCTAAAAGTTAATTTGTGTTTCTGATTAATGTTCCCACCAAAATCATTTTAAAAAATATGTTTGATGAAATTGTGAAAAGGATACCAACGACCGAGAGAGGACAAGATGAGGTAGTAACAGCAAGCTCCCAGGCAGATTAAAACTCCAGCTTGGCCACAGACTTCTTCCACGCGAAACAGGATGCTGCATAAAGATTTTTCAGGAAAGCCCTTCCGGGCACTGTATAAGCACTGTTATTGTGATCTAAAACTTATTTTAGCAAAGGGATGACCCTAAAAACTTATTACTGCTTAGAGGAAAACGGTCAAGTTTAAAACTGTAAATGTGTTTGGGGAGGGGGATGTCTTTCCGAATTGGACACCCCCCCGAGTTTTAGCAGTAAGAATTACTGGGGGGTAGGGAAGTAGGGGCACCGAAATTCACCCCTTACTCATTTAGACTACAATATGACTTCACTGTTAAAGAATTAAATTAATTTTTGAAGTATATGCTTAAAGTAACAGATCTTTAATTCAAATAGATTACAACTTTTAAAGTGAATTGAGATGGTGGTATCAGTGTAAGCCTAGTAATCAATCTGGATTCTGATCTGTGAGCAAGAAAAGAGAGAAGGCAATCACAGGAGTCTCAGAAAGGATGTACTTTTCTTTCTTTCTCCCACCACCTCCCCACAGGGTGTGAAAAAATGAGTAGAATTTTAACAGTTGAAGAAGGGAGAAAAAGACATCTCAGGGAGAAGAAACTGTATGAGCAAAACAATAAAAATGAGAAAACAGACGGTTTAGGAAGAGAATGGGCAATGGTCTTGGGGTAGATGGACCATAAGTTGCACCATGAAGATCAGGAAGGGGTAGGGATGGGCAAGGAGTGGTTAGGGGAGCAAAAGAAACTAGAAAAGTAAGGGTGAGCCCACATTAGGAAAGTCTTCAATGCCATCTTAAAGCTTAAAATGAAAGGTTTCTGAGTAGGGTAGTGACATGATCAGATCTCTGATTTAGAATAACTATACCTCCTTTGTAAAGAGGTATAAAAGATTAACCAGAAAAATAAGACACCAGAGGTAAGGGAAAGTATTTGAGTATTTAATACCCCTCATATGCAAATATCAGACACCTAAGATGAGCAACACTCACTTCTCACCCTTCAGAGACTGCATTCTAGATCCTCACACAAGACCTTGAACATGGTGCCTCAAAGTTTGATAAATAAATCACATAAAGTGATAAGTGTTAAAAAAAAAAAGAAATATGAAAAAGTCAGTAGATGACTTAGATGAGGGAGGGTAAAGCATTTGGGCACAAATGGCACTTGAGGTGAGCCTCTGAGGACGAACAGGAAAGGATAAAGAGCATTTCTTATAAAAATACTAATTTGAACATTGAGGTGGAGAAATGATAGAAAATGCAGAGAATGTGATAAAGTATGAGTGGACCAATATGAAAGGAGCACAAAGCATATGGGGGAGAATGGTGTGAAACGAAACCAGAAAAATCCATACAAACAGACTATGAATAACGTTGAAAGCCAGCTTCTTACTCCGAAGTAAATACTTTTCCTAAATCCTCACTTTTCTTGAAGATTTGGGGGAATCCTTTTTTTTTTTTATAGTAAAACTTGCTCTATTATAGAACTTGTGCAGGGACTTCCCTGGTGGCTCAGTGGTTAAGAATGCGCCTGCCAATGCAGGGGGCACGGGTTCGAGCCCTGGTCTGGGAGGATTCCACGTGCCACGGAGCAACTGGGCCTGTGAGCCACAACTACTGAGCCCACGTGCCACAACTGCTGAAGCCCACGCACCTAGAGCCTGCGCTCCGCAACCGGAGAGACCACTGTAATGAGAGGCCCATGCACCACAGCGAAGGCCCACACATAGCAACAAGGACCCAATGCAGCCAAAAAACAAAGAAAGAAATCCTGCATAGTTTTCTTTTGGAGGAAGACCAAACAACCAACCAAACAAGAGTTCAAAGAAATCCCAGGCACTTATGGATCTGCTTATTCCAGAGTCTAGGAGGCCTCACCAATCAGAGGGGAACCTTTTCCTCATTTTCCCTGTGTTCAGCTGGGCAGCCCAGTTTTCACAGCTCAGTTTACCTTCAACAGTGTGACCTTTACATCTCCTGTGAAGGTGGGAAAGAGTAGCTGCCAGGCGATGCCAGGGAAGGAGGGAATTTAGCGATACAACTGCTCCATATATATATATATGTATATACTTGCAACTAATCTTCCTGTTTTTAGCGCCTTCTGCATCCCAACTTTTTGAAATTCCTACTGTCTCCAATTCTTGAACTTATTGATATCTGGTGTATTCTACGTTACAAACTGGCCTACCCGCTAAATCATTCCGCTTTCTCTGGACTGCTAAATTAGTTACCAGTTAACTGCTTTCCAGCTTCCAGAATTTTGTTAAAATTTCTCACCTGTTTTTATCTTCTCTCTCTCTCTCTCTCTCTCTTTTTGGTTCCTGGTGGTTTTTATGCCTTTAAAAAAAATCCCTTTTCTAGGCCTTCCCTGGTGGTGCAGTGGTTGAGAGTCCGCCTGCCAATGCAGGGAACACGAGTTCATGCCCCGGTCCGGGAAGATCCCACATGCTGTGGAGCTGCTGGGCCCGTAAGCCATGGCCGCTGGGCCTGTGCATCCGGAGCCTGTGCTCCACAACGGGAGAGGCCACAGCAGTGAGAGGCCCGCATACCACCAAAAAAAAAAAAAAAAAAAAAAAAAATCCCTTTTCTAAATATACATTATAAAACTGAGGCAGTGGACATCCCCTGGTGGTGCTGTGGTTAAGAATCCACCTGCCAATGCAGGGGACACAGGTTTGAGCCCTGGGCCAGGAAGATCCCACATGCCACGGAGCAACTAAGCCCATGCACCACAACTACTGAGCCTGCGCTCTAGAGCCCACAAGCCACAACTACTGAGCCCACGTGTCACAACTACTGAGAAGCCCGCGCACCACAATGAAGAGTTGTCCCCACTCACTGCAACTAGAGAAAGCTCACGTGCAGAAACGAAAACCCAATATAGTCAAAAATAATAAATTAATTAATTTAAAAAAATAAAATAAAATAAAACTGAGGCAGCACTCAGTTTCATCAACTTACACATATATTATAATTAGTTATTCATGCTTCTTTTTACCTCCACTAGGCAGTGAATTTCCTAAGGACAAGAATGTTCCACTCATCTTTTTATCCCTAACGACCAACATAGTATCTGATATATAGTAGGTAACAGGTGCTTGCTGAAGTGAACCAAATTGACTTGATATACAGAGAAGGTTCTTCTGAGAAAGTTTTAGGGCAATTAAAAAAAATTTAGTTTAGAATCAGGTTATGGATAATCCTAAATGTGAATACAGGAGTTTTGACTTCATTATTCAGCTTGTGAAATCACCAAAGATATTTGTGCTAAGAGGAAACGTATAGTGGTGAAAGTTGTATTTTAAAAATATTAATCTGGGGGCTTCCCTGGTGGCGCAGTGGTAGAGAGTCCGCCTGCCGATGCAGGGGACACAGGTTCGTGCCCCAGTCCGGGAGGATCCCACATGCCGCGGAGCAGCTGGGCCCGTGAGCCATGGCCGCTGAGCCTGTGCTCTGCAACGAGAGAGGCCACAACAGTGAGAGGCCCGCATACCGCAAAAAAAAAAAAAAATTAATCTGGTCCCAATGTATAAAATAAAAGAGACAAGAATACCTATGAAGAAAATGAACAGGAAGCTTTTATAGTAGAACATTTAAAGAATAACATCTACCACTTCAGTGTGGTTATGAGGATTACATGAGTTAGAATATGTGAAAGTACTTTGTAAACTGCAATGTCCTAGATAAATCTAATTTTTATGACTTCTATCATCATGGCAGGTATGATGCAATAATTCCTGGAAGATAACTTTAAAAAATAGGATTTATAATCAAGGCATTTAGAAGAAAAAACTAACAACCTTTGGATTACATATAAACATGAGGGAAAAGGAAAATAGAAGGGTTAAAGTTGATGCTCTTAATTAGAGGAGAACAGAAAGAAAACCAGGAGAGCAGGCAACGATTGTTTCACTCTACCATGATGCCTTCCTCCAAGTTCTCACTAAACCTAAAAGCAGCAGAGAAATTATGAAATGCCTCTCAGCTTCAATTTTGTACCTGTATAAAAGAATATAAACACAGAAGCATAATGACGCAGCTTATGTAACACCAAACATGATAGCTAATACATTACAAAATGCTAGCTTGCTTTTGTTTGCTTACTTTCTCCGCTTATTTCAAAACAAGCTGAACACATGTCATCCTCTTAAAAAGCAATTATCCTTATTCCTAAGAGGCCCTGGAGGTGACTAGATAATTCTCCTGAGCTATGCATCATTCAAATGAATTCCTTGGCCAGGGGGCATCATTAAGACTGAAGAGGTCAGGGGAATTCCCTGGCGGTCCAGTGGTTAGGACTCCACGCTTTCACTGTCGTGGCCTGGGTTCAATCCCTGGTCAGTGAACTAAGATCCCACAAGCCATGCGGTGTGGCCAAAAAAAAGAGAAGACTAAGAGGTCAATACAAAACACAGCCAGGTAGAAGGCTAGACAAACACTAAGCCACTATTCTCAGTGATACACAAAAATTTTGCTCTGGAAGAATTTAATTACAAAGATAGAAGGTTACAATCCTGCCCATTTAAAATGAATGACTGCTTCATCTTACAAAAAATTATATATATATATATATATATATATATATATATATATATATATATATATGAATGATATATCAATAATTGTGAGAAAGGTAGTTTACTGAACAGAAAAATACCATTGATGAGGTGGCATAATCCCAAGCAATCAAAGCTTTTAGTTGCTGTACAAAATCCACAATGCTTCCCAAGGTCACTTCCTGGCTATGGGTTCTTTTATTGTTAATGTAAAAGAAACTGCATTACATAGTAGTTTTGGGAGCTTTACATCCAAACTCAGCCCTTCTGAAGCAGCAGTCTTAGATGTGAAGCTACCCATAAAATCCACTGCATGAAGACTTCCTGTTTCAGTAAATCGCCTACAGAGACAACATTTATGGTAAGCTTCATCAGACAAAGGACTATTTCAAAGAACCAGCAGGTGTCAGTTCTCAGAGTCACACTGATAAAGGAACATACAAGCCTCAGGTTCCCAGTTTAGTTAATCTCCAGCTGTCAGATTTCTTGCCGTAAAGTGAAAGTAGTACATTTATAAATTACTACCTAGAACTTGTCAGAAAAAAAAAAAAAATCCAGCCAAATGAATGTGAGGCAATTAGTAGTTAAAACAAGAAACCGATCTATGGTTCAAGATGGTGGAGCAGAAGGACGTGCTCTCACTCCCTCTTGTGAGATCACTGGAATCATAACTAACTGCTGAACAATCATTGACAGGAAGACACTGGAACTCACCAAAAAAGATACCCTACATCCAAAGACAAAGGAGAAGCCACAGTGAGACGGTAGAAGGGCGCAATCACAATAAAATCAAATCCCATAACTGCTGGGTGGGTGACTCACAAACTGGAGAACACTTATACTGAGAAGTCCACCCACGGAAGCAAAGGTTCTGAGCCCCACGTCAGGCTTCCCAACCTGGGGGTCCGGCAACAGGAGGAGGAATTCCTAGAGAATCAGACTTTGAAGGCTAGCAGGATTTGATCGCAGGACTTCGAGAGGACTGGGGGAAACAGAGACTCCACTCTTGGAGGGCACACACAAAGCAGTGTGAGCATCGGGACCCAGGGGAAGGAGCAGTGACCCCATAGGAGACTGATCCAGACCTACCTGCTAGTGTTGGAGGGTCTCCTGCAGAGGCAGGGGGCATCTGTGGCTTACCACAAGGACAAGGACATTGGCAGCAGAAGTTCTGGGAAGTACTCCTTGGCGTGAGCACTCCCAGAGTCCACCATTAGCCCCGCCAAAGAGCCCGGGTAGTCTCCAGTGTTGGGTCGCCTCAGGCCAAACAACCAACAGGGAGGGAAACCAGCCCCATCCATTAGCAGACAAGCAGATAAAAGTTTTACTAAGCTCTGCCCACCAGAGCAACAGCCAGCTCTACCCACCACCAGTCCCTACCGTCAGGAAACTTGCACAAGCCTCTTAGATAGCCACATCCACCAGAGGGTAGACAGCAGAAGCAAGAAGAACTACAATCCTCCAGCCTGTGGAACAAAAACCACATTCACAGAAAGATAGACAAGATGAAAAGGCAGAGGGCTATGTACCAGATGAAGGAACAAGATAAAACCCCAGAAAAACAACTAAATGAAATGGAGATAGGCAACCTTCCAGAAACAGAATTCAGAATAATGATAGTGAAGATGATCCAGGACCTCAGAAAAAGAATGGAGGCAAAGGTCGAGAAGATGCAAGAAATGTTTAACAAAGACCTAGAAGAATTAAAGAACAGAGATGAACAATACAATAACTGAAACGAAAAATACACTAGAAGGAATCAATAGCAGAGTAACTGAGGAAGAAGAACGGATCAGTGGCCTGAAAGACAGAATGGTGGAATTCACTGCTGCAGAACAGAATTAAGAAAAAGGAATGAAAAGAAATGAAGACAGCCTAAGAGACCTCTGGGACAACATTAAACGCAACAACATTCACATTATACGGGTCCCAGAAGAAGAGAGAGAGAAAGGACCCAAGAAGATATTTGAAGAGATTATAATTGAAAACTTCCCTAACATGGGAAAGGAAATAGCCATCCAAGTCCAGGAAACACAGAGAGTCTCATACAGGATAAACCAAAGGAGAAACAAACCAAGACACATAGTAATCAAATTGGCAAAAATTAAAGACAAAGAAAAATTATTGAAAGCAACAAGGGAAAAATGACAAATAACATACAAGAGAACTTCCATAAGGTTACCAGCTGATTTCTCAGCAGAAACCCTACAAGCCAGAAGGGAGTGGCATGACATATATTTAAAGTGATGAAAGGGAATAACCTACAACCAAGATTACTCTACCCGGCAAGGATCTCATTCAGATTCGATGGAGAAATCAAAAGCTTTACAGACAAGCAAAAGCTAAGAGAATTCAGCACCACCAAACCTGCTCTACAACAAATGCTAAAGGAACTTCTCTAAATGGAAAACACAAGAGAAGAAAAGGACCTACAAAAACAAACCCAAAACAATTAAGAAAAAGATACTAGGAACATCCACGTCAATAATTACCCTAAACATGAATGGATTAAATTCTCCAACCAAAAGACACAGGCTTGCTGAATCGATACAAAAACAAGACCGATATATATACTGTCTACAAGAGACCCACTTCAGACCTAGGGACACATACAGACTGAAAGCGAGGGCATGGAAAAAGATATTCCATGCATATGGAAATCAAAAGAAAGCTGGAGTAGCAATACTCATATCAGACAAAATACTATAAAATAAAGAATGTTACAAAAGACAAGGAAGGACACTACATAATGATCAAGGGATCAGTCCAACAAGAAGATATAACAATTATAAATATATATGCACCCAACATAGGAGCACCTCTATACATAAGGCAACTGCTAACAGCTATAAAAGAGGAAAGCGACAGTAACACAATAAGAGTGGGGGACTTTAACACCTCACTTACACCAATGGATGGATCATCCAAACAGAATATTAGTAAGGAAACACAAGCTTTAAATGACATGATAGACCAGATAGATTTAACTGATATTTATAGGACATTCCATCCCAAAACAGCAGATTACACTTTCTTCTCAAGTGCGCACAGAACATTCTCCAGGATAGATCACATCTTGGGTCACAAATCAAGCCTCAGTCAATTTAAGAAAACTGAAGTCATATCAAGCATCTTTTCTGACCACAGCACTATGAGATTAGAAATCAATTACAGGGAAAAAAACGTAAAAAACACAAACACATGGAGACTAAACAATACGTTACTAAATAACCAAGAGATCAATGAAGAAATCAAAAAGTACCTAGAGACACATGACAACGAAAATACAACGATCCAAAACATATAGGATGCAGCAAAATCAATTCTAAGAGCAAAGTTTATAGCAATACAAGCCTACCTCAAGAAATAAGAAAAATCTCAAATAAACAATCTAACCTTACACCTAAAGGAACTAAAGAAAGAAGAATAAACAAAACCCAAGGTAGTAGAAGGAAAGAAATCATAAATATCAGAGCAGAAATAAATGAAATAGAAACAAAGAAAATAATAGCAAAGATCAATAAAACTAAAAGCTGGTTCTTTGAGAAGACAGACAAAATTGATAAACCATTAGCCAGACTCATCAAGAAAAAGAGGAAGAGGACTCAAATGAAAAAAATTAGAAATGAAAAAGGAGAAGTTACAACAGACACCACAGAAATACAAAGCATCCTAAGAGACTATTACAAGCAATTCTATGCCAATAAAACAGACAACCTGGAAGAAATGGACAACTTCATAGAAAGGTATAACCTTCCAAGACTGAACCAGGAAGAAATGGAAAATATGAACAGAACAATCACAAGTAAGGAAATTGATACTGTGATTAAAAATCTTCCAACAAACAAAAGTCCAGGACCAGATGGCTTCACAGGTGAATTCTATCAAACATTTAGAGAAGAGTTAACACCCATCCTTCTCAAACTCTTCCAAAAAATTGCAGAGGAAGGAACACTCCTAAACTCATTCTATGAGGCCACCATCACCCTGATACCAAAACCAGACAAAGATACTACAAAAAAAGAAAATTACAGACCAATATCACTGATGAATATAGATGCAAAAATCCTCAACAAAATACTAGCAAACAGAATCCAACAACACATTAAAAGGATCATACACCATGATCAAGTGGGATCTATCCCAGGGATGCAAGGACTCTTCAATATATGCAAATCGATCAATGTGATACACCATATTAACAAGCTGAAGAATAAAAACCATATGATCATCTCAATAGATGCAGAAAAAGCTTCTGACAAAATTCAACACCCATTTATGATAAAAACTCCCCAGAAAGTGGGCATAGAGGGAACCTACCTCAACATAATAAAGGCCATATACGACAAACCCACAGGAAACATCATTCTCAATGGTAAAAACTGAAAGCATTTCCTCTAAGATCAGGAACAAGACAGGGATGTCCACTCTCACCAGTATTATTCAACATTGTTTTGAAAGTCCTAGCCACAGCAATCAGAGAAGAAAATAGAAATAAAAAGGAATGCGAATTGGAAAAGAAGTAAAACTGTCACTGTTTGCAGATGACATGATACTATACATAGAGAATCCTAAAGATGCCAGCAGAAAACTACTAGAGCTAATCAATGAATTTGGTAAAGTTGCTGGATATAACGTTAATGCACAGAAATCTCTGCATTCCTATACACTAATGATGAAAAATCTGAAAGAGAACTTAAGGAAATACTCCCGTTTACCACTGCAACAAAAAGAATAAAATACCTAGGAATAAACCTACCTAGGGAGACAAAAGACCCATATGCAGAAAACTGTAAGACACTGATGAAAGAAATTAAAGATGATACAAACAGATGGAGAGATATACCATGTTCTTGGACAGGAAGCATCAACATTGTGAAAATGACTATACTACCCAAAGCAATCTACAGCTTCAATGCAATCCTTATCAAATTACCAATGGCATTTTTTTACAGAACGAGAACAAAAAAATCTTAAAATTTGTATGGAGAAACAAAAGACCCCGAAGAGCCAAAGCAGTCTTGAGAGAAAAAAACAGAGCTGGAGGAATCAGACTCCCTGACTTCAGTCTATACTACAAAGCTACAGTAATCAAGACAATATGGTACTGGCACAAAAACAGAAATACAGGTCAATGGAACAGGATAGAAAGCCCAGAGATAAACCCACACACCTATGGTCAACTAATCTATGACAAAGGAGGCAAGGATATACAATGGAGAAAAGACAGGCTCTTCACTAAGTGGTGCTGGGAAAATTGGACAGCTACATGTAAAAAATGAAATTAGAACACCCCCTAATACTATACACAAAAATAAACTCAAAATGGATTAGAGACCTAAATGTAAGACCAGACACTATAAAACTCTTAGAGGAAAACATAGGAAGAACACTCTTTGACACAAATCACAGCAAGATCTTTTTTGATCCATCTCCTAGAGTAATGGAAATAAAAACAAAAATAAACAAATGGGACCTACTGAAACTTAAAAGATTTTGCACAGCAAAGGAAACCATAAACAAGACGAGGCAACCCTCAGAATGGGAGAAAATATTTGCAAACGAATCAACAGACAAAGGATTAATCTCCAAAATATATAAACAGCTCATGCAGCTCAATATTAAAAAAACAAACAACCCAATCCAAAAATGGGCAGAAGACCTAAATAGACATTTCTCCAAAGAAGACATACAGATGGCCAAGAAGTACATGAAAATCCACTTAACATCACTAATTATTAGAGAAATGCAAATCAAAACTACAATGAGGTATCACCTCACACCAGTTAGAATGGGCATCATCAGAAAATCTAAAAACAACAAATGCTGGAGAGGGTGTGGAGAAAAGGGAACCCTCTTGCACTGTTGGTGGGAATGTAAATTGATACAGCCACTATGGAGAACAGTATGGAGGTTCCTAAAAAACTAAAAATAGAATTACCATGTGACCCAGCAATCCCACTACTGGGCATATATCAAGAGAAAACCATAATTCAAAAAGACACATGCACCCCAATGTTCATTGTAGCACTATTTACAATAGCCAGGTCATGGAAGCAACCTAAATACCCACTGACAGACGAATGGATAAAGATGTGGTACGTATATACAATGGAATATTACTCAGCCATAAAGAGGAATGAAATTGGGTCATTTGTAGAGACGTGGATGAATCTAGAGACTGTCATACAGAGTGAAGTAAGTCAGAAAGAGAAAAACAAGTATCGTATATTAACGTGTATATGTGGAACCTAGAAAAATGGTACAGATGAATCAGTTTGCAGGGCAGAAACTGAGACACAGATGAAGAGAACAAACGTATGGACACCAAGTGGGGGAAAGCGGAGGCAAGGGTGGTGGTGGTGGTGGGATGAATTGGGAGATTGGGATTGACATGTATACACTAATATGTATAAAATGGATAACTAGTAAGAACCTGCTGTATAAAAAAATAAAGAAAATAAAATTTAAAAAAAACACAAACAAAACCCAAGAAACCACTTCTATGTAACTCAGATTGTTTACCATGTCTATTTAAGGCAAAGAGGCTGGCCTTCACTATCCAGATAGCATCTCCTTAAGTAGGCAGCATGATCAAGGGTAAGAAGATAATAAACACTACAACTTTAAAGAAAGAAGTCAGAGGCTTTTTTTATTTTTACTAACTTAATTCTACTAGTTTATTAGTACACTATGCAGAAAGATTTCCCAAATGGTTAGTAGTTAACAGCAATGATAATTCCTTCTTGTGCTAAGTTTTTTGAAGGGATTACTTATCAAAACCAGTAAGTAGTTTATTATAAAAAATCTTATTAAATCTTGCTTAACACCACTGGTAATGGTATAGCGCATGTTTACTATTAATATATAAGACATATCTGTTTTAGACAACGTTAAAATGTTTTCTAAACTGCAGATCGATTAGTGGAGTGTGAAATAAATAAATTCAGTGGGTTCTGACCAACACATTCTTTAAAGAAAAGTAGTATAAAATTTAAGAGTACATCACACTTAGTAAGGTGTATTACTTCATAAAACTTCTGCTTCCGACATACACAAATGTTAAATTCTGTATACACTAGATCACAATATAATACGTATTTTTTTAGTATGAGTCATGGTGAAAAAATAAAAGCCATTAATACAAAACCATCTGAAAAGCAATTTCAATTATTTCATTTTGAGATGAAAAGCTTAGGTCAGTGACAACTAGTTCCTATGACTTTCCTGAACTGTTAAACATAATAGTCTATTCTGATGAATCTATTAGAAAAATCCTCATTTTCAGCTGAAAGTCTGGAGTGAGACTGAGCAGAGTGAGGTAGAAGAGGGTAGATGATGTCATTGATAAATGAGGCCAAAGAAGGACCTGTACTCCATTTCCAGAGGGTGACCTATGATGTACTTACAGAGGCAATGCTTTAAGCAAGTGTGTAAAACTTTCTACATTATAGTGGTGAGGGGGAAAAAAAACAAACAAAGCTGGAATGAATCACTCCAGAAAGCATGATACTCTACAGCAGAAAAATAACGAAGTACTTTAGTTTTTAAAAATTTTATTATGCAAAATCTCACTTATACAATGATTCCCCGATGTAACCTCACCCAATTTC
This sequence comes from Mesoplodon mirus, assembly GCF_964341445.2. NCBI lineage: Eukaryota > Metazoa > Chordata > Mammalia > Artiodactyla > Ziphiidae > Mesoplodon > Mesoplodon mirus. The sequence goes on from NC_138979.1 coordinate 54,598,743, forward strand.
AATAACAAAATGATTTTGAAGCAAATCCCAGATGTTATATTATTTCATCAGTAAATATTTCATTACAGATCTTTAATAGATTTGAAGTATTCCTTAGAGCAGATGGATTACTTGCTATTTGAAGACCTGCCACATAAATGTGAAAAATTAAAAGACCAAATGGAGATCTGCGGATACTGAAAAAGTTATAGTACCTAGTTGACGTTTCAGCCATTCAGGAAGAAAAGTCCAAATGGTCCTTTGAAAAAGCAAAAGGGTTGAAAGTGAAAAAAGCACAATTATGAACATAGTTAAAGGTAAAACAATTGATTCTAGAAGAACTAAAACTATGGATTGTCAATGACTTGAACCTGATCATCAGGCAAAAATGGTCCAATATTTCATTAATATTTTCCTGCCAAGAAGAATATGACCTCCATTCTAAATGATAATGCAAGTTTTAAGAGGAAAGAAATATATTAATGATGTTGCAGGAGTAGAAAAGTATGCACATTTAAAATTAGGCATTCAACTAATGTACAAATTGGAGAAGCCACAGTACCTGAAAACTTCACAAATCCCAGTGATGCACTTATGTCCATTTCTTTCTCATTGTAATGAAGGTACTTACATTAAAAGCAATGTTAACTTACTGTTTGTTTTTTTTTTAAGTCTTGCTTTACTGTTAATTATTTGGACAATTTCCTGGAGTCTGGCATATAATTTTTCAGCTTTGTTTAGAGCCAGTGATTGTGAAGTAGCTCCTCCTGAGGAACAGTGGAAAGCTGTGTGAGGGTCACTAACACATACTGTTAACATCTAAAACCAAATTTTAATCCTCTTGCACAAATGATATCCCCTCAATTTTTTTTAACATTTCTTTTTTTAATTTTTTTAATTTTTTATTCTTCTTTTTAATTGGGGCATAATTAACATGAAGTAAAGTGCACAAATGTAAAATGTATAATTCAGTGAATTTTTACATATCCATACATATACCTATGTAACCATCCAGGGAGAGAACATTTTCAGCTCTCCAATAGGCTTTCTTGTGCCTCTTCCAAATCAGTAATCCTCATTTACCACTACCTAAAGTTACCTGTTCTGTTTAATTGCAAGAGATTAGTTTTGCCTATTTTGAACATCTATCAATGGAAATATACAGTAACCACTCTTTTGTGTCTGGCTTCTTTTGCCCAACATTATGTTTGAGGTTTATCCATTTTGTTGCATGTATTAATAGCTCATTCTTTTCATTTAAAAAAAAATTGGGGGGGTAGTTCATGTTTATTAGTCTGCGTAATGACTTAGATGTTTGGTTTGAACATTCTCAAACAGTTTTTGTTTTTTTTTTTTTTGCGGTACGAGGGCCTCTCACTGTTGTGGCCTCTCCCGTTGCGGAACACAGGCTCCGGACGTGCAGGCTCAGCGGCCATGGCTCACGGGCCTAGCCGCTCCACGGCATGTGGGATCCTCCCAGGCCGGGGCACGAACCCGTGTCCCCTGCATTGGCAGGCAGACTCTCAACCACTGCGCCACCAGAGAAGCCCTCGAACACAATTTTTTGGTGTACGTAGATATGCATTTTTCTGGGCACATACCCTGGGTCATAGAGTATTCACATGTAGAAGTAACTAAAATGTCCATCATCTGATGAATAGATAAAAGAAAATATGGTATATCCATACAATGCACGAAGAAGTGACCTGCCTCCAATGAAGTGATCCACAATAAGAAAGCACAAGGCTTCCTATGTCAGAGGACCATGTTGTTAGTAATAAAAAAAAAAATGAAGGTCTCAGTGTGGTCAAGTCTTTTCTTTTTGAGTAAGGACAACTAAATTGTCAAATCCACTTTGCATTCCATCTAGTAGCATATTTGGACATAAAAGACAGTCCTCTTCAGGAAGAAGTCTTTGGGAAGTATAAGTTGAGCTGATATCATAAACTACTCTCACTGGCCACCAAGGACAACCAGGGCAAAAAGGTAGTCACCCTATTCAGGATTACCTTTCCTCATTTTTTAATCTTATATTGGAACTGCTGTTTCTTCCTCCACAACAAAACTTTAATATCTTAAGCTAAACATTAAGAAGCTACCAACTTAATTTCACTCACAATAGCGAAGAGGTGGAAGCAACCCAAATGTTCATCAGTGGATGAATGGAGAATGGATGGATGGTATATACATACAACAGAATATTATTCAGCCTTAAAAAGAAATTCTGTCATGTGCTACAATGTTGTTGAACCCTGAAGACATTATGCTAAAGAAATAAACCAGTCACAAAAAGGCAAATACTATATAATTCCACTTTAATGAGGCATCTAAAGTAGTCAAATTCATAGAACAGAAAGTAGAATGGTGGTTACCAGGGGCTGTAGGGAGAGGGAAAAGGGGATTTTGTTTAATGAGTATAGAGTTTCAGTTGGGGAAGATGAAAAAAATTTCTGGAGATCTGTTTCACAGCAATATGAATATACTAAACCCTACTAAATTGTACACTTAAAAATGGTCAAGATGGTAAATTTTATGTTGTTAAAAAAATGAATTTGGGCATCCCTTTCAGACCCACAAATGCCATTTCTAGGAAAATAAGAAATTGCAAGACCTACCTGGTCAGTAATAATAACTATTGTAATTTTGAGCAGGGTCACTCGCAAGTTGTAATGGGAGAACATGGTCTTTGGAGAGACCACATCAAGATATAACCATAAATGGGTTTGTACTTAAGAAGAAGGAGAAGAAACTAACTTAATTTCAAATAAAGTATAAGTAACTGAAAGCTTAATTCAATGGACTTGCTAAACTCTAATTTGTAGAATTTAGGCAATGTAGTATTTTTTAGTAAAACTTTTGCTGCTTTAGGGGCTGGAACTGAAAAGTTCTTAACTTACAACCATCAGATTCTCATTTAAAGTCAAAAAATCTTTCCATGTGGGTAATAAGAATAAACATCAAAGCAGCACTATCTGTATTGAAAACTGCATTTCTTTAGATTACCTTAAAAACCTTGCAGGAAAAAAAAAATCTCTCTTGGTTATTAAAGTGATTATGAAGCAGTGAAACAGATATGTATAATAATACAAAATCATGATTTACAAAGTATAACTTAAGACTGACCACAAATGAAATAACAGTTTTATCTCTAATCAATAATTTATTGAAAAATAAAAAAATGTTCAAAATGTGATGAGATTTGAAACTTTCCCTAGTTTAATTCTAAATATAGTTTCACAAGAGGGAAAAATCATTTCAACCTATACTAAGTGATTACACTACTCAATTCTAACATGAAGTTACATAATCATATTTGTAAGTCTGCATATTAATTTTGACTAAGCCTATGTACATTTTTTGGTAATGGCTTTTGAGATGTAATTCACATAGCATACAATTTACCCATTTAAAGTGTACAATTCACTGGGTTTTAGTATGTTCTCAGAATCATGCAACTGTCACATCAATCAATTTTAGAATATTTCTATCACCTCAAACCCCCCCAAAAAATAAAATAAACCTCATACTCTTTAGCTATTACCCACCCACCAGTCGTCCTGTCCCTCTCTCACCTCCAAACACCAGTCCTTAAGCAACCACGAATCTACTTTCTGTCTCAATAGTTTCTGTGAGTCAACAGATTCATCTATAATGGATGTTTCATACAAATGGAATCACATAATATGTGGTCTTTTTTAACTGGCTTCTCTCATTTAGCATAATGTTCATCAATAGCATGTATTTTTATTCCTGGATTCATTTGTTCATTCATGGCCAAATAATACCACATTTTGTTTATCTATTAATCAAGTGGTGGACATTTGGTTTATTTCCACCTTTTAGCTAGGAACAATACCGCTATGAACATTCACGTATAGGTTTTTGTGTGAATAATGTTTTCATTTCTCTTGGGTATGTGCCTAAGAGTGGAATTGCAGGAAGAAATGGTAACTCTTATGTTTAACTTTCTGAGGAACTGCAAAACTGTTTTCCACAGTGGCTGTACCATTTTACATACCCTTCAGCAGCATGTGAGGTCTCTAATTTCTGCACATCCTCACCAGTCAACACTTATTATCTGTTTGATTCCAGCCATCCTAGTAGGTATTATGTGGGATCTCACTGTGATTTTGATTTGCATTTCCCCAATGACTACTGATGTTGAGCATCATTTCATGTGCTTAATGGCCATTCCTATGTCATCTCTGGAGAAATGTCTATTCAAACCCTTTGCCCATTTTAAAATCGGGTTATTTGGGGATTTCCTTGGTGGTTCAGTGGTTAAGAATCCTTGCTTCCACTGCAGGGGGCACAGGTTCAATCCCTGGTTGGGGAGCTAAGATCCCGCATACCACGTGGTGTGGCCAAAAAAAAAAAAAAAAAAAGAATAAAAGTAAAATCGGGTTATTTGTCTTTTTATTGTTAAGTTCTAAGAGTTTTTATATACTTGAAATACTAGTCCCTTATTAGATATGATTTGTAAATATTTTCTCCCATTATATGGATTGTTGTTTTACTTTTTTTCAGGATGTCCTTTGCAGCACAAAAAATTTCATTATGATGAAATCCAATTTATCTATTTTTTTCTTTTGCTATTTGTGCTTTTGGTGTCATATCTAAGAGTCCACTGCCAAATCTGAGGACCTGAAGATTTACCCTTATGTTTTCTTCTAAGAGTTTTACAGTTTGGGCTATTACATTTAGTTCTTCGACACATTTTGGGTTAACTTTTGTATAGTATGAGGTAAAGGTTCAAATTCAATCTTTTGTACATCAACATCCAGTTGTCCTAGCACCATCTGTTGAAAAAATTATCCTCTCCCCACTGAACAGTCTTGGCACACTAGTAGAAAAGCAATGGACCATAGATTCATATCTGGATTCTCAATTCTATTCCATTGACCTATATGTCTATTCTAATGCCAGTACCACAGTGTCTTGATTACTGTTGCTTTGCAGTAAGTTTTAAAATAAAAAAGTGCGAGTCATCCAACTTTGTTCTTCTTTTTCAATATTGTTTTGGTTCTTCTGGGTCCCTTGCAACTCCATATGAAATTTAGGTTCAGCTTGTCAATTTATGCAAAAAAACCAGCTGGGATTCTAACAGGGGTTGTGTTGAATCTGTAAATCCATTTGGGGAGTACTACATCTTAACAATATTAAGTCTGATCCCTGAATGTGAATGTTTTCCCAGGTATTTAGGTCTTCTTCTTCTTCCTTTTTTTAATTTACAATGCTGTGTTTCATTTCTGCTGTATAGCAAAGTTACTCAGTTATATATATATATTCTTTTTAAAATTTTCTTTTCCGTTATGGTTTATCACAGGATATTGAATATAGTTCCCTATGCTATACAGTAGGACCTTGTTATTTATCTAGGTCTTCTTAATTCTTTTCCAAAATGTTTTGTAGTTTTCAGAGTATAAATTTTACAGTCATTTCGTTAAATTTATTCTCTTTTGATACTATTGTAAATGGAACTGCTTTCTTAATTTCATTTTTGGATTAAACATAGATACTTTTGTATAATAATTATTCAGACCTCTTCTTTCATTACCCATTCTCAGAAGCATACTGCCTTTTCTTTTTTTTTTTTTTTTTTTGGCCAAGCCGTGCAGTTGCGGGATCTTAGTTCCCTGATTAGGGATCAAACCTGGGCCCCTGGCAGTGGAAGTGTGGACTCCTAACCACTGGACCGCCAGGGAATTCCCTATACTGTCTTTTAATTAGAAAAATATTAGTATCTCTTAAACCTCAAGTAGGGAACTCTCTTATATAAATAAATTTTTCAGAAAAGTGAAGTGACACTCTTTCAATTAAAGTTAAAAAGTAAAATCATTTACAATGGAAATGTTTGTAAAGCTTCATGTTTCATAAAGAGAATATCGGGTGTTCACTCTGGCAGCATACTATTTACTAAAATTGATAGAAATTAGCATACCCCCCACCCCCGTGCAAGGATGACATGCAAATTCATGAAGCATTACATTTTTTTTACAAACTAGAAGTTATGAAATAAATAAGTCACAGGGGATGCTATGTACAGCATGATGACTAAAGTTAATAATACTGTACTGCATATCTGAAAGTTACCAAGAGAGGAAATCTTACAAGTTCTCATCACAAGAAAAATAAATTTTGTAAATATGTGTGGTGATGGATGTTAACTAGACTTACTGTGGTGATCATTTTGCAATATATACAAATAATGAATCATTACGTATACACCTGAAACTAATATAATGTTATATGTCAATTACACCTCAATAAAAACGTTTCCATGAATATCTGATTCTTTTTCCTTGATGAATCTACTCAAGCTGAGTAATAATTATATCACCCCACTTGAGCAAACACCCTTAGGGGTTAATCCAGTATATAAGGCTATTCTGCCCAGACTGCTCTGCTCTGTGACTTTGTTACCTCCCTTGCTATCAGTCTATCAGTGATCACTTCTTGATGTATGTAATTCCCTCTTCCTTCTGTGTTTGCACTCTATGGAAGATTAAGAAAACTAATAAGCTTGTTAGAAATGCATATAAAATAAGAACACAAAGACTTTAAGAAAAAGACTGAAGGTCTGAAGCACAGGAACTTCTGGGTACACAGATCCTAAGATATCTATTTTGACTGCTAAGAAATTTTTTATTTTTATTGTTGTTTTGGTTTGCTAGTCCTCAGCTTTGATGCAGAGAGCTGGAGCTTATTAAGAAAAATGATACCATGTACAGTTTTACTGTAACATGGATAAAAATTTCAACAAATGTAATTTATAATTCTAATTTACATTAATGTTGAGTTATATTCTACATAAATTTTTGTGAAAAAATGTTACATTTAGCCTTGTCTATTCTGAAATATGAGTATTTTAGAGTATAATAAAACTGTAGAAAAATAATTACACTTTCATCACTGATGTGTAAATTTTCTGCCCTATATAAAACTAATTTATCTAGCAAGCTAGAGAGGATAATGTGTTATAGTTCTAATAATAACCTATCTTCGTGAACATGTTTATTGTGTTATTTACTTATAATAATAATAAAAGCTAGAAGAAAACGAAGGCCAATTATATGGTAACGGTTGTGGTAATCCACTTGAAGAAACAGAACAGCCATTTAACTTATAATGACAAAAGTCACATATAGGAATTTAGTAAATAAAAAAGGCAAAATCTCAAAGCATAGCCAACTTCGTTTATACCAAAGTACATATATATGTATATGCATGTATATATAGATATATATGCATTTACACACAACTAAACAAAGAGCTGCTCTAATTTTCTGTAATGTTACAATTCTGTCTACAAAAACAAAACCCAAACAAACAAAAACAAAACAAGCTTCATGAATTGGAATTACCATTAACTTCTCTATACGCTGGGTGCTCAAAACCAAACAATCTAATTATTATTTAGATTAATCTATCTCTGAAGTAGTTTATAACATAAAGTAGAAAAAGGAACATGACAATCTCAAAAAAAAAATCTTAACTTTTAGTTTCACAGTACAGACATTAGCCTAAACTACCTACAAGAGCCCTTTAATCAAAGAAACACTTAGAATTACTTAAATCACAAGGCATTTACTGTTTCAGCTTTCTATCATCCAGACAAACTGGAGAGCTCCCCTATTATCCTTTAATATCAGCACCACTAGATAAAAAAAGACTGCTTTGTGTTTTTTAACAATACAAAAAAATGATACCTTTTGTGGGAAGGGGCAGTGAGATCAGAAGTTCTAATTAATTTATGATCTCTGCGGAGGGGCAGGGTACGGGGGTGGAAAACATGACATGCAATTCCTTCCAAGTTTTTTTTTTTTTTGCGGTATACAGGCCTCTCACTGTTGTGGCCTCTCCCCTTACGGAGCACAGGCTCCAGACGCACAGGCTCAGCAGCCATGGCTCACAGGCCCAGCCGCTCCGCGGCATGTGGGATCCTCCCGGACCAGGGCACAAACCCGCGTCCCCTGCATCGGCAGGCGGACTCTCAACCACTGTGCCACCAGGGAAGCCCCCAAGGTTTTTTTTGTGTTTTTTTTTTTTTTTAACTGCCTACGAGACAAAGTCCAAATCTGTATCGTGGCCCACAGCTAGTCAAGAACAGACTGCTCACATCTCTACCCTCATTTCCCACTGTACCTTAGTCAAATAAAAAGCTAAGGGTAGAATAAAGAACAGTGTTTATAATCTCCTCCACTTTGATTTTACTCTAAATTTAAAATCTATACTTTGCAAAATTAAAAATTATAAAAAATTAATTATTAATCAATTAGCCAACGTTTTCCCTCCTTACCTCCCAGACAATCCCTGAAGATTAAAGTTGGTTCAACATAGAAACTAGATAGTGATACTTAGAGAAACGATTACTGGCTATCATTTTATACTTTATATTTCTTTTCTTGGTAACAGGTATAATTATACTGAATGTAAATGATTATCACCTTTGGAATTAAAAATTACTTCTTATGTCCTTTTAAACCTTTTCTTCCCCCAGCATGTAGTATTTCAACTGCACACTTAACCAATAAGTAGGGAAACTACATGATATATAATAGAAATATCTGTCTGGGATGTCCCAGACCTGGGCTCTAGTTCCAAATCTGTGGCAAGCTAGTTTATTTTACCTTGACTAAGTTGTTTAATTTCTAATTTCTTTCATTTTTAAAATGATGAAGTTTGGACTAGACAATGCCGAAGTTCCTTAGAGGTCCAAAACTTAAGAAAGATCTTATCTATTAAATCAGTCTAAGTTACCATGAGCTTTTTGGGGTAAATACCACTCCTGTCTCATAGTAAACTCACAGCCATCTTTTTCATATAAGTGTTGCCAATCTAGTTGTCAGACTTGAAATTGTAGAGTAGGATTCTTGAATCATGGTCAGGTCTTTTGTTCAACTCACTGCTTTTTCAAAAAATTTAATGTTGAATCTTGATTCTGTTAACCAGTCACTATATTAGCTGCCCCACCTCAAGCACTGTATTATGTGTGGATTTCATTACCATGTCCTTCAAAGATCTCCATCCAATTCACGGTTGAACTGAACGGAATCAAAATACAGAGCTCTACTGTTCAGCATCAGTGATGACAATGATCCAATTCTCTTTGGTGAGGTGGTTAAAACAACTACAAATCTCAACTATCTTCTCAGCCAACTCATATTTCTAAATGTGTTACTAGACTATCACAAAAGTCTGTCAAATAAATGCCTTGCTGAATAAAAATATATGATACATAGAGACATCTGGTTTAACATGGCAGAGAAAATGTAGGCATTTCACTCTATTCCTTTCCAAAAGCCCAATGCAACGACAAAATGAAGAAGACAGAACAAGTAAAATAGGTGGGAAAAAAGCAGAATAGAGATGTCAACAGTTTGGAAGATGGGCTCCATGTCCTTTGGTAAGAGCTTTGCCATTTTCTGGAAAAGTATGGCCATAAGTTCAGACAGTTTTCTCCTTAGGATGCATGATCATCACATAAATACTGATTCTGAACTCTCTTCATAATTAAATCCTTAATCGTCCTAGTTTTGTACTCCTGCTGAACAATTCCAAGCTGGTTTAGCAATCCTGAAAATTTTACTAATAAGTTCTCCTAATTAACTAGCCAAGATGTCAATGCATAATCCTGCAAGTTATCATATCTGTGATACTTCTAAAGTTACCATATTAACATGACACAGTCTGTGGCATCAGCGAATGTGGTTAAAGCTATTTGCTCCTACCATTTTTTGGTGGATTATGCTACTGACAAAAAGAATTCTTCCTCAACATCTATTAAAGCTGTTTAACCTCAGTAAACTGTGCTTGAGTTAGAACCAACAGGATGCAATTCCAAAAGAAATTTAAACTACAATACTATTAGGAACAATAACTTTATATTCAGTTGTAGTTTTCCAAGAAAATTAAAATACATTATTTCTGGGATCATAATTTAAATTGAATCCCTCCACAACATACTGCAGAAAACAAATGATATAATTCGTTACATATCTATGAAGCAGGAACCTAAGTATCCCCTTCTGAGGGGGAGAAAAATATGTTTTATCAGTCTTACAACTTACTACAACACATAAACAAATGTACACACATACATATCTCCAAAGAGGTAAAGTACATGGGACAAAATATTAACAACTGGTAAATCTAGGTGTTATTATGGATCCTCACCATCCTATCCTTTTTAGTTTTTTGTACAATTTTGAAATTTTTCTTCATACAAGTTGGGAAAAAAATAAAACAAAAATTTAAACAATGTTTTGTATTATGTATAGAAACCAAGTGCTCACTATCTGTCAATCACTGTCTTAGGTGATTATATGCATTATCTAAATTTTATCTCTACAACAAATCTGTAAGATAGATATTATTATTACCCTTACGGAGGAAAAAAAATGAAACTTGGAGAGGAAATCTGACTCAGGGCTCTTACTTTTAACCACTTGAGGCAGAAAGTAATGACACGACTTCTAAAACTTGTTTTTAGTTTGTTCCATCCACAGACCCCCAACATTTGCAAATTTATAGGGAAACTTTAACAACGTTATAAAAGCACAATACAGTAGCCTCTTACTCTTTGTGGAGGACTGGTTCCAGGAGCCCCATGGATACCAAAGTCTGTGGCTGCGGATGCTCAAGGTCCCTTTACAAAATGGCGTATTATCTGCATATAACCTAGGAACATCCTCTATATACTAGATCTAGATCTCTAGATTACTTATAACACCTAGTACAGTGTAAAATGCTAGGTAAATAATTGTAAATACAATGTAAATCCTATGTGAAGAGTCACCTGTAATAGGGCAAATTTAAGTTTTGCTTTTTGGAACTTTATGGGACTATTTTTCCCCAGAGTATTTTCCACCCCTGGTTGCTTGAACCCAGAGGTGAAGAACCTGTGGATACGGAGGGCCAACTTGGTATCAGTTTTTTTGTTTTGCTGACTGGCTTGATTTTTGGCTGATATAGATTGAGTTTCATTTGTTCAAAATGCTAAGATTTCCTATGAAATTATTAATAAAAAGTAAACATTTGATTTTACAATGCTTTCACTTTCAACTAGAGAAGAAACACTTTTAAATCTTATTTTATCTTAAGCCTATATTCTTTCAGATGAATGCTTTTCAAAAAATGTTAACACAACAGACCCACACCTTTTAAACAAAATCTTACTGAAAACTCAATATAAAGGTAAGAGAGAGTCCTGCCTGCTCACTTTTCCTTTCCCATTCTCTTGAAGCAGGAAATCAAGGGCTCCAAGACTTTGTGGGATGTAATATGAAACCAACTGCTTTATATAATATGCAACTGTAAACTGTTAATTATCACAACTGCCAGAAACAGAACTGGCTGGTAAGAGCTGAAGTTATAAGTCCCAATTTAAGTTCATAGTGATACTTAAGTAATTCAGATATTGAAAGAACAATATGCAGAAGAGTTGTCATGTACACTCTACTTTAGTCATAGAAATAAGTGTCTTATTTTAGAAGCAAGGGAGGAATGTGTCACAGGACAAGCTGATACCCTTAGACAATTTACCTTTGTCAGAAACATCCTTCTGTTCTAATGTACTTTTACATATTTCACCAGATACCAAAGATGGAATAGAACAAAAAGGTCAATTCTTTGTGCCTCCATTTTCTTATGTGTAAGTAAAAACATGCTCTAACAAGATACTATTTCACAAAGACAGTATAAAAATTATTAAAATTTATATGCAAGACTGTTTAGTCTAAATGGTCTCCCATAAACATAGGCACATACCTATTAGGATATGAAATCACCTATCTACTTATTCTTGCAACTAAGAAGGAAAAAAAGCTGTTATTTGTAGACTAGGGATACATATTTTCTAAACTCTGGAGGAATAGAATCATTTTTATCTTAATGTTTACATGATTCTTTCCAGGCCTGATTCAACAGGAGACTCAAAACTTAAAAAAAAAAAAAAAAAAAAAGGCCTCAAAATATCCCCCATGCTTCACAATTAATAAAAAACAACCTGCAGATCTGTTTCCACTCCATTGTGTCCTCCTACCTTTTTTTTTTTTTTGCGGTACGCGGGCCTCTCACTGCTGTGGCCTCTCCCGTTGTGGAGCACAGGCTCCGGACGTGCAGGCTCAGCGGCCATGGCTCACGGGCCCAGCCGCTCCGCGGCATGTGGGATCTTCCCGGACCGGGGCACAAACCCGTGTCCCCTGCATCGGCAGGCGGACTCTCAACCACTGCGCCACCAGGGAAGCCCTCCTCCTACCTTTTATCCACGATCATCCTTCATCAATCTTCCTTTCTCAAATCTTCAAAATTCCCCTTTCTATTGAGGCAATATACATAGGTAAGACTCCACAGAAATAATCTTTCCATTGAAAAATATGCAAAGGCCACAAACAAGCAACTCTTAAAAGAAGAAATATAAATAAATGTGTAAAGATGTTTAACTTCACCCATGAACACATACACATTTAACAAGATACATTTTCCCCTTATCAGACTAGCATAGATGAAAAGATTCTCGATAATGTTCAAGGTTTTTGAAGGAGAAACACACACACACACACACACACACAGGCTCACACAGAAAGTAAAGGAAAACCATCTTTCTGGAGGGCAAATTGACAATGTGTAACAAAATCACAAATATGTATGTATCTTTGTATATACATGTATCTTTGTGTATACATGTATCTTTGTACTTAACAGAAAGTACACTTCCAGGATTTATCCTAAGAAAATAATCAACCAAGTTTGGACTACAAGGATGTATTTATTACAAGTATCTACAAGGATGTTCAGATAGTATTATTTTTAATTAAAAAACAGAAATAATTTATATGTGTATTAAGACTAGCTAATAAATTTCTAAATATAGACATTAAAAATGATCTATATTTAAGCTGAAACAATAGAAGTTCATGCTGTATTAAGTGATAAAAGCAAGTTTACAGCACAGTTTGATTGCATTTCTAAAATATGTCCTGATACATATTTTTTCTGGAAAATTAAATTAATTAAACAAAATTAGTGATTATTTTTGGAGATACTTTTAAGAAAAATTTTTTAAACATTTTGGGCAACAGCATGTTTTCTTTTTAAAAGCATTCCTTTAAAGGATATGTTTATTGCTATTTTCCCCCTGGTTACAAAATACATGTATTCATTAAAAAAAAAAGAAAAACAAAACGGAATCATCTCAGAAATATATAAACAGAAGTAAAAGACCAAAGGCTAGAGCTTCCCTGCTGGCGCAGTGGTTGAGAGTCCGCCTGCCAAAGCAGGGGACACGGGTTCATGCCCCGGTCCAGGAAAATCCCACATGCCGCGGAGCTGCTGGGCCCGTGAGCCATGGCCGCTGAGGCTGTGCATCCGGAGCGTGTGCTCCGCAACAGGAGAGGCCACAACAGTGAGAGGCCCGTGTACCGCAAAAAAAAAAATAAAAAAAAGACCAAAGGCTATAATAATCAGCTTCTCCTGTTTAGCCTTAGGGCACAGGCTGTGCTTAACACCCCACCCCTCTAGAAACTCTTGTCTTGACTTTTCGACTTCTCTACTCTTGAGGCTCCTCCTCTTCCAGCATCCCTTAAATGCACCCTCCTTCTCTCCTCACTCACACAAGCTCTACAAGCATCATATCATCACCGATGACTGCATGCTCATTAACACCTACATGGTAATGATTTCTTAATCCCTATCTCTAGTCTAATTTTTCTAAGTCTCAGAGTCACATTTCTGCATATGTGCTACACAATCCTCAAAGTCAATATATTCTCAAAGTCTAACTTACTTGCCTTCCCCATTGCCTACTCTAGTCCCATGTTTCTTAGCTCTATTAAAGGTTTCCTCATTCACTTGGTCTTCCCAAGCTGGCAAAATAACTGGTATCCAAATCCTGCCTATAGTCTACTTCTGAAATTTCTCCCTAATTCATCCCTTCCTCTGCATCTCACTGACATTTTCAGAGCTAAGGCAGGCCTGGCCACTTCTGACCTGGACTACTTAGGTACCCATTATATGCCATACACAGTAAAAGGAATTAAGAATACGAATAAATATGAGAGTATTAATAAAGCAAATTACTACCATCAAGCATATCTTGAGGTAGAGAGATGGAGGAACATGACACAATGTGACAAGTACAATTAGAACAAAAATCCACACAATGTCAACCTCTTTACTATCTGATCTAATCTTATACTGGGAATTATCTTTCTAGAATACAAACCAGATAATGTCACTGTTCTGTTGTAAAACCCTTGATGATTCTACTCCACTGCCTACAGAATAAAGTCCATATGCTTTAATACCAAGCAAACACTTCACAATCTGCTCCCAACGTATCTAATAGCCTCATCTATTACTCTTCTTTCACTTCACACCCCATAACCCAGCCGTGTATAACTAGTTGCTGCTCTGACAATATGCTAAACAATTTTACAACACATATTGTTTGTGCATCCTGCTGTTGGAGAGTCCTTCTTCCTTGTGCTCACCAGTGAAGTCCTGTACTCCTCTCAATCAAACCACGCTCCTCTGTGAAACCTTCATTAACCTTCTCTGCCAGTGTAGTTTTTATACAGTCTATTATAATACTTATCACTTTATGTTGTAATTTGTTTTTCTTTTTCTGTCATTAGACTGTGAGATTCTTTTTTTTAAAATTGTAGTTGATTTATAATATTGTGTTTGTTTCAGGTATACAGCGAACTGATTCAGTTATACATACACATATATATTTTTCAGATTCTTTTCCTTTATAGGTTATTACAAGATATTGACTACAGTTCCCTGTGCTATACAGTAGGTCCTTGTTGGTTATCTATTTTATACATAGTGGTGTGTATCTGTCAACCCCATACTCCTAATTTATCTCCCCACCACCTGATACTGTGAGATTCTTAAGGACATCCTGTTATTCTTTGTATCCTTCCCAAGTCTAGCAAGACAGTAAATATTCAAGAAGTGTTTGTTAAATGGATGATGAGGTGGAAACAGATTTACATAGAGCCAAAATACACTAATCATCCCTTTTTTTTTTTGGCTCTCTGTCTGGAATTCAGGAGTCTATCGAAGCAGTAATGCCACTACCTACCACGACCCCCACATACCAGGAACCCAAAGGAGCCCATGTATTTTTTTTCTCCCCCCCTTCCTACTCATCTGGCTATCTATCCATCCATCCCACAAATAATATCAGCAAATAATACAGATAGAATCCCTGCCCTCCAAGGGGCTTATATTGGAGTAAGGAGAGGCAATTAACAGGTAAACAAATATATAAAATAATGTCAGACAGTGATCAATGCGATGAATAAAACAAAGCAGTTTGATGAGACAGAATGTGGTTAGGGGAGTAATGTGCTATTTTAAATGGAGGTGGGAAAGAAGTCACAGAAGGTTTCTCTGAGACAGTAACATGAAAGTGGAGGCCCAAGGGATGAGAAGCAACCAGCGAAGCAAAAGTTTGAAGAAAGAATTCTTCAAGCAAAAGGAATTGTCGGTGTAAAAGCTCTTAGGCACAAATGCACTTGGCTATTTGAGGGACAGAAGAGACAGGTAGCTAGGGAAAGAAATGAGTTTGGAGAAGAAAGCACAGCATTGTAATGGTAGCCTGGGTGGAGGCCTATCTGCTCCTGCCTTGGGTTTGGAATTTTCCAGTTTTCACCTTCTGTTGTCTGCACAATCTTCTACTTACTAATACCATAGCAAGAGGACAATGGAATGGGGTATACAGCACACCCTATTGTCAGGAGACATCAAATGATTCTGAAAGTTACTTTTCTGGTTTCTGCTGATAAAAAGTACTCCTAGATACAATGCCCTAACAATAACAGTCCCAGGGCTAATGAAAACCTCATCAGCACACAAGAATAAAACCACTTGAAAAGAGAGAAAAGTTCTTTCTACTGACTACAATGCAAGTCAAAATGGGACCCATCATAATCACCCTAGATTCGTTAGAGGAAATAAAACACAACACTTTACCACTCTGAAAATATACATGAGCTATCCTTCTACTTGAATAGATTTTTCCATTCCTGTGTAAATGTAAAGATCATATAATACAAATCTAGACTTAAGTAATTAAATAAAATACATTTGCAGTTTTCATTGACCAGGATTTTTCTTCATCTTTATAGAAATTAAACAATTTTATGTTTTGAGAAAGCATGAATTCATATGCATTATAAACTGCCTCTCAGTAATTTTGTGGATGTTTATGTCATAATTTAATTCAAGTACTACTGTGATGTTAGAGCAAAGTCAATCCATTATATAAATGTATAGTCACAAAACTAGCTACTAAAGCAACTCAGTAGTTGGTAGGAACTCAAGCAGTGTGAAATTACACATCTTACTCCTACTTTCAGTAGCATCTGCTGGCTTTGCTAACCTGAACATGAACACATCACTAAATATAAAAGCCTTTCATTATCCTAGTCAGGTCTTAAAATTCCAGGCTCCCAGCCTTCTAGTGGTAAAAATAAATTCATTCTCAGCATCCCTAGATTCAATTCTGCACCCAGTGATCTCTGGCTAGTACAGTGATGTTTCCCTGAATCTCTCTATGGGGGGATGAGAGGTAAGATTTTTTCGATCTCCTTTGGAAAAATCATCAGAAGTAGCAGAGGCAATCAAAAATAATCATCTTATGCTCCCACGCTCCCATTTCCTCAAAGGGCAAAGCCTCTTACAGTGGGTCTTCATAATACTATACAGTCTCAACAGCTATGAAAAATAAGAAAACACTTTAGCTTAAAAAAGGACCTTGTCACAATGTGCAAGTTGATGACCAACTTCACATATTCACAAGATCCTTCATTTTCTCTTCCCCATTCACCTAGGGAGGGCCATAAAAAGTTTCTAAATACCCAATGTACCTTCTTCCCAATTTCACGTCTTCAAACTGGTTGATGTTATCATTATTCATCATCTCACTCATAAACTAATACCTGAAATAAAAAAATCCTTTCCTTGGTTGGGAAATAAAAATTGCAAAGTTTCTCCCTGGAATTCTAGCTCAATCCTGATGTTGGGATTTCCGTGAAGGAATGAAAACATGGTATCAGTTGGAAAACCTCTCTAAATACTGATGTATCTCCTTGCAGACTAAGTATGGGTATTACTGAGTACGTACTGACTCTTCCCTTACTAAGGGTAGATTCTGAATTAAAACAAGGCCTTAATCCCTTCTCAAAGTGTGGTTCAAGGACCAACAGCATCTTAATCAACTGGGAGTTTGTTAAAAAGACAGTATACAGGGCTCTACTCTCCAACCAACCAAATCAGAATCTTCGTTTTACTGGTATCTGTATGCAGATCTCCCTACATCACAAAATCTCAGAACTGGTGGAAAATCTAAAATCCTATCACACACAAAGAGGGATGAACCTTGGATAACAATTACACCTGATAATGACTATAGTCTCCTTCACAAATTCTTCAGTTCTTTTAACAATAGGTCCTCATTACAAGAACTTCTCATAAGATTATAAACTGCTGGTCTTGAAATGCACCAAAGCTTATTATAGCTGCTGTTGTTCCTGTTAGTCTAAACCAATAATATAACCAAGTTCTTACCTAATCTGAGCTCTCCGAAGTTCCCACACCCTATCTTCTTGCCAACCCTGAAGTTGGGTCCCACCATAAGAACCCCAGAGGATGTTGAGGAGCCGGATGGTCGGGAACAGTGTCCACTCCTTTGTGCCATGGGTTTAGTTGTCCGTTGTCTTTCATCCTTTTCCCTACTAGGATGGTCCATGATCCTACACGACAGAGTCTCTGCACAGGTATCCTTAATTTGTACACCTCTCTTCAATATAAAAGTACGTCCGAATAAACTGGAGTTAGAGTAAGGTAAGGAGTTCTTTTGGCACCATGTTTATGTTTCTAATTTATCTCCAGGAGATGAAAAACCATTGATTAGTTCTGGTAGGACACGTAGTCTGTAGGTCTCAAGCATAGGAGGATATTGTGTAACCTAGGTAAAAAATCAAGAAAGCATACAGTTAAAAATTATATTTTAAAACAAATTAAGAGAGTTACCACTAATTAGAATGGACTCTATCCAAAACTGAGCAAAGTGGACAGCTTCCTGAAATGGCTTTTGGTTTTACATCCTCCAACAGTTTAGCCATCTGGACTAGTAATTCATCTGGTAACATAGGCTCAGTAGGCTACAGACCAGGGCAACTAACGGAACACAGAACCCTTTAACATAAAATGCTTTCTTCTAGTGTTGTACATATGACTCAAAAGAAAGCTATTTGTTGGCTTTTTCATCACTGGCTAACAAAGATATGGTGGGGTTCAGCCAAGTTAAATAAACTGAGGGCAATTAAAAGCTCTTCCCCTTAATTTGGACAGAACCTATCAGAAATAAGCTACTCACTACTCACTGTCCCCCTCCTCCATCCCCACCATTTATCAAGCACTGACAGCAATCACGAAATCCAAAACAAGTTACGGATTGACAAAGACTACTTCTATGAAGGCCTTTCCAAAACCCTAGTGGTACAAAGTAGTCCTAGACTAAAGGTTTGGAAAGCTCAACTTTTGGTCTAGTTTTCACTGTGGGCTGAGTACACAATGACAGAGTGCCTGAAGCAGGTCCTTTGCACAACCCCAAAGTGAGAATAAATCTGAAGAACAAAAAATCTTAATCAAAACTCATCCCTACCAGAATTCCCCAGTTTCTCAATTTAAGACTAAGCCCAAGACAAAGTTTACAATGAGATAATTTTGATGCTAGTTTTGATAATCTAGGTGAGTATACTTAACAAAAAAATATTCTGTTACCACCAATCACAGACTAAACACATACTTTTGTTTCACTTTCACTGAAGATTTCCCTTAAAATTTTAAGGAAGAAGAGAATTAGAACTGCTTGGTTACTATTGCATGTATACAAGAAAGCAAATATGTCTAGACTGTAAGCTTCTTACAGACACCTTTAATTCCCTAGTACAGGAACAGGCACATACGTGTGAGCTGAATGTACAAATGGGCACATAATCCAAGAACATACTCTGTTTACTTCATTATAGTAGTTAACTGTTTATTTTCATCTTTTCTGTCTGCTTTCTTTGCATTATTAAAACTGCATAATGACTTTAGGCTTCTGTAAAGCTAATCATCATTAAAATACATTTCCCTGTGGGCTTCCCTAGTGGTGCAGTGGTTAAGAATCTGCCTGCCAATGCAGGGGACACGGGTTCGAGCCCTGGTCTGGGAAGATCCCACAGGCTGCGGAGCAACTAAGCCCGTGAGCCACAACTACTGAGCCTGCGCATCTGGAGCCTGTGCTCCACGACGGGAGAGGCTGTGACAGTGAGAGGCCCGCGCACCGCGATGAAGAGTTGCCTCTGCTCGCTACAACTGGAGAAAGCCCTCGCACAGAAACGAAGACCCAACACAGCCAAAAATAAATAAATAAATTTATTTAAAAATAAATTAAAATAAATAAATAAAATAAAATACATTTCCCTGAATTCAGGAAATTATACATCTACATTCAAAATGTATACTCTGTTAAAGTAAAAAATCAGGGTGGTAAGAATAGGTCAGTAATTACTGGATTTCCTACATGAACAACATTATGAATGTATATTTCTCCTCACTCTTTCTCTTATTATAATTTCATCTAATATCCTTCAATTATCTTTGTTGTCTACCCAAAGTCCCTCAAACAATATGAGTGAAGAAAGAGAAATAGGGAATTCCCTGGCTGTCCAGTGGTTGGGACTCCACACTTTCACTGCCAAGGGTGCGGGTTCAATCCCTGGTCAGGGAACTAAGATTCCACAATACATGCAGTGCGCACCCCCCACACACAAAAACAAAGAGAGAGAGAGAGAGAAATAAAATTGAAGATGTTTTATTTAGATAGTCCACCTTAACAGGTGGTCGTGTGTCTACAGATGATAAACTGTTAGGCTACACTTTCTTCCTTTATATCATACATTTTTTTGAGAACAGGTAAAGGGTGTCTTAGCCTATCCAGACAATTTTGAGCATTGAACTAACTCCTAAAGTTTCATCAGTTATCATTAGTACAATAGTCTCATTTATAAGATTTGAAAAACTGTACTACTTCATCTATTGCTCTTCATATTGTTCATTGTGTTCACTTCTTTCCTAACAAATGGAGATTATTTTTTAAATGTTTGTCATTAGCTTTCTCCATTGCACTTAGACTCATGTAACATTAGGTTCAGTAATCACTCACAGCCCTCATATCCATGTATACTTGCATGTATGTATTCAAAAAACATACAGTAGTACTTGCCAGGTTAGAAAACTGCAGAAAGCCAACAACAGTATTCAGCTGGGAAAAGGGTGTTTCTTTTTTTTTTAAACATCTGCTTGTAGATTAGAACAATCATTTTACCTCCCATTAACATGGCAAACACACTTATCAATGTTGTAATCTATTCAGGAGACATTAGCATGACTTAACCTGTAACTATGAAAGATGAAAAATATTCACTACTACTTTATGTGGCACCTCTCATTAGAGAAATCAAATTGAATGATTAAATTTTTTAAAATCCTATTTCTTTAACACCACTTGCTGCTCAAAACTATTACCTACTTCCCAATTACAAACTCTTTAGCTTGTCACTTGAGTCCCTTCAATATCAACTCCCTATTTAAATTCATGTATTAAAGTACTACATAAAGCAAAGGAACATCCACCCTTAGTTCTTATACCTAGAATGGTCTCTTAAGTCTTCTGTCTTATTTAAGGCCTGACTCATATCTTACATCCTTTGTGAAACCTTTTATAACCAATTCATCATTAATGCTTGGAGCACCACTGTCTATACCACCATTTGTAACCTACCATATATCAGATTATATTGATATGTATTCTAATATTCAATTTGATTATAAGCCCTTGAAGTTAGGGATCTTGTCACATCTCTTTTAGTTTCTTGCATATAATTGGTACTTAATAAATACTGAGTAATAATTATGATCTTGAATAATAGAAGACAGATTCCTAGCAACATAACCTAATATTTATACAAAATAAAATGTAAAAGTAAGGAGAACCCTAATTAACCCTAAGAACTCCTAGAATTCATCTAGCAAGAAGCTGGTATTATTTCATTTAAATTCATTAGTGTTAAGACATAGGCTAGTTAGAATTTCCATTTCACAAGGATATTAAATGGTTTATTTACAGTTACTAGCAAATAACATATGAAAAAGTTAGCTCAAGAACCAGGTCAAATGGAACACCCAAGGTAATAATTATGTTATACTTTAACCTTATTTTTAAAAAATGGCTTCTAAGGACAGCAGTAAAAGATAAACTATATGTTTATATTGTTTCTGCTCTTTTTTTTTAACAGTAGAAGGAGAAAGGAGAGAAATTATATAAATGCAATAAGTAGATGTTTGTTTTTCTGGCAAATAAACTATTCAGCAATCACTTGGATCTCATTAAACATGTTAATGTTACAATGCATATGTATTTGAATTTTTAGAGTCATACCAGCAAGTTTCTTAAAAAGCCTAATTCTAGTAGTTTCTACCACTTTAGGCATGCCTGAATTAGAGAAAAGGTATTTTTAAAATATGACAGGGGGCTTCCCTGGTGGCACAGTGGTTGAGAGTCTGCCTGCCGATGCAGGGGACACGGGTTCGTGCCCCGGTCCGGGAGGATCCCACATGCTGCTCCCAGGATCCCACATGCCGTGGAGCAGCTGGGCCCGTGAGCCATGGCCGCTGGGCCTGTGCATCCGGAGCCTGTGCTCCGCAGCGGGAGAGGCCACAACAGTGAGAGGCCCGCATACCGCAAAAAAAAAAAAAAAAGACAGGGACTTCCCTGGTGGTCCAGTGGGTAACACTCCACGCACCTAATGCAGGGGGCCCGGGTTCGATCCTTGGTCGGAGAACTAGATCCTGCATGCATGCCACAATTAAGAGCTCCATGCTGCAACTAAGAAGTCCACATGTCACAACTGAAGATCCTGCATGCCACAACTAAGAGTCCATATGCCACAACTAAGAAGTCTGCATGCCAGAACTAAAGATCCCACATACCGCAACGAAGATCCCACATGCCACAACTAAGACCCAGGGCAGCCAAAATAAATAAATATTAAAAATAAATAAATAAATAAAGTATGGCACTCCACATATTCTTTGCAATCAAAAGTTTTAGGAACCAGTTTTACCCTTCCCAGCAGCCATCAGTCTATCAATCAGGTTCCACTTAGTGAATAAAAACAGATTTATACATATGGCTTTCCTAATTGGGAAATTTTAAGAGCTCTCTAGCAGATTAAAGAATTACTGCTAATAGTAAAATCAAGAGATCCAATTCATCAAATTGTAGATGGGGAACTGATGCCAAATCTGCCTGGTTTACTGTTAGAGTTGAAGAATATGGCTATCTTTAGCAGTGGTCAATGAAAAGTTTTCCTTCCTAGACCGTCCTAGAAGATATCTCATAGCATTCCATCATAGAAACAGGAGAAATTTATTTTATATATATCTTTTTTTTTTTTTTTTTTTTTTGCAGTACGCGGGCCTCCCACTGTTGTGGCCTCTCCTGCTGCGAAGCACAGGCTCCAGACGTGCAGGCTCAGCAGCCATGGCCCACGGGCCCAGCCGCTCCGCGGTATGTGGGATCCTCCTGGACCGGGGCACGAACCCGTGTCCCCTGCACTGGCAGGCGGACTCTCAACCACTGCACCACCAGGGAAGCCCTTTTTTTTCATTTGTGCCACGCCACGTGGCTTGCAGGATCTCAGTTCCCTGACCAGGGATTAGAACCTGGGCCACGGCAGTGAGAGTGTCAAATCCTAACCACTAGACCATCAGGGAACACCCTAAAATGGGAGAAATTTATGTTTCCAATATCTACCACCCTGAGCCAACACATAAAAAAATTAGGTCAAAACCAAGAGTTCCTCTGGCCCAAAGTCACTCTCTGTAAGGCAGCAATGGCTGTTTTGTGGGAGAGAGAGGCGTGGTTTTCCATTATAAATGAAATTACTAAAGTGAATTTATTGTTTTATGTAAAAGTATTTTGAGAAGTTGCGTGAAGACTAAAAAAAATTAAGTCATATTATACAATCATCAAAAAAATATTTAAGACTTCCCTGGTGGCACAGCGGTTAAGAATCTGCCTGCCAATGCAAGGGACGTGGGTTCAAGCCCTGGTCCAGGAGGATCCCACATGCCACGGAGCAACTAAGCCCGTGCGCCACAACTACTGAGCCTGCGCTCTAGAGCCCATGTGCCACAACTACTGAAGCCCGCGCACCTAGAGCCCGTGCTCCGCAACAAGAGAAGACACTGCAATGAGAAGCCCGTGCACTGCAATTAAGAGCAGCCCCCGCTCACTGCAACTAGAGAAAGCCTGTGTACAGCAATGAAGAACCAACGCAGCCCAAAAAGAAAAAAAATTTTTTTAATGATTACAGCTGTGGATCTGTCTGCTAAGTGAAAATAAATCGGTGATTTACAGTTTTTAATTTCAGATTCTCATATACTGGCATTGTCCAAAATGAGGAACATAAATATTTAAATTTTAAAGTCAAAACACACTCAGCCTTTGTTGATAGTCACGACAAGAGACTGTCAAGCTTATAAATCTCTCTCTTCTGATATAACTTATGATGAAATTCTTTATGGATGTAGGACTGCTGGATCATATGGTAAGGGTATGTTTAAAAAAGAATCTCCAAAGTGACCAGACTCTCTCTTCTACTATCCCTTCATTACTACATGCTGGCCTTGGTCCTAATGCTTGCAGCCTCCTGGTCACAAGTTTCAGCTTCAGGTATCACTTCCCATACCAGTGAAAAACAGAAATGAAAGGGCAATAGCAAGACCTTCTCATCATGCATCTCTTTTTTGGTAAAGGAGAAAATTCTTTGTAGAACCCCCAGCAAAATTCCCCTTATGTTGAGTTGCCAACAAACAGTGTCTGCAACAATAGCTGAAATTCCCACTGTAAGCTCCTCAAAGAATGAGATCAAAGCCTAATTTGACATTTAGAACATAGGATAAATTTCAAGGGTAGTATCACACCCAAAGAAAGTATTCAGTAAACATTCAGCAAAAATGATATCTGCACATGTGAATGTGCTTGCATATGTGCTAAAAAAAACTAACAAAAAATACAGGACAGGGCTTCCCTGGTGGCGCAATGGTTGAGAGTCCGCCTGCCGATGCAGGGGACACGGGTTCGTGCCCCAGTCCGGGAAGATCCCACATACCGTGGAGCGGCTAGGCCCGTGAGCCATGGCCGCTGAGCCTGCGGGTCCAGAGCCTGTGCTCCGCAACGGGAGAGGCCACAACAGTGAGAGGCCCGCATACCGCAAAAAAAAAAAAAAAAAAAAAAAATTACAGGACAATTTTTATACAATTTAAGTGCAAACAAAATGCTCATACTCATTTTAACTTTTTTAAAAAGGACACAATAAGAACCTCACTTTAATTAACCTAACAAATGATCAGAATCTATTTATCTTAGCCAAAATACATTATGGGAGTGCTATTACTAAAGGGAAGAAAAATGTTTACAGATTCTGGTTTGGGTTTGTGTGTGTGTGTGTGTGTGTGTGTGTGTGTTTTCAGGAGAAGGAAGGATTTATTACTTGCAGCAAGTAAAAAGAACACTGGAGGTCTTTCCCAAAGAAGTGTCTCAGTTCTGGTGTTATTAATCTTTCCTTTTCCCACAAATTCTAATTCTTAATTTCTCCCATTCTTACTATTCCAATCCTCACTGCTCAATCTATTCCCATCTGATAATTATGTTTTCCAATTTTATTGCTATACTACTGATATGTAATACTGTATGTTTAAGGAATACAACATAATGATTGGATACAGGTATTTATTACAAAACGATTACCAGATTAAGTTAACATCCATCACCAGAGAGATTCAATTTTTTCCTTTTAAATCAGAACTTTTAGGATCTACTCTCTTAGCAACTTTGAAATATACAATACAATATTGTTAACTATAGATTCAATGCTGTACTCACCCCCAGAAATTATTTATAACTGGAAGTTTGTACCTTTTAATCACCTTCACCCATGTTGCACCCCCCTTCCCAATCCCCCCACTCCCACCTCTGACTACACCAATCTGTTCTCCTTTTCTATGAATTTGATTTTTACGGACTCCACAGATAAGTGAGATCAAACAGTATTTGTATTTATCTGTTTGACTTATTTCACTAAGCATAATAAGTACCCTCAAGGTGCATCCACATTATTGCAAATGGCAGGATTTCCTTCATTTTTATGGCTGAATAATATTATTCTGTATGTGTGTCTGGGATGGTGGTTATTCATTTATCTGTTGACAGGCACTTAGGTTGTTTCCATGTCTTGGCTGTTGTAAATTATGTTGCCAAGAACATGGGGGTGCAGGTATCTCTTCAAGATATGATTTCCTTTCCTTTGGATATATACCCAGCAGTGGAACCTCCATACTATTGTTTTCCATAGTGGCTACACCAATTTACATTCCCACCAACAGCACACAAGGGTTCCCTTTTCTCCACATCCTTGCCAACACTTAGCTCTTGTGTTTCTGATGACAGTTATTATAACAGGTGTGAGATGATATCACATTGTGGTTTTCACTTGCATTTTCCTGATGATTACTGATGTTGAGCACCTTTCCATGTACCTGTTGGCCACTGCATGTCTCCTTTGAAAAAATGTTTACTCAGTTACTCTGCCTATTTTAAAAACTGATTTTTTCCCTGAGTTGTATGAGTTTTTAAATATATTTTAGATATTAGTCCCTTACCAGATATATGATTTGCAAATATTTTCTCCCATTCTGTAGGTTGACTATTCATTTTATTGATGGTTCTCTTTGCTGTGCAGAAGCTTTTTAGTTTAACATAATCCCACTTGTTTATTTTTGCTTTTGTTGAATTTGCTTTAGGTGTCAAATCCAAAATCATTTCCAAGGACATGGAAGCAACCTAAGTGTCCATCAACAGATGAATGGATAAAGAAGATGTGGCACATATATACAATGGAATATTACTAAGCCATAAAAAGGCATGGACATATATACACTACCAAACGTAAGGTAGATAGCTAGTGGGAAGCAGCCGCATAGCACAGGGAGATCAGCTCGGTACTTTGTGACCGACTGGAGGGGTGGGATAGGGAGGGTGGGAGGGAGGGAGACGCAAGAGGGAAGGGATATGGGGACAGATGTATATGTATAACTGATTCACTTTGTTATAAAGCAGAAACTAATACACCATTGTGAAGCAATTATACTCCATTAAAGTTGTAAAAAAAAAAAAGAAGCCTGTGTGCTGCAATAAAGACCCAATGCAGCGAAATAAATAAATAAATAAATAGTAAAAAAATTAAAAAATTTAAATAAAATTTAGTTGCAATTCCTTTGACTCTTTTTTTTTTTTTTTTTTTTGTGGTATGCGGGCCTCTCACTGTTGTGGCCTCTCCCGTTGCGGAGCACAGGCTCCGGATGCGCAGGCTCAGCGGCCATGGCTCACGGGCCCAGCCGCTCTGCGGCATGTGGGATCTTCCCGGACCGGGGCACGAACCCGTGTCCCCTGCATCGGCAGGCGGACTCTCAACCACTGCGTCACCAGGGAAGCCCTCCTTTGACTCTTAAATACCATTTCAACAATCCATAAATACAGAAATTCATGAAAACTGTACTAAAATATATAACGGACTCATATCACATACACATCAACTTTATGCCCTTAGCTAAATAAATAAGTAAATAAAATAGTGAAGCCCATCCCCACCTAACATTACATTCAATAATGAAATAGCTGAGGGTGCAACAAATTAGAGAGGTGAATCTTGTTTCCTCATACTACATTTATAAGGCTCTCAATGTATGTGAATCTTATAACAAGGAGTGTAATTTTATTGTTTGAAGATAAGCATTTCTCATAGCCCTAGAATGCATTAAAACTTCATCTGGCACTCAACTAAAAAAATAGCAATCTGATCCAGTGTTCAGGGGAAAATTGACCCCACTGGATTTATTTGAAGGCAGTATGTGTGTAAATTTAAATTTTTAAATAGTGTAATTATCCTCCACTAATGTGCCAACCCATTCTTCTTCCAGTAGTGGATGTGACTTTTATTTTCTGCATGATGTAGATCATACGCTATACATAAGGAAACAGATAGCAGAAGGACTGTTTAGCTTGGTTCAGGGTTCCACTGAATGAGGAAACCACATATTTATAGTGATATTAGCTGTGACATTTTTCTCTATCAGTGCTCAGCAGAGCCCAGGTTTGGGTACAGAGAAGACCAATAGTTAGATTCACACAGGACAGGGACTTTGGCATGATAGTCATTAAAGTAACAGATTACGGAATCTAAGCAGGCTGGAGAAGAAAGTGAAGACTAGAAGGGACTGCTAGAGAATTGAAGGTCCCCAGAGGTTGATGAAATCATAGAACAAGTATAATGGGAGTAAATGAGTAAGAGAGCTAGAGACAAATAAAATTAAAGTGTCCTTGTGTTTACTTCAACTTCTTTATTTATTTTTACTTGAAGAATGGGCAGCTCTGCTAAAAATGTGGAACAAAGACATTCATTTCATTTTAATTTACTTCTTCAGTTGTAGGATCCAGTGATTGCCACAGATCTACAATAAAGAAACAACATTTAAAAGAAATATTATAGATTAAGTAGACATTGTTTTCTGTGCCTTTTTGGGACGTATAGTAGAAAGAACATTTTTTTCCTCAACCATCTGAGAGTACATTGCTGACAAGATTCCCTGTAAACCCCACTGTTTTGGTTTTATTTCTTATATTATTGGAGTATATCTAATCTTTCAGTGCCATTTAAGTTTTATAAGTTGTACCAACAATGTCCTTTTTAGCAAAAGGATCCACTTCATAATTTCAGAATTATGCAAAATATGTTAGGAAGAGGTACTTTCAGACTAAGTAAATATCCCATTCCTAACCAGACTTTCCATTTATTCAGTTATATCTGTGTAAATACCTGGTTTACTGGTTTATTCAGTGGACTATAATCTTTTACTGTCATTTTTTTTTTTTTTGCGTACGCGGGCCTCTCACTGTTGTGGCCTCTCCTGTTGCAGAGCACAGGCTCCGGACACGCAGGCTCAGCGGCCACGGCTCACGGGCCCAGCCGCTCCGCGGCACGTGGGATCTTCCCGGACCGGGACACGAACCCGTGTCCCCTGCATCGGCAGGCAGACCCTCAACCACTGCGCCACCAGGGAAGCCCCCTATTGTCATTTATTTTGATGTTCACAGTTGTCGGTAGGAATCCCTGCGAGTTAGTTCCTATGTCCTTTTGACATGTCCCCATCATTCACTGATCACTTTCTTACTTTGATGTTCTAGGCTCATCTTGTACTCTACTGCCTCAGCTCTGGAACCAGCTATTTCTGAGGAACTCTGGTTCCTTGAGAATGGTTTTTAAAACCAAGATCTGGGTGACAGATGTGCTCAATGCTATTAGGTGTTGTTCCTCCCAGGCCCTGTTAGCAGATAGAGCTCATAATTATTTTATTGCCGTATTTATTTGTCATGTATACATACGTATATATAAGATCATGAGTTTACACTGATACTTCCAGTGCCAGTCCAACACCACCCAGTTCATTCCACTTTTTTCCCTTTGTTTGTTTATTTATTTATTTGGCTGCATCGGGTCTTAGTTACAGCACATGGGATCTTCGTTAAGGCATGCAGGATCTTTCATTGCAACACGCGCTCTTCGTTGTGACATATGGGCTTCTCTCTAGTTGTGGAATGCAGGTTTTCTCTTCTCTAGTTGTGGCATACGGGCTCCAGAGCGAGTGGGCTCTGTAGTTTGCGGCACGCCGGCTCTCTTGTTGAGGCACGTGAGCTCAGTAGTTGTGGCACATGGGCTGAGTTGCCCTGGGGCATGTGGGAGCTTAGTTCCCTGACCAGGGATCGAACCCAAGTCTGCTGCATTGGAAGGCGGATTCTTTACCACTGAACCACCAGGGAAGTCCCTCCCTTTCCACTTTTGTAATTCTTTTCTATTACAGTGAAAAACCTGACTATCATTTTCCTCAATATGTTTACTTATTTGATCAATATACCTATATGTAACTGACCTCCCCTTGACACCTCCACTCACTCCTCATTTCACTTGGGTTCTGATACTCCATGCCAGACTCCCTTTTCCACATGGATGCCATCTTCACCCTGCCTGTGCTCCAACGTACCATGCTGAGTTGTAATTTCCGTGCTAGACGAGGACCTACGACCTCCATGCTGGGCTCGTCACCCTTTTCAGGGTCTGACACTCTACTGGGTCCCTCGTTTCTTTCCCACTCCATGGACCTATGCATTTTAAATTTTGAGTTACATGTAATGAAATACACAGATCTTGGATGAACACTTTGATGAGTTTTGATAAATGTATATGCCTGTGGATATTCAACAGCCAAGAAAGTTTCCTAGTGTCCCCTTCCATTTAATTTCCACTTTCCTATAGTCAAACACTTCTGGTTCCTCGCATCATAGATTAACTTTGCCTGTTGTTGAACTTTATATTTTGAATAAACATATGTCTTAGTGATTGTAGGTTTAAAGTGTGTCTTCCAAATTTAAAATTTTTAAAATTGTGGTGTAAAAACAATGTAATACAAAATTTACCCTCTTACCCATTTTTAAGTGTATAGTTCAATAGTGTTAACTATATTCACATTGTTGTGGAACACATCTCTCATTTTCATCTTGCAGAAATGAAGCTCTATACCCACCAAACAACAACTCCCTATTCTGCCTTCCCCCCAGTCCCTGGAACCACTATTTTACTTTCTGTTTCTGTGATTTTGACAACTCTATACATCTCAATATGAGTGGAATCATACCATATTTGTCCTCATGTGTTGTGTGTGTGTGTGTGTGTGTGTGTGTGTATTTAAAAGATTGATCTGGCTATTCCAAGTCATTTTCTTTTCCATAAATACTTTTTCTGGGGGGGGTACACGGGCCTCTCACTGTTGCGGCCTCAGTGAGAAAGCCCACGCACAGCAACAAAGACCCAACGCAGCCAAAAATAAATAGATTAAAAAAAAAAAAGTTAACTAAATGGGTTCAACAGCAGATTTGAGCACGAAAAACAAGGAATCAACAAACCTGAAGATAAGTGAATTCAAACTATTCAGTCTGAGGAATAGGAAATGAGTGAAGAAAAGTGAACAGAGCCTAAGGAATCTGCAGAACACCATCCAGCATACCACCATAATGGATAATGGGAGTCTCAGAGGGAGAGGAGAGAAAGAGATAGAGATATATTCGATATATTCGAAGAAATAATGGCTACAAACTTCTCAAATTTTATGAACATAATCTTCACGTCCAAGCAGCTCAACTAACTCCAAACAGCACGAACTAAAAGAGATCAACACCAGGACACATTATAGTCAATCTAATGAGACACAAGGAACCCTGAAAGCAGCAAGGCAGAAGGGACTTATCACCTACAAGTGATCCTACATAAGATTAACAGCCAATTTCTCAACCAAGAATTCTATATCCAGCAAAATTTTTCTTCAAAAATGAAAGAAAAACTAAGACATTCCCAGATAAACAAAACCTGAGGGTGTTTGTGACTAGTAGACCTGCTCTATAAGGACTCTGAAAGAGAGTTCTTTAGATTGAAATGAGACGACACTGGATAGTAATTCAAAGTCACACAAAGAAATAAAGAACAAGAGTAAAGATAGCTGGGACTTCCCTGGTGGCGTGGTGGTTAAGAATCTGCCTGCCAATGCAGGGGACTTGGGTTCAATCCCTGGTCCAGGAAGATGCCACATGCCACAGAGCAACTAAGCCCGTGCACCACAACTACTCAGCCTGCACTCTAGAGCCCGTGACCCACAACTACTGAAGCCTGTGCATCTAGAGCCCGTGCTCTGCAACGAGAAGCCACCACAATGAGAAGCCCATGCACTGCAACAAAGAGTAGCTCCCACTCACTGCAACTAGAGAAAGCCTGTGTGTGACAATGAAGACCCAATGCAGCCAAAAATAAATAAAATAAAATAATTAAAAAATAAAAAGAGTAAAGATAGCTATATAAGTACATATACAAGCCAGTATTATTGCATTAATGACTTGTACCTCCTCTTTTTCTGGCTTACATGATTTCAAATAAGAAAGCATAATAACTATATGTTTAAAACTAGGGCTTCCCTGGTGGCGCAGTGGTTGAGAGTCTGCCTACCGATGCAGGGGACACGGGTTCGTGCCCCGGTCTGGGAAGATCCCACATGCCGTGGAGCGGCTGGGCCCGTGAGCTGTGGTCACTGAGCCTGCACATCTGGAGCCTGTGCTCCGCAACGGGAGAGGCCACAATGGTGAGAGGCCCGCGTACCGCAAAAACAAACAAACAAACAAACAAACAAAACTAAACATCTATGTTAATAGGAACACAAGGTATAAAGATACAATAACAAAATAGGGTGCAGGGGGAACAGAGCTGTATAGGAGCAAAGTTTTTGTGTACTACTAAAACTAGGCTGCTATTAGTTAAAACTTGATTGGCATCACGTTAAGATGTTAATTGTAATCCCCAGAGTAACATGAAGAAAATAACTTCAAAATATACAGAAAAAGAAACAAGAAGAGAAAAAAAACAGTACACTAGACAGAATCAACTACAGTTGACCCTTACACACAGGTTTGAACTGCACAGGTCCACTTATACATGGATTTTTTTCACCACATACACACAGTACTATACAATCCATGGCTAGTTGAATCTGCAGATGCAGAACTGCGGATATGGAGGTCTGACTGAAGGACTTGAGCATCTGCTGATTTTGGTAATCAAAGGCAGGTCCTAGAACCAATCACCTGCAGACACTGAGGGATGACTGTAATCACAAAAGAAGGCAGTGATGAAGGAACTGAGAAACAAAAAAGATATAAGACAAATAGAAAACAAATAGGTAAATAGCAGAACCAAGTCCCAACTTATAAGTTACTTTAAATGTAAATGAATTAAATTCTCCAATTACATAGCAGAGACTGGTATAATAGATTAAAACCAATCCAACTAAATGCTATCTACACACTTAATTTATATCAAAAAGATACAATAGCTTAAAAGTAAAAGGATGGGGGCTTCCCTGGTGGCGCAGTGGTTGAGAGTCCGCCTGCCGATGCAGGGGACACGGGTTCGTGCCCCGGTCTGGGAGGATCCCACGTGCCGCGGAGCGGCTGGGCCCGTGAGCCATGGCCGCTGGGCCTGCGCGTCCGGAGCCTGTGCTCTGCAACGGGAGAGGCCACAATAGTGAGAGGCCCGTGTACCGCAAAAATAAATAAATAAATAAATAAATAATAAAAGTAAAAGGATGAAAAAAGGCAGTCCATGCAAATAGTACCCAAAAGAGGAATAGGGTGGCTATACTAACATCAGACAAAATAAGAGTTTAAGACAAAAGTGTTACAAAAGACAAATTGTTTCAATGACAAAGGGCTCAATCGATCAAGATGACATAGCAATTACAAACATAAACACACCTAATAACAAAGTCACAAAATAATATGAAGCAAAACCTGATAGAACTGGAGAGAGAAATTGACACTTCTACAATAGCAGAGTTCAAAACTTCACTTTCAATAATGGAAAAAACAAGCAGACAACAGATCAATAAGGAAACAGAGTATTTGCACAGCAGTATAAACCAACTAGTCCTAACAGACATATGCAGAACATCCCACTGAACAAACAGCGGAATATGTATTTTTCTCAAGTGTACATGGAACATTCTCCAGGAGAGACGTTAGGCCACAAGTCTCCATAAATTTTATTTTATTTTTTTTAAAGATTTATTTATTATTTGCTTATTTATTTTTATTTATTTTTGGCTGCGTTGGGTCTCAGTTGCAGCACGTGGGATCTTTCATTGTGGTGCGTGGGCTCTTGGTCGCGGCATGCGGGCTTTCTCTTCTCTAGTTGTGGCGCTCAGGCTCCAGAGGGCGTCGGCTCATAGTCTGTGGCATGCGGGCTCTCTAGTTGAGACACGTGAGCTCAGTAGTTGTGGTACATGGGCTTAGTTGTGCCGCGGCATGTGGGATCTTAGTTCCCTGACCAGGGACTGAACCCATGTCCCCTGCATGGTAAGGCAAATTCTTTACCACTGGACCACCAGGGAAGTCCCCATAAATTTTAAAAGACTGAAATCATACGAAGTATTTTTTATGATAACAGAATGAAAGTAGATATTAACAGAAGAAAAACTAGAAAATTCACAATATGTAAAAATTGAACAACATACTCTCTTTTTTTTAATTTAATTTAATTTTCTTATTGAAGTACATTTGATTTACAATGTTGTGTTAGTTTCCGATGTATAGCAAAGTGGTTCAGTTATATATGTGTGTATATATATATATATATATATATATATATATACTTTTTCAGATTCTTTTCCCTCATAAGTTATTACAAAATACTGAGTATAGTTCTCTGTGCTATACAGTAGGTCCTTGTTGGTTATCTATTTTATATATAGTAGTGCTTATATGTTAATCCCAAACTCCTAATTTATCCCTCTCCCCCTTTCCCCTTTGGTAACCATAAGTTTGTTTTCTATGTCTGTGGGTATTTCTGTTATGTATATAAGTCCATGTGTATTTTTTTTTAAGAGTCCACATATAAGTGATTATCATAGGATATTTGTCTTTCTCTGTCTGGCTTGTGCACTTAGTATGATCATCTCTAGGTCCATCCATGTTGCT
This sequence comes from Mesoplodon mirus, assembly GCF_964341445.2. NCBI lineage: Eukaryota > Metazoa > Chordata > Mammalia > Artiodactyla > Ziphiidae > Mesoplodon > Mesoplodon mirus. The sequence continues at coordinate 54,632,476 of NC_138979.1, forward strand.
GCAAACGGAATTATTTCATTCTTGCAAATGGCTGAGTAATATTCCATTGCATGAGTGTATATATATATTATATACATATATATATGTTTTATATATATATATATATACACCAAATCTTCTTTATCCATTCATATGTTGATGGACATTTAGGTGGCTTCCATGTTTTGGCTACAGTAAATAATGCTGCAATGAACATTAGGGTGCATGTATCTTTTCAAATTATGGTTTTCTACAGATATATGCCCAGGAGTGGGATTGCAGCATCATATGGTAGCTCTATTTTTAGTTTTTCAAGGAATCTCCATACTTAAACAACATACTCTTAAACAACCAATGGTTCAAAGAAAAAATCACAATGGAAATTAGAAAATGCCTTGAGACAAATTAAAATGAAAACACAACATACCGAAACTTACGTGATATAGAGAAAGCAGTGCTAAGAGGTAAATTTATAGGTATAAATGCGTACATTAAACAACAAGAAAGACCCCAAATCGGTATCCTAAGTTTACACCTTAAAGAAGTAGAAAAAGAAGAGCAAGCTAAATCCAAAGCAAACAGACATAATGAAATAATAAAGACTAAACTGGAGATAAAAGAGAATTTTAAAAAAAGATAGAATCAACAAAATCAGAAGCTGATTCTTTGAAAATAAGAACAAAATTGAAAAACCTTTAGCTAAACTAAGAAAAAGAAAGAAAGAAAAGACTCAAATTACTAAAAAATCCAGAGATGAAACTGGGGACAATTCTATGGACCTTAAAAATAAAAAGGATTATAAGTGAATACTATAAACAACTATACACCAAAAAGTAAGATAACCTAGATGAAATGTACATGGTCCTATAAACAGACAAGGTACCAAAACTGACTCCAGAAGAAAAGGAAAATCTGCAGCAAGAAACTGAATCAACAATCAACTTCCACCAGGGAATTTCCTGGAGGTCCAGTGATTAAGACTCTGCACTTTCACTGCTGAGGGCCTGGGTTCAGCCCCTGGTCTGGGAACTAAGATCCCACAAGCTGCGTGGCACGTAAGAAAAAAAACAAACAAAACACTTCCTCCAGAAGAAAAGCCCAGGACCACATGGCTTCACTGGTAAATACTACCAAACATTTAAAGAATAATCATCAATCCTTCCCAAACTCTCCCAAAATCCAGAATAGGACAGAACCCTCCCTTAACTCACTGTGTGATGCCAGCATTACCTCAATACCAAAACCAGGTAAAAACATTCAAGAAAATTATAAACCAATATCCCTTACAAATACAGATGCAAAAATCCTCAACAAAATACTAGCAAATCTAATCCAACAGCATATTAAGAGGATTACACATTATGAGAAACTGAGATTTACCCCAGGTGGGTCAATAATGAAGACTTATCAATATAATACACCACATTAATAGAATGAAGGAGAAAAACCATATGATCACCTCTATTGATGCAAAAAAAGCATTTGACAAAATCCAACACTCTACCATGATAAAAATTATTCAAACTAGGAATAGAAAAGAAATCCTTGGGACTTCCCTGGTGGTCCAGCGGCTAAGAATCCGCCTCCAACATAGGGGACGCAGGTTCGATCCCTGGTCAGGGAACTGAGATCCCACGTGCCGTGGGGCAACTAAGCCCAACTAAGCCCTCACATCGCAGTTACTGAGCCTGTGTGCTCTGGAGCCCGCATGCCACAGCTGGAGAGAAGCGTCACAACTAGAGAAGCCCAGGTGCCACAACCAAGATCTCGCACATGCAACAAAGATCCCGCGCACCACAACTAAGACCCAAAGCAACCAAAAAAAAGAAAAGAAATCCTTCATCGTGATAAAATGACTTTTATTGAGAACCCACTGTTAACAAACTCAATGGTGAAAGACTGAAAGCTTTCCCCCCTGAGAAAAGGAACAAGATGAAGATGCTCTTGTTTGACACTTCCATTCAACACTGTACTGGAAGTTCTAGCCAAAGCAGTTAGGCAAAAAAAAAAAAAAAAAAAAAAAAAAAGCCATCCAAATTGGAAAGGAAGGAATAAAATTATCTCTATTCTCAGATGATATAATCCTATATATGAAAAACCAAAAGAATACCACACACAAATTATTAGAGCTAATAAATTCAGCACAAAAATCAGTTGTATTCTTACACACAGACAATGAACAATCTGAAAATGAAATTAAGAAAACAATTCCATTTATAATAGCATCAAAAAATATACTTAGGAATAAATTTATCTAAGGAGGTATAAGAATTGTACACTGAAAACTGGAAAAAACTGCTGAAAGAAATTAAAGAAGACCAAAACAAATAAAAAGATATCTCACTGCCCAAGGGTTAGGAGACTTATTATTGTTAAGATAGGATTACAACTCAAAGCAACCTACAAATTCAATACAATCCATGTCAAAATTCCAATGGCCATGGAGAGGGTGAGAGAGAGGCTCAAGAGGGAGGGGATATATTATACATATAGCTGATTCATTTCCTTGTACAGTAAAACTAACACAACGTTGTAAAACAATTATAATCCAATTAAGATGTTAAAAAAATTCCAGTGGCCATTTTTGCAGAAAAGGAAAACCTGTTCCTAAAATTCATAAAGAGATTACCATTTTCTGCTCTGACATGTAAAAAGCATGGAAGTCACTGTTCCTGTCCTCACAAGAAAACCGAACAACAAAAACTCTTCTTAGCTCCATCAGAGAATTGAGATCACAGGGTAAATCACTGCCCTGAAAACTGGAGAGAGAGGAGGACAGGGAAAATCCCAACTTACTGGAAGCAAAAGCCCAGGAGTATAAGCCCATTGTTGGAGACATTATTTCTTTTTCATAAATTCTATAAGCAAGGAGAGGATGAAATATTTAAAGTATTAAAAAAAACCAACCTAGAATTCTGGATCCAATAAAATTATCTTTCAGTAGAGGAGAAGTAAAGAATCTGTCAGACAAACAAAAACAGAGGGAATTTATTGTCAGCACATCTGCCTTGCAAGAAATGTCTAAAGAAGTTCTTCAGAGAGAAGAAAGATGACACAGGTCAAAAACTATATAAAGAGCACTAGAGAGGAATAAATGAAGGTAAAACAAAAATTCTTTTTCTTAACTTATCTAATAGATAAGTATAGGTTCAAAATAATAATAGTAACAATGTATTAAGTGATTACACTTTATGGATAAGTGAATGAATCACAGAAATGTTTTAAGGGAAAGGAGGGAGGAATTGGATATCCTGTTACAAGGTACCTGTATAAACCATGAAACAGTACAGTGTTATTTGGAAGTAGGCTTAGATTAGTTATAGCAAACCATAGAGTAGCCACTAAAATTTTTTAATTAATATGCAATTGCAAGGGACAACAAATAGCCAAAATCCAATCTTGGAAAACCTTGAAAAACAAAACAAGATACCACTTATACCCACTACGATGGCTATAATTACACACACACACAGACACACTATAACAAATTTTGGTGAAGATGTAGAGAAATTAGAACGCTTGAAAGTTGCTGGTGAGAATGTAATTGTCACACTTCCTAATATAAGACCTAAATATAAGAGCTAAAACTATAAAACTCTTAGAAGATATACAAATGGCTAATAAGCACACGAAAAGATGCTTAACATCACTGGTCATTGGGAAAATGCAAATCAAAAACCACAAGACACTCATCACACCTACCAGCATGGCTATAATCAAAAAATGGAAAATAAGTGTTGGTGAGGATGTGGAGAAACTGGAATCCTGCTTATGCACTGCTTATAGGAATGTATTTAAAACAACTCAGGAAATTCCCTGGTGGTCCAGTGGTTAGTACTCTGTACTTTCACTGCCTAGGGCATGGGTTCGATCCCTGGTCAGGGAACTCAGATCCTGCAAGCGGCATGGCACAGCCAAAAAAAAAAGAAAAACCTCAGCAGTTATAGAAAACAGTAGGTAGATTCCTTAAAAGAACTAAACATAGGGACTTCCTTGGTGGTCCAGTGGGTAAGAATCCACCTTCCAATGCAGGGCACTTGGGTTCAATCCCTGGTCAAGGAACTAAGATCTCACATGCCAACTGAGCCCAGTGCCCTAGAGCCCACACGCCACAACTAGAGAGCCCTCGTGCCCCAGCTACTGAGCCCACGAGCTCTGGATCCTGCGTGCCACAACTAGAGAGAAGCCTGTGCACTACAACTAGAGAAGCCTGCACACCACAATGAAAGATCCTGCTTGCCACAATGAAGATCCTGCATGCCACAACTAAGACCCAATGCAGCCAAATAAATTTTTAAAAAGAAAAAGAAAAAGAGCTCAACATAGAATTACCATTTGATCCAGCAATTCCACTTCTGGATATGTACCCAAAAGAAGTGAAAGCAAGGACCTGAACGGATGTTTCAAACGTGTTCAACATCGTTTCAGTTAAGGAAAATAAAAAAGTTTGGAGATAGTGGTGATGGCTGCACAACAATGTGAATGTACTTAATGTCATAGAACTGTACACTTAAAAATGGTTAAAATGGGGAAATTCATGTTACACATATTTTACTACAATTTTTCTTTAAAGCAAGGAAAGGTAGAGAAGAAACTATTATGTGAATCTGTGCACTAATCACTTAGGAAATATGACAGATTGAGGAGGAGAGTTCCATTTAATGAACAATTATTTAATGAATAATTTAAGTAATGAATAATTACTTAAAATGTGAAATCTGATCAATCATAAACAAATAAAATGGAAACTCTCTACAAAAAAAAATTGGCAAAGGACTTGCATAGACATTTCACCAAAAAAGATACACAAATGTCCAATAAGCACTAGAAAATACACTCAACATCATTAGCCATTAAGGAAATGCAAATCAAAATCATAATGAGAGGGCTTCCCTGGTGGCGCAGTGGTTAAGACTCCATCTGCCAATGCAGGGGACATGGGTTCGAGCCCTGGTCCGGGAAGATCCCACATGCCGCAGAGCAACTAAGACCCTGCGCCTCAACTACCGAGCCTGCGTTCTACAGCCCAAGTGCCACGACTACTGAAGCCTACACGCCTAGAGCCTGTGCTCTGTAACAAGAGAAGCCACCCAATGAGAAGCCTGTGCACCACAACAAAGAGTAGCCCCCGCTCGCTGCAAATAGAGAAAGCCCGTGTGCAGCAACGAAGACCCAATACAGCCAAAAATAAAAATAAATAAATTTATTTTAAAAAATCATAATGAGATATCACTTATACCCACTAGGGTGGCTATAATTAAAAAATAAATAGGGGGGACTTCCCTGGCGGTCCAGTGGCTAAAACTCCGTGCTTCCACTGCAGGGGGCATGGGTTCAATCCCTGTGAGGGAACTAAGACCCCCAACTGCTGCAGCACAGCCAAAAAATGAAAATTAAAAAATAATAAATAAATAAATAGGGGAATTCCCTGGCACTTCAACATGGCCCCAGGTTCAGTCCCTAGTCGGGGAGCTAAGATCCTGCAAGCTGAGCAGCAAGGCCTAAATAAATAAGTAAATAAATAAATAACAAATTTCAGAGGATATAGAGAAATTAGAACCCTTGGACATTGTTGGTGAGAATGTAAAATGGTGCAGTCACGGTAAAACAGGTGGTGGTTCCTCCAAAAATAAAAAGTAGGATTACCATATGACCCAGCAATTCCATTCCTAGGTACATATGCCAAAGAACTGAACACAGGTATTCATACAAAAACTTGTATCTCAACATTCATAGGAGCACTATTCACAATAACCAAAGGGTAGAAACAACCAAAAATGTCCATCAACTTATGAATGAATAAACAAATGTGGTATATCCATACAATGGAATATCATTCAGCCATGAAAAGAAATGAAGTGCTGATACATGCTACAACATGGATGGACCTAGAAAATGTTATGCTAAGTGAAAGAAGCAGACACAAAAGGTCACATATTGGTCTTCCCTGGTGGCACAGTGGTTGAGAGTCCGCCTGCCGATGCAGGGGACACGGGTTCGTGCCCCGGTCTGGGAAGATCCCACATGTCACGGAGCGGCTGGGCCCATGAGCCATGGCCACTGAGCCTGCGCGTCTGGAACCTGTGCTCCGCAACGGGAGAGGCCGCAACAGTGAGAGGCCCACGTACCACAAAAAAAAAAAAAAAAAAAAAAGTCACATATTATATGATTCCATTTGTATGAAATATCCAAAATAGGTAAATCCATAGAGATAGAAAGCAGATTAGTGTTTACCAGGAGCTGTGGAGAGAGAGGAACGGGGAGTAACTGCTTAACAGGTTTGGGATTTTTCATTTGGGGATGATGAAATGTTTTGAAACTAGATAAAGGTTATGGTCGCACAATACTGTCAATGTAGCAAATGCCACCGAATTGTGCGCTTTAAAATGGCTGATTTTATATTATGTCAATTTTATCTCAATGAATAAGAGGGTGCTAGAACAGAACTGATAACATCTTATGAAAACAATTACCCAAACATGTTATTTCACTATTTACCGCTTCCCAACTAAAACAAAATAGCACTTAAATATTTCTTAAACTGTCTTAAGATGTTCCTGACCTTTTTCTAAATCACAATATCTCTCTAGAGAGGGAAGAGTGGTATTACAGAAAGCTTCTCAGGCATAATTGACTCAAAGACTTATTTACTCTAAAATCTAAAAGATATTTTTTAAAAGATGGATGAGGTTTTAAACTCACTCACCATGAGCAAAAAGGCCAAACCAAACTCAGAAACTCAGCTATCCCAAGTTACTTTAAACTTTTTACCTAAAAAGCACAATACAAAAATTTCCATTGATTACTTCTCACAATCACTTTTTTTTTTTTTTTTTTTTTTTTTTTTTGCTGTACGCGGGCCTCTCACCGCTGTGGCCCCTCCCGTTGCGGAGCACAGGCTCCAGATGCACAGGCCCAGCGGCCACGGCCCACGGGCCCAGCCACTCCGTGGCACGTGGGATCCTCCCAGACCAGGGCATGAACCCGTGTCCTCTGCATCAGCAGGCGGACTCCCAGCCACTTGCGCCACCGGGGAAGCCCTCACAATCACTTTTACAATACAGTTTCAAATGGGCTAAATGACTTGCCCTGGTACCCACTGTAAGCACTATTTCCCTTCTGACAGTCACTTTCCCCTCGCTATCTGTCACCTAGGGCTGAGACTTTTGAGTCTTCCTTATCTCTTGGTTTCTAGTTGCTATGAGCTGTTTCTTCAAGAGACTTTTGAGGTAGAAGTACTTAGCTTGACATCTGTGTCTCCCACTTATCAACAGTGCGAAAGTTGGAGGTAACCTTTCTTTGCCTCACTTCCTGTCCGTATAATGGGAATAACAGCCACACCTCAGTGGCTTGCTGTGAGAATGAGATAATGTATACAAAGCATTTAGCAAACTCCCGTTATATAAACACTAAACAAACTGCCATAACTGTTATTACTGTTCTGTGTTTTCACTAATATTTCCCTAGAACAGGCCCTCCCTGCTGCTAGATTATATCTACTAGATTATGTCTGCACCTCCTCAACTGGCTTCCTTCATTCCTCTTTCAGTAGTCCAAAGGATTCTGCACATCATAAACAGATTTACCTTGTACATACAAATACATCCTGTTACTCCCCAGCTTAAAAAACCTTCAATGGGTCCGTACTTATTACGACATCAAATCTAACATTCTCTGCCTTTCATTATCCTCTGTTAACAGCTGTTCTCAAACTTTAGTGTACATCAGAATCATATGGATTGCTTGTTAAAAACATATCGTTAGGGCTTCCCTGGTGGTGCAGTGGTTGAGAGTCCGCCTGCCAATGCAGGGGACGCGGGCTCGTGCCCCAGTCCGGGAAGATCCCACATGCCGCGGAGCGGCTGGGCCCGTGAGCCATGGCCGCTGAGCCTGCGCGTCCGGAGCCTGTGCTCCGCAACGGGAGAGGCCACAGCAGTTAGAGGCCCGCGTACCGAAAAACAAAACAAAACAAAAAACATATTGTTAGAACCCACCCCTGGAGTTTCCAATTCAGTAAGTCTGGAGCAGAGCCTCAGAATTTGCTTTGCAATAAACTTCCAGGTGATTCTGATGCTGTTGGTTGAGGAACCACACTTGGAGAAGTGAGAAGTACTGCTTAAAATACGACCCCCTTCTGCCTCCTTAATCTTATTTCTCCCTACTCCCTAACCAGTACATACGACTTTCATTAGTTTCACAAGCTGTGCCCAATTCTCCCTCCCTGCGTTAACTTTGCTGCCCCAAAAGACTTTCTTGCTTGCCCAAATCATAACCATCCTTTAAGCCTGCACATTACAATCACCTTGGGAAGGCTTTTAAAAATGATGGAGGGGGGGGCTTCCCTGTTGGCTCAGTGGTTGAGAGTCCGCCTGCCGATGCAGGGGACACGGGTTCGTGCCCCGGTCCGGGAAGATCCCACATGCCGCGGAGCGGCTGGGCCCGTGAGCCATGGCCTCTGAGCCTGCGCGTCCAGAGCCTGTGCTCCGCAATGGGAGAGGCCACAACAGTGAGAGGCTCGCGTACCGCAAAAAAAAAAAAAAAAAAAAAAAAAAAAAAAAAAAATGATGGAGGGGGGAATTCTCTGGCAGTCCTGTGGTCAGGACAAGGGCGCAGGTTCAGTCTCTGGCCAGGGAACTAAGATCCCACAAACTGTGGCACGCCACCCCCTCCCACCCCACCCCCCAAACAAAACAAAACAAAACAAATAAAACTGTGGATGTCCCACACCTGAGATTCTGATTCAACTGATCCTGGGACAAGTTTCCCCAAGTGATTCTAATAAGAGGCCAAAGTTGAGATCCACTACTTTACCTTCAATCTCCTTCTGATCAGAATTATGAACACTCACTAAATTTTCTTCCCCCTAAATTCCTACAGTGTTACCAGATTATATTATCAAGTTTGCACTTAGTTACATATCAAACTGTTACTCTCTTTCATTTTAAATTCATTCTCACACTTGATCAATGATCACATCTTTAATTTCTATATTACTACAGTACTAGTATGGTGATAATACACAGTAGGAACTCAGTGTTTACTTCCTCACTGACTGGATTCAAACTGGAATTCAAAGCTTTGAGTATTTCTACTCTATACAATTCAGGAAGCTATACTCCTTCTTTTATACTCTGCAAGAAACCCATTTTGTTACTGAGTCATTTAACTCCTTCCTTCCCCAATAAATAAATTGGAAAAAAATACTAATGTATCAAAATGCTGTGGAGAATAATAAAATGATTAATACAATCATAATGGCTTCAGAGTTGCTTCCTTAGAGCAAATAGCCTTTTCTAAATCCATTAACGACTGTTTCAAAACAGTTAAAGAGAATCAAAGCACACATATTTAACGATGCTGAAGCTCTGAATAGTTCTATGATTTGTTTTCTCAACAAATGTGCATCCTTCAAGCCCTGAATTCACCAGATGCATATTAAATTAATCTGTACTTTCAGTTCTATATAACACTCCACTCTAGTTTTATAAATATACCACCACATAAAGCAGAATTCCATAGTTGCTTTATGACATTAAATATTAACAGATTACCTCCACTGTGCAAAGAAAAAATACATTAAGATTCATTTTAGGGACTTCCCTGGTGGCGTAGTGGTTAAGAATCCACCTGCCAATGCAGGGAATACGCGTTCAAGCCCTGGTCTGGGAAGATCTCACATGCCATGGAGCAACTAAGCCCGTGCGCCACAACTACTGAGCCCACGTGCCACAATTACTGAAGCCCATGCTCCTAGAGCCTGTGCTCCGCAACAACAGAAGCCACCGCAATGAGAAGCACGTGCACCGCAACAAAGAGTAGCCCCCACACACAGCTACGAAGACCCAACGTAACCAAAAACAAATAAATAAAATATAAATAAATTTATTTTAAAAAATTAACAGATTATCTCCACTGTGCAAAGAAAAAATACATTAAGATTCATTTTAGGGACTTCCCTGGTGGTACAGTGGTTGAGAATCTACCTGCTAATGCAGGGGACACGGGTTTGATCCCTGGTCTGGGAAGATCCCACATGCCACGGAGCAACAAAGCCTGTGCGCCACAACTACTGAACCTGTGTGCCATAACTACTGAAGCCCACATGCCTAGAGCCTGTGTTCCACGCCAAGAGAAGCCACCACAATGAGAAGCCCATGCACTGCAAGGAAGAGTAGCCCCCGCAACTACAGAAAGCCCATGTGCAGCAATGACGACCCAATGCAGCCAAAAATAAATAAATTTTTTAAAAAAGATTCATTTTAATACAGCCAAATATGCGCTTGCTAAATATAGGCTATAATATCTTCATTATTTTTGAATTGGCTAATTTCTATCTAGAATGTGAAAAATAACAAATTTGCTCTTAACTAAAGATCCAGTGACACCTGGTATTTAAAGAAATACTAACTCAACACTTCAGAAATTAACCAGGATTTCAACTAAATACCTGAATTCTAATACTGTAGAAGTTTAATTGTCTACTTAAATTTCCTGGAAATTTTACGTCTTATACAATCATTATTTCTTCATTAACTAAAGAGAACGAATTAGTGTATTATATATGTCAGGAGACCTGGGTTCCAGTGTGACTCATTAGCTATACAATCTAGATCAAGTCTCTTAGTCTCTCTGCACTTAAGTAGCCTCAGCTGTAAAATGAGAAAGTCTAACTAGACCATTTCCATGTTTTCTTTTACTTTATGATTCCATAATCTATGAAACTCAAGAAACATAAGCATTAACCAGATGGATCCCATTAAAGACAAAGCGAGCTTATGTACTGATTGACTTGGAGAGCAGCTATCTTTGGAAAACCTAAGTGCTTTCACACAAACACATCATTCCTCGTGTCTGTTTTTATTTAACTAGGTGAAAAAGCAAACAAAATCCATCAAACGTGGAGTTATTAAACAATTTTTGCATCATACTATAGATGACTGGACTATTTGGATGTCACAATACCAATTAAATTAACATGTTTAGAAAATAGAAGGTGTCCTAGAAATCCAGACAGGACAAGTTTAAAGCCAACTGAAAGAGGATTCTAACAATTACTATTCAGGCTATGTGAGAAACAGTGCCTCAGAACAGCATTTTATTGCTTTTAAAATAGATACTTCCACTCTGAATCCAAATTGGAGATATCAGGCAACTACAGCAGTACCCATGATATCTCTTCCTCCTCAAACTTTGCCAGCTCAAGTTTCTGGATGGCCTTCAGCAAATGTAACAGAAAGAAGCAAATACTGGGGATGGCAGCCAAGAAATCTGTATAGCTGAAACCTGCACAACTATAAAATGTAACTGGCAAAGGACCTTAACTTTAGTGACAGTTCAAAAATCCTGAATTTAGATCTCCTATCAAGTCCCTTTACCACCTGCAACTGTCATGTGAACAGTACCACATTTAGCTCACACTTCCTAATGCCCAATTACATATCTCAAAGAATTAAAGCACCTGTCAATTAACACCTAATGACCTAGTGTCAATCTTCTTGAAAGGGAAACTTGAGACTCTGAACAATGCTTCCAATTACATCTCAGAATGTTAGAAAAATCTCTTTTCAAAACTACCCCCAGGAATTATTTCATACATTTAGTTTCTAAAAAAGAAAAAATACTCAAGGGTTGGGGTGTGAGGGAGGGATAAACTGGCAGAGCACAGAGGACTTATAGGGCATTGAAAATGCTCCGTATATTAAAAGGATGAATAATTGTTATGTACATTTTTCCAAACCCATAGTAAGTACAGTACAAAGAATGAACCCTAAATTAAACTACAGACTTTAAGAAATTATGATGTGTCCATGTAGGTTCATCAATTATAACAAATGTACTACTTGGGTAGCGGATATTGATAATGGGGGAGGCTATGCATGTGTGGGAACAGAGGCTATATGGGAAATCTCTGTACCTTACTCTTAGTTTTACTGTGAACCTAAAACTGCTCTAAAAAGTAAAGTCGTTTAAAAAATACCACATTAATATTTTTAGAATACAAAACCTCCTAATAAAACAACTGGACAGGGACTTCCCTGGTGGTGCAGTGGTTAAGAATCCCCTTTGGCAGGGGACACAGGTTTGATCCCTGGTCTGGGAAGATCCCATATACCGTGGAGTAACTAAGCCCGTGCACCACAACTACTGAGCCTGCGCTCAAGAGCCCACGAGCAGCAACTACTGAACCCGCATGCCTAGAGCCCATGCTCTGCAACAGGAGAAGCCACCGCAATGAGAAGCCCATGCACTGCAACAAAGAGTAGCCCCGCCTCGCCACAACTAAAGAAAGCCCGTGCGCAGCAACAAAGACCCAATGCAGCCAAAAATAAATAATAAATAAATAAAATTAAAAAAAAACAACAACTGGACATCCTTATGCAATAATATGAATGCAGACACAGTCCTTAAACCTTCTACAAAAACTCAAATGGATCTTACAACTCAGTGTAAAATGCAAAACTATAAAAACTCTCAAAGAGGGGCTTCCCTGGTGGCACAGTGGTTGAGAGTCCGCCTGCCGATGCAGGGGACACAGGTTTGTGCCCCGGTCCGGGAGGATCCCACGTGCCGCGGAGCGGCTGGGCCCGTGAGCCATGGCCGCGGGGCCTGCATGTCCGGAGCCTGTGCTCCGCAACAGGAGAGGCCACAACAGTGAGAGGCCTGCGTACCGCCAAAAAAAAAAAAAAAAAAAAAAAAAAACCTCTCAAAGATAGCATAGGAGAAAATCTATGTACCCTTGGGTTTGGCAATGAGTTTATAGATACAACACCAAAAGCATGCTCAATGAAAGAAAAACTTGTAAAGCTGGACTTTATGAAAACTAAAAACTTTCATACTATTAAAGACACTGCTAAGAGAATAAAAAGACAAGCCACAGATTGGAAAAAAATATTTGCCCAAAATATAACTGATAAAGGATTCCTATCCAAAATATACAATGAACACTTAAAACCCAACAATAAGAAACAATTTAACAATGGGCAAAAAGAGCTAAACAGGCATCTCACCAAAGAATATATATAGATGGCAAACAAGCATATAAAAAGGCAGTTCAACACTGTATGTCATTAGGAAATTACAAATTAAAACACCTATTAGAAAGGCTCAAGTACAAAAAACTGACTATATCAAATTCTAGCAAGTGCTCAGAGCAACAGGAACACTCATTCATTGGTGATGGGAATGCATATTGGCATAACCACTTTGAAAGACAGTTTCACAGTTTCCTACAAAATTAAACATAGTCTTATCATATAACCCAGCAATCACACTTGTTCCTTACCCAAAGGAGCTGAAAGCTTATGTACACACAAAACCCTGCACATGCCCACCCCCCCCCAAAAATGGAAGCAATCAAGATGTCCTTCCATAGTTGAAGGGATAAACAAACTGTTACATCCATATAATACAAAATTATTCAGCAATAAACGGACGGGAGCTAGGAGACTGGTTCAAGATGGCGGAGTAGAAGGACGTGCACTCCCTCCCTCCTGAGAGAGCACCGGGATCACAACTAACTGCTGAACAATAATCGACAGGAAGACACTGGAACTCACCAAAAAAGATACCCCGCATCCAAAGACAAAGGAGAAGCCACAATGAGACGGCAGGAGGGGCACAATCACAGTAAAATCAAATCCCATAACTACTGGGTGGGAGACTCACAAACTGGAGAACACATACCACAGAAGTCCACAGAAGTCCACTGGAGTGAAGGTTTTGAGCCCCACGTCAGCCTTCCCAACCTGGGGGTCCAGCAATGGGAGGAGGAATTCCTAGAGAATCAAACTTTGAAGGCTAGTGGGATTTGATTGCAGGACTTTGACAGGACTGGGGAAAACAGAGGCTCCACTCTTGGAGGGCACACACAAAGAAGTGTGCGCATCGGGACCCAGGGGAAGGAGCAGTGACCCCATAGAAGACTGAACCAGACCTACCTGCTAGTATTGGAGGTTCTCCTGCAGAGGCAGGCGGTGGCTGTGGTTCACCATGGGGACAAGAACACTGGCAGGAGAAGTTCTGGGAAGTACTCCTTGGTGTGAGCCCTCCTAGAGTCCACCATTAGCCACACCAAAGAGCCAGGTAGGCTCCAGTGTTGGGTCGCCTCAGGCAAAACAACCAACAGGGAGGGAAACCAGCCTCACCCATCAGCAGACAAGCAGATAAAAGTTTTACTGAGCTCTGCCCACCAAAGCAACACCCAGTTCTACCCACCAGTCCCTCCCATCAGGAAGCTTGCACAAGACTCTTAGATAGCCCCATCCACCAGAGGGTAGACAGCAGAAGCAAGAAGAACTACAATTCTGCAGCCTGTGGAAGGAAAACCCCATTCACAGAAAGACAGACAAGATGAAAAGGCAGAGGGCTATGTACCAGATGAAGGAACAAGATAAAACCCCAGAAAAACAACTAAATGAAGTGGAGACAGGCAATCTTCCAGAAAAAGAATTCAGAATAACGATACTGAAGATGATCCAGGACCTCGGAAAAAGAATGGAGGCAAAGATCGAGAAGATGCAAGAAACGTTTAACAAACACCTAGAAGAATTAAAGAACAAAGAGAGATGAACAATACAATCACTGAAATGAAAAATACACTAGAAGGAATCAACAGCAGAATAACTGAGGCAGAAGAACGGATAAGTGACCTGGAAGAGAGAATGGTGGAATTCACTGCTGCTGGGATAGAATAAAGAGAAAAGAATGAAAAGAAATGAAGACAGCCTAAGAGGTCTCTGCGACAACATTAAATGCAACAACACTCGCATTATAGGGGTCCCAGAAGGAGAAGAGAGAGAGAAAGGATGTGAGAAAATATTTGAAGAGATTATAGTCAAAAACTTCCCTAATATGGGAAAGGAAATAGCCACCCAAGTCCAGGAAGCACAGAGAGTCCCAGGCAGGAGAAACTGAAGGAGAAACACACTGAGACAAATAGTGATCAACTAACAAAAATTAAAGACAAAGAAAAATTACTGAAAGCAACAAAGGAAAAATGACAAATAACATAAGGGAACTCCCATAAGGTTAACAGCTGATTTCTTAGCAGAAACTCTACGTGCCAGAAGGGAGTGGCACGATATATTTCAAGTGATGAAAGGGAAGAACCTACAACCAAGATTACTCTGCCTGGCAAGGATCTCATTCAGATTCAAGGGAGAAATCAGAAGCTTTACAGACAAGCAAAAGCTAAGACAATTCAGCACCACCAAACCAGCTCTACAACAAATGCAAAAGGAACTTCTCTAAGTGGGAAACACAAGAGAATTAAAGGACCTACAAAAACAAACCCATAACAATTAAGAAAATGGTACTAGGAACATACATATTGATAATTACCTTAAACGTGAATGGATTAAATGCTCCAAGCAAAAGACACAGGCTTGCTGAATGGATACAAAAACAAGACCCATATATATGCTGTCTACAAGAGACCCACTTCAGACCTAGGGGCACATACAGACTGAACGTGAGGGGATGGAAAAAGATATTCCATGCAAATGGAAATCAAAAGAAAGCTGGAGTAGCAATACTCATATCAGATAAAATAGACGTTAAAATAAAGAATGTTACAAGAGACAAGGAAGGATGCTACATAACGATCAAGGGATCAATCCAAGAAGAAGATATAAGAATTATAAATATATATGCACCCAACACAGGAGCACCTCAATATATAAGGCAACTGCTAACAGCTATAAAAGAGGACATCAACAGTAACACAATAATAGTGGGGGACCTTAACACCTCACTTACACCAATGGAAAAATCATCCAAACAGAAAATTAATAAGGAAACACAAGCTTTAAATGACATGATAGACAAGATAGATTTAACTGGTATTTATAGGACATTCCATCCAAAAACAGCAGATTACACTTTCTTCTCAAATGCACATGGAACATTCTCCAGGATAGATCACATCCTGGATCCACAAAACAGGCCTCAGTAAATTTAAGAAAATTGAAATCATATTAAGCATCTTTTCTGACCACAGCGCATGAGATTAGAAATCAATTACAGGGAAAAAAACGTAAAAAACACAAACACATGGAGACTAAACAATACGTTACTAAATAACCAAGAGATCACTGAATAAATCAAAAAGCAAATCAAAAAATACCTAGAGACAAATTACAATGAAAACACAACGATCCAAAACCTATGGGATGCAGCAAAAGCAGTTCTAAGAGGGAAGTTTATAGCAATACAAGCCTACCTCAAGAAGTAAGAAAAATCTCAAATAAACAATCTAAACTTACACCTAAAGGAACTAGAGAAAGAAGAACAAACAAAACCCAAAATTAGTAGAAGGAAAGAAACCATAAAAATCAGAGCAGAAATAAATGAAATAGAAACAAAGAAAACAATAGCAAAGACCAATAAAATTAAAAGCTGCTTCTTTGAGAAGATAAACAAAATTGATAAACCTTTAGCCAGACTCATCAAGAAAAAGAGGGAGAGGACTCAAATCAATAAAATTAGAAATGAAAAAGGAGTTACAACGGACACCACATAAATACAAAGCATCCTAAGAGACTGCTACAAGCAACTCTATGCCAATAAAATGGACAACCTGGAAGAAATGGACAACTTCATAGAAAGGTATAACCTTCCAAGCTTGAACGAGGAAGAAATAGAAAATATGAACTGACCAATCACAAGTAATGAAATTGAAACTGTGATTAAAAATATTCCAGGGCCTCCCTGGTGGCGCAGTGGTTGAGAGTCCGCCTGCCGATGCAGGGGATACGGGTTCGTGCCCCGGTCTGGGAGGATCCCATATGCCGTGGAGCGGCTGGGCCCGTGAGCCATGGCCGCTGAGCCTGTGCGTCCGGAGCCTGTGCTCCGCAACGGGAGAGGCCACAACAGTGAGAGGCCCGTGTACAGAAAAAAAAAAAAAAAAAAAAAAAAAAAAAAAAAAAATATTCCAACAAACCAAAGTCCAGGACCAGATGGCTTCACAGATGAATTCTATCAAACATTTAGAGAAGACCTAACACCCATCCTTCTCAAACTCTTCCAAAAAATTGCAGAAGAAGGAACACTCCTAAACTCATTCTATGAGGCCACCATCACCCTGGTACCAAAACCAGACAAAGATACTACAAAAAAAGAAAATTACAGACCAATATCACTGATGAATATAGATGCAAAAACCCTCAACAAAATACTAGCAAACAGAATCCAACAACACATTAAAAGGATCATACACCATGATCAAGTGGATTCATCCCAGGGATGCAAGGACTCTTCAATATATGCAAATCAATCAATGTGATACACCATATTAACAAATTGAAGGAGAAAAACCATATGATCATCTCAGTAGATGCAGAAAAGGCTTTTGACAAAATTCAACACCCACTTATGACAAAAACTCTCCAGAAAGTGGGCATAGAGGGAACCTACCTCAACATAATAAAGGCCATATATGACAAGCCCACAGCAAACATCATTCTCAATGGTGAAAAACTGAAAGCATTTCTTCTAAGACCAGGAACAAGACAAGGATGTACACTCTTGCCACTAATATTCAACACGGTTTTGGAAGTCCTAGCCACGGCAATCAGAGATGAAAAAGAAATAAAAGGAATACAAATTGGAAAAGAAGAAGTAAAACCGTCACTGTTTGCAGATGACATGATACTATACATAAAGAATCCTAAAGATGCCACCAGAAAATTACTAGAGCTAATCAGTGAATTTGGTAAAGTTGCAGGATACAAGATTAATGCACAGAAATCCCTTGCATTCCTATATACTAACAACGAAAGATCAGAAAGAGAAATTAAGCAAGCAATCCTATTCACCACTGCAACAAAAAGAATAAAATACCTAGGAATAAACCTACCTAGGGAGAAAAAAGACCTGTACTCAGAAAACTATAAGACACTGATGAAAGAAATCAAAGATGACACAAACAGATGGAGAAATATACCATGTTCTTGGATTGGAAGAATCAATGTTGTGAAAATGACTATACTACCCAAAGCAATCTACAAATTCAATGCAATCCCTATCAAATTACCAGTGGCATTTCTTGCAGAACTAGAACAAAAAATCTTAAAATCTGTATGGAGAAACAAAAGACTCCAAATAGCCAAAGCGGTCTTGAGGGAAAAAAATGGAGCTGGAGGAATCAGACTCCCTGACTTCAGACTATACTACAAAGCTACAGTAGTCAAGACAATATGGTACTGGCACAAAAACAGAAATACAGATCAATGGAACAGGATAGAAAGCCCAGAGATAAACCCACGCACCTATGGTCAACTAATCTATGACAAAGGAGGCAAGGATATACAATGGAGAAAAGACAGTCTCTTCAATAAGTGGTGCTGGGAAAAGTGGACAGCTACATGTAAAAGAATGAAATTAGAACACGCCCTAACACCATACACAAAAATAAACTCAAAATGGATTAGAGACCTAAACGTAAGACTCGACACTATAAAACTCTTAGAGGAAAACATAGGAAGAACACTCTTTGACATAAATCAAGGCAAGATCTTTTTTGATTCACCTCCTAGAGTAATGGACGTAAAAACAAAAATAAACAAATGGGACCTAATGAAACTTAAAAGCCTTTGCAAAGCAAAGGAAAATACAAACAAGATGAAAAGACAACTCTCAGAATGGGAGAAAACATTTGCAAACAAATCAACAGACACAGGTTTAATCTCCAAAATATATAAACAGCTCATGCAGCTCAATATTAAAAAAACAAACAACCCAATCCAAAAATGGGCAGAAGACCTAAATAGACATTTCTCCAAAGAAGACATACAGATGGAGAGGAAGCACATGAAAAGCTGCTCAACATCACTAATTATTAGAGAAATCAAATCAAAACTACAATGAGGTATCACCTCACACCAGTTAGAATGGGCAACATCAGAAAATCTAAAAACAACAAATGCTGGAGAGGGTGTGGAGAAAAGGGAACCCTCTTGCACTGTTGGTGGGAATGTAAATTGATACAGCCACTATGGAGAACAGTATGGAGGTTCCTTAAAAAACTAAAAATAGAATTACCATATGACCCAGCAATCCCACTACTGGGCATATACCCAGAGAAAACCATAATTCAAAAAGACACATGCACCCCAATGTTCATTGTAGCACTATTTACAATAGCCAGGTCATGGAAGCAACCTAAATGCCCATCGACAGACGAATGGATAAAGAAGATGTGGTACGTATATACAATGGAATATTACTCAGCCATAAAGAGGAATGAAATTGGGTCATTTGTAGAGACGTGGATGAATCTAGAGACTGTCATAGAGTGAAGTAAGTCAGAGAAAAACAAATATCGTATATTAACGTGTATATGTGGAACCTAGAAAAATGGTACAGATGAATTGGTTTTCAGGACAGAAATAGAGACACAGATGTAGAGAACAAACATATGGACACCAAGGGGGGAAAGCGGCGGGGTGAGGGGGAGGTGGTGGTATGAATTGGGAGACTGAGATTGACATATATACACTTATATGTATAAAGTAGGTAACTAAGAAGAACCTGCTGTATAAAAAATAAATAAAATTCAAAAATTCAAAAAAAAAAAAAAAAAAGGACAGGAGCTATCAAGCCTCAGTAAGACATGGAGGAACCTTAAATGCATATTACTAAGTAAAAGAAACCAGTCTAAGAAAAAGCTACAGGGACTTCCCCGGTGGCACAATGGTTAAGAATCCGCCTGCCAATGCATGGGACATGGGTTCGATCCCTGGTCCAGAAAGATCCCACATGCCGCAGAGCAACTAAGCCCGCGTGCCGCAACCACTGAAGACCGAGCGCTGCAACAAGAGAAGCCAGTGCAATAAGCAGCCCGCGCATCGCAACGAAGATCCAACGCAGCCAAAAACAAACAAACAAACAAAAAACCCACATACGGACTTCCCTGGTGGCGCAGTGGTTAAGAATCTGCCTGTCAACACAGGGGACATGGGTTCGAGCCCTGGTCCGGGAAGATCCCACATGCCTCAGAGCAACTAAGCCCGTGTGCCACAACTACTGAGCCTGTGCTCTAGAGCCTGCGAGCCACAGCTGCTAAGCCCACGTGCCACAACTACTGAAGCCTGTGCCTGGAGCCCATGCTCCGCAACAAGAGAAGCCACTGCAATGAGAAGCCCACGTACCACAACGAAGAGTAGCCCCCGCTCTCCGCAACTAGAGAAAGCCCGTGTGTAGCAACGAAGATCCAACACAGCCAAAAATTAATTAATTAATTTTTAAAAAGCTACATACCATATGATTCCAACTATAAGAAATTTTGGAAAATGCAAACTATAGAGACAGTAAAAAGGTCTGTGTTTGTCAGGAATTCTGGAAGAAAAAGAGGAGGGATGAATAGGTAAAATGGGATTTTTTTCTGGCGGTAAAACTATTCTGTATGAAACTGTAATGGTGGATACATGTTATTATGCATTTGTTATAACCCACATAACCGTACAACACAAAGAGTGAACCTAATGAAAACTATGGATAATAACAGTGTATCAACATTGGTTCATTAATCGTAACTAATGTACCACACTAATGCAAGATGTTAACAATGGGGGAGGTAGCCCCCACTGGCCACAACTAGAGAAAGCCCACACACAGCAATGAAGATCCAACGCAGCCAAAAATAAATAAATAAAATAAATGTTTTTTAAAAATGGGGGGGAACTGGTTGGGAATTAAGTGGATATGGAGAGAGATAGAACTCTCTACTTGCTCAATTTTTTTGTAAATCTAAAACTGTTCAAAAAAATAGTCTTAATTTTTTTTTAAAAAAGTTGGGCACCCACAATCTGAAAGAGTACCTATTGCTACTTTAAACTACAGAAATCCTAGCAAAGTTGAAAAAAAAAAACTAATAAAATCAAATTTGAATAAGCATTTAAATAAATTTAAATGAAAGAAATTAACTTTTTCCTCTTTTTTTTTTGGCCACACAGTGCGGCTTGCGGGATATTCTCCAACCAGGGATTGAACCTGGGCCCCCACAGTGAAAGCATGAAAGTGCCAAGTCCTAACCACTGGACTGCCAGGGAATTCCTGAAAAGAAATTAACTTTAATCTCCTTGCCTTTTTATTGGCTTGGTCATATCTCTGCTCACTAGCACATACATCAGAGAGTGACCTCTAGGAAAGAGAGAAGAAATCCAGCTGGGAAACTGCTTTACCACAGTTATGGTTAGCAATTTAGCCTGAAGAACTGAAATTTGGTAATCATCATGGACACTAAAGGGCATGCGTGTGCACGCACACACACACACACAAAACTTAAAACATTTTCACATCATTCATTGATGCCAACAGACAATTTAAAGTGTATTTATAAATCTATCAAGATGGATGTAATGTGTGATACTCTCATTCAGAAGCCCAAAAGTCTTCAATGCCTCTTTTTCTAGGTTAAAGAATTAGAATGTGAAAACTACAGAAATCGATGTGGTCCAATGCTGTTGTTTCTTAGAAAATTTATGTGGCATTTTGATGGAGACATCAAACTGTAGCATTTTGATAGGCTTACCCAGCACCCAGAGGTGTTACACCAAGTTCTCTTTGACAGCAAGGGCAATGGCTACCTGTTCACTCAGCTTCTCTGTCCAAGACAAAATCCAAGAGAATTCCCCTTTCGCCAATATATCTATGCCTCCATAATGATGGGTGAGCAATTATTGAAGAACAATTCCCATCCCTGACACCCCAGCCCCTGCCATAACTACACTGCCTACTTGGAGCTTCTGGGTGAGGAACAGACTACAAGGGCAGTTTATCTGTCTTCCCACATCACCAGAACATTCCTATTGCAAACACAGCATGGCCCTCTTCTATCCAGAAGACTCTCTCTTCAGATCATTTCTGGGATACCATACCAGTTTTACTTTATAGTTTTTCAAAGATGCCTGGGTCTTTCTGGTCCATGCTAAGTGCCCGACTACTGTAACCTGAATTAGACACATTCTTTTCCAGCTCAGTAAATCCAAAAGGCTGTGCTCAGGATTATTAAAGATTCAAACTGAAAAGTGACAAGTATGTGCCCTATGAACTGTATGGTATCACTTAGATGAAAACTATAGCAATTGGCATAAGGTAAGGCAAAACTCACTACTCAATAAGTTTAAGTGGATTCATCAGTAAATAAAAAAAACAACAACAGAAACTTCTCTTCTGGTTGTAATATCAGAGGAAGAAAAGGATTTATTCTATATCTCCATAATCCATTTTTTTAGCAACTTCCACCAATAAGTGGACTGTGGTAAGCACTAATGACAAGAATGGTTTATTAAGCAAATGACGACAAAGATGTATGAAGCTATCTCATGTTCAGATAGTTTGAAATAACAATTACTTTTAACCAATGTCTGTGATCCTTCTGTGTAACTCAATATAAAATGCAAGTTCTTTTAGTTACAGGTTCACCGACATAGCTGAAATTATATAACCTAAATCTACTGAGGGTTTTTATGTAAAAAAAAAAAAAATCTGATAAATTCAAAGCCACAAAACATGAAGGGGTGAGGGAACAGGAATCTGAAGCAGATGGCATCTCTCTAATTTTTTTTCCCCGAGTCCATCTTGAACACAGTCCCAATAATGTCAAAATCCAATTTATCTCTCCAAATAAGTAACCTACAAAACATAAAATGCTAATTCTGAAGTAAATTCATTCTTTTTTCTTTTTCTTCCCAGCTTCTCAAAGTTTCTATATTAGGCAGAAATGAGCAGAGACAAGTTGGATGTTAAATAGAGAAAAACTATCGCTCCACAAATTCTTAAGTTCTTTCATGAAAATCTACTTCCACTTATTTGAAGCCATTGAAGCAGTTTCTATCAAGATTGGTGGTAATAAAATCTGTCTATGATATCAGCCTTTTTTTTCTGGATACAATGATTATTTATCTTTATTAGAGAGCAAATCATAGTCCAAAAAGAAAGAAGCTCTAAAATAGAAACAAGCTCTGGAAGAATACTCATTTGGTTTGAGGAAAGCACTGCCTGGCATTTTTTAAGCATTTCCACAGTAACTCACTCCTGATTTGGCAGCACCAATAACGTTAACTGTACTTTGTTCATTATATATTCTAGTATGGTATACAAACCTTCCCAATCTTTCCTAAAGTTTTCTGAGATCATCCAAGACATAGATATTAAAGGAAGGTTTAGTCATTTTTAGATTTCCTGACCAGCAAATTCCGTAACTGACAATTGCAAAGATCTGTGGAATGGCCACATACTTTGTTTAAGTGGAAAAGGTCATTGAGAAAAGCATTATCTGTAACAGTCTCTATTATTGCCCACATTTTAAATATACCTTTTTACAGCTAGTATCCTAACTCTTATACCAAAATGAATTATTTATTAAAGTCTTATGAGAATATAGGGAAAAAAATGGGAACTTCTCATGGCTTTACCAAAGCAAGATAATATCGTCTCAACTTTAAGATTCAAAAGATACTGAAAAATAATGATCCAGGAAAACGCAGTTAAATGCTTACATATACACTAAAGACTTTACAGTGTAAAGAACAGCCACTTAGAAAGTTGAATAACCTTACAAAACATGTAGTAAAAACATAATTAGATACCTTATTAATAATTTTAAATATATCCATCCATTTATCAATTTGACCAATATTTATTTGGTGCCTATTATGTAGCTGCAGTGGTGGATAAAATTTAAAATAGTATTTCTACCTCAAGAAGCATGCAACATAGCTGGACAGTTTTATGTTTTTTTAAAAAAGTTCAATTCTGCTTAAGAGAGACATGAAGAAGAAATATATTTGAAAATTTCTCTCGAAATTATGGAAAACCTGTAAACTTCTCTAAAAAGTGATACTGAATTACAAACTTTATAACCACTTTTCTCACACAAAAAAATGATTACTAAAGCAAGTTATTTGATTTTTAGCTTTTGAGTATAAAGTACATTTAAAAATTAATAATTAAAAATTACTGCAAATTTCCTGGCTGTCCAGTAGTTAAGACTTGGCACGTTCACTGCGGGGGCCCAGGTTCGATCCCTGGTCAGGCAACTAAGATCCCGCAAGCCACGCAGTGTGGACCCCCGCAAAAAAAAAGAAAAAAAATTTTTACTAACTTCAAGTTACATCAAAAAGCAAACTACATTAGCTGAAAATCTGGCATATAATAGGTTACAAATAACTGTATTGTTTCAAATCTACAAAACAAATGAATATAAAGACTTCAATGTGGGCTTCCCCCGTGGCGCAGTGGTTAGGAATCTGCCTGCCAATGCTGTGGACACGGGTTCGATCACTGTTCCGGGAAAATCCCACATGCTGTGGATCAACTAAGCCCGTGCACCACAACTAGTGAGCCCACGTGCCACAACTACACAACTACTGAAGCCCGCATGCCTAAAGCCCGTGCTCCACAACAAGAGAAGCCACCTCAATGAGAAGCCCACGCACCGCAACTTAGAGTAGCTCCCACTCACTGCAACTAGAGAAAGCCTGCACACAGCAACGAAGAGCCAATGCAACCAAAAATAAATAAATAAAATTTATTATAAAAAAAAAGTGATTAGCCTGGTACCTGACCCACCCCCCCCCAAAAAAAGACTTCATGTTTCTGAGATATATTTCTATATCATCATCACAAATGATTTAAAGGCAGAAATTCATTCCATTTGCATTTATTTTACAGAATATTATACACATAAAAAGTCTGTATGTTTTGCTAATAGTTTAAATCTAATTAAGGCGAGTCATGCTACTTGTGTTGATTTTATTCTTAAAATTACAACTACTTTCTTCTATTTTATGCCCCAATTTTAATTCTCTCCAGACATGTAATGTTAATTAAGATTTATATACATTACTTTTTAAATGTTTTTCTTACCAATCCATACTACACACATCACAAATCTGAGAAAAACCTTTGAAACGTTATTGGCTATTTGTTAATGCACATATTCTGCTTTATTTTTAAGAGTTTTAAGAAACTACTGATAACTGAATTTCGTGCTACTTATGATCAATTTCTAGAAGCTACTGAAAGTCCTGTTGTATATATATGTTTTGGAATATTATCCAGTTCTGTTCCTATCTCAAACCTCATTCCACAAAACTGGGCTACCTTGACTGCATAAGATTAAGATTATTAATAATTTATCTTTCAACTGGAAGGTGCTTCCATTTAAAGTGGACTGTTATTTAGATACATTAGCCCCCCCTTACAATACTGATTAGAATTTTAACTCGTGTTACTTATGAAGAAACTGAATCTCTGGTAGGTTCCATGACTTGCCCAAGGTCAACAATTAGCCAGTGGCAGTCCGAGTTCAATCCTAGATTTACCTAACTCAAAACCAATACTTCCACTTGACCATAATTATCTCCTTAAAAGATTATGAGACAGGCTCAAAAGCAAGGAATCTTGTCTCTCCGAAGGTTCACGCAACTATTCTGAGTCATTGATAACCACACAGTACCTACAATTCAGTCACTGATTGAAATATAAATGAAGAGGATCTGTGTGCTTCATTTAAACTAGGTCAAGCTCACTGGCAGGTAAGAAAGATGTTGGAAAAGGCTTGCCTCAACATGTCTTGCCTAGACCTCTGTATCTTTACGGTTCCCCCAGTCTATTTTTTAAAAACACGCATATCTACCAAATAAGGCTATGCCAGACCAGCTTACAGTTTGCTGGTTTCCAGAACTGCACTTTTCTAAAATAATTTAGACCAAACTTAATATTGAGCTGGGAGACTTGGTTGAATATGTCAATCTGGCACTTTCCGAACATTCGAAGTATCATTTGGGGCCACAAGCCCAGTTCCACCCTCTTTCTTTTACGCTGTGATGCCTACCCACTTGGGGAGGGGGCTACCGCTCCTGTAGGACACTGGGGCAAGAGAGCAGTAAAGGAAGAAGCGGGGGAAGCGCACGGAAGTTGGGAGGAGGGAGGTCTCCTTACCCACTCTTCTGCCCTAGCTCTGCCAAGGGCGGCTCCCCGCGGTGCCCAGCCGACTCACAACCCCCGAAGCCGGGCTCTGTCCCACAGGGGTAGGCAGAAAAAGCAGGCAATGGAAGTATGGGATTGCCCCATCCACCCCGCCGGGGTCCATGCTCTCCTTCTGGACCCAGAGGATGCTCCCTCTTTCAGAGCTAAACCTCCAGGTGGCAAACTCCCCGTCCACATCGGCCGAAGTCTTCTGCATCTGAGGGGGCGCCTCCTCCGCAACCTCGACACGGCCACCCGAAACTCTCCGCCAGCCGTCATCCCCAGCTCTTCCCTTCCACCCCCGCAACCCGCCAGGGGCACACACGCCGGCCTGCGCCCCACCCAGGATCTCCGCGCTCCCCTCCCCGAGCCGGAGAAGGGGCCCCCACCACCCCCTAGATACACACACACATCCTCAAGCTCCAGCCTCCCGGACCCCGTCGAAGCCGGAGAGAGTACCTGGCAGTGCTTCGGGGTACAGATGGGGCGGGCGCAGCCCCCTCCCGGAGGCGCCGAGTGCTTCTCTACCCACCCGCAGCTTTGGCTTCTCCCGTTCCCAGGAACGGGAGGGAGGAGAGGTGCGGGAGGGGAGGGGGAAGACGAGGAGCCAAACGGCCGCAGAAGCCGAACCGGAACCTCTAGCGCTGGCCCCACCCTCGGCCCGGCGCAGAGCACCCTGGCGCTCCCGATAGGACAAACTTAAAGCAGGCAGTGAGAAAGAGTAACCACCACTTCCGGGTTATCCCCGCTACCGTCCCTCCTTAGCAACCGCGTGGGGTTGCTAAGCGGAAGTGCCTTCAAAGATAACCACCCCCATTACTTATGGGACTAACAGGAGGTAGCTGGGAGCGTGTACTCCTCTTTGGCAACACACTCTTTACCTTCTGCTCCTGGTCTTGGGCTGAGCACGGGCTTCGCTGCCAAAGTCACGAAGCCAATCCTGCTTTTCCCTTCACCTGTACTCCCCCTACCAGACCCCAGCCACTATTTACTCCTGTTCCCTCCCTCCTTGAATCCCGGGCGGACCTATTGGCTCCTGTTAAGGCTCTCTCAGGTCCCTCGTGGGAGTTACTTTCTGGCGGTTTAGCAAGCATCTCCCTCTTGTGGATTTTCAGTTGTGTTTCTACTGAGCTTTTAAAGTCTCCTCCAATGTTATGAAACCTTTTTCATGCACTTCGTTCTCCTGTGATAGCCCCTGAAACCGAATGGTGAGAAAGTTTTGTCTTCACCCATCTCTTTTGTAAGGATTGCACATGCTTGTGTATGATCTGGAAATAATTAATCCTTAAGAAAAAACAACGAGAAAAGGCCAAAGGAAGCCGGTGATCAAGCTTGGGAAGGAGGAAGACATTTAATCCTCCACTCAGAATAAACTTTCAATCCTATACTGTGGACAAGAAAAGTTAATAAGAGACCTAATTTATTCTTGTGTTGGGGTGATCTGAGCTTGAAAAATACTGGGAAAACCACTGCTCGGAGCAAAAGCCAGCAACATAATTAATCCTCTTTCTAGAAAAATGACCTATATTATTATGGCAGTTTAAATATTCAGAGAAATGTAGTTAGGCATTCAGAGAAAAATGAGTAAAAATCTTGGCTTAACTTTCCTATCTTGAATAGGTCTTCTTAAAAGCAATAAAGCTTAATTAATAGTAGCTCCTGAATTTGTTCTCTAGTCCATGGCAGTGAATGTCTTTGCAACTGCTGGCTATTGGTCATAATAATTCGGTCATGATAACCTCTTACTCACCGATATTGGACTGTTGTCCACCTAGCTGGAGCAGAGGAAATGACTTTTGGTAACTTCAAAGAAACAACAGGTCTGTTGGTTTCCTGTACGTGTGACACAGCATTAAATTGATTCACCAAGAGAGTCAGTTCAGCAAAACCTTTAGGAAATCACTTCAGGTTCAAATGTCACTAGTAGATTGTTAAAGAAGTCTAAAACATTTCCACCCTTGCCACGGACATGCATACATGTGGGAGTATACACACACAAAACTCAAATGGAATCTGAGCACATCCAGTCATTAACTGTTCTTTTAAAAAAACCTGGCTGTACTTGTCAAGTGATAAATCTGTTACCATGACAAAATAGAGCTTGGTATTTCAATTGGCAACAAGTTTAAATATTTAAAAAATTTTAATTAGAAAAGTAAATAAAATTATGAGCCCAATGAGCAACAACTTATCTAAAACTATGCTGGGCCTTCCCTGGAGGTCAGTGGTTAAGAATCCACCTGCCAAGGCAAGGGACACAGGTTCAAGCCCTGGTCCGGGAATATGCCACATGCCAGAGAGCAACAAAGCCCATGCACCACAACTACTGAGCCTGTGCTCTAGAGCCCGCGAGCCACAACTACTGAGCCCGCATGCCACAACTACTGAAGCCCACGTGCCTAGAGCCCATGCTCCACAACAAGAGAAGCCACTGCAGTGAGAAGCTCATGCACCGCAACGAGTAGCCCCCGCTCGCAGCTACTAAAGAAAGCCCATGGGCAGCAACGAAGACCCAACACAGCCAAAAATAAATAAATAAATAAATAAATTTATAAAAAATAAATAAAACTATGGTGGACTTAGATGTCAAATTAAAAACATGAATATGGTAAACCTGTTCTATAGAAAGAAATGTTTTATTGGGTAAAAATAGTTAAGATCAAATGCGGTAGTTTAAGCCAATACAAAAATGCAAATTCCTATGCATCATTCATTTTTCCTGTTGTCTGAAGAAATATGACTTATAATAGCATATAACAGCATTTATTTAGATCCTCTCTTCCTACAGTTTTAAAAAAATTATTACTGAGTCACTTTTGTATAGGTGTATGAATACCTGGCTTAACTCCTAAATGATCACGACGTGTATAATTCCATCACTTTTAACATACTCATTACTTGGAGACCTCTAAAGATGTATAGCACAGGTATATACATTTTATTGTACACTGAGAACATATACATTTTATTGTAAGTAAATCAACCTAAAATGTTGATAAATGTTTAAAAATTCAAAT
The DNA here is from genome assembly GCF_964341445.2 of Mesoplodon mirus. Classification (NCBI taxonomy): domain Eukaryota; kingdom Metazoa; phylum Chordata; class Mammalia; order Artiodactyla; family Ziphiidae; genus Mesoplodon; species Mesoplodon mirus. The sequence continues at coordinate 54,661,443 of NC_138979.1, forward strand.
AAATAAATATGTATATAGCAGAGTCCACACCTAAAACTAGCTCTGTGGGTTTAACTACGCTTTTAGGATTTTGTGAGCGGTATCACAGGAATCCATATTCTTTTTAAAAAAATTATTACCCAAATCAACCTTTTATTTTTTTAATTTAATTAATTTATTTATTTTGGCCACACCATGTGACATGCGGGATCTTAGTTCCCCGACCAGGGATCAAACCAGCGCCCCCTGCACTGGAAGTGTGAAGTCTTAACCACTGGACCGCTAGGGAAGTCCCCAGGAATCCATATTCTTTTTTTGTTTGTTTGTTCGTTTTTTGTTTTTTTTAATTTATTTTTATTTTTGGCTGCATTGGGTCTTTGTTGCTGCACGCGGGCTTTCTCTAGTTGCAGCGAGAGGGGGCTACTCTTCGTTGCGGTGTGTGGGCTTCTCATTGAGGTGGCTTCTCTTTTTTGCGGAGCACAGGCTCTCGGCGTGCGGGCTTCAGTATTTGTGGCACTCAGGCTCCGTAGTTGCGGCTTGCGGGCTCTAGAGAGCAGGCTCAGTAGTTGTGGCGCACGGGCTTGGTTGCTCCGCGGCATGTAGGATCCTCCCCGACCAGGGCTCAAACCCAAGTCCCCTGCATTGGCAGGCGGATTCTTTACCACTGGCCACCAGGGAAGTCCCCAATCAATATTCTTAATATGAACCATAATTAAGACAGTGCTCTCAAATCTACGCTAGATCTCAAATAGGCTTCAAGGTCAGTATAGTACCTTCATCCTTCAAATCAATATAGGACCTCTAGCCTTTTTTCTCAATCTCTTGAAAGCTTTTTGTCATTTTTTAATTGTCCCTTGTAATCATCTAAGAAAGAATTAGGTTGTATAACGTTTATTTTTGGGAAAACCAATACTCTGTTAATAATTATTACTTAAAAATTCAAATATTCTTAGGGTTCCATTGGCATCTCCAAATACAAAAGACAAAACAGACAAACATAAAAGATACCAAAATCGATGAATACTTGGGATCAGTTAGAAGAAATATAGCCAGATTTACTTTTTTTTTTTTTTTTTTTTTTTTGTGATGCATGGGCCTCTCACTGTTGTGGCCTCTCCTGTTGCGGAGCACAGGCTCTGAACGCGCAGGCTCAGCAGCCATGGCTCACGGGCCCAGCCGCTCCGCGGCATGTGGGATCTTCCCGGACTGGGGCACGAACCCGTGTGTCCCCTGCATCGGCAGGCGGACTCTTAACCACTGCGCCACCAGGGAAGCCCGCCAGATTTACTTTTTATCTGCCTAAGCAATATACAACACACAAGGCATGGCCCCTTGTACAAGGGACTTAGAGAAACTCACTTAGGATACATGTGACATAAACAACATGTTTAGCCTTAGGAAGAGAAGGCTAAAGATGTAACAGCTATCTTTAAATAATTGAAGTTTGTCATGTGGAAAGAGTATCTTGTTCTATGTTATTTCAAGTACAGAACCAAGAAGAGGAGGAGGGGAGTTAAGAAAAAAATCAAATTTTTAACTTGTAGCACTTTCGATTGGCGTTGCCAGCTAACAAAATAGTCCATCTAATGAAAAGCTATAGCTGGCTTGGGTTGAACAAGGTAGCTTCTATCACTCCTCCCAGTTTTGATTCAGTGACAATCTTTCCCACCTCCATAGGCTATCCTCAAAGGTAAAAGGAACCATTTTAACAACGTTGGTTGGACCGAGGTCCAGCTGAACCTTCAATTTTTCCAAAAGTGAGTTAGCGTGAAGAATTCTAAGTACAGTGAGATTTATAAGCAGTGTATATATACATATGGGAAAAGTTCAGTTAGTTTAGACTTTATTTTCTGCTTTTTAGAAAAATGACAAGTATTTATCATCTCATAACTCTGAGCACACTTTATAATTTTCACTATAGTATTATCTTCCTTTGTGAAACTATGTAAACACAAAATTCCTATGATCCTCACAAATTCCATTAGCATTCAAAAATTCCATAAAAGTAGCTTTAATCATTGTTTGCTCCGTAATTGAACACTAACATTAGTTATTTGAATAATCCATTCAAAAAGGAAAATCAGATTAACTTTGTGAAGGGTACAAAATTAAAGCTTACTTTACATTTTTAATGTATAAACTTTATTTTTTGATTCAATTTCAATGTAATTGAAATTTCTCTTATGTTTAGAAGAAGCTAAATTGATAATCTACATTTTAAAAAACCTTTGACAGGGAAACAGATTACATGGGACCTCTGCCTAATAAAGTTAGACATCACCAAGTATTATATATTTTGAAAGAATTGTATTTGAAAAGACTGTAGGTTCTTTAGGTCAAATTTTTGGGAAACAATTAAATACCAAAATTAGACTTCACTGGACACACCACCATAAAGTTTCTCTCTCCATCAATGAAAAAGCAAATCAGGTTTCATACCCATCAAAAGCCTAATTGTCAAGGAAGCACTTAGGATGAAAACTCTGGTCTCAATTCAGTATCATTATGTTTAATATCCACCTCTAAAAGACAAAGCAAAAAATACAATCTACAGTCATAAGGACTTATTTTGGAAGTTGATAAAATCAGGTCAGTACGGTGATTTGCATTTGGAAGGAATAAAATAGGAATACCTAGTAGGATATAATCTTAGAAAGCACACATATGGATAGTATTGTGACAATGAGTATTCATTTATTAAAAACAAACTTCAGGAAAGCATTCCTGTTAAACATGGTTAGTTTTGATAACAGGATGTCAGTGAGCAAAAAGCCTGATGAGGAAGCAAGAATATCAGTTACTAAGTACTACTATGCCCACCTCTTCAATTATACCCCTGATTATCTTGAAAAATATAATAGTAGCTCTAAGGACTTTAGACATAGTTCTGGGTTTATGGCATGATTTGCCTTTCATATTTTATTGATTTCCAACTTGAAAAGTATAGGCCCAAAGGGTAATATTTTATGACACTAAACCAAATGCATATTCTAGGAAAATTCCTCTCTTTTAATGTAGTCTATGGAATTTTCCTGCCCAATTCTATGCTAGTATTTTATCTTTTTGTTGTTGTTTTTAGAAGTTTCATCAACCCTTTAAATCCTTAGGACAAAACTGCCCTTAAAAGAAGGTAGATGGCCATCCAAATTTTTTCAACTTTCCATTTTTGTTCCCCTTTCTTAAAAAGGGTATGGGTTCAGTTTGATTAATACTGACTTTCTTAATGTGCAAAAATCTACCTCTGCTTTTTAAAGCAAATAAAAGGAACAAAAATATGGCATCACTCCAATAATCAAATGCCAATAAAAATGGCAACAGTACAAAAATCTAAGCAAATCTAAAATACAGCAGATTCATAATTAGAACACCATGCAATAATTTTAGCAAGAAAAAGCTTGACAGGTAAAAGAAACCGAATACTGCATTATACTGAATACTAAGTTAAGTAACCATAATTAATCTTATAAACTTTCCAATATCATAACTACTTGCTTTTGAATAACTAAATGTAAGCCTCATTTTTTAAATTAAATGCTTATTCAACAAAGCTAATTGGAACAAATATATTTATGCAAATTTACATCCTAGAATACCAGAGTAAACAGGAGACATCAGTCAAGGGTGAATAAGTAATTTCTATTCTTTTTCATCATCTGTATGATCAGGTGGCAAAGGACATGATCTGTGGAAAGAAGAGAGAACTTCGATAGTCACCTGAGTCAAATGTTTAAAAAACAGAACATAAGTAGTTTTTAAAAACTTACGTAAATCAGGAACATTAACAGTGCAGCGGGTCTCGTCAACTGACCAGAAATGGGAGAAAATTAAACTCCATTAATTGACAAACTCCTACAGATTCCAAATACTAGAGCGACAAAATTTTTAATAATCTATTTTGCCTGTTAATTTGCCAAATCAGTTTCCCCTTTAGGGTATGTTGCCATTTTTATTAAAGAGGGAATCTCTATTTCTATAGCATCTTCTTTCAATATGTTAAGTGGATTGATGAAGAGTACAATCCTTCAGCAAGAACTCTGTGATTATGAAAAGCAAAAGAATTTAACCAATCCACTTGAGCAGAGAAAACAGCAAGTTGACATATTTGACTGTATACACTTTGGAACTATATGAATGTATTATCTAATTAGAAAAACCCCCAAATTGTCTTAAGTTGGCATATGGTAATCACAGCTTTTGAAAAATAATTTATATTATCCCAAAGCCATTTTTTACTCATTATACTTTCTTAAAAAATACATTTATTTATTTATTTATTTATTTATTTTTGGCTGGGTTGGGTCTTCCTTGCAGCACATGGGCGTCTCATTACGGTGGCCTCTCTTTGTTGCAAAGCACAGGCTCTAGGTGCACCAGCTTCAGTAGTTGAGGCACATGGGCTCAGTAGTTGTGGCTCGAGGGCTCTAGAGCACAGGCTCAGTAGTTGTGGCACACGGGCTTAGTTGCTCCGTGGCATGTGGGATCTTCCCAGACCAGGGCTCGAACCCATGTCCCCAGCATTGGCAGGCGGATTCTTAACCACTGCACCACCAGGGAAGTCCCTCCTTATACTTTTTATAGAGAAGAAGTCAATTAAAAACTTAATCATAAATCAGAATTTTTTAGAACTGATAAAGATTTGTGAGATCTATTTTAAAATAGTTTTCAAATTAGATCCAGTGAGCCTGGATGGTCACAGGGCAAGTGAGTGAAAGAAGGAAGCTAAAACAAGGATATTCTGACTTGGAATAAGATTACCATTGACTCACTTACTCTTATATTACCAAGAGGTCTTCATTGTACTTTCCTGGAAATTAAATTATGTTAACAAATGAACACTATCATAACCCCAAATTCTATTTTTTAAAGGACCTGATTTAATTTACTTTAGGTATCATAGTTCTGTTCAAGGATTTAAGAAGACAGTTTTTCTTGATTCTGATTCTCCCCCTGCATCTGCCTCTGTGAGAATAAAGCCATAGCAGTAGCCATATTCCAGATTAAGAATTAGGGAGACAGAAGTCCTTCTGATATACTGGTAGTTTTCTATTTACTACCAATAGTAAATCTATTGAAAGAGCTCCTATCAAAAGGAAAAATTTTTTTCTATTTCTCTAACATATCAGTATGAGATAGATGTTCACTAGCCTATCATGGTAATCATTTCATGATGTATGTAAGTCAAATCATTACACCTTGAACTCATATAGTACTGTATGTCAATTATGTCTCAATAAAACTGGGAGAAAAAAAGCCAATCTATTGATTTATTATAAATAAAGGGATAATTACAACTCTCTTAAACAAAAACAAATCTAAGACAGAGCCCTAAAGTAATAATATAAACCTCTATTACCTAGTTTTATGTCACAGATTTTATTATACTATGGATCAAAGTGCTTTATGAGACTATATGTGTAATCTTTTCCATATGATAGGAAGCCTGTAATATAGGTTTTATTTCTGTCATGATCAATGGTATAGCCATATTTGGCTATATTGCCAAATATTTTCTTTCATTAAGTCACAAATAATTCAAGAGGACTGTCATATATTCTAGAGCTAATATTGACTATTAGCTTGTTCAAATTAGAATGAGAAAGAACAAGGAAGAATGGTGCCAGTAAGTGAGAAGGAACTAAAGGAGACTTACAGGATCATGAAAACAAGTCTATTAAAAAAATCTCTCCAAAAATGTATCCCCTTCCTTGTTGATTTTATTGAAACAAATGATAATAGTGATGTAGCAACAAAGTATAAAATTTAGTTACTGCTCCAGAATTTGACACTCCTTTTAAATATCTCATTAGATAACAATTTACTAAATGACCTATGAACAGTATTGAGTAAGTCTTAAAATTTTAGATGCATAAACATCATTTTATATGTCAAATACTTTGTTTTAACTGCTCATTAACCATTTATTTTTATTTAGTTGTGTTCAATGCAAATCAATTCCAAACACAATGTACAATCCAAAACAGGTGTACAGTGTTCAGATATGAAGCAAGAGGTGTTCATTCACACACACAGATCTTACATAACCTGAGATGAGTTGGATCTAGTTGTTCCTGTGTAGACTTCTAAAGATGGCAAATACTGGCTTAAAACTTAAGAGTACTATGGCCATATTGGATACTTAACATCTAAGCATCATTGTGTGAACTTGTGAACCAAAGATTTCACAGAGTTTCTATTTCTAAAAAGGTTTCTGTACATCAAGGCAGTTGTATGTAAAGTTTTATTTTCCAGGATCAAGTCCACTTAGGCTTAGAACCATCTAAAAATAATGACTGATGTAGAAAGTGCTCCACGTGTAGCTATTCCTATTCATTAAGTTTTATATTTATATATATACGTTTACAGAAAGGGCACAAAAGAGTTATGAATTATGAATTTAATGCAGGCAAGTTTCCAGTCTTCACTTCCCAAATACCTAATACACATTATTTTTGCTGCCTTCATATATTTGCCTCTTAATTGCAAGATTTGTCAAATATGCCTTCCAAACAGATCAATTTTTTAAGTTGTAAAAATTATTCAATATATGCAGAAATAAAAAGCAATATTTTAAGACTGGTTGAAGTCAATGCACTTCTAATCTTTGGAATCAAGTTAAATGATCCAACTTAGCTAAATAAATCTGGATGAGAATGTGTGATAGGAAATACCTGTTATTTGACTTTTAAGTGCATTTGCTGGGATTACTTATGCTTGGATTTGTAGTAGATTCCAATCCATCATTGCCCTGGAACGTGTCAGTTACTGCAGAAAGTCAAATGCAATGTCAAATCCAAAGCCCCAGAGAAAAGAGTTAAGTTCCCAAGAGAACACTGAAAACAGTGTAAAACCTGATGGAGAGTATATCAGCATTAAACCAGGACTGCTGAAACAATACACAGAGGATTTGCAGTAATACCTTGTGGTTCCTTCCAGTGTACATCATAGATAGAATCACTGAAGCTTTTTATATTACCTAATCATTTTACCGCCTTCTAGATTTTGTGAACAAAATGGAAACTGAATCTCCATTCCATAGTTCATCCTTTTTCTCTAGATGAAGATGAAATTATTCTTATTTGCAAGGTACAGTTTGAAGTGTCCATATTTCTTAAGTTATACTTAATCACATCATTAATTCTCGATGTTCTCTCTTTCCAGTCTTGTACATGAAACTCCAGCAGATTTAATATTGGCTTTCATTATCTGGTCAAATCCTTCAGATGCTCTTTAAACTAGTCCAATTTGGGAGTCTCAACATTCTCTGTGTTAATAAAACAAGGGATGGAATTAGTAGACTTGATGAAGACCTGTTTATTTTCCTTGCCACACTGGACTTCTAGATGGCGTACGGATTGGGCTTTAGAATATGGGTTGGTAAACTGTAGATGTTTCTTGGCCAAGTCTCTTAATGGTAGAGATGTAGAAGGGCAAGCAAGACCACAGGAGACTAGCTGTTGACTGCAAAGCACAGCTGACCGTTGTGGTTTCGAACGGAGGACCTTCTGTGCCGGTTAAAGGAACGAATGAATAAATCTGCGTGGGTAGGAGCAGCACCAGAAGCAGCAGCCCCAGTCTGAGCCTGGCCACCATCCCCTTGCCCATGGTGATCACTCCGCCTTGGGCAAGGCTCGCTGCTTGGTGCCGCGGAGGAGGATCACAGGCTACTGGCTGGTGCAGGGGAGGTATTTAGCAGGGTCTTAAATCTAGCCGGAGGCTTCATAATGTTGGTGACGTGGCACCACCAGCATTCACCACTCCCCACCTCCAGTCAAATAATTTGTTTTTGAAACAAAAATTTCAAAATTCTTTAGAGAGTCTGGACACTATTACTTATAAATCTATTTAAAAAGCAGGTTTCCATTGCTTTTTTCCCCCAATGGTATTTTTTTTTTCCTGATTCTTAAAATATTTGTTGTTGAAACTTGGTAGCACTGAGTATGAGAGGTTTTTACCCAGATATATCACTATTGATATTTGGTATATTTTGTACAGATTTGGTATATTTAGATACATATCTTTTACACAATAATGATTGTACTTTTGTATCAGAATTTTTGCTTAACACTTATCATGAGCATTTTCCTGACATTAAAAGCTTGAAAGCATGATTTAATTATCTTCTTAAAAAGTTTACACAATGAACTCCGCATGTTTGCAGTTTTATCCCCACCTTGTTTTGTTTTGAAGTTTTCTTATGTATTTACAGAGAAGTTGTAAAGAAAATACACCACGGTGTTAGTTTTGGTTGTTTCTAAATGATGGGGATTTCTATATTTTCCAACTTTTCTACACTGGGTATATATTTCCTGTGGAGGCTGAACTAGTAGTTTTTGAAAGGTGAGGTTAATGGAATTCAAGCTGGATAAACCAACATGGAAATTGCTTTTTGAAAAAAGACTATAGAAAACAGACAGAAAAAATTAAAGAATAAAGACCAGAAGTTCATGATTAATAATGTAACACTTATCATCTGCATGGGAACTGATCCTCTTTGAGTGACTGAAATGAGTAAAAATAATACCTTTCATTGATGTTTGAAATTTGGGAGTGACTTATAATAATAGGTTAGCACAGTTTAAAAAACGTCTGGTTTGTATTTTCTTATCTGCTCAAACAGAAATTTTAAAGTTACTCAATATTCTGTTGTCTTTTATTTATTTTAATAAGTATTTCTTTATATTCCAGAATATAAAAACTTACTTTCTCTTTGCTTTTCCCAAGCCACTGCTTCCTGCCTCCTCAGGAATCCTATTCTCTTTTTCTGAATCTTTAGGGGACAGCCTGAAGAATTCTCCGATTCCTTTTTGCCACTTGGGAGTTGGGCGCACACAAACTGGATTCCCTCCTGCATACTTATTTTCAGCTATAAAATATAAACACATAGAACTAAATAAAAATTAAGAATACAATCACCATTCCTTAAAGGGAAAGTTAATTCTTTAACATCAAATCTAAAGGGTATTAAATGGTGTTACATCCATCTTTAAATTTTAAAATGTGACATGATAAAGCTGTATTCAGTTATAATATAATGTATAACACTTTATTACACTTATTCTTTAGCCTAGAAAAATAGCATTAACAAGATGTTTACAACTAGAAAATATTTTTCATATTTTGTCCACAAGCTGAGCTATTCAGTTAGTCTTATGTACTGTCATACTAAAGTTTGACACACTTTTTCCTGTATGTTCTTAACTAGAGCTTGTGGAATTAATCTTCCAAACTGCTCAACTTCCTCCTAAAAGGAATGAGACAGCAGATGGCATGGTAGTTTCTCAACTTCTCCTCACACAGAAGGAACGATGTGAAACTATTTCCCTGGCCCGGTTTTCCCTCTTAATGTCCCAAAAGCAGTAACAGGAGCTGCAAAGTTGTAAAACACACACACCGACACCAAACTAAAAAAAAAAAAAAGGAAAGAAAGGAGAGAGGGAGAAGGGGAAGGAAGGACAAAGAAAAATATGTAGAAATGAAAACAAAAACGTGATTAGCACTGTCAACTATAGTTCCGATTCTTAACTAGTAAAGAGGTGCTTAAATAGCCTCTTACAAGAAAAAGCCCAGTTGTCAATACTAAGAAAAATAACAACGCTAAAGTAGAAAAGAAAAACAGGTTTGAAGAGAAACTGTGTCCGTCCCTAACCCGAGACTTGAAATTCTTTACTATGCGACCCGCTCCGCCCCGCACCCCTACCCCAGCCCGCCAAGAGACAGGCCCGCTCATTAGAGCAAAAGGCAAGGAAGAAATTCGAGGGTGAGGATCTCAGGAAAAGAAATTCCACGGTGGGGCAGGGAGCTCGCAGGTCAGGAGAACTGTGGTGCCAGGCCTGATCTCCTTTTGAGAAGGTTTCTCCAGGATCTTGCAGGGGCGCTTTTTACCTTTCCTTGACGAAAGCGGCGTGGAATTAGTGGCAGAGGTGGAGGAACCAAGCACCTTCCTGGGGGCTCGAGAAGCCACCACTGCGGAGAGAGGCAAAGAAGGGCATTCAGAAGGGGGCACGAAGAGTCTCAGAGCCACGTTCTCACCACACTCTCCGACCCAGCCTATTGGAGAGGAGAGGCCCACGATCCAGAACAGCAAATAACCCTCCCCTGTCCCCGCCGCGTCTTCCTCCTGGTTAAAGGGATCGGGCCGCTGCTTCCTGGCGGGCTGGACCAGTTTGGCGGACAGGGTTGTGGGCAGGTCCGGCTTCTCCCGCCCGCGGCGGAGCTGCCCAGGGAACCACCGGCCCTCCACTACCATGCTCGCCTGCCTCACCTTTTCTGTAGGTGCCAGGGACACTGCCTGCTTTAGTCCGCACCATGTTCGAACACGAGATGAGAACAACGAACTGACTCCCCAGCCGAAGATGTTTCACGGGACAAGGCCCCGAAAACGAATCTCCCGCCACAGTTTATATTGGTCCCTTTCCCGCGCGCTCCACTGACTCTCCAAGGCCTCCGCTCTCATTGGTTCCGCGCCTTTCACACGCAACCAATCGCCAGTGTCCAGTGGTGACGGCAGCGGGGTTGGGCGCAGTGCTGACTCGTCCATCAACCTGCAGAAGCTTGTGATTCGTACCCGCCTGAGGTGGGCGGTGCCAGGGCGCTTTCCTGGGGTGCCCCATGTGTGGGTGCTAAGATCATGAACTAGGTAAAGGGGCCTGCTTAGAAAAGAAAACCCAGGAAAGACAGCGAATTCCAACATTTCTTTAAAAGTTAACCACAGGCTTAAATCCATAATGTCATTCCTGGAAGTGACACCTGAAATGAAGCGGACTTTTTAATATCTCAGGTATGAACACTCTTTACAGCATCCATAACTAAAACGAGTCTATGGAATGGGAAAAAGCTAATACAATTTATTTACAGGGATTTTTTTTTTTTTTTGCCAGGCCGTGCAGCTTGTGGGATCTTAGTTCTCCGATTAGGCATCGAACACTGGCCCCAGCAGCAGTGAAAGCTCCGGGTCCTTACCACTGGACCACCAGGGAATTCCCTATTTACAGGGATTAAAAAAAAAAAAAACAACCAAAACTTTTTAGGATGGTGTGAAACAAGAAAAAACAGTGAATTGTATATACATACATACATTAAAAGAAACATTATTATAATAATAAAACGTTTTCCCGAGACCTGTATGGTCTCAGAATTCCTTAAAAATATGTCATATGTGCCAAGGGCACATCCCTGGCACACAGTGAGCATGATTTTAGAATAAGAGGTAACTATTTTCCTTCCCTATGCTTATCTTAAGTACTCACAATACCCCCTGGGCAATGATTTTCACTCTCTGAATACCACGCACAAAACCTGACCAAATGAATTTGCCTTAGGATGTACTTTGTTAAATGTGCACTTGAAAGGCAAACCTGAAAGTGTAAGCATGGCATTAATTCTCTCCAATAAATTATGCTTGAACTTTCAGAATAAAGGCTTCTCAGTACTTTAACAGAATCAACAACTACTTTGTGTTTTTGAATTACAGAATCTAGACAGCAGATGAAATTAACATTATAATAGGAGGAAAGGTATTGCAAATTACCAGTAGCTTTGTCTAAATCTTAGTGTCTAAAATTACAGCCAAAGTCCTATCAGAAAAATCAAGCCCTAGGGTATCCCTCCTTGTTCTTTGTCATCCTGCCCCTCTCAATACACAATGTTTCTTCAATGCACATTTTCTCCTTTTCAGTTAAGTGGCTTCTACAAAGGCCTGAATTACCTAATTCCCAGATCCTTGTAGAGATTAGAACTGAGTTGAGAATCTGCTGGTCTTTTCTCTTAGTCCACATGCCAAGTAAATTGCTAGAAAGAATTGCAAATATACCTTTGCACACTGGGGCAATCTACATATTACTATAGCTGTGTTTGTATGTCTGTCTTTTTAATGCCAATTATGATAAGGAAGTATGCAAATTAGAGTAAAAACTCAGAAAAAAAGCAGTGATGTCTAGTAAAAATTCTTAATTTAAATGTTTGCTTTGCAGAAGTGCTTCTCCTTTATAGTTAAAATAGTTGTGTGGTGTGAACCTGAAAATTTTAAAGGCCTAAGGCATTAAGAAAAGTTATAGTATGTACAAATGAAATTTCTGCCTAAATTTATACAAAAGAATATCTTTAAGTCATATTAAATAGGTGTGCTTGCTTTGCTCAGGCATAAATTCATTTTAATAAATGGTATTACATTACATATATTACAAACTAGAGATTTCAATCAATAACATATTCCTTATGAAAAAGAACACTTTTATTCTTGATGACCTAGTAATTTCATCATAATGTGTGATATACTAAGTCTTATTGTACAAAAAGCTTGTCAGTCTGTCTTCAAGAAGTTATCATTTTAGTTATGGGAACAGAACAGATATAAAAACAGGTAAAGGATTTGGATATGTTATAATTAGTATTAAATGTAGCAGACATCTATGAAGAAACAAAACTTGTACCCACTATTTATGAAAATTCAGTCTTTTAAGCTGGAAAGCCATATATTTTCCAAATTAACAACAAAGATAAACTAAACTCAATGTAAATCAACACACATATGATTTTGATTATTTATGTCGGTGAAAACACTAACATAAAAAGGTGGAACAACATCCAGTTGATGTAATTATTTAGTATAAATAGCCTAATGGGACTGAAGAGCCTATCCATGTAACACAAAGCCAGTCAAATTGATCCATGAAATATATCAGAAGACATTATGTTATGCTCGCCAGAAAAATCTGGCTAAATTTTCCCCAGTCCGTTGTCCCAATGGAGTAGGGAAGTAGCAAAAGACCCTTAAATCTGGTCATCTTGAGTTGAAATACCTTTAATTTCTTAAAAATCAACACAGAATTTATATGGAAGGTCTTCAAAGCCAAATCACAGCACCTGTTTTCATTAAAGTTTTTTTTTTTTTTTCTCCCTCGAGCTTGCAGAGTTGTCTTGGCCCTCCTGGAAAAGACCTGGTTCAAAAAAGCAAAAAGAGGTTTTAGGAGCGTGAATCAGGTATTAGACTACAAGGGGTATTAATAAAACCACTACCACCGGAGCAAACCCTTACAGCGTTTACTCTAGCCTTCAAGTGCTGTTTTAAATATTTTACATAAAACCAGAACAGTTTAAAAACTGGACCCTCAGGTTACGGGGTATTGTTTTGTTTCTTCCTAAACTGTTGTTTTTAGAGGTATTTGTATTGTCTTAGCGGATTTCCCAGTTCTCGAGTCCTACATTTAACGACGCGGAAGAACCACTCGCAGATGGAGCTCTGGTACAAGTGGCAACATCAGGAAGCGGGCAGAAGCAGGAGGAGGCACAGGTGGGAGGGATGTGTGCTGGGGGCGGGGCTACCGCGCGGGGCAGTGCAGGCTGACGGAACCCGCGCGAGCGAGGTCGGTGTTGCGCAGGGGACTAGTCCGGCGCAGGACGTTGAGCTTTTGCACCCCAGCTGGTTCCGGCTGGAGAAAATGGCGGTGGCTGGGGCGTTGTCCCGGGAGCAGCTGCTGGGCTGGTGCACTCAGCAGTTGCGGAAGACTTTCGGCCTGGATGTCAGTGAGGAGATCATACAGTAAGACCGGTTCGGGTCAGAGGCGGGAAGGAGCTCTGGGATGTGCACTGGCTGAGCAAAAGGGGAAACGGAGGGGGCTAAAAAGTTGATGAGAGTGAAGTAATGTGATAAAAGGGCTGCGGTTTATCTACGAGCGCCGAATTTTGACCTCCGGCTTTATAGTTTAGCTTCTGGAATAGGGTGCCATGCTCCACAATCGGCTGGTGGGGCCTTTTTTTCCCCAGTAAAACGCCAAATCCCTGATAATTAAACCTGTCTGTCCCAGGAACCAGTTTCCTTATAGATTTTGGAGAGAAGGGGCAAGCCAAATTGTCTTTCCAGAAATTCCTTACTCTGAACATTTTAGTTTGCCCGGTCCGGGTTGTGTCAAATAGGACCTGAAATTTAAATGGGGGTGGCGTGGTACTGTGTAAAAAATAGCTCCTGACTCGGGAGTCCCGGTTCTATTTTCTGTGGTCATTCACCAGTTTTGGAGCCTTAGGCAACTTAATTTTCCATCTTTATACCTTAGTTTCCTCGTCTGTAAAATGAAAAATTAGCAGAGATTATCTTTAATAACGCGCTATGATTGTAATGAAGTGGAAATGGTGACATGATTTAATATCTGCTTTCAACTGATTTAACTTTTTTTTTTTTTTTGGCGAAACTGCATGCCAGGACAAAAAGACAGTTGATGAGTGACGAGGTGGGGGAAGTGCAGTGTATCGAGGAGCATAGGAAAAAGGACTCTCGTTAAGATTTGAGAAACTCGTAAGGTTAACTGCAAGGGATGAATTTAACTTGAGAACTAAAAGATGGGTAGGTGGCAGTGCAGAGTTCAGGAGGAGGGAGAAACTACAAAAATTGGACTTAAAGAACCTGGAAGTGTTTCTTGATTTGGTTCCTTGCTCATTGTTGCTGAAACCTAAATTGCAGTTCTAGGGCTTTTGTAGGAAGTAAGGTGAATTTCTGATTTTGGGAGAAAATAGACTTGTTGACAAGGAGAGAGTTAAGAGAGCCAAATTTAAAGGATTATTTTGAACACTGGAATAGACTCAAAAATAACTCAGTTAAGCAAATATTATATGATATCACTTATATGTGGAATCTAAAAAATAACACAAATGATTTTATTTACAAAACAGAAACAGACTCACAGACATAGAAACAAACTTATGGGTACCAAAGGGGAAAGGGAGGGGGATAAATTAGGAGTATGAAATTAACAGATACACACTACTGTATATAAAATAGTTAAACAACAAGGATTTACTATATAGCACAGGGAACTACGTTAAATATCTTGTAATAACCTACAGTGGAAAAGAATCTGAAAAAAATATGTAACTGAATCACTTTGCTGTACACCTGAAACTAACACAAAATTGTAAATCAACTATACATCTATTTTTAAAAATTGACAAAAAATATTTTTTAAAAAGACAAAAAAAAAAAAACCCAGCCAAATTGTGTGGCTTCGCTTTACCCTTGTTTGAAGGCAAGATCAGGTTAAGTAGTTTTCAGGCATTTTTTAAAGCAGTGGAATGCTGTCAGATGAAATAATGAAGCTTTGTAATATACCAAACAGAAAAAAGTCAATCAGTTAAAAAAAGATTGAGTCTATTTTTGATGAATCAACAATGGAGTATGAATAGTTGCAATCTTCTCAGTCTCAGAATCCAGTTGTATTTTGTTGCTTACACAGTATTAGGAAAATTCCTAAGTCTCATAGATTGTGGTTTAATAGCTCATTGTGCAGCCTTAGATTTTCCTCAGTTAAACTTATCCACACCCTTAAAAGAGGAGTGATCAGAAATTTCTGTTTTAAAGTGGAAGCAATAAGTATGGCTGTACACCTGCTTGCATTTAAAACTATTTATAAATATAAGTTAGACAAGAATTATTCAAAACTTAAAATAAGCCCTAAAGCTACCTATAATATAATGCTCTTGGAACCACTTCCTAGGTTTTCACTAGTTATTGCACAACAGGCTACGATGGCACAATGAAAGCATTGGCTGTGTAAATTTGCTGTGCCTTGCCTTGCCTGATATTAGTTGAGAATTACCCAGGTGTACTATACTAGTGTGCTAGCTAGAACAATTTGACATGAGCAGCCTGAATTTTTTAAAAGACAGCACAGAGCTACTACCTTCCTAATCAGTGATACATTTATGAGACCTTAAGGTCTATGCACAGAGCTAGCAAAATAAACTTTGTTCCACAATCTGCATTAGTTCATGTTTTGGATGAATCTGTTTTGTTAAGATTTGGTATATAACACATTTGAATGTATGATGTTCTTTATTATACTTTGTTAAATAGTTAAATGACATTTATTCAATTGTTTCTGAAACTCTTTAAATAATTCCCTAGTGGTTTGAATACTCCAGAGTTAAATGATCCTTGAGGTTCCTTGCAGCTCTGAGTTCTTGATGTCAATTAATCTTTTTTTTTAATGTTTTTGATTTTTATTTATTTATTTACTTTTGTCTGTGTTGGGTCTTCGTTTCTGTGCGTGGGCTTTCTCTAGTTGCGGCGAGCGGGGGCCACTCTTCATCGCGGTGCACGGGCCTCTCACTGTCGCGGCCTCTCTTGTTGCGGAGCCCAAGCTCCAGACTCGCAGGCTCAGTAGTTGTGGCTCACGGGCCTAGTTGGTCCGCGGCATGTGGGATCTTCCCAGACCAGGGCTCGAAGCCGTGTCCCCTGCATTGGCAGGCAGATTCTCAACCACTGCGCTACCAGGGAAGCCCACCAATTAATATTTTAATGGGGCCTGGTAAGTTTGGGGATCAAGGTGATTAAACCTTGAAAGTCCTGAAAAACAATTGTGTATTTAAAAAAAATTTGGTGATGGATTAGAAGATGCTCTTAAAGAGGCACAAAGGCACAGGTTTGTTCACTTATAGATTGTAACTCTGCAAACCGACCACCACATTAGGAAAAGAACCCAGTACTACCAAGGATGGGACAATTACATGATTTTTTTTAACTTAAAGGATATAGCATTATATCCTTATTATAGCATTATTATAATAATTTTTCTTACATTTCATACCAGTGTATCTACTTTACAGTTTCTTCAGATCATATAATGCTTTCATGGTCTGATATCTTAATTTTTTCACTTCTTACTTCTCTAATGACGTGACATAATCCCTGTAGAAAACTAAAAAAAGCAGAAAAGCGTAAAGAAGGAAACCAAGATTACCATAATACCACAACCCAGAGATAACCATCATTTCTCTCTTAGTGTATTTTCCTATGCATATTATAATACATTTTCAAAATATATTCATTGTAGGGAAAAAAATAAAAAATAAACCCAAACTCTTTTTAATCATCTCTCTTAGTGGTAATCATTTTGGTGTATAACCTTCTAGCCTTTTTTCTACACATAAGTGTATGGATATATACATTCCTTTTATAGCAATTGGGATCATATGCTGTATAGTCTGTCCTACTATTTCACTTTATATGAGAGTGTTTTCTCAAGTAATAATAATTACTGAGAAATTACTGAATTACTGAATTCCCTGGCAGTCCATTGGTTAGGACTCCGTGCTTTCACTGCCAAGGGTGTGGGTTCAATCCCTGATTGGGGAACTAAGATCCCACAGCTGCATGGCATGGCCAAAAATAATAATAATAATAAAGTAAAATAAACAAGTCAGTGATTTTTAAAAAATAATAATTATTCAAAAATTTCACTTTTTGTGGTCACATATTATATTTTGTAAAGTCCAAAAACTTGAATTCATTTGCCGCTTTCATTGATGAATGTTTAAAATAGTTTCCAGTTTTTCACTAACTCAAATAATGATGTAGTCAAATTTTTTGCATAAACTTTCCTGTCTCTTATTTCTTAGAGAGTTCTGTAAATGGAATTATTGGATTCGTTTTAAAGCACTTTAAATATATTGGCTGATTGATTTATAGAAAAGTTGTACTGACTTGTACTCCCACCCCATTTCACTTTTAGGAACCCTTCATACCATTTTCTTAAAATAGATCTGCTCATTCTGATGTGATGCTAATCTTGATTTATAATTTTTAAGAATGTTAAATCAGTAACTGGTTAGCTTGTAGTATATATTCACATTTTTAGCAAAAAAGAAATTTTAGGTTTTGCAGTATAAAGATGAAGTAATTTGTATTGTTCCTAGGAAAATATAATGACTGCAGATGTGTGGTTATGGAAAGTATTCTTTTTTTTTAATAAGTTATTTTTAACATTTTTTTTTTTTTTTTTTTTTTTTTTTTTTTTTTTTGCGGTATGCGGGCCTCTCACTGTTGTGGCCTCTCCCGTTGCGGAGCACAGGCTCCGGATGTGCAGGCTCAGCGGCCATGGCTCACAGGCCTAGCCGCTCCACGGCATGTGGGATCTTCCCGGACCGGGGCACGAACCCGTGTCCCCTGCATCGGCAGACGGACTCTCAACCACTGCGCCACCAGGGAAGCCCAACATTTTTTTTGAGATGTAATTTTTATTCAAGTCACTTGTTTTAAATGTAAAATTTGATGAGTTTTGACAAGTATATATAGCCTTGTAACCATCCCTCAATCAAAACATAAGTAGTCCTTGCTTTGCACAGTAGTATGGAACCGTAAAAATAACCATGCAATCTGCAATAAAAAAATCTTAATAAAATGGTCTTAATAAAAAAATGGGGAACTTTTTTATTATTCCATGACCTTCAAAAATGTGTGTCAGGGGCTTCCCTGGTGGCGCAGTGGTTGAGAGTCCACCTGCCGATGCAGGGGACATGGGTTCGTGACCCGGTCCGGGAAGATCCCACATGCCGCGGAGCGGCTGGGCCCGTGAGCCATGGCCTTTGAGCCTGTGCATCCGGAGCCTGTGCTCCGCAACGGGAGAGGCCACAACAGTGAGAGGCCTGCGTACCACAAAAAAAAAATGTGTGTCAAAATATTAAAAACTCTCCTGCTGTCAGAATAAATTTTAAAAATAGTAAAACAAACACTTATTTAGTACACTGTAAATTTTTTAAAAAATTTTATTTTATATTGGAGTGTAGTTAATTAACAATGTTGTGTTAGTTTCAGGTGTACAGCAAAGTGATTCAGTTATACATGTACATGTATCTATTCTTTTTCATTCTTTTTGCATTTAGGTTAGAAAGTATTCCTATGTTAAGGACAGCTCCACAAACCTATCTTCAAAACACTGATTTGATTCTAGAAATACAAGAAGATTACATGAAGGTTATATTATGAACTACTTGAGGTCAGAGTCTTTGTTCTAATCAAATTTATATCCCTAGCATCTGACCTAGAACTTGGCTCAAAATAAACACTGTAATGGATTAATGAATGTTTTTTACTACCGTGATCTCTGTTACGATTATTGAAAAACATAGTATAAGCTAGCCTTGTTTTAACAACTTATTTCTTTGCTTCTTGAGGTATGTTTTGTCAATTGAGAGTGCTGAAGAGATACGAGAATATGTTACTGACCTTCTTCAGGGAAATGAGGGCAGAAAAGGTCAATTCATAGAAGAGCTTGTAACTAAATGGCAAAAGAATGATCAGGAGCTGATTTCTGATGCTCTGCAGCAGTCCTTCAAAAAAGATGGTAAGTTAAGTTAATGTAATTAACTTAAGTAAATTAAAGTAAAAGTTGAAATATTGGTAAATTAGCTGGTTTATAGGACCTGGTATGTTCTGTCACCCATATTTCCTCACAATTAACTTAAGCGAAATCATATGTATACACGTTTTTAGTTCAGTTCTACTTGATCTGTAATGAGTATTGTTTTAGTTCAGACTTTTTCAACTTAGAAAATATCACAAAAATACTTGTTTATAGATACAAATGTGGCTTCAGAATAACTTGAAAAATTTATACATAGATTAAAGAAAAACTTTAGTTACGTGTATACATGAATGTAAGTAAATGTTGACCAGTTTTAGTATGAATAGCATTTAGAAGTCACTATTAAGTTAAACAGTACAAAAGATGAGCACCAAACTAAATAAGTCATTATTATTATACAGTCTAAAATATCAGATTTTAATTTAACTTTTTTTTTGGGGGGGGGGGTTGCCGCACGGCTTGCGGGATCTTGGTTCCCGCACCAGTAATTGAATCCAGGCCCTTGGCAGTGAAAACACGGAGTCCTAACCACTGGACTGCCAGGGAATTCCCTTTAATTTAACATCTTAATTTTAGCCAGTAGTCTTTATTATTGACTACAATCTTGAAAATGATGGTTTAAATTTAATTCTGATTTGAGAGGAAAAGATAATTTAAAAACCTGCCTGACTTCTTATATTGACTCTAAATATTAAGCATTGCCTTCTCTTTATTAGCTATTAATCACCAATGAAGCCTACTATTTCCAATCTATTTATGTACATATATATATATATATATATATATATATATTTTTTTTTTTTTTTGTCTTCTTCTTCTTTAAAGAAATTTTAGATGGGCAGAGGTCAGGAGACCAGCTAAAGAGGAGTAGGCGGAAAGGGAGAAACAGACAGGAAGTTCCTGCATTTACTGAACCTGATACAACCATAGAGGTCAAAACACCTTTTGATTTGGCCAAGGTGAGTGCTTAGAAAATGAGGCTTTTCTGGCTATATGGAGAAGAGCAAACAACGGATACATTTCAGAGAGCAAAGGGTATAAATTGGTCTAGAATGGCAACTTTTCAACAAATGCATGAATTTTAGAGAGTGATAATGATAACATATTACTTTCTATATGGTAGATATTTTTTGACAACCTGATTAAATAAGTATTAAAAGGACATCTTCGGGCTTCCCTGGTGGCACAGTGGTTAAGAATCCACCTGCTGGGGTTTCCCTGGTGGCGCAGTGGTTGAGAATCTGCCTGCTAATGCAGGGGACATGGGTTTGAGCCCTGGTCTGGGAGGATCCCACATGCCGCGGAGCAACTAGGCCCGTGAGCCACAACTACTGAGCTTGCGCCTCTGGAGCCTGTGCTCCGCAACAAGAGAGGCCACCGCAATGAGAAGCCCTCGCACCACAACGAAGAGTAGCCCCCACTCACTGCAACTAGAGAAAGCCCGCACGCAGCAACAAAGACCCACTGCAGGCAAAAATAAATAAATAAAATAAATAAATTTTTTTTTTAAAAAAAAGGACTTCTTCGCTTAGAGATTGTAGATAGATAGATGTGATAGAAAATATTTAATGAAATACACCAGGACTTCAATTTCAACATTTTTTGTGGCTTTGTACTAAAAGAATGCACAATTCTAGCTGTTTTAAGAGCGTTCCTATTTTAGGCCATTCACTACCCATCATCATCATCATTATTTAGCATTTACAGCTCTTTCGTATTCTCTCTTGGCTCTAAAAATAGCCCTGTGAGGTAAGCAGAAATATTTATATTCAGGGCAATTTGACAAGCTAAATTTCCCAGCAGAAGGGAATAGTTAATTATGCTAAGATGGAAGAGTAGTGATCAAAAAACTCTGAGTGATGACCATGCAAAAAAACATGGAAAAGTGTTTCCCAAATAATGTGAACTTAAAAAAAATAGTCTTAAGCCTTTTATTAATTGGAATAAAATGAGCAAAGACTATCACAAGCAAAAGAAAAAACACAAATGACCAATAAACATTAAAAATGTTTATCCTTACTAGTAATTAAGAGTCCAGTTTGTCACCCTAATTGCCTAGACTCTTCTGGTTTTAGCACTGAAAAGTCCTGTATTCTGAGATTTCCCCTAAGTCCCAGGAAAAAAAGGATGGTTGGTTACTTTACTAGTAATCAAATAAATACACATTGAATCCCTGAGATATGGCATATCACATTGTCAAAGATTTTATTTTAAAAAATTTTTTTGGCCGTGCCACGCAACATGCGGGATTTTAGTTCCTGGACCAGGGATTGAACCTGTGCCCCCTGCAGTGGAAGCTTGGAGTCTTAACCACTGGACTGCCAGGGAAGTCCCTCAAAGATTTTAAAAACAGATACAGTGATGATGAAGTTGTATTAAAACAGGAACCTCTATACACTACTGGTGGCAATGTAAATTGGTTTAAGCTTTCTGGGGGCAGTTTGGCAGCATATATCAAGAACTGTGGAAATGTTCATATACTTCTGACTTATTAATATGACTTAAATATCTAACAAAGTAATCAGAAATGCACACAAAAAATGTATGTTCTGTATAATGTTATTTATAATATTGAAAATATGAACTGACCTGATTTTTTAGCAGTAAGAGACAGATTAAATAAATTATTATTCCCTCATTTGGTGGGATATCATGCAGCTCGTTTCTTTTTTTTTTTTATAAATTTATTTAATTAATTTATTTACCTTTGGCTGCGTTGGGTCTTCGTTGCTGTGTGTGGGCTTTGTCTAGCTGCGGGGAGCAGGGGCTACTCTTCACTGCAGTGCACAGACTTCTCATTGCAGTGGCTTCCCTTGCTGTGGAGCACAGGCTCTAGGTGCACGGGCTTCAGTAGTTGTGGCACACAGGCTCAGTAGTTGTGGCTTGCGGACTCTAGAGCGCGGGCTCAGCAGTTGTGGCGCACGGGCTTAGTTGCTCCGCAGCATGTGGGATCTTCCTGGACCAGGGCTTGAACCCGTGTCCCCTGCAATGGCAGGTGGATTCTTAACCACTGTGCCACTAGGGAAGCCCATTCATTTTTTTTAAAGCCGTGGTGTATACAGAACCATTGTTTCTAGGGGAAATACAGGGTTAGGTTTCTGGGAGCCTCTGATCACATTTCCATCAACCAATCAAAACATAACCTCATGGCTTCCCTGGTGGCGCAGTGGTTGAGAGTCCGCCTGCCGATGCAGGGGACACGGGTTCGTGCCCAGGTCGGGGAAGATCCCACGTGCCTCAGAGCGGCTGGGCCCATGAGCCATGGCTGCTGAGCCTGCGCTTCCGGAGCCTGTGCTCCGCAACGGGAGAGGCTGCAACAGTGAGAGGCCCGCGTACCGCAAAAGAAAAAAAAAACATAACCTCATTTTATGTGTGTTTCTGTTTAAAGACACTTTATTTAATATATATTGTTGATCATTAACATTGAAGTCAAAGCCAATAGCACTGTAACTCATGCCTGAAGAAAGCTTATCTAATACACCTTTCATTATTATTATTATTATTTATTAATTTTTATTATTATTTTTTATTGAA
The DNA here is from genome assembly GCF_964341445.2 of Mesoplodon mirus. Lineage (NCBI taxonomy): Eukaryota > Metazoa > Chordata > Mammalia > Artiodactyla > Ziphiidae > Mesoplodon > Mesoplodon mirus. The sequence continues at coordinate 54,684,086 of NC_138979.1, forward strand.
TTATAGTTGATGTACAATATTATATGTTATAGGTGTACAACATAGTGATTCACAATTTTTATTTTATTTTTATTTATTTATTTTTATTTATTTTTGGGGGGCTTGCAGGATCTTAATTCCCCCACCAGGGATTGAACTCATGCCCCCTGCAGTGGAAGTATGCAGTCCTGACCATTGGACTGCCAGGGAATTCCTGGTGATTCACAATTTTTAAAGTTTACATTCCACATATAGTTATTATAAAATATTGACTATATTCCCTGTGTTGTACAGTGTATCCTTGTAACTTATTTATTTTATACATAATAGTTTGTACCTCTTAATCCCCTACCCCTATCTTTTATTCTCTATATATCTGTGAGTCTGTTTCTATTTTGTTATATCCACTAGTTTATTTTTTAGATTTCACATATAAGTGATATCATACAGTATTTGTTTTTCTCTGACTTATTCACTTAGCATAATACCCTTCAAGTCCATCCATGTTGTTGCAAATAGCAATTTTTCATTCTTTTTATGACTGAATAGTATTCCATTGTGTATATATACCACATCTTTATCCATTTATCTGTTGATGGACACTTAGGTTGCTTCCATATCTTGGCAATTGTAAATAACGTTGATATGAACATTGGGTATATGTATCTTTTCAAATTAGTGTTTTCATTTCTTTTTGGGATATATACCCAGGAGTGGAATTGCTGGGTCATATGGTAGTTCTACTTCTAGTTTTTTGAGAAACTTCCATACTGTTTTCTTTTTTAATTAATTTATTTTATTTTATTTATTTTCGGCTGTGTTGAGTCTTTGTTGCTGTGTGCAGGCCTTCTCTAGTTGTGGTGAGCTGGGGCTACTCTTCGTTGTAGTGCACAGGCTTCTTGTTGCGGTAGCTTGTCATTGCAGAGCACGGGCTCTAGGCACGCAGGCTTTAGTAGTTGTGGCTTGCAGGCTCAGTAGTTGTGGCTTGCAGACTCTAGAGCGCAGGCTCAGTAGTTGTAGTGCACGGGCTTAGTTGCTCTGCGGCATGTGGGATCTTCCTGGACCAGGGCTCAAACCCATGCCCCCTGCATTGGCAGGTGGATTCTTAACCACTGCACCACCAGGGAAGCCCCTCCATACTGTTTTCCACAGTGACGATACCAAGTTAACATTTCCACCAGCAGTGTATGAGGGTTCCCTTTTTTCCACATTTTTACCAACATTTGTAATTTGTGGTCTTTTTCATGATAGCCATTCTGAGAGGTGTGAGGTGATTTCTCATTGTGGTTTTAATTTGCATTTCTCTGATAATTAACGATGTTGAGCATCCTTTCATGTAATATACCTATTTTCCATATAAGGTACAGCCTCTTGTGCTTAGGAACATTAGATAGCACTTCCTGTTATGCATGGGGGCCATATTAAATGGTGAGATTGCCAACAAAAAGCACAGAAATGCAAAGAAATGGCACTAAGTAGACTTAGGATACTTGTTTACAGTATGAGAGCTGAAGCAAGAAGGCAGATCACTGCATTGCCCAACCTTAGCTGAAAATGTGTGCATTTGGTGACTCAAATGTTTTGCCATTCTGTGCGTGTCCATGAATGCCTGTGAAAGCACCTGGAGTATTGATTTGGGGTTTACAAATAAATATTAGCAAGTAGGCAAATTTGAAGATCTGGAACCATGAAAAATGATGGTCAGACTGTATGTCCAGTTCCATTTTGGGACTTGTAGGTAAATCTTAAATCTGTCTTCAATTTTCTCAGGCAATTCATTTGGTTATTCAGAAGTTTTTATTGTGTGTCTGTTGTGTGTCAAGAACTGATTTAGGCATTTGAGATATAGCAATAAACAAGACTCATTAAGGTTTCTTGCCCTCCTGGAGTTTACATTTTAGTGGTTCAGAGGAGAGGTAGAAAAGATAGTCAAAGAGATTTTTTAAAGTAATTACATATTGTGAAAACTAACATGAAAGAAATTAAAAGGGCAGTGTGATAGGCAGTTATTGGAAGGGTGGGAGCTAATGTAGGTAGGGTATTCAGGGAAAGCCTTTCTGAGGGAGTGAAATTACAGCTAAGACCTGAACACTGCAAAGGAACCACTATGTAAAGAGATGGGCTGGGAACAATGCCGAAAGAGGGAATAACAAGTGCAAAGGGGAGATGGAGAAAAGTGTTCTCAGAAGTATCAAAAGCCCTGTGTGGCTGGAGCATAGTGGACAGGGGAAGAATGATGTGTAGGTGAGGCTAGAGAGCTCCTGAGGGCCATATGTAAGGCTTTATAGGTCATTAGAAGTAGCTTGGATTAAATTTTAAGCACAATGGGAAGCCAGTGAGTGGTTTTGTTTTTTGTATTTTGTTTTTTGTTTTTTAATTATTTAACCCCTCCTCCCCACCCCTCTGAATGGTTTTAGGCAGAGGAGTGATATGTTATGAATTTTCTGGCTTGCCCTGTTCTCCCCTTCTCTCCTCTATTACTCTGTCTTTCCTCCTTCTCAATAAATACTTGCTGCCTGTTATGGATAAAAGACCTAATCAAAGCACAGCCCTCAATCCCTCAAATGTGTTATTTTAATGTAACTGGATACTTTAAAGGGAGTGAAATAGAAGTTTCTGCTTAGAGATTTTAGTCTTCCCCTCACAAACATCCCTGAGAGCAAAGGTATAATTGACCAGTTTGAAAAATGACCACCTGCTAGAATTAGATAACATCCTTAGCACTTGTCTTAGATTTTAACATTTACCTATGTTGACTTATTTGATACTGTCTGTATATCTCAAGTTTTGGCTTTGGACATTAGGGCGTGTTACCCCTCTTTATAGTAACCAAAGAATTGTTACCTTCATTGTTATAACTCTCCTATCCACTAGGACTCCTGAGATTTTTCTTTGAAACTTCAGTCTCTGGAAATGATTGAGAAACTCTCAATTTAAAGGGAAAGTAGGACTACACCATAGGAGAGGCATCTATGCACCTTAAGTGTCAAAAACTGCTGTGGTCTGAATGTTTGTGTACCACTCAGAATTTATACCTTAAAATGCTAATGCCCAGTGTGAATTAGGAAGTGGGGCCTTTGGGAGGTTCTTATGTCATGGGGGTGGAGTCCTCATGAATGGGGTTAGTGCTCTTATAAAAGAGACCTCACAGTCCCTAGCCCCTTTTGCCACGTACAACAAAGAAGTAATTTCTGTGACCTGGAAGAGGGCCCTTGCCCAACCATGCTTGCACCCTGAACCTGGACTTCAGCCTCCAGAACTATAAGAAATAAGTTTCTGTTGTTTATAAGCTACCTAGTCTGTGATATTTTGTTACAGCAGCCAGAATGGACTAAGGCAGAGGCTGATATAGTTCTCTTTTTAAAGTTTTTATTTTATAACATATATACAGAAGTGAATAAATGAATTTTCACAAACTGACCATACCTGTATAGCCAGAAATAAAACATTACCATTCCTCTAAAAAACTCCCATGTGCCCCACAATGAAAACCCTCCCAAGGGAAAACACCATTTTGACTTTGAACATCATAGATTAGTTTTGCCTGCTTATGAACTTTGTATAAATGGAGTTAAATAGTATATACTCTTTTGTGTCACATGGTTTATCTCATTGCTATATAGGATTCTGTTAAGTGAATATTCAATCTACTGTTGAACATTTGGGTAGTTTTCCAATTCTAATGCTGCAGTGAATGTTCTTGTATATGTCTTTTGTTGAACATATTTACTCATTTCTGTTGAGTATATGTCCAAGAGGTGAATTGCTGGGTCACAGGATATACATATGCTCAGCTTTAGTAGATACCAGTTTACACTCCCACGAACGGTGCGTGAGAGTTCTAATTGTTCTATATCCTTGCCAACACTCTGTATTTTCTGTCTTTTCAATTTAGCTATTCTGGTTGGTGCGCAGTAGTATTACACTGTGGTTTTATTTTATATTATCTTGATGACTGATGAAGTTGAGCACCTCTTCATGTGTCTGTTGGCTGTTTGGATATCTTCTTTTATGAAGTTCCTGTTTAGGTCCTTTGCCCATTTTTCCACTGTGTTATCTGTCTTTTTCTTATTGAGTCAATTTTTTATAGATTTTTCTTACTTTACTGATTGTTCTTATTTCCAGATCTGTGAATATCATCTGCTTTTAGAGGCATTTTTGTTTTCTATGATCTCCAATTTAGCTGTACCTAAATATGTCACATAAACAGCTTTTATTGCTACATTTACCTTCCACCAGCTATAATACAGGGCTGACAGCTACTAGCAGAAAAAGCAGAGTATATTAGCTAGTTTTTCTAGGGCATAATCTTTACTTAGACCCTTGATTATAACTCATTTGTATTTCTCCTACTTCCTTCTTTCATGGTTGCTGGGAAGGGTATAAGTTATTATTGAACAGAACTGAGGTTTTTCTCTCTTGACTGTTTTCATTGTCATTAATTATTTGATGTTATTTCTGATATCTTTGTACGATCAGGCACAAGAGAACAGCAGCTCCTTAAAGAAGAAGACAAAGTTTGTCAGTTTATATACAAAAGAGGGACAGGACAAGCTTGCAGTCCTGATCCCTGGTCGCCACACTTGTGATTGCCTGGGCCAGAAGCACAAGCTGATCAATAACTGTCTGATCTGTGGGCGTATTGTCTGTGAACAAGAGGGTTCTGGCCCCTGCTTATTCTGTGGTACTCTGGTAAATTGTTTCTTTCCTATTTTACTACTCTTCAGTTTTATACATAGGGACATTCACACCCCTAGTAATTTCTCTTTTTCATAGTAAATTTCTTCCCTAAGGTGTCCTCCAGTAAATTCTTTTTTATTTTTTTTTATTTTTTTTTGAAGTATAGTTGATTTACATTGTTGTGCCACCAGTAAATTCTTGTAGCAGGAACTTTAGTCAAAAACCCAAGTTGATATCCTAGAACTGAGGCCTATTTGTGAGAATATTTTGAGAACATACCTTGTTGAGGGATCCAAGTCTTGTGTCAGATTAAGTTCAATTTAAGAAAACTTTAGGGCCTGAAATGTCAAAAATTTTTGTCAGTCTTCAGATGTGGCTCATATTCCTAGGGTTACAGAGCCACTGTGATGTAATCCTCAAGTCTATAGCTTCTTTTTCCAGAACACCTCCTTTTTTTTTTTTTTTTTTTGCGGTACACGGGCCTCTCACTGTTGTGGCCTCTCCCGTTGTGGAGCACAGGCTCCGGACGTGCAGGCTCAGCGGCCATGGCTCACGGGCCCAGCTGCTCCGCGGCATGTGCGATCTCCCCGGACCGGGGCACAAACCCGTGTCCCCTGCATCGGCAGGCAGACTCAACCACTGCGCCACCAGGGAAGCCCAACACCTCCTTTTTATAGCTCCTCATTATCTGAGTAAGTGACCTCAAAAGTGTAGTTGTAATGACTCTGTTACAAACACCCTAGTGAGTTGTCTGGAAGGCTTATTCTGCCAGTTGAGCTGACTGGCAGAAGCAATGGCATTTGGTATTGGTGAAGGTATACACTTTGTGTTGCTTTGTTTTCCCTTCTCTCGTGGGGCCTTTAATTTTTTAATATACTCAGATAATAAGCTGATAGACAATGGATGACCTGAAAAATGTAGTATCTAATATCAAAAATGTTCATAAAACAGCATCAAATGTCCTCCCATATGGGGCTTTTCTCTAGAGAAACACCCTACAGCTTCTGTGTGCCACTCAGGCAACTGCTAGCAAGTACAGTGTTTTCTGTTAGGTCCCTTGGATCCTTCGGTGAATTCAAGAAACAGAGTAATGTAAAGCAGATTGGCCTTGAGGTCTTGCAGTTTCATAAACTTAATATGAAATTGTTTTTAAGTAACCCCTTCTGCTTTTAAGTAACCTCCCTTCTTACACTTCTAGTGATTTTATAATAAACAGAACTTTTTCTTTGCTTAATGTGTTTATTACTTTATAAGCAGGTAATGTTTGAAGGCAAAGAAGCAAAATACATATAAAAGCTAGACTAGTTTTCACTGCTTCTTTTTCTGGCTCTTTTTAATAAGACACTTGTGGGACTTCCCTGGCTGTCCAGTGGTTAAGACTCCCTGCTTCCATTGCAGGGGGCATGGCTTCAATCCCTGGTCGGGGAGATAAGATCCTGCGTGCCGCATGGTGCAGCCAAAAACAAACAAACAAACAAATAAATAAATAAATAAGACACTTGCTTAGCAATTCTCTGGTAAGACTTGGATTTCACGATTAGAACTGGAAGGCTATAAAAAAAGGTCTTGTATATTTTTTCAATATTCTCAGTGGTGGCAAATCTTTATCTTTTGAAAGTAGGTTAGATTTTTTTTTTAACTGTCATTCAGGGACACTTGTAGTGATATCAGTTTTTTGTATGGTTCATAAAATAAGGGAGAAATGGAAAGAGCCTAGGGCAAAACTCATTTGGGTATACTTTTTTTTTGGTATATTTGTCTGGATTAAAAAACACTGACAGTCTATTTTATTGCCGTATCTAATGTGTAATTTGAGGTTACTTTTTTTTTTTTTTTTTTTGCGGTATGCGGGCCTCTCACTGTTGTGGCCTCCCCCGTTGCGGAGCACAGGCTCCGGATGCGCAGGCCCAGCGGCCATGGCTCACGGGCCCAGCCGCTCCGCGGCATATGGGATCCTCCCAGACCGGGGCACGAACCCGTATCCCCTGCATCGGCAGGCGGACTCTCAACCACTGCGCCACCAGGGAGGCCCAAGGTTACTTTTTAAGTATATCAGGCAAACACTATCATTTAACTACTGGATCATGTGTCTTACTCTTATTACTTTATAGGTATGTACTCGTGAAGAACAGGATATTTTACAGCGTGACTCAAACAAGAGCCAGAAACTGCTGAAGAAGCTCATGTCAGGTAGGCAGCAGTCTTCTAATTGGGTCACTGTAGTTATGGATACCTTTTGTTGTATCTGTGACTGTTTCTCTTACTTGTATCCTGGTATGTAAGATGCAATTTATTTACTCATTTTTTTAAGTTCTTATTAAAATCACCTAACATTGAGCAAAATAACTAATAATAATGCTATTGGATTATAACCCAAAGAATAAAATTAATGTCATGAAGTAACTGAATAAATTAATAAATGGGAGAGAAGGAACTGCTCATATAGAATTCCAATTAATAAAGTGAAGGAATTATGGTAACAGAAAATCACCATGTCAGCACCACAGTAGTATTGATAGAAATTGCTACAGGCAAGATCCACCAGTAGATGCTAAAATTATTGGATGAAAGTTTAAGAATTGGAGATGTGCTAGATCATGAAAGACAAGGAAAGACTGAAGAATCGTAATGGTTTGGAGGAGACTAAGGAGACACTACAACTAATTGCATTGTAGGATCTTGAATTGGATCCCTAAACAGAAAAATAATATTAGTGGAAAGCAAGTTGAAATCCAAATAAAGTCTGTAATATAGTTAATGGTATTGTACTATTGTTAATTTCTTACTTCTGATAATTGTACTATGGTTATGTGAGATCAGATGCTAACAAGGGAAGATGAATGAAAGGTATACAGGAACTCTACTTTTTTTGCAACTCTTCAAAGTTTTGTATAGTTGAAAAAAGCATGACAAAAATAATTAAGGACATTTTTAAAGGGAAAACGATATACTCATTACTTTCCATTTGTGCAAATATTTTGTTCCTGCTTTAATTCGTAGTTGTTTTTTAAATATAGATAGATTGGTTGGTATTATGAAGTAGTAATCATAGTGTATATAGAATTTTATGTTTTTCCTTTTCTAACTAATGTTTTATAATTATTGTTTATGTTGCCATATATTCTTCATATTTGTAATTTTTAGTGCTTAAAAATAGTCATTAAATTTATTTATTATAATTGATTATCTATTTCCGTATTACTGGATATTTTGACTCTTTCCCAATTATAAATAATACCACAAGTGGTCAACTTTGTTAATATTATATCTTTGATTTATTTCCTTGGGATAAATTCCTAGGAATGGGATTACTGAGTCAAAGAATATTATCATTTTTGACACTTAAGATGTATTTGCCATATTACTTTACCAAAATATTGTACTAGTCTACAACAATATTAGTATTTTACCCCAAAACCTGTCACTATTGGGTTTTGACATTTCATGTTATTTTATTTTTATAGTTGTAATTTATTATTATTATTATTAATGAGGTAGAACATGTCTCCATATTTTTTCCATTTGGATTTTTCTAGGGTCATTATTATGAGAAAAGGTAGTTCTCAGTGCTTTTCTTATATTCAGAACACAAGAATCAATCTCTCTTTTTTTTTAATTTTAAAAGAAAGATTTGACAGGACTTTTTTTTTTTTTTAGGACTTTAAATAGGCCTAGAGTTTTAGGTATAGAGAAAGGTCAGCCTTCATTATAGCTTAGTTGTTTTTCTAACACATTTTAGATCTTGGTTCTATCATAATTTATGGCTATCTTTTCTGGGATATATAGATTTATGATGTGTTGTCACAATGGAAGATAACACATGGGCCAAGGAATGAATGTGGGCTTTAGAGTTAGACAGACCTAACTTATTTTATTTCACTTTAAATTTATTTATTTATTTATTTATTTTTGGCTGCGTTGGGTCTTTGTTACTGCATGTGGGCTTTCTCTAGTTGCGACGAGTGGGGGCTACTCTTCATTGCAGTGCGCGGGCTTCTCATTGTGGTGGCTTCTCTTGTTGCGGAGCGTGGGCTCCAGGTGTGCGGGCTTCAGTTGTTGTGGCATGTGGGCTCGGTAGTTGTGGCTCGCGGGCTCTAGAGTGCAGGCTCAGTAGTTGTGGCGCACGGACTTAGTTGCTCCGCAGCATGTGGGATCTTCCCAGACCAGGGCTTGAACCCATGTCCCCTGCATTGGCAGGCGGATTCTTAACCACTGCACCACCAGGGAAGTCCAGATAGACCTAACTTTAAATTTTGTTTCTACCTTTTAATTTCTGACTTAATGAACTCAGTAAGTTTACTAATGTCTCTGAATTTCAGTTTCTTTATCTGTAAAACAAAGATAATATAAACTGTCTTACAGGGTTATAGTGAGAATTAAGTACTATAGTATGTATGAAGTGCCTTAGCATCTGATAAGTTCTCATTATTCATTTCTGTCCCTCTGCAATTTCTTCTCTTTTTTCCTTTTATTATTTAGTTTTTAGCTTTGATATATAAAAGTATGTTCAGGGCTTCCCTGGTGGCGCAGTGGTTGAGAGTCCGCCTGCCGATGTAGGGGACATGGGTTCGTGCCCCGGTCTGGGAAGATCCCACGTGCCGCGGAGCGGCTGGGCCCGTGAGCCATGGCCGCTGAGCCTGCGTATCCAGAGCCTGTGCTCCGCAACGGGAGAGGCCACAACAGTGAGAGGCCCGCATAACGCAAAAAAAAAAAAAAAAAAAAAAAAAAGTATGTTCAAAGGTGATATTTAGCCCTACTCAATAAAGTTTTTCTTGTAAAGGCATTTTTATATTGTGTTGTTAAACAGTTTGTTACCCTTAGCGATCCACATTTCCATAAGGGAAGAAGTAGATCCTTAACATTTATTGAGAATGTATTATGTGTCAAGCGCTGCTTGATGCCTGACAAGTAAAGCCTGGCCTGTGTACCTGTTTGTTTTCCATTGAAATGAAATGCTAGGCTATCAGTCATTAGGGGCACAGCCAGATCTACTGATATTTTGTTCTTTGCTTCACAGTGATACAACTAATTGGTATGATTCACTGACACCATTTGATTTCCTTATTGAATTTCAGGGACAGAGAATTCTGGAAAAGTGGACATCTCTACCAAGGACCTTCTTCCTCATCAAGAATTGCGATTTAAATCTGGTCTGGAGAAGGCTATCAAGCATAAAGACAAACTGTTAGAGTTTGACAGGACTAGGTATGATGTGGTTAGAATAAAAAATGCTAAGAAATAGAGTAGTCCATTATTTTCGTACTTGATACCTTCTTAGGGTGGACTATGAAAGTGTTTACAACAAAAGAAGAGCCAGGTGCTCTGTGGAGGAGGTCTACAGCTTGTTTTTGAATCATGTCTGAATAAGATAGGCTCCCACCGAGAGGATCCTACCCTGCAATATTTTTTGATTCTTGGCAAATGCGAGTGTACCCCATGGAAAGTTGATTTGGGTTGACACAGTTCCCCACTTGTTTCACTTGAAACCATCCGTTTATTCAGTCAGCATATGTTAGAGTGCCTACCATGTGCAAACTGTTGGGGGGCCTCTGGATACTCCATAAGAAGCTGTCTCTGAGAGAGTGTTAACACCACCTCATGGGAAGACATGAGTTACCCTCCCATTTTCCTTTGACACTAAATTTGTTTTCTGATTCAATAATGTCCCTAAATTGAGTTTTACACTCCTACACTTTTGTCATTGAGCCCACTCACCTCTCTTCAGGAGACAGATTTATGGATTTGTTAGTTCTGTTTTTTATTTTTTTCTCTTTCATTTTTTTTTTCTTTTGGACAAAATGTGTATTGAAGACCAATTAGTGGTAAAGAATGTTTAAATAGGACTTAAATGCTCACTTCTCAAGTGGCCGTGTGAGAATCCTTAGAAAGACCTTGCATCTCTTACTGTGGTAACTGAATATGTCTATTCCTAGCATTATAATCCTTTGGTTAGACACACCTACTACTTTCAAATCATTTGCTGTGAATACATGAGATACACTTTGAAAGCTCTTTGTTAAGTAAGCCCATCCACAAGGTTTGTAACTAATATTTGCTCTTCATCCTTAAATATCACTTTTATCCTTACTCAGTGAAACTTAGAAATAGAGTACATTTTTTGATAAACAGAAACTGGGAAAGGGTCTCTCCCTATTGGCATTGTCGCCCTTGTGCTGGTGAGTTTCTAAGGGCACCAATTTCATTATGTAGGTTTGTGTATAGTACCACTCTCAGTCTACTTTAAAACTTTTATAATTCCAGTTGAGTCCTGAAAGAATGAAATCTGAATCTGATTTCAGTATTTCCCTATGCCTGAATATATCATACTAATTATTAATTATGCAGTTGAGACTGATTTATGATTTTGGAGTAGTCACTTAACTTCTTTGAGGCCCAGGTTTATTGTTTGTAGAAGGAGAGAGTTGGATCATCAAGATTCCTTCTAGTTCTTAATTTCTTTGTTGGTATGATCTTAGAAATAGGCCTGATTGTCATATCTTGGAACTTGGCCCTTGTAAATATGTTAAATGAGGGACTGGGGATAGGGTTGGGGTGGTGATGGGGGAGGTGGTGAAAACTGACATATAGTAGTAGAGATATCCTAAGAATAAGCTTATAGGACTGAGAGTCCAGGACGGAACTCCAGTTTCTAAGGGAAATAGCGGCAATTGGGCCTAGCAGGAATAGTCTAGGTCCCAACTGTAGAAGGACTAGGATATTGAGTAAGCTGCCAAGACATGAACTCAGATGCGGCAAAATCAGACATAAGCCCAGTTATAAGAAGGTGAGGGCTGGACTAGTAAGAAAATAGGAGGACAATAGATTTTGGTGCTGTGTCTTTTCCTCCACAAGGGTGAGATTTGTTCTAAGAGCTGAGCTGAGTCTGCAGTGGGAATAAGGTATATGCAGAGGCTGGAAATCAGGCAGAGTTTGACCTAGTTTTGGAACGTTCTAGAGCATCTATATTTGAGATAATAACCCTCAGGACAGCAGAAGAGTGAGCTACTTGAAATAGCTTCCCAGTAATCAAGTCCCTGTTTGTCAACAGGTGACCTAACTGCCATGTGTTCTTTTTTTTTTCCTTAGCATTCGAAGGACCCAAGTCATTGATGATGAGTCAGATTACTTTGCCAGTGATTCTAACCAGTGGTTGTCCAGAATTGAACGGGAAGCCCTACAGAAGCGAGAGGAGGAGCTGAGAGAATTTCGACATGCCTCTCGGCTCTCGAAGAAGATCACCATTGACTTTGCAGGCAGGAAGATCATGGAAGATGAAAATCCTCTAACTGAGTATCACAGCAAGTAAGTGGACAACACCAGAAAGGCTCTGAAAGAAGGGAGCAGTTTAACTGTAAAGGATTTGCCTCCGCCCCTTTAATGAGTCTGTTATTTTTGTTAATTTTTAGAGCAACATATTCATTTGGAGTAGAAACATGGAATAGTAGCTAAGAAAACTTTGGAATTGAACAGTGAGGGCCACTTGACCTACTAGATAACTACTGTAGTTTTATAAAAAACTGTTTTTAAAACAGTGAGGTACAGTTTGGGCACAGGAATAGATGAATGAAATGTAATAGAATCTGGAAAGAGACCCATGCGTCTGCATTGTTTGTGTACGGGTGTGTGTCTATAGTTGTGTAAAACTTTTCTAAACAGTAAGGGAAGGATTAAATAAATGATGGGCCATCAGCTTTGAAAAAAATCTACATTAGATCTCTACCTCGAAGCATACTGTGAGAATAAGTTTGACTAAAGAGTTAAATGCAGGGACTTCCCTGGTGGCGCAGTGGTTAAGAATCCGCCTGCCAATGCAGGGGACACAGGTTTGATCCCTGGTTCTGGAAGATCCCACATGCCACGGAGCAGCGAAGCCCGTGTGCCACAACTACTGAACCTGCGCACTAGAGCCCGCGAGCCACAACTACTGAGCCAGCATGCCACAACTACTGAAGCCCATGTGCCTAGAGCCTGTGCTCCACAACAGGAGAAGCCACCACAATGAGAAATAAATAAATAAATGTATGTATGTATGTATGTATGTATGTATGTATGTTAAATGCAAGGGAATTTCCTGGCAGTCTAGTGGTTAGGACTCCAAGCTTCTACTGCTGGGGGCCTGGGTTTGATCCCTGGTTGGGGAGGTAAGATCCTGCAAGCCAAGTGGTGTGGCCAAAAAAAAAAAACAGAGAAGAAAAGTAAGAGTTAAATGCAAAAGAAATAAAAGGATCAGAAAGAAATAGAATAGTAGAAATTTAGGAGAATATAGTTAATGTCTTGGTATGATAAAGTTCTTTCTAAGCAAGATACAAAACCCAGAAGTCAAAAAGACAAAGATATTTTAAATAACATAAAGAAGTACAAGACTGAGAGAAAACATTTTAAACGGTTTTAACAGTTCAAAAGAGCAATATCCATAGTATATAGAGCTGCAAGTTAAAAAGACACATCCAGTAGAAAAATGGGCAAAGGCTAAGAACAGACAATTTACAGGTGAGGAAATACAAATAGCCAATAAACATTTGAAAAGATGCTCAACTATTTATCAGGGAAATGCACATTTTGAAACATAATGTATCATTAAATTATCTGAAATTTATAATTTATAATATTGCATAATCTTTGAGTGTAGAAAAATTGATATGCCCTCTTACTAAGGACGGGAATATTAAAATGTTCAAGTCTCAACACCAAGGGTGAACCCAAATGGAAACTATGGATTTTGGTGATAGTGATGTGTCAATGTAGATTGATTAATTAATAACAAATGTACCTCTCTAGTGAGGGATAGCTGATGATGGGGGGGGGGGCTGTGCATATGTGAGGGCAGGAGGTAAATGGGAAGTCTCTGAACCTTCCATTCAGATTTGCTGTGAACCTAAAGCTGCTCTAAAAAATAAAGTTTATTGAAAAAAATTTACATCATGGCCAATTTCAAGTTGCCAACATGAAGTCACTGAACAGAGTTGAGAAAAGATATACATATTGGCTCTAGCACAGTACTGAAAAGAAAGCATGTGGAGCTCTAACTCCATGTTTTGGAAATGGCATACATATCTCTCTGTCTCTGTCTCTGTCTCTCTCTCTCACACACACACACACACACACACACACAAACACACACACACACACACAGAGAGAAAACTGGATATTGGTGAACACAGCAATGCTTTCTACATGGCCTAGTCCTCGGTCTTTCTCCTTCATTTGTGGCAAATCCATCACAGAATTTTCCTAATCAGAGGTTATTCTCTCCCTAAAACAAATTCTGCCACTAGCTTCAAAATAATTAATTTGTTTTCAACTATTACATATATGCTATTATATGTAATTACATATATTACACAGATATAAAGAAAAAATAAAATTATTTCTGGGTGATGGGTTTAGGAATTTTTCATTTTCTTTCTATTAATTTGCATTTTCTAGTTTTTCTGTAATAAACATTGATTGCTTTTATAGTAAGAAAAATCATTTTTATGTGTAAGAAAAATCATTTTTATGTTCAATAAAAAATGGTACAGCCTTTTAGAAGTGAAATTGGACAGTATCTCAAAATTTAAATTGTGCATATTTTTTGACTTTTTGACACCAGGTGCCAAGATGCTAGTTTCTTCATCTCTTTCTCAACAATTAAAAAAATACATTTGCCATTCTGATACATGAAAAATGGTATTTCATCATAATTTTTATTCACTTTTTTTTTGCTTTGCTTGTGTGCCAGTAAGTCTGAGCATTCTAAAAATGTATTGATTAGCTATTTATATTATTTCTTTTATAGATTCTAGAGTTCTAGATATACTTAACCGGTGTACTATGTCTCAAATCTATTTCCTTCCTTTAGATTCCATCATCCACATCCTATTTTAGACTTGCCTCTTACCTCAAGTTCTTGTTGTTCTTGTTGTTGTTGTTTTGGTTCATGCCTTTGTTTCTGTTTTTTCCTTGCTTTGGATATCCATCCTCCCATCTTTGCCTTTCAGATATCTACCTCCCCTTTGAACGTACTTGGTACAACACATGGGGTGATGGGGTAATAACCACCAAATGGATTGTATCTATCTTACAGTAATAATTACATCCTTCCTTGTTTTGTTTATCATCTTTATAGCTGTCTTAAACCTACCACTTAGATTTAAAGCTTCCTGAAGACAGGAGCCCTGTCCTCCTCCCCTTTTAAGTTGCCTTGTGTATAAGAGGTTCCTAACAAATATCTCTTTAATTGTATTCAAGGTCAGGTTCAGCCTTTCCTACTAGTAGAAGCTTTTCATTATATCGTGCTTTAGAATCATCATCCACAAACATTTGTCAGGCATCTGTCAGGGACATGGAGTACAGCAGCAAGTAATGAAGAGCTGTAGAGCAGAATAAGATATGGTTCCTGCAAGACCTATGATCTCTTACTAACCAGTAGGGTTAGTCCCATAATCTTTAAATTAAATCATCACATTCTTTTATAGGTTGAGAGCCAAATACCTATAGCAAACACCATAGACACTGGATAACATTGGGTATATTTGATGACTTTAAATAGTAAGTGCTACAGGACTTCAGAGAAAGGAATAAGTACTTTTGTTCTGGGCTGGTAGAGGGCCTCCTTAGAAGTTTTGGGCCATGAAGCAAAGATAGACTTCAGATCAGCATGGAAGAGTGGAGAGGGACTGCTGAGTGGGCAGAAGAATAATTGAAGGTGTTGAGAAATAGACTGCCATAGAATACTCTTCTGTGGGTCAGACTGTTTCTAGGCACCTTTTCTAATCTTGGCATTTCTAATAATCTTGTTAAAGAGGTGAATGAGTGTCTTGTGCCCTACCTATTTTCTTAGTGTTCTGGAACTTTTACCAACTCCTACTCCTTAGGGTTCTTGGAGTGAAGAGAAGGGGAAGTTGGTAGGGGGAGCAGGGAAGGTCATCCATGGACCCCTCTTTGAGTGTCAAGTTTTATTACTGTTGAAGAGTTTTATGTGTGTGCTAAATAAAGATATTCTGAGCATAGGACATTACCAATTATTGCATCCTTTTGTTATCACAGACTAGATGAGGCAATACATGCCATTGCCAATGGAACCTTGAACCAACCACCGACCAAATTGGATAGATCTTCTGAAGAGCCTTTAGGACTTCTGGTGAATCCCAACCTGTACCAGTCCCCTCCCCAGGTTAGTGGACCTTTACTCTAACTGATGATGAGAAAAGTTTGGGCCCAGATATTTCTCCTTTCAAATGTGCCTGTTTCATAGGCTGTAGATACCAGTCTGCTTTCTCAGTACTCCTACCCACCTTATACTCTGACCTAATTTTTCCAGTTTTTTTGCAGCACTTGTGACAAGTTATCATTTGAGTATTTCCCAAAAGAAGGTTTTGTTAAGTACTATAGAGATTTTAAATAATAATCCCATGGTCCTCTTGTTAATGTTCTTTCTCTATCTTTTATAGAATGTGGGTAGTCCCATAGTGTGGTGTTTTAAATTAATACATTAATTCACTTACTCATTGTTGTCATTCATTTTGTCATCAGGTACATTGAGCATCTAATATGTATAATCACAAAAGTAAGTGATCAACCAGACACTGCTTCTATCCTCAAAGAACGCATAGACTAGTAGAGGAAAAGATTACATAGGCAGCTCTAATATTAATAGAAATGTAAATAAAGTACAGTGGAAACCCAAAGGAGGGAAGGACAGTTGAGAGGAATAAAAGAGGCTTTTATAGGGAAGCTGACATTCCTTAAAAGTAGTTATCCAAGAAAATGGTGTTTGGGGATGGTGGGAAAAAAATTCCAATCAGAATTAACTATAGGTATGAGGTGTGGGATACACACACAAACACGTATATACATATATGCAGTTAAACAGTGCAAGGAAGGGTTGGGAGTACTGACCCTCTGCATAGTCGAAAATCTGTGTATTAATTATAGCTGGCCCTCTGTAAAGCAGTTCCACATCCACAGTAGGTTCCACATCTACAGATTCAACCAACTGCCGATCATGTAGTTCTGTAGTATTTACTATTGAAAAAAAATCCATGTATAAGTGGACCCACACAGTTCAAACCCGTGTTGCTCAAGGATCAACTACATAGGGAATAGTGAATTTAGACTACCAAGATAGTACTCGTAAAAAGGATTATCGGGATTTCCCTGGTGGCGAAGTGGTTAAGACTCCACACTCCCAATGCAGGGGGCCCAGGTTCGATCCCTACTCAGGGAACTAGATCCCACATGGATGCTGCAACTAAGAGTGTTATGCATGCCACAACTAAGGAGCCAGCGAGCTGCAACTAAGGAGCCCTCGAGCTGCAACTAAAGAGCCAGCCTGCTGCAACTAAGTCCCGGAGCAACCAAATAAATAAATAACCTTTGCATTCTCTCTCCCTCTCCAAACATGGCGGCCTCAGCAAAAAGGAAGAATAATAAGGGGAAGACTATCTCTGTAACAGACTTCCTGGCTGAGGATAGAGGGACTGGTGGAGGAAGCATCTATGTCCCCAAACCAGTCAGCTGGGCTGATGGAACAGATGACCTAGAAGGAGATGTTTCAACCACTTGGCATAGTAATGATGATGATGTGTATAGGGCTCCTCCAATTGACTGTTCCATTC
Source organism: Mesoplodon mirus (assembly GCF_964341445.2). Classification (NCBI taxonomy): domain Eukaryota; kingdom Metazoa; phylum Chordata; class Mammalia; order Artiodactyla; family Ziphiidae; genus Mesoplodon; species Mesoplodon mirus. The sequence continues at coordinate 54,701,344 of NC_138979.1, forward strand.
TACCCACTGCTCCATGGGCTGCTTGGGAACCCAATATCGACCAGAGCTGTCTTCCCAAATCACCACCCTATACTGCTTTTCTAGGGAAACTGCCCTATGATGTGACAGAAGACTCCATTAAGGAATTCTTTAGAGGATTAAATATCAGTGCAGTGCGTTTACCACATGAACCCAGCAATCCTGAGAGGTTGAAAGGTTTTGGTTATGCTGAGTTTGAGCACCTGGATTCCTTGCTCAGTGCCCTGAGCCTCAATGAAGAGTCTCTAGGTAACAGGAGAATTCGAGTGGACGTTACTGATCAAGCACAGGATAAAGACAGGGATGATCGTTCTTTTGGCTGAGATAGAAATCGGGATTCGGACAAAACAGATACAGACTGGAGGGCCCGTCCTGCTACAGCTTTGATGACTACCCACCTAGAAGAGGTGATGATAGCTTTGGAGACAGGTATCCAGATCGTTATGATTCAGACCGATATCGTGATGGGTATTGGGAGAATTATGGTGATGGCCCACGCCGGGACATGGATCGATATGGGGGCCGAGATCGCTATGATGACCAAGGCAGCAGAGACTATGATAGAGGCTACGATTCCAGGATAGGCAGTGACAGAAGAGCATTTGGTAGTGGGTACCTTAGGGGTGACGACTACAGAGGAGGCAGGAACCGCTGTGAAGACAGATATGACAGATGAGATGACTGGTCATAAAGCTCCAGAGATGATTACTCTCGGGATCATTATAGGCGTGATGATAGAGGTCCCCCCCAAGGACCCAAACTGAACCTAAAGCCTCGGAGTACTCCTGAGGAAAATGATTCCACTGCTAGCACGTCCCAGTCTAGTCGAGCAGCCTCTATCTTTGGAGGGGCAAAGCCTGTTGACACAGCTGCTAGAGAACGAGAAGTAGAAGAGTGGCTACAGAAGGAACAGGAGAAACCGCAGCGTCAGCTGGATGAGCCAAAACTAGAACGACAGCCTCGGGAGAGACACCCAAGCTGGCGAAGTGAAGAAACTCAGGAACGGGAACGGTCGAGGACAGGAAGTGAGTCATCACAGACAGGGACCTCAGCCACATCTGGCAGAAATGCATGAAGGAGACTGAGAAGTCTCTAGAAAATGAAACACCCAATAAAGAGGAAGACTGTCAGTCTCCAACTTCTAAGCCTCCCAAATCTAAACAGCCTCTAAAGGTAATGCCAGTCCCTCCACCAAAGGAGAATGCTTGGGTGAAGCAAAGTTCTAACCCTCCTGCTCGATCTCAGAGCTCAGACACAGAGCAGCAGTCCCCTACAAGTGGTGGAGGGAAAGTAGTTCCAGCTCAACCATCTGAGGAAGGACCAGTAAGGAAAGATGAAAATAAAGTAGATGAGGTGAGTGCCCCAAAAGGCCAAAGTGGAAATTCCAGCCGTGGTCCAGGAGATAGAGGGAACAAAGACCACTGGAAGGAGTCAGATAGGAAAGATGGCAAAAAAGATCAAGACTCCAGATCTGCACTTGAGCCAAAGAAAGCTGAAGAAAATCCAGCCTCTAAGTTCAGTTCTGCAAGCAAGTATGCTGCTCTTGCCATTGATGGTGAAGATGAAAATGAGGGAGAAGATTACACCGAATAGACCTCTGCATTCTGTGCTTTCTCCTAGTCTCTCACCACCCTGGAACATTCGAGAGCAAATCAAACCTCCATCCAGACAAGACAAAATAAAACTCACCGTCTCCTGGAGACCTTTCTTAACTTTTTTTTTTTTTTTAAAGAAACAAAGTGAAATTCTTTTGCATGCTGCTGCAGCCTTTAAAGTATTGAACTAACTGGAGAATCACCAGTGTAGCCAGAGAGAGACGTACAGCTTTTAATGCTGTACGTTTAAAGTTGTGGTGCGTTTTTATGACACGTGCAGTTGCCTGTGTGATTAGCGCCTAGGGGCCTCCGTTTAGCAAAATGGCAGTGATAGTGATGCAGTGTCTGGAATCTGGTTGGGCAGCAGGCAGGTATAAGGAAGAGTGTGAGGTTTCTACCTTTAATTCTTATTATCCAGTTATGGCATACATGAATTCTCAAACATTATCTGAATAAATTCTCCATCCTCGGCAAGGTAGGTTTAGTCTCTGATGTTGTTTTAGTCTCCAGGAGGCTGCCAGCCCCTCCTCTTATTTAATTCTGAGTTACTAGGGCCAGCCTATGGGGGAGTTCCTTCATTTGTACCCCCCAGGGGGCTAGGTGGGAGTGAGTCTAAAGGCCACTGAAGAATAGGACTGTTTGGTGACCTAAATGAATGGGAAAATCATGGTTTGAAAAGAAGCTTGGGGATTTGATGAATTATTTTGCACCAGTAATAGGGAAAATGGTATGACCTCCAGTAAACACATAATCATTTACCTCCTGGAGCAGGAAACACTTAGGGGTTGTGGGAATTCCCAGGTCTTTTATGTGTCCTGGTTTCACCCTTTCTTAAACACTATCCCTTCTGAAAGTTCAAATATATCCATATTCTGTTGAAATCTTGAAGCTTTAAAAATTTAGACTCTTGTCATCGTCTTATGTTCCTCATGCTACTCTTTCCTGTTACCTTCCCACAGGCAGCTTCTGCGTAAGTCACATACTTGACCTCCTAAGCATCCTCTAGAGCCCCTGGGAGCTGTTCAATGAGGAATCATCATTGCTTTTTCTCAAGCAAATCTTGGCTCCTTCATGTTTTGACACTCACTCCTTCCCTCCAGCCATTCATGCTCCTGCTGCTTTGACACCTCAGAAAACTTTAGAATTACCAGTCTTAGGTGGTGAGCGAGGTTGGTTAAATTGGGAGCCTTTCTTACAACCTTGATTGGGGTTTGGGGAGCTTTTTAAAAAACAAAAGTTTCCTTATCTCCAAGTGAAATCCCACACCAATGTTTGGATTTATAATGTGGCCTAGACCAATGTGTGGTTTTTTTGGTTTCTGTTTTTTTTTTTAGCATCCCTTGAGAGAATAAATGATAATGGAGAAGAACAATTTCACAAGGTCCTGGCTTCTCTTGCAACACAGTAGCTTTACTTGCCTGCTTTTATGTGCACCTTGGTACTGTCAGCTCAACAGATGGTGTCCTTACGGGCAATATTGGTACCTGCAGAGAAAAGACATCTTGGTCTCCTCTCGCATCAGTCCTAGGTTAGACCCTGTCCAGCCATGCAGGGGTGTTGGCTTATGAGTGCTGCAGCAGTGAGCATAATAATCATTAACCCAGTGGACATAAAAGACACACCAAGTGAGGTAACTTTAAATAATTGGCTTGGAGTGCCTAGTAGCTAGGAAGTGGCTTTTAGAGATACCCAAGTTTGAGAGGGTATTTTTTTTTAAACCATTTGCTATAGCTGATGAAAAAGTAGGGTTTGCTCTCTTCATGTCTGCTCCTTCCAAATAGATGTGTCCAAAAAAGCTGTTTTTTCCCCCATTCCTCTACCCTGCCACCCTGTTAAAACAAACAGGGATTTATGACCCACTCCTCAATACATGTACAATTTGTACAAAAATATCTTCTATGAAAGTGATTTGTAATCTGTAGACTTCATACCTGGGAGAGGTCTTGAGATGTAAAATCTCATCCTTTAGGTTGTGGGGTTTTTTGTTTTCTCTAAACAAATCTGATCTTTAAAGTTCAAAATAAATTAAATAAATATTTTAAAAAGGGATTATCATGAGAAATGGAGTAGTTAGGTAGATAGAGTCAGATCACTAAAGAGTTAAGTGTTTAGCTAGGAAGATTTCACATTTTTATTTTGTAAATAAATGTGAATCATAGAATGTTCTTGAGCAGAGAGATGCAATCAGAGCAGTGCTTTAGGGAGTTTAGCTGGAGATACTCATTCAGCACTGTATACGTGCCAGGTTCTTTGCTAGGTGCTGGGAAATTAAAAGGTAAGAGCCCTTGAAGTTTTTAAGGACTTCAAATTTAGTGGGAAGATGTGTTTGAATACAAAGAATTTCAGTTCCTTAAGATAATTGCTATGATAGACACATGTCATGGATACAGTAGGAGTTTAGGAGAGAGATTATAAACTCACAGAGGAGTCACAAAAGAAATGGTTTTTGAGAGGAGACTTAAGGGATGAATAGGAATTTCCAAGCAGACAAATTTGGGGAGGGAATTCTAGGTAGGTGGTATAACATGTAGAAAGGCTCAGCAGCTTGAGAGCATTGTAGGTTGGGAGAACCACAAGTAATTAAATACTGTTAGAAATTAAAGTGCGCTAGTAAGTGTATTAGTTTCCTAGGGCAGCCATAACAAAATACCACAGCTGGTTGGCTTATGACAGCAAATTTATTCTCTCACAGTTATCAACACTGAAATCAAGGTGTTGGCAGGGCCATACGCCCTCCGAATGTCTATGGGAGAACGCTTCCTTGCCTCTTTGGGGTTCTGATGGCCCCAGGCATCCCTTGGTTTACAGCTGCATAGCTTTACTCTGCCTTTGTCTTTACATGGACTTTTTCCCTGTATGTCTTTGTCTCTGTGTGTTTTCTCCTTTTATATGGGTATCAGTCACTGTATTGGAGTCCACCCTAATCCAGTATGACTTTATCTTAACCTGATTACATCTGTTTCCAAATAAGGTCAATTTCACAGGTTCTGGGAGGACATAAATTTGGGACGGATGCTACTCAACCCAGTATAGCAGGTAACATCTTACCATGAAAGTCCTTATGTCTCATGCTAAGGAGTTTAGTTTTATTCTACAGTAGGCAAGGAAGAGTCCTTGAAGAACTTTAGCAGACAATTGGCATGACTTCCATGCCTATGTAGAGAATGGATTAGAGGGAAGACTACGACAGAAGCAGGGAAATTGCTAGGAAGATTACTGCAGTAGGGACTTCCCTGGTGGTCCAGTGATTAAGAATCCACGCTTCCAGTGCATGGGGCACAGGTTTGATCCCTGGTCGGGGAACTAAGATCGCACATGCCACGTGACCAAAAAACAGGTTATTGCGGTAGCACAGTGGGAAGATGAGGGCCCAATTTAGTGTTGCAGTTAGTAAGGCAGTAGAGAGTTACTTAGAGGCTAAAAATGGAGACGAGACTAGTTAGCAGGCTCTAATATAATGTTATTGAAAGACAGTAAGATTAAGTTAGGAAAGTAGCTGTGAAGTAGAAAAACAGGTAGTATAAACAAGAACTGTAATAGAGATAGAACAGACAGTTTGGGCCTCGGGATTGTTCATACACCAACAGTTTTATGAAATCACCTATTTCCCCTGTAATGGATCAGTTCTGCCTCTGTGTTCCCACTTAAGGACTTAAATCCCTGTGTAGTATTTACTCAAATCTGCTTTATGTTTTAGAATTATTTATGTGTCTGTCTTCTCGTAGGATTGTAAGTTCCTTGAAAGCAAGAACCATATCTTTTTTATATTTTATATGTCTCCCTACTTTATATGCTTTTCACATATACTGAGTTAAATAGTCAGTAAATGTTTGTGTTTTTTTAAGCTATGACACAATTGATTACAGTCATAAAATTTTATTGCAGAAGGATTCTTAGAGATTCATTTAGTCCAACTCCATCATTTTACAGTTGAGAAAACTGAAACCTTTAGGGGTTAAATGATTGCTTAGAGTCTCTAGCCTACCATTCTAGTATTTTTGTTTTCCCTATAAATTATTAAATAAAACATCAAAAAATTAACACAACTAACTCTAAACCTCATCATCCTAATAGAGCCTTTTTAAAAAAGAAATAGATTTCAGAGCACTCAGTCTTCTTGCTCTGGAAGAAATGTTACCCTTTGTCATTCTCTGACTGAACTACTGCCAAGACTCTTTAGTCTCCTGTAATTATCTGTACCCTGTAATTTTGTGTTCTCTTTACATGATGGGAGCCTTGTTTCAGTAGTGCTTCATCCTGTCTTTTGGGGGACAAGTTGTTCATTTCAGGATAAGAGAATACTTCATGCATCCAATAGTCAGAACTGCTGCCCCCCGAAAGCATCTGTTTGGCTTTATCATGGTAACAGTATGTGACCCTGTCCCTTAAGCACATGAAGAATGTATGGACCAAAATGTTGAACCTTCATTTGGCTGATAGAATTATATTGGGAAATTGTCCAATACGGATCATTAATCATTTTAAAGTGGAAATAATTACAGACCAGTTATTTGGTCTGATGGTTGCTGGAATTAGGAAGCTGTGTGTGGAGAATTCAACATTATCTATCCTTTAAGATGGGACCATGTTATCATACCTGGGACTCCTACTGAATTTATACCATCTGTACCTTTTTTGACCCTGTTTCTGACAAAGATGGGATACATTTTTCTAAGAGAATGTTTCCAGTACGATTCATTAATATTAGAATTCATCTCATTTTGTATACCTACCCCAGATTTTTCCCTTGTCAGACAAAATTATATGTTTGGTTTCTTTCCTGTATAGTGGATAGATCAGACGGGTGCAGCCTCACAGAAGAAGGCTTTCCATTCAGCAGGATCAGGACTAGAGTTCAGCTCATGTCGGCATCAGTTTCGAATCCAGGACCAAGAATTTCAGGAAGGCTTTGATGGTGGCTGGTGCCTCTCTATGCATCAGCCTTGGGCTTCTCTGCTTGTCAGAGGGATTAAAAGGTAAGGGCAGCAATGAGGCGGACTTCCCTGGAGGTCCAGTGGTTAAGACTCCGTACTTCCATTGCAGGGGGCGTGGGTTCGACCAGGGAACTAAGATCCCACATGCCATGCGGTGCAGCCAAAAAATAAAAAAATTTAAAAAAAAAAGGACAGAAATGAATCTTGGAAGATTTTACATAAACTTGATATAGAATTATGGACTGGAATTCATCTGGGAGGACATAAATTTGGGACGGATGCTACTCAACCCAGTATGGCAGGTAACCTTACCGTGAAAGTAATCTAGCGGTGATTTATAATACTCTGCAGCACATAGAACTTTAAGCAGTGTATTCATGTTATGGACTTGTTCTTTACTGAATAGCTTTAAAAAGAACTGAGGTTAGAAGGACTAAGGATCCTAGTCCTAATAAAGAATAGAACATAAGTTTTTTCATCTTTGGAAGGAAGTCTGTTGAGAAAACTTCTCTTGGCTTTGCCTTTGTACAATAATATATCACTCAGCAACCTAAACGGTTTGATCCTATTGGAAATTCAAAGTTTTTATGCCTATTTATTAGTTTTTTAAAGATACCAGCCTAACTGTGATTTTGTTTTTCTATCTATACATCTGTCTTTTAATCTGAGTAACCGTATTGAGAAGCTATTTTACCACAAATTCCTTTTCTACCAAGAGTGGGGGACGTGGTGAGGGACGAGTAGAGGTATTATAAAGTTAAGTCGTTGTACATGTTGTACTATTGTTGTGCTATTCCATATGTTTCTTCTCAATGCAACTTTTAAAAACTAGTTCTTTCCTTTGCTTTTATAAATGTAAATAGAAAACTGATAAATACAGAAAAGCAGCTAGAAAAAGAGATAACATCTATAATTCTACCACCTAGAAACAGCTACCGTTAGCATTTTGGAGTACTTATTTATATTCTTTTTCCTGTGCAAATTGTTACATAATGAGGTCATAATATATATTTACGTTTATGTTTTTCTTCTTTCACTTATCATTACATGTTCGTTTTCCCTTGTTTTCTCAGTTTTATTGAGATATAATTGATATATAACATCGTCAGGGTGTACAATATAATGATTACATATATATGTATATATTGCAAAATGATCACCACAATAAATTTGGTTAACATCATCACCTTGCATAGTTACAAATTTTTTGTTTCTTGTGGATGAGAACTTTTAAGATCTAGTCTCTTAGCAACTTTCAACTATACAATACAGTATTGTTAACTGTAGTCACCGTGCTGTACATTACATCCCCAGAATTTATTTATCTTATAATTAGAAGTTTGTACCTTTTGACTACCTTCATCCAGTCTGTTCTCCATATTTATGAGTTTGTTTTTTTCAGATTCCACATGTAAGATCATAAAGTATTTATCTTTCTCTGACTTATTTCACTTAGCATAATACTTCAAGGTTGATCCATATTGCTGCAAATGGCAAGATTTCATTTTCTTTTATGGCTGAATAATCTTCATCCATTTTCTTTATCCATCCATTCATTGATGGACATTTACATGATCTCCATGTTTTGGCTATTGTAAATAATGCTGCAACGAATGTGTGGATGCAGATACCTCTTTTTTCCTTCTTATTTTATCTCTTAGAATTTTATATCCCTGGGAGTGTCCTAACTCATAACAATAATAATGCCTTATGTATTTATATTTAAATAGAATTTTACAGTTTTCAAAGCAGTAGCTGTATTGAAGTAGATCAGACCAGTATTATTACAATCTTGAACACCTAAGCAGGCAAAGGTAAAGGAGCTTGCTATGAATTACAAAGCTAGTTAGTGGCAGAGATGGAACTAGAGTTCAGGTTTTCAGAGTGCTTTTTCCACTCTTACTTTGTAAGCCCCAGTCATTTCTCTATTTCCTGAAAGAAAATTTATTATCAGAATTTAGGAACAATCATTTCTACTTTGGTGGTTTCCATGGTTAGTTGAGATTTGCCTCCTTCGTGAAGGTGTGTTACCATTTTTCTCCCCTCTTCAAGGTCAGGCTTTCTTTGGCTCCTAAGTGTTTCATAATCCATGTATGTAGTGGCATTACAACAAGTGTATGTGAATCTGCTTCTGCTCCAGGGCACCTGGGCCCTCAGATGTCTATTATTCTCATTCAGTTCTCTGCAGTTGAGGTGTCTTCCTTTTCCAAAGTAGAAAACTAAACAGCTTGCTTTCTGCAGAGGGAATCAGAATGTTTACATTTCTCTCGTCCTGTTTTGGATCTGTGTTATCCAGATTTTCTCACTGAAAAGAACAGGATGAACAGCATCCAGCCCACAATCACTAATCCCACAGAAAGAAAGTGGGTGGTTCTGCCACATTTGTGAGAACGTTTTCCCAGTAACCCTGTGGCTCATTTGGTGTAGAGGGAGAAATATATTGATTAATTCCTCATTTATTGAGTACGCACTGTGTGCCTGTACTCTTCCAATTCATCTATTTTGGAAAACTAAGGGTATGAGAAATTCCGTTTCCCATTATAAGGCAAGTATAATAGGGTTATATTATCAAGCTACTTTATTTCATTTTGTAGGAACTAAAGGAGAAACATCTTTTTGTAATCCTTGGAAAGTAGGCAGTAATACATTCTCTTGATTGCATTTTGTTATTCTACTTAAAGATTCTTTCAGACTAGCTAACGGGTTGTTTAATTATCTGCAAAGAACATAACCCTTTATAAAATACTTAGAAAACATAAATGAATGTGGTTGCAATTTAGAGTAAAGATGATAAGCATTTTTATTTACTTAAATTCTATTAAATAGTAATTATGAAAGTACTATTCTTAGGGAGTTATGTGTGGGTGAGGATTTTTCTGTCAGGTTGGAGAACAATGAACAAAATCTTTCACGACTCAAAGGCAAGGATTTTCATTTTTGTGGGACAACTTGGATGCCTTGAAAATAGAAGATTTGGATTGTAGAAGTCCCAAGGCTAGTGAAAGCTTCATTTCTGAGTTACAGAGATCAAGTAAAAAAATAGGAACTGAGAGAGATGAATTGCCTTTGTTCTGATGATGGGGAAAACTAGAGAACAGGGTTTATACTCAAGTGAAAGGTATTGTAGGAAAAATGTTTTTTTACGAAAAATACCCTTTTTGGTGAGGTATCATCTATAGATCTCTTGGTTCAACTGGATAATTTGCTGTACGTTATAAGATCTTCCAAGACACTAAAATTTAGATTCTTTCCACTAAATTTGTATTTGTTTAAGGGTGGAGGGCAGAAGCTGGTACACCCCACATAGAGGACGACTTTGGATAGCAGCCACAGCCAAAAGACCCTCTCCTCAAGAAGTTTCAGAACTCCAGACTACATATCTTCTCCTTCGTGGGAAAGGTAACGGCCATGTATTCTTCTAATTTAGTCTTACTTTGTGGAGAGAAGTCACTGATGTTCATCTTCTTTACCTCCTTCTTCCTGTGGCTTTTCTGTGTTTTTTTTTTTTTTTTTTTGGCTGAAAGGGACTTTAAACTTTGTGTTTGTTTGTTTGTTTAGTAGCAAATCATGGACAGCTGTTCAAAACATTAATTCACCAAACAGCACAAATAAAAATATCCATTCCCAACACCAGAAATCAACCAACTAGTCTTAATTTTCTACATTTTTTTTATCATGAGAGTAAAATAACTACTATAAATTCTGAGATCTTTAGATTGGGAAGAACAACCGCAAATAAAACTTTTTATTATTGGGAGTGACTCAAATAGACATCTGCTATCGGATTTGGACAGATCAAAGTTGGTTGACTTAAGCAGTGAGTTTTGACAGTCGCCCCAAACAGTCAGTTTGGATCCTAAAAAACACTTCTGACCCTTGGATGTCTTGGCTTCCTTCCTCTTATTCAGCCCATACAGTAGTTTTGAAGGTAAAATGAGAGGATAATTACAGAACCACCTTTAAAAGTTAAGAAACCAAGCTTTAGGAATCAAAAGTGTATGTTTCCTTAAAAATGCATTTCTGTTTTGACTGGTATGACTGGGTTCTTTTATTTATTTTATTATTATTATTATTATTATTTGGGAGGGTGTGTACCTGCAGCATTCAGGATCTTAGTTCCCTGACCAGGGATCAAGCCCACGCCCTCTGCAGTGGAAGTGCAGAGTCTTAACCACTGGGCCGCCAGGGAAGTCCCTGGGTTCTTTTAAATTCACGTTTTGGCATTCTTATGTTTCTTAACTGCATTTTTATGTTTTTCTCTTGATACCTCAAGCTTGTTTCCAGAACCCATCACCACCAAGCTCTAGTCTGATCCAGTTGGGTATAGTGGAATTAATTTGTTTCGAGTGAAGTTGTGGGGTCCTTGAACGTCAATGGTATGAGGCTAATTTTCCTATAGTTTAGGATGTGGATAGTGGACTAAGCCAGCTACTCACTAAATGTTTTGCTAAAATACAAACAGTTGTGCCAAGTAAAAAGCCTCATTGTTTTCCTCATGTCCATAAATAGATAATAGAGAAAGTGATTCGTTCAGAATTGAAGACAGATTTGTCAGTTCCAGGGTCACAAAGAAGAAATTTATGTAATCCTTCGTTATTCTCGATTTAGATGTGGAATTTCCCAATGACTATCCATCAGGTTGTCTTCTGGGCTGTGTGGACCTAACTGACTGCTTGTCCCAGAAGCAATTTAAGAATCAGGTGAGTAAAGAGTATTTCTCTGGGACAGATGCTTTGTTTGCCACAGTAGCTGACCTGTAGATCCTTCAACTCAGAGTATCCTGTAGATAGTAAGGAGCTAGAAACTGAATTTAGACATGTTTGGAGAATCTTCTAAGGAGGGAATATTGGGGAGAGAAAAGACCATGGGAGAAATGGAAAAAATTTAGTGATGCTTTGGTTCCTAGAGTGTGGAGGACTGGTACATATACATTTCTGCCTAAAAAGCTATTGCCACAATCCAGCTAATAGTGTAGAGTCCTCATCCCTTAATAAAACTTCTGCTCTTGGCAAAAAAATCCTTCACTATTCCTTGAATTATTTCAATTAGGTAGTGGGAATGGTAGAATTTGTTATTACTTACTCTGGAACGTTTGGTCCAGACCAGAGAATTCATGAAAGACAAGTATGTTTGAACTCTGATTGCCTGGACCATGCCAGCTTTGGGTGTGTGTGTGTGTGTTTGTATGTACATATTGTATATATGTATTTTTATTTATTTTGATTACTGAAGATTGAACTGATGTAACTAGAGTACATTTTTGAACAGCAGAGGGAGCTGAAGGACTTTAGCTTAATTGGAAAATTCTTGAAATTTAGAGCCTTATGTTTAGTCTAGCAGGAATCCAAAGTGGGAAAGTCCATCCTTAAAGCCTAAAAAGTCTTACCTAACAGTATGGTTTTCCTGTTTTTTGAACAGTTACTTTACGCAATAGCGGTTCCATCACTGTGCTTAAGAACATATTCTTCAGCTTAATTTTCTCAGTAAATTCTTTGCTTTGCAGACTCTTCTGTGCCTTCCATTACTGCTATTAGTGTCTACTTTTTTTTTAATAGGTGTATTTATTTATTTTTATTTATTTTTGGCTGCATTAGGTCTTCGTTGCTGCACGCAGGCTTTCTCTAGTTGCGGTGAGCGGAGCCTACTCTTCATTGCGGTGTGCAGGCCTCTCGTTGCAGTGGCTTCTCTTGTCGCTTAGCATGGGCTCCAGACACGCGGGCTTCAGTAGTTGTGGCTCACAGGCCTAGCTGCTCCGCGGCATGTGGGATCCTCCCAGACCAGGGCTTGAATCCGTGTCCCCTGCATTAGCAGGCAGATTCTCAACCACTGCGCCACCAGGGAAGCCCTGCAGGCAGATTCTTAACCACTGCGCCACCAGGGAAGTCCCAGTGTCTGCTTTAAAAAAACAAAACAAAACAAAATACTGTTCCCATCCATCTCACTCCCTCTGTTCGTTCCTCACGGGTTTTAGCCAGTAATTATTATCCCTCTAGTTTTCTGTCTCTCTCTCTCTCTTTTTTTTTTTTTTTATGCCGCGCCGTGTGGCATGCATGATCTTAGTTCCCCGACCAGGGATCTGCACTGGGAGCACAGTCTTAACCACTGGACCACCAGGGAAGTCCCTCTAGTTTTCTGTCTTTCATTTGCTTGTGGATTGCCTCCTCAGCCCTTTTCTGATTACTTTATGTATATAAGTACAGTGCTTGCGTTTTGGACTTTATGTATATGAGTACAGTGCTTGCGTTTTGGTGTGAATTTTGTGTGTTTTTTTAAATATCTTTATTGGAGTATAATTGCTTTACAATGGTGTGTTAGTTTCTGCTGTATAACAAAGTGTGAATTTTGACTCCGACCCTTTTGTTCTGCTCTTAGTACCTGATCTAGACCTAGGCAAAAGTGTAAATACATGGAGGCCCTTTGTTTTCCACACCCTTGTGCCTATTCTATCTGTCTATGGACCTTTTGCTGATTTTTTTCAATGTCTTCTTTCCTCTCCTCCCTTTTTTTCATTCTAGAAGTAATAATTGTAAAAATTCCTTACACTGGTGTAGGCTTTACAGTTTTAGAGACTTATGAAGAGCTTAGTATCACTTGATGTATTATACTTTCTTATGAGGATATTTGCATTCTAAAAGAGAACCCAGGAGCATCTGGCAGTGTGGGTGGTGTTTTGGCCAGGGGCCTTCCCTTACTTTCTCATTTGTTGATCAAGCAGACCACCACTTGATACAAGGTCAAATGAATTCAATTTCTAGGCAGTTAAACAATCTTCTTTCTGCCACAAATTTGTGTTGAGAAGGGTAGGGGGCTGTAATCCTAATCTGTAGAGTACCACAAGGCTTATGGGAATTAGAAATATAATTAACAAAACAAATCTTTTTGGTTTCTCAAGGGTACCTCTCTTTCAGGTCAGCATGATACTCCTACCTGAGCTTATATTCTGTCTTTTATCCTGAGGATGCTGAGGGCAGCACATAGAAGTGTAGGAATCCTCCCATATGCTCCCAGCTGGAGGTCCTGGCAACTCTTTATGAATTTCCCTGATGTGTATGACATTAGAATATCCTAAAATGCCAAAAGCCACGAGGTTTCATCAAACAGGAGCCCCATATCCATTTTCCCTATGGTCAGCTTTTCTGTGGCTTTTCCCCATTGTTTCTTTTCTGTGTTTGAGAGTAGCACATGAATGTATTCAGAATTGATGTTAGCCCTATTTGGGGATTATTTATTGAGTGAGGATCTTACCACTTTTAAAGGTCGTAGCTTTGGTATTTGGATGTCTTTTGGAAAATGTCTCGAGCACTTTTGGTAATCTACCTGTCTCTGTTTGAGCCAGGGTTCTGTGATGTAAGAATTGTGATTGCTTAGTCTGTTTTACCAATGTTATTCTCGTTTTTTCAAGAATGAGTTGAGAGTTTAGGAGTAATACCCCTAGACTAGCATTTCCCAAACTATTCCATGGCATAGGTGTTCTCTGGAAAAACAGGGGGGTGAGGGGTTTCTGTTGACACACACATTTGGAAAATTTATTTGGATTAAACAAATTTGTTTGTTTACTGCAGAATTTCTCAGAGCCCTGAATGTGCTGGTGTGCATTTTGACTCTGATACAATTCTCTGATTTATCTGGTGAATGTAATATGCAGTGTTCTCATACCTTTCTGACCACAACAGCCCCCACCAACATATTTGCATACTGGTATCTTGTGGTATATATATAGTTAGCAAGTGCTAGCCTAAGTATGTTTGGGTTTTTTTGTCCTCATAGGTCGGTTCACTGAGGGAGAATGATCCAGGAAACAGTTTCCTGACTTATGTCTTCTTTCTGCATCTTCACACTCATTCCTCATCACCCAGCTGAATTGCATTTTCCATTTTTTTTTTTCTTTTCCTTTTTTGGCTGCACTGCGGGGCCTGCAGGATCTTAGTTCCCTGACCAGGGATAGAACCCGTGCCTCCTGAAGTGGAAGTGCAGAGTCGTAACCTCTGGACTACCAGGGAAGTCCCATATTTTCTTTGAAAACCAGTGTGGATCTAGTAATTTTTATTTCAACTGAAACTAATCTCCTGTGTGACTTGGAACCATGTTTTAATTCTCCATCTTGTTCCTAACTTTTTCCTTCCCCAAAGAAACTCAGTAATTTACTTCCTGACCTTGCATTCTTGGCCTTTCTTTGATAAGTTAAAATATACTAAGCCCTCACTATTTTTGGCATAGTGTGATCATTTAGTTCCTTTAAAAAAAAATAACAGAAAAGGTTTTATTAGTGGTTGTTTAAAATCAAGTGCACCACTCTATAAGTGGCTTTAAAAATATGTGCTTAAAGTGCTTTCCCCTGAGCTAAGAACTCATCTTCCTTTTATCTTCTAAAAGTAGTATGGCTGGCATGGCTGATGTGTGCCAGAAAAAAATCCTGCTAGACCATCAGTCCTCCTGAGTAATGGCAGGGGATCTACCTAAACAAGGTAGGAATGATACAGCAAAGGCTGTAGGCTCAACTCAGGAAAGAAAGGTAGATGAGAGCCATCTAGTTAAAACTTCTCCTGTACTCCCCTGGAAGAAGGCCATGCCTTGCCAGGGTTTTATCTGCCAGCAGCAGATGTAAGCTCTCAAAAACAGCAGGGAGGATGTTGACTGCAACAATGCATCAAGGCTGTGGTTTGTAACCTCAATAGTAAGGCAGTTAAAACCTTTTTTTAACAAAGACATTTTGATTGCCAAATCCATAACCATTAGCAGCTGTGGTTTGAACAGTTCTCTAGACCTAACAAGTTGTCAAACAGAAAGATGAGTTGGTGGCTTTTGTTTCTATGTGTCTGTATTGTGTTTGTGCTATTTATATCTCTGCCTTCAATAGAAAATGTGATTTGTCTGAAATCTCTGAGGTCATTGATTATTCTACTTCTTTTGTACTGAATCCATTCTTCTCCTGCCAGCTTACTGACCTTTTAGTCCATTTGATCTTACAGCTTTTGTAATAGCCAAGATCCTGTATTTAAGGAATTACGCTGAGGCAGTTCTACTGCAGGGTGCCTACAAATTGACATCAGCAAAAGAATTACTGTCTTCCAGTGGGGAAGAGAGCATTACTTGTTCCTTTTTATATGAGTATCCATGCGATACAGATCTTCAGGAAGATCGCATATATCACTTCATGTCTGGAAATCATCAGCTTCTATCACCAAAGGATTGTCTGTAAGTCTGAGAGATGAGAAATTAGAGAATGAAGGAAATAATAGTATTCAAACCAGGCATTGGCATTGAAAAATGCAGAGTCTCCAAATTCTCTTTTAAATTATGTGAAAATGTCCTCTCTGTTTTACTAAGAAAACCTGCCAATTCATAGACCTAAAATGAATGATTCCTAAGGGATTGTGAGGGCTGCATCTGAGACCCAACAAAGGGGGGAACTGTGTGTCTGCAACAGCTAGCCCAACCCTAAGCAGTTCTTTAACATCACAGCTCACTTGAAGGAGACAGGGAATGTATCTTCAGAATTCTCATGAAAACTAGAATATTTACTTGAGTTTCTAGGTCAGAACAGACTGTCTTTAGAGTTGTTTGCAACCTGGGTATGGGTATCAAGTGCCCACTTGATGAGTTGAGGACAGCCATGCTCATTTTTAAATAATCCAGGAAGCATTATGCTTTCTGTTTCTTTTTTAAAATTGTTTTAAAAATATATTTATTTATTTATTTGGCTGCGTTGGGTCTTTGTTGCTGCATGCGGGCTTTCTCTGGTTGCGGCGAGCGGGGGCTACTCTTCGTTGCGGTGCACAGGCTTCTCATTGTGGTGGCTTCTCGTGTTGCAGAGCACAGGCTCTAGGCAAATGGGCTTCAGTAGCTGTGGCACACAGGCTCAGTAGTTGTGGCTTGTGGGTTCTAGAGCACAGGCTCAGTAGTTGTGGCGCATGGGCTTAGTTGCTCTGCGGCATATGGTATCTTCCAGGAGCAGGGCTCGAACCCGTGTCCCCTGCATTGGCAGGCGGATTCTTAACCACTGCTCCACCAGGGAAGTCCCATGCTTTCTGTTTCTTATCCTGAAGAGAAGAAGGGAATATTAACACTCTTGCGCATTTATGTAAATTCTTTTTTTTTTTTTTTTTTTTTTGCTATACGCGGGCCTCTCACTGTTGTGGCCCCTCCCGTTGCAGAGCACAGGCTCCGTATGCGCAGGCTCAGCGGCCATGGCTCACGGGCCCAGCCGCTCCGCGGCATGTGGGATCTTCCCAGACCGGGGCACGAACCCGTGTCCCCTGCATCGGCAGGCGGACTCTCAACCACTGCGCCACCAGGGAAGCCCTATGTAAATTCTTTAATGTTTAGCTTTACATCTGAAAATGAACATATAACTCTTAAGATTTTCTTAATTATTTATAGATCAATAAATACTTGAGTGCCTACCATAAATCAGACATTGTTTTAGACACTAAGAGAAACAAAAAGGTGAATCAGCCATGGGTTCTGTCCTCAGAATGTTTGAAAGACCACTAGGTAGATAAGATATGTATACAACGAAATTTGTAAACAACCAAATACAAAATAAAAAGCAAAGATAACTGTCTTAAGAGAAGTAAGGACTGCCTCTGAGGAATTTAAAGGAGGGAAAGTTTGCTTCCGGGTGAGAGGAAGACTTCAGAATGTGGCTTTTTTTGTTGTTTTCCCTATGGGGACTCAGTATTTCTTCAGGATAGATTCTGAGAAGTAGAACTTAAGGGTCTAAAATACATACATTTAAACTTTGATACAAACTGGTAAGTTACCATTCTTAAAGAGGGATCTAATTTAAAATTCCACCGATGGTGTGAATCCTTCCTATACCAATACCCTGACCAAAACTGGTTATTAATCAATTTAGGGCTTCCCTGGTGGCGCAGTGGTTAAGAATCCACCTGCCAATGCAGGAGACAGAGGTTCTAGCCCTGCTCCGGGAAGATCCCACATGCCGCGGAGCAACTAAGCCCATGCGCCACAACTACTGAGCCTGCGCTCTAGAGCCCGCGAACCACAACTACTAAGCCCGAATGCCACAACTACTGAAGCCCATGCACCTAGAGCCTGTGCTCTGCAACAAGAGAAGCCACCCAGTGAGAAGCCCGGGCACTGCAATGAAGAGTAGCCCCCACTAGCTGCTTAGCCCGCGTGCAGCAACAGAGACCCAATACAGCCAAAAAAAAAAAAAAAAATTATAATAATAATCAATTTAATTTCTGCTAATAAAGTGGGTGAGAACATATTTTGTTATTTTCATTTAATTTTCCTGATCATTGGTGACATTTATCATCTCTTCAAATATTTACTAGCTGTTTATATATATATATATTTTTTTAAAATTTATTTGTTTATTTATTTTTGGCTGCGATGGGTCTTCCTTGCTGTGCATGGGCTTTCTCTAGCTGCGGTGAGCTGGCTTCTCATTGTGGTGGCTTCTCTTGTTGTGGAGCACGGGCTCTAGGCGTGTGGGCTTCAGTAGTGGTGACACTCAGGCTCAGTAGTTGTGGCTTGTGGGCTCCAGAGTGTAGGCTCAGTAGTTGTGACACACAGGCTTAGTTGCTCCGCAGCATGTGCGATTTTCCCGGACCAGGGCTTGAACCCGTGTCCTCTGCTTTGGCAGGCAGATTCTTATCCACTGCGCCACCAGGGAAGTCCCTATATATTTTTTAAAATTTATTTTTTATTGAAGTATAGTTGATTTACAATGTTGTGTTAATTTTGGTTATATAGTGGAGTGACTCGGTTATACACATATATCCATTCTTTTTTTTTTTGCGCGGTACACGGGCCTCTCACTGTTGTGGTCTCTCCCGTTCGGAGCACAGGCTCCAGACGCGCAGGCTCAGCGGTCATGGCTCACGGGCCGAGCCGCTCTGCGGCATGTGGGATCCTCCCGGACCGGGGCATGAACCCGTGTCCCCTGCATCGGCAGGCGGACTCTCAACCACTGCACCACCAGGGAAGCCCCATTCTTTTTTATATTCTTTTCCATTATGGTTTATCCCAGGATATCGAATATAGTTCCCTGTGCTGTACAGTAGGACCTTGTTGTTTATCCATTCTATTGGGTTGGCCAAAAAGTTCATTCGGGTTTTTCGTACGATCTTAGGGGACAACCGGAACGAACTTTTGGGCCAACCCAATATATGTAATAGTTTGCATCTACTAACCCCAAACTCCCAGTCCATCCCTCCCTCACCCATCCTCCCCCTTGGCAACCACAAGTCTGTTCTCTATGTCTGTGAGTCTGTTTCTGTTTTGTAGATAGGTTCACTTGTGCCACATTTTAGATTCCACATAAAAGTGATATCATACAGTATTTGTCTTTCTCTTTCTGACTTCACTTAGTATGATAATCTCTAGTTGCATCCATGTTGCTGCAAATGGCATTATTTTGCTCTTTTTATGGCTGAGTAGTATTCCATTGTATGTATGTACCACATCTTTATCCACTCATCTGTCAATGGACATTTAGGTTGTTTCCACATCTTGGCTATTGTAAATAGTGCTGCTATGAACATAGGAGTGCATGTATCTTTTTGAATTGTGGTTTTGCCCAGGTATGTGCCCAGGAGTGGGATTGCTGAATTATATGGTAATTCTGTTTTTAGTTTTCTGAGGAACCTCATACTGTTTTGAATAGTGGCTGCATCAACTTAAATTCACACCAACAGTGTAGGAGGGTTCCTTTTTCTCCATACCCTCTCCAGCATTTGTTATTTGTAGACTTTTTAATGATGGCCATTCTGACTGGTGTGAGGTGGTAGTTCATTGTAGGTGTGATTTGCATTTCTCTAACAATTAGCAATGTTGAACATCTTAGGAATGTGGCTTTTGAATTAGCCTTGAAGCGTATTAATGATAAAATCTATCACTTTTTGATCACTTATTATGTGCCAGACCTATTACATATGTTATTTTCTAATCCTCACAACAACTTGATACCAAGCAAGGTATCTTTACTCCTCTTTTAGATATGAGAGAACTTAAGACTCAGAGTTAAGATAACTTGTGTACTGTCAGTTAGTAAATGGTAGAATTGGGGTTGCTGTCCAAGTCTTCCTACTTCCATGGTAGGAAAGCATATTCTAAGGGAGAGGGAGTAATGCGAGGTGGAAAGTCATGGGCCAGTATGGAGAATAATAGCAAACCACTTTGTTGAATGGAAAGGTATGTTGTGGTCAGATGGTAGATAGCTTTGAGTGATAGGCTACAGAGGTAAGACTTTTTTCTCTAGTCTGTTGTGGGATCGGGGAGGGGTGTTTTGAAGGTCATCGGAGCCAGAAAATGAATCTGGCAGCAATGTGGAAGATGGAATGCGGTGAAGAGACTGAAGGTGGGAAGTCTAGTGAGGAGACACTTGTCATCCAGGTTGGATATATTTTTAAAATCTGTTCTAGGAAATGCCAGTGGAATGAGACAAGAGGGGTGGGGACAGATGCAAGGTTTTATGTAGGTAGATTCAGTCACTTAATGTGACACCTTCATTTTACCTATAAGTAAACCCAGGCTTAGAGAGAAAGCAGTCTGCTTGATCTAGAAGGAATCTGCTGTAGCGTTACAACCTTGCTATCTTTCTGCAATATGTTGAATGGTTTCTTAGTTTGTTATCCAGTGTACTTTATGAACCAGGGGGCAAATTATCTCCTAATTTAAGACGTTATTACTCGGAATATTATATAATCACACATTCAGCAAGTATTTATTGACCATCTGTCATGTGCCAGGCACTGTGCTAAAGATTAAGGATCTGGAGTTTTAACAAGATATTCCATCCCCTCTTGAACATTTTAAGCCTGCTAGAAGAGACTGAGACAAGAAAACCCAACCGTGATAATTATCATATGACCAAAGGAATGCATAAAGGAAGGGATCTCACTTCTAACTCAGCTTGGCTGGAGGCAGGGTGGGGAGAGTGAAGAAACCTTCAAAAAAAAAGGCAATCCCTGAAGAAAGCAGAATTTATATCTTCCTCAATATACCTTCCTATGTCTCCATGCTTTTGTCCCCCATGAGAGTTCTATTCATTCTTTGAAAGAGCTCAGGTGTCCCTGTCTCCTGTAGTCTTCTCTGACCTCAACCCATTTCCTCCCTGACAGGATTAATTACTTCCTTCTCTGGGCTACTGTGTTCATATTTCTATTTACATTTTTAACCTTTTTTTTTTTTTTTGGTAATTATATGTTCACATGTAGTTCCTTTAGGTCACCGTCTATGTCAGCTCACCTTGTTGTCTCCAGTGTCCTAGCATATAGCTTGGCACATAGTAGTTGTTCACTTAACGGTGGTGACAATAAATTGAGGGGCAGGCACTGGTTGATATATGAAAAGCCTTAAATGCTATGTGAAAGAATTTGACTTGTATTCTGAAGGCAATCATGTAAGTGATGTAATAAGATAATAAGATATACATTTTAGAAAGATTGTTCTGGCAGCAGCAGGAAAGATGGACTGGATGAGGCAAGCCTGAAAACAAGTAGATGAGTTAGGAAATTATCGTGATTGTCCAGGTGGAGGCATGATGGAGGCCAGCAACAATGCTCTGGCAGTTGAGTTGGAAAGAAAAGAACAGATGTTTGAAATGTTTAGGAGATAAAGTCTGTAGGACTTGGTGATTTGATTGGATGTGAAGGGTGAGAGAAAGAAGTCTAAGATAAACTTTGGTTTCTGGCTGCGGTGAGGGGGTAAATGGTAGTACCATTAGTCTAGATGGGGTATACATAAGAAGAGAATTTTCTTTTAAGGAAAATGACTTTTTAAAATAAAGGATCTGGGCTTCCCTGATGGCGCAGTGGTTGAGAGTCCGCCTGCTGATGCAGGGGACACGGGTTCGTGCCCCCGTCTGGGAGGATCCCACATGCCACGGAGCGGCTGGGCCCGTGAGCCATGGCCGCTGAGCCTGCACGTCCGGAGCCTGTGCTCCGCAACGGGAGAGGCCACAACAGTGAGAGGCCCGCGTAACGCAAAAAAAAATAATAATAAAATAAAATAAAGGAGCTGTGTGGCAAAGGAAGCCTGTATTGTAGCAGTAAAGGAGAGATGTTCTGTAGTATGTGATCGCCATACAAAAATCAGTTTTTCTATGATTTTTCAGTTGGACTTTTTAAAATATTTTAATCTGTTTTCTAAAAGACATGTTATTTGATAAAGAGGTATTGTTGCTGTTAATGACACTATATTACTTGATAATAATCTTACCTTGATATGTTAACTCATGTCAAAGGATTCGCTGAGCTCTCCCTCAGTAGTTGTTCTCAGTTGAGTCAGATGAGCCATTGGGAGATAAAAATCTAAAATTGGCAGAGCGCTTAACACAAGAGGAGTCTTAGCATTCTGAGATATTAGAGTAGATTTGAATGGTTAAGGACCTTACAATGTAGTATCTTTAATTAAGAGCAATTTTCTTTTGGTTCTCACTAGTTTAAGTTGGAGTGAAAGCCTGCTATATGCAACTTAAGACCAAAAAAAATTGTCATGAAAAAACAACAACAACAACAAAAAATCACAAAAATAATTGTCATGAATGGGTGATTCCCACTTAGGTCTTGAAGAATCAGGGCAGAAAATCTATGAGGTTAATTTTAGAGAGAATATAAGTTCTTGGGTTCTTTTGTGTGTGGAGGTTTCAGTATAGATAGGATTCCCAAGGGCACAGAAAGTCACACTGGGACCAAGATACCAGTGCTATGTGGCTTCAACCAGATCATCTTCCACAAGTGTCTGGAAGACTCAAAAGCTGCATCTTGCTTATCCCTTATTCCTCTTACCTGGAGCAAATATGGATGGTCTCTGTAGCATTGACCTGGAACCCTCTGTATTTGCTACTAGGCACATGATTTGTACTGGGTACTGGTACATGAGTTCAGCTATCCCACTTAGGGCCAGTTGGCATGATCTTTATCCAATTCCAGTCAAATATACAGTAGTCATCTCATCAAAGTATCATGATCAGTATGTTAACTCTGATGTGAGAAAACTCTTATCCTCCAGTATAGTGGGGCCCAAGGTACTAGTTATCCTGTGAACACCTTGAATTGCTTTGAAGGAAAATGAGAACTATTTCTTTTTTAATGAGAACTATTTATCAGAGAACGCAGTTGCTTTCAGGATATGCTTCTTTGGATCTGTTGTGCTTGTGGCCTTTTTATCAGACTCATTTCCTTCTCTCTTTCTGAGTATTATCACCTCAATCTTCTTGGAGTTGGTTTTCAGCTAACTAGATTTCAGAGCCTGATTTCATGTCCTGTCTAGTTCCTCAAAGTTCAGACCAAGAAAACCTACAGCAAATATATGTTCTTTGTCAATGAGTTTCTTCTTAAATGTTTGCTTTAACTGTTAGTCCTCTGGAGACAGGTGTAAGATTTACATATAGGTCATCTGGGGATTTTTTGGGAAGAGTGACATCATTTAGGACTTCCTGATCATTTCAGTACGAGGATTAAATGGAGGCTTGTGGAGTTGGTGAAAATGCCCACTTGGCTCTGAGTCAGTAGTGGTTGCCAAAAACCACTAAACTTTTTTTTTCTCTTATGCAAATGGCAAGAGAAATGTTTTCTAGATGACTGGTGAACAATTTCCCTCTGGATTGGAGAAGAAAATGGCTGTTTAGTAGTTAATTATCTGTTGTGTTAGACAGCTATGAAACTTACGAGGCATGAAAGAAGAGTAGGCCCACCTCCCACAATCGTCAGGCAGGAAACCAGGTGATAGGAGTCATGTTATTGAAGACAAGAACAGCAGCGTCCTGAAGAGTCTGTTACTGAATTTAAATGGTTGCTTTGAGTTGCTTGGGCTTATAACCCACATTCCCTATCCTGTCTATTGTGCCATCTCAGTGACCCTTAGTCTAGCATCCTCTCTAAATTGGATATGACATCGAGAGTTTATTCACGTTCTTCACAAATATGAACCTCCTTTTTCTTAATTTACTCTTTCTTTGAGTCAGCTGCATTTTAGTCTTTTGACTTTCAAACCAAAAATCCCTTTCTTGTAAGTCTTGTTGGTGTTTAATGTGGTCTGTCATGTCTAAGACCCAGTTGCAGAGATTATACTTTTTGCAGGTACTGAGGCTCTGCCAAACTGACTTTGCTTTAATGCATTTTACTGTGAAAAAGAATCCCTTCTCCCAACACATAGGCCTTACTTTTCTTTATTCCTGTAGGCTTCTTTGCACTTCAGCTCTGTTTCTTGTAAGCCCCCTGAAATTTAGTGATAGACCTTGGGAAAAGGAATATTCACATTAGATTCAGCTGGGAAAGTTGATTTTAGTTTTTATATTTATTGTAAGGCATGAATGGGTCCAAGGAACCTCTTGTTCTATAATTTCATTTATCCATCATTTTCCCCATTATTTGACATTTTCTTACTCTGTTAATATATGTCAGGGTAGTTTTTATTAAACATAGGGCCTTACTGGCCATTTGTCAAGACACAAAAGTTCTAATTTAGCTTGAGGGATAACAGGTTACAGAGTAGCACCTGCTTTTATCTAGAGTTTAGTCCTAAGAGTGTCCAGTTCCCAACATGTGCATACTTAGAATGGTTAAGATAACTTAAAGGCACAAGTTGGTAAATTTTTTTGTTCTTTCATCCAACAAATATTTATTGATTGCCTACTATGTGCCAGGCATGATTCTAGGTGCTGAGGAGTAAACAAAACAGGCAAAAGATCCCTGCCTTTGTGGAGCTTTTATCCTAGTAAGGAAAGTCCAAATTTAAAAATTTAAGTAAGTGAATTACATAGTATCAGATGATGGTAAGTGCTGTAGAAAAAAAAATAAGGTAGGAGATGGGGGTTAAGAGTGCCAGAAGACCCACTACGAAGTTGACATATAAACAAAGTCCTGAAGAAAGAGAGAGGAAACCATGTAGATACCTAGCAGGGAAAGCATCCCAGGAAGAGACGTAAGCAAGTACAAACATCCAGAGGCAGGAACAAGGAAGCCTGTGTGGCTGGAGTGGAAAGTGGGGAGAGTAGTAGGAGAAGGCATCAGAGAGTTAATGGGGGCCAGATTGTCTAGGGACCTGTAGGTCATAGTGAGGACTTAGTCTTTTATTCTGACTGATGAAAAGCCATTGGAGAGTTTTAAACAGGGGAGTGACATGATCTGATATGTTTTTATAAAATAGCTCAGGCTGCTGTGTTGAGAATAGGCAAGAGGGAGGTTAAGGGCAGAAATAGAGAAACCAATTAGGAAGTTATTTTGGTAATCCAGGGAGACATTGTGATGGCCTGGACCAGGGAAGTAGCAAAGGAGGTCTTAAGAAGTGGTGAGTTATTGGGTATCTTTTGAAGGTAGAGTTAACAGGATTTCCCAGTGGGTTGGTTGTGGGGTTTTTGGCCTGAACGACTAGAAAGATGGAATAGCTATTTATTTTAAAGGGGTATGAATAAGAGAGGGGCAGGTTTGGAAAGGAAATCCAGGACCTTGATTTTTTATTTTATTTTATTTTTATTGTGGTAAATATACATAACACAAACTTACCGTTTAAACTATTTTTAACTGCACAATTCAGGGGTATTAAGTACATTCACAGTGTTGTGCAACTATTAAGTACACTCACAGTGTTGTGCAACCGTCCATCTCCAGAAGTTTTCATCATCTCAAACAGAAACTTTGCACCCAGTGAATACTAACTCCTCTTTCCTCCTTCCCCCAGCCCCTAGTAACCTCTATTATACTTTCTTTCTGTATGAATTTATCTTTTTTTGCTTGTGGGATCTTAGTTCCCCGACCAGGGATCGAACACCAGCCCTGGCAGTGAAAGCACCAAGTCCTAACCACTGGACCACCAGGGAATTCCCGAATTTGTCTATTCTAAGCATCTCACATAAGTAGACTCATATAATATTTGTCCTTTTGTGTATGGTTTATTTCACTTAGCATAATTTTTCTAGGTTCATTCATGTTGTAGCATGTATCAGAATTTCATTCCTTTTTAAGGCTTAATAATATTCCATTGTATGTATATGCCATATTTTGTTTATCCATTTATCTATCGTTAGACATTTGGATTGTGGAAACCATTGGCTATTGTGAATAATGCTGCAGTAAACATTGGTGTACAAATAATCTGAATCCCTATTTTCAGTTCTTTTGAGTATATACCTAGAAGTAGAATTGCTGGATCATACGGTCATTCTACGGTTAACTTTTAAAAGAACGACCGAACTGTTTTTCACAGCAACTGCACCGTTTTACATTCACACCAGCAATGCATGAGGGTTCCAGTTTCTTCACATCCTTACCCATGCTTGTTATTTTTCCTGTTTTTTATTTTCGTTTTGTTAATAAGTCATCCTAGTGAGAGTAAAGTGGTATCTCATTGTGGTATTGATTTATATTTACAGGACCTTATTTTTTTCCTGTTTTATTGTGATATAATTGCATATAACATTGTATTAGTTTAAGGTTGTACAACATGAAGATTTGATATATGATCTATATGTTGCAAAATGATTACCACAATAAGTTTAGTTAACACCCATCACCTCTCCTAGTTACAAATTCAGGACCTTATTTTTTAACTTTGAGACTGAAGGAAATAGCCAAGGTTGTGAATGTAGAGAGAGATGAGGTCTGAGGTTTGACTCTTGAAGTACTCCAGCATTTAAAGAATGGGGAAATGAGGAGCAGTCAGTGAAGAAGCAACACCGGAAGGAGAATTGTATCCTGGAAGCAAAGTGAGGAATGTGTTCAAGAAGGAGGGATAGAAGAACTCGGTCAAGTTCTACATAAATCAATTAAGATGAGAACTGAGAATTGATCGTTTGATTTGGCAGCATGGAAGTGAACGATAACCTTTACAAGAACAGTTTTGGTGGAGTGATGGGAGTGAAAGCCTCTCTATAGTGAATTCAAGAACAAATAGAAGGAGACGAATTTGAGGCAGAGTGTATAGATAATCTTTTAATGAATATTGTTTTGAAAGGAATCTGAGAAATGGAGCAGCAGCTGGAGGAGAATGTGGGATCTGGGAAGTTTTTGTTTCATGGCAGACATTATAGAAAGTATGTTTGTTAATGGGATTGATCCAGTAGAGAGAGAACATTTATTGATGTGGAAGAAAGAGGAGTGAAATGGCTTGTAGTTTTGGAAAAGCAGGGCTGTGAAGTCCTGGCAGGTTTGTCCTCTGCCTTGACACTCTCTAAGACACAGAGAAGAGAGAGCAGGAAAATTGAAGAGATGTGAATGGTGACTGTGGCTGCTCTGGCCTCTGTAGAATTAGGTTTAAAGAAATTGATGGCAGCCTCTGGTTTTATTTGTCAGTAACAGCTGACCCTGCTTTTCTTTGCATTCTGAAGATCCAAAGGATAAGTAAGGAAACAAGAAAGTTTCTCCTTCCATCTTTAGTCTTTATTTTCTATCATGAGCATTTTGAATGTTCATGTGAATATAATTGTGAGTGCCTGTGAATATAAATGTGGCTGATACTTGATATTAAGCTATGTTTTGTCAAAGTACATGCCACACCTGTCCCACACAGAAACCCATGGTATGTGGGCAGGACTAAAAGCCACTGTAAATCCCTTCTGTTTCTTCACAGCATTAGGACAGAGTAGTCAGTAAAGAAGTTACCTGTTTATGCTTCCACTAGTTACAGAGACATTTGAATTTTCTTATTTATTTTACTGAAGCCTCCATTTTTACTTTAAAGCCTTTTATATCTTAGAGGACACATCTTAGCAGGTGAATAAGAGTGGAAAATAATTTCATACTTTTTAATTACTAGGAGAAAGGCTCCTCTGGTGATGAAGTCTGACCCACAGCCATAGTCAGCTTTTGAGTCGTATTTATCCAACATGCTAAACACAAGGCATCCCAAGATAGGAAATAATGAAGTACCTGGTCAGTTGGGCATTGCTAGAGAGCACTTACTGCCAACCCCAGTTGTTCCTTAAGTTGTGATTGTGTGGCCAGATAGTCTTATTCCACGTTCTGTGTCTGTCTTTGCAGAAGGAGTAAAAGTCCTAAGTACTCACACAGATTTGTTTTGTGATATGAGATCCAAAGGAGGCTTCTAAATTATTTTCAGAATTGCTCTACCATTACCTTTCACCCTAAGTGAGTCTGGAATGCATCCAGCAAAACAACTTTGGCATGTTCATACCTTTCAGAATGAATCATCTTCCTTCCCTTTAGTGAGAGAAGGGCTCTGTTGATTGTTTCTGGCAGAATTTCCACAAATGTTCTATTTTTCTTAAATCTTCCACTGTTTCACTTGAGCTGAACCTGGGGGTGCTTGATGTTCCTGAAGGAGACCTCCGAATCTCCCAACTCACAGTCACTTATACTGAAAGACTAGGCAGTTTTGATTCTGTGGGAAGATGTCAGGCATCTTTTTTAAGAAGTTGTTTCCATTATAGGAAGTCACAGATGGTGGGCAAAAGACTGTATAAGAATACTGTGCTAAAGCCTGGGGAAAGTTGAAGGTTTGTTCTTGCTTACTGAGCATAATCCTCTGTACCTGACTGTGTAATGGAGAGTACTATTATCAGAATGTTGAGGTGGATTCTGGGACATCCTTTGATCTCCTTGAAATTCAAAATTTGTTCCAACTAGCCTGAACTTTTTATTTTTATATTTCACAGTATCCAGACATGAGTCAAGAATCTGATTCTCCATTTGTTTTCATCTGCACAAATCCCCAGGAAATGATTGTGAAGTTTCCTATTAAAGGAAGTCCAAAAATCTGTAAGTCACAAGCTTTGATGGTCTAATTGTTTTCTTTTTGTCTTGAATCTCACTTGTTTAACTTAAAAAATTTTTTTCTCTTTTTACCCTGTTCTATGTCATCTCAAATATTTGGAGGATTAGTAAAATTCTACTTATCATATACCTGAAACTAACAAAACATTGTTAATCAACTATACTTCAATAAAAAAATTCTATTTATCAATAACTTTAATGTTAGGTTAACTACAGTATAGCCTTTCCAAAACATACCTCGATCCACAATTATTGGTATATGAGTCTATCACTCTAAGCTTCCATTTAGGACCCCATTACCTTTAAAATCCTATTTGTCAGCCAAAAGAGTACGTTTGCCCCACTGTACTGTTCTTATTAAAGGAAGTATTAAGCCAGTGCCAGTGGCATTGTCATTTATCCATTGTTCCTCAGTATTCAATCTGAGAATAAGGCTTAACTTTTTAAGTGTCTATTTTTGAATGTCTATTTTGGAGGTACCACTTCCCACTATTCCCTTGATTACTGCTTCCTAGAGCTCTGCTCTAGCCCTCTTGCTTTTCACCCTCTTTTTGAAATCTCCTGATGGTTTTCTTTTCTGTAATGTTTGCTTTTATGTGTTTGTGATTATAGTACCCTCTGCGTATTCACTTCTTAGGAAGTGCTTGTGACTTGATTCTTTCAACTTGCAACTTTTCTTCAACTCCCAACTTCTCTTCCTCTGTCTAGTCCTACAGCAGCCTCTTCTATTTCCAAGGAATCTCAAGAAACATATAGTGGTGTCCTCTTTGCCTAACTTCCCTTTTTAAAAAAAATAAATTTATTTATTTTTGGCTGTGCAGGGTCTTCATTGCTGTGCGCGGGCTTTCTCTAGTTGTAGCCAGAGGTGGCTACTTTTTGTTGTGGTGCACAGGCTTCTCATTGCGGTGGCTTCTCCCGTTGTAGAGCATGGGCTCTAGGCATGCAGGCTTCAGTAGTTGTGGCTCGCGGGCTCTAGAGCGCAGGCTCAGTAGCTGTGGCACATGGGCTTTGTTGCTCCGCGGCATGTGAGATCTTCCCAGAACAGGGATTGAACCTGTGTGGCCTGCATTGGCGGGAAGATTCTTAACCACTGTGCCACCAGGGAAGTCCCTAACTTCCTTTTAAAAACAACATCAGCAGGGCCTCCCTGGTGGTGCAGTGGTTGAGAGTCCGCCTGCCAATGCAGGGGATACGGGTTCGTGCCCTGGTCCGGGAGGATCCCATATGCCGCGGAGTGGCTGGGCCAGTGAGCCATGGCTGCTGAGCCTGCGCATCCGGAGCCTGTGCTCCACAACGGGAGAGGCCACAACAGTGAGAGGCCCGCGTACTGCAAAAAAATAAATAAATAAATAAATTAAATAAAAAAAATAAAAACAACATCAGCAGAGGAGCTTCACGATGGCGGAAGAGTAAGACGTGGAGATCACCTCCCCACAAATACATCAGAAATACACCTACATGTGGAACAACTCCTACAGAACAACACCTACTGAATGCTGGCAGAAGACCTCAGGCCTCCCAAAAAGCAAGAAACTCCTCACGTACCTGGGTAGGGCAAAAGAAAAAAGAAAAAACAGAGACAAAAGAATAGGGACGGGACCTGCACCAGTGGGAGGGAGCTGTGAAGGAGGAAAGGTTTCCACACACTAGGAGGCCCCTTCGCGGGCGGAGACTGTGGGTGGCGAAGGGGGAAAGGTTCAGAGCTGTGGAGGAGAGCACAGCAACAGGGGTGCGGAGGGCAAAGCGGAGAGAGTCCCGCACAGAGGATCAGTGCCGACCAGCACTCACCAGCCCGAGAGGCTTGTCTGCTCACCCGCCGGGACGGGCGGGGGCTGGGAGCTGAGGCTTGGGCTTCGGAGGTCGGATCCCAAGGCGAGGACTGGGGTTGGCTGCATGAACACAGCCTGAAGGGGGCTAGTGCACCGCGGCTAGCCGGAGGGAGTCCGGGAAAAAGCCTGGAGCTGCCGAAGAGACAAGAGACTTTTTCTTGCCTCTTTGTTTCCTGGTGCGCGGGGAGAGGGGGTTAAGAGCACTGCTTAAAGGAGCTCCAGAGACGGGCGCAAGCCGCGGCTATCAGCGCAGACCCCGGAGACGGGCATGAGATGCTAAGGCTGCTGCTGCAGCCACCAAGAAGCCTGTGTGCGAGCACAGGTCACTATCCACGCCTCCCCTCCCATGAGCCTGTGCAGCCCGCCACTGCCAGGGTCCCGTGATCCAGGGACAACTTCCCTGGGAGAACGCACGGTGCGCCTCCCGCCAGCCTCTGCCGCTGCGGGTTCGCCCCCTCATTCCGTACACTTCCCTGCCCCCGGGCCTGAGTGAGCCAGAACCCCCGAATCAGCTGCTCCTTTAACCCTGTCCTGAGTGAAGAACAGACGCCCTCAGGCGACCTACATGCAGAGGCAGGTCCAAATCCAACACTGAACCCCGGGAGCTGTGCGAACAAAGAAGAGAAAGGGAACTTTCTCCCAGCAGCTTCAGGAGCAGCGGATTAAATCTCCACAATCAACTTGATGTACCCTGCATCTGTGGAATACCTGAATAGACAACGAATCACCCCAAATTGAGGAGGTGGACTTTGGGAGCAATGATATATATTTTTCCCCCTTTTTCTCTTTTTGTGAGTGTGTATGTGTATGCTTCTGTGTGTGTTTTTGTCTGTATAGCTTTGCTTTTACCATTTGTCCTAGGGTTCTGTCTGTCCGTTTTGGGTTTTCTTTAGTATAGTTTTTAGCACTTGTTATCATTGGTGGATTTGTTTTTTGGTTTGGTTGCTCTTTCTTTCTTTCTTTTGTTTTTTATTACTTAAAATTTTTTTTAATAATTATTTTTTATTTTAATAACTTTATTTTATTTTATGTTATTTTATTTTATCTTCTATCTTTCTTTCTTTTTTTTAATCCCTTTTATTCTGAGCCGTGTGGATGACAGGCTCTTGGTGCTCCAGCTAGGCATCAGGGCTGTGCCTCTGAGGTGGGAGAGCCAAGTTCAGGACACTGGTCCACAAGAGACCTCCCAGCTCCACGTAATATCAAACGGCGAAAATCTCCCAGAGATTTCCATCTCAACTCCAAGACCCAGCTCCACTCAACGACCAGCAAGCTACAGTGCTGGACATCCTATTCCAAACAACTATCAAGACAGGAACACAACCCCACACATTAGCAGAGAGGCTGCCTAAAATCATAATAAGGCCACAGACACCCCAAAACACACCACCAGACATGGACCTGCCCACCAGAAAGACAAGATACAGCAGCATCCACCAAAACACAGGCACTAGTCCCCTCCACCAGGAAGCCTACACAAGCCACTGAACCAACCTTAGCCACTGGGGACAGACACCAAAAACAACAGGAACTATGAACCTGCAGCCTGCGAAAAGGAGACCCCAAACACAGTAAGTTAAGCAAAATGAGAAGAGAGAGAAACACACAGCAGATGAAGGAGAAAGGCAAAAACCCACCAGACCAAACAAATGAAGAGGAAATAGGCAGTTTACCTGAAAAAGAATTCAGAATAATGATAGTAAAGATGATCCAAAATCTTGGAAATAGAATGGAGAAAATACAAGAAACGTTTAACAAGGACCTAGAAGAACTAAAGAGCAAACAAACAGTGATGAACAACACAATAAATGAAATTTAAATTCTCCCGAAGGAATCAATAGCAGAATAACTGAGGCAGAAGAATGGATAGGTGACCTGGAAGATAAAATAGTGGAAATAACTACTGCAGAGCAGAATAAAGAAAAAAGAAAGAAAAGAATTGAGGACAGTCTCAGAGACCTCTGGGAAAACATTAAACGCACCAACATTCAAAGTATAGGGGTCCCAGAAGAAGAAGAGAAAAAGGGACTAAGAAAATATTTGAAGAGATTATAGTTGAAAATTTCCCTAATATGGGAAAGGAAATAGTTAGGTCCAGGAAGCACAGAGTCCCATACAGGATAAATCCAAGGAGAAACACACCAAGACACATATTAATCAAATTATCAAAAATTAAATACAAAGAAAAAATATTAAAATCAGCAAGGGAAAAACAACAAGTAACATACAAGGGCATCCCCATAAGGTTAACAGTTTATCTTTCAGCAGAAACTCTGCAAGCCAGAAGGGAGTGGCAGGACATATTTAAAGTGATGAAGGAGAAAAGCCTACACCCAAGCTTATTCTGCCCAGCAAGGATCTCATTCAGATTTGACAGAGAAATTAAAACCTTTACAGACAAGCAAAAGCTAAGAGAATTCAGCACCACCAAACCAGCTTTACAACAAATGCTAAAAGAACTTCTCTAGTCAGGAAACACAAGAGAAGGAAAAGACCTACAATAACAAACACAAAACGATTAAGAAAATGGGAATAGAAACATACATATCGATAATTACCTTAAATGTAAATGGACTAAATGCTCCAACCAAAAGACATAGACTGAATGGATCCAAAAACAAGACCCATATATATGGTGTCTACAAGAGACCCACTTCAGACCTAGGGACACATACAGACTGAAAGTGAGGGGATGGAAAAAGATATTCCATACAAATGGAAATCAAAAGAAAGCTGGAGTAGCAATTCTCATATCAGACAAAATAGACTTTAAAGCAAAGACTATTACAAGAGACAAAGAAGGACACTACATAATGATCGAGGGATCAATCCAAGAGAAGATACAACAATTGTAAATATTTATGCGCCCAACTTAGGAGCACCTCAGTACATGAGGCAAATACTAACAGCCATAAAAGGGGAAATCGACAGTAACACAATCAGAGTAGGGGACTTTAACACCCCACTTTCCCAGTGGACAGATCATCCAAAATGAAAATAAATAAGGAAACACAAGCTTTAAATGATACATTGAACGAGATGGACTTAATTGATATTTATAGGACATTCCATCCAAAAACAGCATAATACACATTTTTCTCAAGTGCTCATGGAACATTCTCCAGGATAGATCATATCTTGAGTCACAAATCAAGCATTAGTAAATTTAAGAAAATTGAAATAGTATCAAATATCTTTTCTGACCACAACGTTATGAGACTAGATATCAGTTACAGGAAAAAAGCTGTAAAAAATACAAACACATGGAGGCTAAACAATACACTACTTAATAACCAAGAGATCACTGAAGAAATCAAAGAGGAACTCAAAAAATACCTAGAAACAAATGACAATGAAAACACGACGTCCCAAAACCTATGGGATGCAGCAAAAGCAGTTCTAAGAGGGAAGTTTACAGCAATACAACCCTACCTTAAGAAACAAGAAACATCTCAAATAAACAACCTAACCTTGCACCAAAAGCAATTAGAGAAAGAAGAACAAAAAACCCCAAAGTTAGCAGAAGGAAAGAAATCATAAAGATCAGATCAGAAATAAATGAAGGAAATGATAGCAAAGATCAATAAAACTAAAAACTGGTTCTTTGAGAAGATAAAATTGATAAACCATTAGCCAGACTCATCAAGAGAAAAAGGGAGAAGACTCAAATCAATAGAATTAGAAATGAAAAAGGAGAAGTAACAACAGACACTGCAGAAATACAAAGGATTATGAGAGATTACTACAAGCAACTCTATGCCAATAAAATGGACAACCTGGAAGAAATGGACAAATTCTTAGAAATGCACAACCTTCCGAGACTGAACCAGGAAGAAATAGAAAATATGAACAGACCAATCACAAGCACTGAAATTGAAACTGTGATTAAAAATCTTCCAACAAACAAAAGCCCAGGACCAGATGGCTTCACAGGTGAATTCTATCAAACATTCAGAGAAGAGCTAACATCTATGCTTCTCAAACTCTTCCAAAATATAGCATAGGGAGGAACACTCCCAAACTCATTCTACAAGGCCACCATCACCCTGATAGCAAATCAGACAAAGATGTCGCAAAGAAAGAAAACTACAGGCCAATATCACTGATGAACATAGATGCAAAAATCCTCAACAAAATACTAGCAAACAGAATCCAACAGCACATTAAAAAGATCATACACCATGATCAAGTGGGGTTTATTCCAGGAATGCAAGGATTCTTCAATATATGCAAATCAATCAACGTGATACACCATATTAACAAGTTGGAGGAGAAAAACCATATGATCATCTCAATAGATGCAGAGAAAGCTTTCGACAAAATTCAACACCCATTTATGATAAAAACTCTCCAGAAAGTAGGCATAGAGGGAACTTTCCTCAACATAATTAAGGCCATATATGACAAACACACAGCCAACAACATCCACAATGGTGAAAAACTGAAACCATTTCCACTAAGATCAGGAACAAGACAAGGTTGCCCACTCTCACCACTCTTATTCAACATAGTTTTGGAAGTTTTAACCACAGCAGTCAGAGAAGAAAAAGAAATAGAAGGAATCCAACTTGGAAAAGAAGTAAAGCTGTCTGTTTGCAGATGATGTGATACTATACATAGAGAATCCTAAAGATGCTACCAGAAAATTACTAGAGCTAATCAATGAATTTAGTAAAATAGCAGGATACAAAATTAATGCACAGAAATCTCTTGCATTCCTATACACTAATGATGAAAAACCTGAAAGAGAAATTAAGGAAACACTCCCATTTACCATTGCAACAAAAAGAATAGAATACCTAGGAATAAACCTACTTAAGGAGACAAAAGACCTGTATGCAGAAAACTATAAGACATCGATGAAAGAAATTAAAGATGATACAAACAGATGGAGAGATATACCATGTTCTTGGATTGGAAGTGTCAACATTGTGAAAATGACTATACTACCCAAAGCAATCTACAGATTCAGTGCAATCCCTATCAAACTACCACTGGCATTTTTTACAGAACTAGAACAAAAAATTTCACAATTTGTATGGAAACACAAAAGACCCCAAATAGCCAAAGCAATATTTTTATTTTTTTATTTATTTTTTTTTTGCGGTACGCGGGCCTCTCACTGTCATGGCCTCTCCCGCTGCGGAGCACAGGCTCCGGACACGCAGGCCCAGCAGCCATGGCTCACGGGCCCAGCTGCTCCGTGGCATGTGGGATCCTCCCGGACTGGGGCACGAACCCGCGTCCCCTGCATCGGCAGGCGGACCCTCAACCACTGAGCCACCAGGGAAGCCCGAAAGCAATCTTGAGAAAGAAAAACGGAGCTGGAGGAATCAGGCTACCTGACTTCAGACTATACTACAAAGCTACAGTAATCAAGACAGTATGGTACTGGCACAAAAACAGAAATATAGATCAATGGAACAGGATAGAAAGCCCAGAGATAAACCAACGCAATATGGTCACCTTATATTTGATAAAGGAGGCAAGAATATACAGTGGAGAAAAGACAGCCTCTTCAATAAGTGGTGCTGGGAAAACTGGACAGCTACCTGTAAAAGAATGAAATTAGAACACTCCCTAACACCATACACAAAAATAAACTCAAAATGGATTAAAGACCTAAATGTAAGGCCAGACACTATCAAACTCTTAGAGGAAAATATAGGCAGAACACTCTGACATAAATCACAGCAAGATCCTTTTTGACCCACCTCCTAGAGAAATGGAAATAAAAACAAAACTAAACAAATGGGACCTAATGAAACTTCAAAGCTTTTGCACAGCAAAGGAAACCATAAACAAGACCAAAAGACAACCCTCAGAATGGGAGAAAATATTTGCAAATGAAGCAACTGACAAAGGATTAATCTCCAAAATTTACAAGCAGCTCATGCAGCCCAATATCAAAAAAAAAAAAAACAGCCCAAACCAAAAATGGGCAGAAGACCTAAATAGACATTTCTCCAAGGAAGATATACAGGTTGCCAGCAAACACATGAAAGAATGCTCAACATCATTAATCATTAGAGAAATGCAAATCAAAACTACAATGAGAGGCTTCCCTGGTGGTGCAGTGGTTTAGAGTCCACCTGCCGATGCAGGGGACGCAGGTTCGTGCCCTGGTCCGGGAAGATCCCGCATGCCGTGGAGCGGCTGGGCCCATGGGCCATGGCCGTTGGGCCTGCGGGTCCGGAGACTGTGCTCCGCAGTGGGAGAGGCCGCGACAGTGAGAGGCCTGTGTACCGCAAAAAAAAAAAAAAAAAACCTACAATGAGATATCATCTTACACTGGTCAGAATGGCCATCATCAAAAAATCTAGAAACAATAAATGCTGGCGAGGGTGTGGAGAAAAGGGAACCCTCTTGCACTGTTGGTGGGAATGTAAATTGATACAGCCACTATGGAGAACAGTATGGAGGTTCCTTAAAAAACTAAAAATAGAACTACCATATGACCCAGCAATCCCACTACTGGGCATATACCCTGAGAAAACCATAATTCAAAGAGTCATGTACCTAAATGTCATTGCAGCTCTATTTACAATAGCCAGGACATGGAAGCAACCTAAGTGTCCATCAACAGATGAATGGATAAAGAGGATGTGGCACATATATACAGTGGAATATTACTCAGCCATAAAAAATGAAATTGAGTTATTTGTAGTGAGGTGGATAGACCTAGAGTCTGTCATACATAGTGAAGTAAGTCAGAAGGAGAAAAACAAATACCGTATGCTAACGTATATATACGGAATTTAAAAAAATGGTCATGAAGAAGCTAGGGGCAAGACAGGAATAAAGATGCAGACCTACTAGAAAATGGACTTGAGGATACGGGGAGGGGGAAGGGTAAGCTGGGACAAAGTGAGAGAGTGGCATGGACATATATACACTAACAAATGTAAAATAGATAGCTAGTGGGAAGCAGCTGCATAGAGGGAGATCAGCTCGGTGCTTTGTGACCACCTAGAGGGGTGGGATAGGGAGGGTGGGAGGGAGATGCAAGAGGGAGGAGATATGGGGACATATGTATATGTATAACTGATTCAGTTTGTTATAAAGCAGAAACTAACACACCATTGTAAAGCAATTATACTGCAATAAAGATGTTAAAAAAAAAACAGCATCAGCAACTCTCCCATTTGCTCATGTCAGTTACTATTTCATGACTCTGTGACATTGCTTTCCCATTGTGTGAACTGGATGCTTCTGAGGCATGCATTGTTGTTGGCTATGCTCAATACTATGTCACCTTGTTCGTCGTGGACCAACTATTTTATAAATCTGTTCTGTAAAGTACTTCTCAGACTGTAATATAAATAAAAGTCACCTAGAGAGCTGTTAAAACACAGGTTCTTGTGCCCTTCTCCCAAGTGATACTAATGCTGTTGATTAGCTGACTGCGCTATGGATAATACTGCTTTTGATCACAAAATGAAATACTTGGAGTATGAATTTAGATTCATGTATATTCACTGCAAAATTCAGGCAACCCTCATGATTTGTGAAACATATTCCTGAGATTCCTGCAAGTCAGAAAATATGAACATAAATTACCCCTGACTTACACAAATTATTTACTTCATACTTTACCCCACCTGTTAGCCAAGTGGCCCTGGAAATTCTTTTTCCTTCTTCTTCACTATTTAGGATTTAAATCTCCCTTTTTCTCTCCGTTTTAGGTTGAGAAATTTTACCCCTTCCTACTCTAGTCCATTCTTACCTTGCTTTGGGCACTGATGGCAACACTGGTGGTAGGAGGAAAATGTGGTCAGTCTTCTCTCCCAGACCCGCTGCTACTTGATCGTTAGTCCCAGTTACCTTTTCATAGCTTCCTTTCTATCTTGGTTTTCATCTGCTGCTTAAACTCCTGTGAGAAAATGTTTTGTGTAAGCAGAGTTTATATATTTCTCTGAAACGTTTTACTTCAGTACTTTCTCCTCCCAGAGACCCACCTTCAGCACACATATGACCTTCATTTTTCTCCACAAGGTTTAATAGGGGGCAGGGAGGGTGATGGTCTTAAGAGAAGCCTTTTCCCCGTTCCTTCTGTTGGTTAAAAGCTTTAAAAAGCCAAAATGGTCTGTGTGCTTGTTTTAGGGACAGCAGGGCTGGAGAGAAATTGTGAGACTGCGGCTTCTTTCATGGTAGACCAGACAAGGTGAAACATGGGTCAGAAACAATAGGTAAAGGTAGGGGTTGGTGGGGGGGGGGTGTGGGGGGGGTGGAGAAAGAATAGGTTGACCTATCCCTGTGTCTCGGAAAAAAACTTCTATTGAGAGGGAGCAAGCCTACCTGAGGATTTAGTCTGGTGTGAAGTTTCTATTCCCTGTAACTCTTCATTCCTTTGTCCTTCATTCATCCTTACTGTCTTTAAAAACCTTACACTCTGCCAGAACTTCCTTCCCTTAAGCCATAGGGACCACCTCCAGTAGTTTACAGCTGGGAAAGTCTTTAATCCCACTGCCATAGGGGAAAATACATACTTGGCTCTTTAAAAAAAAAAAAAAAAAATTATTTATTTATTTAGGGCTGTGTTGGGTCTCCGTTGCTGCGTGTGGGCTTTCTCTACTTGCGGCAAGTGGGGACTAGTCTTCGTTGCGGTGCGCAGGCTTCTCGTTGCAGTGGCTTCTCTTGTTGCGGAGCACAGGCTCTAGACGCACGGGCTTCAGTAGTTGCAGCACATGGGCTCAGTAGTTGTGGCTCGTGGGCTCTAGAGCACAGGCTCAGTAGTTGTGGTGCACGGGCTCAGTTGCTCCGCGACATGTGGGATCTTCCCGGACCAGGAATCACACCCATGTCCCCTGCATTGGCAGGTGATTCTTAACCACTGCGCCACAACGGAGTTCCTATACTTGGCTCTTAATTTGGAATGCTTCACATTTTCTTCTAGAATATTGTTACATGAAGTGGTTAAGTTCCATGGTATTAATAATATTAATATTCTACTTCAGTTACAGCTCTGTGCCTTAAATATTTTTTTCTTGTGGGATGGCTTAGGAACCTAGCCACTTTTCTTTTGTTTTTTTAATTTTTAATTTATTTATTTAATTTATTTATTTTTGGCTGCATTGGGTCTTTGTTGCTGTGTGCGGGCTTTCTCTAGCTGTGGTGAGCAGAGGCTACTCTTTGTTGCAGTGCGTGGGCTTCTCTTTGTGGTGGCTTCTCTTGTTGCAGAGCACGGGCTCCAGTATTTGTCGTACGTGGGCTCAGTAGTTGTGGCGCATGGGCTTAGTTGCTCCACAGCATGTGGAATTTTCCCAGACCAGGGCCTGAACCCATGTCCCCTGCATTGGCAGGCAGATTCTTAACCACTGTGCCACCAGGGAAGCCCCTAGCCACTTTTCATAGATTAGTTCTATGAGAAATTTATTCTAAGTTCCACACTTCTGACTTGCAAATAAATGTCTACAATATAACTCATTTACATGTTGTATCACATGTATATATTTGCTTTATATTAAAGGCATATATTTTTATTTATGTTTTTGGACATGCAAACTTGAGCTTGCTTGACCTGAGGATAATTGCGCTTCTTGAAGTTGAAATAATTCAGAAAACAATGTGCAATATGAAATCACTTGGCTGTGTGTCTGCTCAAATTAAGAAATGCAAAACAGTTAAGTATAGTAGAATATGTAGGTTGAATGCTCAAAGAGATGAAGGTAATTTTTTTACTTTAAATGAACTACATGCTTTATAAACTCATGCAAATTCTGCCTTATATCTTATGCAAAGCATGTGAAAATCCCTATGAGAGTTATATCGATTGATGGCAAATAGTTTTTTCCCTTTTAACTTCTCCTCCATCTGCTGCACATGCATTTGATTTTCTTTTAGGCACCATGATTGAGGATGTGGTTTAACACTGAAATGCTGTATGTACTAAATGTAAAAATATTGGGGAAATACAGAAACTAAGCATTATCACTCTGCTTTTGAGAGGGTGTACTGTATATTACTGTAGTTAACTGTCCAGATCCCAAGTCTTAAAAAACCAGGCTAAACTAGAACTCAGAGTTCAGAGGGCATCCACGATAACTGCTTCTTCATGCAAGGAGCCCCAGTCCCTGGCCTTCATTGCCCAGCTAAACCAACTGCTACTATTGGCAGTCACTATGGTAGATATTAGGGTTGCAAAGAAGTTTTTAGTTGTAAGGAGCTCACAGATTGCTGGCACATGTATGGTTTTCTTAGGTTAGTCTAGGGGATAAAAGACTTTCTGAATCCCTGGGAGTGCCCTGGAAATCCTTCGTCCTCTGTATCTCCTTCCTCCCATCAGTTTTCCATTTTATGACATCATCATTGAAGCCAGAGATTAGTTTGCCTACCATTAAGCACTCTGCTCCAGTGGGTTGATCTTACCTGAGCTGGTCTCACGTGAGGGCTTTCACAGTCAGACTGGAGTTTCATGAAAATTATATTTGGAATATTCTTATACAGTAAAGCTTTGGGGAGCCTGGAATAAATATAGTTAAAAGTCTTGCTAGGGACTTCCCTGGTAGCGCAGTGGTTGAGTGTCCGCCTGCCAATGCAGGGGACACGGGTTCGTGCCCCGGTCCGGGAAGATCCCACATGCCGCGGAGCGGCTGGGCCCATGAGCCATGGCCGCTGAGCCTGCGCGTCCGGAGCCTGTGCTCCGCAACGGGAGAGGCCACAACAGCGAGAGGCCCGCGTACCGCAAAAAAAAAAAAAAAAAAAAAAAAGTCTTGCTAGAGTTATCTAGTAAATATGGTAAATTAAAAGTAAAACTGAGACCATATCTAAGAAACACAACTCCCAAGCCTTAGCATAAATAACACGACTACCATTAATTTATCAGAGAGCTTTGAACTCATGAAGCACTTTAATGTATATATTTTTTAAATAAATTTATTTTTGGCTGCGTTGGGTCTTCGTTGCTGTGCACAGGCTTTCTCTAGCTGCGGTGAACGGGGGCTACTCTTTGTTACGGTGTGCAGGCTTCTCATTGTGGTGGCTTCTCTTGTTGTGGAGCACGGGCTCTAGGTGCGCGGGCTCAGTAGTTGTGACACGTGGGCTTAGTAGTTGTGGCTCTTGGGCTCTAGAGCGCAGGCTCAGTAGTTGTGGCGCACGGGCTTTGTTGCTCCGCAGCATGTGGGATCTTCCTGGACCAGGGCTCGAACCCATGTCCCCTGCATTGGCAGGTGGATTCTTTTTTTTTTTTTGCGGTACGCGGGCCTCTCACTGTGGTGGCCTCTCCCGTTGCAGGGCACAGGCTCTGGACGCGCAGGCTCAGCGGCCATGGCTCACGAGCCCAGCCGCTCCGTGGCATGTGGGATCTTCCCGGACCAGGGCACGAACCCGTGTCCCCTGCATCGGCAGGCGGGCTCTCAACCACTACGTCACCAGGGAAGCCCGACAGGTGGATTCTTAACCACTGTGCCCCCAGAGAAGTCCCTTTGATGTATATTATTTCAATTAATTATTTGATTAAATGATTCAGTGTATGTAAAATACTTGGTACAGTGCTTAGTATATAGAAAAACACTTAGCATTAGCTATAATCCTCTCAACAACTTTGGAAGTTAGTAGAAATTTTTTCTTCCTTTCATTTTATAGCTGAGTGAACAGGTTTACAGAAATTATATTTTGCTGAGGCCTTTCTACCTCTAGGTTTCCTGCTTTTCTCACTTTATCACATTGCCTCAGAAACAAAGTATTCCAATTTACATTTCATTTTTAGGGCACAGTATCACAGAGCTGCAAAGGGCCTTCAGTACTGTATAGTCCAAGTTTCCTCATAGCATTGAAAAAGTTGAGGACAAGAGTGACTAGGTGACTTCCTCAAGGTTAAACAGATAGGTAGTCTTAGGACTAAAACTGGGACCTGGGTCTTCTAACTTATTCAGTACAGAGAACTAGAAGTCTGTAGTCCTAGATGGAATTCTAAATTCTGTCCTAGCTTGTCCTAAAAAGCTTAATGAGACGCAATACTTCTTTGTACCTCTGGGTACCACCAGCTTTACAATGAGTACTCTTTTATGTTTATCTGATATCTGCTATTTTTGGTTACTTAGTAGTCCCTATAAAGTAAAGGTTTTGAAATTTCTGGTGTCTGCTTTTCTTTGTTTAATTCATTTATTGAGCACCTACCATTTGGTAGTCTTAGGGATACAACGTCAAACTTGCCTCCTAACAGGGCCCTTTGCCAGATTGCTAGCACATGTTTGGATTTCCAGCAAGACAGACTGGGGGATGAAAGAACTCCTAAATCCCTGGGAGAACTCTGTGCTCTAAAGCCCAAATTAAAGTCAACATCATTGTGACTGTTGTGGACATCATTTAGGATATCACTTAGTGATGGTTTCTAAGGAAGCCCAGAGAAGGAAGTAATGTTATTCCAGAGGCAGATGTAGCCCTGGAAAGTTGAGGAAGAATAAAAAAATTAAGAAAACAGGGAAACTTGTTAAATTGAAGTAATTTTTTTCACACTCTCCTTGTGCAGTAGTCCGGACATGTATTCTTACCTTAGTTGGACAAATGAGGATACTGAAGTCCAGAGAGATCTAATGACTTGCCCCAAGTCACTCATCTAGTTTGTATCAGACAAAGGAGGACTGGAACCTGGGTTTCCTGGCTTCTTGTCCAGTGCTTTCTCTCTTATACCTGATTACTGCAACAAATGAAAATGACAACATACAAGGGGCAGTGGTTGTGGGTATAGGCCTGTAGTACACCCAGTTGCTTTTGTTTTTGTTTGTTTGTTTATTTAGTGCCAAGGCTGAACTGAACTATTTCTGTTTCCAGCATCAAC
Organism: Mesoplodon mirus; assembly: GCF_964341445.2. NCBI lineage: Eukaryota > Metazoa > Chordata > Mammalia > Artiodactyla > Ziphiidae > Mesoplodon > Mesoplodon mirus. Next base: position 54,744,202 of record NC_138979.1, read on the forward strand.
ATCTCTATTGACTTAAATAAGACTTTTTGTGGGAGAAAGCAACCTGCAAGCTCTGTTCTCAGGCCAGGCAGACAGGAACTCTGTTAGTTTTTCTTCATGAGATGGATATTTCCTAAGGCACCTACCACTGAACCCAACTTTATCCTGGCAGATCTGAGGAGTCAGAGGTCGGAGACCACATCCGTGAAGTACCTCTCATTAGGGTCACCTGGGACAGGAAGGTTGCTTGTTTTCTAACTTTAACACTTAGGAGAGTCATACAGCCTATGACCTTTGCCCTTCTTAACTGGTGATAGGGGCCCTTTGTCAGTAAAGCATTCATGTGGATTCTACTCCACTGTTTCAGGTCACTCACCCTATTAAGTCTGAGGCAGCAAAGGAGTGAGTTGAACTGCTTTTCTCACTGTGAGGGAGGTACATGCATTATGCTCAGCCAGTTAACAGGTCAGAGGAATGGGTTTCCCACTGTGTGAAATGTCTTCCTTTATCATTATGTGTGTATTCTTTAAAAACTTGCCTTAGCATCAGGCACTCTGGAAAACGCAATGTTTCTTTTCTAGTAACTACAAAATTAGAAATATTAACTTCTTAGATTTTTAGGTGAATACTCATTGTGTTTGTGTACATACGTACATTTGTGTGTCCCTCTACAGTGTTCCCATTGCTTCCTCATTCTTACAGAATGAAACTCCGAAGTTTGAAAGTATCTGAGTCCTGAAGCAAGATAATTGAATGTGACAGAAACACAGTAACCAGAAGACCTGGGAGGCCATGAAAGATTTGCATTGCAAATATAAAAAATAAATAATGAGGCTTCTTTTTCTCCCTTACAGGGAAACTGGATTCCAAGATCCATCAAGGAGCAAAGAAGGGGTTAATGAAGCAGAATAAAGCTGTCTGACCCAGGAAAAAAGGAACTATACAGCATAGTGGAGTTTTGTGTACTAAAATTGCTATCCACTGGTCCTTTGGAATTGAAGCAGTAGACATCTAAAGGCTTGGCATCAGGCTTGAACCTCTCAGAATTTAAACTCATCAAAATCTGTATATTTTTCTTAAAGAGTGGGATTCTTACTTTATGTAGTGGGTCAAAAATCTTTGGATACATTATTTATAAAGACTTATTTTAAAAATTCTAGATCTTTGACATTTTTCTCAGAATGATACAGAAGAAAAAGGAACAAGTTGGAAATTATTTTCCTCTCTGAGGCTTTGATTTGTTTTAGTTAGGAAAATTCTTAACCTAGGTTAACAGTATTTTAAGGGACCACTTGAATTTTAAAGTTTTTTTTTTTTTCAAAGTGATAACCTGGTAGAGTATTAGGATGTTTGAGGAATTGTGTTTAATAGAAATGTGTGATGGGACAGAGAGGTTTTTAAACAACTTTGCTGCTCTAGTCTGACATCTCTTCAAGTGAATAGTATTCAGCTGAGTAACCTTCACTGGCAGATTTTGGTGGGGGTGGGGGTGGGGGGGATAACCTGAAGAGGTGCTGCCACTTTGTTCTTTGGTTTGAGACATCAGGACATAAGAGGATCAGACTGGGATGAGATAGAGCCACCTGCTAAAGCAGCATGAAACCGCCCTGTTTATTTTGTTGGTATTGCAAAAGTATCACTTGGATGGAGCAATTAGAAACAAACAAAAATAAAATCCCTTCAGTAAATGCATCCAAATATCCCAAAATGCTGAAACCAAACCCTTTAAGCCATCCATACCCCAAGAAGCTATGAGCTTTGGAGAAATAGGAGGTTGGTTTGAAATGAGATTTTTACTAGTCATTCTGGTCCCACATAGTGAAGCACTTTTTTTCTGAGGCTGTTCAGAAGAGCTGTCAGAATCTCAGTTGCTGGCATCCTCAGGAAATTCACGGTCTTAAATGTGTATGTTCTGCTTTTTATAAAGCAGCACTACCACACTGGGGAAGTTGGATTCCCTCCAGCAGTTGTGTGCATGACTTAAAAAAGAGAGCGCAAGGGAGAGAAAAAAGTGCCCTGTGTTATGAAAAAGATTAATTTCCCCTTTCTTTAATCCTTCATATTCAGCGTTTATTTGCATTGAAATGCCTCCACTCATTATGCATTGATGCTCACTCAACTGTGAACCCTGCTTGTTGCAGAGCTCTGGGCATTGGTTTTGTGGGGGCCTGATCACTCTGGATTCCCAGGCGAAACCCACCCAATTCTTGTTCTAGTGATGAAGGCATGTTGTATTCTTTTTTTTTTTTTTTTTTTTCCTGTTCAACTTCTGTAGAGAAAGTTGGAAAGGACGCCAATGGCAGTTCTTTAGGGGGAAAAAAGTCTCTCTCTGGCCTTCTGCAGACCCTAGTACTATTAATGAAGCCACACTTGGTTCACTATGCAGTTAATAGTTTAACAAGCAGTAGCAATTTGAATTCTGTTCTGGAATTGTCTGGTTTTCTTAATACCAAAATAAAATTGAAAGGCAGGAGGTGAAGAACCTAAGGAGCAAAAAAAAAAAAAAGTTTATCTTTCTGCCTTTTTATTTGAACGACAGACAGCCTGAACACAGAGTATGGATTGATTTTTCCACCTGGATAGATTATGTGTGCATGCCTAAAGTAAAACATCAGGAGATGCAAGAGTTCAGGTTATGCAACCATTTTGTGTGCTGTGATAAGAAAGTTTACAAGAACTTAACAAGTTTATGAGAAACCCACCTCAGCATCCAAAATATGCAGCTGGAGCCACATGAGTAAAGGCAGAGTAACTTGGAAACTTCTCCTTTTCATGGTTAGACTGTGAAAGACTCTCTTCAGTTCACGTGGTGGTGGTATAAGGTCTCTCTTTTATTTGTGGAGACACCCGGGAAGAAGTGTGGGAGAGACTTGGGGGTAGATGGCCGTCAGTTGCTCAGTGATGAATAGCATAATTTAAAGCCTAGTGGAAAATCTTAGCAGCCTGAGTACAAACTCACCCAGGAGTAGCCTTTCAGTACTTTACAGCACTTTGCACTGACCCTGTAACTCTGGGACAGCTTGGCCTGAGGGAAGGTCCACATTTCTGAGCTGGTTTACTTCTACAGCCTAAATATCTGTACCCTCTTTTGGATGGTTGGGTTCATTGGCTCTCAATTTGTATAGTAGCTAAAGGATTCAGCGTTTTTGTTTTTCTAGGCAGGACACAGTCTCAATTATATAAGCTCAAAGTAGGATATATATAAAACTGGAGTCTTTCTCTGCCAGGATTTTTAGGAGGCTTTGGCCTTGCAGATAGATGTTTGGAATGGAGTAGGGGTAGGGTGGGGTGGGGGGGGGTGTTTGCTTGCTATAGCTAATCTGGAGAAAGAAAACTAGGTGTCCCTTTTTTTCTTTTTTTTTTTTTTGCTGTACGCGGGCCTCTCACTGTCGTGGCCTCTCCCGTTGCGGAGCACAGGCTCCGGACGCACAGGCCCAGCGGCCATGGCTCACGGGCCCAGCCGCTCCGCGGCATATGGGATCCTCCCAGACCGGGGCACGAACCCGTATCCCCTGCATCGGCAGGCGGACTCTCAACCACTGCGCCACCAGGGAGGCCCTCTTTTTTTCTTTTTAAGCTGGAAGTTTACAGAAACCCGTTTTTTCCTAGGGAGTAGGTATAAAAAATTGACTATAAAGATTGCTTTTACAAATAATTACAAAGTTATGGCTTTTTATGAGTTATAACCCTAATCTCTTTCCATTTTAACTGCTGTCTCTACTGAAGTCCATTTATGTGGATTTCATTTCGTTTGGTTAATTTTTTTTTTTTTAATGCTTTTGCTAGAGCTCCTAGCCAAGATAGAGACAGTATTGGGGTTGTTCTCTTGCCCAGTTAGACAAGGCCAGTAAAAAAGCAAGCGTCTATTAAACTACAGAAATCAGCTAACTTCAGTTTATTAGGCCTCGGAGGGCAGGAAAGAAAGTCCTGTGATGAAGGATTTTTTTTCCTTGAGATTCAAATAGCAAGTGCACATCTGCTGTTCTCAGCTTCTGTGAATGTGTTTGGAGGGAGGTGATCCATATCACAGGCTCCAGCAGCATCAAGGAATCTAGCATGTGGAGGGCTTTCTAATTCTCTCATGCAGAGAAGAAAGAACATAGCCACAGTGCCATCCTCTGACACAAAGAAACTTGTGTAAATGTGTGTCCATTTATGTGTGTGCACATAATGTGGATTAATTCATGCGGTGAAACCTGGTAGACTGATCAGATTTCTGTTGTGACAGTGACGAGTCTAGAAAGAAAACCTAGTAAATATTGTACCCTTACTAGGGGTCAGGTAGATAAGGTGGGACAGAGAGGGCAACTGAGAATGTGTAGATATGTCACAGGAAGGGAGTGAGATGTTGGGACAAGGGGCAAAAAATGTCAATACATAAGATTTGAGGAGCATCTGGAGCTGTGCTGTCTAATATAGTAGCCACTAGCCACATGTGATTATTTAAATTAAGTGAAATTAAGATTCAGTTCTTCAGTCACAGTACCATATTTCAGGTGTTCACATAACTACATGTAACTAGTGGCTTCTGAATTGGACAGCTCAAGTATAGAATATTTCCATCATTGCAAAAAGTTCTATCAGACAATGCTTGTTCAGAGCAGGGGTCAGCACACTTTTTCTGTAAAGGGCCAGACAGCAACTATTTTAGGCTTTCCAGGCCATATGGTCCCTGTTAAAACTATTTAACTCCGCTGTTGCAGTGCAAGTGAAACGAATCCATAGATAATACGTAGGTGAATGAGCATGGCTATGAGCCAGTAAAACATTTTTTATGGACACTGAAATTTGAATTAATATATTAATATAATTTTCACATCACAAAATAGTCTTCTTTTGATTATTTTTCAGCCATCCAAAAATGTAAAAGCCATTCTTATTCTTAGTTCATGGGACATAACAAAACAGGCACTGCACCTGATTTGACCTGTGGGCCATATTTTGCCAAACCCTGGTCTAGAGGAATAAGAAGTCAAAATTTAAGATTCTTTTACTGTATAGGACATCAGTTGCTTGAAAATTTGTAATGGTTCTTCTAGGCTTGAAAAATTTCTGTCTAAAAATTGAAGTTCACTGTAGGAATGTTTGCTTTGTTCCCCATTTTTGCAGTCCAGTCTTTTTCAGTGGTAGAGTCATTCTCTTCAGTAGATGACTACTCAAGTGTTAACCTTTAATTCATACCTAAGTCTCTAAACCCTTCTCTTTGTCTACCTGCAAGTAGCTGAATCCTCACTTGTAACATCGTCCAGTACAGATTAGAGGTCTTCTGTCACCTGGGGTCAGTTTTGTTCTTGTATGGTCCTAGAACAAGCTGAATATGGGTGGATCAAGGGGAGATTATTTTTCCTAGGCCAGATAGGCTTAGTGTTCATCTTTAGCCATCAACCAGACACACACACACACACACACACACGCACATGCACACACACACACACACCTTTTGCATGTGTATTTGGAGATATAAAGGGATTTTATGACCTGGCTCTATCCCCAAGTCACATACTCTCTTGAGTGGCACTGTTGAAGGATGCCTCAGGGTAAGGGAAAGGAAAGATAAAAACTGCAGAGCTGGGAATTCCCTGGCGGTCCAGTGGTTAGGACTCTGCACTTCCACTTCAGGGGGCACAGGTTTGATCCCTGGTCAGGAAACTAAGATCACACATGCTGCGCAGCCAAAAAAAAAAAAAAAACTCTGCAGAGCTAAGATGGTCAAGGACATAATTGAGGCTAAGACTTGAGAATTAAGATAAATTTCTTTTCGCAAGGGAAGGGGGTGGACGTTTTAGGGAAGAGGTGGTGAAAAGTATGATAAGTTTCATGAGTGAGAGGTGAGTGGGAGGGTTCACTTAAACAAGGACAGGATGCCTACTAGATAGTGTGCTGGGCAATCAGATGAATGGCAGATAAGATAAAAGTTACAATAGTTGGAATGGTGGGTTGGAAAAGAACCGTAGGACTTTTAGATAATAAAAGGCAACAAGATTTGGTGATACGGGGTGGTGAGGTGAAAAGTAATATTAGAAGGATTAGAAATGGGTACTTTTAAGAGGAAAACTAGTGGTAATCCTACAAAAGAAATTGGAGAACAAAGGATAAAAAATTAGGGGATTGATACTTTGCTGAACCAAGGGATAAAATGGGTGAAACACGATGAGCTGTGCTTGCTCTTGCTCTTTGTGGATGTTCACGTTCAGACCCCTTGTGACCCTTTCCTCTCCCCACGGTTGGACACCTACAGAATTGATGTCTTCCGCATTTAAGGTATGATACTTCCCCAGAGACCTCTCTGCGAGGAAGTCTGGTCCAGCGAGAGTTCTTTCCACGAGGAGAGAGCGTTAGGTTCGAGCTCTCCAATCCAGGTTTCTTCGAGTTTATCTCTGTTTTAACCGGCTCGCCGGGTTTTCCAGCATTCCCAGAGCTCCGAGTCTCTAATCCGGGCTCCGAGTCTCTAATCCGGGCTCCGTGTGACCGCGCGTTCCGAGACCCAGGATTTGGTTCCTCCATCCAGGTTCCGGGTTTCCCCTGCGCTCTACCGCTCCAGACTGCACACCAGCCCGGGATCCGGATCCGAGGGCCCGGTAGTCCAGTGTCCGGGTCTTGCGGGAGGCCCTGGTTGTCCCGGATCGCGGCGGCGGCGGCGGCGGTGGCGGCGGCGGAGGGACCCGCGGCCCCGGACACAGCGGCACCGGCGGGCGGGGCGGAGCGGCGCGAGGAGGGGGCGGAGAGCCGAAGACGAGGCGGGGTGGGGTGGGGGGGGAGGGGCCGCGGTAACGGATGGCGGCCTGGGCCCCGTAGCAGCGGCGGCTCGACGGCTCGGGGCCCGGGCGGTTGGAGGTGGCGGTTCCCGGGACCGGCCGCGCGGTGAGTCCGGAGCTTTGTGTGGAGCCGGGGCTGGGGGAGGAAAGAGGCGGCAGCGCCGAGGTGGCCAGAGGTAGCGGCGCCTGACAGAGGAAGTGGGGGTTGCGGGGCCGGGGCGGAGCGAGGGGAAGGTGTGTATGGCGCGGGTGGGGGAGGGGGCGTCGAGGGGCGCGGGGTGAAGTTCAAAGCGCGGCCAGGGCCGGTTCCGGCTGAGGGTAGGGGTGCCCGAGAGGGGATTAGGGTCTGGCCAGGTTGTGGGGACAGGCCAGAGAGTTTCATAGGCGAGTCTGGGTATCTTGAGGGGACCCAGGGCGACCTGAACTAGTCAGGGAGTTAGGGGGGTTCAGGGCGAGGGTCTGGGAGCAGGACGTTTGCGCAGCCCAGGAGGGGGGAGCAAGGTGGTCGGGAGTGTGCAGTAAGTAGGTTGTGGGTGTGTACTCCTTCCAGTCTTCAGGTCACATTTACTCCTGTCCTTTTCTTCAAGATGGAGGGATTCCTGGGCCTGGCCTTAACTGCTATCCTAGTACCCCCGGGAGGGTTTGTGACCCTGTCCTGTTTGGAAAACCCATGCTGCCCTCTTTTCCCTTTATGTGTAATTACGGTTGGATCATCTCTGTGCTTTGCTCAGATTCTCCTTCCTCCCTCTGGGGTTGAGGAGGAGGAGACACATCTGACCAATTAATGTGTGTTTGTGAAACAGGCAGCAGCAGTCATTTCAGGTTCTAGGAATTAGGCTCACACAGGGTGGAGAGATCAGAGCCCTTCAGGGGGAATATTTCTGAACAAATCACAGATGATTAAATTCTCTAAGAAACAGCTTCCAACCTAAATGAGAGTGGGAAAGATGGGGAAGAAAGCCTGTCTGTTTCCAGCCATGTGTCCAGAGCCCTAGGGGTTGAGGAGAGTCCTCAGTCCCCTACAGGCCTCTCTTTTCTGTATGAGGCTTTGCTCTGCAGCCTTGAGTTAATTTCACCCCTGCTGCTTTGTCTTGGGGGAGGGAGTGCTGGTTTAGGCTGTTGTGAGGAGATGACTGTTCTGCTGCCACGCACAATAGTCGTGTCATTTTATCGGGACTGCTACCCCAGGGCTGAGAACTGCTGCTGCAGAGATAAACCGGTCCCTCTCACCCGCCTATTGTGTACACAGTGAAGGTCATAGGTTCAAGTCTTGTCTGAGAGCTTTGGATATGCTCCATCTCCCAGGCTCCTCAGTACCATTTTCTTCCTTTTCCAGACTGGGGCTTGCCATTGGAGGAGGCCAGACAGAAAGGCTCTTCTTTTTGAGTGAGGAACAATGCAGAGCTCATTGGCACACATTTTTCAGAAGAATAGGGAATGCCAGCCATGTTGTGCCTGCCTCTTTGGCTAGCCTGTACTAAGTTGAGGAGGAAGAGTGGCTGGGAGACTCAACCCTGATGTTTGTGTCAGACTTTTAAGGAAGAAGTCTCCAAGGGGAGGGTTTTACTCTTGTTTGAGCCAGCATTTTTAATCCTTTTTATAGAGATGGGACACACACAAAGATTTTTGTTTATTCGTTTAGGAATACCACTAAAAACCTGTGCAGGGTTAAGATAGGGAGTCAAGGACCAAGTACCTTTTTAATGGTGACTTCCTGGTCAGAATAATTGCACAACAAAAAAGCCACAGAATTTGCCTATCTGGGCAAGGGCTGGGGAAATGAAACAACTTTCCTTTTTATCTTTATTTTAATTCTGATGAAAGGAGGTGACTTGTTCATTGTGTAGAAAATCCATATGTGCTTCTGTGTTAGGGACAAGTTTGCCAGAGAGATGAACATAAAAAAAAAAAATCATTTGAGATCTTGGGAGTTACTAATGACAGAAGGATGAGAACAAGCTAGAAGGAACCCTGTCCTTGCATTTACCTCATAGAAGTGCCCAAATAGCATTTAGGTACTATTAATTGGGTAACGAATTATTGGGGGCTAGAAATGAGATTTTCCTTTAGGACATTAAAGAAAACTTTTCTTTAAACAGAGATTAGAAATAAAGCTCATTGTGGGAGGACAGTTGTACACAATATACACTGTACACAATAGCCAACCATTTCCTATAGAGTGTTGTTGAAGAGGAACTTTAGCCTTTGGTTGTGGTAAAGGTCTTTCTGAGGCCCTAAGTCTGACCACGTTGCCTGCCTTTTCTCTTTCAATGAGTTTCTTAAAAATGATGGCTTGCCACTTAGGTGTTGGGCTTTTGCTAGGAGGGAACGGGTTGTTCTGACCTTTATGTTTCATGATGACAGAACTGTCTTAAGGTCTTACTAGAGGTGTTGTTTGTCTTTAGACTGTTTCCAACTATATGTCCTAGGTCTCTGAGTGAAGTCTCAGCTAAACTAAGTCCAAAGCTTTTTGCTCTTGGGCTGTTGGCATTCATTTCTTAATCCTGTCAGGTGACAGTGAAGGCAGAAGCCTCAGATTAAATTTGCCCTGATTAGATTTAGTGGTTTCAGAATTGGGCCCTTGCCACAAGGAGTCTTATAAGTCTTCTGACTGTGACCATATTTCAGAAAGCACTTTGGATTTTTTTCCCCCAGCTTCTTGTTAGAAAATGTTTCCTTGTGAGAAGTCTAGATAGCTGGACAGATTATTGCTTATTTTGTGTGAGGATATGGAAGCATAATTTTGGCTCCTGGTAGTAATTATGTTGCAATTAGCATATAGCAACTAAATGACTGGAACAGTATAATTTGTTGAGGGGTTTACTGATTGCTCTGTCAAGTGGAAGTGCCACTCCTTACTTATTTGACTTAGAATACTACTGCCTGGGCTCAGCTGTGGAGACTTAACAAGTACAGGAATGATGTGTGGTCTCTAGAAGTTCACACTCTGTTTTCTCTCTCATCACTGCCAGGTACTGTAGAACCTTCTAGTGCCACTTTCTCCTGCTCCATAGGTAGCTAAGCAATTGTTATTTCCCTTGTGGAAACTGGTCATGGATGGGAATACTGCCAGACAGATGGGGCCACTCTGAGATGAGGCAGCCTTATGTTGTGTGGCAAATTTTCTTTTAAGCAGCTGAATTCTCTCTTCTGCCTGATTTTTAAATATCAGATTCCTTAAAAAAAAAAACCCTGCAAAATACAAAATCACGTAGTGTACTAAACATGCCTTCGTGATATCTCATAAAAGTTGGCTATGACAGACAAAATGAAGAGAGGCGATGCTGACTGGCAGGTTCTGGGCCCACTAAGTGTCAGTGAAGGACTGTTTTCACTAAGGAACAGGTAATTCACCAAAGCACCTGCCTAGCTGGGCATGTGGAATTGGCAGCAGCTGTGCAGTTGAAGAGGGATTATTGAGCAGGTGGTTAAAGAATCACATGCCACAGTGACAAGAAAATACTTGGTCTTCCGTGGTTTAGGTTCAGTTCATATGTGTGAAATTCTTCTTTGTTTCACGTTGCTTAATGCCTGATACTGGTTTGTTAGTGAGATGATAATGGAATAGAGAAAAGAGATTCTTCCTTTTCTCTGTGTTTCTTTTAAATTACTGAGTAGCTTGCCTTAGCTTGGTCCTAGACAGCCCTATTGTATTTCTGTGAGTTCTGGCTTTATGCCCTATGAATGGGAAGGGAATAATAGTAATTCAGTGTTTCTAGTACTTGTTTATTAGGGGGATAGGGAATGAGAAAATTCTTTGCTTTTAGGGTGGTGAAAAGGATTTAGCTGCTGGGAGGATACCCAGGTGCAAAGGATGTAATTGACTTTTTGTGTTAAGTCTACCTGACGTATCTTACTCAAGACTTTCACATGTGTTTTTATTTTATGAATGTAATTCTCCACGTGAAGTTTGCACCTCTTCTGTTGTTTGTTTTATTCCATTTTTAGTTTCTCCCAGCACCTTTATAACTCTTTTTTTCTGGCTTTGAGATTAACATCACTGTTAGAATCAAGTCATCATCAGAGGGCCAAATCATGCTAAGGAAGTATCTCAACTAAATGTTTATCTTAAAAACAAGTATAGCATTTCCTGTAACTTGGAGGAGGACTTTCTATTTTGAGGTTTTCTGCAAATTCCCAGATTTTCCTTCTAGGTTATCATCTTCTGTTAATATCATTTTATTTTTCTTTCACATGTTCATGCCATTATAGTAGGCAGTGGCGTATAGCCTAAAATTTATAAACAAGCAACTTGGTGTTTATTTTGTGACTTCTTTAGTGTCCTCCAGTGATTTTCTGTATTGGGCTGACAAGCTGTGTGCTTGAAACACGTGCACACACACACACACACACACACACACACAATCTAATTGAATTCACAGGGTATTAATTAACAGTTGATTGACAGCAAAGAAGTGACTTTAAATGTTTTGGAGTTCAGAAATCCCTTTTCCAAGTGAAGTGAAGGCTCTGATCTGTCAGAGAGATTGAGACAGAGATTTAGGTAGATGGCTGTCTGTCTGGGTGGATAGAGTTTTTTGATTGATTTAGGGAAAAGGGAGGCAAACAGTGTGACTGAGGCCAGGGCCAGTGGACCACTACAGAGACAGAGACATTTGCAAGAATCTGTTTAAACCTAGTTTGCAACCTAGCTTTAAGTAGGAGCCTAGCAGCCATTTGTATAATGTTCACTTCTGGGAAAAAATATAAACTTCTTTATTTCCCCATATGAAGCCATTGCAGCTGTTTGTTTTAAAGTGTTCACAAACCACCATGTATTTTCCTAGCATTCTCAGTAGTTTGCTTCCTCATGTTTTTTCCCCCTCCCCCATCTCCCATCCACACTCTCTGCTCTGAAGACTTCCCTAGCAGCCTGGAAACACTCTAATTACTGTAGCTATTATAGTCACAACCCAGATCTTCCACCTCCTTCCCACTCACCCCTTTCTATCTTCCTTCCCCCTCCCCTTGCTCTAGCAGCAGGAGTTGAACTGCAGTCTCATGAGCACAGTCAGATCTATGAATGAGCTTTATATCTTGTCAAGGCAGAACTCCAGATCCAACAGGGCTGATTTTTCATGGTTCTCTTGCTGTTTGTTCTTGGATCAGAGTCCCAGAAATAAGAGATGGCAAATACCTATTAGGTCATATCTAATCCATCACTCAGGAGCAAACCTGCGATCTTTCTCTTGTCTCTGTGAGAATTTTTTCCTTCTTTCTTTTGCAGGTGAGAGCTGTCTGATGCCAGGCAAGCTCTGAAACTGCCTTCTTTTTATTGTGCTCTCTGGTCATTAGTGTCAGGCCAGCGTTGCTCCCTTGGATTTTTATTCTTATCCCATTTTCAGGATTACTTGCTCCCAGCAAAATCTCCACCCTCTTCAACTTCAGTCCTCTCTTCTTTTTTTTTTTTTAAATTAATTAATTTATTTATTTTTGGCTGAGTTGGGTCTTTGTTGCCGTGCGCGGGCTTCTCACTGTGGTGGCTTCTCGTTGCGGAGCACGGGCTCTAGGCACGCGGGCTTTGGTAGTTGCAGCATGCGGGCTAAGTAGTTGTGGCTCCCGGGCTCTAGAGCGCAGGCTCAGTGGTTGTGGCGCACGGGCTTAGTTGCCCCGCGGCATGTGGGATCCTCCTGGACCAGGGCTCAAACCCCTGTCCCCTGCATAGGCAGGCAGACTCTTAACCACTGCGCCCAGGGAAGCCCCCAGTCCTCTCCTCTTGATTGTTGGCACCACATTTGTGGGTTCCTTTTGTACCATCAAGTTATCTATGCCAGAAGTTACCACTTTTCAGACCTTTGCCACAAGAGTCATTGTGGCATTCTCTTAAGGAGTTGCATTTGATGGAGCACAGGACACAAATCCCAGCAGGTGGTAATTAATAAAATGGCTCAGAAAATATGTGCGAGGTTGTGCCCTTAAGAAAGCCCTGTACTGTATGAACAAATGCTCCTTCTTTCTGTTTAAATTGGGGTACTTCCTATTCTAACCCTTTGTTCTCTTTAGATGGATGAATTTTATTTTTGTGTGGCTTAGTTACAGTTAGTTATTTTCTGATTTAATAGTGTAAAATGTTTATTTGCTAATATAGCTTTTCAAAGCATAGAGGAAAAAGCACAGAATTGCAAGTCATAAAACCCAGATCCTGATCACTGTTTTGCCTCTGACTAGCCGTGACTTGTGCTAGTCACTCTTATGTTTTCACTTTCCTTATCTGTAAAGTGAGCATATTAGACATGATCATCTCTAAAGGTTCAATATAGTGTTGAATTTTATGCTATCAAGATTATGATGAAAGAATAGGACAAAAATGGTTGATGGTTGACATAAGTTGGCAGTTTTTTATTATTGTGTCAGTATTCAGAAGGGCAAATAAGTGCAGCCTTAGTTCCTGGGGGCTTGACTCTCACTCCTCTTTGATATGTTTATAAAGTTTATGCTGTGCTTTTTTTTTTTTATGAAGTTATCTTCTTTTGGAGAGTCTTGTACCTTCATTCTGCAGGTTCACCAGTTTGTCAAATATACCTTTTTCTAGCCTTCTCAAGCCATAGGAGTGGGGATCAGAAAGCTGTAGAAAAAGAACCTCAGCTTGGGAGAAAGAAATCAAACCTGAAAGGATTTGCCTGATATCATTAAGAAGTAATTTTGCGTATTCAGTCAGGAATCTAAGATCTTTAAATCTCTTATATCTGAAATCTTGAGCCAAGGGACTGATTTTGGAGGTGGTTAGGCATTTTTCCATTTTTGTCCAGTTAGTGGAAAACCTACTTTGAATTAACTTCTTGGGATTGAATAAGAGTTGCCCACTGTTTTGTTTACAAAATAAAAGCATTATTTTTAATGCTCAAAATGCAAAATCTGGCAAAGTTTGACCAACAGGGGGTATCTCTGAAATACCCCCTAAAAGGGACTGAGCAAATTAAAGCTGATGGGTGACTTTGGGAACTTTGAAATTGGTAGTACAGTTGACCCTTGAACAACACAGGGGTTGGGGCACCCCCCCTCCCCCAGGGAAGTAAAAAATCCTCATGTAACTTTACAGTTGGCCTTCCAGTATCCAAAGTTCCAACCAACTGCAGGTTGTGTAGTACTGTAGTACGTATTTATTGAAAAAAATCCAGATATAAGTGGACCTAAATTATAGTTCAAACCCATGTTGTTCAAGGGTTAACTGTGATGTTAGAAAATCTTCGCTTTCAAGCAGTTTAAAGGAATAAAATTGTATAACCTAGTTGTTAATTCCCCAAGTTAGGATTTTTATCAGCATTTTCCAGTTAGTTTTTAGATTTGGAACTTCCAATAGTGGCTATTTATTGAATGTTAAGAAGATGATGGTCTTTCAGTCTTTCTTTCTTTTTGGGGAATGTGTTTAACATGGCAAAATCACATGTTTAAGCTACCTTTGAACATTGGAAGAAGCATTCACTCTTCTTAAATTTGTACTTAAAACATCCATCTGTCTGTAATAGAAAAATTCAGTGGGAGGAACTATTGTTTATTTTGGACTCATAAAAAGTCCTGGGAGTGTTTTGCTTTATTCCCAGCCATCTGTAGCACATTACTAATTTTCAGGTAATCTAAAGGTTATTTTGAGAAGTGTTCCACTTGAATGAGATTTTTTAAGGATCTGTATTAGAAATATAAGTGGCTTTTGTAGATAGATTTTTTTTTTAAGTGTCAAATGAAGGGTTTTGAATTGGAAAGTGACCAGTGCCATGCAACCCTTGGAAATCAAACCACACCATGATTGAAATCCAGGTCTGGCAGTTAGGCCACATTGCCTGCTGGTACTGCATTGCATGCTGATACAACATTGCATGTTGGTACCTGTAGTTTCTTAGGCTGCAGTTCAGTATTTATAGAGTAAGGCAGCAGTGTCTGCTCTATTCTATGTACAGAGTAAAGCCAGAGGGCTTTTGGTATGTTATCAGAGTGTTTCTAGTAACATTCCTAGGTAAGCACTTTGGGTTTGGTTAAGATGAACTTTTATTCATGTGAGCAGAAGTGAATGTTCAAGAATGTCCCTTGTAAACTTCAGTTACAAATTCTGAGGTTTGGTGTGAAACTCAGCAAGAATGGTATCAGAAATGGAACTATAGAGAAATTGGAATTGTGAGGCTCATGGGGTCTATGAATCTGAAAGGTATAGTGGGAAGGGGGAAATTTTTCTTCTACTTGGTATTTGCTTTTGAGTGTACCTCCGGTCCATCATTTCTGAAACTTGCTTACCCTTTTCTCCCCTAATCATTACAGTTCTTCCAGTTGCCATGGCACAAAACTTTGGGTTCATATTTGGTTCTTTTTTCTTCCTTACCACCTCATCTAATCATTCACCAAGTTTGAATCATTCTAGATACTTTATCACTTAGCTTCATCTTTTTACCTGACCTAGTTCAGGCCTCCATCTGTATATTACTGTAGTAACCTCATGGTTAATGCTTCTTTCTGTATTACATACTACATACTACTGCAATATTATTATAGTTTTTATTTATTTATTTAGTGAATACAGGCATCCCTTGTCTTACTGTGCTTCACGGATACTGCGTATTTTACAAATTAAAGGTTTGTGGCAAGCCTGTGTCGAGCAAGTCTATTGGCACCATTTTTCCAGCAACATTTGTTCACTTCATGTCTCTGTGTCACAGTATTTCTCTAATTCTTACAGTATTTTAAACTTCCATTATTATTATATTTGTTAAGGTGATCTGTGATCAGTGATCTTTGATGTTACTACTGTGACTTGCTGAAGGCTCAGATGATGGTTAGCATTTTAAAATGAAGGTATGTACATTATTTTTTAAGACATAATGCTATTGCACACTTAATAGACTACAGTATATAATAAACATAACTTTTACATACACTGGGAAACCAAAAAATTTGTATGACTTGCTTTACTGTGATATTTGCTTTATTGTGGTGGTCTGGAACCGAACCTGTAATATCCCCAAGGTATGCCTGTATTTATTGAGCACTTATGTGCCAGGCCAGACATCATCTCTGTCCTTTCTGGACTTACAC
The DNA here is from genome assembly GCF_964341445.2 of Mesoplodon mirus. NCBI lineage: Eukaryota > Metazoa > Chordata > Mammalia > Artiodactyla > Ziphiidae > Mesoplodon > Mesoplodon mirus. The sequence continues at coordinate 54,759,957 of NC_138979.1, forward strand.
ATCTAGTTGAGGAAACTAGCAGTCATTTAATGAATGTATGATTATGAGCTGAAGTGCTTTGAAAGGAAAGAATTTGTTTCTAGAAGAATATGTAGCAAGGAATCCCAGTGTAGACTTTTAATTTATTAATTAATTTATTTATTTTTGGCCGTGTTGGGTCTTCGTTTCTGTGCGAGGGCTTTCTCTAGTTGCGGTGAGTGGGGGCCACTCTTCATCGCGGTACACAGGCCTCTCACTGTCGCGGCCTCTCGTTGCGGAGTACAGGATCCAGATGCGCAGCCTCAGTAGTTGTGGCTCACGGGCCTAGTTGCTCCGCGGCATGTGGGATCTTCCCAGACCAGGGCTCGAACCCATGTCCCCTACAATGGCAGGCAGATGCTCAACCACTGCGCCACCAGGGAAGCCCCCAGTCTAGACTTTTAAAAACACAGTTCTGACTATTTCACTTCTTGCTGAAAACTTTTAATGACTCCTTACTGCCTATATAGGCCAGCAGTCAAGATCCTCTATAATCTGACCAACCCTGGCCTTCAGTCTTATTTCTTTTTCACTCTTTTTCCAGCCATTCCTTCTGCTTGCCCTGCATTTTTCAGTCTCAACACCTTAGTTTTTTTCTTTTCTTTTTTGTTGGAATGCCCTTCCCTGCTCCAAGGCATTCAGCTTTAAATCTGACCCTTCCTTCAACCTACCAAAAAATTTCATCTCCCTCCTGAAGACTTTCTTAACTTTCTTCTTCCCACCCGCCTATATCTCCAGAATTGATTTTGTATTCCTCTGTATCTCTTTAACTCTTTGCTAGGATCTCTGTTATAGCACTGTATCACACCTTGACTTTAATCATATGCGAATATATTTTTTTCCCTACCTCATTCTAAACTCCTAAGAGACCTGAGTCTCTTGTTTCCCATGGCTTCCACCCCAGTGCTTTGAATATAACTTTATGTGTAATGCTTGCTGAATTGAACTGGAATTTGATTTTTGAAAACAGAAACTTCTTGTGATTTTTTTTCAGACCTTCTTTTATGTTAAGGTAACTTGCATTTAACACATTTTATCCCAAACTGAATAACCTAGGAACAAGGCACAGACTGTGAAAGCCTTTAGAAATCCTTCAGACTCAAGGACAAGCATTTGTGCCCTTTAGTGCCTGCAGCCGTACTGTGGTTCCATATATCCTAGCTGATGGAAGACTTGAGGGGAGGGGGAGAGGTAGTACATGGCAGACAGAAGCAATGTAGGTCAGTCATGGGAACCAGACTGATTCTGTTAGAGGAATATAGGCATGGTTGGGCCCTCTGGGTATTGTTGACCTCCAAGAGGTCTTTTTAGTTTTTCTTATTTACTTCCTCTGTTCCATAAATATTTATTGGATTCCTGCTATATGTGAGGTCCTGTCCTAGCTGCTTAGGATCTATCAGTGAACAAAATAGACAAAAAAATCCCAACCCCATGGATCTTGTCTTTTAACAAAAGGAAATATAAATAAGCATAATAAATAATTATATAGTGTAAAGAGGGTGATAAATAATGTGGGAAAAAATAGAACAGAGTAAGGGAGATTAGGGGTATAGAGGAAGGATAGATGGGGGAGGTAGGAAGGTTGCAGCTTTTTTTTTTTTTTTTTTTTGCGGTACGCGGGCCTCTCACTGTTGTGGCCTCTCCCGCCGCGGAGCACAGGCTCTGGACGCACAGGCTCAGTGGCCGTGGCTCATGGGCCCAGCCGCTCCGCAGCATGTGGGATCTTCCCGGACCGGGGCACGAACCCGTGTCCCCTGCATTGTCAGGCAGACTCTCAACCACTGCCCCACCAGGGAAGCCCTAAGGTTGCAGCAGAGTTGACATCTTTGAGAACTGTGGTGCTAGTGTGTTACTGGTTTGTTGGGCACTTCCCTGAGGGTGCTGAATACTCTTCTGCCCGAAGAGAGATAGAGGCACTGTCTGCAGTTGTTCCAAAGGGTCTAGCTGACAGTGAGGGGGAAAAATGTTCTTTTTTCTTGGCTGCTTCCCTGGCTGGCACTCCTGGAAGTTAATCATGGTGAAAACTTCAGTCATGTCTGGAAGACACCAAGGGTAGAACTGGAGGCCTTGTAGCTAGTTCCCTGAGGAGTGGGATTTACTCTTCTGTTGATTGGCCCTCGGGTGCCTAGAGTAATGGGTGAGTTAGGCCTCTGAGTTTTCTCCTTCCTCAGCGGGAAAAGCCCATTATCATGACCTTCCCTCTTTCTAGTGAGACCTCAGCAACTTTATTTGGGGTAGCTCATTAAAAATAAGTTTTCAGGGACTGTACACTTTGCTCCCAGCCTAAAAATTGAATTTTAAGGTTTGTGCTATTTCGACTTCCTCTCAATGCATAGCTAGCTATGTTCTGGAAATCTCAGTACCTAATTCATTAGCCTGAGGATGAAGATGTCTTATGATGTCTAGCTGCTCTCTTGTTTGACTTGTGTTTTGTAAATTTTCTTATAGTTTCCTTGCTTGCTCTTTACTAACCCTTCTACTACTTCATTATTTTTCCTGTTGCCTCTTCCCTTTTTCTTTACATTAAGCTGATAGGAAACAGAAATCCCTTAGGCCAGACTGCCGTTTTGGTAATTGGCTGGAAGCTAAAATTCCTACCTAATGTATGAGAGATGTCTTATTTCTGTCCTTGAGTTATGTAGAATGCAGCTTGTGGACATCAAGCTCTCAGCACGTTTGTTACATTGTATGCTATTTGAGGTAGCTGAGAGGTGCAGGATACCTGTACACTCTGTTTTTAGTTATTTATATCATTAGCTTGTGCAGTTGCAGTGCACAAGGAGACCTATTTGCCATTCTGAAAAAATGTGCTATTTTTGATATAAAATTTTAGAATAAAGGTTCTCAATGAACTTGGGGTCAATGCTAAGAAAAATCTGTTAACTTTTAGGCAGATATGGTTCTAATGTTAGGTGAGCCTCTAGGCAGATTTCACATTGCTTTTCTTTGTCAGGATTTGCTGCATATCAGACTTGAAGTCATACGTCCTCACCACATACACTCAAGTGGTACAATAACATAATACCGATATTGTGAACTTTAAAACCAGTGTCTGGTGTAGGCCCTTGCAGTCCTAACAGAGCTAGAAATCCTGGCAGTGTGGATTTCAGATGAGTTCCATAACACTACCTGGCAAAGAGGGAAATGCAGGACAGTGTCTGGTAATATTCTTTTTCTTATGGAGCCTTCCTATAAGAAAGAAATTCAGTTTTAACATTACATTGGGGTAGGTAATATAACAGTGACATTTTCTTCCAACAACAAGTCTATAATATATTTTACCTGAATTTGTGATCTGAAGCATTAGGTTTGTCTTAAAGTGTTACATAAACATGATGAGTGCCATTTCTGTCATCCTCATATAATTTTTTTCCCTTCTCCTTTCTTGGTAGGCAAAATAATGATACAGTGGTTTAATTCACAACTCAGATAGTTGATGGAAGGAAACTAATTGTTGAAATGTGGTGCTGCTAGGCTCTGCACTTCATAGGAATGATACAGGTTGCAAGGGATTAAATTTTTATAAGGATCGAAATCCTTACTTAAATAAGAATGTCACAGCCCTAATCACAATAATGTGGCTGAGTTGAAACTGTTAAAGGAGATTGGAGAAGCTGCAGAATTAGGCCAGATAATGATAATGTGGGGTTTATTTACTTATATATAGATTAGTTAAATACTTTATTGACAGCAAATGTGAAGATGTGGTTTTGAATAAGATAAACTACTTCACACAGTTGGCAGTTTTAGATCCCATAAAGCAAAGAAATAACCTGGATTTTGCTTTGAGGAACAAACAAGAATTGATAAACGTTTCTGTAGGTCAACACTATTTAATAGTAATCATAATCTTTTTTTTTTTTTTTTTTCTTTTTGCGGTATGCGGGCCTCTCACTGTTGTGGCCTCTCCCGCTGCGGAGCACAGGCTCCGGACGCGCAGGCCCAGCGGCCATGGCTCACGGGCCCAGCCGCTCCGCGGCATATGGGATCCTCCCAGACCGGGGCACGAACCCGTATCCCCTGCATCGGCAGGCGGACTCTCAACCACTGCGCCACCAGGGAGGCCCAGTAATCATAATCTTGATTAAGCTCAACATTCTTCAGGGAGAGCAGGAATAAAATCTATCATATGGGGGTTCATTTTTAAGAAATTGAGCTTCAGTCAAGTATGTACAGTAGGAAAAGTGGAAAGATTTTAAAAAACATCCCACCGGAAGTTTAAAGACTTAAAAGCCATTTTATTAGAAAGCAAGGGATCAAAAGGACCGTGCAAAACAGATGGTCACTTGGCATAGTCTCAGAGGTTGTGGAGAGGAGAAAAGCATCTTTTAAAAAAATTTTTAAACATTTTCAATCAAGACCAAAGAAGCCCACAAAGTGATGGTGGTTAGTCACACGTGCTGCCTAGAAATTAGGTGAAAGAAAAAAAGATGAATTAGTTAAGCTCTTTGCTCAACTGATGGTAAGAATTTATGTTTGTTTTTGCTTTTTTAAGAAGACATGTTAAAAATGGAAAGGCAACTAGAAAATTGTAAGACTGCTTGATTATGATGTGTAAGATCCATTCAGGGATGAAGACGTTGGAGAATTTCCACTTCTGTTTTTCCTGCTTCCCAAGCAGTTTAAAGCTTCTGGTCAAATGATGATAAATGCTTAACTTTAAAAAAAAAAAATTAGGACACGAATTAATCTTTTTTAATGCATAGAAAGCACAGAAAAATGTACAGAAGTCCCTGGAGTTATCCCAGAAATGGTAATATTTATTTAGTCTTTCCAATACAATTTTCCTAGCTGCCTAGGCTTTTCTTGATCATATCAGTAAATTTGATGAGATTAGATCTATCTACCCAAGAATTGAGAAAGAATTCAAGGATAAACTGTAACTCTTAGTGAAAGTATATCACTTCATGTTTTAAGTGGCATGGTCATTACACTAAGGGACTGGTGCAGATATGTGGTTCTGTCCATAGAAGGGTTTGGAGGTGGAGGGAATAAAATCTATATTAGAAAATTGAAAAATAAAAATTAAAGATTGAGATGACTTGGTATCATTCATATCATTTACTGGGGCCAAGGCGATGGGTTAGTTTACATAAGGAGAAGTCACTTATGACAAATCATTGACAGTTGTGTGTGGACAGAGTTGTTACCAGTGGACACTGTTTAGTTTTTTGGGTTTTTTTTTTGCGGTACGCTGGCCTCTCACTGTTGTGGCCTCTCACGTTGTGGAACACAGGCTCCGGATGCGCAGGCTCAGCGGGCATGGCTCACGGGCCCAGCCGCTCCGCGGCATGTGGGATCATCCCGGACTGGAGCATGAACCTGTGTCCCCTGCATTGGCAGGCGGACTCCCAACCACTGTGCCACCAGGGAAGACCTCGTTTTTTGTTTTTTTTTTTTAATATTTATTTATTTGGTTGTGTCGGGTCTTAGTTGCGGCATGCAGGATCTTCGTTGCGGCATGCGGGATCTTCGTTGCAGCATGCAGGATCTTTAGTTGAGGCACGCGGGATCTTTTAGTTGCAGCCTGCGGGATCTAGTTCCCTGACAAGGGATCAAACCCAGGCCCCCTGCATTGGGAGCGCAGAGTCTTAACCACTGGACCAGCAGGGAAGTCCTGACACTATTTAGTTTTAAAAGACTTTTTGTTAAAGTCAGGCCAAAGGCTATTTAAAAACTTTAGTCTTGGAATGGGAGAAAATGTTTTGTTGTGCATTAGCAAACTGACTTTCTGACAGTAAACACTTCTGTGTAGGTCCACAGTCCCTTCTCTGCCGTTCTAAAACCCCAAAGTTCTGAAAGCTGAAAGTTTTTTGTAAGGTAGGCACAAACCTGACTTCAGCTAATGAGGCTATTTATAACCTTTTTTGGTTGTTGTTCTATTTCAAGTAAATATTTATTCATTTTGTTGTAAGAATATTAATGAGTTTCTTGTCAGGGTGCTGTTCCAGTTTCTACTGAGAGTATTAAACTGTGTATGGTATACTAATTATCTCAGCTTTTTATAGGTGAAATAACTGAGGCTCAAATAAGTGCAGTGACTTGCCCAAGATTCTTACACATCTAGGGGGGAGTAAAGAGTAGACTTGAGCTTTTGCTACCTCCTGTTTTGTTTTGTTTTGTTTTGTTTTGTTTCCATTGTACTGTGCTGGTTTCTCATGACTTTACCTCCAGAAACCATCTTGATAAGTTCTTCTAGGTGGAAGGGTTTAAGCAGTGACACTCATTTTATTTGACATTTTAATAAATGTTTTACAGAAGTGACATATTCAGGTTTTCTCATGACATTAAGCTCTTTCAAGTACTTATGTTCCCAAATTGTTCAAGATTATACTTCCGAAATATCTTGGCTATGTGTGGGGAATGAAAACTAGAAGATGAGCTTCAGTGTGCATAGTATTACATTTAAAAGAGACAGAAAGTCCAGGGGACTTCCTTGGTGGTGCAGTGGTTAAGAATCCGCTTGCCAATGCAGGGGACACGGGTTCAAGCCCTGGTCTGGGAAGATCCCACATGCCATGGAGCAACAAAACCCGTGCACCACAACTACTGAGCCTGCACTCTAGAGCCCATGAGCCACAACTACTGAGTCCGCACACCTAGAGCCGGTGCTCTGCAACAAGAGAAGCCACCGCAATGAGAAGTCCACGCACCGCAATGAAGAGTAACCCTCGCTCGCTGCAACTGGAGAAAGCCTGCGCACAGCAACGAAGACCCAATGCAGCCCCAAAATAAATAAATAAATAAAAGAGGCAGAAAGTCCAAACCACTTTGTTAGCGTGAGTAACTTCTAGCTAACAATTATAGCCCCCAAAGGAGACTAGAAATCTTGGTAAGCTATTCTTCAAAAAATTAGCTCAGTGTGCTGCCAGAGAAATGCTAGGCGTCATTAGGAAGAGAACTAAAGAAAGATAAAAATAAACTTCCCTTTATACAAAACCAAGGTTTGTCTTTGTGATACTGTGCGTTCTTTTCATCCCTAAGAAATACGTATCAGAGCTGGTGACCAAATGAGATGAAGGCTTTAGTGAAGACATGTAAAATGAAAAAAAAAAATCTTCAGCTTTTAAAGTCAGAGGGAGTATTGTCAAACCCTGTCAGGCGATGAGAAGAACATATAGACTTGTTCACCAGTTCTTAGGATCCTGTATTGGATAGAGAGCACCTTTTCAAATTAGAAATGAATTTAACTTAATTATTGGGTTGCTCTTATCAATAGTAAATAAATAAAATTTGTTAACACTAGAGGTAGTAGAAATTTTAAAAAGGGTCTAGAAGGTTTTCTTGTGTTTTTTTTAAATTAAAACTTCTTATTTTAAGATAATTGTAGGAGTCTCATGCAGTTGTAAGCATAATACAAAGGAATCCCTTGTACCCTTTACCCAGTTTCCCCCAGTGGTAATGTCATGCAAGTATAGTACAATACCACAACCAGATATTGACATTGATACAATCCGCCCAGCTTGTTCACATTTCCCCAGTTTTACTTGTACCCATTTATGAGTGTGTGTATTTAGTCCTATGCAATTTTATTACCACCAGTCAAGATACAGAACAGTTCCATCACCACCAAGGTACCTCACATTGCCCTTTTATAGCCACACCTGCCTCACTTCTGCTACCCCTCTTCCTATCTCATAAGATTTTTGATAAATTATTGGATTAATATATTTTATAATAACCTGTCAAGGGGATCCAGGAATATTTGGGAGAGTGTATCCTTAACTTTTTATAAAATTATTTTATTTTTTAATTTATTTTTTCAGCATTCCAGTTTACTGTATTTATTGTAATGGAGTAATGACCCCTTTAAAAATCAGTGTCCATTGATGGACAGGAAACAGCTGTTACAATGAAACTAAAATATTTGAATGTTACAAATGAAAAATAAAATTAAATATACAACCTCTGAATAGGAATTGCTTTATGCTCTTTTAGAACTTTGCATCTATTTCTTCTTAATTAATTATATGGAACCATAATAACCATATAAAATTATTTTAAAATGTTTTATTTATCAGATTAATACATGTACATTTTTGTTTTTGTCTTTCCATGAACTTTATATTAAAAGTCAAATAGTAGTATGGCTTTTAATGAAAATCAGTAATCCACTGTTTACCTCTTCCCATCACCAAGTCTCACTCCCACTAGGCACCCGCTTTAAAATTTTCAGTCTTTTTCTTGTATTTACTCCCATATTTCTAAGTAATAAATAATATACACCCCTATTGCCCTCCCCTTCTTATCAAGTCAAATGTTTGGTTTCATCAGTATCCATTATTTATTGTGTTAAGTAAATATTTATTACTGAACCATTTAGTATACTACTATTATGCTTGTTTGGTTTTTTTAATTTTAGTTTGGCTGCGTCAGGTCTTAGTTGCAGCACGTGGGATCTTTCATTGCGGCATGCAGGCTCTCTAGTTGAGGCGCGCAAGCTTAGTAGTTGTGGCGCATGGGCTTAGTTGCCCCATGGCATGTGGGATCTTAGTTCCCCAACCATCGATCAAACCCGCATCCCCTGCGCTGGAAGGCGGATTCTTTACCATTGGACCACCAGGGAAGTCCCCTGTTATGTTTTCTTATTCAACTTATGTTTTTTTCCAGGATTTAATATCCTTAAGTACCTCACTGTTTTTGGTTTGTTATTAATTCTTTCAGACTCTCCAAAAGACCTATAAATTTCCTCACAATATAGTCAAACACATGGTAATCCTTAAATGTAGTTTCCTTCCTTCCTTCCTTCCTTCCTTCCTTCCTTCCTTCCTTCCTTCCTTCCTTCCCTCCCTCCCTCCCTCCCTCCCTCCCTCCCTTCTTTCCATCCCCCTAAATATCCTGTGGGGATTGATAGCATGATTCTCTTTTACCGTGATCACATAAAATGCTATTTTAGGACCAGGACCATGATCCAGTAATACAGTCCTTTTATTCATAGGTGTTTACTATTTTACCTTTTTTTTTTTAATATAATGTGCATATGATAAAGTGCATAAAGTACACCAATCTTAAGTATACAACACGGTTTTTACATGTGTATATAGCTATAAAACTACCATCCAGCTCAAGATAATAGAACACTTCCAGCACCCACAAGGTTCCCTCATGCTTCTTTCCACTCAGTAACCTCCTCCCAGACATGACCACTTTTCTGACTTCTGTCACCTTTGATTCATAGATGTTTAAAATGTGCTAACTGAACGTTTTAAGTCTGATAGAATGTATCATACATTTAAGTACGAGGCTTCCAAGGGATTGGTTATGTCCAGAACTCCTGATTTGTGGGCTAGCCCTATTTTGGATAGCAGCTATGCATGGATGAGACTGAAGGCTGAGAATACTCCAGAGCAGTTAGGCATTTTTTAAGAAACGTGGGGACTGGATTGTTTTCTTACTTTTCCCCTAGACTCTTGATAAATCTGTATCCTTTATCTGTATCTTAGAAGAAAGAGGAATCCACACTCTGTTCTAGTAAGTTTGAAGACTGTTAGGTAATTGAGACAGCTTATAACTAGTGACAAATCAAGCTCAAGTAAGAATGGAGATGAGAAATGGCAGCCTTGGCAGTGTTATGATTCTGCCCATTGAGGAAAGCAGTGTTCATTCACTCATTTATTGACCAGAATATTTATTGAGGGAGCACTGTGACCTAAACACTGTTATTAGGATACAATGGTGAGCAAAAGAGATGCAGCCCCTTGCCCTCAGGATGCGTGCAGTCCAGTGGAGGAAACAAATGTTAATCAAATCATCACACACACTGGGAGGTAGGATATGAGCAGGGAATGTCTGAGGTAGATGCCAAAAGGCAGTAAGGTGGGAATGGGGTGCAGAGGACAGAGTGTGGCCATGAGATGAGGCTGGAGAAGTCAGTCTGGCTTAGATATCCTAAGGGATGTGTGTGTGAATTCCACCATTTTTTATGGTTAGTCTAACAGTGTAGATAGTATCTTTTTTTCTTTTGGCCGCCCCACGCAGCATGTGGGATCTTAGTTCCCCGACCAGGGATCAAACCTGTGTGCTCAGCAGTGGAAGCACAGAGCCTTAACCACTGGACTGCCAGGGAAGCCCCTAGATACTATCTTCTGATAGAGAAGTTTTCTTTCTGTGCTCTTTAGAGTTACTATAGGATAGTAGTTAAGTAAGAGACTTAAGAAGGGAGGTGAGGTCTAAAATATAAAAATGAAGGGATGGGCTTCCCTAGTGGGCAGTGGTTGAGAGTCTGCCTGCCGATGCAGGGGACACGCGTTCATGCCCCGGTCCGGGAAGATCCCACATGCCGCGGAGCGGCTGGGCCTGTGAGCCATGGCCACTGAGCCTGTGCGTCCGGAGCCTGTGCTCCACAATGGGAGAGGCCACAACAGTGAGAGGCCCACGTACTGCAAAAAAAAAATGAAGGGAATTCCTCATGTTTCCTGAAAAGTGCTTAGGGTTTTTTTGTTTTGTTTTGTTTTTAAATACTTATTTATGTATTTATTTTATTTGGTTGCACTGGGTCTTAGTTGCACCACGTGGGCTCCTTAGTTTTGGCAGGCAGGCTCCTTAGTTGTGGCTCCAGGGCTCCTTAGTTGTGGCACATAGGCTCCTTAGTTATGGCATGTGAACTGTTAGTTGCGGCATGCATGTGGGATCTAGTTCCCTGACAAGGGATCGAACCTGGGGCCCCAGCATTGGGAGCGCAGAGTCTTATCCACTGTGCCCCCAGAGAAGTCCCTGCTTAGGTTTTTTCCTTTCCCCCATTCCTATGAACTTGACCCACATTATTCCCTGTTTTAGAGGTGAGAAAAGCTCTGCCACAACAGTTCTGTGTGGAGGGCCAGTTTCTTAGATCTCCTGATTCCTAAGCTAACTCCACTGTTAACTTTTTTCTTGAGAATTTGACATCACCTCTTTCTCTTTAGTACAGAATGTCTACCTCTGGGGAAAGAACTAAATTATAAAGGGCTACATAGCCCTTCATTTGTTAGGGGAGGGGGGATGGTAGAGCTTTATTGTTTACTTTAGATGATCTTTGCCTTCTGCTTATACATAGGCCTTGGTAAGGGTTTTCTCTGTGAACCAGTTCCACCAATGAATCCCTATAGGGTTGGGACTGAATTATTTACATATTTAGTATGCTGTTTAGCCTATTGTGAGATGTATGCTGGCACAGAGCAGTATTGACAAACACCAAGGCTCTAAACCTGAACCCTGTTGAATAGCTATGTCTAGTGGAAGTGTCATTTGCTTATGTGAAATGAAACAGGTCAAGCCTCATAATCTTACTCTGAGAATAGCAGCCTGTGAGGACCATAAAACTATTCATGAGGTGCAGGTTTTAAACACTGAGGGACTGGGAGATGCTACACTTTTGCTCTTCTGTCCTTAGGTGACACATGGTCAGATGAGCCCTGTTGAATTGGATCCATCTTCTCAAATTGGCACTCTTAGTCTGTCTTTATCTGATCCCCATTGGAGATATAAGCTGAGAGCTATGGTACTTGAGGAGATGACACAGTTCCTTTGTTGCAGTAATTAATGTAATAAATTAAGGAAGAGACCCAAAGGAAAGTTGATTGTTTCTTATTAGAGCCCCAGTTGGAAATTCAGTTGATTAGTAAGCTCTAATGTGGCAGCTGGAGAGGGAGATGCCTGTTCTTCCAGCGGGGTAAGCTCAGAGTCACCACGGATGGTTTACATGTTGTACTAGCCTCACCTGAGGTTGGCTGAGTATGTGATTTCAGGGTAGCATCTGGAATTCAGGGCAGATGGTATAGTTTGGTTTTCTCTCAACTTTGTTTTTTCCCACTGCTTTATTGACAGTTCCCTGGGGCATCAAACCCTGTGAACCTCACACAATTTAGTTTTGAAGTCCTGTCGTGGGGGGGAGTCAACAACCTACTGGACTGGAACAGTTGGCAAAAGAGATAGTCCAGATGTTAAAACCATGAGCTTTGAGATTGGTACCTTGGCCCTGAGGGATTTTTGAAGCAAGGTGGAGTCTTTTTGTCAGTCACTATAGTGTAGGATTTTATGAGCCACATCTGTTGGTAGGAGTATCCTAAATGGAAAACCAGAGTAAGTGAAAACCACTGAGTAATTGAAAGAAGAAAGGATTGCCATTTTCTTTCGTAGAGCTCAAATGGATATCAGTACTACCTGTAATTTAATTTGTAAAAAGTTTTTTAATATTTATTTTTCCTTTATTTTTAAAATACTTTAGATCGTTATACAGTGTATAACCATGAAGCAGGCCTCTTTAAGTTGAGACCCTAGAACATTATGAGAATATTTGGGTCATTTTATACTTTTGAGTTGTCATATTTTTCAGATTTGGATCCTCATAATATGCGTAGAACCATGATGGATTCTCCCTCCATTTTACAATAAGAAAATTAATATTTAATGAAGCAACTTGGCTAACATCCTGGCTAGGGTCATTGGAAATCTGAGTCCAGAAATCACACCTCTTGATTCTCAGCTCAGTTATCTGTGTTCTAAACCATGCTGCCTTCCTAGAATTGAGTGTAGCATATTTTTCTTTGTCCATATAGCTTTCGGTGAGAACTAGCTAGCCAGACGGATCACCTGCACACCCAAATGTGTGTGACCTCTGTGGTCGCAAGCAGAGTATACTCACTCAAACACAACTGTCGCTTGCTCAGACCAAAACCTGTAAGAAGATTGATCCAAAAACTGTAACAAGAGGGGAGGACAGATAAATTTACACCGGGAGAGCATTGGACAGTTTGCTGCTTAGACCAGATTAGCTATAAGTAATTGGCAGTTAAAGAGATCCTTTCTCTTTGATGTCCTCTAGGCTGGATACAGAGCTCTATCTGGGCAGAAGGAGAAGTATTCTTTTTCATATTGTGTTTGGACATAAGTAGGGTCAGTTGTTGCTTATGTCCTCTGGACAGGGGCAGAGACCTCGCGTGAAGACTCTTTTTCTCATTCTTAGTCTGGAAGAGAGGCCTTGCTCATTACTGAGGTAGGGAAGTGGTGTAATCTATGGCATATGCCCTAATAAAAAGCAATTAATGACCTGAAATGTGTGATTACAAACCAGCCTGTGGGCTGGGAGTCTTGAGAGATGGAGCTGGGTTCCAGAGAGGAAACTGGAATTTGAACTTTCATTGTTATAGTTACAGGGTATGAGGAGTGATTGTCACGGCCTATCTTGGTCCCTTAGCTGTATCCACGCAGAGAAGAGTTCTTAGTGATCAGGTGCAGAACAAAGCACAAATGGCACTGGCAAGTAATTCCAGAGTTTGGTGAATCATGGTCCTAAATAGCGAAGTGTAGTACAATTAGACAGAAGGAGAAGAGAGAAGAAAATATATCCAGAAGCTCCTGCAAGTTGAAAGTACTTTGTGGTCTCTGTAAGGTATTGGTTCTCCTGATTCTGCACTTTCTCTGCCATGGAAGCAAGAGGTCAGTGCTTTTCATTTCCAGCTACCATGTTAGTTACCCTACCTCCTGGGGTTAAACATCTCTGCCGTGACCTGTCAGAGAGTTTGATTATTAGCTGTATAAAGCCAGGGATGTGGTAGGAGCAGATGGAAAGTGGTCTGGCTGCTGTAGCCAGGCTGATTTAAGAATCCTTGGCAATTTTTCAGTATATCTTTGGAAAGGTACCACCAAAGTTACTATGAAACCTGCTGGGTTTGGTAAACTGAATTTCTGAGAAGTCACCTGGTTGAAAAGTGGTACTTACTTAACTCACTCAGAAATTAGAGGACAGTGGCTCTCTATAGAACATCAGGACCACTAAATATCAGTCCTCAGGATATGTTTTCTTTGTTTGTATCCTGATCATTCAGAAATTCTGGGTAGTTTTCTAGTAGGGAAAGCACTTTTTAAAAAAATAATAAATTTATTTATTTTTATTTTTGGCTGCATTGGGCCTTTGTTGCTGCACGCGGGCCTTCTCCAGTTGCGGCGAGCAGGGGCTACTCTTCGTTGCGGTGTGCAGGCTTCTCATTGCGGTGGCTTCTCCTGTGGTGGAGCATGGGCTCTAGGTGCGCGGCCTCAGTAGTTGCGGCTCACGAGCTGTAGAGCGCAGGCTCAGTAATTGTGGCACATGGGCTTAGTTGCTCCACGGCATGTGGGATCTTCCCGCACCAGGGCTTGAACGTTGGCAGGTGGATTCTTAACCACTGCACCACCAGGGAAGCCCAGGGAATGCACTTTTTGATAGGTACATTAACAGAATTTCAGATTTGAAAAAGGCCCTGGGTGTGTCCAGACTACTCCCTATCACACATAGAAGAATTCTGTAATTTGCTTGACAGGTGATTATGGTTTTTCTGGTCACTACTTTCAGTGATAAAGATATGGCTTCATTAAGCATTGTGGGTCATTGTTGGAAATTCCAGGGTATTACATTTTTTCCTGAGTTAAACATCTTTCTTTTTGTAACTTCTACTTGTCCATTTTATACCCTCAGCATCACAGAATAAGTTTCTCTCTTCCACATTGCAACCATCATATATTTGAAGCTAACCAGCCTATCTCGTTTCAGCTAACTCCTTTCCAGATTAAAGAATACCAGTTTCTAAGACCTTTCCTCTTATGAAATGGCTTTTTGGTGTTTTACTATACTCTAGGATATCCCTCCACTTAATGAATATCTCACTTAAGATGTGGAACTTGAAAATGAGCACAGACCATCAGATGTTCTTTTCATCTCCAGCTCCCTTTTAAGAAGAAGCACAATTTAAAAAACATGTTAACAGCAATATTTCTTGCTTACTAGAAAAAACAAAACAATTTGCCATGACATATGGAATTGGGACAAAAGGAATTTGAGGAAGTGTCTTTCCTTACTGATGTTAAGGCTGAACGTTCCAGGTTCAGCATTATTACAAGCATTGATTTTGCCTCATATCTTTTCCAGGAATATCTGTATTGAGTTTACTCTTAAGATTACAAAAATCATTTGGTATTTCTGTTTACAAGAATTATTCAACTTTATGCTACACTGAACTGATTTTAATGCTTCAGATAGTTTTCAACAAGGTGGATATATATATATATGTTCTTATATAACTGAAAATCTGTTGTTTTTACATGTGACAAACAACTTGACTCAGTGAAAGACTCTTGAAAAATAACCTTTTCTCTTCAAAATTCTTTGTAGATTTTTCATTCTCTTTTAACATTTAATATTGCAGAGCAGTCTGAGGTTGGCCTAAGTTTTGTCCTTTGTAATTCAAAAATTTTGTTAGAATGTCTGCAAGTTTGGCTTTTTTTTAAAATTGATTTTGCGGAAAAGGTAGTGAACTTTTTCAAGATTTTTTTTAGCTCAAGGTGTTATTCATATATTATGCCTTGATGGGTTGCTTTTCTCCCATTTGTTCTAGTCTCTTCAGTTTTGCTTTGAGTATTATTAAATACTTTCTCTGTCTTTCAATTTCCCCTCAGTGGTTTTTTTTTTTTTTTTTTTGCTGTCCTTTTCCCTTGCCTTCTGGAACAGTATCTCAAGTTTTCTTGTAATTTACAGATTCATTTTCCACAGTTTTAGTTCTTTGCTTTTTTGATTTCTGTATGAATTTTAATTGCATTTTTCATTTCCTTGCATCTTCCTTTTTTAAAAAATAAAATCAGGGCCTCCCTGGTGGCGCAGTGGTTGAGAGTCCGCCTGCCGATGCAGGGGATGCGGGTTCGTGCCCCGGTCTGGGAGGATCCCATATGCCGCGGAGCGGCTGGGCCCGTGAGCCATGGCCGCTGGGCCTGCGCATCAGGAGCCTGTGCTCCGCAACGGGAGAGGCCACGACAGTGAGAGGCCCGCATACCGCAAAAAGGAAAAAAAAATAAAAAAATAAAAAAATAAAAAAAAAAATAAAATCAGATTCTTTTGTCTAGTTCATATCTTTCCATTTCAGCCTAGTATCTTCTTCTTTTTTTTTTTTTTTATAATAGTGTTTATTTTTTTTTACTTGTTGACAGTTTTGCTTTATTTATTTATTTATTTTTGGCTGTGTTGGGTCTTCGTTTCTGTGCGAGGGCTTACTCTAGTTGTGGAGAGCGGGGGCCACTCTTCATCGCGGTGCGCGGGCCTCTCACTATCGCGGCCTCTCTTGTTGCAGAGCACAGGCTCCAGACGCGCAGGCTCAGTAATTTTGGCTCACGGGCCCAGTTGCTCCGCGGCATGTGGGATCTTCCCAGACCGGGGCACGAACCCGTGTCCCCTGCATCGGCAGGCAGACTCTCAACCACTGCGCCACCAGGGAAGCCCCCAGCCTAGTATCTTCTTAATGCTATGTCTTCTTTACTGTCTTATTTTGTTTATCCTGCTCCATGCGACAGGTCAGCCAGTGCAGAACTGTCAGAAGCCCTCAGTGAGCACAAACACTTTTATGTACTTTATATTCTTCCCTTTATATACTTTTCCAGAGTCTCTCTTCCATTAGCATCCTATTTTCTAGAGGAAGGGTTTTTGTTTATTTGTTTTTTGGAGGAAGTTCTTTTGAAAGTTTTATTGAATAAACAAACATGGGATTGCTCTAATGGTTACATTACATACTGATGATAGTGCAGCTCAAGAGGAAAGTGGGTAAGTGTTAGATGGATGTGGGTTATGCTCTAAGCCTCACCACAATTGCAGAGATTGCAGAGGTGACAAATTATGATGTTGGGAAGAACTATGCTTTAATAATCCTTTGTAGTGCAGATTCATTTGGCATTCCCATTTCTAGAAATGCCTTTGCCTCTCATAATAGAATTATTTTCAGTATCATGTTCCACTGCCTTATACACTCTCATTTGCTACTGTATTTCCAGCACCTAGTTTAGTGCCTGGTACTTAGTAGGCAATTAATACATGTTTTTTTGAGTGAATTAGTGTATAGTATAGAGAATTCCAAACATTTTACTAAAAATTTCTTCAGAATTCTAGATCATTATCAGAGGTATCATTTCTTTAATTTTTTCAGAGATTATGTTGCCTTTACCTTGTGGGTGGCATTTTTTCATAGTTCTTTTTTTTTAATTTATATATTTATGGCTGCATTGGGTCTTTGTTGCTGCGTGCGGGCTTTCTCTAGTTGTGGTGAGTGGGGGCTACTCCTCATTGCAGTGTGCAGGCTTCTCATTGCAGTGGCTTCTATTGTTGCCAAGCACGGGCACTAGGTGCTCAGTCTTCAGTAGTTGTGGCACGCGGGCTCAGTAGTTGTGGCTCGCAGGTTCTAGAGCACAGGCTCAGTAGTTGTGGCGTATGGGCTTAGTTGCTCTGCGGCATGTGGGATCTTCCTGGACCAGGGCTCAAACCCATGTCCCCTGCCTTGGCAGGTGGATTCTTAACCACTGTGCCACCAGGGATGCCCCATAGTTCTTATGTCATGTTTTCTCCCACACACAGTTTTTGCTCATTGTTTTATGAAGTAAGATCTATGTGGACTCAGTGTCAGCAATGGTTGGCTGTTGTGGGCACTAAGCTCTCTACTTGGGTAAAGGATGCATTTTCTTCTCAGATCTATGGCTAAATGGCAGGTTAATGTGCACTCCTTTCTCTCTTACATCCCAGTTGCTATCAAGCATTCACTTGGTATAGCTCTGCTCTCCTAGGTGACATCTTCTCTGGAACTGCACCCTGGTTCTTTGACACTGCCTTGAGAGAGAAGGTGGAAAAGTACAATGTGTCTTGTCTCTGTTAAGAGATATCTATGGCATTTACCTGTTAGATATTTACTTTGTAGGATTCATTGTGCCACCTCTGTTTTACCCTTTCTGCTCTGTCATCTTATGAGAGTTGTTTTCTATATAGAAAGATGGTAAACAGGGGAGTGAGCAAGAACAGAAATCTTTGGTTTCGTCATAAAGTAATAGCTGGATGGTGTATGTTGGCTGCCAGGTTTTCTAGATGGTACACTCCCCAAGGAGAGGTATAAATTGCCTTTTTTACCACCCCCCCACGCCACCCCCTTTTTTAGCTATCTCTGTTCCATGTGGTGAGGCCCCGGTATTTATCAATATAGTGCCATCAGTCTTATACTATTAGAATGTAGAGAATTCTCCCACATTCTAACATGAGGTTTTTTAGTACTGTTGAGTTATTGATAGGGTAATATTTTTTCTGTGTGTGTGTGTGTGTCTTCCTGGGTATTTTAGTGGGCAGTGAGAAAGACTACATTGACTTCTGCTATTTAGACATAATTTGAAACCTGGAGTTTAATAAGGCTGGCTTAACTGAAGCTGATTGGTTAAGTCCTCTCTGAGGATTGTCTCCTCTAATTGCAGGATTTGCCCCTATCCTGATGTTGTATTTTTCCCCAGTTCTGTTTGCTTTTCTCTTTTACTTACCCACAATTAGACACCACCCCCCGCAGCAGTAGAATGACAAGGAATCTATATTATTTTTAGTAGGGATGGGCCCTGTTAGTAGAGGGATTTAGCCTTTGCTAGACTATGTTCTGAATCTCTGATAGTTCAGGAAGAAACAAGGAGAAAAGAGGTATGAGTAAAGTTGTGCCAGAGGATGTGCTAGGGCCTGTATTGATTGAGGGAGGATTGCCACCTGGCAGTGGTAGTAGAAATAAGTCTCTTGGGAATGGGAAACTCACTCTAGAGGATTCCTAGTTAAGACTTACCGCTGAATTTCCGGGCAATTGCAAATATTGTACTCTCCCCTGGGGAGATGGAGTGGGAATTAGCTTTTCCCTTGGTCCAATGTGACTTGGTTAGAAATACAACTGAACCTGTTTGTCTTGTCTATTGTGATGTGATAGCCACCTAGGAAGGGTCTGTTTTTTGTGGGAGTTTATTTCAGCCTCTTTGCCTGTATTGTTTCCTTTAACAGCTCTTTAAATTTTCTTTTTCCAGCAATGATGTTGTCCACTGGGCATATACTGACCAATGTGGCAGGTCTGAGAACATAGCTGAAGCTGAAAATAGGAAAGCTGGGGGCAAGGAAGAGCCTTGAATCTTGAGGTGGGACGTTGACTCTAAGATGTCCTTGAGCAGTGGAGCCTCCGGAGGGAAAGGAGTGGATGCAAACCCGGTTGAGACATACGACAGTGGGGATGAATGGGACATTGGAGTAGGGAATCTCATCATTGACCTGGACGCCGATCTGGAAAAGGACCAGCAGAAACTGGAAATGTCAGGCTCAAAGGAGGTGGGGATACCAGCTCCCAATGCTGTGGCTACACTACCAGACAACATCAAGTTTGTGACCCCAGTGCCAGGTCCTCAAGGGAAGGAAGGCAAATCAAAATCTAAAAGGAATAAGAGTGGCAAAGACATTTACAAACCCACTTCAGGGACGTCCCTGTTCACTCAAAATGAGGGGGCAGCTAGCAAGAAAGAGGTGCAGGGACGCTCAGGAGATGGTGCCAATGCAGGAAGCCTGGTTGCTGCTATTGCTCCCAAGGGCTCAGAGAAGGCGTCTAAGGCATCCCGCAGTGTAGCCGGCTCCAAAAAGGAGAAGGAGAGCAGCTCATCTAAGAGCAAGAAGGAGAGAAGCGAAGGAGTGGGAACTTGTTCAGAAAAGGATCCTGGGGTCCTCCAGCCAGTTCCCTTGGGAGGACGTGGTGGTCAGTATGATGGAAGCACAGGGGTGGATCCAGGAGCTGTGGAGCCACTTGGGAGTATAGCTATTGAGCCTGGGGCAGCGCTCAACCCTTTGGGAGCTAAACCGGAGCCAGAGGAAGGGGAGAATGAGTGTCGCCCGCTAAAGAAAGTCAAGTCTGAAAAGGTAAGAGGTGGCCAGATCTGGCTGCCCATTGCCAGTCAGAACTGCCCTGGACTAACCGCCAAATGCTATGTGCACTCTGTGGCAGCCTCATTTGTTCGTGGGTAATGACCAGTTACAAGGTCAGAGCAGCTGGTAATGATAACGTGGTTTTGTTCCAAATTAGGGGATTCCCTACAGATTCATTAACAGCAGGCCTGGACATTTTGGAGAAGAGTATCTGTTGTTGGGGGTAGCTGCTTGGTAGAATGAATTTTCCGTAAGTCAAGAACCTCCAGCCTTGTCCTTGTCCCACCTCAGATACTTGTTACTAGAGGCTGGCATCAGCCTTTATGTGGTTCCCAGCTTGATTGACATTTCATCCTTAGAGTCACTGATAAACTTAACAAGTTGATAAACTTAATAGGCTTTCAACTGAGCGCTGCTTTTAATGGGATAAATGGTGCTGCCGGATCTCTGGAAGAGAAAAGGGTTAAGTAAGTTTCATTACATGATATCTACCACGTGTTCTATTGGTGACTGCCAAAGAGCAAAAGGTCACAGTTTGGGGCAGGTAAACAGTGGAGCAGGAGGTACTGAGGTACTTAATCAGGTCTTATGGATTGGTGCAGTGGCTATGAAAGTTTGGCCTTGAAAGAGATTCTTTGGCCACTAAAGTATAGTTCTTGGCTGGGTATCTCCCTCAACTGTTGGGAATCAAGGTCTCCTGGTGGTTTAATAGCTGCCAAACGGTGTAATGATACCTTGCCTTCTGCTTGACTTGGAAGGACAGGTGCCTGCAGCCCCACAAGGGGTTCTCCTCCTTTGGGAAGATGATCTTAGTTCATGTCTCAGTAAATGGAGTTTGCAGGGCTAGACCAGAGTGGGTGTGAATCTAGGGTCAGCTCAGGCTGCCTTAAACATCTGCAGCTTGCAGTTTCCTGCAAAGTGGCTGGCCTGGTAATGTGCTGTTCACTGGCTCTTGATTTTCCGCTCTGTGTTCTGCTCACCCTATGCTTTCAGCTGATCCCAGCAGATGCAGTATAAATTGATTTCTCTGTAATTGCATCAGCTGCAGCAGGGGATACCTCTTTCCATATGTAAGTGTTAATAGAGGCAGGATGTGTATGTTTGGGTGGTGGTGTCCTCTCAGTGCTAGGTTGCGCTTTCTTTGCTGTAGGTGTTTTGGTCCTTGCCTCTGGCACATCTGTAACTCTTAGCAACATCTGGACTTCCCTGGTAACAGGGCTGTGAATTTTCTTCCACTAATAACACAATGGTTTATTCCCTTTTACCAGTGGCAGCTGCCAGAGAGTCTGCCTATGTTTAGGTGGCAGATGCTACAGTCCACCTCAGCAGAGTCAAGTTCCAGCTGGTTACTGGCATGGTGCATCCTGTGCTGGCTGTGATTTACCATTTTCTCTGGGGTGCAGATGGATAATACTGTTTTAAAGAGGCCTAGGAGTACCAGGAGTTCTTGCTTCTGTTCCAGGCCCATTAGACTGTTCCCTACATCTGGCTCCAGTCAACTCTTGCCGTATATCTGTGTTCATAATCTTTGTTCTTCCTGTGCTGAAAAGTGGCCACTTCTGAGGGTGGCCTTCAGTTTCCTTTCTGTTTAGAACTCTTGACTCATGTTGCAATCTTCTAAGCCCAGTAGTGGTCTGTGGATGCAGGGATTAATGATGCTTATCTTCATATTGGATTTAAGTCTAAATGTCCTTGAGAGTCTCCAACAGAGAAGCAATGGAACCCTTTTTCTTCTTACAGGTTCAGGGAGTGGTTGGGTGGCTGCCCTCCAGATTATAATTGGGCTGAAGGATGCAATATTTTCAGCTAAGAATACACCTTGGTGCCAGGGAGGTTTGCTTCTTAATAATATAGCTGTGTTATATGCCTTGTCACCCAAAAAGACTGAGAATGGGGCAGTGGAATGAGAGAGAAAAGGGAAAGAGACTGTGCTTCTGTTTTTGGAGGAAAGGTAAAATTGCTGAGAAGTACTCTTAGAAGAGGAAATTTGCTGTGCAGTTTGATGTCACTCTAAACAAGAACCTGCTTTCTCAGTTCTTTTCCCTGTTCCCTCAACCCTCTTGAACAGTCTGGTTCTGTGGGGTGCCATTCTAAAGCATTTGGCCATTGAAATAAATAATTATGTAAATAAATATTTGGAAGTTGCTAGGAGATGAAGACACTGTGCAGAGAGACAGCGTTTCTGGAATGGGAGGAGGGAAAGATGCAAAAGGGAACGCAGGCTAGGAATCTCGGAGTGGAGCAGCTTTTGAGAAACAAGTATCCCAAGGTGTTGGGCATAAGAGGAGTTTGAGTCGGTGTTTGATGATTAATACTATAACTCATAAGCTAAGTCTTTAAAAACTTCCTTAAGATTTTTCTCTCTGAGATATGGGCTTGCCTATGGTTTAACTGGTTTGGAATGTTTCTTCCATGTGGGGGACAACCAACAGAACCAAAACAACAAAACAGATGTTTTGATATAATCTAGGAATTACATACTCTGAGCTGGAAGCTGTCATGAAGAGGGAAAACTCATAAAATTTGGAAAGTGTCTTAGCTGGAGTCTCCTTATGCATACCCACTCCTGTAACCCCTTGGAAACAAGAGAGAAGACAAGTGGAGTTTGTGGTGTAGGACAGAATTGTCACATGTCTACAACTAGCTAATGAGGGAGATTTGAATATTCTAATTCTCTACCTCAGGACCTCCTCTCTCATCAAGGTAGGTATCTCAGTCTATGGCTGAGCGAATTTCAGTCAGCCAAGAATGTGGATTTCCCTTCATGGGATCCCACTTTTGCTCCACCACACCTCTCTCAGGCAGGGCTCACTGTGCTGTTACCCAGAGTTCTAGGAGAGACCTAGAGAGTCTTAGCAACTACTGCTGCCCTGAATTGTCATTGAACACTCCTGTCTCATACTTCCTGCCAGCTGAAGAGATGGGGGAGGGAACGTTGAGGAATAAACAAGACAGAGCCTTCCAGCTCCTGTCTGTTCCTTGTCTTTGGTTTGATTGATAGGTTGTTGAGTTAGGGATGGAAGGGGAGGTAGGATGAGGGAGGGTGCCTGTCTGAATGTCCCCAGCTTAGTGCTCACGTTACCACTCTGACAGGCAAGAAGAAAGAATTTACAAACCACAGAAGGCAGTGATCTATCTTTGTTGACTCTGAGTTGGGGCTTAAACCAGGAGTTTAAGGTGAGACTCCTTTTTTTTCCAGATCCTATAAAGTAAAGTTCTAGTGGCTAAAGGATCTAGAAGTTTGCAGCCAGAAGCTCTCCTTGCCTCTTCAGCTGCTGCTTTTGATCTTGGAAGGTAGAAACACTGCACTGTGCTTTCCCCATGTTTGTGTCTCAGCTTCTGCTGCTCTCAGAATGCTGCATACACATATTTACCACTTCCCCCATTAGTTTAGGAGACAAAACTAAAGTGTGCTCTTTGCTCTTTCCCTTTCCGATCATGTTTGCTATCATATCCTGTGTTCTAAGAGCATCTTCCTTTGCCCTTGATTTTGTTTTCTTGCCCTAGTTTATGCCTTCCATCTCATTTCTCTCGTGTTGCAATCCTTCATTGCTCAACCAAGGTCAGGTCTCTTTTATTTCTTCTGATCCAGGGCTTTCTCTCTTAACACCTTCCTCCTTCACAAGCTGTTCTTTCTCAGCTAGTGATGAAATAGCAGTTAGCCTTGCTTCCTGAAGCCAAATGCCCTCAAGCATTTTCCTTCTTGGAAAAAATTTAAAGAAGTTGATATTTATGTGGGACAGAGATGCATTCTCTAACTACAACGAAGTCTGAGCTTAATTTATTTTTTCTTCAGCAGCTCTGTTTTCCATCCGGGTGTTGTAATTCAAGGAGGGCCCTGAGAAAGATTATCTTGTCCAATCTCCTCACTTTATAGGAGAGGGAACTGAGACCAGGGAGGTCATGTGACTTACCTAGACTCTCACAGGTAGTCAGTGGCAAAGCCAGGTTTTTGTTTACCAAGTTCTTCTAGCATATTGTTACTCTGGGATTCTTAACAAATCCTTCATTGTTATGAAGGATTCTGTTTTCCCACTTAAAGACTACCTCAGAAACATTGGATGTAAATGCCTAGGTGTTCTTAAGACTGCTTTCATTTGTTTTCTATACCGATTTTAATATTGTAGGCACTCAGTAAACAAAGGATCTTTGAGTTTCACTTTCTCTGGTAAGGTGATGATGTTTACAAAGAACAACCATTTATAGCTGGCGCTGAACCTCCCCTGTTATACATACAGACGGAAAGTTACTTTTTTGCGGTACGCGGGCCCCTCACTGTTGTGGCCTCTCCCGCTGCGGAGCACAGGCTCCTGACATGCAGCCTCAGCGGCCATGGCTCACGGGCCCAGCCGCTCCGTGGTATGTGGGATCTTCCCGGATCGGGGCACGAACCCACGTCCCCTGCATCGGCAGGCGGACTCTCAACCACTGCACCACCAGGGCAGCCCAGAAAGTTACTTTTTAAACTGCTACTTTGAGTTTGACTTCTTGAGAGTGTGTGTTTGTGTGTGTTCTGGAGTACTGCATTTAGTCAAATTTTCATTGTAATCATTGAGGCATTGCCAGTTCCCTCTTTATTTGGCAATTGCAGGTATGAAAAAAAAAAAAAAACCCTGCCCTTGTGCTTCTTGGATATATCACTAATAGGCAGACCGTAAATGTATTGTGGATATTAACTGTTTTGTAAAGAGATGATACTGTTAGATACCATTGTCATCTTTCATTCATTCTGTATATTAACTGAGTGCATTTTACATTCCAGGTATTGTGCTTAGTACTGGGTGTACATTGGTGAACAGAACAGAGATGGTTGCTGCTCTTTGCTTACAGTTTACCATCTAGAGCAGAGTTCCTGAAATTGTGGTCCATAAAACCATGTGCATCATATCATCTGAATGTCAGAAATGCAGAGTCTCAAACCTTACCCCAGATCTGCTAAATAAGTTTTAGGGATAGGGGCCCAGAAATCTGTACTTCCAGAAGACTCTCCAGATAATTGCTATATACTTTAATGTTTGTGAATTTTCTTTAACCATCATTAAAGGTGGACACTTCATAAGTTGGGCATTGGGAGCCACTTCCAACCTAAAACACCAGTCTTGTAAACTTAAACTGCACATGAGCTCTTACGCATAACTTAGTGATTAAGAGTATAAACTCTGGAGCCAAACTACCGGGGTTTGTATCCCAGCTTTGACAATTATTAACTGAGTGATATTGGACAAATTACTTAACTGAGCTACCTCAGTTTTCTCATCTGCAAAATGAGGAAACAATAGTTCCTTAATAGGATTTTTGTGAAATTCAATTAGTTAATTCATATAAAACACTTAAAACAGTGTTTGGCACATACAGAGCATTTAGTAAATATTAGAAAAGAAGAATAACATGATTTGAGTTGAAATATGTCTCAGTTAGCTGTAGGCAATAACGGGCTGAAATATAACAACATACCACCTATACCAGAAACCCAGTATGAATAGATAAGCATGTTGGCTAAGACCTGCAGCACTGTTCTCAGGAGAAGTTCCAAACCTGGATTGGGAAGCTTGCATGGTGGTGATGTGTTCTAAAGGCCCTGATATTTATAGTGGGGTTTGATGAGGTAGAAACCAGAAATTGGCTTCAAAGGATATTGAAGTGGCCTGTTGAATTTCAGATTTCATATGAATTGAGTTTCCTTTTGGGCCATATCCCTGGTATGGGGTTGAGTATGTTGGATAGATATTACTGTGGGTTTGTCAGCAGGTGCAATCTCATGCATGCTGGGAGAGCACTAAATGTTTCTGTTTCTGCACAAGAGTGCATGGAAAATCTAAGTCCTAGTCCTTAATCTTCCTCCCCCAGCGTGAACTTGTGTTTTTGCCATTTGGGTCTAAGAGCTTTTACCAACAGAGCTCATCCAGGGAGGCAGCAGGGCTTGGGCTTTCAGGCTGGAGATGGCAGCAACGTGCACAGCTGAGGTCCTGCCGCTGCTGGCTGGCTGAGCCCTCCTCTCTGTGATTTTCACTCTTCAGGCCATGCTTGAGTAACCCGCCTCCAGAGCTGCTGACAGGGCTGTGTTCAGAGGCCTTGGAAATTACACTGTTCATTTCCTTATCATCCCCTGACCTGCAGTGCAGAGCCTTCTGGTGCAGGAACAAGGCAGAAAAAAATCCAGACGGCTCCCAGCCGGCATGTGTCAAGGGCTACAAAGAAGGAAATTGGACTTACTCACTTAAAAACGTTGGGGTTAGGCTTTGATTTTTGGTTCCTGCCAAGAGTTATTTGTGTGTGTGCGAATGTTCTCTCTCAGTGTATATGTATAGAAATGAGTCTGTGCATGGCAAAGCTGTAGAGGAGGAGCATCTGAAAGTAAAGAGCAGAGAGGAGATTGCTTTTCTCTTCAGTTAATTTCCCAGTTGTGCCATTGGGATGGGCCTGGAAGGATTACCATCAGGAAAGTGCTAGGCCATATTAATATTTTAAAATATATTTCTCTAGGTACAGTTTAGTCACGGTTGAGAGCACCCACCCAAGTAAGAAGCTTCCCAGGCTGGCTGAGGAGACATTTTTAACAAATCCTATTCTCTGAAGTTGTTCATCCTAGGTGACATTGACATAGTCAATATTTAAGCTACCTAAGAAAGTATAGAGTTTGGGTCAGTCTTCAGTAAGAGGAATAGCTCTTTTGAGATGGAGAATAGTATGACAAAGGAAAGATAGGGATTCATAGCATTTTGTGATTTTTTACTTATGGAGCAAAATTCTCTTGTTTTCAGAGCCTATCCTTGTGTTTTTAGTGTTATGAAACAAGCTACTTCTTTCTTCCTTTGGGCGTTTCTCTTGCCTTAGGAGACCCAAAGGAAACACTTTTCAGACTGAAGAAGTAATATGTGCCTGGTAAGGTTCTTGAGCAGAGTTTACAATCATTCTGACCTTAATTTTCCTTTTTCTGGATTTCCACTGCTTTAATGTCATTTGTGGCACTGGAGCCCTTGTGAAGTGGGGAAAAAAGAAGTCTTTTAGCTTTCAGAACCTGGAGATGTTTTTAAATCCTAAGTGTCTCTCTTGTTGGGAGTGCTCCATAGAGAAGTGTTTTTACATGAGGAAGATGAGAGCTAAGGTGAGAGGGAATTACTTCCTTTTACCGTCTTATAAAGCTGTGATCCCTATACCAGCAACATCAGCATAGCATCTGGGAACTTGTTAGAAATTCAAGTATCAGGCCCCATCCCAGACCCCCAAGTCAGAAACTCTAGGCTTAAGGCCCAGCAATTTATGTTTTACCATTAGCTCTCCCATTGATCATGATACACACTAAAGTTTGAGATCCACTGTTGTAGAGCACATTGTCCTCTTAATAGTGAAGATCAAATTCACCAAAAACTTGAAGGGGTAAAAAGTAACTCTGGACAGTAGGTATGATTTTTTTTTTAAATTCCTGAGTGATGTTCAGATATATCTTTTCTCTTTATGGACAAACTGACAGGAACCTAAAATTGGAAGCAATCCTAAGGGTTTGGGACTTTGAAAGCAAAAGGGATATTTAACTTTTTGTGTGTGTGTGTGGTATGCAGGCCTCTCACTGTTGTGCCCTCTCCGGTTGCGGAGCACAGGCTCCGGACTCACAGGCTCAGCGGCCATGGCTCACGGGCCCAGCTGCTCCGCGGCATGTGGGATCTTCCCGGACCAGGGCACGAACCCATGTCCCCTGCATCGGCAGGCGGACTCTCAACCACTGCGCCACCAGGGAAGCCCGAGATGTTTAATTTATAACTTTTCTAAGCCTCACTTTTCTCATCTCTAATGTGGAAGTGAATAGTAGTACTGATCTCATAGGGTTATTTTGAGGAGTAGATGAGATAAAGAAGGTTAAGCACTCAGAACCATGTCTAGCATGTAGTAAGTACTCAGTAAATGTTAGCTGTTGCTGATATTACAATGTTGTTAGCTATGACGTGCAAGGTCATTGTGAAATTAAGGAGAAAAGATATCCCTAGAGACTTTGAAGAGGTAAGCCCCTAGAGGGGGAACATAATGAGTTTATAATAGCTAACATTCTGAATCCTACTGATTTCCAGGAAGAGACTGATTCAGAGCATTTGGAACCATTAAGGTTTAGGATTTTATTGTTTGGTTAGTTTGGAAGGGTGTGTTGGACTCCTTTTGGTAGAGCTGATCACACGTTGAAGAACCATGGCTCTTGCTTAGCTATTTCCCATTAAAGTCAGTTTCTTTGGTATATACTCCAGCCTTCTGAATTATTTTTCTTTCTTTTTTTTTCTCTCTTTTTTTTTTTTTTTTTGCGGTACGTGGGCCTCTCACTGTTGTGGCCTCTCCCTTTGCGGAGCACAGGCTCCGGACACGCAGGCTCAGCGGCCATGGCTCATGGGCCCAGTCGCTCCGCGCATGTGGGATCTTCCCGGACTGGGGCACGAACCCTTGTCCCCTGCATCGGCAGGCGGACTCTCAACCACTGCGCCACCAGGGAAGCCCCTGAATTATTTTTCTAAGCGTTGAAATGGCTATGACATGATTGTTTTAGTTCGGAAAGTTTTTTTTTCCTTCTGTTAATCTTTGAAGAGTGCAGACTTTAGCCTTTTGAAAGGATTAGAACTACAGGTAGTCTAAACGGTCAAGAGAAGAATAAGGATTGAGATGCTTCTTTTTGTGAATTTGTCACTAGCTGCAGGAAATAAAAAGGCAGTTCTTAGATTTTTAGGAGGTGGTCAGTTTTCAACTTGAAATATTGTCCACTGGGAGAGTACAATTCGACTGTGTGCCTGTGAAAAATACACTAATTGAGTATTTTCAAATTTGAGACCACTGGGTTCCGGCCTTAGTGGCAAATACTAGCTTGGTTTAAATGAGCCAAACCTTTCCATTAAATCCTTTCTTGGCTTTTTTTTTTTTTTTTTTTGATTGAGGTATAATTGACATAACATTATATTAGTTTCAGGTGCACAACATAATGATATAATATTTGTATATGTTGCAAAATGATCACTTCAGTAAGTCCAGTTAACATCCTCATTGTTACAAAAAAAAATTTTCTTGTGATGAGAATTTTCAAGATTTACTTTCCTAGCTACTTTCAAATATGCCATACAGTATTATTAAGTATAGTCACTATGCTTTATGTGATATCCCCAAGACTTATTCATTTCGTAACTGGAAATGTACCTTTTGACCTCCTTCACCCATTTCGCCCACCCCCCACTCCCTACCTCAGGCAACCACCAATCTGTTCTCTATGTCCATGTCCTCAGGGTTTTGTTTACTTGTTTTTAGATTCCACAGATAAGTGGAATCATATGGTATTTATCTTTTTCTGTCTGAATTATTTCACTTAGCATAATGCCCATTCATGCAGTCACAAGTGGCAAGGTTTCATTCTTTTTATGGTCAAATAATATTGCATTGTGTATATGTGTGTATATATATACACATGCACACCCCACGTTTTCTTTACCCATTTATCCACTGATGGACATTGAGGTTCTTTCCATGTCTTGGCTATTGTAAATAATGCTGCAGTGAACATGGGGGTGCATATGTGGTTTTTTTTTAATATGTCTTTTCAAATCAGTATTTTTGTTTTCTTCAGATAAATATCCAGAAATGGAATTGCTAGATCATATGGTAGTTCTATTTTTAATTTTTTGAGGAACCTCCAAACTGTTTTCTATAGTGGCTGCACAATTTACATTCCCACCAACAGTGCCCAAGGGCTCCCTTTTCTCATAACCTTGCCAACACATGTTATTTCTTGTCTTTTTAATGGCCGTTTTAACAGGTGTGAGGTGCTATCTCTTTGCGGTTTTGATTGGCATTTCTCTGATGATTAGTGATGTTGAGCATCTTTTTGTGTACCTGTTGGCCATCTGTATGTATTCTCTTGGCCTCTGTTTTTGTTTAGTAATGGGTTCTCTTTACTGTAAAAAGTTTTTTGTAAACTGGTACTCCAGCCCACTCAGCTCAGAGTTGACATTTCCTATTTGATATGTTTCTTTAGAAGTTAAATACTTAACTCTGCACTTACTGGTACAGAGAGTATTGTAGAAAGGAGATGTACATATTCATCATATACCTACCAAAGTAGCATGAGGTTAGAGAAATTCTGGATGAAGGGTCTCTTGGTGCTGAGGCTTCTCAAGTGGAGGCGCATGTCAGAATCCCTTCTGGGGCTTCTACAAAGTAAAAGTGCCCTACTGAAGTAAAATCTATAGGGTTGGGGACCCCAAGCATGTACATATTTTTTTTAAACTTCAGCAGGTACTTTTAATGTGCCTCTGGGTTAAAAACCACTGTCGTTGTGGAAAGGACTTTGATTTCACTATACAGCCTCTGGAAATCCCTGTTACTCACTCAGCCAGGGAACATTAAAGTTGTTCTTGCTTTTTGCCATTTGCAGGTGGAGCTGTGCACTGCACGTTAGATATCATGTGATCCTCAAGTGTTTTACAGCATGGTCAAGATCTTCCTCCAGCTTTCCTTTTTCATTGCTCATTGTGTTGGGGTCATTTAGGAATATAGGCATAATGAATCTGACTTCTCATTATCCCCTTAATTAGGAAAACTAATTAATACATTTTTGATAGTTATAGCCTTTAAAGTAGAGCATCCATACCAGTGTTACTGATTCATTTTAAAATTATTGTTTCAGATTTTTTAAAGCAAATTTGAACAAAATTCCTATGACTAGATATGTTTTGCCATATATAGGCAATGTGATTTTTTTCTATTTAAATTGGAGGGGAGCAGAAAACAGGTTTAGATAATCTAAATTTATGGCTAATCCAAAAGCAGCTTCTTTTCTCTTTGATTTGTGAATGTATTTCTGTGCTTATGTTGGACAATAGGTGGTCTTAATTTTCCAGAAATCCATTAAAATATGAAATAATGCAGCTATCCAATAACGACCTTGTTCCTGAGCCTTCTTCTGGACATATTCAAATTAAACATGCTGTTTTAAGAAGAGACAAAAGTAGTAGAGCTTCACTGTCTTTCTTTGCTTTCTTTTTGTAAACACATGCTATTTCTTTGAAGTCAGGAAGAAAATTAAATGTTTTTGAGTATAAAGTATTTCCCTGCTGGGATTTTAAGTCTCATTATAGTTAGAATGCTAATTGTTATCAGAGATGAACACATACTTGAATATGCTGCAAACTTATAGTTAAAATCATTATGGAATGTCATGTTTGGGGCAAAATTATAATCACATAACCTAAATTTTTCATATAATAAATTTTTTTTTTAATTTGGCTGCACTGCACGGCATGTGGGATCTTAGTTCCCCGACCAGAGATCGAACCCGAGCCCCCTGCAGTGGAAGCACGGAGTCTTAACTACTGGACCGCCAGTGAAGTCCCCATATAATAAAATTTAAAACATGGTTTTTAGTACTGATAATTGTATTACCTATGCTGTCAAAATTTACAGTCATCTATACTTAAATGGATCTTTTTAGGTTTTTGAGTATGCGTATACCATTGCAAAGGAGGAGAAAAAATTGGCAAATGTGGGGAAGAAGTCATCATACAAAGTGACTACACATTTATATACACCATATTAGACTAGATCTTAATTCTATCAGTATGCAGATTCCTAAACATCTGGTAGTGTGTCTGTTACAGATAAAATATGCCATAAGGCATTTTTCATTTTGCTTATACATATGTTGGAGATTGCCATACTGGCTTCATAAATTCAACATGAACAATTTTTTCTTTAGCATTGAAACAAACCATTATTTCTTCAGTTGCAGTCTCATGTAAAAGCTGGCTTGTGTTTGAGGACTGTATTGATGAAAAATATGTATTTGTAAGTACTAGAATTACCCTAGCCCTGGCAAAATGCTTACACTATGAGGAGACACATTGCAGTGGAAACCAGATAAGTGAACAGCCAGTTCAAGTCTCCCATCTCTGGCTCCCTCCAGAGTGTATACTCAATGGGTGGAATAACTGCTAGGCCCAAACCATTCACATTGTTCTTTGTTTTTTCTTTTTCTTTTTTTTTTTTTGCCAGTCACATGAAGTTGATTTGGTTATGTTATCTATTTAGTGTACAGAAGTATTTTATGGCAGAAGAAATCTTGGGGCCCAGGGTCTCTCTATAGTGGAAATTTACGGGTCCATGGATTGAATCCAGCACAATATAATGATTATTCTTCTGTAGCATTTACTTTTCAGTTCTGACTTTCTTTTCTTTTCTTTTCTTTTTTTTATAAATTTATTTATTTATGGCTGCATTGGGTCTCCATTGCTGTGTGCAGGCTTCCTCTAGTTGCGGCGAGTGGGGGCTACTCTTCATCGTGGTGCGCGGACTTCTCATTGCAGTGGCTTCTCTTGTTGCAGAGCACAGGCTCTAGGCACGCGGGCTTCAGTAGTTGTGACTGGCGGGCTCAGTAGTGTGGCTCATGGGCTCTAGGGCTCAGGCTCAGTAGTTGTGGCTCACGGGCTCTAGAGCTCAGGCTCAGTAGTTGTGGCACACGGGGTTAGTTGCTCCGTGGCGTGTGGGATCTTCCCGGACCAGGGCTCGAACCCTTGTCCCCTGCATTGGCAGGTGGATTCTTAAGCACTGTGCCACCAGGGAAGTCCCAGTTCTGACTTTCTTGTTCCTCACAATACCACGAATTCCTTCTCTTTAGGTTCCGTTGATCACTGAAGAAATAAAGCCATTTGTGTATGCTAACCTCATATCTTATCCTTGAGTTAAACAAAACCATCCTGTAGGCAAACTGAAGAACAGAGCTGTTCTCGTCCTACCAAACATAAATATCCTTGAGCCTAATCTCTCTTTCTTAGGCCCAGTGCCTTTTGTAACCTCCTTCAGCTACTCTTCATTTTCTGTCCTTTTCTGACTTACACTTAGAATCTGTATCATGCTTCTTTAATATCCTGTAGTTGTTTTAATTATTTTTTGTTATTTATGATACTCACTTTTACATTTGTTATTGGTCCAGTCCTAGCCAGATGGGATTATATTTCATATGGAGATTTAGAGGGGGGCTTTTCTTCTCCTCTCCAATTGAAAGTAATTAACCAGGAAAAAGTAGTCATTTTTATATGTTCTACCATGGATATTCATTACAGTCTGGACACAGCATTGGTTGTATCAAGAAAACCACTGTACTACTGACTACAGGTTTTTACCTGCTGTGAATAGGATACCTTATTTGAAGGCTTGGTACCAGTGCTATGCTTCTAGCTGTGTGCTGGCGGCAGCTCTTGGCCAGAACATTGCAGTTGGCCTGTAGGACTGGAGAGACAGAAGTTTTCATGTTGAAGAGCTAAGTGAAATGTTTCTGGTTGTAGGCCAATGCATCGCTGAGGAAGAAGAAAAGTACAGTTTGCCACTCCCTGGGAAGCAGTTTGGCTAGGGCAAAGTTACCGGAAATGGAATTCTAAACTTATTGATTTAGGAAGCTTTGGGGTTTTGTCCCTTAGCCTTTGTGAAGTGGAGCTTCTTTTCAAAGTAGGGTAAGGGATGGGATAGAGCAGACTTAAAGGCTCAAAATCATGTCACTTTCCAACTCTCCAATCAGCCCTTTTAGAACTAAGCAGGTAGGTGTCCTTAGATATCCCACAAAGAGGAAAAACTGACTGTTGTTTAGAAACCAAGTTAGGTAGGGCTGTCTCTGGCTTCTTCTGGATTAGTGACCTGAAGTGGCATTCAATGCAGAGAAAAGTCTGGAAAGGTAGTTGGAAAATAATACTCCAATGACATTTTCATATTTGACTAATATTTTCAGATTTCTCATTTGTTTTTATTCCCTAGTCACATTTCACCTTCCATTTCATATCTAATAACCAAAAGCAGGAGCAAAGAGGCAGACAAATCCCACTTTAATCCTTCCCATTCCCTTGCCCGCATAGAGCTTTGATGCTGGTGAAAGCTTGTTGAAGTGAACTGGGAGCAGCCTGAGACGTATGTTTGGATGATTGTGGCAGTGAGGAAGTAGTGGAGTTGGGCTTTGTGTTGGTGGGGTTCGGAATGAGTGCCTAGATATAAACTTTGATGGTTTAGTTTTATTTTTAACAACAACAAATAAATATTAGTACTTTCGCTATATCACCTGTTTACTTGCTACTGGCAAGAAAAATAGCAAATGGCTGGTTTATCACACTTTAGGGATGGTTTTGGGTAGGAATTTGAGATCAGCGTAGTTTAGGACTTGATAGCAAGAGATGATATCTTTGGCCTAAATAATACCTCCCAAGAAACAAACTTTTAAAGGAAACTTAGATTTTATTTATTTATTTATTTATTTATTTATTTATTTATTTATTATTTTCTTTTTGGCCAAGCCATGGGGCTTGCGTGAGTTCCCCAACCAGGGATTGAACCCAGGCCACGGAAGTGAAAGCACAGAATCCTAATCACTAGACCACCAGGGAACTCCCAGAAACTTAGATTTTAATGTGGTGCTCACTTAGTAAAAATTCTCTTTTCTTAAATGTTCTCGTATTGATCTTATCTTAGGAAATGGTTCCTTTTAATTGTATTTATCCTGCTTATATTCTTCTACATCTTTCAGAAACATTTCCCAAGTTCAACTTGCAGGCTAATGAATAGTAAATCTAGTAGGAGAGACAGAATGGAATCAAATAATCACATGCATATCAGGGTCAGTGTCAGAGAAAATATCCATGAAGAAGTTTGAGTAAATATCTGAAGAATGAGTAGTAGTTAATTTGGAGAAGGGAGTTAAATGAATGAAAAACCAAGTGGAAATGTCCCTTAAGGTCTGCAGTTTATGAGAGAGAACTGGAAATCTAAAGATATGGGAATTACTAATGTGAACAAATAAATGGTAATTGATGCCATAAAGGTGGGTGAGCTTACCTAGGGGGAATGTGACCCTTGAATGAGACAAAAAGGAAGGGGCCCAGGATAGATCCCTGAGGAGCACCAAGAATGTAGCTAACTTAGATGGCATACTGGGCAGTGCTTCCCTGTGTAAAGGAGAGTGTACAAACCTACAACAGGGAACACATGTCTACAAAATCATTTTTAAATTCTCTGAAAGGGATTATAGAACTTGCTTAGGGGCTTCCCTGGTGGCGCAGTGGTTAAGAATCCGCCTGCCAATGTAGGGGACATGGGTTCGAGCCCTGGTCTGGGAAGATCCCACATGCCGTGGAGCAACTAAGCCCGTGTGCCACAACTACTGAGCCTGCGCCCTAGAGCCCGCGAGCCACGCCACTGAGCCCGCATGCCACAAAGACTAAAGCCCATGTGCCTAGAGCCTGTGCTCTGCAACAAGAGAAGCCACCGCAATGAGAAACCTGCGCACCGCAACAAAGAGTAGCCCCCGCTCGCCACAACTAGAGAAAGCCCGTGAGCAGCAACGAAGACCCAGTGCAGCCAAAAATAAAATAAATAGGGCTTCCCTGGTGGCGCAGTGGTTGAGAGTCCACCTGCCGATGCAGGGGACGCGGGTTCGTGCCCCGGTCCGGGAAGATCCCACATGCCACGGAGCGGCTGGGCCCGTGAGCCATGGCCGCTGAGCCTGCGCGTCCGGAGCCTGTGCTCCGCAACGGGAGAGGCCACAACAGTGAGAAGCCCGCGTACCGCAAAAAAATAAAATAAAATAAAATAAATAAGTTTCTTAAAAAAAAAAAAAAAGAACTTGATTAGTTCTGTAGTGAGATTTGGTTTACTGGATTGAGTCATGCTTTAAGGAAAAGTTCCTTTCCCATGCTACTTGTGAATAATGAAAGTGATCTTTGCTTTTTTTTTTTTTTTTTTTTTTTGCGGTACGCGAGCCTTTCACTGCTGTGGCCTCTCCCGTTGCGGAGCACAGGCCCCGGATGCACAGGCTCAGCGGCCATGGCTCATGGGCCCAGCCGCTCAGCGGCATGTGGGATCTTCCCGGACCGGGGCACGAACCCGTGTTCCCTGCATGAGCAGGCGGACTCTCAACCACTGCGCCACCAGGGAAGCCCGATCTTTGCTTTTTACGTTAACCAATTTCCCTATTTTTTCTGCCTTTCACAGCCTCTTCCAAATCATTCTGATCTTCCATAATGGAATTAAAATGAAAGCATAGACTTCGTAATTAGACCTGTGTTTGAACCCCAGCACTGCCACTGAATATATGTGGAATCTTGCACACTGCCTCTCTGAATCTCATTTTCCTTAAATTGTTATGGATTAAAAGCACACTGTAAGTGCATAGTATGTGGTAGTCTAGTAGTTGTAAGCCAGCAACGAAAGTTTGTTCTGTTTTATTTTTTATTCCTTGCAGCCTCTCCTGTTTTTCCCAGGCAGGTGAGTTTTCTCATCTGTGATCATGGTAACAGCAGCTTTTCTGCTAGAGCAACGGAGTTTTGCATTTCAGTGGTAAAAGCCCTTACTGGAGAGAAAGTAGAAGGAGGGTTTCTGGAGGGTAATCCAGAAGTTTCAACAACTGCATCATTGGCATTTGGGGCTGAGGGCAGCCCAGTGTATTGTAGGATGTTTAGCAGTATCTTTGCCTTTACCCACTAGGTGCCAATAGCATTCCCCCCAAGCTGAGACAACCAAAAATGTCTCCAGACATTGCCAAATGTCCCCTAGAGGGCAAAATCCCATTTGAGAACTATTTGCTAAAATACTGTTTTCTTGATGTGGGTGTTACACGGCTGTGTTTATGTAATTTTATGTTTATGAAAATGCAGTGAGTTGCATAATATATGCAGTTTTCTGTTGTTAATGTTATGTTTCCACATACACACACACACAAATCTTTAATCTTTTTTTTACCAAAGGCAATAGAGAACCAGGCTCTAACCAATAACTATGTCTAACTATGTCTAGGTTTTCACTCTCTCTTAATCCCTAAAAGGTGGGATGGAATTATGGGGGGAAAGGGGTCTATGGTAGGATGGAAAGGCAAAAAATAGTCTAAAAATTTGGCTTCCTAGACTTCCCTGGTGGTGCAGTGGTTGAGAGTCCGCCTGCCGATGCAGGGGACACGGGTTCGTGCCCCGGTCCGGGAAGATCCCACATGCCGCGGAGCGGCTGGGCCCATGAGCCATGGCCGCTGAGCCTGCGCGTCCGGAGCCTGTGCTCCGCAATGGGAGAGGCCACAACAGCGAGAGGCCCGCGTACCGCAAAAAAAAAAAAAAAATTGGCTTCCAAATGTCTTTTTTCAACTCCTAGTCAATAGGGTGTGGAATTTCAATGTAGGAAAATTTCTATTACAAGATTTCAGAAATAAGCTCTGGGTGCAGGACAGAGTTTAATTATTAGCAAAACAGGTATCTTCTTTCCCACTCTCTCTTCTGTATTGTGACAGCAAAGGAGAGGGTCACCCGATTTTGGGTCATTTCAACTCTTATGACGTCTTTCTTGATGGCCCATTGAAGTTACTTCTGAAAGTGTTTGCTTTTATCTTTAATATAAAATCTTACAGTTTTTCTCCACTGTGTATGGGTGGGTAAATTGTCCTTCCATGTTGGATGATGTTGCCTGCTCCCTGAGAATACTGTCCCCAGAGAAGTCATTGGATAGGACCTAGGCTGGAAGCAGGAGGTCCAGTAAACCACCTCAGTGTCTTAGGAGGAGTCCAAGAAAAGATCCCGTTTTGAAGTTTGAAAGATCCTGCAAAGAGAGGGCAGGCCTTGGGCCAAGCAGCCTTTGAGGTAGTAACGGGGCTCATAAATGAGAACTGGCATGTGCCCACAGAATTTCTCATCCTGTCTCCACAGTTGGCTGAGGAGGGAAGTGTGTGGAAGGCTCTGTAAGTGGAAGGATTGTTCTTGGCTTTGGCTGTCGTGTGGCTGGAAACAGCAGGGAGGGAGCTTGGACCTGGTCTCTGGAGTCTAGGCATTGCCCTGAGAAGAAGGTTTTTTTCCCCCTTGCATTTCTTGTTGTTGTTTTTTTCCCTCTCCTCCCCAACCCCCTTTAGTACTTAACATTTCAAGGTACAGGAAATGGTTGGATATTGAGTGTTTTACAACTCTTCTAACACAGCCTATTAATATTGGTCTGCCAAGACGAAAGCCGGAAGGGATTTAACTAGGTAGAATCAAGGCTCATAACTTTTATGAAAGTGCCCCGAGCAAGGTACCCTCGGTTTATTTGGAAGTGTTTAAGTTTTACTGAAATCCCATCATTGCCAGCATGGTTTTTTAAAAAGGATAGACAGCCATGGGGACTTCCCTGGGGGCGCAGTGGTTAAGAATCCGCCTGCCAATGCAGGGGACACAGGTTTGATCCCTGGTCTGGGAAGATCCCACATGCTGTGGACAGCTAACCCAGTGCGCCACAACTACTGAGCCTGCGCTCCAGAGCCAGCGTGCCACAACTACTGAGCCCGTGCGCCTAGAGCTGGTGCTCCGCAACAAGAGAAGCCACCGCAATGAGAAGCCCGAGCCCCGCAACAAAGAGTAGCCCCCGCTCGAAAGCCCGTGGGCAGCAATGAAAGACCCAACGCAGCCAAAAAAAAAAAAAAAAAAAAGACAGCCATGGTGGCTAAACCAAGGAGACCATAAGACCAGAAGTTGGCAGCAACATGAGCCGTCTGAGGAAAAAAGGAGAGCTTTGGTATGGGAAAGACATGTAACTATGTCTCTGGACCCCTGTCCCCTCATTATTCTTTACTGGCCCTGGCAGCTGCCAAAGCTTGCTCAATAGAGTTGTGGGCTGGGGATTGTTTCTTAATCCCTGTAAGGAGTACCAAACCTCAGCTGTGTTATCTAGGCTCTGAGCCTCTGACACTTGGCTAAGGCACTTGCTGAGGCATCTGGTGACTCTAGACAAAAGCCTATTTTGTCAGTGAGAAGATTGGGGCAAAGTACAAGCATTGTTATCTCTGATGCCCTCAGGGCAAACTGTCTACTTGGCAAATGAGAGAGTCTTGACCTTGTGAATTACAGCAACCTGTCCACGTGGTTTTAGGTTTCTTTGAGATTATTTTCTACTCCTGAAGTTTCAGCATTCAGGCATTGAATCCACTATTAATGCTTTTTTTAAAAAAAGTTTTAAATACAAAAGTAATAAGTGCTTTATTTTAAAGAATTTGGAAAACGCAGAAAGGTAAAAGGAACAAGAGAAAAATCATGTTTAATTCTACCATATTCATTTTCTTAATGGAAAATTTTTTTTAACGTGTAACTGGCTGAGATTATTCGTTCAGGGCTGGCTTGTACATGACCTATATACCTCATAAAGCTCAATCCTGTTCCCTTAAGTTTAAGCATCTTTTATTTTACCATTTGAGAACTGACCTGGTCAGGCTCTGCTTGGCTAGATTTTATTACATTTGATGAAATCTCACCCTGGAGTATGAAACTATCTTCTATATTTAAGGTTTTTGTTTTGTTTGTTGTTTGTTTTTCTCGGTACGCCCGCCTCTCACTGCCGCGGCCTCCCCCGCTGCAGAACACAGGCTCCGGACGCGCAGGCTCAGCGGCCATGGCTCACGGGCCCAGCCGCTCTGCGGCATGTGGGATCCTCCCGGACCAGGGCACGAACCCGTGTCCCCTGCATCGGCAGGCGGACTCTTACCCAGTGCGCCACCAGGGAAGCCCCTATATTTAAGTTTTTATAACTTGTCTTAAGCCAAGTTTTTATTTTCATCTGTGATTGTCTTTAGAAGTCTGGGTGTTCCTCTTTTAAATTAGTGATGGTGAATGAATGTGTAGGGGGAAATGATTTTGTTATTTTTAAAGGCTAAATATTGACCTGCTTTCTCAAACCCTTTTTTGGAAAGAGGTGTCTGTGGTGTCAGTTAACATAATAATTTGCTTTCATTGATGAGCATTGTCAGTTTTGTCTTTTGAGGTTTCTTGTTGTATAAAAGAAAAGGGCTGTTTTTCATGGAATCTTGAGACAAACTGAGCTACAGGAACTTTTTCTTTTCCCCTAGAGCAACATTTTAGTTAAGGCAACAGCACAGAAACAAATCCACCCTTTTTCTCTATATAATTTTCTATCTGGATTTATGTTGACCAGTCTGGAGCTTCTGCTTATTAGATATTTACATAGATATTATAGATTTTTGTTTAACTCTTAAAGGTTTGTGGTAAAGAAGATGGAAATCTTGGCTTAGTAGGGAAATTATTTTGGTCTTATTTATTATTCCTTATTAATGTTAAAATGAGACAGGAACTTCAAGACACTGGTGTCTAAAAGTACTCTTTGACATTTGCAGTATCAGGTATAGCCATTCCCAAAAGAGACCTTCATTAATATACCCTAAAGATCTTTTGACGGGACAGAAATGGGGAGAGATGCTAGTTGGGCCTGTTTTTATTTATATTCTCTGAAAATGTGCATTCTATACTGATAGGTTATTATTGTAGATTTTCTTTTCATTTAACATGGAATCTCTCCATATAATAGGGGAGAGAGAGCTTCCAGTCAAAATAATCGCTCTAGCAGCTCTGAGACTAATCTTTGGAACTATCTTTTTCCAGTCTTTCAAATTTTGGTTTGAAGAAATCAAATCAGACAGAAATGTAGATCAATAGAACAGGATAGAAAGCCCAGAGAGAAACCCACACACCTATGGTCACCTTATCTTTGATAAAGGAGGCAAGAATAT
Organism: Mesoplodon mirus; assembly: GCF_964341445.2. Taxonomy (NCBI): domain Eukaryota; kingdom Metazoa; phylum Chordata; class Mammalia; order Artiodactyla; family Ziphiidae; genus Mesoplodon; species Mesoplodon mirus. Next base: position 54,800,177 of record NC_138979.1, read on the forward strand.
ACAATGGAGAAAAGACAGGCTCTTCAGTAAGTGGTGCTGGGAAAACTGGGCAGCTACATGTAAAAGAATGAAATTAGAACACTCCCTAACACCATACACAAAAATTAACTCAAAATGGATTAAAGACCTAAGTGTAAGGCCAGACACTATAAAACTCTTAGAGGAAAACATAGGCAGAACACTCTATGACATAGATCACAGCAAGATCCTTTTTGACCCACCTCCTAGAGAAATGGAAATAAAACCAAAAATAAACAAATGGGACCTAATGAAACTTCAAAGCTTTTGCACAGCAAAGGAAACCATAAACCAGATGAAAAGACAACCCTCAGAATGGGAGAAAATATTTGCAAATGAAGCAACTGACAAAGCATTAATCTCCAAAATTTACAAGCAGCTCATGCAGCTCAATATCAAAAACACAAACAACCCAAACCAAAAATGGGCAGAGGGCCTAAATAGACATTTCTCCAAAGAAGACATACAGATTGCTAACAAACACATGAAAAGATGCTCAACATCATTAATCATTAGAGAAATGCAAATCAAAACTACAATGAGGTATATCACCTCACACCAGTCAGAATGGCCATCATCAAAAAATCTACAAACAATAAATGCTGGAGAGGGTGTGGAGAAAAGGGAACCCTCTTGCACTGTTGGTGGGAATGTAAATTGATACAGCCACTATGGAGAACAGTATGGAGGTTCCTTAAAAAACTAAAAGTAGAATTACCATATGACCCAGCAATACCAGTACTAGGCATATACCCTGAGAAAACCATAATTCAGAAAGAGTCATGCACCACAATGTTCATTGCAGCTCTATTTACAATAGCCAGGACATGGAAGCAACCTAAGTGTACATCAACAGATGAATGGATAAAGAAGATGTGGCACATATGTACAATGGAATATTACTCAGCCATAAAAAGAAACGAAATTGAGTTATTTGTAATGAGGTGGATGGACCTAGAGTCTGTCATACAGAGTGAAGTAAGTCATAAAGAGAAAAACAGATACTGTACGCTAACACATATATATGGAATCTTAAAAAAAAAAAAGCTGATGAACCTAGGGGCAAGACAGGAATAAAGACACAGACATAGAGAATGCACTTGAGGACAAGGGGAGGGGGAAGGGTATGCTGGGATGAAGTGAGAGAGCAACATTAACATATATACACTATCAAATGTAAAATAGATAGCTAGTGGGAAGCAGCTGCATAGCAGAGGGAGATCAGCTAGGTGCTTTGCAATCACCTAGAGGGGTGGGTTAAGGAGGGTAGGAAGAAGACGCAAGAGGGAGGGGATACGGGGATATACGTATGCATATAGCTGATTCACTGCTTTACAGCAGAAGCTAACACAACACTAAAGCAATTATACTCCAATAAAGATGTTAAAAAAAATCAAATCAGGATTGATACCTAATTGTAGGTTTTGACCATGAGATTGATTTAAGAATTTAAGGAAATCTAGGAAAATCTTCCGTGTTATTAACTTAAATTTTATATGAATAGAAGGTTGAGAAATGATGTAGCCCAAGCTGTGGGTAGAATTTCTGTTTTTTCCATGTTTATCAGATGGCTTTAATGTTCCTGCCTTTCCTTATTTATTGTCAAAAGGTAGAAATTAACCTATTTCTAGAATCCATTAATGACTAATAGATAGTTGGAGAATTTGGGTGCAAGAGGTGAGCTAAACAGGTTATAGATGGGGATTTTTTTCCCTTCATACACAATTAAAAAATTTAAGATAGTCAAATTTCCTTTTTTTAAGTGTATATAACTCTGTGGTTTTATATACTGCAACCATCACCAATACTTAATTCCAGAATATTTTCATCACCCCATTAGTAGTCTCTCCCCCCCCACACACACACGCATGTGTGCGTGCATGCACACACACACACAGCCATTCTCCCTTTCTCCCACACCCTGCCAACAACTAGTCTACTTTCTGTCTCTATGGATTTGCCTATTCCGGACATTTCATGTAAATGGAATCACACAGTATGTGACCTTTTTGTGTCTGACTCCTTTCACTTAGCATAATGTTTTCAAGGTTCATCTGTGTTGTAGCATGTATCAGTACTTCATTTCTTTTTATAGCTGAATAATGTTCCATTATATGGATATATCACATTTGTTTATCCATCCATCATTGATAGACATTTGGGTTGTTTCCACTTTGGGGCTATTATGAATAATGTTGCTGTGCATTTTTGTATAAGTTTTTGTGTAGACATGTATTCTTTTCTCTTGGGAATATACCTATGAGCAGAATTGCTGGGTCATATGATAGCTTTATATTTAACTTTTAGAGAAACTGCCAAACTTTTTCCTAAATCAGTTGCACCATTTTCCATTTCCACCAGCAGTGTATGAAGATTCCCTTGTCTCCACATCCTCGCCAACACTTGTGATTGTCCATTCTTTGATAATAACTATCCTATTGAGTGTGGGGTGGTATCTCATGGTTTTGATTGGCATTTCCCTAATGACTAATGAGCATCATTTCATGTGCTTATTGGCCATTTATATATCTTCTTTGGAGATATGTCTATTCAAATTATTTGCCCATATGTTTTTTTCTTTAAAAATTTGTTTTGTTTTGTTTTTGTTTTGCCCATATTTTTAATTGAGTTGTTTGTCTTTTTATTGTTGAGTTGTAAGAGTCTTTATTCTGGATACTAGTCTAGTCTCTTAACAAATATATGATTGGCAAAATTTTCTGCCATTTCTGTGGACTGTCTTTTCACTTTCTTGGTAGTGTTCTCTGAAGCACAGAAGTTTTAAGTTTTGAGGAAGTTTGTTTCATCTTTTTGTCCTTTAGTTGCTTATGGTGTCTTTTTTTAAAAATTAATTAATTTATTTGTTTATTGCCATGCTTTGGGGCTTGCGGGATCTTAGTTCCCTGACCAGGGCAACAGCAGTGAAAGCATCAACTCCTAACCCTGGACCACCAGGGAACTCCCAAGGTGTCATATTTTAAACCATTGTCATGAAGATTGACATCTATGCTTTATTCTATGAGTTTTATGGTTTTAGTTGGGTTTTTAAAAATAAATTTATTTATTTATTTTTATTGTTGGCTGCGTTTGGTCCTCGTTGCTGCATGTGGGCTTTCTCTAGTTGCAGCGAGCTGGGGCTACTCTTTGTTGCGGTCCATGGGCTTCTCATTGCAGCGGCTTCTCTTGTTGCGGAGCATGGGCTCTAGGTGCACGGGCTTCAGTAGTTGTGGCACACGGGCTCAGTAGCTGTGGCTCATGGGCTCTAGAGCACAGGCTCAGCAGTTGTGGCGCATGGGCTTAGTTGCTCCGTGGCTTGTGGGATCTTCCCGGACCAAGGCTCAAAGACGTGTCCCCTGCATTGGTAGGCGGATTCTTAACCACTGCGCCACCAGGGAAGTCCCTGGTTTTAGTTTTTACAGTTAGATCTTTGATCCATTTTGAGTTAATTTTTGTACATGGTGTGAGGTAAGGGTCCAACTTCATTGTTTTACATGTGGTTATCCAGTTTTTCCCATTGCCACTTATTGAAAGGGATGTTCTTTCCCCATTGGATTGTCTTGACACCCTTGTAGAAAATTAACCATAAATGTATGGGTTTTTATCTGGGCTCTGTTCTGTTCCACTAATCTACATGTCTATCCTTATGCCAGTATTATCATCTTGATTACTCTCGCTTTGTAGTAAGTTTTGAAACCAAGAATTGTGAGTTTTCTGACTTTGTTCTTCTTCTCAAGAGTTTTTGGATTCTGAGTCCCTTGCCTTACCATAGGAATTTTAGGTAATTTAGGTAATTTCTGCAAAAAAAAAAAAAGGTAGCTAGGACTTTGATAGAGAGTGAATTGAATCTGTCACATAATTTACAGAGTACTGCAGTCTTAACAGTTTTCCAATTCATGAACATGGGATCTCTTTCCATTTACTTAGGTCTTTAGTTTCTTTTAGTGATGTTTTGTGGTTTTCAGAGTACAAGGCTTGGATTTTTGTTAAATTTATTCCTAAGTGCTTTATTCTTTTAGATGCTATTTTTTGTTGTTGTTTTGTTTTTCTTTTTCAAATTCTTTTCCCATTTAGGTTATTGCAGAATATTGGGCAGAGTTCCCTGTGCTATACAGTAGGTACTTGTTGGTTATCTATTTTAAATATACCAGTGTGTGCACGTCAATCCCAAACTCCCAATCTGTCCCTCCCTGCAACCCTCCCCCACTGGTAACCATAAGTTCATTCTCTAAGTTTCGAGTCTGCTTCTGTTTTGTAAATAAGTTCATTTGTATCTTTTTTCTTTTTAGACATATAAGCAATGTCATGATATTTGTCTTTCTCTGTCAGACTTACTTCACTTAGTATGATAATCTCCAGGTCCATCCATGTTACTGCAAATGGCATTATTTCATTGTTTTTAATGGCTGAGTAGTATTCCATTGTATATATGTACCATACCTTCTTTATCCATTTATCTGTCGATGGACACTGAGGTTGCTTCCATGTCTTGGCTATTGGAAACAGCGCTGCAGTGAACACTGGGGTGCATGTATCCTTTCGAACCATGTTTTTCTTCAGATATATGCACAGGAGTGGGATTACTGGATCATATGGTAGCTCTATTTTTAGTTTCTTAAGGAACCTCCATACTGTTCTCCATAGCAACTGTACCAATTTACATTCCCACCAACAGTGTAGAAGGTTTCCCTTTTCTCCACACCCTCGCCAGCATTTATTGTTTGTAGATTCTTTTTTTTATATATATATATAAATTTATTTATTTATTTTTGGCTGCGATGGGTCTTCGCTGCGTGTGGTCTTTCTTTAGTTGCATCGAGTGAGGGCTACTCTTCGTTGCAGTGCGAGGGCTTCTCATTGTGGCGGCTTCTCTTGTTGCAGAACACGGGCTCTGGGCGGATGGGCTTCAGTAGTTGTGGCATGCAGGCTCTAGAGCACAGGCTCAGTAGTTGTGGCACACGGGCTTAGTTTTTCCACGGTGTGTGGGATCTTCCTGGACCAGGGCTCGAACCCTTGTCCCCTGCATTGCCAGGTGGATTCTTAACCACTGCGCCACCAGGGAAGCCCTGTAGGTTCTTTGATGATGACCATTCTGATTGCTGTGAGGTGATATCTCATTGTAGTTTTGAATTGCATTTTTCTAATAGTTAGTGATGTTGAGCATCTTTTCTAGATGCTGTTGTAAGTGGAGTTGCTTTCTCACTTTCATATTCGAGTAACTTATTGCTGTGTATAGAAATACAGTTGATTTGTATTTATTGATCTTGTATCTTCCTTGCTGAACTCATTTACTAGCTCTAATAGTTTTTTCATGCATTCTTAAGGATTTTCTCTGTATAAGATCATGTCATCTGCAGATAGAGATACTTTTACTTCCTTTCTAAGATGGTTGTCTTTTTTTCTTTTTCCTTGCCTAATTGCCCTGGCTATAACCTTCAGTACAATGTTGGATAGAAATGGCAAGAACAGATATCCTTGGCTTGTTCCTGATTTTAGGGGAAAACATTTAGTATTTTATTATTAAGTATGATGTTAACGGTGGGTTTTTTCAGACATACCCTTTATTAAAATGGAGTTTTGAAGGGAACATTTATACTCTTGTTTGAGATTTAAGAGTATTTTTATTTTTTAATTTTTAAAAATTTTTGGCCACTCTGCGCTTGCAGGATCTCAGTTCCCTGACCAGAGATTGAACCCAGGTCATGGCAGTGAAAGCCCGGAATCCTAACCATTAGACCACCAGGGAGCTTTATTTTTATTTTTCATAACAAATAGTCCTTGAGGTAGGGGCGTGTGTGTGAGGGTGGGGTTGGAGAAACCTGTGTAATGTGAAGTATAAAAGATTGAGAGTACCTGGATCCTAGTGTCCATTCTACCACTTAAATTGTGTAACTTAGGACATTCTGTTTTATTCTCTGTGCTTGCTTCATTCATGCTTTCCGTTCGTCAGATATTTATTTATTTATTTATTTATTTATTTATTTATTTATTTTTAGATAAATTTATTTATTTTATTTTTGACTGCGTTGGGTCTTCGTTGCTGCATGCAGACTTTCTCCGGTTGTGGTGAGCGGGGGCTACTCTTCGTTGCGATACGCAGGCTTCTCATTGCGGTGGCTTCTCTTGTTGTGAAGCATGGGCTCTAGGCACGCGGGCTTCAGTAGTTGAGGCTCACGGGCTCAGTAGTTGTGACACATGGGCTTAGTTGCTCCGCGGCACGTGGGATCTTCCTGGACCAGGGCTGAACCCATGTCCTCTGCATTGGCAGGTGGATTCTACACCACTGCACCACCAGGGAAGCCCTATCAGGTATTTATTGAACGTCTTTTTTTTTTATATGAAGATGGAGGTGTTGGGTATATGTTGATTTGTGGGCATGTGTTAAGGCCCTGCTTATTTTCAGAGTTCAGTATGGTTTTGGTGTTAAGACTGGCCTTATATGTAGATAGCATTATTGCTACTTACGTGTCAATCTCTTATACTTTCATTTTTTCAAACTTCTGTAGTCACAGCAAGGACCCCAAAATCCTTGTCCTCTGCCCTGACCTCTTTCTAAAGTTTGGCCATGGTTTCCAGCTGCCTAAAATTTCCTGGCTTGGTCGTCCCAAGTGTACTTCAAACTCACAGTGTCCAAAACAGAATTGTCCCTAAAGCCCACCTCATGCTTTCGCAGTTTCAGTAGTGGGAATATTTCCTTCCTTTTAGCCAAACCAGAAACTTCTGAGTCATCCTTACCTTTTCCTCTCTGCTCAGATCTAGTGCATCACAAAGGCCCTTTGAGAGACTATCTGCTGTATATCTCTTTTTATGTCCCCTCTTCTCTGTACTTGTTGCCACTTCTTTTGTTCAGACCCTTATCATGTTTTACCTGGACCAGACTCTACTCTCACCCTCTTTCATTCCCACTTGGTAAATTGTCATTCAGGACCCAGTTTAAACGTCGCTTCTTCTTTATGGCATATTCTTGTTAGCCAAGTCTTCAGACTTCAAGGTGAAATTAAACATCTTTCTATTAATGTTATGGAATATTTAAATATTGTATAGGTATTAATAACATATGTTGTAAAATCACACAGACTTGAGTTTGAATCCTGGTTATTAATAGCTGTATGACCTTGAGCATATTACTCAGCTTCTCTAAGCCTGTTTCCTATCTTAAAGTAAAGCTAATAACTACTTCATAGAGCAGAAGTGAGGATTAAATGCAGTATAGATAACTAATGAGAACCTACTGCACAGGGAACTCCACTCAGTGTTCTGTGATGACCTAAATGGGAAGGAAATCCAAAAGGGAGGGGATATATGTATATGTATATCTGATTCACTTTGCTGTACAGCAGAAACTAATACAACATTGTAAAGCAACTATACTCCAACTAAAAAAAAATCTCAAATAGGTATCAAAAACAAAAAGATTAAATGCAGTTATAGAGGTAATTAATGATTTTAGTAATCATGGCCACAATATATTGAACATTTGTTATTTGCTAAACATTGAGCTAAATATAATACTCTATACAAATTGCTTATTAAAAGCATCTAGCTTAGTGCCTATTGTGTAGCAGACATTCAGTTAAAAAAAGGTAGGGACTTCCCTTGTGGCGCAGTGGTTAAGAATCCGCCTGCCAGTGCAGGGGACATGGGTTCAATCCCTGGTCTAGGAGGATCCCACGTCGCGCGGAGCAACAAAGCCCATGCGCCACAGGTCCTGAGCCTGCGCTCTACAGCCTGCGAGCCACAACTACTGAAGCCTGTGCTCTGCAACAAGAGAGCCCACTGCAATGAGAAGCCCGCAACGAAGAGCAGCCCCTGCTCGCCGCAACTAGAGAAAGTCCGCGCGCAACAATGAAGACCCAACGTGGCCAATAAATAAATTAAATAAATAAATTTATTTAAAAAAAATAAAAGTAGTATTTTCTGTGTTGTTTTCTTCCACTGTGCAAGAACCATGCCTTATCTTTATGAAGACAGTATGGTAGATCATCAATAGACGGTTGCTGAATTTGAATTTATTTACTGTGATTTGACGAAATGTTAGGAGGTTTTATAAAATACCATTCCCTGCCAACTTGACTGCACTTCCTTTGGGATTTAAAGGTTTTGAGTTTCCTATTAAAGTATACATACCCCTGGAGAGAGATAAAACCTTGTGCTATTTATCAAGAACTGTCCTGTGGGAATTAGTTGTTTATCAGCTGCTTTTTTTTTTTAACATCTTTATTGGAGTATAATTGCTTTACAATGGTGTGTTAGTTTCTGCTTTACAACAAAGTGAATCAGTTATACATATGTTCCCATATCTCTTCCCTCTTGCATCTCCCTCCCTCCCACCCTCCCTATCCCACCCCTCTAGGTGGTCACAATCTACATAGCTGATCTCCCTGTGCTATGTGGCTACTTCCCACTAGCTATCTATTTTACGTTTGGTAGTGTACATATGTCCATGCCACTCTCTCACTTTGTCACAGCTTACCCTTCCCCCTCCCCATATCCTCAAGTCCATGCTCTAGTAGGTCTGTGTTTTTATTCCTGTCTTACCCCTAGGTTCTTCATGACCTTTTTTTTTTTCTTAGATTCCATATATATATGTTAGCATACAGTATTTGTTTTTCTTTTTCTGACTTAACTTCACTCTGTATGACAGACTCTAGGTCCATCCACCTCACTACAAATAACTCAATTTCGTTTCTTTTTATGGCTGAGTAATATTCCATTGTATATATGTGCCACATCTTCTTTATTCATTCATCTGTTGATGGACACTTAGGTTGCTTCCATGTCCTGGCTATTGTAAATAGTGCTACAGTGAACATTTTGGTACATGACTCTTCTTGAATTATGGTTTTCTCAGGGTATATGCCCAGTAGTGGGATTGCTGGGTCGTATGGTAGTTCTATTTGTAGTTTTTTAAGGAACCTCCATACTGTTCTCCATAGTGGCTGTATCAATTTACATTCCCACCAACAGTGCAAGAGGGTTCCCTTTTCTCCACACCCTCTCCAGCATTTGTTGTTTGTAGATTTTTTGATGATGGCCATTCTGACTGGTGTGAGATGATATCTCATTGTAGTTTTGATTTGCATTTCTCTAATGAGTAAAGATGTTGAGCATTCTTTCATGTGTTTGTTGGCAGTCTGTATATCTTCTTTGGAGAAATGTCTATTTAGGTCTTCTGCCCATTTTTGGATTGGGTTGTTTGTTTTGTTGTTGTTATTGAGCTGCGTGAACTGCTTGTAAATTTTGGAGATTAATGCTTTGTCAGTTGCTTCATTTGCAAATATTTTCTCCCATTCTGAGGGTTGTCTTTTGGTCTTGTTTATGGTTTCCTTTGCTGTGCAAAAGCTTTGACGTTTCATTAGGTCCCATGTGTTTATTTTTGTTTTTATTTCCATTTCTCTAGGAGGTGGGTCAGAAAGGATCTTGCTGTGATTTATGTCATAGAGTGTTCTGCCTATGTTTTCCTCTAAGAGTTTGATAGTGTCTGGCCTTACATTTAGGTCTTTAATCCATTTTGAGTTTATTTTTGTGTATGGTGTTAGAGAGTGTTCTAATTTCATACTTTTACATGTAGCTGTCCAGTTTTCCCAGCACCACTTATTGAAGAGGCTGTCTTTTCTCCATTGTATATTCTTGCCTCCTTTATCAAAGATAAGGTGACCATATGTGCGTGGGTGTCTCTCTGGGCTTTCTATCCTGTTCCATTTATCTATATTTCTGTTTTTGTGCCAGTACCATACTGTCTTGATTACTGTAGCTTTGTAGTATAGTCTGAAGTCAGGGAGCCTGATTCCTCCAGCACCATTTCTCATTCTCAAGATTGCTTTGGCTCTTCGGGGTCTTTTGTATTTCCATACAAATTGTGAAATTTTTTTGTTCTAGTTCTGTGAAAAATGCCAGTGGTAGTTTAATAGGGATTGCATTGAATCTGTAGATTGCTTTGGGTAGTATAGTCATTTTCACAATGTTGACTCTTCCAATCCAAGAACGTGGTATCATCTCTCCATCTATTTGTATCATCTTTAATTTCTTTCATCAGTGTCTTATAATTTTCTGCATACAGGTCTTTTGTCTCCTTAGGTAGGTTTATTCCTAGATATTTTACTCTTTTTGTTGCAATGGTAAATGGGAGTGTTTTCTTAATTTCACTTTCAGATTTTTCATCACTAGTGTATAAGAATGCCAGAGATTTCTGTGCATTAATTTTGTATCCTGCTACTTTACCAAAGTAAAGTAGTTTTCTGGTGGTATCTTTAGGATTCTCTATGTATAGTATCATGTCTTTTGCAAACAGTGACAGCTTTACTTCTTCTTTTCCGATTTGGATTCCTTTTATTTCTTTTTCTTCTCTGATTGCTGTGGCTAAAACTTCCAAAACTATGTTGAATAGGAGTGGTGAGAGTGGGCAGCCTTGTCTTGTTCCTGATCTTAGTGGGAATGGTTTCAGTTTTTCACCATTGAGGACGATGTTGGCTGTGGGTTTGTCATATATGGCCTTTATTATGTTGGGGAAAGTTCCCTCTATGCCTACTTTCTGCAGGGGTTTTATCATAAATGGGTGTTGAATTTTGTCGAAAGATTTCTCTCCATCTATTGAGATGATCATATGGTTTTTCTCCTTCAATTTGTTAATATGGTGTATCACGTTGATTGATTTGCATATATTGAAGAATCCTTGCATTCCTGGAATAAACCCCACTTGATCATGGTGTATGATCCTTTTAATGTGCTGTTGGATTCTGTTTGCTAGTATTTTGTTGAGGATTTTTTTTTTTTTTTTTTTTTTTTTTCTTTTTGCGGTATGCGGGCCTCTCACTGTTGTGGCCTCTCCCGTTGCGGAGCACAGGCTCCGGATGCGCAGGCCCAGCGGCCATGGCTCACGGGCCCAGCCGCCCCGCGGCATATGGGATCCTCCCAGACCGGGGCACGAACCCGTATCCCCTGCATCGGCAGGCGGACTCTCAACCACTGCGCCACCAGGGAGGCCCTGTTGAGGATTTTTGTATCTCTTTTCATCAGTGATATTGGCCTGTAGTTTTCTTTCTTTGTGACAGCCTTGTCTGGTTTTGGTATCAGGGTGATGGTGGCCTCGTAGAATGAGTTTGGGACTGTTCCTCCCTCTGCTATATTTTGGAAGAGTTTGAGAAGCAGGTGTTAACTCTTCTCTGAATGTTTGATAGAATTTGCCTGTGAAGCCATCTGGTCCTGGGCTTTTGTTTGTTGGAAGATTTTTAATCACAATTTCAATTTCAGTGTTTGTGATTGGTCTGTTCATATTTTCTATTTCTTCCTGATTCAGTCTTGGCGTGTTGTGCATTTCTAAGAATTTGTCCATTTCTTCCAGGTTGTCCATTTTATTGGCATAGAGGTGCTTGTAGTAATCTCTCATGATCCTTTTATTTCTGCAGTGTCAGTTGTTACTTCTCCTTTTTCATTTCTAATTCTATTGATTTGAGTCTTCTCCCTTTTTTTCTTGATGAGTCTGGATAATGGTTTATCAATTTTGTTTATCTTCTCAAAGAACCAGCTTTTAGTTTTATTGATCTTTGCTATTGTTTCCTTCATTTCTTTTTCATTTATTTCTGATCTGATCTTTATGATTTCTTTCCTTCTGCTAACTTTAGGGTTTTTTGTTCTTCTTTCTCTAATTGCTTTAGGTGCAAGGTTAGGTTGTTTATTTGAGATGTTTCCTATTTCTTAAGGTAGGATCATATTGCTGTACACTTCCCTCTTAGAACTGCTTTTGCTGCATCCCATAGGTTTTGGGCCGTCATGTCTCCATTGTCATTTGTTTCTAGGTATTTTTGATTTCCTCTTTGATTTCTTCAGTGATCACTTCGTTATTAAGTAGTGTATTGTTTAGCCTCCAGGTGTTTGTATTTTTTACAGATCTTTTCCTATAATTGATATCTAGTCTCATAGTGTTGTGATCGGAAAAGATATTTGATACGATTTCAATTTTCCTAAATTTACCAAGGCTAGATTTGTGACCCAAGATATGATCTATCCTGGAGAATGTTCCATGAGCACTTGAAAAAAATGTGTATTCTGTTGTTTTTGGATGCCATGTCCTATAAATATCAATTAAGTCCATCTTGTTTAATGTATCATTTAAAGCTTGTGTTTCCTTATTTATTTTCATTTTGGATGATCTGTCCATTGGTGAAAGTGGGGTGTTAAAGTCCCCTACTATGAATGTGTTACTGTCGATCTCCCCTTTTATGGCTGTTAGTATTTGCCTTATGTATTGAGGTGCTCCTATGTTGGGTGCATAAATATTTACAATTGTTATATCTTGTTCTTGGATCGACCCCTTGATCAGTATGTAGTGTCCTTCTTTTTCTCTTGTAATAGTCTTTAAAGTCTATTTTGTCTCATATGAGAATTGCTACTCCAGCTTTCTTCTGATTTCCATTTGAATGGAATATCTTTTTCCATCCCCCACTTTCAGTCTGTATGTGTCCCTAGGTTGAAGTGGGTCTCTTGTTGACAGCATATAGATGGGTCTTGTTTTTGTATCCATTCAGCCAGTCTGTGTCTTTTGGTGGGAGCATTTAATCCATTTACATTTAAGGTAATTATTGATACGTATATTCCTATTCACATTTTCTTAATTGTTTTGGGTTTGTTATTGTAGGCCTTTTCCTTCTCTTGTGTTTCTTGCCTAGAGAAGTTCCTTTAGCGTTTGTTGTAAAGCTGGTTTGGTGGTGTATCAGCTGCTTTCTAATCTGTGAAAGATCTTGCAGGATGAGACTGGTGGAGAAGAAAGGGGAGGGGAAGAGACCTGAGCCCACAGTATCATGGGAAACAAAATCGCTGTTTCCCATTTACCTGAGAGTTACTGACTCTCTTTTGTAATTTGTAATGAACATCATACCACCTAACATGCAGGGGCAACATTTGGTAGCCTTGGCTCTGCTGTAGAACCATAGGATTAGACCATGTAAAAGTAAGTCATTTCTGTTATTTGAAGGTCTGAACTAGTTATCACTGTGTGATGTTATTAGCATGATTTCAGATTCATTCCCTGTAAAGACAGTTAATAGCTTTATGTTGAGTATTGAGAGAGAATATTCTAGACATAGCCCCTAAATTTGGCCAGCTGTTTTGTAAATGGATGTCAGCTATCACCTACCCGATAAACTGCCCTGAGGATTGTTGAGCACAAGATCAGATGATAAACCTGAAAGCACTGAAAAGGCTGCACAAATGCAAAGTGTATTATTCCAGACTTTAATACAGTACATGACTTTGGAAAACTCATTTAACTTCCTAGGCCTCAGTTTCCTTATCTCTAAAATGAAAAACTTGGAAAAAGGTATTTCCAAGGTTCCTGCCAGTTCTAAAATTCGGGAGACGCCATTCTTTCTTGCCTTCTAACTGGTATCCCTTGCTTCCATGCAGTCTTAACACATCAGCTGTAGTTATTCTTTTAAAACTTGTCCGTCATTATCATGTCTTTCCTCAGAACCTTCCATTGGCCCTTCATTTCATTCAGAGAAAAAGCTGATGGCCTGTACGGCCTTACATGATCTGTGCTTCTCCCTGTCATTCCTCTATGGCCTTATCTCCTATGTTCCCCCTCTCTCAACTCCTCTCCAGCTGTTCCTTGAACATCTCAGGTGTGCTCCTCTTGCCTTAGGACTCTCACACTGAAAGTTTCGGCTTCTAGAATTCATAGACAGCAGCATTGCCAACTCCCTCATCTCCTTCAAGTTTTTACTCAAATGTCACCCTGTTTTTGTTTTGGTTTTTTGGGGGGGTGGGTACGCAGGCCTCTCACTGTTGTGGCTTCTCCCATTGCAGAGCACAGGCTCCGGATGCGCAGGCTCAGCGGCCATGGCTCACGGGCCCAGCCGCTCCGCGGCATGTGGGATCTTCCTGGACCGGGGCATGAACCCGTGTCCCCTACATCGGCAGACGGACTCTCAACCAGTGCACCACCAGGGAAGCCCTGTCACCCTGTTTTGAATTTGCATCTGCCTCTGCACTGCTTCTCCCCTACTTCTTTACTCTGCCCATTATTTTCTCTCAAAGCACGTATCTCCTTCTAATTTACTAAATGTGTACTTAATTATTATGTTTATTGTTTATTGTCTGACTCTATCTGCTAGAATATAAGCCCCATTCACCCATGTTTCCCAAGCAACTTTAAGAGTACCTGACCCATTAAATATTTGTTAAACATATGATGGGCTGTGCAGTGTGGTGAGTACTAATCTCATTTTTAGCTGATATAAGCCTCAGTTGACTCATTTATGAAATGCTGGTTTTGATCTCTATCTTTATGTAAGAGGCTTTCCTCAGATATCTGATTGTCCTTGGTTGTCTGCTCATGTTTTAAACATCTTTAAGATGGGGCACTGAATGACTGAGTGGAAGCTGAGTGCATCAGCAGAGCATACTATGGTCTTCACAGTGAGATGGTTAAGTTGGCAAACCCTAGATTTCAATATCTTTAGGTCTTTCTTCATGTGTTTACCAGATTCCTTAAAAAGGCCTCTTCTAATCCTCATGGAAGGTAAGATTTTGCTGCCAGCTCTCTTTGGCCAGGTGAATAGAAGAGGACTGGGGCCTTGGCCTTCAGCATTCATTATGCTTAAGTCCACATTTAATCCCCTTATTTTATTTTTTAATTATTGTTTTTTTAATATTTATTTGGCTGCATCAGGTCTTAGTTGCAGCATGTGGGCTCTCTGGTTGTGGCATGCGGGCTCTAGAGCGCGCAGGTTTAGTAGCCCCATGGCATGTGGGATGTTAGTTCCCTGATCAGGGATCAAACCCTCATCCCCTGCATTGGAAGGCAGATTCCTTTTTTTTTTTTTTTTTTTTTTTGGCTGCATAGGGCTTAGTTGAGGCACGCGGGATCTTTCATGGCAGCGCACGGGATCTGTGTTGTGGTGTGTGGGCTCCTCTCTAGCTGTGGCATATGGGCTCCAGAGCACATGAGCTATAGTTTTGGTGCACAGGCTCCAGAGCACGTGGGCTCTGTAGTTGCAGCACGCGGACTCTCTAGTTGTGGTGTGTGGGCTTAGTTGCCCCACGGCATGTGGGATCTTAGTTCCCCGAACCCACGTCCCCTGCATTGCAAGGCAGATTCTCAACCACTGGACCACCAGGGAAGTCCCTAATCCCCTTATTTTAGATGTTCCTCAGGTCCTCCCCTATGCCTGGAGCACTTTAGTCCAGAGATCCTCTGTTTGACCCGTTCCAGAGAATAAATCTCTAGTCTTCTGATTTGGGGATGGTATCTGAATGAGAAAAGAGATTGAGGATATAATTGCTTCTGAAACAATTTTCAGTCACTCTTATTCAAACTAAATCGCCAGGCTATCACCCACCCACCCCCAGCTTGAGTTATCTGGCGCCAGCAGTTCCTGAGCTCTTGCGGAGAAGAATCTGTGGTGTTGATTGTTACAGTTGAAAGTTTTCTCCATTGCAGGATTAGTATTCAGCATTCTTATGTTGACTTAGCCTGTTACAATACTTTCATTTCCTTTCTAGATTCCAAAATGTTAACCGTTGTTTCTTCTTCCCTTCCTGTGGGTTTGTCTTTTAGAAAATCCTTCAGTGTAGTTTTGGTGTGTTTTTGCCTACTATATTTATTGTAGCTATTTTCTTCTCTGTCATTTGTCTTTTGTTTTTAATTGACATTTTAACTGAGATAGTTATTTAGAGCCACATGCAGTTTAAAGAAATAATACAGGGCTTCCCTGGTAGCGCAGTGGTTGAGAATCTGCCTGCCAATGCAGGGGACACGGGTTCGAGCCCTGGTCTGGGAAGATCCCACATGCCGCGGACCAACTAGGCCCGTGAGCCACAACTACTGAGCCTGCGCGTCTGAAGCTTGGGCTCCGCAACAAGAGAGGCTGCGACAGTGAGAGGCCCGCGCACCGCGATGAAGAGTGGCCCCCGCTCGCCGCAACTAGAGAAAGCCCACGCACAGAAACGAAGACCCAACACAGACAAAAGTAAATAAATAAATAAAAATTAAAAAAAAAATTAGAAATAATACAAAGGTTCCCTTGTACACTTTACCCATTTTCCCCCAATAGTAACATTTTGCAAAACTATAGTATAAAATCAACCAAGATAAGGACCTTGATACAATCCACCAATCTTATTCAGATTTCCTTGGTTTTGCTTGTTGCTTGTTTCTATGCAGTTTTATCACATGTGTAGGTTTGTTTATCCACCACTATCAAGATTCTGACCCAGTCCACCACTACAATCAGCATAATTCTCTGGAGATTCATCAAGGTTGTTGTGTGTAGTAGTTTACTGTTTTTTATTGCTGAGTTTGTATGGTATGGGTGTGTATGTGCCACAGTTTAACCAATCACCTGTTGAAGGACATTTGGACTGTTTCCAGTTTGGGGCTTTAACGAAAAAAATTGCTGTGAACATTCATATACAGGTTTTTGTGCCAACATAAGGTTTCGTTTCTCTGGGATAAATGGTAATTGTGTGTTTAGTGTTTTGTGTTTTAAGAAACTGACAAATTATTTTTTCCAGAGTGTCTGTGCCATTTCACATTCTCACTAGTAATGCATATGAGATCTTTTTTTTTTTGTATCCTTCTCAGCATTACCACTATTTTTACTTCAGTCATTCTGATAAGTGTGTGGTAATATTTCATTGTCGTTTTCTTATTATTTATTTATTTATTTGGCTGTGTTGGGTCTTCATTTCTGTGCGAGGACTTTCTCTAGTTGTGGCGAGCGGGTGCCACTCTTCATCGCGGTGCGCGGGCCTCTCACTGTCGCGGCCTCTCTTGTTGCGGAGCGCAGGCTCAGTAGCTGTGGCTCACGGGCCCAGTTGCTCTGTAGCATGTGGGATCTTCCCAGACCAGGGCTTGAACCCGTGTCCCCTGCACTGGCAGGCAGATTCTCAACCACTGCGCCACCAGGGAAGCCCTCATTGTAGTTTTAATTTGCATTTCCCTAATGACTAACATTGTTGCAGTTCTTTCATGTATACTTGTTTGTCATCAGCATATCCTCTTCTGTGAAATGTCTCTGAATGTCTTTTGCCCATTTTCTAATTGTTTGTTTACTGTTGTTTTTAGTGTTCTTTATATATTCTAGATCCAGTCTTTTGTGAAATATTTTTGCCCAGCCTGTAGCTTATCTTTTTATTCTCTTTACATGAGCTTTCACAGAGCAAAAGTTTTTAGTTTTGATGAGGTCTCATTATCAATTTTTCCCTTTATAGATTATGTATTTGGTGTCACGTCCTAAGAACTCTACCTAGCCCTAGATCCTGAATATTTTCTCCAATATTTCTTCTAAAATTTTTATAGTTTTATGTTTTACACTTAAACTGTGATCCATTTTGAGTTAATTTTTATAGAAGGTGTGAGGTTTAGGTTGCTGTTCATATTTTGTGTGTGTGCTTAGGATGTCCAGCTGCCCCACCACCATTTTCGAAAAGGTTCTCCTTCCTTCATTGGATTGCTTTTGCACCTTTTGCAAAAATCATTTGAGCATACTTGTGTATGTCTATTTCTGGGTTCTCTGCACTGTTCCATTTATTTATGTGTTTACCCCTCTGCCAGTAGTATCACATTTTCTTGATTACTGTATAAGCCTTAAATTAGGGTGAGTGATTCCTCCCATTTTATTTTTCTTTGTCAAGGTTGTTTTAGTTATTTATATGGAAAGGCCAAGTCCTTTAGTTTATCTGTATCTACACAAAACCTTCCTAGTATTTTGATAGGAACTGCACTAAAGGGAGAATTGACATCTGTCAATTTTTTTGTTTACTTATGCATTTTTGATCTAATAGAAGTTTATAGTTAATGAAATCTGAGGGGTTTCTTTTAAATGACTCCTGAATTTCACGTCTAATTTTAAAACAACTTCCTCACCCAAGCTTATAACAATATTAACCTGTATTTTTTTCTTTACTCTTTGTTAAGCCATCTGATATTTATTTTGGTATTCTATAGGAATCTAATATTCTGTTTTCTAAAACCCAATTGGTTGGGCTTCCCCGGTGGCACAGTGGTTAAGAATCCGCCTGCCAATGCACAGGACATGGGTTAAAGCCCTGGCCCGGGAAGATCCCACATGCCGCAGAGCAACTAAGCCGGTGCGCCACAACTACTGAGCTTGCGCTCTAGAGCCCGCGAGCCACAACTACTGAAGCCCATGCGCCTAGAGCTCGTGCTCTGCAACAAGAGAAGCCATCGCAATGAGAAGCCTGCGCACCGCAACAGAGTAGCCCCCGCTTGCCACAACTAGAGAAAGACTGCGCGCAGCAACGGAGACCCAACACAGCTCAAAATAAATAAATAAAATTAAATTAAACATTAAAAAACAAAAACTCAATTGGAGAGTTAGTTGTCCTCATCATTTACTGATTATTATTCATAGTTTTTCATTGATTTGAGATGCCACCTTTATCATAATCTAATCTATGTATTTGGTCTGTTTCTGGGCTTTCTTGTCAGTCCAGTCATCTATTACATCATCATATCACAGTTTAATGATCTGCTCTAGGCCTATGAGACAATGCAGCGTCTAGGAGGAGGCATAGCATGATAGTTAAGAGCTTAACTCGGAGGTTAGACTTGCCTAGTTGAATGGTATTTCCCCCTTTACTAACTAAATGACTTAGTGCGAGTTCTTTAAATTCTCTAGACCTCAGTATCATCTGTAAGATGAGGATTATAGTATTACATACATTAGAGGGTTATTGTGAAGATTAAAAGCATTAATATATGTAAAGCTCTTTTAATGCTGTGTAACAGAGGGCCATGTAAGAGTTAGACTGCAAAGTTGTGCTCGTATTCCTTCTTTCCAGGTTAGCTTTCAAAATGTTTTTTATTCTCCCCCAAATCCAATTCAGCTATTGACTGGAATTACATTGATTTTATAGATTTAGTTTGAGGGAGAAATGGTCTTTATAATAATGTAATAAAGTACTGCATTATCATTATATAATATTTGTTTACCACCTAAGAACATGACATAATCTCTTCATTTACTCAAGTCTAGAGTCTTGTGTCAGTTCTGGCTTAATAGATGGAGAGAGTGTTTTTTGTTCTCATCCAATCTAAAACACAAAAAGAGAAATACTAGGACCTATGTAAACTTCACAAGTGTGACATTATTGGCTTCCTTTTTCCGTAGAATAGCAACACGAGAGAAATGTGATGCCATAGACTACATCATGAGGTGCTACGTAGGTGTTTGTACCTATGTTGGTGGTTTAAACACATCTTCTCAGTGTTGTCTCACATTTCTTTACCCTAAAGTGCATGAGTGTTTGAGTGAATAAAGAAGAAAAACTCAAGGAATGATAACCTTTGGAATGATACTAAAACTCAGACTATATGTGAAAAAATATATGTGTGTGTGTGTGTGTGTGTATGTGAATATTGAGTGAATATATGGAAATGAAATATATAAATACAATTGATTCCTTTGAATTTGACCATTGGAATTTTCCTAAGGGAGAGCCTCCCCCACCAGCCCCCCAAGATCCCTGCTTTAGGAGAGAATGCCTATATACTCAACCCCTGTCTTCTTTCCTCAATCTTTCATATCATCTGCCAACGAATTTTAGCTAGATTCTTTATATTTTAGATTATTCATTTTTAGAGGAGAAACTACTTTTGATTGTGTGTAAATGAGATGCCTGAAACCAAATTCCCAGCCTGCATGTATCAGTTAACTGCTTCAAGAAAATAGCAAGTAGAGCAAGACTCTTTAATTCCAATGAGGGCTACAGGAGATGTCATATACACATGTACTTAAACCATGCTTGTTCCTGTTTTTCTGATTTTTCTTCCAGAATTCTTTAGGTTTGATAGGTGGTTATATTTACACTAGGAAGTGGTGGATTAGGGTAAACAACAAAATAGCTGTATATTTTGATAAGAAGTTTTGAGTTGAAGGACAGATCAGTAGAGATGCCAATCATAATTCACCAATATATACTGTTCTTTCTATATTTGTGTATGTTTGAAGTTTTTAATAACATTTGGGAATAAAACAATATATGTAAGTAAATAAAGGTAATAATTATCAATTATATAGAATAAAATATGCTTTAAAAAAACATTTTAGGGACTTCCCTGCTGGCGCAGTGCTTAAGAATCCGCCTGCCAATGCAGGGGACACGGGTTTGATCCTTGGTCCAGGAAGACCCCACATGCCGCGGAGCAACTAAGCCCGTGCGCCACAACTACTGAGCCTGTGCTCTAGAGCCTGCACAACTACTGAGCCCACACACCACAACTGCTGAAGCCCACACACTCTAGGGCCCGCGTGCTGCAACTACTGAAGCCCGCGTGTGCGCCTAAAGCCCACGCTCCACAACAAGAGAAGCCACTGCAATGAGAAGCCCCCGCTTGCCGCAACTAGATAAAACCTGCGCACAGCAATGAAGACCCAACACAGCCAAAAAAAACCCATTTTATTATACGTACAAAAAGTGCACTAGTTATAAGCTTACAGCTCAATGAATTTTCACAGTTTGAACACACTCATGTAACTAGCCTGGAGATCGAGAAACAGAATATTGCTCTCCCCTGGAAACTTCCCTTGTGCTGTCTTCTAGTTACGAGCCCCCTAAGGCTAACCACTATTCTGACTTCTAATAGGATATATAAATTTTGCCTATTTTTGATTTTTTTTAAATTGAGGTATATGTGATGTACAATATTATATAAATTTCAGTTGTACCACATAGAGACTGAAAGTTTTTAAAGGTTATACTCCATTTATAGTTATTATAAAGTATTGGCTATATTCCCTGTGTTGTACAATATATCATTGTAGCTTATTTATTTTATACATAATAGTTTGTACCTCTTAATCCCCTGCCTGTATCTTGCCTTCTCCCCCCTCCCCCTTCCCACTATAACCACTAGTTGTTCTCTATGTCTGTGAATCAGTTTGTTTGTTTTTCTAAATAATATTTATTTATTTATTTATGCTGCCCTGGGTCTTATTTGCGACATGCATGTGGGATCTAGTTCCCTGACCAGGGATCGAGCCCCCGGCCCCCTGCATGGGGAGCTAAGAGCCTTACCCACTGGACCATCAGAGAAGTCCCTGAATCTATTCCTTTTTTGTTATATTCCCTAGTTTATTTTATTTTTTAGATTCCACATATAAGTGATATCATACAGTATTTGTCTTTGTCTGGCTTATTTCACTTAGCGTAATACCCTCCAAGTCCATATATGTTGTTGCAAATAGCAAAATTTCGTTCTTCTTAGTTGTATTCCATTGTGTATATATACGTATATAGACCTCATCTTTACCCATTCATCTGCTCATGGACACTTAGGTTGCTTCCATATCTTGGCTATTGTAAATAATGCTGCTATGAACATTGGGGTGTATGTATTGAGTTAGTATGTTCATTTTTTTCAGATGTGTACCCAGGAGTGGAATTGCTGGTTGATAAGGTAGTTCTAGTTATAGTTTTTTGAGAAGTCTCTGTATTGTTTTCCACAGTGGCTGCACCAATTTACATTCCCACCAACAGTGTATTTTTATATACATGGGGAGTCATACACTTTTTTTATCTTTTTATATATTTATTCATTTGTTTTATTTTTGGCTGTGTTGGGTCTTCGTTGCGGCGTGCAGGCTTTCTCTAGTTGTGGCTAGCAGGGGCTACTCTTCATTGCAGTATGCAGGCTTCTCATTGGGGTGGCTTGTCTTTGTTGAGGAGCCATGGGCTTAGTTTCTCCACGGCATGTGGGATCTTCCCAGACCAGGGCTTGAACCCATGTACCCTGCATTGGCAGGAGGATTCTCAACCACTGAGCCACCAGGGAAGCCCAGGAAATAATTTTTTACTTTTTTTTTTACAATTTACCATATCCATATTTTTCATTTGCTTTTAGGAAAATAATTCCCAGTGTTGCAACTTGACTGACAGCTTCTCTGTCAGTTTTTTTTTTTTTCGGTACGCGGGCCTCTCACTGTTGTGGCCTCTCCCGTTGCGGAGCACAGGCTCCAGATGCGCAGGCTCAGCGGCCATGGCTCACGGGCCTAGCCACTCCGCGGCATGTGGGATCTCCCCGGCCTGGGGCATGAACCCGTGTTCCCTGCATCGGCAGGTGGACTCTCAACCACTGCGCCACCAGGGAAGCCCTCTCTTTCGTTTTTGATATGCATTTATATAAACTTTTATTTTCACCTCTGTTTTAAAACAGTGTTTGGAGTGATAAGTGGAACTAGGGCATTCTTATGTGAGAGTGGTATTTTAATTTTATTTTTTCTTCTCCCCCTGCTTTTTTTTCTGTGCTATCCACCTCATCATTCAAGATGCTT
The DNA here is from genome assembly GCF_964341445.2 of Mesoplodon mirus. Lineage (NCBI taxonomy): Eukaryota > Metazoa > Chordata > Mammalia > Artiodactyla > Ziphiidae > Mesoplodon > Mesoplodon mirus. Next base: position 54,822,484 of record NC_138979.1, read on the forward strand.
AAGAACACCTCTTCAACAAAGCCTTGTGTCATTCCACCACACCCCCACCCTGGCATCTTTCTTCATGAACACCTCATGACAGTATTTAGCATACACAACATTTTATTACGTTCAGTTGTTTTCATGTCTGTTTTCTGTTATTAGTCTCTAAGCTTCATTCTGTATCTTCAGAATCTGAGATGCAAGTTTTTTAAAATGATGGATGAAATTGTGAGAGAGCTGCTAGACTTTTTTCCTTTACCAGATCTGTCTTTTCCATTTTAGTACAGAATTGTTTATCCCTATGCTTTTGTTTGGGTGTAAATGCTGCTACTTTGACTGGTTGACAGTTAGTATTTAGATTTAGGTTACTGAGAAAGGTCCAATATCACCATCCATATATAAAAATAATTGCTATTCTTTTTGTAATACTTATGTTATTTTGATTAATATAATTTTTATTTTCTCCTGATATACTATGCTTTTATTTAGAATGTAGTATTTTACATAAATATGCCTTTAATACTTTGGAAGATGGAATAATTCAATACATATAATGACCGTTTGTCTTTTTTTAATGCTACCAATTATCTGAGCCTCTGGCCTTTGGGGGATTTCCTCACCTTATAAGTCCACTGTCTACTGTAAAATCAGAAAATACCAGATGCTTACTCTCCCAGCTCTGTTAGCAACAAGGTTTTGAGACCTGACCCAAGCCTCACCAGCTGAATATGTCATCCCTGGTATTTTCAATCAGTCCCTGATGCCAAGGAACAATGGAAAATTGTTTATAGTGGTGGTCACAGCACCATCCAATCTCCAATGGCATCACTGGTTCAGTGGTGGAGGTAGCAATGTCCTTTCCAGACTGATAGTGTGGCATGATTTGTAAGTGGTTCTGGTTGTATAGCCTCTTCCTGTGCCTGCTTGTTTTCTGAGCCTAGTTCTTCAGACTTCCTGGGAGTTCTACGAGTCACCCACTTGCATCTTTTATTCTAATCAGCCACAGTTAGTTTCTGTAAGCAACCATGAACCATGAGAGATATAGTAAGTAGTTGAATTTTGAGAATAGAAACCACAGTATATATCAAAGAAGTGTACCTCTTATTGAGAGACAAAACTCATGAGATGGTAGATCTATATTACATAGAAATATGGTAGCTTATATAACACAGATTATAAGTGATATAAAGAAAGGAAAAATCAGTGGAGGAGTATTATGAAACAGGTCTATAGAGAAAGTGGGACTCAAATAGTGGGTAGAATTTGGATAGAAAGAATAAATGTTTAGAGAGGTACAAGTCTTATACCTGTATTGTTAATTATTGTCACTGAGAACTTTTGATAGTATTTAGATACCTCTGCTTCAAACTGGGTGAAAACAGGAAAGGAGATGTTAGGAATAAGAAAGGGGGGAATCTTAGGATTATACATTAACTAAGCTAGATAAGTGTGTGCTTTCAGTGTCAGTACTTCTCATGACTCCCACTTCTCATGGGAGTGCTTCTCACTCCCATGTTTCACTGGGAGTGCTACAAGTCTGCCCATGGAAGAATACGTAGACATTTATTTTTGCAGAATTTCTTGTTTTCAAGTTCCCTGAAGGCTATTAATAATTTTTTTTTTAAGGGCAAGGAGATTTTGCTGTTTCTCTCTCTCTTTCTCTTAAACTTAAAAAACTGTTTGATATGTGATTTACTTTTGGAGTTCATACTCCCTAAAATCTCTTGATAACCAGTAATCCATTTGTTCATCGGGTATCCTAAGCCTCAGCGAGTATATTGGAGCTTTCTCTTTCTTCATTTGGTAAATTAAATAAATAAATAAATAAATAAATAAATTTAAATTTTATTGGATTATAGTTGATTTACAACGTTGTGTTAGCTTTAGTGATTCAGTTATGCAAATACATGTATTTATTCTTTTTCAGATTCTTTTCCCATATAGGTTATTACAGAATATTGAGTAGAGTTCCCTGTGCTATACAGTAGGTCCTTGTTAGTTAATCTATTTTATATATAGTAGTGTGTGTATATTAGTCCCAAGCTCCTAATTTGTCCCTCCCCCCCATGTTTCCCCTTTGGTAACCATAGGTTTGTTTTCGAAATCTGTGAGTCTGTTTCTGTTTTGTAAATAAGTTCATTTATATCATTTCTTAAAGTTAGATTCCACATATGAGTGATATCATATGATATTTGTCTTTCTCTGTCTGACTTCTCAATATGATAATCTCTAGGTCCATCCATGTTGCTGCAAATGGCATTATTTTGTTCTTTTTTATGGCTGAGGAATATTCCATTGTATGTACATACCACATCTTCTTTATCCAGTCATCTGTCGATGGACATTTAGGTTGCTTCCATGTATTGGCTATTATAAATAGTGCTGCAGTGAACATTGGGGTGCACGTATCTTTTCAAATCCCAGGAGTGGGATTGCTGGATCATATGGTAGTTCTATTTTTAGTTTTTTAAGGAGTCTTCATACTGTTCTGCATAGTGGTTGTACCAATTTACATTCCCACCAACAGTGCAAGAGGGCTCCCTTTTCTCCACACCCTTTCCAGCATTTATTGTTTGTAGACTTTTTGATGATGGCCATTCTGACCGGTGTGAGGTGATACCTCACTGTAGTTTTGATTTGCATTTCTCTGATAATTAGTGATGTTGAGGATTTTGCTTTTTGGCCATCTGTATGTCTTTTTTAGAGAAATGTCTATTTTGATCTGCCCATTTTTTGATTGGGTTGTTTGGTTTTTTTGACATAGAACTGCATGAGCTGTTTGTATACTTTGGAGATTAAGTAAATATATTTTATAATTGACTTTGTGCAGGTGAAAGTAAAACTTAATTGAGGCCTGTTCTTCTCCAGCAAATAGATTGCAAATGAGTATCCTTTTTTCTTTGCTCCCATGATTATTTTGCACCCTTTATTGTAGCACTGATTTGTATTATTCTATTGTAATTTTTGTTTTTGTATGAATCCCTCCCCTCCCCATCCTCCCCCCTCCCTATCTATGGGCTATTTGATAAGGACCAGGACTCTTATCTATCTCTGTATCTCCAGTGTCTGGCTTCTAACTGGGCTCTATAAATTTTTTTAAAGATATAATAGATTATTTCCTTTAAGTGCTCTTTGGTAGGAGTTATGAGAAGAATTAAGATTTTCTTTAACTCAAAGTTATCATGGGCATTAACATTGTGTAACTGTTCTGGTATGTTTGTTTGTTTTGTTTGTTTGAAAGATTTAAGATACCTTGGTCAAATGTTATTTGTTTTGGGGTCTAGCAATTTCAACAATTCTTTTTTTTTTAATAGACTTTTAGAACATTTTTAGATTTACAGAAAAATTAAGATGATAGTACACAGTTCCTATATATCCCACATCCCGATTCCCCTACTATTACCATCTTACTAATTTGTATGGTACATTTATTACTGTTACTGAACCAGTATTAATATGTTATTATCAACTAACTTTCATACTTCATTCCGATTTCATTAGTTTTTGCCAGATATCCTTTTTCTGTTCCAGGATCCCATCCAGGAGACCACATTGCATATAGTTTTCATGTCTCCTCTAATTCCTCTGGCTGTGAAAATTTCTCAGATTTTCCTAATTTTTTATGACCTTGACAGTTTTGAGGCATAGTGGTCAGATTTTTGTGGAATGCCCCTCAGCTGGTATTTATCTGATGTTTTTTCTCAAGATTAGCCTGGAATTAACGGGTTTGGAGAAGAAGGACAGAGAGGTAAAGTAACATTTTCATACCATTACTTCAAAGGTAATACTGTTTATATGATTTATCACTGTTGATGTTGACCTTTTTCCCCTAGCTGAGATACTGTTTGTCAGGTTTTTCCACTGTAAAGTTACTACCCCTGCCCCATTTCTGTAGTCTTTGGAGGGAAGTCACCCTGTGCAGTGCACACTTGAGTCAAGAGTCAAGTGCTCTCCCTCCCTGAAGACAGAGTAGCTACATAAATTATTTGGAATTTTTCAGCATGGGTTATTCTGTTACGCTTTTTAGTAACTGATTTATGATGGTGGAGGAAGGTAAAAAGGTGCAAGGTATTAACAGAACTCCCTAGCTCCAAGGGTCTTGTCTCTAGGTTCTTGTTTCTGTAGAAAGTCATGATTCTTTGGTTTAGATGGTTTTTGTTTCACCTCCTTTTTTTTAAAATAAATTCATTTAATTTGGCTGTGTTGGGTCTTCATTGCTGCATGTGGGCCTTCTCTAGTTGTGGTGAGTGGGGGCTACTCTTTGTTGCGGTGCGTGGGCTTCTCTTTGCGGTGGCTTCTCTTGTTGCGGAGCACGGGCTTTAAGGTGCCCAGGCTTCAGTAGTTGCAGAACTTGGCTCAGTAGTTGTGGCTCGAGGGCTCTAGAGCGCAGCCTCAGTAGTTGTGGCACACGGGCTTAGTTGCTCTGTGGCATGTGGGATCGTCCTGGACCAGGGATCAAACCCGTGTCCCCTGCACTGGCAGGCGGATTCTTAACCACTGCACCACCAGGGAAGTCCCTGTTTCATCTCCTTTTGCTGCATAGACTTTCTTTGAAAATAATATTAGTAAGTGTCTGGAAAACACTGAGAGCTTTGTCCGTATACCTGTGTCCAAAAAAATATACCTAGGGTTCTAATGGTTTCTGAAGAGTCAGCTTCAGTTTTAAGGAAGGAAGAGGAGGTTTTATGACTACATACAACCACATTGTATATTGAAAGGCAATGTTTGTTATAGTGCTTTAGGAACCAAAGATCAGGACCCACTGGAGTGGGTCTTGAAGATATATCTTCACTTTTCCTTAAATGTTTATATCTGGTATATGGCTCAAATATGACTACAGTAAATATTTCACTGGTATAGTCTGTTCGTTTAGATCAGTGGTTCTCAGAGTGTGGGCCCCAGATCAGCAGCATCACCATCATGTGGAAGCCTGTAAGGAATTCAGGTTTCCATTTTCATCCCAGACCTGCCATCTTGGAAGCTCTAGCAGTGAGGCCCAGCAACCCATCTGTCTTAACAAGCCCCTTACCCCTTAATGATTCTGATACCTTCTAAAGTTTGAGTATCTGGTCTGGTTTATTGAGTGTGAATGGTAACCTGGAGAGCAGTTCTTAGGGCATATTGGCTGTGAGTAGCATTTGCTTTTCCTACAGGGCCATGAAAAATCTTTCCTCTTTTAATCAGAGTGTCTGATTTCTGAGATGTTAGTTTATATTCTCTTCCCCTAAGATCATATTTGCTGAATTGCTGTATCTACAACAGGGGTTGGCAAACCACAGACTACAGGCCACATCAGAGCCACCTCCTGTTTTTGTACAGTCTGAGCTAAGAATGGTTTTAACCTTTTTTAAACAGCAGCTTTACTGAGATATAGTTCATATATCATGAACTTCATCCATGTAAAACATTCAAACCATTGGTTTTTAATAAATTCACAGTTCAATCGTTCACCAGTATCTAATTTTAGAATATGTTATCCCCCACAAAGAAACACAGTACACTTTAGCAGTCAGACCCTTTCTTCCCCACCCTCACCCCGACCCCACCACCCTAGCCCAAGGTAACCACTATTCTGTTGTCTGTCTCTGTAAATTTACCTCTTCTGGACACTTCCTATAAATGAAATTATACCATAAATATGTGGTCTTCTGGGACTAGCTTCTTCCACTTAGCATAATGTTTTCAAGGGTCATTCATGTTATAGTCTCAGTACTTTATTCCTTCTGTTGCTAAATAATATTCCATCATATGGATGTATCACATTTATCTGTTTGTCAGTTGATGGACATTTGGGTTGATTTTTACATTTTTGAATGGTTGAAAAAAATCAAGAATATTTTATGATGTGAAAATGATAGGAAATTCAAATCTATTGTCCATAAATAATGTTTTGTTGACACACAACCACACTTAACTCCTTTTATGTATCATCTGTGGCTATTTTCATGCTACAGTGGGAGAGTTGAATAGTGACAGCCTTCAGCAGAGCCTAGAATATTTACTGTTCGGCCCTTTGGAGAATAGGTTTGCTGACCCCTGTTTCTCAAACTTTTTCTTCATGATTGTTTCCTAAGGAGTCTTTTTAGACATTTTTTCCCTACTTGCCTTCCTCTCCGTGAAATTTTAATACCAGAGGTATACTGTATATCTCTTTGTGTACTGATGTATTACAAACCATTGTAATATCTTACGATTTTTTTTTTTTTGTCCCCTCAGGGACGATATCACCCTAATTGAGAGTGACTACTCTAGAGTAGTGTTCTGGTTAGGTTAATCTTCCTTTGTTACATTAGGAGGTGAAAATTTTTTTCAGATGGGTTATATTTCCCTCAGAAATATTTCTGGTGTTGAGGTATTTAAGCAGTATGTTGTGACCTACTGTTAGATCTCAAAGCTAAGAGAAATGACTGTCAGCGTAGAACACAAGATACTACCGTATTGGCATTTTTAAATTTTGGGGAATTTTGATGACTCCTCATCAAAATATTTGAGGCTTTTGCTTTAGTTCATAGATTGGTTTATTAGATTATCAGTGTTTATTAGTAAATTTGGCTATAGGAAGAGGCCAGAGAGTTTAGTTATTTAAAATTTTATCTGTAAAGAGAGATTTTTTTTATTACCAGCTGGTTTGTGATGCTAGCTCTCTGCATTTCTCCTATGCCTTATAGTTCATTAGAGAAAAGATTCTTTTACCTTCCCTCATCCTCATCTTCTCTTCTTCCCTAGAGTGTATGTTCTTGGAGAGGTAGGAATAGGCAGGGCTTTGTGAGAATTTGAAGGCTGGAGAGAGGAAGGGCTGGTCAAAAGAAGAGATTCTATTCACAATTTACATTGTAAATTGGAACAGCTGCTATGGAGAACAGTATGGAGGTTCTTCCAAAAATTGAAAATAGAGTTGCCATATGATTCTGCAGTCACACTGCTGGGCATATATCCAGGCAAAACTCTAATTTGCAAAGATATATGCACCCCAATGCTCATAGCAGCACTGTTTACAATAGCCAAGACATGGAAGCAACCTAAATGTCCATCAACAGATGAATGGATAAAGAAGATGTAGTACAAATGTACAGTGGAATATTACTCAGCCATAAAAAAGAACGAAATAATGCCATTTGCAGCAACATGCATGGACCTAGAGATTATCATATTGAGTGAAGTAAGTCAGACAAAGGCAAATATATGATATTACTTATATGTGGAATCTAAAAAAATGATACAAATGAACTTATTTACAAAACAGAAATAGACTTACAGACATAGAAAACAAACTTATGGTTATCAAAGGGGAAAGGCAGGGGGGAATAAAGTAGGAGTTTAGGATTAACAGATATACACTACTATATGTCAAAATAGATGAACAACAAGGACTTACTATATAGCATGGGGAACTAACTATATTCAATATCTTATAATAATATAATAACCTATAATGGAAAAGAATCTGAAAAGAACAGATGTGTTTGTGTGTGTGTATAGCTGAATCACTTTGCTGTACAACTGAAATTAACATGTAAATTAACTATACTTCAATTTTTAAAAATGGTTAAAAAAAGATTCTAATTTAAAGCAACAGAACACTAATGCTAACTACCTCTTCTTTTTGTCAATTGTTGATGGTTTTGTGTTTAGTAATCTAGAATAGGCCATTAATCTTTATGAAAACAGATATGTTTGTTAAATGTAGATTTAAAAAACTCAAGTCTAGCAGCAAAACAAAATCCATTTTAGTCCCCTTCCTCTTCTTTACCAAATAGGATATATGGAAAAGCAGAAAAGAGTTGCATTTCTTTAAAAGGAGAACACTTGGGCTTCCCTGGTGGCGCAGTGGTTGAGAGTCCGCCTGCCGATGCAGGGGACACGGGTTCGTGCCCCGATCCCGGAAGATCCCACATGCCGCGGAGCGGCTGGGCCCGCGAGCCATGGCCGCGGAGCCTGTGTGTCCGGAGCCTGTGCTCCGCAACGGGAGAGGCCACAGCAGTGAGAGGCCCGCGTACAGCAAAAAAAAAAAAAAAAAAAAAAAAAAAAAAGGAGAACACTTGGCAGAATGGAACATTGTAAATGAATTACACTGGGACAATAACTGATTTCATGGAAAGGAATTGTTATCCAGATGGGATCTCTTCTCTTTGCCCTTGCCTTTTGGGTCCTGCTATTTAGTGAACTGAGACTTTTCTTCTCTTCAGTTTGTTTCTTTCCTTCAGTTTAAGTTTCTCTTCTGAGAAAGGTGAACCCAGAACTTAGTCCCCAGTGTATATTTTCTATGCTGTATGAGAGTAGGGAAGCTTAAAAATGGTCTAAAACCATTCTTCCTCAAACTTTGAACTTGCCTTACAATATTTGTAGGCCTCTTGGGCAAAATTTAAAATATAATTTTGCCTGAATATTATTAGGATTGTTTTACAAGTAGTTATTGTGAGAAATGGAAAAAGAAATGATAACCCCTTTCAGGTACAACTATGAGATGCAATACATTTTTTCTGTAATTTTATTCCTGACTTAAGATTTCTCTTTGTTATTTTTTCACATCATCAAATGGAACTTCAGCCCTGTAATACTGAAATAGGATTTAAATATTGTCACCTTTCAAGGTTCTGTGCACTATAGTCCAGTACTCACATTTTAATCAACATATCTAAAATAGTTATCTTTCTACTTAAACTTGATTGTCTAGTAATATTCCATATCTCAAAAGAGAATTGTCCTAGACTCTCTCCTTTTCATTTATCCAGAGGTCAGAAGTCCTGTGAATGATTCCTCTTAAAAATATCCTCTTTTTTCCTCTAAGGCACACAGGCTTTCAGAATCCCATCCCAGTCTGCTTTTTCCTAGCTTCCTCTTCTACCACTCCTTGTTTATTTCAGCCATAAAACTACTTGCAGTTCTCTAGACATGCCATGGGGTTTCATACTTCCTATTGTTTCATATCATTGTGCCTTTGTATATACTTTTTTTCCTCTACCTAGAATACTTTTCTCTGCCATTTTTGATCAGATAACTTCTAATTCTGCTTCACGAATCAGTCGAACTTTTACTCTGGGGTTTTTTTTTTTTCCAAGACCTCATATGTATTTGTGTCATAGCATTTATCACACCGTACGGTAAGATCGAATTCTCTCTTTTCCACCTAGACTGTAAGATATTTTTTGAGGGCAAGTGTTGTGTTATCTTTATCTTAGGCTCCATATTACTTAACACAGCACCTGGTTCCAAGTAGCTGCTCCATAAATGCACATTGACTGAATCTCATTCATGTTAAAAAGAAAAAAATTTCAATGGAGCAGACAGGTTTTCAACTTGAGCTCTGAACCCACTTATTTTGAGTAATATTAATTAGACCCAAAGTCCAACAAAATCAAAGTATTTGAAAGTACTTTGGGGCCTGTTGAAATATAATTTGATGTGCTCTGTATGTTTACTGATTTTTGGTATCCAGATTCATGCAGAATGTGATTAAAGGTAAATTTTGTCAACTAGACAAATGATGCCGAGGTTGAAAGTTCTCTTTTCAGGCTCACTTTCATTCCTTTGTGTTGAAACAGCAGGCAGCATTCTTTTTTGGTTAAAATGAAGGCCTGGTTTCTTCTACAGCCTCATCTGAAACCCCTTTACAAGGCCATGGGTCACAGTCATACTTTGCTCAGAGTTTTCTCAACAGCAATGCCGGGACTAATCCCTTCTCATAAATCCTCTAAGCTGTCAGCAAACAAACCCCTTCTTACCAGTCTAGCACGAAAGCCATGAGCTAGGAATACAGAGCAGGTACATGGCTGTTTTAAGGGCAGTTGTTTTTCAGTCTCCAGATTGCCAGTCAGTGCTTTCTCCTCTGCTGTTGGCCCATCAAGTTGTAGGCGTTGTGCTGGGTGTTTCAGGCTGGCCCCTAAATGTTGAACACTTGCAGAAAGCTGCGATTTCCCTATTATGAGAGACCTCTGTACCTGTGGTTTCTGCTGCTCTGATTAGCAGGTAAAAGAGATTGACTGGCTGCTTTCAGGATTATGTGAGACTAGAAATCCACTTCTTTCTTGAAGCCTTTGTGTCATTCCTGGAGGTACTTTCAGCCCTTTCTTTTGCAATCAGATCTGCTTGATAAAAGGGGGAAGGAGAAAGGGTTGGTATAGTGAGAAGAGGATCCAGATAATCAGGACTTTAAAAAATCAGTTTGTTGAAGTATAATATTCATACAATAAAAATCATACATTTTAAGGATACAGATTAATGATCCTTGAGGATACATCTCTTTAACCACCACCCAAACCAAGGTGTAGAGCATTTTAATTTCTTCAGAAAGCTCCGTTGTTTCCCTTTGTAATCAGCCTCCTCCCCCCAGCCCTGTTGCAACCAACTGCTGATCTGATTTCTAGCACTATAGATTAGTTTTGCCTGTAAGGAACCATACAGTACCTATTCTTGTGAGTTCTGCTTCTTTCTCTCAGTATATAGTCTTTGAAAATTGTCCTTGTGGTTGGCATGTATTAGCAGTTTCTTTCTTTTTATTGTTGAATACTATTTCATTGTATGGATATACCGCAATTTGTTTTCTCACTGATTGAAGAAATTTGAGTTATTTCTAGTGTTGGGCTTTTATAATTATATAAAGCTGTGAATTGCTTTCTGTGGGTTTCATTTTTCTTGGATAAATACCTAAGAGTGGAATTAACTGGGTCATAAGTGTATATTATTTATTTATTTATTTAAATTTATTTATTTATTTATTTTTGGCTGTGTTGGGTCTTTGTTGCTGCTTGCAGGCTTTCTCTAGTTGCGGTGAGCGGGGGCTACTCTTCGTTGTGGTGTGCGGGCTTCTCATTGCAGTGGCTTCTCTTGTTGCAGAGCACAAGCTCTAGGCATGCGGGCTTCAGTAGTTGTGGCACACGGGCTCAGTAGTTGTGGCTCACGAGCTCTAGAGTGCAGGCTCAGTAGTTGTGGCGCACGGGCTTAGTTGCTCCGCGGCATGTGGGATCTTCCCAGACCAGGGCTCAAACCCGTGTCCCCTGCATTGGCAGGTGGATTCTTAACCACTGTACCACCAGGGAAGCCCCTGATAAGTGTATATTTAACTTTATAAGAAACTGGCAAATGATTTTCCTGAGTGATTGCACCATTTTATATTGTGGCCAACAATGTATGAGAGTATTGGTTGCTGCAACTCTTTGCCAAAACTTGATACCTCTCTTTTTCATTATAGCATTCTAGTGGGTATGAAGTAGTATTTCATTGTGATTTTAATTTTTGTTGCTGTTCTAATTGGTGTATATATATTATATATATATTTTTTGTTTGTTTGTTTGTTTGGCTGTGCTGGGTCTTCGTGGCGGTGTGCGGGCTCTTCGCTGTGGCATGCTGGCTTACTTACGGTATGTGGGATCTTAGTTCCCCGACCAGGGATCAAACCTGGGCCCCCAGCATTGCGAGCCCATTCTTAACCACTGGACCACCAGGGAAGTCCCTAAATGGTATTTTTAAAATTTCATTTTCGTTTACTTGTTGCTAGTATATAGAAATGCAGTTGATTTTTATATACAACCTAATATCAAAGTCACTTCGTTCTTCTAGCAGTTTTTTCTTTTGTCTTTGTTTTGTTTTTAGATTTCCTGTGATTTTTCTACACAGACCACCACGGTGTTGATATTACACTTACCTTATTCAACTTTAGTCAGCAAGGATAGGATCCACATAATCTGGATTTTGGCTTGTTTAGTTTTCTGGATATTTGAATGCCTTATCTTTATAGGCCTTTGCATGCATGTTAGGATGACACAGTTGAAGTGTGAACCATGAATATGAGTGGATAAATACAGTTGCAGTAATAATTATATATAGAATTGGCATGGCAGATGGTAAAGAAGGCTCTTTTGCCCTTTGGGCTTTTGAAAATTTAGAAGGAAGCCCCTGTATTCTAAAGAACAATAAAATTTAGCTGTGGCCCCAAAGAAGTACTTCCTAAAACCAGGTTACGTTGAAAGATAATTGGCATTACCTCTGGCCATGTGTAAAGCTGTTTACCAATTCACTCATTGGACAAATATTTAGTGAGTGAGTGCCCACCTAGTACCAGGAACTATTCTGGTACTTGGGATACACTAGAGAACAAAACAGTAAAAAAAAAAAAAAAAAAAAAAAAAAAAAAAAAAAAAATCCCTGTTTTGACTACATTCTTGTTGGAGAAATATACAATAAAATATTAAGCATTAAAATCTGTCTGTTGGTCTGTTTAGAGTCAACAGGGCTTTGGAGAAAAATGAGGTAGAGAAAGGGGATTGGAGGGATATGGGAAGTATATTGTTTTTAAGACCCTTATAGACTACTTCATTAAAACTGGAAAGTAGTCAGATTCACCCCAAAAACCAAGTAGCAGGAAAAAAGGTTAATTTAAAATTAATTATTCAGTCCATGATGATCCTTTGATGAGGATTATCTCAAGTTTAGATACGTATTCCCCAATAGTTTTCTTCTCCAACCTAATTGTCTTATTTTCAAGGAGGAGTTTTCCGAAGAAACGGTTCCAAGCAAATTACGCTAATCCCTCACCACAAAACATCCATTTTCACAGAAAAAGATAAGAATTTTTTCAGTGCCTACAAACACAGAATAGGAAACAAAGGTCATAGCCTTACACAGTTGCAGAATTGTTCATTTTACCATCTTGCTTAGAAATGGTCAATATTATGTTTGAGATCAGTGAAGAAAAGGAAATAGAAAAGGTGCCACTTTTGAGTAATTCTACTTGTGGACATTGTAAAACATCAGATGCCATAGAAACAAAACTATACCAGACGGCTATTAAACCTTGCTTTTCATTATAGATTGATGAATCAATAGACATTAGTAAGCATGCCCAGTTAGTAGTACTGGTTAGAGCCCCTAAAGAGAAATTCCTAGAACATTGTTCTCTGCATATCTACTGAAACAAACTACTTGAAATGAAATATTCAAAATTATAAATGAAACCTTTGAAAAAATAAGGTATTATGGGTATATTTCCGCAGTTTGTGTAAATGGTAGTCTGCTTTATATCAAGAATTCACCTGAAAACCCTGAATACAAGGACACAGATTGTTTTATCCAGTTTTGCATAGGGGAAGCTCAATTTTGCCTGTAGACCTGACTTCCATATTAAATTATGTTTTCAAAATGGTGAATCTAGAAGCAATAACAAACATTTAAAAATAGTACTCACTGTGTGCTAGGACTGTTGCGAGAAGTTCACATATATTTACTCATTTAATCACCACAACAGGTTAATGATATAAGTACTATTAATGTCATACCCTCTATAGCTGAGAAAATGAGGCACAGAGCTGTTAGGTAATTTGCCCAAGGTCACTTAGCTAGGAAGTGGCAGAGGGAAGATTCAAAGCCAGGTAATCTGTTTCCAGAGTCTATACTCTTTTTAATTTTTTTTTAATTAAAAAAAAAACCATTGTGGTAAAACATACCTAAAATAAAATTTAGCCATTTTTTAATGTACACATCAGTCGTGTTAAGTGCACTTTGTTGTGCACCCAGTCTCCAGAACGCTTTTCACCTTGCAAAACTGAAACTATATCCAGTAAATAACTCCAAATTCTTCTCTTCCGCTGCCCATGGCAACTACCATTCTACTTTGTCTCTTATGAATTTGACTACCTCATATAAGTGAAATCACACAGTATTTGTTTTTTTTGTAACTGACTTAGTTTACGTAGCATAATGTCCTCAAGGTGCATCTGTGTTATAGCATGTGTCAGAATTTACTTCCTTTTTAAGGCTGAATAATATTTCATTGTATGTATAGACCACATTTTGTTTACACATTCATCTTTTGATGGACACTTGGGTTGCTTTCACCTTTTGGCTGTTGTGAGTAGTGCTGCTATGATCATATATGTGCAGATATCAGCTTGAGTCCCTGCTTTAACTTCTTTTGGGTATATACCCAGAAGTGAAATTACTGACTCATATTGTAATTCTGTGTTTAATTTTTTGAGGAATTGCTGTATTGTTTTCCATGTTGGCTATAGCATTTTTTATATTCATACTAACAATGCACAAGGGTTCCAATTTCTCCACATCCTCACCAACATTCATTATTGTTTCTTGTTTTGTTTTGTTTGATAATAGCTATCCTAATGCGTAAAACAGTATCTCATTGTGGTTTTGATTTGTGTTTCCCTAATGACTCGTGATGTTGAGCATCTTTTCATGTGCTTATTGTCTATTCATATATCTTCTTTGGAGAAGTTATCTATTCAAATCTTTTGCCCATTTTTGAATTGGGTTGGGATTTTTGTTGTTGAGTTGTAGGAGTTCTTTATATTTTAGATATTAATCCATTTTTAGATGTGTGGTCTACAAATATTTCCTCCCATTCACCTCTTGATACATGATTTTTAAATTTATTTAATTTATTTATTGGGGTCTTTTTTTTTTTTTGCCGTACGCGGGCCTCTCACTGTTGTGGCCTCTCCTGTTGCGGAGCACAGGCTCCAGACGCGCAGTCTCAGCGGCCGTGGCTCACGGGCCTGGCCGCTCCGCAGCATGTGGGATCTTCCCAGACCGGGGCACGAACCCGTGTCCCCTGCATCGGCAGGCGGACCCTCAACCACTGCTCCACCAGGGAAGCCCATGTTGGGTCTTCATTACTGCGCACGGACTTTCTCTAATTGCAGCAAGCAGGGGCTACTCTTCATCGCGGTGTACATGCTTCTCTTTGTGGTGGCTTCCCTTGTTGCGGAGCACAGGCTCTAGGCGAGCGGGCTTCAGTAGTGTGGCACATGGGTTCAGTAGTTGTGGCTTGCGGGGTCTAGAGCACAGGCTCAGTAGTTGTGGCACACGGGCTTAGTTGCTCCGCGGCATGTGGGATCTTCCCGGACTAGGGATGGAACACGTGTCCCCCGCACTGGTGGGCAGATTCTTAACCACTGAGCCACCAGGGAAGTCCCGATACATGAAAGTTTCTAAAATTTTGATGAAGTCCAATTTATTTTATCTTTTGTTGCCGGTGCTTTTGGTGTCCTAGCCAAGAAATCATTGCGAAATCCAGTATCCCCTATGTTTTCATCAAAGAGCTTTATAGTTTTAGCTCTTATGTTTAGGTCTTTGATCATTTTGAGTTAATTTTTATATATGGTATAAAGTAAAAATCCAACCTTTATTCTGTGGCTTAATTTCTGGCCCATTGTTTTTACCTCCGGGAGTACTTACCCCTCAATTTAAAGAGTTGGCATAAAAGATTTAGGAAAAGTGGGTGGTAAAAAAGTGGCAGTAGCAAGTATAGATTACTCACCTAGAAATTTTAGTACTTAGAAGGGGGAGGAAAAGAAAAGGATTGCTGTTTTTTAAGGAGAGAGTATTTTTTTAAAAAAACATACTCATTGGGAAAAAAATGGAGAGTTCAAGACAGTATTAAGAAAAAAGGTAAACATCTTGGATAACAATAATATATAATGTTTATAGATGCATAAATATATAATATGTGCTTAAAATCTATGCTTGGCGGTGATAACCCCTGAATTCATGATAGTGGTTTTACTTGGGGTGTGGGCAGATGGAGGGGAACAGGATGAGGGAAGTGTACCTCTGTGTTTTAATTTTTTTGAAAAGGGGATATCTGAAATAATATGACCTGATTTTAAGATTCAACAAAACTCATTGATGGGTACAAGGGTACTTATGTTCTTTATTCTTATCTATTTGAAATATTTTATATTAAAAATAATCCAAAACAAACAAAAGAATAAAGCCTAGAAAGTTTAGTCATATCAGGGGGAGGATTAGGTCTTCCTTTAACATAGGAGGGGGCAGAGAAAATAGAAAGGAACTTTGAACGGAAAATAATAGAAATTTAAAGAAGTCCAGGTCATATAAATCTTAGTCTCATTTTAGTGGCAAAGTCATTTGCTGAGGATGAGGTGGGATTACTAGGATAGTATGGGGAGTTCCAACTTGGTTTGGGGAGTTCCAGGTTGGTTGGTTGACAGATTCAGGATAAGGAGTCATGTAGAAAGAAATAAATTGATTTCTGAGTAGCATTAAAGGACTACCAAAGGATGGTTATCAGGAATTTGTTGTTGGGCTAGGTACCACAGTTATGTGGATTTACTAGCATTGCACTGTAGCCCAGGAGAAAAATAAAAGAATGAAAACAAAATAAAAGCAAAAAATTGAATGATAGGGATTGGGTTAAGGTTATTAGGAATAATTGGGTTGCAACAGAAGTCCTCTCTAACAAAAGTCAATGGGGGAGTTATTGTAAGGCTTCAGGAGATAATGATAAGGGCAATGAAAGGCAAAAGTACAGCTAGATACCTCTTGAGTACATTTATCTCTGCATCTGTTCTCTCCTTTTTCTTGACTGGCCTACTCTGCACATGGCCCTACATGACTGACATAGAACTTACTTTGCCTGAGTCCCCACCCTTCTCATGAATTGCAGATTTGACTGATTAGTGGGTTGTGAAATCATGTTGGTTGCAATCATCATTTTTTAAAAGAGAAATTCAGTACAGTTAGTAAGGTTAAGTTGTATGTGTGTTTGAATGCATACTTATTGCAACGTAAAATTAATTCATCCCACTTAGTGAGTAGCTACTCTGTGCCACACAGGGATACATTAGTAGATAACCCCCACTCCTTGCCCTGTGCTCCTTCCTACCCAAGAACCTTTTAGAATAGAAGGCAGAGTTCAGTCGCCCCATGGGGAGGGAAGGGGGTCAGTGCAAGGAATAGGGATTAGAAGGATTTCAGGATACCTGCCTGAGCTATATGTTATATTCATCTTGCACTGAGTAGTAAACAGAGGTTGTCTGCCACTGGGGTAATCTCCACCCCTAAGGTTCAGGTGCACAGGGCCTGCCTAAGACTGAAGCTGGAGGAAGAGAATCCTGTTCCCACTACTAGCCTTATACCAAGTAACAAGTACTAGCAGTCTACCACTGGGACAGGGGCAAGGACATGGAGAGACACCTCCTCTGTGGCACAGGTGTACAAGTTCTGCTGAAAACTGATGGAGCAAAAATTCTGAGAAAAATTCTCTAGCACTCTACTCCTAGTACTAAAACACAAGATAAATTGTCAGTTCACCACTGGAAGAATTTGAAGCCTATGATGCACTGAAGCTAATTAAGCAACAATAAAACCCGAACCCAGCTCACCTAATCACTAGATTGATTCAAACCACCACCCTAATGGCCTGGCAGAAACAGGTGTGCTTATTTCAAAGTAAAATATTGTTTTCGTCTACTGTTCTTTTAGGCACAGTATCTAGTTCAATAAAAAATTAAGAGATACATAAAAAGGCAAGACAAGCAGTGCAAACATAACCAGACCTAGAGGTTGTCCAGATGTTGAAACATGACATAGTGCTTTTAAGTAACTGGTAAAGATTCTAGAGGAAAAATGTCTGCCTTTATGGCATTTATAATCTGGGGGGCAGAGACAGACAATAAGCAAAATAAATCTGTGGTGTGTTAGATGGTGATGAGTGCTGTGGAGAAAAATAAAGCAAAGGAGAAAGTGTGGGGGATTTGTGAGGGAGAAGGGCAGAGAAGATGACATTTGATAAATGACCTAAAAGAGGTAAGGAAGCAAGCTTAAGAGGACATCTGGAGGGAAAATGTCCTAGGGGGATTTTAAAAACAGCAAGTGCAAAGGTACTGAGGTGAGAGGGTACCTGCTTATTCAGGGAACAACAAAGGAGTCATTGTGACTTAGAGCTAAGAGAGTTGAGGAGGTAAGTAGTAGGAGGTAAAGTCAAGGAAGTAATGGTTGGGATGGAGTACATTATAGGTATTTAGGTTTCTGATCTGAGATTGGAAGCCATTTTTATGGAATTTTAAAAAATTTAAAGATATTTTAACAGCTTTGTTACTGTACAGTTGACATAATGTACATATTTAATGTGTACAGTGATGTTCTCTGATATACAAATATATATACACACACACCTGTGAAAGTCACCACAGTCAAGATAATGAACGTTATCATCACCCAGAAAAACTTCCCTGTGCCCTTTTGTAATCTCTTCCTCCCACCCCTTTCTGCTCTTCATCTCAGTCTCCAGGTAACCGTGGATCTTTTATTACTATACATTAATTTGCATTTCTAGTATTTTATGTAAATGGAATGTATTCTCTTTTTTTTGTCTAGCTTCTTTCAGCATTAATAATTTGAGATTGCATGTATATATAGTTTATTCCTTTTTATTCCAGAATAATATAGCGTTGTATGAAATGTCTGCTGCGATTTGTTTATCTAGCTTGTTACTGGACATTTGAAATATTTCCAGTTTTTGGCTATTACCAATTAAGCGACCCTGAACAAGTACAAACCTTTGTATGGATAGATGCTTCTATTTCTCTTAAGTTGTTAGGATTGGAATGGCTGGGTTATTTGGTAGTATATGTTTAAGTTTCTAAGTAACTACCAAATTGGTTTGCAAGGTGGTTATACCATATTACATTCCTACCAGCAATTTATGAGAGTTCCAGTTGCTCCATAACTTTGCTAACACATCATATGGTCTGGGGTTTTTTTGTTTGTTTGCTTTGTTTTTTGGTTACTTATTTATTTATTTTTCAGACAGTGGTTTCTCTTTTTTTTTTTTAAAGACATTCTAATGACATGTAATTGTATTTCTTTGTGGTTTTGATTTGTATTTCCCTTTTGACTAATGATGGTCTCTTTTCATGAATTTATTTACTGTCTATATAGCTTCTCCAGTGAAAAGTCTCTCAAAAATCTATTGCTTTTTTTTTTTAATTTTTATTTATTTATATATTTAGTTATTTATTTACTTTTGGCTGTGTTGGGTCTTCGTTGCTGTGTGCGGGCTTTTTTTTTTTTTTGCGGGCTTTCTTTAGTTGTGGCGAGCGGGGGCTACTCTTCGTGGTGGTGCACAGGCTTCTCATTGCAGTGGCTTCTCTTGTTGTGGACCACGGGCTGTAGGCATGCAGGCTTCAGTAGTTGTGGCACATGGGCTCAGTAGTTGTGGCTTGCAGGATCTAGAGCACAGGCTCGGTAGTTGTGGCTCATGGGCTTAGCTGCTCTGCGGCATGTGGAATCTTCCCGGACCAGGGCTTGAACCTGTGTCCCCTGCGTTGGCAGGGAGATGCTTAACCACTGTGCCACCAGGGAAGCCCTCTATTGCTTATTTGTAAATTAGGTTGTTTTCTTATTATTGAATTTTGAGAGTTCTTGATATATTCTGGATATATCTCTATTAGATATGTGGTTTGGAAATATTGTCTCCCAGTCTGGTTTATCTGTTCATTCTCTGATCAGTGATAAGAGAACAGAAGTTCCTAAGTTTGGTGAAGTTCAATTCATCAATACTTTCTTTAATGGGTCATGCTTTTGGTGTCATATCTAAAATCTTTGCCTAAACCAAGATTACAAAGATATTCTCCTATTTTTTTCTTCCAGAAGTTTTATAGTTCAGGTTTTATATTTAGATCTTTCATCCATTGTGAGTTAACTTTTGTATATGGTGCGAAGTATGGATCACAGTATTTGTTTTTAAGCTGGGACAAAGTGAGAGAGTGCATGGACTTACATATACTACCAAATGTAAAATAGATAGCTAGTGGGAAGCAGCCGCATAGCACAGGGAGATCAGTTCGGTGCTTTGTGACCACCTAGAGAGGTAGGATAGGGAGGGTGGGAGGGAGACGCTAGAGGGAGGAGATATGGGGATATATGTATATGTATAGCTGATTCACTTCGTTATAAAGCAGAAACTAACACACCATTGTAAAACAATTATACTCCAATAAAGATGTTAAAAAAATTTTTTTAAGTATTTGTTTTTGTTTTTGAGAATCCAGTGCTCTAGCACCATTTGTTAAAAAGACTATTCTTTTTTTCCACTGAACTATATTTCCACTTTGTTAAAAATCAATTAATAATTTATCATACATGTGTGGTTCTATTACTTGATTCTGTTTGATTCAATTTGTATATCTTAATGTCAACATTACATTGTCTTAATTGCTGTTACTTTATAATAAATCTTGAAGTCAGGTGGTATAAATCCTCCAACTTTGTTCTTCTTTTTTAGAGTTGTTTTGGCTGTTCCAGATCCTTTGATTTTCTTATACATTTTAGAATCAGTTGTTCATTTCTTTAAAAAAAAAAAAGTCTTTTGTGGTTTTAATTGGGATTACATTGAAGCTATTGATAAATTAGGGGACATCTGACATCTTAACAATACTGTCTTCCAATCCATGAACACAGTATATCTCTCATTTATTTTAGGTCTTCTGTAATTTCTCTTAGCAGTCTTTTGTTTTCAGTGTATAGATTTTGCACATTTTTTGTCAGTTTTATTCTTATTTCATATTTTGTTGCTATTGTAAACTATATTTCTGAAATTCAGTTTCTGAGTGTTCATTGATATATAATAGAAATAAAATTTATTTTTGTAAACTGATCTTATTTTCTGTGACCTTGCTGAACTCATATATCAGTTCTTAGTAGCTTTTTTGTAGTTCAGTAGAATTTTCTAGCTAGACGAACATGTCTTCTTCAAATTAAGAGAGTTTTACTTACTCCTTTCCATTTTGAATACCTTTTATTTCTTTTTCTTGCCCTTATTGCACTAACTATAACCTCTAATATAATGTTCAATAGAAGTGGTGAGAGTAGGCATCCTTCCGTTCCTGACCTTAGGGGGAAGGCATTCTGCTTTTACCACTAAAAACGATGTTATCTGTAGGTTCCTCATAGATGCCCTTTGTCAGATTGAGAAAGTTCCCTTCAATTCCAGGTTTGCTGAGCATTTTATCAGGAATAGTTGTTAGATTTTGCCAGGTACTCTTTCTGCATTTACTGAGATGATCACGTACTTTTTTTTTTTTAAGATTTAATTTTATTTATTTTTGCCTGCGTTGGGCCATCGTTGCTATGCATGGGCTTTCTCTAGTTGTGGCGAGCAGGGACTACTCTTCGCTGTGGTGCACGGGCTTCTCCTTGCGGTGGCTTCTCTTGTCGCGGAGCATGGGCTCTAGGGGGCTTCAGTACTTGTGGTGCATGGGGTTAGTTGTTCCGTGGCATGTGGGATCTTCCCAGACCAGGGATTGAACCCGTGTCCCCTGCATTGGCAGGTGACTCTTATCCACTGCGCCACCAGGGAAGTCCTTATGCTTACATACTTGAAAAACATTTTTAGTCTGTTACTGTTTACTCTTTTAGTGGTGAATTACATTGATTGAGTCTCAGAGGTTCAAACAATATATCCCTGGGATAAAACTCCATCATGATGTGGTAACCTTTTTATATATTCTTGGATTCGATTTGCTAATTTTAAAAGAATTTTTACATCCATAATCATTAGTATATTGATCTAAAACTTTCATATAATGTCTTTGGTTTGGGTACTAGAGTAATTCTGGCCTCGTAGAATGTGTCACAAGTATTCCCACCTCTTGAATTTCATGGAAGAGTTTGTGCAGAACTGGTATTATTTCTTCCTTTAATATTTAGTAGAATTTACCATATTTCTTTAACAGAGGGAGGACTATTCAGATTATCTTTCTTCTTGAGTGAGATTTGGTAGTTTGTGTCTTTCAAGGCTTGCATTGTTTCTGTCAAATCTGTGGTCACTCTTATATTTGTTTCTGTATGTGAGTCTGCTTTTAAATTTTAAATAAAATTTAAGTAAATTTAGTGATTAAAAAATTTTAGGCTTGGTTGCTTTAAAATTTTTTCTATCACTAATTTTAATGAGGTTGATTTTGATGTGCCTTGATTTAATTTTCTTCATGCTTCTTGTGCTTGGGGTTTGTTGTGATTCTTGTTGCTGTGAACTTATGGTTTTCATCAACTTTGGAAATTTTTCAGCTATTATTCAAATGTTTTTCTTCCCCTCTTTGCAGACCTGAATTACATGCTTATTATTCTACTTGAAGTTGTCTCTTTTATTCAGACTTTTTTTCACTGTATTTTATTTTGGATCATTTCTGTTGCTGTGTTTTCAAGTTCACCAACCTATCTTTTGAATTGTCTAATCTGCCATTAATCTCCAACAGTGTCTGTTTCATCTCAGACATTATAGTTTCATCTCTGGAAGTTTTATATAGATCTGTTGTATTTACAAAACTCCACTTAACATTTTTTTTTTTTTTTTGCGGTACGCGGGCCTCTCACTGTTGTGGCCTCTCCCGTTGCGGAGCACAGGCTCCGGACGCGCAGGCTCAGCGGCCATGGCTCACGGGCCCAGCCGCTCCGCGGCACATGGGATCCTCCCAGACCGGGGCACGAACCCGTATCCCCTGCATCGGCAGGCGGACTCTCAACCACTGCGCCACCAGGGAGGCCCTCCACTTAACATTTTTTTAAAGATTTATTTTTTATTTATTTTTGTCTGCCTCGGGTCTTAGTTGCGTCATGTAGGATCTTCGTTGAGGCGTGCAGGCTCTTCATTGCGGTGCAGAGGCTTCTCTCTAGTTGTGGTGTGAGAGTTTTCTTTCTCTAGTTGTGGTGCGCAGGCTCAAGGGCGCGTGGGCTCTGTAGTTGTGGCGCATGGGTTCCAGAGCACGTGGGCTCTGTAGTTTGTGGCACGCAGGCTCTAGTTGAGGCACGTGAGCTCAGTAGTTGTGGAGCGCAGGCTTAGTTGCCCCATGGCGTGTGGGATCTTAGTTCCCTGACCAGGAATCGAACCCACCTCCCTTGCATTGCAAGGTGGTTTCTTTACCACTGGACCACCAGGGAAGTCCCTCCACTTAACATTTTTAATCTTTTCTCAAGCTTCTTGAATATATGGAATATTAAAATGATTGTTTTAATGTTCTGTCTGTTCTATCATCTGTGTCATTTCTGGGTTGATTTTGATAGATTAATTTTTCTTCTCATTATAGGTCATATTTTCCTGCTTCTTTGCATGCCTGGGAGTTCAATGCCATACATTGTGCTGGATATTTTTTTATTACTTTAAATATTCTTGAGCTTTATTCTGAGTTGTGGTTAGATTTCTCAGAAATAGTTTATCCTTTTAAACTTCCTTAGTAGGACCAAAGCAGTGCTAAAGTAGGGCTGATTTTCTCCACTACTAAAGCTGAACCCTAATGTGGATCCTATCTGATGCCCTGTGAATTATGAGGTTTTCCTCCCTGGTGGTAGGAACAGGCACTCTTCCCTGTCCTATGTGAGCTACAGGTATTCTTCCCTTCTAATTCTTTTGGGTGGTTCTCTTCCTAGCCTTGGGTAGTTGCCTCACAGACATGTGCTCACTGGCACTCAGCTGACAACCTGAAGGGACCTTCTGAAGATCTCCACAATTGGGGCAGCACTTTCCTTTGTTGTACTCTGCCCTGCAAACTTGAGCTGCTTTGACCTCTCCAAACTTCCAGCTCTGTCATCTCTGGATGACTGCTGGGTTATGATTGGGTTCCTCCTTCCTATACAGCTGCTTAGAAATTCTCTCAGGCAGAGCTGGGGCATTTGGAGAGCTTACCTCATTTGTTTCTAATCTCTCAGGAATCACTATTTTCATTTCCTGATGTCCAGGGTCTTGAAAAGTGTTTCATATATTTTTATTGTTTTTTTTCCTTGTTTTTTGGCAGGAGGATAAATCTGATCTCTGTTATTCATTGGAAGTGAAAGTCTCACCACTTAGTTCTTAATGGGATCCCTCTAGCCTGTCCTGAGAATAGACTGAGGGTTGTCAAGGGTAGAAGCAAGGAGACCATTTGGGAGAGAAATGTATAACAGTCTGAGAGAGATGATTAAATAAAATGTAATTTTCACTATATGTTACAGTCAGAGAGGTTGCAAGCCATTGATCTAACTCACTCTCCATCTCTTGTTTTAAATTTTCAAACATTTAACTCTGATCTTTTAGTGGTTCTCCTCTGAGTTAGATCTTCAATACCTCGTATCCTCCTACTCCCACACAGTCCATTCATTTATTAGAAGTGTCCCTGGAAGAGGTTGGTGTGGATAGGGGCAGATTTCATAAAGGAGAGGGGAAAGGAAGAATCAATACTGAAGTGGAGAAAATATCTTCTAAGAAGAACTTCCAAAAGATGTATTCTAAAACAAAAGTATCCATGCGTATTTTTTAGCGGTCTTTAAATTCTCTTGCCATATATATTTTGTCATCTTCATGTTGAGTGATGGAAGGTGGCCCTGCAGCCTTTTCCAGACCTAGTCTGCTATCCCCAGCCCTTCAGGGAAAAGTCCAAGTACTGCTGAAGGGCAGACACTGATGTCCCTTAACTGCCTTCTGTTCTGTTTTGAAAATTCAGAAGTGACATCCACGCTTCAGTTCTGGCGGCACTAGACATCCTTATGTAAAGAAAATGATTACACAGAAAAAAATATTATAAAGGAAATTTTAAAAATTTGAAAATTAGAAATATTTTACAGCTGAAAAAATTTAATTCTTTTTGTCTTTTTTCTTTTCTTCCTGGGAAGGCACTGTCCTTTATTTTGAAATTGCCTTTCCTACTTTTGGTATTTAAATGCCCTTTTATGAAATTATGATGGTAGATGATGGTGTTTGGGAGTTTATTTTGGTATCCTTTTTCAACTAAATACAAAGTTATCAACCGTATATTAGTCTCGTAATTTTTTTTTCGTAGTTAGTTGTGGTTTATGAAATCCACCATAGTAAGATCCTAATTTAAATGGTCTTGAAGTCAAGCCAAGTGCAAGGGAAGTGTTGGTGAGGATCAGGGTAAACCTGGAATATGACCGAGAAATCAAAGTACTGGAGTTCTCCAGTGGCTCACAGTAACCGATCGTAGAGACCTGTAGGACCAGGGGCCTAGAGAGAAGGGATTAGAATTAAGATCAGAGGGCATTTGTCATTTAATATCCTAGAGGTGAGGCAGTTCAGAGTGATGATGAAATCCATAGGGTAGCAATGTTTGTGGGGATGAAAGTCATTGTGAAAATTTCATTTTATACCTTGGTCATTTTTTTCTTTATTTGGTGAGGCTCTAGACTGTTGGGGCTAACTCAAGTATGTTTAGTACATGTCTAAAACAAGAAAAGATCTCTTTACTTACTACTGACTTTTGATGAAATCTGAACTCAGGATGAAGTATTTGTTTTCTCTCCACTGTCATCTCATCCTTGTTACCTGCTTGTTCTTCTTAAAAAGATGTTTTTATTTGAGGTGTGCTGCATGTGATTTGCAAAACAAGTAAAAACTGTCACTTCTACATACTGCCAGCCATACAGTTGTAGGTCCTAATTGACTTTGGTACAATCTTTCTTTTTCTTTTTTTTTTTTTACACAACTTTGCAATAATAGCTTTGCTAGGAATTATTTAGTAGGGATTCTAATTGTGTTTCCAGTTCTTTGCATAGAGGAAACCAAAGATTCTTTGTTTTCCTAACATGTAGCAATAACCACTTGTAACAGTGCCTACATTTCTCTTATTATATACGTTTTGCTTTGTACCACTGAACTCCTACTGCTTTTTCAACTTCTTTATTTCATTTAAAATTTTCTGTAAACATTTTTAGTTGTTGCTAAATACTCCAGAGTCAAGGTATATCATAAATTACGGAACAATTTCCTTAACTCCCTAATGTTAAACTTTTAGAGCTTTTTCAGCTTTTTACTTATAAATACAATTTCAGATTCTTTTACTAGACAGTTTAATCTACATTTATTTTGTAGATAGATTCTTAGATATTAATACTCCTACAGTGGACATTTTCATGCATACATTTTCATTTGCATCTTTTTTCTTGGGTAAATTCTTAGAAGTAAAATAATAGGGTTGAATAATTTTTCAAATGTTTGATACCTATTTCTATATATTTTTTGTAAATTCTGTTTTGATTTTTAAATTTTTTTCTTTTTTGTTTATTTGATCTTTGGGACTTTGTGGATCTCAGTTTGTTTTAACTATTTGTATGAGCCCTTTGTTACAACCACTAATCTGCTGTCAGTAATAAGCACAGCACTTATTAATTGCCAGGTATTATTCAAAATGCTTCGTATACATTAACTTGTTTAGCCCTCATGATGATCAGATATTGTTTTATGGACAAGTTAAATAAGTGATCAGTTTCCTAAGTAAAAATTTAACACAGAAATCTTTGTCCTTCTCTCCTAGCCACTAATAACACTGCTAGTCTTTGGCATTGTACCAATGTGTTTAATCTGACTAGATTAAACCTCATGATATCATATTCACAAGTACTCAATTGCTATCATATACATTGTGTTTTAACAGTTGTAACATTAGCTAGGTCTTTTGAGATTTTTTTCATGACTAAGATTTAGTATATATTTAAAGTTATTCACCACTTCCAAGGATTTTTAAATTTTTATTTATATTCTACCTGCTTTGCAAAAGGATTTAAATAACTTACAATAAATGAGACATGCAATAGGACTTTTAAACCTTAAAGAGGAAACAGGATAATTATACCCCAAAATCTAGGCTCATTTGGTATTAAATTTCATTCTTTTTCCTGACATTTCTGGTAAGAATGAAATTCTGGCTCTTGAGGATAGCCCAAATTTATTCACTTAAAATTATGGTGTTCTGTATGTCAGATGCTACTCTGAATGCTAAAATATCTGCCACTGAACAAACCTGAAATGTAGTTTTTTACATACTTTCCATTAGCTGGAGGTAAAAGATTTTTTTATGCATGTAATGATTTTAAGGAGCATTGAGAAATATTAAGGTACTGTTGCACAAATTCTTTTCCTTCCTCTGTGCACCCGTTCAAAATTATGAAACTGTGCAAGTGTGATAAATATATTGTTTGTAGGTTTAAGTATGATACAAAGTGTGAAATTGAAATATTTCTTCCAAATTTTTATTCAGCAAAGAGTGTTTGTTCCAAGAGCAAAAAAATGATTATATCTGGGGCTGAAATTTGTGATTGAGATCGGTAGAAAACAAAGTTTAGAAGAGTGATGGAGGCTGTTTTACAAAGGCTCAATAACTTGGAATGAATCCTATAGTCAATGGAGTGCTACTAAAGACATTTTGAGCAGGGTAGTGATATCATGAAAATGATGTTTCAGGAAGCTGAATTCTGAGGGTGGTCTAAGGAAGATTGTCCCAAAGGAAGAGACACCAAGAAATAACTTAATAAGCTCATTGCTGTAGTATACACACTAATGATTCTTGGGTTTGATACTGACTGCCTTAATCCAAGGTGTAAGGAACCCCAGCTTAATCTGGTTTCTCTTACATTTCCATTCTTAACCTTTCCCAACAGCCCACCATACTGAGCTTCCTTCAGTTCTTGCTGTATCTTTTCTCCTCTCCAAGTTTTAACGCATACATTCCTCTGTCTGTCACACTTTCATTTTCCCTTTCCTTAACATCTCTTTCCAACTCTCCCCATCACCTCCTATCTTGATGTAGAGATAGAGCCTCTAGGGTACATTGGTTCTAATCCTGGTTTCTGCCCCTACTTAGCAGTGTGACCTTGGCAAATTACTTAATCTCTCAAAGCCTCAGTTTCTTCATCTGTACAAAGTAGATAATAAAAATAGTTCCTACTTCATGAGGTAGTTGAGAGAACCAATGGGTAAATATATGGAATACATATAGTACTTGGCGCTTAAAAAGCACTGTATAATTATTACTGTTATTGTTGTCTGGCTCGTATTCATTTTTCTGATCTCAGCTTAGATTTTACTTCTGGGAAGTCTTTCCTGACCCTAAAACTGGGTTAGATACTCCTTTGTGTTCCCTTAGGTTCCTGTACTTCCCTCGCCATGTTATATCATCATTGCCTAGCTGTTTGACTGCCACGCATTCTTTTTCTGCTACCATCACATCATATCCTCCTTGACTGGCAAATAGTAACTGCTCAATAAAAATTTGTTGTCTAGCACACACATACAGTTCAAATAGAAAATTAAAACTGATTACAGTGTGGGGAAATTTTGGTATTTAAACTAAACTATTGAGGTTTATTTCAAAGAGTTTTATAGATTCATTTGTATAGCTTTGAAAGTCTAAAACCTTCCTTCCTTCCTTCCTTCATTCCTTCCTTCCTTCATTCCTTCCTCTCTCTCCCTCCCTCCCTCCCTCCCCCACTCTCTCTTTTTCTCTCTTTCTTTCTTTCCACCCCGTTTTCTTTTAGTCAGCAAATCTTTCATTTGGACCTTGACCCAAGAAGTAAAGGTTTTTCAATTTTACCCTATTTCCATCCCCCAGTTTGAAATTGAGCTATTATACTAAGTGACCTTTTTAGTATCTGTAGGAATTCATGCATTTGCAGTTAAATTCACCCCTTTAGCCTTGGCTGGAATATGAAGAAATGCCCAGAAAGGATAATTCCCAGGCTGGGCCCTAACCTCGTGAACTATTTAATGTGGAGCCTCAAAGATATAAATTTTTCATTTTAGACTGTGGAGGTGCTTGTTACTCTGCCTTAATTGCAGTGTCTGTTTGGAAAGAAACGATACCTCAGCTTAAAGATGGAATAAAAAAGTGATGACGGGGAGATTCGATTCCTGGAGATAAAAAGTGGAGAGCCAAAAGCTGACCTGACTTTCTTGGTTAGTCAGCCAGGGATGGGGTGGAGGAAACCTCAAAGATTAAAGTGGCTGAGTGACAACAACCACTGAGGCTCTGGGGTCTGATGTAAGAGGGAAACTGACCACTGGTAGCCAGGTGAGGACCTCTTAGAAGGGGCCCTGCGGCTGAGCACTAGAAAAGCTTTTGTGTGAAGTATTCCCAGTTCTGACATTTATTTATCATCTGCTGTAGTGGTCATTGTTTGGGGGAATTAAAAAATGACATGGTCTCCTAGAGAATTTCAGAATCTGATAGGAAAGATGGACATATAATGAATTAATTATATTAATAACTGCTAACATTCCCCACCACTTCCAAGGATATAAACTGCTGCTTCATGAGGTAGTTGAGAGAATCAAGGGGTAAATATATGGAATATATACAGCACTTGGCACTTAAAAATCACTATATAATTATTACTGTTATTGTCTGGCTCATATTCATTTTTCTGATCTCAGATTTTACTTCTGGCACATAGTAGCTGCTCAATAAATATTAACTGAATAAATTAATTTGTTTAATCTTTCCCAATTTACAGATATCTCATTTAGTATTCCACCTTTCTCTCCTGTTCACCCCCTTTGTGGTATAAGCAAGATGGATAATAGTATCCATAAGAATAGTAGTGTAGCATAAGACAGAATAATTTTGAGTTAAATAGAACTTCAAATATGAGACTGTAAAGGAGAAAAAATTAATTCTGGCTTGGTAGGGTCACAGAAAGCCTCTCTAAGGACACAGTCTTTTTACCATGTCTTTAAGGAGAATAAGGTTTTGATAAACAGAGTAGAGGAAAATAGGAGCTTGTGTAGCCATATCTTACACCAGATGGGTTGCTATATATCTGTCCTGGATCTAGAGTAACCACATACTTTCAATTTCATTTGCTCTTTCTGGTGTATCCCTAGTTTTTTGTTTCATCTTTATCAATGAAGGATCTTTTGGCTTTCTACAACCCATCAGGTGCTGTTTCATCTAGATAGAGTTTATACATTCCTTGTTCATATTCCTCTCTTACCCGGTGAATCCCTTATTTCCTCTTCCTGGAAATGAAATACTTGTTCATACTCATTTAGATTCTAACAAAGAAAACTGAGGGACCTCCCTATAAAATTACCTCGTACGTTTTCTGTGCATTCATGCACATGAGCACATGATTGGGAAAAGGGGGAAAAGAACAGAGATGGAAAAGACTTTAAAGTGTGATGCTTGGCAAAAGGAATAAATAAATGATGACTTTGAAGGAGATATTGGCAAGGCTTAACTGACTGGATTAGGGAAGCAAGGAATAGAAACAGGTCAAAAATGGCTGAAATCCATAGAATTTGTATTTTAATTTAAGTGCTAAACTTCCTCCATACATTTCTCATGAACATTGAAAGGCTTTATATGAACCTGTGAACTTTAATGGGAAAACAGCATCTTTAGATTTCAGTCAGTCTCAATGTCCCTAATTTCTCTGCTTAGAAATCCTCTGACTCATCAAATTAGGGTAAAATCCAAATTATTTTACCAAAGCCAAAAAGTCCCGCATATCTGACTATGACTGCCTATTTATGTGATCTTAATCACTGTTGCCCATTCATATACCAGTCACACAAGATTTGTTTCTGGTCTTGCCTCAGAGTTTTTGCTCCTGCTGGTCTCTCAACCCAGTTGCTCCTCCCTAATAGCTGATTTACTCACCATTCAGCCATCAGTTCTTCCAGAGCCACTTCCTTCCCCAGTTATTCTTAATCTAACCTGTTACCTTCTTTTATTTTTGTAATAACGCTTACCACTTTATTTTCTTGTTTGTCAGTCTTTCTATTCTAGAGTAATCTTTGTGGGAATTGGTCCTTGTGGGCTCTTCACTGATTGCTGGAGTCCCATTGCCCAACCTTTATACTATATCAGTCTTAACATAACAAACCAAAATGGAATAGATCTTAATTTCAAAAAAATAATAATACTATTTATTGAGATTTGATTGCTTAAGACTTAAGGTTTGTGTATTCTAACTTCCTTTTTATAATGCAAAACGGATTTTCTTGTAATAGTTTTCATGTCTTTCAGAGCTGATCTCTAGAGAGAAACTTGTACCAACTAAGGTCTTATGGCCAAAAACCAATGCTAGGCAACAGATCAACTGTTAACATTATGTTTCCTCTCCTCTGAGGACTAGGAACTAAACAGTGTTGTGTTGGGGTATTATGAGGATGAAAGACATTCAGTTAGTATTTTTCAGATGGCTTAATGCGTGCCATTTGTTAACCTACCTTAAGAACTGGAGTTCGTGCTCAAATTTAAGTGAGATAAGGATGCACCTACTGCTGCCTGTGAAAAGTTTGATATTATGTTTAATAATGTAGCATCTGGCATCTGAATTATCCTTTTGAATTTTACAGATCACCAAACTTCTTGCAAACTCCTGAGAATAAATCCCAGATCCTGGTATAAAACCTAATAATTTCACTTCAATCTTTTCATTCTCCAAGGTCCACTTTTCATTCTTTTAAGTACAAGCCTATCAGTTTGGCATAATACCAAGGATATTGATGAATGTTGGTTGCCAAATAAATGTAAAAAGTCTGTTCACTGAAAGTCATTGTAATTAGTAATAATGGCTATCATTTATTTTGAGTGCCTTCAAAGTAGACCGTGCTAGGCAATAATTTATCTTGATAATCTCACAACAGCCTTGACAAGTAGGAGGTTACTATTCTCGTTTTACATTTGAAGGCACTTTGGCTTAGAAACATTTACTTCCCCAAGGTCTCACAACTAGAAAGGAGCAGAAGTTGATTTATCACCTAGGTCTGTGTATAAGTTTAAAGCTGGTCATCTTGCCACAATGCTTGGCTGCCTATATCGTTTTATTTGAGGGAGGCACTAATACAACATCCACCCTGGGTTCATATGTTACTAATAATCCGTCTGTATCACAGCCACACACGTTCTTAGAGTTCCTGGTTGAGATAACTCTATTGAATTCTATTAAATTTCTTAGATTTAACTAATGGTGCTAGACAGGAAGTAGGCTTTATTTGCAATAATATCATAATTGTTATAATTAAACAATAACCTGAGTTTATGGTTCAGAAGCAGAAGCCAGCAAAAATTTAATCTTAGTATTAGCGGTAGCTTTGTGTGTGCTTCCAAGTATGTGCACGCGTGCATGCGTGCATGCCTGTAAGGAGGGAGAGAGTAGTTACTATGCCAAGTAAGATGTCTGAAGTGTAATTGGTGAGGTGGGGGGAGACCTATACTTATAAAAAGGATTAAGACAATAACTAAGTATATACCAAATAGATGAGCCAGATGAGTGATAGCCACAATAATCGCCCCGGTGGCTCAGAGAAGAGAGAGCTGTTGTGATCAGGGAAGTTGCTTGTTATGAAACCCAGTATAGTGCAAGATAACCACATGAGAGGAGATGTAAGCATACTGAGTGTTGTAGCTTCTCTGGTCTTAGGGGGCGTGGTATAAGGGAGAGGTTAACATTTAGAAGTTGAGAGCAAACAGTGAAGGTTTATTTTTACTTTTACAGAACTTGAAATAAAATGCATTTTGATTTGTTTTCAGGCATAATGATATCCATCCTGTAGTTAGAATTTATTCTCCATGGTATTTTGTCATACCAGAGGTATGTTTTGTTGTAGAGCAAGTGAAAAGAAGAGTACCCATTTCAGTATGGCTTCAATCTGTGATCTAAGTTTAATTAAACTGGCCGTATATAAGAGCATGTCAAACTCGGCTACTTCCCTTCAACCCACTTAGATTACAGTGAATGACAGCATTGTCACTGATCCGTTGCTACGCGTATTGCTACCTAAACATATCCTTTTATCCACTAATAGTCCTTGCTTTTTTAAGTCCTTGTTTCTTTAGTACGATAAAATAAGTTCTTTGTTGATAATTTATAAGACTGTGCCATATTTACCATTAATGTCTGCTTAGGCTACTAAGAATGCCCAGTAAGTTACATAAGCATTTAAGTAAATGAATTTAATGTCTTTAATTTTAGCAGCACTGAATGCAAGAAGGAAAACCACGAAATTAAGATTTGGCAAAAAGGCATTTGAAGTTACCACTGTGGTGATTCTGATCATCTCTTAAGAGAACCAAGTTAGGAAGGATACTAGAATAAGCATCCTTAATATTAAGATGTTTCTTTTTTGCGTGCCTTAAAATTCACCACAAATTTTGGTTAAAGTAAGGAGGGCAGTAAGTATCCACTTGAAACTAACCTATATATTCATTTAAGTACCTTTCTATTGTATTTTTAAAATAAATTTATTTATTTATTTATCTACTTTTGGCTGCGTTGAGTCTTCGTCGCTGCGCATGGGCTTTTCTCTAGTTGCAGGGAGCAGGGGCTCCTCTTCATTGCAGTGTGCAGACTTCTCATTGTGGTGGCTTCTCTTGTTGCGGAGCACGGGCTCTAGGCGTGCACAGGTTTCAGTAGTTGTGGCTCACAGACTCTAGAGCGCAGGCTCAGTAGTTGTGGCGCATGGGCTTAGTTGCTCTGCGGCATGTAGGATCTTCCTGGGCCAGGGCTTGAACCCATGTCCCCTACATTGGCAGGCAGATTCTTAACCACTGCGCCACCAGGGAAGCCCCTGTTGTTGTATTTTAAATGAGTCTCCTGGGGTAGTCATGGAGAGAGAAGTAAGCATGACCAGTCAATGGCTGATGTTAGAATTGTCTGAAAAGTGGAGCTGGTTTTATAGGAACTTCAAACAAGACTGCATAGGTGGATACTTGAGATTATGTGTATATGTAATAGATATCAGGATAGGTGGCCATGATATGATTTGCAGAGACTCTAAGAGCCAAAAACTCTAGCCATTTCTTAAAAGGCCAGTTAGCGAAACATATTTAATTAGGATTAATTTATTTAGTTGACTCACAGTTTAAAATTAAACCTGAGTAAAGGAACAGGTACAGAAGAGATGGGGAAAGGTTTAGAATTGGAGGGTCCTAAGCTGTCAGTGAGGGAAGTGGTAGAGACAGTGTGGCCTACTTTCCTGTTTTACCTTGGGTGACCCAAGTTACAGTTTACCAGTTCTGAGCTGCTTTTGAGAGCTAGTAGAAAGAGACTATTACAGCCTTGTAGCATGTGATTCGGTTCTGCTGGAGGCCACCATCCTCTTCCAGGTCATGGATGGTATCACTGAGAGTCATTCAGAGGTGAGGACTATTTCATGGCAGGCAGCCTGAAGCTGCTGATAGCACAGAAGTCTTCAGTGGTAAGCTTTGGGAAATCTTGATTCCCAGAAAGAGTAAACATCATAAACTCTGAAGAGTGTGTAAGTTTCCCCTGTTATGCAGTTAAAAGGAAATAATGGGCTAAAAAGGATCTGGCTCAGTAGAATTGAGAGGAAATATTTATAAACAGACTAAATATTTTAAAAGCAGGTTTTTATTTTATACTTTCAATTGAGATAGTGCAAACTGGCATTCTATCTAAAAAAATTACCAAGATAGCTTTTCAAACATAATAATATTGTGGCAGGAGATTTTCCCTCCCCCAGCCTTTTATTATGAACAGTTTTAAATATACAGAAGAGTTCAGAGGAGTAAAGTGATCACCTACCACCTGGATTCAATAATTGTTCAAGGTTTGCCATATTCGCTTTGTCTATGTATATGTATTTCATTTATTTGTTTTGCTGAACAGTTTATAAGTTTGAGGCATTATAATGTTTCTCTCCTAAATACTTCAACACGCATTTCCAAAAAATGAGGGCATTTGCTTATGTGACCAAAATACCATTTTTATACTACACAATAATTCCTTAATATCATCTGTTATCCATGTGTAGCAAGATATTTTATTTAACCCCTTACTTAAGTATATTTCTCCTTGCTCAAATAACCCTACGCGCCCCAGGGTCGTATTTTTCCTTATGACTTTGCCATGGACCTGATGCCCAGCAGCAACTGATGAAATTGTTTGCATGTTCATATGGTTTTAAATTTGAGAATGTCTAGGGCAGTGGTTCTCGACTTGGGATGCACATTAGAATAACTTGGGTAGCTTTTAAAAATTCGAATCCCCCTTCATCCCAGACCACGTATGTCCTAATTTCTGGGGCTAGGGGACTCAGGCATCAGTATTTGTTAGTTTCCCAGGTAATTTCCAGTGCATGGCCAAGATTGAGAATCACAACTATGTAGATCCTACTAATTTTCAGTGAGACTGTTCAGAAGTGTTTGGATGGACAGTTAACATTTTTCTAACC
Source organism: Mesoplodon mirus (assembly GCF_964341445.2). NCBI lineage: Eukaryota > Metazoa > Chordata > Mammalia > Artiodactyla > Ziphiidae > Mesoplodon > Mesoplodon mirus. Next base: position 54,857,180 of record NC_138979.1, read on the forward strand.
AGTAAAGAAAAGAAGAGTGGTATGTGAAGGTCTTTAGGCTTTTTCTTTTTCTTTCAATAAACATTTACTAAACATCTACAGTATTTAAAGCACTGAGCTAAGAATAAGATATGTTAACTGTGATGTCCTAGAAAGATATTGGACTTGAGGGTCATACTTCTGTGGAGTTCAGCTCTAGCTTTACTGGGGAACAAGTTGTGTAACTTAGTAGTTAAGTCCTGAACATCAATGAGACTTTAATATGACCTAGCTTTTCTTTCAAAGGATAACTCTACCACTTCTACCACCTCTCTCTATGCTCCAGCCACACTGGCCTTCTTTCGGTTCCTCAAACACATGAAGCTCATTCCTGCTCTAGGACCTTTTTACTTGCTCCCCCACGCCCACCCCACAGCCTGTAACACAGTTTGGCCCTTAATAGTCATTTAGGTTTCAATTTATTTTTTTGTTTGTTTGTTTTTTAATCTTTTTATTTATTTATTTATTTATTTATTTATTTATTTATTTATTTTTGGCTGTGTTGGGTCTTCGTTGCTGTGTGCGGGCTTTCTCTAGTTGCAGCAAGTGGGGGCTACTCTTCGTTGCAGTGTGCAGGCTTCTCATTGCGGTGGCTTCTCTTGTTGCAGAGCACGGGCTCTAGGCACGCGGGCTTCAGTAGTTGTGGCTCACAGGCTCTAGAGCGCAGGCTCAGTAGTTGTGGTGCACGGGCTTAGTTGCTCCACGGCATGTGGGATCTTCCCGGACCATGGCTCAAACCCGTGTCCCCTGCATTGGCAGGCAGATTCTTAACCACTGCGCCACCAGGGAAGTCCTGGGTTTCAGTTGAAATGTCATCTCCTTAGTGAGGCTTCCCCTGATCACCTGATCTAAAGTAACCTCCCAGATAGTCCATATCATATAATCATGTTTAATTTTCATTTGGCACTTACCCTTCTTGAAATTTTCTTGTTTTGTTTGTTATGGACTCTTTCCCTCTTCTGTAATGTAAGGACACCATGAGAGCTGCGACCTCATCTTTTTTTTTCCTGTATTCCCAGTAACTATAGGAAAATACCTGAGATAAAGAGGATGCCTAATAAATATTTGTAGAATAAATGAATAAGTAAAGTAGTGACAGTAATCCTACCTCACATTTGAGATAACTTGTGAAAAGCTCCTCGGGATAATCTCCTATCAATCCTCACGTGTCCATTCCCCAAGGAGCATCTTTTCTTATGCTGAAAGTTTAGAAAATCTAAGCAGCTTGGGAGTTTGTGCTGAATGTGTAACAGAGTTTGTTGGCTCTGTCATTTCAGTAGCCCCCTCCCCAGACTGGGGTTTTAGGGTTCCTTCTTGCACTCACCGTGAGTCTCCTTGCGAAAAGGCATCAAGAGTAATTGTGCTAATCTTAATACTTCTCCCTCTGAACAGGAATTTGTTGTTTAGCCTTTGGGTAATGCTAGAGAAACGGAATGTGTTGACAAGTCAGTCTTTCCTTGTGTATCACTAAGAGTCAAGAAGGAGGCAGCATTGGTCAGCTAGTTAACTTTCTTTGTTGTCTTTTACAATCTAAAAAGCAAGTGTGTTAAATGCATACAGAATGTTCTTGACTTTTCTCTTTCTTCCTGGTGTAGTTTTTTTAAGCCTTAATTTATGGTCTTGTATTACATGCCAGGCACTGAATGATTAGAACCCATATCGCAATATCTCTGTGAGGTAGGCACTATTTCTTATTCTTATTTTATTCATGAATCTTAGGAAGTTGAAGAAACTTGCCCTAGTTGGAGATTTGTGGAATCAGGATTAAAATCCAGGTAGCTTGACTTTATATTCCACGATTTAAACTACACTACCTCCCATTATATCCTTTTCTCAACTTGTCTTTATCATTTACAGATTTCTGTAAAATGCATTTGAGATGGCTCATGGTGAATTTATGTCTCAAAGCAACAGATACCAGGAAAACAGTTCCCAGGGACCTTGCTCAGAAATCTTGTTCAATTCCATCAACATTTTTTTTTCTCCTGTTAAGGGTCAATTTTTATTTACTTCTTTCAGAAATCTTTTTCTCAAATTCTCTTACCAGGTTGATTATTCACATTACATATGAACTGAGTTGCCAATTCTTTATTTTCTTTCCCTCTTCCCTTCTTCCCTTCCTCCCTTCCTTCCTTGCTTCCTTTTTCTTTTCCCATTCTCTTTATTTATTTTTTATTGGAGTATAATTGCTTTACAGTGTTGCATTAGTTTCTGCTATACAGCAAAGTGAATCAGTTATATGTATACATATATCCCCTCTTTTTTAGATTTCCTTCCCATTTAGGTCACCGCAGATCACTGAGTAGAGTTCCCTGTGATATACAGTAGGTTCTCACTTTATACATAGTAGGTTATATACTTTATACATAGTACTTTATATGTACTTTATACATAGTAGTGTATATATGTCAATCCCAATCTCCTAATTCGTCCCACCCCACCTTCCCCTTGGTAACCATAAGTTTGTTCTCTACACCTGTAACTCTATTTCTGCTTTGCAAGTAAGTTCATCTGTAACATTTTTCTAGATTCCACATATAAGCGATATTATACGATATTTGTTTTTCTCTTTCTGACTTATTTCACTCTGACGGTCTCTAGGTATATCCATGTCTCTGCAAATGGCACTATTTCATTCCTTTTTATAGCTAAGTAATATTCCATTGTATATATATGTACCACATCTTCTTCATCCATTCTTGTCGATGGACGTTTAGGTTGCTTCCATGTCGTGGCTACTGTACATAGTGCTGCATTGAACATCAGAGTGCGTGCATCCTTTCAAATTATGGTTTTCTCTGATATATGCCTAGGAGTGGGATTGCTGGGTCATGTGGTAGCTCTATTTTTAGTTTTGTAAGGAACCTCCATACTGTTCTTAGTGACTGTACCAATTTACATTCCCACCAACAGTGTAGGAGGGTTACCTTTTCTCCACACCCTCTCCAGCATTTATTGTTTGTAGGGTTTTTTTTTCCTTCTGGCTGCATTGGGTCTTTGTTGCTATGCGGGGGCTTTCTCTAGTTGTGGCTAGTGGGGGCTACTTTGTTGCGGTACGCTGGCTTCTCATTGCGGTGGCTTCTCTTGTTGCAGAGCATGGGCTCTAGGCATGCAGGCTTCAGTAGTTGCAGCACGCGGGCTCAGTAGTTGTGGCATGAGGGCCCTAGAGAGCACACAGGCTTTAGTAGTTGTGGCACACGGGCTTAGTTGCTCCGCGGTATGTGGGATCTTCCCAGACCAGGGATCGAACACACGTCTCCTGCATTGGCAGGTGGATTCTTAACCACTGCGCCACTGGGGAGGTCGTGGTATATTTTTGATGATGGCCATTCTGACAGGTGTGAGGTGATACCTCATTGTAGTTTTGATTTGCATTTCTCTAATAATTAGTGATGTTGAACATCTTTTCATGTGTTTGTTGGCAATCAGTATATCTTCTTTAGAGAAATGTCTATTTAGGTCTTCTGCCCATTTTTGGATTGGGTTGTTTGTTTTTTTGATATTGAGGTACATAAGCTGTATATTTTGGAGATCAATCCCTTGTGAGTTGCTTCATTTGCAAATATTTTCTCCCATTCTGAGGGCTGTCTTTTCATTTTGTTTATGGTTTCCTTTGCCATGCAAAAGTAGGTCCCATTTGTTTATTTTTGTTTTTATTTTCATTACTCTAGGCAGTGGATCGAAAAAGATCTTGCTGTGATTTATGTCAAAGAGTGTTCTGCCTATATTTTCCTCTAAAAATTTTATAGTATCCGGCCTTACACTTAGGTCTTTAATCCATTTTGAGTTTATTTTTGTGTATGGCATTAGGGAGTGTTCTAATTTCATTCTTTTTCATGTAGCTGTCCAATTTTCCCAGCACCACTTAGTGAAGAGACTGTCTTTTCTCCATTATATATATTCTTGCCTCCTTTGTCATAGATTAGGTGGCCATAGGTGTGTGGGTTTATCTCTGGACTTTCTATCCTGTTCCATTGATCTATATTTCTGTTTTTGTGCCAGTACCCTACTGGGGTTTTTTTTGTTTGTTTTTTTTTTGTGGTATGCGGGCCTCTCACTGTTGTGGCCTCTCCTATTGCGGAGCACAGGCTCCGGACGCGCAGGCTCAGCGGCCATGGCTCACGGGTCTAGCCGCTCCACGGCATGTGGGATCCTCCCGGACCGGGGCACGAACCTATGTCCCCAGCATCGGCAGGCAGACTCTCAACCACTGCACCACCAGGGAAGCCCTACCCTACTGTTTTTTTGTTTGTTTGTTTTTTGTTTTTGCGGTACACGGGCCTCTCACTGCTGTGGCCTCTCCTGCCACGGAGCACAGGCTCTGGACGCACAGGCGCCGCGGCCATGGCCCACGGGCCCAGACGCTCCGCGGCACGTGGGATCCTCCCAGACTGGGGCACGAACCCGCGTCCCCTGCACTGGCAGGCGGACTCTCAACCACTGCGCCACCAGGGAAGCCTTACCCTACTGTTTTGATTACTGTAGCTTTGTAATGTAGTCAGAAGTCAGGGAGCCTGATTCCTCCAGCTCTGTTCTCAAGATTGCTTTCACTACATCAAGATTCTTAAAGAACAGTAGCATCTACGTTTGTTAATGTGTGTTAGTGGATGAGTCTGAAAGTGGAACCAAGTCTTTGGACTTCCACTTTCTTTAAGCCTTCTGAATATTTTTTGATATCTTTGGTGTTAATTGCATGGATTCTAGGCTCTTTAGCGAGGGATCCAAAAGGAGCATTTGTAGCTAATCCTAAAAACTTCTGAGATACTGATGTTATTAAAAATGAATTAACTCCTGTTATTTTCATGTTACATTTTATGGGACAAGTAAAATTAGCCCAGATTTGTTTAAAATCATCAAACTTTGTTACTAAGTTTAGTTTAACCTGAGGAAAGCCAGTCTTATGTGACACTCTCTGACAATGGCTGCTTTCTGTGTATCATCCTGCAACTTTGTGTTTTCACAGGTACTCAATTTTTTAAAAATGTAACTGTATTCAAGGGAAAATAGGTATTTATTTTTAAGTAGGACAGTCCAAATAAAAGATGCCTGCTTACTGGAGAAGGTAAACATTAAGAAGAAATGATCCTTGTGCTAATATCTAGTTCCCCTTCAGTATCAAATTAAATTTCCTGATCCTGATGTAAAGTAATTTGTCACTTAATTTCCACAGTTATCAGAGCCTGTCACTGTCCTACATACTGTGTGTTTCACTATACTTCAGAAGCTCATATTTACTCATACTGCCCTATGTCAGATATTCCTAAACTTTCTTGGTTGTCAGTGTTCTTAATGTCTCAGTTTTTTCACAGCACACCTAGGTCAAAAGACACATGTGGGGCTTCCCTGGTGGCGCAGTGGTTGAGGGTCCGCCTGCCAATGCAGGGGACATGGGTTCGTGCCCCAGTCCGGGAAGATCCCACATGCCGCGGAGCAGCTGGGCCCGTGAGCCATGGCCTCTGAGCCTGCGCGTCCAGAGCCTGTGCTCCACAACGGGAGAGGCCACAGCAGTGAGAGGCCCGCAAAAAAAAGAAAAGAAAAGAAAAGAAAAAGGCACATGTAACTGTCCTATATATTAAGTGTTAGGTCTAAAAACTTAATAAGGATTTACAGTCTAACAACACAGTAGTCATAAATTAAAAGCCAATAATAGCAATAAAGTAAAAATAATTTTATTTCATTCTTAATTAACCACAATTACTTCACTAATGAGATGTGTGTGCCTGTTGGGACCCATACCCTTCTAAACTTTTGGAGTCATATTGGATGGACACCACCACCCTCGTTTCGCATCCCACACTGATTTTTCACGTACTTGCTTTTTATCACAACAGTTGAAAATCCAGTTTTGTAAAGATACAACATCAGCAAAATGAACATAGAGTGATCTAGTGTTGAAACTATGAACTACCTTGCAATTTGTGTGGTAAGTTTGGTATAGTTTGTGTGGTGTCCCATAGATATTGAGCACTACTGTGTTGCCCTCAAATTTTTAAAATATTCAGCAGTTGGGCCTCCCTGGTGGCGCAGTGGTTGAGAGTCCGCCTGCCGATGCAGGGGATACGGGTTCGTGCCCCGGTCTGGGAGGATCCCATATGCCGCGGAGCGGCTGGGCCCGTGAGCCATGGCCGCTGGGCCTGCGCATCCGGAGCCTGTGCTCCGCAACGGGAGAGGCCACAACAGTGAGAGGCCCGCATACCGCAAAAAAGAAAAAAAAAAATAAAATAAAATAAAATAAAATATTCAGCAGTGGCTTTTTAAGTTTGTTATACTGCCCCAGGGCACCTCAACACACAATTGGTAAACACAGCTCTTTATTTAAAAAAAGCTCCTGTATACCTAGTTTTATCTTGAAGCTCTCCCCTGCTGAAACTTTCTACTTCAGTCCCCCCAAAATTAAAAAAATAAATAAATATTTGCCTTTCTTTATGTACAGCTCACCCATTTTTACCTCTGATATACACCATTCTTTCCCTCTCACACTAACCCTTCTTCCTCAATCTCCTTTCCCCTTCTTTTCTTCCAAACCGTATTTCTTCCCTCCCAAACTCTACTTTAAGATCTATCTCTTTAGACTCTGGCTACCACTCTGTCACCATTTTTCATACTCTACTGTGGGAGGCTGGAAGAAAGTTCCCCCCAAGAGAGATCCACATCCTAATCCCTAGAACCTGTAAAATCCCTTTACTTTATATGGAGAAAGTGCCTTTGTGAATGTGATTAAGGATCTTGAGTCAGGAAGATTATCCTTTATTATCTAGGTGGGCTCTGAAGGCAATCACATGTATCCTTACAAGAGAGAGGCAGAGGGAGATTTGAACACACAGAAGAGAAGGCGATGTGAAGATGGAGCAGAGAGAGATTTGAAAATGCTGGCCTTGAGAATTGGAGTAATGCAGCAACAAGCCAAGGAATGCTGGCAGCCACCAGAAGCTGGAAAGGTCAAGGAACAGATTCCCCTCATAGAGTTTCCAGAGGGAGTGTGGCCCTGCCGATGCTTGATTTCAGCCCACTGAAACTGATTTTGGACTCTGGCCTTCATAAATATGAGATTTTTTTTTTTTTTTTTTTTTTTTTGCGGTACGCGGGCCTCTCACTGCCACGGCCTCTCCCGCCGCGGATCACAGGCTCCGGACGTGCAGGCTCAGCGTCCATGGCTCACAGGCCCAGCTGCTCCGCAGCATGTGGGATCCTCCCAGACTGGGGCACGAACCCGTGTCCCCCGCATCGGCAGGCAGACTCCCAACCACTGCGCCACCAGGAAAGCCCTGTTATGTTGTTTTAAGCCACTGAGTTTGTGGCAATTTGTTACAGCAGCCACAGGAAACTAGTACATCCACCTTCTATATTAATTAGCACTTTTGTATATGGTGTATCTGGTGTATTTATTCTTTATAGAGCCAAAGTCTAAGAAGTTCACTTCCATGCCATCAAAAGTTCTCTTTGATCAGCTTGATCTGCCTGAAAAAATAAACTCATATCTAATTGGCTAACTACTTCATTTATTTACATATTCATTCATTCAGTGAATTTTTGAGAATTTGCTATGTGCCAAGCACTGTGCCGGCTATCATTTTTATGATAAGTAGTTCCTGAAAAAGACATCCACTCATAAGTTCATTATTGTACTTATGTGTTGTAAATCATAATTAAGCCTTAGTAATTAACTATCCAAGCTGTTCATTTCCCTCTCTTTTCCCTTTTTTCAGACTGATAGCAAGCTGACCTTACTAGAGCTTGTTTAGAAGGAAAATCAGATTGCTAATCTAAAAGGATGTAATGTTCTGTTCTGTATTTGGCTTCAAATCCTATATTGTTAATGTTGAAAGGCACCTTAAAAATAATTAGCCTAACCCTCTCATTTTCTGTGTATAGCAACTGAGTTATAAAGAAGAAAAGTAATTTGCTTGAAGTGATAAAAATAATAGCAGATCTAGAATTCTATCCCAGTTTATCCTTTCCACTATGGGCAGAACCTAGTTTACTTTAACACAGTCTTAGAATTTATGTTTAAATCTGGGAATTTTGCACTGAAGGGTGTTTTCCACCAAATGGGGAGATTATTTCATTACAGCTTTTATTTTATTTTATTTTTTTATAAATTTATTTATTTATTTTTGGCTGCGTCTGGTCTTTGTTGCTGTGTGTGGGCTTTCTCTAATTGCGGTGAGCAGGGGCCACTCTTTGTTGCGGTGCGCGGACTTCTTGTTGCGGTGGCTTCTCTTGTTGTGGAGCATAGGCTCTAGGCACGTGGGCTTCGGTAGTTGCAGCATGCAGGCTCAGTAGTTGTGGCTCGTGGGCCCTAGAGCACAGGCTCAGTAGTTGTGGCACACGGGCTTAGTTGCTCCGCAGCATGTGGGATCTTCCTGGACCAGGGCTCGAACCCATGTCCCCTGCATTGGCAGGCATATTCTTAACCACTGCGCCACCAGGGAAGTCTTCATTACCACTTTTAAATATCACACCTATACACTCAAATACTTAACTCCTCTGGATTCAATCCTTTTGCCTTCTAAACTTTAATCTAGTGTTAAAAGCCTAAGATATCCCCAAATTGAAAGTTTGTATTTATCTCTTTCTTGGTTTCATTCCTATTAGAATCACAGTATTAGAACAGATTGAGGAGAGACCTGTATGATGAACAAATTCAGTTCCCTTGTTCTCCAGATGGCCATTTTGAACTAGTGGTTCTATGGAGTAATGGAAAAGGTGCTGGACTGGGAGTAAGAGATTTAGATTCTGTTTCCAGGTTCATATTGAACTACCTATAAGTAACAAGGCAAGTTGGCAAATAACTTCCTTTCTCTGAACCTCATTTCATTCGTGTGTAAAATGCAAGATTAATCTGGATAGCCTCTAGCATTCTGTGAATCAATGAATCCAGAGATTTTGGCGTCCAGTTCCACACTACCTTACTACTTGCCCTCTAGAGACTTTTAAAGCATATGATGCAGGCTTCCCTGGTGGCTCAGTGGTTAAGAATCCACCTTCCAGTACGGGGGACACGGGTTCGAGCTCTGGTGCAGGAAGATCCCACATGCCGCGGAGTAACTAAGCCCCTGCGCCACAACTACTGAGCCTGCGCTCTAGAGCCCATGTGCTACAACTACTGAAACCTATGCACCTAGCGCCCATGCTCCGCAACAAGAGAAGATACCACAGTGAGAAGCCCACACATCACAACAAAGAGTAGCTCCCACTCAGTGCAACTAGAGAAAGCCCGCGCACAGCAATAAAGACTCAAAGCAGCCAAAAATAAATAAATTTGAAAAAAAAAGTTTAAAGCATATGATGCATAAGGACGGGCTTATGTCTTTTCCCTTTTTTAAGTCCATGACATTGCCAGGAATGAGAAATGACATTGCCAGGAATGAGAAATTACTTTGCACAGAGTGAGTGTTGAGGTTGATACATAAATTCCTTCTTTAGACTGTTAATCCTAAAAGGGAAAGAAGGAACTTTGGAGCATAGATCCTTTAGTGGAGGAGAAAGTCCGGCAGAGTGCTTAAGATACTTCAGTAGAATAGCTCATAATGCTGCCACTGGTGATGGTGGTAATGAGAATGACAGCCAGCGTTTCTTTCCTGTGTGCTGAATACCATGCTAGGCATTTTAAATGTATTAATCGAATGGATTAAGTGGGTTAATAAAAGTAGAACACACAGAATAATGCCTGGTACGTGGTAAGAGCTATATAAATAGTCATTGGTATTGTCATTTTTATTGTCATGTTATTGTGGTGGTGGTGGTTGTAATTAGTCTTCCTAGCATCCCTGTAAGGCAGGTACTATTTTTATCCATTTTGCGGATGGGGAAGCTAAATCAGGCATTAAACCAAGAAATAGAATAGAATTTAAACTCTAGCCTATGTAGTTAAGTTTGGATAGCTGTTTTACTTAGAGCAGCCAGGGAAGGCCCCTTTGAGGAGGTGACATTTAGGCTGAAATTGAAAGACAAAAAGCTAGCCATTCAAAAATAAGGGTAGGGGTGCACCAGGAGGCCTTCTATGCAGATAGTAAGGCAAGTGCAAAGGCCTATATTCACCTTCTTAGTGAATACTCTAAAATTACATGCCTACACAACTTTCTATCCCCTCCTCTCTGTTTTATTTTCTCCCTAACCCTTCTCACTGTCTCACATACTGTATAATTTATTTTGGTTTTGTCCATCTTCCCCAACAGTGAGATATAAGGTCCATGAGGGCGGGGATTTTTGTCTGATTTGTTTTGTCATTATACCTAGGGCCTCTCTTAGGCCATGGGGCTTCTTTCAGCAAATCAGGAAAAAAGCCTCCTTTCTGAGAGGTTGCAGCCCCACACCAGGACAAGCAGCTTAGCTAGCATAACATGGTCAGCCAGGAGCCCTTGTGTAAGACGTAATTGAGCAAGCATTACATGAGAGTCCTACACGTATCCATAGTACCTCCAGCGGTGCCAGCATGTAGGAGGCACTGAATACATATTCATAGAATGACAGCATAGTTTAGAATGAAGCGGGTGAGTGGTTATGAGATGAGCAGGTAGGCAGAAACCAGAGCTGGTAGGGACTTGTAAGGAGTTTGATTTTTTTTTTTTTCTTCCCTAATAGCAGTCAGCTAAGAACTACTTTTTTTTTTTTTTTTTGTGGTACGCGGGCCGCTCACTGTTGTGGCCTCTCCCGTTGCGGAGCACAGGCTCTGGACGCGCAGGCTCAGCGGGCATGGCTCACGGGCCCAGCCGCTCCGTGGCATGTGGGATCCTCCCGGACTGGGGCACGGACCCGTGTCCCCTGCATCAGCAGGCGGACTCTCAACCACTGTGCCACCAGGGAAGCCCAGAACTACTTTTTTTTTTTCTTGGCTGCGTTGTTGGGTCTTCGTTGCTGCGTGCAGGCTTTCCCTTGTTGCGGCGAGCGGGGGCTACTCTTAGTTGCGGTGTACGGGCTTCTCATTGCAGGGGCTTCTCTTGTTGTGGAGCACGAGCTCTAGGCGCGCGGGCTTCAGTAGTTGTGGCACACAGGCTCAGTAGTTGTAGCTCGCAGGCTCTAGAGCGCAGGCTCAGTAGTTGTGGCGCACAGGCTTAGTTGCTCTGCGGCATGTGGGATCTTCCAAGGCCAGGGATCGAACCCATGTCCCCTGCATTGGCAGGCGGATTCTTAAGCCACCAGGGAAGTCCAGAACTACTTTTCAATGAATCATAATCTTCTGTATTTTTAGTAAGCAGTGCAAGTAATTCTGTAGTACAGAAAGGCATAGGCCAAGTTAGTTGAAGTCCAACTTTCAATACTTTTGCACCTTGGCTTTAGGAATCTGTCTCCTGCCTACTTTATCCTTATTGATTTGGCATTGCATTTTGCCTGCATATGTTGGTTTATCATGTTCTATCAAGATCTGTGTGGGCATTGGGATAAGCTGTATATAAAATGATCATTTTTCTTGCAACCTCAAATCCAGACACAGTAGGGTAGAATTTTTCAATGAGGGCTGTTGCAGAAAACCCAGGACATCTGGTCCTTGTGTTTGAATAGTGACTGAGCAGAGAGAGGAGAGCATCTGGATATTATTCTCTTTAGGAACTTCTTGTATGAATTAGTCAAGAACCTCTAATTTTTTATCAGCTCCCACCCTCACTCCCCCAAAAACACCAACCTTCACTGATGTAATTTAGGGTTCCCAATTCACTGAGGAGATGACAGCTGGGATCTTGGCATTAAATGACTGTTTGTTTGAGCTTTTGTTTCTCTTTTGTGCTGATGTTTTTTTGGCATCTAAGGCCACATTTGAGAATTCACTTTCTCTCTGAGAGGTTTTTGTTGGCAGTTTTTATCTTATTTCATTTCTTTTCTGTGATAGGATAAGGTTACAGCTTGGAAAAAAAAGAAAAAATGAAACTGCAGGGGTTTATTGATGGAGTTCCTGCCCCACCATGCCCTAGGCCTAGTACGTGCATGCTTCTGATGAATCACCGCTGTTAGTATTTAGTATTTACTGATCCTCATATCCCAGTATTGTGCAAAGCAGAGAATCTGCCCAAGGGACTTAATAGCTGAATAGCCTACTCGATCTGTTGGTTTCTCCCTCCCTCATCTCTGTTGGTGGCTACAGGGAGGAATATGGGAGACATGAAACTGTAAGCAAGAGGAAATCTAGACTATGTAGCTTTATTGCTGCCTGGGAAGTGGCCTGAGAGATGAGATGCAAGGATTTGATGCTCTGTGCAGCTGCCATAAATAACCTACTCTCATTGGGGTGAGGATGAAGTATTTCCACATGGTTGCTCAGGTCTCTTCTCTTTGCCCTGTTGCTTCTTCCCTCTCTTTCATTAATTGCTTAGCAGTTGCTGATGCAATTAAAATGAGATGTGTCTGCAGTCTCTGTGGTTTGCTGTCAGGGCCCTCTCTCTAAGGTCTTCATCTTGTTGCTAGGGGTGGGTGAACATCTGATGTTGAAGCAAGAGGAGGGAGGGACCTGTGGCTGCAGTTAAATGCATTTTTCTAAACGCAGCAGCTTGCAGAGCTAGATTTCTCCTGACACTCTAATTCTTTTACCAAACCAAGCGCTAGTCCCTTGTGCTGTTCATTAATGGAGCTTATATTTGGCAGCACAATATATGGAAATGAATTTTGCTGAATTGCTTTTGTTGGTGATATAGAAAGTGCTTTTCATTTTTAAATAGGTGAGAGCAAGATGGAAACAGCAATCTCAAAGTTCAGAATTCTGAGTCAAAATCTATAATCCCCAGGTTTCTATGAAAAGCAAGAACCTGGAGATGTTAAGAGGGCTGGATTGCAACACTTAATCTGTTTTGGGTCACTGGGTGGAATATACACTACACCTGCTATTATGTGTGTCTCCCTACTGGCCAGCATTTTCAGCCTGCTTCTGACTTCTGTTCCTTTTTTGCTTGTCTTCAGAATTGCCAGGAGACACTCAGAGGACCTAACCATTGTGTTTCTACTCAGTTTCTGGTAGAGGAGGGCTGACTACTCTTTACCAGTGCTGCTTGGTAATCATGTGGCAGGTGGATTGCTGTGAGACATGAATTCTCCATCTGCTTACCTGCACCCCAGACCACTGTATGCATTTGCCACATTCGCCGAGGGATCACACTGCCTACTCAAACTTCAGCATGCATGAGAATCACCTGGAGAGCATGTTAAAACACAGATTTCTAGGTTGAATCCACCAGAGATTCTGACTGAGTAAATCTAGGGTGAGGCCATTTGGCATTTTTAATAAGTTCCCAGGAAATGCTGATGCTCCCAATCTGGAGACCACACTTAGAGTAATACTGGCCTAGGGATAATGCTTTACACATAAATAAGACTCAGTATTTGCTGATTTTATTTGATTTTTCTAGTAGTTCTATTTTAGGATGTGATAGATTCCAAAGATTTTTATCTGCTTTTACCTTCAAATGTTAGTCAGTTGAAATTATCTGAGATTTTTACTTTCAGCAACCCTCCTACACAGATCTCTTGTCAGATCATCCATGTTCGTTGCTGGCTATATATCCATTAGGGTGCTTGATTCTGTTATGCAAAGATATAGTTACTTTGCAACTTAAATGTCTTATATGTGTTTATGATTAGACATCTGATCTGATATTATGCGCCTGGATGACAGGTTCCATATTTTTTCCTAAGGTAAGGGAAGTATGCAATGTATGTTTCCTTGTGTACTCTAATTTATTAAATTCCTTTACTGTTTTAGAACAGTTATAGAGTTGCAGAAAAGTTGAAAAGTTAGTTTAGACAATTCCCATATACCCCTACACCCAGTTTTCCTTGTTGTTAACATCCTGTATTATTAGATGATCTACGCCTTACAATAATGAACCAGTATTGATTTGTTATTATTAAGTCTGGATCTTATTTAGATTAACTTTTCCTTTTTCTGTTCAAGTCTAATCTAGGATACCACGTTACTTTTAGTTGTCATGTCTCTTTAGGCTCTTCTTGGTGGTAGCAGTTTCTCAGACTTTTACTTGTTTTTGATGACTTTGGCAGTTTTGAGGAGTACTGGTCAGGTATTTTGTAGGAGGTCCCACTGTAGGAATTTGTCTTAGGTTTTTCTCATGATAAAACGAAGGTTATGGGTTATTGGTAGGATAACCACAGAGGTAAAGGGCCATTTTCATCACATCCTATCAAGCACACATACTGTTAACATGATTTATGACTGTCGATGTTGGCCTTGGTCACCTGGCTGTGGCTTGTCAGGTTCTTCACTGTAAAGTTACTCTCTTTTCTTCTCCTCTTTCCATTTGTACTCTCTGGAGGAAAGTCACTAGACATTGTCTACAGCCTGAGGAGTGGGGAGTTACACTCCCGCTCCTTGAGGGCAGAGTATCTACATAAATTATTTCAAATCTTCTCCATGGGAACTTTTGATTCTTCTTCCTCATTTACTTGTTTATCCAGTTATTTATTTATATCAGAATGGATTCATGGATATTTGTTTTATATTTTGGGTTGTATTCCAATATCACTTAATTTTGGTTCTCAAATAGTTCCAGCTTCGGCCATTGGGAGCCCTTTCAGTTGGTTTCCACATTCCTTTGCATAACACCCTTAATGTGTGTGTATGTCCCTGTGCATACTCGCTTGTGTGCTTTGTTATTGTTGGTGCACTTCCTTGCTTTCTGGTGCTATACGATGTGGTAGACTCATCTTGTATATTTCATACTCCAGCCCTAGAATGAGCCATTTCTCCAAGAAGCCCTGATCCCTTTTATTAGAGAATGGTACTAGAAAATAAGATCTAGGCACTAGTTATGCCCCTTGCTACTGAAGTGGGGCCATTATTTATTTTTATAAATTTACTTATTTATTTTTAGTTGCGTTGGGTCTTTGTTGCTGCACGCAGTCTTCCTCTAGTTGTGGCAAGCGGGGGCTACTCTTCGTTGCCGTGCGTGGGCCTCTCATTTCGGTGGCCTCTCGTTTTGGAGCACGGGCTCAGTAGTTGTGGCTTGCGGGCTCTAGAGTGCGGGCTCAGTAGTCGTGGCACACGGGCTTAGTTGCTCCGCGGCATGTGGAATCTTCCCGGACCAGGGCTTGAATCCGTGTCCCCTGCGTTGGCAGGCGGATTCTTAACCACTGCGCCACCAGGGAAGTCCCGGGCCCTTTTTTTTTTTTTTTTGCAGTACGCGGGTCTCTCACTGTTGTGACCTCTCCCGTTGCGGAGCACAGGCTCTAGACGCGCAGGCTCAGCGGCCATGGCTCATGGGCCCAGCCGCTCCGCAGCATGTGGGATCCTCCCGGACCGGGGCACGAACCCGTGTTCCCTGCATCAGCAGGCGGATTCTCAACCACCGCGCCACCAGGGAAGCCCCCCGGGCCATTATTTTTTAAACAAACATATTATTCCCATTGTTTTATATTTTTAATAGTATTAGTAAATAAATTTGTTGTTGCTGTTAAATTTATCTATTTTATTATTATTATTTTTAGGATTAAGGTAAAATTATAATGAATTCTAATGGCCAATTTTAGAGCGATCAAGTTTTTCCATTTCACTCTAGTGGTTGAATATCCACACTGATGCTCTTGAACTCTCTGATTATGATTTACACTATTGCCACCTCCCAACCTCACTACTACAACCACTGCCACCCACTGCCACTTCTACTGTAGAGTCACAGCTCACAAAATGGGTTGTTGCTGTTAAATTTAAATAAGTATAGTTCTAACAGAGGGTGAGACTACACTGTACATAATCTACATTGATCCTCCAAATGCTTATTAATATCTTACATACCCTATGTAATTGTATGAAGTTAATCACATTTCTCCCAGCCCTTAGTTTAAATCTCTCCTTTAGTCTGAGAGATTTTCCTAATACTGAGCCTTGACTAATGTGTTTGAGAATGCTGGTTTGATTGTAGACATCGATGAGTGAGAAGACTTCTGGAAACCAAGGGAAGGCTAGAATGTCTCCAACTTTAATTTTTCATTAAATGAAAATTTATATAAATTCATTTCAGTTTTTCATGAAGGGAGAAAAGGAGAGAGCTTCTTTCACCACCGGTGTTTTGAACATTGACACCTAGAGGTTGGGTCTGGGGATGGGAAGAAAGAAGAGGAGAGAAGCAGAAATTGCCTGTAACAATCACAGAGGGGATTTGACTCCTCAGTATATGTATAGCATTTTGCGCTTATGAAATTTCTGGCAATGTGAATCTTTTGGAGACAGGATGGGAATAGCAATCTTTGAGGAATTTCTTTTGTTTCCTCTGAGGGGTTGACATTTTTGTTTTCTTGTTACTAAATTCCCTTTTCTTATGCAGCAGTTTGTGTACTATTAAATTATGTAGATTGCTGAGATCCTGGGCGGTATGGCTGTGTGTAGGACTGTGTGTTTACAAAAAGAAGGTTTTGAAATTTTAGCAAGGTGGACTTAATGATATAGCCAATTGAACTTTGCCAATATTTGGAGTTTAATCTGCATTTCAACCAAGGAAGCTGTTTTTACCCAAGCTGGTTTGTATTAAATATAAATACAATGTAAAATAGATAGCTAGTGGGAAGCGGTCGCATAGCACAGGGAGATCAGCTCAGTGCTTTGTGACCAGTGGGAGGGTGGGAGGGAGACGCAAGAGGGAAGAGATATGGGGATATATATATATGTATAACTGATTCACTTTGTTTTAAAGCAGAAACTAACACACCATTGTAAAGCAATTATACTCCAATAAAAATGTTAAAAATATATATATATATATAAATACAAAAAGAATTACTTGATATATCTGAGAAATTAATAAAGTTGGAGAGTAATCAGGATTAGGCATCTTGAGAAACCAAAACCCTGGTTTGGCTTCTCTTTTGGGTCGAATTTATCGACTTCATTTATATCAGAACCTGCAGATGTAAATATGGTTTTTGTTATTAATAACAACTACCATTTATTCACTGTCTTCTTGCTGCCATTTTCATTAGGCTTTCTTTAAACATTAACACTGAGTCTAGGCTAGCTTAAGTGTATTATAAATTCTGATACAGATTTCTGTAGTCATGTGTTTCTGAGTTCCTGTGTCAATTCAGAATTATCAAATTTTTGTTCTGAAAATTAAAAAGAAAGTCAGCACACATCATTGTCGAAACTGTATCCAAGAGCAGGGCCTAGTTTTTTTTTTTTTTAATTTAGCAAACTATCAATCTTGTCTGAAAAGCTAGAATAAACTTGCAATGTCTCAAAAAATGTACTTCCTTCCCGTGCACCATTCTAGGAAGCTACTGGAAAATGTTCTCCACAAAATAAGGTAATAAACCAGGAAAGAGGGAGACTTGATTGAGGAAACAGGAGATCCAATAAAGAAGACAAGCTAGGGGATTCCTCAGATTAGTGAATGGAAATTTCAGATAAACAGTTTACCAGCGCTGAGAGGTCAGCCAGTCCAGATTGGAGAAGGTTCGAAGTCTCCAAAACAGACTTCTTTAGGAAGATGAAATAGAATACTTTATGGATGTCAGTGTCTTGAGAGCAAATTTAGACAATTGGCAAAGATTTTCTGGGGCAAAGTGTTTATAAATACATAGAAATCTAAGCAAATGAATTAAAAAGATAAATAGGAAAAACAAAAAATTGTGCAGGAAAGGAAAAGGAATCACAGTTTACTGTATGGCTCAAATGTGAATAGGCTTATGTAATCATTACAATGTACACTGAATATTGAACTAATCAGAATTATAGTATCCTTATAAAGGGTAGTTTGGGAGATAGAAAGGATGCATGTGTGTGTATTCGGGGTACAGAAGGAAGAAAAGAGCTCATCTTCCAAGTGGGAAATCAATGGATAATTCCCAAAACTGAAGAATCAAGAGGTAGCAACACAACCATGTCATTTAGAAACATAAGATTAATTCCAAAATAATTACTTAAAAGATGTGCAAGTGGTTTGCCTCTAGGGAGTAGAAGTGGGACAGCAGTGGGGGTGAGGGCAACTTTTGTTTTTTTAAAACAAACTTTGTGAAACTCTTATTCTTTAAACAATGTGTATGTTTAATCTTTGAAAAATAGTTGTGGGGACTTCCCTGGCGGTCCAGTGGTTAAGACTTCACCTTCCAATGCAGGGGGTGCGGGTTCAATCCCTGGTCGGGGAACTAAGATCCCACATGCCTCGGGGCCAAAAAAAACCAAAACAAAAGAGAAGCAATATTGTAAAAAATTCAATAAAGACTTTAAAAATGGTCCACATCAAAAAGTCTTTTAAAAAAATAGTTGTGTATAGCTAATCATCAGGAAATGCAAATCAAAACCAGGAGATAACACCTCACACCTGTCAAGAATGGCCATCATCAAAAAGAACACAAATAACAAATGTTGGTGAGGATGTGGAGAAAAGGAAACCCTAGTACACTATTGCTGGGAATGTAAATTGGTGTAGCCACTGTGGAAAACAGTATGGAAGTTTCTCAAAAAACTAAAAATAGAACTATCATGTGATCCAGCAATTCCACTACTGGGTATCTAACCAAAAAAACACAAACATTAATTCGAAAAGAAACATGCACCCCAATGTTCATAGCAGCATTATTTACAGTTGCCAAGATATGGAAGCAACCTAAGTGTACATCAAGAGAGGAATGGATAAAGAAGATGTTGTGTATACATGCAGTGGAATAGTACTCAGCTATAAAAAGGAATGAATTATGCCATTTGCAGCAATATCGAAGGACTAGGAGAGCATTATGCTAAGTGAAATAAGTCAGAGAAAGACAAATACATTATGATATCATTTATATGTGAAATCTAAAAAATACAACAAACTAGTGAATAAAACAAAAAAGACTCATGGATATAGAGAACAAAGCAGTGGTTACCAGTGGGGAAAGGGAAAGGGGGAGGAGCATGACAGAGGTGGGGGGAAGGGTGTTATTATATGAAATCACGTGTGTGAAACTTGAAAATTGTAAAGCACTATAGAATTTAAAGAATCTTTCACTCAATTAAAAAAATAGTTGTGTGCCTAGGAGGAAAATGTTAAAGGAAAAAGACCAATTTAAAACACAATTAGTTACACTCTAAACAATAAATTTTACTGTGGTGAGAATCCTAGTTCAGTACATAGATCTTTGTCCACATTTCTGATTTATCAGTTAATATGCTTTTGCTAACCCTGTTTTTATTTTTTAAATGTGTGTTTTGTTTTTTTAATTTATTTTGGCTGCGTTGGGTCTTCGTTGCTTAGCACGGGCTTTCTCTATTTGCAGTGAGCGGGGGCTACTCTTTGTTGCAGTGCGTGGGCTTCTCATTGTGGTGGCTTCTTTTGTTGCAGAGCACGGGCTCTAAGTGCGTGGGCTTCAGTAGTTGTGGCACTTGGGCTCAGTAGTTGTGGCTCACGGGCTTAGTTGCTCCGCGGCATGTGGGATCTTCCCGGACCAGGGCTCGAACCCGTGTCCCCTGCATTGGCAGGCAGATTCTTAACCACTGTGCCACCAGGGAAGTCCCGCAAACCCTGTTTTTAAATGGCATTAGGAAATTTCTTATCACTCAGAATTTCAGAAGTAGGTCAGGTTTGGGTTTTTTGTTTGTTTGCTTTGGATAATGTGATGACTCCAGCTTTGTAAGGATTTCATTCAAATACCACAACATGAGGTTAAGAAGGGAAATTTCCTTCTATTTCTTAGGATCAAGGAAGCCTTTCCCAGAAGCTCCCAGCAGACTTTTATTCTCACATCTCTGACCATAACTGGGTCATAAGCCCTCTTTTAAACTAGTTGCTGACAAGGGGAATGGGATTTCAATAATTGTCTTTGATGTTCTCAGGTGAAATGGATGTTGGAAGCCAACCACATCTGCTACCCCAGTCATTACCTGTTAAGTACTTTTTGAGAAACCTCCTCCTCTTCCAAGAAGCTTTACTGTTTAGTTAAAGGTAAAAAATGAGTGGATAAAACAATTGATCATCAATATGGACAGTGTCATAGGTCCATATTTATTGAATGAATTAGGTGAATGTAAGTAAAACTTTTTGACATAGATGTGCTTTAGGAGTTCTAAATTAGGGGAAAATACATGAAAATAGTTTAGTAACTAGACCAGGAAGCTTCTTGAAGAAGAGAGAAGACTTAAACTACTGTTTACTCATCAGCTAGTCACAGTGCTGTCCTACTTTTGTCCAGTGATGTGCTGGTAAATGTTTAACCAGCTGGGAGAAGGGGACAGGGCTTTTTGTAGTGGTTACCAATTTTCATAGCGTAAATAAAACCCTGGCCTATTTTAATCTATCAGTGTGGAGTCAACTGCCTTGCACACCACTGCTTCTAAGAGGATTGTTTAAATTTCTAATTAATCTACTGAGACCACATATTGACAAAAGCAACATTTCACTTGTAAATGATCAATAATAAAACCTAGATTACCGATATAAGGTAGTTTGGTTGTGGTGTTTTGGACTGTGGTGTGTTAGAGAATTGTAATTTTAAGTTAATATTAAATACTGGTCTTTGTAGACTTTGAGAAATGAAAAAAACCTATTGTTAGCTTTAGGTGGTAGGTGAAATGTTACTAATTCAGTTTTTATGGAGCACCAACTATGTGCTCTGTGCTGTAAAAACAAAAATAAATAAGACTAGAATCTCAAAGGCCTCTCTCCTCAGTCTGTTAGAAAGACAAAAAATTATCAACAGATAACTTTAAGTGGAAGCGTGATAAGGGCCCTTGAGCTTTAAAGTGCTATAAGAACACAAAGGGGAAGTCAGCTAAATTTGGGGACATCATGGAAGAGGGTGTTTGAATTATATCTTGAAAGGAAATATGGCATTTGCATTGAGGAGGTGAAAGGAAAGGATCATTTCAGGCAGTAGGAAGAACATGTCCCTAATTCTTGAGGGATGAAAAATCTGATACGTTTCATGCCTTTTTTGGGTGACATGCAGGTAAAACCCAGGGTGAGTAGAGGATAGAGAAGAGAAAAGAGAGATGAGCCAGGGCCATACTGTGAAAGGCCTTAAGTCATATTATGGAGTTTGGATTTCCTTATTATTAAGTATGAAACTTCTTAATGTAAATAAGATTTTAATACAAAAGTCTCTGCTTCTCCATATCTTTAACCAAACTGGGTGTTTATGATTCTTTATAATTAATGCTAATTTGATGGGGGAGATGCTTTGTCATTTTAATCTGTGCCTTCCTAATTATTAGTGTGGTTGAATGTAATTTTTTAAATATATATACTGGTCATTTGTATTTCTTCTGTGTATTGCTTGTTCATATCCTTTACTCATTTTTCTGTTGAATTGTTTGTTTTTCCTAATGATTTGTAGGAACGATTTATATGAACTATAGATATGAATCCTTCATTTTAAGGCTTTTTTAAGACAGTAATTCTAGCCTTTGTGGTGGATGGATTGGAAGAAGGAGAGACTGTTGTCAATTTGGCCAATTGGGAGATATTACAATAACCTATAGCCATAGACCAGAGATGATGTGTTGTTAAACTGTGGCAGTGGGGGAAGAGGGCGGCAGATATAGAGATCAAGCTGCCACCCAGTGGCTTTGTAGTGGAGCTTGGATTAAGTGTCAGTACTACTGCCTTTTAATTTAGTGATTTTTCTAGAATACATTGTCTCCTTTACACTCCTTTCCTTCTGATTCTAGGAAAGAAAAATAAGAGAGTTTTATACAGCAGAGTCTACGGTAAGGTTAAAATGAACGGAGGCTCTAATTTAGGAATCTTGTATATAAAAGAGAAAACAGGGGCTTCCCTGGTGGCGCAGTGGTTGAGAGTCCGCCTGCCGATGCAGGGGACACGGGTTCGTGCCCCGATCCCGGAAGATCCCACATGCCGCGGAGCGGCTGGGCCCGCGAGCCATGGCCGCGGAGCCTGTGTGTCCGGAGCCTGTGCTCCGCAACGGGAGAGGCCACAGCAGTGAGAGGCCCGCGTACAGAAAAAAAAAATAATAATAATAAAAAAATAAATAAAAATAAAAGAGAAAACACAGATGAATATTTTTTATCTGTTCTCAGGATATGACGGACTTTTTAAGCATGAATGCTAAGGGAAGAAACATAAAGGAAAAGATTGATAAATTTTGACTTAAAACTTCAAATTTCTTTATATCAAAAAAGATCATAAACATCTCCACAGGATCCTGCTACAGTGCAGTCCTCTGGAGCAGTATCTGTCCTCTCTCTCATGTTCCATATATCAGTGGATTTAAAAGTGGGTATCCTATTTTTTCTTTCTTGCCACTTGCAGATCATTATCTCTCCTTTTCCTCTAAAACCTCCTAGGTTTGTAAGTCTTGTCATTTGTCTGTTTTAGTAATTTTATAGACACTGGGTTACTTCCCCTCATTCTTTAATTGGAATGTTTAATTTGATTACATTTAACATAATTACTGATGAGATTTATGTCTGCCATTTGCTGTTTATTTTCTATATGTTTTTAATATGAATTTATTTATTTTTGGTTACGTTGGGTCTTCATTGCTGCACGCGGGCTTTCTCTAGTTGCAGTGAGCGGGACCTACTCTTCATTGCGGTGCATGGGCTTCTCGTTGTGCGGGTGGCTTGTTGCGGAGCACGGGCTCTAGGCACATGGGCTTCAGTAGTTGTGGCATGTGGGCTCAGTAGTTGTGGCTCACAGGCTCTAGAGCTCAAGCTCAGTAGTTGTGGCTCACGGGCTTAGTTGCTCCATGGCATGTGGGATCTCCCTGGACTAGGGCTCAAACCTGTGTCCCCTGTATTAGCAGGCAGATTCTTTACCACTGTGCCACCAGGGAAGCCCCTATTTTCTATATGTTTTATGTCTTTTCTGTTCCTCTATTCCTCCACAAAGTCTTCTTTTGTGTTAAGTGGAGATATTCTAGTATACCACTTAAATTCCCTGATTGTTTCTTTTAATATAATGTTTAGAGTTATTTTCTTAGTGGTTGCCCCAGGGATTACAATTAACATCTTAATTTATAATAATCTAGTTTGGGTTAATGCTAATTTAATTTCAGTAGTATGCAAAAACTGTGTATGTGATAGGCAGAATAATAACCCCCTAAAAAAATCCTATAACCCCTGGAACCTATGAGTGTTACCTTTCATAGCAGAAGGGATTTTCTAGATGTGAGTAAGGATTTTGAGGTGGAGAGAGTAGCCTGGATTATCCAGGTGGGCCCAGTGTAATCACAAGGGTCTTTATAAGGGAAAGTGGGAGGCAGAAAAGTAGGAGTCAGAGATTTAAGGATGTTATACTGCTGGCTTTGAAGATGGAGGAAGGGGCCATGAGCTGAGGAATGCAGGCAGCTTCTAAAAGCTGGAAAAGGCAAGAGAACGAAGTTTCCCCTAGAGCCTCTACAAGGAAATGTAGCCCTACCAACATCTTGATTTTAGCCCAGTGAGACCTATTTCAGACTTACAACTTCCAGAACTATAATAAATTTGTGTTGTTTTACGGCTGTAAATTTGTGGTAATATGTTGCAGCAGTAGTAGAAAATTAATATAATCATGGGGCTACCTTTACTGGTGTTCTTTGTTTCTTCATGTGAATTCAAGTGACTGCTCTTACTATTCTTTCATTTCAACCTGAAGGATTCCTTTTAAAATATTTCTTATAGTGCAGGTCTGCTAACAATGAATTCTCTCAATTTTTGTTTACCTGGGAATATCTTAATTTCTCCTAGTTTTTTAAGAATAGTCTTGGTAGATGTAGAATTGAACGATCACCCAGGCAGTTGACAACTCTTCACTTTCTGCTTGGCAGAGCCTCAAGGTCAACCAGAGATGAGAGCTTAGAGCCTCCTCAGGCCTTTCCTGAGCATGTGGTCAGTCCTGGGCATGTGGGTGCCTTCTAGATTCCCAGGAACACATCAGAACTTTTCAAAGCCTCTGTGGACAGCTGCTCCCTAGCTTTCCTTTTAAGCTTTTTGGTTAGCCTATTATTTGCCCCAACTGTTACCTACTGTCTTAGGCAGCCACAAAGTTAAACACTTGGCTGTGAATATTTTTGGCCATGTTTCCATCCCCAGGGAGAAGGCTTTTCACACTGGGCAAGCTCTAAATCTGGTCAAATATAGACAACCTTGCAAGTGGGGTTTTCCAAGAAGCCACTAGAAAGGTCAAATAATGACAATTCTTTAGGAACAAAGCTTGTTCTGCCCTTTCCAGTAGTTGTCAGGCTGCTGCTTTTCACTGTGATTGTAGGCAGTTGATTTTCAGAGCCGGGGATGGGAATAGGGTAAGTTCAGACGCCACAGAGCTCACTGTTCTTATTGAGATTCAGCTTATTTCTTGAGTAAAGGCTTCCCTGATTGCTGCAAGCCTTTGACTAATTTCCAGAATTCTGAAAAACTTAATTCTGACGATTTTTTTTTTTTTTTTTTTTTTGTGGTACGCGGGCCTCTCACTGCTGCGGCCTCTCCCGTTGCGGAGCACAGGCTCCGGACGCACAAGCTCAGCGGCCATGGCTCACGGGCCCAGCCGCTCCGCTGCATGTGGGATCTTCCCAGACCGGGGCACGAACCCCTGTCCCCTGCATCGGCAGGCGGACTCTCAACCAGTGCACCAGGGAAGCCCCCTGACGATTTTTTTTTAGTTTTCCTACTTTTTTTATGGAGGAGAGAATTTTCAGAGATCTCCACCATTTTTGCTGATGTGTCCCCTCATTCTTTAAAGGTTTTAGTTCCTGGCTCACAGTCACTCTGTCCAATACTACTCCTGGCTTAGTTCTTAAACTCATTGTTCATACTAATGATCTTACTAATGCCTTTGCTTCTTAGTTCTTGGCCACATCTCTCCCAGTGATTTTATTCTCCATCCTGTCTCAGCTACTAATCCTGTGGTCATATCCTAAACCAGTGACCCTGGCGGTGCCTCTGCCAAACTATGTATTTTTGTAAATAAAGTTTATCTAAATACAACCTTGCTCCTTCATTTATGTGTTGAATACTGTTTTTTCCACACTATAGCAGCAGAATTGAGTATTGCAGCAGAGACCAGTGGCTCTCAAAACCTAAAATATTTACTGTCTGACCCTTTGCAGGAAAAGTTTGCAAGGCTTCTGTCCTAGACCTAGTCATTTAGAGCTGCATCTCCTCTATTATCCCAATTTCAAGCATCCTGTTCTTCATCCAGCCCCTCGTTTTTAAAAACTTCTTAAAATTTGTTTATTTTTGCAGTTCCCTTCCTCTAGAATCCATCAATCCTTTGACCTCACCACCTTTTGTACTGTATGTCTCACTTTTTTTCACATATTTACTTCCCTCCTTACCCTTACCTCCTTACATTATGATTACTTCCTTCTATACACTGTTAACTTGCTCATTGATAAAACCCCAACCATGGTTAAAACCATCTTTTGGCTTACTCCATGCCTACACCTTTGCATCTAAATGTAGCTAGAGAAAACTATGCGACTATTCTGCCTGTTCTCATATTAAGTTCATGGTTATTACCCTTATGTAGGCCTTTAATACTTCACAGCAATCCTACTACATTTCCCTATCTATTCACTCTTTCCTACCTTCTTTTCTCTTCAAACTTCCTGCATCCCTCTCTCATCTTCAGTCTCACCTTGCTTACTGTTTCACTGAAAAAATAGAAGCAAGAGCTTCTACCCATTCTTCACACATCTTCCCATTGACTTTTTTACTCACATATACCCATTTATCTGCGTGTTTGCTCATGGGCTGCTTGTGAACCTATCTAGAGCTAATCGCTCCTCTCATACACAAGATCTCTTCCTCCTGTCTCTCAAGGACTTCACTCCAACATATCGCCTTTTTCTCTATTGAAGAATTACTTTTTTTTTTCCTGTATATAGATTATTCCCATCAGCAGCACACATGCATGCACTAAATTTTTCTAATCTTTTAAAAACAACCTCTCTTGATCCCACGTCCTCATCCAGAAAGTGCCCTATTTCTCTGCTCCCTTTAGCAAAACTTCTCAAAGAGCAGTCTGTACTCCAGTTACAGTATAGACTCAAATTATAGTCTTCACAGTCATCTCCATTCTTCTCCTTTCTCTCCTAAACCAACTTTAGTTTGGCTTTTTCCTCTGCCATTCTACAAAAACTGCCCTTGTCAAAGTCACCAGTGACCTGTACATTGGTAAATCCAATGATCAATTCTCAGTATTTTTTTAAGTAGGAGTTTTCTTGAGACACAATTCACATGCCATAAAATTCACATTTTGAAAGTATGAAATTTAGGGGATTTTAGTATATTCATAGTTATGCAGCTATCACTATTATCTAATTTTAGATCATTTACATCACCCCAGAAAGAAGCCCTGTGCCCATTAGTAGTCACTATACATTCCAGCCTTCCTGTAGCCCTTGGAAACCATTACTCTGCTTCAGACTCTATGAATTTGCCTATTCTGGACATTCATATCAGTGGAATCATACAATATATGGCCCTTTGTGTCTGGCTTCTTTCACTTGGAATAATGTTTTTAAGGATCATCCATGTTATATAGCATGTATCCATACTTTGGGGTTTTTTTTAATTTTTATTTATTTATTTTTGGCTGAGTTGGGTCTTCGTTGATGCACGCAGGCTTTCTCTAGTTGCGGCGAGCGGGAACTACTCTTTGTTGCAGTGCGCGGGCTTCTTATTGCAGTGGCTTCTCTTGTTGTGGAGCACGGTTCTAGGCACGCAGGCTTCAGTAGTTGTGGCACGTGGGCTCAGTAGTTGTGGCTCATGGGCTCTAGAGTGCAGGCTCAGTAGTTGTGGTGCACAAGCTTAGTTGCTCCGCGGCATGTGGGATCTTCCCGGACCAGGGATTGAACCTGTGTCCCCTGCATTGGCAGGCAGATTCTTATCCACTGGGCCACCAGGGAAGCCCCATACTTTGTTCTTTTTTATAGCCACATATTCCATTGTATGGATATATATATACCACATTTTGTTTATCCATTCATCAGTTGATGGACAAATTTGAGTTGATTCCCCTTTCTGGATACTATGAATAATGTTGCTGTGAACATTCATGTGCACATTTTGTGTAGACATATGTGTTCAGTTCACTTGGTTTTATACCTAGGAGTGGAATTGCTAAGTCGTATGATAACTCTGTTTAACATTTTGAGGAACTGCCAAACTTTTCCAAAGTGGGTGCAGTCCCACCAGCAGTGTAAGAAGGTTATAAGTTCTCCACATCCTCATCAACACTTGTAATTGTCTTGTTGTCTGTTTTATTTGAGCCATCTTGGTGGGTGTGAAGTGGGATCACATTGTGATTTTAATTTGCATTTTCCTAACGATTAGTGGTTCTGAGAGTCTTTTCATTTGCTTATTGGTCATTTGTAAGTATATGTGTATGTGTATGTATATATATATTTTTTTTGAAAAATGTCTATTCAGATCCTTTTCCCATTTTTAATTGGGTTGGTTGTCTTTTTATTGTTGAATCATAAGACTGTGTGTGTGTGTTTGTATTCTGGATACAAGTCCCGTATCAGATATGTGATTTGCAGTTGTTTTCTCCCATTCCCTAATGGGTTGTCTTTTCACTTTCCTGATAGTTCTCACTTCTCAATCCTTATCTTTCAGCAGATTTGATTACTTTCTCCTTCATATACTTTCTTTACTTGATTTCCAGAATACCACATTCTCCCAATTTTTTTTCTCACCTTATTGTATTCTTCACCTGTCTCCTTTGCTGCTTATTTTTAATCTCTCCAACCTCTAAACATTGAAGTGCCCCCGGGCTCAGTCCTCAGACTGCTTATTCTGTCACACCACTCCTTGTTATCTCTTCTGCTCTCATCTATATGCTGACAACTTCGCATTTTTACTATCAGTCTCATATATTCATCTGCCTACCTGACAATTTTTTTTTTAATTTATTTTTGGCTGTGCTGGGTCTTCATTGCTGTGCACGGGCTTTAGTTGTGGAGAGCGGGGGCTACTCTTTGTTGAGGTGCACGGGCTTCTCATTGCGGTGGCTTCTCTTGCTGCAGAGCACGGGCTCTAGGTGCGCGGGCTTCAGTAGTTGTAGCACGCGGGCTCGGTAGTTCTGGCTCACAGGCTCTAGAGCACAGCCTCAGTAGTTGTGTCACACGGGCTTAGTTGCTCTGCGTCATGTGGGATCTTCCCAGACCAGGGATTGAACCTGTGTCCCCTGCACTGGCAGGCAGATTCTTATCCACTGCACCACCAGGGAAGCCCCTACCTGACATTTTGACTTAGATATCTGATAGACATTTCAAATTTAAAATGTCCAAAACCAGACTTTTGAATTTTTTCTCCAAAACCTGATCCTTCCTTAGTCTTCATCATCTCAGTAAATAGCAATTCCATTTCTCTAATTGCTTGGGCCAAGGAGTCATTCTTCTCAATCCACCAACAAATTATACTGGCTTTATCTTCAGTATATTTAGAATCCAACTCTTCTTACCACTTTCACTGCTACCAGCTGGTCAAAACCACTGTTTAACCTCTTCTGGATTATTGTAATAACCTTTAATTAGTCTCCCTTATCTTTAGTGCCTTATAATTTTTTCTCAACATAGCAGAGTGATCCTTTTTAAGCATGTCAGATTATTTTACTCCTCCACTTAAAACCATGTAGTGGCTTCCCATATCATTCTAAAAGACTCAAAGTTCTTATAGTCACTTAGATCATCTAGCCCCTATTTTCATTTTGACCTCCTTTACTCTCTTCTCTCCCTGTCTCACTCTTTTCCTTAATATTCCTCAAATGCTCCAGGCACATCCCTACCTTATGGCCTTTATGCATGTTGTATCTTCTGTCTACAGTGCCCATCCTTCTGTTATTCTCATGGCTTCAGTAACAGTGCTATGCAGAGCCATACTGAAGCCAGAAGCAAAAGGAAAAATCAATGAGATCAATCTAATCTTTATTTAAATTTCAGTATTTTGTTCATTGTGGATTTTTGCATTACATTTGACTTTTTAAAAATACTGCATTAAAATATCATTTATCTTTATTACTGAGGTTTTTGGTGCCCCCTTAAATTTTGCACCTGCAGTTGATACTTCCCGTGCCTCATTTGCCTCACCCTGTTCAAGAAAAAGGAATAGAAGCGAATCTCTTCCTGATAGAGGGTATCTACCATAAACCTACAGCTAATATCATAGTTAATGTTGAAAAACTGAATGCTCTTGCCTTAGGATAAAGACCAAGGTAAGGATGTCCTCTCTTACTGCTTCTATCCATCATTACCCTGGAGGTTCTAGCTAGTCCAGTAAGGCCAGGAAAAGAAATAAAAAGCATCCAAATTGGAAAGGAAGAAATAAAACTGTCTTTTTTTTTATAGATGTTATGATCCTCTATGTGGAAAATGCTAAGAAAAAAAAACAGATAACATGAGACTTTAATAAAGAAATATTTATTAGAATCATAAAAAAAGAAACTGCTAAGGAAGATACAAAAAAGCTATTAGAATGATAGTAATATGTGAGTTTAGCAATAGTGCAGGACAGAAGTTCATTGTATGACAATCAATTGAATTTCTATATTCTGGCAATCACATTGAAATTTTAAAAACATAATTTATAATAGCATTAAAATATAAAATAATGAGGGATAAACCTGACAAAAGATGTGTAAAATCTATACACTGAAAACTACAAAACATTGCTGAAAGGAATTTAACAAGACTTAAATAAATGGAGAGATTTACCGTGTTCATGGATTGAAAGACTCAACAGTATTACAGTGTCAGTTGTCCTCAGATTGATTGATAGATTCAGTGAATCCTAATTCTCAGCAGTCTTTTTAATAGAAATTGACAAACAGATTTTAAAATTCATATGGAAATGCACTTACACTACCTGACTTCGGTTCTTATTATAAATCTATCTATTATAGATCTTCTAGTAACTGTCTACTTGGTGCTATACATGTCAAAACTTATTAAATTATATACTTTAAATTTGTATGGTTTATTGTTTGCCAGTTATACTTCAACAAAGTTGGTAAACTAACTATCTAGACTCCCATTGTAATCAGAATGTGAAGCATCTCATGTCTTGTTACTAGGAAATTTCACTGATGTAAATTTACTAAAAGATAGTTTAAGAATAAGTGTTGAAAACCCTACAATTTCACTTGTAACCAGTTTACGCTTATAAGAAGTAACTGGAAACATTTTGCAGTAACTTATGGACAAGTATGCTTAAAACACAAATTCAAGCAACCCAAAGTTCTGATTATAGAAAGCAAGTTAAGAAAAATTTCAACATATATATATATATATGACTTTATGCAGCCATCAAAAACTAAATTCTCAATGGCATAGGCAAATATTCCTGTGAAAGTGAAAAAAAATGCTTAAAAATAAGTATACTGGGTATGTCCGGCTTTTTTTTTTTTTAAAGATAAGTATTAAAATATTTCTAATGATTTTCTTTGGAAATGAAGCTTTTACTTTCTTTATACCTTCCTGTATTTTAAAATATTTTTTGCCACAAACAGGATTTATTATGCAAATATAACCTTAAATTTTTAAGTAAAAATTTAAAAATAAATACTGGCTCTAATATGGTTTGGAAGAATCTATAAGGTACCTTGTGGGAAGGGAGATTTCTTTCATTCTTGGACAGAAAGAAACTCTACAGCTTCATGAAACTGCCCTATGCCAGAAGAAGTGGTTGATTTTTAGGAAGAGAGTCTTATCAAAGACCTTGCATACCTATAAGCGCATTGTTTTCAGAATGTAAAATCCTTTCTAATTTGAATGGTGATCAACTTTATAGTTGATTCTTAGGTGGGACTATTTCCCAAGAAAAGATTCAGCTAAGGTATTTAATTTTGTATTCTCTAGTGGTATTTAGTTTTTGTCTGTCTACCCCACCTCAAAAACAAAAAACAAACAAAAATCCCCAACACCCCAGAATTGGGAATAAAATAGTATAGTTCCAGAAATCGGCTCAGCAAAGTGCATTTTGTCATGGACTCATCAGCTAGGAATATCAAATTCATCTAAGGAAAAACCCCATCAATCAAATTTTTGACATCCATACTCTTATGTGTATTTCTGTAGGTCATGCAAATTAATTTGACTGGTGTTTTATATGGAATCTCTTGATGTGTAATTTTGAATTGATTAATTTAGATGGCTTTCTAAAAGGATTAGTTTATTGTAACTAAGGGCTTTATATTCAGGTTATTTAATGAGATAACATTTAATTTGGCATACTGCCTTGAGCTATCTAGTTATTAAAGTAGTATCTGTATATAGGTTTTTTTATCTTTTCTTTTTAAATTTATTTGTTTTATTTATTTATTTTTGGCTGCATTGGGTCTTCGTTGCTATGCACGGGCTTTCTCTAGTTGCGGTGAGCAGGGGCTACTCTTTGTTGTGGTGTGCAGGCTTCTCATTGAGGTGGCTTCTCTCATTGCAGAGCACGGGCTCTAGGCACGTGGGCTTGAGTAGTTGTGGCATGCGGGCTCAGTAGTTGTGGCTCACAGGCTCTAGAGCACAGGCTCAGTAGTTGTGGCACACAGGCTTAGTTGCTCCGCGGCATGTGGGATCTTCCTGGACCAGGGCTTGAACCTGTGTCCCCTGCAATGGCAGGCGGATTCTTAACCACCACTCCACCAGGGAAGCCCTGTATATAGTTTTAAAAGTTAAAAGTGCAGGGCTTCCCTGGTGGCACAGTGGTTAAGAGTCCGCCTGCTGATGCAGGTTACACGGGTTCGTGCCCTGGTCCGGGAAGATCCCACATGCCGCGGAGCGGCTGGGCCCCTGAGCCGTGGCCACTGAGCCTGCGCGTCCGGAGCCTGTGCTCCGCAACGGGAGAGGCCACAACAGTGAGAGGCCCGCGTACCGCAAAAAAAAAAATCTCCACACTCTAGGTTCTTGCTCCCCAGAGGCAACACTTTCAAGTCTTTTAGTTGTTTCTTCTGGTATTAACTTCTGTAGTTCAAAAAATGTGCTTATTCTGCTATTTGTTTTAATATTTCAAATTTATTAAATTATCTATTAACTTACTATGATGAAGGATGAAATTTAATTCTCTTACCCCTCCCACCTCACTGCGTGCACACTACCTCTCCTATGCTTCCTTTCTTGCACAGCCTTTTGTTTTCCTTGGATTTGTTTTTTGTTTGTTTGCTTATAGTTTTATGTATCCATCAGTAATTCATGTCCAGGGACTTCCCTGGCAGTCCAGTGGTTAAGACTCCGTACTTCCAATACAGGGGGTCTGGGTTCAGTGCCTGGTCAGGAAACTAAGATCCCACATGCCACACAGTGCAGCCAAAAAATTAAAAAAAAAAAAAAAAAAAAAAAAGTCATCTCCAAACTCTTCAATAGAACTGAAAATCTTCTTGATATGTTATAAACATATTTGATTTTTTTTTTTTTTAGTTTTTTTTTAGTTTTTTTTTTCCCCCTTAGAGACATTACTCCTTCAGTGCTCTTTCTCTAACTGTGAACTGGTGGCTTTCTAGGCCAGCTCAATAGCTTTTGTCCTTGGAATTTCCTTCTGTGTTGGATCCTTGCCTTTCTGGATGCCATATCTTCCTCTTTCTTAGTTTATTTCCTTATGATGCTGGAGCATATCCTTCAGGAGTAGCTTTCTGAGAAAAGGAGTATGGGAGGTAAATATTTTAAGACCTTACAAGCCCAAAAAGTTTGTCTAAGTATTAAATTCAAGATTGGAAATATTAGGTTGAACTATGAGAAACTGCTGTTAGTTAATAATTTTTTGCATACAAAAATGGTAGTTTGATGTGTTTGACCTAATAATTTTACATGATGTACTTTGGTGTGGGTTTCATTTCATCTCTACTACTAGTAGCTAAGTTCTAGATAGCCATTTCAATCTAGAAATTTATGTCTGGACATTTTTTGGTTTCTTTTCTTTTTTTCTTTTAAATAAATTTTCTTTCCCTTCCTTATTCTTTCTACAACTCTACTAGTTGCATTTCAGCCCTACTATACTGCTCTTCTCAATTTTTTATTTTTTCACAATTTTTCATCTCTTTGTGTTTTTTCTAGGAGATTTCTTCAACTTTATCCTCCAACTTGCTACTTTATAAATATATATATAGTTTTTAAATTTCTACAATATCCTTCTTATACTCTGAATGCTTTTTCATAATCTCTTGTTCTTGTTCCAAGGATGGCAATGTCTTATGTATGATATGATAACTTTTTCATTTGGTTTATTTCTGCTCCCTACATTATCTCTACTTGCTACAAGTTCATTCATTGCTTAGTTTAGACTCATATTGGAGTGTTTTTAATCAAATGTCTTGCCATTCTAGATTATCCACTTGTATTTAAAAGCAAAACAGTACAGTCCTTTTTTAGAAGCTGTGTTTTCACTGGTGGAGCTTGTCAACTGGTGGGCTTTACTCTAGGGGTGATTGACTATTTAGGTGAGGGTCACCCAGTTGCCAGCATCTGGTCTTTTGACTTAGGCAAGTCATTTTTCCCTCAGAGGAATCAACCAATCTTTTGCCTGCTTTCACAGATCCCAGCGAAGGGAAAGGAGTTTTGTGTTTCACTGTTGCTGTCAGTGTTGTACTTTATCTCTGTTCTCAGTTGTGCTTGGCGTGGGTGAGTATGGAGCCTGTCTGTTCAACATATCCAGAGAATAAACCTTCAGACTTCTACTAGAATTGTGAGGGGTAGGGGCTGGGGAGATGGGAAAGCTGCATCGTTGATGAAGATGGTCTAGAGTTCTGATGTATCTTTTAAAGATTTGGAACTGATCTTCCTGCTTTTAGCCCTGTCCTCTATTCAGAAGTACCTGAGGCCACTGAGCTTTTCCTGGGTTTTGAATGTTTGCTAGTAGAGTTCCTTCACTTCCACTGTACAGGCTGAGGTCTCTCACAGGTTTACGTTTCAGCTTCCTTTGGTCTGCTAGGTTAACATTTGTCCATCTGTTTTCTAGTTTCTTAAATGTTTTTGATATCTCACGCCTGCTCTTCTCTTCTCTCTTGCTCTCGTAGTCCTCAGAGATTTGTGCCTCTTCTTCTGTTGACATGTTTTCATTTTAATTAGGTTTTGGAAGAGAAAGAAGAAAAACACATATATAGGGCATTCACCCTCAGTTGTACAGGGTGTGCCCTTCAGGAGGGTCCCCTCCTGAGAGGGGTTGAATAAAGAGTTGGAATCCAGCCTGAACTTGGCTCACAGTATCTTGAACCTGGTCAATATCTTGAAGGCAGCTTCTCTCTAATTCACAAAGGTCTTATGCTGTTGGTAGCCCTGGGTGTTTTATTTGTTGCTCTTGTCTTTAGGGAATCTGACATACAGTTCTGCTTTATTTTTTCAGTTCTACAGCAAGTTACCCAGTTTTTTGGTAAATATCCCTATGTATTCCCTTTGAATATAGTAATAAATAAATTTTATTTCTAAATTTTCTTTTTCTTTTTCTTTTTTTTTTTTTTTTTTGGCTACGCAGCGTGGCATGTGGGATCTTAGTTCCCCAACCAGGGATCGAACCCATGCCCCCTACAGTGGAAGCTCGGAATTTTAACCACTGGACTGCCAGGAAGTCCCAATTTGTAAATTTTCTTGACTAGTTTCCAGTGTAGCTACCTAGCATCTAATTGGGTGTTTAGTATCCTTAGTTAATGCTCATTTGCCTTTGGCCTCATTGACCCATGTGCCAACCATTCTCAGTAGATTCAGGCATGAATGAATTACTTCAGCATTCTGAGTGCTAAATTCTTGTTCCATAAACAGTGACTCACAGAGATGAAAACTGAATGTAAGATATTTTGAAATGCATACTTTTAATTGAGATAATGTACAAAAGGAAATATGCCGGGCTTCCCTGGTGGCGCAGTGGTTGAGAGTCCACCTGCAGATGCAGGGGACATGGGTTCGTGCCCCGGTCTGGGAAGATCCCATATGCCGTGGAGCGGCTGGGCCCATGAGCCATGGCCACTGAGCCTGCACGTCCGGAGCCTGTGCTCCGCAACGGGAGAGGCCACAACAGTAAGAGGCCCGCGTACCGCAAAAAAAAAAAAAAGGGGGGGGTGGGGTGGGGGAAATATGCCTTGCAAAGTCAAATTAGCGATGACTTTGTTAAATTTTCAGGAAGAAGTTAATTGCCTAAAAAGAAAATAGAAACACAGTCCGTTTTGAGGGGTACTGCTGGTTGTCCCCTCATGTCCTACTTAATTACACTACTCCTCACCAACTTTCATTTCTTAACTTTTAGGTTGGCTTAAGGAAGAAGAAGGAAGGAGAAGGGAGTCAGGAATAACTTGACCTGATGATAATAGGTGTCAGCAACATTTTCTCCTGTGGCCTTTAAAGGAATGCTGAGTAGAATGATGACTGTATTGAAACAGAATGAAAGGCAGCAAAGTTTTGAGTTTAGTGAAACAAAGTAGTTCTCAAGCTTATTACAACCACCATTTGATGGTTTTTCATTAGTTGTCTCTAATTTTAACCTTTCCTATAAATTGCAGGCAGAGGGGCAGCTGTAATGTGGCAACCTATGGCTCTTCTCTTTTATCTCCAGAATAGAGATGTTTGTCTTCAAGATAATAATTTCTTTCCTTTATAGCTTTTCTTCCTATGAGTGATGTCTCTGCCTGTTGCTTTCTAGAAGAGGTTCCAGAAG
The DNA here is from genome assembly GCF_964341445.2 of Mesoplodon mirus. Classification (NCBI taxonomy): domain Eukaryota; kingdom Metazoa; phylum Chordata; class Mammalia; order Artiodactyla; family Ziphiidae; genus Mesoplodon; species Mesoplodon mirus. The sequence goes on from NC_138979.1 coordinate 54,892,674, forward strand.
GCTGGTCCTTTGCTGTTTATTCAATACTTTAGGAGAGGCTACTCTGCAGAAAAAAGAATGATATAATTTAACTCAACAAGGATGGCAGAGACTAAAGGAATTCGTTCTTTGTTCAGGGCAGCTGAAGGAAATAGCAGCCCATTGTTTTCCAAAGTGGATCTTGCCACACACCATTTGTTGAAAACTCAGGCTTGCCTTTGTATACATTTCAGTGTTCTAAGAGGTCAGAGAGGAAAAATCCTATCCTGCCATCTTCTTTATGCCGTGGAGTGGCTGTTATATAGATAAATGAGACTATTCCATCCTGTCAGTGCCATATTTTTAGCACCTAGCACAGTGCCCACTTACAGTAGGACCTTAGTAAATTTTGTTGTGTAAATGCTGAAATAACTAATAAATTCTGGGACAGTGGTTCAGAGAGCCGAATGACAGGGATGAAACATCAAGTTTCTGAAAAACTGTGGTGTGTTTTCCTACATTTGTGGAGAGACTAGTAAATTATCCCAGCCTAATTAGATTCTCAAGATCATTTGTTTATTCATTCTTTCAGAAATTTTTATTGAGTACTTCCCATGATCATGCACAGTGCTAGACTCTGGATAGAGTGTTGAAGGAGGGAAGGCCTTCCTTCATGGAATTTCCAGTTTATTGTGGAAGGGAGACATTATAAAAAGTGATTTTGCATGCGATAACTGTGCTACAAAGGAAACATACCTCTGAGATACTATGGAAGTGGACTCTCTAGCTTAATTTTTCTGAAAACTAACGTGGTTAGTCCAATCTCTTTAGTACCTAAAAAGGTCATCCTTCAGAAGGCTTGGCATATTTCTTCATTGTAACAATGTGTAGACACTAGATAATAAGGAATAGCTTAGTATAATTTGTTTTCTTTTGTTGGTTTTAAACTGTGAAATATATCCTGTAAGTTTCAAAGAATAACAATAAAAAGAACACATGTACATGTTACCCATCTTAGGAAGTAAAGCATGACAACGCTTTAGGTTTAGAACCTCCTGTGTGACCCTTTCCTCATTGTACCCTCTCCTTCCTCTTTACTTCCCTCTGTGTAGCATTTTATGTTAGTCACCTGCTTATCTTTTATGTTTTTCCATTTGTCTGTATCACTAAGCTATCTTTCTTAGTTTTACCAGATTCTTTTTAATTAATTGATTGATTGATTGATTGTTTGGCTGAGTTGGGTCTTTGTTGCTGCACGCGGCCTTTCTCTAGTGGCGTTGAGTGGGGGCTACTCTTCGTTGCGGTGCACGGGCTTCTCATTGCAGTGGCTTCTCTTGTTGCAGAGCATGGGCTCTAGGCGCACGGGCTTCAGTAGTTGTGGCTCGCGGGCTCTAGAGTGCAGGCTCAGTAGTTGTGGCACACTGACTTAGTTCCTCTGCGGCATGTGAGATCTTCCTGGACCAGGGCTCGAACCTGTGTCCCCTGCATTGGCAGGCGGATTCTTAACCACTGCGCCACCAGGGAAGTCCCTGATTCTTTTCTTGATTTAAGTAGAATCACAGTGTCACGCCTTTTTCTGTGACTTGCTTTTTCCTTGTCTGTGTTGATATATGTAGTGTCGTTAGTTTATTTTTACTGCTTTTAGTGTGACACCGTATGAGTATATGAAAATATATCATCCATCTGTTGATGGGCATTTAGGCTCTTTCCAGTATTTTTGCTGTTACCAACATTGCTGCTTTGAACATTGTTATGTCTCTGGAGCACGAGTGCCAAGGTTTCTCTAGTGTACACACCTAAGGGTGGAGTTGCTAGGTAGTTGGATGTGCACATGTTCTACCTCACTAGGTAAGGCCAGTTTATGAAAGTGGTTGTACCAGTAGTTTATGCCTCCACCAGTTTTGCTTGATCAGTACTTGGTACTGTCAACTTTAAAAATTTTTGCCAGGGCTTCTCTGGTGGCACAGTGGTTAAGAATCCGCCTGCCAATGCAGGGGACATGGGTTCGAGCCCTGGTCCGGGAAGATCCCACATGCTGCGGAGCAACTAAGTCCATGCCCCACAGCTACTGAGCCTGTGCTCTAGATCCCTTGAGCCACGTGCCTAGAGTCCGTGCTCCGCAACAAGAGAAGCCACCTCAATGAGAAGCCCACGCACAGCAATGAAGACCCAGCACAGCCAAAAATAAACTTAAAAAAAAATTTTTTTTTTTTTTGCCAGAACGGTGGGTGCCTAATACTGTTTTAAATATGGCCAGTAAGTGATTAAGGACAATGTGAGCATCCATCAGTATGTTGTGTACTAAAGTCTGTCTTTTCTTTCCCTTAATCTCATTCTTTGAAAGAAACAAACCCAAAGAGGGATACAGCGGTAGAAATTTTAAAATTCTCAGGGCATACCCTTAGATTTATAGGGGAAAAGTCTTGCTTCCTCTGAGTGCTGTGAAACAAGGCCAATGTACTAAGATAACATCCTTCTAAATATATGTGTCTATAGACTTTCCCTCTGAATGGAATTCTTACTTGTCTTCCTCATCCTACTCTTACTAGGTTGGTAATGAAATAACTTGGTACTTTGCCACATGGCTTGGAATATGCTGTATATGAAATGAGAGCTTCTTGGAATGTGACTTTATTTTTATTTTTATTTTTCCTATTTCTCCAGGAGATTAGAAGTTTTTTGGTATACTATTAGGCAAAACCTTAGTGTGAGGGAGAACAGAAAGACCTGCCTTGGGTCTGTTGGTGTGATCTTACTAAGGCACAGGATGGTGCCCATTGTGAAATTTTACTAGGAGTTTCTCTTTAGACCAGTGGAATTAATTGGATGCTGATTAAGGACGTGAGGTAAACAACAATGAAGTTAAAAAGCGTGTGTTTCTGGGCTTCCCTGGTGGCGCAGTGGTTGAGAGTCCGCCTGCCAATGCAGGACACACGGGTTCGAGCCCTGGTCTGGGAAGATCCCACATGCCACGGAGCAGCTGGCCCCGTGAGCCACAATTACTGAGCCTGCGCGTCTGGAGCCTGTGCTCCGCAGCAAGAGAGGCCGCGATGGTGAGAGGCCCCCGCTTGCCGCACCTAGAGAAAGCCCTCGCACAGAAACGAAGACCCAACACAGCCATAAAAAAAAAAAAAAAAAAAAAATGTGTTTCTGCCACATGCATTTGTTAGAAATATAAATGCAATATATCTCTTCTGTACTGGTCCCTTCCTCCCTTCTGGCAGTTGTGACTTGGGTTTATTTCATTTCTTGATAATTCTTGTGTGTGTGTGCCTGCTCGCTCACTCTAGTCTTTTACTCGATCAGATCAGCCCAGCTTTGAGGCTAGAAATCCATAGAATCTCTTCTAGCAACCCAAGCAAAACCTATAGAGGAAAAAACGTAAAATATGTTTAGAACTAGACTCTAGAATACTAGAGATGTGAAAACCATACCAAAGTAGGCCATTTTAATATTTTATAGATTGAAAGAAAATATTGCCTGAGAGATAAATGCATCTCAACTTTTTCATCGTTTATTATATTTGAAATACACATATCTCTATGGAGCTCTAAAATTGTGTTTCTTCCAACAGCTGTCATGCTTGGACCCTAAGCCTGATGTTAGTCCAAAGCCACTGTGGTTTAGGTGCTGCCTCTATCTCATTTATAGCATTTTTTTTTTTTTTTTTTTTTTTTTTTTTTTGCGGTATGCGGGCCTCTCACTGCCGTGGCCCCTCCCGCTGCGGAGCACAGGCTCCGGACGCGCAGGCCCAGCGGCCATGGCTCACGGGCCCAGCCGCTCCGCGGCATATGGGATCCTCCCAGACCGGGGCACGAACCCGTATCCCCTGCATCGGCAGGCGGACTCTCAACCACTGCGCCACCAGGGAGGCCCTCATTTATAGCATTTTGAAGAGGTTCCTGTTTGGCAGCGTTTTATTTTTGTACTGAAAATGTGTGTCTGAATGTAGAGGTCTTCAGTTTGATGAATACCCTTGTAAGAAAGCTGAAGTTAATAGCAGTGGTATTAAGGATAGCTCCACCTGACAGTTACACCAGTTTGGAATTTAAGCAAGATTAGGATTTAGGAGAATAAAATCCTAGCTTTTTTTTTTTTAATCTTATAAGGAAACTGAGGCCAAGCAAGCTTAAATGACCACAGCTATTACCTAGAAATCTTCTTTTTTTTAATTGGAGTATTACTGCTTTACAGTGTTGTGTTAGTTTCTGCTGTACAATGAAGTGAATCTGCTATATGTATACCTATATCCCTTCCCTCTTGGACCTCCCTCCCACCCATCCCACATCCCACCCATCTAAGTCATCACAGAGCACCGAGCTGAGGAGCTGAGCTTCCTGTGCTCTATAGCATGTTCCCGCCAGCTGTCTATTTTACGCATGGTAGTGTATACATGTCAATCCTAATCTCCCAATTCGTCCCCCCTTCCCTTCACCCCCTGTGTCCATATGTCCGTTCTCTACGTCTGCATCTCTATTCCTGCCCTGCAAATAGTTTCATCTGTACCATTTTTCGAGATTCCACATATATACGCTAGTATACGATATTTGTTTTTCTCCTTCTGGCTTCACTCTGTATGACAGACTCTAGGTCCATCCACATCTCTACAAATGACCAATTTTGTTCCTTTTTATGGCTGAGTAATATTCCATTGTATATATGTACCACATCTTCTTTATCCATTCATCTGACATTGGACATTTAGGTTGTAGAAATCTTGAGGGTGCTAGAAAACAGTGCTAGAAGCCAGGAAAGCTTCCTTTGCAAAATTAAGGCCTGCTTGTTATAAAGGACGTGGAGGAGCAGATGAGGGAGGGCCTCTCTGACCTGTGTAAAGACAGCTAAAGCATTTGTGCTGTAGGCATTTTTCCCGTATTAGAAGATGGCCTACTCATTTGTTTTTCCAAAGGTTCCTTCTCCAGCAAGTGATTCGCCAAATGCCTCATTGAAGTGAAGATTAAGTGCTTTCTCTCTAACTCCTTAGAGAATTAGAAGATTATTACCATTTGTCACCTGCTGACCAGTTTTATCTGCTTGGGGAGCCTGTGTGCTGGTAGGTTATACAGTTTCTTCTACAAGAGGGAGACAGATGTACAGACTACTGGAGATTATGGCAACCTCCTTCTCAGTCTTCGTGGTACAACAAGGACAATGTTTCAGCTACCCATATAAGGCAAATCATTTAACTACACATCAGAATGTCCTTTTGGGACTTTCTCTCCTGGGTTTGTTCCTGGGTTGCTCAGATGGACACTAGTGAGTTCCATTTTAACTCTTCTGATGGAGCCCAGTGTAGAGTAGTACAAGAATTATGGAAGGGGTACTCACCTTATGTACACATCTTCCAACCTGAAATAAGAATGAGCTTGAAAAGCTAAAAAAAAGAAAAACTCATTTGATTTTTTAAATTGCTGATTTAGTAGCCAGCTCCTGACCTGCTTTTAGCCTGAAAAGAGAATGCTGCTATTTGACTTGTGAGCCTTCTAACCTTTATTCTGTAGTAAAGGTCAGTGGATGATGCCCCTTTGGAGGATCCCTAGGACACATTTAATAATAACAGAAACTGCAGGAGCAGCATTTATCAGAGTATGTGCCAGGCAACAAGGCTGAATGCTTTTTATATGATATTTCATTTAACTCTCACTGTAGTTCCGTGAGACATGTATTATTATGATTTCCATTTTATTAATGGGAAAACTGGCTGAAAAAGGTTAGATGACTTGCCTAACATTGCACAGCCAAGTGGAGGATCTGTTTGAACCCAAGTTGACTGTCTTCAAAGTCCATTTCTCTTAATCATCTCTTTTTACTTATCTTCACCCTTTTCTCCTGTTTGAAGAAGTCTTTCAAACCCTTATCACATTCATTCTTAAACCAGAATCCTCCTCTACTACTTTCTAAAATAGGCCATATCTATGTAATTTTTCAGGGATATTCTTTTAGAATATTCTACAAGGTACAGATGATATTAGTTTGGCCAAAAAGTTCCTTCGGTTTTTAAGTAAAAATAAAAGACACATTTTTCGTTTTCACCAAGAACTCTATTGAACAATGTATTCACCGTTTTGTTCCACTACGTTCTACCATTTTTCAGGTAGCTTCATAATTCCATCTTCCCAAAACTTTTTATCTTTTTGAGCAAAGAACTATTCCAGGTGTCTTTTACAGTCTTCCAGGGAATTGAAATTTTTTCCATTAAGAGAATTTTGTAAAGACCGAAATAAATGGAAATCCGAAGGTGCAATGTCTGGTGAATACGCCAGATGAATCACAACTTCCCAGCCAGGCTCTAACAGTTTTTGCCTGGTCGTCAAAGGAACGTGGTCTTGCGTTATCCTGATGGAAGATTATGCATTTTCTGTTGACTAATTCCAGACGCTTTTCATCGAGTGCTGCTTTCAGTTGGTCTAATTGGGAGCAGTACTTGTTAGAATTAATCGTTTGGGTTTCCGGAAGGAGCTCATAATAGAGGACTCCTTTCCAATCCCACCATATACACAACATCACCTTCTTTGGATGAAGACTGACCTTTGGTGTGGTTGCTAGTGGTTCATTTCACTTGCCCCACAATCTCTTCTGTTCCACATTATTGTACAGTATCCACTTTTCATCACCCATCACGATTTGTTTCAAAAACAGAACGTTTTCGTTACGCTTAATTAGAGAATAGCATTTGGAAATACGGTCAAGAAGGTTTTTTTCCACTTAATTTATGTGGAACCCAAACACCAAAGCGACTAACATAACCAAGCTGGTGCAAATGATTTTCATCTCTTGCTTTGGATCTTTTGAGTATGCTGGCTATCTCACGCGTGGTATAACGTTGATTGTTCTCAGTGTCTTGATTTGATCGCTATCAGGTTCAACTGGTCTACCCGCCTGTGGAACATTATTCAGGGAGAAATCTCCAGCACGAAACTCCGCAAACCACTTTTTATTTGTTTGTTTGTTTGTTTGTTTGTTTGTTTAGGCTGCGTTGGGTCTTTGCCACTGCGCGTGGGCTTTCTGTAGTTGCGGTGCGCGGGCTTCTCATTGTGGTGGCTTCTCTTGTTGCGGAGCACGAGCTCTAGGCACACAGACTTCAGTAGTTGTGGCTGGCGGGCTCTAGAGGGCAGGTTCAGTAGTTGTGGTGCATGGGCTTAGTTGCTCCACAGCATGTGGGATCTTCCCGGACAAGGGCTTGAACCCATCTCCCATTCATTGGCAGGCGGATTCTTAACCACTGCGCTACCAGGGAAGTCTGCAAACCACTTTTGACACATTCGATCAGTCACAACACCTTCTCCATACACTGCAAAAATCTTTTTTTGCGTTTCAGTCACATTTTTACCTTTCTTGAAATAATAAAGCATCATATGCCAAAAAATGTTGCTTTTTTTCTTCCATCTTCAGTATTAAAATGGCTACACAAAAATTCACCAATTTTGGTAAGGTTTATTTAAATGCACGCTGATCTGACAGCTGTCACAATACAATGTAACAAAATTGTCTCGAATGAAGTTAAAGACAGCTAAGCACTACTAGAGCCGTCTTACGGAAAAAACCGAACGAATCTTTTGGCCAAGCGAATAAATAAAGTGGTTAAGAAATTTTACATGTTGGAAACAGACCCAGAAACCTAAGAGATTTGTTCATTATGGAGATTTGTCAAGAAAAACTCTATCCTTTTAAAAAGCTCTCAGTTGTATTCACAGATAAGTGACAGAAAACTGAGACTGATAGATGCTGGTAAAATAGTAGATGGTATGGTTGATCCTACTGGTTAGGGTAAAAGCTAAAACATTATCCTAGTTTACTAGAAAGTTGAAGAGCTTCCAGAAGAAGTTGGAGAGAGCAAGAAGAAACACGTGCTACGCATGGCCCCCATTTCATTTATGAACTTAAGTCTTTCCTGTCTGCCAGCTACTTGCCGCTTAGAAATCTCAGCCCCCATCCTGTACTCTACGAACTCTAACCTTTTATTGTCCTGGCTTAAGAGGGACTCAGACTCTGCCCAGTGTTCAAGCTCTTGGGCCTGAACTGTTTGAGTATTACCTATGAATAAATATAATGTCATGTATATAGGAGGGGGCATGAGATAAATGGAGGTATATATATATATATATATAGTGCATATTGTATGTTGTATGTTTTGTGTTATATATTAAATACATCTGGATTTTGGGTAGTCATTTGTAACCCAGGAAAGGAATCAAGAATTAGTGTAGACCTCCTTGAGTGAAGGCAAGAGCAGTGGCTATAAATGTCAGTTTACAGGGTTATAGTCAGGAAGACATTAAAAACAAACAGAAGATGTTATAATCCTTTGGGAATAACAACAAATAAGTTTAAAAGTAGAATACTTTGTATAGTCTTGGTAATACCTAAGGAAGGTCCTGAGAAGGGTAAATAAATTACCCTGGAAATGTAAGCAGTACTATAGACTTTTTTTTTTTTTTAAGCTCTAGAGAGCCTGAAAGTTGATGGAATAGTGTGTATCAAAAAACTGTAAAATATACATACCCTTTTATTCACTAATCTCATATATAGGATGTTAGCCTGTGAAAATCGTAAAACGGGTACAAGATATGTAGCCATTAAGATACTCCTCTCAGCCTTGTTTATACAAGTGAAAATTGGGACAACCTAAATATCCACCTGTAGTAAATTGGTCAAATAAATTATGGTTTGTTTGCTCAAAAGGATTCTATTCAAACATTTAAAATTATGTTTTAGGGCTTCCCTGGTGGTGCAGTGGTTGGGAGTCCGCCTGCCAATGCAGGGGACGCGGGTTCGTGCCCCGGTCCGGGAAGATCCCACATGCCGCGGGGCGGCTGGGCCCGTGAGCCATGGCCTCTGAGCCTGCGCGTCCGGAGCCTGTGCTCCGCAACGGGAGAGGCCACAGCAGTGAGACGCCCGCGTACAATCAATCAATCAATCAATCAATCAATAAAATTATGTTTTAAATTAATCGACACAAAAATGTTTGTGGTACAGTGAAATTCTGATAAAATGGTTTTTTGCAGTCTGAAAATTCCATTTGGTCTTCAAAAGTTCCCATATTTAATAATAATTCAGAATGTTCTGATAATCCAACTATAACTCATTTCTGTAGTATAATTGAGTAGATAAGAAGGATTGATGTTTGCCGTCTGGCCATATTAATACTTTTGTGATGAAATGCCTCGACTGTCATTCAAGTGTTTTGTTTGAGGCAGTTGCAGAAATTCAATGCTTTTAAGAGCAGGAGAGATTTGAAGGGTTTTATATCTTAAACAGGCATATTAAGGATGAAGCATGACTCCACCTTCTAAAAAAAATGAAATAAATATTCCATCAACAGATTATTTTAGAAGAAATAAATAGATTGATGCCGAACCCACTCCAGAGACAGGCGACTGGAGAGACACTGTGATTGCCTGTCTTACTAGAGCACAAGGACTGGGGAAGGGACAGTTTTCTATGAAAGATGGATGCTGGCAGACAAAAACTACATATACACTATGGTTTTAAAAATTAAAACTTAAAAAGGTAAAGACTTGGAGGGAATATGCTTAAATATTTACAAAATATAAAGATCATAAATATTGTAAGGGACATCCACTCTTAAATTCCGGAAGCTGGTCCAATCAGAAGGAACTTTCAGGATTTTTGTTAGGTGGCTAGAAAAGAACCTGTCTGACCACTGAGCCTGGAATTAAGAGCTTGTAAAGCTTGAACTGCTGCAGCTACCTTGCCACCCAGGAGGAGAGCCTGTCTGAAAATGAAGCAGAACCGAAAAGACACCACCAAGGGAGGAAGGGATAGAAACTAGGCCTCCATGACATCATGTGAGCCTCTATATCAGGCCATGCCTAATTTGGACTTTTTGTTTAAGCCAGTCTGGTGTGCTCTTCTGTCACTTGTAACTGAAAAAGTCCTAATACAGTCTCCTTAGAGATCATGAAGTCCAACTGCTTCATTTCATAAGGTCAAAGCTTGGAGAAGTGAAATGACTTGTCTGAGGTTGTACAGCCAAGTGGTGGGAAACTGGGGCTAAACCCTGGCCCTGCTGCCTCCTTTGTAAGCTCATTAGTCCAACATAAATCAGTGTAAGTGGGTTTGGGGCGAAGTCTTTGATGGGTTTGAGGACGCCATTTAAGATAAAACTAAATTAGCCCTACACAGTGTAGTGTGTCTTTTGGAATGACAGTGACTGCTATTGGCAGAGAACTGACTCCAGTATTGTAGCTCTTACTTTTTCAAACTATTAGATAAGAGTTCTGCCTGGACACCATAGCATTTCATGACTGATAACTCATTATCTCATGACTCATTCATCTGTGAACTTAGTGGATAATATTCGGCTGACTGTTCTCATGTTGCCCATTTCCTGGGCCTCCTTAAGCTTCTAGAATAAGCAGACTCAAACATTTTTCCATGGGCTTGCATAGTAATATGAAATGAAATACGGACCTCAAATACATACCAAGCTCTTTCCTGCCTTAGGGATTTACATATGCTGTTCCCTCTGCCTGCATTGCTCATTCCTAGGTTCTTCATGTCTTCTCATCTTTTAGATATCAGCTTAAATCCGTCCTCTTCAGAGAGGCCATCCCCAGCTATACCGGAGATAGCTCACGTTGTCCAAGAACCTCTTACCACTTGCCCTATTTGTGCCTTAGTAGGTTTCTATTATAGTTATTTACCAGTCTCTTTCATTTCCCACTGCATACCCAGTGTCTAGGACAAGACCTACACATAGGGGTACTCAATAATTATTTGTTAAGTGATTGAATTTTAAAGGTATTCAGGGCTTAAAGAAAAACAATAAAAAGCACAAAGTATTTGGGCCCTTCCCTTAGCCCTGTCCCAAGTACCTTAATTGCCCTCATACCTCCACTGACTGATCATATGGCACGAATCCTGAATAGAGAGGAAACTAAAAGCTGTACTTAACCACTGTACTGATAATTGTCTCAGGCATTTTTGAGTTAATATCTTATTGCCTCTGTTCTTCAGCTTCTCGTGCCTTATTTTTTCTCTTCTCTGTGACTTCTCACCTACCCACTTGACTCTGACTCAGATTCCTCACACTGAAAGGGAATATCAGAGAAGTGAGGTGGCCCTGAGAGCAGGGGAGGAAGGATGGAATGATGAGGGCCACGAGAAATCTCTTTCAGGACTCTAATTGCTCTAAGGTCACTGTTTAGAGTCTAGAATGAGGAGGACTTTGAGTGCCTCTTTTTCTTGTTCAGTGCCCTCAACTTGAGTGCTTAGCTGGCAGGCGGGCACCTTTTCCTCCTCAGTTACTGTCAGAACAACATAAAGGTCAGACAGAGAAAGACAAATGAGAGCAGCTCAGGGAAGGGAGGTTACCACAGTAACAAGCAGGCCAGACTGCTATTTGGAAACAGGCCTAATCTTTCTCCTCCTCCTCCCTCCTTCTCAGCACAAGAAGATGGGTATTGTTTAGCTGACCTGCATCCTTGGGGTGGGCACCGTAATCCTTTCCTGACACTTCCCAGTGACACTGGAATGAGCTGCTTTGCATTTTAATTTGATAAGCAGCAGCCACAGTTTTCTCAGAAGTGCTGGAGACATGGCTTTTTCTGGCCCTGTTCCAGGTAGGATTCTGGTCGCCACAGAGAGGGGTTTGGGATTGTTGTTTATTTCTCAACAAAGAGTTTGCATATTTGCACATGCATGGAAGATGCCACTCAGTTCTTGGCAATTAGAATCAAATGAATGTGGGCAGTGGCTGGTTTTTGAAGATCACAGAAATGTTCGTGTAGTACTGCCCATATCCCCAGCTCTTAGGTACCACCCAGCTGTTTGGAGCCAGTCCTATGGCCCGTTGTCCCAGTGACCTATGCAATGAAGTACTGACTTAATGTCATTACCCTTCTGCCTCCCCCGCTTCTACTTATGTGCCCCAGTATTCTTAACTCTTTTCACCTGCCTGCCTATTTCCTCATTAACCTAGGTCCCTTTTCTTACAATAAACATAAACCTTCACATATGTAAATATCGCTCCCTTTTCCATTAAAAGTAGCTTTTTTAAAAACTAAATTTTTAAAAAGTTCTCAATATAATGAGAAAATCAAATACTGAAAAATATAAGAGAAACTAAATATCATCTAGAGTCTCACTACCCAAAGACGATTGCAAGAACATCCTTCTAAATCCCAACTTCTATTTCTCACTTCTGATCTGCATAGTGTATGAGAATTGTACATAGGGACTTCCCTGGCGGTCTAGTGGTTAAGACTCTGAGCTTCCATCCCGCGTGCCATTCAGTACGGCCAAAAAAAAAAAAAAAAAAAAAATCGTATATAGTTACATAAAGATCAGTTTAACATTAATGGGCTAATTTAATACATACTGTATTGTAAACCTTTTTTCACTCAAAACTATGCTGTGGATATCTGTACTTGATGGTAGTTATAGATCTGTGCTATAATGGACATTCAGATTGTTTCTGGGTTTTTGTTTGTTTGACTATTGAAAACTAACACTGAAGCAAACTGTACATGATACATTTTTGTGCACTTGTCCTTTTATCTTCTTAATATAAATTCTAAAAGTGGAATTTTTGGACAAAAGAGCATGTACATTTTACATCTTAATACCTATTGCCAAATCGCCCTCTCCAGAGTTTCTACCTATTCATATTCCCACCAACTAATACTGCGTAACAGTGTCTGGTTTTTTTTCCATATTCTTGCCAGATAGGATATCGTTCAACTGTTTCATCCTTTACCAGTCAGATAGGTGAAAAATTATATTGTGTTTTCATTTGTATTTATGTATTATTCTGAAGTCCTTAAAAAATACTCAGAAGACCCCTCCAGATTGTGCACTGATGACCCACCTCTTCCTTGTAACGCACTTTCAGTCTTCTTTTCCTGGAATGCTGGCAATTAAGCAAAGTAAAAGCAATATAAAACTAATCTCACTCATCTTTCTCCAGTCTTCCCAAATCAAAACTGAAACCTGTTCCTCCTCTTTTTTCTTTCTTTTTCTTTCAGTAATAGAATACCATTCCACTTGAATTTAAGCTCCAGAGACTGGGATTTTGATCTGTTTTGTTCATTGCATATCCTCTGCACTTAGAATAGTGCCTGGCATATATTAGGTGCTTATTAAATATTTGTGGAATGAATCATCTCCCAACCATCTGAATTAGAAATTCTAGTCATACCTGACTCCTCTACTGATTACCTACATGTCTCATACGTCGTGAAGTCAAACTGCTTGTATGTCCTGAATGTCTCTTGAGGCCTTCTCCTACTTCTTACTGGGCTTGTTGCAACAGGCATCTAGCTAGGTGCCCTCCTTTTCAATCTCTTTTAGTCTACCCCCTTCCATTAATTTTACTTTTAAATATACAAACCTGGTATCACTCCTTTGCTTTAATTCCTCAGAAGTTTCTTAATACCTGCAAAGTTAAGTACAAATTTTACTCTCCCTGTACTACTCTCCTCCAACCAAACCAAACGACCTGCGGTTCTTTGAATATACTAATTGTGTTTGTTCGTGCCTGTGCACCTTTGAACAGGCTGTTCCTTCTGCTTGGAGTATGCTTTCTTTTTTCTTTTCATTTTTTTTAAATTGAAGTATAGTTGATTTACAGTGTTGTGTTGGTTTCTGGTATGCGGCAAAGTGATTCAGTTATATATATATTCTTTTTCATATTCTTTTCTATTACGGTTTATTACAGGATATTGAATATAGTTGTCTGTTGCTGTAATAAGATCTTGCTGTTTATCCATTCTATATATAATAGCTTGCATCTGCTAGTCCTAACCCCCCAATTCAACTCTCTCCCATCCCCCAACCCCTTGACAACCACAAGTCTGTTCTCTATGTCTGTGAGTCTGTTTCTGTTTCATACATAAGTTCATTTGTGTCATATTTTAGATTCCACATATAAGTGATATCATATGGTATTTGTCTTTCTCTTTCTGACTTATTTCACTTGGTATGATAATCTCTAGGTCCATCCATGACACTGCAAATGGCATTATTTCATTTTTTTATGGGCGAGTAATATTTCATTGTATATATGTACCACATCTTCTTCATCCATTCATCTGTTGATGGACATTTAGGTTGTTTCCAAGTCTTGGCTATTGTAAGTAGTGCTTCTATGAACATAGGGGTGCATGTATTTTTTTGAATTATAGTTTTGTCTGGGTATATGCCCAGTAGTGGGATTGCTGGATCATATTGCAACTCTATTTTTAGTTTTTTGAGGAACCTCCATACTGTTCTCCATAGTGGCTGCACAAATTTACATTCCCACCAACAGTGTAGGAGGGTTCCCTTTTCTCCACACCCTGTCCAGCATTTGTTATTTGTAAACTTTTTAATGATGGCCATTCTGACCAGTGTGGGTGGTACCTTGTAGTTTTGATTTGCATTTCTCTAATAATTAACGATTTTTTTTTTTTTTTTTTTTTTTTTTTTTGCGGTATGCGGGCCTCTCACTGTTGTGGCCTCCCCCGTTGCGGAGCACAGGCTCCGGATGCGCAGGCCCAGCGGCCATGGCTCACGGGCCCAGCCGCTCCGCGGCATATGGGATCCTCCCAGACCGGGGCACGAACCCGTATCCCCTGCATCGGCAGGAGGACTCTCAACCACTGCGCCACCAGGGAGGCCCTAATTAACGATTTTGAGCAACTTTTCATGTACCTATTGGCCATCTGTATGTCTTCTTTGGAGAAATGTTTGTTTAGGTCTTCTGCCCATATTTTGATTGGGTTGTTTGGTTTTTTTGTTTTTGAATTGTATGAGCTATTTATATATTTTGGAAGTTAAGCCGTTGTCATTACATCATTTGCAAATATTTTCCCCCAGTCTGTAGATTGTCTTTTCCTTTTGTGTATGGTTTCCTTTGCTGTGCAAGTGGAGTATGCTTTCTATTCTTTTCTTGGGAAACTCCTTTAGGTCCACTCCACTATGAAGTCTTCCCTGTTGCCTCTTGGCAGTCACTCCCTGGGCAGGGTACTTGCAGCCCTCTGTTCACCTCTGTTATGATTATTTGTTTAACAGTTGTCTCCTAATATAAAATGAAGTTTTGCAAGCTAGGATATAAACTTTGTGTTGACTCTACAAATACAGGATATCTGTTTTTTCTGAGCCTTATAGAGTTCTTCATTTTATTACACTGTTGAATGGATTTGTATTACAATAAGGACCATGTTTCGTAATGAAGGCTGTAAAAATCTGTTACCTAGAATATAGCAACTCTTATTTACATTGTTGGGTTTGCCTAATGCTCTACCTTGGTGAGAGATTTTTAAGGCCAGAGTTTTTTCCAATATTGAATGCTCTGATGCCTTTCTACGTTACTCTATTTAGGAAGCTTAACTTTACTGGCCCTTGAAAGATGAAGTGCCCTTCTCAATTTCTATAAGATTTTGTGAGCCCTGTATGTTAAGTACGTTGTACAAAATTCTAAATTTCATATAGTGTTGTTATTTGGTATTTTCACTTTTGTTGGTCTATATTAGAAGAGCTAAGCTAAGGAATTGTTGAAAAGTGAAACATAGTTTAGCAAGGCTTAACTGCATTATGATAGGTGTTTCAGTTCCACTTCAAAGGATATTTGTACTGGAAAATCAGAACCATATTATGATGCCACTTGAAGCAAAAAAATCATTGTATGAAACCAAGGATTTACCAAAACAAATGTGCAAATTCAGATCTAAAAAACAGATTAAAAACTCTTGAACAACCTTTGTTCTTATTATAAAAGATGAGTTTGCTTTACCAAATTCTAAACAGCAACCACCTCCTTTCCTCTTTGACAAAGCACCTCAATTTTTGACAGAGTTCAAGTGTCTAAATCCAAATTAATCACATTGGAAAATATTGAAAGAGTTTGCACATGTAGTCAGAGATCCTTTTGTCTAGGGAATCCTGGTAGATGGGAGAGAACCATAAGAGTGCAGACAGGCAAATGTCCAAATTTTCAAAACTGTAGACCATCAAACATAACACTGAAGTTAAGCGAAGTCCTAGAACAAAATGTTAAACAAATAGTTTGTGAAGTACTTGCACTCTTCCTCCTGGTCATGCCGAAGGTTTTTTGGAGTAGCATGTATAATGGAAAAGAGCACAAGCTTTAGAGTTAGGCATACCTTGGTTCAAATCCTGGCCCTGCCACTTAGTAACTGGTCATTATGGACAAATCAATTAACCTTCATGGGGCTTTGTTTATTTTCTATCAAACAAAGCATTATCTGCTTCATAGGAGTGTAGGAGATTTACTGAGATAACTCTGGTGCACAGTAGACACACAATAACTTCTGATTATCTTTCCTTCACCTCTTGATGCTTTCCCTTACTCAGTGCAATTTAGCTTCTGTGCCTTACCCTTTCCTGCAATTTCAGCTTGCATAACAGCAGCCCATTTTCTTCTTGAAACTTCATTTTCCCTTGACTTCTTGTGACACCATTCAGTTTGGGTTCTTACTTCTTTATTATTGCATGGGTTCTAGAGCCAAATTGCCTGAGTTTGAATCCCAGTTTTATCACTTGGTAGCTATATGACCTTGGCCAACTTACCTAGCCCATATAGCTTTAGTATATTCATCTTTAAAAGGAGATACAATGTTAATTACCTCAGAGGGTTATTTTGAGGAATACATATAAAATGCTTTGAAAAGTGCTTGACACACACACACAGTAAGCAGTAATTGAAGTTTGCTTCTATCATTTATAAACCTTATTGGGACTTCCCTGGTGGCGCAGGTTGTCCGCCTGCCAATGCAGGGGACACGGGTTCGTGCCCCGGTCCGGGAAGATCCCACATGCCATGGAGCAGCTAGGCCCGTGAGCCATGCCCGCTGAGCCTGCGCGTCCGGAGCTGGTGCTCCGCAACGGGAGAGGCCACAACAGTGAGAGGCCCGTGTACCGCAAAAAAAAAAAAAAAAAAAAAAAAAAAAATCCTTATTGGATCATATCACTTTCCTGCTTAAAACTCCACAGTGACCTTCTTTAGCATGACATGTAATCTCCCACCACTTGACCGTTCCCTCCATGCCAAACTATTGTGGTTCCCTCTCAGGCCATGTATTTGGTATTACATCTGACTAAAATAACCTAATTTTCCTTATCTTCCTGTTGAACTTATTTCTAAGACTCAGCTGAAACGTCAGCTGCCTCTCTCCCAGGTGTACACAAGTGATTTTGCCACCTTTGTACTTCTTTTACATCCTTTATGATATTTCTTTAATTACTTGTTCACATTTGTTTACCTGCCCAGACCTAGGGACAGAGATCATATTAAGATTCATCACTTGCCATAATATAGTACTTAGATTATAGTAAGTATTTAATGTTTCTGAATGAAGAAAGGAATCCGGAAAAATAATGCTTATTAGAAACCAAATTAAGTTCTAAAACATGACACTCTATAAACTTTTTCTCTTTTCCCAATAGAGTTTTTTGGGGGAGTAGATTGGAGTGCCTTGATTTCTTCAAGATATTTGAAAAAGGCTTTTATGATATTCTTGATGAAATGTCAGTGAAATGTGGACTGGATGGTGATGCAGTTGGGTGACTTTATAGTTGGCTGAAGAGCTATATTTAAAGAGTATTGATCACTAGATGTTCGCTAGGTTAGTATACCACAAGACTCTGCCATTGATCCAGTCCTGTTCAACATTTTCATTATAACTTGTGACTAAATAGAAAGTATGCATATAAATTTGTGGGTGATATATAGTGGTCAGGACTTTTTCAGTTGTGATGGAAACCTGGCTCAAGCTAGTTTAAGCAAACAAGGAATTTGTAAGTTCTCACCAGTGGAGTTTATTAGTTTCCGGCAGGGGCTCAAATAATGTCTTTGGGATTCTATCTTTGCTCATTTCTATTCTACTTTCCCCTGAATTGGCTTTATTCTTAGACAAGCCTTCTCAAGTGTTAGGGAAAATGGCCACTAGCAGTTCCAGGTTTAATTAGTCCTTCCAGCTTAAGGGCCCAGGGGAAGAAAGAATCTCTGTAGCCTGTGGAGAACCTATTCCATGTAGTCTGAGTAGAGTTGGGCCCACTCCTATAGTGGAATGAAGTTGGGGGAATGGATTTCCCACAGGAAAGAGAAATTCCTCTACCAGAAGAAGGGAAGACATAATGAAGTCAAAACTATACTAGAATGAACCACTGCAGATGGACAGTTCAAGTACTGAATGTCTGAATAGAGATTGACAATGTCATAAAAGACTGAAAGATAGAATTAAATTGTAAGATATTGTTGTTATTACTATTATTATCATCATTATTGTTATTGGCTAATATTTATTGAACTTTTACTGTGTCTTGGGCACTATACACTAAGCACTTCATATTCAGTTAATTGCTACAGTGACCTTATGAAATATAGGTACCCCTGATGTTTTTACAGAGCTGAGATTTCATCCAGTCTGTCTTTTAGGATGATGAGCATTTAAAGTTTAAAACAGTTACCTCCATTTTTATTACATGAAGAAATAAGGTACAGAACAGTGTATGTAGTACACTGTCATTTGTGTAAAAAGAATGAAGGGAAGGTACATATAAACAAGCAAATACATATGCATTGGGTTGATTGCTTCTGGGAGAGGAAACTGGTGGTTCTGGGTGGGGGTCAGAGGTGGAAGAGAATGTTTTCAAAGTTTGAGCAGAAAAGATCTAGGGAGTTTTAATGGCTATGAAATTCAGTATGAGCTTTCAAGAGTGACTTGACTCTTAGAATAACTAATAATGGCTACCATTTAAGATAGCCAGAATACTGTAGACATATTGCTAGGCCCTTGACATACGTTAAAGAATTTAATCTTTTAAGCCACCCAGTAAAGTAAGGGTTATTTTCTCACCACAGGGTTGGGGCGGGGTGGATAAAGTTCAGATAGGGGTTTTATTTTCATTTTATTATTTTTTTTAAACTTATGTGTTTATATATTTATTTTTGGCTGCATTGGGTCTTCGTTGCTTGCGCAAGCTTTTCTCTACTTGTGGCGAGCTGCGGCTACGCTTCATTGTGGTGCACAGGCTTCTCATTGCGGTGGCTTCTCTTGTTGTAGAGCGTGACTTCTCGTTGCAGAGCATGGCCTCCAGGTGCACAGGCTTCGGTAGTTGTGGCACACGGGCTTAGTTGCTCCGCGGCATGTGGGATCCTCCTGGACCAAGGCTCGAACCCGTGTCTCCTGTACTAGCAGGCAGATTCTTAACCACTGTGCCACCAGGGAAGCCCTATTTTTATTTTTTATTTATTTTTAAAATATTTATTTATTTGCTTATTTGGTTGCGCTAGGTCTTAGTTGCGGCAGGCGGGCTCCTTAGTTGTGGCATGTGAACTCTTAGTTGCAGCATGCATGTGGGATCTAGTTCCCTGACTAGGGATCGAACCCTGGCCCCCTGCATTGGGAGCACAGAGTCTTAACCACTGTGCCACCAGGAAAGTCCCCAAATAGGGGTTTTATGACTACCTATCATAGTAAAGATTTCACCCTTGAGTGGTTAGGTTAGTTAGATGATCTTGAAGGTTTTTCCACACTATGATGTGATTTTATAATTTTGTCTTGCACATGCTCTCTAGGAACCCAAATAGCTTTGCTGCTTAAGGTGCTTTGTTTAGACAGAATGACCTCTCATTGGAATCACCCATTGTTTCCTGTCAAATCTGTAGGTCTTATGTGGAAGTTATACAGAATCAGTTGATATTCTGGGACCTTATATTATAGAACACAAAGTCACCTAGGAGACACTTGGGCATTGAAGCATATCTAAGCAGATGGCCATTTCCCGCTTGGTTCAGTAGTGCTAAGGTGTCCATAATTAGGAGTTAACTCAGACTGTACAACACCCTTCATACCACTTTGAAGTTTTAGCTCTGTACCTTTAGCTTAAGTAGCAAAGCCAAGGAAGACTTCTGTAGGAAATGATGGCTTCTGGTTAATTAAGGGGCCCATTTTAAAATTTCTTTAAGATAAGCCATGTTTAATTTCTGAACTACTAAATTACAATTTCAGAGAGTCTTATGCTTACCAATTTGAGAACAAATAGGCACTAGAGAGAGTGATTCCCCCTCCGCCCACAAGGGTAAGGATCAATTTTATTAGTAGTTAATGACCATCATTCTTTTGTCCGTTTTAGAAACAATTAACTGAGCGCTTTATTCTCCCATATTTTTAAAATACTCATTACTCAATTGCTGAAATTTATTAATACCTAACTTGTGAACATCCCTTACTTAAAAAATCCTTAGTCTGGATCTTCGGAGCTGTCTTTCCTACTCCACTCTTGCTAATAATTTTCCCTGCCTTTGTGTCTCTTTTTCCTTCACTGTCTTTCCAAACTGCCCTGTTGCGGCAGACACTGTTGTTTGCCTACTGAACAGGCAGCCTCCCTCAACTTCCTTGCTACCAGAATCCCAGTTTTGTATAGGAATCAGATGGCATATGCCTCTGGAGAAGCTGATCACTTACGCAATCCCAGAACATGAAACTTGATTAATTCTCAAAATATAGCACTCAGACCCCTAAGTATCTCTGAGGCCTTTTCAGAGGCCCTGCCAGGTCAAAACTAGTTTCATAATAATACTAAGACATTACTTGCCTTTTTCACTCCGTTGACATTTGCACTGATGGTGCAAAAGCAATGGTAGTTAAAATGGCTGACATCTTGGCAGGAGTCAAATCAGTGGCACCGAATTGTACTAGTAGCCATAACATTCTTAACTGCTGTGCCCTCACAGTAAAAGGTAAACATTTTTACGTAGCTAGTTTCACCTTAAAATATCTTTAGTAAAGCAGCAACGATTATTAGCTTATTAAATCTTGACCTTTGAGTACATGTCATTTTACATGCTATGTAGCACAATGGGAAGTACACATAAAGCCCTTCTTCTGCATCCTGTGTGTCTAGGAGCAGTGCTTGTGCAATTGAGTTGCAAGCTGAACTAGCCAGTTTTTTCATGAAATGCCATTTTTACTTGAGAGAAGAACTAACAAATTATAGTTATTCAGACTTGGGTATTTGGCACACATTTTCTTGAAAATGAATGAAATAAGCCTGAGACAGGCTGGGACCAGGGACCCTTTGCTGCAGTGCTTGCACCTGTCTCCTCCAGCAACAAAATACCAAGAAACTCTATGGGACTAAAAATAGCTTCCTGCATACCCAGTTGGGGCAAATGATGGACAACAAGATACAAAAAGACCAAAAACTCAACTGCCACTTCTGAAGAGCCAAGAGAAAAAAACAGGGTACCAGGAGCAAAAGCAAGATATTGTGCATGCCCCCTGCACACACCACCACCAAAGTGGTGGACAAACCACCTAAACTACCCCTCTGGCCCAACCCCTGGACCCACCCCTACCATTACCCCATATAAAGAACCAGCTCACCCTGCCTCAGTGAGCAAGCCAGGGAACTTGCTACTTGTTTTTGCTCTCTCGTGCTGCAGCAGGAGCCCCAGTGAAGCCTTGCCTGAATTCCTTGTCTTGCATCTTATCAATTTCTACTGATTAGAGAAGGCCAAGAACCCTGGTTGGTAACAAGCCTATTATTTCAAGGACAACAACTGACAGTTATTTGTTGTTAATGATAAAATTTGAGCTTTCAAGCTAACATTACAATTTTGGAAAATTTGTATCTACGCCCCCTATGAGTTTGACTCCTTACCAGTATTTTAAAGACTTTTCTGATAAGCTCAGAGACAATATTAACAAATAACACTTTTCAATATTAATGGAATATGTCAACATTTGAAAGAGCTGTCTAACTCAGTGAACCAGTATTTTCCAAATGACTAATGCATGATGTTAAAAAAAAAATCATGCACTTAAACATTCCAAGTGCAAGCTAGACCAATGGATTGTAATCTAACAGAGTACAAAAAGTTTCAGATTCCACATTGTCAATAACCTTTAAGAACTATCACTCATTGGGACTTCCCTGGTGGTCCAGTGGCTAAGACTCCTGCTTCCCAATGCAGGGGGCCTGGGTTCGATCCCTGGTCAGGGAACTAGATCCCACATCCCGCAACTAAAAGATCCTGTGTGCCACAGCTAAAAGATCCCACATGCCACAACGAAGTGTGCCGCAACTAAGACCCCATGCAGCCAAGTAAATAAAATAAATATTAAAAAATAAAAAGAACTATTACTTTTTGCGTTTTGGGGTCACATCAAAGGAGAATATCCACAATTATCTGAAAAGGACATACATATCTGTGTGAGACCAGTTTTCTTTTTTTTTCTTTTTAAAAAAAAATTTATTTATTTATTTATTTTTTGGCTGTGTTGGGTCTTCGTTATCAATGTTATCACATGTCTAGTCTGGGTATCTACCACATAGTCAAGATACAGTTCAATCACTGCAGGGATCCCTGTGTTGCCCTTTCCTCACTACACCCATCTTCCTTCCTCCTCCCACCAACCCTTATCCCTGGCCACTGCTAGTCTGTTCTCTGTGTCTCTAATTTTGTCACTTCAAAATTGTTGTTAGTTGTTTTAAATTAATTAGTACATACCAAAATCTTTCAGTCTTAATTCTAACACAGTAAATATCAACAGATATAGCCTACATAAATAAAAGCTGCGTAAGGTTCTCAATTTTTAAATCAGTAAAGGTTTCCCAAGACCTGGAAGGTGAAGAACAGCTGGCTTAAAGCAGGGAGAATCATTCCCATTTCTCCTTCCCAAACTGCTGCAGAGCAAGATGTGGTTTGTGATGTCTCAATTAAAATGCTCGTGTTTTCTCATAGGACCATCAATACAAATGATGATTAGGTTCTTAAGCACAGTTCGTCATCCATGTTGGAGGATACGTTGAGACTTTTCTTTTGACATCTGTGATTCTGAATGATTCAGAGAAAGGCTTTAGCTTTTGGTTGTGCTTACTTTCCTTAAGGGGAAAGAGGATGGAGTAGAGAAGACACGTTCCAGCCGTGATGTTTTTAGGAAATGAGTATGTAAAAGGAGGTAAGAAGCGTGTTCAGGAGAGGAAGTAGTTGCAGCCAAAGAATGAATTTTTCTCCAATTCTTTATTCTTGAGAGCTAATTCTAGTGCTTCCTTTGGAAGAATGTGGGAATGGGAGGAGGGATCATCAACCTTGTGTGGAAAAAAAATGTAGTCAGTTTCAGAGGTAGGTAGTACTTAGGTCCCTATGGTTACTCATCAGCTACAAAGTTAATAGTTTTGCTGAAGGAAAATGTGGTGCATTTCAAGCAGGCAGGAGACTGTAGAGTGAGAAGACTTGGAAGAGCAAAAGAGATGCTTCATTCAGCAAAAACCTTTGCACAGTATTGGACACTGCCATGTGATTTATGTTATGCATTGATTTTGCTTATGAGATTTTTTCCTTTGTTCAGTTTCCAGCATAATTTACTCAGTCCCACACATTGGGAATTTTAGACAGGCTTGAATATTAGGATCATTTGATCTGCCATCTCCTTCTCTTTACCAGAAGAGTTTTTAGGGTCTGAGCCTGAGACTCTATAGGGATCATCTCGGAGAACTCCCTGTGGCTAATCTGTAGTCTTTAAATTATGTGTTCACTGCACTTGCATTTTCTAGTACACACTGGAACAGCCTTCACTGCTGACCTTGACCAGGTGATGATTGGTTAAAATTGAATGCTAAAGTTAGTCTTCTTTGAATAATAGAATATGTAGCTTTTAAGAACTGTTTGATGTTTGGCTATGGTGCCAGCTACCACATCTTTCTTTTTCTCTTTTTTTTTTTTTTTTTTTTTTTTTTTTTTTTTGCTGTACGCGGGCCTTTCACTGTTGTGGCCTCTCCCGTTGCGGAGCACAGGCTCCGGACGCACAGGCTCAGCGGCCATGGCTCACGGGCCCAGCCGCTCCGCGGCATATGGGATCCTCCCAGACCGGGGCACGAACCCGTATCCCCTGCATCGGCAGGCGGACTCTCAACCACTGCGCCACCAGGGAGGCCCATCTTTTTCTCTTTTACCTCCTTGTCTTCTACTACAAAATGTCTGGGAAATTAACCAGAGTTACAACCAAATTCTTCTTCAAAGCAGCCCAAGTGAAATCTGGAAGCTCAGGAAACCTGCAAGCCTCGTTTTCCCCCTCTCCCCTCCTCACTCCTCTCCTTTCCTTCCTCCCTCCCTCCCTCCCTTCTTTCCTCCCTTCCTTCCTTTTTCCTTGGAGAGGCACTTGGAAAGGTACTTAGTGTTTGAAAAGGGACTGATTTCCTCCTTCACTAGTAGTTAAATGTTAAGCTGTTTGGGGATTTACTGTTGCTTTCTGACAAGAGCTTCGTGGAGAGGAAGAATTCAGATTGCTGCCTCCATCTTCAGTTATTCCATGATTTCCACCCTCCAGCCTCTCATAATAAGGATCTTTCAGAATAAGCAAAAATAATCCTGAATTATTAAAAAAGAATACAGTGAACTTATTTTGTCTCAAATTGTCAATCAACAGAAGGCAGTTCACACAATTGAGGGTTGTATCCCGTGTTTTAATTTGAGAGAAATATAAATAACACAATAAACTGATAAATGGGATTTTTTAATTACCTTTTTTTAATAACCCACAATAAAAACTTTGTGAGCAAATTAAGTTTACTGTAATACAGCACGGCAAGTACTTCTAGTTTGTCCATGAATCAAGATCGTGTATTACTGCTAGTGTTGCTGATGCCGGGTCACCATAAAATCTTGAAGGATCTTTGGAATTAGTGAAGAAAGAGAACTTCTTATTAATATAGTATTTAGTATATTTGATGACATTCTACTTTCTACACAGTCTTTCCTGATAAATGTGAACCTTCATCTAACCAAGATCCCCAGTAACCTTTCACTCTTGAATAAAAGGGAGTTTCTTAGAGCTACCGCAGTTATCAGTCAAACCAGCTCCTTTTCTGCCTTTTGACTGTGAAGGTAAAGATATCAGACTCATATTTGTGAAGGGGAGAGTCTGTCCCAAATACTTCTTTACTACATTTTCTACACCTAAAATTATGTTGCAGCCTTGAAATTATTTTCCTCCATTAGTGCCTCTCAAGTGTGGGAGGCAGCTGAAGTCAGTGTATAATTGCTTATTGTGGGGAGATTAATGGCTCTGGCTTGTCTTTATTCTCTCCAGCCCTCATTTTTGTGTCACCTGCCTATCAACACTCAGATCCCTAGTAGGTGCTATTAGACTAATATCTAAAGGTGAATTGAAAAGAAGTATCATTAAAAAATAAAGGACATGAAATATTGGGAAACTTCAGAGATCTCCATCTTTAAATTCTCTGTCCCTTTTCAGGTTTTGTTTTGTTTTGTTGTTTACCTTCCCATTTCAGTGAGCCCCAGGAGCCATGGTGGCACTTCTTAGCATTTCAGAATCTGAGAATTGGCCCAGCTTTTATCATTGTCATAGTTGTTAAGGTACTTAATGACCTTAACTTTTCATATTTCTATTCCTTAGTTTCCCTGCTGGCATCAGTCTCTTGACAATCCCTGCTCTTATATCCTAGGCATACAGGAAAGATGGCAAAATGAGTCCTTTTTTAATTTTTATCCTCTCCTGAGAGTGTTAAATGAAGCTATGTTTGTTCCGATGAATAGTAGAATTTGAAATCCCACAAAGCCACCTAGGTTATTAGATGAATATCACAGAACTGCTTATTATGCACTATGGCTTAATGTAGATTATAGGTGTGACCAAACAGTAATTAGCAGAGCTAGAGCTGTAATTAAACATTATTGTGCTGCTCCTTAGATTTCCTTTGCAAAGTAGAAGGAAACTGAACAGTAGTTCCACATCCATAGGTGGATTTCCTCACTTCTTCTCACCCTCAGAAATCTCGTTTAACTAATCAGATAGTTAAATAAAGTCATCCTCACACAAACAGAGATCCTGAACTCTACTTAGTAACTTAACTCTGATCAGTAAGGGTGGTTTGATGCATACACACATTAATCAGCTCCTCGTGTGTATTAGTTCTGTTATTCTTAGTGATCAGTTCAGCTAAGTTTCTTCTCTTCAGATGTTCTACCGCGGGGTTTAATTTGGCAAGCTGCTTGAATGCAACAGTGGTGTTTTGTACTTATATCTTAAATGTTGTTTTCTGGGTCTGTTAGTATAGAATTGGGAGCTCAGCTTTGTCTAGATGTTAGTAGCTTATCTTTTCCCTGGCCTCCCAGCAGCACTGAATAACCTAACAGGAAATGAAACCACTTACAGAAAAGAGCTGTCCTTGATGGCAGCGTGTGTAGGTGACTCCCTGGGGACTTAACCGCCTTCTCTGATTAGGATTGCTGCCTCAACGATGGGACGGGTTGGCAATAGGACTTGCTCAAGCGAGGCGATCAGAAAGTTCACAGGAGTGACCTGAAAGGTTCAGGCCAATTTCTTTGTCCAAGAAAGAGGACTTTGCAGGAATTTCTCTTGCTAGTAGAAGAAAGGTATAGAAAAGGAAACAAACTCTTAAGCAAAGGAAATGCACATACTAACTGTGAAGTTGCTTCTGTCTTAGTTCTTCCCCAAGAGAAAGAACCAAGAAACAGAGGTGAGGCTAAGAGTAAAGATGGTCTGTATACTCTGTCTCTGATTTCCCCTTTCTAGTAACTCTCACGGGTAAAATCTCCAGGAAACTTTCTTTCCAGAGAGTTAATGAACCACCTTCTTATAGCATTCCTGAGAGGGCTTAATGATTAGAGCCAGAGTCCAGCACTACACAGGAGTAGTAGGAAATCCAGTTTATTTTTTCTGTTGTTTTCACCTTCAAATCTGTGCTTAGAAATTTTAAAGGGTTTTTCAGGCATCTACCACATCCCAAGAAGTTTGCCAAATTGGATTATAAATGCCTGATTTTCAAGAGTACAAGAGACCAAAAATGCCTTTTGGTATTTACCATTATGCAGAAGATTCATTAGACAGGCTTCCACTTCCATTTTATGAAAAGGGTGGAGTTAGGGAAGTACAGGGTGGATGTATGTAACCACAAATAGATAAGGATAAGGTTTGGGCAGCTTTTCAGGGACCAGAATTGATCAGAATCAGTGTTCTAGCATTCTGTGAACTCTGATAGTGACGGTCTGCAAATACCATCACTTGACTTGTAAGCCAAGAAGTCAGAGAGCTACCTGTAGAGAATGGATGCAGTACCCAGATCTCAGCTTCCAGGGTAGTGTTCGAGGCCAGGAAGGTGTAGGGGTGTGTGTGTGTGTGCGCGCGCGTGCACACGCATGTATGTGTTTAACAGGAGGGAGATGGATTATAGATAGAGTGGTGGTCATGCAGTAAACTGTTTCAGAACCAGAGTTCTGTTGCAGGGCTGTCCAGCAGCTTGGATTATGGGTGCGTGTGTCCCTTGCTTTCAATGTGGGTCTGTTGAAGGATTACATTCAATCTGGTCTTTCACAAGGGAAAGAGGGTCCCAATCCTTGACTCTTATTTTCTAGGTCTTCTGATTGGTATCATACTTAATCTTTAGGGAAGATCAGTCAGTGTGTGTATTGAGTGCCTTTGCATATTCCAGACACTGTTTAGTTAAGGTGTAGGCAATATTGACCCAGAGTTGGTACTTTGTCAACCTGATAAATGCTAGGGTTTAAAGAATTAAGGGATTATTGCTTTTTATTAAAATTTTTCTTTTAACTCTAGATGTGTTGCTTTCTTCTTGGAGTCTAAGTAATTGCATTCTTGTGAGAGGGTCTAGTTTTTGAGGTAGATTGCTGGTTTTTGTGTTTGACTATAGACTGCTATAGATTGGTTTCTGGATAGTAATAGTACCTCCTGTTTCTTACATGTACACTTGATGTTAGATTCACACTCCAAAAGGCCATTCTCATTAACCAATCGCTGTTATAATCTCTGTGGGTTAGAAACCCCCGACAGGTTGCTCCCAGCCCTCCTGTAACTTTTAAGTAGATTTCCTTCTACCCAAAGATGAATTAAAGCTCTAGTCTTCCTGAAGTGGCATTCCTAGGATCTGGATATTTCTCCCTTTCTTTAATCCTACCTGTATTCTTGGATTTTATACCTGATTAATGTGTTATTTGTTGAATGATAGATTGGAGGGAAGCAAAGTGGTAGCAGTAGAACGTGCCTCAGAAGCTGAGCCTTTTCCTTCTCATCAATCTGTGTGCTCCCTTGCTATTGAAGTCTGGCCCTGATTCTCTTTCACTAGAGATTTTTAAATGAGACAAGTTTTTTAATACACTTTTAGCCAAGCCCAGTTTATGAGGAGGATTGTGAATAAGAAATAGAGCTGCTCCCAGTCCCGGGTGCACTGATCTAAACCACTTAGATTTGTAATGGTGTCATGAGCTAGAACTTGAAAGGGAGGACCAAAGTCTTATATTTAAAGCCCTTATGTTCCTGCACTCCGGCAGGAAAGGATGTAGGACTAGATTAACTACAGAGAAGTTATTTCCTATAAATACCCCCTTGTAACTCAGCTACCACTTTCTCTTCCCCCACAGATGGAGCCCCCTGTCTCCACACCAGCAGCGCTACCACTGCACCTTTTGGTGCCAGCGGCCAACAATGACATCGCATCCCCCTGTGAGCAGATCATGGTTCGCACCCGATCAGTTGGGGTCAACACATGTGATGTGGCTCTGGCCACAGAGCCCGAGTGCCTGGGCCCCTGCGAACCTGGGACAAGCGTCAACCTTGAGGGCATCGTGTGGCAGGAAACAGAAGATGGTAAGTGCTCTGTGTGGCTTTCCCAACCTGCTTCTGTCAACAGGGGGCTGATTGTTATAAATAATACCGAGTATTTATTAGGAGTCTCAAATGACCATAGTTTGCTGGTGATACCTACCCAGAGGACGATAGCAGACTTGTCTGTAAAATTGCCTAGCTTCTAGAGATTGCCAGTTTTTTAAATTAATTATCTCCCCTTCATAGCTATTCAATGGTGTTGGCCCTGGTACTCAAGCAGTCATTTGATGGGTGCTAGCCATGGAGTAATTCAAACTGTGTCTCTACTCTCCATTTCCCTATCATTTTATATGGGAGAATATGAATATAAAAAAACTTTTGGGTCAGGTTTGAAGAGAAAAAGTAATAAAAGGGCAGCCGTGGGAGTCAAGGAAATGGAAAACAGTCACCCCTAAGTTGACTTAGTGTTGGCTCATTGGATATGCAACTCTTGCCTTTTTTAGCACCTGGAGGTGCAGCCAGCTCCTTCCCACTGGTTGCCTCATTGCCCAGCCACCCACGCCACTTTACGCATCTGTCACTTAGTACACATTTTATAGGCCTAGGCAACAGGGAACTGTGTACATGGTCTTGTTTTCAGGCATCCACTAAGCAGTTGGCTCACTGTAGGGTGCTGCTGCCCAAGGCTACCATCCAGACTTCTTGTATGTTCTACTTGCCCCTGAGAACAGAATCTCTTCTGCTTTGAAAGTTTGTAAACCTGAAAAATTAGGAGTGCAAAAGGACTTAACCAGGTATTTCAGATCCCTTGGTACCATCTGCGGTGATTTGATTTCAGTATACCTTCTTTTTATAAAGAATCCAAGTCCTTGTGAAAGAATGTGTGGTTAGAGAGGCTGGTCCTCAGAGTCCCATTATGTCTCTGCATTAGTAACCAGGCTTTCAAAGCATCCCCACTCTGAGGAGTTTAGAGGCCCAGAGGAGCACAGCTAATTATCTCTGATGATCATAAGCAATCTTATCAGTCTGCCTGTGGAAATTCAGGCATTTCATTCTAGTATTTCAATAAAAACCAATCTGCCTCTCTGAATATTTTGCTGTGATCCAGTATTTATTTAAGGTTTTCCATGCAGTAGGTGCTGATGTGATACAGGTTAAGAATTCTGTGTTCTTGGCTCTCTCGTTGTTAGCAATATAGTAGAGTTTCAGCCTTCAGAATAACATTGCTGATAAGGTTTTATTGTGTGCCTGAGACCATAATGCAAAAAGAAAAAGAAAATAATCCTATTGTGTTAGAAACTGACGTAGAGACAGTAAAGAGACAGGTTGACCTAGAGGTTGACTCTGTATGTGTGTATACAATATACAATCTGGAAATCACAAGTGGCTATCTCTGATTTTAAAAATGTCATCTGCCTATGGCCAAATATCTAAACAGCCAGAGTCTGTTGGAATGATAGACATATCCAGATCACAGCTCTGTGCCACCAAGCAAACTTCAGGGCCTCTTGCTTCAATATACTGAAGATAGAAAACATCAATTTTCTGCCAATTTACTGTATTCTTCCCGTCTTTATGGTAGTGACTTTCTCCAAGGGCAGTATGCTTTTTATGTATGTGGACCCGATAAAAACTCTGAGAGTGAGGCTAATAACCCTTTCACTCTCCTGAGAACAATGGTTACCTTTTTATCTGAGGATTCCTGTTCTCCGTCCCTGCCAGGGGGATGTTAGCACAGATTTTTTTTTTTTTTTAATTGTTTGCTCTGAAAGACTCTCTGGTTGTCACTGGCGGCCTATCACCAAGTTCCCCTGTTACACACTTTCAATGCACCCTGTACTTTATTTCACGGCACTTATCACAATTTGCAATTTTGTATATAATTGTATTTTTCTGTTAATGTCTGTCTCTTCCACTGTTCCAAAAGTTCTATGAGCTCAGAGACTGTGTTTTGCTCACCATTATATCCCCAGTACTTAATGGCTGGCATCTATAGTAGGCCTTCACAAATATTTATTTGAATGAATGGATGCTTACACCATCTCATTGTCATTTCTGAATCTGTGTTAATATATATCTAATAGATATTATAAAATCAGATACTTTCCAGAATTCTATACCTTCTCTGAAACTCAGAATAAATATTACTTTCACCAAGTTTAAGATCACTGTAACTTATTTAAACCGGTAAGATGTTAGTCCTCTACGTTTAATACCATATTTTCTCCCACTTATCATGTTGTATTTCAGGGCTCATTACCTCTCTTTTCTTTTTCTTTCATCCCAAGGGAAAGAGAACTGTTCTGCAATGATATACTCTACTTTGCTTTCTGGCCGTCCCAGAGCCTTCACCTGAACT
Organism: Mesoplodon mirus; assembly: GCF_964341445.2. Lineage (NCBI taxonomy): Eukaryota > Metazoa > Chordata > Mammalia > Artiodactyla > Ziphiidae > Mesoplodon > Mesoplodon mirus. The sequence continues at coordinate 54,923,565 of NC_138979.1, forward strand.
GTCTGTGGGCAAAGGTCTGAATTAGGATCAGAACTGGTTCACATTCCTTTCATCTTTAAACAGAGATTTCCTGCAAAGATCATTCTCTGCAGATCTATAAGATCGAGTGTACTGAGTCAGTTTTCAAGTTAATGATAAGAACTATATACAGATACTTTTTTAAAAAATCCTTCCAGCCTTCTAGGTTTTTTTGTCTGCTACCCCAACTTTTTATACCTTCTGTCTCTTTGCCTGGCAAACTACCGTCTTCAAACTGAAAAACCCTTACGGCTTAGAGAGAAGCTATGAATGCTTGGCCTCTGAGGGGAATGGAGGATCCTGCGGTTCCTATAGAACTGAGCCACCTTGCTGAGAACAGGTGTAGGGGTCATGACCTCAATTCTTCCTGATTTCTTTGCTTACCTGTCCTGCATTGTTGCTTTCTTTGCTATCTCTCACTGTAAACCTTGCCTTGGAGGCATTTTGAAAGTCCTGCAGATCCCATCTCCTTTTTAGGCTATTTGCGATTCAGCCAGCACTCCAAAGATCCTCCTTAACTAGGCTCAACCTTAGGACTATTAAGAAGACCCAAGTATAACCTGGAGTGTCATCCTTGGCTTTTTTAAGACACATTCTTAGCATTTATGCAGAGGTCTGATTCCCCCGATTTCACTTTGTCCCACCTTACTTCAAATCAAAATAACAGGTTCAAAGTCTATTTCTGGTTCACAGATCTTACCTTAACCCATGGTCCTGGAAACATATACTTTTGTTGAGGCAAAATTGCTTACTGGCTTCTACGGCATTTTAAAGGAAGGCAAAGCTGACTTATTAGACAAGAATTCCAGGAAATGCTACAGGTTCTCCTTTCTAGACTACAGCACTAAGTCGAAGGCCATCACTAGTGATATATTTTACTTCAGCAAATGTGCTTTCTAGACAGAATTTGTGGTATAGTGGAAAGAGCCCTAGAGTGAAAATCAGGAGACCTCTATGTCTCTGCCACTATTGTTGTGTGATCTTGGGCAATTTCCTTAACTTCTTTGGACTGTAGTTACCTCATCTCTTAAGTATAGTTGAACTAGATGACCAATAAGGACATATCCAGCTTTTAAGTTATTAGAGTCTATGGCTTAAACCTTGGCATCAGCATGGATCCAATACTAGTTGACTATGGCATCTTGAAAATGAATCGTTTCAGAGCTTCCCTGGTGGCACAGTGGTTAAGAATCCGCCTGCCAGTGCAGGGGACACGGGTTCGAGCCCTGGTCCGGGAAGATCCCACATGCCGTGGAGAAACTAAGCCCGTGCACCACAACTACTGAGCCTGAGCTCTAGAGCCCATGAGCCACAACTGCTGAGCCCATGTGCCACAGCTACTGAAGCCCCCATCTCTGCTACCCAACCAGATGCAACCTAGAGCGGTTCTACTTTTGGGTGATTTATATGTTAAGCTCCTTTATAAGACTATATTTGAAGAGGATTCTGCTGTTAAAAAAAAAAAAAGCTTTGATAATCATTTATCTAGGTTCACCATCCCACTCCATGTAGAAATCCCTCTTACAACATCTCTAAAATTCTTTTTCTCTGGTCTCCTTTACCAAAATGTTAGAAAGACAGAAGTTGTAGTGCTATAAGACCCCATTTTTGAAGCTGAAGTGAGTGCAACTCCATTGTATTCCGGAGGGTATGAAAAGCTCTGTGATAAGCTTGGCCTTATCCTCCACAGCTGAATTCTAGCTTAATGATTTGGTGAGGAGGAGAAAGTTTTCAGTTTTTGCACTTGGTAAAGGTTTTGTCATATATGTGCACAATAAAACATGGAAAGGCTATGCGTCCCCATCTCCACATCAGGGTATACATTTTTAGTCCAGCAACTAGGAGTGTCTGCAGCTGTTTGAGATGAATTGTTTTAAGGAATAATAGTGCCCTAAAGCCATAGTAGTACAGAACAAATATCTCTGAACTAGAGTCTGGAGAGCTGAATTCCAGAACAGATTGTGCATTTAGCTACCCATGTGATCTTGGATAAGTCTCTGAACTTCTCCTGGCCTTAGATTTCTAATTTATCGGGGCTTGGGTTAGATCTGTCCTGTCCAGTAGAACTTTTTGTGGTGGAAATATGCTCTCCAAAATGATAGTCTTGGGACACATGATATTGAGCACCTGAAATGTGGCACGTGGAACTGAGGGACTGAATTATAAATTTTATTAAATTTAAATATTCATATATAGCTAGTGGTTTACCATATTGAATATCATAGGGGCTAGGTGGTATTGAAATTACATATACTCTAAAAGTGTGTATTTGCTCTGAGATGGAAAAAGTAATCTATGGGAGAAGGATGAGGGTGAGTAAATAGCTGACAGCTACACAGAGCCAGGGTGACTTCTGTGTACTCTGGCTCCTGTTACCTAGCAGAACAGTTGGCCCTGCTTCAAACTCTGTGGTTGAGCCCTGTACTTTGGTCTGTGGGACAAAGTTTTCTCATTATCAGAGTAATAGGCAGTGGTTTTGCTTAGCAGGAAGTTAGTTAGCCTGTGGTAGCTCCACGAGAACCTGCCTCAGCGGTTCTTCATCGTCATCTGATTACAGATCCCGACTGTGGGTGTCTTTCTCCTTTTCCCTAACAGGAAGAGGCTATCCATTAATCTTTCATGGAAATGGTAACCTTGATAGTTACCCTTGGTTTATTCTGTGTGATTCTGATGTAGGAAAGTACTTGTGTGAACTATGAAATATCTAATTTTAGGTATTTGTACTGGAAAGTTAAGATGGTTCTCAGCTACTGATTTTTCTTTTTCTTTGGCTATAATTAACACTCCTTCACCTTGAGTCTTGCCTCAGGCAGCACTTACCTGGAGAGGGATGGTGTACAGTGACCAGGGTTTCTCCACTGCGTAGCCAATTGCTTACTAGCCTGACTCCTGCAGAAACAGCTCTACCAAATAGCACAGTCATAAAGAGCCAGCAGCCATTGTCTGGCACCACAAATCTCATAGCAACAGACCCACCACATGGCAACGGCAGCCACACAAAGGAAACATTGGGGAAATCAACACTTACTTTCTCCTAGCCCCTCCTCTACACAGAACAACAGCCAACACATTCTTTCCACCTAGCAGTTTACTCCCAGGGGGTGCTTTAGGGCAGTTACGTGTTTGAACACCCCTGTGGATTATGTTACCTGTCCACGTCATAGATTTAAATCCCGAAGCCCTAAAGAAAAATTTGTTACAGCCTTTTTTGAGTTTCATTTTGCCAATTGCAAAATAAACTAATCTCCAAAGGAAAGAGATTCTTTTGTGCACTCTTACCCACCTCCTCCCTGCCTGCCAGCAAAGGACTGTCCGGCAGTTAAGTTGGCCAGGCTGCAGGCTTGCCAGATAGGTAAGGGTTGTTTCAAATGAGATTCTTTTGGTATTTCAGTAACAAAACCCTCTCAGATGGGCTCAAAGACAGACCTATGTTGTTACTAATGCCATCCTCTAACAAATAATTTAGTTCCTGGTACTTACGTATGAACCCCGGAAGTGATACCTAGGCAATAAATATAGTTCTGGTATAAAATGGATCTAATCACTAGCCCCGACTGATTGAGCTTTGGCACATGATTCCAAGGGGAAAAGGCTCCATTAGAGACCTTCGAGTTTTCTTGCCCTGTCGATAAGGTTATTTAACTGGTCTGATATTTAGTTTGCTCATTTGTAAAATGAGGAGATTGGACTGCATATCTCTGTGGTCCTTCCAGCTCTGATATTTGTGATTCTGTGATCATTTGTGTGGGACAGAAGAGGGAACTGTCTTTGTTAATCATTGGTTGTGGCGAGATCTGCTGGAAGATGTTGTACCCTCCCATTTCAGTGCTTACACTGCTAAGAACAGGTCCTGGGGCTTCCCTGGTGGCACAGTGGTTAAGAATCCGCCTGCCAATGCAGGGGACACGGGTTCGAGCCCTGGTCCGGGAAGATCCCCCATGCGGCGGAGCAACTAAGCCCGTGCGCCACAACTACTGAGCCTGTGCTCTAGAGCCCGCGAGCCACAACTGCTGAGCCCGCATGCCACAATTGCTGAAGCTCGCACACCTAGAGCCCGTGCTCCGCAACAAGAGAAGCCACCGCAATGAGAAGCCTGCGCACTGCAAAGAAGAGTAGCCTCCGCTCGCCACAACTAGAGAAAGCCCGCGCGCAGCAACCAAGACCCAATGCAGCCATAAATAAATAAATACATTTACTTATTAAAAAAAAGAAAACAGGTCCTGGCCCTGCCCTGATGGATAAAGCTGCTATAACAATGATGGGCAGAAGCTGTTAACAAACTTGGCAACTAGCCTTTTTCTCCCACAGCAGGAGTTTCAGACCAGTTCAGGCAGAGCTTTGCTTGCAGGTCGCCGCTGCTGCTTCTTGATACCAGTGAGATTTTCTCTCTCCCTCTCTCTCTCCTTCTCTCTCTCTCTCTCTCTCTCTCTGTTTCTCTCTTTCTCTCTCTCCACACCCCCTCTGTGTCTCTGACTATTCTGTGAAACGAGAGGCTGTTCTCTACCTCTTCTGCTACTTCATTATCCCATCTCCCTTAGGCTTTACAGAACAAAGAAATCATAGGGCATCAACTTTATAATTTAGGCAGCTGGCGATAATTTCCCCAGGATAGGATGGGTAGGTAGCTGATTCCCACTGGCATGAGGCAGCACTGCTAAATGGCCATGTGTTTTGTCTGCCAGCCTTAGGCTTTGTTAGGCCCATTTAGGCTTCTCTGTATTTGAGTTAAATTATAGTGGCAAACCAGGCCCAAGTACTTTTTGAGGGTTAAGGGTTAGGAAAAACTGGAAAGTGGGTGATTTATAGGCCCTGTTACTTGCTAATTACATAAGGAATTTTTGTTTAAACCGCTATCCCTATGCTTACTCCTGCCAGAGCCTTTATTTCCCTTAGTTGCTGCCTTCATGGCCTTCTCCATAGCAACAAGGTCTATGATAAAAAGGCTGCGGGGAGAAATTGAGTAGCTCCCCTCCCACAAATTGTACTCTGTTTTCTTTTTAGGATGTCTAAAAAAAGCCTGAAAGACTGCTATCAAATAATTTTCTACCCCCACTGATCTCATAATCAAATGAAACTTTTAGCCCTTAACTAATTTCATGAACAACCTGCCGCCTTCTTATTTGACTCCGCTTATTCCCGTCTTTTGAAACTTTTCCCATATCATTCAATACACTTGAAATACAGTGCATCTTCCCATTAAACAAGCTCCCTTCTGCTTTTTAGTTTTTACCCTGCTCCTTAGAATTGTTATATTTTAAAAATCTCCCAGAATCGAGTATCAATATGGAGAAAGAATGGATGAAGAAAGTAGGAACGCCCCCCCGCCACCCCCAGATGCTGTTGCATTAGATATTAGACTGGTCTGCCACCCTGGAGGTTGCACAGACTGCCTGAAGTATAGAACTAGTCTGCATTTCAGCTGCTCCTGGCACTGATCTACAGGAGTCACGAACCCAAAGTTTTCCTTTTTGTTTTTCATTAATATGTCTTATTTAACAATAATATAAATATAAGTATGTGGGCTTCCCTGGCGGTGCAGTGGTTGAGAGTCCGCCTGCCGATGCAGGGGACACGGGTTCGTGCCCCGGTCTGGGAGGATCCCACATGCCGTGGAGCGTCTGGGCCCGTGAGCCATGGCCGCTGAGGCTGCATGTCCGGAGCCTGTGCTCCGCAGTGGGAGAGGCCACAGCAGTGAGAGGCCCGCGTACCGCAAAAAATAAATAAAATAAAATAAAATAAAACTAAAAAAAAAAAAAAAAAAAAAAATAAGTATGTGCACAAATCATAGGCATACAGGTCCTTGAATTTTCAAGAGTAGTGTTACACATTTTGAACATAAATAGAGTATGTACTTTCTTACGTGTTTGTATACCCTTGTAGCTGTTCAGCATTAGGCCAGTGAAATTCATCCATGTTGTTGCATGTAGTTGTACTTTGTTTATTCTCATTATTTTACAGTATTTCATGAATATAATGTGAATATAACACTACTTACTTTCAGTTGTTGATGGACATTTGGGTTGTTTTTAGTTTGGGGCTGTTGTGAAAAATGTCACTGTGGAAAAAAATTTTATTATTATTTTTATTTATTTATTTGGCTGCATTGGGTCTTCATTGCTGCACATGGGCTTTCTCTAGTTGCAGGGAGCAGGGGCTACTCTTCATTGCGGTGCATGGGCTTCTCATTGCGGTGGCTTCTCTTGTTGTGGAGCACAGGCTTTAGGCTTGCGGGCTTCAGTAGTTGTGCCTCACAGGCTCTAGAGCGCAGGCTCAGTAGTTGTGGCACACGGGCTTAGTTGCTCTGCGGCACATGGGATCTTCCCGGACCAGGGCTCGAACCCATGTCCCCTGCATTGGCAGGCAGATTCTTAACCACTGCGCCACCAGGGAAATCCCACCGTGAAAATTTTTGTACATGTCTTTTGGGGAAATATATTCTATTCTGCGTATTTCTATTATAGAAATATAAATATATTTGGGGCTTCCCTGGTGGCGCAGTGGTTGAGAGTCCGCCTGCCGATGCAGGGGACACGGGTTTGTGTCCTGGTCTAGGAAGATCCCACATGCTGCGGAGCGGCTAGGCCCATGAGCCATGGCCGCTGAGCCTACGCGTCCGGAGCCTGTGCTCCGCAACGGGAGAGGCCACAACAGTGAGAGGCCTGCGTACTGCAAAAAAAAAAAAAAAAAAGAAATATAAATATATTGTATTCTGTGTACACTTAGGAATGGAATTCCTAGATCATAAGGTAGGCATATGATCAGCTTTAATAGATGTTGCCAGTTTCCCAAAGTATCTGAACCAATTTATACTCCTACTTCCAATTAGAATCTTGGTTGCTCTGCATCCTTGCCAACACTTGACCTTATGTCTTTTTCATTTTAGCCATTCTGGTTGGTGTGTAGTGGTATCTCATTGTGGTGTTAGTTTGCATTTCCATGATAAGTCATGAAATTAAGCATCTTTTCATGTACTTATTGGACATTTGGAAATCTCATTTTATAAGTACATGTTCAAATCTTTTACCTATTTTTGGATTGGGTTATATGTTTTCTTCTTAGTGATTTGTTAGGAGTTCTCTGTATAATATGGTTAAGAGTCCTTTGTCAGATATATGTATCATAAATATCTTCTCCTGTTTCCTACTTTTTCATGAATGGAAGTTCTTTGTTTTTATAAAGTCTGGTTTATCATTTTTTTCTTTTATAGTTAGTGCTTTTTTGTGTCCTGTTTAAGAAAACTTTGCCTTTCCCGAAATAATGAAGATATTCTCCTGTATTTTTTTTCTGAGAACTTTATTGTTTTTCATTTCATATTTAGATCTGTAGTGTATCTGAATTTGATTTTTTTTAGGATGTGAATTTAGAGTCAATATTCTATTTTTTTCATATGGATACATAATTGACCCAGCACTTTATTGAAAAGACCATCCTTTCCCCCACTGCAGTTCAGTGTCACATAAGTCATAAATCAAGTGACATATGAATGGGTTTATTTCTGGACTCTCTCTTCTATTCCAGTCATCCATCCATCTAGTCTTGTGTCAATGCTATACTGTCTTAATAACTATAGCTTTATACGTCTTCATATCTCATAGTGTAAGTCCTCCAGCTTTATCATACTTCTTCAAGATTGCCTTGACTATTCTTGACCTTTTGCATTTCCATATAGATTTTAGGATCAGCTTGTAGATTTTTACTTGGGGAAAAAAGAAACCTGCTGAGATTTTGAGTCTACAGATCAATTTGGGAAAGACCTGAAGTTTTATCCTTTTATTTAAGCTTAGGATTACTCAGTTGGGGGGTGGTAAAAAATCAGAGCAAGTCAGTGATATCACTTGAGGAGCTTGTTTAAAATACATGTTAGCTATCCCACACTCATATTCTGAATCATCAGGTTCAGGATGGAGCTTGGGCATGTTTATTGTGAAATAGCTCCCCAAGATTTACGATTTGCTGCCATCACCACTGTTCTCCACCCACCCTACTGGTGAACCACTGACCTAGACTGTAATCTCCTTGGCTAGTGGCAGTAATTCACTGAGGCTGAAGTAAAATCTGACTTGTTTAATCATTACCAGTCTGCTTTTGAGGCTGTATTAGTGGGTCGCCATAACAAAGTACCAAAAATTGGATGGCTTAAAACAACAAATTTATTGTTTCATGGCTCTGGAGGCTAGAAGTCAGAAATCAAGGTGTTGGCAGAGCTGTGTTCTCTCTGATGGCTTGAGGGAAGAATTCTTCCTTGCCTCTTCTAGCATCTGGTATTTGCCAGCAGTCCTTGGTGTCCCTTGGCTTGTAGGTGCCATCACTCCAGTCACATGACTTTCTTTTTCCTGTGTGCCTTCACATTTCCTTCTCTCTGAGTGAGTCTGTCACTATGTTCAAATTTATCCTTTTTATTAGGACACCAGTCATATTGGATTAGAGCCCACTTAAATGACCTCATTTTAACTTGATTGTCTCTGTAAGGACCCTATTTCAAAATAAGATCCCATTCTGAAGTACTGGGAGTTTGGACTTCAATATATCTTTTTTGGGAGGGACACAATTCAACCCATAACAGAGGCCATCAAAAATTTTAGAATACTTATTGTCACAAGTTAGAGAAAGGAAGGAAATCAAGAACTGCACAAAGAGAAGCATTGCTTCCCAAGCCCGTCTGGGCAGAAGAGGATCCACCCTCTGATCCCAGCTGTTCCTCTCCTACATTACTATTTCCCATCTCCTTGGCACTGAGAGCCTCAGTGTGGTTCAGTTCTACTCTGTTAACAAACCTTGAAAATGCCAAGTGGAGATTACCGGAAAGAAAAGAAGCTTCAGCATTTACCTACATCTCTCAGCTTCTAGCTGAAGAAGGCTGAAAGGGAAAGTACCTCTTGTAGGCTAGCCCCTAGCTATATTCTTATCCTGATTCTTCCTGCTAGGTCATAAAGCAGTAAAACTGTGGACAAGTGTGATTCCATCTCAGCCCCAGGCAAGTATTTCCTCAGAGCTGCCCCTTGAGATGATACCTTCCTTCTTACTCCCAGTGATTTTCAGACAAGGACTGTAGCTGGACAGGTGAAGGCATGATGGCCTCTGCTGAGCCACCTCTCACTATGGGTATACACTGTGTGGTTACCTTACCAAGAGGAAAGGGAGGATGTGAGATTTCAGGGTGTGGTAAACCAGACTTTGTTACACTTACACAGTTTCCATGGTGTGAGAACTTGTAGGTAGGAGGAGGAGCTATATCAGACCTTTAGCTTTCCTCCCCAGCCTCCTGGTCCCCACAGTCTGGGGGTGGAGTGGTTTACATTTGGTGGATGTTCCACTTTGGCCTTACATCTCTAACCTGTACTAGGATATAGTTTTCCTTTCCTGCTTAGAGTTTTAGCAGCATCAGATCTACCTAACCTACTCCCCAAATTGGTACTTGCCTAATAATGGTTTCAGCTGGCGTCTATTATATTTGTACCTGAATATCTGTGGAGAGAGAATACAATAGTCATGTGAAAATGGTTCCAGGATGATGGGTGTTACCTTTGTGCTTTCTTTGGCTCATTCTGCCCCAAAAGATCCCAGAAATAAGGGTTTGGAATTTTTGTTTCCTGTCATTCCCAGAACGTTTTTTGCTGCACATTAGAATGTGGGGCAGGGATTTAAAAAGCCATGATGCTCAGGTCTCACCTAGCTAAACGAAATCACAGTGGATGTAGGTGGGAGCCAGGTGTCAGTAGTTTTTAAAGATCTCCAGGTGCATCCAGTGTACAGCAAGTTGGGAACCACTGCTCCATAGGTTTCAAACATTTCTGGAGAAGACTTTATCCCAAATTGTTTTATTGGATAACCTCACAGATTTCTACTTAGAATGTTAGTAAAGGGCTCCTGGGAAGCCCTTTACCAGGAACCCGTTACTAAGATTCTCTTTGGAAGTATTCTCTCTAAAGGAGTAATAATCACATTTCTGCCTTTGGGTTTCTGGTTTTGAAAGGTCCATGCATGATTTGATCCTTCCCTACAGTCAAATCCATGACTTGTAGATGAATGGATTGCCAGGGTAAGTGAGATAAAAACCTGGAAATGTTGCTGTTAAGCTGATGTTATGTTCTGCCTGCATGAAGTTTGTTAAGACATAAGAATTTATAGCATAGCAAAACATTCTCTCTAATAATTTTCACTGAAGTAGGCAGATTTGGGACTAGAGTTTTCCTTGAAATATGGTGCTCTTTACCAAAGTTCCTGATATTACTACATGGCAAACCCATAAAAAATTAGTTTTCAGATAACATCCCATTTAGAAAAAAAATCTTAGTTGGTAGATGAACCACAGATGGTCCTAATTTTCCCTAGTCTCTTCAAAATCTCTGAATGCTACTCACTCTTGTGAATTTCTGATTATGTTCACCCTCTCGCTGTATCTGTGATTTGAACTTTTGTCCTGGAAGAAACAGTGCTCAGAAATTTGCATAATCTCTAATCCCTTGGCAAGATTAAATATTAGACAATAATAAACCAGAGACCAGCTATGGGAAGTGAGCAATCCCTGCATTCCCCTAGTTGGGGCTTCCACAGAGGTACTAGTACCCACAGTTCCAAACCACCTTTCCTCACAGACACCCTCTTATAACTCCCTCCTCTCTCAGTCCTAGCCAGTTTCCTGTACTATATTGCTGCAGGCCAAGCTGCAGCTATGCTTACAGGTTTCCAGAAACTGTGACTGATTTATTTTCTTATGATCTCTTCCTCTACCCCTATCTCTAGAAAGGACTAGAAAACCTGAAACTAGTATCGACTGGGAGCTGAGATTCATTGCAGATACATCCTCCTCCTTCTTGCCCTCACCCCTAACGTCAGTAAACAAGCATGTCTGTCTTTCTCCTTTAGAAAGAATTTGGAACTACACAGAGCCCACTAGCAGGCTCTTGATCATTTAGTGGTGGCTGAAAGGTCCTTTGGCCTGTAAAGAGGCTTGGGAAGAGTAAAGAGGACTCTACCAGGAAAGCAAAGAAAAGAGCACGGCTGAAGGTATATTCAGCTTATATAGAACAGGACTAAATTGAACAACAATTAGGTACCAGTGTAAAAAGTGTCAGCAACAACCATTAGTGTTTATTCTTAACCACTCCCATTAGCACTGGACATTAGGCTTAGCTCTTTTTCTAAGGTAACAAGCTTTTTAAAAAAGAAGAGAGGGCTTCCCTGGTGGCGCAGTGGTTAAGAATCTGCCTGCCAATGCAGGGGACATAGGTTCGAGTCCTGGTCCGGGAAGATCCCACATGCCGTGGAGCAGCTAAGCTCATGTGCCACAACTACTGAGCCTGCGCTCTAGAGCCCACGTGCCACAACTGCTGAAGCCCATGCGCCTAGAGCCCGTGCTCCACAACAAGAGAAGCCACTGCAATGAGAAGCCCATGCACTGCAACAAAGAGTAGCCTGTGCTCGCTGCAACTAGAGAAAGCCCGTGTGCAGCAACGAAGACCCAACACATCCAAAAATAAATAAATAAATAAAGTTTTTTTTTAAAAAAAGAGAGAATAACAAAGAATGGAAACAGGGATCTTTTTAAAATAACAGATGGTAGAACTGGTGTTTACATACCCAGGAACAAGTCTCTTTACCAGAGCTTATCTTAAGATGTGAGTCTTGGGGGTCAATTGTAAACTGCATAAAATGTACAAAACTATTTAATACCAAAGGGCTGTTGCCAAGTGTACTAGTTTTTAAGTCCAAAGTAGACACTGTACACTGACATGCCATCTGTAGTTGGTGAGCCAAATTGATGAGCTCTTTATCCAGTGGGTAGCTTTGTTTTCATTATGAAAGTTGGTAAGTTGAAAGTTTGAAGTAAAGAAGCTTTTTTTTTTAGAAACAGCATGTAGATTTATTCTTGTTTCTACAACTTTTCATTAAACAGATTAATTATATTCTTCATGATCTTAATCTGTTTTTAGTAATCTTTTTTACAAAATCATAAGTAATCCTTCTTATGGTGATTTTCATAGTATTCCCCAGAACATATTTTAATGTTGATTTGAATTATTTTTATTTATTGAGGTATAGTTGATTTATGATGTAGAGAAACTTTTATACGTACCTTAGGACCAAGAGCTCCTCTACCAGGTCATATTCTAGTAAGAGGAAGAATTTGGACACTTAAAACAATCTTTGTTTTAAGCTGTATTATAATGTATTCAGAATGAGAGGCAATAAACTATACCTCCTCCTACATTTTCTACCCCACTACTAGCAACTACTTTTTCCCCTGATGTTTTTTAAAAATTACATTTTTTTAAAACTGATGTAAAATGTAATGCTTGGTTCCTTGGATGTGACACCAAAAGCACAGGCAAGAAAAGAAAAAATAGATAAATTGGATTCCATTAAAATTACAACATTTTGTTCATCAAAAAGACACTATCAAGAGAATGAAAAAGACAACTCACAGAATGGGAAAAAATATTTGCAAATCATATATCCGATAATGAATTAATATCTAGAATATATAAAGAACTCCTACCTCCCAACAACAAAAAAACAGAACGACCCAATTCAAAACTGAGCAAAGGACTTGAATAGATGTTTTGCCAGAGAAGATATACAGATGACCAATAAGCACATGAAAAGATGCTCAGCATCATTAATCATAAGAGAAATGCAAATCAAAACCACAACGAGGGGCTTCCCTGGTGGCGCAGTGGTTGGGAGTCCGCCTGCCGATGCAGGGGACACGGGTTCGTGCCGCGGTCCGGGGGGATCCCACATGCCGCGGAGCGGCTGGGCCCATGAGCCATGGCCGCTGGGCCTGCGCGTCCGGAGCCTGTGCTCCGCAACGGGAGAGGCCACAGCAGTGAGAGGCCCGTGTACCACAAAAAAAAAAAAAAACCGCAATGAGAAGAAGACGTGGCACATATATACAATTACTCAGCCATAAAAAGAAATGAAATTGAGTTATTTGTAGTGAGGTGGATGGACCTAGAGTCTGTCATACAGAGTTAAGTAAGTCAGAAAGAGAAAAACAAATATCGTATGCTAACACATATATATGGAATCTAAAAAAAAAAAATGGTTCTGGTGAACATAGGAGCAGGACAGGAATAAAGACATAGATGTAGAGAATGGACTTGAGGACACGGGCAGGGGGAAGTGTAAGATGGGACGAAGTGAGAGAGCAACATTGACATATATACACTACCAAATGTAAAATAGATGGCTAGTGGGAAACAGCCACATAGCACAGGGAGATCAGCTCTGTGCTTTGTGACCACCTAGAGGGGTGGGATAGGGAGGGTGGGAGAGAGACACAAGAGGGAGGGGATATGGGAATATATGTATATGTATAGCTGATTCACTTTGTTATACAGCAGAAACTAACACAACGTTGTAAAGCAATTATATGCCAATGAAGATGTTAAAAAAAAAACCCCACAATGAGATACCACTTCACACCCCACTAGGGTGACCTTATTTTAAAAATGGAGAAATAAGTGTTGGAGAAGGTATGGAGAAATTGGAACCTTTGTGAACTGCAGGTGGGAACATAAAATGTTGCAACCATTGTGGAAAACAGTTTGGTGGCTCCTCAAAAAGTTAAACATAGAATTAACAAACGATCTAGCAATTCTGCTCCTAGGTATGTACCCAAAAGAGTTGAAAACAGGTGTTTAAACAAAACTTGTACACGAATATTCATAGCAGCATTATTCACAATAGCCAAAAGATGGAAACAACCCAGTGTCCATCAACAGATGAATGCATAAACAAAATGTGGTATATACTTAAAATGGAATAGCAATAGAAAGGAATGAAATTCTGATACAAGCTACAATGTAGATAAACCTTGAAAATATTTTGCTAAGTGAAATAAGCCAGACACAAAAGAACAAATATTGTATGATTTCATTTATATCAAGTTATCTAGAATAGACAAATTTATAGAAACTGAAAGGAGAGAATAGAGTTACTAGGTGCTATGGGGCAGAGGGAATAGTTAGAGAGTTTCTGTTTCAGGTGATGAAAAAGTTTTGGAAACAGTAGTGATGGTTCCCCAAAAAAAGTAACAGCTTTTTATTGTTGGAAATTTGGGAATAGAAGAAAAAGGAGAAATCCTAAATCACAAAGAAGAAAATCATAAATCACCCAGAGATAAAGCTCCTATTGTGATTTCATTATGTTATACATACACTTTTTCTTTTTTTTAACAAATTGGTACCCGTCTCTGTATATTTGTAATCTTCTTTGTTTATAGAGGAAAATACCATGAGGATTCCCCCATGACATTAAATGGTCTCCTATAACATTTTAAATAACTACACATTATTCCATGTTAAGGATGTATCATGATTGATTTAGGTTGTTACATTCTTTTTTTTTAATGGCTTATAAAAAGATACTTATGAAATTTTGCAGCTCTTTAAGAACCAAGCTTTGTTTCTCATATCATCAACAAAATACTGACAAAGGAAACACATTACAGATGGCCCTCCATATCCACGGGTTCTGAATCCACAGATTCAACCAAGCATGGAACAAAAATATTCAGGAAAAAAAATACCAGAAAATTCCAAAAAGCAAAACTTGAATTTACCACTCACTGGCAACTGTGAACATTTTATTTACAACTATTTATATAGCTTTTACATTGTATTAGGTATTATAAGTAATCTAGGGGTGATTTAAGGTATGTGGAAGGATGTACATAGGTTATATGCAAATACTATGCCATTTTATAAAAGGGACTTGAGCATCCTCGGATTTTAGTATTGGGCAGGCGGGCCGGGGGGGATGTGTTTTAGAACCAGTCCCCTGAAGATACTGAGGGATGACTGTATGTGTTTCATAATAGCCTTGAAGCTTTGGACTTTTGAGTTTCTGTCCCCTACTCTTTTTCTGTTTCTATCCTCTTGGTGCCTTTTGCTTACTTTGGCATTTTCTTTTTGCTTCTTACCTCTTCTGCTCCATATATTTTCCCCTTTGCCACCAGCATGCAGTTTTATTGCTGCTTCTATTTCTTCTCTGGTAGAGAGAGGTCAAACATAAAATCAATAACCTGCTTCTCAGCCAAAAATAAACCTACAGGTGTTGATGTCTTTCACTCTAGTCCACAGTTTTATTCTCAAGTACAGTACATGGACTATTTAGTGTTTTGCACCTGAAAATGTGAGCTGCTGAGAACCAAGAAAGTGTATCCTCATCTTGCGAGACAGCATAGTTAAAAATACAGGCTTTAGTTTAGAGCCAGACTGATTTAGATTCAGATCCTGGCTTTGCATCTTATTTAGCTATGTAACATTGGAACAAATTGCTCTAAGTTTCCATTTCTTCTTCTGTACAATGGGAATGATAATACTTTGGGGGTTGTTCAGAGGATTAAATATGAAATAATATATGGAAGACTCTTAAACACAGTAAATGGAAACTATTATCTTAAAAGCCATCAAGCCTTCACCGAAATAATGTACACCCCACTCCCCCCACCAAAAGAAAAATATATCAGAGAAAGCAACAAAGGATTTAACCCATTGTGTGTGGGACTAAGCATCTTTTTGTATCATTAGGATTTGGGAAACCTCTTCAACAACTTTAGTGAGATTATATTGGAGTCTAAATCTTAACTGAGTGGGCATATTCAGTGTGTCATGATGGTTAAGGTCTAGGATGCTACTGATGGTTCATCTCACAGATGGAAGGGGAAGATGGATACTTATTGCAAAACATACAACAAATTTTGTCTGACAGCAGGACATAAGAGGCAAGAGTTTGAACTGACTGCAGCTTTGGTTGGACAAATTCAGATATTTGCTTTTAAATATGAGCCCAGTGTAATAAAACGTGTCGGATTTTTACAGTCAATGTTTAACCCTTAGATGATTTTGAAAAAGTAGAATTTAACTTGAAATGAAGCATCAGAAATATAAGACCCCCTTTTGTTGTATTTGTTGTTCAAAAAAAATCTAAATCTTTACACTACATTTTAATACCATAAATTCATTATTGCTATATAGGATGTTGTCACTTAGGCTTACCAACACTCCTTCCCTGAACTCTAACCTGCATGTGCATGCACACGTACCCATGCTGCTGGAAATTTGGTGAACCACACTGGGTAGATAATCAGGAAGTGAAATTTTTAAGTAAGTAGTTGAGAAGTTCCTATTCTGCTGTCATCTCATCAACCAGAGGTGAGATCTGATGCCTGTCCAAACCCTGCCTTGATGGGTTGAACCAGTATTGGGGTTATTTATTCTGTTCAGTAGTTACCGAGTACCTGCTAAGTATTTATATAGGGAAAAGATGTAGATGTTACCTCTTCTAATACAACATCATTGGGGTTTTGGGGGGGGAACATGGGTTACTTTTCATTTTTTACATGCATATACAGTGGCTCAGTAGAACCAATTTGACAGTCCAGAAACAGGCCCTAATTTATAATCAAACTAAGGGAAATGAAAAGGATTTTTTAGTAATAGCTATTGGCGAAACCTTATGTGAGGGAAAAAAGTTGATTTACAGACCCATCTTACACTACCTAACATAAATTTATATAAAACTATACATATCTTGAATCATCACGCTGTAAACTTTAAATATCTGACAATTTTATTTGTCAATTATATGTTAATTAAAAAAAGAATTTGAAAAATAAAAATAAAGAAATAATTTCTGGGCTTCCCTGGTGGCACAGTAGTTGAGAGTCCGCCTGCCGATGCAGGGCACACGGGTTCGTGCCCCGGTCCGGGAGGATCCCACATGCCACAGAGCGACTGGGCCCGTGAGCCATGGCCGCTGAGCCTGCGCGTCCAGAGCCTGTGCTCCGCAGCGGGAGAGGCCGCAACAGTGAGAGGCCCACGTACCACAAAAAAAAAAAAAAAAAAAGAAAGAAATAATTTCCAAAGTAGAAAAAATAAGTTTTTATGTGTGTACATGTATGTGTTTATAAATACACACACACATATATTGAGGATTCTTAGGTATGTGTTTTTTTTTTAATTTTTGTAAAGCCACTCAGTTAAAATAATACATAAGTAAATATCCAAATTTTTAGATAAAAAGGCTTAGCATGAAAGTAATGGAAGAAATCACAAAGAAGATTGATGGATTTGGTTACTTCAGAAATGTAAACCTTCACTAAGTCAAAGAACATCTTAAACAACTTGGCCTAACGCTAGTCCTGTTTACTTTCAATGGGCCAGAATGAAAAGAAATTTATACCTTGACACATTTTTGCCATATAATGCCAAAAAGACAGCTTTGGTTCTTAAATTTGTGGAGTTGTTTTTTCACATTTGCTTTGTATATGGGAGCTTGTTTTCAGGAAATCTTGTAGCTGAAGTATCTTTAAATAAATAATATGCAAATAACTAGCCCACCAAATAGCATGTACTAAGAGTTCCGCAGACCACAGCAGCTCTTCTTCAGCCTAGTTATTTTTAACCAGGAGACCAGGTAGCTACAATAGGTGCCTGTTATTATGAAGGATTAGTTAGGAGCAGTGAGCCATTGCTCAGCTTCTTTTCAATTTGGGGGAGGGGGTGCCCAGCCAGTTAATCACTAATATTGGAGGGGAAAGAATGTAACATGAGCTTTTAATCTTGGACTATATGAGGAGAAAGCATCATTGACACATCAAGGACATAGGATGACCTAAAGGTTTGTGAGCTGCTTTGGCAGTGATAACTGAGAGAGAGGGCCTGGTTAGAAGTTTGTCACAAGTGTTCTCCAGACACCAACACTGTAGTTTTCTACAGATGCTGCCCTCACAGGGAGGAAGTAGAAAGTGTTCCGCTTCTATTCACATGTTACATATTAGCTTTCTCACCTTACTCTCTGATTAACCACTGCCATCACCACCATCCCAAGCTCTCTGTATACTAGAAGTTCGGTTATTCAAAATTTTTTTTAAAACAAACAAAAAATCCTTATAACATGAAATCTTAGAGCTCAGTTCACATCTCTCTATCATTATACCCCATATTACATGAGATACTGAAAGTCTGTACGGAATGCACACTATGGCTGTTCCTAGACAGGGCTTCCATCTGGATATATCAGATGCCTGATGTAACAGTTTTGGGGAGCTATGATATGTATATCCAACAATAACTTTATTTGAAGCCAATTTTTAAAACTTATTACTAATCTTTAAAGAACCCATTATTTCCTTAGGCAAGTTAGAATATTCATTAACCTACCCTTGTTACTTCTGTGATCTTTTAGATTAGTAGAGGTAAACGTTTGCTGGTGCTAATGTCTTCTGCTTTATATTAGGAATTCTGTCCCTTCATTCTAAATTATAAGTTTCCTGGAAGCAGAGACTGAAAATTATTCAACCCCACTTCTCCACCCCAAACACACACAAATAGTACATTGCTTTGAATTAATAGTTCTTTGTAGATTGGATGAGAAACCATTGGGGTTTAAGTTGTCTGTGATTTAAATTTCTTAGCAGTGTCCAGGATTTCCCACTATCCAAGATGCAAGCCAAAAGGCAATAAAATTGGTAGAGGAGCCATCAAGTTGTTAATGAGTCATAAATTACCTCTTACTCTTTATAATGTTAAAGGAAACTTGAGTTATAAAAGACAATGTGGGGCTTCCCTGGTGGCGCAGTGGTTGAGAGTCCGCCTGCCGATGCAGGGGACACGGGTTCGTGCCCTGGTCCAGGAAGATCCCACGTGCCACGGAGCGGCTGGGCCCGTGAGCCATGGCCGCTGAGCCTGCGCATCCGGAGCCTGTGCTCCGCAATGGGAGAGGCCACGACAGTGAGAGGCCCGCGTACTGAAAAAAAAAAAAAGACAATGTGGTTGTTCTAGCACCATCTAGAGGAAAGCGTAAAAATGATAAACAACATTTTACAACTGCACCGTATCAGTTCATTTAAATCCAAATACTACATCCTTCCTATCTCTCCTTTTTCACTAAATATGTCATATTTTCACTAAATATATAGTAAGATATAGTTCATTTGGCCATTCAACCAAACTTTATTCTGTCTTTATCAGCTGCTGCCTGTTACCTTTTTGTGTGTTTATCTGTTCCAGCTGGATTGTAAGATAGGCTAGGGACCATGGCTTTTATTTCTGTATATTTCCATAGCTCCTAACTACTGATAAGAACTCATTAAATATTGATTATTAAATGGTAGGTATGGATATTACAAATAACCTTATGGGTTAGATACAATATAGCAAAATATAGATGATTCTTAACAACATAGTGCCAAGTTGAAAAAAGAAAAAACCCAGAATGAAATCTGTGACATAATACTATATATGTTTATTAAAATACATGAAATCAAAACAATAATATACTACAAACAAAAATGTTTGTATTGTTTATTTACATTAAACATAAAAATGACTGTGGGGGGATGGGCATGAGAATTGTGTAAAACGAATCAAGTAATAACAAAAAGAGGACTTCCCTGGTGGCACAGTGGTTAAGAATCTGCCTGCGAATGAAGGGGCCACAGGTTCGAGCCCTGGTCCGGGAAGATCCCACATGCCGCGGAGCAACTAAGCCCGTGTGCCACAACTACTGAGCCTGCGCTCTAGAGCCCACGAGCCACAACTACTGAGCCCACATGCCACAACTACTGAAGCCCGCGCACCTAGAGCCCATGCTCCTCAACAAGAGAAGCCACCGCAATGAGAAACCCACACACCGCAACAAAGAGTAGCCCCCGCTCGCCGCAACTAGGGAAAGCCTGTGCACAGCAACCAAGACCCAACACAGCCATAAACAAACAAACAAACAAACTGAAAACCATAACCTTCATTCATACCATATTTAGAAAACAGAGTGCTGAGCAGCAGCTATTGGGGGAGGGCAAATTAAGCCACCCAGCACACCAATCAAAAGTTTTTATCTTATTTTCTATCTATAATTTATTTATTTATTTTTATTTTTTGTGCAGGCTGCACTGGGTCTTCGTTGCTACGCACAGGCTTTCTCTAGTTGCAGCAAGCAGGGGCTACTCTTCATTGCAGTGCACAGGCTTCTCATTTCAGTGGTTTCTCTTATTGAGGAGCACAGGCTCTAGGCACGTGAGCGTCAGTAGTTGCAGCACGCAGGCTCAGTAGTTGTGGCTCTCAGGTTCTAGAGCGCAGGCTCAGTATTTGTGGCTCACGGGCTTAGTTGCTCCGCGGGATGTGGGATCTTCCCAGACCAGGGCTTGAACCCGTGTCCCCTGGATTGGCAGGCGGATTCTTAACCACTGTGCCACCAGGGAAGCCCTATAATTTATTTTAATGCATTAGTGTACCAATCAGTAATTAACAAGTATTTTTTTTAGCATGAAGTATTAGACTATCTTCTTCAGATCTTCCTCCTGCTCTCTAACACGTAGCCTCAGCTCATTATCACATGGTTTCACTCTTCCTTATGTGTACCAAGCTCATCCCAGATCCTCTTAAGAGTTACCAAAATCCTACCTATTCTTTCTCTGATCTGTCACACTGCATGTCTATACCACAGTATGTGTAGCATATTTTTTTAAATAATGATTTGATACATATTCATTTCCCTCCCTGCAAATAGAATAAGATTTTCAGTTAAGTGAAAGTTTTGAATCTCTACTAGCACTTGGCACAGTGATGGAGTATAATAAGTAATATACATTTGCTGGCTCATTGCATGAAAGCACTGTTTGAGGTAGATTAATCTGACAGTAGTTTACTGGCTGGATTGACAGAAAGAATTAAAGATTGGAGTTAAGAGCGTAATTCAAAGTCTGTTAGAATAATCTAGAGGTGAGTTAATGAGGACCTGGATTCTGATGGTTGTGGTTGGGGCTGGGGAAGAAGATATTATTCAGAGAGAGTTCAAAGGCAGAATGTACAGGCCATGGTGACTGGTTTATATCCAGATGCCACAGAAAGCCAGCTCTGCTTCCTCCTTTTTCAGCCCATGATCCCTTTTCGTTATGCTCCAAATTCCCTGCTTCCTTTAGAGATCATCAGTTACCTCTCTTCAGGGTCCCAAATTCTCATAACTTAGGAGAATTCCAACTGGGCAAGTGGATCCCCACAAGGCAAAACTGACAGGAGTGGTAGAACTGGCTGGTCCCCAACTTTCTGTCTTCCAGCATGAAGATAGCAGCAGCTTAGTTAACATCTTTATAAAAAGGCAGAAGTAAAATAATGCTTGGGTTGTATCCCTTAAGTTAGCAGTTTTAAAACTTATTAGACTCAGGACTCCTTTCCATCCTTAAAAATTATTAAGGACCTCTAAGAGCTTTTGTTTATATCTATTGATATTATAGTTATTGATATTTGCCATAACAGAAATTAAAACTGAGAATCTATTAAAAATAGAATGGACTTGAGGACATGGAGAGGGGGAAGGGTAAGCTGGGACGAAGTGAGAGAGTGGTATGGACTTATATACACTACCAGATGTAAAATAGATAGCTAGTGGGAAGCAGCTGCATAGCACAGGGAGATCAGCTGGTGCTTTGTGACCACCTAGAGGGGTGGGATAGGGAGGGTGGGAGGGAGACGCAAGAGGGAGGGGATATGGGGATATATGTATACGTAGAGCTGATTTGCTTTCTTTTTTTTTTTTTTATAATAGTGTTTATTTTTACTTGTTGACAGTTTGCTTTATTTATTTATTTATTTTTGGCTGTGTTGGGTCTTCGTTTCTGTGCGAGGGCTTTCTCTAGTTGTGGCGAGCAGGGGCCACTCTTCATCGCGGTGCACGGGCCTCTCACTATCGCGGCCTCTCTTGTTGCGGAGCACAGGCTCCAGACGCGCAGGCTCAGTAATTTTGGCTGACGGGCCCAGTTGCTCCGCGGCATGTGGGATCTTCCCAGACCGGGGCACGAACCCGTGTCCCCTGCATCGGGAGGCAGACTCTTAACCACTGCGCCACCAGGGAAGCCCCTGATTTGCTTTCTTATACAGCAGAAACTAACAACATCGTAAAGCAATTATACTCCAATAAAGATGTTTAAAAAATACATATATTTATTAATCTATTTAAAAATAACAATAATAAACCTTTTACATGGTACCATATTTATGAAAATAACTACAGTTTCTAAAACAAAAATATTTAGTAAGAAGAGTAGCATTATTTTACTTTTTTTTTTTTTTTGGCTCTACGCGGGCCTCTCACTGTTGTGGCCTCTCCCGTTGCGGAGCACAGGCTCTGGACGCGCAGGCTCAGCGGCCATGGCTCACGGGCCCAGCCGCTCCGTGGCATGTGGGATCTTCCCGGACCAGGGCACGAACCCGTGTCCCCTGCATCAGCAGGCGGACTCTCAACCACTGTGCCACCAGGGGAGCCCTATTTTACATTTTTACAAATCTTTTTAGTGTTCAGCTTAATAGGAGACACTCTGGATTCTCATGTGTACTTCTATATCCAATTTGTCAAAATATCACGTCATGCCTCCTCTGGAAAACTCTTATGTACACTCATGAGAGAATGAAAATAAAAAGCCAGATTTGTCTTAATATTATTATGAAAATAGTTTTGACTTTGCAAAACCCCTTGAAACTGTCTTTGGGACTGCCAGACATCCCTGAACCATACTTTGAGAACCACTGCCTTAAGCAATGTTTTTTAGTTTCTCTGTCTAAGAGAGTCTTAAAGATGTATGTTTCATTTTATTGCCATGTCTAAGCATTCTTGGCACCTATACTGAGACCCTCATTACCCGCTGGTAGAAGTAACACACTTAAAAGGGGAATAAAAACAAGTCTTCAATATTTAAAAATTTGTTTATTGGACATTGATCACATACACCCCACGCTGCATTCAAAGCTCACTGACAAATTAGTTGTAGGGAGTTACCAAAAATGGTTTTGTCTGACTAACTGATTCCTTTGGCTAATACCTATAGAATTTTTCCCCATGGACTTTGCATTCCAAATATAACAGACTCTTAAGAGAATCATGGAATTAATGCATGTGGAATGTATATGGCCGTGAAGTCAGATAAGAGGACCTATAGGGCCTGATGATAGACCTACGTTAGTATTGACTCCCTGATTTCCTCATCTAAAGTAGATTATAAGAAGCAAGTTGGATGTGATACAGAGGTTCGGAATATGGAAATGACTACTACTGCAAAAGGTAGACATGTTAATGACAAAAAGTGACTGCTGACAACCAGGTAGGAGACTGAAAAGCAAAACACAAAAACTCAACAGAGAAGTCTGATCACAGTTAATAGAGTCATTAACCCTTAAGGCCTCAGTAACCTTTAAAAGGACATTCGTTTACCACACCACAGATAATCATATCTAGAATAATGTCCCTGAGTCATGAAGAAAAAGATTAAAATATCCTCTGTATATTGAGTTGAGTCCTCAATTTATGAATGGCTTGTGTTCCAAAGTTAATTTTATTTTCAAAACATTTATTGGGCTTCCCTGGTGGCACAGTGGTTAAGAATCCACCTGCCAATGCAGGGAACACGGGTTCAAGCCCTGGTCCGGGAAGATCCCACATTCCGTGGAGCAACTAAGGCCGTGCGCCACAACTACTGAGCCCTAGTGCCTAGAGCCCGTGAGCCACAACTACTGAAGCCCAAACGCCTAGTGCCTGTGCTCCGGGACAAGAGAAGCCACCGCAATGAGAAGCCCGTGCACCACAAGGAAGAGTAGCCCCTGCTTGCCACAACTAGAGAAAGCCCGTGCGCAGCAACGAAGACCCAACACAGCCAAAAATAAATAAAATAAATTTTTAAAAAACACATTTATTTATAGAAACAGATAAATAATTGTTATTTGGGGTTGCAGACAATCTGCTTTTTCAGTTTATCTGTTCAACAAATAACCTTTGAGTGCTTAATATCAATAGAAGTGTTTCAGTTAACTCTCATTTATAGCTTTGTTTCAGTGAAGGATACATTCTGAGGCCAAAGCCTGGGCATACATATACTGTTCCCCTCTGGCCTCCATTATTTGCCCTATAAGGTGCTACACTGTCGATATCAGGGGCCTGCAAATTACAGTCAAAGTGCCAAATCCAGTCCACTGCCTGTTTTTATAATTTCATTGGAACACAGCCATAACCCATTCATTTATGTATTGTCTGTGACTCTCTGTGCTCAAAGGGTTGAGAAGTTACCACAGAGATTGTGTGGCCTGCAAAGGCTAAAATATTTACAATGGGTTCCTTACATTAAAAGTCTGTAAACCCCTGGTCTACATGATCTGGGCTGCCCTCATCTCTGACCTCATCTCTTCCTACTCTTTCTCTCACTTACTCCACTATAGTCTCACTCCGCTTTGCACTTCCTGAGAACATGCCAAGCACATTCCCACTACAGCGCCTTTGTACCTGGTTTTTCCTCTGCCTCAAATGTTCTTCCTTCTAATTTCTTCATGGCACACACAGGTTTCTCTGCTTAAATGTCACCTGCTCAATAAGGCTTCTCTTGACTGCCCTTTATAAAATAGCAACATCCCATCCCTCACATTCTTTATTCATTTGCTCCTGCTTCGTTTATCTCCATAGGGCTTACCACTGTCTAACATATATTTACTTGTTGTCTGTCTCCCAACACTTGAGTGTAAGTTGTATAAGAGCAAGAGCTGTCAGTTTTGTGCATTGCCTATATCCCAGATACTCTGAGCCAAAGTAGGTATTCATTTGTTGAAGGGAGGGAGGGAGAAAGGTAGGAGGGAGGGAGGGAGGGAGGGAAAGAGGGAAAGGGAGACTTGCATGCTAACCTGCCCTTTATTCAGGGGGTAGTTGTCAACATCAACCAGGATTGGCAGTTAGGATTGAAACAAGATTTAAAAGCAGCATATAGGTAAATACGGATGTTTCCATTTGAAAACTCAAAGCTACTGGTGTATTCAGTCACATGTGACCTCTTCCCCCTAACCTGTTTTTCAGTCCCTTATGTTGAGAGCAAGCAGCTGGCCTTGTTTATCTTTGTTCTCCAGTACCTAGTCCAGTGTAGGCTCTTAATAAATATTTGCTCCCAGCCCAGAAATGGACCTTGGTATCTTCTTAGTTGTTTTTTATAACTTCAATACTTACCATAATGCCTGGCAAATAATAGAGGCTCAGTAAATATTTGCTCCAGGAAGGAATAAGTTGAATGAATTCTTTGTCTGCTTAGGATAAAACGCTATTCTAGGTTATCTGTTGTTGTATAACAAATTATTCCCAAAATATAGCATTCTAAAACTTATAATTTCTGGGGGTCAGCAATTCAAGAGTGGCTTAAGTAGCTGATTCTGTCTCAAGATTGCTCATGAAGTTGCAGTCAAAATGTCAACTAGGCTGCTATCATCTGAAAGCTTATTTGAGGATCACTTCCAAGTTGGCTCACTTACGTGTCTGTTAGCAGGAGGCCTCAGTCTCTGGCCTCATGCACCTCTCCATAGAGTAGGCTACGTCAGTGTCCTCATAACACAGCAGCTAACTTCCCCAAGAGAAGTAATCCAAGAGGAAAAACTAGGAGGAACCCATGTTGCCTTTTATCACCTAGTCTGAGAAGGCTACTTTCACCACATTCTGTTTATTAGAACCAAGTTGCTAATTGTAACCCACAGGGTGAGGGGAATTAGGCCTCCCCTTTTTGAGGGAAGAATATCAAAGAATTTGTGGACATATTTTAAAACTGCCACAATCACTTTGACACTCTGAACTGAATAAAGAGAAATTACCCATTTACAAGAAGTGAGACAGGGTTTCAGAGATGGTATTCATCCTGCCACTTATTTGCCCTCTTCAATTATAATATTTTCCTTTCCTAAAAGGAAAAAAAATTAGCATTTTGTCCTACCAAAATTAATTACAATTTTTACCTTTTTTTTTTTTGAATAGGTAACACATGTATATGGTGTAAAAATTCAACAGTAAAATGAATATACAATGAAAAACAAGTTTCCTTCCACTGAATTACAGCCACCCAGTTTCCCTCCCTAGGGAAGACCACTAATACTAGTTTATTTATCCTTTCAGAGACCCTCTATGCACTTATAAATAGATACTTATATGGTTATTTTTACACAGATGGTAACATACTGTAATTACTGTTCTGTACCTTG
The DNA here is from genome assembly GCF_964341445.2 of Mesoplodon mirus. NCBI lineage: Eukaryota > Metazoa > Chordata > Mammalia > Artiodactyla > Ziphiidae > Mesoplodon > Mesoplodon mirus. Next base: position 54,949,580 of record NC_138979.1, read on the forward strand.
CTTTGTTTTCCCATTTGCCTGTATATCTCAGAATTTGTTCCGTATCAGTTTATTTATAGTTGTTTTTTAACAGCTGCATAGTATTCCATTTTGTGGATATGCAGAAATGTATTTAATTGCTTCTTCATTGAAGGACATTTAGTTAGTTTCCCATCTTTTTCTATAATAAACACTGCTGCAGTAGGAACCTTGTTCATTTTGTACACTGAGAATATTTGTGGATAAATACCTTCAAGTGGATTTGTTGGGTCAAAGAGAATATGCTTTTTGAAAGATAATGCCCGATTGCCACCAGAGGTTGGACCAGCTTTATACACCCACCAGCAATATATGAATGTCCTGTGCCCTCTCTAGGCATAGTAGCAGTAGAAACATTTAGAAGTGTTGCCAGTAAATAAAGAATTATTATATGTATTTTACACTTTATGCCCGACACAATCCCCTGATACATGTTGATACCAAAAAGTTGTTCATTTTTGTTTGTTTGTTTTTGGGTTTTTTTAACTGAAGTATAGTTGATTTGCAATGTTGTGTTAGTTTCTGGTGTTAAAAAATTGTTTGTTGGTTAACCTCAGGGGAGATAGACTTTGTGGAAGTTTACTGAGTTGGTCACTATATTCCAGATAGTTTTTTAACTCTTTGATAGAGTAGAATGCTACTGAGAGAGAACCTACTGCCTGCTGTAGATTGCTTTAGTGTTTTATTATTTTTTAAAATTTATTCATTTATTCATTTATTTTTGGCTGTGTTGGGTCTTCGTTGGCTGCATGCGGGCTTTCTCTAGTTGTGGCCAGCAGGGGCTACTCTTCGTTGCGGTGCTCGGGCTTCTCATTGCGGTGGCTTCTCTTGTTGTGGAGTGCAGGCTCTAGGTGAACAGGCTTCAGCAGTTGTGGCACATGGGCTCAGTAGTTGTGGCTCGTGGGCTCTAGAGCACAGGCTCAGTAGTTGTGGCACACAGGCTTAGTTGCTCCGCGGCATGTGGGATCGTCCCAGACCAGGGATCGAACCCGTGTCCCCTGCATTGGCAGGTGGATTCTCAACCACTGTGCCACCAGGGAAGTCCCTGCTTTAATGTTTTATTGAAGTATAACATAAATAAAATGCACAAATATTAAGTACATGGTTTGATGAATTTTTATATATGTATATAGCTGTGTGACTACTACCTACATCCAGAATTAGAACATTACCAGTACCCCTAGAAGATTCTCTCATGCCCTCTGCAGTCAATACCACCCCAAAAGGTAACCACCATTCTGATTTGTATCATTGTAGATGAGTTTTCCTACCTTGAAATGTGATCACATGGTATGTACTCTTGTTTGGCTTCTTTCACTTAACATTATGTCTGTGAGATTCATCCATTTTGTAATGTATAGCAATAGTTCATTCTTCAGAGCATTATAGTATTACATTATGAATATACCACAATTTATCCATTCTACTTTTTTTTTTTTTTTTTTTTTTTTGCGGTACGCGGGCCTCTCACTGTTGTGGCCTCTCCTGTTGCAGAGCACAGGCTCCGGACGCGCAGGCTCAGCGGCCATGGCTCATGGGCCCAGCCGCTCCGCGGCATGTGGGATCTTCCCGGACCGGGGCACGAAACCATATCCCCTGCTTCGGCAAGCGGAATCTCAACCACTGTGCCACCAGGGAAGCCCTATCCATTCTACTTTTTACAGACATTTGAGTTGTTTCTGGTTTGGGACTATTATGAGTGAAGCTGCTATAAACATTCTTTTACATGTCTTTTGTTGGATGTAAGTTCTTGTTTCTGAGAATTGCTGGGTTATAGGGTAGATGTATGTTTAGCTTTAGAAGATCTGCTTAGAAATACATGAGTTTGGTAGGAACAAAATAGTTTTCCAGAGTGCTTTTACCAATTTATACACCCACTCAGATAAAAATTTTTTCTACCAGGTAAACAATATCTGAAATGACATGCCTTATATTTCATGCCTTGTATTTTGTTTAGCTTCAGTCTTTGATCATTGTTAAAACTCCATGGGAAATAGCATTTTATTAGTCATTTATACTTTTAAGTGCTTGAGTTTCATGGCCTTTCATAGAATCACAGAATTCTAGAGGTCTAGTCCAACAAAGGAGGATAAAGTAGCTTGCCCAGAATCATACAGCAGGTTACTGACTCAGTTGGGTAAAGTAGATGCTTATTCAACTCACAAAATAAACTATTACTGTATTCAAACACTAGTAAGACTCCCATTATGTATAAGCCCCATTATGTATAAGAATGGAACTACTTGGAAATTTTTTTATTGACTTAAAACAAATAAAACTGCCAAATATTTCTCCAGCAAAGATAGGTTTATTCAGGATAGGCAGAGAATTGCAATTTGGGGTCTGCAACCATGGTAAGCCACATGCAAGTCCTTACATGGCAAGGGAAGGAAAACACTTTTATAGATGGGAAAGGGGAGCTGGGAGTGCTAAGGTAAACAAAGAAACCACGATTGAGTCCTTGCCAGGGAAGAAGAGGAGTCATTCTTCTTCCTGTTGGGCTCTGCTGCTATCACAGGGCATAAGAGCTCCTTCTTCTGGTCTCCCAGCTCTATTTAATTGAGGTTTCTGTTTATTAATTTTTTACATTTCCCCCTTTTAATCAAGATCTTTCTCTGAAAACGTCACTGACCAAAAGTCAGTTTTTCTAGTTTCAGCAGCTTTTTGTCCCTCAATGCCAGGAAGGACCTTTCCTAGGTGTAATGTCTCAAGGCAGAGGAAAAGTGCACAGATTGGAAACGTATTGAGGTTCGAGTGAAAAGGGAGGGTAGAAGGCAGAATTCTCAAGCACTTTTTATCTGAAGTCCGTATGTTATCAAGATCATAAACATTTGAGATCATCTGAAGTGTTATATCATCATCAGAGGTTTGGCAACAAACTTCCAACAGGGCTGGTCCAGATATGTTGGGAAAGCTGTCTCATCAGATGTTGCCGCTTCTCTTCTGGGAAATCTTCACTTTCAGGTAACTCAGATAATGTGCAGGTCCAGTCAGGGTTTGGTGCTTTCTTTACTTGTATCACGTGACTCGCCAAGAATCTGTTTCTTGGAGTTTGGTGGTACAAGTGTTGGTTAGCAGTACCCGATAGGGGCCTTTCTAGTGAGGTATAAGATAATTCTTTCCCAGTAGATGAAATCTCCAGGTTACAAGGTGTGATGCTTAAGGTCTTCGTCTCCCAGGGGTACACTGTGAAAAGACTGCTTTACCAAAGCATGGTTATTTTATTTTTTTTAACATCTTTATTGGAGTATAACTGCTTTACAGTGTTGTTAGCTTCTGCTGTATAACAAAGTGAATCAGCTACATGCATACATATATCCCCATATCCCCTCCCTCTGCGTCTCCCTCCCACCCTCCCTATCCCACCCCTCTAGGTGGTCACAAAGCACTGAGCTGATCTCCCTGTGCTATGCAGCTGCTTCCCACTAGCTATCTATTTTACATTTGGTAGTATATGTAAGTCCATGCCACTCTCTCACTTCGTCCCAGTTTACCCTTCCCCCTCCCCGTGTCCTCAAGTCCATTCTCTACGTCTGTGTCTTTATTCCTGTCCTGGCCCTAGGTTCATAAGAACCTTTTTTTTTTTTAGATTCCATATATATGTGTTAGCATACGGTATTTGTTTTTCTCTTTCTGACTTACTTCACTCTGTATGACAGACTGTAGGTCCATCCGCCTCACTACAAACAACTCAATTTCATTTCTTTTTATGGCTGAGTAATATTCCATTGTATATATGTGCCACATCTTCTTTATCCATTCATCTGTTGATGGACACATATGTTGCTTCCATGTCCTGGCTATTGTAAAGAGAGCTGCAGTGAACATTGTGGTACATGACTCTTTCTGAATTATGGTTTTCTCGGGGTATATGCCCAGTAGTGGGATTGCTGGGTCATATGGTAGTTCTGTTTTTAGTTTTTCAAGGAACTTCCATACTGTTCTCCATAGTGGCTGAAAGCATGGTTATTTTTAATAGAAGCAGTTAGGCCTTTGCAGTATTAGGGTATCTCTCCTTTTATCACTTGTGGGTCAAAAGAAGCAGAAGCCAAGTGCATTGGATATCTTATGACTATCTCAAAGGGGAGAGTTTATGAGTTCTAAAAGGGGTGGATCTAAAATTTGGAAGGACCAACAGCAATGCTTTTGGCCAAGCTATTTGGAGGGCCTCTACCAGTTTTGCCAATTCAGTCTTAAAAATGCGGTTGGTGTGTTTGACGATGAAACCAGAGGATTGAGGATGGTAAGCACAGTGAAATTTGTAAAACCGGATAAACAGCACAGGCTCGTTGAAGTACCTGGCCAGTAAAATGGGTTCCTCGATCACTGTAAAGTTTGAGAGGAGTTCCCCAGGTAGGGATAATCTTTTCCAAAAAGACCTTAGCCACAGAAGAGGCAGTAGCCTGTCTGCAAGAGAAGGCTTCAGTTCATTGTGAAAACATACAGACCATGACTAAAATATATTCACATCCATGAGATGGAGGGAGTTGTATGACATCCATTTGCCAAACCTCAAATTAATCAGTTTAGTAGCATTTTTAAATTTTTATTTATTTATTTATTTGGCTGCATCGGGTCTTTGTTGCAGCACGCGGGATCTAGTTGTGGTATGCAGGTTTTCTCTTCTCTAGTTGTGGCATGGACTCCAGAGCGCTTGGGCTCTGTAGTTGTAGCACATGGGCTCTGTAGTTGTGGTACGCAGGCTCAGTAGTTGTGGCATGCGGGCTTTGTTGCCCCGCGGCATGTGGGATCTTAGTTCCCCGACCAGGGATCGAACCCGTGTCCCCTGCATTGGAAGGCAGATTCTCTACCACCGGACCACCAGGGAAGTCCCGAATTAAGCAGTTTAAAATGTCCAGGAGCAGTACAAACAGGCTTCCCTGGGTTGTACTTTGGACAAGTGGGACAAGTGAGATAGTCACTTTTTGTAGCTTTCTTAATGTTTCCCCACTCATATTGATTCATGAATGCTATCATTTTGTCAGTACACCAGTAGTTTAATGCATGGACAGTGGTGGGGAGTGGGAATTTTAGAGTCCTCTGTAAGACTGGGTTGTTATTTGGTCCAAACCAGAGCTTTCTCTTTTTATCAAACCAAAAATGGTTGAATTTCCAACCTTGCTTTTCCTTTTCTGAGGCCAATTGTTGGGCTTCTCTAAGCCAGTTTCTGTAAGTCATCATTTGGGGAAATATCCCTTTGAGCCATGACAGAGATTTGGCTGCTTTTGTTTGGCTGCTGAGAAATGTTGAGTGTGATGAGAATTCAGGAGAACTTCTACTACATGAGGTATAAAAATGGCTAAAGGGCATCCCATAGTGATTTTCTTGGTTGCTTTAACTAAAAGGGCAGTGGCTGTAATGGCTCTAAGGCAAGGGCGGGAGGTGTTCCCATGCCACAGAGTCCAGTTACTGGCTATAATATCCTATGGGTTGTTGGTGGTCCTTTGTTTTGGGGTAAGTACCCCAAGGGCATTCCCTTCCTTTTCATAAACAAAAAAGGAAAAGGGGAATTTGATAATTGTGATGCCCAAGAGCAGGTGGATTCATAAAACTCCCCTTTAAGGCCTTAAAGGTCGTGTTGTCCAGTTCTTCCCATAAAATTGGGTCAGGATTGTTACTGTTGAGTAAGACATACAGAGGTTTGGCCATAGAGAGAAATTTAGAATCCAGTTTAAGCAATAACCAGTAGCTCAAGAATACCTCTCAGTTGGCACCTAGTTTTGGGTTTGGGGAAACTTAGGACAACATGAAGTCTATCTGGATCTGATTGTAGCCCTTATTTTGAGATCAGATGCTCTAAATATTGAAACTAGTTTTGGGCAAACTGCAGTTTTTCTTTGGTGACCTTGTGTCCCTTTAAGCCTAAAAGTTTGTTTGTTTGTTTGTTTGTTAATTTTATTGAAGTATAGTTTATTTACAGTGTTGTCTTTAATTTCTGTTATACAACAAAGTGACTCAGTTATGCATATATATATTCTTTTCCATTGTGGTTTTTCACAGGATATTGAATATAGTTCCCTGTGCTATACAGTAGGACCTTGTTGTTTATCCATTCTATGTATATAATAGTTTTAAACCTGAAAGTTTTAGCAAGTGGTTGCTGTCTTCCCGTGAAGAGAAAAGGAGAACAAAGAAGCAAATCAGCTACATACTGCAACAAAGTAGAATCCCTGAACTTTATATCATCCAGAACAGCCTTCAGGGTTGGTGAGAAATGAAGGGCTCTCAATAAAGCCCTTGAGACATTACTGTCCTGGTGAATTGTTTTTCTTCCCAAATGAAGGCAAACAGGTGTTGGCTAGCTTCATCAACTGGAATACTAAAGAGTGAACTCATAAATCAGTTACAGTAAAGAATTTACTTCTGATAGGAATAGATGTTAGTAACGTATGAGGGTTAGGAACAACAAGGTATTGAGGGATAACAATGTTTTTTTTGTTCGTTTTGTTTGTTTTTGGCCGTGCCGCACAGCTTACGGGATCTTATTTCCCCAGCCAGGGATTGAACTTGGGCCACAACAGTGAAAGTGCCAAATCCTAACCACTGGACCACCAGGGAACTCCCAACAGTGTTGTTTTTTTTGCTCAGAGGTCCTGGGCCTCCACCCTTGGCCCTTAGGTTTTCTCACTGGGAAAATGGAAGTGTTACAGGGGCTAGTACAAGGGGTGAAGATGCCTCAAGCCTTGTAATCTTCTATTATGGGCTTTGTGCCTTGAAGGGCTGCTTTACTTTATATGATATTGATTAATTCCGGGAAGAGGTTTTGAGGAATCTGTGAAACTTGATGGGAGATGCATTATTAATTTTGCCAGTATCAGTTGGAGATTTTGCCCATGAGGAAGGTGGTAGCTGATTCAATAGGGGCAAATGATCAGTGTTTCCAGAATCAGCTCTAGAACAAAAAAAAAGATGTCAAAGGATCATTTAATTCACCTGGCTGGTTACTTTGATGACTACTGTCAAATTCTAGAATTAACTCCTCCTTTTGGGAGAAAGAAGTTTTGGCATGATACTTCTCTAAGAAGTCTTGGCCTAATAAATGGGTAGGGACAGAGAAACTAAGGAGAAAAGGGTGTATGTATCTGAAAGGGCCTAAACAAAAGGGAATTGGTCAGAGATAGGAACCTTTTGAGGTTCATTAGAGATCCCCACTATGTGAACTGGGGTTTTAGAGGGGTTTTTTGGCGGGTTTTTTGGCCACGTCTCATGGCATGTGGGATCTTATTTCCCCGACCAGGGATTGAACCCGAGCCCCCTGCATTGGAAGCGCGGAGTCTTAACCACTGGACTGCCAGGGAAGTCCTGAAATGTTTTAATATTCCCAGGCAGGGGCTGTTTTATATTAGTTGGGTTGAGCACTGAGAGTTTGGCTCCAGCATCATTTAGGACTGGAAGGGATCCATTCCCAATCTGGAGAAATGTTTCTCCAAGTCGATTAAGAGGGAGAATTGGGGAAATCCCTGGTAGTTCCTCAGAGCCCCATAATTGAGAGTTGGGAGGATGCTGGAAAGGCTGGTTAAGAGCTGAAGATGCCTAAAGTACTTAAATTTGTAGCAGTCTCTTTTCCAATGTCCTAGCTCTTTGCAATAATAGCAGAAACTAGGAGGGTTTTGGGTTTGTTTAGGAGCCTTCATTTGCTAGATTTGAAGATTAAGAATTTTGGTGGTCTCCCATTTAGGTGACTCATCTAGAGTGCAAGAGGGCTGGTTTGTCAGATTAATTAAATCTGGGATGGACATAGTTTCCCATTCCATCCTGGTCTTTTTTACTAGATGGGAAAGATCCCAGTTCAGCCCATTAATAAAAATAAAGTTAAAAACTACCAGGTGGAATCAACATATGAAGGAAGACCAGAATTTTTTTTTTAATCTGAAGTCGATTATAATAGTTATGAACAGTTTCTTCAGATTTCTGTATGCAAGCCTGAAGTTTGTTCCAATCAACAGGCTTTGGAAAATTGCTCGATGAAGTCGCTTAGCCATATCTCGAACCTGATCATGTAGTAAGTTAGTGGGCTGGTCTCCCAGTTGTAATTCTAGAGACATTTCAGGATTTTCCCAATTAGCAGTTTTCATCAAATGCTGTGCCTGGCCTTCACCAACAAGTATATGAACTAGCTGATATAAGTCAGGGAAAACAAATTGGTAAATTTGAATGACTATATTAAATTCCTCAGGGACTTCCCTGGTGGTGCAGTGGTTAAGACTTCGTGCTCCCAATGCAGGGGGCCTGGGTTCGATCCCTGGTCAGGGAACTAGATCCCACACACATGCTGTGACTAAGATTTCACATGTAGCAACTAAGGAGCCCATGAGGGTGGGATAGGGAGGGTGGGAGGGAGGCTCAAGAGGGAGGGGATATGGGGATATATGTATACTTATAGCTGATTTACTTTGTTGTACAACAGAAACTAACACAACATCGTAAAACAATTATACTCCAATAAAGATATTTTTAAAAAAGAGCCCACGAGCCACAACTGAGACCCAGTGCAACCAAGTAAAAGTCAATCAATCAATCAATCAATTAATCAATAAAAGTTTAACAGACTCCTCAGAAAATCTGTGAGGATCTTCAGTTACTTTGGGAAAATATTTGACAGTGGCTCACAGTTCAATATAAGGGAATATAAGAAATTAAGGGTTTAACCTCTGGATCCTCAGAAGGCTTAATTTTTTTTTTTTTAGGATTTAAAAAAAATTTTTTTTTTTTAATTTTTGGCTGCATTGGGTCTTCGTTGTTGCACGCAGGCTTTCTCTAGTTCTGGCGAGCAGGGGCTACTCTTGGTTGCGGTGCACAGGCTTCTCATTGCAGTGTCTTCTCTTGTGGAGCATGGGCTCTAGGTGCGTGTGCTTCAGTAGTTGTGGCTCACGGGCTCAGTAGTTGTGGCTCGCGGGCTCAGTAGTTGTGGCTCGCGGGCTCAGTAGTTGTGGCTCGCGGGCTCTAGAGCACAGGCTCAGTAGTTGTGGCACACTGGCTTAGTTGCTCCGTGGCATGTGGGATCTTCCCAGACCAGGGCTCGAACCCGTGTCCCCTGCATTAGCCAGCGGATTCTTAACCACTGTGCCACTAGGGAAGCCCAGAAGGCTTAATTTTTAAGGGACAGGCTCTAACAAGTTGAGAGGAAAAGGGAGCTGGGAGAGTTTCAGAGAGGGGGTAAGTTCCGGGAGAGAATTTGTATGAGGGAATTGAGGGTAAAGAGGAGGCATAGGCAGTATAGAAGGAAGGATTGAACTGGTACTGGAGGCAGAGTCTGGCCACAAGAAGCCAAGGGAGAGAAAGGTGGTGCCAGAGGTGGAGCCTGAGACAAAGAAGCCAAGAAGAAGAGCCTGAGACTTCAGGAGCCATTTTATCTTTCTTTAATCATTTATTTGCCTCAGTTAATCTTAAAATCTTATTTTGCAGAGAAGCAGTTTTAGGTTCCTGATAATGTTTGGAAGCCTTAAAATGCCAGTTGAAATAGGCATACCATTCAGCTCTATTTCTGAGCTATTGTAGTCCAGTTCAGTTTTAAGAGAATTAAGTTTGGGGATTTTAAAAGTTCCCCAAAATGGCCATTGATATTCTAAATTGCTTTTGGACAGGTTGGTCCATTTAGTTAGAAATGCGCATGAGGAAGGACCACAGTTTTTTTTTTGCAGTTCACGGGCCTCTCACTGCTGTGGCCTCTCCCGTTGTGGAGCACAGGCTCCGGACGCGCAGGCCCAGCGGCCATGGCTCACTGGCCCAGCCGCTCCGCGGCATGTGGAATCTTCCCAGACCGGGGCACAAACCTGCATCCCCTGAATCGGCAGGTGGACTCTCAACCACTGCGCCACCAGGGAAGCCCGGACCACAGTTTTTAAACATAAAATTGGCCAGAGTCCCAGGGTGTCGGGGCCCACAGGTAACTGGGATCCCATTTCTCAGAGGTTTTCCTCTAGAGTAAAAGAACAATTTTCAAACAGCTTGAATAACTTACAGTTCGAACAGCTCAGTTCAAACAGCCTGCAAGCTAACACCAGCCATTTCTTCATACACAAAGAGGGCATGAGCTTGGATCCAGGAGAAAGACCCTCCAAATTCCAGGGTCAGCAAGAAAAGCAGTGAGCTCAGTGGGCTTAATTATGGGTACCTCACCTGTTTGCTCACCAGTCCTGGAGTCTTCAGGGGTCTCCTCTGGTCCCCGTATGGGCCACCAAAATGTTGACCTAAATCAAATAGATGGCCAGACATTTCTCCAGCAAAGATGGGCTTATTTGAGATCAGCAGAGAATTGCAATTCAGCGTCTGCAACCATGGTAAGCCACATGCAAGTTCCTGCACAGCAAGGGAAGAACACTTTTATAGAGGGGACAGGGAAATTGGGAACACTATAGTAAACAGAGTCCATAGCTTTTCATTGGCTGAATCCTTGCCAGGAAAGAAGAGGAGTCTTTCTTCCTCCTGTTGGGCTCTGCTATCATCACAGGGCATGAGAGCTCCTTCTTGTGGTCCCTCAGCACTATTTAATTGAGGTTTCTGTTTATCAGTTTTTTATACCTTACTTGAACGGAGTTTCTGGAGAGAAACAAGGAGCATTCATTCATTCAACATATATTTATTGAGCATCTACTATATGCCAAAAATGTTTCTAGTTCTTATAGATACAGCAGTCCAAAAAAACTGACAAAAATCTTGCTCTTCATAGAGCTTACATTCTAATAGGACTGAAAAGACAATAAGCAAGATGAATAAATAAAATTTCTGCTATGTTACATACTGATAAATATTATGGGGAGGAAGGTAGGAAAGGGAACTAGAAAGTATAGTGGGGAGTGGGAATGAGGGATGGCCTCGCTGAGATGACTTTTGAGAAAATATTTGAAAGAAATGAAGGGGAAGTAGCTTTGAAAATATGGGGGATGGGGGGAAGCTATGTTACTGATAGATGGAATGGCAAGTTCAAGGCCCTAAGATGAGAACATGCCTCTTGTGTTCAAGGAACAAGTAGCTCACGTGCCAGAACAGAGTGTGAGGGGCAGAGTAGTAGAAGATGATGTTGATCAGAGAGGTAATGAGGGCCGAGATCACATGAATCCTTTAAGATCACAATAAGAATTTTGCCCTTTAATCTGAGTGAAATGGAAAGAAGCCTTCGGAAGGTTTTGAGTAGAGGAATGATAGGATATGACTTGGATTTTAGGATTTTAACAGGATCTCTGGCTCCTGTGTTGAGAATGGGTCAGAGAGGGATAGGATGGCTGTTGCAATAATTAGAGGAGTACTTGGAGCCAGAGAAATGGGGATAGTGAGATATGATCAAAATCTGGATATATTTTGAAGGTTGAGCCAACAAGATTTGCTGACTGTCGGATGTGGGGTGGTGTGAGAGTAAGAGAGGAGTCAAAGAGAACTCCCAAGGTTTTTGTCCTGAACACCTGAAAGGATGGAAATGCCATTACCTGAAATAGGGAAAACTCAGAGCCAAGTTGTTATTGGGAGCAGGGGGCAAGGGAGTGGTCAAGGGACAGGTGGGTATCAGGAGCTCAGTTTGGGTCATGTTAAGTTTGAAATCTCTTTTGAAACATCAAATGGAAATGTCAAATTTGCCATTAGATATATGAATCTGGAGTTCAGGGAAAAGGTAGGTGCTGGAGATAGCAGTTTGAGTCATTAGTTAGATATGAAGAAGTAAAAGCAAAAGGTGATGAGAAGGAGCGAGCAGAACAATAAGAAGAAAATCAGGCCTGTGTGTTGTCCTTGTCCTGGAAGCCAAATGAAGGAAGTGTTTTCAAGAAGGAAAGTAGAAGCTAGGAAACAAGGAAGCACATGGCATACAAGAAGGAAAGTGGTCAACTGAGCATTAGTTTATTAGATCCCTGAGAGAAAGCATGTACTAAGTGGAAATGGTAAAAATGAGGGCTCTGGAGGTAAAATTTACTCTTTCCACTATTGTGCTTGTATCAGTCTTGACTGCATGACGGTTTTTTTTTTTTTTCAATATTTATTTATTTGGCTGCGTCGGGTCTTAGTCACGGCACGCAGGTTCTTTTTTTTTTTTTAATGTTTACTTATTTATTTATTTTCTTATTAGTCATCCATTTTATACACATCAGTGTATACATGTCAATCCCAATCGCCCAATTTATCACACCACCACCCCCACCACCACCCCCAGCTGCTTTCCCGCCTTGGTGTCCATACGTTTGTTCTCTACTTCTGTGTCTCAATTTCTCCTCTGCAAACCGGTTCATCTGTACCATTTTCTAGGTTCCACATATATGGACACACAGGTTCTTCGTTGCAGCACGCGGGCTTCTCACTGTGGCAGCAGAGTGCATGGGCTCAATAGTTGTGGCACGCGGGCTCTCTTAGTTGTGGCACACAGGCTCTAGAGCATGTGGGCTCAGTAGTTGTGGTGCGTGGGCTTAGGTGCCCCGCCGCACGTGGGATCTTAGTTCCCCATCCAGGGGTCAAACCCGCGTCCCCTGCATTGGAAGGCAGATTCTTACCACTGGACCACAGGGAAGTTCCTGCACAACTGTTTTGAATTGTCCTCAAAACAAAGTAGTGCTGCTTTGGGATTGCGTTTTGTCTTAACACTGCACTCCTCCTGTGACCGGGGGGAACCTGATTGCTGCCTCATACCTAAGTCATTTCCCCTTTACCGTGTTCTGGTGTTGATCGTCTTTAAGAAGGGAGAATACTTAATTAGCACTCTAAAACTTAGTAATGTTTAATGAGATTATGTCTGTGACACCCTTGGTAAATATGAAAATAACCACCTAGAGAAACACAGAGCACTACTTTTACTACTACTTTTAGCATGTTATTATTTTTATTATCTTCAAACATGCCAACCCTTTCCTTATTTTGTGAACACTTATTCAAAATAGAAAGCTTTCTAAAATGAAAACTAACTTTTCTCTTTCTCTTCAGCCTACTTGCTGCCTTAAAGCTAGCCCTTAATAGAGAAACTAGGTCTGTTAAGTGTTATTTTCTGCTTTTTCCTTCCTGTCTTCTTAATCTCCCAGCTGTCTCAACTCAGAACCTTGTAGGAAGAGAGTTATACTTCAGCAAACTGTTTGCTTTGACATTTAAACAAGCCTCCATTTTGTTTTTCCATATTAGAATTTTTCCTCTTCCCCTCTCCCATTTCCAGCACTCTGACCTGTCATCTTTTCAGCTCATTCATTATTGTTAACGTTTGCAGATTATACCAGAGGAGGGAGACAGATTTATAAACACGTGTTCCTACCCAGCTGTTTCAAGAGTAGGAATAACATTCCTCTTCTAATTGTATACCTGCTGTCTATATATACCTATGCTCATCTGCCCTTGTAAATGAGGTGCCTACTTCTAAGTCTTACGTTTTCTAGAAATAAATGTACCCTGTTCCTATTCAAATTGGTTATACAGTAATCAGAGCAGCCCATCACTGGGAGGAGACATCCATATGAATTCACTTTGCTAACAGCCAGAGAGAATTTAGCCCAATTGCTTTCTTAGGAGGTTTGTCATTTCCCTTAAGATGCCAGGGCCCTAGAAAGGGATAGGAATCCTGTCCTCTTCCCCCCGATGCTTCCCTACAGTCCTTTATGTATCTTTTATCTAAGATGAAGATAAAGAGACATATTAAGGAAGTTGTGTAAAAAGAATCAGAACCCATTAAGAGATAGCTGTGTAATGCCTTGAAGCTCTGACCACTCATCAATAATGAGTAATGAGTGAATTACTTAACCTTTCTGGGCTTCCATTTCCTTATTTACAAAGTAGCTTTTTTTTTTAAAATGTATTTATTTATTTATTTTTGGCTGTGTTGGGTTTTAGTTGTGGCATGCAGGCTCTTAGTTTGTGGCACGCGGGATCCAGTTCCCTGACCAGGGATCGAACCTGGGCCCCCTGCATTGCGAGCACTGAGTCTTAACCACTGGACCACCAGGGAAGTCCCAGAGCAAGGATTTTGACTAAGGTTTTCTGACTGCAAGTTCAGTGATCTTTAGACAGCATTCTACATCAAAGAAGAATATAGTTGAGTTATTACAGATAGGCCCTGGGAGTGCTTAATCAAATAGTATTTTATTAGTCTATGACCAAAGACAAACAAAAGACTAATTCTGGAGTCTTTTAAGTTTTTTTTTTTCTTTTCTGCTCAGTTCTTTTTTTTTTTTGGCTGTGTTGGGTCTTCGTTGCTGCACACAGGCTTTCTCCAGTTGTGGCGAGAAGGGGCCACTCTTCATTGTGGTGCATGGGTTTCTCATTGCAGTGGCTTCTCTTGTTGCGGAGCATGGGCTGTAGGTGCGCAGGCTTCAGTAGTTTTGGCTCGCGGGCTCTAGAGCGCAGGCTCAGCAGTTGTGGCTCACGGGCCTAGTTGCTCTGTGGCATGTGGGACCCACCCAGACCAGGGCTCGAACCCGTGTCCCCTGCATTGGCAGGCAGATTCTTAACCACGGCACCACCAGGGAAGTCTGAATTCTAGAGTCTTATTCTCTGGATACATTACATAGAAAATGTGCCTTTGGGCACATTGAATTACTGTATTCAAACTTTCAACACATCTCTTTTGTTCTGAACACATAGCAAGAAGTAAAATATCTAAAGTGAAAATCAAAGAACATGTTTGGGCTCACAAACAAAATAATCTTATCCATGGACCAAAAACAGAAGAGATGCAAGTCACTGAGTGAGGCTGAAACTGTGGGCCTGCTGGCCTCCAGGTATGGGACCAGAGAACAGTGCCTGAGGGATGAGTTCCTGGTACTGAAAATATCTATAGAGATAGTTCATAAATAGAGAGAACTTGAGACCAGGGGAGTAGGATGCCAACCCCCCAACCAGTCTCATGGAAGGAGACTTTTAAAAAGTTAATTGGACTTAGCAACAAAAAGAAATGAACTACTTACTGATACGTGCAACAACATGGTGAATCTCAAAAGTGTTTTGTTAAGTGAAAGAAGCCAGATGTAGAAGACTACATGCTGTCTGATTCATTGTATATGAAATTCTGGAAAAGGCAAAGCTATAGGAATATAAACCAGATTAGTCATTGTCTGGGGCTGGGGATGGTGAAATGAGACTGATTGCACAAAGGCTGAGTACTTTTTGACTAATGGAAATGTTCTATAAATTGACTGTGGTAGTAATTATACAACTGTAAATATTAATCACACTCATCAAATTATATATTTTAAAATGAATGGATGTTATTGTATATAAATTATAACTATAAAGCAGATTTTTTTTAAACGGTATATAGGTATAGGGCTTCACACCAGAGTGACAAGTGGCAAGTTAGTTGCATGGCAAATCGTGTAGATTCAGACAAAGGTGAAGAATTGGAGCAACTAATGAAATCAATCTACTGTATTAGGTTTGATTATAATAGAACCTACCTGTTGTTGGAGCTTTAAAAAAAATTGCCCTTGATAAAGAATTTGTTACTTAAAAAAGAAAAAAAGTTAATTGAGTGGGGGAGGAGGGAAGCCTAAGGAGTTGTGAAGAAGCTGCCTGCTGGTTCAATGATTAGAACTGTGATATCTTAAATATCTTCTAATGGCTCAGGCCAGTAGAAGACCTCTTCAGACTAGGTCCTTAGGGAGCTAGATGGAAGAAATTGCTAAACAGAGAAGGGGGGAAATTAGTAACAAAAATATCTCATTTAAAAAAGAGACTGCAGGGCTTCCCTGGTGGCGCAGTGGTTGAGAGACCGCCTGCCGATGCAGGGGACACGGGTTCATGCCCGGGTCCGGGAGGATCCCACATGCCGCGGAGCGGCTGGGCCCGTGGGCCATGGCCACTGAGCCTGCACGTCTGGAGCCTGTGCTGCGCAACGGGAGAGGCCACAACAGTGAGAGGCCCGCGTACCGCAAAAAAAAAAGAGACTGCAAACCAAAATTATATATAATAGAAATATAATGCTAAGAAAGATAACCACTAAAAATTAACCAGGACTTCCATTTTCAGGAAGATGGAGTAGACATACCTTTCCTGATTTCTCCCACTAAATACAACTAAAAAACCTTTACATTATATATATATATATATATATATATATATATATCATATATAGAAATATCCAACAGAGGACTAGTATCTAGAATACATAAAGAGCTCTCAAAACTCAACAGTAGAAAACAATCCAGTCAGAAAATGAGCTAAAATATGAACAGATATTTCACCAAAGAGGATATACAGATGGCAGATAAGCACATGAAAAAGATGTTTAACATCATTAGCATTAGGGAAATGCAAATTAAAAATCACAATATGAGATATTACTATACAACTATTAGAATGGCTAAGATTAAAAAGAGAGAGAGAGGACTTCCCTGGTGGTGCAGTGGTTAAGAATCTGCCTGCCAATTCAGGGAACACAGGTTCGATCCGTGGTCTGAGAAGATCCCATATGGCGACGGAGCAGCTAAGCCCATGAGCCACAACTATTGAGCCCACACACCTAGAGTCCGTGCTCCACAACAAGAGAAGCCACAAAATGAGAAGCCCGCTCACCGCAACGAAGACTAGCCCCCACTCGCTACAACTAGAGAAAGCCCGCGTGCAGCAACAAAGACCCAGCACAGCCAAAAATAAATAAATAAATAAATATTTTTTTTAAAGTTAAAAAAAAACCAAAACTAAATGCAACTACAATATGACCCAGTAATTGCATTCTTGGGTATTTGGGAGAGATGAAAACTTAAGTTCAGGGGACCTCCTTGGTGGTCCACTGGTGAAGACTTCACTCTTCCACTGCAGGGGGTGGAGGTTTGATCCCTGATCAGGGAACTAAGATCCCACATGCCATGCTGTGCAGCACAGCCAAAACAAAACCAATAAATAAATAAACAAATCTTATTTTTAAAAAACCAAAAAACTTAAGTTCACACAAAAACCTGTACACAAATGTGTATAGCAGCTTATTCATAATAGCCCAAAACTGGAAACAACCCAGATGTTCTTCAGCAGGTGAGTGGTAGGACAAACTATGGTATCTCCATACCAAACCACCAATAAAAAGACTAAACTGTTGTTTTTTTGTTTGTTTGTTTGTTTGTTTTGCGGTACGCGGCCTCTCACTGCTGTGGCCTCTCCCGTTGCGGAGCACAGGCTCCGATGTAGGGGACACACGAACCCGTGTCCCCTACATCGGCAGGCGGCCTCTCAACCACCGCACCACCAGTGAAGCCCGGGACTAAACTATTGATGCATACAACCACCTGGATAAATCTCCAGAGAACTATATGCTGGTAGAAAAAAAAAAACAGTCCCAGAAGGTTATATACTGTATGATTCCATTTATATAATTTTTTTGAAATGACAAAATTACAGAAATGAGAAACAGATTACTAGTTGCCAGGAATTGAGGAGGGGTGGGGATGGGAGGGAAATGAGTGTAGCTAGAAAAGGACAACATGAAGTATGTGTTGATGGAAATATTTTGTATCTTCATTATATCAATGGCAGAATCTCGGTTGAGATATTATACTATAGTTTTGTTGCAAAATGTTACCATTAAAGGGCATGTGAGACCTTTTTATTATTTCTTACAACTATATGTGAATCTATAATTATCTCAAAAATTTTAAGTTAGTTTCAAAATTTAACTGTCAGGAATTGAATGCACACCTAATGAAATTAACATATGGTACAAAGATTGTAATAAGTATGTTTAGAATTCTTAAAGAGAAACAATAATAAACTCTATTAAAAATAAAACTGATAAAAATAAAAAATAAAACTATGAACCAAACAGTAATTAAATAATGTCATGTAGATATGAAAAATTAACCAGTTTAAAATTTTGGAAATGAGAAAAAGTCATTTAAATATAATTATATATTATAGTCATTGAAATTTTTTAAAAACCTCAATACATTGGATAAATTCTAGGCTACATGTAGTCAAAGAAAAGATTATAAATTGGAAGAATCAAGCACAAAGAAAAAATATATGAGAGATCAACGTGAGTCCTAGAATAAAAAATGAAAGAATGGCAGAAAGACAGTAAATTAATATATAATAGGTAATGACTTTCCTGAATTAGAGAAATTCTAATTAGAAACTTAACTAGGTAGGTTGTACACTCCAAGTACTGTATACCAAACAGATAAATAAAAGTAAATTTGAGGAGACTTCCCTGGTGGCACAGTGGTTAAGAATCTGCTTGGCAATGCAGGGGACACGGGTTCCATCTCTGGTCCAGGAAGATCTCACATGCTGCGGAGCAGCTAAGCCCGTGCGCCACAACTACTGAGCCTGCGCTCTAGAGCCCACGAGCCACAACTACTGAGCCTGCATGCCACAACTACTGAAGCCCGCACGCCTAGAGCCCGTGCTCCGCAACAAGAGAAGCCACTGCAATGAGAAGCCCGCAACAAAGAGCAGCCCCCGCTCATCACAACTAGAGAAAGCCCTCATGCAGCAACGAAGACCCAACACAGCCAAAAATAAATAAATTAATTTATTTATTTTTTAAAAAAAGTAAATTCAGTATTCTGGTTAAATATGGTAGATTGAAAGTACACATTTACCTCCTACCTTCCCCCCTAAAACCCATTCAAATGTCAGTAAAGGGATTTTGTTTTTAAGATATAAACTCACAAGGTAAAGAAGACAGACCAGGTATAAATCAGTAAAACTTGGGACACTAGAAAGCAGATGCACAATGCTGATTTAAGAGACCTGAAAAAACAGAAGCTTGTTTGTTTCTTTGTTTACCTGAGGTTGGGAGGAAGGAGAGCCAAGAATAAGGAGTTTGCACCACGGATTTCTAGAAATATTCAGAAATTGGAAATATCAGAGTACCTTTGAACACAGGGAATATGGGGTGAAGCTGAAAACAGAAGACTGGCTGAAGGTCTAGAGAAGAAGCAAAGGCTGTACATTATTATCCCCATCCTACACAGCCCCTCTGCCATTACAGAAAACTGATGTTCACTCTTCAGAGAGTTTCAACCAGAGCAGGACACTGGGCATAGAGGAAGGCACGGTGCTGTACCAAGGACCAAGTGAAAATCCATATAACATAGAGAAACTGGCAGGCAGGTAAGAAATTAAAGAGTTCTTCTCTGGGGGAATCTGACAAGTCCTGGAAAGGAGGAAAAATCTCTACCAGTATTCATGGCTTAATGGAAAGGCCCACACATAGTGCTTCCAGTCCAATTTTTATTACCTTTCATTTAAATATGAACAAGATCCGAAGATCACCAAACTTTCTGAGGAAAACCTGAGAAACGAGAATGTAGGACAAAACAAACAGAAAAAAAGGAGTTAGAGGGAAAAAACTACTGCGAGAGCAAAAGACTATTGAGAGAAAAGAATATATAATGAAATATCTTCAGAGAGATAAAATACTGTATCCCATGAAACAAATACTTTTTTTAAATTAAAAATGGTAAAAATGAAAATTTCAGTATGTAGCCTAGAAGATGAAGAAAATCCCTTATAATATACAACCAGAAGACAAAGAAATGGGAAATAGGCTAGAAAGATAAGAGGATTAGTCTAGAAGGTCCAAATAGGAGTTCCAATAAGCAAGAACAAATGGCAAGTATAATTGATAAGAAGACAGAAAATTAATAAGGATATAGAAGATTTGAAAAACATTATCAATCAACTTGATCTATCATTTATAGGCTACCCAACAACTGCAGAGTATACATTTTGAAATATTCTTTTCAGGTGCACATGGGATGTTCTTCAAGATAGAGCATATTTTATACCATAAATTAATTCTCAATAAATTTAAAAGAATTGAAATCATATATAGTATGTTTTCTACTCACAATAGAATTATATTAGAAATCAGAAACAAAAAGATAGTTGGAAAATTCCCAGGTATTTGAAAATTTGACAACACTCTTCTAAATAAATCCAGAATCCAAAAAAAAAAAAAAAAAAAGCCAGGGAAACTAAATGTTTTGACCTGAATGATAATTAAAACATATCAAAACTTGTGGACTGCAACTAAAGTGGGCTATGAGGGAAATTTAGACCTTAAATGCTCATATTAGAAAAAAGATCTAAAACAGGGGTTGGTGAACATTTTCTGTAAAGGGCCAAATAGTAAATATTTTGGACTTTGAGGGCCATATAGCCTCTATTACACATACTCAACTCTGTCTGCCTTGAGGTGTGAAATCGGGCATAGGCAATGGGCAAATGAATAAATGTGGCTATATTCCAATAAAACTTTATTTCTGAGCAGTATTTGAATTTCATATAATTTCACATGACAAAATATTATTCTCCTTTTCATTTTTTTCTACCACTAAAAATATAAAAAACATTCTTAGCTTGTTAAAGATACCTTTAAAATATTTCATGGTAGAATGTTTATGACCTTGTGATTAGACATAAAAAGCACAAACAATAAAGGAAAAGCTGGGCTTCCTTGGTGGCACAGTGGTTGAGAGTCCGCCTGCCGATGCAGGGGACACGGGTTCATGCCCTGGTCCGGGAAGATCCCACATGCCGTGTAGCGGCTGGGCCTGTGAGCCATGGCCACTGAGCCTGCGCGTCCGGAGCCTGCGCGTCGGGAGCCTGTGCTCCGCAACGGGAGAGGCCACAACAGTGAGAGGCCCGTGTACCGCCAAAAAAATAAAATAAATAAAATAAAATAAAGGAAAAGCTTAGTATATTTGACTTCATTCAATGTAAAACTAACCAAAAATAATTTAGAATTAAGGCAAAAAAAAAACCAATATTAAAAAGTCCATGTCAGGGAATTCCCTGGAGTTCCAGTGGTTAGGACTCCGTGCTCTCACTGCCTAGGGCCAGATTCAATCCCTAGTCGGGGAATTAAGATTCCGCAAGCTGTGAGGTGCAGCCAAAAAAAAAAAAGAAGTCCATGTCAGACATTTTATACCATGTTAAATTCCAGGTGGATCAAAGATTTAAATATAAAAAATCAAACCATAAAAATACTAGAAGAAACCATAAGAAAAAAACTATTAATAAAGTGATGGAATGGGGGAAGCCTTTTGAAATATGACAGAAATTCTGAAGCCATAAAAGATTGATAAATGTAACAACCTAAAAGTAAGTAATTTCTGCATAGCATTAACCACCGTTGGCAAATGACAAACTGGGGGGAATATCTGATTTGTAGTACAGTCAAAAGGCTTACTGTGGTATATAAACAGTCACAAATAAGAAAAAGACTATAATTCAGTAGAAAAATGAGCAAAGGATATGAACAGACAGTTCATTAGAAGGTAAATACAAATGTCTCATAATGGTATCTTGTAATGAAATGCTATACAAACTCATAATAAGAAACATGACATTAAAACTACATAAAACACCATTTTTCTCCAATCAGATTGGCAAAACCAGAAAGTTTGAGGAACACTGTGTTGCCACAGGGAAAGGACAACAGGTGTTCTCATGAACTACTGGTGGGTTTATAAATTAGTACATCCTCTCTGAGGGCAAATTGGCAGTATTTATGAAAAATCCAAATACAAATGCTCTGTGATTAGCAGTTTTACTTATAGGAATTTATCCTACAGACATATTCTGTGATATGTAAGATAAGACATTTGTACTAGGTTATTTATTCAGCATTATTTGTAACAGCAGAAGAATGAAGCAACCTAAATGTTCATCAACCGGGGACTGGATAAATAAATGATGGTACGATTTGAACTCATTCATATGCAGCCATTGAAAAGAATGAAGTAGTTCTATGTTTACTCATATGGAATGATCCAAAATATATGGTTACGTGGAAAATGTGCAGAACATTGGTGTACACTGCTACCATTTGAGGAAGAATGTATAGACATATTTGCTTATAAATATATAAAATACCTCTGGAGGAGTACATGGATATCCATGGATGTTTCTGAGTATGGGACCTGAAAAGCTGAAGAACAGTGACAGGAGGGACACTTCATTTTATATTGGGGTTTGTTTGCATTTTTCTTTTGCTACCTTTTAAATTTTGGAGTGTGACTATGGTATCTATTCAAAACCATTTTTAAATAAAATGAACATGTCAGGAATGTTGATTGTGATGTCATTTAAGAGTGAATATGTGCAAGAAACATCTAAATTTCCATCAACAGTATGTATAAATTGTGGTCAAATCATGCAATGACATACTTGAGCACCATTAAAATAAATGGGTTAAGCTCTTCATGTCAACATTGATAAATCTCAAATTTGTAATGTTAAGTGAGAAAGGTAAGTTACATACCCAGCATGATCCCATCAATGGCAAGTTTGAAAATATAGTAAACAATGGTTTTCAACTATGGTGTTTTATTCTTTAAAAAATAAATCTGTTGCAAGTGTAGCACAAAATTTTGTAAATCCATTGAGCTGGGTGGTGGGTACATGAGTTTTTGTTTAGTTATCCTCTGTATTTTTTTAGTGTATTTGAAACACTGCGTCATTTTTTAAAAGTTAGGAAAATGTGCCTTAACTGGACCATGGAATCTTTGCAACCGTTGCCCATCCTAAGGGGCCCTGGTAGTGTTGTAGGCAGTTCCCGTGGAACTATTCCAGCCTAATGCTGTTAGGCCCACTGGGACCTAGAGCACCCCCTAAACCCTCCTACAGGAGCCAGAATGCTACTCAAATGGAAAATACTCTTCTCAGTGGTCAACAGCATTTCTCTTGTCTATATCTGAGTCTTCTTGTCTTCCAGGGATGTTGGTAGTGAATGTAACATGGAGGAACAAGACTTACGTAGGTACACTTCTTGACTGCACACGACATGACTGGGCACCCCCCAGGTAAGCACTTTACAGCTTTTTAGTTTATGTTAATCTGAACCACCCTCATCAGTGATCCCTTATACCTTTATCCTGTTAGAGTTGGACAGCTTTTAAAAGACACCCAGCTTTTAAAGGACAGTTATGTTATAGAAACAAGGGAAGGCATTATATTCATCTGGCATTCAAGGAGAATAAATCAATGGGTAGGAATGGTGAGAAGATCCTATTTAAGCCTTTATCTGGAATGACTGAATTCTGGCTTCTACCTACAGTCACCTTGAGACCAAGGCAGAATCTGACTACAGGTGAACAAGCATTCATTGATGATGTTTTTTGATAGTAGCTGTCTCTCAGAAGTTTAAACTCAAAAACATTTTCGGTTTCATAAACTCCACTAGACATTCTGGGTTTCACAAGGACCTTTTCAAGTTGCAGTTGGCCGTAAGACTGATATTTCAGTGAATAGCACTTTACGGCTTGTTCCTAATATTAATTTCCAGTTTGTCAGGGTTAGGGGAACCCAAATCTTGGGGAATAATTTATAGTTAGTATGCAGATAACATTCTAGGAGCTCACCAGTTAATGCAGTTACCATGCTTTCAGAAGTTCCTTTAACAAATCATATTCACTGAAAATGATAGTTACCATATGGACAGTTCTTCTGGAGGCTGCAGCTAAACTGGTTTGAAGATAGCTTTTTTTCTTAATAATATCCTGTTGTGTTTGTCATTTGCCAAGGTTCTGTGACTCTCCCACCAGTGACTTGGAAATGCGCAACGGTCGGGGTAGAGGCAAACGTATGCGTCCCAACAGTAACACACCTGTCAATGAGACAGCCACAGCCTCTGACAGCAAAGGGACCAGCAGTAGCAGCAAAACCCGAGCTGGAGCCAATAGCAAAGGCCGTCGGGGCAGCCAGAATTCTTCAGAACATCGCCCAGCTGCCAGCAGCACCTCTGAGGATGTCAAGGCCAGCCCTTCCTCAGCTACTAAGCGGAAAAACAAACCCCTTTCAGACATGGAGCTGAATTCTAGCTCAGAGGACTCCAAAGGGAGCAAGCGTGTCCGTACTAATTCCATGGGCTCAGCCACTGGCCCCCTTCCTGGGACCAAAGTGGAACCCACTGTTCTAGACAGAAATTGTCCTTCCCCAGTACTGATTGACTGTCCCCACCCAAACTGCAACAAAAAGTACAAGCACATCAATGGACTTAAGTACCACCAAGCTCATGCCCATACAGATGACGACAGCAAGCCAGAAGCAGATGGAGACAGTGAGTACGGAGAGGAGCCCACCCTACATGCAGACCTCGGGAGCTGCAATGGTGCATCTGTCTCACAAAAAGGTTCCTTGTCCCCTGCCCGCTCCGCTACCCCCAAAGTTCGGCTCATAGAGCCCCATAGCCCTTCTCCTTCAAGCAAATTCAGCACAAAAAGCCTCTGTAAGAAAAAGTTGAGTGGGGAAGGGGACACAGATCTCGGGGCCTTATCCAATGATGGCTCTGATGATGGACCCTCAGTAATGGATGAAACAAGCAATGACGCCTTTGATTCTTTGGAAAGGAAGTGTATGGAAAAAGAAAAATGTAAAAAGCCCTCTAGTTTGAAACCTGAAAAGATTCCTTCCAAAAGTTTAAAGTCAGCCCGGCCCATTGCCCCTGCCATCCCCCCACAGCAGATTTACACCTTCCAGACAGCCACCTTCACAGCAGCAAGCCCAGGCTCCTCCTCAGGCTTGACCACCACAGTGGTCCAGGCCATGCCCAACAGCCCCCAGCTGAAGCCCATTCAGCCCAAGCCCACTGTGATGGGAGAACCTTTCACAGTCAACCCTGCCTTGACTCCAGCCAAGGACAAGAAAAAGAAAGACAAAAAAAAGAAGGAATCTTCAAAGGAACTTGAAAGTCCTCTGACCCCTGGGAAGGTGTGTCGAGCAGAAGAAGGCAAAAGCCCATTCAGGGAATCATCAGGAGATGGGATGAAGATGGAGGTGCTCCTAAATGGCTCCTCAGACCCCCACCAGAGCCGACTGGCTAGCATCAAGGCGGAAGCTGACAAGATCTACAGCTTCACGGACAATGCTCCCAGCCCTTCAATTGGAGGCTGTAGCCGCTTAGATAGCACTACCCCTACCCAGCCCATGACCCCCTTACATGTAGTGACCCAGAATGGGGCTGAAGCCAGCTCAGTCAAAACCAACAGCCCTGCATACTCCGACATCTCTGATGCGGGGGAGGATGGGGAGGGCAAAGTGGAAAGCGTCAAATCAAAGGACCCTGAACAGTTGGTTAAGGATGGGGCCAAGAAAACCCTTTTCCCCCCTCAGCCACAGAGCAAAGACTCACCATATTACCAAGGCTTTGAGAGTTACTACTCTCCAAGTTACACACAATCCAGCCCAGGGGCTCTGAACCCCAGCAGCCAGGCAGGGGTGGAGAGCCAGGCCCTGAAGACAAAAAAGGATGAGGAGCCTGAGAGCATAGAGGGAAAAGTGAAGAACGATGCCTGTGAGGAAAAGAAACCAGAGCTGAGCAGTTCCAGTCAGCAGCCCTCCGTCATCCAGCAACGTCCCAACATGTATATGCAGTCCCTGTATTACAACCAGTATGCCTATATGCCCCCCTATGGCTACAGCGACCAGAGCTACCACACCCACCTCCTGAGCACTAACACAGCTTACCGGCAGCAGTATGAAGAACAGCAGAAACGGCAGAGCTTGGAGCAGCAGCAGCGGGGACTGGATAAGAAGGCAGAGATGGGCCTGAAGGAGCGGGAGGCAGCACTCAAGGAAGAATGGAAGCAAAAGCCGTCAGTTCCACCAAGTCTCACCAAGGCCCCCAGCCTGACAGACCTGGTGAAGTCAGGACCCGGGAAGGCCAAGGAGCAAGGGGCTGACCCTGCCAAATCAGTCATTATTCCCAAGTTGGATGACTCTTCCAAGCTCCCCAGCCAGGCCCCGGAAGGACTTAAAGTAAAGCTGAGTGAGGCCAGCCACCTAGGCAAGGAGGCCTCTGAGGCGAAGACAGGTGCCGAGTGTGGCCGACAGGCAGAGGTGGATCCAATACTCTGGTACCGACAGGTAACTGTTCCAGAAGGAAATAGAAATACCGTTTGATAGTTTTTCTGTCTCCCTCACAAATCAGGGCTGTCCTTTTGTAGGGAATCAACAGAATACAGATTAGCAGAAGAAATCTTATGATTTTACGGATTCTTTACTTTGGTAAATCATTTTAACTTTTTTTGTTTGTTTCTTATTTATCTTTGGCTGCGTTGGGTCTTCGTTGCTGCACGCGGGCTTTCTCTAGTTGCATCGAGCGGGGTCTACTCTTTGTTGCAGTACGCGGGCTTCTCATTGCGGTGGCTTCTCTTGTTGCGGAGCACGGGCTCTAGGTGCGCGGGCTTCAGTAGTTGTGGCACGTGGGCTCTAGAACGCAGGCTCAGTAGTTGTGGTGCATGGGCTTAATTGCTCCACGGCATGTGGGATCTTCCCGGACCAGGGCTCAAACCTGTGTCCTCTGTGTTGGCAGGCGGATTCTTAACCACTGCGCCACCAGGGAAGCCCTAACATTTTTTTTTAAAAGCACTTTTTACACCAGTAAAAGATGTTTTTCCCATTTGACAAGAGAGGCCCAGGTAAGTTAGCTTGATTTGTCTGGAATTACATGAGACTTAACTGGCAGAGCCAGAACTGGAACTCAGGTATCTAGTGATTCCTAGTCCATTGTTTCTTCCACTGTGTGGTTCCTATGGAATGAGTTAATGGTGGTCTCTCCATTTTTTAAAGTAGGCCAGAAGTATGCAACGCAGACCGAGTTACTCTCAAAAAGATTTTCTAGGCAGAGTTAGAACTAAAAACTTTGGTCTTACATTTTGCTCTGTTCCTCAGACTTGGAAAGTCTCCCCTTCCCTCTTTGTGCCACAGTTAGACCACCCTCCTCTGAGCGGGGCAGCACCTGTAGCTCTTTGCCCCTGAGTTTGCTCTAAAGAAGGGAAACCACCTAAATATCCTTGGAAAGGGAACAGCTTCTTCTAGTCAAAGAGTCCTTTCCCCAGAATGCTTGTTCTCTCCTAGAGAAGACCCACTGGTGGATTTTCCCTTTCTTTCACCACATCTTATTTCCTTTATGGGGGGAGGAGAGAGGCGTTTAAGCAGGAGGGACCAGAGGTGATTTTAAACAAAGGTCAGTAGAGGCCAAGATCCTTCTGTGCCCCAGCCAGATGTCTAGTATTATCTGCTCTGGTGTTTCTAAGGGGACATTGGGCTTGAAATCTCTATCTCTGTAAAACACTCAGAGCTCATTCTGTGATTGTTGTAGGAAGCAGAGCCCCGGATGTGGACATATGTTTATCCTGCCAAGTACTCAGACATCAAGTCAGAGGACGAGCGGTGGAAGGAGGAGCGGGACCGCAAACTGAAGGAGGAAAGGAGTCGGAGTAAGGACTCTGTTCCCAAGGAGGACGGGAAGGAAAGCACAAGTAGTGACTGTAAGCTGCCCACGTCTGAGGAATCCCGCCTCGGGAGCAAGGAGCCCCGACCAAGTGTCCACGTGCCTGTGTCCTCTCCCCTCACCCAGCACCAGTCCTACATCCCCTACATGCACGGCTACTCCTACAGCCAGTCCTATGACCCCAACCACCCCAGCTACCGGGGCATGCCTGCCGTGATGATGCAGAACTACCCAGGTACGGCACCAAATTCCAGCTGCTGTTCCATTCAATGGGAAGGTAAATGAGGCACAGATTTCGAATCCAGAGTTTTCTTGCTCAGCTCTAAGGCTTACTGAGGCTCAGGTAGATGACAGCTCTGATTTGAATGTGGCCTTCTGTGAAGTGGTCACTAATCCTGAGCTCCTTGAATGACCCCTACTTACAGTCTGTGGGACCACTCCTCCCTCCCTTGCACCAGCTAGAGGGTTAACTCTACAGTCAATTTTTATGGATAACTAAAGGCAAAACCCCCTCTCTACCAGAGCTGTCTTCCCTCAGCTGGGATTTTCTGAACACATACTCTAGGGACTTCCCTGGGGTTCCCAGCGGGTACAGGTTCAATCCTTGGTCAGGGAACTAAGATCCCACATGCCTTGGGGCGTGGCCAGAAAAACAAACAAACAAAAACACATACTTTCTACATTTTGCAATGTGCTAGGCACTGTGGGGAATACAAAAGAAATAGGGAAGACTAGCTCAATCCCCTCAAGGAGCTTACAACTTAATTGTAGCAGGAGAGAAACGTGGAACAAATAAAATTCAACCCAGGAGAGTGCATGTATTCATTTGCAAGATTGTGTTTAGCTGTAAGGTCAGGAGGCAGTCGGTGAGGGGAAGAGCAGTTTGAAGTCAGACTTGGGGTAAGTCCAGCTAGAAAGATTCAGTCTGGGAAAGATAAACTCTATACTGCCATCCATGAGTTCTTGGGGAGGGGGGCACAAGGTAGGAGTTAAAGTGTTTTTTAACTTGTTAGAAGAAAAGGCTCACTTTACTCACTGATCTCTGTTGCCTGAAGAGCCATGTGGGATGCTTCTGGGGTGGAAGACTCCTTCTTTCACTTCTTGGAGCTCCCACCTCCCTATAGGAGAGCAGCTGAAATAGTCTTGATATTGACATTATAAGGCAATACTAAATAGGACAGGTTGGCTTTTCAAACTGAGATAGGAAATTGTCTCATCCTGCAGTATTCCTTTCTCCTGTTACCCCAGTCCTTCTATATAAAAAGTTGTTCCATTTGTTGAGTACTTGCTCTGTGCCAGGCACTGGACTAGGTGATTTATGTACATTATCTTATTTAATCTTCTCTGGCATCCTGTGAAATAAGTATTGGTATCTTCATTTTGATGGTCAAGAAACTGAAGCTCAAAAGGTTAATTTGAGCTAATTAATTTGTTAATTTTGTTCAGGGTTACCTAACTGGTAAGTAGAGGAAGGATTTGAGCCCAAGGACATCTCCAGATCCAATACCTTTCAAATCCTATGACTGTGTCACCTCTCCAAGATGAATCTGAGATTGGGGCTCTAAGGAAGTTGGTTCCCCAGAAACTGAGGGCCATGTTCCTAATATCCCTTAGCTGTTTGCCTCTAGAGCTCAGTAAAGGAAGTACACACTGAGTCTCAGCCCGAAGACACTGTGGTAGAAAATATCTCAGCCTGAGCCTCACCAGGCTCACTGAAGCAGAGTTTCTTCTCCCTCTCCCATTGCTTTGACTGCTTTATTTCTCTTCCCCAGGTTCCTACCTGCCTTCCAGCTACTCTTTCTCCCCGTATGGCAGCAAGGTCTCAGGGGGTGAAGATGCTGACAAGGCACGAGCCAGCCCCAGTGTCAGTTGTAAATCCAGCTCAGAGTCCAAAGCCCTGGACCTCTTGCAGCAGCATGCCAGTCATTACAAGAGCAAGTCTCCCACGGTGAGGGAAGTGCAGTGACACTGACTGTTGTCAGAGACCAATAAGGCCAGATCCAGGGTCTGGGAGAAGATGGACTAGTTCAAGTCCTAACCACAGTGTGGTTTGGCTGACTTGACAGTAGCTCTGCCAGGCACCTCCTTGATTCTTAGGTGTCCTGCATCTTTAAGGAGTCGTAATGTGGGCTCTGGGCATCTTGCTTTCATGTATGTGTCTCACAGTAGAGCTTTTGTGTCTGCTTTCCTTTCCAGATAAGTGATAAAACTTCTCAGGAGAGAGATCGGGGAGGCTGTGGGGCGGTTGGGGGTGGTGGCAGCTGTAGCAGCGTCGGGGGAGCAGGCGGGGGTGAAAGGAGTGTTGACCGGCCCCGAACCTCCCCTTCTCAGCGCCTGATGTCCACACACCACCACCACCACCACTTGGGGTACTCGTTGCTCCCAGCACAGTACAACTTACCCTATGCAGCAGGTAAGCCTCACTTCCCCACTTCCTATCCTTTCTACTCCATCCCAGTAGCACTGCCCACAGCAGGGGGCCCCTGGCAAGAACCCCCCCCCCTTTTTTTCCCTTGAGCGTCTCATCTGTCCATAATCCTAGCCTCTTGCAGACAATCAATAAAATCATGACATTTGTTTCGTCCCTTGGAGCTTGGGGATTCTCAAACTCCTCCAGAAAATTGACTTTGGTATTCAGAAGAGTAAGGAGCAGGTGTTCTCACAGCCAAAGAGTAACAAGCAACTGAAAAACAGAGCCTGACTGTCTATCCCGAGCCGCTGTATCTATCCAAGCATCAGATTTTCTTCTGTCAGCACCCCAGAACTCAGTGGAGCTAGGAATTTAAGGAGAAGCTCTTCCCAGTACCCACTCAGCTGGCAAAAAGGGAGAGTGCTTAAGGGGAGGGCCTGGGAGTGCCACACTAACACATCCTCCTTCTCACTCAGGGCTTTCTTCTACAGCCATTGTTGCCAGCCAGCAAGGCTCGACTCCTTCACTCTACCCACCCCCCCGGAGGTGAGAATGGTAAGTAACTTTTTAATTTGGGGCAACACCTAGAGAGCAGGGATAGGTGATACCTGGATCACAGAATCCCTGCAGAGCCACGGTGAAGGATGATAGCTCTGTGGGCTGTGGTCTGGAAATGGTGGAACCCTGGGCAAGCCTCTTGTGTAAGTCTCCCATGAAGCCATCTGCCTCCGAGAGGAGCTGTGGAACACGGCTTCCCTAGCGACCAGGACCGGCCTCCTCTGCAGTTCATTTTCTTGGAGCACCACCCTGTGGTTGTTTTTACTAGCCGGCTGAATGCCTGGTTATCTGTCCATGTTTCCCTTGCAGAAAGAACACCAAGTGCCCGGATAAAGTCAGCTTCACGGGCCCGGACTGGCTCACCCAAGGAGGTGCTGGAGGTGCCATTTAGACATCAGTTAAATGGTATTGATCATCCTGTTTGCCGTTCCCACCATGACTGAAGGCAGACCCTTGGTTATCTCGCCTCCACCAGACCCCTGGACTCCCTGACCCTCCCTCTTCCTCAGGAGCTGGAGAGCCAGTACTTAGCAAAAATATTTATTCTCTTGGCCACAGTAGTGACTGTTGTGGCCTCTGTGGAGGTGAAGGCACGGGGAGCAACCAGGGGAACATGGCCTCAGCCCAGAGAAGTCACTGGTCTGTTCCCCAAGCCCCTGGTCAGCTGCCGGAGCAGTACCAAGCCCCCCAGGGAGGGACCCCCGAGCACTGGGTAAGGTCTGAAGACAGCACAGCAGCCATACCCCTTCTCACCATCATTACCACCATCACCAGACCCTGCATCTCCCCAGTGGTTTGGGCCCTGGGAACTGGCAGCACATGGAGGGATTAGAATCTCAGGAAAGAAATTGGGGGCTGTTTTCTCTGCAGTTGTGAAAACAAGGTCTTCAAACATGAAGACTTCTCCCCTCTCACATGAGCACATGTAAACAAACGCTCAGAGCCCAGCCTGGAAAGGGAGACCAAGGCATTTGCCCCACCATGGCCTTGGGCTGCCTGTCAGGCAGAGGGCCAGGGGTCCCAACACCAGCACAGAGCTCCCCGGGGATTCCGGGCGAGAGCTTGTGCTGGAGCACGAATTGGAGTCTGTGAACTAGAAGCTGCAACCCCCTAAGCCCTGCTGCTGCTTAGCCCCCACTCCTTGCCCTTTTCTCACCTCCTTCCCGACCCCTTGGTGCCTTTCCCAGGGGGATCCCCACACTGATCTCTCCTCTTCTTTTCCACTGCTTGGCTCTTAAGGCTCAGGCAGGTAAAATAGTATCCCCCAGCATGGGGAGCTTTGGAGTCTGCCAGGTCACCTGAGCGCAAGCCAGGAGGCAGGCCCTGGGAGCACCCAGCCCTTCTAGGGGATGTCCTGTCCAAGCAGCCATCTGAGTATCCTCCTCATCTAGGGCCACAAGTCTATACAGCCCAATTTCTCTGTACACAACTACATGACTTTATGTAGCTCAACCTGTAACCCCATGTGTGCCAATATAAGCCGTGGTGTTGTTTTTTTTTTTTGCGGTACGCGGGCCTCTCACTGCTGTGGCCCCTCCTGCTGCGGAGCACAGGCTCCGGACGCGCAGGCTCAGCGGCCATGGTTCACGGGCCCAGCCGCTCCACGGCATGTGGGATCCTCCCGGACCGGGGCACGAACCCATGTCCCCTGCGTCGGCAGGCGGACTCTCAACCACTGTGCCACCAGGGAGGCCCAAGCCGTGTTTTTTTGTAACACACTTTTTTGTTTTAGGGGCTACTGACCATGGGAGATTATCTGTTCCTTAGACCCTGGAATAACACATGCAAGCCATTACTCCTTGGAGCCACAGAGTATAGTCAGTGGAGCTGTGCTTTGAGGCAGAGACATTTCTCTGCTCTCCTTAGAAATGCAGTCCCAGTCCAGGCTTTATGCTGTGTCACTGGGAAAGTGACAGTGATTTGGTAGCTTTATTGGAGTCACTTCTTCCCCAAGGTGTGGGGAGCTTTAGCTCTTAGTTTTTGAGGTATCATCCCTTTGTCTTCCTCCTCTCCTGTCTTTCGTTGACCTTGTGGATTGAGAGAGAGATGAAGACTGACAGACACCAACCTAGGTTAGAGATGGGTGTTTGTGACCAGAGTGCCAAAAATGACCATTTAAGAGCAGGGACTTGGCTCTGACAGTTTGGGGCATGGAGATGGAAGACAGTAAGCACAATGCCCAGTGGAAGCTGCTTTCCAAGAGCCCCAGAGCCCTGTTCTAGAGAGGCTTAGGGTCTTTTGCCCAAGAGGAGCCCCTCTGACCTATAGACCTTTCCTCTAGGTTTCCATGTCCTTGTTTTTGTTCAAGTTAGGTTCTGAGCCCTCCCCCAAACCCCCCTGATTTAGACCTCTTAATAGGCCCCAGGCAGCCTCCCTTCCCCATTCAGTCCTTCTGCCTCCTGATGCCCCAGCGGGCAGTGCTCTGAGCAGTGACTTCCCTTTTACCCATGGAAGTCGTTGGTGTGGACACCTTCATCCCACCTGAATTTCAGCCTGATTTTGCCCTCCCAGACTCTGTCGGGTGGAGCCAAGGCCCCATCTCTGTTCCTGTTTGTTTTTAAATATTGTTGTGTGTTTTGTATCTGGCGCTGGCTTTTACAGCGCGCTCTGTACATATTGTGAAGAAACCGTTCGGAGTCATTTTCTTTCCTGTTGGGCAGGCATGGCCCCTTTCCACTTTGTTCTGTACCAGAAAAGAAGAGCTTCTGTACTAGCAGGGCATCCTTGGGTTCTGCAGAAGGGAACAGTTTTTTCTTTTTTTTCCCCTTAGAAAACATTTGGCTCTTTGATCCTTATATCCAAGTCTCCCTTGAAAGGCAGGAGCTGAGCTGCCCAGAAGAGCAGGTAAAAGGAGCAGTGGCAGAATGGCACTGCCTTTTCCTGATCCCTGATCCTCCTGGTCCCCGATCCTTGCCAGGTCCAGTCTTCCCCCCCCTGAAGTAACACAGAACAGCAGCACTGATGGATGAAAGAGAGATCCTTAACGAGTACTGAGTGAAGGGTTTGCTGTCCACCCCTAACCTCTCTCCATGGGGAGAAAGAACACAGAGGGGGAACCTGTGGCACCCATGACCTGGTCATAGGAATGAGACACTCAAGGATTCCCACCCACCTTACCCCAGCAAAGGCTGGAAGTGTTTGCTGCTAACGGCCGAGACCACCAGGCCAAGGCTCTCTCTCAGCTACCCCTGCCCAGTTCTTTTGACAGACATTGCTCCTCCAGGCCCCACAAAGAAGCTGGAGGGAAGAAGCCTTGTCCCCAGGTAGGACAGCCACGGCTTGGAGAGCTGCTCTTTAGGATTCACATCTGCTTCTTCCTCATTTAAGCTGTGCCAGTTCCCTTCATCCCCTTTCCCTGCCTGTACATGTATGTATACATGTGTATTTCCTTCTCTTACCTCACCCTCTCCACACATCTCAAGGTCAAAGGACCACATGCAGAAGGGTTAAGAGGGCACCCCATGAAATGAAATGATGCTTCTTGAACCTCTCCTCTCTGGGCTCCAAGGTGGGGGTGGAAGGGCTTGGTCTCGGGAGTGGGAGGGTAAGACTACAGAAGGGCTAGAGTGTTACTATATACGGGCTTTGAGGTCACCCACGCCACTTATTATCCCATGTACCCTACCACCATCTCAGTGTCTACTCTGATGCCCCCAAGATTCAACTGGGCAGCTAGTTGGCCCCATAATTCTGGGCCTTTGTTATTTGTTTTATTATTAGGGCATCCCAGGAAGCTTTCCGATGATCCTCTGCCATGGGCCCCTCCTGGGATCAAGCCCCTCCCAGGCCCCGTCCCCAGCCCCTCCTGCCCCAGCCCACCCGCTTGCCTTGGTGCTCAGCCCCCCATTGGGAGCAGGTTGGGGCGAGCTGGAGGCCCGGGCTGGAGGGGCAGTGTTGCTGTTCATAGCTTTTGTTCCACTGGCATTGCTCTGTTGGATTTAATTTCAGTCTTCCTGTTTCTTCCCTTCTGTAAAGTGTACATTACCAAGTTCCTTGTTTTTTTATATATATATATATAAATATATATATATATACATACAAACTGTACTCTTTTTGCCTTTGTACATTCAGGCAAGAAGAGAAAATAAATCTTTTTAAGAGACAATCACAAATCTGTGAGGGCTGCTGGTTATTTCTCCTGGAGTTTGCTGCTGAGCTGCCTCCTCTTTCCTCCTCACTTTTCTCCCTCAGCTTTCCTGATCTTCCTGGTCCTGCTCCATATGCATCCTCAGCTCCACCTTCCCTGGCTGATGGCAAGCTGTTGAATCAGTGTCCAGACTACCTGCCCTGCAGCCCTTTCCTGCCCAGCAGTATTTTCCAGCTTGGCCGCGGGCTTACCCAGGAGCTTTATCCTGTGCCCTGGCCTCTCCTGTCTTCTCCCATAGATCCCATTCACCAAAGTGGCTTTGGACCCCTGGGTACTCTGGGACCTGTCTCCCAGAGGCCCTGGCTTTGGACACTCACCTGTGAAACTATGCAGCTGGGAGCTCTCTGCCTAAGAGTTTGCACTACTTCTTAAACCTGCCTGGGCGTTAGATCAGATGGTTTTTAGGAATGAGTAGGAAACTAGCCTCTGACACTCCCCCAGATGCCAGCCTCCAGAGTTGCTCTGATCCAGAGCCCAGAGAATCATTCCTGGCCGCTGAACTCCTGTGGCTACCCCATCAGAACAAGGGCTAAGGGCTTATGGGTCAAGAGCATTTGATCAGAATTTCAAAGGGTGGGACATCCGGAAACACAGCCCAACCAAACCATTGTTCCACCTCTTGAACTTCTCCTTTTCCTCTGACTTCCTCCTCCCCCCTTTTTTTCCCCTTTCTCTCTACTTCCTTTTCTTAATTGGCTTTGGACTTGAAGTATATTTTTAAGTTATTTGCTGTATTTATTGAATAAAGTTTTTAATGTCCCTGTTCTTAAATTTAGACTTAGTTTGCCTTTCACATATCTCCCCTATCCTACTCCATCCTCCCACTCCCAAAATATTTCCCCTTCTAAGTTGCTTTTTTAATTGCAGATTTTGGGTACCACATTTCTTTCCTGACAGTGGTCTTAACCTAGCAGAAGTTTTTTCTTTTTGAAAGAGAAATCTTAGCTGAGTGCCTGGGTTTCCAATTCAGCCTTTCTAACTCTGGCTGTGTTAAAGAGGAGCCGCCAGCAGATGGCAGCAAAGTCTCAGGCATGTTTGCTGTCCACTCGCTAGCTTTGCAGATGAGAACTGTTTTTCTTGGTTCCTTATCCCTCCCTGCCTTGTAGATTCCTTGGGTTTGAATTTAACATCTGAATCCTAAACTGCCTACATTAACTTGGCCATTGTCAGCATTCATGTGGATCTCTGTTGTAAATATCTCATTGTAATGACCACTTTTCAGTCACAGGCTTTATGATACCTCTAAGGATTATGTGCTCAGTGGAAGACATCTTCAAAGCCCTTCATATTTCAGTTGAATCAACTCTAGGCCCAGACTTTTCTTTTTTTTTGGCTGCAATGCATGGCATGTGGGATCAGATCCCCGACCAGGGATCGAACCTGTGCCCCCTGCAGTGGAAGCATGGATTCCTAACCACTAGACCGCCAGGGAAGTCTCTAGGCCCAGACTTTCTACTAATACCGTGTCGGGCAGAGGTGCTTAACTCCTTTTCATGAGTATTAGGTAGAGTCCAAGGTTAATGACTTGTCCAGGATGAAAACACAGGTAAGCTCCACACAGAACAATGTGAAAATGGGCCAAAGACTCAGAGGATGTAAAGACAGCCACAGCTCAAAAGTAAGTAAACAGTTCTAAAGCTGTAGGAGGTGGAAAAACATGCCCAGCACTTCATTTGGGAAAACAAAAAAGCAAAAGGAAAAAAAATACTGGCGAGAAATTTAAAGAAAGAACATAGGTGAAGAGGATTCTAGCCCCCTCCAATGCCACTGAGAGCTTATCCATCAGGCTGGTGGTACAGGGTAAAGGCAGCCATGCCTTAGGGCACTGGGCTCCCAAAGGAGAAAACTGTCTTCCTAGGGAAGGTGTGTTCTGCTTCCTTCAGACATCCCCAGGAATGGGAATGTCAGGCAGCTCCATGTGAAAGCCAAAACCCAGTTTCAGGACCCAGCCTTCTACACAAAAACTAAGAAGGGCTTGGATCCTGGTATGTATAGCCTCTATTCTGGACAAAGCTCTGTGTACATACCTGTCTCTAGGGGGCTCCAGCGTTCTGTCCCAGACTCCTAGCAACCCCGAGTTTTGTGTTGTAACATGGCCCCAGAGACCTCAGCCGTTCATCTGTCCTGATGCACTGCTGCTTTTTTCCTGAGAAGCACGTATCACACCCCTGCTGGGTTGGGCTCTAGACTCAAAAGACAGCAGTAGAGGAAGCTGGCCCTGGTACAGGAATAAAGGACAGACCAACCACAACTTTAAATCAGTTTATTGACACAGTAACACAACACACTTGCCTCCCTGACACCCCCACCCCCTCGCCCAGCCTAGACCTCTCCCCCTTCCTCCCCCCTTAGAGCAAGCTGTTCAGTGAAAACAGAAAAGGGCAGAGGCCGCTTCTACACCCTTAGTACCACTGCCAAGCCCTGGGGAGCAGGGTCTCAGGCACTGCTCAGAACCTGTCAGAGGGGGTGCAGGTAGCACTAGACGTAGCCAGGCAGAGGCCTCCAGTCCCTCGGAGCAGATTCTCCCACAGCCCCCAGGCCCTGAGCTGCTCTTCCTCTTCCCCTCTGCTGTCTGTGACCCTAGGAAGGACATACCTTGGGCCTGCGGCCAAGAGCGAGAACTCCTGGCCGTAATCTGAGAATTGGAGTTTGGCTAGTGTTTTTTAAGGCCCAGGCACCCCCACAAAAGCCCTGGTGGTGGGAGTGAACTTCAATGCCCCTATTTTAAATGCACTGATAACATGAAACAGATTAAGCCAGCTTAACCAAATGCCAGAATAACACAAAGCTGTAAAGGAGGGGTCAGACCTGCTTTCTCCAGGCCAGACACAAATACACAGAAGCCCAGGTGGAGTGTCAAAAAACAACTGAAGGACACTGCCCAGGGGCTGAAAAGCCTATACTCCGTAGTCCCCAGGGTGACAGGAAGCAAGGAAAGAAAATACACAAGTCTTAAAAACCAAAAAAGAAAGCCCAACAGCAGGGGAACCTCAGCCTGACAGTGCTGTCCACCAGCTCTCCAGGCCTTGCCCCTGGACCCAGACAGTCCCTCCCCCTCTAGGCAATGTCCTCCCCTAGGCTAGATAGAGCACATCACACAGCGCAGTTTAAAGAGCTTCTAATGCCAGTTCATAAACATCTTCATTTACTATTGGTGATTACATGTGAATAATATGTTTATACTGTTCTTTATGGAAAACAATTTCAATGAGTCAACTCTGAGAACACAACGGGCAGCCCTCACCCTGAGCCCCTCAGCGTCCTTCCCTACACAGCAAGAAGCCCCCGCCTCTGTCCCAGGGCTGCCTAACTTCCCCTCTTCCCCCACTGTGGCCCTTGGGCAAAGCATCCTCTATGACCATTAGTCCTCATCGGACAAGTTCTGGTCCAGGGGGTAAACCATGAACATCACATCTGGTCGAGAGGGGACACAGGGATGGCCTGGACGCACAATCTCAAAGCCCAAGAAGCTGAAGGTCTTCAGGAGTGGAGCTGCAGAAAAGAAGAGTGTAAAAAAGGATTCTGGTAAGAAACAACAAGGGTGGGCTCAAATCAAGAGAAAACCCAGAACAAAGATGGAATAAACACTAGGCCTTTCCTAAATTTGGACACTCCCAATCCCAAGATCTCCCAGGGTTTGTACGTCACGCTCAGGAGCCCCACCTCACTAAGAGCCCCCTTTCCCCCTCCCCAGCCAGGCAGTAGGTCTCCAGCTGCTCTGCCCCCTCACCTCTGTCTTCCCGGCCCTTCCTGAAGCAGATGAAGACGTAGTTCACTTTCATCTTCTCTTCAGCAAACTCTAGCAGTGCTAACAATCTGCAAGAAGCAAGGAAAACAACTCAGGCCCAGTGCCCCCTCTAGACTTGGGCCTCACCCCTCTACACCCCACCCACGGCTTTCCTGAGGCTTACGGCCAGCACTGTAAATAGGGAAGCTTCAGGAAGAAGGTTCCTATTTCAAGACCTCAGGAGCCCTGAGTTCAGAAAAAAATAAACCACAATCCCTAAGAAAAATGTCACTGAATTCTCTCTTCCTGGAATAAAGTTTCTTCATCTGAAATTAACACTAACCAACTTAACTAATGCAGTTCACAAGAAAGTATGGGACCTAGGAAGAGAATCCAGTTTTCTCAGAGGTCCTCCAAAGTTGCCAAGTTTAATGGTGACCACCTGCTGCTGAGAGGGACTTTGGGCCCTAACACTTCCTAAAAGGATTTGCTCAAGAGGCTGGAGCCACTCAAGAGAACTCCATTCTCAGGACTGTTTCTTCCACAGCTGGGTGCTTGGAGGGCCGTGCCCAGTCCAATGAAATCCCACTGTATCTCTGAGCTCCTGGCCTTTGAACTGCACCATTATACGATGGCTCAAGGGGAATTTGATGTCCACTGGGGTGATTAAATGACAGGAATTTGGTTAATGCGATAATGATCTGCTTTCATTATAACAGGCCTGTTTTACTGGCTGAAACTAACCTGTTACAAAATGGTATCTGCTTGGGCAGCCGAGAGCTAGGGGAGAAGGCTGGCCCTCTGTTGTCTCTAGTAAGCATACGCCCTTCTCTGGAGCAGGCTTCCTGCCCTTCCCCAGCACTTGCTCCTTACCCTTCTTTGCTCCCATCAGCTAATAATCCATCTGGGATTTCTACAAACAGGCTCTGGCTGGACAGGACTGCATCCCAGGAAGAGACCTTCACCTCGGTGACCTCATACCGGAAGTGGACGATGTGAGGTTTTCCATCGTTCACAGGGAGGTCCTGTGTCACAGTGAGCTTCTCGTCCTGGGAGGAGATCAGGTCAGAGGACCAGGTCACTACTGCTTCTGGCCACATCAGAGGCTCCCTAACCTAAGTGGTGTAAGGAGTCCTCTTGGGCCAACCTCAGGGTAGCATGGAATAGAGGGCACACTGAAAATGTAGAGCATCGTGCTGGCTAAATGGAGCCATCGGGCACTGAGACCAGTTGGTGTCGGCTAAAAGCCAGCATGATGGGAAGGGAATATTTACCAAGAATCCACCAGATGCCAAGTCTTGTACAAAGTACTTTCCCATTTTTCAATCACCACAACAAGCACCTGAGGTAGGCATCAGTATCCCCACTTTAAACGTAAGATACTGGGGGCCCAGAACAATTAAGCAACTGACCCAAGGCGCCACAGTGAGTAAATGGCAGAGTTGAGATTCAAATCAGGTCTCCCTGACTAAAAGCCCATGCTTTTAGATACTGGGGGATCCCCAACACCATGTTCTTTCCCTTCCTTCTCTGAAAGAGAAACATTAGAAACAAATGAGGATGTTCATGAGGGCTCAGCTGGAGCACAGGTCAACCCAAGCTGGCTTCCAGGTGGCTGCAGAGTCTATGTTGTCTCCCCTGCCACAGTCTCAAGAGACCAGGACTCAGCTGCCCTGCCACCCTTCAATGCCAGTCTTAGAGAGAAGCTAAACCACTTCTGGCCTCACAGGAGATTAAAAGGCAGCAAAGGGCTAGCTGCCCCAGCCCAGATCACTCTCGGGACAGACTCCCAGGGTTCTCTATAGCTCCTGGGCTGTGCCCTATGCTGCCAGGGTGATGGACGACTGAGATGCAAGGCGCCCTCTCCTTACCACCCGCCCCTGCCACTGCCCTGCCCCATGCCCCCCAGACTGGTAAGGGACAGAAGTCAGAATGCCCGAGAGTCGAGGACAATGGGAAAACTCCTCCTGGCCCTTGGTATTCCTCAAGAAAAAACTGAGGAGCAGCACCAGGCAAGAGCTCTTGCATTCTCCCACTCATTGTTCCCCCTCCCCCCCTTTTCTTCCACCTCCCACTCAGGGCCCAGAACCAGCACTAAAGTGCTGACCTAAGCTGAGAAGATGGCAGGGTGTTTGCTTGGTGCTGATATCCTCCTGGTACTCCCCAAAAGCCTCATAGCAGCCTCAGTTGAAAAAGTCCTCCCCAGTCCCCCTACTGGCCTGGCCTAAGACTCAGAAGACTAAGGAGAGTGATCGCCGCCCTTAAGCAGATGCTCAGCAGTGTCTGAGAAGGCGCTGCTCCAAGCCTTCCACCCCACAGTCCTTACCTTATATATTAGAGCTGAGAGAGAAGGATCCCTGCCGCCCCCTCGCCCACCGGGGATCTTCGACAGTGGGTGAGGGGCATCAGGAGCACCACAGAGGCCCTGGAACAATGTGCCTGCAGCACTGGAGCTGGGGACAGTTACTCAAAGGCAAAATACTACTGCAAGAGATAAAGAGAGACAGTAAACACAAAGTCTTGACGATGTAACTCAGCATCCTGCCCCACCCCTGCCCTGGCTCTCCCTCAACAACTGCCCCAAGCCTTCCAGCTACAGCTCTCAGAACGACTCCTCTCTTAAAGGGCAGGAACCCCCCGTCCTACAGAGGCACAGAGAGTCCCAGAAGGGCTCAGGGTCAAGGGGATATGTCTGACCAAAGGAGCCCCTGTCAAACATCAAACAGATCTCTGTGGTACCGGCAGACCTTGGAAAGAACCAGATGCTGGCTTGCCTAGCAGGCCTAGAGGCCCAGACCCCCACCAGCCCCTTTCCTTACGCTAGCAATGTCTCAACAACCTCTGTGGCAGAATCACAAAGCCTACACAATCACTTCAGGCTGGAGAGGCATATGGGCCTCAGGAAGTCACACGTGGGCTGGATACGAGTCCCTGAGGAACTCCCAAGGCCACTTTTCCAATGATGGCCTCCTGGATCTGAACAATGGAACTAAACAAGAAATCACTTACCCAAATCCCTCTAGGGTCAAGAACTGAATCAAATCCAGGGATTTGGCTCCTGGAGAGG
Organism: Mesoplodon mirus; assembly: GCF_964341445.2. Taxonomy (NCBI): domain Eukaryota; kingdom Metazoa; phylum Chordata; class Mammalia; order Artiodactyla; family Ziphiidae; genus Mesoplodon; species Mesoplodon mirus. The sequence goes on from NC_138979.1 coordinate 54,990,640, forward strand.
AGGTGCACTATAGTACAGAGTATTATGATGGCATCTGAGTTAGTCCCTGGTGTGCCACCAAACACAGGGTTGCCCTGCTTTGCTGGAATCTGACCTGGGCATGGGAGTTCAGGTAATACTGATGTGATTAGAATGGACACTCAACACGTATGTATTGCTGGCCTGGTGGTTGGTAGGAGGAGGTATACATGCCAGGACCTGAGTAACGAAGCCAATTATCAGATGGATCACAGAGGGTGAAAGGCTCCTAAAGGAGCTCCCTGTCACCTTCAGGTGTGTCCCTTTACTGGCCACCAGGATTTTCAGGTGGACCGAACAGGGCTCCAAATCTACTCCACTCCTTCTTTGAATCCAATTTACTGGCTCTTTAGGCTGAGATGTAGCTCACTCCACAGGCGAAAAGCAAGTGAAGCAAGGAAAGAGGAAAACTGTGCATTTAACACCATGACTCAGCAGCAAGGCCTGGCCCCAGCACACCAGCCTCAGGGCAGCTGGAACGCAGTGGGTAACATATATGGGAGGGCGCTGCAGTGGGGTGCTGGGGCCAGCTCACCCAACTGTGCACATCTCTTCCCAGCTATAGTTGCGTTTAGTGATGGCATGTTGGTTAGCTTGAATCAGCCATAGGGGGAATATTTAAACCACAGAAAACAGCGAATGCTATAAATCAAGACCTTTTTTCCCTGAAAACCCTTTGTAAAATGTTGAGAGGCACCATTCTGCACACTGTCCTTTGCTTTACATGGCATGGCGTGCCAGATTTGGATTCTTCGCTTAGGCTCAGAGCAACAGAACTAAACTCACACCTAACATAGCAATGGTACAGTAACCAGAGGCGCAGCCCACTGAGACCCTCCATACTAAGAGACCTACACGAGCATTCCACCTGAGACAGGAAGTCCAAACTCATCACTGCTATAGCTCAGCTCCTCCGTTCTCTGAAGGACTTCAACCAGGGGCCTGAAATCACACTTGGAAATTTCACTGGGAGATGGAATTTCCAGGCAGTGTCAATGGGCCCGGAGAAGCACCAGCACCTGGGGATTAACCATGTGCCCTGCCTTGGGCCTCCTCTGGAAAGCCTCAGGGCATCCCATCTCCCCTACTCGGCCTCACCGACAGCTAGAGCAGAAGGAGCATGAGAGAGGACTGTACTACAGACTGTTCTTAAGAACAGGACTTACTTTCTGCTGGGGACAATGAGCTGTTAACCCCTTCCAAGGGGTGGGGTGGGAGGAACTGGGAGACTGGGATTGACACATACACATTATTGATACTATGTATATAATAGACAACTGATGGGAACATACTGTGTAGCACAGGGAACTCTACCTAATGCACTCTGGTAACCTAAATGGGAGGGAAGCCCAAAAGGGAGGGGATATGTGTATGGCTGATTCATTTTGTTGTGCACTGGAGGTTAACACAACATTGTAAAGCAACCATACTCCAATAAAAATTAAAAAAAAAAAAAAGAAGAAGAAGAAGGGCTTTCCTGGTGGCGCAGTGGATAAGAATCTGCCTGCCAATGCAGGGGACATGGGTTCGAGCCCTGGTCCGGGAAGATCCCACATGCCACGGAGCATCTAAGCCTGTGCACCACAACTACTGAGCCTGCGCTCTAGAGCCCGTGAGCCACAACCACTGAAGCCTGCGCGCCTACAGCCCATGCTCCGCAACAAGAGAAGCCACCGCAATGAGAAGCCCGCGCACCGCAATGAAGAGTAGCCCCTGCTCACCGCAACTAGAGAAAGCCCACGTGCAGCAAAGAAGACCCAACAGCCAAAAATAAAAATTAAAAAGTTAAAAAAAATCCCCCCTTCCAGTGTGCTAAGGGACAGAATAATAAGACTGTCCAGGCCAGAAAAAAGGAAAACGAAAGTGGGAGTTTCCCCAAGTAAAGGCACCCACACACACCCCACATGGGACGGTTCCCTTCCCATTCCCTAGTGACCACCTTCAGGCCTCTGTTGAGGTTGCTGCAGGAGCACCAGGAAGGCTGGGCTGCTGGAGAAAGCTGCCTTGCTTGTATTGGTCAGTCAGTGGAGCTACCCAAGGACTGGGCAAACCTCTGGGGTAGATAGATGAGATGTAGCCTTGTATACCAGGAGAATTGCAGGGGTTCACAAAACAACCAGATCATCAAGGCCTTAGCAGTTCTAAAATTCTGGTGCTAACTCACTTCCAAAGAAATTACTCCTCAATGGTCTCTAAATGGGAGAGCTACATTCAAATCCTGACCTGCATTCCAACCACCATCTTGATTCTGAACTAATTTTCACTTGCAAATAGCAGAAGCAATGGGGCCAACCCACTGAAAAGATCAGAATGAGGTGGGGTGGGTTTTTTTTTGATCCAGAATCCCCTTTGTCTTCCTAGAAATAATCCCTAGGGCCTGCCCTGCATCCAGCACTAATCTATGAGATCGAGATCGTGATATTTCTGATGTCATGATCTCACTCCTCCTTCAAATAAAAATGCAAGCAGTCTATCCCACGGTAACAAATTATTTACTTCCCCACTCACACAAGGATCCTGGAAACTCTTTCCTCCCCCACAAAGTCTGCACAGAAAGCAAGTGTGTGTATGTGTGCATGTGTGTGAGAGAGTGGGGGGTGGAAGGGTGTTTCAGGTCCCCAACCTGGCATCCAGTTCCAGCTCCCCAAGAGAAACAGCTGGTGTTTGGGATAAGCTTAGTAGACAGTAGATCACAATCAATAGTTACTTTAATCATCCATCATAATAAATCTGTTTTTAGTTACTTGCTGTGCGAATGGCAAACTGCTCTCTTTCAAAAAAACCTGGCTGTCATTTCTGACATGAAAAGGGAAGGGATATGGGTACATATGTGGTGGTGAAAGTAATTCAGGGGCATAAAATTGCCCAGCAACGGCCTTCTCGTATCAGCTTTAGTGTTCGAAATGGTATTGTGGCAAAATATGCCACCAACCTCAATAGGAATAGTGAATCCTGGAGGAACTTAAGCACAAGAGGAAGTGGCTTTTAAACACAAGTCTCCCTGTCACAAGATCCAAGTCAGGTTAGGTTTCATATTCAGTTCAGTCATGTTTCTACTGGCTCCAGTGCCCAGCGCCTTCCATTCCTCCCTCATATCCTGTTCACTCCACTGGGGGGCAGGCATGGTTTAATCTCTACCACCAAAGGATGATTTAAGAAGCTCAGTCTGGAGGCTGAAAAGATCAGGCTGATTAAGGAGAATCAAATGTATCAGACTGAACTCAAACATCCAGCTGGGCTGGTCTTTGCTTCTGGAGAAGAAGAAAAAAAGTACCATGCTGGAAATGAGAGTGTCAGGTATCCAAGTCAATTCGGAAGATAGATGGGAGATTAGAGCCGATGTGTCAGTGCCTTTTATTTCCTCAGTTGCTATCAGACATGCCCTTGGAAACACTCCTCAGGATACATATGAATGCTACCAACTTATCACATCCTGCTGCCTCTAATTTAAAGTGTTCTGTGAAACTGATGTCTGAAATGTCCTTAGCAGGTTATAATTTCATATGCTGGCTACAGACAGGCAGCGTAGGCCACAGATGTATTCCTGGGGAACGTTGCTGGTAAATCATATTTTTATAATTCAAATCCCATTTTTAAATCTCTAGGTGCTTACTATTTAAAGGAGGTAACCTAAAATCTCTTGAGAAAATAAAAGATCTCCTGTTAAAGAATCACTTCCAGTTGACTTTATGTCAGTTTTGATTTTTATATTTAGTTTGCTCAAAGCAGAGTACAGCCTGCTACACAGAACAGAGATTTAATATAAAAGTAATTCTGTGGCTAACTTCCATTCAGCTACATTCAGCAAATACTTGAATTCATATTCTCCTTGATATACTTTTGATCATGTTTCACTTGAATAAGTGGCCTGAGCTTATTGTTCAAGTCTACACCCTTTCTCTCTGGTTTCCATTACCGGTTAGAGGAGGATCAGACGGCCTTAGTATTACCTACCTTGTGGTATCAAGTGAAAAGACGTAAAAACCACATTCCCAAGCATTCTATATTCATTCCCCTCTTTCAACCTCTTCTGACCCATTCCTGTCTCAGCCCTCCCTCACAGAACACTCTCTAGGGTGCCCTGACTTCCCTCACACGGGCTGCTTTTACTCTGAGACTAGGAAGGTCTCTGATGACTAATCCCTACGCAGCAAAGAGGGACCAATCCAGGGCTGCCACTGCAATTAGCTAAAAAGAAATAGGAAGAAAGGTGGGAGGTGAATGGCCACCTTCAGTCTAGTGTGAGCATACAGGCTGATCTCCAGCTGCCAATTCCCCTTCCATATGAGAAGGGGGCCTTGGTCAGATGCCAGGCATAAGTCATTTCACTAGGGCTGTTTGGTGTACCAAAGGGTGTCTACTTGCTAAGCACGATTATAAAATTATGATTATAAAATTATAAAATGACATCACCACTCTGAATCACAGACTGAAAGCAAAATCGGGTCTTGGTTGATTTTCCACAAGAAACACACTATGGTGGCAGCTAGATAGAATATCTGTGCCTCTGAGATTTGCTTATCTTGTTACACAGCTGATATTGGTAGATCTTCAGCCAAAGGTAGGCACAATCACATATGCTATCAGAGATGGGTAGATACCTAGGTGATCATGCTTTAAAATAGGACCTTGGGACTTCCCTGGTGGCGCAGTGGTTGAAAGTCTGCCTGCCAATGCAGGGGACATGGGTTCAATCCCTGGTTTGGGAGGATCCCACATGCCGCAGAGCAGCTAAGCCCGTGTGTCACAACTACTGAGCCTGCGCTCTAGAGCCCACGAGCCACAACCGCTGAGGCCCACGTGCCTGGAGTCTGCACTCCGCAACGGGAGAGGCCACCGCAATGAGAGGCCCATGCACCGCGGTGAGGAGTGGCCCTCGCTCGCTGCAACTGGAGAGAGCCCGCATGCAGCGACAAGGACCCAACACAGACATAAATAAATAAATTAAAAAATAAAATAAAATAAAATAAATAGGACCTTAATTTTTCATTTCGAGTACCTCAATCTAGTCTGTATAGTAAGCTCATCACCCAGTTCCAGCCTCTCTTCCCAGGACAGAATTATTTCATTGTTTATACAATATCAAAGACCTAGAAAATTTTCTTAAGGCTTATCTTATACAAAGCATTTTACTATGCTGCTGCTAACCAGAAACTACCTTGTTTTGTTCACTTCAAGTAACAAAATTCTTGCTCACCTACTTGCTCGCCGTTTCTGGTCTATAGATTTCAATTAGACTTCACAGCCTTCCGAATCATGGCACCAACTTGAATCAACACTGTGTATTGTTGTGTATCCCATTCAAAAAAGGGATGAATTACTCTTTTTTTTTTCTAGAAATATACATACATAACATCCCTCTACCCCACTCCTCAGTCCCCTTTTTTTATATTTCTGAGCTGCTCTGGGGCTAAATTTGGATTTCCTGCCAGTGAGGAATAACTATTATTAGTCCACACAGCTTTCTGAAGCATACCTCCAATTTGGGGGGATTCCTGACTATGCTAGGAGTGCCTCTCTCTATGGTATGACCTTGAAGGCACATCAAAGGAAAATCTGTTCTCCCTACCACTCCACAACCACAAGCCATAGTGCCAGTAAATAAGGAATAACCGAAACCAGATTCTTAGGGGGAGAGACAGAAATTCCATTACCCAGGGAACCATTCAGTGAAGATGCTCAGAGTAGCTATGATGTGCCATTGTACCCTGGCTGCCCCCCGCCCAGGAAAACCACCTGTGGAACCAAATGCTTCTCCTGAAAGCCCATCAGACACAGACTAATTATATAATTAAGGATATCAAGCCAGAGCAAGCTCTTCTCCACATACTGTACTGTCACAAGGTACTAAGCAAGCCCTAGACAGAGACTATCTTCCTGACCCTACAAATCCAAGAAGAGGAAAGTCATGAAGCTTGATTTACTTGGATTTAAACCTGTTGTTCAAAAACCATAATAAAAGTTCTGGTACTGTGTCTTCTTCCCTCCCCCACCATTAGTAATTTTGACATTTTGCAAGTACTAATCAGAACAAAACTGGAAAGGAAGACCCTTGTTTTCAAAACATACTGCAGGCTCCTCTGCAACTATTTCTTCCAGGAAACCAAGCTTCCACCTCTTGAGTATTTCACTGGAGCCAGGGAAGCTGGAAAGCCCATCCCCCACCGAATGGGCCCTAAACTCCCAGCCAGCTCACCCCTCCGTGGATACAAAACATCAAGAACACTGACTGGGAAGAACATCCGGCTCTTAATCGAAATCCTTAGTTAGGGCCCTACCAGGATTCCTTTTAGAAAGTTAGGTGCAGGCCAGAGGAGGCTCGGAAACATGCTATGGAAACAAGATTGCCATAACTCAAAGAAACCAGACACCCTGCACACCCCACCCCACCCCCAGGCCAAAGTGGAGGAGCCTGATCCCAGGCCTTGCTCCTGCCCAGGCCCTGGCAGGTCAGCTGGCTCCTCCCTTCACCTGCCTTTCATACAGCCAAGCCCCTCAAATTACCAACACACTAAGCAGAAAGAAAAAAAAAAAAAAAAAAGCAAGGGCTCTGGAGACAAGCAAGCCTGTTTTGCCACTTAGGAATCTGGAAGGAATCTTCATAGTTAAGTGAACCCAACTCTTTTTCACATGTAAGCACACTGGCAAGGCCAGAACTAGAATTCAGGTCTCTCACACTCACAGTCGGTGAAAAGACCCTTACGTGTTGGTCCTAAGTGCTCAACTCTCAGGGCTCGGCCTGAAAAGGACTTGGCACCTAGACCAGTTCAGTCTGGAGGACTCCAGAGAAGGCCTGCTGAGACCACACCACTTTCCAAACCCCACTGCAGAGACAAAAACATAAGACTAGAAAAGTAAAATCCTTCTCACAATGCCCTGGGATTTCCTGTAGGTTCCCCTGCTTCCCTCCACCCCTGCACTTCATCATGCCCCCTCACACCTGCACTCTATCCTCAGCACACACAGCCTTCTTTACCACAAGTAACACCTTTTGCATCCAGTACCATCCAAGTATCTAGCCACCTCCACCTCCTCAGCTCCAGAGGGACTGGTTTAAAGATGAAATAAGAGGGGACTGCAAAGGGGGATGGACATGGAGAGTCTTGGAAAAGGAAAAGAGAGCAGCAGAATACAACTGCAGGTAAAGAGGGCTTGGGAGGTAGGGTTAACAGGTCAAACAGGACTATAACAAACCAGGAAATGAGGAGTGAATTTTCTTTCTGCATGTAAGGAAGAAACAGGTGTGGGAGCTAGATAAGAGTCTAAGAAATAGGGAAGAAAATGGTTAATGGCTGAGAACAGAGTTACTTGAGGTAGGAGAACTGAAGAGGCTGTTGCAGGTATTTTGGGTATTTCTGGATCGTTCCTGGGAGAGAGAGACTAAGACAACACCCTTTTCTGCAGAAAAAGGGCTGATACCCACTAAAGGAATATGATGGGAAGGGTCTTCTGGCAGGAAGGGAGGGGAGGCAGTGTTTCTCAACCCTGGTTGCCCATTAGAGAGAGCTTCGAAAATGTATACTAATAACCGGCCCTACCCTAGGCTAATTACACCAGATCTTTGAGGGGGGAGCCCAGGTGATTGATTTTTCACATGTGTACCTAGGGTTGAGAAACAAAAAAAGCTGAGATACAAGAAAAGCTGAAAACCCAGCTGGAATATTTAAGAATGGTGCTGTTAAAGGAATGGGAAATGGCAAGTTAGAAACCATTTTTGTGAGAAGGGAGCCCAAGTTTGAGAGGAACCTTGAGTGGTACTTAGAGCTCTGTGTGAAGAAAAGCAATGAGGAAGGTTATGTTTGTAAGAGGAACCAAAACCCAGTTTTGGATAGGCCACGGCACAATTTAAGGAGGATTTTCAGGGAATGGATCTGCTTGCAAAACAATGTGGCCCAAGTGAGAGGCAGAGGCCATAAGGCCAAATCTGGAGACAAAGGGTCTGGTGTGGGGAACTAATGAGCTTCAGACTCATTTTGGAGGGAGCAGCAACAAGTCTTGGGAAACAACGAGGAAGAGAATTAGAACCCAAATTGTAAATAAAGGCCATTCTGATATATAAGCAGCAGCTGGGGTTAAAAATTGTGGGGAAATTAGGAAACAGTTTCACAGAAGAGTTTGGGGCAGAAATATGGGATATGTTGGAGGGAAAGATGCATGACAAGGACTGCCTCAGAGAAAAAGAGGAGAGGTGGAGAGAGGAAAATGGAATAATGAGTTCTGCCTAGTTTGGGCAGCAGGGAAGTATATATGAAGCAAGTTTAGAAAGCTACTGGTGCTCAGTTTCAGAAAGATGTGCAGCTTTTCTCTCCAGTTAATGGGGGAAAGCTGGGGTCAGGTTTTGAGGAAGGACACTTGCAAAGGCCCGGTAAGCCGAGTATGGGGACTAATTTGAAAGCACTGGAGGGGCAGGGAAAGAGGGTAGGTCTTCAACAGAAGCAGAGTGGGCTGAACTCTGTGATCTAATAGTCTAGAGATGGGGTTCAGTTAAGATGGGAGGAGTGGAGTACAGATAAGAGAAAGTGTTTAAAGGGGTAGGAATGTTTAGAAGAGCGCTGGGGGGAACATCACGGAGGACAGGAATCAAGCCCCAAGTGAGAAATAAAAAGGATGATGTTGGCAGACCGGGAAAATGGGGCCTAATTGGGAAAGGGGTGCCGGGGGGGACGGGAGGGAAAAGATGAAGCTGGAGTGAGGGACCAAGGGGAGCACTGAGCGTCACGGTAAAGACTATTAAGCCTGACTGGGGAGGGGGGCGAGGGTGACAGGTGGGGGTAATGGGTCCAGTTGAGAACTGAAGGACGGAGTCTGACCTGGGGCGGCGGGGGGGAGGCAGTGATAAAAGAAACGTCTGGTTGGAAGGTGCAGTGTAAATTAGGGAAGGGATTCAAAGGGAAGAATTTTAAGTGACTTAAACGAGCAGGAAGAAAGATTCGGGGAAGACGGGAAACAATTTGGGGAATCTGGATGAGAGCGAAACAGTTTCTGGAAGGGGCCACCGTTCGACGGGGCTGAAAGGAACTGGGGACTGGATTGGAAGACTGGGTCCCGGTCTTTGGGGGCTTCACCGGGCTGCACGCTCGGACGAGGGGGATGGGCCAGGCTGGAGGAAGGGGCGCTAAAGGACGGAGGGAGGCCCAGTTGCGGGGCTGCGGCTCGGACTGGGGTGGCTGAAGTAGGGAAGGGACCCAGTGAGGGCCGGATGGGGCCCCGTAGGAGGGGCGAGAACCGGCTGGGGGATGGGGAGGAGGCCCTCTGGAGCAGAGGAGGGAGGATGGGGGCGGGGAGCCTAAACCGGGCCGTTACCTGTCCTGGGTGTTTATCATCCTCGGCGGCTCTGCTCAGGGTGGGAAGAGGCGGCGCAGGGAGTGGGTAGGTGGATGAGTGGGCGGGTGTGGGGTCGCGCGCGCGCGCGGGGCCGAGCTCTGCGGGCTAAGTCCCTGTCAGGCAGCGGGCCCAGAGCCCTCCTCCTGCCTCAGCGAGCGCCTGCCTCCAACTGACCCTCCCCGGCCGCCGCCGACGCCGCCGCAACCGCCCCGCCCCCGAGTGCCTTATCTGCATAGCCCCACCCCAGCGCCGCGCGGTGTCCTGGGAAACTGGGGCCCACAACAAAGGGCAAAGCACCGCCCCGCCGCCGCGCAGGCGCACCAGGGGCGGTAGGGGCCAGTGGCGGTAGGGGCGGGAGGGGCGAGGGGCGAGGGGCGGGAGGGGCGAGGGGCGAGGGGCGGGAGGGGAGGGGGCCGGGCGGGGGTCCAGATGAAAAGCGGCTTGTGGGAGTGGTCATGATCGTGGCCCTGGCAGTGCTGTGACCGTGGCGGCAGCCTAGCAGCCCGAACGATGCGTTAAATTTCAGGTATCGCTTACTGAGCATTGACCTGACAGTCCTGGTCTCTAGCCCTTGTTTGCATGGGGCCGAGTAGGGCTGTGTCATTTGTAGGCCCTGGAAGGATATTTTATTAAACAAATTCGGAAATCTAGAAGTACTACACATATTAAAAAAAAAAAAAAGTACTACACATATTATATTAGCGCCATTCGAGACTAAGCCCGGGCCAACAGATCTGTTACCTTAGCTAATATGCAGATCAATAACCTCAGCTATTAGCTGAGATCAACAATCTCTGCACCTTACAGACATATTCAGGGCAACGGTCAAGGCCTGCTACTGGCTGGGGTCATCTGAAGCCAAATGGCTGTGAGCGAGGATCACAGTCACCTGACAGCAGTGGTGGAAGGCATCAATGCTGACTTGTTTACAAGCGCTTCAGATCACAATCATGCAAGGTTACTAGTTAACAGTCACTATCCCTGCTGGTCCTTATCACAGATCAGTGTCAACAGGTCACAATCACTGATGCACAGACCCCTCAGATGACAGGCACTTCAACACAATCATCAGAGCTCTGACCCTGTTCATGGTCAACCCAGACTGCAAAGAAGAGGAGTCACGTTATCTCAGAGCACAATGGGTAGCTGTCACCTCAAATCCCATTCATTCATTTATTCAACAAATAATTATTGAGCAGCTACTTACTCCATGCTCCAGGCATGTGCAAAAGTCCAGGAATACTCAAGGATCAACTAGGCAAAGTTCCTGCCTTGGATGTCACAATCTGATCAGAGGGAGGGACACAGACAGGCCATCATAATATGAGGTAAGTGCTCAATCTGAGGGAGGCCACAGAGAAAGTAACTAGGGAATTAGAGATGGCTTCACAGAAAGGATGATCACAATCACTCCAGATCAAAGGTCACTATGACCCCCAGTTGATAATAGCCCCAAGTCACAAATGTCCCACATTAAAGCCATCCAGGACACTATAACTCCACAAACATGCTTATGGTTTTTAGATGATGGGAATTCAGGGATGGAAGAAAGTTTGGAGCTACCAAACTAAGGCTTTTTCAGCAGAAGTTGAAGTGGTAAACGATACCAGAACTGCCCACATTATCATAAGATATTAAGCACGACTGGTCCCATACTCTGGCTCACTTTAGAGCTCTACCTTGTCTCCATGACTATGCCTACCTGCTTTTCCAAGTTCAAGCCAGGTATGTTCTGACCTTAGTGCACAGCAGAATTGAACAATTAAACCCACCCCTGATCTACACCATGTCATAGTCCCAGAGACCTGGGCAATCCTCCTGATCCCCAAAGGGAGCTGGGGTGGTTCATTTCTGCCAGACAATCAATCCCTGGATAAGTAACCCCTTGGCCTAAAGGATAGTTTTTGAACAACCAGCAGATATTAACTCACTATGTCAATAATAGCCACCATTTATTGAGCATCATGCTAAAGTGCTAATTTTTACAACAGCTCTCCACTCCTGTTTTACAGATGAAATGAATTGAACCTCAGGGAGCTTTTGCCAGCTAATATTTTTGAGGGCCCATATAAACCAGGCAAGTTAATTTATTTGCTCTAATCCGAAGCTAGTAAGTGGTAGCGTTAGAATTTGGGCCCAGAGTTGCCTGATCCTGTGCTTTGTCTGTATTCACATGGTGGAGGAGTGAGGAGGGGTCTCGCACAATTTGCATCTTGAAGGAGTGACCACCCCGATGGCTGCCTGACCAGCAAGTGAAAAATTCACAAAAACGGGGAGCCACCTTCCTCTAATCTGTACTGTCTGATATGTCAGCCACTAGCCACTAGTGGCTATTTAAACTTAAATTAAAATGAAATAGGGCCTCCCTGGTGGCGCAGTGGTTGAGAGTCCGCCTGCCGATGCTGGGGGTGCGGGTTCGTGCCCCGGTCTGGGAGGATCCCATGTGCCGCGGAGCGGCTGGGCCCGTGGGCCGTGGCCGCTGGGCCTGCGCGTCCGGAGCCTGTGCTCCGCGACGGGAGAGGCCACAGCAGTGAGAGGCCCGCATACCGCAAAAAGAAAAAAAAAAAAAAAAAAAATGAAATAAAGTTAGGGACTTCTCTGGTGGCACAGTGGTTAAGAAGCCACCTGACAATGCAGGGGACACGGGTTCGATCCCTGGTCCGGGAAGATCCCACATGCCACGGAGCAACTAAGCCCGTGTGCCACAACTACTGAGCCCACGCTCTAGAGCTGGCGAGCCACAACTACTGAGCCCACACGCCATAACTACTGAAGCCTGTACGCTCTAGGGCCCATGTGCCACAACTACTGAGCCGGCATGCTGCAACTACTGAAGCCCGCGTGCCTAGAGCCCATGTTCCGCAACAAGGGAAGCCACTGCAATGAGAAGCCCATGCACCACAACAAAGAGTAGCCCCCGCTCGCCACAACGAGAGAAAGCCCGTGCACAGCAACGAAGACCCAGATGCAGCCAAAAAAAAAAAAAGACATAAAGTTAAAAACTCAGTTCCTCAGTCCCATTAGCCACATTTCATGTGCTTCACAGCCACATATGGCTAGTGCTTACAGTACTGCACAGTGCAGGTTTTCCATCCACACAGAAAGTTCCAGAGCGCTGTATCCCATCATTCCCCTATCTCTATTTACTGCAGTCATCACCACAGGTTCTAGCTCCCTCTCATCCATTATCACCTCTATCCTTGTCCTCACACTGGCGCCCAGCTTCCTGCCCCCAGCCATACCTTTCCCCCGTGCCTTCTGCAACCTGTGATCAGCAATTCTTCCACATCAGCTTTTCTCAGGATGCTGCCTTCACCTCCTTGCCTTACCTGAAACCTGGCTCTCCTCTGAAAACACTGCTTCTTTAGCAGCCCTCTTAGATGAATGCTGTCTTCTTCTCAGTCTTGTGTACCTCAGTGTCAGGAAGTAAGTCTATTCCTCTTCCACCCCCAATGCCATTTCTAAACCCCTCCCTCCTACAAAACCCCTGTTCCCTGGAAGCTTCACCATCTGGACATACCATTTTGGTTGATGTCATCAATCAACCTCTGGTCGATGCCCCTCATTTAGCTCTTAGCTTGCTGCCTCTCTCCCCCCTCAGTTTTGTTATATTTGGTGAGGTCAACATCCATGTGATGCCCCTCCAACATCCTGACCTCCTCATCTCCAGCACTATTTCCCACACTCCACAGCAGCTGCCAACTCCTGCAGTCACACCCTCAACTTTTTCACCAAAAATCATACCACTTGCAATATATAGACCCTCTGACCACATTTTCCTTAAGCCTTCCTCAACAATTCATGAGCTCTGATCCCTTGACCTCACTAACTTCTCACTATTCATGAGCCCCAGTTTCCACATTCCTTCTTTTCTAGCTCTGTTTCCATCATCATGATAACCACTCTCTCGCCCTGCCTCCTCCTTTGGTGCTTGCCGGCAAAACCCCTTCTCTGGATCAATCCACCATTTGCCTTCTCAGTGCTTTTGCTGGAGCAGAATCACACTGCGAGGCAGATTATCTTCTCTTCACAAATCCTAACCTCAAATGGGTTCTCAACACTGCCTGGGACTTCCTACTATATTTCCCCAATTTTTCCATTCTCTAAGATGAATTTTATACCTATTCTCTCTCTACAAAACCTCTACCCCTCTCATCTTAGCTGATGACTAGCCTCTTAAGTTTTTTTCCCCAGTTTTGTTGAGCTATAATGGACATATAACATTATATTAGTTTTAGGTGTACAACATGGTGATTGAATATGTGTAAATTACATACACAGAGACTTCCCTGATGGTCCAGTGGTTAAGACTCCGTGCTTCCAATGCAGGAGGCTTGGGTTCGATCCCTGGTTGGGGAACTAGGATTCCACATGCCACACACCATGGCCAAAAATAAATAAATAAATAAATAACACCATACATGTGTATTTTATATATATATATATATATATATACATACATACACATACACATCTCCTTACTCTCTTTATTTTTTAATATTTTTATTTTTATTTTTTTGTCTGCGTTGGGTTTTAGTTGCAGCATGCAGGATCTTCATTGAGGCATGCAGGATCTTTCCTTGAGGCATGTAGGCTCTTCGCAGTGGCACACGGGCTTCTCTCTAGTTGTAGCGTGCAGGTTTTCTCTTCTCTAGTTGTGGCACGTGGGTTCCAGAGCACGTGGGCTCCGTAGTTTGCAGCACGTGGCTCTCCAGTTGAAGCATGCAAGCTCAGTAGTTGTGGCGTGCGAGCTTAGTTGCCTGGAGGCATGTGGGATCTTAGTTCCCCGACCAGGGATCAAACCCACCTCCCCTGCTTTGGAAGGCAGATTCTTTACCACTGGACCACCAGGGAAGTCCCCTTAACCTCTCATGTTACTGAGGAAATAGAAGCAAAGAGGAACTCCCTCTCATTCCTGATACAACCTGCAAAACAACCTGCCTCTCCACCCACCTGTATCCCCTTCTGGTACTCTGAGAAGTGTCCCCTCCCTTACAAAAGACCAGACAACCCCTCCACAGGAGACATGGGGCCCACCCTCTCTCCCCCTTTTTTAAAAAATAAATTTATCTATTTATTCATTCATTTATTTATTTTATTTTTGGCTGCGTTTGGTCTTCGTTGCTGCGCACCGGCTTTCTCTAGTTGCGGCGAGCGGGGACTACTCTTCGTTGCGGTGCGCGGCCTTCTCATTGCTGTGGCTTCTCTTGTTGCGGAGCACAAGCTCTAGGCGTGCAGGCTTCAGTAGTTGTGGCTCGTGGGCTCTAGAGTGCAGGCTCAGTAGTTGTGGCACAGGGGCTTAGTTGCTCTGCAGCATGTGGGGTCTTCCCGGACCAGGGCTCGAACCCATGTCTCCTGCATTGGCAGGTGGATTCTTAACCACTGCACCACAAGGGAAGCCCTCCCCTTTTCAAAGACCTGGCTCAAGCAATCTAATCTCAGCCTTCAGCACACAAACATGCTCTCCAATCCTTAAAAAATAACAACACAGCCATTCTGGAAAACAGTTTGGCAGTTTCTTAGAAAACTAGCCATCAGATGACCCAGGAATTGCACTCCTGGGCATTTATTCTGGAGACATGAAAACTTATGTTCACATAAAAACTTGTACATGTATGTTCCTAGCAGCTTTATTCATAATAGCCCAAAACTGGAATCAGCCCATATGTCCTTCAGCAGGTGAATAGTTAAACAAACTGGTACATCCAAACTGTGGAATATAATTCAGCAATAAAAAGGACTGAACTATTGATTGATACATGCAACAACCAGGATGACTCTCCTGGGAATTAGGCTGATTTTTAAAAAGGTCACATACTGTACTATTCCATTTATATAACATTTTGAAATGACAAAAATTTTAGCAATAGAAGACAGATTAGTGGTTGCCAGGAGTTTGGGATGGGGTGGAGGAAGGCGGGGAGGGAGTGGGTGTGATTACACAAGGGCAACACTGGGGGATCCTGGTGGTGATGGAACTGTTCAGTATCTGACAGTGGTGGTGGAAACATGAACCTACTCAGGTGCTAAAATTGTATAGAACTAAACACACACAGGCACATGCAAATGAGTACAAGAAAAACTGGGATAACCTGAATGAGATAGGTGGATTGCATGAATGTCGATATCCTGATTATGACATTATGACAAAACTAACACTATAGTTAGTTTTGCGAAATATTGCCATTGGGACAAACTGGACAAAGTGTATCAGTGTATATTATTTCTTACAACTGCATGTGACTACAATTATCTGATCAAATTTTAAAATATATATATATATATATATATAATGTGGTAAGTTTGCACTCAGGTAAAATCATATATGTAAATATAACAAGAATGTATTTAACAAGAACAACAAAAGCTATGAACTAGGTTATGGGACAGAGTATTCTAGTCCCTAGGAACTGCTCTTGCAAGTATGAGAGTGACAAACTCAAGGGAACAAAAACAGGTAAGTAAGGCGAATATAGGATAAGAGGTAAGAAGGAGGCTAGAGGGGTAATCCGTGGACCTTAGTGTCTATAGGATCTCATTCAAGAAAGCTATATGGTTGATATCACTTATATGTGGAATCTAAAAATATGACACAAATGAACATATCTACGAAACAGAAACAGACTCACAGATACAGAGAAGAGACTTGTGGTTGCCAAGGGGAAGGAGGGGTGGGGGGAGGGAAGTATAGGAGTTTGGGATTAGCAGATACAAACTATTATGTATAGGATAAACAACAAGGTCCTATTGTATAGCACAGAGAACTATATTTGATATCCTGTGATAAACCATAATGGAAAATATGGAAAAGAATCACTTTTCTGTACAGCAGAAATTAATACAACATTGTAAATCAATTATACTCCAATAAAATTTTAAAGAAAGAAAGAAAGAAAGCTATATGCCATGTGGCTCAGACAAATCTGAGCTTGGCCACTGCCTGGCAATATGACTTTGGACAAGTCACATGGCTACTAAGGGCCCATCTCCTCCTCAGTGAAAAACAGGGCCATGGCACTTGCCCTCCAAGATTACCATGGGATTAAATAAAATAGTGTATGTGGAAATACCTAGCCCAGCGTGTAGAAGATGTTCCATAAGTGTAAATTCAGTCCCACCTGCCTCTGTATAAACATCTCTCCAGAGGGAATTCCCTGGTGGCGCAGTGGTTAAGACTCTGTGCTCCCAATGCAGGGGGCCCAGGTTCGATCCCTGGCCAGGGAACTAGATCCCACATGCATGCCGCAACTAAGAGTTCACATGCCACAACTAAGGAGCCCACGAGCCGCAACTAAGGATCCCTCCTGCCAGAAATAAGACCCAGCACAACCAAATAAATAAATATTTTTTAAAAACTCTCCAGAAAAGATCTAGTAAAAACTAATTTATAATGATAAAATTCATGAGTGCTTATTGATGCTCAAAAGGAAAGAGAAAGAGAGAAAAAGGAGAAGTTAAAGGAAGAAAACCCATCATCGACCACCTTTAGAGAATTCAAAGGAACCAACTCATTTTCTGAAAACTGGTAATTAAAGGGAGAGAATTCAAGTCAAGCATTTAACTTGCCTTTCTTATCTGAACTATATTTCAGGTTAACAAAATTATTGATGGGAGATGATTCTGAAAACTGGCAAGAGTAAGAAACAAGCATTCAATCTGATTTTCTTTACAAACGTGCCTCAAGACAACCAATTAGGTAATAAATGAAGAAGGAATAATAGAACATCACCATTTTGCAAACCCTTAATGAGATCATGATCACCAACAGCTGTTAATATGACAAAGGAGAGAAACACATGAAGGTTATGTGCCTCCTGATGAAAGGATACATCAGACCTATGAAGTTTTTTTTTTTTTTTTTTTTTTGCGGTACACGGGCCTCTCACTGTTGTGGCCTCTCCCGTTGCGGAGCACAGGCTCCAGACGCACAGGCCCAGCGGCCATGGCCCACGGGCCCAGCCGCTCCACGGCATGTGGGATCCTCCCGGACCAGGGCACGAACCCGTGTCCCCTGCATCGGCAGGCGGACTCAACCACCGCGCCACCAGGGAAGCCCCTATGAAGTATTTTTGAAAAAGAACTTGAACCTGAATCAGAGCAAGACTTTATATCTAACTACAGTTTACAGTTCTGTAAAAGGAGACAAAGGATGGCATCACAAGAATGTTCAATGCAATCAGCAAAATCCCAAATGCTGGAAATTTCTAAAGGACAGAAATCTCTATTTCTTCACCAAAAAATAAAGAGGAGAAACGTGTAGATTAAAATAGATTGAAGAGACTTACCACCAAATGTAACCAGTGGCCCTTTTTAGATAGTGATTCAAACAAACCAACTGCTTAGAATATACATACAGGGACTTCCCTGGTGGTACAGTGGTTAAGAATCCGCCTGCCAATGCAGGGGACACGGGTTTGATCCTGGTCTGGGAAGATCCCACATGCTGCGGAGCAACTAAGCCCACACGCCACTACTGAGCCTGCGCTCTAGAGCCCGCGAGCCACAACTACTGAGCCCATGCACCTAGAGCCCCTGCTCTGCAACGAGACAAGCCACCACAATGAGAAGCCCATGCACTGCAATGAAGAGTAGCCCCCGCTCCCTGCAACTAGAGAAAGCCTACGCTCAAAAATGAAGACCCAATGCAGCCAAAAATAATAAATAAAAATTTTTTAAATATACGTTAAAAAAAAGAATATATAAAATAGTGAAAATAAAACAAAATATACATACATACACACACACACCCCTGACAGTGCACCCTGCGGGGAATTCAGGAATGAGAAAAACAGGATACTGGCCCTAGATAGTTGAGATGCGTTATCTAAAGAATAATTTCAATGAGCCCAGACTCTTGCATCTTCCCATATACAGAAAAATACTAAAATAATTAACTTGAGACACCCTTTTTTTTTTATGATTAGCAGTAATCCTTTGACATTCAACAACATGGTTCGGGGTTTTTTTTTAATTTATTTATTTATTTATTTTTGGCTGCGTTGGGTCTTCGTTGCTGCGCACGGGCTTTCTCTAGTTGTGGCAAACGGGGGCTACTCTTCACTCTTAGTTGCAGTGCACGGGCTTCTCGTTGTGGTGGCTTCTCTTGTTGCAGAGCACAGGCTCTAGGCACACGGGCTTCAGTAGTTGTAGCTCGTGGGCTTAGTTGCTCCACGGCATGTGGGATCTTCCCGGACCAGGGCTTGAACCCATGTCCCCTGCACTGGCAGGAGGATTCTTAACCACTGCGCCACCAGGGAAGTCCCTACATGGGTTTTTGTTTTTTTGTCCCCCCCCCAGCCCCCGCCAGCAAAACTCCTATATATCCTGGCTC
The DNA here is from genome assembly GCF_964341445.2 of Mesoplodon mirus. Classification (NCBI taxonomy): domain Eukaryota; kingdom Metazoa; phylum Chordata; class Mammalia; order Artiodactyla; family Ziphiidae; genus Mesoplodon; species Mesoplodon mirus. The sequence goes on from NC_138979.1 coordinate 55,009,313, forward strand.
CTCCCTCACCCCTTTGGAACAGTTTTTCAGAGCCATCTCAGAGGCTGGCTCCCAGGCTATAGTCCTTAGTAGGTCCCCAAATAAAACATAACTCACAACTTTAAGGTTGTATTTTTTCTTCAGTCAGCAGCAACGGTGACCACAGTTAACCATACTGTATTGTATATTTGAAAGTTGCTAAGAGAGTTCTCATCACAAGAAAAAAAAATTTAACTACGTGTGGTGATAGATGTTAACTTATTCTGGTAATCATTTCCCAGTATATACATATATCAAATCATTATGTTGTACACCTAAAACTAATACAATATTTTATGTCAATTATGTCTCAATTAAAAATATAATTATTAGATATTTTTTAGATCTGATAATCATTTTTTTTCTTTTTTCTTTCTTCTTTTTTTTTTTTTTTTTTTTTCTTTTTGCGGTATGCGGGCCTCTCACTGTTGTGGCCTTCCCCGTTGCAGAGCACAGGCTCCGGATGCGCAGGCCCAGCGGCCATGGCTCACGGGCCCAGCCGCTCCGCGGCATATGGGATCCTCCCAGACCGGGGCACGAACCCGCATCCCCTGCATCGGCAGGCGGACTCTCAACCACTGCGCCACCAGGGAGGCCCTCTTTCTTCTTTTTTTTAAAAAAAATTTTGGCCGTGCTGTGTGGCATGTGGGATCTTAGTTCCCCGACAAGGAATCAAACCCACGCCCCCTGCAGTAGAAGCACAGAGTTTTAACCACTGGACCACCAGGGAAGTCCCAATTGTATTGTTTTTAAAAGAATCCGTGTCTTTTAGTGAAATACACTGATATATTTATGGATGAAATGATATGCCTGAGATTAGCTTCAAAAGAATATGAGGGGAGAGGGTATGGATGAAACCAATAGCTATGACTTGATAACTGCGGAATCATGCTTTTAACGTGAATGTTTGACATTTTCCATAATAAATTTTTTTTTATTTTAAAAGCAAAACGGGGGGGAATACCCTGGCAGTCCAGTGGTTAGGACTCCGAGCTTTCACTGCCAGGGCCCGGGTTCAATCGCTGGCTGGGGAACTAAGATCGCCGCGTGGTGCAGCCAAAAAATAAATTAAAAAAAAATTGAGGGCCTCCCTGGTGGCGCAGTGGTTGAGAGTTCGCCTGCCGATGCAGGGGACACGGGTTCGTGCCCCCGTCCGGGAGGATCCCACATGCCGCAGAGTGGCTGGGCCCGTGAGCCATGGTCGCTGAGCCTGCGCGTCCAGAGCCTGTGCTCCGCAGCGGGAGAGGCCACAACAGTGAGAGGCCCGTGTACAGCAAAAAAAAATTTGAGAAAAAATTAAAAAATAAAACAAATAATAATAATAGCAACAACAACAATAAATCTCAAACCACACCAATCTGACATCCACCCCACCACTCCACAAAGACTGCTCATGTGCAGGTCCCCTCTGATCTCTAAGGGGCCAAATCCAGAGTTGGCTTTCTGTCCTGTGGACTTCAGGAATGCTTAAGAGTCAACTTCTTCTTCCCTCCTGGGACACTCACTCTCCTCTCTTCCATGACACTCTCCCAAGTGGCTCTCTGGCCAATTCGTCTAAATGTCCTTTTCAGTTTCACCAACTCTACCTGCCCTCTAAAGGTTGAATTTCCCCAGGATCCAGTCCTGGACCCTCTTCCCTATATCCCTAGGTAATCTCATTCATTCCTATGGATTTCAATATCATCCTAGTCTGCTGGCTCCCAAATCCGTGTCTCTAGCCTACAATCCTCCTTTAAGTTACAGACATATAGGTCATATGACATGACATGACAAGACTAGCCTGACATCTCTTTTAAATGGCTTTAATCTTACATGCCCAAACCCTTAATTCCACCTGCCACCTCAAACCTGGTCCTTCCCAGGGCTTCCCCATCTTTTCCATCTACTTTTTTTTTTTTTGGCCACACAGCACGGCATGTGGGATCATAGTTCCCTGACCAGGGATTGAACCTGCACCCCCTGCAGTGGAAACGTGGAGTCTTAACCACCAGACCACCAGGGAAGTCTCATTTCCATCTCCTTAAATGACCCCACTACCATCCAATTGCTCAGGCAGGTACCAAGGTGTTGTTACAATTCCTCTCTTTCCTCACTGGCCCCCTCTTGTCATCCAACTCATCATAACAAGTCCTGTCAGGCTTCCCTGGTGGCACAGTGGTTAAGAATCCACCTGCCACTACAAGGGACACTGGTTCGAGCCCTCGTCCGGGAAGATCCCACATGCCTGTGGGAGCAACTAAGCCCATGCGCCACAACTACTGAGCCTGCGAGCCACAACTACTGAGCCCACATGCCACAACTACTGAAGCCTGCACGCCTAGAGTCTGTGCTCCGCAACAAGAGAAGCCACTGCGATGAGAAGCCCACACACTGCAAAGAGTGGCCCCTGCTCGCCGCAACTAGAAGAAAGCTCGTGCGCAGCAACGAAGACCCAACACAGCCAAAAATAAATAAATAAAACATTTAAAAAACAAGTCCTGTCATTTCTGTCTCCAAAAGGAGTACACGTATCCTCCGTCTCTCCAACCCTGAGCCAATTCACCACCATCTTTTGCTCAGATTACTGCAGCCTCCTAAAAGTCTCTTTGTCTCCTTTCTTGCCATCTTCCAATCCATTCCCCTCAAAACAGCCAGTGTAATTAATATTTTAAGTCTTTAAAAATTATAGGGACTTCCCTGGTGGTCCAGTGGTAGAGAATCCGCCTTACAATACAGGGGACGTGGGTTTGATCCCTGGTCAGGGAACTAAGATCCCACACGCCGCAAGGCAACTAAGCCCGCATGCCACAACTACTGAGCTCGCGCACCTCAACTAGAGCCCACGTGTTGCAAACTACAGAGTCCACGCGCTCTGGAACCCATGCACAACAACTAGAGAAGAGAAAACCCACATGTCACAACTAGAGAAAAGCCTGCTCACCACAACGAAGAGCCCACGTGCCATAATGAAAGATCCCGCATGCCTCAGCAAAGTTCCCACGTGCTGCAACTAAAACCCGATGCAGCCAAAAATAAATTAAATAAATAAATAATCGTTTTTAAAATTAAAAAATAAATAAAAAATATAGATTGTCATTACTGTACTTTAAACCCTCCAATGGCTTCCTATCTCACTTGTAATAAAATCCAAATTCCTCACCTCTCCTACACAGGAGACCGTTCAGGATCTGAGCCCTCCTACCCTCCAACTGCATCCCATGCCCTCTCCCTCCTGGAGTGACTCTGGCTCTTTTTCAAGGTCTTAAACATGGCACACTGCTTTTTGGCTCAGGCCATTTATTCCTACTACTCCTTTGGTCTGGACCACACTCGCCCCAGATCTCAACCAGGCTGGCTCCCCATCCTTGAGACCGCACCTGAAACACAACCTCCTCAGAGAGCCCTTGGGAGCATCACTGTACCCTGGGCATTTCCTTCACAGCAACTATCACATCTGTAATCATTCAGTCAGTTGTTCCCTTGTACAAAGGGTCTTGTGTCCTTTCAACTGAAAACTCCATAACGGTGAGAAGCAAAGAGCCTGGGCCATAGTAAGCACTCAATGAATTTCTTTTATCATGGTAGAATTCCATGAATCTTTTGTGAAGCACCAAAGCTTACAGTCTGATTGGAGAGACACGGTTTATAAGTATGAAACAATTAGGAAGCAAAAGCAGACAGCATAATCAATGCAAAAGTGAGGGCTTCCCTGGTGGCGCAGTGGTTGAGAGTCCGCCTACAGATGCAGGGGACACGGGTTTGTGCCCCGGTCCGGGAAGATCCCACATGCCGCGGAGCGGCTGGGCCCGTGAGCCATGGCCGCTGAGCCTGCACGTCCGGAGCCTGTGCTCCGCAACGGGAGAGGCCACAACAGTGAGAGGCCCGTGTACCGCAAAAAAAAAAAAAAAAAAAGTGAGTTGCCCAGCTTGTGAGTGCAGGAGTGCAGAAGAATTCACATCAGGTTCTCTGCTAAGAACAAAGACAATTCACATACCACTTTTTCAAGGTGGAAATAGAGCCTGAGGCACTGAAAAATGCAATCAAATGAAAGGGTCGGAAAGGCCCAAGCAAGACGATCAGGATACCAAGAGACTGGCATTTCTCTTCCGTCCCCTCCCAGGGTTATACCAAAACTGCCTTAGAAAGTCGTAGAAGATTGCAGAGAGACTTTGCCTAAGAGTCAGAAAACCTGAGGACCCCAATCCCCACCTTTAGCTGGTTGTTGACCTTGGGCAGGGCACCCGTGCTCTTTGTGGCTCCATTTCTCACCTGACATTCAAGGATGGGAGTGGGCTCTTGAGGGCTCTCTCCTGCTCTCAAGACATTTTAGGTTTCCAAGCGACCACGTGTAGCTGGGTAAGCTACACAGGGGCAGAAATCACTTTACAGGGTGAAACCAACTGTCAAGGGAAAGCTACTGGGATTCAGGGCTCATCTCACCATGTTCTGGAACCACACTGGGTGTGGCAGGAGATCAGCCTATTGTCACCTACCCAGTAGCTGCTTCCATCCCACTCCCGGAGTCAGGATCCAAGGAAGAGAGGGGAGACTGGCTTTCAGACGCAGCAAAAGATTTGTGAGGAACCCTTCCCCTTGGCTCCCAGGCCAGGAAATGCCTGGCGGAAGGCGAGGCAGTTGAAAGCACTAGGACGGGAGCCAGGCAGCAAGGAGCAGGGCTGCGTGGGGCGTGGGGTTTGGGGCCCAGGCAGAGCATTATTTTAGACCAACAGGAAAGAAAAAGTCATGGTTCCCACCAACTTCCCAACCCCTGGAAACTGGAAATCACTAGCGATCCACAGGCCTGCGAACGCTTCCACCCTCTCCCGCCCAGCAGAGATGGCTCTGTCTGCAGGGGAGAATGGGACCTCAGGGCGCGTGGTTCCAGTACAGTCTCCATTTGCAGGACTTGCTTCCACGTCTAGAGAAAAACTTTAGAAAAAAATGACCTTTTCTTCCCACCCAGCCCCGCTGGCCAAAATCTCTCTCAAAGCTTGGCTTCAGCCCCTCATACTAGGAATTATACCCAAGTGGGAGGGTGACAACCAGTGGCTACCATACAGTCGGGAAAGAGAGAAAGAGTTGTCAGCCACCTGAAGTTCCATGGGGATGGGGAGAAGGTGGGGAGGAAGGTCTGAGGAAGGCCAGCCTTCAGGGAAGCCAGCTGAGGGGGCAGGGTGTGAGGTGGAGAAGGGCAGCCAGGGGTGGGAGTCCACAGCCTGCCAAGGACCAGTCCTGGGCACTGGGCCCGGTGCCCATTCTCTGATCTGCCGCATTGTTCAGCTATTTCCTTCCCAGGAAGTAGTAAGCGGGTGGAGGGGGCCAGGGCTTGCATGGCGGGAGTGAATGGAGCAGGATGGAGCTTCCACTGGGGGAGGGGACCGCGGGTCCATTCCCATGACCAGCTGCCCTTCCGGCTGCCCTGGAGCTGCGTGGGAAAAGGTCTTGGAAGTGCTGGGGACAGTGTGTGTGAGCGCGTGTGTGTGTGTGTTTTCATTTTTGTCTGACTGCCTTGCTTGGCTTTAGTCACAGGACAAAGCCCTTTGAGAAACAGTCACCAGTCTACATTCCCACTGGGCTGTGTCTTGGGAGAGGTGTAAGAACCTGCCCCAGCGCCTGAGAGAAGAACGCTGGAGGCCTTAGGTCCAACTCCCTGGAGGAGTCTTGGCTTCTAGTGAGTCTAGATTGGCTGACTCCCTGGATTTACAAGGATGCTTCTGGAACCTTCTGCTAAGCTCCCAGCTTCCTGGCAGGGCTCTGTTACTAGCTGGATGTTGGAAAGGGGGTGGGAACTGGACATGGAGAGTGAGGTCAACCATTCCCACAGCATCCCCCTAAGAAGCCCAGAACCCTTCATGACCACTTGGATCTTAGCGCCAAGCGGCATGCTAAGAGATTATATGACAGGCCAGTGCTCCGCCTTCCAGCAAGATGCCGTAAAGCAGATATCACAAACTAGCAGCCCACAAGCCAAGTGCATCCTGCAGACACTTGCCTTGTTTGGTAAGCACAGTGCTTAAGAAGGTTTTGAGCCAATATTGAGAGATTTCACCAAAAAACCTCCATTTCTGGCCTTTTGAAAAAGAAAATTGAAGCCATATTCTCCCGAGACAGCAGTTGCTGCTCTCCCATGACGAAGCTGAAGGAAACTCCTCAGTCTAGGTGTTGTCTCATGAAGAGACTTGCCGCGTGTGAGTGCAAATCCATGGAAACACAGCTAAGAAAGCCAACACCAAACTGAAAGCCAAGGTCACCTCTGGGGAGGTAGGGAGGGGACCAGAAATGGAAGAAATGGCCCCAGGTCTGACCATAAAGTTTTACTTTTGTATAAGGAGATTATAATCATACACAACTTGCATAATTAAAATGAACAAGAAATAGAAATGGGGCTTCCCTGGTGGTGCAGTGGTTGAGAGTCCGCCTGCCGATGCAGGGGACACGGGTTCGTGCCCCGGTCCAGGAAGATCCCACAAGATGCCACGGAGCGGCTGGGCCCGTGAGCCATGGCCGCTGAGCCTGCACGTCTGGAGCCTGTGCTCCGCAACGGGAGAGGCCGCAACAGTGAGAGGCCCACATACCGCAAAAAAAAAAAAAAAAAGAAATAGAAATGCCTTAGCCTAATAACTGTTAGTCTGACCTCAGTTTACCTTCCCAGTTTATCTCAGATTACTCTCCTCCAGTCACAGTTCCCTGAACATGCACCCTCTTTCTGCTTGCGTACCTTTTCTCTCTTCTTCCTACCCACAATGCCTTTCTCTTCCTCCTCCTCCTGCTCTACGAAGCCAAATCCAGCCCATCCTTCAAGACAGTAGTCTTTCAATAATTTAGCTCACGTACACTCTAAACAAAATTTTAAATGATGTACCTCACGATAAAGCTGGTTTTTAAAAAAAACTATGTATTCTCTTGAAATTTTTAAATAAGAAAAAAAATGTTTTTTTCCAACCGGGCTTAAATAGTTGCAAAGGATGTGATTTCTGGTATATTGGAAATATTAACATTTAAAAATAAAACTTGTATTAAATGTACCCAGTGGAACCACAGTGGTTTGATACCCATCATCAAGCATTTGCAAAATACATAAGCAAGCTCTTCTTTAACAAAGGAAAATTTACATCATTGCTTTTTCTCCTTGAATTCATACTTTCTTTCCATTCCCCCCCCCCACATAATGCTATCCTAGTGTAATATATAGTTTATGTTTGAAAATCTCTTATTGATCATCAAACCACACTTTGCTACCATAAAAAATATATATATATATATATAATATAAATTAAAACTGTAATGAATGAATAAACTGTGGTATATACATCCAATGGTATATTTTTCAGCCATAAAAAAAGAGTGAAGTACAGATACATGCTATAAACATTATACTGACTGGATGAATCTCAAAAACATTATGTTAAGTGTAAGAATCCAGGCACAAAAGGTCACATTATTGTATGACTCCATCTATAGGAAATGTTCAGATGAGGTAAATCCAGAGAGACAGAGTACAGATTATTGGTTGCCAGGAGTTGTGCAGAAGAAGGAATGGGGGTGACTGTTTAATGGGTATGAGGTTTTCCTTTGTAGTGATGGAAATGCTTTGGAACTAGATAGAAGCAGTGATTGCACAACACTGTGAATATACTAAATGCCACTGAATTGTTCACTTTAAAATGGTTACTTTTAGTTATCTGAATTTTACCTCAATAAATTATGTTTTAAGAGCTTAAAAAATTAAATTTGTATCCTTTCCTTATTTTTTGTGACCATAAGGCTCTAGATTTTTAAGTTTTCTTCTGGATTGACTTATCATTACAATGATCTTAGTTCACTGTCAAAACAACAAATATATATTGCAAATGTTGATGGGGAATTATTAAACATTTGAAGTAGAATTTTATAGGAAATACAACTCATATTGAGATAGATGTATTCATGCTGGGATGAGACAGTGATCAGCACCAATTTTATTTCCACATTTCATTTTTATAGATGTAAATGCTGAGAAATCTTGTTCACACAAATAAGTACGTGGGAGTAGGAGAAGTTCCAGCCGAGCCACTCAATAGCACCTAATCATCCAGCAGGTGACAACTGAATTTGTTTCACCTCCTTCAACTGTTAAAAGCAAAATATTGCAAAATCTTGGATTTGAAGAAGGATTTATTGCCCAGTCATTTTGAGTCATTTACCTTCTCAATATTGAAATCACTTATTTATTTATTTATTTATTTTTAAATTTTATTTATTTTTTTGCCTGAACTGTGTGGCATGTGGAACTTCCCCGACCAGGGATCAAACCCACGCCCCTGCAATGCAAGCACAGAGTCTTAACCACTGGACCACCAGGGAAGTCCTGAAATCAATATTTTAAATTTTGGAGCTTTGTTTGGAGCCTCAGAGAATTTTACGCACCGAGGCAACATACCAAAATAAGATTTAGGATGGGCAGGAGATAAGTCCTTTACATAGTATAGGCGAAGTTATGCTAAGCAACCTCAAAATCTCAGTTCCTTAAACCAATAAAGGCTCCCTTCTCCTCCACCCCAACCCCCAACTCACGATACATGTCCATTGCAGGCCAGCTGGAGGTTCTGATCTATACCATCATCACTCAGGGATCCAGACTCCACCATCTGAAATGTCATCGGTCACCATGGCAGAGAGAAGGTAAGAAGAAGAATCACACACTGCCTCTTAAATGCTTCCACCCAGAAGAGACTCACTTTTGCTATTTCACTGGGCGAAGCAAGTCACGTGGCCACAACTAACTTCTAAAAGGTGGGAAAGGACCTGGAAGGAGGAAAACAGGGAAAGTGGGTGAACAGCACAATGATCACGCCTTTCTTCTGTGAAATGGGAGGCAAGACATCGGGAAAAGGAAACGGGGAGAGGCATTCTCAGGTGTGGAACAGTACTTCTTGACGATGTGTTTCTGGAAATGGATTCCCTTCAACACAATCCCACCACCTACCCTTAGAAAAGCCTTTTTGGGGCCTCCCTGGTGGCGCAGTGGTTGAGAGTCCGCCTGCCGATGCAGGGGATACGGGTTCGTGCCCCGGTCTGGGAGGATCCCATATGCCGCGGAGCGGCTGGGCCCGTGAGCCATGGCCGCTGGGCCTGCGCATCCGGAGCCTGTGCTCCGCAACGGGAGAGGCCACAACAGTGAGAGGCCCGCATACCGCAAAAAAAAAAAAAAAAAAAAAAAAAAAAGAAAAGCCTTTTTGTATCTCTAGGTGTACACATGCCCAAGCATGAAGATCACTGCTGCCTTTGCAAAGCCTTCCCACCTTTTAGGTGCAGGGACCTCTCTCTGAGCTCTTGCTGTTATTATCGCCTGTACTACCCATTTGGAAGCTTCTGAGAATTAGTTACCTTTTGTACACGCGTATCATGTTTTCCTAACAAGCTGTAGTCTCTTTGAAGATGGGGACCATATCTTCAAGTTTTTATATCCCTTATACTACCTAGCAAGGATGGTCAGAAAATGAGTTCTGCTTGATGGCTGAATTGGTCACTTTCTCTGTGTGCTTCAATCTCCTCATCTGTGAAACTGGAGTTCCAAGGCTTGCCCTTATGATTACAATTAAGATGACAGGAAAGCTCCTTCCACTCTCCTTTACTTAACAAGGATCCACATCTTGACACTGCACATCTGAAAAGCTGTATATGATGATGAGCCATTGAGGGCTCTTGAGAAAGCCTGTGCAAAGTGGGTTTAGGCACATCAATCTGACATCAGTGATTGTTGAGGGATTGTGGGTACATGGGAAGCAGCTTGGGCAGGGAGCTAAGGGCAGGAGGTCCAGATAGAACATTTCTCCGATGATACACAGGTGAGGCTATAGCACCCACTGGGAGGTGAGGCAGGGAATGGCGAGCTACCCTGCAACCCCGGGGAACGACCCCAGATGCCTTCCTGAACACCCAAACCTGGATTTAAGACAGACCAGCAACCTTGGCAGAATGTGATCACAATCCTCACTCACCCGCCAAAACAAATCATTTTCTGCACCCTGTCCCTGCCCCCTGGTGGCCTCTGGAGGCACTGCCGATACAGTGTCACAACAAAGCTGAATTCTAGTTCCCCACAGGGAGATTCCAGATTGATGTTGTACAGGGAAAGATGCCCAAAGTTGCTTCTGTAGTAAAAGAAGAGGATGAGAGAGGGAGAGGAGGGGGCCAAACACATGGGTAATCGCGAACCTGGGGGCAGTTTTTGTCCCTAGACTCACTTCGCAAAGTGAAAACAATTGAATAGAAGCAGTCTTTGACTTGCAACCGGACAGCACATGGACCATGGTTTAGCCTATGCAACAGTTTTAAATTTTGGTTAGTTGTCAACATCCAGAATCATGAATTTTCATATTAAAGTCTTAACGTCCAGTTTCTCTTGAAAAATCAAAACATCAAGCCAAATGGGGTCCCCATCCTGCTGACCAGAAGCTGACTGGAGCTGAGGAGAAGCCCTGGCCCCTTTCAGTGGGGCGTGAGCTCTCCAGCCACCCAGTCATCCAGGCTGCCTCCCTCAGTCCCATCACCCCCTGCTGGGAGCTTACAGCTCCTAAGGTGGGCACGTCATGATGGAGAACAAGGTCAAAAAATATCAGGACAGGGGCCAACCAGCCATCCAGTGCTTGACTCGCCTCCGGAACATCCCCACCAAGCATCATCCAGCAAGCACATGCCTAAAGACCTTCGGAGACAAGAAAGTCATCACCTGTTATATATGGCAGTGCACAGCACCTTCAGAGAGCTCTGACTGCTTTCACAGGGTGGGAACCTTTGTCGAGGCTGCATTCCCATGACGACACATGTCCAGAGAGGAGAAGAGACTTGCCTGCTATGTGTCCCAACAGTGAAGGAGCCAGTTAGCAGGCTTGTGTTAGGTACTGCCAGGTGCCCTAGACTATGCTGGTGAGTGAGGGCGGCATGACCTAGGCCCTACAGAAACACCCCATCTGGGTAAGGACCAGCAAGGTCCACACAGATGAGATCAACGCCTGGCAGTGCTGACAGAGCAACATCTGGGAAGAGTGCACTGAAAGGAAACCATCCAAATCAGAACTCCCAGGGAGGTCTAGCCCTGCCATTCCAGTGGGTAAAAAGTGTCTCAGATATATAAGCTCTAAAAATATCAACTGTGGTTATTAAACTCTGTGCCATTCCTGGCTTATTACTATGGACATATTGGGATTTTAATCAGCGAGATGGAAAGGGATGCAGGTAACTTGACTGTATCGTCTATGAAACTGAGTCAGGACACCTGAATTTATGTCAGGTCTGCATAACTGAATGAACTTGGGCACATCTCTTTGCTTCTGAGTGCTGAGGTTTCTCCATCCGTGAACTAAGTGGGGGGTGAATCCAATTTCTTCGGACCTCATACTCACTTTCTATCCCCAGTGCCAGTGCAGGGACTGGCTATCTAGAATATAAACTAGGTACGAATGGAGTAGGTGCTCCATACATGTCTGTGACTGACTGCTGACTCTGCCTCTGAGAGCACTGGTCAGAACAGAGGCCCCCAGACAGCCCAGAGCAAATGGACCCTAGAGAACTCTGCCAGGCAGTTCCCCCTGGAAGACCAAAAGGGGAAAATATCTGTGCGATGCTTGTGAGCATTTTTGACCACAAGAGGGCGCCGGAGCCTCACTCCACCCACATCGCACCTGGGAAGAGAGAGGCCCCATCAGGGGCCAACTGTATAGGGTTGTCTTCAGTGAGCAGAAGCCTCACCTTGGGTACCACTGGGCCAAGATGAGAAGCCTGAGATGTAAAAACAGGAGGACATAGGACAAAGGAGCAATGGAGGATGCAGGGGAGGCAGGACCAGCGAGGGGCCAAAGAGAGAAAAAGGGACTTGCTGGGGTCATAGAGAATGTCTAGACCTGGGGTGAGGTCACAACGAGGCCCCCCGCTTGAGGATGCATGCAGTGCTCAATGTCATAGGGAAAAACCTCTCCCTGTGAGTATCTCAGAGCCTGTGCAGTGGTCAGCACATGTCCTGACTTGAATGCACAGGGAAGAAGGGGCCAGAAGCCAGACTGGGGTGGGTCCTGAATGCCTGACTCTGGCCATCAGCCCATACGCTCTAGAGAACCATGAAAGAAAGCTCTTTGAAACCGTGGAAGTGTGTTTTGGCACGATTCATCTGGCAGCTGTAGACAAGAGAGATTTAAATATATGTCCATGGAAAGTATCAGCAAAGAAATATTTGGGAGTATGGTCTTCGGGGAAAATCTTAGTGGAGATCATTGCTCTGGGGGCTGTTGCTCCTTGTTCCCCTTCTATGGTGTTTCTCCTTGCATCTCTTCTGAGCTAGTTTCCGGGACACACTCTTGTTGGTTCCAGGAATAAGAACCTGGGTCTGGAGAAGCAGGCACAGCTGAGAAGCCTCTGTTGTGAGAGCCTGTCTTCTCCAGGGGCCTGCATCTGAATGTCCTGCTCTGGAAGCTGAGGAGTGCCCTGGGGGTGAGAAATGGGGCATCTCCCTCCATGCTCACCTCTTAAGCCACCCACAGAGCTGTTCTGAGAAGCCAAGCACAAAACCACAACACAGGCCCACAGTAGGGTCTGGACTCATGCAGGGGAAGGCAATAGGACAGCATCCGGGAGAAAAAGGGCAACAGCCATTTGCAACCACTGACTCCTAAATCTTCCCCTGCCCAGTTAAGTACCTCCACAGCTCAGACCCTCAGACCCCAGGCTGGGCTCTGAGAACAGTGACTACACCTTATATCCTCCACCTCAGCACCAAACACAGGCTCCAGAGAGCAGACGCTCAGCAAGTGTTTGCCAAAAGAAAGAATGAATAGCTGAAGAGAGAATGAATGGGTAGGTGGTGTGGTGCTCCCCCAGGGGTGACAAGAACCCAGAGCTCAGTGCCTTGCCTTGACTCCTTACGGCCAAACGTGACTTTAACACCTCTCCACACTTGAACTTCCTGTCCTCAAAATGGAGATGGCCGTTCCCCAGACCACGTCCCAGGGCAACTGTGAGGATCAGAGATGGGAGGACTCGTGGCTAAGCCTGTGGACTTCGGTCCCCTCATCCCCATGATGGTACAGTACTGAAAACAACAAACTCAAGTAATTCATCATGAGTACTTAACAGCTACTCATTCAGGCAGCACTGTGAAGATACAGTCGCTCATGGACCCTAATGAGATAATCAAATATTGGCAACTACCTGTATAATCCTGCTCCGGCCATATTAGGAAACAAGTCCACTGTAAATTTCTGAGCTCTGCGCACCCTTGTCCAGGTGACTTTTTCCCTCCCACATACTTTAATGGTTATAGCCTTTGTTTTTTGCTTGTTAGTCTATTTCTTAGCCAGGTTACTAGAGAGGTTTGGGTAACTGCTGGCCCTTCTACCTGCCCAAGTGGGGCTTTTCTGTTCCCCGTGAGGCCCTCCCAGAGTTCCCCCCCCCCAACCAGAGCCCTGGCCTTCATGGGACCCTGTGGCCCAGAGTCCAGAGAATTAACTCTGGATGGCAATACCAGAAAACCAGGGTCTTAAGCCTTGTGCTTGCTGTGGGACCTTCTTAACTTCGGTTTCCGTAACTGCAAACAATAGGTAATAGTGCCTTTCTCGCTTATCTCATAGGGCTTTTGAGGGTCAGAGATGGCGTATGAGAACGCGTTTCGTAAACTACACATTAGTACACGGATGTATTTACTATTACTGCTGCTGCTACTGATACTATTGTCAACAACTCTGAAATCCTAAATACTTTGATCAAAAAGCTAGAGTTAGGGGCTTCCCTGGTGGCGCAGTGGTTGAGAGTCCGCCTGCCGATGCAGGGGACGCGGGTTCGTGCCCCGGTCCGGGAAGATCCCACATGCCGCGGAGTGGCTGGGCCCGTGAGCCATGGCCGCTGGGCCTGCGCGTCCAGAGCCTGTGCTCCGCAACGGGAGAGGCCACAACAGTGAGAGGCCCGCGTAATGCAAAAAAAAAAAAAAAAGTTAAAGTTAGATCCAAAGGTGCCTAAGTGCCAACAGCTAGCTCTGGGCGCTTGTAGACGGTCTCCATAATTTCTGGGCCCCTGCCCTCTCCTTCCTCCACCTCTTCTCCCAGTAGGGGAAGGGTTAAACACCTTTCGAGGACTAATGCACCACTAGAAAAATAACCGAGGAGAGTATAAATTAGAATCAACTCAATTTCATTCTTGTTAAGGATGAAAGAGGAAACTGTGCTCTTCTTAAGATATCTACAGCAAATATTTATTGAGTATCCCCCCTGCATGAGGCACGTTCCTGCGTTTTCATTAACCCTCACAATAGCCATGTGAGAAAAGGGCACAGATTTGCAAAGAAATAGATACACCTTGAGAGGGGGAAAGATGGGCTTTCATGGAACTATGTAGTCATTCTTTATCTTAGACTCCGCCTACTAAATTGAGTTGCATTTTCTCTACCATGGGCAGAAATGGCAATAAACAGTCTTGGTCCCTGCATGCACAGATGGGTCCTGCAGGCCCAATGACTCTACCCCCAGGTTAAAAGCCCAGAGAGACTGCACAGGGCTGGGCTGAAGCTAGATTAGTCACTGAGGGCTTCTCTTTGTCCCTTAATCAGGGAGCGGCACCCAGGTGCCCTGGAAGAGATCAGGCCAGAGTGTGGCAGGGAGGAGACCCGAGTTCTAGTCCTGGTTCTGGAACTGCAGGAAGAGGCCTCCAAGCCTGCAGCCATCCTGCATCTGCTGCCTCTCTGCCCCTGCGCTGGACGGGGTGTGTGTGGTTCTGGAACGGCCGTGTGGGGCGATGGAAGGTGATGGACTGGGAGTCAGGAGACACACGTGGAGCACACCTCGGCCACTGTCTTCATGACCTTAGAGCAAAACGCTTCACCTCTCTGTGCTTCACCTTCCTCATCTGTAAAACGGGAGAGGGGACTGGACTAGAGCCTCCGTGCCGACATTCTGACCCCGATGCACAGAAGCCCTTCTGATGGTTTGCTCTAAGGTCATGAAGACAATGGTCCGGGGCACCTGACCCCGCTCACCGACCTCCCTTCAGACCGCTGCTGGCGTTCCCACTCACCCAGCCCAACCAGAAGCCAGAGGGCGAGGGAGCCCATGGATGTTGTCCACACTGACCAGAGCGTGTGGGTGAGCTGGGTGACGAGCAAGGAGGTCCGGGGAGAACAGGAGCTCAGGCCCCTTTCCTGTCGGCCCAGGAACACTGCTGGGGCAGTGCCCAACCTCTCTCCTCACAAGGGTGGGCCCTCAGCTCCTACAGCCCCACCTCTGTTCCCGAGGGATCACATCTGGGACCAGGGCCTGCTCTCCCGCCCGCCCGGTGCACGCCCTGATGGATGGACAGAGGCAGGGTAGGCTGCAGCCGGGTGGAGAGGTTTTTGCTCCCTCCTCCTGATCCTTTGCAAGAAAGTCTTTCTCACTCCACTGGTACTTCTCCCTTCCAGGGTCCCCTTCTGGCACTTTCCCAAATCCTATCCTGAGGGGCTTTGCCCTGTTTCTCAGGGATATCTGTATTCTGTCAGAGAGCTCCTGGAGATCAGAAAGGCTTCATTCCAGACCTCAGCAAATGAGGCGATGCAGGGCATGACAGGCAGGACAGAGTGCAAAGGATGAGGGGCGAGAGCCTGATCCCTTCTGAGACCTCTGGGCCTCTCGGAGACTGAGCATTTACCAGCACTGAGTCCCATGGAAGCTCAATGTCAGGGCTTGGGAAAATGCTCACCTGTGAAGGCCCCAAGCTAAGTCACATTCCTAAAAATGCTGGCCAGGCAGCAGTGCCCAAGAATGGCCCAGTCCGGGTGACAAGCATCATCCCCATCCCAGTAAGTACAGAGCTGGCTGCAGGCCAAGGTGCAGGGTGCAGCCTGGGCTCCCCAGAGCCTCAACAAGCATCCGCTTACCACCAGCCTCATCTATGTGTGAAGTGGGGTGGGAGGCACTGATGAAGACGGCCTCCTCTGCCCTGGGGGAGATTTCAGTGCTACTAGGAAGGGACCCCTGAGCAGAAGAACCCTGGTTATTCCAAGGCCTAAAATCCTTTCAGAAAGGAAAGAAGCCTTTCACCCGTAATCAGATCAGGATTAAACACCTGGAAAGAATAAGGTGCTTTCTGAATGGGGAGTCAGGACCTGGCAGCTTCTGACCCCAGCTTACTGTGGTGTGTCCTTGCCAGGAAGCCCTTTAACTACTCCAATCTTGTCACCTCCACACTCAGTCCAAACATGACTGTCCACTAAGGCCTCTGTGCAAAGGCCTCACCCTGAAAAAGGCCCCCATTCAGCTGGAGAGCCCCCTCTGGGGTGGCTTCAGGGCCTCCCTCCCCTTCCCAGCTCCTGCTCTCGGATGCGGGCCCTGCTCGGTAAAGCGTGAAGGAGGCCCCCCAGGGAAGCCGGAGGAGCGGGGGCCTTTGAATTATGGAGCAGCTTTCTTAGCCCCTCTCAGAAAGGCCCAGGTGCCCCAGCTAAATAATTCACCACCTCAGGAAGACCCAGTGGTTCCTGCCACAGCTGAAGTAGGTCAGGCATCGGCTTGGCCCTGGGTGGGGCGGTGGGTCTCAGAGCCGCTTCCCCACCAGCGCTAGGAGGGGCGGCAGGCTGGGAAGGCCTTGCTTGCTTGGCAAGTGCTTAGCTGGTCCAAATACTGCAGTGAGGCGAGGGGTTCAAGGCAGGAAAAGCATCAAGCCCCCTCCTCCCAAAGCCTCCCCCTAGATCCCAGATAACCCACCCACCTGCCACCCAGTTACCTCCAGGGCCAGCGCCTGGCCAAGGCTTCTCCGCCCTCAAAGCACAGTTCTCTCTTCACATGCAGGTACCAGCTGGGGCTGCAAATGTCACCATGAGCCTTTAACAGCCAACACAGTCATCAGCAGAACACCTTAGATATAAGTTGCCCAGTGCAGGCCTGGGATTCAGGAGGCGGGGGGGCGGGGAGTGAGGCAGGGAGTGGAGAGGGACACCAGGGTCCCCAAGATGCAGGCGAGGAAGTGACCAGGGTTAGCCACTGCCACTTCAGCTTTGCTCAGAGCAAGGCTGGGAGGAAAGCTGGCAGGAGGGAGGCTCTAGGGCCTCTCCTGCCCTCCCTTTCTAGGCTGGCTTTGAGTCAGGCTTGGAAGGGCATGGGGGCTGGGGGTGGGGGCATAGATGTTAAAGACAAATAGCAAAGCCATCAGGTCAGTGCTGCAACCCTCCAGAAGGAGCTGGAAAGAACTTCAAACCACCATTTCACAGATGAGGAAACTGAGGCCCCAAATCACAAAAGGGAAGAGTCAGGGTCAGCTGCTGGCATCCTGACTGGGTCCAGGGCAGCCCAGGGTCTTAGCAGCATACCGTTTCCCTGACCTTCATACTCATTTGCTCTGGCTCCCAGCAAAACCCATCTCAGGAATCAGAGCTGCAGCTGGGAGCCTACAAGGTGGGTGGTCTTAACCCTTTCCAGGCCAAACTGCTGGGTCCTCTGCTTCCCTCTAGCACAGGCTCACGTGACACACACCGAGGATACTACAGGCAGGAACCCAACCTCCCAAACCACAGTCCTTTTCTACTCAAGGGCCTGAAAAGGCCACAGGGTAAGGGCAGCCAGATGACACCATCCAGAGAAAATGAAGGTCCCATTTAGGTGCTTACTCTGGGTGCAGGGAATCTCCGCCCCCATCCTCAGAACAGAAAACAAAGAATGAGTTAAACCCAGGAGGCTCCGCTGCACGGCCCTTGGCAGGTCACTTCCTCTCCAGCCTCAAGTCACACAAAAGAGGGCAGGAGGGAGAGGCCACGTGAGCTCTGAGGCCCGGGCCCACTTCGCCTCCTTCCCCCTTTAACTCCCAACACCTGTCCTCTAGCTGTGCCCTCCCGACGGCAACCTACAACCCAAGGAAGCAAAGGTCGGAGAGCAGTTACTTTGGATGATTTTTTATTTTGCATTTCATATATTATCCAGTTTCACATTCTCACAGGATCAGCAATTACAACAGCCTCCTCGTCTCCCAAGTCTGAAAACGGCAAGACAGCCACAGCTGCGGCCAAAGGCAATGCACTGATGTGCACACGAAACAAAAAATTGCACAATTTTTCCTTCATTTTTCTTAAACTAACGGCTGACGCTAAGGCTCACTGCTGGAGAACGGAAACCCTTTTCTTCTTCATGCCTCAAACTAAAACGTTAAACTTATCTGACAGGGCGGACAAGGTCTCTTCAATAATTAATTGCACACACACACGAAAAATCCTTCATGTTGCATAAATATTTTGTTACACAGGGTACAAAAATACTTTCACTTTTTGGTTGGTTTTGAAGTTTGGAAACCATGAGGCACCATGGCAGGGGTGGGGTGCGCCGCAGAGAGGTAAGCGAAACTGGGCAGAGAAAGGGTTTTCTTAATGGCTGTTGGCTCCTCTGAGGGGGAGGAAGCAGAGGACCCCAACTTGAAATGACCAAGAAAACGCTCGGTCTTGGCTGGGCAGTCCTTCCTGTTCAGCCTGGAAGTGTGTGGGGTGGTGGAGGCCGCCAGCCGCAGGGCGGAACTGGCTGCAGGGCTTGGTCCTCACTGAAGCAGGGTGGGTGCAGGGGAGGCGGGTGTGGGGAGAGGGACCGGGAATGATGCACCATTAGTGGCCAGGACTTGTTGCTATGGTGACACAATGTGAGAACAAACTGTACACTCACATATATACAAGTTTACGTGTCTTAATTCATGCCAGGAAAACATGCAAAATTAAACGCCTCATTTCTTTGAGGTGGGGCTACGGAAGCAAATTTGGACTGGAGGTCAGGCCTTGCTCAGTCCCAGTGAGACCTCCGAGCTGGGTCTGGGTGTCCCAGTGAGAAGGCCCCTGAATCCTGCTGTGAGGCCTTGGAGCAGGGCTTTGGGGCAGGACAGGGCTGAGGAAAAGGAGAGAAAGGAAACAGAGTCCACTGAGTCAGGCTTAAAATTCACAGTCTTTGGAGGGAAACGGCAGCTCTGCACGGGCCACCTGGGGGCAGTGGAAGCTCAGGGTGGCTCCCTCCCCAGTGAGGCGGGCGGGGGCTTCGAGCTGTGGTGACCAGACCTGGAGGGAGGGGAAAGAGGTGGCCATGAGCAGATGCATGGGACTGGAGCTGAACCCAGGGCCTCCCCTTGCGAGGAGGCTGCAAGATAGGGGGTGGGGGGCAGGGTGGGAGGAGAGGGGAAAACCAGCCAGAGTGCCCCAGGCGCAAGCTCAGGTTGGGGTAGCACCAGCGAGCTCCTGGACTCAGGCAGAGGAACCACAGCCCTGCAGGGAGCCAGGCTCTAAGACACTTTCCATCCCAGGCCTCTGAGCCAGCACTTACTGAAGAACTAACAGAACTGACGATATTTCCATCCTTGCTGGGTGGTATCAGAGGAAGGGTACCAGCGCACCTGCAAGAGAAGCCAACGTCAGGAGCTAGCTGTGCAGTCCCTTCACTTGATGGGGGAGCCTGGGAAACATGGCCTTCAGTGCCCCTGTCGGAGTCCTGGTTCTGTCACTGACGGCGGAGGTAAGGCCAGTTACTCACCTCTGGGCGTCAGTTTCTTCATCCTGAAAATGGGAGCGCGCCACCTGACCTGCCTCCTCTGCAGGACAGAGGTTCAAATGAGAGAAGGGTTACGAAGGCGTTCACGCTCCACTGAGCCCGACTGTACCGGGTGGAGTGCTGGCAGCCGCGGGCACCGGCCCAGCAGTCTGCCCTTCCCCCTTAACCGGGAGAGTGCAGAATTCCTAACATCAGGAGAATGCACCTAACACATTTTTGCTCAACTTCTTTGAGTCTCAGTGTCCTCAACAGCTACAGGATGGAGATGATTAAAAGTCACAGGGTATCCACGAGGATCAGATAAGACAGAATGTAAAAACACATTAGAAACCAAAGTCAGTGTGGTCTCCAAGGGGCAGGACTCCCAGAAGTTGGTCCTGTCCTTGCAGGACCCAAGGAAGTCACAGACAAGACCCAGCTGATGCTCCCCGCCCCCGCCGCTGCCCCCGCCGCTGCCCCGGTTCAGCTTCTCCACCACCCCCACCCCCGTTCCCTTCATTACAAGCCTCCTAACTTAAGAGATCTGTAACCTACCAGCTGAGCCCTCTAGTAGGAGCCTGGCAGCTACCTCAACCCTGGTACTTGCTAGAAGGCCCCACAGAGCAATGGCCCCAAAGCAGGATTCCCAGAGACAGGCCAGGAAATGACATGCACTCCATTCCCCATGGGCCAGTCGTCCGGACGGTGAGCCATGCTGGGTGCCAAGCCAGGCCGCCTGCCCTGGTTACAGACAGCACGTCCGCCTAGGCCTGACCCGTGGCCACCTGGGAGGGATGGCAGCAGGGCATCACAGGGCCCCGAGTGAGGGGGTGGGAAGAGAACTCAGAGATGGGAGCCGGGGTTCTCTTAGGAAAGAAAGGGATGGCACAGGAGAGCCGATGAGGAAACCAAGTAGCAGCTGGGCATACAGACAACCCTCTTGAAGCTCCAGCAGTGAGACCCAGTTACCCACTTGGCTGCCAGAAATCCCTGCCTCTGTAAGTAGCGAAGATATCGAGCAATGCCAGGCTATCTGGTGGCTGATGAAAGCTTCCTGAGAACTTGCTCCTGTGCCCCCTCCAAATTCTAGGTGCTGTTTTGTACAGCGCAGGACTCTGACCACCCCGTGTTCAGCAGGAAGTCGGCAGCTGGTTACTCTGAGATGCCAGGACACTTGGCACATAGCAGGACCAGGGCCTAGGCCACCTGACCAATGTCGGGATGGCCCCTGGGCTCCAAGGATGTGGCACTGCTGTCATCAGCACACAGTTGACCCCGGGCTGCCAGGACCACCTTGATTAAGCCCCACACCACACAGAAAGGGTCAAGAGCCTCTTTGAGCCATCCAGCCTCAGAGGCCACCTTATTTTCTCTCATGTCTTCTAAACATCTGGAAGCAGTTCCCTCCCTTCCTGGCTGACAGCTGAGTGGGAGGAAGCCTCTCCTCCCCTTTGCCGAGCCGTGGGCTGCCCTCTCAGCTGCAAGCCCGGCTGGACACCAGAGCTCATTCCCTAAGAGAGGGACAATGAGGAAACCAGCACCGCTGCCACCGGACAAGGCTGCGGCCGGTCCAGCTCAGGGAAGCCTTAGTGGACCCTGACCACCGCACTTCACCCAGCCTCCAGATGGAGCAGCCCCATGGCAAGGAAGCGCCTGATAGGTTGGGTGCCCTGCAGGGCTGGACAAGGGGAGAGCATCGGACGAGAGTGGGAGGGACCCTGGAGGCCTCCGACCTGCCCTCCTCCAACACCGGCTGCTTAGGGGCCCCCACAACAAGCCTGCTCCATCCAGCCCCACCCTCTCCACTAGGTGCTGCGGCTTGGGCTCCAGAGCAGCAGCTTTCCCTCCAGCCTGAGATGAGCCACTGCCTTCTTGGGGAGGAAGTAGGGGAAAGCCCTAATTTCTGAGCTCGGGATGGTCGTGCAACCCAACTAGACAGAACGTACTTGGAGGGCTGCATTTCCACTCTCCTCAAGATGCCTGGGACAGGCCAGTGGTCCAAGTTCTCTAAAGAAGCACGGTCTCTTCCTGCCCTAGCTCAGAACAAGACCCCAGGCCCAGGGATCACGGCCAGCACAGCAGGGAGCAAGTGGCCAGTCCCCTGTCAGGGCCTCCACTTGTTCACAGGGGGGTTGGGGGTCCTAAGAGGCCACCCCACAGGGACAGCCCATGGGCATCTAGAATGGCTACAGCTCCAAGAGGGGCAGCACCCAAACAAAGGAGTTGGGGGCACACGGTCCTCTCTCAGACCCTCAGACTGACTGAGAAGATACACCAAAAAGTGGGCAAAGGGATGAACCCACACAAGAAGAAATAGAAACAGCCAGCAAATAAGGGAGCCTCACTCATCACAAAGTCAAAACAATACAATTAACTCACACTGGCAAGTCTACACTCTGACCTTGCAATAGTTCTAGGAATTTATGATAAGGAAAGCAAGCAGGACAGGTGCCCAGAGAAGTGTGAACAAGGGCATCCATGGCAGCACAGCCTAACAGAGCAAAAGAAAATTGTGTAAACAACCTCACTGCCATCTACAGGGAGGTAGACACACTTATACATTGGTAGGCTAGCCAGGCATCCAGAATGTAGACCTATACTTACTGACATGGAAGCATGTCCTAATATTTAAGTTTTAAAAAGATTAAATGTGTAATTTTTGTAAAAGGTTCATACCCATGGATTTACTTATACACCTGTGTCCAACTACCTACCAAGTCTAAGGACTAAACGTAGTGATATTTTGGGGAGCAGGATGATAAGCAAAGGCAAAAAAGAGAAAAAAACCTTGTCTTTTTCTTCCCATGAATGCAGACCTCTAATAGCTGATGTTTACGAAGCACCTGGCATGTGCCAGATGCTGGTCTAAGTAGTTTTCATACACTAAGTTCATTTAATCCTCAGAAAAGCCCTATAAAGTTGATGTTATTATCATTTCCATTAAACAGATAAGAAAATAGAGGCAGGGGAATGCGTGTAACTTTAAGGTCATCAGTAAGTGGCTGAGCCAGTGTAAGGGGGGGCAAAGGGCTGCATTGAAAGACCCCCATACCCTCAGGTCGAAATGGAAAAAGAAGTCCAAACTGGGAGGACCCTGGGGTGCAAGGGGACATGCAGAATCCCTGCTTTTAGGCCACCATCTTCATGTACCAGACCCCAGTGTACCCCTGCCACCCTTACCCTCTGAAAGGAGAAGATTCTATCAAGAGGATCAGAAGGTCCAGCAAGACAGCCTTGTTCCGAGATAGAGCAGGACTGAACCATCTCCAAGCCCCTTTCTTCCTGCAGCTCTCATCCCTGCAGCCACATGAGGATGCCTCGCTCAGGCCGAGCTACTGGCAAAGGGCATGAGGTCAGGATGCATACGGAGGGGTACGGAAAGGAAGGACCGGTTTCCATCCCCTCTTGTCTATCAGCTGCTGCCTTTTCTCCAAGTCACCTCCTTGCCCCCAGGCGCAGAGAAACGCAGCTACTGGTCCTCTGGGTTCAGAATAACCTCCTGGGCTTCCCTGGTGGCACAGTGGTTGAGAGTCCGCCTGCCGATGGAGGGGACATGGGTTCGTGCCCCGGTCTGGGAAGATCTCACACGCCGCGGAGCGGCTGGGCCCGTGAGCCATGGCCACTGAGCCTGCGCATCTGGAGCCTGTGCTCCACAACGGGAGAGGCCACAGCAGTGAGAGGCCCACGTACCGCAAAAAAAAAAAAAAAAAGAAATAACTTCCTGAGGATCACCAGGGTCCACCTCCTTCATTTAGGCATTTTCAGCCTCCACCTCTGGGGCAGTACTATCGGGGGCATGGAGGGGGCTCTTGGAAGGAAAAGAGAGAGTGATACTACTTTGAAAATGCTTTCATGCCTATTACTACATTTGGTCCTAACAGTGTGTTTTACTGTCGAGGAAACGACTATCCAGAGAACTCAAGTAGCAGGACAGAACTAGTCACCACCTGATCCAATCGCTTGTCATCGGGCTGCCTCCCGAAAAAAGTCACTATCCTTTGAGGGGGCCTGCATCCCCTTCCCAGGGAGACCAGAAGACAGGAACTCAGGCACAGTGAGGCCTCCAGCCTCAGAGAGGACCTGGAGGGAACTAGACAATAATGACATTAAATAATAAGCATGTAGGGCTCCCTCTATGCTAATAGGCTACCAACCACCCTCTAAAGTAGCTACGACGATCATCATACCACAAAGAAATCGAGACACAGAGAGATCAAGGAACTTGCCCAAGGTCACACAGGGGTTGAAAGAGAGAGCCAGGACTTGGACCAAGGTAGCTGGACGGCAGTTGGACAGCCACAGGGCGTGGGGAGGGAGGGAGGAAGCTGGAAAGGAAGACAAGAGGAGGGCACACAGTCCTGTGTATGAAGCTTAGGGAGCCGCAGCAGCACACCCCTCCCAGCCGGCTGGGGGGCCGCCCCAAAAAGGGCAGAGACATCGCTCCTGAATAATCTGACATCCTGACTGTCCCTGGCTCCCAACCTCCGCCTCACACTGTCACGGCCTAGCGTCTCAGAGCAGACGGGGTAGAACCTCTCCATCCGATCTGGTCCTGCCCTCTCGTTTTACAGATGGGGACAACACGGAGGCCCAGAGGTGAAGTCACTTGCTGAAGGTCAGGTGGCACAGCTGGGATCAGAGGACTCACAGGGCCCCTGCAGTTAAACTCCCCTCTTGGCGGGGAGCACCAGCTGCCTTCCACACTCCGCCGGGTCACAGAGGACTGCCTTCACTCACCACAGAACTGGTCTGCGGTTAAGTCCCCCAAATGCTGCCCTAGAGAGGAAGAGCCTCGCCGCCTCCCTACGCCGATCAATTTTCCAGCTGTCTGTGGTGTGCCGCCGGGTGAGTGCCAAGCGGAACCATGCGGCTGCCCTCGGTACAAGCCAAGTTGCCGTGGCCGGGGGAACGCCTTGCGAGGGTGGCAGTCAGGGAATCTGAACCTTCCACCTTGGAACTGGGCGAACCCAGGTCACTAAGCCCTTCAGAGGGATGGACACGCACTTGACCCTCCCACTGGCAGAGCTGCCCACTCCTCCTGCCTCAGCTTCTAGTTTCTGGGAACTCTCCCTCCTGGCTTCTCACAACCTTTAACTCCTCGTCCCCTTCTACTGCCCCAGCCAGGAGACCTCCGTTCTCTCCCTCTCAGCAGCCAGGTCGCTCTTCACGAGCCTCAGCTCTCGGTCACTTCACTGACGAGAGGCCCAGGTGGGCTCGCCGCTCACCGCGGCCCTCCCACGCTGCCCCGGCGGTGCCCTGTCACTGCCGCGCAGAGGCCTGGCTGTAATCTGCGAGGTGCTTGTGCCCCTCTCGGGCACCTGGTGTGGCATTCGGCAAGCACAGAGCCCTCCCAGCTCAGCCGTGCCCTCTCCACCTCTCCCCTAGAAGCGCTGGCTGCATCTTTCCCGCCCCAGCCCAGCTCACAATGCAGGGTGCCCACGTTCCCTGAACAAAAGAGCAAACACTCACTGGGCACCCCGGATGTTCCAGGTACAATTCTAGCCCCTCACACGGCTTAACATTTAATTCTCACAACAACCTGAGGCAGAGACTACTATTCTTATCTTTCCAGATGAGTGAAAAAGAACAACCCAGACACAGAAACCTTTCAGAGCTTTCTGAAGTTCACAAAGACAGGAGGAAGCAGAGGCAGGCGGCCTGACTCCGGTGACCACACTCAGGTCTGTCACCACAGGCAGAATCGGCACAGCCTGCCCGCGCGAGTCCAGGGGGCAGTGGACCCACGGTGGGTCTCTCACACTTCGCATTTGCAGTGTATCCTCGCTGCGGCCTCACAGCTTATCCTCTCCTTCCCCTCTGTGGGACCCCAAACCCCAAAGGTACTGTTGTTACAAGACAGCAGTTCTGCAGCAGCTCTGGGGACCTGGGTGGCCCGTGGCCGGGTAGGAATGAAGCCTGGCCAACTCAGAGCCTTTGTTCTCCCATTTCCTACTTCTCCCCCCGACAGGCTTACCTGAGCATGTAGGGCGGCGGCGGCAGCAGCAGTGGCGGCTGGGTAGGTAAACGCAGCATGTGAGATGGCTGGGGTCAGCTCTGTGGTGTACAGAGGGTAGGGGGCCCAGGCCTCTGGGGATGCGGGGATCAGAGCGGCCCCCATCAGGTCATCTGCGACGGGAGACAACAGCCCCCCTTGTCAGAACGCGGGTCCCCCTTTGCGCCACCCCATTCCAAACAGAGAAGGGGACCCAGCACTATCACTGAGCATAAGCTCCCTTCTCAGGCTCCCCTGAAGGATCCCAAGACTGGGAAAGAAGCCATGGTAACTTGGCCAGGCTTGGTGAGCATCCTGTCTGCTTCAAGAAGCCCTCAGATGGGTCTCTGCTCATCCCAACCAAGAGGGGGCTTCAGGGAAGCTGGGCGACACCGACAGCTCAGGAGCTCAGTCTGAGGTCCAGCAAAGGCTGCAGGGGAGGAAGGAAGCATGGGACCCACAGGGATGGGTAATGGTGGATGCAAGAAGCTCCTGGAAAAGGGGCGGGCAGGCAGGACTGATGCCCTCAGTGATGCCCTCTGCACGCAACTCCATCCACGAGGGCCCCCCAGCTCTGCCAGGTAAAGGGCAGCAGATGGCCACTCTGAGTGCCACTCACAGGGGTCTCGTGCGATGAAGTGTGCTCCTAGGGCGGGGTGAGCGTTGGTGGGATTTGGTGTAGCCAGTAGCTTGTTCTTGGCCATCTTGGTGTTGGCTTTGGCAAACTCTAGCCTCAGGGTCTGAGGGTTCTCAGGATCAAAGCGAATACCCTACGTGAGAAGGAAAGGAAGGGAAAGGTGTTACACTGTAGGACCCAGCCTGTCCACTGCAGTGGGGACGGAAGGGCCCCAGAAATGATTCAGCCTGAAAGACTCGCCCACACGGGGGCCAAGACAGAGGACACACTGCTCGGGTCTTGTGAGTAGTGACGTGTGGCACAGACAGTGCAGCCAGAGACTCTGCCCCAGGCTGCTGGGGAAGGTACATCTGTGGGCCCTTTCCTTGGGCGTGGAGTGGGGGAAGGTTTGCAGAAGACGGAACAGGAATACCCATTGCCTAGAAGTCTGTGGGTCAGAGAAAGGCCTGTTCTCTGTCTACTCACGTTCAATGCATTCTTGGCCGCTTCTGCTCCTGCCCGGCTGTCAAAGATCACAAAACCAACAGGCTAGTAGGAAAAAGAGAGAAACCCTTGCATCTCTCCCAACACTCCATCTCCCCTTCAAGCATACAAAACAAAACAACAAAGAACAAAAAATATATATAATTATATATGGACAAGAATTATATATTTTTGGTTTGGGGCACTAAAACTCTCTCATCCAGGTACCACATTCTGGGAAACAATGCCAATACAGCTTTATTCCACTGCATTAAACATCACCCTTTCAGTAAAAGTCTTTTTTTTTTAAATGTATGCAGGTAATTAAGAGTAAGTTCTAGTGTTTTCCCCAGCACGAAAGGGGACACTAATGTATCAAGGGCATGGAAAGGCTTCAGGTTCAATCAAGGGGCAACAGGTTTTTTTTTAATATATATATATATAAATTTATTTATTTTATTTATTTATTTATTTTTGGCTGCGTTGGGTCTTCGTTGCTGCACACGGGCTTCCTCTAGTTGTGGCGAGCGGGGGCTACTCTTCGTTGCGGTGCACGGGCTTCTCATTGCGGTGGCTTCTCTTGTTGTGGAGCACGGGCTCTAGGCACACGGGGTTCAGTAGTTGTGTCACACGGGCTCTAGAGTGCAGGCTCAGTAGTTTTGGCCCACGGGATTAGTTGTTCCGCAGCATGTGGGATCTTCCCGGACCAGGGCTCCAACCCATGTCCCCAGCATTGGCAAGAGGATTCTTAACTACTGCGCCACCAGGGAAGTCCCATAAACTTGTTGCCCCGGGCTTCCCTGGTGGTGCAGTGGTGAAGAATCCGCCTGCCAATGCAGGGGACACGGGTTCGAGCCCTGGTCCGGGAAGATCCCACATGCCGCGGAGCAACTAAGCCCGTGCACCACAACTACTGAGCCTGTGCTCTAGAGCCCGCAAGCCACAACTACTGAGCCCACATGCCTAGAGCCCGTGCTCCACAACAAGAGAAGCCACCGCAATGAGAAGCCTGTGCACCGCAACGAAGAGTAGCCCCCGCTCGCCGCAACTAGAGAAAGCCGAGGCACAGCAACGAAGACCCAATGCAGCCTGCCTATCTATCTATCTATCTATCTATTTATTTAAAAGGGCGGGGCACGGGTTGGGAACAACAGGTTTAAAACTTCTCCAACTTCATTTTGCCAAGGCTCAGTCCAGTCCCCAAATGGCTCCTGAAGGCTCTGAGCCTGGGACTCCTGGCATCAGGAACCAGAGCACAGCCACAACCTCTATGGTCCTCAGCCTCTGGGTCCCACTGTGGCTTCTCAAGGGCCAGAGAGGGAGGACCAGGAGCTGACTGGTAAGAAGAGGGGACCTATGGAGGCTACTCTTTTGTCAGCCCAGGACAGGATAGGGGTGACAGGGGGCAGGTCTCAGGTGCCAGATGCCTCAAGACTGAGGAAAAGAGAACAGGCTCAGTTCCAATTTCAGCAGTCGGTCTGGGCTGGGAGGAAGAAAAACCTTGGAGGGCTTCCCTGGTGGCGCAGTGGTTGAGAGTCCGCCTGCCAATGCAGGGGACACGGGTTCGTGCCCCGGTCTGGGAAGATCTCACACGCCGCGGAGCGGCTGGCCCGTGAGACATGGCCACTGAGCCTCCGCGTCCGGAGCCTGTGCTCCGCAACAGGAGAGGCCACAACAGTGAGAGGCCCGCGTACCGCAAAAAAAAAAAGAAAAAAAAAAGAAAAAGAAAAACCTTGGAGAGAAATTACCTGTCTCGATGTGAGCTTGATCAGGGACCCTTCATACCCCTGCAGAGAGAGGTGGTCATTAACAGGAAGGTCGGAAGCCTCTGTTGTGCTACCCTGGCCAACCCCCCAGCCCTGCCTTTCCCCAGCTCACACTCTTCTCCCCCCAAAGGTGACCCACTCTGATCTCACCACCGCTGAGTGCCCTCAGTCTTTGTGTCCCGTATCACACGGCCTAGCACATGGGATGGCCATCATGCGGTAGCATTCATCATTTCATGTGGAAACTCCCCTTTGCTCCCCTAGCCTGTCATCTGGAAGCACAGACCTCACCTTTTTAAGTTTTCTTATCTGCAAATTGAAAATGCTATGCTGAATCTCAAAGATTCCTTATACGGCAAAGTCTACTGAGATTCTACTGTCTCCACTATACAGATGAGAAATCGGAGGATCAGAAAGGCTAAGCAATTGACAGAAAGCAACATATGAGTTAGCAGAACCGGGACAGAGAACCAGGTCTGCCATCACATTTCTAGTTTTCCTGCTGCCCAATCCAGGTCTGCTATTCATTCCTGATGCTTCTCCTCCATCCTAGGCTCTGCCCATGGGTGGCTGGGTCCAGACTCACCTTGAACGGCCTGAAGAGCAGGTAGAGTTCTCTGGGTTTAATATCCACAGGGAGCCCACTGACGAACAGTGTCCGGACCTGGGGAAGAGACCACAGTGGTCAGGGCCAGGCCGACAGAAGAACAAGGATGATGGCTCTTCCTTCAGGAAGGAACTGGAATCCTTCCAGGGCTGAAGGAAGAATTCAGGATTTCCTGAGCCTGAGGCTCATTTGGAGGCTGAGGCAAATGAGCACCCAGTTTCACAGCATTTAACTTTTCAAAACCCTTTCCGGGGGTTTCCCTGGTGGCGCAGTGGTTGAGAGTCCGCCTGCCGATGCAGGGGACATGGGTTCATGCCCCGGTCTGGGAAGATCCCACATGCCGCGGAGCGGCTGGGCCCGTGAGCCATGGCCGCTGAGCCTGCGTGTCCGGAGCCTGTGCTCCGCAATGGGAGAGGCCACACCAGTGAGAGGCCTGCGTACCGCAAAAAAAAAAAAAAAAAACCCTTTCTGGACCCCTTCCTTTCCCTGGGTTCACCCTGCAGGTGTCACATCAAGCACTAGCTGAGCACTTCTGCGCAGACTGTCTGTTGCCAAACAGCCTCAAGGAGAGAGTCCTGTTTAACAAGACAGATGAAGGACCCCTTTGAGACTTGAAGAAAGCTATGGTGTCTTACCTCCAAAAAATGCACAAGTAGAAACGTATATATATTTCAGAATATTCCCATGGACTCCTGGTAGAAAGGCTCCGTCTGGTCTAGCGGGGAGGCAAAGATGTAAACTCTGTGCCTTGGAGCGATTTCATCAGAGGGCCCAGCACTTTCACATCCATCTCCTCCTGCTTCCCACGCTAGATGTAGGCTCTTCAGTGGCCGGCAATGTATTATATTCTTGCTTCTCTGCCCAGCTCTTGGCATGGTGCTGGTACTAAATGTTTACTGAATAAGGGACTTGGGGAAGGAGTCAGAGATGGAACAATGGTGCTGGGTTTTGAAGAATGTGTAGGATCTTGCCAACTTCAAGTGAGGCAGAGGATGGTGTAAGTTATGAGCCTTGCCCTCAACAAAGTTACAAGTTGGCACTGAAGCCAGGTCTAGACACCAGGTGTCCATCCTGTGACTCCTGCCAAACCCGACCTCCCAAACAGTGGGTGAGGTCCAGGAGAGGGCTGGCGGGAACACTTCCCTAAATCACCACTGCTGGTTAAATGCTGCTGGCCTCCAATGCTCAACTAGTGAGGCCAGATCAGCCAATAATTATAATGGGAGAAGGAGGATTTTCCATAGTGTAGATCCATTAAAAATACATCTTGAAACTGTGCTTTCTGAGTAACGAAAAATCCAAAAGAGCAGAGCTTCCCCACACACTTGACTCCTTTTTTTTTTTTTTGGCTGCCTGGCTTTGAGGATCTTAGTTCCCCGACCACGGATGGAACCCTTGCCCTCAGCAGTGAAAGCGCAGAGTCCTAACCACTGAACCGCCAGGGAATTCCCCTGACTCCTGTTTCAAGTCGCATGTCATACCACTAAGCCAAACGTAAGTCTTCTCAACTTGTCACTGCCGACTTAAGAACAAGTTCACATGCCTCAGCCCACCCAACACGTGGCTATTCTTGAAAACATTTAGTGGGCCACATCCCCCCCCAGAGGCACCAAAGAACTTCTTCCATGCTCTAGTGATGGCCTGCTGAAGGAACTGAGGCAACAGCCTTCTTGGAGACAATGGCTTGAATCAGGAACCCAGGGCAGTCAGGCAAAGTTACACACACACACACACACACACTCACTCTCTCTCTCTCTCTCTCTCTCTCTCTCTCTCTCTCTCTCTCTCCAATGAACACACATGTCAACAACAGAGCCAGGAGTGGCAAAGGAAACCAGCCCCCATAGCTGCCCGTAACAAGTGTCGCCACCCCTAGCCACAAAGGAATAACTCCAAGCCCATGGCTGATAAAATAGGTAAGGACAGCTTCTTCTCTCACATGAGTTTTCACCAAGAAGCAAACTCAGGAGAATTCCGTGCCAGTTAGGACACCTCCACCCCCTCTGGTGATGCCTTTCCTCGCCACACACACTTCTGCTCCTGGGCCTGGGGTAAAGGTTCTGTACATCTCACAGCCCTTGGCAGCTGTGTCCCTATACACGCAGCTCTCAAGCACTGCCCTGTCCCAGAAGTATATAGGAGAAACTGGACAGCCCAGGCTCCAGAGTGGGCTGAATTGAGTTCCTGGACTCCAGAGGGCAGCCATCCTCTACACCCCTCTGCCCTTTGATGGAAGGCCTTTCATTTACATGTAAACCCCCAAATAGAAGTGCCTCGCTCAGGTCATGCAGCTTGTTTTTTAAAGGCAGCAGACCTGGGACTTAAAACCCAGGTCTCCCTCCCAACTACTCACCCAGGCTGGTAGAGATGATGCTTGCTTTTTGGTGCCAGGACTTGGGCGCCCAGCCCACCACAGAAGATGGACTGAAAGAGTACAAGCCAGCCAGGGCCCTGCTGGATCGGCCTGGACCAGTGCTACTCCCTCCTCCCTGGGATGAGGGGATGTGCTTTGGGTCAAAGATGCAAAGCCAGAGCCTCCCACAGAAACCTCTGCCTCAGTTCTCCCCAGGGGCCACCCATTTCACCCCGGCTAATTTTAAACCCTTCCTCAAATGGCTCCTTTCTGGCCAGACCTCCCCAGAGGCCCCCTTAAATAGAAAGTTCTCAGCACAAAGCTTCCTGCTTAGCGGAGGGGAGGGGAGTGAGTATAGGGGAACTTTCCCTCATTCCCAGCTCAGATTCTGGTTCCCAGCCTTCTCTGGGCCAGATGACTCTTTTCCCTGGCTTCCCATCTTTTAGATTCTAAAGGCTACAATACAGGTTGCATCCTGTGCCTGGTCATTCCTTAGGAAACAAGCTGACATCAAGGCAGTTATGGGTTAGGCGGTGGGTCCCCGTCTGCCAGTTCACAGACCCTTTGCTGGGAGGCTAAGTCACAGGAAGCCTGACCTGAATGCTCTCCTTGGTTCTTACTTGACCCTGGACACCCTGGCAGATGACATGCCCTCTGCCTATCACCCTGTGCAGACATGGAAACTGAAGCCCAGAAAGGGCTCAGGCAAGCCTGGCTCAGCAAGGAGCAAAGCTGGGTAAGACCCAGGAACACTGATTCAGCCATCTGTGCCATTCTTCTGGCTGTGGGGACAGAGGCAGCCACACCTGGGCAGCCTCGTTAGCCCCATGGATGGGTAAAGTGCTGCCACACATCCGTTCAGTAGCCAGTCCCTTCTCTGGGTGCCTGTTTAGAATGATGGCAAAGCTGGAGTGACAGGAAGTATGAGCTTAGCAGGCTGGCCGGACACATGTAGAGAGAACAAGAGTTTCCAGAGCCCACCTACCCACCACGCTACTTCCAACTCCATCAGGTCCTGCCCCGGCCCACAGACTCCGGGTCCCCGAGAAGCACCCACACAGGGCATGGCAGCTGCTCACACTGCCCCTCAGACCACCCCTTTCTCATTCCTTAACTGAAGGGCATCCATCCCTCAGGTCCCTCTATTTCCTCACCCCTCTTTCCTTCCTCTGAAGTCTTCCGGGGCCCTTAGGACGCCTTGTCTTTCACTGGTCCCACCATCTGAGCTCACCTGGACTCTAAAACCCAGAGATAGGAGGCAAGTCTCAAAACTTTCCTGTCCTCCAAGGTGCCTAGAGCCAGGCATCTCAACATCTGAGACCTCCCCCGTCTCTACACACCTCAGTCCCTCCAAAGAAGGGACTCACAGCCAGAATGTGGTCCAGGGTGGAAGAGTGATGCCATAAATGGGAAAGGCTTTGGTTAGTTAGACCGGAGTTTGCATCCCAGCTTTATTCATGGCTTGGTGAAGCTGCTTCATCTCTCTGAATGTCAACTTCTTTATCTGTACAACACGGGTACCCTCTACCTCCAGGATGAAGAGCACACTTTATGCCCAGCACACAGGAGAGGCTCAACCATATGCTTGTTCACTTCAGGGTCCCGTAATCTCAACACTGACCTGCACAAAAACCTCACCTATCAGGTACCGCAAGCCATTTAGTTATAAGGTTGCCTAGTGAGGCTGGGTCAGGTCCAGATCAGCCTGGAGCTGGGAACACAGGTGAGACAACCTTACGCGGTCGCTGGATTCTTTAGTGTTCCTCTTCCCCAGGGAGGCCATGAATGAGGTGGAAGGCACCGTGGAGATCAACTAGTTAAACACCCTCATTTTACAGATGACGGGGGGCTTCCCTGGTGGCACAGTGGTTAGGGATCCGCCTGCCAGTACAGGGGACACAGGTTTCGAGCCCTGGTCCGGGAAGATCCCACATGCCACAGAGCAACTAAGCCTGTGCGCCACAACTACTGAGCCTGCGCTCTAGAGCCCACGAGCCACAACTACTGAGCCCATGAGCCACAACTACTGGAGCCTGCATGCCTAGAACCCGTGCTCCACAGCAAGAGAAGATGAGAAGCCCACACACCGCAACCAAGAGTAGCCCCTGCTCGCCGCAACTAGAGAAAGCCCGCACGCAGCAACAAAGAACCAACACAGCCATAAATAAATAAATACATACATACATACATACTGATGAGGGAACTGAGGCTCAGAATAGGAAGGTGACAAGGCAATCTAATTGCACAGTCGGGATCCTTAGGGATGGCAGGGACAGAGACATGTGGTTACTTCTGCAAGGCCTGGCCAATGAGTCCTGTGTCCCAGGCCAACACTGGCAACCACTCTTCCCATGCCCCTTGCTGGTGCCAGCCTCACAGCAATAGGGTGCAACATTCAGCAGAGAGGTTGGGCGCAGACAAGTATTCAGGGACCAACCACCACTGATGTCAAGATGGAAAGATCAGCCAAAGATCCCACCGCCTATTCCACAAGTTTACTACAAGAATTCAACATGAAACTATTTTAAGGTACTTGGAGGAAGCATAAGGGGTGGCTCACACAATCCCAGGCTGCTAGAAGGAACCAAACTTGTTTACCTAGGCCCTTCTTCCATACACTCACTCTTTCTCCAAAAGCATCCACACAACCCAAGAGAATATCTCCCTCCTGCCCTGAAACATTGAAAGCAACCACGGTCCTGTTAAAATGGTCATCTTCATGGCAAGTACCAGCAGACTGTGCTGGACCACAGCCATGTCCCTGGCACAGATGGAAGGCAAGTTTGGAACAGGCTGGAGAAGGTACTGGGGAGAGGTGGAAAAAGGATAGGGAATCCTCTGGAATTCCCTGGCAGTCCAGTAGTTAGGACTTGGCGCTTTCACTGCCATGGTCCTGGGGTCAATCCCTGGTCGGGGAACAAAGATCCCACAAGCTGCGCAGCAAAAAAAAAAAAAAAAAAAAAAAGGGATGGGGAATCCTTAGAGGCCAGTAAGAGAAGACACATGTTGAGGAACCCACTGGAAGCACCGAATTCAACATGGACAAGGAACTTGGCCAGAGATGTGTCCCCCATACAGGACATCGCAGACATGGTGTGTAGCCTTCATGATGGTCAGGAGCAGACTTGGCCTCGTTGGAGGCCCCAGCCAGTGCCAGGCCTGCCTAGGGCAACAAACTGGCCTTCAGCACAACGGTGTCCCTGGACAGCAAAGCTTGGGGACTCCTGAGGCTGCTCGTCCCTCAAGCAAGCCCTTCTGCCTATCCTTCCCTGGGGGTGCTGGGAACAAGAGGGTGGGAGAGTCCAGCCCCTTCTAGGAAGTCCACACCACAGGCTATCACTGGTGGGCAGGCTTCCTGGGGTTGGCTAGGTATTTGCTGTGTGATCGTGGGCCCTTTTCCTCCAGCTACTGCTGGGCCTCGAGTGCCTGGGGCTCCCAACGACCTCTTGCCCTGCTCCTCCTTCCTCCACCACGGGAGGCCACCCATCTCATTCCCAGTGCTCCGGGGAGGGGCAGAGAAGGGCACAGGAAGTGGTGGGCCCCATCCTCAGCCTTATTCTTGAGGCCCCTGGGGAGGTAACACCCCCTTCAAGGAGCCTCTCCAGCACCTTCTGTAATCCCAGCAGGACAGAGGACCCGAGCCCCCGGGGGGTGCAGCCCTTTCCCTCAGTGAAAACTACAGCCCTCCCCAGCCCAGAGGGAAGACAACTTTTTAGAGAGAAGTAGGAAGAAGGTGCTCTGACAAACTCATTCCTGTTTGTGTGTCAGTAATGATCTTCCTTCAGACAAACAAACCAACAGTTGTTTACAGATCTTCAGAAAAAATGAAAGTAAACAGAAGCCTCCAGGAGCAAGGTGACAGTGATAGCCAAGGCATCAGCCTAATAGCAGAAATTCAGGCTTCTGCCTAAAAGGCTTTGAGACAGGACTCGACCTCTTTCCATCAGCCCAGATGGACATCTCTCTCAGCCTGGACACCCGCACAGGCACACCTGTCATTCCAGTGCCCCCAGGCCAAGGCCAGCTCCCTCAACTGTGGCTGCTTAGAGGTCTCTGTCCTCCTCTGGGCACACACAGAGCCCAGCACATGGGGGCCCTGCAGAAGTCAAGGGAAGGGAGCTGTGGGGGGGAGGCGGGGCAGGGGGTGTTCCCCCCAGAGGAAAGCCTCCGTGTGGGACAGGACTGGGGTGTGGGGACCGAGGGGCCACACCACGAGGCCCTCCCTCCCTAGTGGGGGGACACCACACTCAATCAGCCCAGGCTGGGGCCTGGCCACTCTCCACCTTCATACCGAGAATTGAACACTCAACTTCTCAGGCAACGGTGGCAGCAGGATATTGTGGCTCAGAGGATGAGCACCGTAAATACCAGTTTTTATTAGAGACGGAAGGGGTAAACACTGCTGTCAAAAACAGTCGTATGTCCATGGATATTAAACCCCCTACGCTTTAACTCCAAAGGACAACCGCAGCCTCCTTCCAAACCCCAGCCCTGTACTCTCCAAGACAGCACCCTGGACTTGGACTCCAGGGACCTCCCGTCCGGGGCGCAAAGGATGCTGAGGTAGGAAAACATCAGGGCCATCCCCACCCTTCCCCCACTCCCAAATAAATCCCAGCGGTCCACCAGAAACACTCCCCACTAGGAGACAACTCCTGCCTTCTAGGTGAATCTCTGCCTCACAAGGCTAAGAAACTGACTCTGGGCAATAGAAACATCGTACCAAAGAGATAAAAATGATTTGAAAATTGATTCTTCGTGGCAGTCCAACATCGCTGAAGTTAGAATTCAATCTGGAAAGGGAACTGTTTCAACCAACCACTTCATCAAAATGTTCAAGGAACTCGCTTGCTTTGAACCCTGCCTCTTCTTCGCTGCTTAGCATGGGGAGCCCTGCTGGTGTCATCTGGGTGGAAAACACCCCTTACAAAAGTGGGTGGGGGAGGAGGGAAATCCAAACAGGGAAAAACAAGCCTCTCATGAGCCCCTCCCACATCCTTCCCCAATTCCCAGCCCTCTCCAGGAACCGAAATGCAGAACATCTGAGCTGGAAGAAACCTTATTTTTAGCTGAGGTCCAGTGAGTTGCTCGAAGTCACGGAGCATATCAGAAGCAGCCCCAGTGTCCCCAGGTGCCCGGCTCACAAGTCAATGCTCTTTTGCAGACCTTGATCTCACACCACCAACCCACTCAGTGGGGGTCAGCCTTCGGTGCCCAGAACAAGTGACCTTCAGCTTCTGAGCTAAGAGGGCAGCAACAGTCCTTAGCAGAAGGTTGACCGGGGGTGCATGGGGTTCCACTGGATGATCCCATGGCTAGTCCTAAACAGTTAGGTATAGGGAAGTCAAAGGGAAGACTGACAAGACTGCCAACTCCCAGAGCAGCCTTGTGCAGCGGGGAAGGGGTGGGGGGAGAGCAGGGCCCCTCACAGCCCCAGGAAGCCCCGAGTGCAAACAGAAGCCCAAGCCACCCCATCTCAGTGTCCCACTACCGCCCCACCAGCCAGATCATGGGAGTTTATGAGCTGCAGCCTGCGTTATATAAAGCTTGCAGCTTTCCTGCTGTAAAGATACTGAAGGTCCTTTTTAAACTTGTACGAGCCATCATCACGCCCAGTTCGGCTCTGGCTTCCGCAAGGGGAAAAGGGTCATTGAGAACCAAGACACAGGACTCAGGCTCAGCCTCCTGCTCAGACAACAGACCAGCCACAGAAACAAAAGAAAAAGAGCCTCAAAGCAATTGTTGAGGAGCCCGATGGAAGTCCCAGTCCTGCCACCAGCCAGGCAAGTGGCTTCGTGGCCTTCACCACTGCCTCAGCAATAAAGAGGAGGGGTGGACTCGCCTCAGGGCCCTTCACACTCTGACCTTCCAAGAAACCAGGGAAGTGGGAGAACGGGATGGAGTCTCAGAGTCATGCTCGGGTACTGTCCTCCATGGGCTCAGAGCTCCAGTGCTTTCGTTTTGCCCACAAGACAGCAAAGAAAGCAGTAAAGAAGGGGCAGAGGTTGAGAGGGTGAGAAAGCAGGATGTCAGAAGCCAGACCCCTGGGGTTTGAGAGGGGTCTCTCTGCTGGGGCAATACCGGAGCTGCCAAACAGAAACCTCAGAGCAAGTCACTGTACCTCTGCAGAGATCTCAGCGGCCTGGCCTTTTTCTTCTGTATACATATGTAGGGGGCGGGGTGAGCGCTGGGTTCTGCCTGGGTCCTGTGCTTAGGCTTGGCACTGGCAGGTCGCTCTTACGCCTCCCCGGGGAAAGAAGTCCCTCTCAGTGGGGCCACTTGACGAGAGGTGGATGGAATGTGGTGACATGGCCCGCAGACCCAGGACTTATAAGGGCTGAACAAGGACACAGGGAAAAAGAGCAAGCAGATACAGCCAGACAGTACAGCAAGCAGATACAAACACACATGCTCCCAGAACGCCAGCACCTCCTGTTTCCCCCAAGGAGCTCTGGGCTGCTCAGCTCCCAGGCTAGGACAGCGCCCAGTCTCCCTCCAAGCAGTGCCCCCCTAGGACACCGCCATCGTCATCACGGTCTGACCTGGTGGGGAGAAGTCCAGGTTTAGGGGCTGTTCCACAGTGTTTTGCCTGCCCCTGCCCCTGCTAATTCCAGCCCCAAATCACATTACCAGGGCTTGGCTCTAAGGCCCCACGCTGGGCAGCACTTTGTAGTTTCCACTTCTTTCACACCTACCATCGGGCGTGTGAGCCTGACAGGCCTCTGAGGTAACAGGCAGAGTGGTACAGGCCCATTTTACAGTTGAGGAAACCAGCTCAGGAGTTAGGTGCCTGGCCAGCCACTGGCAGAGCTGGGGGTCAAGTCCAAGTTGCCTAGGAAGTTGGGGCTCTTCCTTTAGGGCCTGCAATGTGCCCTAGAGCTCCACCTGTGTGTGTGTAGGGGCGGGAGGAACTAAGCTGGATTAAATAAGGCTTCGGACCTTATACTGCAAGCTACTTCTACCCCCAGGAAGGGAAGGCTTCACATCTTGGGAACACACCTGGTCAAAGCCTGCTGCGAGCCCTGCGCTCCACCTCATTAGGGAACCCAACCAAATAGCGTGAACTGTGCTATGCAGACTCCTTGCGACTAGGCTGCCTGGAGGCAGGGTGGGGGTGGGGTGGGCGGCCTGCTTTCCACTTGGTTCCAGACAGAGCCAGGGACAAGGCTTTCAGAGGCAACTCAGAAAGACAGGCTCAAGCTGGGACAAAGTGAGAGAGTGGCAAATGTAAAACAGATAGCTAGTGGGAAGCAGCCGCATCGCACAGGGAGATCAGCATGGTGCTTTGTGACCACCCAGAGGCGTGGGATAGGGAGGGTGGGAGGGAGATGCAAGAGGGTGGGGATATGGGGATATATGTAAATGTATAGCTGATCCACTTTGTTACACAGCAGAAACTAACAGACCATTGTGAAGCAATTATACTCCAATAAAGATGTTAAAAAAAGAAAGAAAGAAAGACAGGCTCACAGGGTCTCCAGCATGAAGCTTCTGGGCAAGGCTCCCTTCCCTCCTGAGCCATTAGCCTCCCCTGTCCCTCCTACTGCTGTGTGGTCAGCCAATGTCAATCTATTGCCTGACCCTGTGGCTGGCAAAGGTTGCAGTTGTCACCACTGCTATATGCTACCCCATAGATTCAAGGCGTTGTCCTAGGGGAATCCCACGCACTTCCCCTAGCTCCAAAATCAATACCTCCAACCCTTAAACCAAGTGATGTTAATCCAGTGTGAACACACGGCACCGTGCACGTGAACACAAAGTGCAGAGCACGCCACACCTGTGCACCACCTGACTGAGGCAGATGAAGTCTGACGAGAGATGCTTCCCAAAGGGACACTCCTGTTGGGAGAGGGTCTCTGTTCAGGGATGGAAACTACTTCTAGGAGCTAGATTCCGGTTTAGAGCTCCTCTGTCACCAACACAGAAGAACCCCTCCATCCCAAGTTGTGCCCGCATATGGCTACAATTACACATAAGAACAGGTACCAGTCTGGGTGGAAGCTCTTCACAGCCTTGATCACAACAAAGGTTCCCCAAACTGGTCTCAGGTCCTATTCCAATAATTTCTTCTGACCTCTCTCAGTTAAAGCCCAAAACTCACTTGGGAAGGGGTAGGTTGGCTAACCACAAAAAGGAGGTGGGGGCTTCCCTGGTGGCACAGTGGTTGAGAGTCCGCCTGCCAATGCAGGGGACACGGGTTCGTGCCCCGGTCCGGGAGGATCCCACATGCTGCGGAGCGGCTGGGCCCGTGAGCCATGGCCGCTGAGCCTGCGCGTCTGGAGCCTGTGCTCCGCGACGGGAGAGGCCACAACAGTGAGAGGCCCGCATACCGCAAAAAAAACCCAAAAAACAAAAAACAACAAAAAACACGGAGGTAGGGACCCCTGACACTCATACCATGGGGTCGTCCAGGTCAGACCCTGCCCTTTCTCCCTGAGGGTCCTAGGCCTGTTCAGAACTATACGGGTGGCCTTGATGACTTGTGACAGCCAAGAGCCTTTCCTCAGTAGGCTGTAAATGACTGAAGGCCATGACAGATGGGCCAAGGCAGACCCTCCCACTACACCCAGCTCCTACTATATTCTGGAGGCGCCTGGCATGGATGGATCCACCAGTGGACTCTTCAGGAATGGAGGACCCAACGATCTTGCCATCTGTCTAGCCTCAGGTAATCTTATTCTTTCCATCCAAGGACGGAATAGAGAAAAAAGCAGAAAGCAAGGAGGCCATGCTGGTCCCTGGGCAGGCAGTAGATGGGGTTCGGCAAAGGAAGCTTCGTGGGTTGTCTGCAGTTCCCACCTCACAGCAGCATGGTTTCTGAAGTATGGGAGATGGGCTCTGCCCCACG
Organism: Mesoplodon mirus; assembly: GCF_964341445.2. Lineage (NCBI taxonomy): Eukaryota > Metazoa > Chordata > Mammalia > Artiodactyla > Ziphiidae > Mesoplodon > Mesoplodon mirus. The sequence goes on from NC_138979.1 coordinate 55,049,456, forward strand.
GCCTCACAGCTTTGCCTGGGGTGTGAGGACCCCTCTGAGGCAGCCATGGTCAGGGGACGGCAGAGGAACTGACAAGGCATCATATGTTTCTGCTGGGCTTCCCTGGTGGCGCAGTGGTTGAGAGTCCGCCTGCCGATGCAGGGGACACGGGTTCGTGCCCCGGTCCGGGAAGATCCCACATGCCACGGAGCGGCTGGGCCCGTGAGCCATGGCCGCTGAGCCTGCGCGTCCGGAGCCTGTGCTCCGCAACAGGAGAGGCCACCACAGTGAGAGGTCCGCGTACTGCAAAAAAAATGTTGCTGCTACCCAAAATCAATGGCTGAGCAGAGGCTGCTCAGGTGCTGCCAGAACCTAGCACTCTAGCTCAGGTCTGGGTAACCAGAGATGGGTGGCCTTGGACCAGGAGCTTAGCACTCAGGGCAGGTGGGAGGACTCCTTTCCTCTACCTCTCAGGACTGTCTGGAGAACCAGTGGGATAAATGGGTGGAGAGCATGAAAGCAGAGCAAAGCATCCCGCAGTTCATGTGTTGCCTCTAGTTACAGTACTCGCCAGACTCCTCCCCCAGCCCCACCCCAGAGATGGAGATGAGAAATCAGAATGTCCAAACACTGAATGATATTTAAAAGTTGGTTCTTACTGGGGCAAACTAGCCAGGCTGCCCACTTACAAGGGAGGAGGAGATAAGGAGACCCAAGAGAATGCCCCCCCAAAACGACAGGCAGTCACTTTAGAGTAAGTACCATTTTTTTAATTAAGATGCCCAAAGCAACAGGGAATCAAGGGTGGGGGTGGGGTGTGAAGGCAGTCAGCCCCAGCCCAGGCTACAAGGTGGATGTACTGTCTGTAGAGAATTCACTTGTTCTGGTTTTTATCACCATGCAATAACAATTCTAAACATTATCTGTGATAAAATGCTCCTCCTGCAGGGGCTGACAGCTCCCACCATCCAGTCTTGGGATGCCACCAACCCAAAGAGAACTAGCCTGGAGCCAGTCACTGAGCTTCTACTTGGGACCCTGTCATCACCTAAAGCTCAGCCCTAAAAAACTTGAGTTGCAGATCCTCTCCCCTCCCCACTCCCAAGTCTCATCCAAACCCCCAATATAAAACAGAACAGTGGGTATAGTATGTTGTTAAGAGCAAACTCTGGGTCCAAACCCCAACCTACCCAATTATTAGCTACATGAAAGTTATTTAACCTCTCTGTGTCTCAGTTTCCTCACTTATAAAGTAGTAATAAGTACTTCACAGTGCTGTTGTGGAAGTTAAATGAGTTAAAACGGTAAAGTGCTCAAAACAATGCCTGGTACAAAGACTATGTATGGGTTTACTAAGCATAGTACAGCCTTACCATTAGGTTATTTGAGCAGAGAAGACACATCCACAACAACCCCCAGGGAGGAGGGGAGTCTGATCTATCAGAATCTGTCTGGATCTACCTACTTGGGTCCTGTTTCCAGGTAAAAGCCCGGAAGTATAGATGCCTCCCTCCCCTTATACCAAAAAAAAGTCTGCAGACAGAGCACCAAGATGTCCCAGATTCTGTCAAATATTTCTGATGGCAGAGAAAAGGGGCAGTGCCCAAGTCACACACTGGACCCTGAAATTCCTTCACTCATTTGAGTGCTAACCTTGGCCATCCTGCCAGGGGCCAGGGACCTAGCTAGATCCTCAGAGACCCCTAGAGGACACATGATGGACCCTGGGGTACCAGACGTGCAAGAAGCGATCTTGGTCCAGCTTTGGTGGATGCCATGGACAGGCAAAGATGGGGACGGAGGGCAGTGAGGGGCCAAGATGCTCAGGTCAAGCTGTAGCTCCCTTAGCTACCGTTAATCCCTGCCTTTCTAGAGCTTACCATTAGGTTGGCATAAAACTTCTTTAACTCTTAGAAACTTGAACCCCACTCCCCACCCCAAGATTCCAAACACCACCCTCCTCTCAGGGGGCCCCCAACGAGTCATTACTGTAACTTAACACTGCCTTGTATTAAAATATGTCTCCATTTTCAAAATAAAATATTCTTTCAAACCACATATACCCTTCCCCAGAAACACTGTAACTCTCCAGCCATCTATCAAGAATCACTAAGACAGGAGATGCTTGAATCTGGGATTGGGCAACAGCAGAGGCAAGCCTGCCCTGAGCAGGGCTCGGGTGCTGTACCGCCTCACCTTCTGGAGCTCAGGCACCAGCCAAGACGCACCTCGGGGTGGGGGGTATGGCCTCTAGATTGAAAGGGACACGTAGCTGTTCCCCTTAACTCCTCGCTGCCCTCCTTAGTTTTCAAAGGGTTAAAGGGTTAGAAGTTTTCAAACACATCTTCTTCTCAAGTAGCAGAAAAATGCCAATTTCGTCCCAAGCCTGCATGATCTCAGGCTGTTCATAACGTGGCCTCCAATATTACTGCAACATAGCAAATTCCTGGTAGTCACCCAAACAAGCCATGTGGCTCCACAATCCACCCCCCACTTTTATACAAGCTATTCCCTCTTCTTGGAATGCCTTTTCCATCCCTACTGGTCTAACCACCTCCTACTCAGCCGCATCTCAGGGAGGGCTGACCTCTAACTTCTTCCTTGGCTTCCTAGGTTTGCTTTAGCTAATCTCCAAGAGCCAGCCTGGGTAAACCATGAGAGTAAACCACCACTGCTAATGCGGATTTCCCCAATGGTGGCTCTTGGGGGTTGCAGAACTGCCTACCTAGGGGGCATCTAAGCTAAAGAGAATAAGTCTAGTTCCTGCTCAAACCACCAATCCAAGATGGAACCCTGGCTGAAGAGCTCTTGGCCCACTGTTCAGAAAGCTAATGAGGAGAAGGGGCCGATTCTTGTGCTTACCTGACCAGAGCAGACGCTGGGCTCCAAGAAATCACTGGGGCCCTTAGTCTTAGACCTCTGTTAAACAGGAGCCCATGCTCCCCACCCTCCCCACACCAGTTGCACTGAACTCCCTGAAGCACTACAGGGCTGTAGCCCACCTCTGCCCACAAGGAGGGAGAGCAGGGATTCCACTTCTTGATGATTCTGCCCTCTCTCTCAAAAAGCTAGTTAGAAAAAAGTGACCAATACCTCAAACGATTCCTCCAAGACTTTAGACTGGCCACGTGGTTCACCCTTCCCATTTCAAACGGGTGGGTCTGAGGGTCTCTTCGGCGAGGTAAGTCCCTGCTGAAGTCAACCCTCTAGCAGAAGTGGTTCCGGGTCCTTGCCCAGCTTCACAGGAGAGGGCTTCCCTCCCTCAATTTCAGCAGAGACCACACACACCCTAGCAACCCTGTCAGCCTCCCCCAACTCTCAGGGGAGATTCTGAACAACCAGGTAGAGTCAGGATGGGGTCCCCAAAGCCAAGGGCCTGTCAGCATCAAGGTCCAAGAAGGACAAGGACTTTAGGAGCCAAAAGAACCCCAGCCCACTAGAGCCCACACCACACTCGTGGACATATGTCAGGCCTTCCTTCGCCACTCTTCAGAGTGAAGGGTTGTAGATTCCTCCTTTCCTTCCCCACAGAAAGCGGGATCTAGACCTAGATTCTCAAGCTGTCATGCCATTGGTGGACTGGGGCTGGCAGCAGGCCTCTGAATTGCTGAGTGGGAACTGGCAGTGTGACCCTCCCACCATCCCTCCCACAGTGAGGAGCCCAGCCCAGCCCGTGGGCCAGTGCCGCCATTCTGCACCAAACCTATAGCACGGCGGGCGGGCACCCGCCACTGGATAGGAGGGAGGCAGCAACGCCAGCCCCCATCAGGGGCTCTGCGGTTTCTCCCCCAGACCAAGGGGAAGGGAGCTCAGGGTGGATAACTGGCCCTTGGTTTCCTGGGCAAGAGCATGCCAGGGCGCGGCAGGAAGGGTCTAGGGTCTCTTGGCCCTAGAGTGACACAGCAGAGGCCCCTTCAGAGAGAGAGCTGCGAAGGCTGCCCCCTTTCCACACGTTTTTGTCTCTTCGGGCCGAGCTTCTGGTCTCCATTCACTGATAAGCTTAAGGCTATATCCACCCCCCCACACACACACACCCTCCCGGATTTTGCCACATCCAATTAACCACCCAGCTGTTGGTGATTGCACGAAGCCGCCCCAGACTCCCTCCTCTTAGCACATGGCCGGTGGACATTCCTAGCAGAATCCCACTAGGGCCAGCTTTGGGGTCCTGGCTTGTCTGCCACGGCAAAACCCGAGAGACGAGAACTGGGAACTGAGTGTCTTTAGGCATCTCCTTCCCAACTCAGTCAGCTGACATCTTTGCCAAAGCCCAAGCTCTGGGGCCGTGAAGAAAGCCGTCTACCCCCATGACTACAACTCTAGCGAACCAAGGTGCCGCGCGGCCGGCCCAGACCTCCAAGGTCACGGGGAGGGGTCAGGGCGGAAAGTACAAGGGAGTGTGGGTGCCGCCCGCCCGCCGTGCTAATCCCGCTCAGTTCCTCCCAGCCGAGGCGGGAGTCCCGGCCACGCGGGAGGAGCGCCTCGGAAGAGGGCAGCGAGCGGGGCGGAGTGGAGAACGAAGGACGCGCGGGCAGCAGGCGTGGGGCGGACACGGCGCAGCTCGCCCACCGCGGGACGCACTGACGGCCGCCGGCGCACGGCCGGCCCCGAGCCTGGGAGGGCGGGGAGACAATGCCCGCCCGGCGGGGTAGTCCAGGCCGCACGCCCCCGCCCGCCGGACACGGGCTGCTCCTCCCCGGCCGAAGGGCAACGGCGGAAAGGCGCCGGGAGCGACTGCCAGATCGCGCGCGGCGTCCCGCGCGCCCCGTCCCCCGCCCACCTCCGCGTGTACTTCACCCAACAAGTCCCGGGGGCGCAGACCCACCTCCTCCTCCAGGGTGCCGCTGGAGCCCGAGCCCGTGCCGGTGCCCGTGCTGGTGCCGTGCTCGCCGTCCGGCTTCAGGTTGCTCATGGTGCGGGGGGGTGGGGTGGGGGTGGCTAGGGGAAGGGAACGCGGAGGGCTAGCGCGGCGCCCGGCCCCGGCGAGGAGGTGGGAAGGGGCGAGGTGAGCGGTGCGCTCCGGGGGTGAGGGGCTGGGTGGCGGTGGGGAGCGCGCGGGGCGGTGAGAGGGGCAGCCGCAGCGTCGGGCTGGGGTCACATCAAGTTTGGCGGGTGCAGGAGGCGGGGAGGGGGTGCGGCGGGGGAGGCACTGGGAACCGGAGCCGAGCCGGAGCGGCCGCCGCCTCCGCCTTTTCACTGCGACCCGCGAGTGCGCCCGTGGCGGCGGCGGCGGCGGCGGCGGCGGCAGCGGGGGGCGGGCGCCGGGGGAGGGGGCGGGCGCCGGGCGGCGGCGGGGGGCGGGGGCCGGAACCGGCCTCAGCTGGGGCCCGGCCAGCCCCCTCCCCCTCCCTCTCCGCGGTCTCCCGGGGAACGCGCAGCCAATCCCCGCCGCCCGCTGCGGGCTCGCCCCGGCCCGGGCCGCGGCGCGCCAGTCTCCGGTGGGGCTTTTCCCTTCTCTCCCTCGTCCTTTCTCTCCCTCTCTCTTTCCCCTTTCCCTTCTCCACGGAGAGTTTTTAAACTTTGATGAACTCACCCAGCGAACTTTCTTAAAGGGGCCGCGCACACCGCGCCGTCCCAGCCCGCCGGAGGTAGGACTGGGTGCCGAGTACCCCGCGCTCTCTTGTCCCTCATCATCCCCACCCCGGCGGCCCCACGCGAGGGGGCGCCCGAAGCGGGACTCCTGGGTGGTCGGCTTCAGGAAGGAGTCTCCCCCTTGTACTTTGATCTGGGGTTATAGGGTGTCCGGCGCAATTTCACCCCCAAATCCAGCCATCCAGTCCCCGTCCACCCTCTGCTTCCTCCCTCCCAGCGTAGGGCTGTTGGGGGCTCGGTTCTGGGGTTGATGGCCGAGGCGAGCCGGACACCTGGGCTTCGGCCTCGGCGGGGCGCCGTTTGCTGCGTGACCTTGAGGAAATCACTTCCCCTCTCTGGCCTCAGGCTTTCAGCCCAGAGGGTGGGACTTAGATCTCAAATTCCCCTGGGCGGGGACACGAGTGTTGAGGATCCAAATGGTTATTAGCCCCTGGAGGCGTGGGGGGAGGGTGTGCACCTCGAATGACCGAGAAGGTTTCATTCGTGCCCTCCACCCGCAGCTTCTGGGGTCCTCTCCTCCCTCGGCTTAAAGACACACACACACACACACACACCCCTTTTCCCCCTCCTCCTCTTCAGAGCCCGAGGCTTGGGCGGGGCTGTGGTGACTCCCCTCCGCGGGTCTCAAGGGCGTGGTCCCGTGTTGGGTTTTCCTCAGACTTTTGAAAACCCGCGCCAACTGGGACCGACCCCTGACGCCACCTTGTAAAAGCCCGCGCCCACGTCTGGTCGTACTTAAAGCGCAGCAGCTCTGAGCCCCGCGGAGCTGCTCGAGGACTGGGCTCCTCCCCAGCGCCCCGGTCCGCGCCCTCGAGCCCTGGGGCATCCTGGCCAGAGGCTCTGTCGGGACTGGGAAAGACACTGCCGAGAGGTGAGGGGAGTCCTGCGGGATCCCGCCCAGAACCAGGCGTCTCTGGGTGTGATCTGTCACCTTGCGCCTGGTTCCTGTTCTGACTTTCCCTGCCAAACCTGGTAGTGGTACCTGGATTTTAAGGTTGGAAGCGACGCACAGCGTCGGTGGAGTGAGATAAGCTAGGTTTGCAGTCAAGAACCAGTTAAGACTCCAGACCTTGGACAAGTGACAACCCTTCAGAGCCCCAGTGTGCCTACCTCTAAATGGAGCCGGCACTACCCTACAGGAGTATGGAGTATGGAAGTATACACTGTTCCTGTGACTAAGTCTCCCCAATTATAATCTTTCCTAACCTGCTATTTCACAGATAAGTAAATTGAGGTCTATAGGTAAGCAATATCTTTTCCAATGACATTCATCTAGTAAATAATTGTTGAGCAACCACTGTGTGCTGTGGCAAGGCCAGGAACACCCTGGCTTCCCACTACCTCCACTGCCAACACTCTGTTCAGGCCCTAATATGAGGGAAACTGCTTCCTATAGGAATCGGGCATTGCCATGAATGATGGTGCTTCACTTTACCCAGAGCTTTCTAGGTACTTCTCGCCTCTGGCACCTCCAGATAGAGCCAACCTGTGAACCGCCAGATATCCTGACCATCCTGCACAGGCCTCTGTCCAGTCTGGCTCTTTTCCCCACCCCTTCTCCCTGCCCCTAGTATAGATATTCCTATTAGGTGTGTCTCCAACTTTGGCGGAGCAATGTTCTTCCTCCTTTACCTCCTCCTCCTGACCTTCCCCCCCATATCAATCCAAATACTCCCTTCCCTCAAGATTCTGCTTCAGTCCTACTTGTTCCAGGAGGAGTAGCCTGGCCCATTTTCAAAACTCCAGTGTCCTCTAGAAGTTAGTTTGAATTTTTCAAAGAGGAAGGATTTCTCATCTTGTCCTTCAGGTCTACATTTTATAGATGAAGAAGCTGAGGCCCAAAGAGGTGACAAATAGGGACTTCCCTGCTGGTCCAGTGGCTAAGACTCCACACTCCCAGTGCAGGTGGCCTGCGTTTGATCCCTGGTCAGGGAACTAGATCCCACATGCCGCAACTTAAAAAAAAAAAAAAAAGATCCCACATGTCGTAATGAGACCTCATGCAGATAAATAAATAAATTAAGTGCTTTAAAAAAAAAAGTGGTGACAAATAATGCAGGGTCCACAGTTGACTCCCATCACTGTATTTTTCCGTACATGAAGCTGATATTTATTGCTATTCTGATGATACAGCAATTCATGCTTATTGTTGAATATTTGGAAGATTATAAAATAGTTTAGGAAATAATCTACCATGTAGAGAGCAAGGTTATTAATATTTCCTCCTAGTCTTTTTGTCTGTGCATATTTTAAAAAACAAAATTGCCAAACAATTTAAATAGTCCTTTTTTTTTCTTAAATCTATCATGAACATTTCTTTTTAAGTTCTCGAGTCATAAATTTTAATGATTGCCTAACCCCCATTAGATGTGCCGTAATTCAACTTATCTCTTATTGTTAGGCATTTGCATTATTTTTTCTTTTTTGCCTTCATAAGAAACACCTTATATAAGGATGCTTAATGCCTCGGACAGCTTCCTGTATGTGACCAGCCCTAAGCACTTTGAAGGCAGCAACTGTCTTATTCCTTCCTGTACTTTTATTTTTTTTCTTTTCTTCTTCCTGGCTGCACCACGTGGCTTGTGGGATCTTAGTTCCCCAACCAGGGATTGAACCCGTGCCCTCAGCAGTGAAAGCGCAGAATCCTAACCACTGGACCGCCAGTGAAAGTGCAGAATCCTAACCACTGGACTGCCCGACCGTGACCTAGTAACCCAGCCTCTAGCAGCCTCTTCAGTGTCACCCCCTACCCCCAGAGCCAGGCTCCATGTCACCTCTGAGCTTCTGACATATCTGTTCCCTTTGCCGGGAACCGACCCCTTCCCAGACACCCACTCCCTTTCCAGAATGCTCTCAGAGTGCCTTCTCTATGTTCTCTTGAGCCTGGAAATACCTTGTCTTGAAGTCTCAGCTACCAAATAGGAAAATCTCTGACTCTGAGACATGTCCACAAACCCTGCTAGTGAATACAGCCTCACCCCTCAATCTCTGTAGCCCCCTAGCCTCCAGCAAAGAGCTTGATGAGTGGTGGGCATTTGCAGGTGTTCAGTGAACCATTCCTGGGGCCTCTGGGTTATCTGGTGCCTGTGGCCCTTTCTCTTTGATTTCCTGTACATATTGATAAATTATCCCTTGATGTTTCATTCTTGGGTAAGGAAAAGAGTCAGATGGCTTCACTCCTAAGAAATGCTACCCTGGGACCCAGCATCCTGAGGGTGTGCCTGGCTACTTCAGAGCAGGGCCCCCATTCTAACCCAGGTCCCCCACCATCAGGAAAGTCTGGGCAACAAAAAGGCAGGTAGATAGGGTGACCTTAAGGCCCAAAGGCTGGTGTGTATCTGAGTTGTATTTTCTTGGCACATAAGGTTTAAGCTGCACTTGAGTGCAAGAGGTTTCAGGAAGGGAAGGGGCCAAGATGCTGGCATTTATAAAGTACCTACTCCTTCCTGCCCCAGGCAGGTAATATGCCTTCTCCTATAATCCATTGTTCTTGCTACCCCTAGTTATAGATTAGAAAACAGGCTCAGAAGAACTAGGGGAACTCGCCTAGCTACTGGTGGATGGCATGGGTGGTGGGGAAAGCATGGAACAGCCCTGTTGTGAGATTATCAGTTCATCTCCAAAATGGGAATACTAGCACACAACTTCAGGGGTGTGTTATATAAGAGTTCATGGTAAGCTCTTGATGGTTGTGATTATTGCCTGTGGCCCTACTTCTAGTTTGAAGGTCAAGGTCAGAGTGGTTGCAGGTCAAGATCAGAGACTGGGTCATTTCAGTCCAGAGTTCCTGAGCTCTCTCCTCTCCTCTTGCCTTCCTTACTCTGGGCCACATAGTTACCAACTTCACAGGTTCAAATCCAAGGCAAACAGTGTTTCTAAAATAGCTGTGCCAGAATATCTGGGTTTGAGTCCAGGTGACCCTGGCAACCTGTATAACCATGGGCAGGTAGTTTAATCTCTCTAAGGCTTTGTTTTCTCATAGTAAAACTAGAGATGCCTTTCAGGCTTTCACAAGTTACCTAGGTTTTTGCAAGTGTTGAGTGAGATCCTGGCACTCAGAGTTCTCGGATGGCCTCAAAGCTCTAGGGTAACTGGAGGGGTGATTATAAAATCAGCAAAGGAATAGAACCAAGAACTTCAATTCCAATCTTCCCAAGAGGCAGTGTGTCCCCCTCGATGCTCCCTCCCCAAAGATGTTATTTCTTCTGTCCCCACATGGCTGAAAACTAGGGGAGGACCCTCAGGTCAGGAATGGTGTCTTTTTTCATCTTTGAATCTTCTTGTGCCTGGCCCACGTCCTGGTAGAGGGGGTTCAGTAAATAATATTGAATGAATGAAAGGCTTGGGTTTCCATGGAAAGAGCTCTGAGAGAAGTATTTTTATACTAACACGTCAATGACTGCATTTCCCCTCTCCCAACATGGATACCAGGAACCTGAAAGGGAAGCAGAAGATTGTTTCTGACAATGGTCAGAAACCCATGAGGGGTGTCTGGGCAGGCCAGAGGTTTCTGGTCTGGACTCTAGGCTCCCAACTTACACCTCCCTCTCAGCAGCCAAAGACCCTGCCAGTTCCTACCCAACCACTGGGCCAGTGGCCTTTGCAGATGGGGAAACTGAAGTTCAGCAGCTTAAATCAACTCACCTGAGGTCTCACACAAGGTACTGAGTTCATTTCATACTTTCTATGGGATTTTACAAGCAAGTGGCTTGGAAATTTTCTTTCTAAGAAAAAACAAAGCTAATCAAAGATCTTTTCATATGGAGTCCTCAAATGATCTTTTATTCCCCAGAAAGTCTATGTGTTTAAAAAAAAGAAGAAAAAAAGAGTTTTAAGTTCTGGCAACGATTAAATGGCACTTGCTAAACTTTTACTGGTTTTGAGTCCTTCCCAGGGAGCCAAAGGTCATTGAGAATGGCTCTCTGGCCTGTTTCCCTGCCTGAGTTGCTGGTCTCCCAGAGCCTGGGAGAGGGCTCTCCAGGCCAGACAAACTGCAGAATTGCCTGGCATGGCCGGGAAGTTGGTCCCACAGGGCAGAGTTTCGGAGAAAGACCAAGGGGCTGAAAGCAGGAATGGTTGCACTTGACCGGGGTCCAGTGGGGCAAGTGACAGTCTTTTGGGGACTGGGGCTCTAAATGGAGTGGGGTGGAGCAGGCTGAGGGGGGAAGATGAGCTGGCTCTACCCTCACCACTGAAGGTGGCAGTGAGGCTCCTGTGGCCTCCATCTTAACAGTCTTCTTTGCCTTCCAAAAAGCTTATTGTTCAAAAGAGGAGGGGTGCAGGTGCAGTCACTCTCTCTAAGGCCTTAGGGATTTAAGGAGGCAGCTGGGGGGAAAGGGCGACGCCTAACCCGAAGGAGTGCTTCCCCCAAGGTGTGCTTCCCCCAAGGTGGGCGTTAGGGCATGCAGATCACAGAATCTGTGTTAGAAGGGGCCCTAGAGGTTAATCCAAGCCAGTGGACCTCACACTTGGCTACAGACCAGAATTATCTTTTTTTTTTTTTTTGGAGGTACTTGGGCCTCTCACTGCTGTGGCCTCTCCCATTGCGGAGCACAGGCTCCAGACACGCAGGCTCAGCAGCCATGGCTGACAGGCCCAGCTGCTCTGCGGCATGTGGGATCTTCCCGGGCCGGGGCACGAACCCACGTCCCCTGCGTCGGCAGGTGGACTCCCAACCACTGCGCCAACAGGGAAGCCCAGGATTATCTTTTGAAAAAGACAGATTCCTGGGGCCCATCTGAAAACAACTACATCCATATCTCTGAAGGCAGACCTTGGGAATCTCCTTGTACCCCAGCAGCTAGAACCCCAGTACCAGAATCCAACCCCCTGCATCAAACACTTGAATCTCCACCAAAAGCTAATCCAGCCTCTCCCCAAATTTGGGGAGAAGCAACTCCACCCCCACCCCCAAACTGTTCATTCTACTGCTCCAGCTAGCTATAGCTGTACTTACAGCGGCATCGTTATCAGATAATGACTAGTGATAATTAACATTGGTCCAGTACTGGCCATTGACCTCTTAGCACAGAGGCTAAGCTGCCATATTCTAGACCGAGACAGGCCTGGATTCAAACCTTGCTGCACTTTATTTTTGTGACTTTGGGTAAAGTGACTAAGGACTCTGAGCTTCAATTTCCTCATCTGTGAAATGGGGATAGCTTGTGTGGAATCACACAACAGTGCTTAACACAGTGCTTGGCATTGTGTCCTGTCAGTTAAAAGTTTAAGTTGTTCTTCCATTTGAACCCAAATCTGTCTCCCTGTGCCTCCACCCAACTCCTCCCTGCATTTGGCCCTGGGTTCCATAGCTCCATAGAGCAAGCAGTGCTTCCTGCCCTAGGGCAGTCCTTACAGACAGCAGGCCCCTTTCCCAGCATCTGATCCTGGTTCCTGTACCCTCACACCCTGGCTGGCCCCTCTTCTGGACTGATGGGCACTAGGGGTGGTAAAATATTCTAGGAGGGGGACTTTGCTCAGCAGGTCCAGATGTCCAGGAGTTCCTTGAGCATGTGGGGAAACAGAGCAGCTTATGTGAAAAGGGCTGCAGAGAACAGTGATCCCAGCAGAGAAGTGGGTGGCTCCCCCAACCTGCTAGTGTAAAGCTGCTAACCTAGGCTGCCAACCATGTGCCAGTGTGCCAGGCACGGGCTGAGCATAACACGTCCCTGAGCTCATTTACCTTTCATAACTGGCTAAGGAGATGATTTTTCCTTATTTTACATTTGAGGTGCAGAGAGGTTAATAACCTGTACAATAATGCACTGCTGTAACAGACAGGACTGGGATTTGAACCCAGCTCTCCCTATATTCAACTCCTAGAACTAGAATGAAACAAAGGAGTTGAATCTGAATTGAGGTCCAAGTCCAAAATACAGTTTTCTTCCAGGAATCATCTAGTTAGATATTTACCAATTTTTTAAAATTAATTAATTAATTAATTATGTTTATTTTTTGGCTGCTTTGGGTCTTTGTTGCTGCCCAGGCTTTCACTAGTTGCAGCGAGCGGGGGCTACTCTTTGTTGTGGTGCACGGGCTTCTCATTGCAGTGGCTTCTCTTGTTGCGGAGCACAGGCTTTAGGCACGTTGGCTTCAGTAGTTGTGGCACATGGGCTCAGTAGTTGTGGCTCACGGGCTCTAGAACGCAGGCTCAGTAGTTGTGGCTCACGGGCTTAGTTGCTCCGCGGCATGAGGGATCTTCCCGGACCAGGGCTCGAACCTGTGTCCCCCATTGGCAGGTGGATTCTTAACCACTGCACCCCCAAGGAAGTCCCTATATTTGCTAATTTCTTATCTAACCGTAATCCCTTGCATTTACTGTATGCTTTATTTTTTTTCCATGAATGTCCACCTTCATTTTTTTCTTTTTCTTTTTCTTGGGAAGAGCTAATATTTGCACATGGTGTTCATAGTTTAAAATTCACAAGGTGCAAAGGACCTTTTTTTTTTTTTTTTTTTGGTTGTGCCGGATCTTAGTTGCGGCATGCGGGATCTAGTTCCCTGACCAGGGATTGAACCCAGACCCACTGCATTGGGAGCACGGTCTTACCCACTGGACCACCCATGGAAGTCCCAGGTAAAAAAGAATGTTGGAAACAGTTTGCAATTCTTAAAAAAAGTTAAGCATGGAACTACCATATGACTCAGCAATTCCACTCCTGGATATGTACCCAAAAAGAACTGAAAACAAGTATTCAAACAAAAACCTGTACATGAGTGTTCATAGCAGCACTATTCACAAGAGCGAAAAAATGGAGACAACCCAAATGTCCATCAGCTGATGAATGGATAAACAAAATGTGCTACATCCATACAATGGAATATAAAAATCCATAGAGGGACTTCCCTGGTGGTCCAGTGGCTAAGACTCCGTGTTCCCAGTGCAGGGGGCCTGGGTTCGATCCCTGGTCAGGAAACTAGATCCCACATGCCACAACTAAGAGTCCGCATGCTGCAACTAAAGATCCTGCATGCCGCAACGAAGATCCCACGTGCCACAACTAAGACCCGGCATGGCCAAATAAATAAATATTTTTTAAAAATCCATAGAAAGTATGGACATTGATAAACTGCAAAAACATGCTAAGTGAAAAAAGCCAGACACAGAAGCTCACATATTATTTGATTCCATCTTTATGAAATACCCAGAACTGGCAAATCCTTGGAGATAGAAAGCAGATTAGTGGTTGCCAGGGGCTAGGGGTGGGGAGATGGGAAGTGACTGCTAATGGGTACAGGGGTTTCTTTTTGGGGTGACGAAAATGTTGTGAAACTAGATCCAGGTGATGACTGAACAACACTGCTAATGTACTGAATGGTATACTTTTTTTAAATTTATTTACTTATTTACTTACTTACTTATTTATTTATTTATTTATTTATTTTTGGCTGTGTTGGGTCTTAGCTGCTGCGTGCGGGCTTTCTCTAGTTGCGGCGAATGGGGGCTACTCGTCGTTGCAGTGTGTGGGCTGCTCGTTGTGGTGACTTCTCTTGTTGTAGAGCATGGGCTCTAGGCACGTGGGCTTCAGTAGTCGTGGCATGAGGGCTCAGTAGTTGTGACTTGCGGGCTCTAGAGCGCAGGCTCAGTAGTTGTGGCGCACAGGCTTAGTTGCTCCGCGGCATGTGGGATCTTCCCAGACCAGGGCTCAAACCTGTGTCCCCTATTGGCAGGTGGATTCTTAACCACTGCGCCACCACAGAAGTCCTGAATGGTATACTTTTAAATGGTTAAAATGATTCATGTTATGTGGATTTTACCTCAATTTTATAAAAAGAATATTGGATATTAACCCCAATCCCATCCCTTAGCAATTGGTACTAGTTCCAGAAGATATTCTGAGCATTTATCAACATTTGTGTGTATAATTTTTCATATAAATGGTAGCATCCTGTATGTATTGTCCTGTACCTTGTTTCCTTCACTTGGCAGAGATCTTGGAGATTATTCAACATCTGCACTTAGCAGACTTGCTGTGTTCTTTTTATTCTTTCCTTGATTGAGTCTATTTATTTATTTATTTGGCCGCATTGGATCTTAGTTGCAACATGCGTGATCTTCGTTGCAGCATGCAGGATCTTTCGTTGCAGTGTGGGGTCTTTGTTGCAGTGCTCCGGCTTCTCCCTAGTTGTGGCGCTCGGGCTCCAGAGCATGGGGGCTCAGTAGTTGAGGTGCGGGGGCTTAGTTGCCCCGTGGCATGTGGGATCTTATTTCCTTGACCAGGGATCAAACCGGAGTCCCCTGCATTGGAAGGTGGATTCTTAACTACTGGACCACCAGGGAAGTCCTGCTATGTTCTTTTTAATGTCTCTATACTCTTCCATGTTGTGGATGTACCCTGATTTGTCAAGCCTGTCCCTTTTGATGGACATTTAGATTGTTTCCAGTCTTTTGCTCTTTCAAACAAGGCTGCTCCCTGTGTGTGTCTTGTGAAAGGCTCATTGGAAGTCTGCTGTAGCCTTATCCCACTTAGAAATAGGCCTGAGGGGTCAGGTGTCCTGAAAAAGTGCGCTGGAAAGAGGGCCAGGAGTGCTTTGGTCCGGCCTTTTTTAGATATGCATGCGAGAGCAATGACTGATGAATAGGATTCCTGCTGGATTAATGGGCCAAAATGGAGGCTTTGGGACTGTGAGGCTGGAGAGGAAACTACCAATCTGCCTGATGGACCTAATATGTTTTGTAAATCCCCCAGCAACCTCAGGTTAAACTGACAAGAAAGGCCTTTCTTTTTGCACTATGGTGAGAACTCAGACATTCTGGTTTATTAAGCATTCCTTGCCCACCCCCACTTCCAATAAAAGGTCACATGAGAGGCCTAGGTCAAGGGATTAACACGATATATTTAGTTGAAAAACGGTGCCCCAGATGGTACAGAGAATGAAAGTGCCAACTCAAAGTATGATACTGGTGGACTAGAAGGCAAACTAAAGGATGTAAATAGCTTAGTTTTGTCCTGGTTATGAGTTGCTGGCAGGATGAGGGAATCTAAACCTTGTGCATATCATGCACCACTTAAGTCTGTTGTAAGTACTAAAGGCACAGACCAGGACAAATACCTGCTTCGAAGGGATGGAATATTGAAAGTTTGGTGCTGCTGGGAAGAAAAATCAAGCCAGCAGAGGGACATCCTCTGATCAGGCAAACCTAAAAACTAAAATGAACCATTGGAGAATCTACTGTATAGCTCAGGGAACTCTACTCAGTGCTCTGTGGTGACCTAAACGGGAAGGAAATCCAAAAAAGAGGGGATGTATGTATACGTATAGCTGATTCACTTTGCTGTACCGTAGAAACTAACACAATATTGTAAAACAACTATACTCTGATAAAAATTAAAAACAAAATCATAAAATGAAAAAAAAAAACAAGGCTGCTGTGAGTCACCTTGTACATGGGTCATTTCACACATGCCTCTATCTGTGGAGAAATTCCTACAAGTGGAATTGCTGGGTCAAAGGGCATGTACATTTTAATTTTTCCAGTTGCAAAAATAATGCATACTTGTTACACGAATTTCAAACAACTCTGAAGCTTATTGGTTAAAAAGTGAAAGAAACCCTCCCCACAACCCCAATCCCACTCCTCTGGTGGAGTTTTCCTTCTTTGCCTCCCTTTTGGGGGCACTTCCTCCCTGGCCCTGGCCTGCAGCTCTCAATGCCATGCCTGCTTGCCTGATTCTGGGTCTCCCCTCCTCCTACTGCCCCACCTCTTCCTCCTCTCATCCCTCAGTAGAGACTTCCCCATCAATCCCCAGAGCCTGGGCTGGGATTGAGGCTCACAGTCAAATATAACCTATTCCCCACCAAACCTACCAATGTCAGACCCCTGGCAAGTGCTTTCAAATCACAGAATGTTCAAACCAAAAGGTTAGGGGCTTCTCATCCAACTCTCACATTCTACCTTACATAGTTTTACACAGGAGACAACTGAGGCCCAGAGAAAAGTATTTCACATGGTAGTAAGTGCCCTGTAAGGATAAACAGTGACTTGGGTCCAGGAGTCTTAACTGGGTGGTGATATCTGAGCTGGGACCTAAATGACAGGGAAGAGCCGGGTAAACCAGCATATGCAAAGGTCCTGAGGTAGGAAGAAAATTTGTATATTTGACAGACAAGAAGAAGGCCAATGGACTGGAGCAAACGAGGTGGCAAAGGTACCCAGGGCTAATCACTTAGGGCCCTGGAGGCAGAGTGAGGTCATTCTGCAATGCCATAAGGTCAGCTTCTCTCCTGCTCCTGTGCCCCCAGTAGCTCAGCCTGAAGAACACAGCAGGGGCTCCCTGAACCTTGCTGAATGAATGAATGAATGAGCACTGTGTGTTAAAGTGAGTGAAGCAGAGGGGCAGAAAGGTGTGTTACAGAATCCTTGAACAGAGACATAGATTCAGACCCCAGATTACTAATTGTATGGCTTGGGATCTGCTGTTTTTCATAAGTATAATCATCATCATAATGGTAGCCAACCCTTAGAGAGCTTTGTAGGCCATATAGTTAACATCTGTGTGGCTGCAACTCAATTCTGCCCTGGTAGCTGTAGTAGGGAAGCAACCATAGACAATGCAAAAACATGGGTTGGCTGTGTTCCAATAAAGCTTTATTTACAAAAGCAGGCTTTGGGCCAACCCATGCCTTAGAGAGCACTTAAAAAGTGCCAGATACAGTTGTAAGAGCCTTAAGTGTATTAACACATTTATAATGAGAGGCTCAACAGATCATTGTTCTGTATCTCATTTGGGTCTTGGACCCCCTTTAAGTGTCAGATGGTGTCTCTGGATGTTTGCTTCAGAAATCTACACATACTCAGATACAGAGTTGTGCACACAGTTGTGGTGGGGGAGGCGTTAAGGACCTTCTGAGGCCTTTGTGGGCCTCTTGGATGGATAATCCCCAAGGCCTCTTCTGCCTCAGTGACCAGGTCGTGGAATGCCGGGGCAGCAGGTGGGTCTGAGAGGTAGAGGGGGAACCAGGGACTTCTGGGATGGATACTACAGTCTGGGACAGTAGTTGAGGGGTTGGCTGACAAGAGGCCACCCAGCCTCTCTGCTAGAATCTGTAGTGTGAGCTCTAGATGGTTGTCTTCCACCCCAAAATGTGCCCACTTGGTCGCTGGAGGAGTTCCTTCCCAACTCAATGGCAGAAAAAGCCTAGCTTGGAGCGGAGCCCTGCAGGAGACCCCCTTAGTCCTGTCTCCTGGCAGCGATGGTTGGTCAAGCACAGCTCTGTGCCTCTACTGTAAAATGAAGGAGTTGTATTAGACTCATTCTTTCCAACTACAGACATTTATGGGCACCTACTGCATACCAAAGACTACATTGTAAAATTGTGAGCCATTATGTTGTACACCTGAAACTTATATAATATTATACATCAACTAAACCTAAAAAAAAAAAAAAAAAAAAAAGAGTACATTGGACCCCACCAGTGATGAAATAGCCTCAAGTACAAAGAACTATGCCCAAGAGAAATGAGAGGCCACTTGCAGCCTTCAGCCAGGTCGGCTGGGAAGGTCCCTGGGAGGCCCTGCACTGGAGCCAGACCCTGAAGATGGATAGTTAGGGGCATTCCCGGCAGAGGGAAGGACATGGGTGTGGGAAAACTCAGGGTGTGCAGGGCCTACTTTGGCTGGAGTGTCAGGTGAATAGAGAGGAGCTCTCTCAGGAGCAAAGCAAGAAGGAGAATTGGGTCCACAGGTGGTTCGGGCCCTGCCTGGTGGGAGCTAGACCAAGGATCATCAGGAGGTGACAACTGCAGGGCCTTAGGGGTGGAGAAAGGGGCAAGCACTGGGCCTCCCCAAGCTTTGTGGGAGGGGAATGTTGGGGGACAATGACACTGGAAGGGGGACACGTGGGCGGAGGGCGCTGGTGGCAGGACACAGAAGAGAGTTGGATTTGGAGCTTCCCTGGTGGCGCAGTGGTTAAGAATCCGCCTGCCAATGCAGGGAACACGGGTTCGAGCCCTGGTCCGGGAAGATCCCACATGCCGCGGAGCAACTAAGCCCGTGCACCACAACTACTGAGCCTGCGCTCTAGAGCCCGTGAACCACAGCTACTGAGCCCACGTGCCACAACTACTGAACCCTGTGTACCTAGAGCCCGTGCTCCGCAACAAGAGAAGCCACCACAATGAAGCCTGTGCACCGCAACGAAGAGTAGCTCCCGCTCACCGCAACTAGAGAAAGCCCGCGCACAGCAACAAACACCCAATGCAGCCAAAAATAAATAAAAATAAAAATTAAAAAATTTATTAAGAAAAAAAAAAGAAAGTTGGATTTGGTAGGATATTTGTCTCTCAGGCGATTGGAAATGGAAGGCTGGAGCTAGGGAGAGATTAGGGAAAAGACTGCCCAAGGTTAAAGGCAGGCAGTGGCCGCCTTCTCAAAGGAGAGGTGTTGGTAAGTGCTTTCAGAAGTTAAGTCTGGGAGGCTCCGTCGCTCTCCTTCCACCCCCAACAGTCTCTGGCAGGTTCACAAAGTGCATTAGCATGTGAAAGGCTCAGGAAGAAGTGGGATTGGGGAGAAGAGAGTGGTTTAGCTCCATTCTACTCACTGTGGGGTTGCTGTGGGTCTGGGGGCTCGGGCGGGATCACACATGGACTTCCTGGAAGAACATTTCAGACAAATAAACTTAAGCAGGGGGCAAAAAGATTTAATCATCTTTCAAAGTATTTATTAGTTTGCTTCTTTGTTTATTAACGTTTTGAAGTAAACTAGCTTCAGCTTGAGGTCTGGATGGAGTCAGTGTGGTTAGCAGGTGTGCCCTGAGCCTTGTCCATCTCTACCAGAACCAGCTCCCCTTACAACATTTTAACCCATGAGGGTGGAACGACTATGTCTTTTCCAGATAGGGAAGCTACGGTTCAGATAGGTTCAGAAGTTGTCCCAAGATCACAGAGCAAGAAAGTAGGGAAGCCAGGACTGGGCTGGAACCAAGTGTCTCTCACCTCAGATTCCTTGCTCTTAACCTCCAGGGCTTACAACGTGGCAATTAAATTTAACTCTTAAAAAGTTGAAATTTAAAAATTTGTAGCAACATTAAATCTGTGGTTAGCAGATGAAGCAGCCAAGCTCCCCTCTCCCTCCCACCGTGTCAGTGTGGACCGCCTGCCAGCTTGCTGCCTGAGCCTCCAGCTCTCTCAGGGTTGCTGGTTGTCCTGAGACACAGAAGGTAGAGGAAATGGCAGAGTCTCACCAGACCTGGAGGTTTGGTGGTACTGCTGGTAGAAAGGGGCAGGCTGAGAAGAGGAAACAATTTTGCAGGATGATGACAGTTCATTTGTTACCAGATAGACTTGGATCACCACTTATCAGCTATGGGACCTGGGACAAGGAATAAACTGTCTGAACCTCAGTTTCCCCAAGTTGTAAAATGAGGATGGTTATAGTATATGTGAAGTTGAAACACACTACCATGTGTAACGCACTCAGCTTAAGGCCTGTGTGTGTAGATGGTAGCAGCCATTTATGTGAATTTTATTATTGGTGGTGTTCTTGTCAGGTGGGTGAGATGGGTCCTGAGGTTTCTTTAACATTCTGCAGGACTCTAATGAATTCCCATTTTGAGTCCTGTTAGAGCTGCAGGACTAGAGACCTCTCTTGAGAGGTCTGGAGTGGAAACTCTGATCTGAGAGTCTGCAGCACAAACAAAGGTGGTCTCTGGGTATCCGGAGCCAGGGTGGGGGTGGGGCATCTTCTGGAGGACAGCAGGCACAGGAGCTCGAAGATGCTACCTGAGCTTCTCTCGTTCTTCAGTCCCTGCTGAACACTCACAGACCGACTGCTCCTCCCCTGCCTCGTTGTCATCATCCTTGGGTAGGGAACAAGTCAGGGCTCTGGGGTCAAAACCCCGGAGCTTGCCCTGCCAAGCTGTGTGAACTTGAGCAAGTCACTCAACGTCCCCAGTAGGCAGTTTCCCATGTGCAAAGGGGTGTATAATAATGTTAACCCTAGAGAAGAAGTTGAGAGGATGGGTCTAGACTCTAAAAAGAGGATATGAAAGCACTTAGTAAGCTTCAAAGGCCACACGAATGCAGGGCATAACCTTTCTCACAGGCCTGATACCAGTGGCACCTCTTCCACAAAGCCTTCCCAGATTGCCCAGTTGGAAGTGCTGCCCCCATCTAAAGGCACAAGTATGAGCACAGGAGAGGGCAGATCTCCTGAATCTGGCTAGTATCTTGGTAGTATCTCCTGACAGCCCTCTTGTTGTCTGTCCACCAAGCACTTTCCTAGCACTTGTCCTGTCCTCCATCTGTAGGATGCAAGACCAGCCAAGTTCATACTATGTGGCCCTGCCCTCTGACCACACACCTTGGTGTGTGGTGGAGTCCTTAACCCAAGTGCACCAGTAAGGTCTTTCCCTAAGGATTTACACATGGGCTTAGGATTGACAGGGAGACAATTCAGCATCTCTCTGAGTAATTAAACCTGTACCATGCAAAACTCAGAAGCTGGTAGCTTTCCTATACGACCATGTAGATGGGGAAACAGGGAAAGCTGTGATCAGGGAAGCAAAGATGAGGGATGAACAGAGAAGGCTTTCTGGGACCCTGCAGAGCTCCGTCACTTTCCGAAACTTCCTTCCAATGAAGTCCCTTTTTGGCTTAAACTAGCACTTACAGGTTCTGGTACTTTCTTTTTTTTTAAATTTATTTATTTAATTAATTAATTTTTTGGCTGGGTTGGGTCTTCGTTGCTGCATGAAAGCTTTCTCTTGCAGCGAGTGGGGGCTACTCTTCATTGAGGTGCGCAGGCTTCTCATTGTGGTGGTTCCTCTTGTTGCGGAGCACGTGCTCTAGGCAAGCGGGCTTCAGTAGTTGTGGCATGCGGGCTCAGTAGATGTGGCCCACAGGCTCAGTAGTTGTGGTACACAGGCTTAGTTGCTCCATGGCACGTGGGATCTTCCTGGACCAGGGATCAAACCTGTGTCCCCTGCATTGGCAGGTGGATTCTTAACCGCTGCGCCACCAGGGAAGCCCTCTGGTACTTTCTAACCTTTTACAGAAAAAGAAACTTAAGTCTCAGAAAAGCTTACCAGTGTGTCTGGGGTCCCGTAGCAAGTTAGCAGAGATACCATATCACATATACATCCTTTTAATCAGGTTTTGAACAGATTGAGGTGTAATTGGCGTATAATAAACTGCACCTATGTAAAGTGTGCAATTTGATGAGCTTTGACATAGGTATATATTTGTGAAACCATCGTCACATTCAAGATAATGAATATATCATCACCCACAGAGGTTTCCTCCAGCCCCTTCTTAATCCCTCCAGCTCCTCCCTGACCCTTACCCCAGGGAACCACTGAACTGCTTTCAGTCGCTGTAAATTAGTTTGCATTTTCCAGAATATTATATAAATGGAGTCATACAATATATACTCTTTTTTTGTCTTCCTTCAGTCAGCATAATTATTTTGAGATTCATCCATGTTGTATAGCTTAATAGATCCATTTTTGTGCTGAGTAGCAATCAATTTCATGGACATGCAACAATCTGTTTACCATTCACCTCTTGCTGAACATTTGGGTTGTTTGCAGGTTTTGGTTATTACAAATAAAGCTACTGTGAACATTCATGTATAAGTCTTTATAAGGCTCTGTGCTTTTTTTTTTTTTTTGGCCACTTGGCATGCGGGGGTGGGGTGGGCTGGGAGGTGTTCCCCCTGCAGTGGAAGCTCGGAGTCTTAACCACTGGACCGCCAGGGAAGTCCCTATGGCTATGTGCTTTTTTTTTTTTTTTTTTTTTTTTTGCCGTACGCGAGCCTCTCACTGTTGTGGCCTCTCCCGTTGCGGAGCACAGGCTCCAGATGCGCAGGCTCAGCGGCCATGGCTCACGGGCCCAGCCGCTCCGCAGCATGTGGGATCTTCCCGGACCGGGGCACGAACCCGTGTCCCCTGCATCGGCAGGCGGACTCTCAACCACTGTGCCACCAGGGAAGCCCTGGCTATGTGCTTTTATTTCTCATACAGAAATACCTAGGAGTAGAATGGCTCGGTCGTATGAAGGGTGGTCATACGGAAGTTATGTTATGTTTAACTTCTTAAAAAACTGCCAAACTGTTTTCCAAAGTGGTTACACTGTTTTACATTCCCACCAGTAGAGTAGGAAAAGTCTAGTTACTTCACATCCTCACCAAACACTTGACTTCAGTCTTTACAATTTTAGAAATTCGAATAAGTGTCCATAGTTTTAAGTTTTACCTTTAGGTCTGTCATCTATTTTGACTTAATTTTGGTGTATATATATGAGGTATCAATCAAATTTAATTTTTTTGTGTGTGTATGAGTATATCCAATTGTTCAAGCATCATTTGTTGAAAAGATTTTCCTGTTTACAATGAATTCACTTTCTTTAATAGATACAGGGCTATTTAAATTATTTCTTACTTTCTGAGTTAGTTTTCACACTTTGTATCTTCTGTTACGGAATTTGTCCATTTCACCTAAGTTGTCAAATTTATTGGCAAAACGTTTTTATGAATGATATCAAGCATCTTTTCATGTGCTTATTGGCCATTTATATACCTTATTTGGAGTAATGTCTATTCAGATCTTTGGCCCAAGTTTTTAGTTATTTATTTGTCTTTTTATTGTCTATTTATTTGAATACTTGTGTCATAAGAATTCTTTATGTAGTCTATATACAAGTCCCTTAACAGATTTATAATTTGCAAACATTTTCTCTCATTCTCTGAGTTATCTTTTACCTTTCTTGAGAGTGTTATTTGAAGCACAAAAATTTTTAATTTGATAAAGTCTATTTTATCTAATTGTTCTTTTGCTGCTTATGCATTTGGTGTCATATCTAAGAATCCGTTGTCTAATTCAAGGTTTACTACTGTGTTTTCTTCTAAGAGTTTTATAACTTTAGCTCTTACATTAAGGCATTTGATCTATTTTGAGTTACTTTCTGTATATGATATGAGCTAAGAGTTTCAACTTTGTTTTTTTGCATGTGAATATCCAACTGTCTCAGCACAATTTGTTGAAAAAACTATTCTCTAACAATAGAATGGTCTTTGCACCCTTGCTGAAAGTCAATTGACCATAGACACACAGGGTTTATTTATGGACTCTCAATTCTATTCCATTGATCTATTTGTCTGTCCTTATGCTGCCACCACACTGTCTTCATTACTGTTGGCTGCTTTGTAGTAAGTTTTGAAGTGAGGAAGTATGTCCCCCAACTTTGTTCTTCTTTTTCAAGATTGTTTTGGCTATTCTGGGTCCCTTGCAATTCCATATGAATTATAGGATCAGCTTGTCAATTTCTACAAAGGTGTTAGCTGGGATTCTGATACAGGTTGTGTTGAATATGTAGATCAAATGGGGAGTACTGCTATCCTAATAATATTAAGTCTCCTGGAACTTCCTTGGTGGTCCAGTGGTTAAGACTCCATACTCCCAATGCAGGGGGCCCAGGTTTGTTCCCTGGTCAGGGAACTAGATCCCACATGCCACAACAAAGATCCTGCACTTGGCAATGAAAATCTCATGTGCCACAACTAAAACCTGGCCCAGCCAAATACATAAATAAATATTTTTAAAATATATATATTAAGTCTCCTGATCCATGAACATGGGGATGTTTTTCCATTTATTTAGACCTTCTTTAATTTCTTTCAACCCTGTTTTCTAATGTTTCTCATTTCTTCTGTTAATTTTTTTTTTTTTTTGCGGTACGCGGGTCTCTCACTGTTGTGGCCTCTCCCGTTGTGGAGCACAGGCTCTGGATGCGCAGGCTCAGCGGCCGTGGCTCACGGGCCCAGCCGCTCCGCGGCATGTGGAATCTTCCCGGACCGGGGCACGAACCCGTGTCCCCTGCATCGGCAGGCGGACTCTCAACCACTGCGCCACCAGGGAAGCCCTCTTCTGTTAAATTTATTCTTAAGTATTTTATTCTTTTTGATACTATTGTAAATGGAATTGTTTTCTTAATTTTATTTTCAGATTGTTGATTAGTATATAGAAATACAATTGATTTTTACATATTGATCTTTTACCCTGAAACCTTCCTGAACTTGCTTATTAGTTCAAATAGTATTTTTGTGTATGTGTGTGTGGATATCTTAGGACTCTCTATATACAAAATGATGTCATCTGCAAATACAGGTACTTTTATTTCTTCCTTTCTAATATTGATGCCTTTTATTTCTGTTTCTAATTGCCCTGACTAGAACTTCTAGTACAATTTTGAGTAGAAATAGTGAGAGCAGACATCCTGATCTTAGAGAGAAAGCACCAACTATGAAAGTATTAACATCATATTAAGGATGTGAGCTGTGGGTTTTTTGCAGATGTCCTTGATTGGGTTGAGGAAATTCCCTTCTATTTCTAATTTGTTTGTTTGTTTTTAAATTATAAATGGGTTTTAGATTGTGTCAAATGCTTTTTTTGTTTTGTTTTGTTCTGCATCTTTTGAGATAATCATGTGCTTCTTAAAAATTCTGTTGATAAAGTGTATTACATTAATTGATATTTGGATATTTAACCAACCTTGCAATGTTCCTGGGATAAATCCCACTTGGTCATGGTCATGGTGTAATTCTTTTTATATGTTGCTGGATTCAGTTTGCTAATATTTTGTTAAGGATTTTTGCGTCCATATTCCTAAGAGATATGGGTCTGTAGTTTTCTTGTGATTTCTTTGGGTTTGGTATCAGGGTAATTCTGCCTGATAGAATGAGTTGAGAAGTGTTCCCTCCTTTTCTACTTCCTGGAAGAGTTTATGAAAACATTGATATTAATTCTTTTTTAAATATTTGGTAGAATTCATCAGTGAAGACATCTGAGCCTGTGGGTAATTTTTTAAGTTAATATTCTGATGTCTTTACTTGTTATAGGTCTTTACAGGTTGTCTGTTTCTTCTTAAGTCAGTTTCAATGGTTTGTTTCTTTCTAGGAATTTGTCCATTTATTGGTATCTAATTTATTGGTATATAATGTTCATAGTATTTCTTTTTAATCTTTTTTATTTCTGTAATGTCAGTAAGAATGTTACCTCTTTCATTTCTAATTCTAGTAATTGAGTCTTTTTTTTGTCTTTTTTTTTTCTTTTTAAATTTATTTATTTATTTATGGCTGCATTGGGTCATTGGTCGCTGCACACAGGGCTTTCTCTTGCTGTGGCGAGTGGGAGCTACTCTTCGTTGCGGTGTGCAGGCTTCTCATTGTGGTGGCTTCCCTTGCTGTGGAACATGGGCTCCAGATGCGTGGGCTTCAGTAGTTGTGGCACGCGGGCTCAGTTGTTCCGCGGCATGTAGGATCTTCCCAGACCAGGGCTTGAACCCATGTCCTCCACACTGGCAGGTGGATTCTTAACCACTGCGCCACCCAGGAAGTCCCTTTTTTTTTTTCTTGATAGTTCTAACTAAAGGTTTGTCAATTTTGTTGATCTTTAAAAAAAAACAAAACAGCTTTTGGTTTATTTATTTTCTCTGTTTTTCTATCCTCTATTTCACTAATTTACACTCTAATTTTTATTATTTCCTTACCACTGCTTGTTTTAGACTTAGTTTGCTCTTCCTTTTCCAGTGTCTTAAGGTGGAAGGTTAGGTTATTGATTTGAGATCTTTCTTGGTTTTTTTTTTTTTTTTTTTTTTAATTTATTTATTTATTTTTGGCTGCGTTGGGCCTGTTGCTGCGCACGGGCTTAGTTGCTCCGTGGCATGTGGGATCTTCCCAGACCAGGGCACGAACCTGTGTCCCCTGCACTGGCAGGCGGATTCTTAACCACTGTGCCACCAGGGAAGCCCTTTCTTGTTTTATAATATAAGTATTTACAGCTATAAATGTCCCTCTAAGCACTGGTATAGCTGCATCCCATAAGTTTTGGTAAGTTGTGTATTCATTTTCATTTATTTCAAGGTATTTTCTAACTTCCCTTGTGATTTCTTCTTTATTTTCTTGATTTGTAATGTTTTGTTTTCTTTTATTGTGTGTGTGATTTCTGCTGTGATTTCAGAGTTGTTGCTTAATTTCTACATATCTGTGAATTTTCTAAATTTCTTTTTGTCATTAATTTCTAATTTTATCCCATGTGGGTTAGCTTTCATTTCTGAAAGTTATTTTTCCTGGGTAAAAACATTTTAGGTTGATATTTATTTTTCCTTTCTGTATTTTAAAGACTTGGCTCCACGGTCTTCTTGCTTGCATTGTTTCTTTTTTCTTTCCTTCTCATTTTATAAATCAATACTCCTAAGAGGTTAGTAAATGTTTCACATGAGAGGTACTTAAGTTTTATGTAGGAGTACAATTTGCCTTGAGTCACAGTTAATAAGTCATAAATCATGGATATTACTTGCCTTGTGATGAGCCTAGTTTCACTTGAAAAACTTGGACAGAAGAGCTTAGTTATATATATTCTCAAATTCAAATTTTGTAGTCACCAATTCTCTTGATTTCCTTTTTGACTCAGTGGTTAAGATTGTGTTACTTAGTTTCCACGTATTTGTGGATTCTCCTATTTTC
This sequence comes from Mesoplodon mirus, assembly GCF_964341445.2. NCBI lineage: Eukaryota > Metazoa > Chordata > Mammalia > Artiodactyla > Ziphiidae > Mesoplodon > Mesoplodon mirus. The sequence continues at coordinate 55,076,487 of NC_138979.1, forward strand.
GTGATTCAGTTGATTTCTAGTTTCATTTCATTTTGTTCAGAAAATCTTGGTGTGATTTCCATATTCTTCAATTCATTAGACTCTACTGTGACATACATGTCATCTATCCTGGAGAAAGTTCTGTGATTGCTTGAGAAAAATGTAAATTATTCTGCTATTGGGCAAAAAGTTTTGTACATATCTTTTAGATCCATTTTTTATAATGTTGTCCAAATCCACAGATTTTTAAAATTGATTTCTGTCTCATTTTTTGTTTTTTTAAACATAGATTTTATTTATTTATTAATTTTTGGCTGCGTTGGGTCTTCATTGCCGCGCGCAGGCTTTCTCTAGTTGCGGCGAGCGGGGGCTACTCTTTGTTGCGGTGCACCGGCTGCTCATTGCAGTGGCTTCTCTTGTTGCAGAGCACGGGCTCTAGGCACAGGCTTCCATAGTTGTGGCTCGAGGACTTCAGTAGTTGTGGCTCCAGAGCTCTAGAGCACAGGCTCAGTAGTTGTGGCACATGGGCTCTAGAGCGCAGGCTCAGTAGTTGTGGCACACGGGCTTAGTTGATCTGTGGCCTGTGGGATCTTCCTGGACCAGGGCTCAAACCCACATCCCCTGCATTGGCAGGTGGATCCTTAACCACTGTGCCACCAGGGAAGTCCTCAATGTTTTATCCATTATTGCAAGTCCTGTATTAAAGTCTCCTACTATTATTGTGTTTCTCTCAATTTCTCCTTTCAGATCTGCCAATATTTGATTTACATACTTTGGTGATTTGATGCTGGGTGCATATATATTTACAATTGCTATATCTTCCTATTGAATGACCCTTTTATCATTATGTAATGATCTTCTTTGTCTCTAGTGACAGTTTCTGGCTAAAAGTCAGCTTTGTGTGGTTTAAATATAGCCACTTCTGCTTTGTTTTGGTTAACATTTGCATGAAATATCTTTTTCCGTCACTTCACTTTCAGCCTATGTGTGTCCTAGAATCCAAAGTGAGTGTCTGGTAGACAACAGATCTTGGCTTTTTATCCATTCAGCCACTATGTATCTTTTTGAAGGTCTAATTGTCTTTATTATGTGATTCATGACTCAGGTAGCATTCCTTCTAGGAACTAGAAGGAGGTCCAGAGGGGAAGGCTTTTAGAGGCAGAAGGACGGTGGGGCAAGGATGTTACTAGCAAAAGGAAAAAAATAATTGTTTCAGGCCAGGTCATCTTCTTTGGCAGGGAAGGGAAGGGTGGGGATTATGCAGATTGTCTCACTGATTAGTGCTAATTAGGAAATTTAAGGTATTTATTTAAAAGCCACATTCCTGGGAGAGGTTGAAAGTACAATTAAGTCTTGGTTTGCTGTCCTGGGGGCAAATAACTCCATTTTGGGTTTGTTACTTCTTTTTAACAATTCCCCCCTTTTGATCAAACTCTCACCCTGAGAGATGTGATCAAAATTTAAGGTATTAGTGCCACTCTGAGCTATGTATCTATGGATGCTTGGTGTGGTATCCACAGATCATAATGTTTTGTTTACTCCCTGTGACATTCACAGGTCATGGTTCCAGTTTCCTAATCCTTAAAGTGGTCATTCTCCTTGTTCCTTTTCTGACATCCCAGTCTTAGGGAGATCATTTGCTTGACATTTAACAGCTGTGAACATGCATTTCAAAGCTTTTGAGAGAATATAATGCACCAGGGGGATTTTTATGATAACTATAAGCAGGAGAATTCCCAGTGTTTGGAGTGTACTTTGGAGCCATGGTCCCCAAGACCCAAACCAATCAGAATCAAATAAGTCAAAGAAAGACCCTACTGAAAGAGTCATCTTCTTAAGTCAAGTTTGCTCAATAATGTTACGTAACTGAGTTTCAACTTTCCCAGAAGTATTAACCCAGGTATAACAGGTACACTTGCATTGTTTCTGACAAAAAAAATATGCTATCCTTATTTTTGTCTGTTTGTATGTAGTGTGTCTTTTTTTCCTCAGGCTGCTTTTAAGTCTTTCTCTTTATCACTTTTTTTTTTTTTGGAAACTATTATTTTATTAAGGAATCCCCTTCTATGACTTATGAAGCCCAGGCTGAGTTAATAGTGATGAGTTCTGGAGGTAATGACACCCCACTCTGACTTTCTGGTTATAACCACTGTCTTCTCTCTCTATCCCAACTGAAATCCCAGACTCATGAGGCCTCAATCCCTGCCCTCCTATTCCTGGAAGATGCCAAAGCCAACTATGTAAGAGCCTTTTTCAGAGGAAAAGATGACTTTTGTCTTCCCAGAAGACAAACCCTCTACTTTGCTTTATGAGGCAGACAGCAACCCCAAACCACAGAAAGGTTGAGAATTCTCTTTATCACTTTTTAACAACAATTTTGATATACTTTGGTATAGGTTTTTTTTTTTCCTTTTTCTTTTTCTTTTTTTTTCTTGGCTGAGTAGAGGGTACTTATTGATGGTACATGACAAAGTAGGGGTCCTCCAAAGTAGGGCTTGGGAGAGCCCCAACTGTGATGGGGTCACAGTTTCTTATTCTTGGAAACTGTCAAGAACAAGAGATTCTCAGAGTCTTGGGAGATTGAGTTGAGGCAAGGACTCCCCAGAAGCTGAGGACCTCTCTCTTCCTCTTGTGTTCTTAGTAGGGCTGATGGTCCAGGGACTCTTACTCCTTGGAGGCCATGTGGACCATAAGGTTCATCACCCTGTTGCTATAGTCAGATTCATTGTCGTACCAGAAAATGAGCTTGATAAAGTGGTCATTGAGAGCAGTGCCAGCCCTAGCATCAAAGGTGGAAGAGTAGGGCTTCCCTGGTGGCACAGTGGTTGAGAGTCTGCCTGCCGATGCAGGGGACACGGGTTTGTGCCCCGGTCTGGGAAGATCCCACATGCCGCGGAGCGGCTGGGCCCGTGAGCCATGGCCGCTGAGCCTGCGCGTCTGGAGCCTGTGCTCCACAACGGGAGAGGCCACAGCGGTGAGAGGCCCGCGTACCACAGCAAAAAAAAAAAAAGGTGGAAGAGTGGGTGTCACTGTTAAAGACTCAGGAGACAGTCTGGTCCTTAATGTAGCCCAGGATGCCCTTAACGGACCCTTTGATACCTACTTTACCACCTTCTTGAAGTCATCATATTTGGCACCTTTCTCCAAATGGAGGTCAGATCCAGAACCAACACATTGTGGGTGGGGACATGAGAGGCCATGCCTGTGAACTTCCCATTCAGCTCAGGGATAACCTTGCCTACAGCCTTGGCAGCACCAATAGAAGCTGGGATAATGTGCTGGGCACCCCCATGACCATCACACCACAGCTTCCCAGAGGAACTATCCACTGTCTTCTGGGGGGCAGTGATGGCATAGACTGTGGGTATGAGTCCCTCCATGATGCCAAAGTTGTCATGGATGATGTTGGCTGGGGGGAGTGGGGGCAAGCAATTGGTGATTCAGTAGGCATTGCTGACAATCTTGAGTGAGTTGTCATATTTCTCATGGTTCACGCCCATGACATACATGGGGGCATCAGCAGAAGGAGCAGAAATGATGACCCTTTTGGCTCCACCCTTAAAATGAGCCCCAGCCTTCTCCAAGATAATGAAGACACCAGTGGACTCCACAACATATTTGGCACCAGCATCATCCTATTTGATGTTGGTGGGATCTCACTTCTGAAAGATGGAGATGGGCCCTCCATTGATGACAAGCTTCCCATTCTTATCTTTCTGCCATTGAATTTGCCATGGGTGGAATCATACTGGAACATGTAGACCATGTAGTTGAGGTCAATGAAGGGGTCATTGATGGAGACATTATCTACTTTGCCAGAGTTAAAAGTAGCCCTGGTGGGACTTCCCTGGTGGCACTTCCCTGGTGGCTCAGTGGTTGGGAATCCACCTGCTAATGCAGGGGACACAGGTTCAAGCCCTGGTCTGGGAAGATCCCACATGCCAAGGAGCAGCTAAGCCCGTGCACCACAACTACTGAAGCCCGAGCGCCTGGAGCCCATGCTGTGCAACAGGAGAAGGTCCCGCTCGCCACAACTAGAGAAAGCCCACGCACAGGAACAAAGACCCAAAGCAGCCAAAGATAAATAAATAAATTTATTTATTAAAAAAAAAAAGTAGTCCTGGTGACCAGGCACCCAATACAGCTGTATTCGTTTACTCCAGCCTTCACCATCATGTCTCAGTGACACGGCTGGCACTGCACAAGAAGATGCAGCTGTCTTGGGAATTCCCTGGTGGTCCAGTGGTTAGGACTCTGCTTTCACTGCCAAGGGCCCGGGTTCAATCTTGGTCTCTCTTGTGCTTTCTGTTGGATGGGGAAGACCAGAGAGCTTGGTATAGTTTCTTTATGTTTACAGTGCTTGGGGTTATCTTAGATCTATGGATTTATTGTTTTTATCAAATTTAGAAATGTTTCAGTTAATTTTTTCCTTCAAATATATTTTCCTGTCTTCTTCCCTCAGGTTACATATATAGAAATATTAGGTCACTTGAAGTCATCTCACAGCTCACTGATGCCATGTTATTATTATTATTATTTTTTTTAGCCTTTTTTCTCTAGGTGTTTTATTTTGTATAGTTTCTATTACTATGTATTAAAATTCACTAATCTTCTACCATGTCTAGTGTTCTATTAATCCATCTAGTTTATTTATTTATTTATTTATTTTTTTGTGGTATGTGGGCCTCTCACTGTTGTGGCCTCTCCCGTTGTGGAGCACAGGCTCTGGATGCGCAGGCTCAGCGGCCGTGGCTCACGGGCCCAGCCGCTCCGCGGCATGTGGAATCTTCCCGGACCGGGGCACGAACCCGTGTCCCCTGCATCGGCAGGCGGACTCTCAACCACTGCGCCACCAGGGAAGCCCTATCTAGTGTATTTTTATCTCAGACATTATAGTTTTCATAATTTCAACTTGGGTCTTTTAAAAAATACCTTCTATATCTCTACTTAACATGGTCAGTCTTTTCTTTATCTTCTTGCACATATGGAATATAGTTAGAATAACTGTTTTAATGTCTGTGATAGGGACTTCCCTGGCGATCCAGTGGTTAAGACTCTGTGCTTCCACTGTAGGGAGAACGGGTTCGATCCCTGGTTGGGGAATTAAGATCCTGCATGCTGTGCAGCCAAAAAAAAAAAAAAAAAGTCTGTAATAACTCTATCATCTGGATAATTTCTAGGTAGGTTTCAATTGATTGGTTTTTCTTTTCATTATGGGTCATATTTTCCTGTTTCTTTTTTACCTGCTAATTTTTATTGGTTGCCAGGCATTAAGAATTTTATTTTATCAATTGCTGGATTTGTGTGTGTGTGTGTGTGTGTGTGTGTGTATTCTTTTTTTTTTTTTTTTTTTTTTTTGCGGTACACGGGCCCCTCACTCCTGGGGCCCCCACCCCCACCCCGCCGTGGAGCACAGGCTCCAGATGCGCAGGCTCAGCGGCCATGACCCACGGGCCCAGCCGCTGCACGGCATGTGGGATCCTCCCAGACCGGGGCACAAACCTGCACCCCCCTGCGCTGGCAGGCGGACCCCCAACCACTGCACCACCAGGGAAGCCCTGTGTGTGTGTATTCTTATAAATGTCCTTGAGCTTTGTCCTGGGGTGCAAAAGTTACTTGAAAACAGTTTGGTCCTTTCAGATCTTACTTTTGTTAGAGGGGGCCAGAGCAGTGTTTAGTTTTTTCCCACTTTCGAGCCAAAAATTCTTCTGATGCTGGCTCTACTCAGTGTCCCATTAATTGTGTGGTTTCTACTCTGGTTTGTGGGAACCAGCACTATTCGCAGCTCTCTGTGAGCTCCAAGGATTATTCTCTCTCATCCTTTTGGGTGGTGCTTACTGTGCTTTCTGGTGGTTTCCTCACATGCATGCACTGAGCAGAATTACTGCAGAGGTACCCTGTGTAGAGCTCTAGTGTTCTCTGTGTGCAGCTCTTGCCCTTTTGGTTCTCTGCCTTGTGTTCAGTACTCCCAGCTTTTCAGTGTCTTCTCAGTGTGGGGAGGCTGCCAGACTTCACCTGCCTTCCTCTCGCTGCGCTCTGGTCTGGAAACTTTCTTCAGGCAGTGAGGTGGGGCATTTATAGGGCTCACCTCATTTGTTTCCTTACGCCCAGAAGTCACTATTTTTCCCTGTCTGGCATCCAATGTCTTGAGAACCACCGTTTCATATATTTTGCGGGGTATTTTATTTTATTTTATTTTATTTTTATTTTTATTTTTTTGCAGTACGCGGGCCTCTCACTGTTGTGGCCTCTGCCGTTGCGGAGCACAGGCTCCGGACGCGCAGGCCCAGCGGCCATGGCTCACGGGCCCAGCTGCTCCACGGCATGTTGGATCTTCCCGGACCGGGGCACGAACCCGCGTCCCCTGCATCGGCAGGCAGACTCTTAACCACTGCGCTACCAGGGAAGCCCTTTGCGGGGTATTTTAGTTGTCTTAGGTGGGGATGTAAATCCAGTCCCTGTTACTCCATCTCAGCTGGATGCAGAAATCCTTATGATCATTGGTTGATTTGTTCAGTTGGCATTTATTGAGGGCAAGCTTGCTGTGTGCCCACCTCACACCAGGCTTGCTCATCTCCAAACACTCCAAATATTCCTGTCTCAAGGCCTTTGCGTGGGCCCTCTTCTCTGTCCAGAATGCTCTTTCTAGCTGTTCTTCCCTCCCTCAGCTCAAAGGCCTTCTCAGACTAACCTGTGTAAAGCTAATTGCTCTCTTTTATTTCCATCACACTTATGCTTTCCTTTACAGCTTCTTTTACTAGAATGTAGGCAGGAATTTTTGTCCAGTTCCCCACAGCCAGCTCAGGGCCAGGCACACTGTCAGTGTTCAATAAATATTTATTGAAAGAGTGCGGTCTTTGCATATTTCAGGGTGCCTGTCATATAACAGAGCCCAGTCAACTTGGAGGTGCTTGGCCGGTGGGAACACAGCTCCCTGCCTGAAGGTGCCCAGCAAGGAAGGGAGACCAGGCCCCTGAACTGAGGCCCCCCTCAGCCGCGCTCTCCTTAGTGATAACCAAAGGCCCCACGTGCCTGCCTGGGAGGGCTGACAGGTGGGGCTGATGAGTTGCAGACCCAGGTCTCTGCCCAGCACAGAACCAGATGCTGGGCAGGAGCCAGAGCCAAGCTTCCATGACACTGTTGTCTTCAAAGCCCCTGTCCCACCCTAGGCCCTGGGTGGGGATTTCAGGCCTCACCAAACCCCTCAGAGTGTCTGCCACCAGCCTCTGGGAAGATGGAGCCATCCCCTGGTTCTAGTCCCAGATCTAGTTGTGTGACCGTTGACAACTATTAGAATGCTCACAGGATTAGAGGTTGGCTCTATAAAGTAAATAGTACTTTGTAAACTGCAGACCTTCTACAAGTACTCACTGAGCCTTAGGAAATTTCTGTTCCAAACCCCTACTTTTTTTTTTTTTTTTTTTGCGGTACACGGGCCTCTCACTGCTGTGGCCTCTCCCGTTGCGGAGCACAGGCTCTGGACACGCAGGCTCATCGGCCATGGCTCACGGGCCCAGCTGCCCCGCGGCATGTGGGATCTTCCCGGACCGGGGCACAAACCCGTGTCCCCTGCATCGGCAGGCGGACTCTCAACCACTGCGCCACCAGGGAAGCCCCCAAACCCCTACTTTTGACAGAGAAAGGGACTGTTTAAATGAGATGATGTATGTAGACTGCTTAGCACCAGGCTTGGGACTTTGTGTTTGTATTCTAGCTACTAACCAGCTGCCTACCTCTGGCTGAACAACCAACAGCCTGCACCCCCTCAGCTGGGGGCCTTGATCCATCTGTCCGCAATAAGGATTATAGCTACCGTTTTTTGAGCATTTACCAGGTGTCAGGCCATGAGCTCAGCACTTTGCGTGCATGATCTAATTCTCTCATCATAGGATGAAATAGTTGTTATTATTCCCAGTGAGGAAACTGAGGCTCAGAGACATTGGGTAATTTTCCCAAGACCCTGAAACTAGTAAGTGGCTGAAGCAGTGTTCAAACCCCAGGGTGGGAGGTCTCCAAGCTTCTAGGTCCTGGCTTCTCTTCCCTTAGCATTCTCTTCTAATAAGTGGTATTTCCTGCCAGCTACTCCTTCCTGGGCCTTTGGGGAAGGTTTCTGAGAGTCCATTTGGCCAGTCACTGGATCAGGGCAAGACAGGGTCTAAAACCTCCAGCTGAGAGTCTGCCCCGAGGCCCAGCTATGAGCTTGTGGAGTTGGCAGTGAGGAAGTCTCTGAGAGTCAGAGAAAATCCCATGTTAAAAACACCCCCCTGGGGGAAGGAGAGGGGGTTGGGCAGGAGCCCACAGGCGCAAGGGTTCACTCAGCAAGTGCCTGCCAGCTGGTTCTCCAGGAGCGGCCAGTTGTACATTCCCCACAGGATGGCGGGAGCTGCAGATACAGGCAGGCGAGTGAATCTGGCCCGTGGGAGCTCCACATGGGCAAGGTCACTCAGATGGGGCCACCCAGGGGGCCTGGCCTCTCTAGGAGGGGATGGAGCTTGAATCAGCCTTGGAGCATCTCATCAATTTGGATGAAGGAGTGGGGGTGGGATGAGCAGCCTTTTCAGCACAGAGAAGCCCTGAGTGCCACCCAGGCCACCCGCCTTTCCTGGGCTCCTGGCCTGCGCCCCACTATGTGTCCACACCACAGTCCCTAAGTGAGGGGTCGTTAGTGCTTGGTACATGAAGAAACTGAGCCCAGGGTCCAAGACTGCGGGTGGGATGTGCTGAATGCCAGGTGATGAGTTGGATTATTCTTAGGGAGGCCATGGAGGGCCATGGGAGATTCCTAAGCATCAGTAAGTTACCTGGGCAATGTCTGGGGCCGCTTATTGCAGGGGACGAGAGCGGAGGCCAGAGACAGTGTAGAGGCTGTTGGAGCAATCTTTTTTTTTTTTGGCCGTGCCGCACAGCGTGCGGGATCTTAGTTCCCCGACCAGGGATCGAACCCGCACCCCCTGCCGTGGAAGTGCCGAGTCCCAACCACTGGACCACCAGGGAATTCCCTGTTGGAGCAATCTTGAGGGGCTATGAGGCAGACCTGGGCCTGGGCGAGAGCTGGAAAGGCCTGAGCGATGGGACTGTGCTGATGGGAGGTGCAGAAGATGTAAACAGTAAGGGATCTTAAAGACCATCTACCCAACCCACTTGTTTTACACAAGAAGACTGAGGCCCAAAGAGGGAAAGGGGATTGTCCAAGGGCAAACAAGAGGTAAAAGGTAGAGCCAAGCTAGAAAGACCCTGAAAAGTTCAAGGACACCCCACCCCGATTAAACACTGAGCAGAGTTTCCTCCTATAATTGACCCTCCTTCCCCTGGGATCAAGCCCCACCTGAGGTTACCAGGGGTCCCAGTAAGACCCAGCTCAGCTTCTGTCTCACTGTGAGCCCCCGGGGCCTCTCCTCCTCTTCCCTGGGCCACAGTTGCTCATCTGTGAAATGAGGCCATTGGACCAGCTGACCGCTTTGGCCCCTATCTGCTCTATGTGCCCAGAGGAAGACAAGGCTAGGGCTTCTTCCTCACTCTGGTCCCCCACCCCCTAGTCCAGCATGACACTGACACGCGAGTGGGGCTGGCCTCTTGGGGCTCACATGCCTGGGGAGGCAACATGATCTGTAAAGGATCCCTAACCCTCTCCTTTTGAACCCCAGAGAGGGCATCTCCTTCATGTGAGGACCACAGGGAGATTAGCCACTCTGAGATGGGAGGCTGGGGAGGCAGCCAGGACACCTGGGGGAAAGAGGAAGAGAAGGAAGCAGGAGAGGGAGGGCCTCCGGGCCTCAAGGGGGAAGAACAGAGTGACTGGGAAGGGCCCTGCGGGGGTCCTGCAGTGGGAAGGAGTCTAGCCTCGCTGCTTCACTCCTTCGGAGGAGTGTGGGACATGACACTTTCTGGCTGTAAGTTTCTGAGTACGTGACCAAGTTAAGGTGAGCTAATCTGGGGGCCGGGCCAGAAGCAGGGGGATGCCTGGGCCAGGAACCTGGGAGGAGGAGAAGGAGAGGTGTGGTTGGCCTGGAGAAAAGAAGAGGGAGGCAGAAGCGAAGGAGTCAGGGTCCCTGCCTGGGAGCTACTCAGGCAGGAAGAGTGTGGGGGGGCGCTTGGTTTTTGTTTTTGTTTTTTAAAATTTATTATTTATTTATTTATTTTTGGCCGCGTTGGGTCTTTGTTGCTGCACGCGGGCTTTCTCTAGTTGCAGAGAGTGGGGTCTACTCTTCATTGCTGTGCGCGGGCTTCTCATTGCAGTGGCTTCTCTTGTTGTGGAGCACGGGCTTCAGTAGTTGTGGCACACGGGCTCAGTAGTTGTGGCTCGCAGGCTCTACAGCGCAGGCTCAGTAGTTGTGGCGCACAGGCTTAGTTGCTCCATGGCATGTGGGATCTTCCCGGACCAGGGCTCGAACCCATGTTCCCTGCATTGGTAGGTGGATTCCCAACCACTGTGCCACCAGGGAAGTCCCATGTGGGGGACTTTGAATGATGCCTTGTCCCTGATGAGTCACTGTCTGGTGTTACATACAGCCCCAGACACAAGGAGACCTGGCATGGAGGGGCAGAAAGCATAAATTTGGAGCAGGGCCAGGCCTAGATTTCAGACCTCTCCACTCACTAGTTGTGTGGCCCTGGGCTGGTCTCTTGGCCTCTCTGAGCCTCTGATTCTAGAAGGGAATAGCAGTTGTTTCATCCTTACTGGGCAGGCTGTGAGATCAGATGTCAGTCTTACCCCAGACCCTCCCACTCCCCTTGCTGGTCAAATGCCACTTCTTCACCCAAGCACACCACCCCCCAGGCCTTGGGAGCGGCATTATTCCTCAGTCTCCCACACCACCACAGTCCCTGGGGCTACAGGAAGCCTTCTGGGAGTGCCCCAGTCCCTCTAAAGGGGTTGGAGCCAATCCAGGGCCTGTGCAGTGAGGGAATCAAATGGGAGGCTGGGGTAGGGAGTGCAAGGACCCTCCCATGCCTGCTTCACCACTGTGTCCCCTGTTCCCCCGACTCTCTGATGGGATATTTGCAACTACCTCCCTCCCCGTTTTCTAAGCTCAGGCCCTGCTTGTCTGTTCCACAACAAGGAGTGAATGTTATTTAAAAGGAGATCAGGAGATTTGCCTTAAATAGGCATGGAGTGCGTGCCGGGGCCCAGGGTGCAGGGCGGGGGAGGAGGCCACCCTGGGTGTTGGAGAGAAAGGACTGGAGCTGAACAGAGAGGAGAACACCCTCCCTAAGGGTGTGCACAGCCCTTCACAGTTTACCCAGATTAGTCCTGGGCTGTGATGGATCAGTTACACAGGGCTTATTCCCACCCTACCCCCATTCTGAGGATGGGGAAACTGAGGCCTAGCTTAGGGAACTGACAGGTGTGCTAGTTGCCAGGTGGCATCTGAGGAGGATGCCATGGTCTTTCTGCTTCAGCCCCCAGGAGCTGGGGCCTCCTGAAGCAGGGAGGAGGCCCCTGCAGGGTTGGGGGGTAGGTCTTGAGGCCTCCCCCTGACACCTACCCCCACCACCAGGTCCCAGGCCTTTGGCTCCTGCCCCTGGGTTGCCCCCGCTTGCCCTCCCAGCCCCAGCTTGTAACTGGACGCCCTCCTCACTCGACACCTTCCCAGGTGAGCTGGGGCTCTGCTTACTGAACCCAACACCAGCTGGGGGAGGGGAGTGAGGGGGCACCCCTGGGGCAGGCATCTGCCGGGAGGCTGCGAGGCTGCAAGAGGGAGCTGGAGGTGGTGGGAGTCCAAGGAGTGGAAGGTGGGCTGACTGTCAGCCTCCCCCCCGCAGGGCGAGTCTGGCACCCGGGTTCACTGCCCCATTCAGCGTCTCCTACCAAGCCCCTCCCCTTCCATCTCATCCCCTCCCAGCCATTTATGTCTCAGCAGGTGATGCTCTTGGAATCCTAAAGAAATGGAGTCTTGAGTGTGGGGTTTCAGGGACAAAGCTAGGGGAAAGGAAGCAGCGCCTGCTTCCTCCTTTTTGCAAAGGTCCTGAACACCAAGGTGAGGCTTCAGACACCTGGGTGCCATCCTGGCTCTGCCATTTACAGCCCTGTGACCTTGAGCTGCCCACCTTCTGTGAGCCTCCTCTGTAAACTAGGTCTAAAGATCCCCCTCATAGAGTCATCAAAGACGCTCAGATAAGAAGGTGGACAGAGGCAAGAAGAGGGGCAGTTATGATACACACAGTCACCGACCAGGGCTGGGACTCAAGTTTGTTTTGGGAAGGAGAGGGGACAAGACCTCATTCTCCCCTTCCCCTTAGAGGCTGGGCACAGCCTGGGTCCTCCAGGAGGGAAGACTGAAAGAGAGTCTTTACTCTGGTCTCCTGCTAATTCTCTTTGTTATTCTCTGGCCACCCTAGAGGCTGGGGGACAGGGGGAGGGAGAGATGAGGAGGGTTGCAGGGTGGCCTCTTCAGGTAAGTGCAATAAAGGCCTGTAGGAGCTAACCATGAGGGTTTACCACATGCCTGTCCCCACCCCAGCTCTTTACCTGTCCTAACTCCATGGCTAATGATGAAATTTGGGCTGAGGTTTTAGGCAGCATGTCCAAGGTTACACAGCAAGTGGTGGAGCCAGTATCTGGCTTCAGTGTCCTCTGCTGACCTTGCAAAAATCCCAGGACCGTGGGACTTGAGTTCCAGACCCAGCCTGCAGTGTGACCTTGGCCAAGTCGCCTAACCTTACAAGGGATTAGTTTCCTTTCCCCATAAGGTGGGGATAATGTCCCACTCTCCTCTTGGGGTTATTGGAAAAACAAGGGGGCTAATGAACTCAAACCATGAGGCACTCAACAGATACCTACTACTAGCTTCTCAGCAAAGAAGCTTCCCTATGCCTACTGGCCGCCCCAGCTCCTGAGGTGGCCCACCCAGGCACAGAGACTGGAAGACAAAGGACCCGACTGACCACTTGGCGCCACCTAGTGGTGCCTGGCGTGTGGTGCTTGGGGAGCAGGAGGCCCACTACTGTGGGATGCAGGGGTCTGAGCACCACCATTGGCCCTGTAGGGGTGAGCAAAGTGTGCCAGGATCTCAGAAAGGAGCAGGTCATTCCTCGCTAAACCCTCCCCTGGCCTCCGACTGAGGGTAGGGTGAAGGTGGGCCCTCCACCGGTCCCTCTGTTTCAGCCCCACCTCTTACTCCCTTTGGACAGCACCGTGAACACCAAGTGGAGTGCACAGGGTTCCAGTTCCAGCTCTGCCACTGCCTAGCTCCCCAGGCCTCAGCTACCTCCTCTGCAAAATGGGAGTAAAAATCCCCACCTCTCAGGGCATGGCACTGGCCCTGAATTCTTTAAATATCAAACATTTTATGAAGTGTCTCCTTTCTAAAGTAATTGTGCTCAGTGCTTTGGTGCACGAAGACATCTAAGCCAGGTCTCTTGCTACTGTGGGGTCTCCAATGTCTAGCCAGCACCTGGATAAATATTTGTGAAATGAATGAATGAATACATGAACACACAAGACGGGCAGGAGGTCTCCTCTATCCCAGTGTGACAGGATGTTACTGAGGATGTTTTCTTGGTTCTGTCTGTCCTTATCCCTCCACCCCTGCCCCCAAATTCTAAGTGGGGTCACCAGGCTTCTTTGTCTCAAATCTGGAAGCTATCTGAGGACACAATGTTTCCTGGCTTTTGCATCCTAGGTCCACTTCCTTGAGGGGATTATGTTGGGGGTAAGGAGAATCAGAGAGGAAGGTCTCCAAGATGGGAGGGGCCAGCGATCAGAGGGTCCCCTGGGAGTACCACAGGGAGATGCACAGTTCCAGAGGGCATGGTGTGAGGCCCCCAGAGAGGTTATGGCTCTGGGAAAGCCCTCCCCCACCCTGCCCCTGGGCCTGGGCAGAGTTATGGCCTGTGGATGCTGGTCACTGCGGGTGTCAGCAGCTACCATGAGGCCCTGGAGCTGAGAGGCCTGCTCCTATGAGGCCTACTCCTGCCTGTATGACCCTGAGGGTGGGGAGCCCCCAATCCTGACTGAGATAGGGGTTTCCCTACACCCCCAGGGATGCAGGTTTAAAGTTAGATTAAATGAGATGCCAAGAAAATAAAGAACGGGGAGGTTCCTTGCACACCTCCCTCATGAGGCAGTCTACTCTCATGATCTGGCCTGAGGGGCAAGGATGTCTGGAGCTCCCCCTCCTATGAACATGTTTGCCCTCCTCCAGGGGCCTTCTGGAGAGCATCTTCACCTTGAGAGAGGATTGCTCAGGACAGGACTTTCTGGTGCCCAGACGGTCTCATGAGGAAGACATCTTTAAGCAGGGTGAGTTCATCTGAGAGCAGGGAACGCTGAAATCAGTCCCTGGGGAAGGGAAAGGGGCTGGAGGTGGTGGGGATGCCTCAGCAGTGTAAGTTGAGGGGTGGGGTCAGAGAGGAGAGTCCCAGGAGAGTGTACAGAAGAAATAACTGCATCTCCAAGACATCTTCAAGAGCCTGGCTCTGGAGGATGATGGGGGATTCATCTCTGGGCAGAAGCCCTGGTCCTTCTTGCATCCTGAGAGCATATTCAGCCTCTTGTCAGTGGCTGCAGGCGCTGCGCAGGAGACCAAGCTCAACCAGAGACACGCCCACCTGTGTAGTTCAGGACTCCTTCCCTGGTGGCTGTGCTCATTGTCCAGGGGTGGCCGCAGAGGTCCTCCAGGCCAGCTGCTCCCAGCTCTACCTTCAGTGACTAGCCTCCCTGGTTCCCACTGGTTCCCAAGCCTGGGTTTCTGGGCTTCATATCAGTTCTTTGAGCTAGGCTTCTGTTCTCCCACCTTCCTTTCCCACTCAAGTTATCTTGACTTGGGAACACCCTGATCCTTGAATGGCACCACATTTAAAAGCCCCCATGGTTGCCCACTTGTGCGTGTGGGGTCACCCTGATGGGCTTGGCTTCTCCTAAGACTGTCTTGTATTTGGGGCAGAGGAAAGGGTTCATGCCACAGAAAAACAGCTGACTCCTCAGGGTCAGGAAGGGTGGTGGCAAGTGCAAGACAGGCAGGGGTCATCCGGGGGGCCCGGGTGGCACCCCTCTAAGCCCCCACATCTTGTTTGCCAAAGGAGCCAGTGTAGGAACAGGCAGGACTGTGTTCTACGGACACTACGGTGATGATAACCATTAGTCATCATAAATTTTATTTATTTATTTTGGCTGCATTGGGTCTTTGTTGTTGCGTGCAGGCTTTCTCTAGTTGAGGCGAGCGGGAGCTACTCTTCGTTGTGGTGCGCAGGCTTCTCAGTGCGGTGGCTTCTCTTGTGGAGCACGGGCTCTAGGCACGCAGGCTTCAGTAGTTGCGGCACGCGGGCTCAGTAGTTGCGGCTCACGGGCTTAGTTGCTCCGCGGCATGTGGGATCTTCCTGGACCAGGGCTCAAACCCATGTCCCCTGCATTGCCAGGCAGATTCTAAACCACTGCACCACCAGGGAAGTCCCATAAATGTTAATAACAGCTACTGATTGACCTCCTGCCATGTGGCTGGCCTTTCTCCCAACAAACCTATGTGGATGTCAGTTACCACCTGCACTTTATAGGTAAGGAAACCCTCTCTGAGAGGTTGTGTAACATGCCTAAAGTTGCACAGCTGGTGAGTGGTAAAACCAGGATGGAAAGCCAGGTCTCTCCCCGATCTATAACCATCAGTCAAATTCTCCACAGGCTGTGCCTCCTCCACGAAGCCCACCGAGAATGTCTGAGGCCCTGTAGCCCCTCTGAAACACCGTGGCACTGAGCCCCCATTTAAGCAGACACTCCCTGAGCACCCAATCTTTGTGTGCTAGAGCCTGTGCTGGCTTTTGGGAGACAAGGACAGACACCTTCAAGCACCCGAGATTTCACGTCCCCTAGCAACCAGCATGGTTTCCGCCTTCTTGAGGTCTCCCACCATTGGCAATTTTACGTTTAACTAACCATTGCTCTCTAGAGCTGCCACTGCACGCTTCCACTATAACCTGTATTTATCAGCCAGAACTGATAACCTTTTCACTCATAAGCAGTGAACCTTAGTCTTTGCCAGCCTATGAGGGCCCCTGAGCAAATTCCATCAGGCTTTTTGATCAGCTGAAGCTACCATGATCAGAACATCCAAGCTGGAGCCCCAGCAAGGCACAAAGTGAGAAAGTTTCAACCGAGGCCCCCAGCATTTGGACATTGTGACAGGCCCATTTCCCATCGTGTGAATTCTCTAGTGTGTCCTTGTCAGACTGTTGGGTAATGGCAATTCGCTATGAGTCACCAACCTCAGGTAACTCAGCTTTGCCAAATAACCAGTGATACTAACGAAACCTCATATAAGGGTGCTCTGAGCTCAGCCATCAAGGCGTTAACAGACACCTCTGTGTGACCAGGTATGCGGGGTGGGGTAGGGGTAGCACCCCGGAAAGGGTCAGCCAGTGCCCCAGGTAGGGGTTCTTAAAGGGAGCATAAGACTCAACTCACAGTCCTCACACAGTTCACAGGTTTATTTGTCCAAAATAAATACAGTCTGAGAACAACCATTTCAATACTTCTACACACGATTTCTTCACCGAAAGAGCAGCGTAAGATATAGACACACAGTTTGCAGTGCATGTTCTCAGGTTAGGCTCAGGAGGGTGTTTGTCCTGGCTTGTGCTGGGCTAGGTCTAGCTGTGAAGATCCCCCCGCCTCAGGTTCCCTTCTCTGCTTGGGACCTGAGTCCCCTGCCAGGACCCCTACAGCCTGTTCCTGCTCCTGGAGGACCTGCCACCTCTCCTCTCTGCAGCCTAAAGAGAACGGCATTCATGGGCTTCCCTGGTGGCGCAGTGGTTGAGAGTCCGCCTGCCGAGGCAGGGGACACGGGTTCATGCCCCAGTCTGGGATGATCCCACATGCCACAGAGTGGCTGGGCCTGTGAGCCTTGGCCACTGAGCCTGGGCATCCAGAGCCTGTACTCCGCAACGGGAGTACCACGGGAGGCCACACAGTGAGAGGCCCGCGTACCGCAAAAAAAAAACAAAAAAAACAGAGCGGCATTCACAACCGTGTGGCCCTGTGGCCAGCCCCTCGCAGAGAGCTGTGTCCTATAACACCAGCTACCACTGCAGGCCCATTGTCAACTCCTGACCCTGGAAGCAGCTCACCCAGGGCAAGGGGAAAAACTGAGGCACAGCTGGCAAATGGATGGGAAGCACTCTCCTGAGCCCTGCCAGGAGGCTGAGAGCCCCTGATGAAGGGAGAAAGGGACATACACTACCCTCCCCCAGGTATCCCCTGGGGCCTGGCCCACCAGGGAGCAGGAAGAGGGGGAGACCACCCTTTGTCTTCTCTTTGCAGATCAAAGGTTCGGGTCCACGTTCTCCTGGTCGGAGGCTGCCTCATCGTCATCTGGGGACTCCTATATCAGAGCCAGAGAAACCCAGTCATGGGCTTGTGCCACCCCCGAGTCGTAGCCTGGGGGCCAGCATCTCCTTCCTCTTGCCCCTGCTGCCAACGGAGCCGAGGAGGCTCTGCCACCCCCTCCCCATGGTCCTTTGGCCTTCCCTCTGTCCTAGCTCCCAGGCTGCCCACGGCCCCATGGCCCACCATTGGGTGACTCCCTCTTACCAGGCTGA
This sequence comes from Mesoplodon mirus, assembly GCF_964341445.2. Lineage (NCBI taxonomy): Eukaryota > Metazoa > Chordata > Mammalia > Artiodactyla > Ziphiidae > Mesoplodon > Mesoplodon mirus. Next base: position 55,093,995 of record NC_138979.1, read on the forward strand.
GGCCCCTGTCCTGCCGCAGGGTAGCATAGAAGCTCAGCACACGGGGGTCACAGCGAACCACCATGGGGTCAAAGTCCAACACACATAGGCCCTGCAGGCTGCGGGCCCGGGAAAGGGCCACATAGGCCTGGCCGCTGGCAAACACACGGCTCAGAGAGATCTCCACGCAATCCAGGGACATGCCCTGGGGGAGGGAGGGACAGGGCTGGAGCCAGCTCAGCCTGAATTCACTTGTGCCCAAGAACCTGACCCCACCTCCACCAGCCCAGCTATTGCCCCTGATCTCCTTGCCCAGTCCAGAGATTCTGAGTCAGAGAGACAGGATGATGGGTGTCTGAGTAGGGGGGTGTCCAGGAAATACAGATCCAAGATAAGAGTAGAGGGATAAGGGTGAAAGGAAAGAGCTCAGGTCTGGGTCAGACAGACATGGAAATGAATCTTGGCTCTACAGGGCACTAGCTGTGTGACCTTGGACAAGTTACTTAACCTCTCTGAGCCTTGGTTTCCTCTTCTATAAAACAAGAATGATTATTACAACTATAACTCCTACAGTTGTCATAATATGTTAAAATTAACATATCTAATAGTGGCTCAGAAAATGGCAGGGCCCGAGATGACAGAGGGGAAGTGTATGTGTCCAGGAAAGAGAGGAAGTGGGATGGGAAATGCACTAAAGAAAGGTTTATTCTACAGCTGGTCTGGAACTTTCCATCCAGGGCAAGTTCAACCCTCACAAAGCCTCTAAGACCCCGCACCCTTCAACATGCCCCAGGCCTATCCTGCCCCCATCCCCACACTCACCTGGCTCTTGTGGATGGATATGGCCCAGGCCAGCTGGAGGGGCAGCTGCTGCCGGCTGAGAAGCCGGCCCCCAGTGGCCTGCACCATCCAGCGGTCAGCACGGATGACCTCGGTAACTCCACACAGGAACCGCACCTGGGGCAGCCCTGAGGGAGGCGTGGAGAAGTCCCACCTTTCAGTCCCGCTTCAGGGCTCCAAGGTGAGGATAGGCCTCACCTTTCCATGCTAGCCTTTTCCTCTGCACATTAAACCCAGGGCCCTGCTGCAAACCTGAGCAGTAGGACTGCTCCCCTATCACTTACCTCTCCCCTCGGCTTCGAACCCAACTACCACCCCTCGGGCACCATTTACCAGGCCCCGAGACACTGCCAAGTTCTTCACCAGCATCACCTGTGAGAGAAGGAAAACTGGAGGCATGGACTGAAGGGCATCCCCACGCCTGGCCTCAGCTCCAGGGGTCACTTCGGCGGATCTCTGAGGCTGGGGTCTGTCATGGAGGGGCACTGAGTCTGCTGAGGCCCCTGCGACAAACTGCTTTATTTCCTTAGGTCTCAGTTTCCCCTTGTGTCAAAGGGGAATGACATTTGCTCAGTTTGCCTCAGAAGGAGGGGGTAAAAACAATAAGGTGACAGGGCACAATGACCAAGTCTATTACAGGGAATGTGTATGGACCTCAATCTTGAGGGATAGCCCTCTTCCAACCGCTGTGCCTGCATTTCCCCCTAGGTGCCCTTTGGAACCTGAGAAAAGGATCCCACCCTCACCATTGTGGAAGGAAGGAGGATGCTCACAGTAGAGGCTACACTGCAGAAGACAACTGAGTGCGGTAGGTATTTTACTCTGAATTTAGAGATGGGGAAACCCAGCTTCAGCAAAGGAAAGGCATTTGTCTAAAGCAACACTGCTTGGAGCTTCAGGTGGAGGAAGAAAATGGAAAATGGAAGACAGGAAAATGGCTGGGAGCTTCAGGTAATGGAAGACAGGAAAGTGGCTGGGAACAGGAGGGAAGAAGTTTGCTATGGTCACAGCTGGGCCCTCTGGCTGTGGAGCAGCCTGTGCAGAGGGGCAAGGATCAGGGAGGCCAATGCTCCCAGGGTCTAGGCCCTGCTTCCCACTCACCTGAGCCCCCAGCTTTAGCTGAAGGAGCTGGCTAACGGGACACTGAGCATCTAGGGTCCGGGCTTGCTCAGGGTCACTGTCCATGGCCTCAAAGCTGTGTACCTCACCTGGGAAAAGAGAGTTGGGCAAACAGATTACAAGTCACTGACTTGTGGCTCAATTTCCAAAAAAACACCTATTAGACCAGGGCATGGAGGGAGGTAGTGAGCACAGCTCAAACCTAGCTGGGGCTTTGGAATCAGAGGCCTGGGTTCAAGTCTCATTTTTAGTGTTTACTGGCTGAATGACTTTGACCCAGGAAAGGTTACATCTCTCAAAGACACAATTACATCTGCAAATGTAAGGGACTTTATGGTCACAGAGGCTGGGACCGAGATATCTAAATGACACCAAGGGCCCAGGCTGCCTGGGGGGCCATGCCTGCCTGATGGCCTCTCCCAGCTGCTCTGGCCCAGCCCCAGCTCCCTGCTCACCTGGTAGTTCCTGCAGCTGCCTCTCATTGGTAAGGGCCACATCATCCTGGTGGGTGCAGAGCCTCGTGGCCACAATCCCATCTCGCCCCACCCTGTGGGCAGCAGTGGCCCGGAGCTGGCGGGTGACCTCATCTGAGCACCTGTGGAGGCCAGGCTATCAGGGCAGAGCCTACCTGAATACCAGGGAAGGTGGGGCAATGTGGGTGATACGGCACATGCAGCAGGCCGTGGACTAGGCTTGGGGACTGGATGGAGCACCAGGGCAAGATCTGCTGGTTCCCCAAGCTGGCCAACTTGTTCCTTCCTCACTTGGACCCCAGGCATGGAGAATGAGCACGGGGGTGGTGCTTGGCTGTGAGCGTGGGCAGGCACCCTTCCCTGTGTCTGCCCCCAGGTTGGAGCTAGCCGCTCCCCTGAGGAAGTTAGATATGATGAGTGAGCATAGGCCAGAGATTTAGAGACCGAGGAGAGGCTCTGATGTTGATACCCTGTAATACTGGTACCCTATAATCAGATTGGCCTCCAAGCTACAATTTTCTAGCCCCTTGCCTGCTGCCTTAAGGGAAAAAAAAAATCTAGCCTGTGTTTCTATTTTCCCCACTTCAAGCCTTCCTCCAGGGAAGCCTGGGTGCTGCAGCAACTCAAGTGAGAGGAGGGGGAAGAACTTGGGAACACCTCTCACTGCTCTCACACTCAGCCTTTCTCTTGTCCCCCACACTTGCTGGTGTATGCTGTGCACCTTCCTGCCTGCCTCCTGTCCCCAGGCATAGAAAGCCCCTCACCACCACCACCTGCTTCCTTCATCCCATCCCAATCTGACCTGGGTCCCAAGACCCAGCTGCGGTCCATATCTTCTGCCCTCCTGGCCTCCTTTCCACTCCCAAGTTAGAGTACCTGTAGCATTTCAACCTTTTGTCCTAGCTGGGGTGGGATCATGTCTGCAACCTCCTCTCCCCCGCAAGTGGCCACACAGGGTCAAAGAGTAGAAGGAACTTGGGTTTTAGAGTCAGACCTGAGTTCAAATCCTAGCTCAGCCACTTACTAGCCATGACTTTGGGCAAGTCACTTCACCTCTTTGAACCCCAGTTTCTGCATCTGTAAAATGGGAGTGTTAACATCTCTGAATAACTCCTGTGTCTCCATCTGCCCATAATTCCCTGACATGTACTCTGTGCCAGGCCCTGTGCTGGATGATAGGGCCCCAACCCTGGGGGAGGCTGGGCCCCAGTGCTCACAGAGTGACCATCCCCAATGGGGCCATGAAGCATTTCTCTCCCTTCTCTGGGTTCCTGTGCTCCTCCCTGACCCATGCTTGCATCCGCATCCCATGGCCCCTTCTCTATTCACCAGGGCCCACCTGCCCAGCCGCACAGCTTGCAGCAGAGAGATGAAGGTCTGGTCCGTCTGCCTCCACACCTCAGTCAGCTCCAGGGTCACTGGGACGCATCTCCTCCAGCTCTTGGCCTGGTAGGGGCAAGGTGGGGTGTCAGCGAGCAGAGCAGACCCCTATGGGGGTTAGGGCCAGAGGGTGAGTGCTACCTGGAAGCAGAACTGCGGGGGCTGGGATCCCTTGGTTACAGGCGGCAGCTGCAGGAAGTCCCCACAGATGATGAGCTGGATCCCTCCAAATGGCTTGCTCTGCTGCCTCACAGCTCTGGAGAGGAGCACGTGGTGCTTTAGGTGCTGGGATGAGCGAGTTCCACGGGGAAGACCACCAGAACCCAGTCCTCACTGCCCATACTGACCTGGCCACGGCCTCCAGCTTGTCAAATAGGTCCGCTTCCACCATGGAGATCTCATCGATGACTAGCCGCTGGCAGTTCAGCCAGCCCTGCCGCACACCTGGCCGCTGGGCCAGGGCCACACACTGGGCCAGGGGAGCCTGGCCCGAGCCAATGCCTGTGAGTGACACTATTCAGCCTGGGCTGAGATCCCAGCCCTGTCTCAACCCTGACCTCCCCTCTCTTCCCACCTGCCTGGCTTGCTCCCAGCTTAAGCCCCAGAGGCTCTCACTTACCTGCAAAGGCATGGAGGGTAGTACCCCCGATGTGGCAGGCTGCCACCCCAGTGCTGGCAGTGGCCACAGTGCCTGTGGGAGGCAGTGAGCCCAGGATACGCTTCAGCAGATAAGACTTCCCCGTCCCTGGGCAGAAGGCAAAGCCAGGGCCACTTCTCCTCCATCCTAGCACACCACTGTTCTCCCCACACCCACTCTGCCCCCCACTACCTGCACTCCCAGTGAAGAAAATGCTCCGGCCTTTCAGGACAACCCTCAGCACAGCAGCCTGTTCCCTGGAAAGCTCTGGTTTGGTGGGGGGCAAGCTCAGCTTCTTCACAGGCAGGGGCCACCTTGGGACTTCCTGGGGGGATAGGGCTGTCTCAGGGCCTCCCCACATTCCCTAGGCATTGCCCCCTCCCTTCTTGGCCTGGTAGCCCTTTGTGTCTCTGCTGGCTTCTCTCCTTGGAGCCCTTGGGCAGCCTCGGTTCACCTGGAGATCTTGCCAGTAACCACAGGGGTCCAGGTCTCTCCTTGAGGAAGGGACCGAGGCTGGATCTCCACTGACTCCTGGTGCCCTGAAGACCCCAGTGTGCAGGTCCAGATTCTCCTTCAGCTTTCTCCCCTGGGTTCCCTAACTCTCCTGGTTCTCTTACCCATCCTTCCTTCTCACTACCCTTCCTGTCACAGATGTGTCTCTCTTGACTCAAAACACCCAAGCAAAACCCTGCCTAGCCAGGGCCCCTTCTGGCCGCATCTCCTTCTTCTTACCAGCTTGTCTCAAATCTCTGTGGTCTGTGATCCATCTGTTCCAGTTCCCGAACACTGTCAGACCCACCAGACTTTGTCCCCCTATCTGATTGGACCTGTTGGCTGCCCCTACACAGCTGACCGCTTCGTTCTCTCCAAAACCTCCTCTCCTGCTCCAGGGCGACCAAGTTCCCACTTTTCTTCTGAAGCACCTTCTCTGCTTTCTCTTTTAATGTGACCTTGGCCCCCTTTTCCTAGTCTCGTTACTCAATCTCAGGGATTGCACCATGAGAAACACATGCACAATTCCCATATTCCTGTCATTCTCAGAAGTCTGATGAGCATCTCGTCTGAGATAACCAGTAGCCATCTCGAACACCGCCACCATCTTCCCCCCACACTTGGGCTTTCTCGGTCTCTTCCGTCTCAGTGGCACACCCACTCCCCAAGGCGTACCCCCCTTCCTGTCCTCACGGTGCTGGGCTTGGCCCCCGACCGGGGCTCCGTGGGCTGCTTCACCGGCGTGGAGTCCGTGACGCAGGTGGCCGCGGCGCGCTGCAGCTCCTCGGGCTGCACCGGGCTGATGGTGACGAAGTCGCGGGGCCGCGGGCCAAGCAGCTGCGTGCGGGCGGAGGCCGGCCCGGGACCCGGGGCCGCGGCCAGCTTGAGGCGCAGAGTGCGCAGGAAGCGGCGCAGGCGGTCAGGGGGGCAGTCGGAGAGCAGCAGCTGAACAGCGCCGGTCCGGGGAGCGCCGTCGGCGGGAAGCCGCAGAGTGCTGCGCCCGGACGAGGCGAAGCGCGTGAAGAGGCGCACGGCGCGCAGTGGAAAGCACCGCGGCCGCTCCACGGGCCCGGGCGCCTGCAGCCTCAGCATCAACTCGCGGCGCTCGTTACGACCCAGTCTCAGCTCCGCGGTGCGTAGGGCCTGGCGCCTTCGCGGCTGCCCGCCCGGGCTCAGCTCCTCCACAGCAACACGGCACCGCAGCTCCGCGTCCGCGCATTCCGCTGCCACTGCCTGGGTGCCCGACAGCATCGCCACCAACTCTGCAGGCCTGCAAAAAGACCGGAGCGCAGGGGTCATCACAGGTGGTGTAGAGGTCAGGACGGGGAGCCGGGTCATAGCCACAAAGGGTCCCGGGGCTGTCACTGGTAACACAGAGAGTTCACGGAGAAGGTAAAAGGGTCCTGGGGCGAACCGGAAATTCTCTTAGAAATTACTCTCCTACACAATAATTTCCAGAGCGGCGGATGGGCAGCGTCAAGTACACCCAGGGTTGGGGAACCTCGGCTGTGCGACAAGGGCCACAGAAGAAGGGATCCCCTGAGCAGAAACGAAGCCTGCTTCCAAGAGACCCAGGGCGAGCACGAGAATCCTGAGTCTTCTCGCCAGGAAGCAGGGGACTCTCACGTGTGGAGGTAAGCAGGGGACTGACATGTAATCAGCGCCTTCTGTCTTCCAGGTACGTTCACTGGTTTATATGCAGCCAAGCAGGTCTCACTATCCCCCGTGTACAGAAGTGGAAAACAGGCTGAGAGAGGCCACAACGGCTGGTGGGAGTCAGGGCTTGTGTGATTCTGAAGCCCCGGCGCTTCCCATCTCCAAGGTGGGATGGGGTAGAAAATATTTGGCTAGGGAAATCGCGGAGGGAACCTGGCGTCCGGGTTTCCGTTCACCCTCCGTCTGACCCACTAGTACGCACCCTCCCGGCAGGGACCCCTTGAAGAAGCAGGCGCTCTGCCTCCCACCTCTAGGATCGGGTGAACACTCACTTGCGCCAGCACTCGGGCGAACAAGCTAAACAAGGTCCACATGCAGTCAAAAGTAGGACACTAGAAACTTTCAAATACTGGGTGTAGAAAATCACCCTATCACCGGCCGGATCTTTAAATTTTCCGGCCAATCAGAGACAGCGGGCGTGACAACGGGAGTGTCTTTCTTTGCGTTTCAACTCGCGGGGCTTGGGCTGTACCAATAGCACGCCGGAGGAAGGAGGCTTATTGTGGTGGCGGAGCATACCAAGTCGCGCGGACTAGTGGGTGTGGTGGGAGGGGGCGGGGACTGCAGCGGGGCCGCGCGTGGTGTTGTGTCACCAATCGCGTCTCTGAAGGTTTATTTTCAGAACCATACCTCCAACGCACACTCCCTCCTCTCTAGCCCTCGCACTAAGGCTGAACTTGTCCTTGCGGAAGAGCTGCCTCTGATCCCTCTCATCTCTGTTTACACATCACAGGACCTCTGCCCATTTCTGGGCAAACCCCCCCAACCCTCGCGCTCGCGCGCGCACACACACACACACACACACACCCATGGCCTACTGCTCTCGCTGCCCACCCCGCCCCCAACAGCTCTTTCCACACTTATCTGTCTCTGTAACCATCATTTTACGCATTTGTCTTTCCCACGTGTCTGAGACCCATCAGTGAGGAACTCTTGAGACCTGTGGCCAGGTGCTCAGGGAGTACAAGGGAAGTGTGTGGGCCTCTGTCTTCAGGGAATTCGCATCCCTCTCATTGAACTGAATGCTTAGGGAATTCATTTTTAATTATCTTTTTCCTCCCTCATTAAATCTTGGAATGACATAGCTAGAAGGCATCTTACAGGTGAGTCAGCCTGCTCATTTATTGAATTGCCCTCATTTTACAAATGAGGAAACCAAGGCTCCAAGAAGTTTTACCAGATGTCACGTAGCTTGTAGATAGCAAAACAAAGCCTTAAACCGAAGTCTAAGCCTGCTAGTTTAACTGCTACACCACACTGCTCCCAGGTGACTGGTCTAACTTGGTGAAGGGAGTCCAGCCCTGGACTGGAATCTCAGCTCCTGAGAGCCAGTGCATTGCCCCAGGCCTGCCAGTCAGATGTTACTCTAAGCAAGTTTCCTTAATGTCTCAAGCCTTTGTTTCCTCATATTTAAAAATGGAGAAAGATGAAGATGTGATGATTGCACAACTCTGTGACTATACTAAAAAGCATTAAATTATTTGCTTTAAATTGTACGGTATGTGAATTATATCTCAATAAAACTGTTAGGAAAAAATCATGAGAAATATTTTTCCTCTTAAGTGTTGTCTTGACACGTGAGTACTAGTAGCACAGGAAAATTTTTAATGTCACTGTGGTAGGCAGAATAATGACCCCCTGCCCCCCCCCCCACAAACCACAAAGATGTCTGCATCCTAATCCCCAGATTCCTTTTGTGAATATGTTACCTTACATGGCAAAAGGGACTTTGCAGATGTGATAAATTAAGGATCTTGAGATGGGGAGATTACCCTGGGTTGTCTGGGTAGGCACAACTAGGATTCTTATAAGGGAGGCTAGAGAGTCAGAGAAGGAGATGTGATGAGGAGGAAGCAGAAGTGTGTGTGTGTGTGTGTGTGTGTGTATGTGTATATGTATATGTAAGAGGGAGAGACAGACAGAGAGAGAAAGATTGATTTGAAGATATTACTGCTGGCCTAGAAAATGGAAGAAAGGGCCATGAGACAAGCCATAGAATACAGGAGGTTTCTAGAAGCTGGAAAAGGTGAGGAAGTGGGTATCCCCCTCTAGATTCTCCAGAAGGAACACAGCTCTTAATTTTAGTTTAGTGAGACACATTTTAGGCCTCCAGAACTGTAAGATAATAAATTTGTGTTGTTTTAAGCCAGTAAATATGTGATAATTTGTTACAGCAGCTATAGCAATAAGAAACAAATACAATCATAAGCTAGAAAGCGAAAGCTGGGATTATGAACCCATGTCTGTCTATTTCCAAAGCCTGTGTTCTCTCTTCCCACTACCCTCTGCTCAAAGTGGGCCTAGCACACTCACACTGTCGGCTACCTTCTCCCTTCTCTCTGTGTAGTACCCCAGACCAGTTCTAGAGAAAGCATGGAGGCTTCCACATGAATTTTCCCCCAACACTTTCTTTCTTTTGGCTTTCAATTTTTTTTTGGCCTTGCCACTAGGCTTGCAGGATGTTAGCTCCCGACCAGGCATAGAAACCCGCCCCCCTCAGTGAAAACCCCGAGTCCTAACCCCTGGACCGCCAGGGAATTCCCTCAAGTTTTTTTTTTTTTTTTCTCGGTACGCGGGCCTCTCACTGTTGTGGCCTCTCCCGTTGCGGAGCACAGGCTCCGGACACTCAGGCTCAGCGGCCATGGCTCACGGGCCCAGCCGCTCTGCGGCATGTGGGATCCTCCCGGACCAGGGCGCGGACCCTCAACCACTGCGCCACCAGGGAAGCCCCCAAGTTTTTTTTTATTGTAAAATATACATAACGTAAAATTTACCATGTTAACTATTTTTACGTGTACAATTCATTGCCATTAAGTACATTCAAATGCTGTATAACCATCACCTCTATTTCTAGAAAAGTTTCATTATTCCGAAACAGAAACTTTGTATCCATTAGACAGTGGTTAGAAAACCATTAGACAACTCCCCATTCCTCTCTCCTCTCAGCTCCTGGTACCCCAAACATTTTATTCTGAAAATATTCCAACATATACAGAAAGATAGAAAGACTTTCACAGTGAACACCATATACCTACCACCAAGATTCTACAATTAATATTTTGCTGTATTTGTTTTAACACATCTAACCATCTATCCATCTCCCCATTCATCAATCTATTTTTTTAAACATCTTTATTGGAGTATAATTGCTTTACAATGTGTGTTAGTTTCTGCTTTATAACAAAGCGGATCAGCTATACATATACATATATCCCCATATCTCCTCCCTCTTGCGTCTCCCTCTCACCCTCCCTATCCCACCCCTCTAGGTGGTCACAAAGCACCGAGCGTCAATCCATTTTTTGTTATTCATTTCAAAGTTGCAGACAACAGTTCATTTCACGTCTAAACACTTCAACATGCATAGAATTAACTAGAGTTTATGCTTACCTTTTTAAAAAAAGAATTTATTTATTTATTTGGCTGCACCGGGTCTTAGTTGCAGCAGGCAGGTTGTGGTTCCCTGACCAGGGGTCCAACCCTGGCCCCCTGCATTGGGAGTGCAGTCTTAACCACTGGACCACTAGGGAAGTCCCTATACTTATCTCTTTTTTTTTTCCTTAAATTTATTTATTTATTTATTTATTTATTTATTTATGGCTGCATTGGGTCTTCGTTGTTGGGTCTTCGTTGCTGCCCGTGGGCTTTCTCTAGTTGCAGCGAGCGGGGGCTACTCTTCATTGCGGTGCTCGGGCTTCTCATTGCGGTGGCTTCTCTTGTTGCAGAGCTCGGGCTCTAGGCATGTGGGCTCAGTAGTTGTGGCACGCGGGCTCTAGAGCGCAGGCTCAGTAGTTGTGGTGCATGGGCTCAGTTGCTCCGTGGCATATGGGATCTTCCCGGACCAGAGCTCAAACCTGTGTCCCCTGCATTGGCAGGCGGATTCTTAACCACTGAGCCACGAGGGAAGTCCCAGTTGGTTCCTTTTAAATGCTGAGTAATATTGCATTGTATGGATATACTACAGTTTACCCATTTTCCTATTGATGGAAATCTGAGCTTTCTGGGATTTATGCTTTAATTTCTCTTGAAAGAATTCCTAGGTGAGAAATTGCTGGTCATGGAGTTTTTTTTGTTTTTTTTGCGGTACGCGGGCCTCTCACTGTTGTGGCCTCTCCCGCTGCGGAACACAGGCTCCGGACGCACAGCTCAGCAGCCATGGCTCATGGGCCTAGCCACTCCGCGGCATGTGGGATCTTCCCGGACCGGGGCACGAACCCGTGTCCCCTGCATCGGCAGGCGGACTCAACCACTGCGCCACCAGGGAAGCCCAGGTCATGGGGTTTATATTCAGTTTTATATGAAGCTGCAATAGCTTTTTCCAAAGTGGTTTTCTGTCCACCAGGTTAACAGTGAGTCTTTGGAGCGAAAGGAGTCGGAGGAAAGCTAGATACCGCCTGGCGATGGATTAACGGTCCTCAGACTCCGCCCTCCTCCCCGCCCCAGCGCCACCAGCCGTCAGCTGGATCCTGATTGGCCGATGGAGGAAGGAGGCGGAGGCAGAGGGACTCCTCAAATCTGGGGCCGGACTTCCTCACATCTGGGGCTGGACTTCCTCACATCTGGGGCCGGACTTCCTCCCTCTGGGCTTTGGGCCCTCTTCGCATCCGCGGGTCTTCTGCTCGCTGCTGCCGCCGAGAGGTCAATTCCGAGTGAAGCGCAGCACTGCTCCCCGATCTCCTCGCCTAATCCAAAGCCTGGTTTTAACGCAAACTGTCAGGAGGAACGGGTTTTCTTCACTATGAAATTTCCTCCTCCAGAACTCTTTCTATACTTTCTTATCTGCTTTCTCCCACTGGCGGTCTCAGTCCAATCCCCGGCTCACTAATAATAACGACGACATCAGCACACGACTAGGTGGTTTACTAATTGCACTTTCGGCGTTTTCTCATTTGATACTTGAAACAGCCAGCCCCTTCCTTCCTCTCTCCCTGCGGCCCTTTCTCGCTGTGCTTTTGCCCTCCCCGCCTTTACAGCCCTAAGCTTACAACAGTCTGGCAGAGGAGCTGAAAGGGTGTTTCGCGGTCTTCCAGCTTCCAGAGCACACCTCGTGTTGCTTCTTCTTTGGGCAGCTGACACTCATTTTATTGAACCTCTGGTACAGCTGATTATACCTCGTTGAAATACTCTCTTAACTTCCACAACATACTCCCCTCGTTTTTCCTACATATTGGCTGCTTCATGTCTGTCTCCTTTGCTAATCCCTTTCCCTCAACCAGACCTCTCAATGTGGGAGGACTTTCTTTTTTTCCTATCTTTTCCAATCTCATGACTTAATTATCAGCTACATGCTGATTCTCAATATTATAACCCCAGCCTGCCCTTCTCCCCTGAACTCCAGACTGTATTGCCATTTGTCCTCCCGATATCTCCATACAGATGCCTAAATGGCATTTTTAAAAATTAATTTATTTATTTACTTATTTTTGGCTGCGTTGGGTCTTCGTTGCTGCGCGGGGTCTTTCTTTGTAGTTGCGGTGAACGGGGGCTAATCTTCATTGCAGTGCGTGGGCTTCTCATTGCGGTGGCTTCTCTTGTCGCAGAGCACCGGCTCTAGGTGTGCGGGCTCTAGAGCACAGGCTCAGTAGTTGTGGCGCACGGGCCTAGCTGCTCTGCAGCATGTGGGATCTTCCTGAACCAGGGCTCAAACCCGTGTCCCCTGCATTGACAGGCGGATTCTTAACCACTATGCCACCAGGGAAGCCCCTAAATGGCATGTTAAACTCACGCTCTCCAAAACAGAGCTTTTAATCTCCTTCTCCAATACCACATAGACCTGTTTTTCTCCTGTCTTCATCATCTCTGTAAATGGCACCTCCATTTTTTTTTTTTTTTTTTTTTTTTTGCTGTACGCGGGCCTCTCACTGTTGTGGCCTCTCCCGTTGCGGAGCACAGGCTCTGGATGCGCAGGCTCAGTGGCCATGGCTCATGGGCCCAGCCGCTCCGCAGCATGTGGGATCTTCCCGGACCGGGGCATGAACCTGTGTCCCCTGCAACGGCAGGCGGACTCTCAACCACTGCGCCACCAGGGAAGCCCACCTCCATTTTTGGCTCAAGTTAAAAACCCACACCATATCCTTGATTCCTTCTTCACCTACCACATCCAATCCACCATCGAAACCTGTTGTTTCTGCCTCCAAAATGTTTTGTTTTGTTTTTTAGAATTGTAGTATAGTTGACATGAAAAGACAACCTATGGACTGGGAGAAAATATTTGCAAAGAATGCGACTGACAAGGGCTTAATTTCCAAAATATACAAACAGCTCATACAACTCAGTAATAACAACAATAAAAAAACCAAACAACCCAATCAAAAAATTGGCAGAAGACCTAAATAGACATTTCTCCAAAGAAGACATATACAGATAGCCAATAGGCACATGAAAAGATGCTCAACGTCTCTAATTATCAGAGAAATGCAAATCAAAACTGTAATGAGGTATCACCTGACACCGGTCAGAAAGGCCATCATTAAAAAGTCCACAAACAACAAATGCTGGAGCAGGTGTGGAGAATGCACACTGTTGGTGGGAATGTAAATTTGGTGCAGCCACTGTGGAAAACAGTATGGAGGTTCTCTACAAAACTAAAAATAGGGCTTCCCTGGTGGCGCAGTGATTGAGAGTCTGCCTGCCGATGCAGGGGACATGGGTTCGTGCCCCGGTCCGGGAGGATCCCACATGCCGCGGAGCAGCTGGGCCCCTGAGCCATGTCCCCTGAGCCATGTCCCCTGAGCCATGGCCGCTGAGCCTGCGCGTCCCGAGCCTTGCTCCGCAGCGGGAGAGGCCACAGCGGTGGGAGGCCCGCGTACCGCAAAAAAACAAACAAACAAAAAAAACAGGTCCAAGCCTTGGATTCTTGATCTGTAAAATGAGGATAAAAATTCTATTTATTTCATGGATGGGTACCTACTTTTGTGAGGAGTTTAGTACAGTGAGCGGATAACAGAGGTGCCCCAAATTCTTTTGAGTGAACAGATAAATGCCAGGGTGAAGTACTGGAAAACACCCCACTTCAGAGGCACTCAATAAACTTTGTTGATTAAATGGCACATACATATGCAAAATAGACTCCATCCCTTCCACAGCCCCAGACTTTCAGTGACTTCCCATTGGCCTGAGGTTGAAATGTAGTCTCCTCAACACAGCTTCAAGGTCCTCTCTACACTGAGCTCTGTCTGCTTCTCCAGCCTGGCCTCCCTATACACACACACACACACACACACACACGCACACACACACACAAATACTCTTTCATGCCTCCATGCCTCCATGTTGTTCACACTGTCTCCTCTGCCTGGAATGCCTGTTCCTTCTGTCCGGGTTTTAGTGCCCTTCCTTCCTCTATGCCTTTATCCTCACATTTAACACATAGTTTTCTCTGTTTACATGCCTTTCTCTCCTGAAAAAGGACAGGGACCCTGGGTCCTGCCATTATCTTCCAGCCATTAGTGTAGGGCCTGACGAATAATCAAGGCAAATGAAATATTTGTGATGAAAAAAATGCGTGTGGTGTGGTGGCAACAACCAGAGGGCCAGTATGGGCTGAGTGGGGAAACTGAGACCAAAGTGGTTATCAGTGGCTCACTCTCAAGGGACAGAGCTGCCTGGATATCAAAACTGACCTCACCCCCAACCCACCATGAGTTGCTTCTGTGCAACAACATGAATTCCCCAGGGGCTCTGGTCTCCAGCAGGCGGAACATGAGTTTCCAGATACAGGATCTTCTGAGTCCTCAGGCACAGGGAACAACGGCTGCACAGCTCTGCAAGTTGAGGGAATAAAACCGTGTGGTGGCCACAAGAGGTTGTTGTCATGTATACTGATTTTCTCAGTTTCCCAGGCTGGGTTTTCTTCATCCTTTTAGATAAAGGAACCCAGGCCCAGGTATGAAGAAAAAGTCTGACTCCATCTTCTTTCCCCTTGGCCCTGGAGCTCCAGGCTGCCCTTTTCCATGCTGACTGGAAGTGACTTGGAAGCCTGAGGGCCAGCAGAAGGCAGTGAAAGGGGAGCTGGGTCAACTGGTACAGCTGCTGCTATGGCAACCAGAGCCAAAGGAGGTCACCATTGATTCCACACGCACTTAATTCTTCCTGCAGAGGCATTGGGCAGGGTTGACCCAGAGAGCTAAGAGGGAAGAGGTGTGTGTGTGGAGGGAACAGGACCGTGCTGGAGGTTGGGATGTAGCCAGTCACTTTCTCTCCCTAGGCCTCTGATTCTCTAAGTGTAAAGTGGGAGTACAAGGTATAACTAACACCATTATCTGGTCCCTACATTTCACCCCTCGGCAAGGTTGTCAAGGCTGCAAGATTCACTGCTGGATGGGGGTGGGGGCGGGGCCCTCAGATATAGGAACCAGAGGAGGACGGCTCTGAGCAATGCCCAACGAGGGCAGGAGAACACTGCATTTGGGGACCCCCGAGAGTCAGAGGCAGACCTCCTCCCCCAAAGGGACCCTGGAGTACAGACTCTCAGCCCCAGGTCTTCCCGTTAAACGACTCTCCGGACGGGATCCGAGCTCCAGGCGCCGCCCTGCCAGGAGGTTCCAGGGAGAAGGGGACCAGGTAGTCGCCACTACCCTAGCGTCAGGTAGGAAAGAAGGACTCTCTGGATGCCCCCATTTCTGGGCCGCCCAGGCCGGCTTGGCCAGGTCAGGCAACCCCAGCCCACTCGGTCAGGAGACCTGAAATGCAGAAGCCCGCCACCTCCTCGGGCGCTCTCTCGGTCTTGCCCCACCCCGGCCCCGCCCTCGGACCCCGCCCGCTTCCCTCGCCTCTGCCTCTGGCCGGAAGCCCCCTCCCCCTCCCCCTGCCGGTGCCCCGCACCCTTTATCCCTTTCCAGTCCCTCTCCTTCCGCGAGTCAGGGAAACCTCTCTCCACTCTGTTCCCCACCCCACCCCCGTCTTCCTCCAGCTCCGGCTCCTCCATCCAGTCCCCAAGCCCCCGCCCGGCCCCGCCCAGGCTCCTCCCTCAGCCCGGCCCCGGCCCTAGTTTCCCGCCCCAGACCAGGGCCTCGGGGCCCCGCTAGTCCCCTCCTCGGGCCCCGCCCCCGGCCCCCGGAAGCCTCTCCCCGCCCTCGGCCCCGCCCCCCCGAAGTTTCTTGGGCCCCCGGCAGCCAGCGGGACAGAAAGCATAGAGCCGCCGCCCGGCCGGCGGTGGATGGAGGTAACGGAGACCGCGCGGCGCCGGGAGTGAGCGGCCGAGCGGTCGAGCGGCCGGACCTCAGCGGACTCGTCATGGAAGAGGAGGTGAGGGCCGGGCCAGTCGGGGGACCAGGGCTGGGGTCTTCGAGACCTTCGCGGTGGTTGAGGTCCCTGGCTCAGGCCCTTGTTCCAGCCAGCCCCTCTCCCGCGGGTCTCCAGGCAAAGCCTAGGCAAATGAGATGAGCAGGGGCGGGGGTAGGGATCGCAGACCCATCCTCCTTCATTACTTCTGTCTTCTCTCACCAACTATGGGCATGGTGGTTGTTATTGTTCCCATTGGATTGATGGGGAGACTGAGGCTCTGGTCAGTTTGATGACTTGCTGAAAGTGTCCTAGGTTGCTGGGCTCGAACCCTGGTTACCACTGACTCCCTGTGCTGTCCACATCGGATCCTTAGGGCACAGCGAGAGTGTGTGTGTGTGTGTGTGTGTGTGTGTGTGTGTTCTGTGGGTCTGTGGGTTCTGGAGTCCCTGTCTCAAGGAATCTTGAGGTTGTGACCCTGTCTGGTGGCCTCAGGACTGGAAAAGTTGCGTTTTCTCCCCTGTTTAAGTCCCTGTGAGTCCCCTTTCCCCTGTGAGTCTACCTTCTCCCCTGCTTGGGTGTCAGGCCCTTGTAGGGGCTGATCCCTGCCCCTGCCTTTACCACATCCCTGGAGGGCTGACTCCCTGGAGGAGCTGGGCAGCTGGACCAGCAATGCCCCTTGAGCCTCCCTCTACCCCCTCAGGACCCCCTTGGTCTGGGGTGGGGTCAGACACTCTGTGACCCCTGCCCTTTACTTGCAGACTCAGTTCTCTCAGTAGCCCCCTCATCCAGGCACACCGCCAGCACTTAATGTGTGACTGTGGAATGCGTAAACTAGGGAGGGGCCTGCTGTGGCTAGAGGATTTTGCTTCTGATCCCCCAAGGGGGTCTCAGCTTCTGCCCCTCCCAGACCGAGGGGAGGAGATGTGTCTTTGCCTGGATAAGTGGGGAGGAAAGATGAAACCTTCACTCTTGGGGCAACCTTGGCTAGCTGGGGACCAGGCTGCCTGTGCCCCATCAATGCTCGTCTCCCTGCTTCCTGGGACCACTGCCCAGGGGCAGCTGGGGTATCCGTCAGAGTTCCCTCCAGGCCAGGCCCTGCATTTCTGTGGGATGGTAGATAAGTCACTTCCCCTCTAAGCCTGCATTTCCTCTTCTATAAAATATAGGGCCTGGTCTCTTCCCCGGGTCCTGATTGTAGCCCCTTCTCTCAGAGTGGGTGGAAATAGGGGGCAAAGCCAGGCCACTATGATTGGCTGTGGTTTCTTGCTGACAGGGGTGGGGCTTCCCCACCCCTGCTGTGAGGGCTGGGCTGTCTGGCTGTGGCCCCTCTCCTTCTCCCAGGGGATTTGGGACAGGATTACTCCATCTCCTGATCTGCTCTGGCCCCTAATTAAGGGAAGTTCTCCTGGGGCCTCCTGGGCCAATGGCTTGTCTGGAGGTCAGCCCAGCCCTGTACTCCCTCTGGTCCTGAGTCTCTAACATTGCCACTTACTGACTCCCAGATGCCAAAAGCTCCCCGCACATCTGGGCTATCTAAGGTCTTGCCCACTACCTCTCCACACAGCCGGGGGCTCCCTGT
This sequence comes from Mesoplodon mirus, assembly GCF_964341445.2. Classification (NCBI taxonomy): domain Eukaryota; kingdom Metazoa; phylum Chordata; class Mammalia; order Artiodactyla; family Ziphiidae; genus Mesoplodon; species Mesoplodon mirus. The sequence continues at coordinate 55,111,435 of NC_138979.1, forward strand.
TCCCTACCCTGCCCCCGCCTTTGACATCCCTCTTTTCCTCTCATTTCTTTTCCCCTTAACTTCCTCTTGTTTCTCCAGGCCTCAGTGCCCATCCTCCTTTCTCTAAAACACCGCTTAGATCTTAGTCGTCTGCTCTGCCCCATGACCCCAGGCTGGCCTCATCACCTCACTCCCAAATGGCTGCTTTTAGTCCTCCCCTGGCTTTGAACTTCCTCCCCACACCCCAGGAACCCTGATGCCAAGCCCCCTCAGCCTCAGTGACCTCCTCCATGCAATGGGTTGGTAGTCCCCATCAGGCTGAGATTTGGTGCAGAAGTGCAGGTCTGGGCATGGGGCATCTAACCATTTGTGTTCTCAGGGCCTCAGTTTCCCCATCTATAAAATGAGGGAGGTGGGCAGTCCAGAAGTGCGATGGTTTATGTGCAAAAGCTTTGAAAGCTTCAGTTATCAGTGTGAGGTATTGTTGCAACTGGACTCAGGCTTTTCTATCTCCGCCCTGGGGTTCTGCCCCTCTTCCTCTCAGTCATGCCTTTCCCTGGCTTGGCCTCCAGTGGCACCAGGCTGCTCCTTTGCCCTAACACACCCAGAGAGAGGCAGGGCAGTGTCCTGTCCCAGCACCGGTTTTGTCACCTTAAGCTAATCTTCGACCCTTTCTGGCCTGCACTTTCTCATCCTGTAGTGAAGGGGTTGAGAGTATAGGGTCTTTGGTACCTCCTGTGCCTTTCCTTCTTCTCTGGGCCAAGATGTGTGTCTCTTTCCCTCCTCACAGTCCTACCAAAACCCTTCCTTCTGCAAGGGCTTCCCAAACTAACCCCAAGTCCTTACCCTACCAGAGAGCCAAGACCCCCGGGGTATCCGTCTGGGTCAGTGCTAGAGCCCTCCCAGTGGTCTGGGATCCTCTCAAGCAGGGGGTGCCTACCCAACCCCCAGACTGGGGATTTCCCTTGTCCAGGGTCTGTGTTGCCCCCATCAGACTGGAAGTTCTCCAGGTCAGAGCCTGTGCTTCTTCTCTCTGATTGCCCCATCACAGGGCTCTGACATGGTGGGTTCTTAGCAGAGTTTGGTCAGGGAAACATGGGGTTTAGTCAAAGGGCAAAGGTCATTATCCTAAGCTCCCTGTGATGTGAGGCGCCAACAAGTTCTCTTCTGTTGGTCTCTGTCTCCCTGTCGTGGCCTGTGTTGTGGCTTTCCACATGCTCCTTTCTGTGCACAGTGTTGGGCTGACTGACCTGGTATCTTTTTCCTTTTTTTTTTTTTTGTTTTTAATGAATGACCCAGAGGCCCTCCCATCTCAGGCAAAGCAGAGCCAGGCTGGTGCCCAGGGGTGCCTCAGGAGCTGCTCACGGTGGGCGGGGGGAGGGCCTGAGTGAGGATGGGTGGGAGAAGAGAGAGCGAAACAGGAAGAACAGTGGTCAGCTGGTCAATAAGAGGAGAGGAGGCCGAGAAACTGGGCTGAGCAGGACAAAACCTTCCCTGTGAGCCCTGCCAAGGGGAGGGCCCGCTTATTAAAACTTACTGGGGCATCTCCGGCCCCCTGGTGGGAGAGTGTCTGAGGGGCAGGGAGAGGGGCTGGTGAAGGATGGCAGGACTCTGACCTCCAGCCAGGCCTGTCTTCTGGTGGCTGTTGCTGTGGCTGATTCCTGGCAAGGAGACCCCCCCCTGGGCTTTGGTTCATGCCACCTCCAGCCCCTCAGCTGTCACTCCCCCCATCCTCAAGTGCCTTCTCTCCTCAGTGCCATCCTGGTACTCCCATCCCTAAAGGCTCTGGACTGGCTTCCCTAGCTAATCCAGTCATGGTATTCACCTGGCACTTCTCTGCTACATGCGGAGAGGATGGTGGTCAGGGTACCAGGTTTCAGCCTGGCCCCTGGGAGCTTCCAGCTGGCAGGAAGTTTTCACGTCTCAGGCTGTGGGTGAGGCAAGTAGGGGAGGTCACAAGTGGAGGGGGATGTGAGATCCCATGGGGTCATGGGTGGGCCTCTGCAAACAGGAGGCGAGCTTGGAGCTCAGAGGTAGATCTGGGCAGCATGCTCCGCGGTCTTGTTTAGGAGAAGCCTAGAGTCTGCAGGCCTAGGGGGTGGCCAGCTGCTGTAGTTGCTAATGGAGGGGTGTGACATGTCAGATGTTGAAGTGGGGTTTCCCATTTCCCACTTCTACCCCTCCAGCCTTGGTGGAGGCCAGCATAGAGGGGTCTCTGTGTGGATGAGGCCCCAGTGGGTCACACAGCCCATGGGGCTGAACACAGGGTCTCTGGTGATGGGGGCGGCATTGGGTGCATGGTAGATGCTAGAGCCTCCCACTTCTTGTCAAAGGGCCCTGAAGTCCCCTCTTTCCCTGATCAGGGTGGCTCATAACTGGCCTGTCAGCAAGCCTCTCACTTCCTCATTTCTCCATCAAGGAAGACCGTTTGGGACCATTCCACTTCTCCATTTCTCTTGCCATCTACAAGTTAGGGAGAGACCCTGAGGGGGCATCTCGTATTCCTGGAGCTCCTGGGAGCATTGAGACCCAGCAGCTAAGCCCAGAAAGGCCTTGTCCTGAATTCTGAACCAGGCCCAGGGAAAGGGTTCCAGAGAGCCAGAGGGGATGGCAGTGACAACAGTAACAATAATGACAGCTGCCATTTACTAAGTTTAGGGTATCTTAGGCATTGCTTTGTATGTCGTATCTTTTTATTTAGCAACAAACGTTTATTGAGCACCTACTGTGTGCCAGACACTGTCTAGGCATTGGGGATACAGCAGTAATCAAAACAAAAACCCCTGCCCTCATGGAGTTATAATCCTTGCAACTTCTGTTAATATCATCATTTCACAGATGAAGAAACTGAGGCTTAGAGAGACCAAGTGACCTGCCTCTGGTCTGCGTGACTTGGGCTTCAAAGCGCAGACTCCTGACCACTGGAGTATGCAGTCCAGAGGGGGAGGGGGCCACAGTAAGAACCAGACTGGGGATTCCCTGCCATGATGGAGCACAGGGAGGCCATGCCCTGTCCAGCCCCTAACAGCCCACCACACTTCTGTCTGGACTTGTCCTTCCAAAGGCAGCTGTGGCCACAGGGTATCCCTGGGGAGAGGTATGCTCCTTTTAACTGGAGCCCCTTTTTTAAGCTTTATGTAAATTATAAAGCAGTCAGAATTAGTCAGTGCTGATTTCCTTCTAGCATCCTGTAGATTCTGACATGCTCTTAGCCCCCCCTCTCCTCCACTCTCCCCTTCACACTCACCACTGTGGGTACCAGTCATTGAAGCAAAGTGGTTAGCAAATTGGGTGTATTTTTATTTTCATTTCACAGATATTTCTTGAGCACCCATTATGTGTAAAGGAACGGTACTGGGTTCTGGGGACCAAATGTGAATTCGACCCCATCTGGTAGGCATATACCTGGAGTCTAGCTACTCAAGCAGGTAATCAAGAGGCACAAGACGTCAGTGACTGGCCTGGAGACTCCAGGGTGGCTACCATGTCCTAGAGAAGGGTTTGAGTTTACCTCCTGTACCTGTCTGTGGTTGAAGACAGCATCCTTGGAGCCCTCGCCAGACAAGGTGGCTACCCTAAAGTCCTGGCCTGGGGCAGGGATGAGGACAGTGGAACCTCCTGCTTTGGGGTAGGATGCAGGGGCCGGAGAGTGGGCTCTCTAGAAGGGCAGGGGTAGGGAGGAAGATTACCACTCTGTCTGCCTGCCTCCTCCCATCCTTCTGATTCTGCGTGAATGTCCTTTCCTCTGGGAGGCCTTCCTGAGCCACCCGGACCTGAGCCAGGTCCCCCGCTGTCCTCTCGCACTCCCTCCTCTTCACTTCCCCTTCACTGATTCCTTCATAGCATTTCATGGTTGTTAATGTATTTATGTCTGGTGTTTATTTGTTCAGCTCCTCCTTCCCCGCATTGCCAGCCCCATGAGGGCAAAGATGTGTTATTTTTATTCTTCCCTGCCTACTCCAGCATCCGTGACATTGTAGGTGCTCAGTACAGCGTGTGTTGATGAGGTTGAATGAATACACGGGAGGCAGAATGGTGGAAGGGAGAACATGGGGTCAGAGAGACCCAGTTTGAATTCTGGTTTTGTCCTTCCAGTGGTGTGACTCTGGCGGGTCACCTCCCCTCTTGGAGCTTCAGTCTGCCGTGACATGTGGATAATGATACTACCACCTGGGAGGGTAGTCGCATGAGTTAAATGAGACAGTTTGGGTAAAACATAATACAGTGGTTCAGTATAAGGTGACTGCAGCTGTTACTTTTGTGGCTGCTGGTATTAACTGTTATTTCTGATATTGGATTGAGAATATCTGCCTCAGGGGTTGTGGGGAAGCTCAAATGGGGTGATATCAGTAGGCATCCAGCAGAGGGACACATCCCTGTGTGGCCTCACGGCAGCAACCCTCATGGCGTGTCCGGATGCTGTGTTACAGGGCGTGAAGGAGGGGGGCCAGAAGCCTCGGGGAGCACAGACAGCGGACAAGGCTGGCTGGATCAAGAAGAGCAGCGGGGGCTTCCTGGGCCTCTGGAAAGACCGCTACCTGCTCCTCTGCCAGGCCCAGCTGCTGGTCTACGAGAACGAGGTAAGGACCTGCCTGGTCCTGAGTTTGGGGGTGCCGGGTCAAGGAGCAAAGTGAGGGCAGCCCAGCCCAGAAGAGGATTCCAGAACCCGGACTGGAAGGCCTGCTTCGCTTTTGACCTGCTGTGCAACCTTGGGCGATTGCCTGGTCTTCTCTGGGTCTTTGTGGTACAAGGACGATACCTCTAGGTGCGAGTGTAGGACTCCTGGATGAGGGGCTCTTTGAAGCATATGTGCACAGGGATGTGTGTGTCTCCTCAGCTGTCCACCTACACTGCAGCTCCCTATCCCAGGGCTAGGTTCCACATCTGTGAAGTTTCCAGAAAACTGAAGCTTGCTCCACTCAGTAATGATAGTAGAAATAATACTTATTGCTCATGCTTGTTTGGAGGTCTTACATACCTCTTGGGCGATGCTCACAATAGTCCCTTAAGAGTGGCCATCATGGGGACTCCCCTGGTGGTCCAGTGGTTAAGACTCCGTGCTCCCAATGCAGGGGGCCCGGGTTCAATCCCTGGTCAGGGAACTAGATCCCAGATGCTGCAACTAAGAGCTCACATGCCGCAACTAAAAATCCTGCACACGGCAACAAAGATCCTGCATGCCTCAACTGAGATCTGGCACAGCCAAATAAATAAATAAATAAATATTTTTTAAAAAGAGTGGTCATCATGTCACATTCTACAGAGGAGCACCCTGAGGCCCAGGGTGCTCAAATCCTGTTCAACATCTCAGTGAGTGAAGGTCAGGTCTAGAACCAAAGTCAGGGATCTCTCCACCCAGCTATGCCAGCAAGTAAACTTGAAAACTTATTCTTGGTGGAAGTCCTCTAAAATATGTTGGATATTGTCTTCCCTTCAACAGAAGGTACTGGCCTAAACGGAGTCTTCATGTGTATATATATAATCAGGTTTGTATTTTCCCTCAACGTTATTCAATGAGTGCTTTTGTTTAAAATAGTTTCTTCGGGAGGTGGGGTAGGGATGTATATAATTGGGGGAAAAGAGTTATGTGTACTTAAATGGATGTCAAGTTCTTACTAGGTCTCTATACTGAAGGTTCAATTTTTTTTTATAAGTTCACTTTTCACCTACTCTATTCTTTGTGCAAAAAAAACCCCCAGAAAAACAAACAAACAAAAAGCCATACATCTAGGAAAATATAGTTTAAATACTGTATATATGATAATGAAAGTTAGTAATACTCATTATTTAATAAAGTTTGTAAAGTACAAAAAAAAAAAAAAGTTACAAAACACACTTGGTGGCTCAGAGTCACTGATGATCAGGCTGTTCCGTACTGCCAGACTGTACTTTTCAGCTCTGCATTCTCCTCTAACATCAAGCTGCCAGTTGCCGCTTTTGCCATCCTTGTGCCTCTCACAGTCCTCATATCTTCCCACTTCAGACTTGTGCCCGTTTTCATTTCAGCAGGTTTGGAACTTGGACAACCCAGGATGTGGAAGTTGTGTGTTAAATAAGTGTCAATAAAGTTCTGAGGCGAAAAGGTGGCCTTTACTTAGAGATGCTGTTTATGTTCTGGGGTTGAGGCTCTCAGAGGGCCTGTCCACTGCAACTGGGTTATTACTGTATGACTCTGACAGACGGAGTACACGGGGAAGAACTGGCCTGGGGGCAGAGGAAGGGGGATCCTGCCTGTTCCCCATCAGCCTCTGTCAGCGTGCCTCAGGCTGTCTTGGCAAATTCATAACTGTCGCAGACCAAGAAAGATCTAGGTGTTCAAAGGAGCTGCCTTTGAGAAGCATCTCACCTTTCCTGAGCAAGTCCCCAGGCTAATGGAGTTGGGGTGTCAGAGAAGTAGCCGGAGGAGGCCAAGGGGATGAGTGGTGCAGACAGCCCCCCAGATGTTCTCTACTGCTGCTGTCCCCAAATTAGGATGTGCTGTGGTGGCAGCAGGGGGCTATTTTTATAAATAAAGGGGGCTGTCGCAGCTTCCTCCAGTCCCAGCTGCCATAAGAGTTCAGTGACAGTCCCCCCAGCTGTCAGCCTATCAGACGCTACCAGACTTGTCCTGGGTCACCTCTCTACATCTGGCCCACGTCTGGGAAGCAGGAAGGATTTCATATCCCCTAAACACAAAAAAGTCTAAATCATGCTTTAAAAAAAAAATCACTATTAGAAACCTCAGGGCAGTTTTAAGAACTTAGCACTCGGGGGTGGGGGAGCTTGGCACAGAAGGAGTTGAGAAATGCTTACTAGTTTAATTCCTCTTTCTGATGTAAGGAACTAGACGAGTGCGAATGACTCTTGGCTGTTTCCTTGCTGTCAGTGAGGCTGACATTCCAAAAATGCTGCCCCCACCCAGTGCCTGCTGGTTTATCCGACTTCTGAGATGCAGAAGGGCCGGATGATTCAGCGTTTCAGGTTGAGAGGAGACCCAGGTCAGGCAGCCATGGGGAGCTGGGTGGTGGAGATGGAGCGACTTTTGTTTCCAGACAGAGGAGGGGAGGGTACGTTTGGACCAGTAGCTGCCTAGTCGGGGGAGGCCTGTGCCCATGGGGTAGGTGAGCCTCTCTGTCTGGGATGGGGGTTGGGGGGACGTCCTTTCTGGAGTCTCACTCTGAGTCAGGCATTCAGTTCAGCAAACTTTTCCTCTTGAGGGCTGCCCCTTGTAGGGTGCTGTAGGGGGAACAGAAAGGAGAGCAGACACATGCAGCAGAGGGTAGAGAGAGATGGCTCAGCAGGGAGTTAGGACCATTCTTCCCCATGACAGGGTGTCCCTAGCACCTAGTAAGATGCCTGCAGAAGTGCCCTCTGATGGGCACCCTTAGAGGAGGGAGAGAGCACTGAGGCTTAGGCTCTTGCAGGTGAGCAGGGCAGCTTCCTGGAGTGGGTGGATTTTACCAGCCCTTATGTTGAGTGCAGGAACCTGGAAGGGACTGGAGACTAAGGATTGGAAAGAGATGTGTGGAGGCAAAAATGGGAAAAGACACCTGTTTGAATCTAGATGGAAAAGATCAGGCCACCCTGGCCACCTGTTCCCCTTTCCCTGAAAGGCTAAAGAGAGAGTAGTTCAGTGGTTACTCACCTTAGCTGTACAATCATCTGCTTTGAAAAATACTGATGTCTGAGCTCTATACCCCAGGGATCCTGATGTAATTGGTCGGGGATGTTGCCTGGGCACTGGGGTTTTTTAAAGCTACCAGGAGCTGCCACGGTTGAAAATCTCTGGTACAGAGCAGAGGTTCACAAACTTTTGCATAAGGGCTTGTTAAAACTCAGATTGCCAGGCCCATTCCCCCAAGATTATGATTCAGTAGGAATGGGCCTTGAGAATTTGCATTTCTTTTTTTTTTTCCAATTATCCTTTTTTTTTTTTTTTTTTTGCGGTACATGGGCCTCTCACTGTTGTGGCCTCTCCTGTTGCGGAGCACAGGCTCCGGACGCACAGGCTCAGTGGCCATGGCTCACAGGCCCAGCCGCACTGCGGCATGTGGGATCTTCCCGGACCGGGGCACGAACCCGTGTCCCCTGCATCGGCAGGCGGACTCTCAACCACTGCGCCACCAAGGAAGCCCTCAATTATCCAATTTTTTATTATTAGATTTAACAGACAGAAAATTATATTTCAATAAATTTAACCAGAACAAACGTAACATAGGGGTAAAAAAAAGATTACAAAAACTGTACCATTGGGCTTCCCTGGTGGCACAGTGGTTGAGAGTCCACCTGCCGATGCAGGGTACACGGGTTCGTGCCCCGGTCCGGGAAGATCCCACATGCCGCGGAGCGGCTGGGCCCGTGAGCCGTGACCGCTGAGCCTGCGCGTCCTGTGCTCCGCAATGGGAGAGGCCACAACAGTCAGAGGCCTGCGTACCGCAAAAGCAAAACAAAAAAACCCAAAAAAAACTGTACCATTATTCACTGAACATGTGATTAATATAAACTACATCTTGATGAAGACCTGTAGGAAATAATGTGCAAACCAGCGCTGATCCCCAGATACACTTTGCATTAACTTTTTTTTTTTCACACACACACACTGTATTTTATTTTTACAAGAGATAAATAGACTGACACCAAGCATTGTAAATGGATGGCCACAACAAAAGCAACAATGACTGCAATTACCAAACACGAAACTCACTCACACTATGTCATAATATTGACATTCAGTCCAGTAATCCTCCACTGTAACAGCTCCTTTACTTTGCAGTGAAAATTGATTTGTGTATTTTTTGCCTCTGAGTCCTTGTGGGATATATATTTTTTTTTATTCAAGAGAATTTGCATTTCTAGCAAGTCCTCAGGTGATGCTGCGGCTACTGGCCCAGGTACCACACCTGGAGGACCACTGATGCAGAGCAGCCTGCTGTTAGGGCACTGTCCAGCTTCTGGCTCTGGCTGGAAGGAGTGTGGTATGCTACAAAGGGCTCTGGCTTGGGAGTCAGAGGATGGGTGTTTGCATTTGGTCCTGCTCCTTATATTTGGGTCTGTGCCCAAGGGCAAATCTCTTCGCCTCCAGGTCTCATTCTCTTCCTCTATAAAATGAGACAAATGCTGGGGCTTTAGGATTTCAAGGTGCTTGAAGGACTCAGGAGAATCGGGGATGCAAAAGTGCTCGCTAAGTGTCAGGGTTTCTTAGTATATGCGACTTATCATGGAGGAAAATTGGGGCATTTCCTCTGCAAATAATCGAGTCACTGCCTCCCAGATATTCCACCCCAAACTGTGGAACACTGACTGAGGCGGTCCCTGGTTGGATGCTCTGCATTATGTCCAACAGCAAGAGTTTGCTTAACTTGCTTGCCAGTCTCCAGGGCCTGCATCTACTTCCCTGGAGTCTCCAGGGGGAGAGTGTGCCACACCCAGGAAGCTGTTCCAGCTGGGTGTCCCCTGGAAGTGGAACCAACTGACCACCATTGAGGGAAGAGGGTGTCCCAGACAGCTGGCTGGAGAGGCACCTGGTGGGTAGAGCCCATGAGGAGAAAACACTCAAGGGCCAGGACTGGCAGGCAGAAAGGCAGCCCAGCCAGTGTCCAGGGGTGGCTGAGAAGAGGCTGGCCACTGTCCTGCACCAGCCTTACTAGTGATGAGGCCTCACGGTGGCAGGCTCAGGGGATACTCTAGAAGGAACCCTTGCCTTCTCCATTGTGCAGGCCATGGAGAGTGGCCTCTCACCCCAAGCCAAGGGTCAGCAGAGGAAGATGCCAAGTGGGGAAGTCAACTCCGGATCACTGTGGTGAAGGCAGGTTGTGTAACCTCAAACAGCCTTATTCATGCTTCTCTCTGTGGCTCTGCCTGGAAAGCAGTTTTTTCTCCTCATTTGTGACAACTTGCTCCTCCTTCCAGACCACCTCTTTCACAGGTCTCTGCCTGGCTTCTGGGCCTGCATGGACTCCCAGGCACACTTTCCTAAGCCTTTCTAGCTTCCCCGTTTCCTCCTTTGACCTTGGGCACATTTGAGTCCGCCCTGCTGCCCACCTTCGGGCTGTGAGCCCCATTTCTCATATGGATGGTGAGCCTTGAGGGTGGACTGAACACCGTCTCCTTGCCAGGGTCTGAATGCTGCATCTCGGTGGTTGATTGGAAGCCCAAGGGCCCCCTCTGACCAAGCAGTGCCCTCACTGAGTGGGATCGGGGTCTGGGCCGGGACCTGGGTGTTTGAGGGTCTAGGGCATCCAGCTCTCACCACGTCCCCTGTGTCTCCCTCCCCAGGATGAGCAGAAGTGTGTGGAGACAGTGGAGCTGGGCAGCTATGAGAAGTGCCAGGACCTTCGTGCCCTCCTCAAGCGGAAACACCGCTTTATCCTGCTGCGGTCCCCAGGGAACAAGGTAGGGCTAGGCCTGCTGCTGACTGACCTCCCTCCAGGCCAGGGTCTGCTGGGGAAGGTCACCCCTGGAAGGCTCTCTCTAAGACAGGCTGGGCCCCTGGATGCAAGTCTGCAGGTTCTCTGTTGAATGTGGCTGAGGCTCAGACCCAGGGGCTGCCACAGGCTGGACCTTTGGCTTGCTTTTATCTTGAAGTCGCCCCAGCCCCTGGCTGACAGGAGGCGCATTTAGAGCTCTGCCGAGAGCTCTGCTCCCCCCTCCCCTTCTAGGCCCTGGGGCCTCCTTCCCGGGCTGTAGTTGGAAAGTAGCCTTTAGGAGGTGGGGCCCTTGGCCATCTCCCTTACCCAGGAGGCCCAGGACTGAGGCAAGAAAGCTGGGGATGAGGCCTTCACCCCACCAGGCCTCTGACACCCTGACGTAGTCAGGCGGCCACACCCCCACCTCATCCCAGGCCTTCCTGGGTGGGCCACCTCTCCTGCCTTTCATCCTAGGCTCAGTGCTCGGACCTGCAGCCCCCCAGCTTTCCTCCCTTTGCACTGTTCTTTCTTGGCTGAAGCTGGAGGAAGTCTCTTGCCTGAGAGGTTCTTGCCCTGGGACATGCTGTGTGTGTGGATGAAGTTCACTGTTTGCACCCCGCATCTCTGGCAGGGAGTCCGGGTGGGTGTTAACATGGTGGTGGAGTTTCACAGATGTCAGGAGGGAGATCAGATCGGAGGCTGGCATTTACAGCGCCTCTCGCCAGCTCACACCAATCTGCAGCTGGGCCGTGCCTTGCCCTGACCTCTGCATGTCACGTGGAGCCTCGCAGAGCGGGGCTGAGTCACAGAGGCGGGGGGTTGGAGAGTGGGCCTCGTCTGGGCTTGCCCGAAGCCATTCTGTCTCTTTCATAGGTTTAAGGGCCAGGAACCCAGTCCTCTGTGGTCCCTGGAGCTCTGGGCCCTGGTGGAGACCATGATGCTTTACTCACTAACCCTCTGTCTCACTTGGCGGTGGGGGGGCAAGGGAGCCACTGTGGAGCTCTGACCCTGGGGGTGGCGGTGTGCCCAGGGTAGGGGCAGGTTTCATTGACCTCTGATGCTTAGGGCTCTGTGAGGAAGGGGAGAGCCACATTTTGGTCTTTCAGGCCCTGGAGCCCTGACCCTGTCCTCGAGATCCACTTCCTCTCTCAGTGGCGCTGTATTTGTGTGTGTGTATTTGGGAGAGGTGTAGAGTGCGCTATATGTGAAGGTCTGCCTGTGTGCCTGATACACGTGTGTGCACCTCTTTATGTGCCGCTGAGTGTTCGCCTGGCCCAGGGGCTGCCTGGGTCTTTGTGTGTCCCTTAGTGAGCTTATGTGGATGTGAGGGGGAGGGGGCCTTGCTTCTCTGTCCTCTGCCAGCACGCTTCTGTGGGCCACCTCCTTTCGCGGCTCTGAGAATCATCTGGTGGTGAGCCAGGTGGGTCGGTCCGTACTCAGGGGGGTGGCGTCACCTTCCGAGAGGCCTGTTTGTGCAGCTGCATTGTCAGCTGCTTCGGCCAGCACCCTCCCTTTCATCCCTGAATCGTGCCAAGAGTTCAGGTCAGCTCTGGGTGACCCTGGGAGCAGGGCGAGGGTCGGGGAGATGGGACCATGGGGTGACTGGTGGGGGCTGCTGGGCAGCGGGAGCACAGCCCACCCTGGTTCCGGCTCAAGGGCCCCTGACCCTCGGCACCCAGGAGCTCACACAGAGAGTGGGCACTCTCCAAAGGCCAGATGGTAGACGGCCCTGCTCCCCACCCCCAGCGTCCTCTCTCCTTTCCTATCGCCCTGGGTGTTCCCCTCCTCAGGGAGGCTGCGGGCTGGCCGGGAGGTCACATGACCCCGGCTGTCTGGTCCTGAGGCCGCCTTTTTTTCCCTCTAATCAAATAAACAAAGACTCCAGTGTCTTGCGTGCCCCTCTCCCTCCTGCCTCCCTGTCCCCACGCCCCTACCATGAGGTCACAGGCAGACGCTGCCAGGAAGCAGGGTGGCCTCTGCTGGGCCTTGCTGCCCCGCTGGTTTCAGCCAGCTTGGCCCTTTCCTCTTTCCTGCCTCCTCTCTCCCCCTCCTGCTTCTTTCCTCTCTGCCATTTTGTCCTCCCCCCTTTTCCAGCCATGTGGGCCTTCTCTGTGTCCAGTCCCATTAGCTTCTAACCTCCTAGCGGGGCCTGTGCTAGGAAGGGCTTGAGGAGGGACATGTGCAGCCTTCAGGACACAGGGGTGGGGCAAGAGGAGCAACTTCTTGGTCTCCTGTTTGTCCCCATTCGGACCACCTTGTGCGATGCCTGGCTCATTCAGCAGGATTTCAGGGTTCCTTAGGGTGACGCTGGGTCCCATTTAACTTCGTATTCCCTCTCCTAGGGGAGCCCCTGGGCCAACACCCTCCCCCCAGCCTGCCTAGGTGGGCTGTCAATGGGAAAGGGTCACAGTTTGGGTTGAGTCCAGTGGTTGTGTTTTTGTCCCACTGAGGCCCTGAATAGTAAAGAGACCTGTGCAGGTCTCATTGCAGGTTGGTGCGACTAGAACCCTGTGATCTTGACTCTCAGGCCAATGCTCTTTCTCTTGCTGCATCTGTTGCTGAGTTCAAGTGTATGCCTCTCAAGCTCTCTGGGATGCTAAGTCCTGCACCAGGCAGGGACCCCACCAACTCAGGGCCTGTGAGCAGGAGAAGCGTAGCTGGGCTCATGGGCTGCCGGGGTCACCTTACTCGTAGCCCTCATTCAGGGTTGGGCGGGCCCTTTCAGAGTCCAGATGCAGTGCTGTCCCTTCCTGAGCCCCTACCGGCCCTGATGGCTGGGCTGAGGCAGTTGCCAAGGTGCCCTGGGGTTTTCGACTTAGCTGCCGATCTGCTGCCAGGATCAAATTTACCCTGATCATGCAAATGAGCATTTGGCTGTGCCTGGCCTGGGGAGGTGGGTGGGACCAGGGCCCTGTGTGAGGAGAAGGCAGAGGCAGCCAGGAGGAAGTTATATAACGAGGATGCTGAGGGGGCCAGGCGGGCTGCATGTTACATAACTGGGAGAGCAGCAGGAGGGAAGGTGCTATCTTAACACCCGGGCGGGGATGGGCAGCTGGTGACCCGCCTGACAAAGAACTAGGGCATCTTGAGGTCAGACTGGGCAGTGGCCCCAAAACAGGAACCTTGGGCCCGTTCATTCATTGATTAGCTATTCATTCAGTAACTATTTACTGAGTACCTACTATGTGCCAGGCTGTGGCTTTAGTCATGTTTAATTCCCTCAGCATTGCTTTGTGGTAGGTGGTGCCATCCCTTTTTCCAGATGAGGAAACTAGGACTGTTTTGTCCAGAAGGAGAGAAATGGTGATAATTCCTATTACTGAGCACCCGCTCTGTGCCCACTTCCACGTTTAACACTTTGCTACGTCACTGATCTTCATAGCTCCCTGAGGCTCCAAGTCAGCCAGCTGTGAGTGCTGGTCTGTCCAGCTCAGAGGCCCTGCTGCTGTGTCCACCATAGGGGCGGCTCCTTGGTTTGTGTGGCCTCACTCCTTCCACTGTTTCCTGTCTGACCGTGGGGCCTGGCAGGAAGGGGCCTCTCTGAGCTGCCTTCTGATTCTCATGTAGGAGTTCGGAGCTCCTGCCTGAGGTGGGAAGGAACCCATGGGGTGGCGTGGGATGAGGTTGGGTGTGAGGTCAAGCCATGGGATTACTTTAGGCCACCTTGGCCAAGTCCCATCCCATCTGATGAGCCTCTTTTTCCTCATCTATATGATGAGGGGGCTGGAATTGACCCCCTAATGCCCTTTCTCTCTTGCAGCCTGTGATTCAAGGCCAGAAAGGAGACCCTAGGACTTTTTCACTTGTCTAGGACTGGTTGTGGGGCCCACTGGGCAGCTGCGGGCGGCCCTGGTCCCAGTGGGCCTTCACCAATGGACACCCCTCATGCCTGTCACCTCTGTCATTGTACACAGTCTGGTGGAAGTAGACTGGGACTACTCCTACTTTACAGAGAAAGCTCAGAGGTCAGGCAGCTGGTCTGGGGGAGTCACATGGAGTGAGACCAGATCTGGGCAAGGCTGATTCGAATCCAAATCTCTGGCAGCTGTATACGTGGAGAGGGCCCCTCCTCTGCTGGATCTGTCCCGTCCCTTGCTCTGAAGCCCCAGTGTCAGACCTGATGTGGGGGTCATTGTGGTTTGCTCCTGACCAGCTGTGTGGGGGCAGACTTCAATTTGGGGTGAGAAGCTTCCTCAAGACCCCAAATGTGAACCCTTTTAAACATCTGCTATCCACCCCACGCATGCCTCTTGCAGGTCAGCGACATCAAGTTCCAGGCACCCAGTGGGGAGGAGAAGGAATCCTGGATCAAAGCCCTCAATGAAGGGATCAACCGAGGCAAGAACAAGGCTTTCGACGAGGTGCGATGAGGTCCTGTGGATGGCTCTGGGTCTCCTTTCCCACCGTGTGTGATCTCAGAGTGGACCCTGCCCCACCCCACCCTGACAACCCCTTGATTATGTCACTGCTACAAGCACTGGGGCATCTGTGGTTGTTACTCGTTTAATCCTCACAACACCCCTCAAAGTAGGTGTTCCCATGTTACAGATGAGGACACTGAGGTGTAAGGAAGTTAAGTAACTTGTTTTAAATTAAAACGTGGGTAAGTGGTGGGGTAGAATTTAACTGGGTGCAGCCATGCATCCTTTCCAACCCAGCCCCAGCCAGAAACAGCAGGAAACAGCAGAGAGGTCTATGGGTGAGCTGAGAGCCCGACAGCTCACTCTTCAGTTGGGCGGTGAAGTCCAAGCTTGGCTGGCTCTAACCCTGGGCCTCCTTATCTGCCTGCAGTGGCCACCCAGCCCCCTGTGCTGTAGTGGTGATGGCAGCAGGGCCATGATCAGGCTTTGGGCAGTCAGGGTGTCCCAGGGGGCCAGATCTCCTAGGGAGGGTTTATCTTTGACATCATGGATTCATAGCTGTTTGGGAAAAAATGGGCTTGGGGGCCACCTAGAGTGACCCCTTGGATTGCAGAAGACTGAGACCCAAGGGGAGCGAATTTTCCCATGCAGGTTCCCTCTTAACACCCAGGTTCCCTGCCTCGCAGCCATGGCTCCTGGATCACGTCTTACGTGACTGTGCCATGCTCAGCCCTTCACTTGCTTGGGAAAGTGTCCCCATTTCAGGTGAAAGAGTGTTGGAGGCCACAGGAGCATGGGCTGGGTCTCGGCCCACAGCCTTGGCGGAGCAGAACCAGCTCCTCCACTGCAAAGACCCTCAGGTGGGCCTGAGCCTCACCTGTGGGCAGAAGAGTCTTAGCCACCCCCCACCCCCCACCCCACCACAGGGACAGGCTGCTCTGGGATTCAGAGTCTGGATTTCCCATGTGACTCTTCCTGTGGCTTCCCGGCTACTCCTCACCCCCATTCCTTATCCTTAGAGAGGAGATGCTGCCCCCCAGACTCCCTGACCCCTGGGGGTAGAGGCTCTGCTCTTTCTTGAGCTATCCCCAGGGGTCCTGGGAGAGTGACTGGGGCCAGGGAAGGTCTTTTCTGGAAGCCAGGAACTAGGGGATCATGGGCTGTCTTCTCCCCGCTCCCCCCACAGCTAAGCACAAAAGCAGCCTCAGGGCTGCTTACACATTGCAGTGGACTGAGGGGTGAGGGCTGATAGCCCACATTTGGGCAGGAAGACTGAGGCAAAGCAAGCAGCTGCAGAGAAGGGAGAGCCTCAGACTGCAGAGAGACGACACAGGCTGTGTAGAGGCAGGGAGAAAAGCAGGGAGATACCTCAAAGAGAGGGACAGCTGGGGCACTTGACCCTGTCAAGCAAGGATGCAGGTGCAGACCCTGCCTCTGAGTCTCAGGTTAATGCCTGGGCATTTCCTCCTGTCCTCAAGGCCTGCTGGGGACTGACGTGGTTCCCTGTCCTCCCCAGGTAAAGGTGGACAAGAGCTGTGCCCTGGAGCACGTGACACGGGACCGCGTACGTGGGGGTCAGCGGCGCCGGCCCCCTACAAGAGTCCACCTGAAGGAGGTAAGGCCTTGGCCCCAGCTTGGGGAGGTTGGGAGTCAGATGAGCCTGGGACCACAGCTCCTTAAGTGGCAGCGGGCTTGGGCCACCTTTTTCCTAAGCACTCTTGGTATCGGGCTGTCTGAGTGGCATGCGGGGTGTCGGTGTGGAGGCGCGTGTGCTGTATGTCCTCAGGGAGTGGGTGCGCCTGCTTCCCGTGTTGAGTCCACGGGCCTTAACCCAAGCTGGTGCTGGAGGGAAACTGAGAGCCTGAGGCTAGTCCCCGCCTCTCAGAGCTCAGCTTCCAGCTGGAGAAGAGACCTGTCCACTGACTGCTCCAAGCAGCGCTGTCTAATTTTGGTACAAAGGGCGGCTCAGGGAGGCTGAGCAGGAGGGACCACGGAGGACCCACAGACACCTGGGCTGACCCTTGAAGCATGGGAACGGTTTCAGTGGGCAGACTTGGAGTGAGGGAGGTCCTAGGTGGAGGGAATGGTGCAAGCTTGAGGCCCAGGGCAGGGGAGTTTGAGGTGTGCCTGATCCCTTTGACTGGGAGATGTGTCTGGGAAGGCGGGGTCGGGGGGAGGAAATTATGGAGGCCTTGAAAGCAGGAGTCAGGGGCAGGATGGATGGGAGGGTGCGTTCCAGAGGTCAGTTGGAGGCCCTGGGTAGGATGGGTCACGCTGATGGAGGGAAAGGCAAGGGGCCAGGAAATAGAGGCAGGGGTGGGGCCTCTAGGCTCCAGGAGGGGGTGAAAAGGGAGGGGCCGGTGCGAGAGACACTGGGAAGCAAGAGCCGCCTGGGCTTGTGATTGAATTCAGGACTCGGGGAGGCGGACTGGACAAAGAGGGAGGGTTGTCAGGAGCGCCCCCAAGCCTGGAGACCCGGTGAAGGGAGGCCCTGGACACAGGGAATGTGGGAGAAGTTATGGGCAAGGGGGAGGGGGAAGGGAGGAGCCCTTCATCAGACCAGTGCTACTGATGGGTGTCAATAGTTGGGGGAGAGATCTTGGAGGCCAGGAAAGAACCTCAGCAAATGCTGCCTTTGGGGAATGGGGGGCAGTAGGGAGCAAAGGAAGAGGAAGCCAGAGAGTGGCGCATCCGGAGAGAAGGGCACAGGACTGGGGGTCATCAGCCAGATGGGCAGCCACAAGTCACGAGGCAGGACTGAGGAAAAGGCAGATGGTGACGTTTGCAGCACATTTTCTCAGAGAAGGAGTCAGCTTAGGGCTGTCATGGGGTGCAGAGCTGGGGATGCTGGAGAGAAGGAGATAGACCATGGCGGGGAAAGAGGGAGACAGAAAGGGGCCAAGGTCGTTGGAGGGTTTGCTGGTGAGATGAGATAGCCTGTTCTGTCTGTCAGCGGAGGGAAAAAAGCCTGCAGAGGGAGTGACTGAAGTAGGCAGAGAGGAAAGGCATGTCTGAGGGAGGAGGCCTAGGAGGTGTGGGGCAGGCCAGCCTTGGAGAGGGGAACCCTCTGAGAAGAATTCAGGGAGGCACTCGTGTCCAGTGACTGAGCGCATGTGTAGGCCAGGTCACCCTGTGTATGTAAAAGGGAGTGAGGGACCTTGAGGGACCTTGGGAAGGGCCTCCTGCCCAGCCCCACTCCAGGCCCTCTGAGGCTCCCTGGGAGTTTTCCCCATGACCGTGGGGCTGCTGGGTGTCCCTGTGGGCCCTTGAGGCCAGATGGGGACAGCTGCCTGCTGGGTGCAGCTGTTCTCCTCTGGCACTCAGCTGTGGTCTGGGGCTTCCCATGTCTGGAGCCACATGTGACAGCATGAGGAGAGTGGGCATCGGCTGCTGAGCAGCTGGGCAGGCGAAGACTGGAGAGCTCTGGCCCGGAGGGCTGGCAGACTGAACAGAGGTCTGCAGGGCGAGTGAGCTCAGGATGATTCAGGAGACCCATATGTGAGTTCTGGTCCTGTCACCTGCTGACTGTGGGGACCCTGGGTGGGTGGTTGCAGAGAAGGGACCCTCCCAAGGCCCACAGCCAGGTAGGGGCCCGAAAACAGGGCTGGAACCATGTCCCCTGAAACCCAGGCCAGCACAATTGCCATTCAAAAGAGCGGCCCATCACACAGGCTGGAAGAAGCCAGGCTGGGGCGCTGAGAGGGCACCCTAGCTCTGGCTTCCTGGCCTGTGATTTCAAAACCAGGAATTCTGTGGAAGTGAGAGAGAGGAGAGGATTCATCAGAGAATCACTTTAGCTTCTAATCAGGTGGCTTTGGAAACCAGAGCAGAGGGCGTGGAGAGTAGGGGGCCAGGGGCCTGGGCAGCCTGGATGGGAGGGCTTGAATACCTTGTAGCTGGGCACACCTGACCCAGTGGCTGGTCATCCAAGTTGATGCCCATATCCTGCCCCTCCACCCAGGTAGCCAGTGCAGCATCCGATGGGCTTTCGCGCCTGGACCTTGATGTTCCTGACAGCGGGCTGCCAGTGTTTGCCCCCAGCAATGATGTCAGTGCAGCCCAGCCCCGGGAGACACCTCGGCCGCCCATGCCTCCTACCAAGCCTTCTGCAGCGCCTGAGACGACCAGTCTTGGTGACGGAGTGGAGACCCCTGTAGGAGAGAGAGCCTCAACCCCTGTTCCAGCAAGCTCTGAGGCCCACCCTGAAAGCCGAGAAGACTCAGAGACTCCAGTGGGGGAGGACAGGGGCTCTGAGCAGCCCCCCAACAGGGTCCTGCCTGACAAACTGAAGGTGAGCTGGGAGAGCCCCAGCCCCGAGGAGCCCCCTGACCCTGAGAGTACAGAACCGCCCCAGGTGCCCGATTCTGGGACTTCCAAGGCTGTGCCTAGGGAAGGTGGGAAGCCCGCTCCACCCCCTACACCCCCACCAAAGATCTTATCGGAGAAACTGAGAGCCTCCATGAGTGGCATGCAGGCTTCTGGGCCAGCCCAGAGTCCTGGGGCCTCTGAGACCTCTACCCAAGGCCCAGCACAGGTCTCGGTGAATGGTATGGATGACAGCCCTGAGCCCATCAAGCCATCCCAGGATGCAGGCACCCCAGGAACTTCCCCAAAGGATGCAACAACGTCCACAGCCCTGCCCCGCTGGGACCCACAGCCTCAGTTCCATCCCCGCTGCTCCTCCCTGGGGGACCTGCTTGGGGAAGGCCCCCGACGTCCACGGCAGCCTGGGGAACAGCTGTATCGGGCCCAGCTGGAGGTGAAGGTGGCCTCGGAACAGACGGAGAAACTGTTGAACAAGGTGCTGGGCGGTGAGCCGGCTGCTGGGAATGCCGAGGCGCTGCTCAGCCAGGCTGTGGAGCAGCTGAGGCAGGCCACCCAGGTCCTGCAGGAGATCAGAGATCTGGGAGAGCTGAGCCAGGAAGCACCTGGGCTCCGGGAGAAGCAGAAGCAGCTGGTGACCCTCTACAGGAGAAGTGCACCCTAGGGCCTGCCGGCCCAGAGCATGGTCCCTCCTGGCCGGCTCAGTTCATTGGAGCCCAGCCCTGCCGAGAAATGTGCTTCTTTCCAGGCTGTAGAAGGGCCATCAGGCATGTCAGGGTTTGGCCAGGACCTGCAGAGACTCCTGGGATCCTTCTCGCCCTGCCCTGGCCAGAGGTGCCAAGTGCCACCCAGGGCTGCTCTCTGGCCGGGCCTCCAGCTCTGGGCTTGGGCTGGGAGCACGCATGCGGTACCTCTGTGCTGGCGTGGTCGTTCCGAACAGCCCCAGGGCCCTGGCACAGCGCTCGGGTTTTTGAGGGCGGCGTCATCTCTGCTTCACGCCCTCAATAGTTTACATTCCTGACTTCTGAATAGAGCACAGCTGAGCCCCCCTGCCGCCTCCATGTCCAGATGTTCCCAGGCAGAGGCAGCTTCAAGCCATAAGCAACCCTCCCCACCCCACTATTCCTAGTAGCTGCAGGGGCCTTGGGTCTAGACTAGAGGTTCGTCCTTCAGCTGAGTGAGACCTGGAACCCAGCTAGGGCCTCTGAAAGCAGGTGGGAGGCATCTGTGTGAGAAAGCCATTAGCTGTGGGGCCCCTCCCTGGGCCTGTTTCCTATTCTGCAGGCCTTCCCCTCTGGTGAGCCGTGATTGGAGGACTCCAGGGTGGAGGAGGAACTCGAAGGGTCTCGTAGTCTAGTCCCTGCCTCTAGACCCGCTTGTGTCCAGCCTTGCACATTCCTGTACAGGTGAACCCAATGTCGACATCAGAACATCCTGTATGTAATTCATTATAAATCAACCTTCAGAAGAGAAGCTGCCCCAACTTCTGTGCCTCCCAGATGGGATTTATATCTGGGTCTCTGTGGTTGCTTCTCAACCCAAACAGGTCCAATATCCCAGTTATTTCTTCGAATGCTGATGGGAATGTGTTGGGACTTGAACCCACTTCCCTCTCCCCTTTCCCCTCACCCCTCTGGCTCAGGCTAGAGGGACTGCTCCTCCTGAACTTCTTATGGAAGGAGCATTAGCTCCTGTCCCTTTCGTGGTCCGTGCCTGCACCCTGGGCCTCTACCGAGCCCCTCCCCCTCATCGTCTCGGGCTCCAGGAGCACATCCAGTCTCCATCCTGCTGCAGCGGCTGGACTGAGGGCACTCTATAGGTTCAGAGGCCCTGAGGGCCACAGCCACTCTCCCTGGGGCCTGTGGGAGTAGGCGCAGCTTCTGACAGGCCTGCTCAGGGGTTTCTGCAAGTGCACTTTTGTTTACTGAAAGAGAAGGAGGGTCACAGCTGCGTGCCTGGCCTTCCTGCCCACCGCCTCACCCGCAGCCACCAGTCTCGCCCTCTGAGGCCCGCCGGCACAGCTCACTGCCTTCTTTACTTCTCCTTGGTTCTTGAGGGCAGTGGCCAGGGATCGGGAGGGGCACGTGTCCACTCTGCAGCCTGTACTAGGCAGGGGTGGGGGCAAGCAGCAAGGTCATGGCTCGTGAGCCCGCCTTGGCCTCCCTAAGCCACACTCCTTGAACAGACTAGGTTCCCATGCCACAGTCTGATGTCTCTCCATCTGTCTCCAGTATGAGAGCAAGAATGTCACCAGGGGCCCACAGTCACGTGGCCCCCTGCAGTCTTCCTTTGGGGAACAGCCTTGCTCCACCAGCAGCCTGGGCTGGCTGGAGCATTAGCCAAGTCACCTCCTTCCTGGGACTAGAGCCTCAGTTTCCTCCTCTGATAAGTGACCAGGCTGAGCAAGTAGCTCTGAGGTCACCTTAGTGGCCTAATGCCATTGGTTTCTGTGGGGTTCCTGTGCCTTGGCAGCCTGGACCCGAGGGGGAAGCCAGCTTCCAGGGGAGGGGAGAGGATCGGGAATTCACAGGGGCTGCCTGGCCTGCCTCCTTGAGGAGGGTGGCATTCCATGCCTTCTGCTTATGAAGCGCCTTTCTTGAAGTTTGGCAATAAATCCCTTTTCATGGAACTTCGCTGCCACAAGCCTGTTTGTTGGTGTGGGGACCAGCTCCAGGGCCTCATGGAAGCAGAAGGTAGGTGGTGGTTGACCGGGGCATCACCTTTCCTCCAAGCTCTCTTCTAGGGCCCACTTCTCATAGGCCAGGCTGGGGGCCTCGCCCTCCCCCAGTGCTCCACCTTCGCTAAACTCGGCCAGGCGCTCCAGTCTCACCCCGTGCCCCCAACACGTTTCTACAGCCCGGAGGCTAAGTGTCATAGGGAACAATGCTTTTCAGTTTTTAAAAACTTCATTTGGACATAATTTCAAACAGAGAAAAGTTGTGACGGTAAGTATAGTACAGAGAACACACGTATACTCTACTCAGGTTGACCTGTTGGCTTGTCTTTCGAGGGCCTTCTCTCTGTAATACACAATTTTTTTTCTGAGTCTTTGGAGAGTTAGTTACCATGGCCCCTTTCCCCTAAATACTTCAGTGTGTATATCCTAAAAATAAGCATATCCTCTCATTAATCGTAGTGCAGTTATCAACTTCAGTAAATTTAACACCGATAGAATACTTACTGTTCATATTCTGATTTTGTCATTAGACCCAATAATATCACATGTTGCCTCCAGTGTAGGGTTGAATATTACATACATGTCTCTTCGAGTCTCCTTTAATCTGAAATGTTTCCACAGCCTTTATCTTTCATGATGTGGGTATTTTTGAAGAATACAGTCCTCCCCAGCTTTTTAATAGAATATTGTTCATCTGGGGTTGGTCTGCGGTTACTTCATAATTAGATCAAGGTTATAGAGTCTCAGCCAGAGAACTGCATAGGCGATACTAGGTCCTTCTCAGGGAATCACAACTGGAAACAATCTCCATCCGACTTTTACTGGTGATGTTTATTTTGATCACCCAGTCAAAGTGTCTGATTTTTCTGTTGTATGGTTACATATTTTCCTCATGTAACTAGTAAGCAATCTGGGAGACTTTTTATTAAAGACCATGCACAAATATGTTGCACCACATCAAAATTTCCCCTTAGATCTAATCTCCATTGATGATGCTTGCCTGAACAGGTGTTTCCTATGATGGTTCAAAATGATTCCAGCTGTCATTTTAACCTCAGAGCCTGGTCCTGGTTGGGGTGATCCTGGGCCCTGCCTTATGCCTGTGGCACCCCTAATACATCTCAGCAGGACCCCAGGGCTTTGCTGAGTGCTCTTTGGAAGCCCCTGGGCCAGTAGACAGAGCTCCACTCAAGTCAAGCTGCTGGGAAGGTGTCAAGTCCCACCCAGGGACTTCAGTGAATCTCAGCGTCTCGGGGCCTCAGTTTCCTTACCGATAAAAGGGGGATTGCAGTGCCACCCGCTCCCCACGTGGGAAAGCACCAGAGTGCTCCCCAAAGGCCGGCTCCCTTCCTTATCTGTGAGGGCTGCTGGAAAGGCCTGGTGGTCAACACAACAGGAAGCACCTGGCCCGGGCTTATTGACTGTTCTATGACTTTCATATTCCTCCTGAATTCCCCTGCCACTGGCCTGACGTGTGTCCACCATACCAAGTGGGTGGCCTGCAGAAGGTGGGGGACCCCAGGCGAATCATTTCACCTTATCGGTAAGGAGGAACCAAGGTAAGGGAGAGAAGTCCCTTTATTGATGGGGGCGTGCTCCCACCCTGGCCCAGGAACAAGGTCTCCTCCCGAGGGATGACTTGAAGGGAGCAGCTGCGGGGAAGGTGTCAGCGGCCAGCCAGCCGCAAGACTGAGGAAGGATGTGGCGAGAACTTTCTTTCCTTCTGGCCCTAGGGGCTGGAGGCCTGTGCAGAGAAACGGAGCCTTTTTCTTTTGAATACGCGTCCCCGATATCTCAGTGGCCTGAAGTCCTGTGGGGTTTTGCAAAACACAGGTGGCTGCCTTCAGGTGGGACCCAGCACAGAGCGGGAGGGTCTGGTGGGGAAGGGGACATCCAGATTGCCCCTCCCTCTCCCCCACCTGAGCCTGGGCCCTGGAAGCTCCCTGTGTCTTTCTGGAGCCACCATATTTTATGCGCTCCAAGTCCTGTGTTCCTGCCTCCCAGCCCCCTGACCCCTACTCTCATGTCCCAGACATGAGGCAGGACTGTCAGAAAAGACCTCACAGACTCACTCAAGTGGAGGTTTCTGTGACGTTACGAGGAGGCTCTGGGGGGGGGGACGTGGAGGGTGGAGAGGTGATGGTGGAAATTCTGCCCTGTTGTCATAATTGTATTTACAGGAACAAAGTTCCTGGAGGAAGCAGCAGGGTGTAAGTAGAAAAACATGACTTTAGATTTGGAGGCAGACATATCTAGATTCAAACCCCAGCCATGAATGAGTGACCTTAGGTAAAATGTGCCTCAGTTTTTCCTGTCAAATGGGCTAATTCTCCCTTCTTCACAGGATTGTTGTGGAACGCTTAGCCCATGGTCTGCCTCACAGAAGATGAGGTTAGTAAACCCCAGCCACCCGGCCTCACAGAGCACCTACTACTTGGCAGGCCTGTTTTGGTCTCTTACTGTCACCAGTGGTCTCATTAGGAAGATGTATTTCTGTTCACTCCTTTGACAGCTTAGGAAACTGAGGCTTAACGTGCCTAGGAGACCACAGGTTAGTGTTGGGACCTGGGATTTGACCTTCTGGCTTCCTGACCTGGGCTGATACTCGACTGCTTCCTGTTTCTTCTCTGGAGAGTCTCTGACTTCAGATGGATGCTCAGCCCAGGGGAATTTGGGCTGACTTGGGACTTGGGGCATCCCCACCTTTCCTGAAGGACACCCCGAGGCTGGCCTGGCTCTCCACCAGCCAGCCAGGGCCCAAGAGAGACGCTCGGGAGGCCCTTCCCTTATAAGGACAACAACTCGGCAGTGATGAAACTTCTCGGCCTCCCGGCTGGGTGGGCGGAGGAAGGGAAACGACAGGCTCCAACGGCTACGGCTGAGAGCCTGAGCCTCCACAGGAACTCGCCCACGAGCCTCCCCTCTCCCCTTCCTGTCGGCTCTGAGTGGGGCTTTCCAGAGGGTCCCACTGGCAGGAGTGGGGAGGAGGAGCCAGGGCCTGGGACGTCAGAGTGGGTGGTGACCCATGGAGGGAAGATGAGTAAACAGGCCGAGAGAGGGGACAGGACTCTTGCAGGCCCTGCAGGAAGCATGCAGTCTGGACTCCAAGCTGTAGGCCTATCTAGGCCAGCCCAGCCCTCAGGCTGGTCAGGCAGCGCCGGGCGAGGAGGCCCTTGGGCAAGTGTCTTTCTCCCCTCGCCCTCTAAGGTCAAGTCCTAAAGGGGAGGAGAGCTGGGTGGGGGCTAGGCAGCCTGCAACAGGACCCTACCCTCTTCTTTCCTTAGCTGTGGCCCAACAAAACCTACCAGCCTGCCGTCCATCTGAGAAACTAATTGAGGAATCACAGGATATCAGGACTGATAAGGATCTCTGAGACCATTGAGTACCTCCTGCTGGTTTTAGAGTGGAGGAAGTAACAGCTGAGAGGGAGGACCTGAACTTGCCCATCTGTTTTGTTAAAAAAAAAAATTATATATATATATATATATGTATATATATTTGGGGGTGCTTTTTCTTGGTTTCCTATTTAAAGTTCCTTTTCAACAAATCCCAACTTGTTAGTTGAAGAAAAGGACAAAGGGCTTTTTCCACACCCAGATCTGGTTAGCTCTGGTGATTGGTGCTTCCTTGGAGACCCTCGGGTTGGCAATGGGAGTGAAGCCAGATCCTAAGGGGGAATCAAGTATAGCAGATGGAGAATCAGTCTCTGACATGGCTGTGCACAAGCTGTGTGACCTGAAGCAGCTGCTCAACCTCTCTGAATCTCAGTCTCATCTCTCCCAGCAGCGTGATCTTGAGGATAAAATGAGGTAATTTCGATAAAGCATCTAGCTCAGAGGCTGGCACAGAGTAAGGGCTTAGTAAATGGGTAACAGTACTGTGTCGGACACCCATGCCTTGCCAACATTACATTAGGTGCTGTGGATTCCAATACGATAAAATGAGACAGACATCCTGACTCAGCGAACACAATGGGATCAGCCTTGAGTTAGAGGGGCAAGTTCTGCAGCAGCGTACAGGAGAGATCAACAGGCTGCTTTTGCTGGGGGAATCAGGTAAGGCCTCATGGAGGAGGTAACCTTTGCCTGGGCCTTGAAGGAGGAGTAAGAGTTTACCGAACAGGAGCTGGGGAGAGTATTTGAGAGAGGGAACAGCATGTGCAAAAACAGAGAATCACAGCATATTCCTGGAACTGGGCAAATTCTGTGTAGTATCCTGTAGTAGGAGGTGCTAAGGGAAGGGTGAGGGGATGGGAAATGAGGTGGCAGAAGGCAGGGGGTCATGATGTACCCCAGAAAATTTGGACCAAAGGGAGTCATGGGAGGGTTTTAAAGAGGGCAGGGACAGGCTGCAGGGTGGGGACTGGAGTCAGGGAGACCAGTCAGCAGGTGGTTGCAATGGACCAGGTGTGGCGTGGTGAGAGCCTGAGCTGGGACACTGACATTGGAGGTAGAGTGGAGGAATAGATCCTTTTTAGGAAGCAGAATAGGGGATTTTGGGTCTTGTGGATGTGAGAGATGGAGTGGGGGGAGGGGAATTACGGGGGGGCTGGGGGTGTGGAGGTGCCCTTTCCTGAGATGGGGAGTATCCAGGGAGGGGCAGGTTGGGGAGAGGACAGCAGCTGTGCGGAGTAGTCCAGTGAACTACCAGAACTGGGCTGGGGCAAATCTGAAGGTCACGGACATGTAGACGGTGGGTGATTGAAGTCGCAAGGATAGCAGAGTTATATCTTATGTGTTACTCAGGATTAGATTTGACTGTGACTGACAAGAGGCCACAGCGTCAGGAGAGTTCATCAGAGGCTAAAATCGGCTCTGGGGGAGATAGACAAGATAGCAATGACTCAAGTTCAGTCCTCCCACGTGAGAAGTCTGGCGGTAGAGCCCATCTCTACCACAGCAGCTCCATGGTCACCCAGGACCCAGCCTCTTTCTCTCTCACCATGTGTTCTGCCATCTTAGCACTTGACAACAACTTCATGACCCATGAGTGACCCAGCTCTGGTTATCATACTTGTATTCTACCCAGTAGGAATGGAGAAGATGTCATAAGGACACACACCTTCCCTTTAAAGACACTTCCTGGAAGTTGCACTTCTGCCTACCTCTCCTTGGCCAGATCTTAGTCACATGGCCACACATAACTGCAAGGGTGGTCTTGCACCTTGGTCTTTGATCCTGGTGGCTATGTGTCAGCTGAAAATCAAAAGTCTTATTACCAAAGAAGGGAAGAATGGATCTAGAGCAGTGGTTCTCAACTGGGGACCATGTTGTCCTCCAGGGGACATTTGGCAGAGACTGGAGATATTTTTGTTTGTCACAACTGGGAGGGGTCTCCAGTGGGGGAGACCAGGGATGCTGCTAAACATACTACAAGGCACAGGACAGCCATCCACAATATCTGGCCCAAAATGTCAGTCGTGCTGAGGTTGAGAAACCCTGACCTCAGCAGACAATTTATAGTCCCATTGCCACAACCAGGAAAGTGAGTGCAGAGTGAGCGGTCAAGTCACTTGTGGGCGGCAAGACACCTGTCCCCCGTAGGCCACATGTCAGGGGGGTTCAGGAGCTCAGATCTAGGCTCAAGGGTTTTGTCAGATTTGCCTCAGCTTGGAGGGGCTTCTGCCCTCTTACAAAAGCAAAGGGCCTTTGTTTCATTTGTGTATCTTTGTTTTATTCGTTTCTTGATGTTGAGCTCAGAAGTGCAGATTCCCAGGCTGGACTCTCAGGGAAGGGGCTTGTTTAAGCTATAGGTGTTTCTTTGCTCACCAGCTGCCACCCTCCGCCCCTGGCTGCTGGGGAGGGAAAAAGCCCCATAGACTGGGCAGCCAGGGCCAGGCTTGGGCTCAGTCCCTAATTTACAGTGCAACATCATCAGGCCTCTTCCCCCAGCCTCCTAGCCACAAGCCAGGGCTGGGTGGCCCAGGAGAGGCCCTTGTGGCCCTGAATCTACAGAGACGCCAGGGCGGCTTTGCTGGTTTTGCCCACAGCCCTGGGCCGGGCCTTTCTGTGCTTCCTCCCTCCCAGGCAGCTTTCCAACAAAGTCAGCGTTTCTGGGCTCCTCCCACCTTCATTTCCTTCCTGGCCTGTGGCCTTGGGTCTGAAGGGAAGCAGGCCTGCCCAACTGCGGCCAGTGCCAGGTCATGCTGGGCTTAGGCCTGTGGGTCCCCAGAGTCCCCAGGACATGATGTGGCCAAGAGTGTGCCTGTCCGTGGGTGGGGAGTGTGTGAACAGCTCTACCCCTGGGGAGGGCTAGAGAGAGAAATAGCCCCCAGGCCATTCTGAACTGCCTGGGGTCCCTGCTGTGGGTGAGCAAAGGTCTCCCCAGGCCAAACAGCCCCCCACTCTTCTCTGGTTATGCAAAGGCCTCCTGGAAGAAACTGACCTCAGAATCACCTGTTGGACCTGGGCCAGGGTCAGTCTCCGCAGTGGGTCTGGGAGGCAGGCTATCCGCAAGCTCGGGAAGGGAAAACTCTGGCCTCCCAACCTGTTTCTGGACACCCAGAGGGACCCTGGAGATTTTCAGCCCTTTCAAATATCCAAGTTCTTCAACAGGGCTAGGTGATGGATTGGATTGGTGGCACAGACCTTCCTGCCCTGTGACCTCTGACAAGTTGCCTAACCTCACTGATCTCAGTTTCTTCATCTGTTAAATGAGGAGACTAATGCCCCCCTGAGAGTTATAAGCATTACCTAAGGTCAGGCAAGTGAACTGTCTGGACAGTGCCTGGCCCATGGGAGGCACTCAGGAAACAGCAGCTGTTCTTATTGTCTTTGTATTAGTAGTATACTCTCTCTCAGGAGAGCCTTTTCTACCCTTTATCAGAAGGTCTCCTCAGAGCCACCACTGTGATCTTATCACAGAAAGTCCATGGTGGGAGGGATCTCAGTAATCTGCATTTTGCAGATGGAGAGACAGGGAAGGGACTTGCCCAAGGTCACACAGGGAGCCTGCGGCAGGGTATCAACCGGCCTGGATTCATGTGCAGCATTCTCCTCCCGCCCTCTCCAGGGCTCTCCACCCCCACTCAGGAAACAGGCCCAGTCCTTTCAGTTGCACCATTGTTGGGAAGAGCCCCAGACACCGAAAGGCTGTTTTCCTTCTGTCCAGCTCAGTGCTGATGCCTGGAATCAGGAAGCAGGGTGATGGGAAGTGTCCTGTCTGATGTCCTCCTGCCAGGGGTGGGGGGTGGAGGGTGGGGGGGCGGGAGCCTCAATGGGCTGGGCTTCCTGAAATACAGCTGTGGCAGCAACTGCAGGAGTTGACATAACATTTAGCATTCATTAAAAAAAAAATCACTGTGGATCAAGAGGTCCCTGGTTCAGATCTGGGTGCCCCCTCAAAAAATAAACAAAAACAAATATTGAGAATGGGGTGAGAAGGGAGGAGAGCTGGGGTAGATGTAAGGAAACTAACTTTTCCAGCAGAGAATAACTAGAGTTACTCTAGAGTTGATAAATCAAGAAATAGAGGCACCAAGCATATTATTTGCAGTCAAGGAGAGAATTCATGAGAGCTAAAAATCATTACTAAGCCACTACTGAAGTGATTACCTCTGGGCAGGAGTTCTGGAGGTGGGAAAATTTAACTTCATTTGATACTTTTGAGCACTATTTGGATTATTATTATCATTATTTGCCATATCTGTGTGTTACATCTTTTTTTTAAATTAATTTATTTATTTTTGGCTGCGTTGGGTCTTCGTTGCTGCGCGTGGGCCTTCTCTAGTTGTGACGAGCGGGGGCTACTCTTCATTGCGGTGTGTGGGCTTCTCACTCCAGTGGCTTCTCTTGTTGCAGAGCACGGGCTCTAGGCACACGGGCATCAGTAGTTGTGGCATGCAGGCTCAGTAGTTGTGGCACACGGGCTCTAGAGCTCAGGCTCAGTAGTTGTGACACACGGGCTTAGTTGCTCTGCGGCATGCGGGATCTTCCCGGGCCATGGCTCGAACCCGTGTCCCCTGCATTGGCAGGCGGGTTCTTAACCACTGCGCCATCAGGGAAGCCCTGTGTGTTAAATCTTTAATAAAATAGTTAATGCTGAGCTCAGATGCAGGCAGGGGCTGCTTGGGCAAAGCTGCCATGTGGCTTCTTTTGTCTCTAGCCTCCTTGGATGTGACCCCCCCCTCCGGAAGTCCTTGTCAGGAGGGAGTTTTGTGTCACTAAGACTTCATCTGGGCCCTCCCTTCCTGTCCCCTCAAGATCTGTTAAGATTGGCTCCGGGGCCGGGGGTGGGTGGGTGGGGCGACGGGGGGGGGGAAGAAAGTTGGTTGCAGGACTGGTCCACAAATGCAGCTAGAAAATTTAATCATCCACATGGAAAAGATAAAAACCCCACCTCACACCATACACCAAAAATCAGCTCTAGATGGATCAAGAACTTAAAAGTTAAGCATCAAAACCTTTAGAAAAAAATTTGGTGAATATCTTTCTGATGTGCTACTTCATTAAAATTAAGAACTTCTGCTCATCAAAAGACACCTTGAATAAAATGAAAGACAAGGCTACAGATGGGGAGAAGATAATTATTTTATACAACCAACAAAGGATTAGTATTAAGAATATATAGAAAAAAATAGAACTCCTACAAATCAGTTAACAAAAAGATAAACAATGCAACAGAAAAATGAACAAAAGATATGAATATGTGTGACTAGTAAGCATGAAGAGGTACTCAACCTCATTAGCATTCAGGGAAATGCAAACAAACACCATAATGAATTCCATTTTACATCCATTTGGCTGGCCAAAGTTTGACAATACAAAGGTAGAAGAGGATATGGACAATGAGATCTCTTAGACATAGCTATTGGGAATATACATTGACAGAACCACTTTAGAAAACAATTTGAGGGACCTCCCTGGCCGTCCAGTGGTTAAGACTCCGCACTTCCACTGCAGGGGGTGAGGGTTTGATCCCTGGTCAGGGAGCTAAGAGCCTGCATGCCGCAAGGCATGGCCAAAAAAAAAAAAAGAAAGAAAAGAAAAAATTTTGACATTTTCCTGTCAAGCTGAATATACATCTACCCAGCAGTAGTTTGAATTATTATTCCCAAATGAGGAAACCGAGGCACAGAGTGGTTAAGTGACTTGCCCAAGGTTATAGCTAGTAAGTGTCAAAGCTGGGATTTGAACAAGACAGTCTAGCCCCAAAGAAGGAAGAGAGGGCATTGATGAAACCCTCCCAGATGCTGGGGAAATGCCAGCTGGCGCTGAGGTTTTCTGCGACCCCAGAGGGGAAAGCTAAATGAAATATCTGAAAATGATACCATTGTAGACATGTGATCATAGTCTCACAGGGAGGTAAGGGGCCTTCCTGGGCTTTGGGCCCTGTTTACAGGTGCCCGGCGTTGTGAGTTTAAGACGAGAAGCACTGTTCTCTCTTGCAGGAATCAGCCCAGTGAGGAGATGAACACATATGAGGCCTGGACAAGTGCCGTGCTGGGTGGCAGCATGGGGGCTGGCACCCTGAGAGGCAGGGTGGGTGGCACTTCACCCTGCGACCCAACTGCAGGCATTTCTGTGTTTCACGCAGTGAACACATGAATCCTAGGAAGACCCTGCTGAGTTGGGGGTTATTGCAGCCCTTTTACTCACAGGGTGTGTAAGCTCAGAGATGGCCAGTGACCTGCCCATGGACACACAGTTTCAGCATGGCAGAGCAGGGTCTGGAATTCAGGGCTTCTGCTGCTAAACCCTGCATGATTCCCAGCAGGTCACTCTCCAGGCCCCCAAGCCAACAGATGCACTCCTCAGCTCCTGAGGTGCAGCACCTCTCCCGCTTCCCTCCTCAGAAACAGATGCTCCATCCTTCCGTCTCCCTCTTGGCTTGACAATGATTGAGACAAACTGGGTGAATCACATCTAAAGCAGAAGCAAATCTGTATCGCCCCCAGCACCTACTTGGTCAATTTCCTGGCTTGGGTTTAGGGGGGGTTTATTTCTTCAGAGTTTTCAAACTCCCACTCAGATCCAAGACCAGACTCTGCCTACAAGAGCATGTCTTGCTTGGGGTATGATTTAGGGGATGGGGTGGGACTATGTGGCAGGGCCCTCTAGTTAAATGGATCTTCACCCCTCCTGAAACACCACCACCGTCATTTCTCCAGAAGGACCCTGATAATTGAAACACGTCAGACAGCTTGTCAGCCATGATGAGTCCCATATTACAGCTCTGAAAATGCTTTACAGTTTATGAAGTGATTTCACATCTAAAAATGTTCTTGGTCCTCATAACAGGTATGAAAGGCAGGGCAGCAATTTAAACACATCATGTAATAGATGAGGACATTGAACAAGGTTCAGAGAGGCAGAGGACTTCATAGCTAGTCAGAGCCAGGACTTGAATGAAGGTCTTTAACTCCAAATTCCTCGTACCTCAGGTAACTGGAAGTTAGTTGCCTTAGAGCAGAGGGTGACGGGACACAGAACAGGTGGGTTTTGATAGGAAAGTGGAAGGGATGAGGGGAAAAGTTTCTGGAGAAGGGGCAGTTGGATGTCAGACCTTGGCTAGAGGGAAGAGCATGATCCCCAGGGCACTGACATTTCTGGCACGGGGAAGGGTGGCCTGGCCATGGGGGGAGGCTGAAAAGGAGGAGTGGGGCATGAACTCTAGGGAGTCAGAGCCTGACGGCCTGGAGTCAGCCTCTGCTGTAGGCCTCCGTCTGCCCTCTGGGCTCTGAGGACCTTCCAGCTCGGCCGCCACTGTCTGCTGCCTGATTCCCGGCCAAGTGTCTTGTGAGCCTGTCAGCAATGACCTGGTCACACTGGCTCGTGACTGTGTTCCTCATGTGACCGCAAATGAGTCAAGAGGGGAAGCAGGTGCCTAAGGGCTTCTGGGGAATTCCGGGATGCAGGCAGCTTGAGGCTCTGGGTGAGGGAGCCTCAGGGTGCCTCAGAGGCTGGGGCTCCCCAGGGCTGGTTGTGAAGCCACCCTCCTCCCAGGGTCGAGGGCCAGTCAAAATTTTCCCAGACCCAACACAATTTTTCTCCTGCCAAGTGGCGTCAGTGTGAGGAGGGGCACAAAGGCCCCTCTGGTGGAGGAAGGCCTGACTCAGTGCCAAGCGGTCTGCGGGTATCTGGGGCACAACGTCTTGATGTAGCTGTGGGAGCTCCACTTTGTGGGTGAGCAAACAGAGGCTCTGTTTTCCCTAGAAGAACGAATGGAGTAACCTTAGCAGGAGCTCCAGGCCCTGGGCACAGAGATTCTCATTTATGGAGACCTACCTGTCAGGCACTTTATTTGTAAATTTAATCAGGTTTTGAAAACTGCATTTGATACAATTACACATATGTGCTATAAAAGATAGAACTAGACCAGGAGTTCTTAATCTGGGGTCTGTGGGCTCCCTAGAGATCAAAGGATAGAATTAAGGAGTCTGAAAATCGGGAAGAGAAAAAAAATACATCTTTATTTTCACTGACCTCTACCTGAATTTTTTTTTTTTTCCTCTTCAAAGATGTGGCAACAAACCACAGCAGTATTAGCAGGACCCATGATGGTGTCACTGACAGAATTACAGATATTTTCAAATTACCTTTTTCAGATATTTCAAAATATGGTTTACATTCATCACTGTTTTAAAACTACAGTAGTTGTTAGACCTATTGCTAGATCTTGATATTTCATGCATTAATTAGGAAGCACCATCTACATCAAAATTTTTTTAATGTTTGATAACTACATTTTCATATAGTTGGTTTCCTTCGTAGGCCTATGTTATTTATTTTATGCATTTAAGAACATCTTTCTGAGATGGGATCCATAGGCTTCACCATATGACAAAGGAAGCTATGGCACAAACACACAAGGGTATGAGCCCTTGATCTAGGCCTGCCCTGCAGTATTTTGAGAGGATCCTGATTTTTAAAAAACTATTTTCCAGTTATATCAGAAAGTTGAATGCTGATCTGTTTATTTTACTTACTCGAGTGAAATTCAACTCCCTGCCATCACCGGACGGTGAGCAACCCACAGCTCTCCAGGTGAACACTTCTAACAGCCTATTAGCAGAGAAATCTTTCCTCCAAACAGGCATTGACATTGTTTAACGTAACTGAAAAACAACCTTGAGTCGTCCGCATGTTTCTCTCATACTCACTGTAATTAGGCAATGTCCTAAGAGGAATGGTTAAGAATGGAGGTCTTATGGCTAGAAAAGAGGATGGCGGTGGTGGGCTGTCCGGGAGAGGACACAGAACAGCTGTCTTGCTTTCATGAAGGGCAGCCCCTACATTCCTGCAAGCAGCCCTAGAAGTCCACCAAGGACAGCCAAAATCAGGATGACCGGCGATCGTCCAGATAGTCTGTTTTCTCCTTGCAGCCCACTTCTCTCCCTCATTGCCCTCTCTCTCTGGGGTCCTGGTTCCTCACACTGGCTCCCCTTCCTCTTAACAAAATGTGCTCTGGGAGACAGGTCCTGAGAGAGGAGGGCTGTGGGGTGGATGGAGTGGCCCACCCAACAGAGGGGCTGGTTGCCAGGGCATTGCGGAACCCTTCACCACACTTCCCTGAGTCTTGTGTTCCTCAGCTGTAAAATAGGCATAATGATATCTGCTCTTTTGGGCATGGACTAAATAAGATGCTAAGTGAGAAAACATTTATGGTACACGGTCACAATGATCATCCGCTCACTCACAGTAAGGTATAGGCGACTAAAGCTTCAAGGATGGCTATTCTCAATGTGCTTGGTACTGAAATTGGGGATGGAGCGAGGTGGAAGGAACCACCTTCTTCTCTAATGGTGAGCTCTCCCTTCACAGGGATGGGGGAAACAGCCCAGGTTCAGAATCAGATCGAATCCTGGCTCTTCCCTGACCTATGTCTGACCTTGGGCAAGATGGTTTCACTTCTCTGAGACTCAGTTTATCACCTGTTAGGTGGAGATAATAACAGGATCAACCCCAGTGTTGTGAAGGTTCCATAAAATCCTGTGTCAAGAGCACTGGGCCCAGAGCTTTGGGGGAAACACCTGAAAAATGTTTCTTGATGAATATGATCTTGATCATTCAGGATTCAAATCCTAGGTGGGTGAATAGGCTGTGAGTCATTAAGGCAGGCTGGGCCCACCTGGGGGCTAGTGCGGTGAGGAGGTCGAAAGAAGATGGAGTCCCTCCCCCACCGCTACCATGGGGCTTCCTACTGACACAGGGAAGATGCTGCCCAGAGGTTCCTCTGTGTCAGGCCTTGGAGTGAGCTCACTCAACCTCGTTGATGTCCGGCCCCTGTGGAGCTGACCCCAGACTGCCGGGTCAGCCAGCCAGGCCCTCGCCAGGCTCTGCGTCCTCCCTCAGTCCCCTGGGTCCAGGCAGCTGGCGAGGGGCCAGGTCTGATGCTCAGCTGCTTGGAACTGGCTTCTAGGCCAGGCCTGGAGACCCATGAGGAAGGGTCCAGGAGTGGAGCTGCCTCCTTGGGGAGGCCCAGAGTCTCCCTCCTGCCTGGATGGCTTCTCAGAAAATGAGCAAAGGGACTTCCCTGTGGTCCAGTGGTAAAGAATCCGCCTTCCAATGCAGGGGATGCGGGTTTGATCCCTGGTCAGGGGACTAAGATCCCAAATGCCGCAAGGCAACTAAGCCCGTGCGCTGCAACTACTGAGCCTGCATGCCTCAATGAGAGAGAGAGAGAGAGAGAGAGAACCTGCATGCCACAACTAGAGAGAAGCCTGCACGCCACAGTGAAAGATACCGCATGCTGCAACGAAGACCCAACGCAGCCAAAAATTTAAAAAAATAAGTTTAATTTAATTAAAAAATTAAAATTATTAAAAAATAATAAAGAAAATGAGCAAAGCTGAAACTGGTAGGAACATAGGCAAGTAGGAACCGGGACCCAAAATGAGGAGCTAAAACCGAGAGAGGAAGGGGGAACCACACAGGGCAGGCTGAGTGGAGAGCTCCCCTGAGTTGACACTAGCACCCAAGGGCTGCATCTCACTCTTCTGAGCCTCTGCAGGCTCCCCTTCCTCCCGCCCACCTCCCTCTGCAGCAGCTCAGCCTGCTTTCCTCTGTCTCACCTCCCCCGGGACCCACATGGCCTAGGATGAAATGCCCCCCACACACACCAGA
Source organism: Mesoplodon mirus (assembly GCF_964341445.2). Taxonomy (NCBI): domain Eukaryota; kingdom Metazoa; phylum Chordata; class Mammalia; order Artiodactyla; family Ziphiidae; genus Mesoplodon; species Mesoplodon mirus. Next base: position 55,147,223 of record NC_138979.1, read on the forward strand.
GCCTGAGCTGCATGGCCAGGACGGACAGGTGGACAGGGTGGGAGTGGAGCACACACTAAGGAGTCACCCTGTTGTTTGCCAATAGAGGCCCGTATTCACTGCCTCCAACCAAGAGATTTCAAGGATTGTTTCTAAAGCTTCAGCCATTCATGCAACACTTTCCAGAGTTTTGCTACCTAAACTATTATCCATTTAATATTTCTCAACTCCTTTCAAAACGTAGCCTTAGTCCCAAGCAATAATGTCTGTGAATTCACGAGTATGACGGCTGATTTATTTTTTCCTGATTTATATTTGGATCAATACATTGGTTTTGTTTCATTTTGTTTTTGTTTTTTTAATTTGGCCACGCCACGTGGTTTGCAGGATCTTAGTTCCCGACCAGGGATTGAACCCACACCCTCGGCAGTGAAAGCACACACTCCTAACCACTGGACTGCCAGGGAATCCTGGGATCAATATATTGTTAAAGAAAACAAAAACAGTTCACCCACATATCATCTAAACTCACCTTATGGATGGTGTTTTAAAATTCATCTTGTGATCTGTGTGTGGGAACTTGTTAGTGGAAAGACAAAGAAAGATTTTGGGGTCCTACCACATGGGTCCTAGTTGTGTGAGCTTGGGAAAGTCACTTGACCTCTCTGGGCTTCAGTTTTCTCATCTGTAAAATGGGCACAGATGTGAGTACTGAGCATGGAGCCCAGCCATGGTAGCTTTCCTCCTCCTCCTGGAATCTTGCCCCCTTCCCTGCAGGATAACTTAGGCAGGAAGCCTGGTCTCTCCAGCCCTCTTCCTAACCATGAGGAGCTACTGCATTCCAGGGAATCCTATACTCTAAAGGCATGCCTGGGAGGAGGTAAGTGTTCCTTTGGCACCTGTCCTGGAGAATGCCTGGGGAAGTGCTTCCTGGCATCTATCCTAAGTACCCATGCTACAGTGTCAGCTCCTGTTCTTGCGTTCCACCCTCAGTGGAAATGAGAATTTGTTAGGTACACTCCTTCATTGAGGGGCAGCCTGATGACGTGGAAAGGCATGTGGGAAGCTGGGTGCAACCCTGGCACCGCCACTGTCTCACTGTGTGTTTTCTCATCTGTAAAATGTGGGGGGCCAGCTTTGACTGTGAACCTGGCCTCTCCTCCACTTACCCTCCCCCACTGCAGATGGGGTGCGTGGAAGGGGCAGGGACTCCTGCCCTTTCCTACAGAGGAACTAATTTGTTTCTCTTCTGGTTGAGGACATGGGAACCGGGAGGGAGCAGGTCAGGGTGGGGACGGGAGTGGAGAGGAAGTTGCTGATGAGGGTGGGAGACTGGCTGCCACTAGCCCTTCCCCACTGGAAACATCCTCCCTCTCCCCTCCCCCATACAGCCACAGGGAAGAGTCTAACCTAGGTTTCCAACAATGGTCTGGGAAAGGTCAGATCAATGTGAGGTCAGGGGCATGCCTGGTGGGATTTCGGACTGTGCATGGTGTCTCCATCTGAAGAGTGTACTCTGGATACTAATCCGTCTCCATAAATGAGGGGGTGGGAGGGTTCAGAGATCACCTAGCCTAAATCCCCCATCCTGCTTTTACAGAAAGGGAAACTGAGGCCCAGAGAGGTGTTGTTTGGGGTCATACAATGACTTGGCAGCAGAACCCTGCCCTCTGCTCCCATCCTTCCTGCCCTTCCCACCTCTCCTCCCCTCCCCGAGCTCTGATGACACTCTCAGGGAGATTTGGGGCTTCTATAAAAGATGCTCTAATTGATTCTTAACAGGAAGTGTGGGCTTCTTTTGCTCTGAGTTGACAACCACAGCGGCTACACACACATACAGATAAGCACATATGCCTCCGCATACACCCACCCCAAAGTTTTACATGGTTGCGTGCACACACACAGAGCCACCTGCTTGAACTTGTTTGGCATTTAGGCACACAGATGAGACACATCTGTGCACTTCTCTCCCTGGTGCCAGGAGATGCCCAGTCAGAGGCTCTCACCTGGTGCGCTGTGACCTGCCTTTTGTTTCTGTAGTGGAGGGTGGGTTTGAAGGGGTAGAAGTGAAACAAGGGGATCAGGCAGGGCTTTAATGGGTAGCAAAGGCCCCCATGACCCAGGCTGGGCCCCAGGGCTGATGCCCATCAGTCCTGGGCACGGAGGGGCTGCTCATTCACAGGGCAGACTGACAGGGAAACCACCAATGTGTCTTGGGGGGGGTGTCAGTAAGGCCGAAGAGTGGGGGCCCCGAGAGGTTAACCGACTTGCCCACAATAGCCCAGCATGGAGATGGCAAAGCTTAGGTTTGAACCCGGTCTGTTTGACCAAGAGCCCAGGTTCCTGGTTCCACAGGCACACCTTTCTTCATTCCAAAGAGGCTGATGCACAGAACTTCTCATGGACAAAACAAAGGAAACAGTGTCATTGGGTGTCTAGGTGGGGTTGAGGGAGGCTTCATAGATGAGTTGGCATTTGAAGCTGCTTCAAGAATGAATGAGAGGGGGCTGCCCTGGTGGCACAGTGGTTAAGAATCCGCCTGCCAATGCAGGGGACACGGGTTCAAGCCCTGGTCTGGGAAGACCCCACATGCCAGGGAGCAACTAAGCCTGTGCACCACAACTACTGAGCCTGCGCTCTAGAGCCCGCGAGCCACAACTACTGAAGCCGGCATGCCTAGAGCCCGTGATTGGCAACAAAGAGAAGCCACCACAATGAGAAGCCCGCTCACTGCAACGAAGAGTAGCCCCTGCTTGCCGCAACTAGAGCAAGCCCGCGTGCAACAACGAAGACCCAACGCAGCCAAAAAAAAAAAAAAAAAAAAGAATGAATGAGATTATTAGATGAGCGGAGGGGACAGGGAAGGGTATTCCTGGCAGAGGGAACAGCATGAGCAAAGGCAGTGCAAGAAGGTGCGAGGGACAGGGCAGGGCACAGTAACAGTGGAACAGGGGGCAACTGGCCCGAGAAGTGTGTGATCAGAGCTCTGATTTGGAGCTAGAGGATTGATGTGCATGTCGGAGGGGTTGGAAGAAACTTGGGTGCCAGGCAAAGGCATTTGGGTGCCAGGATATCCTGGCAGGTGCTTAAAAAAGGGTGTGCCTCCATCAGTCCTGTGTTCCAGAGGCTCACTCTGACTCCAGGATGAAGGATGGTAGTGAGTGGCTGCAAGGAGGAGAGGCTGAGGAAGAAAGTGTCCAAGCAGAGGTTATGGGGCCAGGACCAGGCCTGGGACAGTGGGATGGAGAGGAGGGTGGGTGGGAGAAGAGAGACAGCCTGAGAATTGATAGGGGAAGGGAGGATTATGAAGCCACCAGGCAGAGGTCCTGAGACCACCGAGTGCCCACCTCCACCCCAGTCCAGGCCACTGGGTACAGGCTGGAAGTTCTCAGAGAAAATCGTACCTCTGCCCAGACTCCCTGACCTTTCCAGTTTCTGCCCACCTCCTCCACTTCCCCGGGGGGAAGCAGCAGGGACCCCACCTGCAGGCAGGGCAGGATTTTCTCCTTTCTCTCCTTTCTCTACTTTCTAAGGAGAAATACTCAAAATTTCTCTGCAGAAAACGAACAAACAAACAAAAAAAACAGAACAAAAATTTCTCTGCAGAGCTGGAGGGACAACACTAGCTCCCACCACTGGGTACAGACACTGGCTCCACCAGCAGTGAACGAGGGAACCTGCCCCTACAAATGGCTGCTGGTGCCTCTGGGAAGTCAGGTGGGGCTCCTGTTGTTACGGCTCTGATTGCTGTGATGGATCTGTACAGTTACTGCTTCACAATACCAGGTCTGGGGTGGTTGTGCTGATTGGCCAAGCCTGGTCACATGCCCAGCCTTAGCTGCAAGGGAGGCTGGGAAAGGGAGTATCTGGCATACTTAGCCTCAGGAATGGAAACTGGGCTCTTCCTCATGCATGAAGAACACCCCACACAAAGGAAAGAGTTTCAGGTGCTGTGTGGCCAACACAAATGACAAATGTCCGATATGCTACCATATGGGGATGTTGGTGAGAATTAAATAATTTATTCCGTGTAGAAGTGTTTAGCAAAGCATCTGGTGTAAAGAACATGCTTGGTAAATGTTAGTTCTCACTCTATTAAACTGTAAGCTCCATGGGGGGCAGGAACTGGACCTCGTTTTTGCTTTCTACTGTGTCCCTAGCGCCTAGCATGGTGCCTGGCACGTAGCAGGAGCTTGACAAATGTTTGTTGCATGAATGTCTTGCTCCTCAATGCTGTGCTCTGTCCAGCCTTTCTCTCCTATCCTTTTTCTCTTTGCTCTGACCGTGATCACAGCATTTTCCAAGGAGGAGGCACATGCCAGAGCGGAAAGAGCACTGTAGCAGGAGTCAGGTACCCACAATTGGCTCACTGTGTGAGGCAAGTCACCATCCCTCCCTTGGTCTGGGTTTCCACACCTGCAAAATGGGTACAGCAACCTTAGTTGCTGTGCCCCTTATCTCTGGTGTGAGAGACAAATGAGAAAATGTGAGAGGTTGATTGCAAAGCCACAAAAAGCCTTCTGCACCAAAGCTGGGGAGGAAGCTGCTGCTCAAGCCATTCACACAGAAGTGTTAAGACCCCGCCCCAGAGGATCCGCTTTTTGAATAGGGGCCAGGGGAATGTGTGTGGGGAAATGGCCTTCCTCTTCCCTCAGTGGAAAGGCCTGGTGCTCATGCATCTGTGAACTGAAGCTATTTTTATGTAGCGCAACTGTGATTATGACAGGGCCTCTTCCGGAAGGGGAAGGGTGGGGAGTAGACCTGATTCATCAGTGGGGCTGCACAGCTGACACGTCTGCCATGAAAATCAGCCCTAACCCCAAAAATGACTCCTGCCCTTTGCCTTTCTCAGGGAGAGGTGCCAAAGAGAGCAGTGCAGTGGACAACCTGCTCCAGGAAGGACTAGGTCAGTCATTGGGCTCAGGGCCTGTCAATCATTGTTGATCTTCCAGTGAGCTGTGGGCCGGCGGTGTCCCTGGGCAGGAACCTGAGGACCCACTGAAAAGAGCTGGAAGAACAATGGAAACGTGCCTGACACATCCTTCCTGCCCTCTGCGGGCTAGGCTGGCTGGACTTGAAGTTTCACCTAGGGTTTATTGGGCACCGATTGTGTGTCCGCACTGTGCTTAGGGGCTTTACATCTCCTTTTCTTGAATTCTTCCAACACCCTCCCCCTTAGGTAGAGGTGACTTGCCTCCATTTTATAGATAATGGCACGGAGGCTCCGTGAGGGTGTGACTGACTCAGCTCCACAGCACTCCTGCCTGTGAGTCCTGGGTTGAGGGAGCCAACAGGAAGGGTGATTATTTTCTTTACTGGAAGGACAGGGAAAGGCTTCCCAGAGAGGGTGACATTTGAGCCTGGCCCTAAACAATGAGCAGGATTTAGCTCTCCTGGGGGGGGCGGGGGCAGGGAGAGGGGAGAAGGAAAGGCATGTGACGTAGAGGGACAGGGAATGGACAAAGGCATGGAGTGTGACAGTGCATGGCTTGTTTGGGGGTGTCAGGTAACTAGGTGGCTGGGGAGCAGCAGGGATGGAGGGGACATTAGGGGAGGGCCTTGCACGCCAGGCTAAAGGCTCTTTGGGTTTCCTGCAGAGCTGTGCGGGCACGAGGCATCCTCTCAGAAGTGCGGTCATGTAAAGAGAGGGGAGGGGAGCTCACACTGGGGGAGCCCACACGGGGAGGAAGGCGGGAGGCTGTCAGGCCCAGAGGAAGCCAGGTAAATTTCCTGCCCTAGAGCCTGAGCTCAGGCAGTGGTGGGCCTGTGCCTTGCAGGGCTGCTGTCCCTCTATCGGAGCCTTGGAGCCTGGTTCCCCTGTGTTCCCCAGGGCTCCTTTCCTCTGCCGTTCTCGGGTGCCTCCTCTGTGCCAGCGCCTTTGCATATAATATTCCCTTTAATCCTCACAGCCACCTGTAAGGTGAGTATCACCCCCATTTCGTGGGGGAGGAAACAGGTTTAGAGAGGTTAGGGGACTTGACCCAGAACACACAGCTTCTCTGGGTGACCTCATGGGGCCTCCACCATCATCCTTCAACAAAAGGATCCTCTCTGAGCCCTGCTTTCAGTCAGGGCAATGACAGCTTTCTTCCTTCAGTGAAAAGGGGACCCTGAGGCCAACCTAACTGTAACTCATCTGCCTCCCAGGCACCCGCAGTGCAGACTCAGATGTTCAATCCAGAGAGCCCCTTAGATATCATTTTGTCCATTCTGCATATTACAGATGGGGTAACTGAGGCCCAGAAAGGAAGAGACTTGCTTGGAGTCCCACAGATGGCCCTAGAGGTGATTGGCCAACCTCTTTTGAACAAGAGTCTCTCACTGGGGCTCTAGCCCAGCTGAGAAGTTGAGCAATGAGGGACAAGTGGGTTAGAGCACAGACCTGGCGGGGGGTGGTGGCTTGTGGGACAGGGGATGGCTTGGGGCTTCTTGGAGATCAGAGCCCAAATGCACCCAGCCCCTTCATCCTACTTGGCTCACTTCGGACAGATGCCCCCTCTCAGGAAATTTACTGCCATCTGCCTGAAAAGTGTGCCAATAACTGAAAATTTTGGTGACTTTGACGTGACTGCGTCCCCTAGAGTTGTGCAGTGCACAATTTGTACAACTGTGAGTGGCTGCCCAGCCCTGAAAATGGAGTGAGTTCTCTTGCAACTCTTCCCACTTCTCTATGCCCTCTATCCCCTTCCCACAGAGCCATGGGCCATGTCCCACCAGGGTGGGAGAGGGAAGGAAGGACAGAGACAAGGGAGGAGGAAGGAGAGTAAAGCGGGCAGCAGAGGCAAAGGGTAGGACTCATTTCTGCTCTCAGAAACTGAAACCAAAAGTCCTGGCAGGAGTCAATGTGAAAGGCAGATCTGCAGCAAGATGCTAAGATTGCAAAGTGGCACTGAAAGAGCACAGCCTTCATAACTGACTGGTCAGAGACTCCCTAGCTGCAACCTTGGTGTCACCTAGACCAGACCTTGCCCTTCATGCTGACAAAAAGTGTGCAAGGCCAGCGGCTCTTTTCTCTGAGGATTCAAAAGGCCCCTCCAGACATTACGGTGCCTAGCACGGGGGTTAGGATCTTTGCTGAAAGGGGGAAGGGGCACTCCTCAAGCCATGGAGTCACCTAATGCCCCAAGACTGGGTGACCCTTAGCCTTGGCTGGTGTTAGTGTCTGTGTGGACATGCACACATCCACGAAGCGGGGGCAGCTGGCCTCTCTGTGCCTGGAATAATGGGGACTCTATTTCCCCAAGTCAAACTCAGGACATGTGAAGTCACGTGGATTTTTGTGACGCATCTAGCCGTGAGAGGTTATTTAGATGCCACAATACTGGATTCTTTGGGGCTCTTGATGCTTTATTCCAACAGTGGGATGGAATATTTGAAACTTGGATTGTCTTTAAAAATTCAAGTTGTATGTTTACCATTTCTTATGACCTTTGTGATTCAATGAGCCAGTCCTGTATCAGGGACCCAGGTGTCACCACTCCACAGAGGTTTCTGGATCCTTTATGTAGGGAGGGATACTGTTCCCAGAGTGCTGTGGCTCTTGGCTTCAGAATGGGCAGCTTCTTGTGGGCTTGTGTTTAATTAATCTTTGTATCTCCCATTAAGACAGGAGCCTCCCCTCCCCTTGGGGGTTCTCAGAGTGTAAGCTCCTGGCTTCTCCATTTGTGAGCTGACACCTACTCTGTGCTGGCCTCACAGAGGCAGGGAAGAAGGGGACAAGTGCAGGGGCGGGCACAGGGGAATCGGGCTCCACCATTTTCCAGCTCTGTGGCCTTGGACAAGTTCTCTCTGAGCCTCAGTTTCTTCATCTGGAGATGGGGACAACTTAAATAGCTGACTTTTCTTGAGTACATACTATGGGTCAGGCACTGTGTTAGGCATATTATATGTAGTAACTTATTCAGAAAGCACTTACAAGGGCTTCCAATGTGCAAGGGACACCACGAGGTCAGCTGAGGAAGTGGGGGCTTGGAGAAGTTAGGTGACTCCTCAAGGTCAAGTGCAGGTGAGTGGCAGAGCTTGTGCCCCAGAACCCACTTTTCTAACCAACCCTCTGTACTAGATGGACCCCAGAGGGCCTGTGAGGATAGGCTTGCAGAGAGCTCAGCATGGAGCCAGCTCAGGGAAAGCGCGGAAGGGTGGTGCTGTTATCTGTGGAGCCCAGGCCCGGCTGTCCCAGAAGGTGCTCAGCCTGACTTCATGGGCTGGGGCAGGGCTTGGCCCAGCCAGGTGATCCCACGGGATGCTGTGGGAGGAGGTCCTCCAAGCCAGGATTTGGAAAAACCATGGCCAGCAGGAGGGGCAAAGGCTCAGGACCCTGAGGAAGGGAGTTGGGCCACCCCTGAGCAGGACCTCTATTCTCCCCTCACCTTGGATGCCCCCACTGAGGGCTGGAGCCTGAGAGGAAGCCAGCCGAGTGAGTGTTGGAAGAAGAAGCAGGTCACATTCAGTTCTGGCTGACCCCCAGAACCCAGGTTGAAGAGCGTGGGTCCCTTAGAGGATAATGAGGCACTCAGCAGTGAATGTAAGAACGTGTGTACCACATGGCTCAATGCAGCATTTGCACATCTGAGTGCATACCTAATAGAACTCTTACACACGCATACAAAGAGACACACACAAAGAAGCATTTCTCCTTAACAGCAAAATCAAGAGAATAACCTGTGTGTGTACAAGTAGACAAATGGATAAAAACATTCATATGTTAGGACATGATCTCAGGATGAGCATTATAAAGCAGAGAAACTGTGGATACATTTCAAAAATATAATGCTGCAAGAAGTAAAATGATCTATCTATACATCATCTTTTAATGTGTGGCAGTTAAAAAATACACCAAAAATAATACTCTTGGATTGTTTGTGAATGTATTCCTCTATGTGTAAAATGGAATAAAATGATAAATACTAAATGTATGGTATTGGTTGCCTCTGGAGCTGGAAGAAGAATAGGAATGTAGATGTTGGTAAAAAGAAAGGTTAGTCATATCTGTAATAGCCATAGTGTATAATAATAATCTCTTTAGATTAAAAAAATCTAGAAGCAAATATGAAGAAATGTCAACCATTATTAACTCTAGGTGTTGGATATATTATTGTTTGTAATTCTGTGTACATTATCTTCTTCAAAAAATAAAAATAGTACCTTCTCTACATTAAAAAAAAAAAAAAAAAAAAAGAGCGTGGGTCTGGGAGTGCCCCAGAAAGCAGGTCACTGATATGGCAACTCAATCAGCTCACTCAATGGGACTGCTTCTGGGGATCTGGCTTAGCTTCCCTTCCCAGCGCCCCAGGGGCTGAATCCATGGCTGACCCTGAACCAGGGACATACAGAGAGATGGCCCTGAGCAGAGGGGGCTGCGTCTTGCTCAAGGACCCCTCCTGGCCAAGGCTGGCAGACCTCTAGGCCTGCCAGAGAGGAGATGGGTCTGCAGTGTACAGCCCCAGGGACTGGAGACATGCACGCAAGCATGCACGCACACCTGCAGCACTCAGAAGCCCAGGCTGGGTGGATGCAGAGAAGCCACAAGAAATCTAGTAGCGCAGCTAAATCCAACAGGCCAGAATCCTTGGAGCACCCTTGCCTTCTTTGTTTCACACCCCACATCCAGTCGTTAGCAAACCCTGTTGGCTCATTCCTTCCCCACTGCCAACTGAGTCACCACTGTCTCTCCCCTGGGACTCTGCAATAGCCCCCTCACTGGCCTCCCTGTTTCCACCCTTGGCCTCCATAATCTGTTCTCAGCACAGTAGCCAGAGTGATAACATTAAATCTCATATCACTCCTCAGACTGAAGCCCTCCAATGGCCCCCTTTCCCAACACATGCCATTTTGATACCACTTCCTACTGCTCCCCTTGCTCTGCTCTGGCCGCTCTGGCCTTTCTTCAAAAAAGTCAAGCATACCATTCTATCTCCAGTCCTTTGCATGGGCAGTTCCCTCTGCCTAGGACACTCTTCCCTTGGATATCAGCATGGCTTGATACTCAGCCTGCTCAAATGTCACTGTATTTCTCAGCGTTTCAGCTAATATAGCACTTAAGTTAGGATTATTTGAGGACTATCTGCAGAAGTGTGGATGGGATGTAAGGAAACCCCAAGGGAGAGTGCAGTGCAGCGTGGGGCACCTTTGCTACTCCCTGGCCTGAGCGGGAGGGAAAGAAGTGGCTGCTAGAATCGTAAAGGAGAGCTTGGGAGCAAGGGTCACCTGGCCAGAGCTGTGACCCCCCAGGGAAGGGCCCTCCTCTCCTCTCCTTCCTGCCTCCCCTGCACAGGCTGAATCCGGCTGAAGGGCAAATGCACATTCCCCAGTAACCTCTGCTCCTCTGATCCCAACTCCCAAATCCTCTTACTTGGCCCTGTTTTCTTCCAGGGTACTTCTCCTAACATATTTACATTTTCACTCTGGTTATTTTTATTGTCTGTAAGCTCTAGGAGGGCAGGAATTTTGATCTCTTTTATTCTCTCCTGTATCCCAAGAACACTGACTGGCGCATAGTGGGCATCAATAAATAATCCCTGAATAAATGAATGCCCACTCAGTCTCCCTAGGCACCTGGGGGAAGGCCTTTGGGTCCCTTGGGCCCTGCCTGGTGAAGGAGTGGGAGGAGAACGCTATTGTCTGGGGCCCCGGATCAGAGAGAAGTTGGTGGAGCCTGACTGGGTTGGGAGGCAAGCCTGAAGGCCTGTGTTCAGAGCAGCCTCCCCTATATCTGGTTCCCAGAGCAGATCCCTGCCTCTCCCCAAGGTTGTGATGTTGAGACCAGAGGATTGTCCTTGGCAAAGGCATTACTGTGTTTGATCTCCTGAACAAGGCACCACTCTGTGAAATCTCCTACCTTGTGAATCAGCTCTCTGAGGGCACATCTGGCCCCTCTCCTGGGCCTGTAAGGAATGTTTCTTTCAAGGATGCCTGAGTTCACCCTGCAGTGGAGGTCTAGGAGTTATAGGCCTCCCCTGGCCAGGCCTTAGGTTCCCACGGAGAGGGCTGTGGGGAGCCTGTCTGACCCCAGGGCTGCCCTTTGGGCTCTTGGGCTCTTTCTTGATAGGTACCCAGAGTGCTGGGGCTCCCTGACATGGCACTGCCACCCCCTCATTAAGCCTCGATGTGCTATGGAAGAGAAGATTCAAAACAAGGTGACTTCCAGCCCTGCCCTCCAATTGTAAAGTTGTGTGTTTTCTTTATGGGGTCTGTCAACTGAAAGCTATTTCAATCCAAGCACCAATAGGTTTGGAGAGGAAGCCTTGGAAAATGATATGAATCTTCTTCTGGAAAAATAAACGTTTGAAGCTAGCAGGAAAATTCTGAAAAAGGAAAGGAACGCTCCACATAAAACTCAGAAGTCTTAAAGTAAAAGATTGATAAATTGAACATGTAAAAACATTGAAAAACCTGAATGGAGAAAATTATAAAAAAACGAAGTCAAAAGGCTATAAAAACTATTTGTAACACAATGTCAGATAAAGAGCTAATCTCCTTAATATACACAGTTCAAAAATCAATATAAAAAAAACCCCAAATTTTAAAATGGGCAAAGTATGTAAACAGACAATTCACAAGGAAAGAAAAAATTTTAATGAGCAGTTATTACATGAAAAGATACCCATATTCACTCATAATTAAAGAAATGCATAATGAAACAGCAATTAAATATACCATTTTCAACAGCCAGATTGGCACCAATTAAAATGTTTTACAATGGATAGTGTCAGTGAGGTTCTGGGGAAAGTCAGACTTGGACATTTTTGGTGGAAATGTAAATTGACCAACATTTTGGAGGGCAATTTGGAAATAGCTACTGTGGTGAAGTAAAGGTATCCACAAATTCTTTGACACTTCTCCCACAGAGAGATGGGGTCTAGGTCCCCTTCCCTTGAACTTGGGCTAGTCTATGAGTTCTCTGACTAATAACCCTAAATCCAAGTGTATCCCCTTAACTTGTCCAGTGGATTCCACTTCTTACCTCTTACTTAAACTGTGATTACCTGACATCACCTGCTCTTATGAAGGTCAAACCATGTGGCAAAGCCCTGCAGGATATGACACCACGTGGAGAGAGAGAGGTCAAGGAGCACTGAGCCTCAGTTATGTAAGTGATGACACCAGCTCGGAAGAGAATAAAAGATGAGCCATCCAACTGAGCCCCTTCTGACCTACAAAATCATGAGTAAAATAAAATGGTGGCATTAAACACTGAGTTTTGGGGTAGTTTGTTATACAGCCATAGGCACCTGGAGCAGCATCCAGATTTAAATTTATCCTTTGAGCCAGCAATTGCACTTCTATGAATCTAACCTACTGAGATGTTTGCACAAGTGCACAAAAACACCCGACTGAAGAAATTCATCACAGCATTGTTTGTGATAGCACAAGACTGGAAAAATCTATCTGCCCATCATTAGGGGAATGGTTAAATTAATTCTAATATATCTAGTTATACACTGTGCCTGCTGAAATCCTGAGACAAGAAAAAGTGTCATTCATGGTCCTGTGAGCTTCAGGTGACATAACAGAATAGTTAAGAGCATAGATTCTGGAGCCATAGACCCTGTCTCTGCCATAATTTATGATCTGTGTGACTCTGGGAAAATTGTTTAATCTCTCTACACCACATTGTCCTCATCTGTAAAATGGGGATGATAATCATAGTACCTACTTCAGATGACTGTGGTGAGAAATAAGTGAGTTAAAATGACAAGCCTGGTATGTATCTGTGCTATATGTACTTTGAAAATGCAAAGAACTTGGAATTTAACTTGGGTTGGACAAGACTGTCAATACCCTAAAGGGATTGTATAGCAAAGGATCTGCCAGATTGCCATCCTAGGACAGGGAAGGGAAAGTCAACAAATAAAGGCTTGAAGGCAGTGGTGGGAGAATGTTTTTCAAGAAATGGACTCATCCTGGGACTTCCCTGGTGGCACAGTGGTTAAGAATCCGCCTGCCAATGCAGGGGACACAGGTTTGATCCCTGGTCTGGGAAGATCCCACATGCCGTGGAGCGACTAAGCCCGTGCACCACAACTACTGAACCTGTCTAGAGCCCTTGAGCCACAACTACTGAGCCCGCATGCCACAACTACTGAAGCCCTCGCACCTAGAGCCCATGCTCCGCAACAAGAGAAGCCACCACAATGAGAAGCCCGCGCACCGCAATGAAGAGTAGCCCCTGCTCACCACCAACTAGAGAAACCTGTGTGCAGCAGCGAAGACCCAACACAGGGGCCTTTCACTGTTGTGGCCTCTCCCGCTGCGGAGCACAGGCTCCGGATGCGCAGGCTCAGCGGCCATGGCTCACGGGCCCAGCCGCTCCGCGGCATGTGGGATCCTCCCGGACCGGGGCACGAAGCCGCGCCCCCTGCATCGGCAGGCGGACTCTCAACCACTGTGCCACCAGGGAAGCCCCATCCTGTACTTTCTATTCTGCATCTTGCTATCTTTCGGAGATTCTTCCTACCTCAGTACTCATAGACTCACTCAGTTCTTTTCAACAGCTGCTCAGCATTCCATTGAATGGCTGCACCTCAATTTACTTCACCATCCTCTATTGATGGACTCTTGGGTTGGTTCCAGTTCTTTGCTATCATTACAGACAATACTGCAGCAGACATCCTTGCACATTTATCTCTGCCCTCTCACTGCTATTACTTTTGTGGTGTAGATTCTTACAAATGGAGGTGCTGAGCATAAAGTCTACGTACATTTTAAAAAATTCTGATAACTCCTGTCAAATTGTTTCACTATCTGGTCCCAGTTTCCTTCCACTGCTTTTGTTTCCGTACCTTTACTATCTGTTTTCACATGTTTGGTTTTTTAGGTGAACTTTAGTATCGTTTTGCCAAGTATTATCAGGCCTTGTTTCGATGAGTTTAGGGATGAATCAGCCACCATGCATGCCTTGAAAAGTTCACCGTCTGGCAAGGAATGCAGTGGAGAGAGCAGTGTAGTGGGGGATGATAGCTGCAAACATTTATTTCCATCAAGGCCAGGGCTGGCACCAAAGGCTGGACCATGGGCTCTGGGAACCCCCAAGAAAGAGTAGCATTTTGGGTCTGGGGCAATCAGGGAAGCCCCCACTGAGAAGGTGTCCTGCCTAGCCTTTGCCCTGGTTACAGAGCACTTTTAGAACACTGACTCATTAAATTCTCACAATAGCCCTTTGCATTAAGTAGTAGTATTATCTCCACCTTTCAGATGAGGAAACTGAGTCCTGGAGAATGAAGGTCTTGCCCAGCTCCATCCTCCCAGCTCTTAAATGCCTTTCCCTTTCTCTTTGCTGTGCTTCCCCCATCACCTCTACCCCCAGCCTCCTGCCCCACATCCTGTGCCATGCTGGCTGGGCTGACAGAGCCCTGGGCTGTGGGCACTTGCCTATGGACTCTGCCCAGGGCTGGGTGTTCTCCTTCCAGAGGCCTTGGACCCAGACCCCACTGTCCAGGTGGACTGGGCTTTCACAGCAGGCTCACCCCTGCCACTGCTCTGAGGTCCAGACCACACGAAGCTGCCTCATTTCCCAACCCAGGAATGCCAGGTCATCCTAACCCATCCCTTCTCCAGGGAAACACCTTCTTCAGAAATTAGGCCTTCAGAAGTTCTTTCGGTTTAAGCATTTGCCACATTCTACATTTTTCCAAATGCACATCACTCTGACAGGAACCCACAGTAATTCCCAAAAGTTCTGTGTGAATAAAGTCATTCTATCTTTTCCCTCAGGTTAAGAAAGGCCTGAGGCTCTCTGACAGGTCCTTGTGAAGTGGGAAATAAGGGGAGTGGGAATTAAACTGGCAGTTAACCCCACATTACTAACATCTCTGCTGCAACTCTTTCTCCCTCACCCCGGCCTCACCCAAGTCCTTAGCCCGGCGTTCAAGGACCTTCACTGGAAATTCTGGGGAAAGCCTCATAAAGCAGAGAAGCAGGAAGCCCGGAGTGGAGGACCCAGCAGGGAGAACCTCCTCCTTCACCGGAGGACATAGCCAACCTCAGGTCAGACTACAGCCTGTGTCCATCAGCCTCTCTGGTGATGGGAACAGATTACGTATGCGCACACTGGAGGGAATTACGGTATTTCCTGACTGCGGCTCTTTGCCGGCTCTGGCGCCCCAGTGTGTCCAAAACAGGAACTGCAGCCGAGCCAAACCGGCCCCGCCCACTTCCGGCGGAATTCCTGGAGGAGGCGCCGCTTCTGGAAGCCAGGCCCCTCACGCGCGAGGTAACTCTCTCGTCTGTCTCCTCCGTACAGGGGGACTTGCTTGCGCTGTTTTCTGAGGTTTTCCCCCAAGTCGCTTTCCTTCCTGACGACAGAGCTGCCCCCTGGAGTTGGGGTGCCCAGCGGAAGCTGGCCCGAAAGACGTCCTCGGGCCTCATCTGCAGCCGCTCCCGCGGCCCTGCCCGGGACCAGCACTGGCTGCGGCGCCTTGGGAGAAGCCCACTCTGAACTCTTCAGTTGCTTGCAGTGTGTCTCTGGGCGAGTCATTAACCTTTCTGAACTTCACCTGTCTCCTCTGTAAAATGGAGCTTAGATTTACTAGCACTTGGGTTGTAAGGTGACTCAATGGGATGATCCAGGTGGCAGGTGGAGAGCAAGATAGTAATCACCACCATAATGGGACACTCACTGTGTGCAAGGGACTGCTCTAGGCATTTTGAAATGGTCCTATAAAAAGGTATCATCCACAGATGAAGAAATTGAGGGAAGAGATTTAGTGATTTTCCCAGAGTCAGACATCTAGAGAGGCAGAGCTGGGACTGGACTCAGGTGGACATGGGCACACAAGTGCTGGGGGTGTGGGTGGTGGTCCAAGGCTTGTGAGTTTAGTGGGGGTGCTCAGAGGCCTGAAGAATACCCAGCTCTGCCTCCCTTTGTGTCGTTAATCAATGCTGGTTTATAATGAATTATTCATGCCCCCCCCCACCCGTACGCGGGCCTCTCACTGCTGTGGCCTCTCCTGCCGCGGAGCACAGGCTCCGGACCCGCAGGCCCAGCGGCCATGGCTCACGGGCCCAGCCGCTCCGCGGCATGTGGGATCTTCCCGGACCCGGGGCACGAAGCCGCGCCCCCTGCATCGGCAGGCGGACTCTCAACCACTGCGCCACCAGGGAAGCCCCTATTCATGCCTTCTTGATATAATGATTCAGTGGGCAGGGACCTAAAAGACCATCCATGCCTATTTCCTTATGAAGAGCCAGGGAGAGACTTGTCCAGGGTCACATGGCCCAGCAGCTCAGAACTGGACTGGAGCTCAGGGGAGCAATTCTAGGAGAGGGGGAATGCTCCTTCGCACCCACAGTCAAACTGCCCACTCAGTACAGGCTCCTCTCCAGGGGCTGCCCACTGGCCACTCCTGTCCCCACTTGCCAGGACCTTCTGCCACTCCCTTCTTCTCCCTCCTGCACACACTCTGGGCCTCTCTACCCTCACAGGGGTAATGCTCTAAGCAGAGAGGAAACCAGTGCAGCCTCTGGCTCCAAGGACTGGCACAAGATCAGCCAATATTTTACCACTGTGTGTGCGTGTGTGTGTGCGTGTGTGTGTGCGTGTGTGTGTGTGCGTGTGCACTTCTTGTTGTTGTTAGAAAGGGGCTAACCTGACATATATATCAAGTGACTGACAGTGGCATCTTTGGGTAGATGAATTGTGGGTATTTTTTTCCTTGTTTGCGTTTTAAATTTTCTTTAGTAATAAACAAACATTATTAATAAGACAAGAAATAAAAGTTGCTCTAAAATTCTGTTAAGAAAAAGGCCGGGACTTCCCTGGTGGCGCAGTGGTTAAGAATCCGCCTGCCAATGCAGGGGACACGAATTCAAGCCCTGGTCCGGGAAGATCCCACATGCAGCGGAGCAAGCCTGTGCGCAGCAGCGAAGACCCAACGCAGCCAAAAGTAAATAAATAAAAATTTGAAGAAAAGAAAAAGGCCAACAATCATAAAGAAAAATGAGCTAGAGGTAAGAACAGATTGTTCGTCGAAAAAAAGAAAATGTTTCTTAAACATAGAAAAAGACTTTGCTCATAATGATAGAAATGCAAATTAAAATTACACTGAGTTAGCATTTCTTTCCTATCAGATTGGCAAAAATCCAAGTTGGACAAGTTCTGTTGGGAAGGCTGTGAGGAAACACTTTCATACATTGCTGATGGGAGTGCAAAATAGTATAGATCCTACGTAGGGCATCTGGCAATAGCTAGCAAAATTGCGTGTGTAGTGTGTATTGACCCTTTGACCCAGAAATCCACTTCTAAGAATAGATCCTTTAGATGCACTGGTTAAAAAAATACCAAATGATGCTTGCAAGAGGCTACTCACCATAACGCTATTGTAATAGCAAAAGACTGGAAACAGGGCAAACATCCATCAGCAGGAACTGGTTGAATAAGCCACATGCTGGAGGACTCTGAGGCTGCAAAAGGAATAAGAAAGAGCTTGTACTACTGCAGAGAGATGGCTGAGGTGAGCTGTTCTGTAAATAAAGCAAGGTAGGTGTCCAGAATAGGCAAATCTGTAGAGACCGAAAGTAGATTAGTGGTTGCCTGGGGCTATGGGGGGATGGGACTACTGGGGAGGGGAAGGAAAACTGTAGGGTATGTGGGTATGAGGTTTCTTTTTTTGGGTGATGAAAATGTTCTAAAATTAACTGGTGATGATTACACATGAAAACCATTGCATTGTACACTTAAATGAGTGAATTGTACAATATGTAGCTTATATCTCCATAAAGCTGTTACTAAAAAAGGACAATGTGAGAAAAGTGTGTATAGTATGCTACTGTAGGAAAGGGAGAAAAAGTATATACATATGATTGAATTAAACAATATAAGGGTAAGCAACAACAACAAAAAATGTTGTTGTGTCAGTCAGGATTCAATTGGGGAACAGAATCACTTTGAGGTTGTGGTATGGAGGCTTTTTAAAAGAATTTAATTAATCTATTTATTTGGGCTGCGCTGGATCTTCGTTGCTGTGCACAGGCTTCCTCTAGTTGCGGTGAGCAGGGGCTACTCTTCGTTGCAGAGCAGGGGCTTCTCATTGCGGTGGCTTCTCTTGTTGTGGAGCACGGTCTCTAGGCGTGCATGCTTCAGTAGTTGCGGTGAGTGGGCTCCAGAGCGCAGGCTCAGTAGTTGTGGCGCATGGGCTTAGTTGCCCCACGGCATGTGGCATCTTCCTGGACCAGGGCTTGAACCCATCTCCCCTGTATTAGTAGGCAGATTCTTAACCACTGGACCACCAGGGAAGTCCGGGATGGAGGCTTTTTTTTTTTTTTTTTTTTTCCCCCCCCCGGTACGCAGGCCTCCCACTGTTGTGGCCTCTCCCGTTGCGGAGCACAGGCTCCGGACGCGCAGGCTCAGCGGCCATGGCTCAGGGGCCCAGCTGCTCCATGGCATGTGGGATCTTCCCGGACTGGGGCATGAACCCGTGTCCCCTGCATCAGCAGGCGGACTCTCAACCACTGCGCCACCAGGGAAGCCCCGGGATGGAGGCTTTTTGATGGTAATTCGCTTTGCACAATTGTGGAAGGAGCTGGGGAAGACAGAGACCAGAAGGAGAGTAAGAGCATCAGAGGAGGCACTAGCCACTCTGAGAAACCAAGTTGGTCCAGCTGTGAAATGCAACCACAGGCGAAGCTGCAGGAGGTCTGTGGGAGCTGTTTCCTCTGTGTAGAGGATGCCACTGGGTCTGCTGCTGAGCATCTGTGGTGGCAGGAGGCCACTACTGGTCAACTGTGTCATCAGCTGGGAATAAAAGCTGGGTATGGAGTGAAGGAGAGAGAGAACAAGGTAGAAGCTGCAGGTCTTAGACAACTGACTATGACAACCTTCAGAGACTTGACTTTGAAACTTGTAAACATTTTACATAATTCTAAAACAAAATTAATGTTAAAAAATATCTAAAGAGTCACTGCTGTATGTTATATATCCTAAGACTTCTCATCACATGGAAAAAAAATTTTTTTCTATTTCTTTAATGTTGTATCTACTTGAGATGATGGATGTTCACTAAACTTACTATGGTGATCACTTCATAATGTATGTAAATCACATCATTATGCCATACACCTTAAACCTACACGGTGCTGTATGTCAATTATAGCACAATTATAGCTCAATAAAACTGGAAGAAAAAAAATCTAAAAATCAAAATGAAACAAATAAACCTATGCCTGTTGAGTTGGTAGCATAATCACATAGAGAGGAACTATTCCACGTGGCTTTAAAACAGTAGTGTGACTATACAGTTATCCCTCGGTATCCTGGAAGGATTGGTTCCAGGACCCCTGATACCAAAATCTGCAGATGCTCAAGTTCCTTATAGAGTGGTACAGTGAAACAGGAGGAAAGGGGGCAGGGCACAACCTTTAAAAGAATGACATAGCCACAGGACATGACAAAAACTTGTTAGAACCGATTAGGTCCAAGATGGCAGAAGATTCAACTTCCAGTGGACCTTGAGCCTCATTATATGCTCCTTGTAATATGTTAGCCTCTAAATAACATACCCACCAGTGCCATGACAGTTCTGAGGCTAACCATAAAAGGCCAAAAAGTGGGCAGTGGTCCAATTTCTGGAAATCCCTGCCCCTTCCTCAAAATAGTTGTAATAATCCTCCCACTCATTAGCCTATGAAATTACCCAGTCCATAAAAAACTAACCACACCATATTTCAGGGCCTCTTGCCTTCTGAGATGGCTCAGGCTGTCTGTGGAGTGTGTTTCTCTCTAAATAAATCCACTTCTTATCTATCCCTTTGTCTCTCACTGAATTCTTTCTTCGAGGAGACATCAAGAAGCTGAGCTTCATTAAGTCCTGAAACCAGGTATGTGATCTCAGTTAAAAGACCGTGGGTTCAAGTCCCAATCTGGGTTTTGGCAGGGTTCGAGTCCAGGTACGTGGGTTCAAGTCCCAATATGAGTTGCACGGTTTCAATAGTATTTGCATATAGCCTACCCACATCCTCCCACATACTTTAAATCATCTCTAGATTACTTGTAATACCTAATACAATGTAATGCTATGTAGATAGTTGCCAGTATGCAGCAAATCCAAGTTTTCTTTTTTGAAACTTTCTGGAATTTTTTTCCAAATATTTTCGATCTGGGGTTGATTGAATCCTTGGATGCAGGTCTTGCAGATATGAGGGCCAACTGTATGTCCCTAGTGGGATATATCCAAACGACCAGACAAACTTTAAAAACAGTGTTCAGGAATCATGTTATTGGTTATTACGTTGAAATTGTTATTCTGAGACTGCTGTGAGTAGATTATAGGGTAAAGTGAATGCAGGATTTCCAACATGGGAGAAGGAAAACACAGATGTAATCTTGATGATGTTAGGTAAAACCCTGTTGTCTTGAATGATAGTCTTGAGTATGAACTCATGATGCATTTTATCAGAAGAAAAACAAATGAACAAACATTTCCTAGCTCTCTCCACTGAAAGGTCCCAGAAATAAGACCAACCCAGTAGCAGTTATCATCCCTATGTTTACCAATGTATTATAAAAGGATATAACCCAGGAACAGCCAGAGGGAAGAGATGCACAGGGCAAGTATGGGAAGAGGGTGTGGAGCTTCCCGTCATCCACTCCGGGTCATTGCTCTCCTGGAATCTCCACGTGTTCACCAACCTGGAAGCTCTCCGAACGCCCTCCTTTTGGATTTTTATGGAGGCTTCATTACATAGGAATGATTGATGAAATAATGGACCACTGTTGACTGATTCAAACTCCAGCCCCTCTCCCCTCCTCAGAGGTTGGGGAGGGAAGAGGACTGAAAGTTCCCACTGTCTAATCTCAATTGGTTCCCCAGGCAACCAGACCCCAATCTTAGGTCACCTAGAGGCTTCCCAAATCACCTCACTAGCATAACAAAAGACACCTTTCTCGCTCTCCACACGTGGGAGATTCCTAGGGTTTTAGGAGCACTGCTCCAGGAACAGGAACAAAGACCAAATATATGTTTCTTATTATGAATCACATCAGAGTGGTTTAAAAAATGGATTTAGGAAATCATCAGCGGCCACTAACATCACACAAAGAGGGACAAGATGTGTATTTTCTGATGGAAAGGAGCCTCTCCAAAACTCCGTTTACAAAGCTTTGATCAATCTACCAGTTTATAGGAAACACAGGCGACAGAGGAACGTGTTAAATGACATCCTAGGGAAGTCATCAGCAAAACAGAGACTGTGGGAATCTCTACAGGATATACGACCCAGTACAGTGAATTAACAAATAAATTGTGAGAGGGAGGGAGGGAGGGTGGGATGGAGAGAGAAAGAGAGAGGGAGGGAGAGAGGGAGTGGAGTGGTACTTGTAGACTAAGAGACAAATCAGCCAATTTCAGTGTTTGGAGCTTGTTGGAATTCTGATTCGAATAAACTATAGTAATTGGAGAAAGTTGAACACCGACTGAATAGTTGATGATATTAAGGAATTACTGTTAATTTTTAAGTGTGAAAATGGTATTTTTATTATGTTTTAAAACGAGGCTTTACTTATAGAGATACTCACATTTATGGATAAAATGGTATTTATGAATCTGCTTCAAAATAATTCAGGAGGAGGAGAAAGTTAGTCATGGATTGTTAATTGTTGAAACTGGATGATAGATAGGTATGTGGGGTTCATTATATTATTCTATCTTTGAGTATATTTAAAAATTTCCGTAGTATTTACAAGACTCATATCTCTTAGATAAGATAAATATGGCAAAATATTAATATGTGGTACTATTCTTTCAACTTTTGTGTAGGTTTAAATTTTTCTAAATAAAACGTTAGGAGAAAAGAAATAGTTGCTTTGTCTTGATCCTTTTGCCCCAGCAGGAGTCCTCACAGCCCAGACCTTGCACCCCCAGGGGTCCTTCTGAACAGTCCTTTGGGCTTGGAAGAAGTCTTATGGTCACAGGCTACTACCTGGAGCAGCCCCCAGACCCAGCAAAGTCAGAGCTAGGAATAAAATCCAGGCATTTCTGGACTTCTTCCAAATGTTGCCTGGGGCACCTGGAACTTCAGACCTTCTCATTCAGGGCTCGCATCAACTTAGAGAGTCCTGTACCATTGAGACTTGCCCTCCACTGTCCCTCCCTGTGATTTAATGGCGAACAAAATTGCTTAAAGGGAAGTAGGAGAGGGAGATAACAAGCCAGTAAACAAACATTCACGTGACATATTCAAAAGTATTAAGCTAGGAGTCTTCACAGCCTCTGAAGGAGGAGACTGGCTGCTTGGGGGCACCCCACAGGGCTGTTGGGGCAGTGGAGGAGATCCCAGTGGCAGGAAGAGGTGAGCAGACAAAACTGTTCTACATGAAAAGCAAGGCTGCGCAGAGAACATTTGGATGTTACAAAGAATCTGGTTAAGGAGAAGAGCGGCAGAGGAGATCTGGAAGAAGTGGGGGCCCTACTGGGATGAGTGGACCTTTGGGGAAAGAGATATTGAAATACGGTTTTTAGGACATTTTTCTGTGTCTGAATTTCCCTGAAATCCTTGCCACTTGTGTATTGGTTTGATATGATTTCAAACCCACTTGTTTATGACTTAACGCGCAGCTGTTTTAATCTACTTTTTTGTGTCAAAGACAAACAAAAAAAGAGTTGTTTTTAGAAGTAAAGTTGTTTTGATATGAGTGAAGTAAGCTGTGTCAGGATGTCTTCATCTGATCTGTTGCTGTTGATAAGCACTTAGTAGCTCAGCTGCTGAGGGGCCCCCGAGGGGGGCTTATCGATAAGAATGTGTGGAGAAGCCACTATGGCAAGGGGCATTTAAACTATAAATACCAAGAGTTTTGGGGGGCATATATGAGAGTTTTGGTCTGGGCAAAGCTACCTTTTGCTGATCTAGCTCTCCGAAGACCTTGGGGCATTAGCTCCTGCCCTGGTAAAGACTACTCCTTTATCAGCAGTAGTGACAAACCTTGCAGCCTAGAAGGACCCCTGCCTGCCAGATAATACAGGTGCCATCGTTGCCCAGCAAAATGCTCTAGCAACAAGGGACTTTTATTTTTGCGTTGATAGCTGAATGTAGCTGTCTGTTGGCAAAGATGTCTCTCCTGAGAAACCAAAACTGGTAGAAAAGGTACACCTCAATTGAATTTGGGCTTTGTTCTCTACATCTGCCCCTGCCTGGAACAACAGTGTAATTAATCTATCGTTTGTTTGGAGTATGTTATTTCTTTTTTTTCTTTTTTTTTTTTTTTTGCGGTACGCGGGCCTCTCACTGTTGTGGCCTCTCCCGTTGCGGAGCGCAGGCTCAGCAGCCATGGCTCACGGGCCCAGCCGTTCCACGGCATGTGGGATCCTCCCGGACCGGGGCACAAACCCGTGTCCCCTGCATCGGCAGGCGGACTCTCAACCACAGTGCCACCAGGGAAGCCCTGTTATTTCTTTATTGGCTTTTTTTTTTTTAAAAAACATCTTTATTGGAGTATAATTGCTTTACAATGGTGTGTTACTTTCTGCTTTATAACAAAGTGAATCAGCTATACATATACATATATCCCCGTATCTCCTCCCTCTTGTGTCTCCCTCCCACCCTCCTTATCCCACCCCTCTAGGTGGTCACAAAGCACTGAGCTGATCTCCCTGTGCTATGCGGCTGCTTCCCATTAGCCATCTATTTTACATTTGGTAGTATTTATAAGTCCATGCTACTCTTTCACTTTGTCCCACCTTACCCTTCCCCCTCCCTGTGTCCTCAAGTCCATTCTCTAGTAGGTCTGCGTCTTCATTCCTGTCCTGCCCCTAGGTTCTTCAGAACCTTTTTTTTTTTTTTTAGATTCCATATATATGTGTTAGTGTACGGTATTTGTTTTTCTCTTTTGGACTTACTTCACTCTGTATGACAGACTCTAGGTCTATCCACCTCACTACAAACAACTCAATTTCATTTCTTTTTATGGCTGAGTAATATTCCATTGTATATATGTGCCACATCTTCTTTATCCATTCATCTATCAGTGGACACTTAGGTTGCTTCCATGTCCTGGCTGTTGTAAACAGAGCTGCAGTGAACACTGTGGTATGTGACTCTTTTTGAATTATGCTTTTCTCAGGGTATATGCCCAGTAGTGGGATTGCTGGGTTGTATGGTAGTTCTATTTTTAGTTGTTTAAGGAACCTCCATACTGTTCTCCATAGTGACTGTATCAATTTACCTTCCCACCAACAGTGCAAGAGGGTTCCCTTTTCCCCACACCCTCTCCAGCATTTATTGTTTGTAGATTTTTTGATGATGGCCATTCTGATAGGTGTGAGATGGTACCTCATTGTAGTTTTGATTTGCATTTCTCTAATGCTTAGTGATGTTGAGCATTCTTTCATATGTGTGTTGGCAGTCTGTTGTATATCTTCTTTGGAGAAATGTCTATTTAGTTCTTCTGCCCATTTTTGGATTGGGTTGTTTATTTTTTTGATATTGAGCTGCATGAGCTGCTTGTAAATTTTGGAGATGAATCCTTTGTCAGTTGCTTCATTTGCAAGTATTTTCTCCCATTCTGAGGGTTGTCTTTTCGCCTTGTTTATGGTTTCCTTTGCTGTGCAAAAGTTTTAAGTTTCACTAGGTCCCATTTGTTTATTTTGGTTTTTATTTCCATGTCTCTAGGAGGTGGGTCAAAAAGGATCTTGCTGTGATTTATGTCATAGAGTGTTCTGCCTATGTTTTCCTCTAAAAGTTTTATAGTGTCCGGCCTTACATTCAGGTCTTTAATCCATTTTGAGTTTATATTTGTGTATGGTGTTAGGGAGTGTTCTAATTTCATTCTTTTACAGGTAGCTGTCCAGTTTCCTGCACCACTTATTGAAGAGGCTGTCTTTTCTCCATTGTATACTCTTGCCTCCTTTATCAAAGATAAGGTGACCATATGTGTGTGGGTTTACCTCTGGGCTTTCTATCCTGTTCCATTGATCTATATTTCTGTTTTTGTGCCAGTACCATACTGTCTGGATTACTATAGCTTTGTAGTATAGTCTGAAGTCAGGGAGCCTGATTCCTCCAGCTCTGTTTTTCTTTCTCAGGATTGCTTTGGCTTTTCAGGGTCTTTTGTGTCTCCATACAAATCTTAAGATTTTTTGTTCTACTTCTGTAGAAAATGCCATTGGTAATTTGATAGGGATTGCACTGAATCCCTATCAATTTAGGGATTAGCAATTTGTAGATTGCTTTGGGTAGTGTAGTCATTTTCGCAATGTTGATTCTTCCAATCCAAGAAAATGGTATATCTCTCCATGTGTTTGTATCATCTTTAATTTCTTTCATCAGTGTCTTATAGTTTTCTGCATACAGGTCTTTTGTCTCCTTAGGTAGGTTTATTCCTAGGTATTTTATTCTTTTTGTTGCAATGGTAAATGGGAGTGTTTCCTTAATTTCTCTTTCAGATTTTTCATCATTAGTGTATAGGAATGCAAGAGATTTCTGTGCATTACTTTTGTATCCTGCTACTTTACCAAATTCATTGATTAGCTCTAGTAGTTTTCTGGTAGCATCTTTAGGATTCTCTATGTATAGTATCATGTCATCTGCAAACAGTGACAGCTTTACTTCTTCTTTTCTGATTTGGATTCCTTTTATTTCTTCTCTGATTGCTGTGGCTAAAACTTTCAAAACTATATTGAAGAAAAGTGGTGAGAGTGGGCAACCTTGTCTTGTTCCTAATCTTAGAGGAAATGGTTTCAGTTTTTCACCATTGAGAACGATGTTGGCTGTGGGTTTGTCATGTATGGTGTTTATTATGTTGAGGTAAGTTCCCTCTATGCCTACTTTCTGGAGGGTTTTTATCATAAATGGGTGTTGAATTTTGTTGAAAGCTTTTTCTGCATCTATTGAGATGATCATATGGTTTTTATCCTTCAATTTGTTAATATGGTGTATCACATTGATTGATTTGTGTATATTGAAGAATTCTTGCATCCCTGGGATAAACCCCACTTGATCATAGTGTATGATCCTTTTAAGGTGCTGTTGGATTCTGTTTGCTAGTATTTTGTTGAGGATTTTTGCATCTATGTTCATCAGTGATATTGGTATGTAGTTTTCTTTCTTTGTGACATCTTTGTCTGGTTTTGGTATCAGGGTGATGGTGGCCTCATAGAATGAGTTTGGGAGTGTTCCTCCCTCTGCTATATTTTGGAAGAGTTTGAGAAGGATAGGTGTTAGCTCTTCTCTACATGTTTGATAGAATTCGCCTGTGAAGCCATCTGGTCCTGGGCTTTTGTTGGAAGATTTTTAATCACAGTCTCAATTTCAGTGCTTGTGATTGGTCTGTTTATATTTTCTAGTTCTTCCTGGTTAGTCTCGGAAGGTTGTGTTTTTCTAAGAATGTGTCCATTTCTTTCATGTTGTCCATTTTATTGGCATATAGTTGCTTGTAGTAATCTCTCATGATCCTTTGTATTTCTGCAGTGTCAGTTTTTACTTCTCCTTTTTCATTTCTAATTCTATTGATTTGAGTCTTGTCCCTTTTTTTCTTGATGAGTCTGGCTGATGGCTTATCAATTTTGTTTATCTTCTCAAAGAACCAGCTTTTAGTTTTATTGATCTTTGCTATTGTTTCCTTCATTTCTTTTTCATTTATTTCTGATCTGATCTTTATGATTTCTTTCCATCCACTAACTTTTGGGTTTTTTTGTTCTTCTTTATCTAATTGCTTTAGGTATAAGGTTAGGATTTTTATTTGAGATGTTTCTTGTTTCTTGAGGTAGGATTTTATTGCTATAAACTTCCCTCTTAGAACTGCTTTTGTTGCATCCCATAGGTTTTGGGTCGTCGTGTTTTCATTGTCATTTGTTTCTAGGTATTTTTTGATTTCCTCTTTGATTTCTTCAGTGATCTCTTGGTTATTAAGTAGTGTATTGTTTAGCCTCCATGTATTTGTATTTTTACAGATTTTTTCCTGTAATTGATATCCAATCTCATAGCGTTGTGGTTAGAAAAGATACTGGATATGATTTCAGTTTTCTTAAATTTACCGAGTCTTGATTTATGACCCAAGATATGATCTATCCTGGAGAATGTTCCATGAGCACTTGAGAAAAATGTGTATTCTATTGTTTTTGGATGGAATGTCCTATAAATATCAATTAAGTCCATCTTGTTTAAACTATCATTTAAAGCTTGTGTTTCCTTATTTATTTTCATTTTGGGTGATCTGTCCATTGGTGAAAGTGGGGTGTTCAAGTCCCCTACTATGATTATGTTACTGTCAATTTCCCCTTTTATGGCTGTTAACATTTGCCTTATGTATTGCGGTGCTCCTAAGTTGGGTGCATAAATATTTACAATTGTTATATCTTCTTCTTGGATCGATCCCTTGATCATTATGTAGTGTCCTTCTTTGTCTCTTGTAATAGTCTTTATTTTAAAGTCTATTTTGTCTGATATCAGAATTACTACTCCAGCTTTCTTTTGATTTCCATTTGCATGGAATATCTTTTTCCATCCCCTCATTTTCAGTCTGTGTGTGTCCCTAGGTCTGAAGTGGGTCTCTTGTAGACAGCATATATATGGGTCTTGTTTTTGTATCCATTCAGCCAGTCTGTGTCTTTTGGTTGGAGCATTTAATCCATTTACATTTAAGGTAATTATCGATATGTATGTTCCTATTCCCATTTTCTTAATTGTTTTGGGTTTGTTATTGTAGGTCTTTTCCTTCTCTTGTGTTTCCTGCCTAGAGAAGTTTCTTTAGCATTTGTTGTAAAGCTGGTTTGGTGGTGCTGAATTCTCCTAGCTTTTGCTTCTCTGTAAAGGTTTTAATTTCTCCATCGAATCTGAATGAGACCCTTGCTGGGTAGAGTAATCTTAGTTGTAGGTTTTTCCCTTTCATCACTTTAAATATGTCCTGCCAGTCCCTTCTGGCTTGCAGAGTTTCTGCTGAAAGATCAGCTGTTAACCTTATGGGGCTTCCCTTGTATGTTATTTGTTGTTTTTCCCTTGCTGCTTTTAATATTTTTTCTTTGTATTTAATTTTTGCTAGTTAGATTAATATGTGTCTTGGCATGTTTCTCCTTGGATTTATCCTGTATGGGACTCTCTGCACTTCCTGGACTTGATTGACTATTTCCTTTCCCATAGTGGGGAAATTCTCAACTATAATCTCTTCAAATATTTTCTCAGTCCCTTTCTTTCTCTCTTCTTCTTCTGGGACCTGTGTAGTTTGAATGTTGGTGTGTTTAATGTTGTCCCAGAGTTCTCTGAAATGGTCCTCAATTCTTTTCATTCTTTTTTCTTTATTCTATTTTTTTTTTTTTTTGCGGTACGCGGGCCTCTCACTGTTGTGGCCTCTCCCGTTGCGGAGCACAGGCTCCAGACGCGCAGGCTCAGCGGCCATGGCTCACGGACCCAGCCACTCCGCAGCATGTGGGATCTTCCCAGACGGGGGCACGAACCCGTGTCCCCTGCATCGGCAGGCGGACTCTCAACCACTGCGCCACCAGGGAAGCCCCTTTTTTCTTTATTCTACTCTGCAGTAGTTATTTCCACTATTTTGTCTTCCAGGTCACTTAATCCGTTCTTCTGCCTCAGTTATTCTGCTATTGATTCCTTGTAGAATTTTTAATTTCATGTATTGTGTTGTTCATCAGTGTTTGCTGTTTAATTCTTCTAGGTCCTTGTTAAACGTTTCTTGTATTTTCTCCATTCTATTGCCAAGATTTTGGATCATCTTTACTACCATTACTCTGAATTCTTTTTCAGGTAGACTGCCTATTTCCTCTTCATTTGTTTGGTCTGGTGAGTTTTTATCTTACTCCTTCATCTGCTGTGTGTTTCTCTGTCTTCTCATTTTGCTTAACTTACTGTATTTGGGGTCTCCTTTTCGCAGGCTGCAAGTTCGTAGTTCCTGTTGTTTTTGGTGTCTGCCCCCACGTGTCTAAGGTTGGTTCAGTGGGTTGTGTAGCCTTCCTGGTGGAGGGGACTGGTGCCTGTGTTCTGGAGGATGAGGCTGGATCTTGTCTTTCTGGTGGGCAGGACCATGTCCAGTGGTGTGTTTTGGGGTGTCTGTGACCTTATTATGATTTTAGGCAGCCTCTCTGCTAATGGGTGGGGTTGTGTTCCTGTCTTGCTAGTTGTTTGGCATAGGGTGTCCAGCACTGTAGCTTGCTGGTCGTTGAGTGGAGCTGGGTCTTAGCGTTTAATGGAGATCTCTGGGAGAGCTTTTGCTGTTTAATATTACGTGGAGCTGGGAGGTCTCTGGTGGACCAATGTCCTGAAGTCGGCTCTCCCACCTCAGAGGCACAGGCCTGACACCTGGCCAGAGCACCAAGACCCTTTTAGCCACATGGCTGGAACAGGAAACTGTTTCTCTTCAATTCTGGAACAAAGTGGGGCTGGAAAGGGGACTTGATTGGTGTTTTCTTTTCAAAATCCTCTTTAATGAAGCAGGAGTGGGTGAACTAATCCAAGGTGAAGTCTGTTATTTCTTGCTGGGGCTCAGAGCTGACATCCTCAGGCTTCTCTTGGTGCCTGCAGAACTGGTAGATCTCTGCACCCGCCCACGAGATTCTTAAGAATTTATATAGAGGCCTGAACTGGGTTCATGTAGACCATCCAGATGGTCTCAACAATGCACTTCTCTCTCAATGCTGTGTTCTTGAAAATGGCTCCCTCTTTATTGGCTTTTTAAGAGACATTATCCTGTATGCTAATAGCTTGTGAAATTATTATAATTTCTGCAGTGAGCCTATGTTAAATAAACTGTTGACAAAGACAATATCACTTACATTCTTTTTCTCTTTCTCTCTTTAAAAAATATTTATTTATTTATTTATTTATTTATTTATTTTGGCTGTGCCAGGTCTTAGTTGTGGCACACGAGATCTTCGTTGTGGCACGTGGGATCTTTAGTTGCGGCATGTGGATTCTTAGTTACAGTATGCATGTAGGATCTAGTTCTCTGGCCAGGGATCGAACCCGAGACCCCTGCATTGGGAACGCGGAGTCTTACCCACTGGATCCACAGGAAAGTCCCCTGCATTATTTTTCAAGGCTTTGGAACCATGCTAGTGATTCCTTTGAGTATGAAACGAAAGGGCACTGGGCTCTGAGTGGGAATAGGTGGACCCAGTGTTATTTGTGTGTTCCAAAATGACAAATTGTGAAGAAAAGGCATCATAGGGAGGTTGGGAAGAGTACAGGAAATAATGCTGATAAAGAACTGTTACAGTGGCTGGTACACAGCTGTCGCTCAAGAAATGACGACAGCTCAAAGAGATTAATTAGACCTGCTTGGGAAAATAGGCATAAAAGCCCGAAAAAGATGGATTGGAATGAAGTAGCGTTGACAGCTTAGAGCAGTGCTTCTCGTATTTTGATGTACACAGGAATCACCAGAGGTCTTGTGGAAATGCAGGTTCTGATTCAGTCAGTCTGGGGTGGGGCCTGGGATTCTGTCTTTCTAACAGAATGTCACCCAAATAACAAAGGAGCATGAAATCAACTAGGTAGATTGTTAAACACAAGTCACAGTTCTATTTTGTAAAACAAAGAAACCCTCTCTAATTTCTTAAGATACGAGGTAAAAGCAAAGAAAACCAGGAGGGCCATCTTGTGGAGAAACCTGTCACCAGTGCTAGAGGCCCTTAACCCACTTGAGTGATCTTAGGAAAGATCACTGTGCCTTGTCTAACCATGGACCATCAGTGCTGGATGGCTCACAGGCTCCACCTCCAACCCAGTGGTTTTACAGATGAGGAGGCTGAGGCCCACAGAGGGGAAGGGACTGACCTAGACCACTAGCTAGTTATGGCATCTACAAGGGAGCCTTCCTGGGAGGCTGGAGGCTAGGAGTGCGTGCTGTGGAGTTGAACTTGAAGGATGAAAAGGGGTTGGATAATGGGCCAGTTTGGTCCAGACCGAAATGGCAGTGTGGTGCAGTGAGTTTGGATCCAGCCTCTACCACTATTTGTTGCTGTGACCTCGAAAAGTTATTGGACCCTTCTGAGCCTCAGTTTCCTCATCCATTAAATAGGAGTGACAGTGTCTGTTTTGCAGAATTGCTGTGAGGATTAAGTGGGATAATGAATTTAAAAATCCCTGGCCAGAATGTGGGATCATTGAAGGTTGGGGAGGCCTCCTAGAGGAAGCCCATAGAAACTTCTGGGTTTACCTGGAAGCACTGGATGGGTGTGGCCTAGCCTGGGCCAGGGTGGCTGGTCTGGTGGGGACAGCCAGGCTTCTGTCTGTCACCCACTTCCCAAGGGTTTCTCTAATGCTGACTCATGGTCACTTGGGTCTCACCTCCAGGTGCCCCAGGGAAAGTGTGGAGACACAGACTATCTCCAGGCAGCAGTGGCTGCAGGAGGAAGATGATAAAGCAGCAGTCACTTCATTCTGCTAGTTCAAGACCATGGACATCAAGAATGGCAGCTGGGCAGCTGTGCCAGCCAACTGTTCCCTGGCACCTCTGCATCCATCAGGGAGGCCAGGGCTTGGAGAGTGATCAACCACCAGCTGTCTGCAGGTTTGGCTCCATCAATGTCCTATCCACCTACCAGATGTTCATGCCATGGCTCTTAAATCAGACCAGCTGGGTTAGAACCCTGGCTTCACCACTTACTGTGGGGGGTAGGAAGAGTTATTTACCCTCTCTGTGCTTCAGTTCCTCCCCCATAATCTGGTGGTAATAATGTCCATTTCATAGGGTGGTTTGGGGGACAAAATGAGATAATCCACACAAAGTCTTACCGTGGGGCTCATTAACTGTTAGCTATTATCATTATGTTATTTTTCAAAGGCCATTCCAAGTACTTCCTCCTCCAGGAAGCCTTTTTGATCTACACTAATGACTGAAAGATATTTGTCCTCCTCCGATCTCACAAGAAATAGTAATGACTTCTTGCCTTGGGATAGAGATGCGTGGGACCCCACTATCCCCAAATCTAAAGAGGCTGTAAATGCCTAAAAGGCAAAGAAGAGAAGACATAGACATTCCCCAGGGTCTGAAGTACAACACATTCTCATATGTTTAATGTGTATCGTTTTGTTTGTGCTGTATGTACCTTTGCAAATGTGTGTTGTTTTGTGTGCCAGCATTTTTATTGGTATTGTGTTTTAGGTCTCATTTGGTGGTTTTACTCTTTCTGCTCAGCACTTGGTGTTTCAATCCATGTTGCTGTAAATACATGTGGTCCTTGCATCTGTAGTTGCATAGTAGTACCACATTTTACCTATCCATCTACTCCCCCAGTGTGGACACTTAGGTTGCTTCCAGCTCCCAGTAACCACAAAACAACAACCCAGCAACAGAATCCTCTTACGTGTCCCCTGATGAGCCTGTAAGAGAAGGAAATGGCTTTTAGGGTCAGAGTTCGCTGTGTTTAGTTTCCCTCATTACTGCCAAGACTCTTTGTGCCGGAATGGCTGCCCCAGGCTACCCCCACCAGCAGTGCCCCTGGCCATGACACCCCTCATTCCCCACCACCATTTGGCATTATCCAGTTTTTCTAATTTTTGCCAGTCTAATCGGTGTAAGTGGTATCTCACTGTCATTTTAATTTGTATTTTTCTGATCATGAACAAATCTGACCATCTCTTCATATGCCTGCAGGCTTGCGGAGGTTACTGTTCCTTAAATGCCCACCCAAGTGCTAGGGGTCTGACTTTCAGCGCCTGGGGGCGCCAGACCAGGCTCCCGAGTCGCGAGCCAGGGGCCTGCGGGAGGTCGTGCATCCGGGACCGGGAGGCTGGGACAGCTCGCAGAGGAGACGTTCCCAGGGGGACCTGCGGTGCCCCAAGTGGCTCCGAACCGCTGGGCCGTGGGCTGGTCGAGGGAGCCCGTAGAGAGACCCGCAATCTGGCCCGGGATGGGGGGCGGTCGGAAGGTCGGAGCAACTGCGCCTGCATCATACCCAAGAGTTGAGGAGGGGCGAGGGCTCTGGAGGAGTGGCTGCCGCCTGCACTCCGACGCTCCCGGGAGCCTCGTCGTCACCCCCAGCTCAGCTCCTCCTCCCTCAGCTCCTGGGCCCAGTCGGGCGGACGTGCCGCTTGAGACCAGGCAGAACGCAGAGGAGCTCCGGAGCGGCGGCATGGAGGAGGAGCTGGCGTGGGAGACCCAGGGCCTTGAGTCCGCGGGGTGGGGGCCGGGACAGGGGCGGGTAGAGGCTGAGAGAATGCGCCGCAACCCAGCGGGGGCGACCGAGCCTGCGATCTGCGCGGTCCGCGTGGCCACCTGCGTCTTGGGCTTCTTTGTGGCCCCGAGAGGAACTCGCACCTGGCCGAGGGGACATTGGCTGCTCACCTGAGACTGGGGGTGCTCCCCACCCTGGAGCGGGGAGCTTGGATGGAGGAGACATTAGCTCGAAAGAAGATGGTAATACGATCCTATATTGGGTACTTACTTTGTGTGCCAGACTGAGCCGGAGCTGGCACTTTATTTGATCTCCTCGGCAGCCTTCTGGGTAGGACCTACTGTTATCTCCATTTTGCGGAAGAGAAGGCTGAGGCACAAAGTGGTTAAACAAGTTGCCCAAGGTCACACACCCTTAAAGTGGTAGAAATGCTGAGGGTCCCAGCTCCCTTAGAATGTCAGGGCTGGATGGGGAGTGGAGGAGGTATGGTGTGCTGCAGGGGGGATGAGGGCACCTCAGAGCCCCCTCCAGGAGTGTGCCTGGCTGCTAGGGCCTCTGGGCCAGTCAGTGGCATCCCTGTGGACATCAGCCAGCTTGGGGGACCTTTGGCTGCACTGCCTGGTAAAGGGAGAGAAGGACTGTGCCATTTTCCTCGCTGGGATGCAGATAGGAGTGGGGGTTCTATCAGGTGCTAAGCCTTTCAAGCAGGTACAGGGTTCTGCTTGGGGCAGACATCACTTGAGCAGGCCCTTGAAGAATGTGCAGCAATGGATCACTGGGGTGCGCGGGAGGGAATTCTGTGCAGAGGACCCAGCATAGGCAAAGGCTCAGAGGCCAGAGTGCAGTGTGTGTCTGTTGTGGCCAGAAAGAGGATGCATGGATTGAGATGCATGGAAGAGATGAGACTGAAGTTGATTTCACTGGTGCTCTCCAGGGCCTCCATGCTCTCCTTCAGGCTCTTGGCTGTTTGCCAACACAAACCAGGCCACTATCCCAGGCTTCCACCAAGAGAAAGGGAGTCAGAACTGGTAGGGATCGCTACAGATCACTTTTTCACCCTCCCCTGATTCTACAGTGGAACTGAGGCCCCCAAGGGGGATGTTTCCTGCTGTTAGAAAGTGGCAGTGTGGGTACTAAACCCCAGCTTCCCTAAGCTTACGCCTGAACTGCCAGATCTTTTGCTGAACCTGGATCATGGTGGGTTTCGTCCAAGAGTTTAAGGAAAGGAATGCTCAGGACACAGTTGCTTCCCGGAGATGTTTGAGATCTGAGAGGGATTCTTCCAGCAGGACCCTCTCCTCCCCTATAGGAAAGGCAGACCCTTTTGGGGGTGAGGAAGGGTGGCGCCATCAATGGGGACCACACTTGGAAGGAGATGTTTTCCCCTCTCCCCTGAAGTACTGACATGAAGCTCCCCGTGTCTGCATACACCTCTTCCCTGCCATTTACCTGAGCTTGTGGTTTGGTTTTCCGGGGAACAAATGAGTCTCAATTGGGGCAACATCTTATATAGTTCAAAAGCCCTGAAGAGACTTAATGATTTGTGTGTCACTTATTCATTCAGCAAATATATGCCAGGGCCTGAATTTAGGGATATAGTAGTTAACAAGTCAGACAAAAATCTCTCCCTTCATGGGCTTATATTATAATGGGGGAAGCAGACAATAAAGCTAATAAATATGTAAATATAGCATAGGCCAGTGGTGAGGGGTGGTGTGGAGAAAAGCAGTGCAGGGAGGTGGGTAGGGAGGGTGTTTCCTTGGTTGGGGCTTCACTGGCTCAGAGAGCCCTGAACGAAGGAAGCCCCACCACCCCCAGGTCTTTGGCCGCCAGAATTTACTCTCTGACCCTTTGTTTTGGAGGAATAATAGTGATGATGACGATGGTACTATTTGCCAGATACCATGCTAGGAGCTTTTCACATACTTATATTGAATCATTACAATAACCCTGCAGGGCAGCTCATGTCCCCATTTTGCAGATGAGGAAACTGAGGCACAGAAAAATTAAGTAACCTAAGTCACACAGCCAGGAAATGGTTCAGCCACAGGGCAGCAGCTCTGAGGTCCATAGGTTGCATCTGTGAGGCCTCAGAAAGCCCCAAACCCTCTCCTGTATCTGGAAAGCCACATAGAATTTATCTGGAAAAAACAAATTGATGGCAGGCTTCTCTGTCACTTTAATGCATCCTAGCCTTCCCTGCCAAGACACTGGCGACCTGTCCCTGGATACACAGAGGGGCTGGGTCTGGGCATTTGCAGTGGACCAAATGTGCAGGATGTAGGCTCAGCAGCAATAAAACCTCAAATTACATGCCCTGTACTGATTGTGCAAAGGGCCAGCCGATATTGGGTTGCCCAAAAAGTTCATTCGGGTTTTTTTGTAAGATGTTACAGGAATCCCAAACGAACTTTTTGGCCAGCCCAATATTTGTCCCTTGTGCTTGTGTATCTAAGCCTTTCTGAAGGGGGGACAGGCATCTGTCAGCTTGGCGATTTTCAGTGTCACTCATGGAAGCAGAGTTTTGTGGATTCCTCCATGTGCTCAGCTTTGGGCCCACTGTGAAGTGTGGGTGGGTTGGCAAGTGTCAGGTGTGGCCAGAGCCCCCAAGGAGCTTGAGGTCCAGCCAAAGAGACCGGACATCCTTATAAGCCAAGAGCAGTCAGGATGACGGCAGCATGGGGTTCTGGTGAGATGAGCCCTGGACCACGTCGTCAGGCCTGAGTCCCCCTGGCCTGGCCACCAACCCTCTGAGCCCACCGCTGGCCATGGCAAGGGACTGGAAGCGGGGCTTGGACGTTCCTTCTAGTCTGAGACTGAGATGAAGATGCAGCGACAAGGATGAGAGGAGTGCAGAGACCACAGAGAAGGCAATCAGAGAGGGCCCCACAACCAGGAGGCGAAAGCTGGTTAGGATTTGGGGATGAGGAGAGAAGAGGTGGAGGGACGAGGACAAAGAAGCCGGGTGAACACGCGCCTCTGGCCTCGCCCGGGCCTGACGCAGTGGGCGGCCCAGTAAATCCTGGCTGCCTTCTTCACTGATGGAGCCATGGGAAAGGTGGTTATCGACTCCAGTGAGAATGAATTGCATTCCCTTCCTCAAGAACAGCAATAGCAGTCAGGAAAACTGTATGATGGGGCACCTCTGAGAGGGGAGGGGCACACACCTGGCTCCTGTGGATGGTCTTGCCCACGGTCTCCCAGCTTTAGGGTTCTGCTGAGTCCTGGTCACGTGGATATGAGGTGCGTTGGAAGGAGAAGTAGCCTGTCTGGGGAAGTCTCCAACATTAAGAAAGAGGAGAAGCATCCACCCACCATTCTGAGCTGGAAGACCCCCTGCCTAGGAGACATTCAGGTCAGGGAGGGGCTGTTCCCCGATCCTCCTTACACAATGTCGGGGGTCCTCCGCCCTCAACCTGCACCCCTTTTTGTCCCCACAGTGCTTCCTCTGGAGAGGCAGCTCATGAGGCTGCCCGCCGAAGCCACGTTGGGAGGATGAAGGAGCCGATCCAGAGGAGAGTACACATCAGGGCCAGAAATCACATGTGTAAAGGGGCTCCGGCTGGGAATAATGCTATAGTGTCACCTCCACACAGGAGGGACAGTTCATGGAGCCTGGGGCAGGCACATTGGCACGTGTTAACTTGGGGGAGGCTCAGGCCCTGGCTTCCTTGTCCACTTTGT
Source organism: Mesoplodon mirus (assembly GCF_964341445.2). Classification (NCBI taxonomy): domain Eukaryota; kingdom Metazoa; phylum Chordata; class Mammalia; order Artiodactyla; family Ziphiidae; genus Mesoplodon; species Mesoplodon mirus. The sequence goes on from NC_138979.1 coordinate 55,183,939, forward strand.
CTCAAAATCTCTGAGGCCCAAAAGTCAGGGTCAGGATTCCAGCACTCTTAACTCTTAATCCTTGTGACCCATCCAGAAGGCTCCTCCAAGAAACAGATTTAGAGTCAATAGGGCAGGGGGTCAAAGGTCAGGAGTTGGAGGCTGGCAGATAGGGACAGGCACCTGGAGAGACAAAGGTGGCCTGGTGCCTCTGGTGAGAAGTCCAGGGGTTCTGGACCAAGGGAGGCTGATATGTCAGTTGCAACTTTTTTTTTTTACAGTATTTTGTTTTAAAGTCTTTATTGAACTTGTTACAATATGGCTTCTGTTTTATGCTTTGGTTTTTTGGCCACAAGGCATGTGAGATCTTAACTCCCCGACCAGGGATCCAACCTGCACCCCCTGCATTGGAAGGTGAAGTCTTAACCACTGGACCGCCAGGTCCCTGAGGCATCCTCCCAACGTGGTTCCGGCGGGCAGCCTCATGGAGCTGCCTCTCCAGAGGAAGCACTGTGTGGACAAAAAGGGGTGCAGGATGAGGGTGGAGGACCCCCGACACTGTGTAAGGAGGATCGGGGAACAGCCCCTCCCTGGCCTGAATGTCTCCTAGGCAGTTCAGTTCTCTGAGGGCCCGCTGTGCCCACTGAGTGTGTAAAACTGTTGTGGGCCCAGGCCTGCCCTTGGCCTGGTGGGGAGGCAAACCAGGCCTCAGGGAAGGGTGCAGGTGGGGTGGTTCGCAGCCCTGCTGGAGAAGGGGGCAGAGGGAAGAGCCATTCTTCTGGTTGGGGACACTGGGGACGGGCCTGGGTACCATGTCGGGTAGCCTCTCCATGTGTCGGGGCTTCTAGCTGTCAGGAGCATCTTAGAGGAGATGCCAGGGCCTGGGTGAGAGGTCAGTGGAGGCTGAAAGGGTTGGATGCAGGATTCCTGACTGCAGCAGTTACCCTCTGTCTGGTTTGATGTGACAGGGGTACAACTTGGGTCTTCACAGCCTTCCTAGGGCTCAGTAATAGTAGCAGGAATTCTAGGGTGTGTCTGATGTGTTTTGGTTTTCAGAGCACTCATCTACCTGTTTCCCGGTGGTTGTCACTCACCCCTGGAGAGGGGAGGAGAGCAGGGAGGAGGAGTACTATTTATAGATGGAGGCAGGTGCAGAGGAGGGCAGCAAGTCACCTTAGGTCACACAGCACATTATTGGTGACTGGAGCCTTGGTCTCATCTCCTGGACAAGCACTTGCAAGGAAACGTGGACTTGCAAGTTGGACTTGCATCTTATGGATGATAGGATGCTAATGCCAGATTCATTCATTCATTTACTCATTGAATGATTCATTTGTTCAATAAGTATTAAGGGCTTACTGTGTGCTGGCACTGTGCTAGGTGATGGGGACAGCAGAACCCATGGCAGACATGGTCCCAGCCCTCTTGGAACTGGTAGTCTGGTGGGGGAAAACAGACATTAAATAGAGTAGCTCACAAATAGTTCATTCCCACTGTCACAATTTGAGAGCGTGTGGGCATCAGAGGGGCCCTCTCGTCCAGAAGTCCTCCCAAGGAAGGGGAGCCAGTGAAAAAAGGCAGTGTTTCCAGGAAGAGGGGACAACATGGGAAAGGAAGGGACAGCTCGTCCCCAGAGAGACCACGCAGAAAATTAGTGTTTTCTTTTGTTGCCCCATCACATGCTGAAAACTGTGGAGGGAAGTGGGTTCATGGGTTGGAGGCTGGCTTCCCCCAGGCCTGCTCAGATGTGCTGAGGGCCAGAGACCAGGGTGAACTGCCAGGGCGGTCTGACAGTGAGTTTGGGGGTGGGGGGTAGGTCAGAACCCTTCAGCCCTGTTCTGAAGGAAGGAGGGAACAGAACCCAGGCACTCAGGATTCCTCAGGGACTTGGAAAATAATCCTCAGACACAGGTGGCTGCCCAGCAGAGGGAGCAACAGGAACAGACTTAGAGACAGGATGTTGTCTGGCATTTCTGAGAAGCAGTGCCGGGCCATGCAGGGCCTCATAGGCCCAAGGTTTAGAAGTTTGATCCAAGAGCAGTGGGAAGCTGGGAAGAGTTTTAGGTGGGGGACAGACGGATCTAGACATGGTGTTTTACTACGTTCATTTCAGCAGCTGCAGAGTGGAAGAGGAGGGGGTCAGAGTGGGGCTGTGGCCCCAGCCGACTGGTCACCAGAGCCAGCAAAGGTCCTTCCACCCTGCAGACCAGCTGTCCTGGCCGGGAGGTAGGGAGGCTGTGCGAGGTGGGCCGGGCAGCCAGCTGGTGCCTCACAGGTTTCCTCTCCCTCCAGGCAGGTGGGCAGGGTGGCCCCACATTGGTCTGCGGGCGCAGGGCACGAGTAGGCTGTGCGACTGCTCTTGGAACACGAGGCTGCTGTGGATGATGAGGATGCGGTACGGGTCCCCTCACGCAGGCATGTCTGTGTGTGCATGTCCGTCTTCCTGTCTGTCTTAGGGTGGGGCAGGGGCATCAGAACTCATTCTGGGTCTATGAGCCAGCTGTCATTGCTGAGGTTGTCACTGATACACAGATGAACAGGTGCAGGCTGGGTAGGGGGTCAGAGTCTTCAGGGGCCAATGACACTGTACCAATCCCACTTTCCCTTTGCACAGTCATAAAGATTTCTTCATTTTCAAGGGCCTTTCAGTTCTCAGCCTTTTCAGTCCCTTGTGATGTCATGTGAGCAGGGAGAGATATGGGCTGTAGAACAGGTAATTGGGTGGGTTGACAAAGGCTTCATTAGTAAAGTCATCGGGAGGGAGGTCTCTCATGATATGCCACAGGGCTCTGCCCTGGCAAACAGTAACCCACAACCTGAATAAAGACTAACAGTCTTACTTAACAAATTGGCAGGGAGCACACTGCTAAGAGAGAGAACAGAATAATAACAAGGTCTACAAATTTATCTACATATTTATCGGGTTTGGATAAAGAGCTGAATCTGACAATGGCATTTGACAGGGATACATTTTTTAAAAATTATAAACTTCTCTGCAGAAACTTAGCTTCCATGGAAATACTTTTCTTTGTCCTGACTTCTCTTTGCTCTGAGGCCCCACCATGAAGGGGGCTTGATTACAAGTCAGGGCTGGGGGTGGGGCAGCAACACCTGCCTCCCCACTCCCTCACCCCATCTCCTCCCTGCTCCTGCTTAGGCCTCATTTAGAGATGACCCTGGAAGGAGAGTGTCTGGTTTCCTTAGTCTGAGTGTCCCAATAAACCACTGGAACTTCTTGCATCAGCCTTTTGCCCACAAAGACCCTCACTGTTGGGACTTCCCTGGCGGCATAGTGGTTAAGAATCCACCTGCCAATGCAGGGGACACAGGTTCGAGCCCTGGTCCAGGAAGATCCCACATGCCACGGAGCAACTAAGCCCATGTGCCGCAACTACTGAGCCTGCGCTCTATAGCCCGTGAGCCACAACTACTGAGCCTATGTGCCACAACTACTGAAGCCCGTACGCCTGGAGCCCGTGCTCCACAACAAGAGAAGCCACTGCAATGAGAAGCCCGCGCTCTGCAATGAAGAGTAGCCCCCGCTCGCCGCAACCAGAGAAAGCCCACGTGCAGCAAGGAAGACCCAATGCAGCCAAAAATAAATTAAAAAAAAAAAAAAAAAAAAAAGACCCTTACTATCACCACCATGCTCTGTTATTTCTTCCTTGAGGGACTGAGTGAGAAAAGAAGATATGAGGGAGAATAGTAAGAGAGGGTGCTTACAAATTTTCTCTCTTTCCTTTGCAAACAGCAATAAATACATTTTGAAAAATAAGAAGGCTGGTAGGCATGCCTACTTTAATAGCAGGAGGGTAGAAGAGACACTGGAGAAGGGAAATCCTGTTGTTGGGGGGAAGGTCTCTAGTGAAAAGCCACAGGGCTCTGTCCTAGATAGTTCCTGGAACTAGGACAGTGAGGTATCTTGGGGTTCCCACTGGCAAGAGGCTCTGTCTGCCATGACTCTCCTCCCCCAGCCTTGAGCCTTGACCCTTTTCATTCCCAAGCTCCTGTGGGCTTCTCCCCTTGGACTCTGACCTTCGTCATCCAGCCAGCCCACAGTTACTGATATTCTACCAGTGGCTGAGCTCTGAGCCAGTGCTGGGTCTCCTGGCCTCTTTGGTTCTAGCTGAGACCAACTCTAGTCCCCATTTGAGGTGCTATGGTGGGTCCAGCACCTTCCCAAGGTTTCAGAAGGAAGGGCTTAAATTCTTGTGGTCACTCTTGGCTCTTCCAGCTTCTGCTTGGTTTTTGCCGTCCTCTTGAAATTTTGCACATAGTCCTTTGTCTCTACCTTGGCATCACCCCTAACATGGATCACAGTCCTTCTCCCCACTTTCCATAGAGACCCCATTCACACACTTTGATGTGGGGCAGGCTTTCCAAAATAAGAGATGGAGGGGATTTACATTACACACAAAAACAATGTAAAAATCCTAAAATCTTGTCTTTGACATTCCTGTTCTTTATTATTTTCTTTCCTTTACCATATGCTTTCTTTTTTTCTTTATTTTAAATTTATTTTTTAAATTGAAGTATAGTTGATTTACAATGTTGTGTGAATTTCTGCTGTACAGCAAAGTGACTCAGTTATACATATATATACATTCTTTTTTATACTATTTTCCATTATGGTTTATCCCAGGACACTAAATATAGTTCCCTGTGCTATACAGTAGGACCTTGTCCATCTATTCTATATGTAATAGTTTGTATCTACTAACCCCAAACTCCCAGCCCATCCCTCCCTCCTCCCCCCTCCCCCTTGGCAACCACAAGTTTGTTCTCTATGCCATTCCTGTTCTTTAAAGTCCCTTGGTCCTTTCCTTGTCTTGGGCTTGGCCTCTTCCCCTGCCCCACTTTCAATGCTGTCCTTGTCTGCACCGTCCCCACCCTGCCTCCAAATTCCTGACATGATGCCCAGTCAGTTCTTTCTGGGTTTCACCTTTCATCCCAACCACTTGTCACAGCTTTTACCCAAACCCAGTTCTGTCCCTAAGAGGGATTCTGGTGCCAACCACTAAGACCCCTTTTCCTGGTACCCCCCCAGAAGCTCTTTGTGGAGCCAAGTGGGGAAGTGGTTGTGACTAGGGTGCTCTGTGCAGGTGCTGGGGTGAGGCACTCTTTCCCCCAGAGGTCCAGACTGTGAAATTGAGGCTGATTCAGGACTAGGCCAACCCTGTTCTTCTGGCAGCTTAGAGTGTGCTGGGGATGAGGACACATCAGGGGACACTGATCCTTTAGCCCTTCCTGAGGTGGGCTCTGCATTTCTGCTCCCAGCTGGACTTGGGAGCATTTTCCCACTGCAAGCCTGCTTCTTATGCTTGTGGGGAGATTCTGTGGCCCATCAGTACCAGGTCACCCTGTGGGCTCATTCCATGAATGACAGGCCATTGGCCTCACCAGGGGACCCAGAGCCACACATGACCCTGTTTCGGTGGGAAAATATGTTCTGGTCCTTGAACGCCCAACTAGAGACAAACTTTGGGGCTGCCCAAAGCTGAGGGAAGCCAGTGCAGCCTGTAGGCAGAAGGTGGTGATGATCTCCCAGGCCTCTGTTCTGCTCAGACCCTGCCGCATCCCACCACACTCAAGGAAAGACAGAGAAAAACCACTTCTAAGAGGGTGGCTGGCTGTCAGTGCATCCTGGGAGGTGAGTTTGGAGGCCTGGGGGTGCTCTTCACAGAGAAGGAAAGACTCAGTAGAGGTGGGGATGAAGCCTGCCCTCAGATGCAGAGCCCCACGAAGGTGGAGGTCAGTGCAGGGGCTCTGGTGACCTGGAAACACTGCGCAGATGTTGAGGAAGAGCATCCTGCAAATAGGATCTGGGCTGCCATCAGAAGAAGGCCTAGATGTATTTTCAGTTGCTCCAAAGGGCCAGTAGGGTGGAAAGCACAGGGATGCAGATTTCAGTTCCACATGAGGAGGGTCTTTTCACGGTGAGAAGTGTTTGACAGTGCAGTGGTTGTCTTGTGCAGCGGCGAGATGCCATCCCTTCATGTGCACAGACCTAAGCCAACTGCCTGGAGGATGTTCCGCAGGAGATTCAAACAGTTGATTCTCAAACGCCAGTCCAGGATGAGGTCTTCACCAGTCACAGAAAATCAGAAAATTAGAACAGCAGTGTATGTTTCATGAAGCTGTATTTGGAAAGAGTATACTCTGAGATCAGCTCCTTTCACATTTTTTGTGGTAAAACGGTCCATCTTTATGAACTGGTAGTGAGAGGAGATGGCAGCTCTTTTATTTTTAAGGTTTATTTGGTATCCCCACAAAAGTTTGCAGTTGTTGGGAGAGTAAATCCTCAGAGTTATCACAGGGAAAAAATCTTTTTCCGTTTTTTCTTTTCTTTCTTTCTTTGTATCTATGTGAGAAGATGGCTGTTAGCTGAACCTACTGTGGTGATCATTTCACAATATATGTAAATCAAACGATCATGCTGTATGCCTTAAACTTATACTGTGATGTATGTCAATTATTTGTCAATAAAACTCGGGCGGGGGGAAGTTTGCAATAGTTTATCAGCCTCTGTTTAAAACAGTTTCCTGGACTCTAAATTCCTAAAGCCCAGAGCTCCCCGGCCTGGGTGGCACTCAAGGTCCCTTATGGTTGAACGATTGTGCAAAGCACACTTGGGCCCAGGTGGCACAGCCATGCCCCCTCATAGTCTCCTCCCTTCCCCCGCCATGTCCTCTCCCTGAGTTTGGGATGAATGCGCTTCTCCTGTCTGCCTGGTTCAGCCACTTACGGATCCTCCAGATCCTGGTCAACTCCGGGGCCAAGATCCACTGTAAGAACAAGGTAAGGCCTCAGCTGGCAGCCCCCTTGCCCTCTCTCTACCTCCTGCTGCACAGGGCTGCCCCCACCTCTGCTGCCTGTCCCCATCACTGCCCCTTCTGTCTCCTCATGTGCCTCTGCCTGCCCCAGCTTGCCTCGACCCTCTGAGAGCTGTCCTGAACCCCCACCTAAGCTCAGCCTTGGGAAGCTGGGACCCTCACTACTTCCACTGGGGCCGGGAGAAGGGCCTGGGGACGCCTCTTTCATCAGCACTGAAAGCCCCTGGCTTCTGATCCCCCTACTGTTTACCACTCTGTGATGTTGGGACAGTCCCCAGCCCTCTGGCCAGCCTCTTGTTCACAAAGGGGAATTAAAGTAACACCCTCAGAAGATTACATGAGAAGGAGGTAGGGCCTTCTCCCTCCCACGGGGCCCCGGCTCCCTTGCGGTCAGTATGGCCAGGTAGAAGGAGCAAAGCACCATTTACCAAACTCTGGGACCTTGGGCAAATTATTTTACCACCCTGAGCCTCAGTTTTCCCATTTGGAAATAGGGGTGCTGGTACCCATCTCTGAGCCGAGGTAGAAGTAAGTGCGGTGCTGTGTCTCAAGTACCTGGCCCAGTGCCTGGCACGTTAGCGACCCTGGCAGTCCCCTGTTGCTCACTGGTGTGTGCTGTGGTTTGAGGGAGGAGAGCCCCAGGGAGTCAAGAGTGCCCAGAATCCCTGAATTGGTGTCTCAACTTTTAGGGAGTTGGTGGCCCTTATGAAAATGCAAACATTTCTGGGCCAAATACCTTCAGCCAGGAGTTCTCAACCTTGGTCCTTAGAGAGACAGAATTTGGGGATCCATGAACTTTGAAGGGAAAACAAGGACCTTTTTTTTTTAAACTGCCCTCTGCTTAAAATTTTAGCATTTCTTTCCATGATGAATGCAGGTAGAATTAATATTACCTGTGACATTGCCTCTAAGATAAAATGTAGCTCTTTTCATATCACATTACAGTTTTTGCAGTTATCTCAAAATACTGTTTATGCTCATCATTACTTTGAAATCATGGTAGTTATTAGACCTTTCACTAGATCTTGTTGTTTAATGGATCAATAAAGCACATATGCTACTAGATAAAAAATTTGGGTTTTAATATTTTGATAATTCTATTTCAATATCACTGTTTTTCTTTTCTGGTAGGCAGAATGCTGTCCGCCCCAAGATGTCCATATCCCTATCCCTAGAACCTGTGAACTCTAGAACCTAACATGGCAAAAGGAATTTTTCTGATGTGATTAAGTTAAGGACCTTGAGATGGGGAGACTATTCTGGATTATCCACATGTGCCTACATGTCCTTTTAGGGGAAAGAAGGAGGGAGGCAGGAGAGTCAGAGAAGGAGATGTGATTGAAGGAAGCAGAGGTTGGAGTAATGTGACCCACAAGCCAGGGAATGCAGGTAGCCTCTAGAAGCTGGAAAGGCCAGGAAATGGATTCTCCTAGAAACTCCAGAAGAGAAGCAGCCCTCCCAGCCCATTTTAGACTTTTGACCTCCAGAACTGTAAGATAATAGATGGGTGTTCATCAGACACCAAAAAGGGCCATGGCACACAGGAGGTCTGCCCTATACCATTGTTTGGATCTTGTTGGCAGTGGTAGAAATGTCTGACAGCTCTCAGTGAAGGATACCCCTAGGTTATGGGCCACAGGATCCAAGCCCAGAGTGTGGGATCCAAGCCCAGTTTCAAGCTGAGGGCCCTCCTGTCCAGTCCTGCCTGTCTAGCTTAGCCTTAGAGAGAGTCTCAGTGGTCTTGGAGAATCCAGTAGCTGTTGCGATGAAATTTGCTATCAACACAGAATGAGCCTCAGTGTTCTAGAATGAGGGAGGTGAGGTCTTAAGTGTGTGTGGAGGGCAGTGCTCTGAGTAGTGGATCTTCTAGTTAAGCAGGTCCACTCCATATTAGTTTTCTGTTTTTGGTAACAAACCACTCTAAAATGTAGTGGCTTAAAGTAACATCGATTTATGGTTTTTCATAATATCATAGGCTGGTCAGTTCCTCTGGCCTTGCCTGGGCTCACTTATGAGGACACAGTCAGCACATGTCTGGTGCCTCTGCAGGAAGAGGGAACGTCGCAGATGGTGTGGCCAGTGTCTCCAGGTGGTAGCTGACATTCATGGAGACTTCCTTCTGTGACAGCCCCAGGACATCAAAAGAGCAAGAGTAGAAGTAGCAAGGTTTCTTGAGATATTACCTCTACCGCATTCTACTGGTCAAATCCCATCACAGGGTCAGCCTCGTTTCAGGGGGAGGAAAATATCGGATTCCTCCTCTTGATGTTAAGAGTAGCACAGTCCTGTTGCTTGATCTTGGGACAGTTTCTCAGTCCATCCTGTTTTTCATCACCTTGCCACTTCTGAAGGGTACTGGTCAAGTATTTTGTAGAATATCCTTCAATTTGGTTTCGTCTGATGTTTTTCTCATGATTAGATTGGGGTTATGGAATTTTGGGAAGAAGATCACAGAGGTCAAATGCCCTTCTCATTACCTCCTATCAGGGGCATGTGATACCATTGTGATTCGTCACTGGTGACGGTCTCTTGATCCAGTTCTGACACCAATTCCGATTTGTGTTTTTTCCACATCACCAAGCAGTTAACTCAGTTCCCTGTGGACACTGACCGGGAGTCCACAAATTTAACTCATCTCTGACACTACTTGGAGATAATGTCAGATTCTGCCGGTTAAGTGTTCAGTCCTACAAGACTGCCCACACTTTGGATGTCAATCACAAGCCCAGGTGGTTGCCTGGCTATATAATTGCCTGTAAATCAGAAGTTCCCACAACCCCCTCCCCAGGTTCGATTAATTGCTAGAGCGGCTCTCAGAACTCAGGTAGCCGGTTTACTTACTATATTTCTGGTTTATTACAAAGGATATTAAGGATATGAATCATCAATGGCCAGATGAAGAGATGCATAGGGCAAGATCCTGAACGCAGGTGCTTGTGTCCCCATGGAGTTTGGGACCTGGCACATGGATGTGATCTGATTCACCAACCTGGAAGTTATCCAAGCCCTGTCCTTTTGGGTTTTTAATGGAGGCTTCATTACATAGACTTGATAGATTAAATTCTCAGCCCTTAGTCATTGACTGAACCTCCATCCCCTCTCCTCTCCTCAGAGGTGGGGAGGTGGGACTGGAAGTTCCAACCCTCTACTCACTGTTGGTTCCCCCGGCAACCAGCCCCCATCCTTTGGTTACTTAGGGGCTTCAAATCACCTCGTTAACATCATAAAAGACACCTTTATCACGGTTACCATTTAGGAGATTCCTAGGGTTTTAGGAGCTCTGTGCCAGGAGCCAGGACAAAGACCAAATACATATTTCTTATTGTAAATCACAATATCAAGCTTGATCACTTGGTTAAAGTGGTGTCGGCCAGGTTTCTCCACTGGAATGTTAGCATTTTTCCTTTTCCATACTCTATTGTTAGAAACTCTTTGTCGTTTTAATTTGCATTTCAATAATGACTAATGAGGTCATATATTTTTTTCATGTGCTTATTTGCCATTCCATATATCTTCTTTGGTGTGCAGATTATTTTTTAATTGGGATAATTTCTTACTGATGAGATTTTAGAGTTCTTTGTAGATTTTGGATGTATTTCAAAATAAATTACAGACATCAATGTACTTCCCTCTAAATATGTCAGCATGCATATTATTAACTAGAGTTCAAATTCTTTGTATACAATGAAATACAAGTTGAGTTTTTAAAAAAATATTTATTTATTTATTTATTTTTTATTTGGTTGCATCAGGTCTTAGTTGTGGCTTGCGGACTCCTTAGTTGCGGCTCCAGGGCTCCTCATTTTAGCTGCGGCTCGCCAGCTCCTTAGTTGTGGCATGTGAACTCTTAGTTGCGGCCTGCGTGTGAGATCTAGTTCCCTGACCAGGGATGGAATCTAGGCCCCCTGCATTGGGAGTGTGGAGTCTTATCCACTACACCACCAGGGAAGTCCCTACAGACTGAAATTTGACAAGTGCTACTCCTCTGTAACCCAAACCACTGTCAAGATGTAGAAGACTGTTCCACTGATTTTTATGACCCATTGATGGTTACAATCTATTTGGAAAACTACTCCAAATAATCTACCTGTAATGCAAGGCCATGGTAGAAGCTGTGGGCTATAAACATAGAATTTGCAAACCTCCCTCACTTAAATATTGCTTCTGGGGCTAAGAGACCTTCAATAAAGTGAAGCACAATAAGCCTGTATTATCCTAACTTGACCTATGAGGAAATGGGGGCTCAGAGAGGTATAGGTAACTTGCCGAAGACCACAGAGCTGATAAATGCTGGAGCTGGGATTTGAACTCTGGCATCCTGACTCCCACCAGCCCCCGTGAGGCTAAGTGGGTCCTGCGGATGTCCCAGGGGCCTATCCCCATTTTCAGTGTGGTTTCCTTTGGAAAGCTGTTCTGATCCCAAACACTCGTTGTTTGGGAGACAACCAGTGTGTGAGCAGGGCCTCCCTTCGCAGACTGCAGGGACCACCCTGGGCTTGTTTCCAGGACAGACTGACCTTACTGCATTGCGCAGCCCAAAAAAGCCATGTGCCAGTGCTGGCATTCATAACAGAGGACCTGGAGGACGTGGCCCTGGACCACGCTGACAAGGTGAGTGTGGCCTCAAGGCTGTGTGTCCTTCCCATCGGGCTTGGGATTCCTGGGGCCTCTCCTGTCCTTTCCTTGAGTGCATCCCTTGAGCCATGGGTAGTGCAGACTGGACCCCACCTCAGGGAGTTGCTGGTCTAGAAGGGGCATTAGGGCACAAATGAGCAGGACGCCAGCAGCACATGGTCAGTTCCCTCAGAGAGACTCTGATATGGACTAGACAGGTTAGAGAAGGGAGACAGTGCTTTCTGCTTCCTGGAGGAGGTGGAATTTGGTAAATGAATAGATTTCATCCGTAAGATTAGAAAGCAAGGGGCATTCCAGATGGAGGAGAGACAATTGCTAGAGCTTTAGAGGAAAAGGGCTTTTGGTGTGTGAGTTCAGATGGGTTAGAATCTTGGGAATGAAGGCCTGAGAGGTTGTTAGGGGCCTTTATGGAGATCTCAACCCCCAGCCTCAGGAATGGGTCCTTTATTCAGGAGCCACAGGAGGATTTCAGTGGGGGAGGGACACGCCAAGTGGGGTCTTGTGGGGAAGATGGTCTGGGCTTTCCAGGCAGGGTGTATAGGGCAAGGTGGGGGAGAGTGTCCGGAGCACTGGAAGTGCCCCAGTATGGTTGGGGAGACTGAGGCCAGGTGGGCAGGGCGAGGAAGATTCACTTTCTTCTCCTCCCCCGCCAGCTGGGAAGGACAGTATTTCATTGGGCTGCAGAGCACAGGCAGCTGGATTCTCTGGACTTCCTTGTGGGCTCTGGCTGTGACCACAGTGTCAAAGACAAGGTACTGTGACCATGGGTCCCAGGGGGAGGGCCGGGCTCTGGGCTCCTGACCGGGGTGGTCACAGGCAGCTCACCTGTGTCTACTGCCAACTGCAGCGTGCTAGAGGGGCTGGTGGCCCAAAGATCAGCATGTGTCTGATGCTCATGCAACAGGCATTTTTCGAGCACACACTATGGGCCAGCCATGTGCTCTGGGTGAAGAGCACAAAGATGCCCAAGACACAGTTTCTTAATCAAGGAATTCAACCACAATCCTAGGAAAGAGCTGTGAGCCAATGTGGGGAGCCAGGATGGCAAATCTGATTGGTTGGTAGTGATGCCTGGAGTGGGTTTGAGCGGGGCTGTGATTCCACTGGGGATGTCTGTTGCTGGGGGGAATGGGGAGGAGTTGGGGGACGGTAGCCACATGCCTGTTGGTTATTTGCTTTCTTTGTGTTTTAGTAATCTACTATGATTATGGCAAAAGTAGGATGAGACCGCTGAGGAGGGAGCAGTTCATTCAGGGTGGAGAGCTTATAAGCAGGAATTCACCTATCTGAGAATAGGTGAGGGGTTGGGACCCAAGGGGACTACCCTACAAATGACTTGTATGAATGGATCGTTGCGAATCATTAGGCAAATGTGTTGCAGCAAATTCTAAACAGTGCTTCCAACAAAGGGAAGAATTCCACTGTTAATTTTCTGATTAATATGCTTGGCTAGGATACAAGGAGTTCTGTTTACAAAGCTAGTGACAGAGCTCACAGACCAATGGATCACAGGATCTTAGATCAAGGGCCAGTTCAACCTTCTCATTTTACAGAAGTGGAAGCTGAGGCCCAGGGAAGGGGATACTTTAGCCAAGGTCACACAGCAAGACAAAGGTCGAGCTGGGTTTGGAACCAGCATCCTGATGCTCCCCTGTGCTCCTCCTTCATCAGGCTGCCTCCTGCGGCCCTGAGCCCTGGGGGTCTGCACCAAATCTGTCCACCCACACTCAGCCTTTCAGGATGAAAAGGCTAAGTCAGGTTCTGAGATTCAGATCAGGCTGATTTCCTTCATTTCAGAAACATGGGCGGAGCAGGTTGTGCTCTGTGCCAGGCCCTGAGCCAGGAACTGGGAGTACAGACAAGGGTAAAGGATGACCCTTGCCAGGACACATCTACCCAGGAGGCAAGAAAAAAAAAAAAAAGATGTACTCAGGGCCCCAAGAGAGCAGGAGCACCAAACTAGAAAGCAAGAAAAGTTCAGCTTTGGTGAACTTACCCAGAATCTTGCAATCAGAAATTCTAGGAAGAAGTTTTTAAAATTACATGTCCCTGTTAAGTGTTGTATTTTCCAATGAGGAATGTTTTCATTTTGAATTTCATTTGGGGAGAGGGCACAGTAAGCTTTTCAAGGCTTTGGGCCACTGAAGGTCTGACTCGTGCTAGGACCCGCCAGCCTGTGTAGGGGGACAGACATGTCAGAACAGATGACAACATACCTCACGCTGCAGGTGCTGTGGTAGGGAGGCATTGAGAGCCCAGACAGAGTGATTAATTCCTCCGGAAATGTCAAGGGGAGGCTGATAGAGCCCCACAGAGGTGGAGAGGCTGGATGTCCCCACAGATGGAGGGGAGAGGCCAGGCCCAAGGCCAAGGCCTCCTTCCACCCAGCCCCCTGTCCTGCCTGGGCAGAGTGTGAGGGCCCTGGCAGGGGGTCCATGCCATCTGCAGCTTCAAAGGGCAGGAAGTAGATATTTATAATCCAGAAGGAAGAGGGAAGCCCTGCCCTGTTTCCACAGCTCTGCTAACTGGGGGCACGTGCCAGACCCCAACGTTCACACACTTCCTTCCGGTCTCTTTGAACACAGAGACTTAAGGCTGTGGCTACACCGCCCACAGCCTGACCCTTGCTTGCTGTGGCGAGCCGACCATGGAGCAGGTGGGAGAAGAGCCGAAAAAATCTGTGAGGGGATTTTTTAAACTTAATTTTGTTTATTAATATAATATAATGATGATCATAAAGGAAATGTAGATGTTTCCTCCTTGACCCTGTAAGATAGTTATAGCTGTTTATGTGTGTGTTTATCTATCATGGGGGCAGGGTATGTTTTTAACTATTTTAAGTACTGCTTTGGCTTCTGTATGTGTTCACATCCTCATTGGGCCCTTTATAGATATCTGTGCCTAAACTGAATGTCTCCTGGGGAAGGTACTGAGACAGGCCAGGGCAGAGGAAAGCACTTGACCCAGGAGGCCCCTGTGACTGGTTCACCTCGATCGTCCCCATGGCCTTCTGGGCATGATGCATGGCTGAAGCTGGGTCCTCCCTTCTGGATGCTTTTGTGGGTCCCTCCAGGGTCCTTGTCCTGGCCCCCCATCTGTGGTTCCTCTGTAGGGACATACCTTTTCTCGGGCTGGCCACGTCCAGCTGCCTCTTCTTCCCTGGGGCCCCTTACCCTCCTGCAGCAAGATCCCTTTAAGGACGATCCCAAATAGGCTGCCCTCTGTGGGACCACTTCCAACACAAAGAACACTGTGCCCTTTGCCCGCCCAGTGGGGCCGCCTCTCTTGGCTCTGTCACTGTCACCTTTAGACTTCTCAAGGGTGAGGCTGCTCCCAATCCTCTGGTTCTCAAGTTCCAGGAGACACAGGTCAAGCTCTCCATCACATTATGTATTATCATTGAACAAATATCTACTGAGTGTCTGTCATGTGCCCAGGCCCTATTCTAGGCACTTGGGGAAATTTCAGAGAACAAAATGGACAAAAATCCTTGCCCTTGTGATGCTTATGTTCCAGCCAATAAACAACAAGCATAGTATACAAGTGGATTGTAGAGGGTGTTAGGTGGTCAGTGCTATGGGGGAAAAGGAAAAGTGGAGCAGGATAAGGGGATCAGGAGAAGAGGAAATGGGAGTTGTGGTTTTCAGTACTGTGGTCACGGTGGGCTGCACTATTCAATGAGAAGCTGACATCTTGAGCAAAGGCACACGAGGTGAGCGATTAGGCCATGTGGCTGCTGGGCGCAGCCTGAGCACAAGGAGAGTGTCTGGGGCTGTGGCCTGAGCAGAGGGAGGGGATGGATCTGGGGTCACCGAGTTGGGACTGGCTTTAGACTGGAGCATGGAAAAATAGAGATTAAAAAAAAAATTTTTTTTAAGTAATATGTCCATCTTAAAGTGTAAGAAAAGAGACCAGAACTTGGCCCTTGAAAGTGCCCCTTGTTTTTGGTAGTTTTTGGCACAGTTCTCAGAGCAGGGTGGCATTGGCCCAGCGTGCAGCGTGCCCAGCGTGCACCAACTTGCTCTATAACCCTGGACACGTCTCCCCTCTCTGGATCTCAGCTCCAGCGGGTCCCCAGGGCCTGCAAGCCTCTGTGATTCCACTGACCCCTCAGGAGCCCTTCTCCCCGCAGGAGGGGAACACAGCCCTTCACCCGGCCGCCCTCTGGGGCCACCTGGCTGTGCTGCAGCGACTCATGGACGTCAGGCTGGACCTGGAGGAGAGGAATGAGGTGGAGGATGCAGAGGTGTGTGACACTGGCTTGCCCCCTGCCTTCCAGGAGCCCGCAGCCCGTGGCCTGATTTCCCCTGGTAGGGGCTCTGAAGCCAGGAGTGTGCGTTCAAAGAAGGGAGAGGTCACTGTGGCCAGGATGGAGTAGGAGGGAATAGACCGAGCAGGGATGAGGCGGCTTGGAGGGCAAGGAGAACACAAGCAGAGCTGTGGCGGAGGGAGTGAATGCACCCTATGCCCCTCAAGGTGAGAATCAGGTGCGGGGCTCCGGGAACCACAGATCACCAGGTCATGTCTGCAGTAGCAGGGAGGGGAGAGCTCAAAGAGCCCTGGAGCCCTGGCAGAAGGGGTGTCCTCCGGTCTCAGGCTCTGGCCTCAGCGTCCTGCCATCCTCACACCGCTCCCCTGTGTTTCAGGAAGATCTGACTGCCCTGCACGCAGCTGCTGAAGGGATCCACCCCGACTGTGTGCAGCTCCTCCTCAGGGCCGGGAGTAGTGCGAATGTCCTCACCCAGGTAGCCGGGCCTCCTCACGACTGGTGTGTGCCCTCGGCTGCCTGCAGAGACGTGACTGTGTCAACTGTAGCAGCCACGATGATTCCTGAACATTGTGTGAACAAGGCTGTGAGGGAACAGGCTCAGGTTCTGGACTTGACTTCTCTACTGCTGAGCTCTGTGACTTTGGGCAAGTTACTTAATCTCTCTGAGCCTCATTTCTCAACTATAAATTGGAGGTGATATATACTTACTATTTTATATTGCTATGAAGCCTAAATACCTAGCATATTGCCTGGGACATAATAGGAGCTCAGTACCCATTAGTGTCTTATTGCTGGGCACGTGACAGTTCACAAAGCCCTTTCATAACTATTACCTCAGAAAAGTTCCCCCCATTTTACAGATGAGAGAGGTTCAGTGACTTTCCCAGGTCACAAGTTGGTAAGAAGCAAAGCTGAGTCTGAAAAGTCTATTCCCCTGACTCCAGAGCTCATGGCCTGAAACGTTTGCCTTGCCCAGCGGAGTTAGGGGTGGGGTGTCCCCAACATGAGGCTCACGCCGCAATTAGAGCTGGAGCCTGGTTGTGACTCTGGGACAGGCCTCTTTCTCCCTTACCATTGCACTCTGTGAGTTGACCATTAGAAATTCTCTGTGTCCTTGAAAAGGGGGTTGTGGCCTTTCTTTAGGTAGGAAGTTGGTGTTTTTGTTTTGTTTTGCTTTTTATTTTTAGATCAGTGACAAATATTCTTTCTTGGCTGGTTGAACGGCTGCAGAGTCTGGAATTCTCTTTTTGTTCTAAATTTCAATAATGTAGCAAAAATAATATTAATAGTGAATAATATAAATAATAGCAAAAATAGTTTAAAAACAGAGGAATGAAAATGATATGCTAAAAATATTTAACACAAAAGAAGGCAGTCAAGGGGAAACAGGACAAAAAAACCAAGAGACATTCAGAAAAAAAATAGCAAAGGGAATTCCCTGGTGGTTCAGTGGTTAGGACTCTGCACTTTCACTGCCAAGGGCCCAGGTTTAATCCCTGGTCGGGGAACTAAGATTGACAAGCTGCACAGCTCGGCCGGAAAAAAGAAAAGAAAAGAAATAGCAAAATGGCAAATGTAAATATAATAATAATATAAATCGTAAATCCCCTTAAATGTGAATAATGCTTTATAAACCACAAAACATTTAATTTGCTCCCCTGGAAGGTGTGGAGACTACTACCCCAGGGGCATAGCGGGGGACATTACAGCCAAGGGGGGAAAGTAGCTATCCCAGGGCACCAGCCATGTCCTTCTGTTGCTGGTGAATTTAAGGTTCTTTCTTCATTGCAAAAGTATTTGGAGACGAAGTGATAGGTAAGAATCAGATTTATTTAGAGAGAAACACACTCCATAGAGTGTGGGCTATCTCGGAAGGCAAGAGGCAAGAGGCTTCGAAATATGGCATGGTTAGTTTTTATGGACTGGGTAATTTCATAGGCTAATGAGTGGGAGGATTATTCCAACTATTTTGAGGAAGGGGCAGGAGTTTCCAGAAATTGGGCCACTGCCCACTTTTTGGCCTTTTATAGTTAGCCTCAGAACTGTCATGGCGCTGGTGGGTGTCTCATTTAGCATGCTAAGGTATTACAGTGAGCATATAATGAGGCTCAAGGTCTACTGGAGGTCGAATCTTCTGCCATCTTGGGCCTAGTTGGTTCTCATTAGTTTTCATCATGTACTGTGGCTATGTCATTCTTTTTTTTTTTTTTTTTTTCTTTTGTGGTACACGGACCTCTCACTGTTGTGGCCTCTCCCGTCGTGGAGCACAGGCTCCGGACGTGCATGCTCAGCGGCCATGGCTCACGGGCCCAGCCGCTGCGCGGCATGTGGGATCCTCCCAGACCGGGGCATGAACCCGTGTCCCCTGCATTGGCCCGCGGACTCTCAACCACTGCGCCACCAGGGAAGCCCATATGTCATTCTTTTAAAGGTTGTGCCCTGCCCCCTTCACTCCTGTTTCACTTCCATCAGCAAGGTGTTGCTCCTTAGTCAGAAAGGCCCTTTCTCTGTGCCCAGCACCAGGCACTGGGAGGGGGCACAGCCAGGTCATGCCATGGCCACCTCCCCAGCAGTAACAGCACGGGAGCTTAGAGACTCAGGGGGTTAGATCCAGCTGGTGGTCGTTGGTGGCTTGGAGCTGCCCACCTCACTGGGTCTCGTGCTCCAGCCTTGACTTGAGGTTTCTGGCAGAGGCCATGGTCTATTCTGACACTCCCACGTCTGGCAGTGTCGTGCAGCAGGGCCTCTGAGGAGGGGCAAACCTAAAGTGATTGCATTTCCCACAGGGAGGTGGATGGATTCCCAGCCACCCTGTAAACTTGCTCAGACTCGACTTTGGGAGGGTGACCAACTCATCCTGGTCTGCCCCATACTGTCCTGATTTTAAAACAGAAAGTCTCACATCCAGGGAACCTTCAGTCCCAGGCAATCTGGGACAGTTGGTTACCTAGTGGGTCCTGCCTGAGATGAAGTCTCATCCAGGAAGAAGCCCTCCCTCTGGCCCTGCCAGGCTCCTCTGCGGATGTGCTTAGACCAGCTGCAGCTGGACAGTACATGCTGGGTGGGATTTGCCCTGTACAGGTAAACCTTACTGGTCCCCCTCCTTGAAAACCAGCTCCTCAGCGTCTATACGCCACGTGTCTTTACTGGCTAAGGAACTGTGAAGGCTTTGGCCTTTGTTCCGGAGTCTGTGACTGGAGGTGAGGAAAATCCTGAGGCCATAGTGAACTCCTTTTACCAGTCACTAGGCCTGAGCAAGTCATTGATTTCTCCTGTTTCAGGGTTTAATGGGGATAATAATCCCAGGGGGATTGTGAGCTGTGAATGGGATAATGAATCTCAAAGTGCTTTGTAAACCCTGCTGTGAGGGGTCTTTAGTATGCTGCATTGATGCCTGTTTCCCTCTAGAAAAAGCAGAGCTGCTTCTACTAAGCAGCCCTCGGTGGCTCTGAGGACATGGCCTGGGCCCTCATCCATGCAGGAGGCAGCACTGACATGGCTGATCATGTACGTGTGGGTCCTGGATGGAAGATGAGGAGGCGGGGGATAAACTGCCGAGTCTCCCAGGACCTCACTTCTCAAAATAGAAATGGAGAACAGATTAGTGGTGGCGGGGGGCTAGGGATGGGGGCGTGGGGCAGAGAAGGGAGGAGGGTGTGGTTATAAAAGGGCTACACAAGGACCCTTATGGTGATGGAACTGTGCTGCATCTTGACTATGTAAGGGTTACACAAACCTACACGTGTGATAAAATTACATAGAACACACATGTATACAAATGACTACAAGTGAAACTGGGGAGATCTAAGTAAGATGGTGGGTATTATCAATGTCAGTGTTCTGGTTGGGATATTGTACTGTGGCTTTGTAAGATGTTACCGTTGGAGTGGGGACAACAGAGCAGTTGGGTGTTGAGGGTGGGAAGAAGGCTTTTCACCAGATGCCTTTTGTTCTTTTTGGTTCTTTAGGTTTCTATAAATAAAATGTAAAACAATGAAAAGCAATACTTGCTCTCTTGCCACTCCCGTTTCCTACCACATTCCCACAGACTTATTTCCAGGATGATGGAGGCCATATCCAGCGTCCTTGGTTATTTTATCTCCGTGGCCTGCTGCTTCCTGGAGAGCCACCATTAGAGCTCTGATAAATTTCCTAGCCCATCCGAATTGTGCACTTGAGCCAGTTTCCAATGTCTGCCCATTCACTCTCACAGTAGACCTTCTTTTTTTTTTTTTTGCGGTACGCGGGCCTCTCATTGTCGTGGCCTCTCCCATTGTGGAGCACAGGCTCCGGACGCGCAGGCTCAGCGGCCATGGCTCACGGGCCCAGCCATTCCGCGGCATGTGGGATCCTCCCGGACCGGGGCATGAACCTGTGGCCCCTGCATTGGCAGGCGGACTCTCAACCACTGCACCACCAGGGAAGCCCTCACAGTAGACCTTCTTTTGGCCTGATTTTGATTTCACAGTTATCTAGCAATGATCTGAGGATACTGCTGAAATTCTGTGGTAGTTTTACCTAGGTTTTTAAATTCTTTTCTAGATGTGTTTCAGAATACTTTTTGTCATTTATTGCTATTTGGGTTTGGGATTACATTAAGCCTGTAAATAATATAAGAGAAAATGGTCATCTTTGTAATATTTTATTTTTTCACTACAAACATGTCTCGCCATTTCTTTATGTCTTCTTCTGTATCCCTCAGTGATGTTCTATGGTTTTTGTTTGCCTTTGTAATAGCCATTTCCAATTATACTCTTCATAGGTACTTTATATATTTTGGCCATCATTGCAAATAGACTATCTTTTTAAAATATGTAATTTCTTGTGGGCATTCAATACAGGAATGCTATTGACTTTGGTATTTTTATCTTCTATATGACTTTTCATTGATTTTGCTAGAGGTTTTTTTTTTTTGGTGGAGGTATAATAACTATTTTGACCTGTGTAGATATACAGTCACGTTGCCTACTAGTAATCATATAGTTTAACTCTTCTTTTCCAATATCCATAAACTGTTTTTTTCTGGCCTAAACAGTCATGGGAATTTTTGTTGTATGTGTGTGTGTTCTGTTCTGTCACCTTTTGGTACTCAACATGTGAGGGTGTTTTTCCACAGTAAGTATAGATCTATCCCATTGATTTTTCTGGCTTTGTACTATTCTACTAGATGTGTGTCACCATACACCTAGACAGAAGGATGCTGTGGCAGTATGTCCACTTTGTCATGTAGTCAGTGCTCACAGGGAACCACTGGAGATGGAGTCCTCCAGCCTTGAGTGAGGCCTTGGGTGAATGTTGGGTTTGGGTGAGACCTCTGTTCTGGTCCTGGCTGGCTCTCTCACTCATTCATTTCATACATAAATAGTTGTTGAGCACCTACCTAGATGCCGGGGGTAGAAAGTCCAGTAACACAGGGTCTCTATTAGTTATGTGTGCTTGGGTGTGTCATGTAAGTTTTTATGAACTTATTAAGTGTTCTCATTTGTAAGATGAAAGTACGAATAAGAATACCATTCCTATATACTTGCTAGGTTCATGTGTGGAGTAAATGAGATAGCAGAGAATCTTAAGGTGTTGTTGCTAGAAGGGACCTCAGCAAGCATCACTTGCCAGATGAAGAGCAGCAGAGAAGCGAGATGACTTGCCCAAAGTCACGTAGTGAGTTCCTGGCATGGCAAGGTCTCAAACTTGGGATTTCAGGCTCCACCCACCATGAGGATCAATTGTGGCCCAAGGGATTCAGGCTGTGGGCTGTAAATTCCTCAGGCCACTCATGTCATCTGAGAAGTGAGAAGGTCCAAACTCAGAAGCACTATGTATACAGTAAGTCCCCTACACATGAACCAGTTCCGTTCCGAGAGCACATTCATAAGTCCAATTTGTTCATAAGTCCAACAAAGTTTGCCTAGATACCCAACTAACACAATTGGCTACATAGTACTGTACTGTAATATGTTTATAATACTTTTCACACAAATAATACATAAAAAACAAACAAAAAATAAAACATTTTTAATCTTACAGTACAGTACCTTGAAAAGTACAGTAGTACAGTACAACAGCTGGCATACAGGGGCTGGCATTGAGTAAACAGGCAAGAAGAGTTACTGACTGGAGGGAGGAGAGGAGGTGGGAGATGGTAGAGCTGAAGGATCATCAGCAACAGGAGATGGAGGGCAAGCTGCAATTTCACTCATGCCTGACGTTGATGGCACAGGTTCTGGTTCCTTGCTGGATTCAATTCTATCTACCCTCTTGAAAAAATGATCCAGTGATGTCTGGGTAGTAGCTTTTTTTTCTCATCATAGATGACACAGCAGCTGAACGGCTGTTGCAACTTTCGTGTACCGTTCTGTGTTCGGGTCCTGTGCCTCAAAAACTAACAGTGCTTCCTCAAATAAAGAAAATCCACGTGCATTTCCTGCATCATGAATCTCTTCGTTTCTTCAGTTACTTCTTCTTCCTCTTGTGTCTCTTTGTCCTTTAACTGAGCCTCCAGTTCCATCAGGTCTTCATCAGTAAGCTCCTCGTGTTGCATAGCAACAGTACTGTACAGTAAAGTACACAAAAGCACGACTAGTAGAGGATGCACGCGTGTGACAATGTACGCCAGACGTGAATTAATTTATGTGATCGGACACGCGCACGCACGCTCGCATCTTTGAAAGTTCGCAACTTGAATGTTCGTACGTAGGGGACTTACTGTACTCCTCCCAACTCCCATCTTCTAGCACCAGCCTGCAGCTGGGCAGTCCTGGGAGGGACCCATTAACTGATCTGTGCGTCTCTACCCGCCCCCAGCAGGGTGCCTCTCCTGTGCACATCGCCGTGAGGCACAACTTCCCCGTCCTGGTGCAGCTCCTCATCGACACCAGCAGTGACCTGGACGCCGTTGACAATGTAATTGGCTGCAGAAACCATCTTGGCCCCATGGAGCCTCTGGGCATCCTCCCAGGTTGGCAGGGCTTGACGGTGGTCTACTAGCCTGGCCCAGAATTAAGGAATTGCTCTTTCAGCTTGTCAAAAGTTGTTCGAATATTTGTTGAAGGTAGCATTATTTTATCAACCATTCCTCTATTTTGAACATTTGAGTATTTCCAAGTTTTTGTCATGACGTATAGAACACTGTGGTAAACATTTTGCTACATGCAACCTTTTCCTTTCATTGATTTTTTTTTTCCCTTAGGGAAAATTCCCAGGGCAGGGGTGACTGGGTTAATCTTGTATAACAAGAGGCCTCTGAGTCCTGAAGTTGTGATCAATCAGGAGCGTTTTAAAATCCCCATCCCCACAATCCACCCCCCAACCATACAATCCTCAGGGCCGCCACACACAACCACTAGTGGTGGAAAGCAACTTGACAGAATATAACATATGCCTTTAAAATGGTCAGTATTTGCACGTCTGAGAGTTGAGCTTCAGAAATATATTAAGAGCTCATGCACCAAGATATTTGTTGTAGCAGTCTATCAGTTTTCATTTCAAAAAGGGCCCCAAATACTTAATAAGAGAGAAGTGCTTGGTTAAATTATGGTATGGGCATAGATAGGCTCTTATGGAGTTACAAAAAATGGTGTTTATAGGGCTTCCCTGGTGGTGCAGTGGTTGAGAGTCCGCCTGCCGATGCAGGGGACACGGGTTCGTGCCCCAGTCTGGGAGGATCCCACATGCCGCGGAGCGGCGGGGCCCGTGAGCCGTGGCCACTGAGCCTGCGCGTCCGGAGCCTGTGCTCCGCAACGGGAGAGGCCACACCAGTGAGAGGCCCGTGTACTGCCAAACAAATGGTGTTTATAGAGTTTATAATATGCAGGAAGCTATACAGATGCAAAATGTATATACAGGATGATCTCAAATATGTAAAACCATAAAACTAAAAACATTCTGCATTAAAGAAAATACTAGAAGAAATGTACTGTTAACAGAGGTTGACTTAGGTGGGATAGCGAGTGGTATTTTTTCTTTGTTCTTTCTACTTTTTTGTTATTTACTAAGCTTGCTGAGTATTATGTTTATGATTAAATCCAGTTTACCCTCCCACATAACTTCTTTTTTTATATAAATTTATTTTATTACCATTATTATTTTTATTTTTGACTGCGTTGCGTCTTCATTGCTGCACGCGGGCTTTTCTCTGGTTGTGGCAAGCGGGGACTACTCTTCATTGTGGTGCGCAGGCTTCTCATTGTGGTGGCTTCTCTTGTTGGGAGCATGGGCTCTAGGCACCTGGGCTTCAGTAGTTGCGGCTCATGGGCTCTAGAGCACAGGTTCAGTAGTTGTGGCACACGGGCTTAGTTGCTCTGCAGCATGTGGGATCTTCCCAGACCAGGGCTCGAACCTGTGTCTCCTACATTGACAGGTGGATTCTTAACCACTGCGCCACCAGGGAAGCCCCACATAACTTCTTAGAGAAACTCTGTTAAGGCCCAGTTGGGAGTGTACCCACCTTGGTCCTGTCCTGGCTTTGAGCCACAGACCATCTCTACATGCTTTTCTGCTCTCCGTCCTCTTGGCTTCTTTTCCAGAGGCAGCAGACACCCCTCACCTTGCCGCCGTGCACACCTGGCAGAACATAGCGGATATTCTCCTCATTGCTGGGGTTAACTTAAACCTGAGAGATAAGGTACCTCTGCTCACAACCAACCTCCCTTGCAAGCTTTCATGACTCCCTCTTTGCCAGAGACCCTGATGCAAATGCCTCCTGCTCCCAGAATGTTCAAGGCTTCCCATCTGTTATATATCAGCTCAAAGGCAACCTCCTCCAGGAAGCCTTCCTGCCCCTCCATCACATTCCCCTGCCTCCTCTGAGGTCCCTCAGCACTTGGCCCGCCCCTCTCCTGGTCCTTGCCTGTGATACGTTTGTCTTCTGTTTCATGGCCCCCATCAGACTTTGAGCTCCTTGAGTCATCTGCTGGGGAGAGGGGAAGAGAGCTAGAGGAACAGCATGTCACCACCCCACAATTCCGTACGTGTGAAACAGGGTTGGGGGAAGCTTCCTGGGTCATGGTGCTTCTGGGGTGGCCACCTCCTCAGGTGGCCAGAAGTTCGAGAAGAGGTGAAGGCTTAGTATGAGGCTGAAGAGGTCACAGGCTCATGAGGGGAAGGGCCCTTGCACACGTGGCCCAGCCCTTGGGATGGTGTGGGAAAGAGATGGGGGCAGGGAACAGGCCCTGAGGCTGGACCTGGGAAGGGCTTCCTGCTTCCTGGGAGGGAAGCTGGGGCCTGGGGCAGCTGGCCAAGCTTGAAGAGGAGCTTCCCATCTACCCGCAGGTCCCTGGAGGTGGTGGAGGCCAGCACTGTGCCAGAGGCCTGGAGCAAAGGGCTGGAAACCTGAGGGGAGGCAGCAAACTTGACACAGGAGCCCAAGCCCCTTCTCTGGGTTCTGGTTTCATCTGAGACATGAGGCTGGTAACATCTATCTCACAGATGACCTTGAAGACTTATGCAGGCTGAGTTTTATAAGTTTTAAGTCCTCCTATTCTAGAGGAACACAAGAGGTGGTTGCTGGAATTATTGCCTTATTCTACCTGTGACTTTTCCACACCCAGAGTTACTCCCAGAAAACCCTTCTGCTCTCCAGTGTAGACTGCTGGAATCCACTTTCTTTGGGCAGGAGGGTCTGTAGTCAGTGCTAGAGGCCACCCTACACCCTCTTATAGGAACTCTGGCTTCCCTTCTCCCTTCTTACCCGCAGCAAGGAAAAACCGCCTTGCCAGCGGCCGCCCACATCAACCATGTCAGCCTGGTGGACATGATCATAAAAGCCGATCGCTTCTACAGATGGGAGAAGGTACTGAGACCCTGCACTTGGTCTCTCCGTGTTGGAAAGGGAGTGGCCATGGCTTCAGGTGGAGTTGGCTTTGAACCCCAGCCCTGACCAATTCAGAGGCCCCTCAGTTTCCAAGCGAGTGATAATCCCTGCCTTACTTAACACTAGGGTTCTTTGAGGGCATCCAGAGGTGGGTGAACACCCAAACCACACTGAAATAAGGCTGACTGGGCTTCCTTGGAGCGCAGTGGTTGAGAGTCCGCCTGCCGATGCAGAGGACGCGGGTTCGTGCCCCGGTCCGGGAGGATCCCACATGCCGCGGAACGGCTGGGCCTGTGAGCCATGGCCGCTGGGCCTGTGCGTCCGGAGCCAGTGCTCTGCAACGGGAGGGGTCACAACAGTGAGAGGCCCGCGTACCGCAAAAAAAAAAAAAATGAAATAAGGCTGACTGAGGTCCGTGCCAGTGTGGAGATACTCGTAGACCCTGCTCTAGCTCCTGGTTGATGGATGAATGCATTTATGCATGAATAAAGAAATGGCAAATTGGTTCCAGCTCAGTCAGCTCCAGGTGATTGGAATTGTGGCTTGGGGTGTTCTATTCAGGCAACTTTCTGAGCCCAGAAGGAAAGTGTGCTGGGATTGATTAGTGATATCTGCTGTGGATTTGGGAAAGAGGAGTGGCAGATTTAAGGTCCTGCATTTGCAGCTCCAGTGTCAGCAAATGGGGGTGGGTGGAGAGATTTTTTGTTGTTCTTAATGGTTGCTTTTATACACAGCGAATAAATTTTTGCATTTATTTCAGTTTTAGAAATTTATACTAAATTGTTTACAAAATTTAAATTCTACTTTTCCTCAAACTTTTAAATTTATTTTTACAATCTTATTATTATATTTATACAACTAGTAAATTTTAACAGTCACTTTCAAGGAAGCCTTTTGATTAAAGTTTGGTCCCATGTTTAAGCTTAATTAAACTACCTTAACGTTTTAAACTGAAAGAATAAATTTAATATAATAGGTTTTCTTTTTAAGCACTTCAAATGCTTCCTAAATTCTTAAATTATCCCATTAAATCCAATAAGTTAAACCTATAAAGTGAATCTCAAATATCATAAACATTCTGATATTGTTTACAAACTTAGTAAACTTCTCTTACACTTCTCAAAAAAATCACTGTCCAAAAATCAATCAATTGATAAATTTCCATAGGAATCATAAGATTTTCTCTTTCACTGACATGCTGGATTCTCATAAATATTATAACCCCTTTACATACAACAGATTACTCCTAAATATTAATACCAATGGTGTGATGAACTGATTCATCTCTGCTTAATTTTAAACCACCTCAGGCTTTAAAAGTTTTCAACACTAAGGCAGTGGTGCAGTTAGAATCACAAATCCCTCCTTCCTACCCCTAGACCAATTCAATCAGAATCTAGGGGGTAAGGGCCAAGCTTCTGTGGTTCTTAAAGCTCCCAGATGATCCCAATGTAAGATGCAGCTGAGAACACTGCTCTAAAGAAACAGTTTTTACCACCCAGGGAGAGAGCCAAGCTCCCAGGTCGTCACCTCTTAGGTGACTGGCCAGACACAGTTAACCAGGATGTAAGATTCAGAGCTGCAGATGCCAGAGCTCACCTGAGCTTTTCTTTTTTTTTTCACACACACATACACACACACTGTATTTTATTTTTACAAGAGATAAATAAACTGACACCAAGCATTGTAAATGGATGCCCACAACAAAAGCAGCAATGACTGCAATTACCAAACACGAAACACACTCACACTATGTCATAATATTGACATTCAGTCCAGTAATCCTCCACTGTAACAGCTCCTTTACTTTGCAGTGATCACCTGAGCTTTTTAACAACTAGAAATCTGCATCCACACCCTTTCGAGGGGCTTTTGTGGCTTTAACTAAGACTTTTGTGGGTTTAACTTAAGCTATTACATAATTTTTGGTAACCTCTTATTTTATCACCTGCTTTGCATAGAAAGAATTCTGTAACCCAGAACTTCTCTACTTGTTGTCACTTGGCAAGTTTAGTTCGTGCTTGATTCTTGGCTTGCCTGGTTTTAGCCACAGCTGCTGAGTCATTCTACTGACACTCGTGCTATAAGAACACAAAGAAAAGAGAGAAATGGGAAGGCTTCCTGGAAGAGGTGGCACCCAGGTGATCTTTTGACTGTGGCAATGGGATTGAGAGACAGGGAGGTGAGAAAAGGAATTCTGGATGGAGAAACAGTGTAAGCAACTCAATTTCCAGCACTCAAAGCAAGGCACAGAGTCAGAAACCAGAGTAATGGACACTATGCCCCAGGCCTGTGATGACACCAGTTCTGTGTCCAGGCTCACAAGGGAGAGCCTGGCAGGGATTTCTCCCAGGCAGCTGCTGCATTTCTGGGATCTGCCCCACAGGACCAGCTCTCATGCAGGGACCTCTGTGACCCCTCTGGGAGGAGCTTGACCTTTAAGCAGGACCATCGGCAGGAAACACAGCAGCTCCGCTCTGTGCTGTGGTGACTGGCCTCCAGGTACCTGCAGCCCCACAAGTGGAAGAAGCTGGTGTATTGCTGGGAGTTCACTGAGGCCCACGTCCACGCCATCGAGCAACAGTGGACAGGTACCACCTTGCCTTGGTGCCCCAGAGCAACCGGGTGGAGGGGTGGGGGCACATGGGGTGTGTTCAGTTTTCTGTGCTTCTGGGGGAAAAGCCTCAGCAAGCCACTCGCCACTTCCAACACATCACGTGCTCTTCCCCTCTCCAGGCCTTTACCCAGACTGGACCCTCTGCCCCTCCCTCCACACTGACCTGTGAACTTCACATTCTTCGCGAATCAGCTTGAGCTGAAACCCGTCATTCACACGTGAAACTAAAGGTGCTCCCTGTAAAAAGGAGAGGAGCTGCTGTTGCCACTATCATTTAACATCTATTTGGAAATTCTGGCCCTGGTATTAAGGCATGAAACAGAAATAGAAATTGAGTGTAAATACTGGAAAGGAAGAGAGAGATTTATTAGTTTCAGATGAGATACACACACACACACACAGCAAGTCCAGAAGAACCAATGGAAAAACTCTTAGAATAAAATAATTCAATGAAATGGCTAAACATGATTAAATATATGAACACCATAGTATTCCTCTGTACCATCAATAAGTGGGCAAAATATATAGAGGTATATATATGCAAAATATATATATATGTAAAAATATGTATATTTTAAAATATTTTTAAAAATATATATAATATATATTAAAATATATGTAAAAATATACTCCATTTACAATAGTGTGTGTTTCTAAGAAGAAATACGAATGACATATGAGTAAGACAATATAAATTATTTGAACTATAAAAGAAGACTTGGGTAAGTAGAATGACATTCTGTATTTCCAGCTAAAAAAAGTGTCATGTAGATATTGATTTTCCCCATATTAAAGCTTTGATTCAATTTTAATCAAATCAAAATAAGAGGTTTTTGAAACTTGACTAAAGGATTCTACAGTTCATCTGAAAGAATAGGGAATATATAAATGAATATTCTGGAGGAAAAAAGCGAAGAGGGTCTAACTCAACCAGACTCAAATTTAGAAAGCTAAAATATTTAACACAGAGAGATACCTGACATAAACATATGCAAATCAGGTAGTGGAATAGAGTGGGGAGTCCACAAGCGAACTCTATTACCGATGCGGATAAAGGAGCACTGGGCTCCTTTACAGGGCTGGGGACAAGGGGTAGTGAATAAACGGGTCAAATGAAACTGCTACATCACGAGCAGCACCAGGAGGAAGTGCCTGCTGGGGGCCCACGGACACCAGAACATTAGGGACGCAGTGGCTGACTGACTTGGACCTGATGGCTGTGCCCCCATGGCTGTGCCAGACCGTCTGTCCCCAGCTGGGAGAGCTGACCTGGTCACAGTTGAATAACAAGTTAACCCCACCACCGGCACTGAAGAGCATGGGCACTTATTTTCCAAACATTGGAATCACCTGAAGAGCATGGGCACTTATTTTCCAAACATTGGAATCACCTGGGAAGGCTTAACACTGATCTGTTTGCCTAGGCCACACCCAGACTCAAGTACTAGGAATCTCAGAATGGGGAGGGAGACCCAGGTGTCAGTGTTTGCTAAAGCCTCCCAGGTGTTTCCAGTGAGCACTTATGGCTGAGAACCACTGGTTCAGGGGAAAGAACAGGGCCACTAGCATGTGAGTCATAGGTTATTGTGAGCCGCCAGAGAGATGAACTGTATAGTCATGTGTGCATCGTGGTACCACAGTGAAGGCCAATTCTTTCTCTCTTCCCAGTGACACCAATAGGATACATGGTGGATGCTCAGGGGAAAGCCTGGCACTGGGGAGATCCAGGTGTTCCTGACACAAAACTCCACCCCCCATCCCATATAAGGCTGCTCCTCCCCTTCCTCCCACGCCCTCCCCATCTCTGGGCTGAGTTCTGCTGGCACTTGGAGAAGCGTCTGATGTGCTGGTGGCGGTAAGGGGTGTGCTCAGGCCTGGCTCTGGTAAGGCAGACGGGGTTGGCGCCTTCTCTCTCTCTCTTTCTCCCCTCATGATCCTCAGGCACCAAGAGCTACCGGGAGCACGGGCACCGGTTATAGCCAGTGAGAACCCCAGCAGAGCGCTGTTCAAAGGCCTCGTCGCCATTGGCAGGAGGGACCTGGCTGGTAAGTGTCCCCCCTGCCCGGCTCCTGCTCAGGGCAGCGCCGGGTGCAGAGTCAGAGTTGCATGGCCCCGCTGGAGTGCAGCAGGGCCCTCCAGGGCTGCTCAGACCACAGCGCTGTGGCGCTGGCTCTGAACCTTCCAGATTGATGGTCCTTAGCCCTGCCTCCTCCTGGAACCCAGACGGAGCCTTGGGCAACTCACAGTACCTCCTGGCCCCAGTCTCCCCATCTGTGCCATGAGGGTGACCCAGACGATCCCTATGACCTTCACAGCCCCAAGGCCACTGAAGCTACAATCTCTTCCTATCCAGCTCTCTATACTACATTGATTTTTTTTTTTCTCCAGTTTGGAATAAGTTGGGAACAGCCTGCAGGGTTTTTTTTTTTTTAAAAAAACATTAAGACCTATGGGCCAAAACTGGCTTAAGATGAGTTGAACCAGTAAGATTTGGTCAAATAAAATTTCTGAGGCCGTCACAACCTATTTGAGTCTGTCAATCCCAAAAGCTTTTTTTGGGATTTGCGATTCAGGGCACCATGTAGAACCATCAGGCAAGCGGAGTAACAGGTTCTAGTAATGATCCCTCATTAAAAACAAAATCTGCTCATGATGAAAAAGGCTTAAACTCTGTAACCTCCATTGCCATGGTGCATTACAGGGCAACCACAGGATGGGGTACTAGGCAGCCATCCATAGTAATGAAAGTATATCAGTCAGTCACTTGGCAACAAGGAAAAGCGTTGATAGCACGTTATCAAGGGGCAAGAGGAAAGTCCCCTGTGTGGTCGGTCTCCCCCAGCTGCCACACACAAGGTGCGAAGACAGTCATTTCAGAGGGGAGGAATTAGAGATGACTTGGTTCTTCTTCCAGCATGTTCTTAAATATTATTCTGCGTCTTCTTTTAACACAAATTCTTGCAGGCAATTAAAACATCAAACTAGCCTTGTGAGGCAGCGCTCAGGCAACCAGAGGCAACAGGATTCTTGTCTTTTGCAGAAAGCATCAGGAAGAAAGCAAACGATGACTCTAGCGCCCCAAGGAAGTGCACAGCCATGTACCTGGAGGGGCTGGACCTTCAGGAGCATGGGACCTCAGAGTGGGGGCCACTGAACAGAGGAGGACCACCGTTTAAGGTTTTAAAAAACAATTACTGTAAACAGACTTCCAGCTGCTTCCACTGAAACCCATATTAGGCAGGACCAGCAGGCAAATGTTTGTGATCTTTTTCACGGGGGCCTGTCTCAGGTTTTGCAGGTAATCCCTTCCCAGAGGTATGGTCCTTTGCAGCTCTCAGTTTACTTTCATCTCCTGCATCTCACTGGAGCCTCACAGCAGCCCCCTGTGGTGCAAGGGATGTCTTTTCAGAGAGGACTCTAGGCACAGGGTGGATAAGCAGCTCATCAGGTGGTGAGGTCAGGGGCCAAACTCAGCATTCCTGTCTCCCCAACCTGGCGAAGGGCTCCATCCATCCCTTATGAGAAGGACTGCCCTTAATTCAATCCCTGACTTTTATGAATGCTGTGCTTACTCCACAACTGTTTCTATTCTCAGCTTATTTGTACATTTTGACAGTTCCTGGAGGCATACACTCGCATTTTTTCCCTCTTTTTCAAAATACCTTTTAAAGTTTTAAACTCTTAATTTTAAAATCATTTCAGGCTTACGAAAAAGCTGCAGAAATAGTTAAAAGAATTTCCAAATACTCTTCACTCAGCTTCCCCCACTCATCTTACATAACCAGGAAGTTAACACTGCTAGGATACTATTAACTCACCTTCACACCTTACTCAAATTTTGTCATTTGAGCCTGGAAGTTCTGCCTGAAAGCTGTTTCTGTCTAACGTGAGCTCTCCTGCATGTGGCACAGCTGGCTGTGGCCAGTTTCGGCACCCATATCTTAGAAAAACTCCTCACAAAGTTAGCCTTTGGGCCTGCGTCCTGGGAAGAAGATAGAATAAAAACTGCTAGAGCTGAAAGGGGCTCCAGCTCTCATACATGGCTGGTGGGAGTTCACAGTGGTACAATCCTCTGAAAGGCGATTTGGCATTATCCATCGAAACTACAAATACATTTACCCTTTGACCTAGCAGTCCCACGTCTAGGCATTTATCCTACAGAGAAACCTGCAAACGTTATATAATACTAATACACACGCAAGTGAACGAAGGTGAAACTATGCTGTGAGATGGATGTATGGGAGCCGTGTACTACCTGCTCAGTTTTCTTTAACCGTTTTTTTAAAAATAGTCTATTTTTAAAAATAACTGAAACTAAAACTTACAAAAAGAAAGAAAACGAGGCTTTGAAACCAACCCATCAGGGTGATGATTTGAGAGGTGTGTCTGGCCTGAGGCCTCACAGTTTGCAGTGGGATTCAGTCCCCAGCACAGCACACAGCCTCCCTGCCATTGTGGCACCTTTCATCTGCACATGCTGTGTTGAGATGGAGAATCTTCTTCTACCATCTATTCCATATGAGAAAGGTATTTCATACCACATGGGACTTGGATCACTTACCTGGATGAATTTTGTTTTTTGTTTTATTTTTTATTTAGTTTTGGCTACATTGGGTCTTTGTTGCTGCACACGGGCTTTCTCTAGTTGCGGCGAGTGGGGGCTGCTCTTCGTTGCAGTGCGTGGGCTTCTCATTGTGGTGGCTTCTCTTGTTGCAGAGCACAGGTTCTAGGCACAAGGGCTTCAGTAGTTGTGGCATGCAGGCTCAGTAGTTGTGGCTCATGGGCTCTAGAGCACAGGCTCAGTAGTTGTGGTGCGCAGGCTTAGGTGCTCCGTGGCATGTGGGATCTTCCAAGGCCAGGACTCGAACCTGTGTCCCCTGCATTGGCAGGCGGATTCTTAACCACTGCGCCACCAGGGAAGCCCTGTTGTTTGTTTTTTGAGATAAAAAAGCAAGTCCATAAATAAAGTTTAAACGTTGAAACATATCTCTCAAGTTCAATACTTATTTCTTTTGTTTGGGAGATCAATAGCAAAATTTCAAACAAGCTATTGTGGATTTTTTTTTTTTTAAACAGGATTTACAAGATTGATTTATAGGGTTCTCATGAATGATCTCTTGTTGCCTACTCAATCAACCTGTAAACAATTTTTTTTTAAACTTAAAGAAAATTTTTTTAACTTTAAAAAATATTTAGATCAATACTTTTTTATTGAATTATAGTTGATTTACAATATTGTGTTAGCTTCAAGTGTATACCATAGTGATTCAGTTTTTTTTCTGATTATATTCCATTATAGGTATTTATTACATACTAAATGTAGTTCCCTGTGCTATACAGTAAACCCTTGTTGCTTATCTATTTTATGTATAGTACTTTATATCTGTTAATCCCATATTCCTAATTTGTCCCTCCCCACCTCCCTCACTCCTTTGGTAACCATAGGTTTGTTTGTAAATAAGTTCATTTGTACTATTTTTTAGATTCTACATATAAGTGATATTATATAGTATTTCTCTGTTTGACTTACTTCACTAAATATAATATTCTCTAGGTCTATCCATGTTGCTGCAAATGGCAATATTTCATTCTTTTTTATGGCTGAGTAATATTCCATTGTGTATATATACCACATCTTCTTAAGCTGCTCACCTGTTGGACATTTGGGTTATTTCCATGTCCTGGCTATTGTAAATAGTGCTGCTGTGAACAGCACTATTCATAGTGCATGTGTCTTTTTGAATTAGAATTTTCATCTTTTCTGGATACATACTCAGGAGTGGATTGCTGGATCACATAGCTGCTCTGTTTTTAGTTTCTAAAAAATATTTATTTGTTTATTTTTATTTATTTGGGCTGTGCCAGGGATCTTAGCTGCAGCATGCAGGATCTAATTCCCTGACCAGGGATCAAACCCAGGCCCCCTGCCTTGGGAGCACGGAGTCTTCACCATTGGACCACCAGGGAAGTCCCTATTTTTAGTTTTTTAAGGAACCTCCATACTGTTTTCCATAGTGGCTGAACAATTTACATTCCCAACAGTGTATTAAGGTTCACTTTTCTCCACATCCTCTCCAACATTTGCTATTTGTGGACTTTTTTTTTTTTTTTTTTTTTTGCGGTACATGGGCCTCTCACTGTTGTGGCCTCTCCCATTGCAGAGCACAGGCTCCAGACGCGCAGGCTCAGCAGCCATGGCTCACGGGCCCAGCTGCTCCGCGGCGTGTGGGATCTTCCCGGACCGGGGCACGAACCCGTGTCCCCCTGCATCGGCAGGCAGACTCTCAACCACTGCGCCACCAGGGAAGCCCTATTTGTGGACTTTTTTTTTTTTTTTTTTTTTTTTGCATTACGTGGGCCTCTCACTGCTGTGGCCTCTCCCGTTGCGGAGCACAGGCTCCGGACGCGCAGGCCCAGCGGCCATGGCCCACGGACCCAGCCGCTCCGCGGCACGTGGGATCCTCCCGGACAGGGGCACGAACCCGCGTCCCCTGCATCGGCAGGCGGACTCTCAACCACTGCGCCACCAGGGAAGCCCTATTTGTGGACTTTTTGATGATAGCTATTATAACAGGTGTAAGGTGATATCTCATTGTGGTTTTGATTTGCATTTCTCTAATCATTAATGATGTTGGGCATCTTTTCATGTGCCTATTGGTTATCTGTATGTCTTCTTTGGAAAAATGTCTATTTAGATCTTCTGTCCGTTTTCTGATTGGGTTGTTTGTTTTTTGATATTGAGTTGTATGAGCTATTTGTATATTTTGGATATTAACCCCTTGTATATTGCATCATTTGCAAATATTTTCTCCCATTCCGTAGGTTGTCTTCTTGTTTTGTTGATGGTTTCTTCTTTTTTTCCTCACATACCCACTGTATTTTAGTTTTACAAGAGATAGATAAACTGACACCAAGCATTGTAAATGGATGACCACAACAAAAGCAACAATGACTGCAATTACCAAACACGAAACACACTCATACTAGGTCATAATATTGACATTCAGTCCAGTAATCCTCCACTGTAACAGCTCCTTTACTTTGCAGTGAAAGTTGATTTGTATATTTTTTGCCTCTGAGTCCTTGTGGGATTTTTTTTAATTCAAAGTCACAAAAATTATAATCATCCTCATCAGTTCACTCAGTCCCATGTAATAATTTTTTTTTCATCTTGATCTTTTGTTAGCACTTTTATGAATTCATCAGTTTTCCATTAAAGTTCTGAAAATGCTTATTCATTCAGTTCAGCAGTATAGTCAGTTACCAGAAACCTGTACTTGTCAGAGTCTTTTCCATGAATTCCTTGAAGATGAAACGCTTTTATAGGAACATTTTTGCAAAAGCATCAGAGTACACCCAGAACTGTCTGTAAATGACGAAAGACATAAAAATGACCACAGTTAAAGATTTGATGAAAGTTCATAATAATGAAAATGACAAGAAAATTTAGTTATTTCTGAGATATACATTTTAAGGTAATAACTAGAATTATGACTTATAACATTATAACAGAACATATAAGATTTTTAGAAATTTCATGTAATGTCTGAAACATTTATATTAACATATTACCATACAAATAACCCAAAGAAAGTTTAGTATTAGTTTTTTTTGTTTGGTTGATTTTTTATACTGCAGGTTCTTATTAGTCATCAATTTTATACACATCAGTGTATACATGTCAATCCCAATCATCCAATTCAGCACACCACTATCCCCACCCCACCACGGTTTTCCCCCCTTGGTGTCTATATGTTTGTTCTCTACATCTGTGTCTCAACTTCTGCCCTGCAAATCAGTTCATCTGTACCATTTTTCTAGGTCCCACATACATGCGTTAATATACGATATTTGTTTTTCTTTTTCTGACTTACTTCACTCTGTAATGACTGAATTTCGTTCCGTTTTATGACTGAGTAATATTCCGTTGTATATATGTACCACAACTTCTTTATCCATTCGTCTGTCGATGGGCGTTTAGGTTGCTTCCGTGACCTGGCTATTGTAAATAGTGCT
Organism: Mesoplodon mirus; assembly: GCF_964341445.2. NCBI lineage: Eukaryota > Metazoa > Chordata > Mammalia > Artiodactyla > Ziphiidae > Mesoplodon > Mesoplodon mirus. The sequence continues at coordinate 55,220,097 of NC_138979.1, forward strand.
GCAATGAACATTGGGGTGCATGTGTCTTTTTGAATTATGGTTTTCTCAGGGTATATGCCCAGCAGTGGGATTGCTGTATCATATGGTAATTCTATTTTTAGTTTTTTAAGGAACCTCCATACTGTTCTCCATACTGGCTGTATCAATTTACATTCCCACCAACAGTGTAAGAGGGTTCCCTTTTCTCCACACCCTCTCCAGCATTTTTTGTTTGTAGATTTTCTGATGATGCCCATTCTAACTGGTGAGAGGTGATACCTCACTGTAGTTTTGATTTGCATTTCTCTAATAATTAGTGATGTTGAGCAGCTTTTCATGTGCTTCTTGGCCACCTGTATGTCTTCTTTGGAGAAATGTCTATTTAGGTCTTCTGCCCATTTTTGGATTGGGTTGTTTGTTTCTTTAATATTGAGCTTCATGAGCTGTTTATATATTTTGGAGATTAATCCTTTGTCCGTTGGTTCGTTTGCAAATATTTTCTCCCATTCTGAGGGTTGTCTTTTCATCTTGTTTATGGTTTCCTTTGCTGTGCAAAAGCTTGGAAGTTTCATTAGGTCCCATTTGTTTATTTTTTTTTTTATTTCCATTACTCTAGGAGGTGGATCAAAAAAGATCTTGCTGTGATTTATGTCAAAGAGTGTTCTTCCTGTTTTCCTCTAGAGTTTTATAGTGTCCGGTCTTACATTTAGGTCTCTAATCCATTTTAAGTTTATTTTTGTGTATGGTGTTAGGGAGTGTTCTAATTTCATTCTTTTACATGTAGCTGTCCAGTTTTCCCAGCGCCACTTATTGAAGAGACTGTCTTTCCTTCACTGTATATCTTTGCCTCCCTTGTCATAGATTAGTTGGCCATAGGTGTATGGGTTTATCTCTGGGCTTTCTATCCTGTTCCATTGATCTATATTTCTGTTTTTGTGCCAGTACCATATTATCTTGATGACTGCTTTGTAGTATAGTCTGAAGTCAGGGAGTCTGATTCCTCCAGCCCCATTTTTTTTCCCTCAGGACTGCTTTGGCTATTTGGGGTCTTTTGTGTCTCCATACAAATTTTAAGGTGATTTGTTCTAGTTCCGTAAAAAATGCCATTGGTAATTTGATAGGGATTGCACTGAATCTGTACATTGCTTTGGATAGTATAGTCATTTTCACAATATTGATTCTTCCAATCCAAGAACATGGTATATCTCTCCATTTGTTGGTATCATATTTAATTTCTTTCATCAGTGTCTTATAGTTTTCTGCATACAGGTCTTTTGTCTTCCTAGGTAGGTTTATTCCTAGGTATTTTATTCTTTCTGTTGCAGTGGTAAATAGGAGTGTTTCCATAATTTCTCCTTCAGATTTTTCATCATTAGTGTATAAGAATGCAGGAGATTTCTGTGCATTAATTTTGTATCCTGCAACTTTACCAAATTCATTGATTAGCTCTAGTAGTTTTCTGGTGGCATTTTTAGAATTCTCTGTATAGTATCATGTCATCTGCAAACAGTGACAGTTTTACTTCATTTCCAATTTGTATTCCATTTATTTCTTTTTCTTCTCTGATTGCCAGGGCTAGGACTTCCAAAACTATGTTGAATAATAGTGGTGAGAGTGGACATCCTTCTCTCGTTACTGATCTTAGAGGGAATCCTTCAGCTTTTCACCATTGAGAATGATGTTTCCTGTGGGTTTGTCGTATATGGCCTTTATTATGTTGAGGTAGGTTCGCTCTATGCCCACTTTCTGGAGAGTTTTTATCATAAATCGGTGTTGAATTTTGTCAAAAGCTTTTTCTGCATCTATTGAGATGATCATATGGTTTTTATTCTTCAATTTGTTAATATGGTGTATCACATTCATTGATTTGTGTATACTGAAGAATCCTTGCATCCCTGGGATAAATCCCACTTGATCATGGTATATGATCCTTTTAATGTGTTGTTGGATTGTTTGCTAGTATTTTGTTGAGGATTTTTGTATCTATATTCATCAGTGATATTGGTCTGTAATTTTCTTTTTTTGTAGTATCTTTGTCTGGTTTTGGTACCAGGGTGATGGTGGTCTCATAGAATGAGTTTGGGAGTGTTCCTTTCTCTGCAATATTTTGGAAAAGTTTGAGAAGGATGGGTGTTAGCTCTTCTCTGAATGTTTGATAGAAATCACCTGTGAAGCCATCTGGTCCTGGACTTTTGTTTGTTGGAAGATTTTTAATCACAGTTTCAATTTCATTACTTGTGATTGGTCTGTTCATATTTTCTGTTTCTTCCTGGTTCAGCGTTGGAAGGTTATACCTTTTTAAGAATTTGTCCATTTCTTCCAGGTTGTCCATTTTATTGGCATAGAGTTGCTTGTAGTAGTCTCTTAGGATGCTTTGTATTTCTGTGGTGTCTGTTGTAACTTTTCCATTTTCATTTCTAATTTTATTGATTTGAGTCCTCTCCCTCTTGATGAGTCTGGCTAATGGTTTATCAATTTTATCTTCTCAAAGAACCAGCTTTTAGTTTTATTGATCTTTGCTGTTGTTTTCTTTGTTTCTATTTTATTTATTTCTGCTCTGATCTTTATGATCTCTTTCCTTCTGCTAACTTTGGGTTTTGTTTGTTCTTCTTTCTCTAGCTCATTTAGGTGTAAAGTTAGATTGTTTACTTGAGATTTTTCTTGTTTCTTCAGGTAGGCTTGTATAGCTATAAACTTCCCTCTTAGAACTGCTTTTGCTGCATCCCATAGGTTTTGGATCATCGTGTTTTCATTGTCATTTGTCTCTAGGTGGTTTTTGATTTCCTCTTTGATTTCTTCAGTGATCTCTTGGTTGTTTAGTAACGTATTGTTTAGCCTCCATGTGTTTGTGTTTTTTACGTTTTTTTTTTTTTTTTTTTTTTCTTTTTGCGGTACGCGGGCCTCTCACTGTTGTGGCCTCTCCCGTTGCGGAGCACAGGCTCCGGACGCGCAGGCCCAGCGGCCATGGCTCACGGGCCCAGCCGCTCCGCGGCATATGGGATCCTCCCAGACCGGGGCACGAACCCGTATCCCCTGCATCGGCAGGCGGACTCTCAACCACTGCGCCACCAGGGAGGCCCGTTTTTTACATTTTTTTATCTGTAATTCATTTCTAATCTCATAGTGTTGTGGTCAGAAAAGATGCTTGATATGATTTCAATTTTCTTAAATTTACTGAGGCTTGATTTGTGACCCAAGATGTGATCCATCCTAGAGAATGTTCCTTGCACACTTGAGAAGAAAGTGTAATCTGCTGTTTTGGGATGGAATGTCCTATAAATATTAATTAAGTCCATCTGGTCTATTGTGTCATTTAAAACTTCTCTTATTTTCATTTTGGATGATCTGTCCATTGGTGTAAGTGAGGTGTTAAAGTCCCCTACTATTATTGTGTTACTGTCGATTTCCTCTTTTATAACTGTTAGCAGTTGCATTATGTATTGAGGTGCTCCTATGTTGGGTACATATATATTTTTAATTGTTATATCTTCTTCTTGGATTGATCCCTTGATCATTATGTAGTGTCCTTCCTTGTCTCTTGTAACATTCTTTATTTTAAAGTCTATTTTATCTGATATGAGTATAGCTACTCCAGCTTTCTTTTGATTTCCATTTGCATGGAATATCTTTTTCTATCCCCTCACTTTCAGTCTGGATGTGTCCCTAGGTCTGAAGTAGGTCTCTTGTAGACAGCATATATATGGGTCTTGTTTTTGTATCCATTCAGCAAGCCTGTGTCTTTTGGTTGGAGCATTTAATCCATTCACGTTTAAGATAATTATCGATAGGTATGTTCCTAGTACCATTTTCTTAATTGTTTTGGGTTTGTTTTTGTAGGTCCTTTTCTTCTCTTGTGTTTCCCACTTAGAGAAGTTCCTTTAGCATTTGTTGTAGAGCTGGTTTGGTGGTGCTGAAATCTCTTAGCTTTTGCTTGTCTGTAAAGCTTTTGATTTCTCCATGGAATCTGAATGAGATCCTTGCTGGCTAGAGTAATTTTGGTTTAAGTTCTTCCCTTTCATCATTTTAAGTATATCATGCCACTCCCTTCTGGCTTGTAGAGTTTCTGCTGAGAAATCAGCTGTTAACCTTATTGGAGTTCCCTTGTATGTTATTTTTCATTTTTCCCTTGCTGCTTTCAATAATTTTTCTTTGTCTTTAATTTTTGCCAATTTGGTTACTATGTGTTTCGGCATGTTTCTCCTTGGGTTTATCCTGTATGGGACTCTCTGCAATTCCTGGACTTGGGTGGCTATTTCCTTTCCCATATTAGGGAAGTTTTCGACTATAATCTCTTCAAGTATTTTCTCAGGTCCTTTTTCTCTCTCTTCTCCTCTGGGACCCCTATAACGTGAATGTTGTTGCATTTAATGTTGTCCCAGAGGTCTCTTAGGCTGTCTTCATTTCTTTTCATTCTTTTTTCTTTATTCTGTTCCACAGCAGTGAATTCCACCATTCTGTCTTCCAGGTCACTTATCCGTTCTTCTGCCTCAGTTATTCTGCTGTTGGTTCCTTCTAGTGTAGGTTTCATTTCAGTTATTGTATTTTTCATCTCTGTTTTTTCTTTAATTCTTCTAAGTCTTTGTTAAACATTTCTTGCATCTTCTCGATCTTTGCCTCCATTCTTTTTCCAAGGTCCTGGATCATCTTCACTATCATTATTCTGAATTCTTTTTCTGGAAGGTTGCCTACCTCCACTTCATTTAGTTGTTTTTCTGGGGTTTTATCTTGTTCCTTCATCTGGTACATAGCCCTCTGCCTTTTCATCTTGTCTATCTTTCTGCGAATGTGGTTTTTGTTCCACAGGCTGCAGGATTGTATTTCTTCTGTTTCTGCTGTCTGCCCTCTGGTGGATGAGGCTATCTGAGAGGCTGTGTAAGTTTCCTGATGGGAGGGACTGGTGGTGGGTAGAGCTGACTGTTGCTCTGGTGGACAGAGCTCAGTAAAACTTTAATCCGTTTGACTGTTGATGGGTGGGGCTGGGTTCCCTCCCTGTTGGTTGTTTTGCCTGAGGCAACCCAACACTGGAGCCTACCTGGGCTCTTTGGTGGGGCTAATGACAGACTCTGGGAGGGCCTACGCCAAGGAGTACTTCCCAGAACTTCTGCTGCCAGTGTCCTTGTCCCCACGGTGAGCCACAGCCACACAGCCACCCCCCGCCTCTGCAGGAGACCCTCCAACACTAGCAGGTAGGTCTGGATTAGTCTCCTATGGGGTCACTACTCCTTCCCCTGGGTCCCGATGCGTACACTACTTTGTGTGTGCCCTCCAAGAGTGGAGTCTCTGTTTCCCCCAGTCCCGTCGAAGTCCTGCAATCAATTCCCACTAGGCTTCAAAGTCTGATTCTCTAGGAATTCCTCCTCCCATTGCCGGACCCCCAGGTTGGGAAGCCTGACGTGGGGCTCAGAACCTTCACTCCAGTGGGTGTACTTCTGTGGTATATAAGTGCTCTCCAGTCTGTGAGCCACCCACTCAGCAGTTATGGGATTTGATTTAACTGTGATTGCACCCCTCCTACCCTCTCACTGTGGCTTCTTCTTTGTCTTTGGATGTGGGGTATCTTTTTTGGTGAGTTCCAGTGTCTTCCTGTCGATGATTGTCCAGCAGCTAGTTGTGATTCTGGTGTTCTCGCAAGAGGGAGTGAGAGCATGTCCTTCTACTCTGCCATCTTGGCTCCTCTCGATCATTTCCTTTGCTTTGCAAAAGCTTTTAAGTTTGATTAGGTCCCATTTGTTTATTTTTGCTGTTATTTCTTTTGCCTTGAGAGGCTGATGTAATAAAATATTGCTACGATTTATTTCAAAGTGTATTTCACCCATTTTCTCTTCTAGGAGTTCTGTGCTGTCATGTCTTACATTTAGGTCTTTATACCATTTTGAGTTTATTTTTTGTATGGTGTGAGGGAGTGTTCTAATTTCAGTTGATAAACATGTAGCTGTCCAGCTTTCCCAACACCACTTGTTGAAGAGACCATCTTTTCTCCATTGTATATTCTTGCCTCCTTTGCATAAATTAATTTACCATGGGTGTGTGGGTTTATTTCTAGGCTCTCTATTCTGTTCCATTGATCTATATGTCTGTTTTTCTGCCAATACCAGGCTGTTTTGTTAACTGTAGCTTTATAGTATAGTCTGAAGCCTGGAAGGGTTATACGTCTGGCTTTTTTCTTTTTCCTCAGGATTGCTTTGGCAGTTCTGGGTCTTTTTTCGTTCCATATAAATTTTAGGATTATTCGTTCTAGTTCTGTGAAAAATGTCATGGGTAATTTGATAGGGATCACATTAAATCTGTAGATTGCCTTGGGTAGTATGGCCATTTTAACAATATTAATTCTTCCAATCCAAGAACACGGAATATCTTTCCATTTCTTTGAATCATCTTCAGTTTCCTTTATCAGTATCTTGTAGTTTTCAGCATATAGGTCTTTCAGCTCCTTGGTTAAGTTTATACTCAGGTATTTTTTTACATGATTTTAAATGGGATTTTTTTTAACTTTCTGATATTTCATTGTTCATATAAAGAAATGCAATAAAATTCTGTATATTAATCTACTATCCTGCTACCTTGTTGAATTCATTTATTAGTTCTAGTAGTCTTTGTGTGGAGACTTTGGGGTTCTCTATATAGAGTATCTTGTCATCTGCAAATAGTGACAGCTTTACCTCTTCTCTTCCAATTTGGATACATTTTATTTCTTTTTCTTGTCTGATTGGTGTGGCTAGAACTTCCAATACTATGTTGAATAACAGTGGTGAGAGTGGGTATCCTTGCCTTGTTCCTGAATTTAGTGGGAAGACTTTCAGCTTTTCACCATTGAGTATTATGTTGGCTGTGGGTTTGTTGTAAATGGCCTTTATTATGTTGAGATATGTTCTCTCTATACCCACTTTTTTTTTTTTTTTTTTTTTTTGGCGGTACGCGGGCCTCTCACTGTTGTGGCCTCTCCTGTTGTGGAGCACAGGCTCAGCGGCCATGGCTCACGGGTCTAGCCGCTCTGCGTGGCATGTGGGATCTTCCCGGACCAGCACACGAACCCGCGTCCCCTGCATCGGCAGGCGGACTCTCAACCACTGCGCCACCAGGGAAGCCCTCTATACCCACTTTGATGAGAGTTTTTGTCATGAATGGATGTTGAATTTGTCAAATGCTTTTTCTGCATCTATTGAGATGATCATGGTTTTTGTGTTTTGTTTTGTTGATGTGGTGCATCACATTGATTGATCTGCATATGTTGAGCCATCCTCACAACCCTGTAGTGAATCCAACTTGATCATGGTATATGATCCCTTTTATGTATTATTGGATTCAGTTTGCCAATGTTTTGTTGAGTATTTTCACATTCATGAAAGACATTGGCCTGTAATTTTCATTTTTTGTAATATCTTTGTCTGGTTTTGATATCAGGGTGATGGTGGCCTCATAGAATGAATTTCGGAGTGTTCCCTCCTTTTCAGTTTTCTGGAATAGTTTGAGAAGGATAGGTATAAATTCTTTATATATTTGGTAGTATTCACCAGTGAAGCTGTCGAGTTCTAGACTTTTGTTTGTGGGGAATTTTAATCCTTGTTTTCCACTTGTTCTTGTAGCTCTTCTTTGTTCATTTCTTTTTGTTTGTTTTTCCTTTTGTGGTTTGATGGTTTTCTTTTCTTTTTTTTTTTTTTTGCGGTACGCAGGCCTCTCATTGTTGTGGCCTCTCCCGTTGCGGAGCACAGGCTCCGGACACGCAGGCCCAGCAGCCATAGCTCATGGGCCCAGCCGCTCCGCGGCATGTGGGATCTTCCCGGACCGGGTCACGAACCCATGTCCGCTGCATCGGCAGGTGGACTCTCAACCACTGCGCCACCAGGGAAGCCCTGGTGGTTTTCTTTTGTAGTATGTTTGAGTTCCTTTCTTTTTGGTTTGTGTGAATCTGTTGTATAGTTTTGTTTTTTTTTTTTTGTGGTACGCGGGCCTCTCACTGTTGTGGCCTCTCCCGTTGCGGAGCACAGGCTCCAGACATGCAGGCTCAGCGGCCATGGCTCATGGGCCTAGCCGCTCCGTGGCATGTGGGATCTTCCCGGACCGGGGCACGAACCCGTGTCCCCTGCATCGGCAGGCGGACTCTCAACCACTGTGCCACCAGGGAAGCCCTGTTGTATGTTTTTGATTTGTGGTTACCATGGGGTCAAGTATGTTGACCCATAACTAAATCTACTTGCTTTAAACTGATAGTCGTTCAAGTTCAAATACATTCTAAAAGATCTACTTTTTTTTTTTTTTTTGCGGTACGCGGGCCTCTCACTGTTGTGGCCTCTCCCGTTGCGGAGCACAGGCTCCGGACGCGCAGGCTCAGTGGCCATGGCTCACGGGCCCAGCCGCTCTGTGGCATGTGGGCTCTTCCCACACCGGGGCATGAACCCATGTCCCCTGCATCGGCAGGCGGACTCTCAACCACTGCGCCACCAGGGAAGCCCAAGATCTACATTTTTATACTCTCCTTACCCACATTTTGTGATTTTGATGTCCTATTTTACATCTTCATGCTTATCTTTTTCCTGTTTATTGTATTGATAGTTAAAGTCACTTTAAAAAAAATTAATTAATTTATTTTTGGCTGTGTTGGGTCTTCGCTGCTGCGTGGGACCCTCTCTAGTTGTGGCGAGCAGGGGCCACCCTTCGCTGCAGTACGTGGGCTTCTCATTGTGGTGGCCTCTCGTTGTGGAGCACGGGCTCTAGGGACGTGGGCTTCAGTAGTTGTGGCACGCAGGCTCAGCAGTTGTGGCTCGTGGACTCTAGAATGCAGGCTCAGTAGTTGTGGTACATAGGCTCAGCCGCTCCGCGGCATGTGGGATCCTCCTGGACCAGGGCTTGAACCCGCGTCCCCTGCATTGGCAGGTGGATTCCCAACCACTGCGCCACCAAGGAAGCCCTAAAGTCACTTTTACAATTTTTAAATTGTTTTTTAATCTATGTACTGGCTTATTTAAGTGATCTTCAATCTTTTTCCATATTTGCCTTTCCTATTATGATTTTCCCTTTCCTATAGATTTTTGCCTTTCCTCTATTAGAGAAGACCCTTCAATATTTCTTTTAGGGTAGGGTTAGTATTGCTGAGTTCTTTTAGTTTTTGCTTGTCTGAGAAATTCTTTCTCTCTCCTTCTATTCTAAATGATACTCTTGTTGGGTAGTGTATCCTAGGTTGCAAGTTTTTCCCTTTCAGTACTTTGACTACATTCATGCTACCCGCTTCTGGCCTGCAAACTTTGTGCAGGGAAATCAACTGATAGCCTTATGTGTGTGTGTGGGGGGTCCCTTTAACTGACTCTTTGTTTTTCTCTTGCTGCCTTTAGAATCTGCTCTTTAAATTTTGCTATTTTAATTGTAATATGTTTTGGTCTGGGTCTGTTTGGGTTTATCTTATTTGGGAGCCTCTGTGCTTCCTGTACCTGGATATCTGTTTCTTTCTTTATGTTTGGGAAGTTTCCAGCCTTAATTTCTTCAAATGCATTTTTGGTCCCCTGCTCTCTCTTCTCCTTCTGGAACCCCTATTATGTGTAGGTTGGCATGTTTTATATTATATAGGTCTTGTATGTCACTTTCATTTTTTTTTCATTTGTCTTTCTGTCTGCTCTTCTGATTGGGTGATTTCCATTATTCTGTCTTCCAAATCACTTATACATTCTTCTGTGTCAATTAGTTGACTATTGATTGCTTCAACATTGGTTTTCATATCAGCAATTGTCTGTTTTTTAAATCTTTATTTATTTATTTATTGGCTGCGTTGGGTCTTCATTGCTGCATGTGGACTTTCTCTAGTTGTGGTGGGAAGGGGCTACTCTTCTTTGTGGTGCACAGGCTTCTCATTGCAGTGGCATCTTTTGTTGCGGATTATGGGCTCTAGGTGAGTGGGCTTCCGTAATTGTGGCACGCAGGCTCTAGAGCACAGGCTCAGGAATTGTGGCGCACGGACTTAGTTGTTCTGTGGCATGTATGATCTTCCCGGACCAGGGCTTGAAACTGTGTCCCCTGCATTGGCAGGTGGATTCTTAACCACTGCACCACCAAGGAAGTCCCTGAATTGTCTATTTTTGATTGGTTCATCTTTGTAGCTTCTAGTTCCTTGTTACAGTGATCTGTGTTTCTATTGATAATCTTTCTTAATTCAGTTAGCATTTTTATTACCACCTTTTTGAACTCAGTGTCTAGTTGACTGGTGAGCTCTGTTTCATTATTCTTTCAGAGGATCTCTTGCTCTTTTAATTGGGAGTAATTCCTCTGCCCTTTCATTTGACTTAACGTTCTCTGTCTCTATGAATTTAGGAGAAACAGTTATCTACTGTGGTGTTGAAGAGGCATTTTTTTGTGGGAGTGTCCGTGTGTAGACCGTGTGTGTCCAGTGTTTGTGGTGCGAGGGCTGGTTCGGTATGGATGACAGCCACATCTTCCCTCAGGAAGTGCTGGCCGTTATCCCCTTGATAGGGGTGTGTGGTTGGTGTTGGAGCATCTAAAGCCTGTGCGGGGTGTGAGGCAGGACTTCCCCTCTGCTCCACGGCCGTCACAGCTCTGTCGGGGGTGGGGTCCGCTCCTCAGTTGTTGAAGTAGAAGCCCTGAGGGTTGGGTTCAGTCAGGCTCTGTTGCCTTTGGGCACGTGCCCTGCTGCAAATGAGGTAGTTGCTGGAGCAAGTGAGGCTCACGCAGTCACAGGGGACCTATGTGCTCCCTGTGTATGCATCCACAGTTCTGCTCAGAAGCAGCCCAAGGTCATGTCCCTTTCCCAGTTGTGTTTGTCTCAGATCTACTGCAAGGCTATGCTGTGGAGCAGGCTGAGGCTGGGGGTTGTGATGCGTGGCTGCAGAAATTGAGGTGGCTGCACTGCCCACCAGAGCTCTGGGCTGCCTCTGTAGCAGACTTCTCTCAGGTCATGTCTGCCATATCCAGCACTAAGCTGTGGTGTGGAGTGGGCAGAGCTGAGGCGTTGACCCCTTTGGACTGGGAAGTGTGGTGAGGTGGCAGCAGCCAGTGCAAGGCTCTCTCTGCCCTGATGGTTAGTGAGCCAGCATGAGCATACTCCTCGTGAGTGGAGTCCAGGCTTCTCCAGCCCTTCTGTCTGTCCCAGTGGATTTCCCAGCAGGCAAGTGGGCTTGTGTCCTCCATGCAAGACCCCCAGGACTGGGATACCCAGGTTGTGGCTCAACTTGCTTGCTCTCCAGGGCGAGGGTTCCAAACCAAGAGTGCAGGTCCCAATCCAATGGCTTTTTTACCTGTCTTACCCAGTTACATGGAAATCTTTCTTACAGGTTTGGTTATATAGGAGTTCTTCTGCCAGTTTCCAGTTGGTTTTCCACAAGAATTGTTCCACATGTAGATGTATTTTTGATGTGTTTGTGGGGGGCAGGTGAGCTCTATGTCCTCCTACTCCGCCATCTCGATCCTCCCTTGTGTCTCTGAGGAGGGAGATGGAGGGACTGACAGCACAGAACTGAGGTAACTTTTTTTAATTGAAGTATCGTTGATGTACAATATTATATAACTTTTAGGTGTACATATAATGATTCACAATTTTTAAAAGTTATACTCCATTTATACTTATTATAACATATTGACTATATTGCCTGTGCTGTACAGTATATTCTTTTTTTTTTTTTTTTTTTTTTTTTTTTTTTTCTTTTTGCGGTATGCGGGCCTCTCACTGTTGTGGCCTCCCCCGTTGCGGAGCACAGGCTCCGGATGCGCAGGCCCAGCGGCCATGGCTCACGGGCCCAGCCGCTCCGCGGCATATGGGATCCTCCCAGACCGGGGCACGAACCCGTATCCCCTGCATCGGCAGGCGGACTCTCAACCACTGCGCCACCAGGGAGGCCCTGTACAGTATATTCTTATAACTTATTTATTTTTATATATAGTAGTTTGTACCTGTTAATCCCCTACCCCTATCTTGCCCCTTCCCCTTCCCACTGGTAACCACTAGTTTGTTCTCTATATCCGTGAGTCTCTTTCCTTTATGTTATTTTCAGTAGGTGGTTTTATTTTTTAGATTCCACATGTAAGTGATATCATACAGTATTTTTCTTTCTTTGACTCATTTCACTAAGCATGATACCCTGCAGGTCCATCCATGTTGCTGCAAATGGCAAAATTCCTTCTTTTTTTCATGGCTGAGTGGTGTTCCATTGTGTGTATATTTTCTTTATCCATTTGTCTGTTGATGGACATTTAGGTTGCTTCCATATCTTAGCAATTGTAAATGATGCTGCTGTGAACGTGGTGTGTATGTATCTTTTCGAATTAATGTTTTTGTTTTTTCAGGTAGATACCCAGTAGTGAAATTGCTGGATCATATGGTAGTTCTATTTTTAGTTTTTTGAGAAACTTCAATGTTGTTTCCTATAGTGGCTGCACCAATTTACATTCCCACTAACAGTGTATTAGGGTTCCCTTTTCTCCACATCCTCACCATTTGTTATTTGTGTTCTTTTTGGTGATAGCCATTCTAACAGGAGTGGAGTGTGACACATCATAGTGGTTTCGATTTGCATTTCTCGGATAATTAATGATCTTGAGCATCTTTTCCTGTGTCTGTTGGCCATCTGCATGTCCTCTTTGTAAAAATGTCTATTCCGGTCTTCTGTCCATTTTTCAATCTAGTTGTTTGTTTTTTGATGTTGGGCTGTCTGAGCTGTGTAAATATTTTGGATATTAAGCCTTTATCAGTTGCATGGTTTGCAAATATTTTGTCCCATTAAGTAGGATGTCTTTTTATTTTGTCGAAGGTTTCCTTTGTTGTGCAAAAGCTGTTAAGTTCATTTAAGTCCCATTTGTTTGTTTTTGCTTTTCTGTCCTTTGCTTTAGGGCACAGATCCAAAAAAAAATATTGCTACGATTTATGTCAGAGTGTTCTGCCTATGTTTTCTTCAAGGAGTTTTATAGCCTCCCGCCTTACATTTAGGTCTTTAATCCATTTTGAGTGTATTTTTATATATGGTGTTAGACAGTGTTCTAATTTCCATCTTTTACATGAAGCTGCCTGGATTTCGCAGGACCATTTATTTTTATTTTATCACTTTGCCCTGTTCTTTTTTTTTTTTTGAATTTTATTTTATTGTTTTTATACAGCAGGTTCTTATTAGTTATCTATTTTATACATATTGGTGTATATATGTCAATCCCAATCTCCGAATTCATCCGACGACCCCCGGGCTTTACTCCCTTGGGGTCCATACGTTTGTTCTCTATATCTGTGTCTATTTCTGCCTTGCAAACTGGTTCATCTGTACCATTTCTCTAGATTACACATATATGTGTTAATATACGATATTTGTTTTTCTCTTTCTGACTTACTTAACTCTGTATAACAATCTCTAGCTGTATCCACGTCTCTACAAATGACCCAATTTCGTTCCTTTTCATGGCTGAGTAATATTCCATTGTATATATGTACCACATTTCTTTATCCATTTGTCTGCTGATGGGCATTTAGGTTGCTTCCATGACCTGGCTATTGTAAATAGTGCTGCAATGAACATTGGGGTGCATGTGTCTTTTTGAATTATGGTTTTCTCAGGGTCTGTGCCCAGTAGTGGGATTGCTGGGTCATATGGTAATTCTATTTTTAGTTTTTTAAGGAACCTCCATACTGTTCTCCATAGTGGCTGTATCAATTTACATTCCTACCAACCGTGCAAGAGGGTTGCCTTTTCTCCGTACCCTCTCCAGCATTTGTTGTTTGTACATGTTCTTTTCTCTTCTTTTCTTTTTTTATGATGGCTAGCACTTTTTAACAATCAAGTGTTTTTTAATTAAAAAAAGAGAGAGAGGGGCTTCCCTGGTGGCGCAGTGGTTGAGAATCTGCCTGCTAATGCAGGGGACACGGGTTCGAGCCCTGGTCTGGGAGGATCCCACATGCCGCGGAGCAACTAGGCCTGTGAGCCACGACTACTGAGCCTGCGCGTCTGGAGCCTGTGCTCCGCAACAAGAGGCCACGATAGTGAGAGGCCCGCGCACCGCAATGAAGAGTGGCCCCCGCTTGCCACAACTAGAGAAAGCCCTCGCACAGAAACGAAGACGCAACACAGCAAAAATAAATAAATTAAAAAAAAAAAAAAAAAGAGAGAGAGACCACTCTGGCTGCTTTGTAGGAAATAGACTTGCAGGTGGGACGGAAATACAATGAGAGAGACCAGTTAGGAGGCTACTGGAGTATTTCAGGCAGAGAAGATGGTGGTTTGGATGGTGACAGCAAGAAGAATTGGTCTGAGTCTGGCTATAATTTGAAGGTTCTTGCTGCTGATTGTATGTGGAGTATGAAAAAGAGAGAAATCAAGGATTGCTCCAGAATATATCGCCTGCTCAATTGAAAGGGTAGAGGGACCTCTAGAGGCAAATGTGGCGTTTGGTTTGGGGCATGTTTGAGACACCTTTTAGACACTCAACTGGAGCCGTCAAGTTGGCATTGAGTTGTCAGCATATGGATGCACTTTGAAGTCATGAAGTTGAATGTATTCACCAAGAGAGTGATGAGTCGAGATAGAGAAGAACTTTCTGGACTGAATCTTGAGGCAGCCCTAACTCTTGGAGGTCAGGGACATGAGGAGGAACCAGAAGGAAATTCTGTACAAACCAGAAGGCCCTGGAAACCTTGGAAATCAGCAAAGAGTATCTCAGCACCTGCTGCTTAAAGGGTGGTCCCTGGGGCTGCTGTATCAGCATCACCTGGAAACTTGATAGAAATACAGATTCCTGGGCTCCACTGCAGAGCTGTTGCATCAGAATCTTTGGAGGTGGCATCCAGCAGTCTGCTTTAGCAATCTCTTGTGGTGATTTTTAAAAACTCTAAAGTTTGCCAAGCGCAGTCCTGGAGGATCCGGAAGAGTTGAGTTTGAAAGGCATTGTTGTGGAGCACTTGTTACAGATCTGGCCTCTGCTTTCCTGTGCCCTTTATCGTCGATATAGGAGGTCAGCAGGTGACCCAGTCTTCCACACCTGCTTCGGAGAGAGCAATCCTAGTGCAGGGCAGGGCACACATGGTGTGAGACAGGTGCCTGGCAGAGCAGGCTGTGCAAAGGTCCAGGACAGGTGGGTAGAGGAAAGGTGGACACCTGAGCTCCTGAAGTGCCACAGTCCAGGGAGCATCTTAGAGTGGACATCCCAAGAGGGTGTATCTGTTTGTCTGAATTTGCCCTGGGGCTTGGATCTAAGGGAAAAACAGGTAAGGGAAGGCAGAAGCTCCTGGTCAGTGTCTTTGCATTACCTACTCACTAGCTCCAGGCTGATTTTGAGAGTTCTGTTCGCCTGTGTGCATCACAGACTGCTGACGGGGATTGCTAAGTGCATCTGAGGGGCATGCCTGTCCAACATAGTGAAGAGAAATAAAGGAAGAAGACTGGAGTCCATCAGTGATTTAGAGATGTTAACAAGGCAGGCTGTGTGAAAGGTGCTAAGCCAGCATTTTAAACAGAGTGTGGCTGGGGCCCAGAGTGGTTCATCCGATCTGGTGCTGGCAGGAGAAGGCTTCGTTAGAAAAGGATTTCTTGAACTCGAGCCCATGGTGTAATGCAGCAGGTCCATGAAGTTGAGTGGGAAAAAAATGCATACTGGTCAAACTGAAAATTAGCATTTCCTTCAATTATGAATATAGGCAGCAAACCACAATAGTATTTGTAGAACCTGTGACTAGGTTATCCATGTAAATCATAGATATTCTTTTTTTAATTATTAATTAATTTATTTTTGGCTGCGTTGGGTCTTTCTTGCTGCACGTGGGCTTTCTCTAGTTGCGGCAAGTGTGGGCTGCTCTGCGTTGTGGCGTACGGGCTTCCCATTGCGTTGGCTTCTCTTGGTGCAGAGCACGGGCTCTAGGCACGAGGGCTTCATTCATTGTGGCACACAGGCTCTGTAGTTGTGGCTCGTGGACTTTAGAGCGCAGGTTTAGTTGTGGCGCGTGGGCTTAGTTGCTCCACGGTGTCGTTTGTAGATTTTCTGATGAAGCCCATTCTAACTAGTGTGAGGTGATACCTCACTGTAGTTTGATTTGCATTTCTTTAATAATTAGTGATGTTGAGCAGCTTTTCATGTACCTCTTGGCCATCTGTATGTCTTCTTTGGAGAAATGTCTATTAAGGTCTTCTGCCCATTTTTTGATTGGGTTGTTGTTTTTTTTAATGTTGAGCTGCATGAGCTATTTATATATTTTGGAGATTAATCCTTTGTCCGTTGATTTGTTTGCAAATATTTTCTCCCGTTCTGAGGGCTGTCTTTTCATCTTGTTTGTAGTTTCCTTTGCTGTGTAAAAGCTTTTAAGTTTCATTAGGCCCCATTTGTTCCAGGACCATTTATTGAAGAGACTTTTTTTCCATTGTATATTCTTATCTCCTTTTGCATAGATTAATTGACCACAGGTGTGTTGGTTTATTTCTGGGCTTTCTGTTCTGTTCCATTGATCTATGTGTCTATTTTTGTGCCAGTACCTTATTGTTTTTATTACTGTAACTTTGTTGTATAGTTTGAAGCCACGGAGCATGATTCCTCCAGCTCTGTTCTTCTTTCTCAAGATTGTTTTGGCTTTTTGTGGTCTTTTGTGTTTCCATACAAATTTTAAAAGTGTTTGTTTTAGTTCTGTGACAAATGCCCTTGGTATTTTGATGGGGTTTGCACTGAATCTGTTGGTCACCTGGGTACTATGGTCATTTTCACAGTATTAATTCTTCCAATCCATGAATGTGGTCTATCTTTCCATCTGTCTGTGTCATCTTCAACTTCTTTCATCAGCGTCTTATAGATAGTTTTCTGAATACAGGTCTTTTACCTCCTTAGGTAGGTTTATGCCTATTTTACTCTTTTTGATGTGACAGTAAATGGATTGTTTCCTTAATTTCTCTTTCTAAAAGTTCATTCTAGGTGTTTAGAAATGCAACAGATTTCTGTATATTAATTTTGTACCTTGCAACTTTAGTGAATTAATTGATGAGCCCTGTCAGTTTTCTGGTGGTGTCTTTAGGATTTTCTATGTATAGAATCATGTTGTATCCAAACAATGACAGTTTTACTTCTTCCTTTTCAATTTGGATTACTTTTCTTTTCTTGTCTGATTGTTATGGCTAGGACTTCCAATACCATGTTGAATAAAAGTGGCAAGAGTGGGCATGCTTGTCTTGTTCCTGATCTTAGAGGAAATGCTTTCAGCTTTTTACTGTTGAGCATGATGTTAGTAGTGGGCTTGTCATATATGGCCTTTATTACGTTGAGTCATGTTTCCCTCTATGCCCACTTTCTGGAGAGTTTTTTTTATCATAAATTGATATAGAATTTTGTTATTTTTTTTGCGGTACGTGGGCCCCTCACTACTGTGGCCTCTCTGGTTGTGGAGCATAGGCTCCGGATGCGCAAGCTCAGTGGCCACGGCTCACGGGCCCAGCCGCTCTGTGGCATGTGGAATCCTCCAGGACCGGGACACAAACCCGCATCCCCTGCATCGGCAGTCGGACTCTCAACCACTGCGCCACCAGGGAAGCCTGGATATTGAGTTTTTATCAAAAGCTTTTTCTGAATCTATTGAGATGATCATATGGTTTTTATTCTTCAGTTTGTTAATGTGGTGTATCACACTGATTGATTGTGAATATTGAAAAATTTTTGCATCCCTGGGATAAATCCCACTTGATTATATTATATGATTCTTTTAATGTATCATTGTATTTGGTTTGCTAATATTTTGTTGAGGGTTTTTGCATTTATATTCATCAGTGATATTGGCCTGCAATTTTCTTTTTTTATGGTATCTTTGTCTGGTTTTGGTATCCAGGTGATGCTGGCCTCATAGAATGAGTTTGGTAGTATTCCTTCCTATGCAGTTTTTTGGAATAGTTTCAGAAGGATAGGTGTTAACTCTTGTAGAAATATTTGGTAGAATTCTCCTGTGAAGCCACATGGTCCTGGACTTTCTTGTTGTTGTTGGGATTTTTTAAAGTTTCTGATTCAGTTTTTTTTTTTTTTTTTTTTTTTCTTTTTGCGGTATGCGGGCCTCTCACTGTTGTGGCCTCTCCCGTTGCGGAGCACAGGCTCTGGATGCGCAGGCCCAGCGGCCATGGCTCACGGGCCCAGCCGCTCCGCGGCATATGGGATCCTCCCAGACCGGGGCACGAACCCGTATCCCCTGCATCGGCAGGCGGACTCTCAACCACTGCGCCACCAGGGAGGCCCTCTGATTCAGTTTTTACCCATTCATTATGGGTAATTTTTTTACCCATTCATTATGAGTAGTTGATCTGTTCATATTTTCTCTTTATTCCTGGTTCAGTCTTGGGAAGTTGTATGTTTCTAGGAATTTGTCTATTTCTTCTAGGTTGTTCATTTTATTAGCATATAATTCTTTGTAGTAGTCTCTTATGATCCTTTGTATTTCTGTGGTGTTGGCTGTAACTTCTCCTTTTTCATTTCCGATTTTATTGATTTGGGCCCTCCCTCTTTTTTCTTGATGAGTCTGGCTAAAGGTTTATTAATTTTATCCTTTCAAAGAACTAGCTCTTAATTTCATTGATTTTTTAAAAAATCTCTATTTCATTTATTTCTGCTCTGATTTACAGTTTCTTTCCTTCTATCGACTTGGGGTTTTGCTTGTTGTTCTTTTTCTAGTTCCTTTACGTGTAATGTCAGGTTGTTTGAGATTCTTTTTGTTTCCTGAGGTAAGCTTGTATTGCTATAAACTTCCCTCTTACACCTGCTTTTGCTGCATCCCATAGATTTTTGGATCATTGTGTTTCCATTTTCATTTGTCTCTAGGTATTTTTTATTTCCTCTTTGATTTATTCAGTGCTTGTTTAGTAGCATATTGTTTAGCCTCCACTGTTTGTGTTTTTTGCAGGTTTTTTTGTCTTGTAGTTGATTTCTAGTTTATAGCATTGTGGTTGGAACAGATGCTCGATATGATTTCAATTTTCTTAAATTTACCAAGGATTGTTTTCTGGCCTATCATGTGATCTATCCTGGAGAATGTTCCATGAGCACTTGAATGTGTATTCTACTGCTTTTTATGGGATGTTTTTTATTTATCTATTAAGTTCATTAGGTCTCATGTGTCTTAGCCACTGGACCACCAGGGAAGTCCCCCATGAGGTTTTTATATAGCAATTGATATATATATATGTGATTGTTTTAAGTTGCTGATCTCTTAATTTCCAATGCCTTATTGATTCTCTGGATGTTCTGTCCATTGATGTTAGTGTGGTAAGTTCCCCTATTATTACTGTTACTTACAATTTCTGCCTTTATGACCATTAATGTTTCCTTTATGTATTTAGGTGCTCCTATGTTGGGTGCATATATATTTACAATTGGTATATCTTTTTCTTGGATTGATCCCTTGTTCGTTATGTAATGTCCTCCTTTATCTCTTGTAACAGTGTTTATTTTAAAGTCGATTTTGTCTGATATGAGTATTGCTACCTTGGCTTTCTTTTGATTTCCATTTGCATGGAATGGAAATATTTTCATCCCCTTTTTCTATCCCCTCACTTTCAGTTTGTGTGTGTCTTTACATCTCAAGTGAGTCTCTTGTAGCCAGCATATATGTGGGTCCTGTTTTTTTATTCATTCAGCTACTCTGTCTTTTGATTGGAACAGTTAGTCTATTTACATTTAAAGTAATTATGGATATGTATGTTCTTATTGCCATTTTGTTAACTGTTTTGGGTTTTTTTTTTTTTTTTTTTTTTTTTTTTGGTTGTACGCGGGCCTCTCACTGTTGTGGCCTCTTCCGTTGCGGAGCACAGGCTCCAGATGCGCAGGCTCAGCAGCCATGGCTCATGGGCCCAGCCGCTCCGCGGCATGTGGGATCTTCCCGACCGGGGTACGAACCCGTGTCCCCTGCATCGGCAGGCGGACTCTCAAACCACTGCACCACCAGGGAAGGCCCTGGGTTATTTTTATAAATCTTTTTTGTTCCTTTCTTCTTTTGTTCACTTGTGATTTGATGACTATCTTTAGCGTTATGTTTGGATTCCTTTTTCTTTTTGAGTGTGTGTGTCTATTACAGATCTTCTGTGTGATTACCATGAGGTTTTTTTTTTAAATATTTATTTATTTATTTTGGCTGTGCCACGTCTTAGTTGTGGTACGTGGGATCTTCATTGCAGCATGCATGTGGGATCTAATTCCTTGACAAGGTATCGAACCTAGGCTCCCTGCATTGGGAGCACAGGGTCTTAGCCACTGGACCACCAGGGATGTCCCCCATGAGGTTTTTATATAGCGATTTATATATATATGTGATTGTTTTAAGTTGCTGATCTCTTAATTTCCAATGCCTTTTAACAACCCTGCATTTGTACTCTCCTCCCCTCATGTTTACTGTTTTTGATATTATGCTTTACATCTAATTGTTTTGTGTATCTCTTTACTGCTTACTGTGGATGTAGAGTTTACTACTTTTGTGTTTTAACCTTCCTACTAGCTTTGTGTGTGGGTGATTTCCTGCCTTTACTGTTTGACTTTACCAATGAGATTTTTCCTTTCATGATTTTCTGGTTTCCTGTTGTGGCCTTTTATTTTTGCTTAGAGAAGTTCCTTTAACATTTGTTGTTTGGTGGTGCTGAACTTTATTTGCTTTTGCTTGTCTGTAAGGCTTTTGATCTCTCCATGAAATCTGAATGAGAGCCTTGCTGGGTATTCTTGGTTGTTGTAGGCTTTTCCCTTTCATGAGTTTAAGTATATTGTGCCATTCCCTACTGGCCTACAGAGTTTCTGCTGAAAAGTCAGCTGATAGGTTTATGGGACTTTATTCGTATTTCATTTGTTGTTTTTCCCTTGCTGCTTTTAATATTCTCTCCATCTCTAATTTCTGCCATTCTGATTACAATGTGTCTTGGTGTGTTTCTCTTTGGGTTAATCCTGTGGAGACTGTACTTCCTGGATTGGATGTTTGTTTCCTGTCCCATTTTAGGCCAGTTTTCAGCTATTATGTCTTCAAGTTTGTTCTCAGCTCCCTTTTCTCTGTTTCCTCCTTCTTGGAACTCTATATTACCACACTTGATGTTGTCCCAGAGGTCTCCTAAATTGTCCTCATTTCTTTTTATTATTTTTTCTTTTCAGCTTTAGTGATTTCCACTTCTCCATCTTCCAGCTCACTGATCATTCCTCTGTCCCATTTAATCTACTGTTGGTTTCTTCTAGTACCTTTTTCATTTCAGTTATTGTATTCTTCACCTCTGTTTGGTTCTTTACATTTTCCAACTCTTTGTTTCAAACTTTCAGCTTCTCTCACTGTTTATCCACTGTTTTCCTGTGTTCTTTGATCATTTTTACGAACACTACCCTGAAATATTACTTGAGTAGACTGCATATCTCCACTTCGCTTAGTTTTTCTTCTGTTTTTTTTTTTTTTTTTTTTTTTTTTTTTTTTTTTTTGCGGTATGCGGGCCTCTCACTGTTGTGGCCTCTCCCGTTGCGGAGCACAGGCTCCGGATGCACAGGCTCAGCGGCCATGGCTCACGGGCCCAGCCGCTCCGCGGCATATGGGATCCTCCCGGACCGGGGCACGAACCCGTATCCCCTGCATCGGCAGGCGGACTCTCAACCACTGCGCCACCAGGGAGGCCCTCTTCTGGGGTTTTATGTTGTTCCTTCGTTTGGAAAATACTCCTCTGTTGCCTCATTTTGTTGAATTGTTGTTTTTATTTTTATGTATCTGGCAGGTTGGTTACATTTCCCCACTCTGGAGAAGCTGCCTTTTGTAGGAGACGTCCTATGCATCCCAGCAACGCATCCCCTTTTGTTACCGAAGCTGTATGTCCTCTAGGGGTTCACCCTATGAGGGCTGCATGGGTCCCTCTGTTGTGGCAGGCTGTGTGGGTAGTTTGGTAGGCTTGATTGGCCCCCAGTTCAGTTCATTGCCAGGCCTTGCCTTGTGTGTGGGGTGCTAGCTGCTGGTTGGTGGGACCAGGTCACATGGTGGCTGACTGTGGAACCCAGGGAGCCCGGGACTAGTGCTAGGCACTGTTGGGCAGAGTCAAGGTTCAGGAGACTCTGGGACTGTTGCCCACTCACTGGTGGGGGAACCCAGGTCCTGGGGCTAGTGCCACCCTATGGTAGGCAGAGCCAGATCCTGGAATCTAGTCCCAGTGACCAGGGGTCCCTGAGCTGGTGTTAGAACACTGGTGGGTGAGGCCCATTCCTGACATGGTTGAGTGCAGAGTCCAGAGCATCCTGAAGTTTGTGTTGGCCTGCTAGTGGGTGGGGCCAGGCTCAGCTGGTCTTAGTGCAGGATCTGACTTGTTGGTGGAGTTTCTGGGTCTATCGGCTGTGGAGCTGTGGTTTTCTTGCTGTTGGTGTCTGCTCCCTGGTGGGTGAGACTGGTCTGGAGGCTAGAGCAGACTCCTTGGAATGTGGGACTGTGGCCCAGGCACTGGTGCCTGCCCATGGGTGGGTGGAGCTGGGCCCTATGGTGGGCAAGGCCATGTCCAGAGGTGGCTGGGGGCTCAGGGGGTCTCAAGGCAGCCTGATGGTGGGTAGAGCTGTGTCCCCACCCAGTTAGTTGCTTGGCCTAAGGTATCCCAGCAGTAGTGCCTATAGGCTGTTGGGCCAGGGTCAGGCTGGGTGCTGGGGCTAATAAGCTGCAGGGAGGATGGCATAATGACTTACCAGCACCAGTGTCCACATGGTAGAATGAGCTCCCAAGAATGGCTGCTGCCAGTGACTATGTTCCTAGGGTGAGCTGCAGTTGCCTCCTGCCTCTCCAGGAGATTCTCTAAGAGCAGCATGTAGGTCTGACCCAGGCTCCTATATAATCACTGCTCCTGCCCTGTGTCCTGGCGCATGTGAGATTTTCTGTGTGGCCTTTGACTTTGAAGTCTCTGTTTCCGCCAGCCCTCTGGTATTCCTGAAAGTAAGCCCCTTTTGCCTTTTAAAGCCAAATGCTCTGGGTGCTCATCTTGCCAGTGCAGGACCCTTGGGCTGGGGAGCCTGACTTGGGGCTTGGAACCCTCTTTTGGGAGAACCTCTGCAATTGCAATTCTCCCGTATGTCGGTTCCCAACCTGGGCGTATGGGACTTGGCTATATTGCGACTCCACCCCTCCTGCCCATCTTATTGTGGTTCCTTCTTTATATTATCTTTAGTTGTAGAAGACCTTTTTGGTAGGTTCTGGTCTTTCAACAGTGTCAACTTTGGAAGCTGATTAGAACAAGTCAACTGTAAAAAGACATTTATGAGATAATCACAAATAAGAACATTGACTGGATGTTAGTATGAAGGAATTATTGGTGAATTTTTTAGTGTGAAAATGGCATTATTTTATCTCTTGAAGGTACATATAGAAATGTACAGATGAAATAAGGTATCAGAAATTGCCTTAAAATGATTCAGTCATAAGAGTATGTGTGGAAAAAGTGAGGGTTCAGTAAGAGATGATACAACACAGTCCATGAGTTGATAATTTGTGAACTGGGTAATGGGGATGTAGTTCATTATACTATTTTCTCTACTTTATGTGTGTTTAAAATCTTCCACTGAGGGGGGAAAAATCAAGTATGAAGAATACTTTGTACATAGCAGCAGCTCAATAAAGGATTGTTTCTGGAATCCAACAACGAGCAAACTGCACTTTAGAGAGACTAAGTAACTAAACCTAAAGACACACAGGCTTGGCAAACACCAGTCTGCTTCTCAGAGAGTCCTCTGTGTAGGTAGCCCAGTTGGCAGCTATGATAATCACAAAAGCCACTCACTCAAATTGAATTTTTATTCCAAAGACTGTAATGCGTAGAAAGACAACAGCCAAAACTGAAAACAATTTGCTTAACTGGAAATTAGAAGTAGTTCATTTGCAGGAGAGCAAACAGTGGGTGACAGCCTTGGCACTCTGATAAGTTATAACCAAGAAAGCATAAAAATAACCAGTGTCCTTCTGATACACAATGTGGATGTGCAGGATTTACAGCAAATAACAGGAAGAAGGGAAAGGAAAAAAATCCACAGAATCCCCAAATTCAGAAATTAACATTCACTTAACAATACAGTGGTGAAGACTTTTGGTGGCAAAATTTTCACAATTCTTAAAATGGGAATCTTCAAAAGTACTTCTTTAAGTTCACAAGCTAAAAAACACACTGAAGAGGGAATAGTTACACTGGCTTAGAAGAGCTGCCGCCTGTCACGAAGATGACAATCAGTCCTAGGTCCAAACACAGTGATAACCGGTGAACCTGACGAACCGAAGAGAGAGGCCGACTGGTGGGCACTGATGTCACTGATTGTACGAACACCCTGGATCACTCATCACTAACAGCCAACTCTAACAGCTACGGCTCCTCCTGACTGATGCCAAGGTTGCCTTTCTGCACCTCGAGCTCCTCAACACTGACCATCGATGGGTCAATAGCCACATATTTGGTTCCGTGGAATTGCAGCAAATGTATCTGCAGAAATGCAGAATAATTATTTTAAACATCACTGTTGTGTATTAATGGTTCCTAGTTCTAAAATTATGGAGTACTGGGGAATGGGCAAGATAAGGTCAGGGAGTTAAAATTACAAACTACTATGTATAAAATAAGCTAGAAGAATATATTGTACAGCACAGGGAATATAGCCAATATTTTATAGTAACTTTAAATGTAGTATAATCTATAAAAATGTTGAATCACTATATAGAACACCTGAAACTAATATTGTAAATCAACTATACCTCAATAAAAATAAATATATACACTAAAAAATTAGAGTATGACATACTAATTAGAAAAATTAGAAAACAGAAAAGTCCAAAAATGTTTAAAAACCACAATTTGGGGACTTCCCTGGCAGTGCAGTGGTTAAGAATCCGCCTGCCAATGCAGGGGACATGGGTTCAAGCCCTGGTCTGGGAACATCCCACATGCTGTGGAGCAACTGAGCCCGTGCGCCACAACTACTGGGCCTGTGCTCTAGAGCCCGCAAGCCACAACTACTGAGCCCGTGCGCCACAAATACGGAAGCCTGCGTGCCGAGAGCCTGTGTTCTGCCACAAGGGAAGCCACTGCAATGAGAAGCCTGTGCACTATGATGAAGAGTAGCCCCTGCTTCCTGCAACCAGAGAAAGCCCGCGTGTATCAATGAAGACCCAACGCAGGCAAAAACCAAAAAACCCCCCCAAACCAAAACCACAAAACCACAATTTGGGATCTTTGTTCCTCACTTAATATGTAACCAGTCTTTCCAGGTAACTACAAATTGTTATTAACATCTTAAATTGCCACATGCTGCTTCACCAGTTGGTGTTCACCCTTCCCCTCTGCTGCTACGAATCAGGTCCTTCCCATCCTCTGCTGTTCTAACACTGTAATGACTATCTCTGGGAATCAAGTGTTTTTGTATTTATGATCCTCTCCTCAGGATCTGTTGCCACACGTGGACAACAGGATCAAAGAACGTGACTCGTTTTTTAAGGCTCTTGATACTACTTGCCAAATTGCAAAGCAACCATTTCTCACCACTATTCTAATATCCATTTAGGCAGGTATGAGAAGAAGTGGTGTTTGTTTGTTTGTGTGCATGTGTTTTAATGCATTAAAATTAGACCATGAAGTCACTTCATGGGATTCAGGTTGGCTTCATTTAAGTCTGGTGTCCTGCTCTGGCTGAATTCATTGCGCCCAGGAGCTAAGGTTCCATTGTACCAAACAGCTGCTTCAGTGTGTGAGTTCAGGCCTGTGGTTCTTAGAAAAGGGATAGTGGGCATAGAGTCCCCCAGGTGTCTCTAATATGCTTGAATTCTCCTGTAAATTACTAATGTAGACCACCTTTATCAAGTCAATGCTTCATTCCTACAGAGAATTCTGTAGCTCTCTTACTCGACCACCAAAAAAAAACTAACTTTATGTTTCAAACCTGCCTCTGGGTTCAAAGTGCTCTGTGTTGCAGCCTAGGACCTACGTGTACATAGAGATTCACCTCTGCACTTCTGCACAGGTATGGGAAATTGCCTCCTGTTTTCAGGTGAGCCCTCCGGGCATTAGGATACAGTTTGTACATTTCTTCTTTAGCTTCAGTTGAAAGTGCACTCTGGTCAAACACCTTTAAAAGAACATGAGGCCCAAACTGTTATTTCAATGTGTTCTTTTCACGTTCAGCAAAGTGCCCAACCACCCCCAACAAGCATTCCTTTCAAGAGACATGGCTGAACCCTTCTAGAGCCCTCTTGCTCATCCCTGGTGACTCTAACTCCAATGGAAAACATTAATACAGATTTTATTGCCAAATGTCTGTTGCATTGTTTAGCGGAAAACATTCTACCATGAATTTCCTTTGTCCTCAAACGTAGTTAACTAAATTAACAGAATATTAATAGCAATCTTTTTTTTTTTTTTTTTTTTTTTGACTGCGTTGGGTCTTCGTTGCTGTGTGTGGGCTTTCTCTAGTTGCGGCGAGCGGGAGTTACTCTTTGTTGTGGTGTGTGGCTTCTCATTGCAGTGGCTTCTCTTGTGGAGCATGGGCTCTAGGTGCATGGGCTTCAGTAGTTATGGCCCAGGGCTCAGTAGTTGTGGCTTGAGGGCTGTAGAGCGCAGGCTCAGGTGTTGTGGTGCACGGAATTAGTTCCTCTGTGTCATGTGGGATCTTCCTGGACCAGGGCTTGAACCTGTGTCCCCTGCATTGTCAAGCGGATTTTTAACCACTGCCCCACCAAGGAAGTCCCTGAACTGTCTTTTTTTTTTTTTCTGGTACGCGGGCCTCTCACTGTTGTGGCCTCTCCCGTTGCGGAGCACAGGCTCAGGATGCGGAGGCTCAGCGTCCATGGCTCACAGGCCCAGCCGCTCCTCAGCATGTGGGATCCTCCCGGACCGGGGCAAGAACCCGTGTCCCCTGCATCGGCAGGCGGACTCTCAACCACTGCGCCACCAGGGAGGCCCAGAGTTGTCTATTTTTGATTTGTTCATTTTTGTAACTTCTAGTTCCTTGTTACAGTGATCTGTGTTTCTATTGATAATCTTTCTTAATTCAGTTAGCATTTTTATTACCACCTTTTTGAACTCGGTGTCTAGTTGACTGGTGAGCTCTGTTTCATTATTCTTTCAGAGGATCTCTTGCTCTTTTAATTGGGAGTAATTCCTCTGCCCTTTCATTTGACTTAACGTTCTCTGTCTCTATGAATTTAGGAGAAACAGTTATCTACTGTGGTGTTGAAGAGGCATTTTTTTGTGGGAGTGTCCGTGTGTAGACCGTGTGTGTCCAGTGTTTCTGGTGTGAGGGCTGGTTCGGTATGGATGACAGCCACATCTTCCCTCAGGAAGTGCTGGCCATTATCCCCTTGATAGGGGTGTGTGGTTGGTGTTGGAGCATCTAAAGCCTGTGCAGGGTGTGAGGCAGGACTTCCCCTCTGCTCCACGGCCGTCACAGCTCTGTCGGGGGTGGGGTCTGCTCCTCAGTTGTTGAAGTAGAAGCCCTGAGGGTTGGGTTCAGTCAGGCTCTGTTGCCTTTGGGCACGTGCCCTGCTGCAAATGAGGTAGTTGCTGGAGCAAGTGAGGCTCACGCAGTCACAGGGGACCTATGTGCTCCCTGTGTATGCATCCACAGTTCTGCTCAGAAGCAGCCCAAGGTCATGTCCCTTTCTCAGTTGTGTTTGTCTCAGATCTACTGCAAGGCTATGCTGTGGAGCAGGCTGAGGCTGGGGGTTGTGATGTGTGGCTGCAGAAATTGAGGTGGCTGCACTGCCCACCAGAGCTCTGGGCTGCCTCTGTAGCAGACTTCTCTCAGGTCATGTCTGCCATATCCAGCACTAAGCTGTGGTGTGGAGTGGGCAGAGCTGAGGCGTTGACCCCTTTGGACTGGGAAGTGTGGTGAGGTGGCAGCAGCCAGTGCAAGGCTCTCTCTGCCCTGATGGTTAGTGAGCCAGCATGAGCATACTCCTCGTGAGTGGAGTCCAGGCTTCTCCAGCCCTTCTGTCTGTCCCAGTGGATTTCCCAGCAGGCAACTGGGCTTGTGTCCTCCGTGCAAGACCCCCAGGACTGGGATACCCAGGTTGTGGCTCAACTTGCTTGCTCTCCAGGGCGAGGGTTCCAAACCAAGAGTGCAGGTCCCAATCCAATGGCTTTTTTACCTGTCTTACCCAGTTACATGGAAATCTTTCTTGCAGGTTTGGTTATATAGGAGTTCTTCTGCCAGTTTCCAGTTGGTTTTCCACAAGAATTGTTCCACATGTAGATGTATTTTTGATGTGTTTGCAGCACTATTTACAATAGCCAGGTCATGGAAGCAACCTAAATGCCCATCGACAGACAAATGGATAAAGAAATGTGGTACATATATACAATGGAATATTACTCAGCCATGAAAAGGAACGAAATTGGGTCATTTGACCCAATGACCTGCCATCTTGATCCTCCCTTCTGTCTCTGAGGAGGGAGGTGGAGGGACTGACAGCACAGAACTGAGGTAACTTTTTTTAATTGAAGTATCGTTGATGTACAATATTATATAACTTTTAGGTGTACATATAATTCACAATTTTTAAAAGTTATACTCCATTTATACTTATTATAACATATTGGCTGTATTGCCTGTGCTGTACAGTATATTCTTGTAACTTATTTATTTTTATATATAGTAGTTTGTACCTGTTAATCCCCTACCCCTATCTCGCCCCTTCTCCTTCCCACTGGTAACCACTAGTTTGTTCTCTATATCCGTGAGTCTCTTTCCTTTATGTTATATTCAGTAGGTGGTTTTATATTTTAGATTCCACATGTAAGTGATATCGTACAGTATTTTTCTTTCTTTGACTCATTTCACTAAGCATAATACCCTGCAGGTCCATCCATGTTGCTGCAAATGGCAAAATTCCTTCTGTTCTTCATGGCTGAGTGCTATTCTATTGTGTGTATATTTTCTTTATCCATTTGTCTGTTGATGGACATTTAGGTTGCTTCCATATCTTAGCAATTGTAAATGATGCTGCTGTGAACATGGTGTGTATGTATCTTTTCGAATTAATGTTTTTGTTTTTTCAGGTAGATACCCAGTAGTGAAATTGCTGGATCATATGGTAGTTCTATTTTTAGTTTTTTGAGAAGCTTCAATGTTGTTTCCTATAGTGGCTGCACCAATTTACATTCCCCCCAACAGTGTATTAGGGTTCCCTTTTTTCCACATCCTCACCAACATTTGTTATTTGTGTTCTTTTTGATGATAGCCATTCTAACAGGAGTGAAATGTTATACATCATTGTGGTTTTGATGTGCATTTCTCGGATAATTAATCATCTTGAGCATCTTTTCCTGTGTCTGTTGGCCATCTGCATGTCCTCTTTGGAAAAATGTCTATTCAGGTCTTCTGGCCATTTTTCAATCTGGTTGTTTGTTTTTTGATGTTGGGCTGTCTGAGCTGTATAAATAGTTTGGATATTAAGCCCTTATGAGTTGCATGGTTTGAAAATATTTTCTCCCACTAAGTAGGCTGTGTTTTTATTTTGTCGATGGTTTCCTTTGCTGTGCAAAAGCTGTTAAGTTTATTTAAGTCCCGTTTGTTTTGTTTTTGCTTTTTTGTCCTTTGCTTATGGGGACAGACCCCAAAAAATATTGCTACGATTTAAGTCAAAGAGTGTTCTGCCTATGTTTTCTTCTAGGAGTTTTATAGCCTCCTGCCTTACATTTAGGTCTTTAATCCATTTTGAGTGTATTTTTGTATATGGTGTTAGACAGTGTCCTAATTTTATTCTTTTACATGAAGCTGCCTGGTTTTCCCAAGGCCATTTATTTTTATTATTTCACGTTGCCCTGTTCTTTTTTTTTTTTTGCATTTTATTTTATTTTTTTATACAGCAGGTTCTTATTAGTTATCTATTTTATACATATTAGTGATATATGTCAATCCCAATCTCCCAATTCATCCCACCACCCCCCGGCTTTACCCCCTTGGTGTCCATACATTTGTTCTCTACATCTGTGTCTATTTCTGCCTTGCAAACCAGTTCATCTGTACCATTTTTCTAGATTCCACATATATGCCTTAATATACGATATTTGTTTTTCTGACTTACTTCACTCTGTATAACAATCTCTAGCTCTATCCACGTCTCTACAAATGACCCAATTTTGTTCCTTTCCATGGCTGAGTAATATTCCATTGTATATATGTACCACAACTTCTTTATCCATTTGTCTGTTGATGGGCATTTAGGTTGCTTCCATGACCTGGCTATTGTAAATAGTGCTGCAATGAACATTGGGGTGCATGTGTCTTTTTGAATTATGGTTTTCTCAGGGTATGTGCCCAGTAGTGGGATTGCTGGGTCATATGGTAATTCTATTTTTAGTTTTTTAAGGAACCTCCATACTGTTCTCCATAGTGGCTGTATCAACTTTCATTCCCACCAACAGTGCAAGAGGGTTGTCTTTTCTCTGTACCCTCTCCAGCATTTGTCATTTATAGATTTTCTTTTCTTTTCTTTTTTTATGATGGCTAACACTTTTTAACAATCAAGTTTTTTTTTAATTTAATCAATCAATTAATTAATTAATTTTTGGCTGTGTTGGATCTTCGTTTATGTGGGAGGGCTTTCTCTAGTTGCGGTGAGCTGGGGCCCCTCTTCATCGCGGTGCGCGGGCCTCTCACTAACGCAGCCTCTCTTGTTGCGGAGCACAGGCTCCAGACGCACAGGCTCAGTACTTGTGGCTCACAGGCGCAGTCACTCCGCGGCATGTGGGATCCTCCCAGACCAGAGCTTGAACCATGTCTCCTGCACTGGCAGGCAGACTCTCAACCACTGCGCCACCAGAGAAGCCCCAATCAAGTATTTTTTAATTAAAAAAAATAGTGAGACCACTCTGGCTGCTTTGTAGGAAATAGACTTGCAGGTGGGACTGAAATAGAATGAGAGAGACCAGTTAGGAGGCTACTGGAGTATTTCAGGCAGAGAAGATGGTGGTTTGGATGGTGACAGCAAGAAGAATTGGTCTGAGTCTGGCTATAATTTGAAGGTTCTTGCTGCTGATTGTATGTGGAGTATGAAAAAGAGAGAAATCAAGGATTGCTCCAGAATATATCGCCTGCTCAATTGAAAGGGTAGAGGGACCTCTAGAGGCAAATGTGGAGTTTGGTTTGGGGCATGTGTGAGACACCTTTTAGACAGCCAACTGGAGCCGTCAAGTTGGCATTGAGTCGTCAGCATATGGATGCACTTTGAAGTCATGAAGTTGAATGTATTCACCAAGAGAGTGATGAGTCGAGATAGAGAAGAACTTTCTGGACTGAATCTTGAGGCAGCCCTAACTCTTGGAGGTCAGGGACATGAGGAGGAACCAGAAGGAAATTCTGTACAAACCAGAAGGCCCTGGAAACCTTGGAAATCAGCAAAGAGTATCTCAGCACCTGCTGCTTAAAGGGTGGTCCCTGGGGCTGCTGTATCAGCATCACCTGGAAACTTGATAGAAATACAGATTCCTGGGCTCCACTGCAGAGCTGTTGCATCAGAATCTTTGGAGGTGGCATCCAGCAGTCTGCTTTAGCAATCTCTTGTGGTGATTTTTAAAAACTCTAAAGTTTGCCAAGCGCAGTCCTGGAGGATCCGGAAGAGTTGAGTTTGAAAGGCATTGTTGTGGAGCACTTGTTACAGATCTGGCCTCTGCTTTCCTGTGCCCTTTATTGTCGATATAGGAGGTCAGCAGGTGACCCAGTCTTCCACACTTGCTTCAGAGAGAGCGATCCTAGTGCAGGGCAGGGCACACATGGTGTGAGACAGGTGCCTGGCAGAGCAGGCTGTGCAAAGGTCCAGGACAGGTGGGTAGAGGAAAGGTGGACACCTGAGCTCCTGAAGTGCCACAGTCCAGGGAGCATCTTAGAGTGGACATCCCAAGAGGGTGTATCTGTTTGTCTGAATTTGCCCTGGGGCTTGGATCTAAGGGAAAAACAGGTAAGGGAAGGCAGAAGCTCCTGGTCAGTGTCTTTGCATTACCTACTCACTAGCTCCAGGCTGATTTTGAGAGTTTTGTTCGCCTGTGTGCATCACAGACTGCTGACGGGGATTTGCTAAGTGCATCCGAGGGGCATACCTGTCCAACATAGTGAAGAGAAATAAAGGAAAAAGACTGCAGTCCATCAGTGATTTAGAGATGTTAACAAGGCAGGCTGTGTGAAAGGTGCTAAGCCAGCATTTTAAACAGAGTGTGGCTGGGGCCCAGAGTGGTTCATCCGATCTGGTGCTGGCAGGAGAAGGCTTCGTTAGAAAAGGATTTCTTGAACTCGAGCCCATGGTGTAATGCAGCAGGTCCATGAACTTGAGTGGGAAAAAAATGTATACTGGTCATACTGAAAATTAGCATTTCCTTCCATTATGAATGTAGGCAGCAAACCACAATAATATTACCAGAACCTGTGACTAGGTTATCCATGTAAATCATAGATATTCTTTGTTTAATTATTAGTTTATTTATTTTTGGCTGCGTTGGGTCTTTCTTGCTGCACGTGGGCTTTCCCTAGTTGCAGCGAGTGTGGGCTGCTCTGCATTGTGGCGTACGGGCTTCTCATTGCGTTGGCTTCTCTTGGTGCAGAGCACGGGATGTAGTCACGAGGGCTTCAGTCGTTGTGGCATACGGGCTCAGTAGTTGTGGCTCGTGGACTTTAGAGTGCATGCTTAGTTGTGACGCATGGGCTTAGTTGCTCTGTGGTGTCGTTTGTAGATTTTCTGGTGATGCCCATCCTAACTGGTGTGAGGCGATACCTCACTGTAGTTTGATTTGCATTTCTCTAATAATTAGTGATGTTGAGGAGCTTTTCAAGTACCTCTTGGCCATCTGTATGTCTTCTTTGGAGAAATGCCTATTTAGGTCTTCTGCCCATTTTTTGATTGGGTTTTTTTTTTATTGAGCTGCATGAGCTATTTATATATTTTAGAGATTAATCCTTTGTCCGTTGATTTGTTTGCAAATATTTTCTCGCATTCTGAGGGTTGTCTTTTCATCTTGTTTATAGTTTGCTTTGCTGTGTAAAAGCTTTTAAGTTTCATTAAGCCCCATTTGTTCCAGGACCATTTATTGAAGAGACTTTTTTTCCATTGTATATTCTTATCTCCTTTTGCATAGATTAATTGACCACAGGTGTGTGGTTTATTTCTGGGCTTTCTGTTCTGTTCCATTGATCTATGTGTCTGTTTTTGTGCCAGTACCTTATTGTTTTTATTACTGTATCTTTGTAGTATAGTTTGAAGCCACAGAGCATGATTCCTCCAGCTCTGATCTTCTTTCTCAAGATTGTTTTGGCTTTTTGTGGTCTTTTGTGTTTCCGTACAAATTTTAAAAGTGTTTGTTTTAGTTCTGTGACAAATGCCCATGGTATTTTGATGGGGTTTG
Source organism: Mesoplodon mirus (assembly GCF_964341445.2). NCBI lineage: Eukaryota > Metazoa > Chordata > Mammalia > Artiodactyla > Ziphiidae > Mesoplodon > Mesoplodon mirus. The sequence continues at coordinate 55,253,357 of NC_138979.1, forward strand.
CATTGAATCTGTAGATCACCTGCGTACTATGGTCATTTTAACAATATTAATTCTACCAATCCATGAATGTGGTCTATCTTTCCATCTGTCTGTGTCATCTTCAACTTCTTTCATCAGCATCTTATAGATAGTTTTCTGAATACAGGTATTTTACCTCCTTAGGTAGGTTTATGCCTATTTTACTCTTTTTGATGTGACAGTAAATGGATTGTTTCCTTAATTTCTCTTTCTAAAAGTTCGTTCTAGGTGTTTAGAAATGCAACAGATTTCTGTATATTAATTTTGTACCTTGCAACTTTAGTGAATTAATTGATGAGCCCTGTCAGTTTTCTGGTGGTGTCTTTAGGATTTTCTATGTATAGAATCATGTTGTATCCAAACAATGACAGTTTTACTTCTTCCTTTTCAATTTGGATTACTTTTCTTTTCTTGTCTGATTGTTGTGGCTAGGACTTCCAATACCATGTTGGATAAAAGTGGCAAGAGTGGGCATGCTTGTCTTGTTCCTGATCTTAGGGGAAATGCTTTCAGCTTTTTACTGTTGAGCATGATGTTAGTAGTGGGCTTGTCATATATGGCCTTTATTATGTTGAGCTATGCTTCCCTCTATGAGCACTTTTTGGAGAGTTTTTTTTTTCTCATAAATGGGTATTGAGGTTTTTTTCTTTTTTTTGCGGAACGCGGGCCTCTCACTGCTGTGGCCTGTCTCGTTGCAGAGCACAGGCTCCGGATGCTCAGGCTCAGTGGCCATGGCTCACGAGCCCAGCCGCTCCACAGCATATGGGATCCTCCCGGACCGGGGCACAAACCCGCATCCCCTGCATCGTCAGGCAGACTCTCAACCACTGCGCCACCAGTGAAGCCAGGATATTGAGTTTTTATCAAAAGCTTTTCCTGAATCTATTGAGATGATCATATGGTTTTTATTCTTCAGTTTGTTAATGTGGTGTATCACACTGATTGATTGTAAATATTGAAAAATATTTGCATCCATGGGATAAATCCCACTTGATTATATTATATGACTCTTTTAATGTATCGTTGGATTTGGTTTGCTAATATTTTGTTGAGGGTTTTTGCATTTATATTCATCAGTGATATTGGTCTGCAATTTTCTTTTTTTGTGGTATCTTTGTCTGGTTTTGGTATCCGGGTGATGCTGGCCTCATAGAATGAGTTTGGGAGTATTCCTTCTTCTGCAGTTTTTTTGGAATAGTTTCAGAAGGATAGATGTTAACTCTTGTAGAAATGTTTGGTAGAATTCTCCAGTGAAGCCACATGGTCCTGGACTTTTTTGTTGTTGTTGGGATTTTTTAAAGTTTCTTATTCAGTTTCATTATGGGTAATTGATCTGTTCCTATTTTCTATTTATTCCTGGTTCAGTCTTGGGAAGTTGTATGTTTCTAGGAATTTGTCCATTTCTTCTGGGTTGTTCATTTTATTAGCATATACTTGTTTGTATTAGTCTCTTATGATCCTTTGTATTTCTGTGGTGTTGGCTGTAACTTCTCCTTTTTCATTTCCCTTTTTTCTTGATGAGTCTGGCTAAAAGTTTATCAATTTTATCCTTTCAAAGAACTAGCTCTTAGTTTCATTGATTTTTTTAAAATCTCTATTTCATTTATTTCTGCTCTGATTTACAATTTCTTTCCTTCTATTGACTTGGGGTTTTGTTTGTTGTTCTTTTTCTAGTTCCTTTACGTGTAAGGTCAGGTTGTTTGAGATTTTTCTTGTTTCCTGAGGTAAGCTTGTATTGCTATAAACTTCCCTCTTACAACTGCTTTGCTGCTTCCCATAGATTTTTGGATCATTGTGTTTCCATTTTCATTTGTCTCTAGGTATTTTTTATTTCCTCTTTGACTTATTCAGTGCTTGTTTAGTAGCATATTGTTTAGCCTCCACCTGCTTGTGTTTTTTGCAGGTTTTTTTTCCCTGTAGTTGATTTCTAGTTTCATAGCATTGTGGTTGGAAAAGATGCTTGATATGATTTCAATTTTCTTAAATTTACCAAGGATTGTTTTCTGGCCTAGCATGTGATCTATCCTGGAGAACATTCCATGAGCACTTGAATGTGTATTCTACTGCTTTTTATGGGATGTTCTATATATATCTATCAAGTTCATTAGGTCTAATATGTCATTTAAGGCCAGTGTTTCCTTATTGATTCTCTGGATGTTCTGTCCATTGATGTAAGTGTGGTAAGGTCCCCTATTATTATTGTTACTATCAATTTCTGCCTTTGTGTCCATTAATGTTTGCTTTATGTATTTAGGTGCCCCTATGTTGGGTGCATATATATTTACAACTGGTATATCTTTTTCTTGGATTGATCCCTTGTTCATTATGTAATGTCCTCCTTTATCTCTTGTAACAGTCTTTATTTTAAGGTCTGTTTTGTCTGATATGAGTATTGCTACCTTGGCTGTCTTTTGCTTTCCATTTGCATGGAATGGAAATTTTTTCATCCCCTTTTTCCATCCCCTCACTTTCAGTTTGTGTGTGTCTTTATATCTCAAGTGAGTCTCTTGTAGCCAGCATATATGTGGGTCTTGTTTTTTTATTCATTCAGCTACTCTGTCTTTTGATTGGAGCATTTAGTCCATCTACATTTAAAGTAGTTACGGATATGTATGTTCTTATTGCCGTTTTGTTAATTAGTTTTATAGGTCTTTTTTGTTCCTTTCTTCTTTTGTTCTCTTGTGATTTGATGACTATCTTTAGTGTTATGTTTGAATTCCTTTTTGTTTTTGAGTGTGTGTGTCTATTACAGATCTTGTCTGTGATTACCATGAGGTTTTGTTTTTCTTAATATTTATTTAGGCTGTGCCACGTCTTAGTTGCGGCATGTGGGATCTTCATTGCAGCATGCATGTGGGATCTAATGCCCTGACCAGGGATCGAACCTGGGCTCCCTGCATTGGGAGCACAGAGTCTTAGCCACTGGACCAGCAGGGAAGTCCCCCATGAGTTTTATTTATTTATTTTTTTGCGATATGTGGACCTCTCACTGTTGTGGCCTCTCCCGTTGTGGAGCACAGGCTCTGGACGCGCAGGCTCAATGGCCATGGCTCACGTGCCCAGCTGCCCTGCGGCCCGTGGGATCTTCCCTGACTGGAGCACGAACCCGTTTCCCCTGCATCGGCAGGCGGACTTTCAACCACTGCGCCACCAGGGAAGCCCCCCATGAGGTTTTTATATAGTGATTAATATATATATATGATTGTTTTAAGTTGCTGATCTCTTAATTTCCAATGCCTTTTAACAACCCTGCATTTGTACTCTCCTCCCCTCATGTTTACTGTTTTTGATATTATGCTTTACATCTAATTGTTTTGTGTATCTCTTTACTGCTTACTGTGGATGTAGAGTTTACTACTTTTGTGTTTTAACCTTCCTACTTGCTTTGTGTGTGGGTGATTTCCTGCCTTTACTGTTTGACTTTACCAATGAGATTTTTCCTTTCATGATTTTCGGGTTTCCTGTTGTGGCCTTTTCTTTTTTGCTTAGAGAAGTTCCTTTAACATTTGTTTGTTGGTGCTGAACTTTATTTGCTTTTGCTTGTCTGTAAGGCTTTTGATCTCTCCATGAAATCTGAATGACAGACTGCTTGGCATTCTTGGTTGTTGTAGGCTTTTCCCTTTCATGAGTTTAAGTATATTGTGCCATTCCCTACTGGCCTACAGAGTTTCTGCTGAAAAGTCAGCTGATAAGTTTATGGGACTTTATTTGTATTTCATTTGTTGTTTTTCCCTTGCTGCTTTTAATATTCTCTCCATCTCTAATTTCTGCCATTTTGATTACAATGTGTCTTGGTGTGTTTCTCTTTGGGTTAATCCCGTGGGGACTCTGTACTTCCTGGATTGGATGTTTGTTTCCTGTCCCATTTTAGGCCAGTTTTCAGCTATTATGTCTTCAAGTTTGTTCTCAGCTCCCTTTTCTCTGTTTCCTCCTTCTTGGAACTCTATATTACCACACTTGATGTTGTCCCAGAGGTCTCCTAAATTGTCCTCATTTCTTTTTATTATTTTTTCTTTTCAGCTTTAGTGATTTCCACTTCTCCATCTTCCAGCTCACTGATCATTCCTCTGTCCCATTTAATCTACTGTTGGTTTCTTCTAGTACCTTTTTCATTTCAGTTATTGTATTCTTCACCTCTGTTTGGTTCTTTACATTTTCCAACTCTTTGTTTCAAACTTTCAGCTTCTCTCACTGTTTATCCACTGTTTTCCTGTGTTCTTTGATCATTTTTACGAACACTACCCTGAAATATTACTTGAGTAGACTGCATATCTCCACTTCGCTTAGTTTTTCTTCTGGGTTTTTTTTTTTTTTTTTTTTTGCGGTATGCGGGCCTCTCACTGTTGTGGCCTCTCCCGTTGCGGAGCACAGGCTCCGGATGCGCAGGCTCAGCGGCCATGGCTCACGGGCCCAGCCGCTCCGCGGCATATGGGATCCTCCCGGACCGGGGCACGAACCCGTATCCCCTGCATCGGCAGGCGGACTCTCAACCACTGCGCCACCAGGGAGGCCCTCTTCTGGGGTTTTATCTTGTTCCTTCGTTTGGAAAATACTCCTCTGTTGCCTCATTTTGTTGAATTGTTGTTTTTATTTTTATGTATCTGGCAGGTTGGTTACATTTCCCCACTCTGGAGAAGCTGCCTTTTGTAGGAGACGTCCTATGCATCCCAGCAACGCATCCCCTTTTGTTACCGAAGCTGTATGTCCTCTAGGGGTTCACCCTATGAGGGCTGCATGGGTCCCTCTGTTGTGGCAGGCTGTGTGGGTAGTTTGGTAGGCTTGATTGGCCCCCAGTTCAGTTCATTGCCAGGCCTTGCCTTGTGTGTGGGGTGCTAGCTGCTGGTTGGTGGGACCAGGTCACATGGTGGCTGACTGTGGAACCCAGGAAGCCCGGGACTAGTGCTAGGCACTGTTGGGCAGAGTCAAGGTCCAGGAGACTCTGGGACTGTTGCCCACTCACTGGTGGGGGAATCCAGGTCCTGGGGCTAGTGCCAGCCAACTGGTAGTCAGAGCCAGATCGTGGAATCTAGTCCCAGTGACCAGGGGTCCCTGAGCTGGCATTAGAACACTGGTGGGTGAGGCCCATTCCTGACATGGTTGAGTGCAGAGTCCAGAGCATCCTGAAGTTTGTGTTGGCCTGCTAGTGGGTGGGGCCAGGCTCAGCTGGTCTTAGTGCAGGATCTGACTTGTTGGTGGAGTTTCTGGGTCTATCGGCTGTGGAGCTGTGGTTTTCTTGCTGTTGGTGTCTGCTCCCTGGTGGGTGAGACTGGTCTGGAGGCTAGAGCAGACTCCTTGGAATGTGGGACTGTGGCCCAGGCACTGGTGCCTGCCCATAGGTGGGTGGAGCTGGGCCCTATGGTGGGCAAGGCCATGTCCAGAGGTGGCTGGGGGCTCATGGGGTCTCAAGGCAGCCTATCTGATGGTGGGTGGAGCTGTGTCCCCACCCAGTTAGTTGCTTGGCCTAAGGTATCCCAGCAGTAGTGCCTATAGGCTGTTGGGCCAGGGCCAGGCTGGGTGCTGGGGCTAATAAGCTGCAGGGAGGATGGCATAATGACTTACCAGCACCAGTGTCCACATGGTAGAATGAGCTACCCAAGAATGGCTGCTGCCAGTGACTATGTCCCTAGGGTGAGCTGCAGTTGCCTCCTGCCTCTCCAGGAGATTCTCTAAGAGCAGGAGGTAGGTCTGACCCAGGCTGCTATATAATCATTGCTCCTGCCCTGCGTCTTGGCGCATGTGAGATTTTCTGTGTGGCCTTTGACTTTGAAGTCTCTGTTTCCGCCAGCCCTCTGGTATTCCTGAAAGTAAGCCCCTCTTGCCTTTTAAAGCCAAATGCTCTGGGTGCTCATCTTGCCAGTGCAGGACCCTTGGGCCGGGGAGCCTGACTTGGGGCTTGGAACCCTCTTTTGGGAGAACCTCTGCAATTGCAATTCTCCCGTATGTCGGTTCCCAACCTGGGGGTATGGGACTTGGCTATATTGCGACTCCACCCCTCATGCCCATCTTGTTGTGGCTCCTTCTTTATATTATCTTTAGTTGTAGAAGACCTTTTTGGTAGGTTCTGGTCTTTCAACAGTGTCAACTTTGGAAGCTGATTAGAACAAGTCAACTGTAAAAAGACATTTATGAGATAATCACAAATAAGAACATTGACTGGATGTTAGTATGAAGGAATTATTGGTGAATTTTTTAGTGTGAAAATGGCATTATTTTATCTCTTGAAGGTACATATAGAAATGTACAGATGAAATAAGGTATCAGACATTGCCTTAAAATAATTCAGTCATAGGAGTATGTGTGGAAAAAGTGAGGGTTGGGTAAGAGGTGATACAACACAGTCCATGAGTTGATAATTTTTGAAACTGGGTAATGGGAATGCAGTTAATTATACTATTTTCTCTACTTTATGTGTGTTTAAAGTCTTCCACTGAGGGGGAAAAAAAGCAGGTATGAAAAGTACCTTGCACATAGCAGCAGCTCAATAAAGGATTGTTTCTGGAATCTAACAATGAGCAAACTGCACTTTAGAGAGACTAAGTAACTTAACCTAAAGTCACACAGGCTTGGCAAACACCAGTCTGCTTCTCAGAGAGTCCTATGTGTAGGTAGCCCAGTTGGCAGCTATGATAATCACAAAAGCCACTCACTCAAATTGAATTTTTATTCCAAAGACTGTAATGCGTAGAAAGACAACAGCCAAAACTGAAAACAATTTGCTTAACTGGAAATTAGAAGTAGTTCATTTGCAGGAGAGCAAACAGTGAGTGACAGCCTTGGCACTCTGATACGTTGTAACCAAGAAAGCATAAAAATAACCAATGTCCTTCTGATACACAATGTGGATGTGCAGCATTTACAGCAAATAACAGGAAGAAAGGAAAGGAAAAAAATCCACAGAATCCCCAAATTCAGAAATTAACATTCACTTAACAACACAGTGGTGAAGACTTTGGTAGCAAAATTTTCACAATTCTTAAAATGGGAATCTTCAAAAGTACTTCTTTAAGTTTAAAAGCTAAAAAAAATACTGAAGAGGGAATAGTTACACTGGCTTAGAAGAGCTGCCGCCTGTCACGAAGATGACAATCAGTCCTAGGTCCAAACACAGTGATAACCGGTGAACCTGACGAACCGAAGAGAGAGGCCGACTGGTGGGCACTGATGTCACTGATTGTACGAACACCCTGGATCACTCATCACTAACAGCCAACTCTAACAGCTACGGCTCCTCCTGACTGATGCCAAGGTTGCCTTTCTGCACCTCGAGCTCCTCAGCACTGACCATCGATGGGTCAATAGCCGCATATTTGGTTCCGTGGAATTGCAGCAAATGTATCTGCAGAAATGCAGAATAATTATTTTAAACATCACTGTTGTGTATTAATGGTTCCTAGTTCTAAAATTACAGAGTACTGGGGGAATGGGCAAGATAAGGTCAGGGGGTCAAAAGGTACAAACTACTATGTATAAAATAAGCTAGAAGAATATATTGTACAGCACAGGGAATATAGCCAATATTTTATAGTAACTTTAAATGTAATATCTCTAAAAATGTTGAATCACTATATAGAACACCTGAAACTAATATTGTAAATCAACTATACCTCAATAAAAGTAAATATATACACTAAAAAATTAGAGTAGTACATACTAATTAGAAAAATTAAAAAACAGAAAAGACCAAAAAATTTTAAAAACCACAATTTGGGGACTTCCCTGGCAGTGCAGTGGTTAAGAATCTGCCTGCGAATGCAGGGGACATGGGTTCAAGCCCTGGTCCAAGAAGCTCCCACATGCTGTGGAGCAACTAGGCCGTGTGCCACAACTACTGGGCCTGTGCTCTAGAGCCCGCAAGCCACAGCTACTGAGACCATGCACCACAAATACGGAAGCCTGCGTGCCTAGAGCCTGTGCTCTACAACAAGAAAAGCCACCGCAATGAGAAGCCCGTGCACTACGATGAAGAGTAGCCCCTGCTTGCTTCAACCAGAGAAAGCCCACATGCAGCAATGAAGACCCAACGCAGGGAAAAAACAAAAAAAAAAAACAAAAACCAAAACCACAAAACCACAATTTGGGATGTTTGTTCCTCACTTAATATGTAACCAGTCTTTCCAGTAACTACAAATTGTTATTAACATCTTAAATTGCCACATGCTGATTCACCAGTAGGTGTTCACCCTTCCCCTCTGCTGCTACGAATCAGGTCCTTCCCATCCTCTGTTGTTGTAACACCGCAATGAGTATCTCTGGGAATCAAGTGTTTTTGTATTTATGATCCTCTCCTCAGGATCTGTTGCCACACGTGGACAACAGGATCAAAGAACGTGACTCGTTTTTTAAGGCTCTTGATACTACTTGCCAAATTGCAAAGCAACCATTTCTCACCACTATTCTAATATCCATTTAGGCAGGTATGAGAAGAAGTGGTGTTTGTTTGTTTGTGTGCATGTGTTTTAATGCATTAAAATTAGACCATGAAGTCACTTCATGGGATTCAGGTTGGCTTCATTTAAGTCTGGTGTCCTGCTCTGGCTGAATTCATTGCGTCCAAGAGCCAAGGTTCCATTGTACCAAACGGCTGCTTCAGTGTGTGAGTTCAGGCCTGTGGTTCTTAGAAAAGGGATAGTGGGCATAGAGTCCCCCAGGTGTCTCTAATATGCTTGAATTCTCCTGTAAGTTACTAATGTAGACCATCTTTATCAAGTCAATGCTTCATTCCTACAGAGAATTCTGTAGTTCTCTTACTCGACCACCAAAAAAAAACTAACTTTATGTTTCAAACCAGACTCTGGGTTCAATGTGCTCTGTGTTGCAACCTAGGACCTACGTGTACATAGAGATTCACCTCTGCACTTCTGCACAGGTATGGGAAATTGCCTCCTGTTTTCAGGTGAGCCCTCCGGGCATTAGGATACAGTTTGTACATTTCTTCTTTAGCTTCAGTTGAAAGTGCACTCTGGTCAAACACCTTTAAAAGAACATGAGGCCCAAACTGTTATTTCAATGTGTTCTTTTCATGTTCAGCAAAGTGCCCAACCACCCCCAACAAGCATTCCTTTCAAGAGACATGGCTGAACCCTTCTAGAGCCCTCTTGCTCATCCCTGGTGACTCTAACTCCAATGGAAAACATTAATACAGATTTTATTGCCAATTGTCTCATGCATTGTTTAGTGGAAAACATTCTACCATGAATTTCCTTTGTCCTCAAACATAGTTAACTAAATTAACAGAATATTAATAGCAATCTTTTTTTTTTGGCTGCGTTGGCTCATTGTTGCTGTGTGGGGGCTTTCTCTAGTTGAGGTGAGTGGGAGTTACTCTTTGTTATGGTGTGTGGCTTCTCATTGCAGTGGCTTCTCTTGTGGAGCACGGGCTCTAGGCGCATGAGCTTCAGTAGTTGTGGCCTATGGGCTCAGTACTTGTGGCTTGAGGGCTGTAGAGCGCAGGCTCAGGTGTTGTGGTGCACGGAATTAGTTCCTCTGTGTCATGTGGGATCTTCCCAGACCAGGGCTTGAACCTGTGTCCCCTGCATTGGCAGGCAGATTCGTAACCACGGCCCCACCAAGGAAGTCCCTGAATTGTCTATTTTTGGTTGGTTCATCTTTGTAGCTTCTAGTTCCTTGTTACAGTGGTCTGTGTTTCTGTTGATAATCTTTCTTAATTCAGTTAGCATTTTTATTACCACCTTTTTGAACTCGGTGTCTAGTTGACTGGTGAGCTCTGTTTCATTATTCTTTCAGAGGATCCCTTGCTCTTTTAATTGGGAGTAATTCCTCTGCCTTTTCATTTGACTTAACATTCTCTGTCTCTATGAATTTAGGAGAAACAGTTACCTACTGTGGTGTTGAAGAGGCATTTTTTTGTGGGAGTGTCCGTGTGTAGACCGTGTGTGTCCAGTGTTTCTGGTGTGAGGGCTGGTTCGGTATGGATGACAGCCACATCTTCCCTCAGGAAGTGCTGGCCGTTATCCCCTTGATAGGGGTGTGTGGTTGGTGTTGGAGCATCTAAAGCCTGTGCGGGGTGTGAGGCAGGACTTCCCCTCTGCTCCACGGCCGTCACAGCTCTGTCGGGGGTGGGGTCCGCTCCTCAGTTGTTGAAGTAGAAGCCCTGAGGGTTGGGTTCAGTGAGGCTCTGTTGCCTTTGGGCACGTGCCCTGCTGCAAATGAGGTAGTTGCTGGAGCAAGTGAGGCCCATGCAGTCACAGGGGACCTATGTGCTACCTGTGTATGCATCCACAGTTCTGCTCAGAAGCCACCCAAGGTCATGTCCCTTTCTCAGTTGTGTTTGTCTCAGATCTACTGCAAGGCAATGCTGTGGAGCAGGCTGAGGCTGGGGGTTGTGATGTGTGGCTGCAGGAATTGAGGTGGCTGCACTGCCCACCAGAGCTCTGGCTGCCTGTGGCAGACTTCTCTCAGGTCATGTCTGCCATATCCAGCACTAAGCTGTGGTGTGGAGTGGGCAGAGCTGAGGCGTTGACCCCTTTGGACTGGGAAGTGTGGTGAGGTGGCAGCAGCCAGTGCAAGGCTCTCTCTGCCCTGATGGTTAGTGAGCCAGCATGAGCATACTCCTCGTGAGTGGAGTCCAGGCTTCTCCAGCCCTTCTGTCTGTCCCAGTGGATTTCCCAGCAGGCAACTGGGCTTGTGTCCTCCGTGCAAGACCCCCAGGACTGGGATACCCAGGTTGTGGCTCAACTTGCTTGCTCTCCAGGGCGAGGGTTCCAAACCAAGAGTGCAGGTCCCAATCCAATGGCTTTTTTACCTGTCTTACCCAGTTACATGGAAATCTTTCTTGCAGGTTTGGTTATATAGGAGTTCTTCTGCCAGTTTCCAGTTGGTTTTCCACAAGAATTGTTCCACATGTAGATGTATTTTTGATGTGTTTGTGGGGGGCAGGTGAGCTCTATGTCCTCCTACTCCACCATCTCGATCCTCCCTTCTGTCTCTGAGGAGGGAGGTGGAGGGACTGACAGCACAGAACTGAGGTAACTTTTTTTAATTGAAGTATTGTTGATGTAGAATATTACATAACTTTTAGGTGTACATATAATTCACAATTTTTAAAAGTTATACTCCATTTATATTTATTACAACATATTGGCTATATTGCCTGTGCTGTACAGTATATTCTTATAACTTATTTATTTTATTTTTATTTATTTTTATTTTATTTTATTTTTTTTTCTTCTTTTTGCGGTATGCGGGCCTCTCACTGTTGTGGCCTCTCCCGTTGCGGAGCACAGGCTCCGGATGCGCAGGCCCAGCGGCCACGGCTCACGGGCCCAGCCGCTCCGCGGCATATGGGATCCCCCCAGACCGGGGCACGAACCCGTATCCCCTGCGTCGGCAGGCGGACTCTCAACCACTGCGCCACCAGGGAGGCCCTATTTATTTTTATATATAGTAGTTTGTACCTGTTAATCCCCTACCCCTATCTTGCCCCTTCCCCTTCCCACTGGTAACCACTAGTTTGTTCTCTTTATCCGTGAGTCTCTTTCCTTTATGTCATATTCAGTAGGTGGTCTTATTTTTTAGACTCCACATGTAAGTGATATCATACAGTATTTTTCTTTCTTTGACTCATTTCACTAAGCATAATACCCTGCAGGTCCATCCATGTTGCTGCAAATGGCAAAATTCCTTCTGTTCTTCATGGCTGAGTGCTATTCTATTGTGTGTATATTTTCTTTATCCATTTGTCTGTTGATGGACATTTAGGTTGCTTCCATATCTTAGCAATTGTAAATAATGCTGCTATGCACATGGTGTGTATGTATCTTTTCAAATTAATGTTTTTGTTTTTTCAGGTAGATACCCAGTAGTGAAATTGCTGGATCATATGGTAGTTCTATGTTTAGTTTTTTGAGAAACTTCAATGTTGTTTCCTACAGTGGCTGCACCAATTTACATTCCCCCCAACAGTGTCTTAGGGTTCCCTTTTCTCCACATCCTCACCAACATTTGTTATTTGTGTTCTTTTTGATGATAGCCATTCTAACAGGAGTGACGTGTGATACATCATTGTGGTTTTGATGTGCATTTCTCTGATAATTAATGACCTTGAGCATCTTTTCCTATGTCTGTTGGCCATCTGCATGTCCTTTTTGGAAAAATGTCTACTCAGATCTTCTGGCCATTTTTCAATCTGGTTGTTTGTTTTTTGATGTTGGGCTGAGCTGTATAAATATTTTGGATATTAAGCCTTTATCAGTTGCATGGTTTGCAAATATTTGCTCCCATTAAGTAGGCTGTGTTTTTATTTTGTCAATGGTTTCCTTTGCTGTGCAAAAGCTGTTAAGTTTATTTAAGTCCCATTTGTTTGTTTTTGCTTTTCTGTCCTTTGCTTTAGGGCACAGATCCAAAAAAAATATTGCTACGATTTATGTCAAAGAGTGTTCTGCCTATGTTTTCTTCTAGGAGTTTTATAGCCTCCCGCCTTACATTTAGGTCTTTAATCCATTTTGGGTGTATTTTTGTGTATGGTGTTAGACAATGTTCTAACTTCATTCTTTTACATGAAGCTGCCTGGATTTAGCAGGACCATTTATTTTTATTTTTTCACTTTGCCCTGTTCTTTTTTGTTTTTTTTTGAATTTTATTTTATTTTTTTATACAGCAGGTTTTTATTTGTTATCTATTTAATACATATTAGTGTATATATGTCAATCCCAATCTCCCAATTCATCCCACCACCCCCCGGCTTTACCCCCTTGGTGTCCATACGTTTGTTCTCTACATCTGTGTCTATTTCTGCCTTGCAAAACGATTCATCTGTACCATTTCTCTAGATTTCACATATATGCGTTAATAGACGATATTTGTTTTTCTCTTTCCAACTTACTTCACTCTGTATAACAATCTCTAGCTCTATCCACGTCTCTACAAATGACCCAATTTCGTTCCTTTCATGGCTGAGTAATGTTCCATTGTATATATGTACCATATTTCCTTATCCATTTTTCTGTTGATGGGCATTTAGGTTGCTTCCATGACCTGGCTATTGTAAAAAGTGCTGCAATGAACATTGGGGTGCATGTGTCTTTTTGAATTATGGTTTTCTCGGGGTATATGCCCAGGAGTGGGATTGCTGGGTCATATGGTAGTTCTATTTTTAGTTTTTTAAGGAACCTCCATACTGTTCTCCATAGTGGCTGTATCAAATTACATTCCCTCCAACAGTGCAAGAGGGTTCCCTTTTCTCCATACCCTCTCCAGCATTTGTTGTTTGTAGATTTTCTTTCTTTTCTATATTTTTTTAATGATGGCTAACACTTTTTAACAATCAAGTATTTTTTAACTAAAACAAAAAAAAGACCACTCTGGCTGCTTTGTAGTAAATAAGACTTGCACACGGGACTGGAATAGAATCAGAGACTAGTTAGGAGGCTACTGGAGTATTTCAGGCAGAGAAGATGGTGGTTTGGATGGTGACAGCAAGAAGAATTGGTCTGAGTCTGGCTGTAATTTGAAGGTTCTTGCTGCTGATTGTATGTGGAGTATGAAAAACAGAGAAATCAAGGATTGCTCCAGAATATATCGCCTGCTCAATTGAAAGGGTAGAGGGACCTCTAGAGGCAAATGTGGCATTTGGTTTGGGGCATGTTTGAGACACCTTTTAGACACCCAACTGGAGCTGTCAAGTTGGCATTGAGTCGTCAGCATATGGATGCACTTTGAAGTCATGAAGTTGAATGTGTTCACCAAGAGAGTGATGAGTTGAGATAGAGAAGAACTTTCTGGAGTGAATCTTGAGGCAGCCCTAACTCTTGGAGGTCAGGGACATGAGAAGGAACCAGAAGGAAATTCTGTACAAACCAGAAGCCCCTGGAAACCTTGGAAATCAGCAAAGAGTATCTTAGCACCTGCTGCTTAAAGGGTGGTACCTGGGGCTGCTGTATCAGCATCACCTGGAAACTCATTAGAAATACAGATTCCTGGGCTCCACTGCAGAGCTGTTGCATCAGAATCTTAGTGGGCTTAGTTGCTCCGCCGTGTCGTTTGTAGATTTTCTGATGATGCCCATTCTAACTGGTGTGAGGTGATACCTCACTGTAGTTTTGATTTGCAATTCTCTAATAATTAGTGACGTTGAGCAGCTTTTCATGTACCTCTTGGCCATCTGTATGTCTTCTTTGGAGAAATGTCTATTTAGGTCTTCTGCCCATTTTTTGATTGGGTTGATTTTTTTTTAATATTGAGCTGCATAAGCTATTTATATATTTTGGAGATTAATCCTTTGTCCGTTGATTTGTTTGCAAATATTTTCTCCCATTCTGAGGGTTGTCTTTTCATCTTGTTTATAGTTTCCTTTGCTGTGTAAAAGCTTTTAAGTTTCTTTAGGCCCCATTTGCTCCAGGACCATTTATTGAAGAGACTCTTTTCCATTGTATATTCTTATCTCCTTTTGCATAGATTAATTGACCATAGGTGTGTGGTTTATTTCTGGGCTTTCTGTTCTGTTCCATTGATCTATGTGTCTGTTTTTGTGCCAGTACCTTATTGTTTTTATTACTGTATCTTTGTAGTATAATTTGAAGCCATGGAGCATGATTCCTCCAGCTCTGATCTTTCTCAAGATTGTTTTGACTTCTTGTGGTCTTTTGTGTTTCCACACAAATTTTAAAAGTGTTTGTTTTAGTTCTGTGACAAATGCCCTTGGTATTTTGATGGGGTTTGCATTGAATCTGTAGATCACCTGGGTACTATGGTCATTTTCACAGTAGTAATTCTTCCAATCCATGAATGTGGTCTATCTTTCCATCTGTGTCATCTTCAACTCCTTTAATCAGCGTCTTATAGTTACTTTTCTGAGTAAAGGTCTTTTACCTCCTTAGGTAGGTTTATTCCTATTTTACTCTTTTTGATGTGATAGTAAATGGATTGTTTCCTTAATTTCTCTTTCTAAAAGTTCGTTCTTAGTGTTTAGAAATGCAACAGATTTCTGTATATTAATTTTGACCCTGCAACTTTAGTGAATTAATTGATGAGCCCTGTCAGTTTTCTGGTGGTGTCTTTAGGATTTTCTATGTATAGAATCATGTTGTATCCAAACAATGACAGTTTTACTTCTTCCTTTTCTATTTGGGTTACTTTTCTTTTCTTGTCTGATTGTTGTGGCTAGGATTTGCAATACCATGTTGAATAAAAGTGGCAAGAGTGGGCATGCTTGTCTTGTTCCTGATCTTAGAGGAAATGCTTTCAGCTTTTTACTGTTGAGCATGATGTTAGTAGTGGGCTTGTTATATATGGCCTTTATTATGTTGAGCTATGCTTCCCTCTATGCCCACTTTCTGGAGAGTTTTTCTTTTTATCAGAAATGGATATTGAGGGTTTTTTTGTTTGTTTGTTTGTTTTGTGGTACATGGGCCTCTCAGTGCTGTGGCCTCTCCTGTTGCAGAGCACACACTCCGGACGCGCATGCTCGGTGGCCATGGCTCACGGGCCAAGCTGCACCGCGGCGTGTGGGATCTTCCTGGACTGGGGCACGAACCTGCGTCCCCTGCATCGGCAGGCGGACTCTCAACCACTGCCCCACCAGGGAAGCTTGGATATTGACTTTTTATCAAAAGCTTTTTCTGAATCTATTGAGATGATCATATGGTTTTTATTCTTCAGTTTGTTAATGTGGTGTATTACATTGATTGATTGTGAATATTGAAACATTTTTGCATCCCTGAGATAAATCCCACTAGATTATATTATATGATTCTTTTAATGTATCATTGGATTTAGTTTGCTAATATTTTGTTGAGGGTTTTTGCATTTATATTCATCAGTGATATTGTCCTGAAATTTTCTCTTTTTGTGGTATCTTTTTCTGGTTTTGGTATCTGGGTGATGCTGGCCTCATAGAATGAGTTTGGGAGTATTCCTCCATCTGCAGTTTTTTGGAATAGTTTCAGAAGGATAGGTGTTAACTCTTGTAGAAATGTTTGGTAGAATTCTCCAGTGAAGCCACATGGTCCTGGGCTTTTTTGTTGTTGTTGGGATTTTTTAAAGTTTCTTATTCAGTTTCATTAGGGGTAATTGATCTGTTCGTATTTTCTATTTATTCCTGGTTCAGTCTTGGGAAGTTGTATATTTCTAGGAATTTGTCTATTTCTTCTAGGTTTTTCATTTTATTAGCATATACTTGTTTGTAGTAGTCTCTTATGATCCTTTGTATTTCTGTGGTGTTGTCTGTAACTTCTCCTTTTTCATTTCTGATTTTATTGATTTGGGCCCTCCCTCTTTCTTCCTGATGAGTGTGGCTAAAGTTTTATCAATTTTATCCTTTCAAAGAACTAGCTCTTAGTTTCATTGATTTTTTAAAATCTCTATTTCATTTATTTCTGCTCTAATTTACAATTTCTTTCCTTCTATTGACTTGGGGTTTTGATTGTTGTTCTTTTTCTAGTTCCTTTACGTGTAAGGTCAGGTTGAGATTTTTCTTGTTTCCTGAGGTAAGCTTGTATTGCTATAAACTTCCCTCGTACACCTGCTTTTGCTGCTTCCCATAGATTTTTGGATCATTGTGTTTTCATTTTCATTTGTCTCTAGGTATTTTTTATTTCCTCTTTGATTTATTCAGTGCTTTTTAGTAGCATATTGTTTAGCCTCCACCTGTTTGTGTTTTTTGCAGGTTTTTTTTTCTTGCAGTTGATTTCTAGTTGCATAGTATTGTGGCTGGAAAAGATGCTTGATATGATTTCAATTTTCTTAAATTTACCAAGGATTGTTTTCTGGCCTAGCATGTGATCTATCCTGGAGAATGTTCCATGAGCACTTGAATGTGTATTCTACTGCTTTTTATGGGATGTTCTATATATATCTATTAAGTTCATTAGGTCTAAGGTGTCATTTAAAGCCAGTGTTTCCTTATTGATTCTCTGGATGTTCTGTCCATTGATGTAAGTGTGGTAAGGTCCCCTATTATTATTGTTACTATCAATTTCTGCCTTTATGTCCATTAATGTTTGCTTTATGTATTTAGGTGCCCCTATGTTGGGTGCATATATATTTACAATTGGTATATCTTTTTCTTGGATTGATCCCTTGTTCATTATGTAATGTCCTCCTTTATCTCTTGTAACAGTCTTTATTTTAAAGTCTATTTTGTCTGATATGAGTATTGCTATCTTGGCTTTCTTTTGATTTCCATTTGCATGGAATGGATATTTTTTCATCCCGTTTTTCCATCCCCTCACTTTCAGTTTGTGTGTGTCTTTACATCTCAAGTGAGTCTCTTGTAGCCAGCATATATGTGGGTCTTGTTTTTTATTCATTCAGCCACTCTGTCTTTTAATTGGAGCATTTAGTCCATTTACATTTAAAGTAATTACGGATATGTATGTTCTCATTGCCATTTTGTTAATTGTTTTGGGTTATTTTTATAGGTCTTTTTTGTTCCTTTCTTCTTTTGTTCTCTTGTGATTTGATGACTGACTATCTTTAGTGTTGTTTGGATTCCTTTTTCTTTTTGACTGTGTGTGTCTATTACAGATCTTCTGTGTGATTACCATGAGATTTGTTTTTTAAGATTTATTTATTTATTTTGGCTGCTCCACGTCTTAGTGGTGGCATGTGCGATCTAACTCCGTGACCAGGGATCGAACCTGGGCTCCCTGCATTCGGAGCACAGAGTCTTAGCCACTGGACCACCAGGGAAGTCCCCCATGAGGTTTTTATATAGCAATTGATATATATATGTGATTGTTTTAAGTTGCTGATCTCTTAATTTCCAATGCCTTTTAACAACCCTGCATTTGTACTCTCCTCCCCTCATGTTTACTGTTTTTGATATTATGTTTCACATCTAATTGTTTTGTGTATCTCTTTCCTGCTTACTGTGGATGTAGATTTTACTACTTTTGTGTTTTAACCTTCCTAATAGCTTTGTGTGTGGGTGATTTCCTGCCTTTACTATTTGCCTTTACCAATGAGATTTTTCCTTTCATGATTTTTGGGTTTCCTGTTGTGGCCTTTTCTTTTTTGCTTAGAGAAGTTCCTTTAACATTTCTTATTTGGTGGTGCTGAACTGTTTTTGCTTTTGCTTGTCTGTAAGGCTTTGATCTCTCCATCAAATCTGAATGAGAGCCTTGCTGGGTATTCTTGGTTGTTGTAGGCTTTTCCCTTTCATCAGTTTAAGTACATTGTGCCATTCCCTACTGGCCTACAGAGTTTCTGCTGAAAAGTCAGCTGACAGGTTTATGGGACTTTATTTGTATTTCATTTGTTGTTTTCCCCTTGCTGCTTTTAATATTCTCTCCATCTCTAATTTCTGCCATTTTGATTACAATGTGTCTTGGTGTGTTTCTCTTTGGGTTAATCCTGTGGGGACTCTGTACTTCCTGGATTGGAGGTTTGTTTCCTGTCCCATTTTAGGCCAGTTTTCAGCTCTTATGTCTTCAAGTTTGTTCTCAGCTCCCTTTTCTCTGTTTCCTCCTTCTTGGACCTCTATATTAGTGCACTTGATGTGGTCCCAGAGGTCTCCTAAATTGTCCTCATTTCTTTTCGTTATTTTTTCTTTTCAGCTTCAGTGATTTCCACTTCTCCATCTTCCAGCTCGCTGATTCATTCCTCTGTCCCGTTTAGTCTACTGTTGGTTTCTTCTAGTACATTTTTCATTTCAGTTATTGTATTCTCATCTCTGTTTGGTTCTTTACATTTTCCAACTCTTTGTTTAAAACTTCCAAATTCTCTGCTTATCCACTTTCCTCCCGTGTTCTTTGATCATTTTTATGATCACTACCCTGAACCCTTTCGTGAGTAGAACTGCATATCTCCACTTTGTTTAGTTTTTCTTCTGGGGTTTTTATCTTGTTCCTTCGTTTAGAAAATACTCCTCTGTTGCCTCATTTTGCTGAGTTGTTGTTTTTATTTTTTATGTATCTGGCAGGTTGGTTACAGTTCCCCTCCCTGGAGAAGCGGCCTTTTGTAGGAGATGTCCTATGCATCCCAGCAATGCATCCCCTTCTTGTTACCCAAGCTGTATGTCCTCTAGGGGTTCACTCTATGAGGGCTGCATGGGTCCCTCTGTTGTGGCAGGCTGTGTCGGTAGTTTGGTAGGCTTGATTGGCCCCTGGTTCAGTTGATTCCCAGGCCTTGCCTTGTGTGTGGGGTGCTAACCATTGGTTGGTGGAACCAGGTGATGTGGTGGCTGAATGTGGAACCCAGGAGGCCCGGGACTAGTGCTAGGCACTGGTCGGCAGAGTCAAGGTCCAGCAGACTCTGGGACTGTTGCCCACCCACTGGTGGGGGAACCCAGGTCCTGGGGCTAGTGCCATCCTACTGGTAGGCAGAGCCAGATCCTGGAATCTAGTCCCGGTGACCAGGGGTCCCTGAGCTGGTGTCAGGTCGCTGGTGGGTGAGGCCCATTCCTGACATGGTTGAGTGCAGACTCCAGAGCATCCTGAAGTTTGTGTTGGCCTGCTAGTGGGTGGGGCCAGGCCCAGCTGGTCCTAGTGCAGGATCTGGCCTGATGGTGGATTGTCCGGGTCCATTGGCTGTGGAGCTGTGGTTTTCTTGCTGTTGGTGTCTGCTCCCTTGTGGGTGAGACTGGTCTGGAGGCTAGAGCAGACTCCTTGGAATGTGGGACTGTGGCCCAGGCACTGGTGCCGGCCCATAGGTGGGTGGAGCTGGGCCCTATGGTGGGCACAGCCATGTCCAGAGGTGGCTGGGGGCTCAGGGGGTCTCAAGGCAGCCTGATGGTGGGTAGAGCTGTGTCCCCACCCAGTTAGTTGCTTGGCCTAAGGTATCCCAGCAGTGGTGCCTATAGGCTGTTGGGCCAGGGTCAGGCTGGGTGCTGGGGCTAATAAGCTGCAGGGAGAATTCCACAATGACTTACCAGCACCAGTGTCCACATGGTAGAATGAGCTCCCAAGAATGGCTGCTGCCAGTGACTATGTCCCTAGGGTGAGCTGCAGTTGCCTCCTGCCTCTCCAGGAGATTCTCTAAGAGCAGCAAGTAGGTCTCACCCAGGCTCCTATATAATCGCTGCTCCTGCCCTGGGTCCTCGATCATGTGAGATTTTCTGTGAGGCCTTTGAGAGTGAAGTCTCTGTTTCCGCCAGCCCTCTGGTACTCCTGAAAGTAAGCCCCTCTTGCCTTTTAAAGCCAAATGCTCTGGGTGCTCATCTTGCCAGTGCAGGACCCTTGGGATGGGGAGCCTGACTTGGGGCTTGGAACCCTCTTTTGGGAGAACCGCTGCAATTGCAATTCTCCTGTATGTCGGTCCCCCACCTGGGGGTATGGGACTTGGCTATATTGCGACTCCACCCCTCCTGCCCGTCTTATTGTGGTTCCTTCTTTATATTATCTTTAGTTGTAGAAGACCTTTTTGGTAGGTTCTGGTCTTTCAACAGTGTCAACTTTGGAAGCTGATTAGAACAAGTCAACTGTAAAAAGACATTTATGAGATAATCACAAATAAGAACATTGACTGGATGTTAGTATGAAGGAATTATTGGTGAATTTTTTAGTGTGATAATGGCATTATTTTATCTCTTGAAGGTACATATAGAAATGTACAGATGAAATAAGGTATCAGACATTGCCTTAAAATAATTTAGTCATAGGAGTATGTGTGGAAAAAGTGAGGGTTCAGTAAGAGATGATACAACACAGTCCATGAGTTGATAATTTGTGAACTGGGTAATGGGGATGTAGTTCATTATACTATTTTCTCTACTTTATGTGTGTTTAAAGTCTTCCACTGAGGGGGAAAAGAAAGCAGGTGTGAAAAGTACCTTGCACATAGCAGCAGCTCAATAAAGGATTGTTTCTGGAATCTAACAATGAGCAAACTGCACTTTAGAGAGACTAAGTAACTAAACCTAAAGACACACAGGCTTGGCAAACACCAGTCTGCTTCTCAGAGAGTCCTCTGTGTAGGTAGCCCAGTTGGCAGCTATGATAATCACAAAAGCCACTCACTCAAATTGAATTTTTATTCCAAAGACTGTAATGCGTAGAAAGACAACAGCCAAAACTGAAAACAATTTGCTTAACTGGAAATTAGAAGTAGTTCATTTGCAGGAGAGCAAACAGTGGGTGACAGCCTTGGCACTCTGATAAGTTATAACCAAGAAAGCATAAAAATAACCAATGTCCTGATATACAGTGTGGATGTGCAGCATGTACAGCAAATAACAGGAAGAAAGGAAAGGAAAAAAATCCACAGAATCCCCAAATTCAGAAATTAACATTCACTTAACAACACAGTGGTGAAGACTTTTGGTAGCAAAATTTTCACAATTCTTAAAATGGGAATCTTCAAAAGTACTTCTTTAATTTCAAAAGCTAAAAAAACTGAAGAGGGAATAGTTACACTGGCTTAGAAGAGCTGCCGCCTGTCACGAAGATGACAATCAATCAGTCCTAGTTCCAAACACAGTGATAACCGGTGAACCTGACGAACCGAAGAGAGAGGCCGACTGGTGGGCACTGATGTCACTGATTGTACGAACACACTGGATCACTCATCACTAACAGCCAACTCTAACAGCTACTGCTCCTCCTGACTGATGCCAAGGTTGCCTTTCTGCACCTCGAGCTCCTCAGCACTGACCATCGATGGGTCAATAGCCGCATATTTGGTTCCGTGGAATTGCAGCAAATGTATCTGCAGAAATGCAGAATAATTATTTTAAACATCACTGTTGTGTATTAATGGTTCCTAGTTCTAAAATTACAGAGTACTGGGGGAATGGACAAGATAAGGTCAGGGGGTTAAAAGGTACAAACTACTACATATAAAATAAGCTACAAGAAAATATTGTACAGCACAGGGAATATAGCCAATATTTTATAGTAACTTTAAATGTAGTATAATCTATAAAAATGTTGAATCACTATATAGAACACCTGAAACTAATATTGTAAATCAACTATACCTCAATAAAAATAAATATATACACTAAAAAATTAGAGTAATACATACTAATTAGAAAAATTAGAAAACAGAAATGTCCAACAATTTTTAAAAACCACAATTTGGGGACTTCCCTGGCAGTGCAGTAGTTAAGCATCTGACTGCCAATGCAGGGGACATGGGTTCAAGCCCTGGTCCGGGAACATCCCACATGCTGTGGAGCAACTAAGCCCGTGTGCCACAACTACTGTGCCTGTGCTCTAGAGCCCGCAAGCCACAACTACTGAGCCCATGCGCCACAAATACTGAAGCCTGCGTGCCTAGACCCTGTGCTCTGCAACAAGAAAAGCCACCGCAATGAGAAGCCCATGCACTACGATGAAGAGTAGCCCCTGCTTGCTGCAACCAGAGAAAGCCCGCATGCAGCAATGAAGACCCAACACAGGCAAAAACCAAAAAGAAACCAAAACCACAAAACCACAATTTGGGATCTTTGTTCCTCACTTAATATGTAGCCAGTCTTTCCATGTAACTACAAATTGTTATTTACATCTCACCATCCTCTGCTGTTCTAGCACCATAAGGGCTATCTCTGGGAATCAAGTGTTTTTGTATTTATGATCCTCTCCTCAGGATCTGTTGCCACACGTGGACAACAGGATCAAAGAACGTGACTGGCTTTTTAAGGCTCTTGATACTACTTGTCAAATTGCAAAGCAACCATTTCTCACCACTGTTCTAATATCCATTTAGGCAGGTATGAGAAAAAGTGGTGTGTGTTTGTTTGTGTGCATGTGTTTTAATGCATTAAAATTAGACCAAGAAGTCACTTCATAGGATTCAGGTTGACTCCATTTAAGTCTGGTGTCCTGCTCTGGCTGAATTCATTGCGTCCAGGAGCCAAGGTCCCATTGTACCAAACGGCTGCTTCAGTGTGTGAGTTCAGGCCTGTGGTTCTTAGAAAAGGGATAGTGGGCATAGAGTCCCCCAGGTGTCTCTAAATGCTTGAATTCTCCTGTAAGTTACTAATGTAGACCACCTTTATCAAGTCAATGCTTCATTCTTACAGAGAATTCTGTAGTTCTCTTACTCGACCACCACCAAAAAAAAAAAAACTTTATGTTCCAAACCAGACTCTGGGTTCAATGTGCTCTGTGTTCCAACCTAGGACCTACCTGTACATAGAGATTCACCTCTGCACTTCTGCACAGGTATGGGAAATTGCCTCCTGTTTTCAGGTGAGCTCTCCGGGCATTAGGATACAGTTTGTACATTTCTTCTTTAGCTTCAGTTGAAAGTGCACTCTGGTCAAACACCTTTAAAAGAACATGAGGCCCAAACTGTTATTTCAATGTGTTCTTTTCACGTTCAGCAAAGTGCCCCTCCCCCCCGCCCCCCCGCCAAGCATTCCTTTCAAGAGACATGGCTGAACCCTTCTAGAGCCCTCTTGCTCATCCCTGGTGACTCTAACTCCAATGTAAAACATAATACAGATTTTATTGCCAAATGTCTCCTGCATTGTTTAGCGGAAAAAATTCTACCATGAATTTCCTCTGTCCTCAAACATAGTTAACTAAATTAACAGAATATTAATAGCAATTTTTTTTTTTTGGGCTGCGTTGGGTCTTTGTTGCTGTGTGGGCTTTCTCTAGTTGAGGCAAGCGGGAGTTACTCTTTGTTGTGGTGTGTGGCTTCTCATTGCAGTGGCTTCTCTTGTGGAGCACGGGCTCTAGGCACATGGGCTTCAGCAGTTGTGGCCCACGGGCTCAGGAGTTGTGGCGCATGGGCTTAGTTGCTTTGTGTCATGTGGGATCTTCCAGGACCAGGGATCGAACTTATGTCCCCTGCATTGGCAGGCGGATTCTTAACCATTGAGCCACCAGGGAAGTCCCACAAACAATCGTTGAAAATACCAATTTCAAAAAGATCCCGAAACCCCAAAAGAACTTATTATTAATTTAAAAACAGTTATAGGGACTTCCCTAGTGGCGCAGTGGTTAAGAATCCGCCTGCCAATGCAGGGGACATGGGTTCAAGCCCTGGCCTGGGAAGATCCCACATGCCGCAGAGCAACTAAGCCCATGCGCCACAACTACTGAGCCTGTGCTCCGCAACAAGAGAAGCCACCACAATGAGAAGCCCATGCACCGCAAAAAACAGTAGCCCCCACTTGCCACAACTAGGCCCGGGCACAACAATGAAGACTCAGTGCAGCCATGAATAAATAAATTTATTTAAAAAAAGAGAAAAAAGAAATTTTTATTAAAAAAATAAAAAGTTATATAAGTAGCATATGCTCGGTGAAAAAGAATTGAAAAAAAAATTTTATAGTATAAGTCGAGACCCTCTTCTGGGGGAGCCACTGTCATAAGTTTGGAATATATGACTCTAGAATCTTTCAGTACTCGTACAAATTTATGTTTATGCACGTGCAAAAAATTATTCAAAGTAATTTAAAAGAAACAAAAGAACCCATGGAAATAAAAATAGGTGCATCTCCACCTTGCTAAAACTTGTAGACAGTTTTAAGTGACCATGTACCCAAGTGGTGAACACAACTTTGAAAGGGCAAGCAGAGCAAATGCACTGTGAGGACCATATATTTCACTGAGAGTATTGGAAAGCTTGCTCTGTGTCATGGTAAATATTGGAATGTAGGAATTATAGTGGAGAATGATAAGTTATTGTACATGTTTGTAATGGATCATTTCCTGATAAGAATCAGTTCTTAAAAATACCATGTTACTTACATTTAGGAATAAATCCATTATGAGACAGAACAGTTATATGATTAAAATAAAAAGTCAAAGCCACAGTAAGATACCACTTCACATCCACTAGGGTGGCTACTATCAAAAAAAACAGAAAACAACAAGCGCTGGAGAGGATATGGAGAAGTTGGAAACCTTATGCATTGCTAGTGGGAATGTAAAATGGTACAGCCCCTGTGGAAGACGATAAGGCAGTTCCTCAAAAAGTTAAATATAGAATTACCAAATGATTCAGCAATTCTACTTCTAGGTATGCACTACCCAAAAGAATTGAAAGCAGGAACTCAAATGGGTATTTGTACACCAATGTTCACAATAGCCAAAAGGTGGAAACAACTCAAATATCTGTCAGTAGATGAGAAGATAAACAAAAGGTGGTATATGCGTACAATGGAGTATAATTCAACCTTAAAAGGGAATGACACTGTAACATGGATGAACCTTGAAAACATTATGCTAAGTGAAACAAGCCAGATACAAAAGGATAATTATATGATTCCACTTGTATGAGGTACCTAGAATAGGCAAATTCATAGAGAAAAAAAGTAAGATAAAGGTTAGTAGTAGGGACTGGGGGGGAATGGGGAATTATTGTTTAATGGGTACAGAGTTTCAGTTTGGGATGATGGAAAGTTCTGGAGATAACAGTGGCAGTTGGACCACACTGTAAATGTACTTAATGCCACTGCTCTGTACACTTAAAAGTGATTTAAATGGTGAATTTTGTTATGTATATTTCACTACAATTAAAAAATATATAAGAAGCAAGTTTTTGTGTTAGACTTTATGGAATTCTTGATTCTCTGCACTCACGAGGCACCTTCACTTTACTGCCCAGATTTGTAATTTAGGCTAAAGAGCAATCTCTGTTGATGAGAATAGCAAAGCAAACCAAAATGGGTAAGGACTACCATGTTTGTTTAAATTTACTTTGATTTCAATGGTGTTATTCCTGCCAGGAAAAATACAGGATAAGCAATAAAAGATTATTTTGGATTTGATAAAGCTGGGGGGTAAAAAAAAGAAAATCCAAGGCAGTATTTGAAGAGGCACACTGAAAAATCATAAAATTATAAGGTGGATCTTGACATATACATATAGAAAAAGCAAAGCATCTATTTTACTTAAAAGAAAACTTACGTCCATGATGGTTACAGGGATGTCCCGAATTTTATGAGGTTCCACATAAGAATTTTGACAATTCAGGGTAAGTCTTGAAGCCAGTTCACTCTGCCCCAAACTTTCCAGCTGCAGCAAGAAACAAAGGTGAATTTTTTAAAAATTAATTTTGTTTTTCACATTTACATTAAATCCACAGATAATATCTGTGCTTAGAAAGGTGGCATTATGTGTGGTGGGTCCAGTCTGGTCACCACTGAGGAAACACAGTGTATTTGAGACCATAACTGGGCCTTGCAAGTGGTGACATTATTCTGGGCACCTGGCCTTCCACAGCCCTCAACCTGAGCCGACTCTCCCACCAGGTGCCTGTGGGTACCAAGCCAATTCCAGCAGCTCCAAGAGGACAGACAGACATTTAAGTAGAGGCCTCCGAAGAAAAACGTCTATCCCAGTAGTTCCTAAATGCAAGTCCACAGACCTGCTCCGTCACACTTACATGGGGAGGTGAAAGAGGAGGGGTGAAGTGAAAACACAGATTCCCAGCACCCTCGGCCAGGGATTCTAGTTCAACGGTCTGGTGTGAGGCCTTAGAATCTGTATTTTTAAAAGCTCCCCCAAGTGATTCTGATGAATTACTCAGCAGCAGGAATATCTGTCTGGATGTAGTAAAGTTAATATGGAAGAACACTTAACAAATACCTCTAGTACACAGTGAGACACGTATTTCTTCAGGAACCAAGTGGACATGAAAATTCCGAGTACAAGGTGTCCCCACCCCAAGGCCATGATCCTTACTTACCCTGTCCACCATGAAATCAATGGCATCAGCCATCATAGGGTCCACTGGGCCAGATGAAAAGTTTCCAAGAACTATTTTTTTGAGCATAAATGATGGCATCAGCCAAAAGCTGTTAAAAAAAAAAAAAAGACCTGATAATTTAAATTTCCAAGACTACACATAAATGGCAAATATTCATTCAACACTGAAGCTTCATATTAGCTAGGTACTTGGCACCTAGAGATTAAAAAAAAACCTAGTCCCTTCCTTTAAAGAGCTAGTTTTGGGGGCTTCCCTGGTGGCGCAGTGGTTGAGAGTCCGCCTGCCGATGCAGGGGACACGGGTTCGTGCCCCGGTCTGGGAAAATCCCACATGCCGCGGAGCGGCTGGGTCCGTGCGCCATGGCCGCTGAGCCTGCGCATCCGGAGCCTGTGCTCCGCAACGGGAGAGGCCACAGCAGTGAGAAGCCCGCGTACCACAAAAAAAAAATAAATAAATAAAAATAAAATAAAAAAATAAAGAGCTAGTTTTGAAGCATCTAGTTTTTGTATGCATTTTCTCAAGCTCTGAGTTATGGTTTAATATGATCCAACTTTTGGGGGTTTGGAATAATTATAAGCAATATTTCAAAATGCCATTACAGAGGTAGACATTCTGATGATTCCAAGATTTTATTTTCTATTTGGTCTTATTTCCAATGGCTAACCTATTTGCAGTAAAGTGAACACTTACCATATCAACCTTAAGGTTTATATCACCTTTTGATTAAAGATAGATTTCAAAATAGGAAAATCAGAGTTATTATACCTCCTATTGCTACTACTGGGTTCAATTGGGCTAATTCAAAGCAACTCAATCTTTATGTATTTCTATATGTGATCTGTCATTAGTATTTACTCCACTAATTACACTGAGAGCCATTATACAGGATAAACATGAATTTCTCTACCCTATGCTGAAAATGACTTATAAAGGTGTAGACCAGGGACTTCCCTGGTGGTCCAATGGTTAAGACTCCATGCTTCCAATGCAGGGCACGTGGGTTCGATCCCTGGTCAGGGAACTAAGATCCCACAGGCCGCAGCCAAAAAAAAAAAAACAAAAAACCACAAAACACGTGCAGACCACCTTCTGATGCATATTCTCAGTGGGCTTCCCTCACAAGGACCAGACAGCCATCTTTCAGTCACCTTCAGTGATCTTTCTAAGTTCTCTACCCCACAGCTCCTTATCTTCTAAAGGTGATGCTGCCTAGGTGTGCTCTGTAGAGGGTGCATCCTCTTGGCTCTGTTTGCCCCTGCAGCCTCTGTGTGGCACATAGTAAGCACTCAGACATTTGATAAAAAGTAGCTGATATGCAAGAGCACAAACAAAGTGGGGGAAGTCTTGGCTTCTGACAATTAAAACAACATGAAGAATCATCAAAAATAATCAATGACTTAGTGCATCATCTGGACATGAAGTATCTGTGTCTGATGTATACAAGAAATTGCTGCATGAATGCTGAGTAAACAACTGAGAAAATATCAGGAGAAATATTTTAAAAATCAGAGTGAATGTTGAGTAGATGTGAAAACCATGAAAACAATGTTTACCTAGAACATTATGTGAAAACGAATCTGATCACACAGGTAGGTTTAGTTAGTAGGCTGCTTTTTGGGGTAGAGCCTAGCCTTGCTAGGCTTGAAAGAAATATCACGACATCAACTTTAAGGTACCATTAGACATCTATCAAGTTAATTAAAATGATTAAATCAATAAAGGGATGGCTCAGAGGAAACAGGTACCCCACTAGTTGCCCCGCAAAGCATTCCACCATTTCCATCTTTCTAAAAAGCAAACTAACGTTGTAAAAGTGTCAAGATGTGCAGAACATCTGCTGACAGACTAAATGCTCTAATCTCTCCCTTTAGGGGAACATATCTCAAGAAAATAACCCAGAAAGGGAAGGAACAAAAGTAATTTATACAAAGATTTACAGTAGAACATGATGAAAAATTGGGGGAAGCCAAAGGCCTTAAAAAACTATAACAGGACTGTGTACACAAAATACTAAGTGGAGCAAGCAGAACACAGTATCAGTTACATATGCACTAAACTGTAAAGGCATGTGAACGTATAGTAAACAAAGCTAGACAATGATTTAGAGTAATGGAAACAACTGAATTTAGAAGTCTTTCAATTCTTTTCTTTTCCAAAGGTGATTGTTTCTAATTTTAAAAGCCAGGGTGGTTTCAAAAGACACAAGTATATATGGCCTCTCCCTCCCTAATGCATTGAAAAACCAAAAGCCAACATTTTCAAAATTCCACTGAAAATAAAAAAATGTTGGTTGAATGTTTACATTCTTACCTGTTTGCAGTCCATGTTTGGTTAAAGATAGAAGTGTCACTGAAGGAATTGCAGAGGATGAGAGAATGGACTCTGGGAGATTTGTGAGTGTATTCAGCAAACTTCTGGGCCAAAAAGCCTCCCAAAGAAGCCCCAAAGAGATGAACCTAATTGGAAACAAACACAAGGATCCTAAGAACAATGATCAATCTTGAAGTATCAAAAAAAATTGTTTTAATTATCACCAACCACAGAATACAATGTCATCACCAGTCATTAGACTGAAATATTTACAGCAGTTAGAAGTTTAGGAAATATTGTATTTAAATGCAAAGTCTACACCCTGTCAAGAAAAAATACAACTGTGCATATAAATTACACAAGTTAAAAAATATTATTCATAGATTGCATTAGAAAATTAAACTACTTTGTAGTTTCTGTTTAAGAAAACTATGATTTGGTAATTCCACTCCTAGGCAGGTACCCAAGAGAACTGAAAACATCTGTCTACAGAAAAACTTGTATAAGAATGTTCATAGCAACATTACTCATAATAACTAACCAATGGAAACAAACCAAATGACGAATAGATAAATAAAATGTGTTATATCCATACAATGGGATATTATTTGACAATAAAAAGGAATGAAATATTGATATAATCTGCAACATTGATGAACCCTGAAAGTGTTATGCTAAGTGAAAAAAGCCAGTCACAAAAGACCACAAATTACATCATTCCATTTACATAAAATATCCAAAATAGGCAAATCCATAGAAACAGGCTCCAGGGAGGAAGGGTGGGGAGTGACTGCTAAGTATGGGGTTTCTTTTTGGGGTGGAAAAATGTTCAAAAATTGACTGTGGTGATGGTTGTACATACTGTGAATATATTAAAAAACAGTGAATTATACACTTTAAAAGGGTAAACTGTACAGTATGTGAATTCTATCTCAAAAGAGCTGTTATTAAAAAATAAAAGACAACACCAGACTTAACAATGTATCAATAAATGTTGAGTAATTAGTTTCAAGGGACTCACTTTATCCAACTGTAAATGGTCTAAAAGTTTTCTGAATCCATCACAGAATTCAAGATGGTCCCAATAAACTGGATACTGCAACTAGAATAATAACAATAAATTTAAAATTTATTTTAAAAACTGTAGAGGTAAAATACAACTCATATATATCTGAAAAATTTAGGAATTTCATTATAGCATTTCTCATTTGCTTAATCTCTGCTCCTTATTCAAAATATGGAAAATAAGCTCTCATCTTATCCTAAACTTCAAAATTCACATTTTATCTAATAGAACAATTTAACAAATAAAAATAAAAAAGCACACTTTAGTGATATTATGTACACAACAATTTTAATTCACATCAATTTCCTTTCCAAATAGCTAAGAAACTCTGAGGTTCAAAGATGAACAGAGCAGAACCCATTCAAATAAAGAAATTCTGTTTTCCCTTTAAACCAATTTCGTTCTGAATTATGGCTCAGGAGAACAAGAAATAAAATCTGTTCTAAGGACAGTTTCCTCTCTTTTTGGTAGCATTTCTTTAAGGCAGTATTCAATAAAATTGTTCCTCTACTTTTAATGACTTAGTCATTCTATCTGATTTCTTGTAGTACTTTTGTTTGTGACCAAAAATTTCAGATGCTTGACCCTAAGTAGCCTATTAATGTTGACAATAATGAAGAAAAAGAAACACAAGTCATTAATTCCTTTCTAGGAGACTCAGGCTTGTCACCTAAGAGTTCCCCTCTCTTTAATACATGTAAAACCCATCTTAAAGGCTTGCTGTTTTAAGCACTTAGATTCATTTTGCCATTGACAAATCACTGGGATAGATACTGCCATGTAAATTATGGGATAATTTCAGATATGATGTAATATGTTACTTTTACTATTAAAATCCCACTTGTGGATAGAATTCCACTTTTCTGATGCAGGATGGAGAACAGACTCTCCCTAGCTGCAAATTTGAGAATTTGAGTCAGATGAAAGCCTAAAAGAAAGGAGATGACATTTTTATGAACCCTTTAATTTAAAAATGTCTGTGCCTTACAGAGTGTAGCAGAGCTGAGGTGTCAAGCACAGCCATTTCACACTAGAAACTCTGGCTTGAAGTACCAGGTGGAAAGCCTCTGCATGCAGGACTCTATGAGCAAGTGAGACTGGAAGCACAAAGGGAAAAAAGAAAGCTGGAGACAAGATGGTGTAGAAGGTCTTGAGCTCACCTCCTCTCATGAAAACACCAAAATCACAACTAACTGCTGACAAAAAACACTTGAGCCTACCAAAAAAGATGTTCTATACCCAAAGACAAAGAAGCCATAATGAGACGCCCGAGGAACAGAGACCACAAACACAGAAAATTAGACAAAATGAGATGCAGAGAAATATATTCCACATGAAAGAACAAGACAAAACCCCAGAAGAACAACTAAGTGAAGTGGGGATAGGCAAGCTACCTGAAAAAGAATTCAGAGTAATGATAGTAAAGATCT
Source organism: Mesoplodon mirus (assembly GCF_964341445.2). Lineage (NCBI taxonomy): Eukaryota > Metazoa > Chordata > Mammalia > Artiodactyla > Ziphiidae > Mesoplodon > Mesoplodon mirus. The sequence continues at coordinate 55,284,743 of NC_138979.1, forward strand.
CAGTAAAAGAATGGAGGCACAGATCGAGAAGATACAAGAAATGTTTAAGAAAGAGCTGGGAGGGGGAAGATGGCAGAAGAGTAAGACGCGGAGATCACCTTCCTCCCCACAGATACATCAGAAATACATCTACACGTGGAACAACTACAGAACACCTACTGAATGCTGGCAGAAGACCTCAGACTTCCCAAAAGGCAAGAAACTCCCCACGTACCTGGGTAGGGCAAAAGAAAAAAGAATAAACAGAGACAAAAGAATAGGGACGGGACCTGCACCAGTGGGAGGGAGCCGTGAAGGAGGAAAGGTTTCCACACACTAGAAGCCCCTTCGCGGGTGGAGACTGCGGGTGGCGGAGGGGGGGAGCTTCGGGGCCGCGGAGGAGAGAGCAGCAACAGGGGTGCAGAGGGCAAAGCAGAGAGATTTTCGAACAGAGGATCGGTGCCGACCAGCACTCACCAGCCCGAGAGGCTTGTCTGCTCACCCAACGGGGTGGGTGGGGCTGGGAGCTGAGGCTCAGGCTTTGGTGGGAGCACAGGGAGAGGACTGGGATTGGCGGCGTGAACACAGCCTGAAGGGGTTACTGCACCACAGCTAGCCGGAAGGGAGTCAGGGAAAAAGCCTGGACCTGCCGAAGAGGCAAGAGACTTTTTCTTCCCTCTTTGTTTCCTGGTGCGCGAGGAGAGGGGTTTAAGAGCACTGCTTAAAGGAGCTCCAGAGACCGGCGCGAGCCGCAGCTAACAGTGCGGACCCCAGAGACGGGCATGGGACGCTGGGGCTGCTGCTGCCGGCGCCTGTTTGCGAGCACAGGTCACTCTCCACACCTCCCTTCCAGGGAGCCTGTGCAGCCTACCACTGCCACGGTCCCGGGATCCAGGGACAAGTTCCCCGGGAGAAAGCACGGCACACCTCAGGCTGGTGCAACGTCACGCTGGCTTCTGCCGCCACAAGCTCGCCCCGCACTCCGTACCCCTCCCTCCTCCCCGGCCTGAGTGAACCAGAGACCCGAAGCAGCTGCTCCTTTAACCCCGTCCTGTCTGAGCGAAGAACGGACGCCCTCCAGCGACCTACACGCAGAGGTGGGGCCAAATCCAAAGCTGAGCCCCGGGAGCTGTGCAAACAAAGAAGAGGGAAATCTCTCCCAGCAGCCTCAGGAGCAGCGGATTAAATCTCCACAATCAACGTGGTGTACCCTGCATCTGTGGAATACCTGAATGGATAATGAATCATCCCAAATTGAGGAGGTGGACTTTGAGAGCAAGATTTCTGATTTTTTCCCCTTTTCCTCTTTTTGTGAGTGTGTATGTGTATGCTTCTGTGTGAGATTTTGTCTGTATAGCTCTGAGTCCACCATTTGTCCTAGGGTTCTATCTGTCCGTTTTTTTTTCTTTAAAAAAATTTTTTTTTCTCAATAATTATTTCTTATTTTAATAACTTTTATTTTATCTTACTTTATTTTATTTTATGCTGTTTCTTTCTTTCTTTCTCTCTCTCCCTCTCTCTCTCTCTCTACCTCTCTCCCTCTCTCCCTCTCTCCCTCCCTCCCTCCCTCTCTCTCTCTCTCTTTCTTTCTACTTTTTCTCCCTTTTATTCTGACCCATGTGGTTGAAAGGTTCTTGGTGCTGCAGCCAAGAGTCAGTGCTGTGCCAATGAGGTGGGAGAGCCAACTTCAGGACACTGATCCACAAGAGACCTCCCAGCTCCACATAATATCAAACGGCGAAAATCTCCCAGAGATCTCCATCTCAACACCAGCACCCAGCTTCACTCAACGACCAGCAAGCTACAGTGCTGGACACCTATGCCAAACAACTAGTAAGACAGGAACACAACCCCACCCATTAGCAGAGATGTTGCCTAAAATCATAATAAGTCCACAGACACCCCAAAACACACCACCAGACGTGGACCTGCCCACCAGAAAGACAAGATCCAGCCTCATCCACCAGAACACAGGCACTAGTCCCTTCCACAAGGAAGCCTACACAACCCACAGAACCAACTTTAGCCACTGGGGACAGACACCAAAAACAATGGGAACCTGCAGCCTGCAAAAAGGAGACCTCAAACACAGTAAGATAAGCAAAATGAGAAGACAGAAAAACACACAGCAGATGAAGGAGCAAGATAAAAACCCACCAGACCTAACAAATGAAGAGGAAATAGGCAGTCTACCTGAAAAAGAATTCAGAATAATGATAGTAAAGATGATCCAAAATCTTGGAAATAGAATAGAGAAAATGCAAGAAACGTTTAACAAGGATGTAGAAGAACTAAAGATGAAACAAGCAATGATGAACACACAATAAATGAAATTAAAAATACTCTAGATGGGATCAATAGCAGAATAACTGAGGCAAAAGAACGGATAAGTGACCTGGAAGATAAAATAGTGGAAATAACTACTGCAGAGCAGAATAAAGAAAAAAGAATGAAAAGCACTGAGGACAGTCTCAGAGACCTCTGGGACAACATTAAATGTACCAACATTCAAATTATAGGGGTTCCAGAAGAAGAAGAGAAAAAGAAAGGGACTGAGAAAATACTTGAAGAGATTATAGTTGAAAACTTCCCTAATATGGGAAAGGAAATAGTTAATCAAGTCCAGAAAGCACAGAGAGTTCCATACAGGATAAATCCAAGGAGAAACATGCCAAGACACATATTAATCAAACTGTCAAAAATTAAATACAAAGAAAACATATTAAAAGCAGCAAGGGAAAAACAACAAATAACACACAAGGGAATCCCCATAAGGTTAACAGCTGATCTTTCAGCAGAAACTCTGCAAACCAAAAGGGACTGGCAGGACATATTTGAAGTGATGAAGGAGAAAAACCTACAACCAAGATTACTCTATCCAGCAAGGATCTCATTCAGCTTTGATGGAGAAATTAAAACCTTTACAGACAAGCAAAAGCTGAGAGAATTCAGCACCACCAAACCAGCTTTACAACAAATGCTAAAGGAACTTCTCTAGGCAAGAAACACAAGAGAAGGAAAAGACCTACAATAACAAACCCAAAACAATTAAGAAAATGGGAATAGGGCTTCCATGGTGGCAGAGTGGTTGAGAGTCCACCTGCCGATGCAGGGGCACAGGTTCGTGCCCCGGTCCGGGAAGATCCCACATGCCGCGGAGCGGCTGGGCCCGTGAGCCATGGCTGCTGGGCCTGCGCGTCCGGAGCCTGTGCTCCGCAACGGGAGAGGCCACAACAGTGAGAGGCCCGCGTACCACAAAAAAAAAAAAAAAAAAAAAAAAAAGAAAATGGGAATAGGAACATACATATCGATAATTACCTTAAATGTAAATGGATTAAATGCTCCCACCAAAAGACACAGACTGGCTGAATGGATACAAAAATAAGACCCATATATATGCTGTCTACAAGAGACCCACTTCAGACCTAGAGACACATACAGACTGAAGGAAGGGGATGGAAAAAGATATTCCATGCAAATGGAAACCAAAAGAAAGCTGGAGTAGCAATTCTCATATCAGACAAAATAGACTTTAAAATAAAGACTCTTAGAAAAGACAAAGAAGGACACTACATAATGATCAAGGGATCGATCCAGGAAGAAGATATAACAATTGTAAATAATTATGCACCAAACATAGGAGCGCCTAAATACATAAAGCAAATACTAACAGCCATAAAAGGGGAAATCGACAGTAACACATTCATAGTAGGGGACTTTAACACCCCACTTTCACCAATGGACAGATCACCCAAAATGAAAGTAAATAAGGAAACATAAGCTTTAAATGATACATTAAACAAGATGGACTTAATTGATATCTATAGGACATTTCATCCAAAAACAACAGAATACACATTTTTCTCAAGTGCTCATGGAACATTCTCCAGGATAGATCGTATCTTGGGTCACAAATCAAGCCTTGGTAAATTTAAGAAAATTGAAATTGTATCAAGTATCTTTTCCGACCACAATGCTATGAGATTAGACATCAATTACAGGAAAAGATCTGTAAAAAATACAAACACATGGAGGCTAAACAATACACTACTTAATAACGAAGTGATCACTGGAGAAATCAAAGAGGAAATTAAAAAATACCTAGAAACAAATGACAATGGAGACACGACGACCCAAAACCTATGGGATGCAGCAAAAGCAGTTCTAAGGGGGAAGTGTATAGCAATAGAATCCCACCTTAAGAAACAGGAAACATCTCGAGTAAACAACCTGACCCTGCACCTAAAGCAATTAGAGAAAGAAGAACAAAAAACCCCCAAAGTTAGCAGAAGGAAAGAAATCATAAAGATCAGATCAGAAATAAATGAAAAAGAAATGAAGGAAACGATAGCAAAGATCAATAAAACTAAAAGCTGGTTCTTTGAGAAGATAAACAATAACTGATAATCCATTAGCCAGACTCATCAAGAAAAAAAGGGAGAAGACTCAAATCAATAGAATTAGAAATGAAAAAGGAGAAGTAACAACTGACACTGCAGAAATACAAAAGATCGTGAGAGATTACTACAAGCAACTCTATGCCAATAAAATGGACAACCTGGAAGACATGGACAAATTCTCAGAAATGCACAATCTGCCAAGACTGAATCAGGAAGAAAATATGAATAGACCAATCACAAGCACTGAAATTGAAACTGTGATTAAAAATCTTCCAACAAACAAAAGCCCAGGACCAGATGGCTTCACAGGTGAATTCTATCAAACATTTAGAGAAGAGCTAACACCTGTCCTTCTCAAACTCTTCCAAATAATTTCAGAGGAAGGAACACTCACAAACTCATTCTACGAGGCCACCATCACCTTGATACCAAAACCAGGCAAGGATGTCACAAAGAAAGAAAACTACAGGCCAATATCACTGATGAACATACATGCAAAAATCGTCAACAAAATACTAGCAAACAGAATCCAACAGCACATTAAAAGGATCATACACCATGATCAAGTGGGGTTTATTCCAGGAATGCAAGGATTCTTCAATATACGCAAATCAATCAATGTGATACACCATATTAACAAATTGAAGGAGAAAAACCATATGATCATCTCAATAGATGCAGAGAAAGCTTTCGACAAAATTCAACACCCATTTATTTTTAATAAAAACCCTGCAGAAAGTAGGCATAGAGGGAACTTTCCTCAACATAATAAAGGCCATATATGACAAACCCACAGCCAACATCGTCCTAAATGGTGAAAAACTGAAAGCATTTCCACTAAGATCAGGAACAAGACAAGGTTGCCCACTCTCACCACTCCTATTCAACATAGTTTTGGAAGTTTTAGTCACAGCAATCAGAGAAGAAAAGGAAATAAAAGGAATCCAAGTCAGAAAAGAAGAAGTAAAGCTGTCACTGTTTGCAGATGACATGATACTATACATAGAGAATCCTAAAGATGCTACCAGAAAACTACTAGAGCTAATCAATGAATTTGGTAAAGTAGCAGGATACAAAATTAATGCACAGAAATCTCTGGCATTCCTATACACTAATGATAAAAAATCTGAAAGTGAAACCAAGAAAACACTCCCATTTACCACTGCAACAAAAAGAATAAAATACCTAGGAATAAACCTTCCTAAGGAGACAAAAGACCTGTATGCAGAAAATTATAAGACACTGATGAAAGAAATTAATGATGATACAAATAGATGGAGAGATATATACCATGTTCTTCGATTGGAAGAATTAACATTGTGAAAATGACTCTACTACCCAAAGCAATCTACAGATTCAGTGCAATCCCTATCAAACTACCACTGGCATTTTTCACAGAACTAGAACAAAAAATTTCACAATTTATATGGAAACACAAAAGACCCCGAATAGCCAAAGCAATCTTGAGAACGAAAAACAGAGCTGGAGGAATCAGGCTCCCTGACTTCAGACTATACTACTAAGCTACAGTAATCAAGATAGTATGGTACTGGCACAAAAAGAGAAAGATAGATCAATGGAACAGGATAGAAAGCCCAGAGATAAACCCACGCACATATGGTCACCTTATCTTTGATAAAGGAGGCAGGAATGTACAGTGGAGAAAGGACAGCCTCTTCAATAAGTGGTGCTGGAAAAACTGGACAGGGACATGTAAAAGTATGAGACTAGATCACTCCCTAACACCATACACAAAAATAAGCTCAAAATGGATTAAAGACCTAAATGTAAGGCCAGAAACTATCAAACTCTTAGAGGAGAACATAGGCAGAACACTATGACATAAATCACAGCAAGATCCTTTTGGACCCACCTCCTAGAGAAATGGAAATAAAAACAAAGATAAACAAATGGGACCTAATGAAACTTCAAAGCTTTTGCACAGCAAAGGAAACCATAAACAAGACCAAAAGACAACCCTCAGAATGGGAGAAAATATTTGCAAATGAAGCAACTGACAAAGGATTAATTTCCAAAATTTATAAACAGCTCATGCAGCTCAATAGCAAAAAAACAAACAACCCAATCCAAAAATGGGCAGAAGACTTAAATAGGCATTTCTCCAAAGAAGATATACAGACTGCCAACAAACACATGAAAGAATGCTCAACATCATTAATCATCAGAGAAATGCAAATCAAAACTACAATGAGATATCATCTCACACCAGTCAGAATGGCCATCATCAAGAAATCTAGAAACAATAAATGCTGGAGAGGGTGTGGAGAAAAGGGAACACTCTTGCACTGCTGGTGGGAATGTGAATTGGTACAGCCACTATGGAGAACAGTATGGAGGTTCCTTAAAAAACTACAAATAGAACTACCATATGACCCAGCAATCCCACTACTAGGCATATACCCTGAAAAAACCATAATTCAAAAAGAGACATGTACCAAAATGTTCATTGCAGCTCTATTCACAATAGCCCGGAGCTGGAAACAACCTAAGTGTCCATCATCGGATGAATGGATAAAGAAGATGTGGCACATATATACAATGGAATATTACTCAGCCATAAAAAGAAACGAAACTGAGCTATTTGTAATGAGGTGGCTAGACCTAGAGTCTGTCATACAGAGTGAAGTAAGTCAGAAAGAGAAAGACAAATACCGTATGCTAACACACATATACGGAATTTAAAAAAAAAAAAAATGGCATGAAGAACCTAGGGGTAAAACGGGAATAAAGACACAGACCTACTTGAGAATGGACTTGAGGATATGGGGAGGGGGAAGGGTAAGCTGTGACAAAGCGAAAGAGAGGCATGGACATATATACACTACCAAACGTGGGGTAGATAGATGGTGGGAAGCGGCCGCATGGCACAGGGAGATCAGCTCGGTGCTTTGTGACCGCCTGGAGGGGTGGGATGGGGAGGGTGGGAGGGAGGGAGATGCATGAGGGAAGGGATGTGGGAACAGATGTATGTGTATGACTGATTCACTTTGTTATAAAGCAGAAACTAATAAAAAATTAAAAAAAAAAAATGGGACCTAATGAAACTTCAAAGCTTTTGTACAGCAAAGGAAACCATAAACAAGACCAAAAGACAACCCTCAGAATGGGAGAAAATATTTGCAAATGAAGCAACTGACAAAGGATTCATCTCCAAAATTTATAAGCAGCTCATGCAGCTCAATAGCAAAAAAACAAACAAGCCAATCCAAAAATGGGCAGAATACTTAAATAGGCATTTCTCCAAAGAAGATATACAGACTGCCAACAAACACATGAAAGAATGCTCAACATCATTAATCATTAGAGAAATGCAAATCAAAACTACAATGAGATATCATCTCACACCAATCAGAATGGCCATCATCAAAAAATCTACAAACAGTAAATGCTGGAGAGGGTGTGGAGAAAAGGGAACCCTCTTGCACTGCTGGTGGGAATGTGAAGTGGTACAGCCACTATGGAGAACAGTATAGAGGTTCCTTAAAAAACTACAAATAGAACTACCATATGACCCAGCAATCCCACTACTGGGCATATACCCTGAGAAAACCATAATTCAAAAAGAGTCATGTAGCAAAATGTTCATTGCAGCTCTATTTACAATAGCCCAGAGATGGAAACAACCTAAGTGTCCATTGTCGGATGAATGGATAAAGAAGATGTGGTACATGTATACAGTGGAATATTACTCAGCCATAAAAAGAAACGAAACTGAGCTATTTGTAATGAGGTGGATGGACCTAGAGTCTGTCATACAGAGTGAAGTAAGTCAGAAAGAGAAAGACAAATACCGTATGCTAACACATATATATGGAATTTGAGAAAAAAAATGTCATGAAGAACCTAGGGGTAAGACAGGAAGAAAGACACAGACCTACTAGAGAATGGACTTGAGGATATGGGGAGGGGGAAGGGTAAGCTGGGACAAAGTGAGAGAGTGGCATGGACATATATATACTACCAAACGTAAAATAGATAGCTAGTGGGAAGCAGCTGCAGAGCACAGGGAGACCAGCTCGGTGCTTTGTGACCACCTAGAAGGGTGGGATAGGGAGGGTGGGAGGGAGGCAGACGCAAGAGGGAAGAGACATGGGAACACATGTATATGTATAACTGATTCACTTTCTTATAAAGCAGAAACCAACACACCATTGTAAAGCAATTATACTCCAATAAAGATGTAGAAAAAAAAAAACAAAGAGCGAGAAGCTTTAAAGAACAAACAGAGATGAACAATACAACTGAAATGAAAAATAGAATAGAAGGAATTGATAGCAGAATAAATGAGAGAAAAGAACGAATAAGTGAGTTGTAAGACAGGTTGGTGGAAATCACTGCTGCAGAACAGAATAAAGAAAAAAGAATGAGGGGGCTTCCCTAGTGGCACAGTGGTTGGGAGTCCGCCTGCCAGTGCAGGGGACGCGGGTTCGTGCCCTGGTCTGGGAGGATCCCACATGCCGCAGAGCGGCTGGGCCCGGGAGCCATGGCCGCTGAGCCTGCGCGTCCGGAGCCTGTGCTCTGCAACGGGAGAGGCCACAACAGTGAGAGGCCCGTGTACCGCCAAAAAAAAAAAAAAAAAAAAAAAGAAAATAGAATGAAAAGAAATGAGGACAGTCTGAGAGAACTCTGGGACAACATTAAATGAACCAACATTCACATTATAGGGGTCCCAGAAGAAGAGGGAGAGAAAGGGCCTGAAAAAATATTTGCAGAGATAATAGCCAAAAACTTCCCTAACATGGGAAAGGAAACACTCAAGTCCAGAGAGTTCCATATAGGATAAACCCAAGGAGGAACACACCAAGAAATATATTAATCAAATTTATAAAAATTAAAGACAAAGAGAAGATATTAAAAGCAACAAATCATATACAAGGACTCCCCATACAGTTATCAGCTGATTTTACAGCAGAAACTCTGCAGACCTGAAGGGAGTGGCACAATATATTTAAAGTGATGCAGCCAAGAATACTCTACCCAGCAAGGCTCTCACTCAGATTCGACAGAGAAATCAAAAGCTTAATGGACAAGCAAAAGCTAAGAGAATTCAGCACCACCAAACCTGCTTTACAACAAATGCTAAAAGGAACTTCTCTAGATGGAAAAGAAAGGCCACAACTAAAAACAAGAAAATTACAAATGGGAAAGCTGACCAGTAAAGGCAAACATACAGTAAAGGTAGGAAATCATCCACACACAAATATGATATGAAAACCAGCAATCATGGGACTTCCCTGGTGGTCCAGTGGGTAAGACTCTGTGTTTCCAATGTAGGAGGCCCGGGTTCGATCCCTAGTGGGTGAACCAGATCCCACATGCATGCCACAACTAAGAGTCCGCATGCTGCAACTAAGAAGTCTGCATGCTGCAACTAAGAAGTCCGCATGCCGCAACTAAAAGATCCCACATGCTGCAACAAAGATCCCGCGTGCTGCCACTAAGACTCAGCGCAGCCAAAATAAATAAATAAATAAACAAATAGATAGATAGATAACACCAGCAATCGTGAGAAGAGAGTACAAATGCAGGATGTTAGAAATGCATTTGAAATTAAGAGACCAGCACTTAAAACAATCTTGTATATATAGACTGCTATAACAAAACCTCATGGTAACTGCAAACCAAAAATCTACAATAGATACACACACAAAAAAGCAGCAGCAATCCAAACAAAACACTAAAGAGGGCTTCCCTGGTGGCGCAGTGGTCGAGTCCGCCTGCCGATGCAGGGGACACGGGTTCGTGCCCCGGTCCGGGAGGATCCCACATGTTGTGGAGCAGCTGGGTCCGTGAGCCATGGCCACTGAGCCTGTGCATCCGGAGCCTGTGCCCCGCAATGGGAGAGGCCACAACAGTGGGAGGCCCGCGTACCGCAAAAAAAAAAAAAAAAAAAAGAAACCACTAAAGATAGGCATCAAATCACAAGCGAAGAGAACAAAAGAGGAAGGGAAGAAAAAAGATGTACAAAACAAATCCAAAACAATTAACAAAACAGCAATAAGAGCATACATATTGATAATTACCTTAAATGTAAATGGATTAAATGCTCCAACCAAAAGACACAGACTGGCTGAATGGATACAAAAACAAGACCCGTATATATGCTGTCTACAAGAGACCCACTTCAGACATAGGGACACATACAGACTGAAAGTGAGGGGATGGAAAAACGTATTCCATGCAAATGGAAATCAAAAGAAAGCTTGAGTAGCAATTCTCATATCAGACAAAATAGACTTTAAAATAAAGACTGTTATAAGAGACAAAGAAGGATACTGCATAATGATCAAGGGATCAATCCAAGAAAAAGATATAATTGTAAATATACATGCACCCAAGATAGGAGCACCTCAATATATAGGCAAATGCTAACAGACATAAAAGGAGAAATCAACAGTAACACAATAATAGTGGGGGACTTTAACACCCCACTTACATCAGTGGACAGAACATCCATACAGAAAATCAAATAAGGAAACACAAGGCTTAAATGACACATTAGAGCAAATGAACTTAATTGATATTTATAGAACATTCCATCTGAAAGCAGAATATACATTCTTCTCAAGTGCACATGGCCCATTCTCCAGGACAGATTACATGCTGGGCCACAAAGCAAGCCTTGGTAAATTTAAGAAAACTAAAATCATATCAAGCATCTTTTCCAACCACAATGCTATGAGATTAGAAATCAACTACAAGAAAAAAAACTGAAAAACACAAACACATGGAAGCTAAACAATATGTTACTAAATAACCAATGGATTGCTGAAAAAATCAAAGAGGAAATCAAAAAATAGCTAGAGACAAAAGAAAATGAAAACATGATGATCCAAAACCGATGGGATGCAGCAAAAGCAGTTCTATGAGGGAAGTTCAGAGCAATACAATCTGACCTCAGGAAACAAGAAAAATCTCAAATGAACAACCTAACCTTACACCTAAAGCAACTAGAGAATGAAAAACAAACAAAACCCAAAGTTAGTAGAAGGAAAGAAACCATAAAAATCAGAGCAGAAATAAATGAAATAAAAAAAAGAAAGAAATGAAATAGAGATGAAGAAAACATAGGAAAGATCAATGAAGTTAAAGCTGGTTCTTTGAAAGGCTAAACAAAATTGATAAACCTTTAGCCAAACTCATCAAGAAAAAAAAGGGAGAGGGCTCAAATCAATAAAATTAGCAATGAAAAAAGAAGAAGTTACAATGGACACCACAGAAATACTAAGGGTAATAAGAGACTACTACAAGCAACTATATGCCAATAAAATGGACAACCTAGAAGAAGTGGACAAATTCTTAGAAAGGTACAATCTTCCAAGACTGAACCAGGAAGAAATAGAAAATATGAACAGACCTATCACAAGTACTGAAATTGAAACTGTGATTTAAAAACTACCACAAACAAAAGTCCAGGACCAGATGGCTTCACAGGCGAATTCTATCAAGCATTTAGACAAGAGTTAACACCTATCCTTCTGAAACTATTCCAAAAAACTGCAGAGGAAGGAACACTCCCAAACTCATTCTATGAGGCCACCATCACCCTGATACGAAAACCAGACAAAGATACCACAAAAATAGAAAGAAACCAATATCACTGATTAACATAGATGCAAAAATCCTCAAAAAAATAATAGCAAACTGAATCCAACAATACATTAAAAGGATAATACACCATGATCAAGTGGGATGCAAGGATTTTTCAATATCTACAAATCAATCAGTGGGATACACCACATTAACAAACTGAAGCATAAAAACCATATGATCATGTAATAGATGCAGAAAAAGCTCTTGACAAAACTCAACACCCATTTATTATAAAAACTCTCCAGAAGGTAGGCATAGAGGGAACCTACCTCAACATAATAAAGGCCATATATGACAAACCCACAGCTAACATCATACTCAACAGTGAAAAGCTGAAAGCATTTTCTCTAGGATCAGGAACAAGACGAGGATGTCCACTCTTGCCACTTTTATTCAACACAGTTTTGGAATTCCTAGCCATGGGAATTAGAGAAGTAAAAGAAATAAAAGGAATCCAAATTGGAAAAGAAGTAAAACTGTCACTGTTTGCAGATGACTGTAAACAGTCATCTGTTTACACTGTTTATACTGTACACAGAAAATCCTAAAGATAATACCATAAAACTACTAGAGCTCATCAATGAATTCGGTAAAGTTGCAGGATACAAAATTAATATACAGAAATCTGTTGCATTTCTATACATTAACAATGAAAGATCAGAAAGAGAAATTAAAGAAACAATCCCACTTACCAATGCATCAAAAAGAATAAAATATCTAGGAATAAACCTGCCCAAGGAGGCAAAAGACCTATACTCTGAAAACTATAAGACGCTGATGAAAGAAACTGAAGATAACACAAACAAATTGAAAGACAGACTATGTTCTTGGATTGGAAGAATCAATATTGTCAAAATGACTATAGTACTCAAGGCAATCTACAGATTCAATGCAATCCCTATTAAATTACCAATGGCATATTTCACAGAACTAGAACAAAAAAATTTAAAAATTTGTATGGAAACACAAAAGACCCGAATAGCCAAAGCAATCCTGAGAAAGAAAAATGGAGCTGGAGGAACCGGACTCCCTGATTTCAGACTATACTACAAAGCTACAGTAATCAAAACAGTATGGTACTGGCACAAAAACAGAAATATAGATCAGGGGAACAGGATAGAAAGCCTAGAAATAAACCCACGTGCCTATGGTCAATTAATCTATGACAAAGGAGAAAAGAACATGCAATGGAGAAATGGTGCTGGGACAACTGGACAGCTACATGTAAAAGAATGCAACTAGAACATTCTCTAACACCATACACAAAAATAAACTCAAAAAAGATTAAAGACCTAAATGAAGACTGGATACTGTAAAACTCTCAGAGGAAAACATAGGCAGAACACTCTGACATAAATCACAGCAATAATTTTTTGGATCCACCATCTAGAGTAATGAAAATAAAAATAAACAAATGGGACCTAATTAAACTTAAAAGCTTTTGTACAACAAAGGAAATCATAAACAAAATGAAAAGGCAACCCACAGAATGGGATAAAATATTTGCAAATGAAGCAACTGACAAGGGATTAATCTCCAAAATATACAAACAGCTCATGCAGCTCAATATCAAAAAACAAACAACCTGATTGAAAAATGGGCAGAAGACCTGAACAGACATTTCTCCAAAGAAGACATACAGATGTCCAAAAAGCACATGAAAAGATGCTCAACACTGCTAATTATTAGAGAAATGGAAATCAAAACTACAATGAGGTATCACCTCACATGAGTCAGAATGGCCATCATCAAAAAGTCTACAAACAATAAATGCTAAAGAGGGTGTGGAGAAAAGAGAACCCTCCTACACTGCTGGTGGGAATTTAAATTGGTACAACTACTGTGGAGAACAGTATGGAGGTTCCTTAAAAAACTAAGTACTACTGGGCTTCCCTGGTGGCACAGTGGTTGAGAGTCTGCCTGCCGAAGCAGGGGACACGGGTTCGTGCCCCGGTCCAGGAAGATCCCACATGCCGCAGAGCGGCTGGGCCTGTGAGTCATGGCCGCTGAGCCTGCGTGTCCAGAGCCTGTGCTCCGCAACGGGAGAGGCCACAACAGTGAGAGGCCTGCATACTGCAAAAAAAAAAAAACCCAAAAAACCCCCCAAAAACTAAGAACTACCATTTGATCCAGCACTCTCACTCCTGGGCATATATCCAGAAAAACTCATAATTCGAAATGATACATGCACTCCAATGTTCAGGACAGCACTATTTACAACAGCCAAGACATGGAAGCAACCTAAATGTCCATCGAGAGGAATGGATAAAGAAGATGTGGTACAGGTGCCGGCCTCTGACGCCGCAGGCTCGCCCCGCACTCCGTACCCCTCCCTCCTCCCTGGCCTGAGTGAACCAGAGACCCGAAGCAGCTGCTCCTTTAACCCCGTCCTGTCTGAGCGAAGAACGGACGCCCTCCAGCGACCTACACGCAGAGGTGGGGCCAAATCCAAAGCTGAGCCCCGGGAGCTGTGTGAACAAAGAAGAGAAAGGGAAATCTCTCCCAGCAACCTCAGGAGCAGCGGATTAAAGCTCCACAATCAACTTGATGTACCCTGCATCTGTGGAATACCTGAATGGATAATGAATCATCCCAAATTGAGGAGGTGGACTTTGAGAGCAAGATTTATGATTTTTTCCCCTTTTCCTCTTTTTGTGAGTGTGTATGTGTATGCTTCTGTGTGAGATTTTGTCTGTATAGCTTTGAGTCCACCATTTGTCCTAGGGTTCTATCTGTCCGTTTTTTTGTTTGTTTAAAAAAATTTTTTTTTCTTAATAATTATTTTTTATTTTAATAACTTTATTTTATCTTACTTTATTTTAGTTTATCTTCTTTCCTTCTTTCTTTTCTTCCTTCCTTCCCCCCTTCCTCCCTCCCTCCCTCCTTCCTTCCTTCTTCTAATTCTTTCTTTCTACTTTTTCTCCCTTTTATTCTGAGCTGTGTGGATGAAAGGCTCTTGGTGCTGCAGCCAAGAGTCAGTGCTGTGCCAATGAGGTGGGAGAGCCAACTTCAGGACACTGATCCACAAGAGACCTCCCAGCTCCACATAATATCAAATGGCAAAAATCTCCCAGAGATCTCCATCTCAACACCAGCACCCAGCTTCACTCAACGACCAGCAAGCTATAGTGCTGGACACCCTATGCCAAACAACTAGCAAGACAGGAACACAACCCCACCCATTAGCAGAGAGGTTGCCTAAAATCATAATAAGTCCACAGACACCACAAAATACACCACCAGACGTGGACCTGCCCACCAGAAAGACAAGATCCAGCCTCATCCACCAGAACACAGGCACTAGTCCCCTCCACCAGGAAGCCTACACAACCCACTGAACCAACCTTAGCCACTGGGGACAGACACCAAAAACAATGGGAACTATGAACCTGCAGCCTGCAAAAAGGAAACCCCAAACACAGTAAGATAAGCAAAATGAGAAGATAGAAAAACACACAGCAGATGAAGGAGCAAGATAAAAACCCACTAGACCTAACAAATGAGGAGGAAATAGGCAGTCTACCTGAAAAAGAATTCAGAATAATGACAGTAAAGATGATCCAAAATCTTGGAAACAGAATAGAGAAAATGCAAGAAATATTTAACAAGGACCTAGAAGAACGAAAGATGAAACAAGCAACGATGAACACACAATAAATGAAATTAAAAATACTCTAGATGGGATCAATAGCAGAATAACTGAGGCAGAAGAACGGATAAGTGACCTGGAAGATAAAATAGTGGAAATAACTACTGCAGAGCAGAATAAAGAAAAAAGAATGAAAAGCACTGAGGACAGTCTCAGAGACCTCTGGGATAACATTAAACGCACCAACATTCGAATTATAGGGGTTCCAGAAGAAGAAGAGAAAAAGAAAGGGACTGAGAAAATACTTGAAGAGATTATAGTTGAAAACTTCCCTAATATGGGAAAGGAAATAGTTAATCAAGTCCAGTAAGCACAGAGAGTCCCATACAGGATAAATCCAAGGAGAAACACGCCAAGACACATATTAATCAAACTGTCAAAAATTAAATACAAAGAAAACATATTAAAAGCAGCAAGGGAAAAACAACAAATAACACACAAGGGAATCCCCATAAGGTTAACAGCTGATCTTTCAGCAGAAACTCTGCAAGCCAGAAAGGACTGGCAGGACATATTTAAAGTGATGAAGGAGAAAAGCCTGCAACCAAGATTACTCTACCCAGCAAGGATCTCATTCAGCTTTGATGGAGAAATTAAAACCTTTACAGACAAGCAAAAGCTGAAAGAATTCAGCACCACCAAACCAGCTTTACAACAAATGCTAAAGGAACTTCTCTAGGCAAGAAACACAGGGGAGAAGGAAAAGACCAACAATGATAAACCCAAAACAATTAAGAAAATGGGAATAGGAACATACATATCGATAATTACCTTAAATGTAAATGGATTAAATGCTCCCACCAAAAGACACAGACTGGCTGAATGGATACAAAAATAAGACCCATATATATGCTGTCTACAAGAGACCCACTTCAGACCTAGAGACACATACAGACTGAAGGAAGGGGATGGAAAAAGATATTCCATGCAAATGGAAACCAAAAGAAAGCTGGAGTAGCAATTCTCATATCAGACAAAATAGACTTTAAAATAAAGACTCTCAGAAGAGACAAAGAAGGACTCTACATAATGATCAAGGGATTGATCCAAGAAGAAGATATAACAATTGTAAATATTTATGCACCCAACATAGGAGCACCTCAATACATAAGGGAAATACTAACAGTCATAAAAGGGGAAATCGACAGTAACACATTCATAGTAGGGGACTTTAACACCCCACTTTCACCAATGGACAGATCACCCAAAATGAAAATAAATAAGGAAACACAAGCTTTAAATGATACATTAGACAAGATGGACTTAATTGATATTTATAGGACATTCCATCCAAAAACAACAGAATACACATTTTTCTCAAGTGCTCATGGAACATTCTCCAGGATAGATCATATCTTGGGTCACAAATCAAGCCTTGGTAAATTTAAGAAAATTGAAATTGTATCAAGTATCTTTTCTGACCACAACGCTATGAGACTAGATATCAATTACAGGAAAAGATCTGTAAAAAATACAAACACATGGAGGCTAAACAATACACTACTTAATAATGAAGTGATCACTGAAGAAATCAAAGAGGAAATAAAAAAATACCTAGAAACAAATGACAATAGAGACATGACGACCCAAAACCTATGGGATGCAGCAAAAGCAGTTCTAAGAGGGAAGTTTATAGCAATACAATCCTACCTTAAGAAACAGGAAACATCTCGAATAAACAACCTAACCTTGCACCTAAAACAATTAGAGAAAGAACAAAAAACCCCCAAAGTTAGCAGAAGGAAAGAAATCATAAAGATCAGATCAGAAATAAATGAAAAAGAAATGAAGGAAACGATAGCAAAGATCAATAAAACTAAAAGCTGGTTCTTTGAGAAGGTAAACAAAATTGATAATCCATTAGCCAGACTCATCAAGAAAAAAAGGGAGAAGACTCAAATCAATAGAATTAGAAATGAAAAAGGAGAAGTGGGCTTCCCTGGTGGCGCAGTGGTTGAGAGTCCGCCTGCCGATGCAGGGGACACGGGTTCGTGCCCCGGTCCGGGAAGATCCCACATGCCGCGGAGCGGCTAGGCCCATGAGCCATGGCTGCTGGGCCTGCACGTACAGAGCCTGTGCTCCGCAACGGGAGAGGCCACAGCAGTGAGAAGCCCATGTAATGCAAAAAAAAAAAAAAAAAAAAAAAAAGAAAAAGGAGAAGTAACAACTGACACTGCAGAAATACAAAAGATCATGAGAGATTACTACAAGCAACTCTATGCCAATAAAATGGACAACCTGGAAGAAATGGACAAATTCTTAGAAATGCACAATCTGCAAAGACTGAATCAGGAAGAAATAGAAAATATGAACAGACCAATCACAAGCACTGAAATTGAAATTGTGATTAAAAGTCTTCCAACAAACAAAAGCCCAGGACCAGATGGCTTCACAGGCGAATTCTATCAAACATTTAGAGAAGAGCTAACACCTGTCCTTCTCAAACTCTTCCAAAATATAGCAGAGGGACGAACACTCCCAAACTCATTCTATGAGGCCACCATCACCTTGATACCAAAACCAGACAAGGATGTCACAAAGAAAGAAAACTACAGGCCAATATCACTGATGAACATACATGCAAAAATCCCCAACAAAAGACTAGCAAACAGAATCCAACAACTCATTAAGAGGATCATACACCATGATCAAGTGGGGTTTATTCCAGGAATGCAAGGATTCTTCAATATACGCAAATCAATCAACGTGATACACCATATTAACAAACTGAAGGAGAAAAACCATACGATCATCTCAATAGATGCAGAGAAAGCTTTCGACAAAATTCAACACCCATTTATGATAAAAACCCTGCAAAAGTAGGCATGGAGGGAACTTTCCTCAACATAATAAAGGCCATATACGACAAACCTACAGCCAACATCGTCCTCAATGGTGAAAAACTGAAACCATTTGCACTAAAATTAGGAACAAGACAAGGTTGCCCACTCTCACCACTCCTATTCAACATAGTTTTGGAAGTTTTAGTCACAGCAATCAGAGAAGAAAAGGAAAGAAAAGGAATCCAAGTCAGAAAAGAAGAAGTAAAGCTGTCACTGTTTGCAGATGTCATGATACTATACATAGAGAATCCTAAAGATGCTACCAGAAAACTACTAGAGCTAATCAATGAATTTGGTAAAGTTTCAGCATACAAAATTAACATACAGAAATCCATTGCATTTCTATACATTAACAATGAAAGATCAGAAAGAGAAATTAAAGAAACAATCCCATTTACCACTGCAACAAAAAGAATAAAATACCCAGGAATAAACCTTCCTAAGGAGACAAAAGACCTGTATGCAGAAAATTATAAGACACTGATGAAAGAAATTAATGATGATACAAATAGATGGAGAGATATACCATGTTCTTCGATTGGAAGAATTAACATTGTGAAAATGACTCTACTACCCAAAGCAATCTACAGATTCAGTGCAATCCCTATCAAACTACCACTGGCATTTTTCACAGAACTAGAACAAAAAATTTCACAATTTATATGGAAACACAAAAGACCCCGAATAGCCAAAGCAATCTTGAGAACGAAAAACGGAGCTGGAGGAATCAGGCTCCCTGACTTCAGACTATACTACTAAGCTACAGTAATCAAGATAGTATGGTACTGGCACAAAAAGAGAAAGATAGATCAATGGAACAGGATAGAAAGCCCAGAGATAAACCCACGCACATATGGTCACCTTATCTTTGATAAAGGAGGCAGGAATGTACAGTGGAGAAAGGACAGCCTCTTCAATAAGTGGTGCTGGAAAAACTGGACAGGGACATGTAAAAGTATGAGACTAGATCACTCCCTAACACCATACACAAAAATAAGCTCAAAATGGATTAAAGACCTAAATGTAAGGCCAGAAACTATCAAACTCTTAGAGGAAAACATAGGCAGAACACTATGACATAAATCACAGCAAGATCCTTTTGGACCCACCTCCTAGAGACATGGAAATAAAAACAAAAATAAACAAATAGGACCTAATGAAACTTCAAAGCTTTTGCACAGCAAAGGAAACCATAAACAAGACCAAAAGACAACCCTCAGAATGGGAGAAAATATTTGCAAATGAAGCAACTGACAAAGGATTCATCTCCAAAATTTATAAGCAGCTCATGCAGCTCAATAACAAAAAAACAAACAACCCAATCCAAAAATGGGCAGAAGACCTAAACAGACATTTCTCCAAAGAAGATATACAGACTGCCAACAAACACATGAAAGAATGCTCAACATCATTAATCATTAGAGAAATGCAAATCAAAACTACAATGAGATATCATCTCACACCAGTTAGAATGGCCATCATCAAAAAATCTACAAACAGTAAATGCTGGAGAGGGTGTGGAGAAAAGGGAACCCTCTTGCACTGCTGGTGGGAATGTGAACTGATACAGCCACTATGGGGAACAGTATGGAGGTTCCTTAAAAAACTACAAATAGAACTACCATACGACCCAGCAATCCCACTACTGGGCATATACCCTGAGAAAACCATAATTCAAAAAGAGACATGTACCAAAATGTTCATTGCAGCTCTATTTACAATAGCCCAGAGATGGAAACAACCTAAGTGTCCATCATCAGATGAATGGATAAAGAAGATGTGGTACATGTATACAACGGAATATTACTCAGCCATAAAAAGAAACGAAATAGAGCTATTTGTAATGAGGTGGATGGACCTAGAGTCTGTCATACAGAGTGAGGTAGTCAGAAAGAGAAAGACAAATACCGTATGCTAACACATATATATGGAATTTAAGAAAAAAAATATGTCATGAAGAAACTATGGGTAAGACAGGAATAAAGACACAGACCTACTAGAGAATGGACTTGAGGATATGGGGAGGGGGAAGGGTAAGCTGTGACAAAGCGAGAGAGAGGCATGGACATATATACACTACCAAATGTAAAATAGATAGCTAGTGGGAAGCAGCCGCATAGCACAGGGAGATCAGCTCGGTGCTTTGTGACCGCCTGGAGGGGTGGGATAGGGAGGGTGGGAGGGAGGGAGACGCAAGAGGGAAGAGATATGGCAACATATGTATGTGTATAACTGATTCACTTTGTTATAAAGCAGAAACTAACACACCATTGTAAAGCAATAATACTCCAATAAAGATGTAAAAAAAAAAAAGAAAGAAACAAAAAACCAAATGCGAAGGATATGAGCCAATTAATGAGCCTCACCTCACCTAACAAAGACTCATATTAAAGCAAGCTTTCAGTCCCCTGGATGTCAGCTGATCCCTCTGCTGCCCCCAAAGCAGTGATGTAATAAAAGGGGAGGGTAAATGGGGTCAGAAGACTGAGCTGGCCTCTCCCTCCATGGCTTACTGGCTGTGTGACCCTCGGTGATCACTAAAATGGTCTGGACCTCAGTCTCCTTAACTATAAACAAGGACAATGCTTCCTGCTGGTCAGAGTTATTCAGAAAATGCATGTTCAAGCTGAGGGTAGAGAAGGCTTCCAATAGAGGTTTGTCCCCTCTGAGCCTCTGTATGTTGGTGAACCACACCACCTTCCTTCAAAAAACTCCCTTTCACATTTTAACAAAGGAAAACAGTATCTTACCTCAATAAAAAACATGCCTATTACTACAGTTAATCAGAAACAGAAGCGCACATGCACACACACACACACACAGAAAACCAGAAAATGTGGACTTAATTTCAATCCTGAGTCAATAATACTTACAGCTATAACCCGGTAACCCCATCCAGTCAAAGCCAAAATCTGCCGGAAAAATACATCAGCAGTTCCGCTGACGGGAGGGAGAAATATGAGAGGACACCTGATATTTCTGGGGCCTGCATCGTAGAGCGACCAGATCTTACTGTCGTCATCATCCACAATAATCTGGAGGGAAAATTATAAGAAAAAAAAAAAAAAGAAAAACCTCATGGATTGGGTTTTATATAGTTATTTCAGCACTATAATTTCACTGACAATTTTAATACCACTGCCTTGGTTGTTACAAGCTAATGCGGGGATCACATCAGACTAGCACATATAAAAAACGGTTTTGTCTCCATTTCTTTCTTCAGTGCTGACACAGTCCATGGAACTGCTTTATATTTCTCCCAAGAGCTGTTTTTTCTACCAGTTTTGAATTTTCCTCCCCAGCCATGATTATATGAAGTTTATTTTGTTTACCATTAAACAGTAAACTCTGTACATGGCATCTTATTTCTTCCCCATACTTCTGCCTGTGTGTGTGTGTGCACACACGTGCATGTGCGTGTGTGTGTGTGCACATAGGAGGAGGACAATTTGCAGAGTCATTCTCGGGTGCTGGCCCAGAGGGCGGGCTGGGATCAGCAGGGTCAGTGTGTGACCAGGGGAGGTGAGGGGAAGAAAAGACTCCAGGCTCCGGGGAGAAACTGGGTACAGATGGGACCTCTCAAGAGATGCTTCAGTAGCCTGATCTAGACCAAGCCTCTGAAGGGGAGACCTCTGCTAGAGAGGAGGGACAAGGCAGGTATAGGCGTCACTGTCCCCAGAAAATGTTTCAAACCATTTAGTCAGTGTGGGGAATGGGCTCAGGGAAAAACTGGCTTTTTGGGGAAAAGGGGGTAAGAAGGAAGAAGGTCATCAGAAACCTTCCTGATTTAGTGGTTCTTGACCCAAAAAGGGAAACAGATGAGCATTACATGAGCTGAGACAAATCAGGTGTTTAGCACAGAGTTTGGCAGATACTGAGTGTTCAACAGTGTCAAGAGTGTTAGCTACAGTATGCACTGCATGATAGTTTAATTTTTGTTCTCTTTGGCTGACTTTTTGGTAGTTGGAAAAGTACATTAACTGCTTGAACTTTTGCCAATGCAAATCAACACTTATCCTTTTTACATTAAAAAGTTCAAGGTTCTATTTTCTGAGAGCTCCTAACTGGCAGTGCTGTGGGGACCATGGTGTCAATGTGGGCGGCGGCACACTAACCGGGGTCACCGGCATCACTGGGAGCAGACAACCAGGGCAAGGCAAAGCCCAGAGGGCCCTAACCAACACCTTCTGGAATTCCCCGGGTGACAGTATATCTCATGATTATGTTTTTGCCCTTTGTACTTGCCACTCACATTTTTGCTTTTCCTGTTTCTTTTTGCTCTGATTGTAGTAAAAAAAAATCTCAGTAACCTCTGACAGTGGTATGCGGTAAATTCCAACCTTATAGTAATAAAATTCATATGAGATAAGATATTCAGATCTCTGAAATGAAAATCTAGCACTATGAAATTTCAAGCAAACTTTTCATGTCTTGTGGGCCGAACTGACCAAAGGAGAAAATTACATCAGTGAAACTACTACTTCCAAGAATATTTAGATAAGTTTGTGTTGTTTTGGGTCTGGTGATCAGCTTGCTGAGTGAGTCCATGGAGAGGAGCTCACATGAATTACTTGAGGGGATGGGACAAGGCAGAGGGGCTCTGGGGGCAATTCTCCTAGCAATGGGCAGTAGTTCCTGGGGTAGCAAGAAGAAAGGCGGGTTCCCTTTGGTAAGCTGCCAATTAGTTCTGGCTTTTTTTTTTTTTGAAGGAATTTTTTCTTTTTTTAAAGAAGTTAATTAATTTTTGGCTGTGCTGGGTCTTTGTTGCTGACTGCGGGCTTTCTCTAGTTGCGGAGAGCGGGGGCTACTCTTTATTGTGGTGCGCAGGCTTCTCATTGCCGTGGCTTCTCTTGTGGCGGAGCATGGGCTCTAGGTGCACGGGCCTTAGTAGTTGTGGCACGCAGGCTCAGTAGTTGTGGCGCACAGGCTTAGTTGCTCAGCAGCATGTGGGATCTTCCTGGACCAGGGATCGAACCCGTGTCCCCTGCATTGGCAGGCGGATTCTTAACCGCTGTGCCACCAGGGAAGCCCAGTTCTGGCTTTGAAGCCAGATTAATTTGATTTTAATTTCAACTCGACTAGACTGTGTGACTTTAACATGTTAACCTCCATGAACCTCAGTTTTCCCATCTGCTAAGTGGGCACACCACTATCCACTTTGTTAAACTGTTGAAAGAATTAAATAAGATATTTGGGGACTTCCTACAACAGTGCCCGGTATATAGCAGGTATTCTGTCTATACTTGGAGACTGTATCTCAAATTTCTATATGAAGTGTAATTCTGTTATCAATTCAAACTTGCATGATACTTCCACAGCTATATATCCTGACAAAATAATTACAACAGAGACATAGATGTTCTTCATATCATAGTACTCTAATATTTCTGCAAGGGGATCAGCAAAGATTTTATTCTGACACAACTTTTGTCTAGTGTGATCCCCAAACATTTGGGATTAAATTGGGACTCAGAGTCAACAAACTTCAATATAAGTGTTTAGCGTTTCTAGACATCCCAGGCATATAAAGTTTCCAAAAGATGACTATGGCAGAATGAGTATATATCATGGCAAACAGAGGACCTATAATGTGACTCACTGTAAATCTTAAATCTGAGGAACAGGAAAATGCTTTCTCATAGAATCTAACTGCACTTACTGTACAGTTGCAGTTGCTGTAAGCTTTCTACTGAACTATACAGAGGAGTACACATACTCCTGCTTGCTTGAATATGTAAAACCAATTATAAAACAATGAGTACAGTTATTCTCACTTTTACTCTTGAATGAGTCTCAAAAGTTGAATGTACTTGACAGGGAAGGGGTGAACTTTAGGCTCTGCAACCCAGTCACAATACTTGGCAATAACCTTTACTCTCAAACAATACGAAGACATAACATCTAAATCACAGATAAAAACAACTACAAGATTTTGTAAATAAGAGGTGTAGTAAAACCATACATACCTTTTTAAGGGGGACTGTACTTCTAAACCAGTTATAATCAGGAGAGACTTTAATCTCTCCCATGATCAGCTGAAATGGAGGTTAACCCTGAAATAAAAGCATGTGATGTTTCACGTCAAGAATTCATGTTTACATCAGCACTAAACGTAGAGTCTGGCCTAGCTCTACCAACAATACTTTAAAGGATAAATCTGAGGAAATGGGCTATTTCAAGCTATATGCTATATGCTTGTCGGCATATACTTAAACTACAGAAAACAACTTGGTGAAAACCTATAATCATGGAGCAGGAAGGGCCCTGAGAGAGAATTATTCCAACCCTCTTAATTCCCCCAGAAGAAGAATCTGGTCTAGAAAATTTTAATGACTTACCCAAGATCCCATGGCTATTGCAAAACCAGGACCAGACCCAGGACAGCCTTTTCTGACACCTGACTGTCTGTCCTAGTTAAATGATTCCAAATGCAGTAGCATAACCTATCTTTTGACAAGATCTTAAGAATCTATGTTAATAAAGATATTCCTGTCTGATAAAGTTCTAGAGAACAGTCCATACTAGAAAAAAGAGTTAATGTAAGCCTGCTTCCTCACAAATTCATAAAATGCCATAAATCTCACTCTAGGGGAACATAGCTTCAGAAACTCACACATAGTTTTTAATGCAAAATACAGGAAAACTTGCTGTTCATATGGATGTGGTTAAAAGTGATATAAGGTACTCTGAAAGATCTATGATAAGATACCAGAATAGACCTGAAGGCACAATAACTAGCAACAAAACAAAACATGTGCCTTTAGAAAAAATGTGTGGTCCTCTGTTGTGAGATTAGTGATTTCCAGCTTTTATAGCTGGAAAAGTCACTGACCCTTTCTGGGCTGTTTTCTCATCTATTTCACCACTCTCTCTCCAAAGCATAGAACAGTGCTTGGTACACAGCAGGCATTATCTATTGACTAAATAAATGACTACATCCTAAGCAGGCCAAACTAGGCAATCCTGGAGTCCCTTTTAACCCAGGTACCTATGAGCTTTCCATTAGCTGGGCATCTTCAACTTAAAGGCTACCCCTCTTTGCTCAGGGATCTGTGTTGTGTTATAACAGGAACCTGAAAATTATAGTTCCTTGTTGCAGATTCTTATTGCCCAATGAAGAACTTCCACCCATCAGTATGGAAGGATTCAAATGCTTGTTTGCATCATGTCCTCTACCCCAGCACAAGCCTGGATTTTCCTAGCAGGGCTAGGATGAGTTTGAGACCCTAGGACTTAACTCCTGCGATGACTCTGAACTGCCAGTTTAGAGGGGCTTCTCTGGACTGGTCAGGAGCTGGGGATTCTAAAACCAACGAATCTTCCTCCTTGGCCCTCCAAATCTTCTCCCTCAAGAACACAGGGCACTGAGCAATCTCAACTGCTACCTCTAACCTTGGGGGTTACTAAACTGAACCCCAAGGAGACGGTAAATGTAGACATCCAACATTAAACCAGGTTTACAACCTTGACACTGTAATAATGGTCTCTTCTCTCAAGGCTAGGATGGTACTTAGAAGTTTATTAAAATCTTAAGTGGCTCTACAATATCAAGAAAATTATCAGCCAGTCTTATGCTGAAAATCAGTGTGCACAGATGTAGTTCTTATTCATACTGAAATAAAGAAAATCATTCTTTGCATTTTCATTTTCTCTTAACAAATATTAATGTTAAAAATTGAAGCCATTTGGCTGGAGAGGGTGTGGAGAAAAGGGAACACTCCTGCACTGCTGGTGGGAATGTGAATTGGTACAGCCACTATGGAGAACAGTATGGAGGTTCCTTAAAAAACTAAAAATAGAACTACCATATGACCCAGCAATCCCACTACTAGGCATATACCCTGAGAAAACCATAATTCAAAAAGAGACATGTACCAAAATGTTCATTGCAGCTCTATTCACAATAGCCCGGAGCTGGAAACAACCTAAGTGTCCATCATCGGATGAATGGATAAAGAAGATGTGGCACATATATACAATGGAATATTACTCAGCCATAAAAAGAAACGAAACTGAGCTATTTGTAATGAGGTGGCTAGACCTAGAGTCTGTCATACAGAGTGAAGTAAGTCAGAAAGAGAAAGACAAATACCGTATGCTAACACATATATACGGAATTAAAAAAAAAATGTCATGAAGAACCTAGGGGTAAAACGGGAATAAAGACACAGACCTACTTGAGAATGGACTTGAGGATATGGGGAGGGGGAAGGGTAAGCTGTGACAAAGCGAAAGAGAGGCATGGACATATATACACTACCAAACGTGGGGTAGATAGATGGTGGGAAGCAGCCGCAGAGCACAGGGAGATCAGCTCGGTGCTTTGTGACCGCCTGGAGGGGTGGGATGGGGAGGGTGGGAGGGAGGGAGATGCATGAGGGAAGGGATGTGGGAACAGATGTATATGTATGACTGATTCACTTTGTTATAAAGCAGAAACTAATAAAAAAAAAATTGAAGCCATTTGAACTACAGCCTTTCTCTAAGCTGGTCACTGCTTTTAATTGAAAGCAACTAGCCCATATAGTTAATTCCAGAATATTTTCTACCTGGACAGACTTGAAATATTTCTATATCATCTAAATATTGCCTAATGGAGACATTTTCTAGTATTACAATACTATAAACAATCACTATTCTACAGGAGGAAATATCAAAAACATGTTTAGAAAAAAACCCTACTCAACAGATTTATAAAACACTTTAGCTAATTAAAGCCAGAAAGTATGCTTCTAGATTCACCAAACTTGGGATAAAATAAAGTATTCATAGTTTGAATCAGTTGCAATCTACAAACCAAACTACCATACAAATACACATACACACATCATTCACAGGCACACACATTCACTGTCATCCACTTCTTCCCTCAGCAGTAAGTAGAAAGATGTTCCTCACCACAGTCCTCAGTATTATCCACTACCACCCAATATTATAATATTTTATAACTAATCTTGCTGGATGGAGAGATTCCACCCAACTGTAACTAAATTTTTGTAGAGGCAAGTGATTTTAACACTTGTGCTAGTTTGGCAGTACATGAAAGCTAAGATAGATACCAAATGTTGCATCTGACCAACTGACGTTTAAGTGAAAAAAAAAAAAAACTGCTGCAAAGGGAAAGCAGCTGTGAGTGGTATGAAAAGGAAGTTTGTTCTCCCAGCTCTCTTTCATCCACTTCAGGGGAATACTTTTCCAAGTCACAAGGGGAACATTCTGCATAGGGCAAAAAAAAAAAAAAAAAAAGGTTCACTGAGACTGTAACTCAACTGGTCAGTATTAAATAAGAAAGAATGTGGACCACGAACTCAATGCTGATTTGATCTCTCACAGTTCTTCACAAAAACAAAAGCACCTGTTCATGTTGCTGGGAAAAGGGCTGCAGGAATTTTGCCTTAATCCTGCCTAAGGAAACCCCTCCTCAGGGAGTGCTCTGGACACCGGGGACTCTCTGGCCCTTGTACTGCTCGACAATTAAACTGCTAGTTGCGAGTGTGCACCAAGAATTACGTGCACTTATCCCTCAAGGTTTCAGTAGAACCAGCCAGTTTACAGTCCACTTATCCCTCAGGGTTTCAACAGACCCTGCCAATTTAGAGTCAGTGAAATTGCCTTTACACATGTTTAAGTCATCTAACCAGTTTAACTAGTCAGATGTTTTCTTATCCTTTATCTCAATCATATGATCTTCGTATGGACAATCTGTGATTATTATTAACACCAGCAATAACGAAATATTAGAACCTGAGAGTCTCTGGGCAATGCCATTGGCTTTTTAATGCAAGCCTCCATACCTCACCACACCAGTACAGAGCTATTCTTTTTTTAGGTTTCCTCAGGGGAAGATTTACCCCTCTTTTCTTCAGAAACTTATTCCCTTATCTTCTAAACCTCATGGGAGGAAAAGCTGACTACCTGACATTTCGACGGTGACACCTCATCTTGTACTCTGTCTTAGTATAAAAGCTTTTGGAAATTTGCACACAGCTATTCTATCACCCCTCAGTCTCTTGAAGCTTTGTGCCAACAGGAGCTGGAACATTGTAGGTGGAGACAAAGAAGCAGCATAAATGCAGAACTTATGACTCCCTAGGAAAAGTGAGACAGCCTAGCCCTGCTACTTTCCTCATGCCTCCTTCACAAGCCTCACACCTGGCCCGTACTCAGCAATGACAAAGGCATTTATCACTTTCAGGCTGAGATGCAATCTCCAAAATAACTAGTCTGCTCAGAGTTCTTAAAAGTTTACAGGAAAAACATGTTCCTGGGCTGCAGCACTGTAGCCCCAAAATGGTATTACAGTCGTATGCCCAGGTCAAGCGCCCCACTGCCCACCCCAGGCGACCCACACACAGATCTCCACCTTCTCCCAGTCCCACTGATGACAGCTACACAAAGGCAGGGGCACAGGCACACCAATCACCCCCATGAACTCAGATTCGACCTCAGACACACACAGGGACATGCAATCACGTGCATGGTCACATGAACCGACCCACTCAGGGCCACACTCACAAAGTCACACCGACAGAGGCAGCCGCGCACGCTACAAACCATACTCACCTGCAGCCACAAACGCGTCACACACCCACATCCCCCGCTTCCCAGGGCCTCGCCCACCCCTCACCTGCCGTGGCCGCCCCCAGGTCCCTTTCCCTCCTCCCCAAGGCGGCTCTTCCCTCCACTAGGGGTGCGGGCCTGGGAAGCTGCTGGGCCCGGGTCGGGGCCGGCGGCTTGAGCGCTCAGTAACCGCAAGCGCTGTGGACCTTGGGGCGCGCTGGAGGGCCGGCCTCCGAGGGGCGGGGAGCGCAGCCAAGCGAGCATCGGCCACCGCCCTCCCTCCTCCCGAATCTTACGCGCAGCTGGCTCGAGCCTCGCGTTTCCGGGTTCGGAGGGGCGGGGCCACGCCTCGAGGAAGGGGTGGAGCTGCGTGACTCCGGCGGTCACCATGGCGACGGGGCGGGTTGGACCACAGGGTGAGACTTCGGCCCTCTATTGTACATCCTGCCGGGTGCGGAGTCGGCATCCGCTCTGCCGGTGGCGGCGGGCGCGGGGAGGAGGTCCGAGGAGCCTCTGGGTCAGTTCTAGGTCACCCATGTGACGTGAGTACCTAGGGAGAGGTCGTGGGACTGGAAGAAAGGGGCGCCTGACCCTTGAAATCTGCCTCCACCTGCAGTTCGCACCCTCTTGGAGGAAGGAGATGCCGACCTTTTCTCTCCGCCGTGTAAAGCTTTGAGGGGATCCCTTTGGGTTACAGGCTTTGACGAACAGGGCTTTGTATACTCTCTTTTCTTGGCAAGATTTTTTTCCTTTGGCACAACTACAGACGCCCTCCCTAATCCTCCACTGTAACGCCCCCACCTCCCTTCCCAGACTTGTGCTGAGGTCCTGGGGATTTCCGGGAACAGCTCCCACTGAGCCTCCAGCTCCTTCATCACTTTCCCTTAAAGGAATAGAGAATATTAATCTATTTATAATCATTTTTCTTAAGATGTTGCAGAGATCACGACTCTCCTTTTCAGTAAAATATTTGGAGATATGAAAAGGTTGAATAACATGTAAATCTCCTTGTTGGAAGTCTTTTGGTGATCCTCCAACAAGATCCTGCTGAAAATGCCTCTCCCTAATCTGTGTTAGGGAAAACCTGTACCCTATTAAAGGCCTTTGCCTTTACTCTGGCAACTGTTTTGGGGATTAAGGTCAGGGGAGAATCCAAGTAAACTGAATCCTAAGTCATGACCTCTGCCCTCCTGCTCAGGAGCCTTGGTTCCCAGTCTAGAACTTGGACAAATCCCAGACGAATTTCCCAAGAGCACAGTAACATATCCGCCTTTTTTCCCCCAAATCACCTTTTCAGAATTTTGAATCAGTAACAGAAAATGGTCTTCTATTATAAGCACCACATAGGTGCTATACAGGGAATGTTTTTGTGAAAGATTTTTAACTTTGAGACTTTTTCTAAAAAACTTGGAGAGGTTTAATGAATGGAATACCTGGCAAATCACTGGTTGTATTTATGTAAAATCCATTATGGGTACTCATTACATTGTTTATCTGTCTCCCCCAGTGGGCTGGGAGCTTTAATTTAGAGCAAAGTGAACAGAGTGATTTAACCAGTGCCTGAGCTATTATGACCTGGTTCATAATAAGTACTAAATGTGTACTGAATGAACTAATTAGCAAACAAAGAAATCTATCTGCTTGTATCCTAAGGCTGTATTCCTATATCCCACACTCCCAGACCTCACTTGAGTATCAGCCCTGAAGAGACATGAACTATGGATGTGCCCAAATGTATTAGAAGTCCTTATTCTGTTAGTTTGGTAATAATAATTTTTAACTTGACTGTTGATAATGGAAAACTATTTCACCATGTAGATATGTTTTGTTATATGTATACTTTTATTAAAAGATCAAACCCAAAATAATGAATGTTTTGTTTCCCTTAGAAAAGGAATCCATGGTCATGTTTGGATCTTCAGTTGGTCCATAACACATAGCAAGCACATTGTCCATTCCCTAATCTGAACAAGAAACATTTAGTATCTGTGAGTTCCAGCTGTCCTGTAATTGCACAACTGCAGGAAGCAAACTTTTAACCCAGGGCAGGCCACGGTGCAGGCAGACCTGGTGGATATGGCTGGGAAGGTTCGCAGCTGTCATGGTTGGGGTCTGCTAGATGGTTCCCACAGCACCAGTCCCTGTGTGAGAATCTCACTTTCCAAACTGGAATGTTCACAAAATACGCTGTGAACACTGAGCAAAGTAAACAGGTGGCCAGCTGGTTCTCAAAATTGCCCAAACCCAAGCTCTTTTCCTCAAATTTATCTTTTTTTTTTTTTTTTTTTCCGTACGCGGGCCTCTCACTGTTGCGGCCTCTCCCGTTGTGGAGCACAGGCTCCGGACGCGCAGGCTCAGCGGCCATGGCCCACGGGCCCAGCCGCTCCGCGGCACATGGGATCCTCCCAGACCGGGGCACGAACCCGCATCCCCTGCATCGGCAGGCGGACTCTCAACCACTGCGCCACCAGGGAGGCCTCAAATTTATCTTTTGACAGGATAATATTTGTTTTAAAACACATGTGCAGGGCTTCCCTGGTGGCGCAGTGGTTGAGAGTCCACCTGCCGATGCAGGGGACATGGGTTCGTGCCCCGGTCTGGGAAGATCCCACGTGCCGCGGAGCGGCTGGGCCCGTGAGCCATGGCCACTGAGCCTGCGCGTCTGGAGCGTGTGCTCCGCAGCAGGAGAGGCCACAACAGTGAGAGGCCCACGTACCGCAAAAACAAACAAACAAACAAACAAAAAAAACACATGTGCAAAATAATCCTAGATATCTTTCTTATGCACATATACATACCAAACAGAGTAGTGGTTACCTCTGAGGGGAAACTGGGAATAGAAGGGGTGTTGAAGGAGAAGCTGGCTTTAGATTTAGTATTTGAATTTATAAGCATGTATCCATATGTTATTGTATGACATAAAATTACTTAAAAGCAACTATATTCATGCTTTAAATGCTGCTGTAAACCTGCTCTAAATCCTTCAATAGCTCCCCATTGCCTTCAAGCTAAAGTCCAAAGTGTATGGGCTACAGCAGGTCTGACTCTCCCAAAGGGCCCATTGCACCCTATGAGGTCTCAAACCTCTAGGCATTTGTGTATGCTCTTCCCTCCACTCAGAGTGAATTTCCCCTATTTTGCTCCCAGGAACCATGTGTGAAAAAGTAAAAGAGGAGCAAAACACTTAGTTTTTCACACTAATACCAATTCCTGGAATACCATCCTTTTAAGCTTTCCAGGGTACAATCGACTGCAGTGTTATATATAAAATTATGCTAAGAACCAAGATTGAAAATGAATGCTGTTTCCTCATTGCCCGACCCAGTCTGTGACATACACATACTGTACTGGATTATAGGGATCAGACACAGAGTGGGGATTCTAAAACTGCCCAAGAAAGATACCGACATGACTATTCTATAGTTTGCTACCTAAAGGTCCTATCAAACAAGTTATATACAGTTATTTATAATTAATAATTTATTATCATTCGGGAGTTAAGAAACCTGAGTTCTATCCTTGGGCAAGACATTTCCTCTCTCTAGGTGTGGTTTTCTTTTCTGTAAAATGAGTCCAAAGTTAGACTAAATGATCTCTAAGTTCTTTCCAATTCTAAGATTTTAGATTCTATGTACTTATGAGAGCTATATCACAGAATCTTTACAACAGCCTTTCCTCAAAGCTGCTCTTCCCTGAAAATCCCCCCATCATCACTCCCTTCCAGTCAAACTTAAAAAAAAAAGTAGCCTGGCCAGTGAGTTGCAACTAAGGAGCCCGCCTGCCACAACTAAGACCTGGTACAACCAAATAAATAGACAAATAAAATAAATATTAAAAAAAAAAAGTATCCTGGGGCTTCCCTGGTGGAGCAGTGGTTGAGAGTCCGCCTGCCGATGCAGGGGACGCAGGTTCGTGCCCCGGTCCGGGAGGATCCCACATGCCGCAGAGCGGCTGGGCCCGTGAGCCATGGCCGCTGAGCCTGCGCGTCCGGAGCCTGTGCTCCGCAACGGGAGAGGCCACAACAGTGAGAGGCCCACATACCGCAAAAAAAAAAAAAAAAAAAAAAGTATCCTGCACACAAAAATGCCTGCTTATGGAAACAGTATTTTGACTTCTTCGATAAGTTAAT
The DNA here is from genome assembly GCF_964341445.2 of Mesoplodon mirus. NCBI lineage: Eukaryota > Metazoa > Chordata > Mammalia > Artiodactyla > Ziphiidae > Mesoplodon > Mesoplodon mirus. Next base: position 55,317,917 of record NC_138979.1, read on the forward strand.
GTCTGACCATTATTAACTTGGTAAAATAAAAGTTCCTAAGCAAAGGTACCACATCTTTTGTATCATCTGCCAACCTAGCATCTCATTAATGTTTCTTCCATAAATAACAATGCGATAACCTTCCGGAAAAAGAGCTGCAATTAAAAAATCCTGGGAAACAAGAGCTGCACTATTATACTACAAAATAAAGCAGCTTCTATCTGTAGCGTTGTAGAAAACTTTATGAATTCTTAGAGGTAATACAGTGACTAAATAGTAACTAAAATAGGAAAATCTTTTTGAAATTGTCTAGCCTAGTGCATGCATATGATGGGCACTTAATTAACATGTGCTCCTACTTCTACATTTCTGAGCACAAAAGCCTAATATATTAAATTCCTTGATCAAGGATAAAAACATTTGCAATAGAGGTAGGGTACCAAAGTGGTTGGGCCCACAGACTGGTGTCAGACTACTGGAGTGTGAATTCTAGCTCTACCACTTATTAGCTATCTAACAGTCTGGAAAAATGAGGATCAATAACATTACCTGACTCATAGGGTTACTGTAAATATAAAATGAGATAGTTCAGGTCGAGTCCTTAGCAACGAGACTAGCAATCAATAAATGTTGGCTAATAATAATGGTATTGAGAACCTGCTGTGTTCCAGGCACTGTGCTAGGTACATTACATATACTATTTTTATTCCTCATGAGAATCCTTGCAAAGCAGGTAACAATTTTCATTTCATAGATAAGGAAATAGATTCAGAGAGGGTGTGTAATCAGCCTCAGCTTAAGGTCAGTGGCAGGGCTCATGCCATGTTTGTTGAATCTAAGACTCTACCTCTCAAAATCGTATCTCTTTACCTTGAAATTGTTTGATAAATATAAAGAAAAATGGTGAAAATAGGTTGTACTTCCTTTAACACAACGTTTAAAAGCAATAAACATTCTCTCAGCAGGCTTTTTCAAGAGCTCAATTTTATGCTCAGGTATATTTCTTTTGTCCCTCAAATCAAACCAAGAATAAAATCCTTTTTAAACAAAATCTACAGTAGTCTTTGGGTTCTAATATTGTCACTAGCTAGCTCTTGCTGGACCCGTTTCATCGTCTCCAAACTGAAATTGTGAGTACTAAATCATTGAGCCTTTCCCGCTCTAAAATTCTTTTCCTCCTGTTAGTCTAAAGGCATCTCAGCAAGTTGCTGCTGCCATCCAGAGGAGGAAATATTCTTGCAGGCCCAAAGAAGGCATAGCAGTGTTAGACTGTGGTGACAAAAATAGCTACCACTTATTGTCTACTGTTTGCCACGTGCTTCCCTGGGCATATTCTATATGTATTTCTATTCTGCAAGATAGAATGTTTTTACATTCTACCCTTGTTTTTAAACTGAGAAATCAGAATTAAAAAAAATTTTTTTTGGTTGCGCCCCACACGGCATACAGGATCTTAGTTCCTCAAGCCAGGGATTGAACCTGTGCCCCCTGCAGTGGAAGCACGGAGTCCTAACGACTGGACCACCAGGGAATTCCCAGAATTTAAAATTTTTTAAATTTGTCCTGGGTCACCCAACTAGCCATGAGTAACTGAACTGTTTTGAGTCTGATGTTTTTTCAGCAATGACAAGAATCAAAATAGAAGCATCTTGCACAAGGAGGCAATGTGTTTGCAAATCTATCCTTTCAGCCAGAGTACAGAAAAGGCTGTGTTCCACCCTTTCTAGGAGGACCCCGGACCTAAGGCCCAACATGTGGCCCCATGTGTACCTCTTGCTGGTTAAAGCTGTTACTGCTCTAACATACAAATTATTTGTTGAGTGTGATCAAATGCAGATTCCCATATCCAGAGATTCTGATTCAAGCACTGGAGTAGGGCCCAGGAATCTACATTTTAAACAAGTACTCCAGGTGATTCTGGTTCAGGTGAGAAACTGCTCAGTCATACTGGGTTGTGGTCTCTACAGGGGGCCTGAAAGAGTGGGTCATCTCATTTCCTGAGGCCTATCTGGGATGTGCACCATTTAATTTTTCAAAGAATGGGCTGTTAACATAGAGATGGCATTCTAAACCTGGTGTTTGTCCTCCAGTACCATGATGGGCTTGAGGCTCCCTGGATGGGAAACTGCCCTCTATGAGATGGGCCTTGCAATCATGACTCAAGATTTCATATGTATAAACAGTATTTCATGTTGTCCTAAGTGTACCAACCATGTCAGTCATGATGACCAGCTTCCCTTTCCAGCTCACACAGCCTCACCCACAGCCCCCTACTTGGCATTAGGCTGAACTGGTTATGCAGGTGGCATCACTGGACTGGGGCAGGCCTTGACTCACTGTCTGGCCAAGGGCTAGGGGTGGTCTGGCAAAAAGATTCTGCCCAGCAAGGGCAAAGGTAATAGGCTAAACAATCAGATAGGCTCCACCAAGAATGCAGGGAGGCAGACCTGAGACCATTTACCACCATGTAGTAAGAGATGAGAACTTATAGCAGAAATCTGGGCCCTCACTAAGGTTCCCCACTCCCCGTGGCAATGTCTGAGTGGGTACCTCCCGAGATTCCCTGCAGAAATCACCAATAAGCTCCCTGGGGACACTGACTCTCGTTGTCTCTGAATTCCATAACATGAGCTTAGTGCCTGGAGAGGGGGGCGAGTGCTCAATACACAACTGAAAAACAACAAGAAAAAGGCACTTTCACACAGTCATTGATTCTCAAAACTATTTTGGGAGTGCTGTTTTTTATCTTCAGCCCCATTTCACATATGAGGAAACTAAAGTTCAGTGATGTTTAGTAACTTGTTAGAGATCAAAGAGCTAATCAGTGGTGAAGCCAAAACTCTCCATAAGAATATAATACCCAACTGATAACTCAAGTTCTTACTTCCACAGCAAAATCTTTTAAACCATTTCCCCCACCCCCATTAACTGCTGCCATAGTTCGTATCTTCATGTTTCTAACCTCCCAACAGATCTTCCTGCCCCAGGTTTTACCTCCAATCTACCTTCCACCCCACCACCAGAGTTAACTTACCAAAATGCAAATCTGTAGTCATGTCACTTCCTTGATTGTCTATTGCACTACAAGACAAAGGTCCAAATTCTCATGGTCTTCAAGCCCTCCATGATCTGGTCTTCCAGACTCATCTCCATTGTTCTACTCCATTTCTATCAATTCTTCCAGTTTCTTTAAAACACAGCTCTTTTTTTCCTGTGTTTAACATGCCATTTGTTTCTCTTCCATGATCCACTGTTAGTGTTCTCCAAGCCATCTCTATATACACTTACGTAAGTGTATAACTAGCTCATACACGTAAGAGTGCATAGCAAATTTATGGTTTAAAGAATGATAATAAAAGGCAATCATGCTCCCAGTTTAAGAACCACGTTACCAACCCCCTATGGGATAGTGTTCTTGTATGCCTCTGTTCCTCTGCACGTGCTAGAATCTTCTTCCAGGCCTTAGTCTGCATAACGAACTCATCATTTGGAACCTCAGATTCAGCTTTGCCTCCTCTGGGAAGCCTCCAATGACTCCCTTGAGGGTGACTTACTGCTTCCACTATACCTTCATTATGGCATTTATAACAGTATTATATTTGCTTATGCTTGTCTCCCCAGTAGATTGAACACACCAAATATTATTTAATCTCTGAATCTCCAGCAATCAGCATAAAGTCTGGTTATACTGTAAGTGTTCAATAAATAGGATGTTTACACAACCTGGTTTGCCTGGGAGTCCTGTTTATGCCTGTTGTTCAGAAATAATTAATATAAGTGCTTCTTTTTACTCATGAACATGTCCTAATTTAGATGACCAATTATCTGATCACGCTATCAATAAATGTTGAATGGACGAATTAATGATTGCACAAAGATTTTAACTGATAGCATCTAGGCAGGAAAAGCTGATTATGTAAAGATATTAAAAAATTCAACAGCTGGCCACTGCACCTCCTTCCTCCTCCAGAAGTGCCTGACTCTCCTGGAGACGGAGAAGATGAGTTTGCACAGACCAGATGCTCAATAACCTTTACTGCACAAATACGTTGAAGAATGTTACTGTATTCCTACTTTAAGAAAATCTAGATGTAAAATCTGAATTTATTGGACAGATCAATGTGACACAGATTATTACACATTATGAATGTTTATGACTTGGTGAGAACTAGATGGTAGCTAAATTTAAAGAGCTGACTTTACTCCTTGTTGAAAATCCAAAATGCAGATTAAATGCTACTGAAATGGTAACATAGTCAATGGGGACACATGATTTTAAAAATTTAACAGATGCACTTTTTAAAAGAACCTCTCTTCAGTATATACACATAACAGTTAGTTGTACTTGCTTTTAGGTAAAGATACAATCTCCATGAATCTGATATTATAAATAAAAATTTAATTTAAAGTTTCTATTGTTATTGAAATAGAAAAAGCTGTTTTTAACTACTGTTAAATGAAAAGTGAAAAGTGAGGTAATTCCTCTTTTTGACAATAATCTTTCCTTCCAACAGTGTCATCTTCTCTGAAAGTCAAGGTAATTCCTTGTAAATAAGGCTTTTAACAAATTACAAGTAGGTAGTAGGTACTTGTCCATCTTCTTCCTAACTACTTGGTGCACTATTGCATAGCGACAATTTTTTTTTCCTGCTTCTTCTTCAGTGGAAGTCTGAGAGTCTGAAATCTGCACTGGCTTGGTTGAGCCTGGGAATTTTTTTGGTACCAGGGGTGTAAATATCCATTGTAGAAATCAGTAGCTGTTAGTGTTTTCTTGAGCATCACTGATCGAACACCAATCCAGCCATCCTATAGGGCAAAAGACAAATAGTGAATACGCGGTGCTGGCAAAACTGGTGGTAAATTTTAGTTTATAAAACTTTTATCATGAAAAAAATAAACCAACAAATCTTTACTAAATGCCAGGCTACAAATAGCACTAAGTAACATATATGATTCTTTGACTCTAAAAGTTTATTACCGAGGAGTGATAACAAATGTATAGACCTATTTAAATCTATTTAAACGTAGACAGGGCAGAATAAAAAGGTATACGTTGTATTTGTGTGGTGCTTGACAGTTTTCAGAGTATGTCCATGTATCTTATTGTTACTGGTTGTCAAAATACAAGCACTCTAAAAAGTAGGCAGATCCAATATTATCCCCAGAGAAAACTGATTTTACAAGAGAAAACTGATGCCCAGAGAGTGTGAGTGATTTGTCCAAGGTGACATAACTGGTGGGACCCAAACTCACACGTTGAGACAACCCACTTCTTCTATGAGAGCAAACTGTGGATTTGAAGTATAGATGTATACAGACACAGACATATGCATCCAGTGCTATTCCAGAATAAGTTGAAGAGAGGTGAAGAGAGGTTGCTGTAGGCATTCTGTATCTACAGTCTTGTGTAGGTCAGATCAATCTTATCACACATTTTAAATACTCTTTCTTGAGCATGGAACATCGCACATGAATACCACATGAAGGAAAATACTCAGGAAATGGAAGGAACAAGGAACACTTCTCAGGATAATGCCATTGTCTTAAAAATGATAATGGTTTCAAAGTCATTTTAAATAGTTAAGAAATCTCCTCTCTAACCACATTAAACAGTAGGAGCAAGTAGGATACAGGCACTGTTGTAGTTCAGTGAGATACTTTGACATTACTATTTTTTTGTGATAGTTCTATTAACAAGATGACTTGTTAATTAAATTGGATTACTGAGAATATACAAGTTTCTTTTGAGAAAGAACTAAAGTTACTGAATCTTCTTTCATTGTCTGAGTAATAGTAACACCTTGGTAAAACTTCATCTCTTGAAAAAAATTATACTAGAGATTCTACTATTTCTTAAGAAAATTAAACTGTCCATTGGCTCAATCTGATGGGCAGGCAGTTGAGTGAAGTCTCAGCTAAAAATGACAAATGATACCAACTATAAACTCAGTAAAACAAGTGTGATAATGTGAAACTAAAGGAAAATGTACCTTGCAACAAACCAGCAGTATTTGTGACTGTCTGTGGTATATTACTGATCCTGGAATAACAGCCTGTCCTGTTAATTTTGGATCTAAAGACAGGGGAGGGGAAAAGAGGGATATGAGAGAGAGAATAAATAATTATGCAACTTCACGATGCTTCTTAAAAATCAAAAAACATTCTGCAAGACAGTACTAATATCGGAGGGTACACATCTGCTGATGCCCTGACTTTGTAATCTAAAACTTACGATAGAGCTGTGGTGCTCTGTGTGTATCTTGAACCCAAAGGGAAGCTTTCCATACACACAAGAAGCTATGAGTCCTTTACCCAGTGTCCCAGAGATCAACCTAAAATGTTGAATCTAGAAGTTTTGACCATTTGGGGGAAATAACTAGCTACCAGTGGAGAGACATACAGGAGACTTAGGATCTAAGCTGGCCCTTCCAACCATGACTAAACAAGTCCCAATTCCCAGATTTCTGGGGAACTCTCTGCCTTTGTGGCTCACACTCCTTCAGTCCACCAGGATGGGAGGGCACTGATGGGCCTCTGAATGGACCAGGGTCATGAAATGCTACACCCTGGCCTAAGATTCTCACTGAGGTGCCCAGAGATTTTCATTATGATATTCACCAGAATGAAATCAACCTAGGCACTCTGCATTCCCTGAAAACCTTAATATAGGGAATCACAGAGCTTAAAATGGGATAGTAACACTGATCTGCCTACTTCTCAGGTTCTTATGATGACCAGAAGAGAAAATACACATGAACGGACACTGTAAAGAATAAGACTATAAATGAATGTAAAGTATTACCATTATTGAACTGAAACAAGCTAAAAGAATCCTTATTTTTAGTAAATGGGACCTATGGTAAAACAGACACATTTTCAAATAGACTATACTGAAAACATTTTCCATGTCAGCTATTCAAAAATAAGTACCAGTGAGGATTGAACTATTAACTTCTACCAAATCCAGAAGTTTAATGGTACTATTCACCCAGAGTGTCTGCAACGGAATCTGCAAATAAAATGAAAGAAGGATGATAAATAAATACACTCAACCCTGAAACCCTTTTCAACTACTATTTTGTGTTAATCCGGTCTGACTTCTCTCCCAATTACAGAGGAATTGGGAACTCAGTCTCTAAACCTTACAGAATAGAACATAACATGACCCTCTACATCAGTCTCCAGGATTCATTAGATCTTAAAATTAAACACTATTTTAAAATCAATGTTTATATCTTCATTAATATTTCTAGTTAAAAATCATGCTCATTTGAAAAAATGCAAGCATTACAACAACTATGTTAAAAAAAAATTAGAATGTGAAAGTATTCTGTACTCCCATCCCCAGAGGTAACCACTGCTAATAGTTCAATGTGTATATCCTTGTATTTTTCCTACAAATATAATTATCACAAAAATCTAGAACATACTATTTGACAAGGAACTTTTTCTACTTAACCATAAACTGTGGACAAATTTTCATCAGTACACACTTATCTATTTCACTCTTTAATCTGCTGCACAGTATTCCATTTTATAAAATGTACCATAATTTATGCAACAAATGCCTTTATGATGGATATTTCATAACACATTACAAAATTACGAAAAAATTTAAATGTGATAACAAATATCCTGGTAGATATATCTTTGAGGACTTTTATATTTCTGGAGAATAGTTGTTTTTTAAGTGGACCACCTGGGTTAAAGAGTATCAACATTTTATTGTTAAACTGCCTTAATAAGAGAAGAAAAATGGCAGTCTATTACTGTTTATTATTAGTGAGGCTGAGGAGCAGTCCATATCTACCTGCACATGTTATTTATTTCTTAGGCCTATTTATGCCCTTTGCCCATTAAAACAAAAACAAAAACAAAAACAAAAAACCCTGAGTTATTCATCTCTTTCTTATTAATTTGTGAAAGGCTTTTATATTTTTAGGAAATTAGCCCTTTAGTTCTCAGATGATTATGAATATTTTTCTAGTTTGTTGACTTTAAATATTGGGTAATTTTTTTCCATGCATAATTTTTTAATTTTATGGAGTAATATTTATCACTCTTTTCTCTCATGACTTCATTGGTTCATGTCATGCTTAAAAAGGCCTATCCACGTTTATCAAATATTATAAAATTATTCAACTGTTCTTTTTCCCAGCTCTTTGTGGTTTCATTTTTTGAAAACACTTAAATCCTTGATCCATCTAGATTTTATTTTGATTTGAAAAGGTGAGACTTGAGGGCTCTCCCTTTTAAAGGCTAACCAGCTGTCCTAACACTATTTATTGAATAATCTATCCCATCCTTCCCCTCAGTGTGAAATGCTACCTTTATTACATTTTGATTTAAATAGGCTAACAGAAATTAACCCACACCAGGAAATAAGTTCTCTCAACCTTCTGAAGTAAATAAACGGATTTTCAGACTGCAGTTCAGTCCTCTATTTCATAGACGAGGAAAGTGAGGCCCAGAGAAATGCAGCTGTTTTCCCAAGTTTAGACACAGCTAGTTAGTGGCACAGCCAAGGAACAGAATCTATGCTTTCTCATTCTCAGTTCAGTGCTCTTTTTTTTTTTTTTTTTTTTTTCTTTTCTTTTTGCGATATGCGGGCCTCTCACTGTTGTGGCCTCTCCCGTTGCGGAGCACAGGCTCCGGACGCGCAGGCCCAGCGGCCATGGCTCACGGGCCCAGCCGCTCCGCGGCACATGGGATCCTCCCAGACCGGGGCACGAACCCGTATCCCCTGCATCGGCAGGCGGACTCTCAACCACTGCGCCACCAGGGAGGCCCAGTTCAGTGCTCTTTTGATGACATTCTCTAAAGAGGACATTTTACTTTCAGAACAGTTAGGTTGTTTCAAAGATGTGAACGATTAATCAGAGAATTAAAGAAATCAGAGAATTAAGTAAATTTGAAGAAAAGTATTCACAACCTTATATATGTCATATTTTGGTAAAATATCCTCTTCTATAATTTGCTTATTTTTCTTTCATCTGCTTCTAATAAAAGTTATGAAATGACTTTCATGTGTGTAACTTTTTTCTTTCAAAGAACTCAAAATACTTCTGAAACACGATTACTGTTTGAAAAATGTATTTACTGAGAATTATAAATATGATAGCTATAGAATCAGAATATACCCTTCTTGTTCTTGAGGAGGTAAAGCTCATCTTCACCTTATCATCAGAGCACTGAAGAAAGGAAAGTGATGGTAAGAAAACAGTCATTTCTGTGCCCACTGTCATTACTGTCAAAATCACATGCTGGCGTGGATTTAAATTCACCGTTTATCTCCTTTGATCTTGACAGTTGTGGACCAGGTCATTAACCTCATTTTAGAGATAGAAAAGCAGAAGCTCAGAGAAGATAGAAAAGCAGAAACTCAGAGAAGATAAGGATCTTGCTCTTGGTTAATACACGGCAACTCTAGGAATCAAATTTCACCTTCTGGCTCCAAGATAGGCACTCCTTCTGTTGTAGCACAAGAATTTCTCAGTGGAGAGGAAAAGTGAATTGCAGAAGATAAGAATTATTATGCAGTGTTTAACTTTTTGGGGAACTGTCAAACTGTTTTCTAAAGCAGCTGCCCCATTTTACACTTCTACCAACAATGAATGAGGGTTCCAAATTTCTCCGTATCCCTGTCAACACTTGTTATTGTCTGTTTTTAAAATTACAGTAATCCTGGTGTGAAGTGGTATCTCAGTATAGTTTTGATTTGCATTTCCCTAATGACTAATGAAATTATCTCTTCATATGCATAGTGGCCATTTATACATTTTCTTAGGATAAATGTCTACGTAGATCCTTTGCTGATTTTCTAATCATGTTATTTATCTTTTTGCTATAAAAGTTCTTTATATACTCTGGATACTAGACCCTCATCAGATTTGTGATTTGCAAATATCTTCTTCTATTATGTAGGGTGTCTTTTCATTTTCTTGTTAGTGTTCTTTGAAGCCCAACAGTTTTAAATTTTGAAGTCCAATTTCTCTATTTTTAGTTCGTTGCTTATGCTTCAGGCATTATATCTAAGAACCACCGCCTACTTCAAGGTCATGAAGATATGCCCCTATATCTTCTTCCAAGAGTTTTCATAGTTTCAGCTCTTACATTTAGGTTTCTGATCCATTTAGAGTTCATTTTTATATGTGGTATGAGGTAGGGATCCAAATCCCTATCTTCTGATTGTGGATATCCAGTTGTCCAAGCACCATGTGGTAAAAAGATTATTCTTTCCCCATCAAATTGCCTTGGCACCCTTATCAAAAATCGAGTGACCATAAATGTATGGGTTTATTTCTGGACTCTGAATTCTATCCCATTGAGCTTTATGTCTTTGTCAGTATCACACTGCCTTGATTACTGTAGCATTGTAGTAAATTTTGAAATCAGGAACTATGCATCCTGATTTCATAGGAACTTTGAAATCGGAAATTCATTCTTCTTTTTCAAGATTTTCTGTCTATTCTGGGCCTCTTGGGATTCCATATGAATTTTAGGATAAGCCTGTCAATTTCTGCAAAGAAGTCAACTAGGATTTTTATAGCAATTGTGTTGAGTCTGTATATTAATTTCGGGAATAGTGCCATCTTAACAATATTAAGTCTTCTAATCCATAAATACAGAGGCCCTTCCATTTACTTAGGTCTTCTTTACTATTTATTAGCCCTATTAGTTTTTGGGGGTGGAATTATTTATAATTTTCTATATATAAGATTACACTATCTGAAAATATAGTTTTACATTGTTCCTTTTTTCTTGCCTAATCACCCCGACTATAACCTCCAGTACAATGTTGAATAGAAGTGGTGACAGCGGACATCTTTGTCTTGTTCCTGATCTTAGAGGGAACAGTTTCAATCTTTCGCCATCAAATATGTTAGATTTGGATTTTTTTGTAGATATTCTTCATCAGATTGAGGAAGTTCCCATCTATTCTTTGTTGAACATTTTTATCATGAAAAGGTACTGGATTTTTCAAATGCTGTATCTGCATCTACTGAGATAATTATGTGGCTTTTGTCCTTTATTCTATTAATATGGTATATTATGTGGATTGATTTTTGTATGTTGAACCAGGCTTACATTCCTGGGCTACATCCCACTTGGTCAGTGTATAATCCTTTTCTACATGTTTGATTCACTTTGCTAATTCTGTTAAGGGTTTTTGCCTCTATATTAACAAGGGCTATTGATTTGTAGTTTTCTTTTCTTGTAAAATCTTTATCTGGTTTAGCTTACTTGACTTTTGTACTAGCTACTCCCTCTGCCTGGAATGGTCTTTTCCTGATCTTGGCATGACTTGCTCCTTATTGTCTTTCAGACCTCAGCTTAAATGTCAGTTCAAAGTGGCCGTCCCCATTTAGATATCCAGTCTAAAATAGCCACCAGTTAATCTATCACATTATTTTAATTTTCATCAAAGAGCTTATCACACCATCTGATATTTTTCTTATTTATTTATTTGTTTCCATCTTCTCACATCACCTCTAATACCTAGAACAATGCCTGACATATAAGAGGCTTTCAATAAATATTTTGTTTAATGAATGAATAAGAACAGATATCATTTAATGAGTACCTACTCAGATACTCTACTAGATGCTTTATATACATTATATCATTCTAATTTTCAAATGAACTAACTAAAGCTCAGAGCTAAATAACCTTCTCAAGTCTATAAAGCGAGGAAGTAGCAGAGAGAATATGGAACCCAGCTCCGTCTGGCTCTAAAGTCAATGTTCCTTGCCCTATGCCATTCTCTTACAGTGGGGAAAGTACAGGGTTTGACGTCAGGCAGATCTGGTTCAAAACCTGACTCTCACTAACTAGCAATGTGACCTTGAGCAACATTCAACAGCCATTCACTGAGTATCTTCTTTAAGCCTCAATTTCATCAACTTAAAATGGGATAATACCCACAACATGAGGCTGTAATCCTCACCAGAGAACCTGGTATGCTACAGATATTCAATGGCAGTTCACCATTTTAACCTACAGAGGAGGTCCATTAAAACCCCACACTTGGTAGACTCAGAGTTCAAACAACATAAGATGCTATCAAAATGAAGGGAAAAAACCCCAATAAATTTGTCAAAGAACTGAGAATTTAATTCAGATATTTTAACAAGTTATTACAACTAGATTTTGTATGTCATATGTAGAAATCAAGGATTTAAGAATTCAGTTGTAAAAAATGGGCCAAAGGCAGAAAGACATACTAGTAAAAGCATTGGACTAGGAGTTAGAATATTTAGGTTCATTATTCAGTGACTGGGCACCCGAAGTTAGTCACTTCATTTTCATTCTCCTCATCTATGAAACAGGATAATAAAATTTGGTTATGGGAGATGGCAAAATATCTATTTTAAAGTACTTTGAAAATTCTAAGTCCCCTATGAAAACTTGAAGTTTAAAGAATATTTAAAAAATGAATGTCATATATTCAAAAGAACTGAAACAGGGACTCAAACAGATATGTGTACACCCAAGTTCATGCAGCATTATTCACATTAGCTAAAAGGTAGAAACAACCCAACTGTCCATTGATAGACAAATGGATAAACAAAATGTGCTATATACATACAATGGAATATTATTCAGACTAAAAAAGGAATGACATTCTGATACATGGTACAACATGAATGAAACTTGAAAACATTATGCTAGGTGAGATAAGCCAGACACAAAAGGATAAATATTGTATGATTCCACTTATAAAAGGTAGATTCATAGAGACAGGAAGTAGAATAGTGATTACCAGGGACTGTGGGGCGGGGGAAATGAGGAGTTGTTATTTAATGGGTATAGAGTTTCAGTTTGAGATGATGAAAAAGTTCTGGAAATGGATACTGGTGATGGTTGCATAACAATGTAAATGTACTTAATGCCACTGAACTATACACTTAAAAATGGTTTAAATGGTAAATTTTATGTTATATATATTTTATCCCAATAAAAAAAGTTTCTTTTTTTTAACATCTTTATTGGAGTATAATTGCTTTACAGTGTTGTGTTAGTTTCTGCTGCATAACAAAGTGAATCAGCTATATGCATATGTATATCCCCATATCACTTCCCTCTTGCATCTCCCTCCCACTCTCCTTATCCCACCCCTCCTAGTGGTCGCAAAGCACAGAGCGGATCTCCCTGTGCCATGAAGCTGCTTCCCGCTAGCTATCTATTTTACATTTGGTAGTGTATATATGTCAATGCTATTCTCCCACATTGTCTCAGCTTACCCGTCCCCCTCCCCTTGTCCTCAAGTCCATTCTCTACATCTGTGTCTTTATTCCTGTCCTGTCCCTAGGTTCAAAAGAACCAAAAGATAGTTATTTAAAAAAAAATGAACTTCAGGATCCTTTGGTTTTGTTTATGAGATTTATTCCTAAATTAAAATATTTCAAAAGTAAATTACACACACACACACTCACACACACAATTAGGTAAAACTGCAATTTGACTTCCAACTTACTATATTTCCAATGGCACGATGAAGTCTGAATATCTGCTCTGAAGTTTGTTCCTCCCATTTTATACAGCTGGTAGCAGCAGAAATCTTAGGGGCTACAAGATAAAGCCAATAGCAAGAATGAATATCAGATCAATGACCATAAATTGGTAATTACTGATACTGAATGACAGCTACAAGAGAATTCATTATATTATTTTCTCAACTTTTGTATGTTTAAAATTTTCCATAATATAAGATATATATATACATACATAGTAAATAAAAGTACTAGAAGAAAACATGGGTAAATTTCTTTATAACCTAGTAATAGAAAAAGTCCTTCTATGACTCAAAATCCAGAAACAATTAAAGAATGATAAATGTGACTACAAAAAATTAAACTTTTGTAAGACAAAAAGAAATGCCATAAATCAAGCCAAAAAACAAATGACAAACAAGTTATTTGCAATTTATATCACAGTACTTTATATCTGTTTATATATATTCCATGAGAGATGTATCTATAATAAATATAATATATTTATATATTTATATATAATTACTATATATATGTTATATATATATATTATATATATTTATATTATATTTAGGAGTACTTTGTATCTATTATATAGATTTATTTATATCTATTACACAAACTACCCCTAAAAACTGAGACAAAAAAGACCAAAAACCAGATAGAAAAATGGGCAAAAGATATAACAGACCCTTCTCAGAAAAAAAGAAATGCAAATAGTCCTTAAACATATAAAAAGCTCCTCAGCCTCACTCAAGGAGGAATGTAAATTAAAACTACTCCAAGACACAATTTTTTATCTATTAGATTAGGAGGTAACGTATGCATAAAGTTATTCATAGTGGCATTATTTGAAATAGCAAAAGATTAGTAACAATCCAAATGTCCACCAATAGGGGATCTATTGATTAAATTATGATTTACCCATACAAGTGAGAACTATACTGCCATAAAAAAGAACAGGAAAATTTCTTCTTATTGATAGGAAATGATCACCAGGATACACCGTAAAGTGAAAAAAAGAAAGATGCAGAAGAGTGTATATTTTATGCCACCTTTTGTGGAAGAAAAAAGGAATAATCAGTTTTAAAGTATGTGTTTTTGCTTATTTTCATAAAAGGAAACAACTGAAAGGCTAAATCAGAAACTACTAACTCTAGAGGGAGGGAAACAGGATTGGAAGAGATACAAATGGGATGGAAGTAAGACTTCTTCTCTGTATAACCTTTTCAAATAGTTTTAACTTTGAATCATGTAAGTATTTTATATATTCAAAAATAAGATTTAGTTGTAAAGAGGAAAATGCAACCCTGAAAATTAAAAACAAACTGAAACAAAGGAACTTAACTATATATCAAAGTAGATAACAAAACCACATGGAAAAAATAATTATCTCCAGTAAGTTTTGAACACAGTACTCTGACTATATACCCTTCGTAGGATATATTTTAAGGACAAAAAAAAAAAAAAAAACTGCAGAAAAAAAAAACTGCAGAAAAATCTTAACTCTCACTTAGTAGTTATACTTTCTGTAGTGATATTGGTGCTGTAATCTTGAAATTATTTTATGCACAGCAAATAAAAAACAGGTCAGCATTGATTTTAAAAAGATTTTCTGTGTAAGAGAAAATACCAGAAAAACCCTGTACTTTAAAATTTGAATCAGAAACAATATGAGCTCAAATATTTTTTTTTTAAAGGCTTTACTGAATTTGTTACAATATTGCTTTTGGGTTTTTTTGGGTTTTTTTTTTTTTGCAGTATGCAGGCCTCTCACTGTTGTGGCCTCTCCTGTTGCGGAGGACAGGCTCTGGACGCACAGGCTCAGCGGCCATGGCTCACGGGCCCAGCCCAGCCGCTCCTCGGCATGTGGGATCTTCCCAGACCGGGGCACAAACCACGTGTCCCCTGCATCGGCAGGCAGACTCTCAACCACTGCGCCACCAGGGAAGCCCATGCTTCTGTTTTATGTTTTGTTTTTTTGGCCCTGAGGCATGTGGGATCTTAACTCCCCAACCAGGGATTGAACCTGCACCCCCTGCATTGGAATGTGAAGTATTAACCACTGGACAGCCAGGGAAGTCCCTGAACTCAAACATTTTTAAAAAATGCCTACCCTTCTCCACTAACACTTCACTTTGGAGCACATCATTGTATTAGATGGTTTCTAAATACTACCCCCCAACTAAAATAAACAAGGGAGAGGAGGCTGATTCCAACATGGGACAGAGAATTTACAAGGTGAGCCTGGGACATCTTGCGATAGAAACAAGGAAGTGCTCAAAAACTAGCTGGGGGTGGAGGGATGTCAAAGGATTCAGGAGCCAACTTTAAGAGGCTCCCACTAGCGAAATTTGGGACAACTTGAGCAGCACAAAGCATTATGAATGTAATTAACTATAAAACACAGTAAATAAAAATCCACAAGTCAAATAACTAAAAAAACTCACTCGCCACCATAATTGAAGGTGATTATGGCAACAACTCCCTATCTTAAATATTGATAATTAGAGAAAGAATTAAGTATTTATCCTGCCATTTTAGGATGAATTAAAATTCACCCGCAATTAATAAGGAAAAGCTCTTCTTTACAGAACAATGCCAACTATTAAATATAAAAGGAATTGGAAAATCACCATTTTGATTTTCATTGGAATAATTCATTCAGGGAAGGAGCATCAATCCATGCTAAAACTGTTACGTGAAAGGCTGGTAGGGAACCAGATATTTGCATGGTGCCAAAGTATTACCCCATGGATTACCTGCCATTTGCAAAGGGAGAAATAGATCTTTACACTGGAAAGATCTGGTGGTCACCACCTCCATCAAGTGATCAAATTTAGCTTCACTAGCCTTGATGCAACCTGGTATTATGGCTTACTGATATGACTCCCTAAGACTGTAGGGGACGGAGGCGGGGGCTTCTCTGAGTAGATCCTTTAAACAGTTTTAACTTTTGAGTCATGTAAATGTCTTACGTAGTCAAGAAATAAAACTACATCATAAATAAAAATAAAATGCAACCATTAAGGTTAAAAAACAAAGTGAAACAAATATCACTGGAACACAATATCATCTATGAAATACTCTTTCCACAAACTTTAAGCCCGAATCTCATCAAGCCTGTAGAACTTCCAATTTACAGGAACTTTAAGGGCTAGAAAAACACATTAAACAACACTGGAAGGAAAGAGACAATTGGCCTGGTCTCTTCAAAAAGTTAATGACATGGAGGGAAAAAAATAGTGGAGGAATTACTCTAATGAGACTAAAGAGACATACGACTAATTATAATTGGATACTAGTTTGAAAAAATATACAGCTATAAAATTTATTTTTAGAGTGTCAGGAAAATTTAAATATGGACTGGCTATTCGATGCTATTAAGGAACTGTTCATTTTTCCTAGGAGATGCATGTTGAAATATTTAGGGATGAAAGGTCGTGATGCATACTTCCAAATGGTATAGCAAAAATTAAAATATATATGCTACATAAACACATATATATGGCCAAACATTAATAATTGTTGACTCTGGGTTAAACAGGTATTCACTGTCTTTCAACTTAACTTTGTGTTTGGTATTTTTCAATATAAAGAATAGAGAAAATTGTTCAAATCTTTCATAAGGCTAAATGTGAAGAGGCAGAGAGACCCCTTACCAATCATTCTCTGGAAAAGGACATGCAAGTGGACATTCAATCTTTAGTCAAAATTAAGGGAAACTTGCAAGAGAGGTAGCCACAGTGTTCAGATGCCATCACAACAAACAAAACCTTAGGAAAGATGTCAGTCTCTGCCATCTGCACTTACCATGTGTCACCCCCTCGGCTGGCTGCTGCCTTCCATTGTTCAAACTTTCAGGCAAATTTTTCAAAACTGAAATAAGCTTTAAAAAAAGGAGAGTAATATATTCAAGATGAAAAGAACGAAAGCAGAAATACATTACAATTCAGTACCATGAAATTACAGTTTTAAGAGCTGTGTGGCAGGGTAAAGCAGTAAATTGGCTTAGGCTGTGAGGATCCATCTACTTGGTGGAGTTTCAGTAGAGATGTTGCTCTCTGTAGAGTACAGGTCATTGATTTCCTTCCAGAGAATACTGAGCCTCGACTAGCTGTCAGAACAGCCTGTGCTCGGCCATCCACACTCGCACTCTCACTCTGAAGGAAGGCAGTGGGGACTTCATACTCTGGAGTCACATAGTTCTGGGTTCAAATCCCAGTTCTACCACCTGCTAGCTGTGTCACTGTGGAAAAGTTATTTTACTTGTCTGTGGCCTTCAATGTCATTATCTATAAAACAGTTGAAAGCAATAGCTACCTCAAAGGTTTCTTGCAAAGGTAAAAAAAAATAAGTCTATGAAAGTATCTAAAACAGTCTTGGCACACAAGCCAGTGCTCAATAAACGACAGACACTATAATAACAGCATTTCCGAGGTGAGTGCCTAGAATGGGAAGCATCATCTGTACAGCAGGGGATGGGGTGGAGGGGGGGTTCCTCTACAGAAAATTTAGTTCAGATGAAAATAATTAATTGGGTCATTAAGCCTTTATTCACACCCTATTGTATGCAGACTCAAATAAAGTCTCAGAGTTCATTTACAGCTAGAGGGTCAGCAGAATTCCAATGGTACAGATGCAAATGACTGGAACACAGGCATACAAGTGGGAGGAAAACAGAGACTTACTTAGGAAATGATGTTAGTTCAGTTTGACAGGGGTGAATGGTACGTCTATGAGACTAAGGAGAGTGAAAATGGGAAGAATAGTCTAAAAGCCTCACCATGAAATGTAACAGACCATATAAAATCACATATTTCATTCAAAAGCTTTGATTACGTACATACTCTGTGTAAATTCTCAAAGACTAACATAAGATCACAAAAGCCATGCTAATTTTTAGGAAGCCAGGGATAGAAACCACTTTTTAAAAAGAAGCTTAAAATCACACATCATAAAATTGTTCTTTTCATCATAACCACTTAGGAAACAAGCACGGGGATATTGGAAAACTGTACCATGTTGGCACCCAGTCTTGACAGCACTGCTTCCAAATCCTTTGTGGTGCTCTTGGGTGGTACAGGAACTGTTTCCTGTTTGAGAATTGGGCCTACATCAAACCTACCAAAAAATTAAAAGCAAATAATAACATGATTACTGACTATTTCTTAAGATCAATATGTTTGTCTACATGAAAGTTTATATACCACAAGGATAGTTTTTTTGTTTGTTCGGGTGGGTTTTGTTTTGTTTTGTTTTGTTTTTTTAGGCCACACAGTGTGGCTTATGGGATCTTAGTTCCCTGACCAGGGATCGAACCCAGGCCCACTGCAGTGGAAGTGCAGAGTCCTAACCACTGGAAGGCCAGGAAATTCCCCCACAAGGATAGTTTAACCGTGGCCATGAATGTGACTATTAGCCATTGGCAAGGGAGAAATGTCAGTTTGAAAGAAGGGAGAACAACATTAGCATGTTACTAATATCACTTTAGTCTATCAACTAGATAGTTTAAGCACGTTAACTTTTCACCATTCTCTTCATTTTCATCTGCTTTATTCTTAAGTACCATTTTCTGGTCATTTATAGAGTCAATACTTGAGCTTAACAAAATTAAATTCTAATACAGTCATTTTACTAAACTATTAAAATTTTAAAAATTAAAATCCATAACATTTTGAAAAAAGAAAGAAGGGAGAGCAAAATCTGGCCTATATTTAGATTTTAGGTTTATTTTTTCACAAAGGAAAAAGGTTGCATATCAAGGATTTAAATGCAACTACAAATAATTCTATCATTAGTAGTAAATAGTACGAAAAAAATCTCTAATTATATAATGAAAGTACAGAGCAAAGAATATGTTTTCCAAGGAAGTACAACTAGGAATTTACAATCATTCCTTCCTGTATTTCCTTTCTCAAAGGACAAGAGTTTTGCCTGAATTATAATCAATAGTGATTATAAGTAGGTGCAAGGGTATTTGCATTCCCATAAGTCTTATATTCAATATTTTATATCAAGCTCTGCAAATATAGGCCATCAGTTTTTATTAGAAATATATTTTGTTTTAAATACTTAACTTTGTGGTCTGTTAACTCTATTTTTAACCTATGAGCTTTAATAAAATGCTTATTATGAAAAGTTACAAACATTCCAAAAACAGAATGAACAGTCTAAGGAATCCCCATATACACATCTCCCAGATTTGAGAATTACCAAAGTTTCGCCACTCTTGTTTCATCTGCCCCTCCCTTTTTTTTTTTTTTGAAGTAAGTTAAAGCAAATCCCAGATATTGACTTCGTCTTGTGAACTTGTTAATTTTTCTTTTCTATGGGGATGTTAGGTGATAATAGGCAGAGGCATAATACACTCCTAAAACAATTTAAAATAATTGTTTCTTAGATTGTAGGTATAATTTAAAAAATTAAACATTTAAGACAATTATATAACACACTGGTATACAACGTATTCTTTCTTCAGGTTCCAAAAAATTTTTGACCATAGAAACCAAAGCCAGCAGAACAGAGATTCATAACTAATATACAAAAATCCATCTCTCATCTACACAACATCGTTTATAGAAATCCAGTTGTTAATAATTTATTTCAATTAACAAGTTTAAAGAGACACTGTGTAAATGCCAAACATGTGGTTTATGTTAGAAACCAGGAAGAAACCCAGGAGTTAGAGAAATTAGTACTCTAGTACACTCTAATTTATTACTAATTTCTAACTCCTAATTAGAAATTAGGAGTTAGAAATTAGTAATAAATTAGAGTAATTAGTACCCACTCATCCACCTCCACTTGCCCCCAGGCAGACTGACATCAACAATCACCATCACAAAAAGTCTCAAGAAAATATGCTCTACCTTTTAGGCCTAATTTGCATAATCGTTACTCCAGCAACTGTGTCTCCGTGCAGGACCGTATGGATTATAGGGGCTGGACCACGCCACCTCGGGAGGCAACTGGGATGGACATTCAAGATGCCACTGAGTTAGAAAAGGCAGGAAATTAGTATGCAAGTGGGCTTTTTACCATTTAGTTTACTGCTACCTAAACTAATATGCTACTTTTCATCATTAAACTTGCCCAGTTTTGAAAAACGGTTAAATCTGGTCTCATACCAACTGAAGCAGGAGTCAGAGCTAAGTTCAACTTTCTTACCATAAGAGACCAATGAAACTCAATTAAAAAAAGAGCAGGAACAACTAACTATTCATTGCTCCGAAGATGTTCCAGCTTCGCAATTCGAGACATAGCTCGCAATGTCTGGGAGTTTTTAAATAAAGACAAAAAATGTGTTTTTTACTCTATGAGAAAAACCACTCAAATGCAATCATGCATCTCATGGATGATGTGAATTACACGTATAGTTTAGTTACATAATTACCCTCACTTCACTTAGTTTGTATATAGAGTTCCTAAAACAAGCTTCTTAAATCCCCATCTAATGATTTATTCACCTTTGCTGTTTATCCCTATACACCTTTCACCCATTAATGAGCAATTTTAATAATTTACTAATCTGTCATTAGTTTAATGTCTCCATCAGCATGAGTATACACTTGAGAGTGCATATGTGTATATATAAATTCTAAATTCCACTGTTCAGCCCAGTCTCATTCATCCAACAAATATTTACGGAGCACAATCCATGTTCTGGCATTAAGTGCTGGGGATATAAGCAACAGTGAACCACACCGGAAAAAAAAAAAATTCTGCCCTCATAGGCCAATATAAGGACTTGACTTTTATTCTGAGGGAGATGGAAAACCACCAGAGAATTTTGAGCAAAGTGACATGATCTATGTTTTAAAAGGATCACTTTGGTGTTGGGTGGTAAAAGACTGAGAGGGCCAAAGACAGAAGTGGAGACCACTTAGGAGGCTACTGCAGTATGACAGCCAAGAGTGGTGGCAGCAGAAGTGATGAGAATCAGACATTCTAGAGAGGTTTCAAAGGCAGAGTCAACAGGATTTCCTGATGGATTGGATGCGTGGTGTGAGATAAGGAATTAAGAATAATGCCAAGGCTTTGGGTCCGAGCAACTTAAAGCCTGGAGTCACCGTGTACTGAGATGAAGATTTTGGGAAGGAACAGGTTTTGGGGTGAAAGTTCAGGAATGTTGTTTTGGACATCTTACATGTAAGGTGCCTATCAGACATCCAAGCAGAGCTGCGGAGGAGGCAGTGGGTATCAGGGGCCTGGAGTTCAGGGAGAGATCTGAACTGGAGGGACACATCTGGGAGTTATTAGCATACACATGGAATTTAAATGAGGGTGGGTGAGAGCTCATAGATAGTAATAAAGAGCATCATACATTTTAACAATTCATGCCACTAATAAAATCTTTTATTTTAAGAGAAAATACTAAAGAAAGCAGAATTAAGTTCAAGTTATTGCACTTTAGATACCAGGTCCATATATGAAGACCGAGGTCTCTACACATTTGTATTTCCTTACAAATAAAACTTACTAGGGAAATTTAAGAATAAGAGCCTCACTCAAAAGTCGGCCAAATGAAGCTACCACTCCAACATCATATTCTCCAGATCCCACATCTGGCCACTCATACACTGGAAGCTGAGATTGGACAGCATATTGCTTCACCGGCAGTCTTTTTGGTGAGGGAACTGTGACCACCTCCAAGTTTTCAATTAACTCTTCCCCTTTGTTTTCCCTAAATTGGAAAGATTAGAAGAAAATGTGACAGTGTTAAGACAATGTCGGAAAGCTAAACTACTTCACGCATTTCTAAGGCATTTTTATGATTAAATTCACGAAGCATTTAAGGGTAAATGATTAAAACTGGTGCAACTGAGAGACTAAAGTTTTGTTTTTATTTAATTGTTTTAAATTTGAAGAGTCACAAGTGGCTACTGGCTACTGTTTGGACTGTTATGGTTGTAGAAATTTCCTGTGCATGCAGAAACATATACAGTAGAGACATTTTACACAATTGTAATATTATATATACTGTCCTGCATTTTGTTTTTTTCTCTTAACATTAGGTATGCTATTATGTGAGTCTTTTTAAAAAATGGGTTAAATATACATTTGCTTGTATAAGCATCAAACATTTCTAGAATAGGAAACTGAAAACAGTGGCTATCTTTGAAGTGAAGAGAAGAACTGGGGACTGGGAGAAAGAGATGGAAGGAACTGACTTTTTATATCTTTTGAATTTTTTACTATAACCACATGTTATTCAAACAATACTTAAAAAATATATATATACATATATATGTGTATATGTATATATGTATATATGTATATATATACACACACACACACACCATGGGCATCATTCCATGACACTATACGTAGCACTACCTCATTGTTTTTTACCTGCTGCAAAGTATTCCAGTGCCTGGGGCTGTCTATTTATTTATTTAGTAGGTACTGCATCATGCAGGCACAACATCATAAATGTTGAGGATTTATGAGAAAAGGAATAGACAGGAGGGCCCAAAAGAAAAAGTGCAGAAGTACTGGAGCTGCCAAGTGAAGCATCAGCAGAAGCGTCAGGATACACGCAGTGAGAGATGCAGGAGGCCATACACGAAAAGTAGCATGTAGAGAGTGTATTACGGAGGTGTGCAAAGGGAACACGTGTGAAGGAAGTGTTTCAGGGTGTGTTACAGAGGGTAGTGTGTGAAGGGGGAAATACAAGGGGATTCATTAATGAGTCAACATCAGGGTCTGCTGGGAAGTATTTGTAGAGAAGACTTGATGAAGGGAGGCTGCAGAAATGAGTGTGAGGGTGCATCAGGAAAAAACGGAGTGGGGAAATAAAAAATGGAGGCTGGGGAAAGGACACAGAGCAGGATATACGGGTATAGCCACCACATACCATGGACTTCCAGGACAGGTTGGATCTCAATTATTTTTGTCCAGGAAACACAATTTGTTAAATTTTAGAAATACTAAATGTATACCTAAGAGCTCTGATTTATAAATTTATTTATAGGAAAACAGTTCGTTTTTGTACTATGTCTTCATTTCAGTCTCAGAAAACTGGATCCGGTTGTATATAGGGAGGCGATGGGGAGCGAAGGCATGAGGCAAGTGTGTGCAGAGGGATGGATGCCTGTGCCTGGGAAGAAGCCCAAAGGATTAGATGATACAAATCAGGTGAGTAGGAGGCAGAAGGAGGAAGTGGAAAGGGGAGGTCCTTGAAGTCAGAGCCCGTTTTACTACCAACCTTCTCAGCTGATGACCTGGGGCAATCTCTTAACCTCTCTGAGCTACGGTTTACATGCTAAACGGGCAGGGAGGTGGTGGGACTGGACGGAGGTGATGCAGGTAAAGAAGCAACGAGCGCGGCCTTGGCACCGCGGGGCGCCCGGTGGCGCTCAGAGCACGGAAAGAGTCGGGCGTGTAGACCGGACGGGACCAGGCGGGCGCCCAAGGGCTGACCGAGCACCTTCCGGGCGCCCGGAGACGCCGAGATCTGGGCCCACACCCCTCCGGCGCAGCTGCTTTCCCCGACTAGGAGTCCAAACCCTCGAGGCCGGCCGCAGTGGCTCCACAGCCGCGCCCTCGACACCCGGGCCTCCCAATCCCTGGCCCCGGTACCTGGCGGCCTGCAGCGCCCGCAGCGTTTCGCGGGCGAACTGGTCAGTGCCGAAAAAGAGCACCCGCCAAGGCGGCTTCTCGCGGACTCGAGCGCCCCGGCCGTCCTCCCCGCCAGAGGACCCGCTCAGGCCAACCAGGGATCGCCACTGAGGGCTCGGCCTCCTGCCCGCGCCGCCGCCGCCGCCGCCGCCGCTGCCGCCGCTGCCTGGCAGGGGCCCCCAGCAGCCCCGTACCAGACCCCTCATTGCCTCCGCGGGCGGCCCACCCTGCGCAGGCGCATTGCGGTGGGGGCAGCAGGAGCTAGGCAGGAGGGGCGGGGCCGGGGAGGAAACCCGATGGGCGAGGTCTTTCAGCGACTGGGGCGGGGCTTGCCTGATTGCAGGCGCGGCAGATGAAGGAATTTGCCGGTTCAAGCGTCCCCGTGACTTTTGTTGCATTTGTTTGCACGATTTAGCCAATCTCCCCAAACAACTCTTTTGGAACAAATCATATGTGTTTTCAGACGACGAAATCTCATTTATTTGTTTATTTCTGTATCATTTTCTCAGCCATTATAACTAATATTTACTAGAAGCCATGCTTTGGCTAAGCATTTTATATATCCGTTAGTTTAGTTAATCCTCATATCAACTATACCAGGTAGATATTATTACAACCATTTTACTGAAGAGGATCTGAGGCTCCGTGAAATTAAGGTAATTACCTATGTAGGATCCTCACAGCTAGCCCCATGTAGCTCCAAATTCTGTGATCCTAACCATTTGGCCTTCATAGCAATCCTATGTACTAGGGAAGTCAATGTCCCCTTTTTGCCCCTGAGGAAACGGAGGATTAATTCTTGTTCGTAGTCACTCTGGTGAATCAAAGGCCCGCTCTTGCCCGTACCCCGTGGGTTCCCTCCCACACCGAGGGATAACATAGAAGAGACTCTTAAGGAAAATGGGCAGGGGAAACTGTCTTCAGAAGACTTCTAAAGACCTTTAGTGCTTAGATTCTGTATTCCTGAGGCCTATGCAGTGGCCTTCTCCTTGAGGATGGTCACACATCCTGGCTGTTGAGTGGAGACCAGATTCTCTTCTAGTTTTACTGCCCTCTCCACCTCTCTTCCTCTCTAAATGCTATCCATTCTTCAATGCCAAGGTCAGACATCCTTCCTGAAGACTTGAGCTCTTGCCTGCATGGACTTAATGTCTTTCTCTATGTGCCCTTTTAATGCTCTGTGGGGACCTCTGCTTCTCACACAATTTGGAATTACTGAGGGAAGTTGTCTAATGTATGCATAGACATTGACAAATTCACCTGTGTGTTGAATAGAAAAGAGAGAGGCAAAGAGGAAGGGAGGGAGTGTATTTCCAGTGATTCTGTTCATCTGATCATATATGAGGTGAGGAGCTAACTGAGATCCCAACCTTCTATTCCTACAGTCAAGTTCTCTTCTAGTATCCTCTCTTAGGGTAAGTGAAATATGATTCTAATATTTTAAAAATGGTCTTTCCCCATACAACATGATCTATAAATACAACCCAAATACTCATTTAGGTCTTCGCCTTAGACTCTGGCTGCTGTCTAAAGAGTGACTCTTCGTATTTGTCTTTACGTAATTTCTCTCCTTGAGTTAGAGAGACTGCATTATGCTACAATTTATTTTTGGCAGCCCAAATTCTCCACAGGTAGCTCCGCCCCACAGAGCTGCCTTGAGCCACTCACAGCGCCCTCTGCCGAGCACATACCGACGGCTCAGTCTGAAGGGCCAACGCCAATCTGTTTTCTTTCCTCCATAGAGTTGGCTCCTACCGCCGACATCTAATTTTCTAGTGGGTGGTCTTTTGATTTTTAGCAAACTTATTTTTAAAAAACTGAACATGATATTATTGTAACAGCTTAAGTTTTCCCAGGATGCTAAAATGGAACTCTTTCTGAAACTCTTGGTGGTAAATTGGGGTTGTATTGGGGGTGGGGGAGTCCATTTCCAAGCCCAGACAAATCCACGTCTGGAGCTACTATAAAGCACACAGAGAAAATGAGGACGTTAGCTCCTAATGGCAAGGAGTTTTAGGTAGTAAGTTAAGACGCCCAGAAAGCACATCCAAGAGGACTGGGCTATAACAGAACCCAGATAATGCTAATTGGCTGGTGCTCCAGTTTCCAGAAATTTCTCTCCCCTGATGAATGGAGTATGTGTGCATTTGAGTCAGTGAAATTACTCCAGTTTCTGAGTCTAGGTGACAAGAGGTTGACAGAGAGGAAGAACTGCTTGGTGGTAACCATGATGACTTTCAGCTTTGCTTTGAAACTGAAGTGATGAGACAAGCAAGTGGAGATGTTTGGTAGAAATCTAGAATGTGGGACTGGCTTCCATGACTAGGGCGGGTGAGAGAGCTGATCCTGGAGTCTGAGGAAGCAGGAAACATCCCCTCCCTATTCCCCATCATCCCACCCTAAACCTATGGGTGTATGAGTTCTGAGGAGTCGGGAGACCTGCCACAGAGAGAGAGAGAGAGAGAGAGAGAGAGAGAGAGAGAGAGAGAGAGTGTGTCTGTGTGTGTGTGTGTAATTAGCCCACTGGTGTTGAGAGTCAAAAAGGGGAGCAGCTGGAGCCCTGGGAAAGATGAAGCAGGGGCATGAGAGGAAAATGGTCAGAAGGACTTCCCCCATAGTCCAGTGGTTAAGACTTGCGCTTCCACTGCGTGGGGCAAGGGTTCGATCCCTGGTCAGGGAAGTGCCACATGCCGCGCGGTGAGGCCAAAAAAGGTGGGGGGGGGGGAATTCTGGTTGGTATGTGGCTGATGCTTGAGTCCACAGAATTCCTGCATGTGCCCTGGGAGGCAATGCCACATGTGACCAGGAGGAGAGTTGCCATACACAGGCATCGCGCCAATTATCAGCGGCAGGAACTGAACGGAGGGACGCAGGCCAGTGATGCCTTCTGGGATGCAGCCCCTTAGTGCCAAGTTCCATATACGGCCATCTACTGCCTGTGGTTGCATCAGAAGCCCACAAGGGGGCGCTGCGCACTAATTTCCCACCACAGCGTGGTGGACAATTACACACGCTTCAGAGCTTCTGACTCCCATTTGTCTGTCTGTCTGTGTTAGGGCCCTTTGTGGTCTCAGTAGATATCACTTCCTAATTTGTCCAGCTGCTCTGTAAAGCAGCAAGGCCACCCGCTAGGGAAGGACCGGGACATGCTGGCCACCCCCATCTCTTAACACCCGCCTCAGCTCTTACAGATAATACACAAATGTTAAAGAGGCAGTTCTATGCAACAGACTCTCTCCCACCAGGGTGGCCTGGGATGCCTTTCCGTCCCAGGGAAGAGCTTAAGAGGCAGTGTGGGCCCACAGGACTGGGTGTCCTTGAGGAGAGAGACTGGAGAGGTTACATGACAGCTGAAGGATGCCAGAGTCCCAGGAAGGGAAGCCAGATGTGGTACTATAGGAATGAGAAGCAGTCTAGGGATAAGAGAAAGGGCTAAGAAAGTTTCTTTTTGCTGCCCATAGTCAACCTAGTAAACCAAGAGATATATCAAAATAGGCTTAAAGAGATCAAATAATAAAATCTTTGGTTGTTTCTCAGCCCCTTCCCCCCAAGCAAAAGATCTGTGCTATATTAACAAAGGGAGAGTACAATTTCTTTTTATAAACTACCTTTGCCTATCCACAAGGAAATTGACAAGATAGTAAAGCCTCTCACATTTAATGGAGCTCATAATATGACTGGTCTAGAGACTGGTAATCACGTACATAAATTTAGAACAAGGGTTTCAAGAACTCTTGGGAAAATAAAAGGAGGAAGAAAGAAACAAGTGTTCAAAAAAGAACAATACATTTTAGTTAATAGAAGGTGTCTGGGACTTCCCTAGTGGCGCAGTGGTTAAGAATCCGCCTGCCAGTGCAGGGGACACGGGTTCGAGCCTTGGTCCAGGAAGATCCCACCTGCTGCGGAGCAACTAAGCCCGTGCGCCACAACTACTGAGACCACGCACCACAACTACTGAAGCCCACGTGCCTAGAGCCCGTGCTCTGCAACAAGAGAAGCCACTGCAATGAGAAGCCCGCTCATCACAACGAAGAGTAGCCCCCACTCGCAGCAACTAGAGAAAGCCCGTGCACAGCAACAAAGACCCAACCAGCCAAAAATGAATAAATAAATTAATTTTTTTTTAAAAGGTGTCTGGGGCTTCCCTGGTGGCGCACTGGTTGAGAGTCCGCCTGCCGATGCAGGGGACACGGGTTCGTGCCCCGATTCGGGAAAATCCCACATGCCGCGGAGCGGCTGGGCCCGTGAGCCATGGCCGCTGAGCCTGCGCGTCCGGAGCCTGTGCTCCGCAACGGGAGAGTCCACAACAGTGAGAGGCCCGCATACCGCAAAAAAAAAAAAAAAAAAGGTGTCTGGTTACTAAGACAACATAGGGAATGAAAGATATCCAAATAGATATTAGACTAGCCCTAAGACAGCTTTCTGTATAAGACTTAAAAAAAATAAATTTGTTTATTTTTTATTTATTTATTTTTGGCTGCATTGGGTCTTCGTTGCTGTGCGGGCTTTCTCTAGTTGCCATGCACGGGCTTCTCACTGCAGTGGCTTCTCTTGTTGTGGAGCACGGGCCCAGGCACGAGGGCTTCAGTAGTTGTGGCACATGGGCTTAGTAGTTGTGGCCCGAGGGCTCTAGAGCGCAGGCTCAGTAGTTGTGGCATACGGGCTTAGTTGCTCCATGGCATGTGGGATCTTCCTGGACCAGGGATCAAACCCGTGTCCCCTGCACTGGCAAGTGGATACTTAACCACTGCGCCACCAGGGAATCCATCTATATAAATCTTTTTAACCAAGATATTAAAAGTTGTATCAAGGGACTTCCCTGGTGGTCCAGGGGTTAAGACTCTGCGCTCCCAATGCAGGGAGCCTGAGTCCGATCCCTGGTCAGGGAACTAGATCCCACATGCATGCTGTAACTAAGAGTTTGCATGCCGCAACTAAGAGTCCACATGCTGCAACAAAGATCCCGTGTGCTGCAGCTAAGACCCAGTGCAGCCAAATAAATAAATAAATATTATAAAAATAAAAGTTGTATCAATACTTGATAAACAAATAGAAGAGAATTATATACAATTACAATTTCTAATACTCTTGATCATGGTAAATACCTGGACAAGTTAAATGTTTGTGTTAAATATGGTTTAAGAGAAAGCTATTGTGTATCTCTGAAAAAGGGCTTGTATCCAGAGTATATAAAGAATTCCCACAGATCAATTTAAAAAGGGAGATAACCCAATGGAAAAAAGAGTTGGACACTCTGTGAAAGAGGATATTCAAAGAACCAATAAACATATTAGTCATCAAAGAAATGCAAATTAAAACCACAGTGAGATATAAACATGTGACTGTCAGAATCGCTGAAACCAAGAGACAGGCAATACCAAATG
The DNA here is from genome assembly GCF_964341445.2 of Mesoplodon mirus. Lineage (NCBI taxonomy): Eukaryota > Metazoa > Chordata > Mammalia > Artiodactyla > Ziphiidae > Mesoplodon > Mesoplodon mirus. The sequence goes on from NC_138979.1 coordinate 55,347,396, forward strand.
TTGGCATTGATGCAGAACAACTGGAATTCTCATACACTGTTGGTGGGGGAGTCATTTTGGAAAATCATTTGACAGTATCTACTAAGGCTGAACATAAGCCTACCCTGTGACCTGGCAATTCTACTCCTAGTGTACACATGTTCACCAAAAGACAAGCTCACACATGTTCATAGAACTACTCTTCATAATAGCCCCAAACTGGAAACAACCCCAAAGCTGTCAGCAATAGAATGGATAAATAATGTAAGACTAGTCACAAATGGAAGACCACATAGCAGCTATACCTGCATGCAACAACATAGGTAAATATCACTAACATCGCATCAAGTGAAAGAAGCCAGACACAAAAGTGCTTCCACTTACATAAAGTTGAAAACACACAAAACAAATTCATGGTGTTAGAATCAAGAGAGTTGTTGCCCTTAGAGGGGGTTTGCTGGTGGTGACTGGAAAGAGCACAAGAGGGGCTTCTAGGTATCTGGTCAGCCTCCATTTCTTGATCTGGGGGCTGATTACGCAGGTGTGATCCGTTTGTGAAAATTCATCAAGCTCTACATTTATGATTTTTGGATTCTGTGTGTCTGGTATACTTCAATTTTTTAAAAGGCTCTTATTTGATCACAATGTGGGTAAAATGCCAACATACCATTTTAACTCGTAAGGCTTGGATTTATATTCTGATAAACCTAATTAGTTGGAATTTTCTAAATTCCTCATGCTTGTCTTATAGATTACATAGGTAATCACTCTTTACACCAAGAATATAAAACTATGTAGACATAAATGTGGGGTCTCAACTAAATGTAACTATAAAAACTAGTGAGATATGTAAAATTCAGGCCACGTTGCAAACCATGTGGAACCACAGAATTGCTTTGCTTGCAATACCTGAGTAAAAGTTAGGGTGTGTATTTAATATTAACAGTGATTAATTATTTAATGTCAGTTTAAATAGTAATCCCAAGATCACTAATTAATTTTAAGAGCTTAGACATATTAATTAAAAGTAATTAATAAACGATTTTTGGTTATCTGAAAAAAATTAAGAAATTAAAAGGAACAGAGACAGAAAGCATACAAGTTCTTGAAGACTACGCGATCCTTTTTACAACGAGTCACAAAAGATCACAAAAGACCAAATAAGTATATGATTCCATTTATATGAATGTCCAGAATAGACAGATCTCTAGAGACAGAAAGTAGGGCAGGGGTGGGTGTTGGAACAGTTGAGGGGTGCCTCCAAGGGGCACAGGGTTTCTTTTGGGGATGATAAAAACACTCTGAAATTGGTTGCATTGATGGTTACACAGTTCTATGAACTTACTAAAAGCCATTGAATTGCACACATTTTAAATGAGTGAATTGTATGGTGGGTCAATTATATTTCAATAAAACTGTTAGAGCATATATTTTTTTACATACTTGTCTGTATGGAATGTACTTTTTTCATCAGATTCAAATTACAAGAATAAAATCAATGCAGTAAAAAGTATCCTAAAATATGTTTATAAGGCTAATTTTATTTTTAAAGCAAAAATTTTAAGATTTAAATAACATTGTAGGGGCTTCCCAGGTGGCGCAGTGGTTGGGAGTCCGCCTGCCGATGCAGGGGACACGGGTTCGTGCCCCGATTCGGGAAGATCCCACATGCCGCGGAGCGGCTGGGCCTGTGAGCCATGGCCGCTGAGCCTGCGCGTCCGGAGCCTGTGCTCCGCAACGGGAGAGGCCACAGCAGTGAGAGGCCCGGATAACGCAAAAAAATAATAAAATAAAATAACATTGTACCTATCATTATTTAGGCTGCACATTCAAAATATATATGTATTGAGCTATATTAAAATTAATAATGTAACTGGTAAGCTTACGTTTAATAAAGTACTAAAAATCTAACTTGACACGTCGATCATATGCCTGGTCGTGAGTATACAGTTGTCCTCAATGTGAGGTAGTGAAAAAAGTTTGTATTTTTAATGTATACTACTAAAAGGGTCTATTAACTTTCATGAAGCTTTTGGAAATATAAAACCTGCAAATGATTGTAAGCAAACAGAACCACAAAGGATTCCTTGCTTCTAGAGCAGCTGGAATTCCTGTTTGTTGTGTTGCCTTCGGCTCTGGTATTACAAAGCACTGCAAAATTCTGGTTAATAAAATAGCTAAAGCCATGGTCATCTCTTGTTTTGGACACCTGGGTTCTTATCTGAAAGCCCTTTCTGATGCTGCTTTTCTCTGAAATTGGGCCCCACGTCTGAAGTAATAAAATAGCTAGCCTGACTTTTACACCCAAAACATCTTTGCTATTTCCTAAACAGCTACAGACAGCACTAAAGCCTCGCTCCTTCACCTCAGGTAGCACTCACAAAGAAGAGGGATGCTAGAAACAGTTGCATGTGATTGATGCACTCCATAGTTTTCAGTTACCTCAATAGCAAGCTTCTCTATTTATTGGGTTCAGAGTACAGGAAAGTTGTCGAATTAAAAAGAGAAGAGCAAGATACCCTATTCGTTTCTATAGGTAAAGTGTCACTGTGGATATATTATTATATAGCTTGTGTTGGATAGTAGCATATTTCTGTTCATGTATAAAGGTTGTCAATAAATTTACTTCTAAGAAGATTTCTCCTAGAATTATAATAACTTTGTCAGTTGGAGGTGATTGTGGTACCCACTTTACACTTTACAAGACAGAGTGTCATGCCCTGGAGATTTGTCAAAACCTTCACTGTCTGTAATATTACATCCTTCCCTCTGGGAGTGATGATCAATTAAGTCTTTAAGAGTTATGGAAAGGCCCATTGCTTCTATCCTGCTCTCCAGTAGGGAATTCCACTGTCTTCCATTCTGATGTATTTAGTTGACACTGTAATAAATTAAAGCAGAGGTACCTAGTCTTGTCATCAACAGGTGGTTTTTTCTCTCTCTTCACACTTGCTTAAATGCCCTTGTATGTAAGTCAGAGATCATGCCTTCTGGAAGAAATATCAAAGGAAAATCATACAATCTTCGTAGTAAGGACTGTATCAGATACTCATTATTTTTAACAGTTTTATTGAGATATAATTCACATATTATTCAATTCACCCATTTAAAACGTACAAATTAGTGGCTTTCAGTATATTCACAGAGCTGTGCACCAACTACTTCAGTCAATTTTAGAATATTTTCATTACTTCCCAAATAAATCCTATTCCATTACCCCTCTCCAACCTCCCCCTGACCCACTGCCCCTAGGCAACCACTAATCTATTTTCTGTCTCTATAGATTTGCCTATTCTGGACATTTCATGTAAATGGAATCATATAAGATGTGGTCTTTTGTGACTGGCTTCTTTCACTATATAGTTTTAAAGGTTCATCTGTGTTGTATATATCAGTTCTTCATTGCTTTTTTTCTTATAAATTTATTTATTTATTTTTTGCTGTGTTGGGTCTTCATTGCTGCGTGCAGGCTTTCTCTAGTTGCAGCAAGTGGGGGCTACTCTTCCTCGCGGTGTGCAGGCTTCTCACTGTGGTGGCTTCTCTTGTTGCGGAGCATGGGCTCTAGGTGTGCGGGCTTCAGTAGTTGTGGCATGCAGGCTCAGTAGTTGTGGCTCGCAGGCTCTAGAGTGCAGGCTCAGTAGTTGTGGCGCACAGGCTTAGCTGCTCCGCAGCATGTGGGATCTTCCCTGACCAGGGCTCGAACCCGTGTCCCTTGCACTGCAGATTCTTAACCACTGTGACACCAGGGAAGCCTTTCATTGCTTTTTATAGCTGATTAATATTCCATTGCTTATTCAATTCATCAGTCGAGGGACATTGTGTTGTTTCTACTTGTTAATTATTATGAATAATACTGCTATGAACATTCATGTGCAAGGTTTTGTGTGGACATATGTTTTCAATTTTCTTGGATATAGACCTAGGAGTGGAATTGCCGGGTCAAATGGTAACTTCACATTCTTCTTTTAGAAGAAATGTCAAGGTGTTTTCCAAAGTGGCTGCACCATTTTATATTCCCACCAGCAGTGTATGACAGCGTGCCAGCAATCTTTACTGATACTTCAGGGAATTAACTCATGAGTTCTGGACTTTTGGTGTGAGTTGACTTTGCCTGGCAGGCTGTACCAGAGCACTTAAATCCCAGAATTTCTAGAACTCCTTTATCTAGAAGCAGATAAATGTTTAAACATGGACAGCTGACCCAATATTTGCCTACAGAGAATTCATCATGTAGGACTGAATGAAACCAGTGACAGAATGTAGATTGCGTTGTCTTGGAATGTTTTTGGTACTTTTCTACTGTTCTATATTCTGCTAGGCATATGATTGATTAAGGGCCTTTTTATTGCATCTCTAACCTTCAGTTTAGCAGGCTTTAACTCGTCAAACTGAAAGAAACTCTCTCTCTCTTAACACGCATAGTTAAAGGAACTATTACCCTAAATCTCCTTGATTATTAGCTTTGTGAATCCTTCCCCTTAGCTGGTATTTTATTTCAGATGATCCCTCAAGATTCATGAAAGAAATAATACTGTGTACTTCAGATCATCTAGTTTTTCGAAGCCAGGGACTAAATGCCTCAGAATACCTACCCACATTGTCATACCCTATTAGAGTCCAGGAGGTATAAAATGTCCTTCTCTGTAGCACTATCCATAATGGAGGTCAGGAAGGCCCCTGCTTTCCAGGGAGGTTATTGGCATAAGTTCAATAAGAATTGGTTCTCCTTCCCACCAAAGTATGATTGGAAAATCCAAATGTGTAACCAAGTCCAGCCAGGAGGGTCATATTTAGAGATGAATTTCTTTGTATGAGTTTTAAGCCTTCCCATGGATAGGAAACAAGGACTGCATTTTATATATGGAAATGATGCTGTAAAACCCTTCAAGGAAATGGCTTATGGAGTCACAACCTTACAGGTAGTAAAGGCTGACACTTCTAGACAGGCCAGAAACATTCACAAACTTCAGGGAGCTGGAGAAGAGATGTGGAAACTGATGATCAAACCTGGTGAGGTGAATTAGATTGTGCTTGATTTCTGTCCTCAGAGCAAACACACTGATAAGTTCAGTAGAAAGCACTTCTGGTGGAAGAAATGGAAACTCAACCCTATGGCTTTGTAACATTTACAGGCAAAAGTTAACTTTCTGCTTCTAACCTTATAGGTCTAATTTTGTTCACCATTCAGCAAAGAGTCTTTGTGCATTTATAGATGCCACTCGTTGCACCCCTGAATTAAAACATGACACAGAGAATAACACATGATTCAGGCTCATAAACGGCATGAGATAGTTACCACCAGACTGAAACACCATACAATATTTGTTTAGAAATTCCTCCCAACCCTCCTACACTGCTGGTGGGAATGTAAGTTGGTGCACCCACTATGGAAAACAGTATGGAGGGTCCTCAAAAAACTAAAAATACAGTTGCCATATGATCCAGCAATCCCACTCCCGGGCATATATTTGGATAAAACTATAATTCAAAAAGATACATGCAGGGCTTCCCTGGTGGTGCAGTGGTTAAGAATCCGCCTGCCATTGCAGGGGACACGGGTTCAAGCCCTGATCCGGGAAGATCCCACATGCTGCAGAGGAACTAAGCCCGTGAGCCACAACTACTGAGCCTGCGCTCTAGAGCCCATGAGCCACAACTACTGAGCCCACACACCACATCTACTGAAGCCCACGCACTCTAGAGCCTGTGCTCTGCAACAAGAGAAGCCACCGCAATGAGAAGCCTGTGCACCACAACGAAGAGTAGCCCCCGCTCGCTGCAACTAGAGAAAGCCCACGCACAGCAACAAAGACCAAACCCAGCCAAAAATAATAAATAAGTAAAAATAAATAAATTTTTTTAAAAAGATACATGCACCCCTATATTCATAGCAGCGCTATTCACAATAGCCAAGATGTGGAAGCAACCTAAGTGTCCATCAACAGATGAATGGATAAGGAAGATGTGGGGACTTCCCTGGTGGCACAGTCATTAAGAATCCGCCTGCCAATGAAGGGGACACAGGTTCAACCTCTGGTCCGGGAAGATCCCACATGCTGCAGAGCAACTAAGCTTGTTCACCACAGCTACTGAGCCTGTGCTCTAGAGCCTGTAAACCACAACTACTGAGCCCTCGTGCCACAAGTACTGAAGTCCATGAACCTAGAGCCCATGCTCCACAACAAGAGAAGCCACCGCAATGAGAAGTCCGCACACCGCAATGAAGAGTAGCCCCCGCTCGCCACAACTAGAGAAAGCCCGCATGCAGCAACGAACACCCAACACAGCCAAAAAAATAAATAAACAAAGTAAATTTTTTAAAAAAAGGGAAGATGTGGTATAAATATACAATGGAATACTACTCAGCCATGAAAAAGAACCAAATAACGCCATTTGCAGCAATATGGATGGACCTACAGATTATCATACTAAGTGAAGTAAGTCAGAAAGACAAATACCATATGATATCACTTATATGTGGACTCTAAAATATGACACAAATGAACTTACCTATGAAACAGAAACAGACTCGCAGATATAGAGAACAGATTTGTGGTTACCAAAGGGGAGGGGGTTGGGGGAGGGATGGAGTGGGAGTTTGGGGTTAGCAGATGCAAACTGTAATATTATGTATAGAAAGGGGGGAGATTGGTTCAAGATGGCGCAGAAGAAGGATGTGCTCTCACTCCCTCTCGAGAGAGCACTGGAGTCACAACTAACTGCTGAACAATCATCGACAGGAAGACACTGGAACTCACCAAAAAAGATACCCCACATCCAAAGACAAAGGAGAAGCCACAATGAGAGGGTAGGAGGGGCACAATCACAATAAAATCAAATCCCATAACTGCTGAGTGGGTGACTCTCAAACTGGAGAACACTTTACCACAGAAGTCCACACACAGGAGTGAAGGTTTTGAGCCCCACGTCAGGCTTCCCAACCTGGGGGTCCGGCAATGGGAGGAGGAATTCCTAGAGAATCAGACTTTGAAGCCTAGAAGGATTTGATTGCAGGACTTCGAGAGGACTGGGGGAAACAGAGACTCCACTCTTGGAGGGCACACACAAAGTAGTGTATGCATTGGGACCCAGGGGAAGGAGCAGTGACCCCATAGGAGACTGACCCAGACCTACCTGATAGTGTTGGAGGGTCTCCTGCAGAGGAAGGGGGTGGCTGTGTCTCACAGTGAGGACAAGGACACTGGCAGCAGAAGTTCTGGGAAGTACTCCTTGGCATGACCCCTCCCAGAGTCCGCCATTAGCCCCACCAAAGAGCCTGGGTAGGCTCCAGGGTGGGTCGCCTCAGGCCAAACAACCAACAGGGAGGGAACCCAGCCCCACCCATTAGCAGACAAGTGGATTAAAGTTTTACTGAGCTCTGCCCACCAGAGCAACAGCCAGCTCTACCCACCACCAGTCCCTCCCATCAGGAAACTTGCTCAAGCCTCTTAGCCTCATCCACCAGAGGGCAGACAGCAGAAACAAGAAGAACTACAATCCTGCAGCCTGTGGAACAAAAACCACATTCGCAGAAAGATAGACAAGATGAAAAGGCAGAGGGCTATGTACCAGATGAAGGAACAAGATAAAACCCCAGAAAAACAACTAAATGAATGGAGATAGGCAACCTTCCAGAAAAAGAATTCAGAATAATGATAGTGAAGATGATCCAGGACCTTGGAAAAAGAATGGAGGCAAAGATCGAGAAGATGCAAGAAATGTTTAACAAAGACCTAGAAGAATTAAAGAACAAACAAACAGAGATGAGCAATACAATAACTGAAATGAAAACTACACTAGAAGGAATCAATAGGAGAATAACTGAGGCAGAAGAACGGATAAGTGACCTGGAAGACAGAATGGTGGAATTCACTGCTGTGGAACAGAATAAAGAAAAAAGAATGTAAAGAAATGAAGACAGCCTAAGAGACCTCTGGGACAACATTAAACGCAACAACATTCACATTATAGGGGTCCCAGAAGGAAAAGAGAGAGAAAAAGGACCCGAGAAAATATGTGAAGAGATTATAGTCAAAAACTTCCCTAACATGGGAAAGAAAATAGCCACCCAAGTCCAGGAAGTGCAGAGAGTCCCATACAGGATAAACCCAAAGAGAAACATGCTGAGACACATAGTAATCAAATTGGCAAAAATTAAAGACAAAGAAAAAAATTGAAAGCTTCAAGGGAAAAATGACAACATACAAGGGAACTCCCATAAGGTTAACAGCTGATTTCTCAGCAGAAACTCTACAAGCCAGAAGGGAGTGGCATGACATACTTCAAGTGATGAAAGGGAAGAACCTACTACCAAGACTACTCTACCCGGCAAGGATCTCATTCAGATTCGATGGAGAAATCAAAAGCTTCACAGAAAAGCAAAAGCTAAGGGAATTCAGCACCACCAAACCAGCTCTACAACAAATGCTAAAGGAGCTTCTCTAAGTGGGAAACACAAGAGAAGAAAAGGACCTACAAAAACAAACCCAAAACAATTAAGAAAATGGTCATAGGAACATACATATCGATAATTACCTTAAACGTGAATGGACTAAATGCTCCAGCCAAAAGACACAGGCATGGTGAATGAATACAAAAACAAGACCCACATATATGCTGTCTACAAGAGACCCACTTCAGAACTAGGGACACATACAGACTGAAAGTGAGAAGAAGAAGATATAACAATTATAAAGAAGAAGATATAACAAGAAGAAGATATAACAATTATAAATATATATGCACCCAACATAGGAGCACCTCAATACATAAGGCAACTGCTAACAGCTATAAAAGAGGAAATCGACAGTAACACAATAACAGTGGGGACTTTAACACCTCACTTACACCAATGGACAGATCTTTCAAACAGAAAGTTAATAAGGAAACACAAGCTTTGAATGACACAATAGACCAGATAGATTTAATTAATATTTATAGGACATTCCATCCAAAAACAGCAGATTACACTTTCTTCTCAAGTGCGCATGGAACATTCTCCAGGATAGATCACATCTTGTGTCACAAATCAAGCCTCAGTAAATTTAAGAAAATTGAAATCACATCAAGCATCTTTTCTGACCACAACGCTATGAGATTAGAAATGAATTATAGGAAAAAAAATGTAAAAAACACAAACACATGGAGGCTAAACAATATGTTACTAAATAACCAAGAGATCACTGAAGAAATCAAAGAGGAAATCAAAAAATACCTAGAGACAAATGACAATGAAAACACAACAATCCAAAACCTATGGGATGCAGCAAAAGCAGTTCTAAGAGGGAAGTTTATAGCTATACCAGCCTCCCTCAAGAAACAAGAAAAATCTCAAATAAACAATCTAACCTTACACCTAAAGGAACTAGAAAAAGAAGAACAAACAAGACCCAAAGTTAGCAGAAGGAAAGAAGTCATAAAGATCAGAGCAGAAATAAATGAAATAGAAACAAAGAAAACAACAGCAAAGATCAATAAAACTAAAAGCTGGTTCTTTGAGAAGATAAACAAAATTGATAAACCATTAGCCAGACTCATCAAGAAAAAGAGGGAGAGGACTCAAATCAATAAAATTAGAAATGAAAAAGGAGAAGTTACAACAGATACCGCAGAAATACAAGGCATCCTAAGAGACTACTACAAGCAACTCTATACCAATAAAATGGACAACCTGAAAGAAATGGACAAGTTCTTAGAAAGGTATAACCTTCCAAGACTGAACCTGGAAGAGACAGAAAATATGAACAAACCAATCACAAGTAATGAAATTGCAACTGTGATTAAAAATCTTCCAACAAACAAAAGTCCAGGACCAGATGGTTCACAGGTGAATTCTATCGAACATTTAGAGAAGAGTTAACACCCATCCTTCTCAAACTCTTCCAAAAAATTGCAGAGGAAGGAACACTCCCAAACTCATTCTATGAGGCCACCATCACCCTGATACCAAAACCAGACAAAGACACTACAAAAAAAGAAAATTACAGACCAATATCACTGATGAATATACATGCAAAAATCCTCAACAAAATACTAGCAAACAGAATCCAACAACACATTAAAAGGATCATACACTATAATCAAGTAGGATTTATCCCAAGGATGCAAGGATTCTTCAATATACTCAAATCAATCAATGTGATACACCATATTAACAAACTGAAGAAGAAAAACCATATGATCATCTCAATAGATGCAGAAAAAGCTTTTGACAAAATTCAACACCCATTTATGATAAAAACTCTCCAGAAAGTGAGCATAGAGGGAACCTACCTCAACATAATAAAGGCCATATATGATAAACCCACAGCAAACATCATTCTCAATGGTGAAAAACTGAAAGCATTTCCTCTAAGATCAGAAACGAGACAAGGATGTCCACTCTCACCACTATTATTCAACATAGTTTTGGAAGTCCTAGCCACGGCAATCAGAGAAGAAAAAGAAGTAAAAGGAATACAAATTGGAAAAGAAGAAGTAAAGCTGTCAGTGTTTGAAGACAACATGATACTATACATAGAGAATCCTAAAGATGCCACCAGAACTCTACTAGAGCTAATCAATGAATTTGGTAAGGTTGCAGGATACAAAATTAATGCACAGAAATCTCTGGCATTCCTATAAACTAATGATGAAAAATCTGAAAGAGAAATTAAGGAAACACTCCCATTTACCACTGCAACAAAAAGAATAAAATACCTAGGAATAAACTTACCTAGGGAGACAAAAAACCTCTATGCAGAAAACTATAAGACACTTATGAAGGAAATTAAAGATGATACAAACAGAGAGATATACCATGTTCTTGGAGTGGAAGTATCAATATTGTGAAAATGACTATACTACGCAAAGCAATCTACAGATTCACTGCAATCCCTATCAAATTACCAATGGCATTCTTTACAGAACTAGAACAAAAAATCTTAAAATTTGTATGGAGCCACAAAAGATCCTGAATAGCCAAAGCAGTCTTGAGGGAAAAAAACAGAGCTGGAGGGGCTTCCCTGGTGGCGCAGTGGTTGAGAGTCCGCCTGCCGATGCGGGGGACGCAGGTTCGTGCCCCGGTCCGGGAGGATCCCACATGCCGCGGAGCGGCTGGGCCTGTGAGCCGTGGCCGCTGGGCCTGCACGTCCGGAGCCTGTGCTCCGCAGCGGGAGAGGCCACAGCAGTGAGAAGCCCGCGTACCACAAAACAAACAAACAAAAAAAACCCAAAAAAAACAGAGCTGGAGGAATCAGACTCCCTGACTTCAGAGTATACTACAAAGCTACAGTCATCAAGACAATATGGTACTGGCACAAAAACAGAAATACAGATCAATGGAACAGGATAGAAAGCCCAGAGATAAACCCATGCACCTATGGTCAACTAATCTATTACAAAGGAGGCAAGGATATACAATGGAGAAAAGACAGCCTATTCAATAAGTGGTGCTGGGAAAACTGGACAGCTACATGTAAAAGAATGAAATTAGAACACTCCCTAACACCACACACAAAAATATACTCAAAATGGATTAGAGACCTAAATGTAAGACTGGACACTATAAAACTCTTAGAGGAAAGCATAGGAACAACACTCTTTGACATAAATCACAGCAAGATCTTTTTTGATCCACCTCCTAGAGTAATGGAAATAAAAACAATAATAAACAAATGGGACCTAATGAAACTTAAAAGGTTTTGCACAGCAAAGGAAACTACAAACAAGACAAAAAGACAACCCTCAGAATGGGAGAAAAAAATTGCAAACAAATCAACAGACGAAAGATTCATCTCCAAAATATATAAACAGCTTATGCAGCTCAGTATTAAAAAAACAAACAACCCAATCCAAAAAATGGGCAGAAGACCTAAATAGACACTTCTCCAAAGAAGACATACAGATGGCCAAGAAGCACATGAAAAGCTGCTCAACATCACTAATTATTAGAGAAATGCAAATCAAAATTACAATGAGGTATCACCTCTCACCAGTTAGAATGGGCATCATCAGAAAATCTACAAACAACAAATGCTGGAGAGGGTGTGGAGAAAAGGGAACCCTCTTGCACTGTTGGTGGGAATGTAAATTGATACAGCCACTATGGAGAACAGTATGGAGGTTCCTTAAAAAACTAAAAATAGAATTACCATATGACCCAGCAATCCCAATACTGGGCATATACCCAGAGAAAACCATAATTCAAAAAGACACATGCACCCCAATGTTCATTGCAGCACTATTTAAAATACCCAGGACATGGAAGCAACCTAAATGCCCATCGACAGACGAATGGATAAAGAAGATATGGTACATACATACAATGGAATATTACTCAGCCATAAAAAGGAACGAAATTGGATCATTTGTAGAGACGTGGATGGATCTAGAGACTGTCATACAGAGTTAAGTAAGTCAGAAAGAGAAAAACAAATATCGTATATTAACGCATATATGTGGAACCTAGAAAAATGGTACAGATGAACTGGTTTGCAGGGTAGAAATTGAGACACAGATGTAGAGAACAAACATGGACACCAAGGGGGGGAAGTGGTGGGGGTGGTGGTGTGATGAATTGAGAGACTGGGATTGACATGTATACACTAATATGTATAAAATGGATAACTAATAAGAACCTGCTGTAAAAAAAAATAAATAAAATTAAATTAAAAATTAAAAAAAGATGTGTGTATGTGTGTATATAAAAATATTATATATACAATGAATAAACAAGGTCCTACTGTATAGCACAGGAAACTATATTCAATATCCTGCGATTAAACCATAATGGAAAAGAATATGAAAAAGAATATATATATATTTGTATAACTGAATCACTTTGCCATACAGCAGAAACTAACACAACATTATAAATCAACTGTACATTGAGGGGACTTCCCTCGTGGTCCAGTGGTTAAGAATCCACCTTCCAATGCAGGGGACACAGGTTCGATCCCTGGTCAGGGAACTAAGATCTCACATGCCGTGGAGCAACTAAGCCTGTGTGCCCAACTACTGAGACCACACGCCCTGGAGCCCATGCACCACAACTAGAGAGAAGTGTGTGCACCGCAACAAAAGATCCCACGTGCCGCAACTAAGACCCAATGCAGACAAAAAAATAAAACTATACTCCAATAAAAAATTTTAAAAAAATCAATTATATGTTGAGGAAAAAAGATTTTTTTAAAGAAATTCTTTCCCAATATAGGAAGCTGGTTTAAAGGAATAATATTAATGTGGATATAAATACTTCTGTCAATGATGATTATATATTTTCTTGTATGGCTACTTGTCTCCATTTTTTTAAAAAAAGTAAAAAGTGATCAACTAGGGAAGAAATTTAATGAAAATAGAGTCCCTTTTTTGAGGAAGACAGATCTTTAAAAATTATCTGAGCCCAAAGGAGGAGTTGTTCAAAAGAAAAATTGTCCCAAATCTGGTCGAGGACAGAATTTTTTTTCTTTTTGAATGATTTAATTCATAACCTCTGGAAAGAAATTATGACTCCTGATTAAAATGCTCAGAAACTTTTCTGATACATTTAAGAGGATTAAGACTTATTCTGAAAAACTTAGTCACCCACCCACCCAACTGACATCAGTCAAGAGTCTTAGTGACTTTTTAATTGGACATGGTTTTTGTTTTTATTTTAAATCTAGTCTCACAATGATTAGTCACCCACCAAAAGTGAATTTCTAAACTGGGACTACCAGAGGCCCTTCCCCTTACAGCACGATTGTGATAAAACTTTAACTGCAGTCCTAACTAAATTGTCTGAAGTGTTCTTGTTAACAGTGGGGTCAATCGTATGCCACTTAGTTCCTCTGAAAGAATGCTTACTTGCTTGTAAAGTGAGAACAACAAAATTCAGACAAAGTAACACACAATGATTATTGACCAAGTTGTTAGACATTCCTCAAACACATTATTGAGCAACTCTCTTCAAGACAAAGCTATTCAAAGAGTGATGTGTAGGGGAATGATTAAACTTCAAGTACCTCATATAATTAAAATGAAAGGCTGATAGACTTTGATTTTATTCTACTCTTGGACTTTGATTTAGTCAGGGACTGAAGAATGTATTTGGTTATCCTATAACCAGGAGCAAGGGGTCAAAGACATAGAATTAAGGATTGTAAATAAGGGTCAATGACATAGAACGTTTCTAATGTTATAACTAAGATAAAAGTGATGGCTACAGAATGTCCTTTCTTGGAGAAAGTACATACTTTGTACCATTGTTTCACACCAGTTTCTGCCCAAACTTCCAATACTTTGCAAATGTTTCTGAAATGCTTCCAGCAAAATCCATGTCTGTTGAAAATGCATCTGATCACTGAGATGATTTTATTTCAGTATAACGATGTCTTCCCTTTGGATACCCATCTTTTTTCTCAACCACCCTACCACAGATGGAGGCATCAAGTCAGTGCTTAAGCACCAATAATTTTGGGCTAAATTGCCACACCTTTTCAGAAAATCTCCTCACTAATTCTACTATATGTTTCTCTCCTCTGGGTTAAATATAAAAATTGGCCCCTAGAGGGCTTCCCTGGTGGCGCAATGGTTGAGAATCTGCCTGCCAATGCAGGGGACGCCGGTTCGAGCCCTGGTCTGGGAGGATCCCACATGCCGCGGAGCAGCTGGGCCCGTGAGCCACAATTACTGAGCCTGCGCATGTGGAGCCTGTGCTCCGCAACAAGAGAGGCCGCAATAGTGAGAGGCCCGTGCACCACGATGAAGAGTGGCCCCCGCTTGCCACAACTGGAGAGAGCCCTTAGGCAGAAACGAAGACCCAATATAGCCATAAATTAATTAATTAATTAATTTTAAAAAATTGGCCCCTAGAAGAAGTATTGGTTCCAAATGTCCTATAATTTAACCCCTCCCCTGTTCTTGGATATTTAGATTTTTTTTAACCTCCTTAAACAATGTTCCAATGAACATCCTTGTATCTCTGCTGGGTTATCCTGTGTGTTATCATTTTCTTACATCACCACTTTTGGATTTCATTTCATTTTCTATGAAGTTTACTGAGAAGAGAATGTGCTGCTTTTGGGAACTTGGCAGAATTATTGTTCAAACTGAATGATTAAATTGGCTTCTGAGTGTAAGTGATGTTTGAGAAAATGAAGGAAAGAACAAACAGTAAGCCAAGGGCTTGTCCACCCACTTGGTATCAGCTGACAGTGAATGACCCACCCCAAGGAACAGAACAGCCTGACCTGGAAATATAGAGCAGTCTCCAGTACCTTGAAGCCTTTGCTGGCTTTCAGCTTTAGCAAACATCACATCTTCGATGTGGGGAGGCAGGAGGTTGAGAAGCAGGAAGATGCTTACCCTTAGGTCCCTGGAGCTTAGGGTAGGATCCTACCTGGCACTTTAACCCTGGGATCAGATTAAAGTGCCCTGAACTGAGAGGTCAAGACCCTGGACAGCTCAATGGGTGTTTCCCTACCTTTTCTTAGGAAAAGGGTTCCTCCCTTCATATTGGGCTTTACCTATTATTTATTTAGCAGAAATGCTAACTGGTTAACCCCAGGTGAAAAACCTACTGAGTTTAAAGGGCCTGGTTTTCGTCATTACACAATTGACCCCTCCTGGTAATAATTTCTTAGATACGTTTCCTTTTTACTCCTCTTTGAAGCTTATATGGTTTGATAAGAAAAAGAGGTTCAAGGTCCAAGGCCCTAAGGCTGGTCATAGCAAAGGTGAACTAGACTAGAACTTAGTTCTTCTGATACCATGGCATTCACTAATTCAGCAGTCACTGAGCATAAATAATGTATGTATTAGTTACAGTACAGACTAAGTTTCTGTAACAAAGAGATCTCAAACACAGTGCCTCAAATCATACCAAAGTTTACCTCTCTCCCACATAACACTCCAGAGGTGGACAGCTCCAGGGCAGGTAGGCTGCTGTGCTCCATGAGGTTATCCAGGGAACCAGGCCCTTCTAACTTGTTGTCTGGGTCCACAAAATTTTCCTGTAAAGGGCCACACAGTAAGTATTTTAGGCTTTGCAGACAATATAATCATTGCTACAACTGCCCATTTCTTCTAATGGAATGCAAAAGCAGCCATAGACATTACATAAGCAAATGAGCACCGCCATGTTCCAATAAAACTGTATTTACAAAAACAGGCTGCAGGTTAGATTTGGCCCATACGTTATAATTTAATGACTCTTGCCTTTAGATGTTCTTTCCACCATCATATTCATGTTCCAGACAGAGGAAAGAAGGGATGGGTTGAAATTTCTCTTACAAAAATAGGATCCATAGATAAAAATAGTGTGGCATAGCCACACAATGGAATATTCTGAAAACAAGAATGAATGAGCCACAACTACACACAACATGGGTGAATACCACAATATAATGTTGAGCAAAGAAGCCAGGCACAAAAGATTACCTACCGATTGATTCCATTTACATAAAATATAAAAACAGGCAAAGTAACCTATGGTATTAAAAGTTAGGACAGTGGTTGTCTTTGTGGGGGGTAGTAACCAGAAGTGGACACAATAAGACTTCTGCGTTCTCGCAATGTTCTATTTCTTGATCTAGAGGGTGTATGTTCCCACACATGGGTGTGTTCACATGTAAAAATCCACTAAGCCAGATCTTAATATTTGTTTACTTTTCTGCATGTAGGTTACACTTCAATTTAAAAGTTTACATAATTGCAAAAAAAAAAAAAGGAGAGAGAGAGTAATTCAGAAGTAGTATACTACTCTCATCTCTTGTCCAAAACTTAGTCAAAGGACCACCCCAAACTGCAAGCGATCTGGGAAATGCAGTCTCTAGCTGGGTGGCCATATGACGCTCAAATTCAGAGGGTTCTTTTATAAAAAGGAGGAAGGGAAGAATGTATTCTAGGGGACAATTAGCAGGCTCTGTTACAGTCTGTGTAGCCATCACTGGTCCATGACGGTTATCAAATCCTGCTGGGCATGACCTGTGACGATCCCCTGACAATAAAGTTTCCTGGTTAGCCCACTGGCTGCCCCGCTACTGTTCTATGGGAATGCCGTCCTTCTCTGTAGTTCTCCGTGTTGTCTGGATTTACTCTCTGGCAGGTTATTTGTCCATTATACTTGATAGCCACATCTTTTTGTCCTTCTTCCCTTTTTTCTTTTTATCTGCTTAGAACTTGGACATCATGGCAGGGGCTGCATTAGCCTTCTTGGGACCATGAGGGAATTCTCAGAAATCAGCACTGATTTCCTTGAGCTTTTGACATCAGTAACTGTCTACCTCTGAAATTCTTAAAAAAAAAAAAAAAAAGTTTTATTTATTTATTTATTTATTTATTTAGCCTGCACCAGGTCTTAGTTGTGGCATGCGGGATCTTCGTTGAGGCCTGTGGGATCTTTTTTTTTAGTTGCAGCATGCAGGCTTCTTAGTTGTGGCATGTGAACTCTTAGTTGCGCCATGCATGTGGGATCTGGTTCCCCGACAAGGGATCGTACCTGGGCCCCCTGCACTGGGAGTATGGAGTCTTACCCACTGGACCAGCAGGGAAGTCCCTACCTCTGAAATTCTTATATGAAAAAATAAACCCTATGTATTTTAACCACTGAAATTGGGTCTTTGTTACCCAGAACCAATCACAAGTCTTAACTGATATGGAATGTTTCCCTGACAGGATGATATTTAAACTGAGATTAGAAGGGTTATGAGGTGGTAGATTTAGTATAGCAGGGGCAAGTCCAAAGCTGTTTCTACTCCACTCCACTACTAATTGCCCAGGGAGGGAGACAAGGAACTGGAGAGGTCAAGAAAGGAGAGTCCAAGGTAGGACTGATTTGTCCGGAAGTGATATTTGAAGCTATGAGGAAGGGAGGGGTTGGCAATGTTCTCTCATCTCTGTGTGTACGTTTCCTTCATGGCCCTTATCACACAGCAATCAATTACGTGATCCCTGGTGTGACTACCTGTGTGACTCCCATGAGACTGCAGTCTCCATGAAGTCAGGGACAATGACTGTGATTGTTCATCAGTAGCATAATCCTGGCACAGAGCAGACACAGAATAATAGTTATTGGATAAGCTATAGCAGAGAGAACTAAAGTAAGAGGAGGAAGAAAAGAGAAACAGGTAGAAGAGCGGAAAACCTCAGATGGGGCAGGCACCTCTTGAAGGGGACACAACCCCCTTTAAGAGCCCAGTGACACTCCCCCAGGGCAGACTGGGAGGATTGTAGTCAAGGGGTCACTTTAGGGACCCACACTGGCATGGCTATCCAGCTCACAGCCTTTCTCTCTTGGCTACTCGATGGGTATGAGATTTGAGCTAGCATCCATAGTACTTCACCCTTGGCCATAACAACTGATCCAAAACGTGGGTATGTGACCCAGGCCAGGACAATTAGGGTCCTGTCCCAGGAACTGCCAAACTGGAGTTGAGAAGAGGGACTCCTTCCTCCTCTAGCTGTAAGGGTGTGAGCCTGGATTTCCTGCGGCCTGGTCCAGTTACCAGGAGATGGCCAGCCTGTGGGAATGAGCCTGATACCCAAAGAGAAGCAGGAAGAGACCTAGAGAGAAAGAGCAAAGGATCTTCAGGCTCCTGGTTCTAGCTATCCATAAGGACAGCTCCACTCTGCGCTTCCCAGTTATATGAGCCAATGAATTCCTTTCGAATTCCTTTTGTGCTTAAGAGTTAGAGTTCATTTCTTCCGAAATCTATCAGCTGCCTTTCTCTCCAAAATGTACCCTGCATCTGGCCACTTCTCCCCATCTTTGCTGTCATTATCCTGGTCCAAACCACCACTGTCTCTTGCCTGGATGAATGCAAGAGCCTCCCAATGTCTCCCATCTCCTCTCTCGCTCCCTTACAAACCATTCCCCACCCAGCAGGCCAAGTGATCTTGGATAAATGTCAGTCAGATCATGTCACCTCTGGTGGCTTCTCTCTACATCCATACTCCTTATTCTGTTTTACCTCACGTTCTGTTTCTGTCTAGCCTCCAACTTTATCCCATGCCACCTCCCCATATCACTACGTTGCCCTTTTTTTTTGTTTCTCAAACTAGTTAAGCTCATTTCTTCAGTGCTGCCCCAGGTCTTTGCATAGTTAATTCTTTGTCATTCAGTTTTTAGTAAAGTAATATAGTAATCACAGCCCCCCATCCATTTCTGTATCATTTTGTTGTTTAAATTATTCACAGAAATTGTCACTAGCTGAAATTATCTTATGTTTTACTTACTTTTTTGTTGCCTGTCTGTCCCCTAGAGTATGAGCTTCAGGAGACCAGGGTCCTTGCCTGTCTTGTTTACCTTGTGTCCACACAGTTGGTGTTCAAGTAATATTTATTGAATGAATGAGTTACGAAACGATGAGGAGCTGGAGTCCGTTCTGGCCCTAGGTTCCCTGTTGCATCTCCTTTTCTCTGTCGTTTACACCGTTGACCAATATTAACTCGTAGAGGAGCTTGCACCTGTCATGTGACTTCATTCAACCTGCTTCATTTGGGAAATGGGAACCCTACTCCTTACTGAGCCAACTTCAAGGGATGCTGGAGATGCAAGGAGCCTGGGGGGTGGGGGTAGAAAAGCCCACTGATGATCAGAATTGAATACATGTGGCCTGGTTGGGAGAGCACCTCACTCCTGCTTCCCCACCAAACCCTTCCCACTCAACGCTGTTCAACCTGGCCCGCTTCTTCCTCTCTGGGTCACTCACACAGCCTCACATGCCTTGCCTTCCCCACCCGTGACCCTCCAAAGGTCTTATTTTATAGCTTCTTGTGAGGAGTTCACAGGAGGCCATGATCCTCACTGGGAGAAAGCAGAGGCTGTAAAAGGCCAGGCTTGGCTCCCTGCTCCGTGGTTAAACATTGATAATACCAGGAAATAGAGGCCTGGAGTGGGCACACCACACAGCCCCCTGCAATGACGGGACCTTCAGATGGAGGGTCCACCCCAGCCCCTTCCCCTGGGCTGGCAAGAGGGTCTGGATGTTTTCTTTTTCTTTGAGGCCAACAGATAAGAAGGAGAGCACTGGGCTTCTAGTTCTTACTGATTGTGAAAGTCAGGTGGAGCATGTTTGCCATCTGAGGCCTCTCATTCAAGAGGTCAGTCACCCCCAAGTGACAGAGAAGGCTCCAGGCGTGTGATAAATGCAGAGCTACCAGATGGGCCTGGCCGCCCCAGGCTCTGCAGCGCTGCCCACTAGGTGACAGCTGTGTGAAAGCTCAGGTGGAAAGACCATCGGTATTGCCCAGAAAGGAGGAAGAGGAACGGAAAAATCGGTGCTGCTCGCAACAGCAGATCAGACAAGTCCTCGGAACCCAGGAGCCAGGGTGAGTGTCTTCAACCTCCCATGGGGATGGGTGGCCCAGGTTCTTTGGCAGGAATCACTGTCCAATGACAGATGGTTAAGCCCTGTTTAAAATGCAGAAATCTCCTGGAGGGGCCTAAGGAGACATGACAACTAAATGCAATATGATATCCTGGATGGGAACCTGGAGCAGCAAAAAGACATTAATGGAAAAATGAAATGCAAATAAATCATGAAGTTTAGTTAATAATTTTTAAAAAGCAGAGATATTAATACCATGTTCACTCTAGAAGAAAACTGGATAAGTGCTCTGAGAGAACTGTGTTCTTTGTTTCTGTGGCATTTAACACAGTCAGGGAGGGCTGACTTGTATCCATCTTATCACTTTGTTTCATTTGTTGGTATATTTTTATTATAACAATATTATACATGTTTAAAGCACACATTCCAGGCTTCCTGGTGGCGCAGTGGTTGAGAGTCCGCCTGCCGATGCAGGGGACACGGGTTCATGCCCCGGTCCGGGAGGATCCCACATGCCATGGAGCGGCTGGGCCCGTGAGCCATGGCCGCTGAGCCTGTGCATCCAGAGCCTGTGCTCTGCAACGGGAGAGGCCACAACAGTGAGAGGCCCACGTACCACAAAAATAAAATAAAATAACTTGCTGGGATTTTGACTGGGGTTGCACTGTATCTATAGATCAAATTGGTAAGAAATGACATCTTGATTAGTTCCACTAATTAAATATCCAAAATTGGAACTGTCTCAAAAGGTATAAATACAATATATACATACTTTTTTTAATTGAGGTATAGTTTTTTTACAATATTATCTTTCAGGTGTATAACAGTGATTCATAATTTTTAAATGTTATACTCCATTTATAGTTATTATAAACTATTGCCTATATTCCCTGTACTGTGCAGTACATCCTTGTAGCTTATTTATTTTATACATAGTAGTTTGTACCTCTTAATCCCCTACCCCAATATATTGCCCCTTCCCCTTCCCTCTTCCCACTGGTAACCACTAGTTTGTTCTCTGTATCTTTTGAGTCTGTTTCTTTTTTGTTATATTCACTATTTCTTTTCTGTTTTATTTTTTAGATTCTACATATAAGTGATATCATACAGTATTTGTCTTTCTTTGACTTATTTCACTTAGCATAATACCCTTCAAGTCCATCCATGTTGCTGCAAATGGCAAAATTTCATTTTTTATGGCTGAGTAGTATTCCATTGTATATATACATACTACATCTTCTTTATCCATTCATCTGTTGATGGACACTTAGGTTGCTTCCATATCTTGGCTATTGTAAATAATGCTGCTGTGAATGTTGGGTTGCATCTATCTTTTCTTTTTTAAAAAACAAATAAATTTATTTATTTATTTATTTATTTATGGCTGTGTTGGGTCTTCGTTGTTGCACTCGGGCTTTCTCTAGTTGCGGCGAGTGGGGGCTGCTCTTCGTTGTGGTGTGCGGGCTTCTCATTGTGGTGGCTTCTCTTGTTGCGGAGCATGGGCTTTAGGCACACAGGCTTCAGTAGTTGTGGCACGTGGGCTCAGTAGTTGTGGCTTGCGGGCTCTAGAGCGCAGTAGTTGTGGCGCATGGGCTTAGTTGCTCCGTGGCATGTGGGATCTTCCCCTACCAGGGCTCGAACCCGTGTCCTCTGCATTGGCAGGCAGATTGTTAACTACTGCGCCACCAGGGAAGTCCCTGCATCTATCTTTTCGAATTTAGGTTTTCGTTTTCTTTGGATAGTAAATACATACATTTAAAATACATACAAATACACAAAATATATATTTAGAATATACATACAAAATACATACATTTAAAAAATGTAATTACATGTATTGTTTTCACGAAGGTAGTATGTGCTCACAAGAAATGTATACAATACAGAAGTGTTCAAATTGGATGTCCCATGGGTCTAGGCCCCATCTCACTTCCCCAAAGGGAGTTGGTGTTTGGTGTCTTGACCTCTGTGCTCTTTTCTCTGTGGGTATTCAGGGGGGCTCTGCATATGCAACAGGGGCCTGTGGCCAATGTTACTAGTTAATCCAGGTACTCCTGCATCTGAGACTGGACAGAAACTCACGGCTCTTCTTAGCAAGGGCTCTGGACAGTTGGAGCTGGAACACAAGATCACATCAATTCGCCACTCCTGTAACTTTGTCTTTCCCTTATCCAGTATATATATTATATCCTTCAAATGAGTAAACAGGTAGTAGGCATCTGAGTCCCTGAAAGTCTAAAAAAAGGTCTTTCTTTCTCCTTGACTTCCATCCCTATCTTGACACATGAATGATCATTCATATAGGAAAAACTCAGCTCAATATTATATTTGTGTCAAAATATTTTCCCTCAAAATCTGTAGATGTTTCTTCAGTTTTCTCAGAGCTGGAGAGTTGGAGAAAAATCTGATGGCAATTTTTTTATTAGTACCTTGTTCATCTGTTTGGCTGTTTGCCATCCATTTGTTTTCCGATGTTCCTGGCTGAGCCTCCAAAGGCTATTTTGGATTGGAAGGCAGTATCAGAGCGGGGGGACTTGAGATGGCTTCTGGCCTCTCTTGTTCTCTCTTTGCCTCATTGTCTTCTTAGCCCGATGACATGATTTCATGATTGGTCTGTTCAAAACCCTTCTCCTGTTTTATTTCTTTACTTGGATCTCCATTTCCGTTACCTTTTTCTTCTCCCCACCCCCAGTGATAATTATCCTAATGTGTTGAATGTGTCTTTTTAAAAATGTGTTTTTGTAAAATGTGTGTTGTTGTTTTGTGTGCATACGTGAATTTTCATAAATGGTGTGGCATGCCCCCTTATGATCCTCAGGGATACTTTGAGATATAAATACACTCAGGAGTAGAACTGCTGGGTCACGTGTACACTTAGTTTGACTAATTTGCTCCCTAGATGGCTGCCCCAGTCTAAACACCCTGGCAGTGCATAAGGCTATAGCCCCAGAGCCCCACCAACACACGGCATTATCCACCTTCTAAACTATGCCAATCTAACAGATGTCAAGTGGTGTTTCATTTTGTTTTAATTTTCATTCTTGTTATTGGCAAAGAGTTTATTTTCATATTCTTGCTAGCCTTTTGGGTTTCCTATTTTGTAAACTGCCTGTTTATATCCTTTACACATTTATTAGGATTCTAGTCTTTTTCTTCTTAATTTGAGAGAATTCTTTGTATATTCTAGATATCAGTTTCTTCTTGGAGAACAGGAGTCCCCTGCAAGAGTCCCACAGCCCATCAGTGGCTCAGTCCTCCTCACTCCCAGGTTAGTGCTTTTCCCCACACATGATGAGTTTTCCTAAAGATTTGAGTGACTCCCACTTCTATGGTCTCTGCTTCTCCAGGCCCCACCTGTTCCGGGAGTTCCAGCTGTTTTGGGCCTGAGGAGAGCTGGATTTGGGCAGAGAGGGGAGAGTACACTGGGGTGGGATATCTAGTCATGCTCTCTGCTTTGTCTCCAGCAGGCTTTGGGGCTTTGCAAAGAGCCAGAACCTAGGAGGCCAGGAGAGCACCTGGGGGCGAAGGGGCCTAAGGACTTTGTTGTCAGAAACATATCCCAACCAGGAGCAGCGGCATGGGCTACAATGAGGAGCTTACTGGAGCCCCACCTGGCACCGAGGTGCCTCAGGAGCTGCTGGAAGAAATGCTTTGGGTTTTTCGCGTAGAAGATGGTAAGTGGTGGACACAACACAAAGAGAGGAATCTGGTTGAAGCCCCCCTTCATGGTCCCCTCCTCTGCAGCAGACTGCACGTTTCCTCTAAGCCAGGGACTGAGGCTGAGGGGGTCTCCCTACCCAGAGGGGTCTGGCTAAACTGCACCCTCCTTTTCTCAGGGCTGGCCACTCATTTACTCATCCATCCTGTCATACACAAATATTTATTAAGTTCCTTCTGTGCACCAGGCACTGTTCTCAGCACTGGGGTTACAGAAGGGAAAAAACAAAAATCTCCGCCCTCATGAAGCATACCTTCTAGTGAAAGAGACAGAAAATCAACAAATGACTAAAATGCATAGTGTGCTGGTGATGCATAATACGGAGAAAAATTAAGCGGAGAAAGGGAATAGGAAGTGTGCTGCAGGGAACATAATGTGGTCAAGGAAGGCCTCCCTAAGAAGGCGGTGTTTGAATAAAGCTTGCAGGAGGTGAAGGAATTAGCCATGCAGATTATGTGGGGGAAGAACATTCCTGGTAGAGGGAACAGCAAACGCAAAAGCTCTGAAGCTAGATCCTGCCTCACTTGGGTACAGTGTGGACCAATCTTGATTATCCAAATTCAGATTAGCCACTTTACGTATTGTCTGTGGGCAGTGGGTCGAATCCAATTTAACTGCCACCCCTTCTTTCTTTCCTCCCTCCCTCCTTCCCTCCCTCCCTCCTTTCCTTCCTTTTTCCCTTGTACTGCACTTGGCTAGCCCCTAGCAAAACTCTGAAGGCTGTGAAGTTTATCTTCACCCACACTCCTCCTTTGCCCACCATCATTACCCAGCTGCAGTGCTGTCTGCCCCAGGTAGATGAGAGCTTCTTCAGAGCAGAGATCTTATCTCCCTCTCCCGCCGACACTGGACTGGGAGTTCCCGCAGGGCAGGGGGCTCATTTTCAGCTTAGAGTCTCCCCACAATACCTGGCCCACAGCACAGGAAGGTTGATGCTGTGAGCTGGTCTGTTAGGGGCCTGAAGGGCACCCAGCCTCTCCTCAAGGCTCTGTCCTGGGTGTCCCTCCCCAGCAACTCCTTGGAACAGTTCCATGTTTGTCCTGGTGGCCGTGGTGGTCGTGATAAGCATTGTCTTCTTGAGAAGGAACATCCAGGCAAACAGGTGAGGAGCTGGTCTGGGGGTGGTCTCTGGAGGGGGTGGGCCCTGCCCTCCCAAAGGAAACCTAGAGAGGGGTCATCTAGGGGCCTTGGCTGTCCACCCTTTGGGACAGCAAAATGCATCCTTTAGGGTCCTCTGAGAACCCAAAGCTGCTGAAAAACTGGCAACTGTCCCTGATGACCACTCCTTGGCCCTGGCCAGCAAACAGGGCATGGGCTGGTGGTGTATCTCAGAAGTCAGGATCTCTGGCTCTGGAGTCACACAAGCTGGGTTCAAATTCCAGTTCTGCCACTCAGTAGCTGGGCAAGACACTCAATATCTCCAAGCCAGCTTCTTCTTCTATAAATGGCAGTAATAACGGATTCCCCCCTCCTAGGATTGTGGGGAGTGCACAGTGGGGGCTTTTGCAGAGTTAGGGCTGTTCTTAAAGGGGAAAGCTTTGTGCTGCTCCAAGGCCAAATGCAGGGCACGGAAAGAGACCTGAGATCAGTCGGTGCTCCTGGGGTAATTTTGACACCTTTATAACAACAATACTCCTTAACCCTGGATACACAACCAAATCACCTGAGGAGGAATATTAAAAACACAGAAATCTGTACCTCGTCTTGGAGATTCTGACACAAAGGGTGTAGGGTGGGACCTGGGCATTGGCATTTTGTTAAACTCTCTGGATGATTCCAGGGCTAACTTCTGAGAGCTCCTTGAAGGCAGGGACCACATTTGACTCAATTTTGTTTCCCCAAGCAACTGGCACAAAGTCTGGTTCTAGAAGTTATTCAGTAAATGCTTGGTTCACTCATTCCCATTCATTCAATAATTACTATAGCCCTAGTAACTAGCAGTAACTTTTAAATAATAATAATGAGAATCTCTCCCTCAGATCTGTATCATGTTTTACAATTTTAAAGGCACCTTCACATTCTCTCACTTGATCAAGACAGCCCTGTAAGGCGGGGCTGGCAAAAATTACCTATTCCCACTGTACAGAATAAGGTCACTGAGGATCCATGGAAGGGTTGGCCTAACCTCCGTGCTCTTCCTTCTGTGCTATATTTTATGTCATCTATGAATCCTCCTCACAGTTCTGCCGTAAAGCCAGAAAGAAATAACCCAGTGCCCTTTGCTCACATTGGTAACTAGTCGTTATGAACTGCTACGGCCCAGTCATCATTCAATCCACAGAATAAGCTGGGCACCTGCTCTGCGCTAAGCTCCGCACTGAGAGCGGGGGCCACAGGGCTGGGCAAGATAGATTCAGCCCTGGCCTTATGGAGTTTACAGTTTGGTGGGGAGATAATTGTAGTTTAGAGTGACAGGTGGCGACTGTGGGACATATAGAGTATTGTGGGAGCACAGAGATGGGATCTGGGGCCTGTGGGGCAAAAAGAGAGAGAGGGTGGGCTATGGAAGCCTTCCAGACCAAGGGACAGCACACACCAAGCTCGAGACAGGAGGAGGAGGGCCCGTGGGGCTGCAGTGTGGAGTGTGGGGAGGGCAGGGGGAGAAGGAGGCCAAGAGGCAGCAGAGCCCAGAGTGAACAGGCCCTGGGGGCCACCCTAAGGAGTTCAGGTTCTAGCTCATGGGCATTGGGGAGCCGAAGAAGAGCTCTGCACAGGGACATGAAAGGCTTATGTTTTAGCAAGATCAGTCTGGATGCAGGATATAAAAAGACCCAGAGGGTATAGCTTCTAAGAAGGTGACCTTTCCTCTCTCACCCTGTCAGGAAGCATCCCCCTCAACAAGGTCACTTCAGAGACAAGGCAGGTGTCCTCAGAAGCAGCAGACGCTGAGATACTCCCCTATGGCCCAAGCAGATTGGGCGGTCAGCTCTAACCACAGCCGGGTCCCTCTACTATGGCCAGGAAATCTAGAGGTGGATACTTTGAGTAGAACCACCTCAGAGGGGAGACATTTGGGAAGGTTATTGGAAGGAAGACTGGATCTTGAATGCCAGGTTAAGGAAGTGGGAGTGGGGAGCCACTGAAGGTGCTTGAGCTGGGGAGTAACGTGTACGCACAGGGACTTTAGAATCATGATTTGGTGTGTGTAGGCCAGTTTGGAGCAGTAAGCATCTAGAGGCAGGAAGATTAGTTAGGAATTTCCTGAGGTAGTTTGTCTAGAGATGGGGTGGAGTGAGGGTGGGGATGGGGTGTGGGGTGACAAGGACCTGCACTAAATAGGACGACAGCCCTGCGATGAGAAAATGTGGTTTGGTGAAAAGAACACGGGACTCAGAGTCAGGAAACGGAAACGCACGTCCCAGGCATGTGCTCCTTTGGCCCCTTTGAGCCACATTACATCACCTGTAAGGGGAGCAATAGTAGTTGAGCTCACAGGTGGCACTGAGGATTTGGTAAGGTGACACACAGACAAGTATAAGATGTTTCTCTGCCAAAAACCATGGCACCATCTCGGCTTCTCCCGAAACTGTTCCCAGAACTGTGTACTGGATTTCTACCTCAAACTCACTAACCCACCTGGGACACCCAGTCCTGCCCCAAACACTCGGTACCCCAACTCAGGGAACTCACATTCCATAGTGTTTTCTCTCCTCCCAGAAATCGAAAGAGGCTGCCACCAGAAAAACAAACTCCAGAAGTCCTGTACTTGGCCGAGGCCAGAAACAAAGATGACAACAACCTGACCACCCTAAGAGAGACTTTGCTCTCAGAGAAGCCAAAGGTGGCCCAGGCGGAAGTGGACGTAAATGACAGTGATGTGCCGCCAGTCATTTTTCCAGACCCATGAGAATCTGAGAGCTAGTTAGGGTGCAGGGCAGTGCCCCCGTGGTGTTAGCAGACAGAGTGAGTGAACTGCAATCAAACTAAAACCCTGTTAGGAAAAAACGAACAAAACCTTTTTATTAAAATGCTTCTGGATGTGGGCAGTTGGAATTGCATAGTCTGTTCAAATGGCCGTGGTCCACACACAAGCGGCTTGAAACAAAAGTGCAAAATCCAGAGCCAGCCTGTGGGTCAGGAAGCCTGGCCAGGACTCCTCACGTGGCCTTGAGGAGTTCACAGCCTCCCTCTGACCTCGGCTTCTCCGTCTGCAGAAGGTGGCTGAAGCCTGGGCAAGAGCTATTGTTTTCAATCCAAGCTCCTGGAAGGGCTGAGTGAGGAAGGGGCAGGATTCTGGACTCAGAATCCCCTCCCCCTCCCTTCCCCCACCACAGGCCACTCCTCTACCTGCTGGTCTGCTGAGGGTCCGTGAAAGACTTCCTTTGGGCCAGGGGCCCTGTGGTAAAGAGAGCTAGAAAACTAAGAAACTCCCTGCCTCTGAGACCCTTCTCTTGCTAATCGTGGGATCCCAAAGGAGTGTCGCGATCCCATGTCTGAGCCACCGTGTTGTAAGCTGTGGTGGCAACCCCAAATAATTTACGCAAAAATTTGCTTTATGAACCAAAAATGCTTTAGGTGGTATCTTACAAAAGTGGACTTTGAACACGCAGACCCATTGCCAAGGGTACTAGGTCCTGCCGCACCAGACTACAAACAGAAAACTGTGTTTCTCCCTACTGGATGTCTGATACAGCCAGTTGTGGGCTCCCTGGAGTCCTGGGGATTGTCACTGGACAGAATGACTTTGTTCTGAGGTTTGATCAGTAAACTTGAGAAGGCTGGTCCTGAGGGCCTGCGGACAGAGTCCTTGATTTAAGGTTGGAAAATACGGGGGCCCTGCCTCCTGGTGGAAACACACAGGCGGCTCCCTACACTGGCCTACCTGTGGCCCTCTCCCTCTACCCTCATTGAGAGGCAAAGGACTGGAAATAGGCCTTCCTGGGACACCTTTGCTTCTCACAGGCTGTCCCGTAGGATTATTGCAAACTAGATTTTACTTGGATAAACTGTGAGGTTTGTTGCCTGGGGGTTCTGTGAGGTCAGAAGGCAAGGGGAGGGCCAGGCTCTGGCCCCGCAAAACCTGCAGCTGCCCTGCTCTTCTCGTCCACCAGGAGGTGCTGGGACCTCAGGGCAGGATGCTCTCAGGCCCACACTTATGCAGTGCCTCCTGAAGCTGTCCACCCAGAGCTGTCCACCAGGCGCCACATCAGGCCTGGCTGTAGATGGAGCAGGAAGGGGTGATGGTGCCATGATGGACGCTGCAATTTCCTTCCACTTCAGGCTGACCCCAGGTCTCTGCGTTGTCACAGTGGCTGTTTCCTTCAGGGTGAGGGATGCGGTGGTTACCATGGAAACCAAGGTCTGGAGGGAATAGGAGCAGAATTTCTGCCTGTCCCTATTGCTCCTACAGTGAACTGGGTGTCAGGAACACTGCCTGGTGCTGGAGGAGGGGTCAGCTGTCCACCAGAGGGTGAGGGCTGCTGTTCCATCAGAAGGAAAGCCGGTGGTGAGAATCCAGCTCCTGCCCTGCAGACTGCCCAGCGCTGAGCCTGGAATCCTGAGCAGGGGCCCTCAGAAGATCTTGAAGCCCTTCAACAGTGTCAGGGTGGGTGCCTTGCGCTTGCTCTGAGCCCGGGATGACTTTACAGTGACCAGCTTGGCCTGGGCCACAGCAGGCATCTCCTTCAGGCTAGCAGTAGAAAGTGTGTTGAAGGCGCAGCTGGCCAGCCCGTGCCGGGCCGTGAGTGGGGCCTGGTGATGCAGGGCCCTCTCCTCGGAGATGAAGAGGGGCCTGGCCAGGGAGTTCTTCTCCATCTCCCGCCGTGCCTCCCGTACTGCCTCGTGGAAGACGTGCTGCACGTGCTCGAAGTCCAGGCAGGCAGAGACCTCGAAAAACAGGCACCCGAACCTGCCCGCCAAGGCCATGCCCTCTGCCTGAGTGACCTGCCTGGCGGGGAAGCAGGGTGAGGCGGGGTCAGGAGCATGCATCCAAGTCAGGCAGGCCCAGGCCTACACCTGGAGCCTCACTTACTAGCTCGGTGACCATCTTCATCTGTCTGAGGCTCAGTTTTCTCATCAGTAAAATGGGATAATGAGAGCTGCCTCTCAGGGTTGTTAAGATTAAGAAGACGATTTGTGTCAAGTGCCTAGTACAGTCCCTGCTTAATAAATGGCGGCTGATGTCACCGAAGCCAGAATTTCAGAACGAGGCTGAGGGGAAGGGAGAAGCTGGCCCAAAGTCCCTGGCTAGGCCCTGCCTGTGGCCAGAGGAAGATGAGTATTCCCAGCCCCACATCTCCTTGACTCCCTTGGTCAGGAAATGAGCCATCCTCAGCCCTGGCATGTGGGATCAGCTCTGGGGAAAGGCAGTGGTCTGGCTGGAAGGATGTGAGACCACAGTGTCCACAGAGGCCTGGTGGGCCGAGGTCCTGAATCAGGACGCCTGTGGTCGGCAGAGGTCTCAGGGAGAGACTCATGCCAGGGAGTTTTGTCTGCTTGCCCAGGAGAGAGGCAGGAGAGAGCAAGGGTGACAGCATGAGAGAGGGAGCAGCACCTATTCCCAGCTTCATCCTGTACCACTTCCCATGATGAGGGGATCGAGTATTTGTAACTAGGAAGGTCCTGAAAACCATGGGAATCAGGGTGAGAGAAAAATACTGGTCCTCGGATAGGTCAGATGTCCAGAAGAGGCAGGGGGTGGGGGGGGAGGGGTCCCTGAGGGCTGGAGGTCAAGGTTTCAATGGCTAAATCTCACTGCTGAGCTGCCTCACCTGCCATTCCTGAGGACAGTGGCACAGCCTGTGAGCTGAGAGGGGACACCAGGGTGGGTATGGTGGGAAAAGGTTTCTGAGCCAAGGTTAATTTGGCAGGAGCAAAGGCTGGAAGTGGGCTAGCTCAACAGACAGAGGGAATGACTGGGACAAAAAGGGTCAGGGACAGAGCGCCTAATCCATTCCCCAACCAGGGTTGGTGTCCTGACTGTCAGCTCACAGATTCCTGAGGAACCCCTTTTGAAAGAATGCTTGGTATTATGTGCCTTTGTGATGAACTTGAATCTGAAACTTTGTCATTGTGGGGCTTGAATAATGAGCTTTCAGAAACAAGAACCCCATACGTGCATGTGTGTGCGTGAATGGATGAGCCGGGCATATAATATTATTACCCTTTTTCTTATTTTGGCGTAGCCTAGCGAAAATGTTATCAGTGGTTATCACCGCTCTAACCCACATTTTACCCTTTAGCTGCAAGACACTCATGGGAGACACTGACCAACGCTCAGCTAAAAATTACATTGTCTGTGCCCATCACATCCTGACCTACCAACCTCGGGACTTGACCAAAGAAGGAAGTGGGGATAAATCTCATGACTCCTTCTTAGGGAAACGATGCTGCTTTGCTCTTTGCCCCCAAACCACTTTCGGACAATCCCACTGGCAAATATTGGGACCAAAACAGTGGCCTAGTTTTTATCCTCATATTTAAAACTGGTTTATTCACAATCCAGTCTTCTGATCCCTATTCTAGGCTCTGTGGGATCTGTGATTCCTCAAAGACTACCTTTTGGCTTTAAGATCACACAACTTTCCTCATTCCCTGAGATGGAATTTGTCTGGGTCTGAGGGTCTGCCCACCTTTCAAGGCTCCTACCGTGAGCCCCCTTCATGAGACCACACCCCCTCTCCCCACTGCCCATCAGCCCCGATCTATATTAAGTGTTCCCTCCTTCCTAACATCAGTCAGTGGGCCTTTGGGGCCTAGGGAAGCAGGAGTGACCAGCCCTGAGAAGGGAGGGACGGGAGGAAGGCTAGTGGGAGGTGCCCTACCTCGCAGGTGGACTGGCCACACAGGACGGATGTGCTGGAGAGGGCCAGTGGGCTCACTCATCAGGTGGAGGCATCACAGTCTCAAACACCTCAGGGGCCAGGCGGGCAACTTGAATGTGTGGGGAGGGTGGAGGTAAGCCACGGGGAGTATGAGGCCTGTGTTCGGCTGGAGGGGGGCACGCCCCGCCTCAAAGCATTCCAATTCCGGGTCTTTTAAAACTCTGTGCCAGCCAAGCAAAATATGGCTGCAGCACTCAGCGGTCATCTGCCCTCTGGCCCAGTCTGTGGTCTCTGATTCAACTCCAACTCTTTCTAAGAGAACCTGCCCTCAGCACAGCCAACTGTGGGAATGAGCCTGGGGACCACGCTTGGGTGAGGCGAGAGCTGGTTGGACCAGGGCAGACACCTGACCCAGGTGGCCAATCAGAGCCTCTCGCCCCAGAATTGGAATTGGGCACTGGATGACCAGCCAGCTGTGGGGAGTGGAAACAGAAGGTCATATAGTCTCAGGAAAGAAAGGGTGAGGCTGAGAGAGACCTCAGAGCCTCAGGAGGATGGGAGGAGTGGCCTCTCTTCTGACTTTCAGGGTCCAGCCCCTGTGCAGCCCAGATGCTCTTCCCTTCCTGCCCTTGGCTGCCTGGAAGCCCTGCCCACTGTTCCTTACAACACACCCCCTTCTATCTACATCCAAGGGGATTACTCTTCTTAGCAGCCAAATAATCCCTGAAGGTGACACCGTTTTATGAGAAAGAAGAAGGCGAGCTCTAGGATGTGGGACAAAGTGCCGCACTCACCTGTACTGGGCCATGTCCAGCTTGTTGCCCAGCAGCAGAGCAGGGTAGCTGCGCTGCGTCTCCTTCTCATGCAGAGCGAGCAGCTCCAGGTAGCTGCTGCTGCCCTCAAAGCTCTGGCGGCTGTCGACGCTGTACACCACCAGGAAGGCGTGGGCCCAGTTCAGGTAGCGCTCACAGTTCCTGGGGGTGTCCTGGGGCAAAGGAGGGCAGCCTCTGTCAGGGGCAGAGGAGGCCAGGGTAAAGGCCTTCACCTGAGCTGTCTCATCCCACTTCCCCGCTCCCTGCGTCTCTGTACATTGTTCCCCAGCAGGGCCCTTTTCAAAGGGGCACTTGAGTGTGGATTTGGCTTGTTGTGAAAGGAGACATTGTTTCGGAGCCTCACTCCCACCACCCAGCCACAGACTTGGAGACCTTGGCCTCTGGGGCACAGAGCCAAGACTTTGGCATGGCCCCTACAGAGACCTGGCTGTGCCTGGGCACTGCTGGTTTTGGGTCGGGTTCATGGTGCCCCTTTGGCTTCTGAGAAGAACTGGCATCCAGCCTTGGCAGGGGGCGGTGAGGACACAGGGAGATGTATGTACTGGGCGGCGGGGCGGGGTTGGGCCAGGGGAGCCTCTGTGTAAACACGTGTGTGCACCTGTCCCCATGTGTACACAGGCATCAAGCCCCAGAGCACAGAATCTCAGAGCTGACACCAACAATGATCAGGTCTCCCCAGGCCCCTTCCTATCCCTTCTCATTTGGCAAATCAACAGATTCAGGCCCAGAGAAGTCAGCACCTCAATCAGGGACGCATATCAAATTGGAGCTTAAAAGGTTTACAGATTCCCATCTGAGGTCCACACTCTGGAAGCAGGACTTCCCAAGAGGCTGCACTGACTCTCAGCTCTTCATGGGTCATGGGGGTAATGTTACCGGGTCTGCAGTGTCCATGACCCTCAGGTGGACAGGCTGGTGGTCCACGGTCTCCTCGGAGCTGTAGGTGTCCTCTGCAACACAGACGGTCAGCCCAGTCAGAGGCAGGGCAGGCCACTTGATGGTAGGCTGGGTCTGAGTCCCAGCTTCCCTTTGTTGGATCCCTGTGCACCCCTGGGGGACTTGCTCTGGGGCTGGCTGAGCCAGGACCACTGGAAAGACCTTGGCTCTCACCCACATGGAGGACACGGGCAGACCCTCCCACCAAGGAGATGCTGCTCCACCTGTCATGGCCCAGAGCACCAGAGGGCACTCACAGAACATGCCACAGGGTATGGGAGTGTGTTCTGGGTCCACCCACCACACCTGCAGGGTGGAGTGCGTGGCTCATGGGCCCAGTAAGCAGCAGAGGCCTCAGAAGCTGCACCGCCAGCACCTCCCACCTGAACCCCGAGCTTCTCCACCCCCCCCTCCTCCAACCACAGTACCTGGCCCACAGGAAGACCCCAAGGACAATCAGGACAACCCTCTGGCCCCCGGTGGGGAAGAGACAAGAAAGGAGAAACACACAACATGACTAAGGCAGGGGCTGGGGGCGGGGAGGGGAGGTGGGTCAGGAGGCGCAGGGGATGGGGGAGGGAAGGACTGGGAGTTTGGGATTAGCAGAGGTGAACTATTATATACAGGATGGATAAACAACAAGGTCCTACTGTATAGCACAGGGAACTATATTCAATATCCTGTGAAAAACCACAATGGAAAAGAATATTTAAAAAAGTGTCTCTGGGGCTTCCCTGGTGGCGCAGTGGTTGAGAGTCTGCCTGCTAATGCAGGGGACACGGGTTCGAGCCCTGGTCTGGGAGGATCCCACATGCCACGGAGCAACTAGGCCCGTGAGCCACAACTACTGAGCCTGCGCGTCTGGAGCCTGTGCTCCGCAACAAGAGAGGCCACGATGGTGAGAGGCCCGCGCACCGCGATGAAGAGTGGCCCCCGCTTGCCACAACTAGAGAAAGCCCTCGCACAGAAACGAAGACCCAACACAGCAAAAATAAATAAATGAAAGTTAATAAATAAATAAATAAATAAATTTTTAAAAAAAAGTGTCTCTGTGTATAACTGAGTCACTTTGCTGTAGAGCAGAGACCGGCACAACGTTGTAAATCAACTATATTTCAATAAAGAAAAAGAAGTCCCAAGAAGGTTTTACAAATAATCCTTGTCAAAATAATAGCAGAGGAATCTAGGATGGTTGAAAGTTTTAGGGTGGAGATGGGAATCAAACCCAACTTCAGCTACTTTTTAGACGTGTGCCTTGGCCAAGTCATTTCAGCATTCTGAGACTCTGTTTCCTCATTTTAAAATAGGGATGATGTGAAAACACCAGCTAACAGTTTTCAGGTTTTTACTCCGTGCCAGGCGCTGTGCTAAAGGCTTGTCCCTGCGCCATTCACAGGGCTGCACGAGGACTGGATGGGCCCCTAGGCATGGGGCCTGGCCCTCCACAGGTGCCTGGTAAAGGACAGTACGCACATAGTGCTCCAAAGTTTCCAGGGCAGGTTCACGTTCCTATAGGTGATTTTTTTGTTTTACTTTTTATTTTGAAATAATTTTAGACTCATGTAGAAGTCGCAAAAGAGTACAGAGAGTTCCTGTGTACTCTTCCCCCCCACAATGTTAGCACCTTACATAACCATAGTACAATGGTCAAAACCAGGAAATTGACATTGGTACCATACTATGAACTACACCACTGACCTTATTTGGATTTCATAAGTTTTTACAAATTTTTTTTCTAAGTTCTCATGACCTCAAACCTGAGAAAGTATCAAGTGGCCAGGCCTGCAAAGAGGACCTCGCTGTCACAATCATTCTCCCTACCCCCAACTTTCCCCTGTGCCACTGGCCCAGACATGTGAGTGCACTTGGCCCTCACCTTTCCCTGGGGGTGTGGTGCCCCTGTGCCCCAAGTGACCCCAAAGAAGAATCCTCTGGGCAGAACTGGAGCCCTCTCTGCCTGTTGGTAGCAGCCACTGTGAGAAGAGTACCCCTCAGCCGTGGCGGAATTCACAAACCCTTCTCTCTGAGGGCCATTGGCAGCCAAGCCAGGCCTGGACACACGCCAGGTCCACTAGCAGCCTGCAGGAGTCATAGACAGCTCCCATCCCTGGTCTGCTGTGGGGACTTGGATAAATAGCGGTTCTTGTTCAAAGACCAAAAAAAAAAAAATCTAATGGAAAATATGCCCCAAATGTTTAACTATATTTGGTGAAGAGCTACCCCTGGATACCTACATCTCCTTCAGATTTTTCTTTATTTTCCTGCCAGAGTTGTCTGATGCATGCCTTTTAGGTGCTTCCCAGCTTCCGTGCCCAAACAGGCACCATGCTGTGCCCAGCCCAAGGAAATATATTAGCCCAACCTTGGTCTCCTACAGTCCCTTAAATGCAACAGCCTTTTGAGGTTGCTGTTAGCTCTTCCATAGAGAGATGACAGGAAGGTGAGGCCCAGAAAAGGAGAGAACTCTCCCACAGCCACACAGCACCCTATCAGAAGGAACTTGAACTTGGGGCTCTACAGTGGGACCCCCTCACTCCCTCTGCTCAGTGGACAAGCCAATTCTCCAGCTCTATCTGTGCAGAATACAGGGAAAGAGCAGAAGCTCCCCGTCCAGCTGAGGCCGTGGAACACGCATGGGCAAAGTGGAGGAGTCTCAGAGGTCATGAAATCATCTTATCCAGCTCCCTCCCCCTTTGCAAGTGAGGTGACTCCAGGGGCTGGGGGTGCATTGGGGGCTCCTTTCCAAGTCACAGTAATGTCCTGCCTCCCCATCACAAAGTCCCTGCCCTCAGGTCATTCTACAGTCCTTTAGTAAATATGGGTTTCATAAGTCCTAGTTCTAAATAACATTCTTAGGACTTCAATGCTGAGAGAAGATCCCTTTCCCAAAGTATTTTTCTCTCATTTACAGTAATAATTTTTAAAACGTCACTAAAGGAGCTCTGGTCAGAGTGTGTATGGGATGATGCTTCAGAAATGGTGCCTGTATCCTTGTTGGAGCAGGATGAAGAGAAGAGCAGTGAGAAGCTTGTCATTCTACCCTGGGCAAACCAGGTGAGATGCCCCCAATCCCTCTGTGAGAGGAGGGTGTTCTCCTGGATACCCCTGCTCGCTTCCTGGAGTGCTCAGCACAGGCAAAGCCCTTTCACAGGCACTGACTCTCTTGGCTCCTACCAACTCTAACAGTCACAACCTATAACAAGGCACAGCTCACACACAGAGCACAGTCTATTAGTCCTATCTTCCAGATGGGGAAACCAAGGCTCAGAGAGCCCAGTGCCACACACACTTCTGACTTTAGGTCCTTGATAGCATAAGGCCACCCTTAGTGGAGGGCAACTGGAGTGGTGTCTCATCTTTCTTTGTACCTGAGGTTCTCCATGATCTTAGGCAAACCACTGAGCCCTCTCTGCCTCAGTTTCTTTACCTGTAAAATGGGGATAATAATAGGAGCTCTTCCTTAAAGGGTAATCCTAAAACCAAAATACAAATCCCATGTTTAACAGCATCTGTGTTGTGCCTAGCACTGCACTCCAAGCTGGAAAGAGGAATGAACATCACAGGTGTCCACCCTCAAGAGGCCCCTTTGAGCTCAAGCTCTTGGGAGGTGTTCAAAAAGGGGAAAGGGTGGTTTTACATCTCCACATGGCTAACTCTTCCTTGGACGCTCAGACCTTTCTCCACAG
This sequence comes from Mesoplodon mirus, assembly GCF_964341445.2. NCBI lineage: Eukaryota > Metazoa > Chordata > Mammalia > Artiodactyla > Ziphiidae > Mesoplodon > Mesoplodon mirus. Next base: position 55,384,599 of record NC_138979.1, read on the forward strand.
AAGGAAAGGCTCTGGTCCGAGAGTCCCCCGCTGTTGCTGGAAGCAGCCACGGGATAGTGGCAGGAATGTTTAGACAGTGGACAGGACCCCCAAGGAGCAGCACTAGCCTCCCAGAATGGCCGACAGGAGAGCGTCTGGCCATCTCTCCAGCTCAGAAGCTCTCAGGGTGTGGTAGGAGACCAAAGGCTGAGGTGACTAACCACTGTGGAGCTGCCACACCCCCGTCCCAGACCGTCTGACCACGCATTCCCCTACCAGTTCAGAACTCCAAAACTGCTCAACCAGGAAGCTCAAACCACCACTGTAATAGGCTCCTCTGGTGGGACCCTGCCTGGAGGGTATGGATGGGGGACAGGAAGAAGAGAGACTGGAGACAGGTTGCCAAATAAAATACAAGATAACCAGTTAAATTTGAATTTCAGATAAACAGCTAATACTTTTTAGTATAAGTATGCTCCATGCAATATTTGAGGTAGGCAGAATCTGTCTTTTGAGGCACTGTCCTTGAGAATCTCCATTTTCCCTTCCCAGACATCCCTGGTGTGTGCCTTCCCTTCCCACCCACTCCCCCACCCCGCCCATCTGACTTCATGCTCCTGTGTCTCACTCCCCTGGGCACTGACCTCCACTAATCAATGGGCTCCGCTCAGACCTGCTGGTGACCTTGGCCCACAAAGCTCCTTGGGCCTACTTCCTCCGCTGTAGCCGAGGGGCTGTGTCAAAGCACAGGCGGTCACACCAAACTTTGAGGAACAACCCCCTTAAGGACTGTCCGCGAGTTGCCTGCCCTGCACTCCCGACTTAGCCAGGGGACCCCCTTTGCTTCCTCTGCTTGACCTCTGGGGTTCTGTGTAAGATCTCTGTGGAAGAAGGGATTCTGCTACGTAAGGAATAAATGCTGAAAACCACTGGCCCAAGTAGCCTTGACATCCCTTCCTGCTCTGACACTGGGATTCAACATCCCAGCCTGGACTGAGGGGCTGAGGGGCACCAGTGGGCTGAGGAGCTCTTTCCTTCAGGCGTGAAGGGTGCACTCCATCAGGGGCTTGCTGCCGGTGCTGCTGCACTGTGGAGGTTTCATTTGTGGGACCCCAGGGTCCTCCCGGAGCCCTGGGTTTCCTCAGAGGGCCTTCAGGGGTTCCACAAACGCCTTATTCAATTCTTATGAAGGGGAAAGATAATCTAAGACTGCAACTCCCATTTCCAAAGAGCATCCAGACACCCCATTCTTCTCAGTGGAAAGTTTACCATAAAGAAATGCTATAAATGTGAGCTTTAAGTTACATTTATATTAATAAAATTCTGCTTTTACGTATTTAGGTATTGGGCTTCCATGTAAGAGGTTATTTGAGGAAAAGGTCCTGCTGCTAAAATTAATTTTCAGAAACAGTGAACTAATTAACTTGGGCGAATCTCAGCCACCACAGATTGGAAGCCATCTGAGGAGAAAGAAGGAGGGAGAAGTGAATACGCATTCAATGTCTCTGTGGGTCAAGTAGTATGCTACATCTTTTATATGTGTTATTTCTTTAATCCTCACAGTAATTCTCTGAGATAGGTATTTTTATGCCCATTTCACAGATGAGGAAACAAGCTCAGAGAGCTTAGGTGACTGCTTCAAAGGTGCACAGCCGATAAGTGACAGAGCCAGGATTCAAACTCAGCTCTGACACCAGGGCATCCCTTTTTCCAATACACCATAATGATACAGCTACCAAACAAGACTAGTTTTCTTGCGTGGTTAAAAAACTGGTTTAGAAGCCAGTATTACTAGGGAATTTCCCAAATATCTTGTCCAGCTTTTCTGGAAAAGTACACTGAATAACCATCTGGAAGAAAAACACTTAATGGATGTGGATATTCTGCAATGCTTGATTTTTTTTTTTAAGTTTCATCATACTTCATATTTTAGGGCAAATCAACTTCTCTCAGTTCTCTTAATTGGGCTAACCCCCAAGTTGTCTGGGGTGAGCTGTGGAAGGGTACATTTTTGGAACTTAAAACATTTTGTCGCATGGGCTGAGTCATCCTGGTGGCTCCTCCCCTCGGCCCCCAGATGTGTGGTCCTGGTCAGGCCTGGGCCCACCACGGCATGTGTGTGTTTGCAGGCGAGAGCCAAGTGGGCACAGCAGGAGGGACAGGGGGGAGTGGGCCCTTACCCAAGTTGGGGTCATATTCGCTGATAAACCTCCTGGTCAGAAACTTCACCGTCAGGGCTGCAAGAAGGAGAAAGAAGTTGGCTCAGTCTCCCCATCGTGTCTGGCTGCTGGGCCCTGGAGCCTGCCCCTCTCATTTTAGGGAGGACTTATCTAGCCTCTGTGACCCCTCTGCTCTCTGGAGAGCTGGGGAACTGGTTTGAGAGGCTCAGAGGAAACCAGAAATATGGGGAACCATGTCCTTCCCGGTTGCATTCTGGGATGTTTTATTTTGGAGGGGGATGGCAGCGAGAAAACAAATGAGAGGCAAGCCTAAGGGGCGTTTGTGAAGACCCTAACTAAGGGGTCTGGACCCAGGCAAGCAGTTACCTTAGGGTCAACTTGCTGAGACTCCAAGTGAAGAGAGACCTCCCCCACCTTTGACAAGGCACAAAGACTCTGAAGTGTGGAGGCATTTATCCCAGCTTTGGCTACAAGCCAAAGAAAGAGTAAGAGCTGAGTTATCAGTGGGTGATCTCTGGGAGGGATAGGAACCCCCGAATCCCAAGTAAACACACTCTAGTCCTCAGTCCTCGAGTCTTGGCTCTAAGGCATCCACACTCATCATGGGAGTGTCACAGAACATAAAACCTGGGGAAGTTCTCCCCAGGTGGAATGCATTAACAAGATTGATTTTGTTCAGAACTTAACCACATAGAGCTGAGGGTCAGCCCACTACTATACTGAACTCTTAAAAAATAATGCAGTATTTTAAAGAAAATCCTTTAAATTCTTTCCCAGGATTCCTAACAGTGTCAGTTTGCAAACTAATACCCAGGGAATACATATTTTAAAATTTAAATTCTTTCATTCATGTAGTCACTGGCTAAACTGTACCAGTGACAGAGCCACAGATAACAATTTGATTTTCAAAGGGAAGAGGGCAAATCTTTTCTCTAGGAAAGCATGATTCAGAGTCCCATCTCTGAGCCAGGGGGCTGGTTTCAAAAGTGGAGAGTAGGCTCCCACCAGTGAGTCTCAAAGAATACTCTGGAGAAGGAAACTCACAGCTGAGTCCATGATGGCCATTCACTAATGGCTGCAACTGGAAAACAGCCAGTGGAGGAGCCCCCTCTGCCTTCCCCCCTTCAGCTACCTGGGACTGGGAATGGCAGGGAGAGCGGTGAGCCCTTTTTCTGGATCTTTGCCTATGGTGACACCCCCATCCCCACCCCCTGGGCTCCAGCTGCCAAAAGTGGTGAAGGCAGAGTTCAGTGTTGATAGAAATGGCCTGAGTGTAAATCCAAGCGCTTTGTTCATCAAGGACAAGTCCGAGGCACCTGAGACCATAGTCCAATGTGTTTCCATAAAGTCAAGAGAGGGGTCTGACTTGAAACAAATACATTTGATAAGAATTCACACTTTGCTCCAGAATCCCAGAGAATTGGGGTGGGGAGTGGGTAGCGGCCTCTCCCTGGGAAATCCCAAAAGCCAGCGACTTTTACCACCTCCCTTCAGGGGCCTGGGGCCCCTTCTCCGGTGGCCTAAATCAAGGAGCAGCAAGGCTGCGACTAAGCTCCGTAGGGGCCCTGGGCTGGGGATCAGTGCCTAACAGGTCCCTTTGGTGCCAGTCACCAGGGCTGACTGCTGGCCAGGAAGAGGAGATGGAGGGCGGTAAACGGCAAGGGGGAGACCAGCAGAGGACTGGGAGACACAGAGACAGAGGGGAGACAGCTGGGGTCACAGACAAGGAAGGGAGACACAGAGGGAAAGACAGGTCAGGAAGAGAAGACAGCTGAGAGATGGAGGAGCTGAAAACAAGCTGAGGGAGAACCAAGCAAGAGAAGCTGAGGCAAAGAAGGATACCATCACGGTGTCTCATCCAACCCACCTGGGCGCAGGAAGCCCCGAAAGCCAGGGGAAGAGGCTGCCCGCAAGCCCACAGCGCCCCTTTCCCTCCACCGCTCCCCGTCTCTCGCGTTCCCGCCTGACCCCTTCCCCTCCGCCCGCACCCTACTCACCGGACTTGCCCACCCCGCGGCGCCCCAGGATAGCCAAGTTGACCTCGAGGGGTGCGCTCTGCTGCCCGCTGCCCGCGCGGGGTTTCCCGAACACCGAGGACATGGCGACGCTGTGGAGAGGGAGACGGGTCCTGGCCTAAGGGCCCCGAGCAGCGTGCCCGCCCGTAGGGGCCCTCGGGAGCGAGTGGAGGCCTCTGGCACTCGCGGCCCCGGCGGCGTCGGCCTCCCGGGCCCCGCGCCTAGCAGCCTTCCCGCGGTCAGGCCCGACCGTGCGGGGAGGAGGGGCCGGGGGAGCCCGGTGGGCGGGGCCGCCCGAGCGCCGCCAAACTCCTTGTAAGGGCTGCGGAGACCCCTGCGAGCGGAAAGGATCTCCGGCCGGCCGCGCCCCCCAGGGCCTTGCTGTACCTCGAGGGCCAGGCGGCGCCCTCACCCTTCGGAGCGCCCCCAAGACCCGGCGGGAAAGGACAAGAACCGGAAAGAGGGAAGCCAGGGATAGGGGCACTGAGGGGAAGATGTTTCCAGCCTTGTCTGAATCTCCACTCTGTCACTTCCCATCAGCAAGATCCACCCCTCCCTTTGTTTTACCCAGCTGGCCCCGCCTCCTCCTCCGGGAAGCCTGCCGGGTTCAACTCCGAGCCTGGTCCTTTCTCTGGATCACAAGCCAGCTCAGCCTTGGCACACAACTTCCCTGACCACATTACCCTGCCCTTCGGTGTGGGGACTCTCAGGCATCACTACAGAACCCATAAAGAATCCTAGCTTCTGGGAACGGGGTCGGGGGCTGGGGGGCTGGGGGGAGACGACTTTACTAAGATTTCATGGCCAATCTGGGTCCAGCTTCAAGAAACCAAACCCATTCTGGATTACTGTTTTCTCCCTGATGGGAGCTAATGAGTCGCATGTGTTTGTGGCCTAGTGTGTAAATGAGGCATTTTATTCTAAAACCTGGCACTCCCTCTTGCCTATGATTCTGGGATTGGTGGATGAGCCTGGCAGGGTCACCTGTCATTCCCCTTGAAACCCAGGGTAAATCTGGTCATGCTGGAAACGGCAAAGGGCTGACACGAGGAATCTGGACATTTAGGATCTAGTGCCAGCTCTTTCACTGGGTGACCTTAGGCAAGTCATCTCACTTCTTTGGGCTTTGGTGTCCCCATCTATAATACTAAAGGAAGGGGAAAATAAATCCAATTCAAGCCTAATGGAGAGTGACAAAATCAACCCTGGGTTCCATGTCTGAGTACTTTCTAGAACCCTGCGGGACCTCTCTTTTGGAATACACTCCAGTCTTGAGTGGAGAAAGATATGGGAGTCTCAGAGACTTCTCACTGCAGCCCTTCCCCCTCCAACCCCAAACCCCTATCCTCCCATAGCTAATCTACCCACCCATGTGCAAAAGAAACCAGAAAAACCCAGGTCAGCAGGCGGAGGGTCTGGAGTCAGAGCCTGATGGTAATAACTTCTCCTCAACCAAGAGAGAAAATTATTTTCCAGGACAGGACATGAATACTGACTCAGCCTAATAGTGTTTCTGGGAGATCATGGTAAACCAGCTGTGTTATTAAGACTCTAAGGTGTTGAGGGAATCTGTTTAGATTACACTCACAGGCCAGAATCACTCACAGAGCTAATGGCCAAGGGTTTTCCTTTGAGTTGCAGAAGGAGAAAAAGTGGGAGCCAAGTTTTAGCCACATCCCTGGGCTGGCCCTAGTCCTGGGAGGACAGACTGGTTCTGGGTGGGGCTGTGGGGAGACTCAGTCTCACTGGAGGACTGCTGGAGAGAGGGCAGGCTGTGGACGCCCAGAGGCCCAACTGGGAGTAAACCTGGGCTCTGCTACTTCCCTACTTATATGATTTTGGAGGAGTTACGTTCCTTATCTTTAAGACTCAGACCAACCAGTAGATGGGAGCTGCAAGGAGGCAGGTTCTAGCTCAGTGTGAGTGTGAACTCTAATCACCTGAGCTGCCCATAGTTAGAAGGGACTACTGTCTTTGGAAGAAGTGAGCCCCCTGACACTGAAGGCAATCAAGGGGATGACACTTCAAGGAGGTGTTGTAAGGAGACACCACAATGATTTGCAAGATGGGATGAGATGATCTTAACTCACTTCTATTTAAAAGATTATTTGAATTCTTTGCCAGCTGGTTACTCAGGCCCTCAGCTGTGACCGCTAAGTGCCCAAAGTCTGCCCCTCCTACGAGGCTTGGGAGGAAAACAGTGCCCATCTCACAGCTGCAACCACTCCCATTCCCCATCCTCAGCCTCCTCATCTGTGGGCTGCATGTCCAGCGCTCAGAAGTGCCCATTGTGGACCAGAAAGGCTCTTGGAATCAGTCACTTACTGCCAGACTGTGGAATAAGCTACTTTGTCCATCTGGGCCTCAGTTCCTCATTTTATTACTCCCTGTACATTTTTTCTCACACATCACTGTATTCTCAACCACCACCAACAGTTCCAAAATCTATCCAAAAACACAGTCAAAGGACTTCCCTGGTGGTCCAGTGGTTGAGATCCTGTGCTTCCACTGTGGGGGCACGGGTTCAATCCCTATTCTGGGAACTAGGGTCCCACATGCTGCGTGGTGAGTCCAAAACAAACAAAACAAACAAACAAATACAGTCAAATAATTATGGAAATTTGATATAGGAAATTTGAAGTGCTGAGTCAGACCTAAAAGATTAAAATATAAAAATTTCAACATTTCCACCTATGTCATTCCCTGGGGGGTACAACTTATTGAAAGGAATAGTCATTGTTTTTATACACAAATACCATCACCAAATTATTGACCTGTCTTGGGGATTTTAAAAAATCTATGAACAATGTTGAGCTGAAAGGACTCTTTGATTTAAAGGATTTGAAATACACGTGTTTGGAATTCCTACCAACGAGAAATCATCATTGACTCTCAGGTGCCCTTCTTGGTTTATTTTTCAAAGACCCCAAACTCATTCAGAATTCCCAGAGCTGCAATATAATTAAATATCTCTTAGACTAAGCCAATATGATAATAATCTCCTTGAATTATTCACAATGCTTAATGCACTTCTGTTTTTTATCCATCTGTTCCTTATTATCATCCTAAGAGGTAGTTATCACACCCATTTCATAATGGAAGAGTTACAGAGACACCTCGTCTTTAAAATAGGGATGATATTAAGTATTAGATAACATGAAAATATTCCACCTAGAGGTTGGCCCATAGCCCAAAACAGCAAATGCTAGTTCCCTGCACTCCCCTGGACACAAATAGCTCACACTTCTCACCCAACTGCCAAGAAGTCACAACTGTTTAGTGACCAGGCATTTGGGCACTTTGGGTGAAGAGAGAGGTTATTCTGCTAGGGCCAGTATCCCAACCCTCCTTATCACCACCTCCCCACATCTGAGGCTCTTATAAGGGGCCCTGGAGTCCTTGAAATGCAGAGGATGTGGCCCCTCACCCAGCAGTGGGCTTGCAGCAGGTGCTCAATAGGTGGCTCTGGAGTGAGTGGGGCACATACAGGTCTAGACAGGTAGGACTAGATCCTGCTCTTGCCACCCACTCCTACTCCCACCCCCAGAAGCCATTCCACATAAAGCTAACTTTTTGGGACCGCTTTGTGATGTCACTGCATTCCCTGGAGGCACAATATGACAACCACTTCTGTGATTTTTCAATTATAAATTCAGATGTCAAAACTGAACAGAACCTTAGAAGTCAGATCCAAGCTCCACTTTACAGATGAAGAACTGAGGCCTGGGGACTTCCCTGGTGGTCCAGTGGTTAAGACTCTGCACTCTCAATGCAGGGGCCACAGGTTTGATCCCTGGTTGGGGAACTAAGATCCTGCATGCTGCATGGCATGGCCAAAAAAAAAAGAACTGAGGCCTGGACAGGTTGGGTAGCTTTGCAAGCCAGTGGTAGTACCAGCGTCAAAGCCTGGCAGGAATCCTGACTCCCAGTCCAGTGCTCCTCTTCAGGTCCAGGCAAGCTCATCACTACCCTGTGTACAGAAATACCACCATGGGTGGCAAAGGCCAGGGGTCACCCATCAGGCAGGAGGGCCAGGAGGTCACAGTTGGAGGGAACTTCAGTCTCATATGGTTCAACACCTTCATTTATAGTGGAGGGTCAGAAGGGGAATTGTGCAGGGTGGTGGAGCTGGGCCCAGTCCTCCACCAGATTGCAGGCTCTCCTGGGTCAGGGGTTGTGTCTCCTCCATCAGACTGGGGATTCCTACTTAGGTTAGGGCCCAGGAGTCCACCAGGTCCCTCAGTGTGCCAATCATTGCAGACAGAGAGATGTACAAGGTGGGGCGTGTGCTCTAGAAAGGCTCAAGGTCTGACACAGAGCCCCTTTCCTTGCCTCCACCCTCAACCTTGCTAAGTAGAGAGGGAGGTTGGTGTGGGGTCGGGCAGAGCCTGGGAACTCCGTGGGCTGCCCACAGCCATGACAGTTTCCTTGTCCTCTCCAAGTCCCAGAGGGACATTTGTTGTCCGGGTGGAGGAAACTCTCACCAGCTGCAGAAAACACCCCACTGGGGCGTTGGGCACAGGACCAAAGTGCTGATCCTGGACTCAGCCTCAGAGTCATGACCCCCCACCTAGGATGACCCCCTCCCCACTTCCTGGCTGCTGAGGGTGGGAGCCGGGTGTGTGCACTAGCCCTCCAACCCACTGAAATCAGGGATGGACTTGTGAAAAACTGGGACTGGGAGGGAACTTCAGCCAGTAGGGGGTTTGTGCTCCTTCCCACTCCTGCTCTCAGGAGAGGTGCAGGCAGTGGTTCTGTTTGACTACCAGTTACTAGGCGCCAGGAACAGGCCATCTGGGGAGGGAACTGTGGCCCCCTGGGGGTCAGCCCCTTCCCCACCCGCCCCTTCGTTTGAGCCTGGCAGGAGGCAGCTGCTTCCCTTCCTGAAGAAAAGGCTGATGCAGGTGAGGAGAGGCAGCTGCGCTGGGGCCTGGGGTCAAGTGGACGGGGTTAAATCCATCCCACATCTTCATTCATAACCAAGGCAAAGCCCATTCCATCTCTAGGCCTCCCTTTCCTCATCTGTGAAATGAGAAGAGTCAGACACTCTCCTTGCCACTAGCAAGGACAGAGTCAGGACTGGGCACTGCAGAGCCCACTTTCCTCCAAGGAGGGGCTGTCATGCTTTCAGCCAACGTCTAGCCTCAGGGAAGGAGAAAAGCTGGCAGAGGGCCTGGGATAGTATCCGTGGGGACTCCTGCCCACCCCCTCTATCTCTTCCTCCTCTTCCTGTCTGGTCTCTGGGGCAGAGTCTTGCATATTTCTGGCTGCCGCCTCCAGGCTTCTGGCTTCCCAGGCTCACACAAGTGGTCCCCACATCCCAGCCCTGCTTTAATGGGGTGAACTGGGTGGGAGTCCCCAGCAAGAAAGGCACACCCGTGTTGGGTCTGCAGATTCATACTTGAGGATCTGTGCATGCGTGTGTCTTGGGGGAAAGGAAGTTCCCCTGCTCCCTTCCCAAGTACTGCTTGATCACTGTGAGCCGCTAAGCTACCCCATCCCTCCTGAAGAAGACCTGCTGCTGAACATATCCTGAAAGGCAGATACATCCTACACAGGGCTGGGCCTCAGTTAACCCACCTGTAGAACAAGGTAGCAGGAGAAGATAATCACCAAGCTCCCTTCCGGCTGACATTTTGGAACCCGGAGTCTTAGGTGGTCACCCAGGAAAGTTCTGGGCAAGGTGGGCAGCAGGAGGCCTGGGGCTGTCTGCTTCCAGACCCTGGGCAACTCCCTGTCTCATCCTCTACTGTAAGTGAAGGGGTTGAACCATAGGAGACTGAAATTCCTTCCAACTGTGACCTCCTGGCACAAAGTGACTACCCAGCATCTGTAGCACAGGGAGGAAGCAGAGCACAACGGTTAGAGACGCAGGCTCTGGGGTCAGACTGGCTGCACGCCAGTCCTAGCTTTGCTGCTCTCTGGCCATGTCATCTCGGGCATGTGAGTGAACCTCTTGGTGACTCAGTCTCCTCATCTGTGAATTTAATAATATCTGACTTATGCATGCTGTAAGCAATAAATGGATAATATCTATCAAACGAGGGGAAATAATAGTTATTTTCTCACCCGATTGCTGCGAGGATTATAGACGTTCAAGTGCTCACAAAATGCCTGCAATTTAAGTGTTAAATATTATTTCAAGAAGCCTGTCTCCTTCCCATCCACAGACATATAGTCCCCTCAGCAGCCCCACTTTCCTTTTCCCAAGATCTGAGCTATACAGCAATGGACGAGTGGGGAGTAGCAAGAGGGGAACAGACACCAGCTTCCCACACCCATCCCGAATCACGGAATACTTCCACATTCAGGGACTTACTGAACGTTCACCTGTTACCCACCCATTTTTGCAGAGAAGGAAATCGAGGCTCAAAAAGAGATTGGTCTAGGGGCTTCCATGGTGGCGCAGTGGTTAAGAATCCGCCTGCCAGTGCAGGAGACGCGGGTTCAAGCCCTGGTCCGGGGAGGTCCCACATGCTGCGGAGCAACTAAGCCCGTGAACCGTAACTGCTGAGCCTGCGCTCTAGAGCCCACGAGCCACAACTACTGAAGCCCATGTGCCTAGAGCCCGTGCTCTGCAACAAGAGAAGCCACCGCAATGAGAAGCCCGCGCACCGCAACAAAGAGTAGCCCCCCGCTCGCCACAACTAGAGAAAAGCCCGCGCGCAGAAACGAAGACCCGACGCAGCCACAAATAAATAAAACTAAATAACCATTAAAAAAAAAGAGAGAGAGAGAGAGAGATTGGTCTAGCCCAGAGTCAGGGGCAGAGGCCCAAGCCAAAAGAAAACCTGCTCTGGACCCCAGCCTGGCCCACTCTACGTGCTCCACCTCTGCCTCTCCCTCTGGCACCCAAGTACCCCTGCCCCACCAACCGAAGGCGTGAGCTAGGTATTCATCCCGTCCTTGCTCTTTCCCAGCTGAATGATCTTGAACAAGTCATGTAAATTCTCTGAGCCTCATTCCGAACACTGTACAGATACTGTCGAAATACCGTGAAATAGGTGTTATTATTGGCCCCATTTCGAAGAAACAGAGGGTCAGAGTTAGGTTACCTGCACGAGGGCTTACAGCTGCTTTAGTGGTTAAATGGGATATTTTCTAAACTGCCCTCATAGTGCCCTGAATGCAGTAGGTGCCCAGTATATGGTCACCATTATTACTATTTTTTTTTACGGAAGTGAGTGACCCGGCAGGTCTCCAGATGCCCTCTGGGCCCTCGGCCATCCAGCCCGCTGGCCACCACATGACATGAGCCGTACTATCTTTAGCCAGGAAGATATTTATATGCCCCGGGTAAGTTTTTGCCGGTACGGGGGAGCCCCGGAGTCGGTGACCACTGCATCCAGGCCCCCGGAGGCGGCCTCCGCGCCTGGGCCCGCCATGCCACAAGGCCCTGGGGCCCTGATGCAGGTGTGGGTGGGCAGCCAGCTCTTCCAGGCCGACCGGGCACTGCTGGTGGAGCACTGCGGCTTCTTCCGCGGCCTCTTCCGCTCGGGCATGAGGGAGGCGCGCGCGGCCGAGGTGCGCCTGGGCGCTCTGAGCCCGGAAGGCTTCCGCACCACGCTGCGGGTGCTGCGCGGTGAAAGGCCGGAGCTGGCGGCCCCCGAAGAGCTGCTGCAAGCCGTGGAGTGCGCCGCCTTCCTGCAGACGCCGGCGTTGGCGCGCTTTCTGGAGCACAGCCTCACGTCGGACAACTGCGCGCTGCTGTGCGACGCCGCCGCTGCCTTCGGCCTGCACGACGTCTTCCACAGCGCCGCGCTCTTCATCCGCGACGGCGCCCGCGAGCTAACGGCCGAGCTGGCGCTGCCCGAGGCTCGCGCCTACGTGGCGGCGCTGCGACCCAGCAGCTACGTGGCCGTCAGCACGCACGCGCCAGCGCCCGGCTTTTTGGAGGACGCATCGCGGACCGTGTGCTACCTGGACGAAGAAGAGGACGTGTGGCGCACGCTGGCCGCGCTGCCCCTGGAGGCCAGCACGCTGCTGGCCGGCGTGGCTACGCTGGGCAACAAGCTCTACATCGTTGGGGGCGTGCGGGGTCCCAACAAGGAGGTGGTGGAACTGGGCTTCTGCTACGACCCCGACGGCGGCACGTGGCGCGAGTTCCCCAGCCCCCACCAGCCGCGCTACGACACGGCGCTGGCCGGCTTTGACGGCCACCTCTATGCTATCGGGGGCGAATTCCAGAGGATGGCCATGAGCTCCGTGGAGCGCTACGACCCGGCCGCGGGCTGCTGGAGCTTCGCAGCCAACCTGCCGCAGCCAGCTGCCGGCGTGCCCTGCGCCCAAGCCCGCGGCCGCCTCTTCGTGTGTCTGTGGCGGCCAGCCGAAACCACGACCGTGGTGGAGTACACGGTGAGGGCAGACGTGTGGCTGCCCGTGGCCGAGCTGCGGCGCCCTCAGAGCTATGGCCACTGCATGGTGGCCCACCACGATAGTCTCTACGTGGTGCGCAACGGACCTAAGGATGACTTCCTGCACTGCGCCATCGACTGCCTCAACCTGGCCACGGGCCAGTGGACGGCGCTGCCCGGGCAGTTTGTCAACAGCAAGGGCGCGCTTTTCACAGCCGTGGTGCGCGGCGACACCGTCTATACGGTCAACCGCATGTTTACGCTGCTCTATGCCATTGAGGGCGGCACCTGGCGGCTGCTCAGGGAGAAGGCCGGCTTCCCACGGCCCGGCTCCTTGCAGACCGTTCTCCTCAGGCTGCCTCACGGTGCCCGGGGGCAGGTGGCCTCCACGACGCCAGAACTGTGACCCCTGGGCTGGGCTTTAGGAGGGGATGCCCAGAGTCTTCTCTGAGCCATGGCTGAGTCTATGAGACTGGCCTTAGGAGCTGCTGGGAACTTCTCTCTACCTGCCCCAGGTGAGATGTCGGGAGCCTTGTGCCTTCTGCCTTCTGGTGGTGTGAACATGTCCAGGAATCTCAGGAAGCAACGACTCTGGGATCTCAACCCTCAAATTACTTGGGCTGTCTTGAGAGCTGGTGGGTCACAATGTCAGTGGAAGGGATGGGGTGTAGGATTTCAATAATCCAGGCTTGTGTGTGAATGGGCCAGTAATTGAGCACCAGCTGGGAGTGGGTTCAGTGATGTTAATCAAACTGCCAGTCAGGCAAGAATTAAGCACCTACTGTGTGCTCAGCAGGGTGCTGCGCCTAATGTGGCTGTAGTTGACAGACAGGGGTCCATAAAGCTTAGAGTCTAGCCAAGGACAACAAAAGGTTTACACACATTTGTCTTGATCCACATAGGGCTGAAGGCAACGGGCAAAAACAAACAAAAAAACCCAAACCCTGCAATATAATAAAGTCCTGAAGAAATCAGGGCAAAGGGAAAATAGGGAGAGGAAAAATATGTTACTCCAGGCAGAAGGGTAGTAAACAAACTGTATGAAGAAGACAGGCAGGATAATTAGCTGCTAAATGGGGAGACTCGGAAGAGGAGAGACGGGGAAAGCTGGAGCAGATGGGAAGAGTCTGCGAGCCCTGCCTTTAAGGCAGAGCAGCTGTAGATGGAGGCCTTTGGGGAGGCAGTGAGGCTGCACTGCCTTGTAGAGGCAGAAACTGAGCTGAACCTGGAGTGAGACCTGTGAGGGAAAAAGGGTTCCCCATACCCTCTAATGGGATGTGGGCCCGCAGGGGAGAACCCAGTTGGAAGTCCCTTATCCACTGCCCTTTTTGTCATCACTCCAGGGCAATAGACTATTAATTTCCATGACTTCAGTTTACTCAAGGTATGAGCCCAATTTGGGGCAGGTCTAACTGCCTCATCTTCCTCACCTGTACCCCTTCCTCTACATTCTACAGGTTAATCCTAGCCTCCACTCTTGCCATTCCCTGGACCTGGAATGCCATTCCTCTTCCTCTCTCTCTGTTGGCTCTGTGCCTACCTTCTCTGTGCAGGGTTGGCTTTTCCCGACGATGGCTGCGTGCATTGCTCATTGGACCCCTGGCTGACGTCCTTTTCCATGTGTGTATGTGCACATGTGTGCAGCCGTGCACATATGCAGATAGCAAGAGCAGAGATCCTTTTGTGCTGTCAGCTGAGCTGGGACACTTTCCCACCTACAGAATAAAATGATGAGGTCCTACAAAAGCACATGTCTACGCAACAGAAACAGACTCACAGACATAAAGAACAGACTTGTGGTTGCCAAGGGAGAGGAGGGGTCAGGGAGGGAAGGATAGGGAGTTTGGGATTAGTAGATGCAAACTATTATATACAGGATGGATAAACAACAAGGTCCTACTGTATACCACAGGGAACTATATTCAATATCCTGTGATAAACCATAATGGCAAAGAACATATATATGTATATGTATGAGTCACTTTGCTGTACAGCAGAAATTAACACAACATTGTAAATCAACTATACTTCAATAAAAATTTTTTTAAAAGAAGAAAAACATGAGGTCCTGGGACTTCTCTGGTGGTGCCGTGGTTACAAATTCACCTGCCAACGCAGGGGACATAGGTTCGATCCCTGGTCCAGGAAGATCCCACATGCCGTGGAGCAACTAAGCCCGTGTGCCACAACTACTGAGCCCACGCACCTCAACTACTGAAGCCTGCACACTCTAGGGCCCGCGCTCCGCAACAAGAGAAGCCCCCACTCGCCGCAAAAGCCCATGCACAGCAACGGAGACCCAACATAGCCAACAAATAAATAAATAAAATAAATAGTTTTAGAAACAAAACATGAGGTCCTGAAAGACATCAGGCTGTAGAGATCACTAGTTAGGGACCTGCTGCTGACCTCTGGTGCTGACCTCTGGTGTTAGATGAGGACTCTTATCTCGCCTCTAGAGTACCCTGACCCTGGTTTCTGGTCGGATGCCAGCTCAGTCCTCCAGACTCTCCAAGCCTCTGGGCAGACTTCTCTGAGTGGTCCTAAGTGGTCTCCATCCTCCAAGACCCAAGGGCCGTGGGAAATTCTGGCCTCATCACAAATGGAGAATGAAGCATCAGCCTGGCACCTCCTGGGCATGGAGCCTAGCGTCTGGGCTGCCCCTTATTGCCTTTTCCCCTGACCTATGTTCCTATTCCAAGCCCTGGAGAATGCTGCCCTCAGAAGCCTGGGACCTTTTAGGCCTGGATTAATCTAATCTGATGAGTCACAATAATAAATCCTGACTTTTGCATCCTGTGAATTATGTGCAAAGTACTTTCACATCCATCTCCCCACTCCAGCCCTACCTCAGTCATGGGACTTGGGTACCTTCTCCCAACTGATGAGATGTGTGAGGTTCAGAGGTCAAGTGACTGGCCCATGCCACAGAGCCCCTCACTTTTTTGTTCTATCAATATGTAATTTTATTCACATGTCAAAGATTTATCTAACTCATTAATAAGGGAACCAAAAGAATGGTAGGGCTGGTTCAAAGGCACATTTGAGAGACAAGAGATCTGTATACTTTGTTGGAAAAGATATACTGAAATAAGTTTGCCAAGATAGAGGTAAAGCCGGTTGGTGTCTTACAGGGAATAAAACCATAACTTTTGTGGTTCTCTACTGGACTAAATTCCTTTTCATCTTCACATACATGCACATACATACTTGTACATGCAGCTACGTTAGCATGTAACTTTACAATGTCAGGACCCTAATCAATAGTAAATAGTAGAACAAAGGCACAGTCTCCTAGAGAATTAAATAACTCTTAGTGCTTCAACCCTGCCCCAGAATGACACTGAAAGGACATGCAGTCCTCCTTTTGCCTAGTTTTAAGTTACGGACAATTCTTCTTAACAGCACAGACCGTTGTCCTCCCCGCTCACTCCTGATCAGTGCTAAGCGCACTTGCAGTCTTGAGATCCATTAGCTCATCTGCTCTCTCAACCCACAGAGCTTTGTTTGTCGGCTTTTAGAGCTGGCTGCGTGGACCAGCCCAGACAGGCCTGCTGGCTCCAGCGTTCGGTCGTCCTTAGCTCTAGACCAACCCTTTCTGAGACGCCTTTTATGTGTAATAAGAACACAGTGTTCACAGAGAACGTTCCCACAGTGGACTTATTTCAGCTTTGTAAGAATTTTAAGTGGTTGGCAGCTGGGCAACATTCCCACTCCCTTCTTAAAGGGAAAAAAAACCCCAAACACCCAAAGGTCATGGGTGACTAGAAGAGGCACAGGTAGGAAGTGGCAGAGCCCGGCTTTGAACCCAGGGCCATGTGCTGTTTTCTGTCGCTGCCTCCCTGCTTGACTGACATCCTGGGACGGACAGGGTAGTTCTGCCGGTCTCCTTTACACTCCCCTCCCTGTTACCCTTCTCTCTGCGCCTCTTCTTCTTGGGGTTCATCTGCCCCCCTGGACTCAGCCCTTTCCCTCCTCCTCCTGAGATAGGAAAATTGACTGTCCTGGGTTCTCTTACCTTAGGATCTAGCTGGTAGAGGAATGGCCCCCTTCACGAGGGTGTTGACTGAAGGCCCTGGCGGGTATCTGCATTTTGACAGATACTCCCTCCCTCTCACAGTGTGGGGAGGTTTTCACAATCCAGCCCACCTTACCCTCTGGCCTCACAGGTCAGGCTGCACCGTTTCTTCCTATAGCCTGCCACCCTCGGCAAGGATGGTTACCATGTCTGGTTTGCAGGTGAGGAAATCAGCAGAAAGCTGAAATGAGTCACCCAGAGTCACACAGCCAGTCAAGTGGAAGAGCAAGGACCTGGGACCAGGACTTGGGATTCTCAGTCTCTCATACCCTGGCATCCAGACTTGACCACTGCATGAAGGTGTTTGGGGATGTGAGGCAGCTTCAAGAGGGCGAATTACAGAGATACTTTGAGGTTACTAAGCCCAGAAGGCTGGGTTTGAAATCTCTCTGTGCCTGCCCAGAGGGACACTCTAAGAAGCTTGTCCTTCCAGAGAGATCTACACACACACACACACACACACACACACACACGGCTTAATGCAGCAAGGAGCACCTTCCTGAACCTCCATGACAGCCCTGCAGCCCCACTCTCTGGAGCTCTCTCCAGTCTTCGACAGACTTTCTCCTTCACCCTGACTCTGGAGGCCCTGCACCCCAAGCTTTCCTCTCCCTGGGAATTATCCTGGTTTGCTTACATAGCCTGCCTGACAGAGGCAGAAGGAGACACCAGCCCTTCCCACACTCTACCCAGGGCCTGCTTCCCTGCTGGCCGCTCTTCGGCCTGCTCACGTGGGCAGAGTCAACCTGATGATACGCCAGCCAGACCCTGTTGCTTTTCTGCTCAGACCCCTGGGTGCTCCTCAAGTCCCTTGAGTGAAAGCCCAAGTCCTTTCAGGATCCCCTGCCCATTTCCTCCCTGACTTTATCTATCACCACTCTCCCCCTGGCTTCATTGCTCTTCTTCAAGTACCCCGAGCATGCTCCCACCTCAGGGCCTTTGCACTGTGTCCCTCTGCTGGGCACACCTCCCTCCCTCTGTACCGTGTCCCTCTGCTGGGCACACCTCCCTCCCTTTGCACCGTGTCCCTCTGCTGGGCACACCTCCCTCCCTTAGCTGCCTGGCTCACTCCCCACCTCCTATGGGCCTTTGCCCAAATGTCACTTTCATTCTGAGGCCTTTCCTGACCACCCTACATAAAATCTACCTCCCCCTTCTCTGCATTCCCTACTTCTTTTCCTGTTTTATTTCTCTCCATAGCATCTAGCACCATCCCCTATGCTCTATTTTTACTTGTTTAGTGTGTGTTTCCTTCTACTAAAGTTGAGCTCCATGAGGGCAGAGATTTGTGTCTGTTTGTTCACTGCTGTATCACCAGGACAGTGAACAGAACATAGTAGGGGCTTAATAAATTTTGAATGAATCAATGGTGCTCAATGGATGTCAAAAGAATAAATGAATTAATCACATGGTCAATCAATCAAAGGAAAAACCCATAGAAAGAGGCTGTCGGATTTCAGAGGAGAGGGGTATCATTTCTGGCAGGGGCTGGGGTGGGCGGGTGACTAGGGGAGACCTTCATGAGAGGGTGATGAGCTGTGGGGTGCACAGCACACCGGGCGAAGAGTGGGATCTCAGAACAGCAGCAGCTCAGAGGCCACTTCTCCGGCTCCAGTGGAGGGGAGGAGACGGGAATTGGAAGTGCTAATCATCCTATGAAGAATTGCTCCTCTTGGCGGTGGAATACACACAGGGCTGGTCTGTTTATTTTCCTTTGGCCCCAAGCAGCTGAGCCTCTTTTTCATCCTAATTGCTTTTCTTCGAGTTGCTGTCACTTCCCAGGAACAGTGGCAAGTTTAACTGTGCTGGTGGGAGACACAGCTGTCGGCAGACAGGCCACCTCTGAGCAGGCCCATCGTGGCCGTGGAATATGGGACCGCCATGGAGGGGGGTCTCCCAGGACTCATCCCAGCAGTGTCCTCTGCAACCCTCATGATTCTGCCCCAGCTGAAGTGGGGAGCCTCTCTCTCTGGCACCTTAGCAACTAACAAAAGGTAAAGGGGTCCTTTTGTAGGGCTGCAGGGTCTTGGAGCAGGATATAAGCATCTCATCTAACCCCTCTCTTTTTACAGGGAGGAAAGGGAAGTTGGCAGGGGGCGGGGCAAATAACTTGCCTGGAGCCACACAGCAATGCAGTGGACCACTCTGAGCTAAAACCCACATCTGTAGAATCCTCTTCCCAACACACCATGCTGCATCTCTTGTGTTGCCTTCCAGGACACCCATGAGTAAGATTCCCCAAGATGACCCATCAGGCCTTCCCTCCCCGATTCCAGACCTCCATCCTTACTTTTTCCAGTAAATATCACCCCTCTTGCGTCACATTAATTCAGCACTCTGCTTTCATTCAGCAGATAGAGACAAAAGACTTGGTCTCTAATGGTGGTATTTGGGCACCTGGGCTCTTCACATCACACACACACACACACACACACACACACACACACTCACAATTTTGACAACTCTAAGGGTGGCCTTATGATTTTGGCCCACTATGCTTTTCTTTCCAGTAACATATTTTCATTCTCACTGGGGCCTCCATGGATGGGCCTAGCCCCACAGTCCTGATTAGCAGAGGGAATTTCAGGGGCTCTGAGAGGGGGCGAGCGTTGGGTTGGGGTGGAAACAAGGTGCTGAGACTCTGCCTTCTGACCATGGGAAAGTCTCTTCACCTTTCTGATATTAAGGTGTCTCGACTCTAGACAGGGAGGGTAATTCCTGTCCCAGAGGATGGTTATGAGAGTCAAATATGACCTAGAGGCTAGCACAGGTTATGCTCACCATCCATATTCCTTTCTCCTCCCTCCCGCTCCTCACCCCTTATTGAGACCCCTTCTGTGAGACAGGCATGGGTAGGATGAGCCAAACATGGCCCTGCAATCCACACATTTATCGCTCAGTGAGGAAGCAGGATGGCAGAACAGGTAAGCATCAGCTTTGGCATCAGGAGACCTGGGTTCATATTCCAGCTCCATCACTTGCCAGCTGTGTCATCTTGGGCAAACTCGGTTTCTTTATAAAATGTTGAGGATGGGCTTCCCTGGTGGCGCAGTGGTTGAGATTCCGCCTGCCGATGCAGGGGACACGGGTTCGTGCCCCGGTCCGGGAAGATCCCACATGCCGCGGAGTGGCTGGGCCCGTGAGCCATGGCCGCTGAGCCTGCGCGTCCGGAGCCTGTGCTCCGCAACGGGAGAGGCCACAACAGTGAGAGGCCCGCGTACCGCAAAAAAAAAAAAAAAAAAAAAAAAAACTGTTGCGGATGAGAAGGCTCACCGTGCAGAGGTGTCGTGCAGGTAGATCACAGGAAGCCCCTGTAGCTCTCCCAGGAGGGAGGGAGGTTGGAGCCTGAGTGTGAAGAGCCTTGAATGCCAGGCTAAGAATGTGGGCCTGTTCTGTAGGAAAAGGGAGCCATAGCAAGGGTTTGAGGTGGAGACTATGGAAGACGGATATCGTGCTTCTCGAATTCCAATACCAGGCCCCTCGCCCGCCCTGCCTGCCCCTCTAGATCCACTCCCCCTTCCTCCTGCCTCCCACCCCAGGAGGCTGCCCTTTGGGTTATATCACCGGCTCTCTTGATTTTGGCCCCCCATGGGGGTACCTGAAGAAGACAGGGGTAGGGGGGAGTGGGAGGTCCAGGGACTTCGTTGATGGCTCCTTCCTTGCCGGGCTGCCTCACACTGACTTTTTTTCCTCCAGTGACCAGAGTCACTGTCAGGTAGCCCTTCCTGTGCAGCCCTCTCAGTCTCCAGGTTGTGGTGGCCACCTCTCTCCTCCCCTTGCAGGCCTGGGGGTGGTGAGAGCCCCACTGTTGCCAGCCCGGCACTATCCCTATAGTAGTAGCCTCCACCCTTGGCAAACAGCCTCTTTCTTCAAGTCTCCTCTAAGGACGTGATCTGACTTGCCATCTCTTTCCTGCCATGATCCGTGCCCTGTTCCCTCTGGCTCTCGTCTCTCTGGGCATCTGTCACCGAGTGGCTTGGTTTGCTACAGCAAAGGATACAGGCTTACCTCGCGTTACTGCGCTTCACTTTATCATGCTTCGCAGATGTTGCTTTTTTTTTACAAATTGAAAGTTAGTGGCAACCCTGCATTGAGCACGTGTCACGCCATTTTTCCAACAGCACTTACTTACTTTGTGTCTCTGTGTCCCATTTTGGTAATTCTCACAGTATTTCAAACGTTTTCATTATTATTATATTTATTATGGTGATCAGTGATCAGATGTTACTGTTATAATTGTTTGGGGGTGCCATGAACTGCGCTTATATAAGACTGTGAACTCAATGGATAACATTAGTTTTTATGTTATTTTCCATTAACATAACATTTTATGGAAAAACCCAAACAGACTTTTTGGCCAACCCAGTAGAATACAATATAGTGTAAACATAACTTTTACACGCACTGGGAAACCAAAAAATTTGTGTGACTCGCTTTATTGTGTTATTTGCTTTATTGAAGTGGTCTGGAACCAAACCCGCAATATCTCTGAGATATGCCTGTACTGGAAAATGTCCATCTCAGTATCTTGGCCTGATTACACAGTGATGGGAACGAGAGAAACGTCTTACCAGAAGGGGTGGTGCCTCAGTGACCGGAAGCTACGGCCTTGCTTCCCAAGCCACTTGAATTTGAGGGGAAAAAAGTGACCTTTAGAAGCTCTTGGAGGAATGGCTGGGAATGAAACAACCAAATGCATGAGCTCCAGGGAGCACAGCTTCTGCTGCCCCCTCCCAAGTGAGGAACCAGGCAGGTCTGCAGCCCTGGCCACTAGGCAGGCCCTGGTTCTCCACTGCCCTGATCAGACCTGACCTTTACTAGGTTTAACCAAGGGGTCCTGATGGGGACAGCAGGGACCCCTAGAGACATTTATTCCAGGCCCAGCCCTGCCACCCATCTGCTGGGTGATGTCATGCCCGATGCTTTACCTCTCTGAGCCCCACTTTGCATCTGTCACTGAAGATGATAGCCTTTGGTGCACACATTCACTGTGTGGTCAAGAGAGGGGACGTGTGCACATGTTCACTGGTGGTCAAGTGAGGGGACGTGTCTGCAGGCCCGTGGTGAGGGGAACCCAGTGCTCCAGCTTCTAGCTCAGACCTTCTGGATTCTAACTCAGTTCTAGCACTTTCTGACCAGGTGACCTTGGGCAGTTCTTAACCTCTCTGAGCCTCAGGTGGCATCTGTCAATGAAGACTGTTGGGAGGTGAGCAAGCTAGTACACAGAAGGAGCTTAGGATAGTACCAGGCCCACAGCAAGTGTCAGTAAACCCCAGAAAACTTTCCGCCCTCAGGCGAGGTCAGTGGGTTATCTTGCCAGTAGCAGTCATTCTGGCTTCAGATGGAGAAGGCAAATAATGTCTACATGGTGTGGTTGGGAACCTCAAAGAGGGCCTTTGGCCTTGAAAGCATCTTTCACCATTCTTCCTGGTTGGCCATCATCTCCAGAGTGTAACCCCGGGACCCTGCACTGTCTTAAGGGTCATAGGCCTGGTGGGGTGGAAGGGCAGGCATGTGAGTCCTCTCGCCAGACACTGAGACGGTGTCATCCCTGAGATCCTTGGACCCCAGCCCCTGTACCCGAAGGCACTGAACTCCTGGGGAGCTCAAAATACTTCTCTTAGCTTCAGCAGCAGTGACCTACCTTGAACCCCAAGAACAACTATCACTCAGCCATTTCCTTGGTCACCTGCCCCCACATAGCCTGGCATCAGGGTGGGCAGAGCAAAGCTGCTCATCACAGAGACGGGGCTGGTCACCTTCTTGACCAGCAGTGCCCACCCCTCTCCTCAAAGCTCAGCCTGGTCCACCACAGAGAGCATGGTCACTGCTTCCAGCCTGCTCAGGGACAGTGACCCATGCTTGTTTCTGTCCAGCCCTGCTGCCATCAAAAAGGGGCCATGTGCTCCCCCAAAGGAGCACATCACAGGGATCATGAGCCAACTTGGACCTCTGTCCCTTCCACGGAGCTCTAGGGGCCTCGTGCAGATTAGCACCGGCACCCTCCCAGCAGCCACAAGGATGCCTTACTCACTCTGGTCCCAGCCACGTGGTCCCTCCAGGCTCTGAGGGGCTGGGCACTAAGGAATGGGGACCGGCTGCCTTTGTCCCCTGAAACCACTGTGCTGATAGTGTCATCCCAAGTACCCAGAGCTTCCCTTAATACTTTCTGGTGAGTCTTTTCACCTGGCAATTCAGTGAAACCTCTATGGAAGCCAGTTACCTTTGTCATGGCCACTCCCCAGAGGGCTAACTTTCATGGTTTCCCTCCTTCTCTACCTTCCTCCCTCTTCCTTCTGCAAACACTCAGAGCACCTCCTCTACCACAAGCTGCGCCAGGCATGGGGGCAGAGAGACAAAGCAGGTTCGGTCCCCACCCCCAGGGCTTCACAGGGAATGATGGAGGTGCCCCTTCAGCAGTTACAGGACCACAAGGTGTCTCTGATGGATATAAGCCCCTTGGTGACACCCAGGACCTCCAAGCCTCCTGGCTGCCCATACCTCGGCCCATATTTCCCTCATCCTGCTTTAGTCTTAAGACTTTCCTCTAGATTCAAGGGGTGACAGGACACTTTCTGCCCCATTTGGCGCTGGCTTTACTCATATTCTCTCATTGCATCCAGCAGGGTGCTTTGGTTGTCAGCAAGAGAAACCAACTTTGGCTAAGTTAAGGAGAATGGAATTCTAGTGGAAGGACTTTCGGTAGCTCCAGGCTCCCAGGGAAGGTCAGAGCACTGGCTGAGAAAGGACAGAATGAGTGTGCTCAAGGTTACAAGGTGACACGCCAGAGTTGGCCTGGCCCTGTGCAGGTGACATGTGCCCACCCCCTGGTCAGGAGAGGACAGGGCACTTTGACAACAAGATGACCCACAGCTGGGGGAGGTTATTCCTCCAGGTTCACTGGGTATCATCTGAAAATAAGGGAGGGGCTAACCAAAAGTTTATCCAAGTTTGCTTTCTAAATCTATAAACTCTGCCAAATTCTCAACAAAAAAAAAGCGAGAATGGCCCCTAGCTGGGTGGCCAGAAAACAGCAGTGCTCACTATGGTCTCCCTTCCATCCCCCGTGTTGGCACCACTGTGTCAACTCTGTAGCTCGCTGGCTGCAGCATCAAATCCAAACTCCTCAAGGCCCAGCCACAACCCTCCAGGCACACTGAGGAGCTCACCACTTCCCTCCCACCCCAGGTGGTCTCATGCCTGGGTGACAGCGGCCTGGAATGCCCTTCCTTTCCTTCTCTATGTGAAGAACCCCTTCCCATGCTGCAAGACCCAGCTCAGTTGTGCCCCCTCCTGGACGACACCTCGTGCCAGCCTGAGGTTCATCTCTCAGCCTGGCTCAAGCTCCTGTGGGTGGGGGCTCACCTCTGCCTGGAGGCTGCCCTCCCTGCACCAGCAGTGGTGGCTTAGGAGCTGTCTGTCCCCATGGCGGAGCCCCTGATCCTCTCCCCGCCACCCCCCATCTCTTCCGTGTGCCCGGCGCAGGGTCGGCGGAGGTTCATGACATCGCTTGGCTGCTGAGGGTTTCAGAGTCTGTGATTAAGCCATGCCCTGGGCTGGCCTGTCCTGGGTCCCTGGTTCCCCAGCCCCCGGCTTCCATCCTTCCACTCTCACCCAGCACCCAGTGAATGTCTCTGTTCAGCCTGGAAACATTTTCTTAACGACAATAAATAAATAAATAAATAAAATCATAGGTTAAAAATCTCGAGCAATAAAACAGCAGATGACGTTGCATGGGCAACTTCCCAGAGGACACAGAACACACGTCTCCTGAGTGGGTGGCCTTATAAGGACAGGTTTAGGAGGAGAATGGGCAGGAGGCAGAGCCGCCCACCAGCAGAGGGGGAGGTTGGCGTGGGGGTGGGTGCCCCACTGCTGGGCCAGGAACGGAGCCAGCAGGCTAGGACCCAGCTCCACCGGAGGAGGTGGAAAAGTACCACCTCCAGAGGTCCTCGCTGGGCCAAAGCCCGCCTGTCCTTCCGCCTTCCCTGCATCAACAGCACAGGCTCTGACCTGCTGCCAGCCAGTTGCCACGCTGCCCTACACCGCCCAGCCGAGCACCGGGAAGCCGCCCACCCTAGGACAGGCCATTTCTCATTCTTCTTCCCACTTCCCTGCACTCGTGGCCCAGCAGGGCTTGGCACCCAGCTGGCACCCAGTAAAGCTGTATTGGCTGGAAGATTAGTAAGTGAGTGGTTGTTTGGTGGTAGTTTTAGCTCATCAGCTGGGCTGTAACACCTGGAATACAGGAGCAGCGCCTTCTCAGGGAGACCAGTGCACAGCTGAGCAGGGGCTTAACAAAGGATTTGGTGCTTGAGTGGGACCTGCCTTTGAGTAGAGCTGAGCGATCAGTTCTTACCTCACTCAGGATCACTTCGTCCCGGCATGAAGGCACACACCTCCACAACTGCTCCAGAGAATGCCTGTGACAGGGGCTTCACTCCTCCTGAGGACAGTGTGTGTGTGGGTATAAGAGAGAGAGGGAGTTTCTAGGAGATTCCTGGTTGTTTAAGGGTTCCTCTGAGCCCAGCATGTCTGGGAACAAAGCCCTCACCCTTGGGGTCAGAGGGTGAGGGGAGGTGTGCCCAGGAGGCCCTGTCCTGAGGGAGGGGCTCTGGAAGCCTCCCCCAATCTCATTAGGGAAGACTCTTTCCAGAGCTTCCAAAAGCCCCAAATCCTCCTTGAAGTGAGTCTAAAAAGAGACAGAATGGATGGTGAAATAAGGTGAAAACTGGGAGTGCCACCCCATCCCTTGGCAGGCTTTTTACTCAGCCAAACCTTATCATTTATGAGCCACTGTTCATGAGGTAAGCATTGCTGTCTCCCTGAATCCTCTTTTAAAAGGAAAAACGTGTTTCTCTGCAGGGGCCCACAGTCACCTCTCTAATCACCAGATAAGATAGGAGGACAGGGCAGGATGGGGAGGGGGCAGGGAGGGAGTGTGGAAGGAAGGAGGCTGAGAGGGGAGGAGGGTCCGGGAAGAGGAAGCTCCTGACACCTCCACGTGATCCTTGGAGGCCAGCTGTGACCTGAGGGTGCGTCCTACCCCACTATCTCCAGAATGGAAGGGTCAGGGCCAAGAGGAGGCTCTGGCAGCCCCTCAGCTGGCACTGCTCCCGGTGCCAGGAGAATGTTGTCAGCTGCAGAAGGTTGACTCAAGTTGAAGCAAGAGCCCCAGAGGCTCCTGGTAGAGGTGAGAGAGGAGAAGAGCCAGCTGTGTCAGCTTGAGCCTGGTGAGGGCCCAGGCTCAGACCCTGACCCCTGGGTAAGGCCTGCTCCACTGTCATTCTGTTCCAAAATAGAAATGTCCTTTGTATAAAGAGTAATGCAAAACACAACAAAACTCCCTTATGTGACTGCCTGAAATTCCACCATTAGTCACGGATTATTTTGGTTTAAGCATTGCCCCCTGTGCCGGACTGAATAATGGTCCCCCAAAGACTTCCATGTCCTAATCCTTGGAGTTATCTACCTTACATGGTAAAAGGGACTTTGCAGATGTGATTAAGTTAAGGATTTTGAGATGGGCGATTATCCAGATGGGCCCAATATAATCATAAAGGTCCTTATAAGAAGGAGGCAGAAGGGTCAGCTAGTTAGAGGGCACACGTTTCCCTGAGAAGGGAACACACAAAGAACTTGAGGTTTCAGCCTGAAATAGTTTCTGAGGGCCTCCCATACACACACTACACCCTCCCCATCAGAGTCAGGAGGGCTGCTTCAACCTGCTGGCACTGGGTCTCAGAGGGAACATGGTTGGGACACAGAAGAGGAGACAGAGTATATGCGGACAGAAGTAAAAGCAAAGCCTCAGGGAGAACTTACTTCATTCTGCTTCCTTGGGCCAGGCGTTGGTCACCACCTGGTCCCCTGACTCCACCATCCGCCTGGCTTCCTCTCCAAGGGTCACATTGTTTAGACTCTGGCTTCTGGTAGCTGAGTGTGTCATCTGCTGCTGTTTCAAGGGGCCACCAATGACCCTTACTGTTAGCTGTAGAGACTGTCTTTCTCCCAGAATCCTCTGCTCCAAACAGCTTCTTTTTTTTTTTTTTTTTTGCAGTACGCAGGCCTCTCACTGCTGTGGCCTCTCCCGTTGCGGAGCACAGGCTCCGGACGCGCAGGCTCAGCGGCCATGGCTCACGGGCCCAGCCGCTCCACGGCATGTGGGATCTTCCCGGACCGGGGCACGAACCCGTGTCCCCTGCATCGGCAGGCAGATTCTCAACCACTGCGCCACCAGGGAAGCCCCAAACAGCTTCTTAAACCCTGCTGACCAAAGAGGCCAAGTCACTGGGGGAGAGTTTCTCCCAGGTTTTCTGAGTTTGATTATAAATGCTGGAGATTTGTTAACCATAATGATAATGAGAAGGATGACAGTAAAGGTAGTAGTGATTCTAGAACAAAGCAGGGCATAAATATGTATAAATAAGTAAATAGCTACTAGATGCCATGTCACAAGCTTCCTGTACACTCTCCTGTTCAATCATCCTAACTGGGAAATTTTAGTGTCCATATTTTATGAATAAGAAACTGAGGCACAGAGAGGTTATGTGACTTGCAAAGATAGTTTGTAATAGGGCTGTAGTTTCAGCCCAAATCTGACTTCAGAGTCCACGCCTTTAACTACCACACTATTCTACCTCCTAAAAAATAATTTAAACTAACTGTGCCCATTGATGTCTCATTTTTAATCAAGCAATAGTTTTCTAGGGATGGGAAAGTTTGGGGCAGGTGGGAGAAGGATGGGGGAGTGACATG
Organism: Mesoplodon mirus; assembly: GCF_964341445.2. Classification (NCBI taxonomy): domain Eukaryota; kingdom Metazoa; phylum Chordata; class Mammalia; order Artiodactyla; family Ziphiidae; genus Mesoplodon; species Mesoplodon mirus. The sequence goes on from NC_138979.1 coordinate 55,411,963, forward strand.
GAGGAAGGCCCTGTGACATGGGGGAGAGGCCAGCCAACTGGTCGCCTCGAAACAAGGGGACCTAATAAGGTGGCAGACTGAGGCCAGATTACCTTAATCAAAACATAAATAGCTTTAGATTTAACATTACATCTTAGAAATTGAATTTGAATTTTACTGTCTTTTCCAAGAGCAGTTTTATTTTTGACTAACTTAATGCCATCTCGCCGATTTCCAAAATAGTTTTATGTTGCCTGCAAGTTATTTAAAGCAAGTTTCAAGGCCAAAGAATATTTTTAATGTAATTTCAAGTCGGCAGGCATTGAGGCTTAATGGAAAGCACCCAGGGGCTGGATGGGCCTCAGGAAACCTGGGTTCTAGTCCCAAACTTGTTGTTTAGGCCTGTGTAAGCCTCCAGAAGTCCTCACTGCATGTTCAAACAAGATTTTATTTGCGTTTTTTACAGGCCTCAACTCCAGGTCCAGCCCTGTTTGTTGGGTGGAGGGGGCTGAGAGGTTTTGGTTCTGTGCTAATAGCTGCAGGTCATTGCTCAGGGCAGCTGAGAAGGGCAGAGGCATCAGCATCTTGTCTTCTGACCTCTGCTTGCCTGAATCATGGGTAGCTCCAGCAATTTGTCCCCTCAATCCCTGGGGACCTCCAGAAGCTAGGCCTGGGGTGACTGGAGACAACTTTGGTCCCAACCTGCCCAATCCCCAAATGAGGAAAGACTGACATAGGACCACAGATTGTGAGAGCAGAAGCCAGATCTCTGGCTCTGATATCAGACACACTGGCCATGGGCCCATTACATTGAATAAAAATCCCCAGAGATACTGGCCTAAAAACAGACACGTAGATGAATGGAACAGAATAGAGAAACCAGAAATAAACCCACACGTATGTGTGGTCAATTAATTTACAACCAAGGAGCCAAGAATATACAATGGGGAAAAGACAGCCAGTCTCTTCAATAAATGGTATTGGGAAAACTGGACAGTCACATGCAAAAGAATAAAACTTGACCACTATCTCACACCACACACAAAAATTAACTCAAGGGAATTAAAGACTTGAATGTTAGACGTGAAACCATGAAACTCCTAGAAGAAAACATAGGCAGTAAGCTCCTTGACATCGGTTCTGGTGATGATTTTTTGAATCTGACATCCAAAGCAAATGCAACAAAAGCAAAAATAAACAAGTGGGACTACATCAAACTAAAAAGCTTCTACACAGTAAAGGAAACTATCAACAAAGTGAAAAAGCAACCTACATAATGAGAGAAAATATTTGCAAATCATGTATCTGATAAGGGGCTAATATCCAAAATATATAAAGAACTCATACAACTCAACAGCAAAAAACACACACAATATGATTAAAAAATGGGCAGATCTGGAAGGATATTTTTCCCAGATAAGACATACAGGTGGCCAACACGTACATGAAAAGATGCTCAGTATCACTAATCATCAGGGAAATGCAAATCAAAACCACAATGAGATACCAGCTCACACCTGTCAGAATGACTATTATCAAAATGACAAGAAATAGCAAGTGTTGGTGAGGATGTGGAGAAAAGGGAACCCTTGAGAACTGTTAGTGGGAATGTATATTGGTGCAGTCACTATGGAAAACAGTGTGGCGGTTCCTCAAAAAATTAAAAATAGAACTACCATATGATCTGGCAATTCCACTTCTGGATATTATCTAAAGAAAACAAAAACACTAACTTGCAAAGGTATCTGCATCCCCATGTTCATTGCTGTACTATCTACAAGAGCCAAGATATGGAAACAACCTAAGTGTCCATTGATGAATGCATGGATAAAGAAACTGTGGTGTAACTATACAATGGAATATTATTCATTGTAAAAAAAGAATGAGATCTTGCCATTTATGACAACAAGGATGGGCCTTGAGGGTATTATGCTAAGTGAAATAAATAAGACAGAGAAAGACAAATACTGTATGATCTCTCATATGTGGGATATTAAAAAACAAAGAAACAAATAAAAACAAGATCATAGATACAAAGAACTGATTAGTGGTTGCCAGAGGTTGGGGATGGAAGAGGGGGAAATGGGTGAAGGGGGTCAACAATAACAACCAAAAAATCAATTAAAAAAAGAAAAAGAAAGAATCTCCAGAGAGCTTGTTATAATAACAAAACAGATTCCCGAGGGCTGCCAAGCTGGACTTTCTGAATCAGATTATCCAGGAGTGGGGCCTTGGACATTTTAACAAACTCCCCAGGGCATTCTTATAGATAGCAGTCAGGGCTAATCACTCCACTTATCCTAGGGAAACTTAGGCCCAAAGAGGCCTTGAGCCAGTCATCAGCAGAACCAAAATCAGAATTAAGTCTTCTGACCCACAGTTAGATATTCTTTGCACCCCAAGACCAGAAACCTATAGGACCCAAAGAACTGCACATCATTTATTTGTTTTAATTTTCTTAAACTCAAAGTTACTAATGCCCATAGTTTAAAGAATCAAATATAGGTCATTTTATGGAGCTTATATGAAAACAGTTCCTCGCCTATGCAACTCCATCTGCCCCTCCCCACAAGGAAACACTTTCAACTCTTTCAGCTGATTCTTTTGGTATTGAAGGAAACCAGACTGTCACCCAAAAAAATGCCTCTTTGACATAATTATTTTGAGCTGAAGGCAACTAAGAAGCAGCAAATGCAGGAAAAGCTCTCTCTACCCTTCCCCTCTTTTCTGCTTAAAGGCAGGATATAAATTCTCCTTTTCTGGAGACAGATTCTTGTCAGCCCAGAAATGTACCAGGGAAACCTACAAACAAACCTTACTCCATTAGTTCCCTCCCATATGTTTACCTTCCCACAGTTTGCCATCCTTGGAAGCCTAAAACTGTTTTCCTTTGTCCTGTCATTTCTCTACAAATTTATTGTTCTTTGTTGAAGATGCTATATAAGCCAGAGTTCTAAACTGCTATTTTGAGTTACTTTTCATTGAAGTTTCTCAGGCATGATGTGTGCCGCATGCATTAATAAACTTTTATTTTTCTCTTGTTAATCTCTTTTTGTTAAAGAGCCCCAGTTGAAATCCTAAGATGGGTAAAGTTTTGCCTCCTTTACAGTATTTATTCCCACGCTTGGCATCATTTGCATTTTTACAACGAGTATGCATCAATTTGTTATTCTTATGTGGTCTTTATAATACAGTCAGGATGGACTGCCAGGGATGCGTGGGCACTGCAAGGTGCGTCCAGGGTCACTGGGCGCAGGCTACCAGCTCCTCCAAGGCTTGCTCACGGTGGTTGCCGTGGACCAGCAGCACCTCCTTGATCCGGTCCTGCTGGAAGCCCATGTCGCTGAACTGCTCCGAGAGGCGCAGGAACTCCCCTGCCTGAGGAACAGGAGGCAGAGAGGGCGTGGGGGACTCTGTGAGGCTGGGCCTCTGCCCTGGGGAGCCCCCTCCCAGGTGCCCACTGTACATACCCCCAGAAAGCTGTGACCCCCACAGGCCAGGTGAGCCTGATCCTGGGCAGCACCTGTGGTTTTCCTGTACCTCAGTGACATGGGCTCAAGCCTCCCTTCCTGTGCCAAGGAAGGGGAGCCCAGCCAGGCTGCCAGCTCTCTCTGTGCGGCTTTCCTTCCCCACTCTGGCTCACTCCTGACTCCCTGTGCTCGGGTGCTGCGCTGGGGCAGGAAGAGGAAGGCTGCATACTGGTGCCCAGAGGATGCACAGAGCAGGGTCTCTGTCCAGGCCCCAAACCCTGCCAAGGTCTCACACAGCACAGCCTCTGCCTTCCTTCCTCCTCAGGCCCCGGTGCTTGAAACTTCCCTGTCCCTCTCCGCTCCTCATCCTCGGCATCTCTCCCACCCCTGCATCCCTCCCTCAGCCTCTGTGAAGACTGCTCGGCCTGGGGCAACTGCCAGTTGTGGACAGGTCACATTCATCAGGCACTTAGAATGTCCTCCTACTGGGACCACAGGCGCATGCATTCTGGGTTTCCAGGTAGGCGGCACACTCCCCGAGCACAGAGTTCAAGCACCTTTCTGCTACCTATCTGGCTCCTGTCTGGGTGTCTGACAATGAGTAAGTCAATGTTTGTTGTGTTGATTCAGTTAAATAACACTAAAGCCCTCCCTCCTGCCTTCCCCCTTCCCCTTCCCTTCGCCCTTCCCCTTCCCCTTGGGTCCTCTTGCCTTCCCCATGCCCCACCTCCCTGGGCTGCCTCATTCTCCCCAGGGCTGAGCAAGCAGGCTGTCTCCTGTGGCCCCCAGGCCGGCTCTGGCACTGGTCCTCCCCAGCACACCAGGCTCATGTGTGCACCCCACACCTCCCCTCCCCGGGGGCCCAGGCTGGAGGCCCTGCTGACCTGGCTCTCGGAGAACTGGAACATCTCCATGGCCTCATCCACCAGGCCTTCCTCGTAGCCCTGTCGCAATAGCCGGTCACAGGCACTAAGGTAGCTGAGAAACTGGGCAGGAAAGGGGCACAGAGGGAAGGAGTTTAAGAGGAGTGACAGGGACAGCAGATGGGGTGGAGGAGGCACCCAAGGGCCTTGTTAAGGCTGAGCTCAGGGCCAGGCTGACTAGGCAACCTGCCACACACAACGTGGCCCCAGAGACCCATGAGCCAACAGAAGAGGGTCAGAGGCCTCCCCTGGGGACAGGTGGACAGCAAAGCCTCACCAACTGTCCCAAGCTGGGGGCTGGAATCCAGGAAGAGGGCTCTCAGGGTGGGCTAAGGTGTTCCCAGAACCTAAGTGGGGAATGGGCCAGGGTTCAAACACGGGTATCTACCCACCACCCACCCAGGATGCTTACCCTCCCTGGTGAGCACCCACCTGTGAGAAGATAACCTCCTCTCCCACCCACAGCTGTGCACCCCACCCACCGCCAGACACATAACATCTTTGCCATCCAGGACCCCGTGGGCCCCACTCTCTGCAACAGTCCTGCACCAGCTCTGGAAAGGGGAGGGAACAGTGGAGGACCCACAGGGCGGAACACCTCTTCTAGTCACTCCCTGCTTAGTCATCAGGGGCTACTTTTGCCCTCAGGATAAAATGCTGCCTCCCAACCCAGGTTCAGTGGCCAGCTTACCTCTGTCAGCAGCCCAGCTGCTCCCTCAGCACCCCCAGACTCCTGCACATCCAGTTCCAAGGCCAAGGCCAGCCTCACTCCTCTTCCCTGGGGAGCTTCTCCCCACCCCCCATCTCCACCAGGTGCTCCCACAGCACCCCATGCTTCCCCTCACATACAGCTTTGTAATTGCTCTACTGTCTTTCTCATCCACTAACTTCTTGTTCCACGAGGGAAGAGTTGTGTCAGTCTTGTTCACCACTGTGTTCCTAGAACCCAGCATGGCAGGCAGGCAGAAGGAGCTCAATAAATGTATGCTGTGTTTATAAAATGAATTAAGAACTACCTTCCGGGAGCTTACAGCTCAGTGGGGGCTATAAACCAGATACAGGAAAACATGAGTGCCGGGCAGATCAAAGCAGGAGTTACAGGGAGTCTGCCAAATGAAGGCTCCAGATGATCAGAATTATGGGTATAAGTGGAGGAGAAACAGGTCAGGTTTCTGCAGACCTTCAGAACTGGGCAGAAAACACAGATCATAATAGACTAATGGTTTTCAAACTGGTTTAGCTTCTGAACTGTCCAAGCACCAGGGGGCTTCAACAGTAACAGGGTAAGGTTGAAGCTGCTCTGGGAGAACTGTGGGCAGGAGGTAGAGGGAACCCAGAGTCCAGTGCCCCCACCTTAGGGACCCTGCTCTGGGCACATTTTGAAAACCACCCAACCAAGCTCTCCTTGCACAGTTGAGGAAACTGAAGTCTAGGCAGGGCGGGAAGCTTGCCCCAGGTCCCAGGACTAGGGCTCAGATCACCTGACCTCTTGGCCAGTGCCTTGTGCATCGGGGGGCCAGCTGCTAGAGGAGGGGCTTTGAGCTGGCTTGAAAGTAGACAGGGTTTCCGAAGGTGAAAACAGGGGCAGGGCAGATGGGAGATGCTCCCTTCACCTCTTGGTTCATCGACAGCAAAGGTTCTCAGCCTTGGTGCTGACTGTAGCTACCTGGGAGCCTTAAAACTACTGGTGCCTCAGTATCACTACCCATAAACTGCTGATGCTCACCTCCAGAGGCCCTGGTATGACTGGTCTGGGGGACAGCCTGGGCACTGGGACTTTTACAGCTCTCCAGGTGATTCTTGTGTGCAGCCAAGGTTGAGAATCTCTGACTCAGTCCACACTAATAGACCCAAGCCAGGCTGCATATCAGAACCATGCATATCAGAACTATCTGCAGATCTTTTAAAATGATAGGGCCCTGGGCCCACTCCAGATCCACTGATTGGGACTCTGCAGAGTAGGTCCTGAGAATCTGCATTTGTAAGGATTCTCCTGCTTGGTCAGTTACCAGGCCTATCTCAGGCCCCACAATAGGTGAGGATGTCACCATCAGACTCCAGGATGGGACCTCCAGCAGTTATTGATTATAAACACATATTCCCCTCCACTCTGTGAATGGGGAAAGTGAGGCTCAAAGAGGGGACCTGATGTGCCTAGAGTCCCATGGCAAGTCTGGGCCCGGCCTATGGACCCTCACACATGCCACCCACACCTGTCCTGCAGGCAGTCAGTGGACACATCGATCCTTGTGGAAGGAAGGAAGGAGTGATGGACAAAGCTTATCTTTTGTATCTCTTCCTCTCTCCTTGGTTCCTCCAAGTGCCCTGTCTCTATTACCTGATGCCCTCCCTCCTGGACATCTGTCGTTCATCTCTTTTCAAAAGGATTTACTGTAGTGTTTGTCTTTCAAAGGGAGAAGGGCTGTGAACCCAAAGGAGATGCTCAGTTAATGGTGGAGCTTCACAGAACAGAGAGAATACTAACTTGGTGGGAGAGGATAGATGAAGTCATCCAATGGCCCTTCAGGCCCACCGCTTAGTGCCTGGCCCCTGACTGCTCACTGGGAGAAGACTCACCAGGCAGGTGGTCAGTCTATGTCTGGAAACACAACGTTCCTGATGCAGTGAGATTCTCCCAGCCCACCCACAGGGAGGCCAGTGCCCTGTGCTGCCTCCAGCTAGTCTTCAGACCCCCACAGTGATGGTCCGAGACCTCAGCCTTGTCACAGGGTCTGGAGGGACTGAAGGGGCATGTCAGAGTCCCTACCATGGACTTGGCCCCTCACAGCCCTCCTGGACAGCTTCTTGGCCAAGGTCCTGGCTTTTCAGTGGCAGCCGAAGGTGGAGGCAACTTCTGAAATCTCAGATCAGCCTAAGGTGCTGCCCTGGAAGGTTCTCACACAGAAACTATCTGTCCCTTCAGGAACTGCCTTAGCTGCAGAGAATCACTTCTCTCAAGTCACCCTCTTCCCACATTGGTGACTGACTGAATCAGAAGTATGAAGGCCTGACTATCTCATCCCCAATTAGGACAACTCTGAAGGGCCATTTATGCTTCTGAGCTGTGGCGTTGGCTGTCACTGGGTCTACAAAGCTCAACCTCTCCCTCTACCCATCCTTGCTTCTGTCATTTCCCTTACCCAGAAGTTGTTCCCAAGGGTCTCCTTAATAAATATCCTGTATGCCAAACTCCATTGGAGCCTGCTTCCTGGGGAACCCAACCTACAATATTGGTTTTCCCCATAGCTCCTAGCTGCATCTAAACACCCAAGAAGTGCCCAGCAAATACTGATGACTAGATTGATGGATGGGTAGATGGAAAGAGAGAGACATGGATATGGGTACGGATAAACTGTTGAGGGAAGTGGTTAGAGTTGTGCCATTCAATATGGTGGCCAGTAGCCACATGTGGCTATTTACCTTTATATTTTAATTCATTACAATTAATTAAAATTCTCAGTCACACTAGCCACATTTCAAGTAACCACATATAGCTAGTGGCTACTGTATTGGACAACACAGGAATAAAACATCTCTCCTACTGCAGAAAGTGTTATTGGGCAGCTCTGGAGAGATTCGTGGCTGCCCAAAGCTCCAGTCTTCTGTATCTGGGGCAGAGACTGGGACAGGAGTAGAATACTGAGACTCCCCAAGTAGATATGGGGATTCCTGATAAACGCCTATGGAGGTGGTAGCATTAGGGTCTAGAAACTTGCTCACAGCCCCCAATAATTGATTCTAAGCTGAAATTCTGCCTCTAGAGAAAAACATAAAATGTCTTCAAGTTGAAGATAAAAAGAACGTGGCCACTCACTGGGCTCCAGCTCCACAGCCCCCCCAGTTCTGGGTCCTCCACTCACCTGGCTCAGGCTCTGCCGCCCAGTCTTCTGTAGAGCCATGATGGCCCTGTGCAAGGGATACCCCAGGGCGACCACTGGCCCGATGAGGTCTTGCTCCTCCTGGCTCAGGGCAGACAGCAAGTCAGCAGAATCAGGGTGCAATCTGTGGGTGGCGAGAGGCTGGGGCACCTGCCCAGGAGGTGGCAGGCAGGTATGCGGGCTGAGGGACTGAAACACAGACAAGTGGATGTGTCAGTTACCATGGAGGTGACACCTGGCTAGGCAGGACATTTTTAAAGATGCCTTTATGTACCACCCTCTCTACAGAGTGTAGGGGCTAATATTGTGAGGAGCTTGGAGTCCTGCAGACCTGGATTCAAATCCCAGCTCTCCACTGTTTACTCAGTTTACTCATGTGTAAAATGGATGCAATCATACCAGATACCTCACAGGGTTATTACAAGGCTTAAGTAAGACAAGGTGAGAAAACTGATTAGCAAAGGGCTGGCATACAGAAACTGCCAGTAGATGATAATACTTACTGCTTAAAACAACCCTGAAAGAGAAATATGATAGGCTCATTCTATTTTACAGATATTGAAGTCAAGGTTCAGACAAGTTAATGACCCGGTAAGCAACACACTTTTGGGACCTGAACCCTACTCAGAATCAAATCCAGGGTTCTTTACCCCACACCTTAGTAAGGGGGAAGCAGGGGTGATCTTCCCAGCCAGATCTTCCTTCTTGAGTTTGGCTGGCTGGGGCTTGGCTGGGCATGGAGTAGGGTAGGAACTGGGTACAGCTGTGGTGTTGGGGAAACCCACACAGACCCTGGACTAAGGAGGGTGGCTTGAAGGCATTTCAATTGGTTTGGCTGGCATCACCCCTAACCCATCCCCCATGAAGAAGCACCCATCTGCTAACCCCGAACATACCGCCCTGTCCCCTCCTCCCCAAGAAAAGCCTAGCTGCTGCCCTGACTTCAGGAGCAGAGTGCATGTGACATGTGAATTCCCCACCCGTCCTCATCTTCTCAGGGGTTTTCCTGCCATGACCTCATCCTAGGATCTGCTCTTTACCCCAGGTGAAAAACATGCAAATCTTAGGATTTGAGTCTACTCTTGTGACCTTGAAAAAGATTCTTACCTGTTCTCTGCCTCAGTTTCCTCCTCTTCAGAACATCTGCCCCAACCTCCCCCCAACCCCGCTGTAGGATTGTTGCTAGAATTAAATTTAATTGGGACCAGGGGAGAGCCATCCTGGTATCAGCAGCTAGTCTGTGATGTGGGCGTGGCCTGTGCAGTTTACACAGCCTCTTCTCTGTTCACTCTAAGTAACTGTGTGAGGGGTTGCTGCCCACTTGACAGGTAGAGAAGAGATGGCTCAGAGCAGTTCAGTGACTTGCCTAAGCTCACACAGCAGTGAGTGGGAAATGCCAGACCTTGAATCTGTCTTTTGGATTTAATTTCACCTTGGCCTTATTCTGTTGCATCTCCTGGCCTGACTGTGGAACTGCTGAGGGGAAGAAAGCTGTGCCTAACTGCTACTCCTGCTACTAATCCTGACCTAATGCATCTGTTCCAGATCCAGGTTTTGTGGAGTTTGATACTTACACAATCTGGACCACTTAAAGAAAAAAGAAACAGTTACGGATATAAAACTATGTACAAGGCCTTGGAAGGAGCTAGTGAGGGGCCTGAGGCTTAAGCTTCATTGGCTTCACCATATGTTCATATCTGCTCCCAGTTCTTGGTACACATCCTGTCCTGAAGCCTTCCCATCCTGCAGCAACCCTCACCTCTCTCTCAATACCTGATTCCTCCCACTGTACAGTGCTGCCTTGCCTCACACTTCCTTGCCCAACTCTCCTTGTCCTGTGCGTTTGACCTGGTCTCTTCCAACCCAGTCTCTTGAAGGAAGTAACTGTACAGTGAATATTCCTTGATTGAGCCTTCCCCTTACCCATCCTACAGCAAGCCTTACTGGGTGGGAAGCCCTAGATCTGAGCCACATTCACTGATTCAACAGACATTCACTGAGCACCCCCTACGGGCCAAGTGTGCTGCTGGGTGCTGTGGAAACAAACATAAATGCGATCCAGTCGCTGCGCTAGAAGAATCATATTCCATTGGAAGAGACAGACAGATATTGGGTAATTACAATTATTATGACATGCGCCCTAACAGAAGCAAAGAAGGCACAGTGAGAAACAGGGATTAGGGACCTCTGAGCAGGGAATATTCTAGGCAAAGGGCCGCAGGAAGGACTGCATTGTATAGGGCCAGGTGAGAGCAGGTAGGGAGGAGGCGCACGGAGAGGAGGGGACCGAGGCTTCGAACCAGGCTGGAGACCCAGACTGCGGGAGCCTCACTGCTGAGCTGTGGCCTCGGCCAAGGGGGCAGTTTCCTTACCGCAACCGCGGGCCTGTGGCTCCGCAGCGGGGGCACGGCGCCAGCCGTGGAGGGCCGCGGGGGCAGCGCAGGGGTGCTGGGGAGCGATGGCTTGGGGCCCGGGGGTGTCGCGGGGGCGCTGGGGAGCGGGAGTGCCGGGCCCAGGGGTGACGCGGGGCCAGGGCAGAGGCTCAGAGCTCGGTGGCGGATGCGGTGCAGGAGACTGCGGGGGCGGGCGGCCAGCCTGCACTCAGAGAGCCGCCGCCGCGCCCCTGCCAGCTCCGACCTCACGCCGCGCAGCACGTCCAGCGAGCACCGGTGTTGGCCCAGGCTGGGACTCGCCGAGGAGCTGGGCTGGGGGCTGCAGGGGTCCGGCTCTTCCTCCATGGCAGAGGTTTCTTCCTCATCCTGGTCCTTCTCCTCCACCTCTTCCTCCTCAGGATGCTCCTGCGGTCTAGCCTCAGGACCTTCAGCTGTGGCAGGCATGGGCTCCAGCCCTTGCTCAGGGCTGACCAGCAAGAGCCAGGCGGGAGGGGCTGAAGCTGCCCCCGAGGCATCGCACTGGACCAGGCAGGGTCCCCGGACTACAGCCTCCACCCAGAAGAGTGCCCTTCTCTCCAGGCTGAAGTCGTGCTGCGGAAAGACGGCCACATGAGGCTCCGCCAGGCAAACCAGGGCGGGGGGCACACCCCTACCTTCTGGCCTCTGGGGAATCTATTCAGGCACAGACTCGCCAGGCCTGGGCAGTTTCTGATTCTAAGCCCCAGGCATTCATCACAGCCCACCCTCACCCTTGGTTTTAGCTAGCACTGGGGTGGATGGATATCAATAACAATTTAATGGCAAACTGTGCAGGAAGGACAAAGTGAGGAATAGATTAATAGACTGAAACAGTGAAAACAAATATCTAAGTCCCTTTGCCATTCAGTATATAATTGAACAACAGGGGCTTAAAAAAATTCTCCAACAAAACTTGTTCTTAGCAAAGAAGCTTTCACTTGAGCCCAGCATCATTTGTCACTGAGCAGTTGGCCTTGGAGGCCGGCCCAGGCCTGCCAACCTCTCTGTAGAGTGGTACTTGCCTCCATCCCATTCGCTGCCATCCGAGGTTACTTTGGGGCCCAGGAAATGTAAAAATTGCTAATTTTTGTTGAACTCTACTTAGTAGGTCCTAATGTTATTCCTATTTCCAGATTACCAAAATGAGGCTCAGAAAATTTAATTTGCTTGTGGTCAGATTAGTGGTGAGTGGTTGAGCTGGGATTCCTCTGTCCATCTGACTGTAGTGCTTTCTCCACTACAGATCAAGCCACCTAAAAAATAAATCTGGAGCCCACATAAATAATCTAAATTGAGAGTTTGTAAATGAGGCAAAAATAAAATATTCCCAGTACCTACCATTAAAATTTAGAACTGGAAATATAAAACTCCATTAAAAAATATAAATATTCTCAAAAGGCAATTTCAGTGCTCAATGATGGCCAGTTAAGGCTGGGGGAAGTGGTGTGTGTGGGGGGAAGTGGTGTGTGTGGGGAAAATGGGAGGCAGAAAGGCAGACAGGCACTGCCCCCTCCCACCCCTGAATGATCCTATGTTGGAGAGAGGAACATAACTTAGCTGTTCTAAGTGTGGCTCCCTGAGTGTATCTTATTTCTCTCTGTATTCTCAAGGCCCAGGGCAGTTCTGGCCCCAAGGGGATATTTGTAAGTGTGTGCAGAATAAACGGACAGAAAAAGAGATTGGAGCAAAATAAGTGGGTTGTGAAGGACAGAGGAGTGAAAAAGACAACTTCAGAACTGATGAGGCAGTCATGGAGAGAAAGAGACTGCGAGATAATGAGACAGTCAACAGGACTTAAGGAATAAAAGGATGCAAAGACGCAAGCGGAACAACCAGTAAGACAGGAATACAGCCCCATCCATCAAAAAGAAAAAGAAAAAAAGAAAAGAAACGGCAAAAAAATATGTTACAATGAAGGAGCAAGGTAAAAACCTACAAGACCAAATAAATGAAGATGAAATTGGCAACCTATCTGAAAAATAATTCAGAGTAATGATAGTAAAGATGATCCAAAACCTTGGAAACAGAATGGAGAAAATACAAGGAATGTTTAACAAAGATCTAGAAGAACTAAAGAGCAAACAAACAGTGATGAATAACACAATAACTGAAATTAAAAATACTCTAGAAGGAATCAATAGCAGAATAGCTGAGGCAGAAGAATGGATAAGTGAGCTGGAAGATAAAATGGTGGAAATAACTGCCGGGGAGCAGAATAAAGAAAAAAGAATGAAAAGAATTGAGGACAGTCTCAGAGACCTCTGGGACAACATTAAACGCACTAATATTCAAATTATAGGGGTCCCAGAAGAAGAGAAAAAGAAAGGGCCTGAAAAAATATTTGAAGAGATTATAGTTGAAAACTTCCCTAACATGGGAAAGGAAATAGTCGGTCAAGTCCAGCAAGCACAGAAAGTCCCACACAGGATAGATCCAAGGAGAAACACTCGGAGACACATATTAATCAAACTATCAAAAATTAAGTACAAAGAAAAAATATTAAAAGCAACAAATAACATACAAGGGAATCCCCATAAGGTTAACAGCTGATCTTTCAGCAGAAACTCTGCAAGCCAGAAGGGAGGGGCAGGACATATTTAAAGTGATGAAAGGGGAAAACCTACAACCAAGATTACTCTACCCAGCAAGGATCTCATTCAGATTTTTTTTTTTTTTTTTTTTTTGCAGTATGCGGGCCTCTCACTGTTGTGGCCTCTCCCGTTGCGGAGCACAGGCTCCGGATGCGCAGGCTCAGCGGCCATGGCTCACGGGCCCAGCCGCTCCGCGGCATATGGGATCCTCCCAGACCGGGGCACGAACCCGTATCCCCTGCATCGGCAGGCGGACTCTCAACCACTGCGCCACCAGGGAGGCCCCAGATTTTTTTTTTTAAAGAAAGGTGGCTAATGAGTCTTTTTTTTTTTTAATTATTTTATTTATTTATTTTTGGCTGTGTTGGGTCCTCATCGCTGCACACAGGCTTTCTCTAGTTGCAGCGAGCAGGGGCTGCTCTTCGTTGCAGTGCACAGGCTTCTCATTGCAGTGGATTCTCTTGTTGCGGAGCATGGGCTCCAGGCATGTAGGCTTCAGTAGTTGTGGCTCGCAGGCTCTAGAGCGCAGGCTCAATAGTTGTGGTGCATGGGCTTAGTTGCTCCACGGCATGTGGGATCTTCCTGGACCAGGGATCGAACCCATGTCCCCTGCATTGGCAGGCAGGTTCTTACGCACTGCACCACGAGGGAAGCCTGCTCATTCAGATTTGACAGAGAAATCACGAGCAAAAGCTATGAGAATTCAGCACCACCAAACCAGCTTTACAACAAATGTTAAAGGAACTTCTCTAAGTCAGAAACACAAGAGAAGAAAAAGACCCACAAAAACAAACCCAAATCAATTAAGAAAATGGTAATAGGAACATAAATATCGATAATCACATTGAATGTAAATGGATTAAATGCTCCAACCAAAAGACACAGACTAGCTGAATGGATACAAAAACAAGACCCTTATATATTCTGTCTACAAGAAACCCACATCAGACCTAAGGACACATACAGACTGAAAGTGAGGGGATGGAAAAAGATATTCCATGCAAATGGAAATCAAAAGAAAGCTGGAATACCAATGATCATATCAGATAAAATAGACTTTAAAATAAAGACTGTTGGGGCTTCCCTGGTGGCGCAGTGGTTGAGAGTCTGCCTGCCGATGCAGGGGACGTGGGTTCGTGCCCTGGTCCAGGAGGATCCCACATGCCGCGGAGAGGCTGCGCCCGTGAGCCATGGCTGTTGAGCCTGCACGTCCAGAGCCTGTGCTCCGCAACAGGAGAGGCCACAACAGTGAGAGGTCCACATACCGCAAAAAATAAAAATGAAAAAAATAAAGACTGTTGGGGACTTCCCTGGTGGTGCAGTGGTTAAGATTCCGCTGCCAATGAAGGAGACATGGGTTCAAGCCCTGCTCTGGGAAGATCCCACATGCCGCAGAGCAACTAAACCTGTGCACCACAGCTACGGAGCCTGCGCTATAGAGCCTGTAAGCCACAACTACTGAGCCTGCGTGCCACAACTACTGAAGCCTGAACGCCTAGAGCCCATGCTCCCCAACAAGAGAAGCCACCACAATGAGAAGCCTGTGCACCACAATGAAGAGTAGCCCCCACTCGCCGCAACTAGAGAAAGAACACGCACAGCAATGAAGACCCAATGCAGCCAAAAATAAATAAATAAATACATTTATTTTAAAAAAAGAAAAAAAAAGATATTCCATGCAAATGGAAATCACAAGAATGCTGGAATAGCAATACTCATATCAGGTAAAATAGACTTTAAAATAAAGACTGTTGGGGGCTTCCCTGTGGTGGCGCAGTGGTTAAGAATCCGCCTGCCAAGGCAGGGGACACGGGGTTAAGCCCTGGTCCGGGAAGATCCCACATGCTATGGAGCAACTAAGCCTATGCACCACAACTATTGAGCCTGCACTTTAGAGCCTGTGAGCCACCACTACTGAGCCCTCATGCCACAACTACTGAAGCCTGCGCACCTAGAGACTGTGCTCTGCAACAAGAGAAGCCACCACAATGAAGAGTAGCCCCAGCTCACTGTAGTTAGAGAAAGCCCGTGAGCACCAACAAAGACACAATGTAGCCAAAAACAAATAAATAAATTTTTTTAATTTATAAAAATAAATAAAAGTTTTAAAAAAATAAAAAAATAACGACTGTTACAAGAGATAAGCAAGACATTACATAATGATCAAGGAATCAATCCAAGATGAAAACATAACAATTATAAATATTTATGCACCCAACATAGGAGCACCTCAATACATAAGGCAAATGCTAACAGCCATAAAAGGAGAAATTGACAGTTACACAGTAATAGTGGGGGACTTCTAACACCTCACTTACAACAATAGACAGATCATCCAGACAGAAAATAAATAAGGAAACATAAGCTTTAAATGACACAGTAGACCAGATAGACTTCATTGATATTTTGAGGACATTCCACCCAAAAGTGGAAGAATACACTTTCTTCTCAAGTGCACACGGAACGTTCTCCAGAATAGATGACATCTTGGGTCACAAATCAAGCCTTGGAAAATTTAAGAAAATTGAAATCATATCAAGCATCTTTTCTGACAACAACACTATGAGATTAGAAATCAATTACAGGAAAAAAACAGTAAAAAACACAAATACATGCAGGCTAAACAGTGCACTGCTAAATAACCAAGAGATCACTAAAGAAATCAAAGAAGGAATAAAAAAATACCTAGAAACAAATGACAATGAAAACGTGATGATCCAAAACCTATGGGGTGCAGCAAACGCAGTTCTAAGAGGGAAGCTCTCAGCAATTCAAGCTCACCTCAAGAAACAAGAAAAATCTCAAACAAATATTCTAACCTTACACTTAAAGCAACTAGAAAAAGAAGAACAAACAAAACCCAAAGTTAGTAGAAGGAAAGAAATCATAAAGATCAGATAAACAAAATTGATAAACCTTTAGCCAGACTCATCAAGAAGAAGAGGGAGAGGACTCAAATCAATAAAATTAGAAATGAAAAAGGAGAGATTACAACTGATACCACAGAAATACAAAAGATCCTAAGAGACTACTACAAGCAACTCTATGCAATAAAAT
The DNA here is from genome assembly GCF_964341445.2 of Mesoplodon mirus. Lineage (NCBI taxonomy): Eukaryota > Metazoa > Chordata > Mammalia > Artiodactyla > Ziphiidae > Mesoplodon > Mesoplodon mirus. Next base: position 55,428,272 of record NC_138979.1, read on the forward strand.
GGACAACCTGGAAGAAATGGACAAACCCTTGGAAAAGTACAACCTTCCAAGATTGAACCAGGAAGAATTAGAAAATATAAACAGACCAATCACAGGTAATCAAATTGAAACTATAATTTAAAATCTTCCAACAAACAAAAGTCCAGGACCAGATGGCTCCACAGGCAAATTCTATCAAACATTTAGAGAAAAGTTAACACCTATCCTTCTCAAACTCTTCCAAAAAATTGTGGAGGGAGGAACACTCCCAAACTCATTCTACAAGGCCACCATCACCCTAATACCAAAACCAGACAAAGATATCACAAAAGAAGAAAATTATAGACCAATATCACTGATGAACATAGATGCAAAAATCCTCAACAAAATACTAGCAAACAGAATCCAACAACACATTAAAAGGATCATACACCATGATCAAGTGGGATTTATCCCAGGGATGCAAGGAGTATTCAATATACGCAAATCAATCAATATGATACACCATATTAACAAACTGAAGAAGAAAAACCATATGATCATCTCAATAGATGCAGAAAAAGCTTTTGACAAAATTCAACACCAATTTATGATAAAAACTCTCCAGAAAGTGGGCATACAGGGAACCTACCTCAACATAATAAAGGCCATGTACGACAAACCCACAGCAAACATTATTCTCAATGGTGAAAAACTGAAAGCATTTCCTCTAAGATCAGAAACAAGACAAGGATGTCCACTCTCGCCACTATTATTCAACATAGTATTGGAAGTCCTAGCCATAGCAATCAGAGAAGAAAAAGAAATAAAAGGAATACAAATTGAAAAGAAGAAGTAAAACTGTCAGTGTTTGCCAATGACATGATACTATACATAGAAAACGCTAAAGATGCCAACAAAAAACTACTAGAACTAATCAATGAATTTGGTAAGGCTGCAGGATACAAAATTAATGCACAGAAATCTCTGGCATTCCTATACACTAACAATGAAAGAGAAATTAAGGAAACACTCCCATTTACCACTGCAACAAAAAGAATAAAATACCTAGGAATAAACCTACCTAAGGAGGCAAAAGACTTGTACTCAGAAAACTATAAAACACTGATAAAAGAAATCAAAAATAACATAAACAAATGGAGAGACATACCATACTCCTGGATTGGAAGAAGCAGTATTGTGAAGATGACTATACTACCCAAAGCAATCTACAGGTTCAATGCAATCCCTGTCAAATTACCAATGGCATTTTTGACAGAACTAGAACAAGAAATTTTACAATTAGTATGGAAACACAAAAGACCCCGAATAGCCAAAGCAATCTTAAGAAAGAAAAATGGAGCTGGAAGAATCAGGCTCCCTGACTTCACACTATACTACAAAGCTATAGTAATCAAGACAGTATGGTACTGGCACAAAAACAGACATATAGATCAATGGAACAGGATAGAAAGTTCAGAGATAACCCACGCACATATGGTCACCTTATCTTTGATAAAGGAGGCAAGAATATACAATGGAGAAAAGACAGCCTCTTCAATAAGTGGTGCTGGGAAAACTGGACAGCTACGTGTAAAAGAATGAAATTAGAACACTCCCTAACACCACACACAAATATAAACTCAAAATGGATTAAAGACCTAAATGTAAGGCCAGACATTATCAAACTCTTAGAGGAAAACATAGGCAGAACACTCTATGACATAAATCACAGCAAGATCCTTTTTGACCCACCTCCTAGAGACACTAAAATAAAAACAAAGATAAACAAATGGGACCTAATGAAACTTAAAAGCTTTTGCACAGCAAAGGAAACCATAAACAAGATGAAAAGATAACCCTCAGGATGGGAGAAAATATTTGCAAATGAAGCAACTGACAAAGGATTAATCTCTAAAATATACAAGCAGCTCATGCAGCTCAATATTGAAAAAACAAACAACCCAATCCAAAAATGGGTGGGAGACCTAAATAGGCATTTCTCCAAAGAAGACATACAGATGGCCAGCAAATTCATGAAAAGATGCTCAACATCACTAATCATTAGAGAAATGCAAATCAAAACCACAATGAGGTATCACCTCACACCAGTCAGAATGGCCATCATCAAAAAATCTACAAACAGGGGCTTCCCTGGTGGCGCAGTGGTTGAGAATCTGCCTGCCGATGCAGGGGACACGGGTTCGAGCCCTGGTCTGGGAAGATCCCACATGCCGCGGAGCAACTGGGCCTGTGAGCCACAATTACTGAGCCTGCGCGTCTGGAGCCTGTGCTCCGCAACAAGAGAGGCCGCGATAGTGAGAGGCCCGCGCACCGCGATGAAGAGTGGCCCCCGCTTGCCACAATGAGAGAAAGCCCTCGCACAGAAAAAACGAAGACCCAACACAGCCATAAATAAATAAAGCAAACTGTCAACAAGTAAAAGTAAACACTATAAAAAAAAAAATCTACAAACAATAAATGCTGGAGAGGTGTGGAGAAAAGGGAACCCTCCTGCACTGTTGTTGGGAATGTAAACTGATACAGCCACTATGGAGAACAGTATGGTGGTTCCTTAAAAAAACTAAAAATAGAACTACAATATGACCCAGCAATCCCACTACTGGGCATATACCCTGAGAAAACCATAATTCAAAAAGAGTCATGTGGGCCTCCCTGGTGGCGCAAGTGGTTGAGAGTCCGCCTGCCGATGCAGGGGATGCGGGTTCGTGCCCCGGTCTGGGAGGATCCCATATGCCGCGGAGCGGCTGGGCCCGTGAGCCATGGCCGCTGGGCCTGCGCATCCGGAGCCTGTGCTCCGCAACGGGGGAGGCCACAACAGTGAGAGGCCCGCATACCGCAAAAAAAGAAAAAAAAAAAAAAAAAACAAAAAGAGTCATGTAGCACGACGTTCATTGCAGCACTATTTACAATAGCCAGGACATTGAAGCAACCTAAATGTTCATCTACAGATGACTGGATAAAGAAGATGCGGCACATATATACAATGGTATATTACTCCACCATAAAAAGGAATGAAATTGGGTTATTTGTAGTGAGGTGGATGGACCTAGAATCTGTCATACAGAGTGAAGTAAGTCAGAGAGAGAAAAACAAATACTGTATAGTAACGCATATATATGGAATTTTAAAAAGCGGTACTGATGAACCTAGTGGCAAGACAGGAATAAAGATGCAGATGTAGAGAACGGACTTGAGGGCACAGGGGGAGAAGGGGAAGCTGGGATGAAGTGAGAGAGTGGCATGGACATATATACACTACCAAATGTAAAATGGATGACTAGTGGGAGCTGCTCCATAGCACAAGGAGATCAACTTGATGCTTTGTGATGACCTAGAGGGATGGGATAGGGAGGGTGGGAGGGAGACTCAAGAGGGAGGGGATATGGGGATATATGTATACATATAGCTGATTCACTTTGTTGTACAATAGAAACTAACACAACATTGTAAAGCACTTAGACTCCAATAAAGATGTGAAAAAAAAAATACCAGCACTGTGATTTGTGGAAGCTAAGCAAGATGATTCTAAATTTCAATATGAAAAACAAACCAATAAGAATAGCCAGAAAAACTCTGGGGACAAAAAGAGAAATAAGGGGGACTGGCCCTACCAGCTGTTAATATATATTATAAAACCTCAATAATTAAAGCTAAGGCACTGGCACAGATAGACTAAAGGTACAGAACAGAAAGTCCAGAAATAGAAATTAATATCTATGGGACTTAGTAAATAATAAGGTGGCATCTCAAGCAATGGGAAGAAGATGGTGTTAGTCAAAAATGGTGTTAGTCAGCTGAAAGGAAATAAAGTTGGATCCATCCTCACATCATACACGAGGATGAATTCCAAAAGGATCGAAGATTCAATTGTATGAAATGAAACCATAAAAGTACTAGGAGAAAACAGGAGAGAAATTCTCTATAACCTCAAGTGGGAAAACATTTCTCTGAATTGAAATTGAGAAGCCATGAAAGTACACAGACGCACATGTGAAAATCTGCATGGCAAATATACCCCATAAGCAGGGCCAAAGGCAAATGACAAACTGGAAGGAAAACAGCTCTGATAACACAGACTAATATAGGAGTGCCTAGAAATAGATAAGAAAAAGACCAACAGCCCAACAGGGAAATGGACAAAAGATATGGACAGTCCACAGAAAAGGAAATACAGATGGCTCTTAAAACACATGAAAAGCTGCTCAAACTCACTAAGGATAAGAGAAAGGCAAAATAAAACTACACTGAGATACCATTTGCCTATCCCTGGGCAAAGATCCAACATCTTATGGCTCTCTGTTGGGGAGTAGAGCTGAGGTATAGGCCCCTTGTAGAGTGCTGGTTGGATGTAAATCAATATAACCCTTATGGAGGGCAATATAGCAATACACTTCAATTCAAAAGGACATCTGGGGGCTTCCCTGGTGGCGCAGTGGTTGAGAGTCCGCCTGCCGATGCAGGGGATACGGGTTCGTGCCCCGGTCTGGGAGGATCCCATATGCCGCGGAGCGGCTGGGCCCGTGAGCCATGGCCGCTGGGCCTGCGCATCCGGAGCCTGTGCTCCGCAACGGGAGAGGCCACAACAGTGAGAGGCCCACATACCGCAAAAAAGAAAAAAAAAAAAAAAAAAAAAAAAAAAAGGACATCTGCATAGTCTTTACCTGCAGCATTGTTTGTAATGGCAAAAGACTGGGAAGAACCTAAGTGTCCATCAAGAGGGGATTCATTCAATAAAGTACGATGTATTCATTTAACGCAATACAGTGAAAAACAAAGTGAAGAAGCTTTCTATGTATTGATGTGGAAGGTCTTAAAATATATTAAGTGAAAAAAATCAAGAAGAACAGTGTATATAAAATGCTACCCTTGGTGTAAAAAAGGAGGAAATAGCTGTATTTGCTTGTATATACACACATAAGAATCTCTATAATACATTTTAAAAAATGAGTAACAGAGGTCACCAGTAGAGGTGGGGACAGGACAGATGGGAAGGTGTCAGTGGAAGGCTTTTCACTCTTTCAGGGTAGGCAAACTGCCTGGGAGCCAAACTGACCTCTAACCTTGTTTTTATAAATAAAGTGTTATTGGAACACAGCCATACCCATCCACTACTTCCTGTAATGTCTATGGCCCTTTCTTCCTACAACAGCAGAGTTAAGTAATTGCCAGTTTTTACTATCTGGTCCTTTACAGAAAATGTTTGTTGACCCTTGTGCTATACCTATATATACATGTATATATATGTATTTCATTTCAAACTGTATGAATATATTTTCTGTCTAAAAATTTTAATTGACAAAAGGGAAATTAACTCTGATTAAAGGGATGATGAAACGATGATGAAACAACAAAACACAGACTTGTTGAGGCTCCTTGGGAAGGCAGTAGGGTACAGGGAGCGGACATAGGCTTTGGGGTCTGATCACATTGGAGTCCTGGCTGTGTCACTTACAAGCCACATGACCCTGTTGGTCACCTGGGTGGAAACTTTGGTTTCCTGTGCCATGGGGAAGGAACACCCACCTGCTAAACGGGTCATAAAAATGAGAGAAGAGTGAACGTATAAAGAGCACCTAGCGTGGGCCTGGTGCATAGCAGGTGCTCAATAAATGGTAGCTATGTTTTCTTTTTTTCTCTTTAGGCCACTACAGGTTCATCTGGTAATATAACTACTATCTATAACATTGTTGCTATGGGAAAATGTGTTTCAAGTTCCAAACACTGGGAATACAGCCCAGTACATTTGGAAGACTGACCAGGAGAGGCTGTAAATCATACTTGGAGTCTATTTGATTATTTGCCACAGCAGTAAAAGAAATGGAGGCTCAGGAAGGGAAACAGGCACAAGGGAGTACAGAGGCCGACCCGAGAACAGGAGGCAGAGCCAGGGCCAGCACATGAGCTAGGACACTAGACACAGACTAGGCAGAAGGGTACACATTTCTGCTTCGAGGAGAAGTAACCTTCAGAATAGCCTCTTCCCAGCTTGGCTTGAGCCCAGCAGAGAGGGAAAAGTTGTGATAGTCTACCTCCCCTGGAGTTTAGTAAAGCAAGTTCCTCTTCCCAACAATACAGGCCCAACTGCCAGAGGGCCCACAGCCCAGGCTGCCTGGGGAGAGCAAGAGCTCCTGCCCCACAGAGCATGGGCCACTGGACACTGTGCTCTGGGCTTTACAAAGCTTATTTCTGTTCTGGGTCCTAAGGAGCTTAAGTGCAACTCCAGAGTCTGCAGATAAGTCTCCTGCTCCTGTCCCCACAGGCCACTCATGCCTCTCTACCTGACCCTCCTCAGGCCTCTCCTTCCTGGACTATGCTCTCTGCACCTCACTTCCCACAACCTTTTTTTTGCCCTTGAACATTACCTGTCTGATGGCTCTCATGTTCCAATCCTTCTCTTAGCCAGCAGGAAGTGATCTAGAGTCAGGACCTGGGTTTTAGTCCTGCCACTGCCACTATCTTTGGACAAATCATTTCCCTTCTCTGAGTCTCAGGTCCACATATGCAAAGTGAGTGAGAGCTGAACTAGATCCTCAAACTTTCCTACAAAGTTAGCCCACAGACAGCGCTGACTGAGCACAGAAGAGCCTGAGGATTCAGTCCCAAGAGACCCAACGCCAGCTCCACAGTTCTCTGCAAGTCTTTTCTTTCATTTTTTAAAAATTCATGTGAATTTTGCCTTCTACCCCATGATACATCTGTGTTATAATATAAATGCAATAGGTTTCCTCCTAAATCTTCAAGTAAATTTGACTCACTTGGAAGTTAAATAATCATGTTTATCCTGAGGGTATGTGATACCACCATATATACTGGGTGCATATCCCAGTGTGTGAGCCGTGGGGCAAGGGGTGCCTCAAGGGTGCCCCCAGGGTAGATGTGCTTTGGGTCTGTGGAATAGTAATCCCTTCTGATGTGTCCCATGTAACTGTCTGCATTTTAATGGAGGGTTCTGGAGATAGTGTCTTAGCCCAACGAAGTGATTCTAATGGTGGAATTTTAGAATTGGCAGCAGGCTGATAGAGAACAGAGGAATTGGAGAATCCTTGCTATGACTCTCAGTCACTCTATATAGGCAAACTTCCAGTCATTCTAAACTTAAAATAAGACCCACTAAATAGCCCCCAACACCAGGACACTAGCCTTTTTCATGAAATATCTTTTCCTCTTGGGTTATTTCCAAACTTCCTAGAATATACCAGAACAGGACTGGCTGCCAGTTAACATCAAGGAGCAAGGGACCTCATGAGGCTCAGCATCAGACCCACAGACCCAGGGATGAGAAGACAGACAGAGAGATACACTTACCATAGAACCCAGCAGAAGCTCCCTGCAGTCTGGGACACTGAGCTCTGGCCCAGGGAGGGGCTCCGTGCCTATCACAAAGCCCTTGGGCACCTTGAAGGGGACACCATCCAGGGCATTCATTCTGTCAGAGGAATGTGGAGATGGCTGAGCAGGGCTGGGGCAGGCCTCCTGCTGGCAGGGAGAGAGCAAATTCCTGAGGACCAGGCTCAGGTCTCAAATGGCTCACTGCTCTCCTATGTGGTGACTTAGCCGAGCCCCACAGAACCAGGAAGGGAAAGGCCCGTGCTGCCTAAGGGAGGAAATGAATAAAACAAGAGAATTCAACTGACTATTTCATATTTAAGTTTTGCTGTCTAGACCACTGTTTCCCAAAACACGGTCTGCAACACTAGTTCTAAAGCATTTCATCAAGTTTTCACCCAAATGGTTAAGAAAGAAATATCAAATTACACAAACTCTTCCAGAAAAGAAGGAATACATCCTAACTTGTTTTGATTTCAGCATCACCTTAATACCAAACCTGGGGGCTTCCCTGGTGGTGCAGTGGTTAAGAATCCGCCTGCCAATGCAGGGGACACGGGTTCAAGCCCTGGTCCAGGAAGATCCCACATGCTGCGGAGCAACTAAGCCCACGCACCACAACTACTGAGCCTGCAAGCCACAACTACGGAGCCCACCCGCCTAGAGCCCGTGCTCCTCAACAAGAGAAGCCACCGCAATGAGAAGCCTGTGCGTCACAGGAAAGAGTAGCCCCCACTCGCCGCAACTAGAGAAAGCCTGTGTGCGGCAATGAAGACCCAATGCAGCCAAAAAATAAATAAATAAATAAATAAATTTTTTTTAATGTTAAAAAAAAAACAAACCTGACAAGAAGATTAGAGGCTGATATTTCATGAAAATAAATGCAAAAATCTTATCAAAAATAATTATGGATAGAAAAATACAACACTGCCAGGTTGAGTTTATTTCAGGAATGAGAGACTGGATTAACATTCCAAAATTAATCAATGGGAATAAAGATAAATATCAATAGAATAAAAATGAAAAAGTGTATAATTAGCTATCTCCATAGATGCAGAAAAAGCACTTGATAAAATCAATATCCAGTCATGATTTTAAGAAACAATAAACAAACCATTTTTAGCAACTTAAGAATAGAAGAGAATTTCCTTAACCTAACAAAGAAAACCTCTAAAACATTTAAAGCAAACATCCCACTTAATGGTGAAATATTAAAAGATACCCCCAAGATTGGAAATGAGACAAAGATGTCCCCATCATCTCTTCTGTTCAACACTGCCTGTGCAAAAAGAGAGGGAAAAATAAAACAAAAGTATAAGGATTAGAAAGAAACAAACCCACCATTATTTCTAGATGTCATATTTATATGTAGAAAATCCAAAAGAATAGTAAGGTAATTTAGCAAGGTCTTTGGATACAAGGTCAATATACAAAAATCAATTGTATTTCTACATAAAAAAAACAAACCATGTAAACGTTATCTTTTAAAAATTTCATTAGAGTTTGGGATTGACATATACACACTGCTATATTTAAATAGATAACCAACAAGGACCTACTGTTTAGCACAGGGAATGCTGCTCAATATTCTTTAATAGTCTAAATGGGAAAACAATTTGAAAAAGAATAGATACATGTATATGTATAACTGAATCACTTTGCTGTTCACCTAAAACTAACACAACATTGTTAATCAACTATGCTCCAATATAAAATAAAAAATTTTTTTAATTTTTCATTAGAGATTGATACCATTTATATTAGCATTAATTACCTAGGACTCAACCTAACACAAGATTATAAGACTTCTACACAGAAAACTATAAAACATTAGATTAAATGGAGGAACATACCACGTTCATGGCTTGTAAGACTCAATATTGTAAATATATCAATTCTCCCTGAATTGATTTATAGATCCCACATATCAAAATTCCACCACATTTTTTGGTGTAAATTGGCAAACTAATTCTAAAATTTAAATAAAATGCAAAGGGCCAAGAAAAGCCAAGACAATCATGAAGAAGAAGCAACAACACAGTTGAAGATTTATACTATCAGGTGTCAAGACTTAGTTTAAAGTGAAAGCAATTAATACAGTGTGGTATTGACATGAGAGCTTACAAAGAGACCAATAGAACAGAAAAAAAAAGTCCAGAAACAGATCCACACATATATGGATCCTTGATTTATGACAAAACTGGCCCTGCAAAGCAGTACGAAAATGAAGGTCTTTTTAATAAATGGTTCTGGACCAACTGGATATTCACCTAGAAAAAAAATCTTGACCTCGCCTCATATCATAAACAAAGGTCAATTTCAGATAGACTGTAGATCTAAATGTGAAAGGTAAAAAAAGCTTGAAGATAAAATAGGAGAATATATTTATGGCCTTAGAAAAGGCAAACATTTCGTAAAAGATTACAAAAAAGACTAACCATAAAGGAAATACTGATAAACTGAGTTACATTAAAGTTAAGAACTTCCATTCATCACTATACCATTAAGTGAGAAAGCAAATCACAGAGGGGGAAAAGATATTTGTAGCACACATATCTGACAAAGTACTCATATCCAATATATGCAAAAAACTTCTATAAATCAATAAGAAAAAGATCCCAAAATAGGCAAGAGATTTTAACAGGCGCTTCCCAAAAGAGAATATCCAAATAGCCAATAAACACGTAAGTTGTTTAACCTCATTAGTCATCAGGGAACTGCAAAATGAAACAATGAGATAACACTACACACACACACACACACACACACACACACACACACACACACACACACACACACACACACAAAGAGTTAAAAATTTTAAAAGCCTAACAATGTCAAGTGTTGATGAGGTTGTGGAATATCTGGAACTCTCATGCACTGTTGGTGAGAAAGTCAATTATTATTAGTCAACAATATCTACTAAAGCTGAAACCTAAGCACTAAAAATTCACACATAGCTTCTGAGCCTTTTGGCTAAGATCAAGTGTAGTATCTGTTAGTTTAATTATATTCACAACAGCCAGGGATTTGCTTTTTTATGTATTTTAGACCACATTAAATATTGTTGCCTTAAAAACCAAAGCAAAACTCATTCACATAATTCAATTTCATGACTGCCTATAATATACACTTAAATCTAGACTCCTGACCACAGTCTGGCATTTTGCAAATAACCAGGGCTTAGCAGGGAGCCCACACCAAGGAGTGGCTCCCTGGCTCAATACAATGCCATCCCTACCAGGATGGTGCAAAGCCCTGCTGTTCGGGGTCACTGGGGTCCTCACCACATCCACAGGAGAGCATCATGTGAGGAGGTAGAGTCGATAATCTGAGTGCAGAGAGGTCAAATGAGGCCAGATGGGCAAATCCTTTAATTCCCTTATCTCTACTGTCTGCCCTCTTTTGTCAGTGTCTTACTGTACGTAAGACTCCAAAGGCTTCTCCACCCCATGTTGGGAGATAGTTTCCCATCATATTGGCATTGAGTCTTTATGCTACAGGATCAGACAGTTTTCAGTGTGATCTGCCCCATCAACCTGTTCCTACAGGGGACCTTTGAGTGTAGGGAGTTGTAGGGGATACATGAAAGTTAGGAAGTTTTGGCATTCTCAGATTTATTGTTCACATTTTCAGCTATCATTAGAATTTTTAGCTATGGGGAAGGACCACAGTTGTGCTGAGTCCCAAGTGTGAACTGCCTGTCCAATGAGCAAGTACAGGGCCACCCTCCTGCTTCCTTCCCTCTGCCCCAGCATCTGCATCCTAACAGATATTCTCTACTCAGCATTAGACTTGCTTCTAGAGTAATTTAAGAGTTTGAGGATTCTGGAAACACCTCTTAATAGCAGCAAGGGCTACAGTGCAAGATGTGATCTAGTCAGAACATATTCTAAAATGACGGTCACATCTGCATCTGCTAAATACAAAATAAGAGGTACAGATAATTAAGTGATGATATTCTTCAGAGGGAGGAGAATATTCTAGTCCTTATGGGCGTTGGGGATACTTCAGGCAAGATGGGACTTGATCTGGACCCTGGAGGGTGGGAGAACAGCCTGTGAGCAGGGAAAAGGCTGGGTGGAGAGCATAACTCCAGGGAGAGAACAGCTTAAGCCAGGGAGCAGAGGCAGGGCAGAGAGAGGGGGAGACAAGCTGCTTGACTCAAGTATATCCTTTGTGCTGAGAAGCTGTCTGCAGTAAGATCGAAGGGGTAGATTGGGGTGGAGCTGGGGAGGGTGCTGAACTTCAGGCTGAGTGCTAATGCCATTCAGTAGGCAGAGAAAGCCCTGAAGGGGTCTGAAGGGATGGGATGAGGGTGGGACAATGGGGATATTAGGAAAGCCAGTCTATGCATGTTTCAACAAACTGCATAATCCAGGACCTTTCCATCAGCAGTCCATGGGTCTGTGCCCATGTGGCCGCATCTGAGCCTGGGGCAAGGGGCTGGGTAGGTGGGGATTGTAGTAATTGTTCTACATGGAGTCCCCACAATGACACTAGTATTATTTTTTAAAGGTGTCCACTATCCTCTCAAAACGACTTCATCCTTGCCCACAGCTTCAATAATCTAATACTCACACATTAAATTCTCCAGTTCTCTTCTAAGATCAAACTCACAACACAACTGCCCTTGAGGCAAGTCCTCCAAGATGTCTCAAGGGTGCCTCAAACTCAACATACCCAAAGTGAACTCTGATCTTCCCCTCCCCCAAACTGCTCCTCCTCCTCCAGTATTCCTTGTCTCAAGGAACGTCTAAGGGGCACACAAGCTTGGGACTCACCCCCGATACTTTCTTCTCCTTCACTGCCACCCATCTCAAATCCCTGCCAGGTTTTCTCTCCTAAATCTCTGGAATCTAGCCATTTCGTGCTACCTCCACTGCTACCATGGAAATCCAAGCCCCCATTATCTCTCACTCAGACAACTGATGTCCATGTATCCTCTCATGCCTTATGATTCTGTTCCACACACTGGGATGAAAATGATCATTTCAAAACAGCAAACTAAGCCATTTCCACTGTTTAAAAGCCTCCAGTCGTTCCCACCTACTCTCAGAGTAAAAGCAAACTCCTGACAAGGGCTTCTAAAGCCTTACAGTGTCTGGCCCCTTCTTCACTTGCTGTCTTACTCTAGCCATGATGGCCTTCAACTTGTCTTGGTCTCTTGGCCCCCAGAGGGCCTTTGTGTATGCTGCTCCAGATACTTGCTATGCTCCTTTGTCTCTTCCCACTAGTTAATTCTTCAGAGCTCTGCTGAAACAGCATTTCCTCAAAAAAGCTTTCCCTGACCCCTGAACTTGAATCAATCCAACTAGTCCAGTGGTTTTCAAGATTTTTTTCTACTGTGCTCCATAGGATGAAATATATTTGACTTTGTGACCTAGCATATACATACATAAACTGAGTGATAATTCTTACCCTTACTATATGATACATAGATATTTTGTATTATTTCACTTAAAAGCATTACAGAACACTGTTGGGGGAAAAAAAAGGGTGGGAGGCCTAATCAATCTAATGGACTGTAGCTCTCCTTCAAAGCACTTGGCACATTTTTTATGATTGTTGGGTTAATATCTATCTCCCTCAAAACCTGCATTAGGGAGTATTTGGTATTTTGCTCACCATTAGAGCCCTTGTACTTATTAGCAAATTATCTGAGCCTCAACAGGCACTTAAAAAAATTTGAACAGTGAAAAATATAAATTTGTGACTAAGTACTTTTTCTTTGTAATGCTTATCACAATTATATCTGACTTTAATTATCTGTATAATCATTAAGCTTCTCTACTCTAGACTAACTGCAGGAGGGCAGGAATCCTGTCTGTTTGCCCCCTTTTTATGTCTCCAGCATTTAACATTGTACCTGGAAAATGGTAAATAGAAATCATTTCCCAAGAACACCATTCAAATCCTGGTAACCACATTCCGGCAAGAATGAGTTAATGAAGTTGGAAAATGTCTACTGCTCTGTATAGTTATCCACTCTGACACCAATTGCCTCAAAGACTTCAATCTTTGCTTCAGAGACTATGAAAAACCCAGTTTATTCCAAAAGGCAAATGGAAACAAATTCTTCACGGATAGCCAGGTGTGGCAAGTCGGGATCTACTGATGGGTGCACTCAAAAGTAAAAAGTTAATTATGTGGGAACAGCTTATTTGTTATAAGCAATTTTTAAAAAAAATTTAGCTGGAAATGCTTGGAAATGTAATCTCTAGTTCCTAAATTCTACCACAGCTACTACTTAACAGCATTCACATTCCTTCTATATATATTATTCTTATTTGAATGGAACAAGACATACTTTGTACTTACCTTGTAATTCCCAGGATAGCTTCTCTGTGGACAAAACTTGTAGAAGTGAATTGCTACAACAGATGGTATAGTCTCAGCTAAGCTTCTTGATACATCCTTGCACGAAAGTCACGTGGACATAGGAACATGAATGGTTTTAGAGTGATTAAGTTGGCTGGCTGTAGCAAATTCTTTGATGTCATAAACTCAGGCACTCCCGTTGAACACTCTTAGTATTTAACATACAACTAATCTCTTTCATTTTCCAATCTTCCCTGTATTTACCTAATTTCTTAAAAATAAACACTTTTGTTAGAGTTTCTCACAAATCCAGGGTCTCCTGGAAATTTGTCAAGATAAACAAATTTCTTGCATATACGACATGATGAATCAACACATTTCTAGTTAGTCTTTGAAAGAGTTTAATTCTCTATTTTCATTAATTTATGTTCAATACATAGAGAATATAGGTATAGGTCAGGGATAGGAAATGTGCAAGATAAACTTGGAACGGAATACTGGGATTGAGTGGGAACTCAGGAGTGGAGTTACAAGAAGCTCCCACTGGCCAAAGGTGAGGCAATCAATAAAAAAAGATAAAAACAATGGATTGAAAGACACATTTAGATCTGAGTTCATAATGATACTTAAAAAAAAAATTCACTGGTAACTTTTGGAGGATGCTATGGAACTACCTCATTATTTTGAAAACTAGTAAATAGAATCATGTATATATTTTTTTACCTTTCCTATACAAATTGTACCCCAGGGTAACCAAATAGTTGATGAGGGGATGTTTCTCCTTTTAGTATATTCCAGCTGATAATTAAAGAAAGAAGGGCATAATTAAACTATCACTATTTTGCAAATCCAAATGAGTGAGTCTAGGTCTTGAATGTCAATGGCTGCTAAGATCACAAAATAAGACAACCAATTAGTCCTCCTAAATGGAGTACACACCAGGTCTATGAAATCCTCTTGCCAGAAAATCCCGATCTTAACATCATCAAACCTTTAGATCAGAGTGGTCCAATAGAAACATGTGAACCATATGTGTAATTGTACATGTCCAATCAAACTCAATTTCAGTTCAAACTCAATTTCAAGTCCCCAATAACCATACATGGCTACCATATTAGACAGTACAGCCCTGTCTAATCATTATATTTTAGGAATAGAGGAACATGTAATCACAAGGATGCAGTTAGCAAAATCCAGACTGGGAACTTTTTAGGAAAAAAATGATCTGATTTCTTCAAGTAATAAACTGCAAGGGAGTGAAAGTGCAACAGTACATAGGAGGAAGGAGAGAGAGACCTATGGGTTATCATAAACTTAAGAGACACATCAACCAACAACAATGCATAGATTGCATCCAGATCTTGATTTGGAACAAAGTGTAAAACACACATTTATGAGATAATTTAAACGTTGACTGAATATTTGATGATACTAAGGAGTTATTCATTTCTTTAGGTGCAATAATAGCAGTGGTTAAATTTTTAAAATCTTAGAGCTACATAAACACCTATGAAGTAATATGGCATCTGAGATTTGCCTCAAAATAATCCAGTGTGATTGGTAGGGGTACAGATGAAACAAGATTGGTCAAGAGTTGACCATTATTTGAAGCCAGATGATGAAAAAAATTATACCATTCTCTTTACTTTTTAATATTTGAAAATTTCCACAATTAAAAAGAAAGGACTGTGGGATAAGATTACAATGATACTGTCCATATTCTCAGAAGTACAATTCATTAAAGACACTACTGTAAGTCTTTCTTGGGACGTCCCTGGTGGTCCAGTGGGTAAGACTCCAAGCTCCCAATGCAGGGGGCCCAGGTTCGATCCCTGATCAGGGAACTAGATCCCGCATGCATGCCACGACTAAGAGTTTGCATGCCACAACTAAGAAGCCCACATGCGGCAACTAAAAAGATCCCACACACCCCAATGAAGATCCTGCGTGTTGCAACTAAGACCCCCAGAGCAGCCAAAATAAGTAAATATATATTTTTTTAAAGTCTTTCTTTCTGAACCTATAAAGCAGGGGTCCCCAAACCCACCCACCCCCGCCCCCGGGCTGCACAGCAGGAGGTGAGCAGCAAGCGAGTGAGCGAGTGAGCCAAGCTTCATCTGCCGCTCCCCATCGCTCGCATTACAGCCTGAACCATCCCCACCCCCGCTCCCCTCCCCAACACTGGTCCCTAGAAAAACTGTCTTCCACGAAACCAGTCCCTGGTGCCAAAAGGGTTGGGGACCGCTGCCTTAAAGTACCAGTGGCTGCTGCCACCACCACTTTATGCCCTGCCACACAGGGCATAAACTAGGAAAAACTTAACAGAAGACCAAACAAATAATAAAAATAATGCTCACTTTATTAAAACTTTGCAGAAGCTGAATGAGAGGGAAGAGGGAATGGTTTTTTCCACCTGAGGTTAAATGCTTTCTTTTCTTTGGGTTCTGCTGCCTGAGTTTTCCTGAGTCCCTGCTCCACACTCCCTAACCCCATCAATGCAGGTATCTTAGTGGCAAGGCTGTCTGGACACCAAACATAATTGTACAATTCATCTTTTATTTCTACTCTTCCTGCATCTCATCAGAAAATGGTGGAGATTTATAACAAAAGGGCACACAGGCCTACGGGGTTATGTGAGGCTAATCACATCAGATTCTGAGGTTTATGAGCTTAGAAACACATTAGAGGAGTGCTGGCCCTCATACCGTTAACTCTGTAATGCATAATATATAAACTTAACAGTGCAAACGAAACAACAAAAAAGGGACAAATGTGTTAGCATCTTGTACCCAAGAGCTTCTAAGTACATGAAATCACTTCCAAAGTTGAGATGTCCTTTCCTGCTTATCCAGAATTGGATACCGCATAAAAAGTTTGGTGCTTGAGATTCACCTTCCGGTAGCAAATGCCTAGTTAATAAATTTGAACTTTGCAGTAAATGTCTTTCGTCAATGTGAAAGAGTGTGTAGTGATTTGGGAGGCAACAAACTGGGGGCAAAGGCTCAAACTAAAAATGATATTTATTTAGCTTTTTGGAAATATAAATAACACAATAAATGACAAAAAGGAAAACAAAATAAAACAAAAAACCTGACATGTTATATGACTGATCATCTCCAGGCACAACAGCATTTATTAATGAGTATAAAAAAATAAATTTTATTATTTTTATCTGCTTTTCCCCCAGCTTAAACTACATGTATATTTTTGGAAGCTTGAGTTCCTAAGAAAATTCCACAATTTCCACTATACCAGCTCCCACAATGTGAC
This sequence comes from Mesoplodon mirus, assembly GCF_964341445.2. Classification (NCBI taxonomy): domain Eukaryota; kingdom Metazoa; phylum Chordata; class Mammalia; order Artiodactyla; family Ziphiidae; genus Mesoplodon; species Mesoplodon mirus. The sequence goes on from NC_138979.1 coordinate 55,445,171, forward strand.
TGAGTGAGGTTAATCAAGGTCCCACTCCCATAAGGAAATTAATTTTTATCCTTGCAGGTTCTCAACAACCAGACCTCTAGGAACTTAAAAAGCAGGTGCTTTCATTAGGATCCTTCTAATATGGGGAAAATGCAGCCATCATCCATTAAAACACAATCCAGTTTGGGTACAGGTACTCTTCAGGCTTTCCAAGTTCTCCACTTGACTACCAGACAAGGCCACCAGCTTTTCTGGCAGCCCAGCCTCTCCAGCTGCACCAAAAGTGGGATTCACAAAACTGAAGATAAAGCATTTCTGACCTTTCTTCCTGGAAGTTAGGAGGCTCTCTGGGTAAGAAAGGTAAGGAGGTTTTGCATCAAGCTTGCCTTAACAAGGAGTACTGGGGGAGGGACTGTTAAATCTACCCAGTGCACACCTGTGTCGAGGGTATGACTGTATAGCGTATACTTATCCATCAGCACACAAGAAAGATAAGAGTAAACTTATACATCAATCTGGACCAAGCCCCTCAAAACAGAGGCGAATTTCATGAACCAAGGCCACTGCCTGTCGTAAAAACCTCAGTTCACCTAGGTCCTTTCCTGAGGAACCATATTAATCTCCTGATTCAAGAGGCACCTTGGCCAGGACAGAGGACAGAAGGAAAATGTAACTTCTGGGTAGGGCAATGCCACATGGAGTTTAGAGGTTGCGATTTAGACTACAGTACAAGAAGGTGGCAGCGTCACTAATACTTAGAGCTGGAAAGAGCCTTGGCTGGACGACACTCCTGGAGCATCTTTACTAATGCAGCTTAATGGCGGTTGCCCAGATGTCGTTGCTGGGGAGCGGGGGAAGAACCCATCCTTGGGGAACGGAGTTGCCTTTGGGATGATCAGATGGCACCAGGTACTGATCCCAATCATGCCTTAATGAGAACATTACAGAACAACTGTTTATTTTTGTTTCATTCCAAGCACTATGTTAGCAACTAAATATTCTATTTCAGGACTTCGCTTTCAAATGACCGATATGAGGCCATTAAAGAACTTGATTTCTAGAAATTATGCAAAAGGCTATTTCTTAAATGTACATATATGTAAGTGGGAAAAAACTCCAAAGAACTTATATTTTATGGATAACCAAATAATGAATATACAGTCGATCCTCATTATTTGCAGATTCTGTATTTGCAAATTTGGCTATTCACTAAAATTTATTTGTAACCCGCAAATCATTATTCATGGTGCTTCCCTGGTTACTTGCCAACATGCACAGAGCAGTGAAAAATCTGAGTCACCAAAAGGCATGTTCCCAACTGTGGTAGAACAAGGTGACACTCTGCCTTCTTGTTTTCAGCTCCCCTACTGTAAACGAGTATCCTTTTTGTAGTCTGTTTAGTACCACATTCTTCAAACTTTTGTGCTTTCTATTGGCGTTTTGCTGTTTAAGATGGCTCACGAGTACAGTGCTGGAGTGCTATAGCTGGCCCTAGAAGGCTGTGATATGCCTTATGGAGAACACATGTATGTTAGATAAGCTGCCTTCAGGCATGAGTTATAGTGCCATTAGTTATGAGTTCAATGTTGATGAGTCAACAGTATGTATTAAATAAGGTGTCTTTAAAAAGAAAGACAAGGTTAGGTATTGATCAGTTGATGAAAATGTCGTGGCCAAAGGCTCACAGGAGCCTAGCTCTGTATTTCCTTCAGGAGCAGCAGTTCAGTATTCTCTAATTCAGCATTTGCAGTTTTATAGAATATAGCTGCTGTAAATAACGAGAACCCACTGTAATATATTTAAAGGCTAAAACTTGTATATTAACCAGAAATACACTTTTCCCAGAACAGCGCTAAAGAGTACTGTTGGACCTTGGAAGGATCCTCAGAGAGCACTTAGTTCAGTGGTTTTTCAAATCAGGCTTTGAAGACACTTAGGCCCCAAGTAGATGCTTTGGGGAGTCTAGAAATAACAAAGTGCTTCCAGTCAATAACACATTTAAACTGCCTGTGGAACCCATTCATTCATTGTTATACAAACTGATTTTTCAAAAGATTACATTTGGGAGGGTACTACTGTTCACATTTGAAGGCCACAGTCTAGTCCATCATTTTCACCTTGTAGGTGAGGAAAGTGAGACTCAGAGCTGAAAACTTTACCCAGCTCATTAGTAACTGCAGATTAAGGTGAGACTCCTTTTTCCTAGCTCTCTTGGCTCTGACCTGTAAGAACTCACAAGTCAGTGTGGGTCTTTGTTAACAGTCTCCACAGGTGAGTATACAGGGAGGGTTTCTTTTCCTTGGTCTGTTTAGCAGCAGAAGAGAATTAGGAAAAGGAAGTCAATGCTTTAAGTCAACATAACAGCTATAGCATGGGATAATACAGAGGGCAAGTCACAACCTGAGTTTCAGTGTCTTCACCTGTTAAAATAGGGACATCTACTTCTCAAGAATTGATGAGGACTAAACAAGACATGTGTGGCATGCTTCAAACTTGGAAACATTCTATAAACTCATAAGGAACTAAACAAAAAAAAAGATATAGTAATAGACCTCAACAACATAAGCACTTTGTCGACTGCTTCTTGCTACCTAAGGGAAAGAAAACATGGAGAATGCCCCTCTGACCTTATCTGGATGAGCGCTGGCAGGGAGTGCTCAGCCTGGAGGTAATACTGCCGGAAAGGCTGCAAGAGGTGAGCAAGTGGGAACTCATCTGAAAAAGAAAAGGCACAATACCATGTCATCATGCTTCATATGTACAGCATACTTCTCAAGGCAAAGTGACTTAGTCTATGATTATACAATATGATCAAATGTGTTTCATCTTTATCCTTGATTTCTAGGATATAGTTTAGAATTCAAATCCTAAAGGATCCTTCCAATTTGTCGCCTACCACCTCTTAGCTTAGGTGGAGATCATCCATGAGGAAAAGAGCTGTCAATCTAGTATTTTTCTTTTCTCCACAGGTTACAGAGGAACTTACCTGGATCCCCAAATAACTTGGACTCAATTTCACGCTTCTGTAGTAAAAATTTCTCTTTTTCTTTCCTCTGTTTCTTCTCTAACTCTCTTCTTCTCTCTTCCTCTTGTTCTCCTTCCAACATAACTCTGAGGGCTCTCTCTTCAGCTTCATATAATTCAGAGCGTTTTTTAATGAGTTTTCTCAGTCGCTGAAGGTGATGCTCAAAGGTCTCATCTGCTGAGGCTGGAGGACAGACCCCTGGGCAAAGAGATGCAAATGACATTTTAGATACAACTTTTTCTTATCCCCAAATCCATGTTCTAATGAGCAGACTCAAAGTCCTACTTACAGTATGAATTTGGTTAGAGTTTACAAATTCCAACCAGCCTTCAAGGCTCAATTTGATCTTTTTGAGTCTTCAATTAATTTCACCCTAACCTAACTTTCACTAACTCCGCTTTCTGTATCACACTACTTAACCTTTGATTTTGTTTATTTCTTAATGGTTTTGATCCTTCAGTTGGAGAATTCCTTTACTAAAGGGAGGAACTGTCTTTTACTTCTTCACTGTGAAATTCCTACAGCACAGACTCCTAGACCCAACTAATAAACAATTTTTCCTCTGACTGAGTCTGAACTTCTGAGAGCGCACACTTGGACAGTGAGGAAGAAATACACTTAACCAACCACAATAACCTCACAGTCTGCTGCTGAGGGTAGGGTGACCAAATGTTTCATTTGTCCAGTTTTAGCACTGAAAACCCAATGTCCTGGGACAGATGTGATGGTTGGTCACCCTGATTTGGAGGTCTGACTCTTTTTTCCCTCAATCACGGCAGCTAAGTAGTTGCAGAATTCGCTCTCCTGTCTTCATCTCCAAGGCTAACATTCCTTCAGATTTTGTCATGATTTCTTGGCTTGAACAAATTTTCATCTACTCATTCCCACCTATGGAAACTCTACAACTCAAATCCATCTTCTACTAAATTGCTAATTATTTTCCAAATACACACAAAATTCTTATGCACTGAGAAATTTAAGCTGTCACTTTGTTGTTTCATAATAATTTCATGGTTTTGTTTCACTTCTTTACCTAGACCAAGGATTGGCAAACCTTTTCCATAAGCGGCCAGAGAGTGAATATTTTAGGCTTGTGGGTCATACAATCTCTGCTGCAAGTACTAAAATCTTTCAGTACAGCAAAAATACACAGACACGCCATCAGCCCCAAAGTGCCTCCAGACCCCTGAGAAGGTGTGGCCTGCTCCCATCTCGGTGTGCTGGCCTGCACCACCCGCGCTCATCCCCCTCAGCCTTTCGTGGATCCCTCCTGACCACCATGACACACTCCCTCTGAAACGACCCCCCACCAATCCTCCTCCAGACCCCCTGCGATGACATGATCTAGGTTCCCTCCACCTCTACCATTACTTCTCTAGTTCCTGCAGCTCCTAGATACCAGTGCTTTCTCCTTTATTCCCTTTTAGCCACCCATACCTTAGAGTATCGCGCAGTCTTTGGACCTTGGCATCATCAGAAAAAAGTTTCCACCTCTGAAGTCTTAAACCCAATTATTCTCTTCTCTGTCTTTCTACCCAAAACCCTGTCAGCTTCACTAAAACCTCCAATCTAATATATCAGATTTCACCAAAATGTGTGGTCGCCCATTAAGCAAACCCCCAACAGACCTGTGCTCTGTGCTCACCTGCCAACTGCAGATTCATTTGATTATGTGACCTAGTGCCAGTGTGTAGTTACATCAGCTCAGCCCATAATGGCACCTCCCTACAGCCATACTCCCATGCGTCTCTGGTCGGCTCTCACTCATTCCTCACAACAATTATTTCAAACATTCACTTCCCTCCTAAAGCCTTACTTCTCTACTCTTAGCAAACCATCTAGCATTTTCCCTAGAGAAAAGAGGCTAACAGGCAGGAAATCCCTTAATTTTTTGCCGCTGACTTTTACTCATCTGCATTACTACCCATCCTTGCCCTCTTCATTTTCATTTCAGTGGAAAATGGGTCCTTCTCCACTTAAGTTGATTCCTCCATCTGGGATCTGAATCTCCCTACTTCCTGCAGGACCTCAAGCCGTTAACTATCTCTCCTGCTTCTCTTCACAGGCAAACTTTTAATAAGCTGGACTCACTGTCTGCTTTTCTTATCTCCTCCTCTTTGATCTAGCCTAGTCTGGCTTCTACCCATACCACTCCACTGAAATGCACCCAGCACCGGTCACTAATAATCTGTTCGGTACTAATTCCCATGGATGTTTATTAATCTTCATATTACTTGATAATAATAATAATAAACACTTAGACAGCACTTACTACATGCCAGGACTGTTTTAAACACTTTACACATGTTTACTAATTTAATCATTGCAACACCCCATGGATCGGTACCATCACTATTCCCTTCGTACAGGTGAGGAAAAACCAAGGCACAGAGAAGTTTAAGTAACCTGCCCAATATTATGCAATCTCTCTGCATAATATTTGCCACTTTCCAGAAAAAGTAAGGGGTCTACACTTTCCTCCTATCTCTGACCTCTCTTGATCTCTTTTGTGGCCTCCTCCTTACCCATCTTGATTTTGACATTCCCTAGGATTTTGTCTTTTTGGGCCTCATCTCACACCGCACAATCTCCTTAAGGTCATCCCTACTTACAGCTACATGCTGATAAACTCTCATCCAGGATGTACCACAGGCACCACAAACACAACAGGTCCCAAACTGAACTCATCAGCCCCAAGCCTGTTCCCCCTCTTGTTTTCCTGGTCAGTTAGAATGGTATCATCACTCATTCAATAGATCAAGCTAGAACCTGAAAGTCATGTTTTTCCTTCAGCTCCCACATGCTGAGTTCCCCCAAGTTATTTACTTATGTGTACGTGTACATACACACACACACACGCACACACTCTACTCACATCTTAAATCTGCTTACTTTTCTCCAACTCACCATCTGACTCTTAGTTCACATTCCCATATTATCCCTGCCCAGACTGCAATAGCCCTATCAGTCTCTCTTTTTTCCTCCCTCCTAGAAGCCCCAAACCTTTCTCTACTCTGCCAGCACTGATCTTTGTCATCTCTGCTTAAAATCTTCCAATGGTTCCACTCAGCTTTAAGCATAGGTGAGAAGTCTAGCCTAGCAAATAAGACACTTTGAGACGTGGCCCTGCTTACATAACCAGCTTCATTTTCTCAGCACAGTTAGAGAACTTAGAAAGTTGCTCTTTTTCTTTTAAAGTATCCAACAAAACCAGTTACTAGATACTAAATCGTTTTTCATTCAAGTCAGTTAACTCCACAGAGCCTGCTTATTTTAGATCTTAATTTCTCCTAAAATTTCTTCCTTCTTTCAGACCAAAGTGAGGAAGACTAATAGAAATTATGTTGTACAATAAATTCACTTGGCATAAGTTTACTGAACACTCAGCTCACGGAGGACATGAAGTAGGGGAATATGAAATAGTAGCCCTCAGGTTTTGCATTATTATAAAGAAGAGATAGAGGTAGACACAGTAGATGCAAACTCCCTCTGACTCATGAATGCTTTGTGGGGTCATCTGATTCTGAGACCTGAATCTGAATCAGCCAGTCTGGAGGCTGGCATGTAGAAGTTAATCATTTAGCTAATGAATGAGCCTGACTGAATGCACATGTCCCAGTGACATTTGATTAAGGATCTGAGCTGCAGTTTTCAATTATATTTTAAACCACACAGGGCAGATCATTTGCTATTGTGGTACTTGCTAATTTGTATACTCTCAAATATCCCTGGTGAATGTCAATGGCCTACAGCCTACTAAATAAGGCAGCATGTTGTTCAAGCCAGGTGCAAATGAGAAGGAGCAGTAGGTCACCTCAGCCCAGATCAGGGAAGGATGGAATTTACTGTATTTACTTTTGAAGGATAGTGAGAGCTAACAATGGCAAAGATGGTACTGAAGGCCCTCCAGACAAACAGACTGGCAAGAGCAAAGATGCAGGCAGGCAAAATGGAAAGCACAACTGGGGAACTTCTAGAAAACCAGTGCTCCCTCTAGAGGCAAGAGGAGACCACTGAGGTTCTCTGGGTCCAAAAGTGACACGCAGGTAAACCAGGGACACCCATACAGTCTTCAGGGCACTCCCTGCCCCATCCAACCATTCACACCTCTACAAATATCAATGTTTCAGGTTTGAAATGTATATGAAGGAGCATGCTAAGTTTTCGACACCTTCTGAAGCACCAAGTACAGACAGAATAGCTTTCACCTTGGTGTATGGGCAAAGTTGACCAGCCAGGCCAACCTCACTCAGAAAAGTGTGGCCAGGAATGCCTGGGGTGGCAATGATGAGTCAAGAGGAAGAAATGCAGGACTTCCCTGGTGGCACATCGGTTAAGAATCCGCCTGCTAATGCAGGGGCCATGGGTTTGATCCCTGGTCCAGGAAGATCCCACATGCCTCAGAGCAACTAAGCCCATGCGCCACAACTACTGAGCCTGCAAGCCACAAATACTGAGCCTGTGAGCCACAATTACTGAGCCCACGTGCCACAATTACTGAAGCCTGTGAGCCTAGAGCCCGTGCTCTGCCACAATAGAAGCCACTGCAATGGGAAGTCCATGCACTGCAACAAAGAGTAGCCCCGCTCACCACAACTAGAGAAAGCCCATGTGCAGCAACACAGCCAAAAATAAATAAATTAATTTTTTTTTAAAAGTAAAAAAAAGAGGAAGACAGTGCAGTGGGTTCCCACATCCTTTTCAATCTTGGCTACCAGGGATAAATATCTTCTGAAGCTTTCTACTTCAAAAGTTATGAGGTAGGGCTTCCCTGGTGGCGCAGTGGTTGGGAGTCCGCCTGCCGATGCAGAGGACGCGGGTTCGTGCCCCGGTCCGGGAAGATCCCACATGCCGCGGAGCGGCTGGGCTTGTGAGCCACAGGCCACTGAGCCTGCGCGTCCGGAGCCTGTGCTCCGCAACGGGAGAGGCCACAACAGTGAGAGGTCCGCATACGGCAAAAACAACAACAACAACAAAAAGCTCTGAGGTACTGCTGATAAGCTTAGTTGCCCTACTTGGTGAAAATAATGAAGTATCAAGCATTTTTCCTTCAGCAGTTTTGGGGAGGAGGGGGTTAGGGTAAAGAATGGAAAGAAATGCAAAGCCAGGTTACCTTTCCTTGCTGCAGCCTCTTTCCTGAGTTTCCTCAATTTCTCCAAGGCCCGAAGAATGTCCACCATTCTTTTGGTGTCTGCTTGTTTTTTCCTCACTTCAGATAGGACACCATCAGCAGCAGCTTTAAGTTCCTGCTCCTGGAGGAGAGAGAGAGCCCATGAGACCCAGTATGGAACCTTACGAGGAACAACCTTACAGCACAGAAAATCTGCCTGGCCGTGAGATTTCAGAGGATCAGACAGTCCCAAGGTTAAGAAAGACTCTACTGGATCTACATCCCAATTTCCTGAGCCATGCACAACTCCCCTCTACATTGGTCCAGCCAAGGGATTATCTTCTCTGCAGCTTCCATGTGGGCTCTTGCCTTTGTTTCTTCCTCAGAGTTTCTCAAAGTGTGGTTCAAGGAACATCTGCCTCCAACTTACCTTGTTAAGTTGGGGCTCTCTTACTAAAAATGCAGACTCCTGGATCCAAAGATTCAGACTAGCAGGGAAGATAAAGAATGGGGTTGGAAAGGACTAGGACTCTACAATGTTCTCTGTGATAACCTAAGCACAGTTTGTGCCCCGATGCTCTAAAGTCTCAAGGACCTCTTTGATATGACAGCCTTTTAAACATCTGAAGACCCAATCTTACTCTTAAGTTGGTTCACATGTAAGCTAAATAACCCTGGTTCCTCAAGTCACTACTCACAGGACTCTGTCTCCAGTACCCTCACAGTGCATGGTAGGGAGGATCCTTTTGCCTAAAAGCTCTCTTTCCCATCTGTCAAATAAGCACTATAGTTTCACCATTACAGACACACCATGCTGTTTCACTCTTGTTTCTGGAACTGCACATGTTGCTTGCACTTAGCTTTGACATTTCCTACAAGACTCAGCTGAGATGTCACCATATCATCTGGGAAGCCTTCCTTGGTACCTTCCCCCAGCGGATTAGATATTCCTTCTCTGGGCATTTATAGCACCTACAGTTGAGATCTGAACACACACCATGCTGTACAGATATGATCCCCCATGGTGCTCTAAGCCCCTCAAGGACAAGCACTATGTCCTATTCACCCTTAATTCCAGCACTCAGTAGTGGGCCTGCCATAATGGGCCCACATTAAATGTCTGGTGAACGGATCAAATTCCCTTAGATTAAGGCATTGCCTCCTAGTACTCTCCTTTAAAGCGCTGATATATTCCTGGAGGTGTGAAGACAAAGCTTGCCATCAATATACTTTAGAGGGGAGTTGGATCAGACTCCAGGGCTGTAGCAGACAAAAGGAGGACACAAGCCTGTACCAGCTGGTTGTGGAGAGTGGAGGAAGAGGGGAAGTCCCTAGAGGCATTCAAAAGTAATGAGAATGCCTTAACTATTTGACCGATTTCCAGTTTCACCCTGGCCCTCTACTTAAGTTAAAACTTGAGATCAGTAGACTTTGGAATCGAGCCATCTGGGCTCAAATCAGGAGTGAAACTGCCACAAACCGGTTGTGTGACTGTTGGCAAGTTAACCTCTCTATGCTTCAATTTCCTAATCTGTAAAATTGGGATAATACTGCCTACCTCTCAGATTGTTACAAGGTTTTGAGTAAGTGCTCAAAAATACCATCGTTGAACTTGGGATATTGTTGAACTTGTAAATAAAGGAATCCTGGGAAAATCATCACTAGTGCCCCATCAGCCAATTAGGGTATATGTTCCTTGAGAAAAGGCCCCAAGTTCTCTTTATTTTGTATTCTTAAAATTACCTCGAGCAGGGCAAGACGCAAGGACCCAGATTCTTGTTCGTCTTGAATGTTACTAAGTGGACAGAACACTGGAGCAGAAAACAGATCTGTCATCCCTGCAAAACCACTATGCAATCCTATACTTTGTGTTTATGGGACTTTGCAGCGCACCTAGAGCACCTGTGTTGTGTACTGTACACCACTAACACGCAACCAATACGGAAATATGAGGTCGGAAAGGTAAACTATCTTTTTATTCTACGGGTGAGGAAAAAGAGGCTTAGCCCTGAGGAATGACAGTGCAAAGCCTCAAGCCCCATCGGGTGTCAAACACCACTACCCCTGCTCCCGTGTGCATCCGCTGCTCTTACCCGCTTCTTCTCCTCCACCTCCTGCACGCACTTGACCCTCCAGCGGTCAATCTCCTGCTCGCGCTCCGCTGCCCGCGTGGCCTCCGCCTCCAGCTCGGCCTCGCGTTCCCGGGCCCTCTCGCGAAGCCGCAGCCGGCGGCGCCGGACCCTCTCCAGCCTGCGCCGCGACTCGCCCACATAGGCTGCCTGGGTCAGGAGCTGAAGTCGCTCTGCCAGCTCGGCGCGCAGCGGCTGTGCCTCCGCATGCAGCTGTGCCCAGGCCACGCCGTCAGCCTCGGCCTCGCGCAGCGCATGGCCCAGGTCGCGCAGCCGCCGCACCAGGCGCAGGGACCCGCGCAACCGGGCCCGCACCTCGCCCAGGCTGGGGCCGGCGGGCGCGCGCGGGGACACCGGGCAGCCGGCCCGCCGCGGGGTTCCGAACACCGCCTCTAGCCACTGCCGGTCGCGCAGGCGCTGCAGGGCCGCGTCCCCGAGCACGTCGGACGGCGGCGGTGCTTCAGGCCAGCGCGGGCTCCAGGGCGGCCCCGGGCCTGGAGGCGGCGGCCGCGGGCGCTCACCGGCGTCGTTCCCTAGGAAGGGCCGGCACTGGGGCAGCGGGGGAGGCAGCGGCGGTGGCGGCACCTGGTAGAAGGAGCCGCCGCCGCCGCCGCCCCCGCCCCCGCGGGAGGCTTCTCCGGGGTCCCGGGGCTGCAGAGACAGCGGGGGCTGGAGGAAGGGGGCGGAGGCCCCCGGAAAGGGGCCGGGCCGCTGGGGAAGAGGCGGTGGGAAAGCCGGAGAGGGTAGCGGCGGTGGCGGACAGCCGAAGGGAGCGGGAGCCGGCGGCTGCTGGAGCGGCGGGCCCTGGCGACCTGGAGTGAAGAAGGGTGGCAGAGCCATGGCCACCACGGAGGGATTCTAAGAAGTGACAGGAATCTGAGTGGTTCCCAGCGAAAGTGTCTTCCGGGAGGAAGTGACGTATACCGCGCGCGACATAAGTGTGACGCACCCGATCCAGGGAGCCCGGCGCATGGATGGGCGTTCATTCAACCCTTCAATTCATAAATACTATCCTTACTGAGCATTCTAGGTGCGGAACTAGCCCCTTTGCAGTGCGACTAACAGATACAGTTCCTCTCCTCGTAGAACTACCTACCTAGTAAAGAAAACACATTAATCAAGTAGTCCTGCAATCAAATGCAAAAGGGCAGCGGCGAATGTAAGTACTACCAAAGAGGAAAAAAGGGCAAGAAGAGCTTATAGGAAAATTAAATTTAAAGAGGTTGGGGAAGGTTGTCCTAAGGATTTGAGACTCCATCTGAGGTCTGAAGGGTAATTATGAGTTAAATAGTAGAAATAGAAGAGAAAGAAGAGAGGGACGCACAGTCCAAATGGGAACAGCATTTACAAAAGCCCCCTAGTAGACTATAGGAGTAGGTCTGGTGCGGGAACTGAAAGAATGCCAGTGTGGATGGAGCACAGAAAGCCGGAAGGGAGCCTGATGATCCTGGGAGGTGGACAAGATCGTAGCGTCCAGGATCTTATATCTTAAGAACAGTGGGAAACCACTGGAGGGTTTTAAGCAGGAGGGACAGGGAAGGCCATTCACTCCACATGATTAGATTTTTAAAATTAAACTCTGAGATAATTGTAGCTTCATAAGCAGTTGTAATAAATAGTACCGCAAAATTCCGCGTACTTTTTACTCAGTTTCTCTTGCAAAACTGTATTACAATATCATAACCGGGATGTTGACATTGATGGTCAAGATACAGAACATTTCCATACTTCCATACTACCAGGATCCCTCATTTGCCCCTTTATAGCCATACCCACTTCCCTTCCTTAACCTCTGGCAACCACTAATCCTCCATTTCTATAACTTGTCCTTTCTAGAATATTATATAAATGGAATCATACAGTACATAACCTTTTGGGATTTACTCTTCTCACTCAGCCTAATCCTCTAGAGATACATCCAGGTTCTTGCATCAGTGTTCCTTTTTATTGCAATAAAGGTGTGCAAAAAAATGTGTGGATAAAACGAAACCACACTTTGTGTAATCATTCACCTGCTGAAGGATATTTGGGTTGTTTCCATTTGGGGGCTATCATGAATAAAGCTACTATAAACATTTGTATACAGGTATTTATGTGAACACAAACCATCATTTCTCTGGAGTAAATGCCCAGGAGTGCAATTGCTAGGTCACACACCAGTTACGTTTAGTTTTTAAAGAAACTGCCACATTGTTTTCCAAAGTGGCTGTACCATTTTATATTCCCACCAGCGATATATGAATCATCCATTTTGCCTGCACTCTCATCAGCATTTTGTGTATTTACTATTTTTTATTTTAGACAACCTCATAGATATGTGGTGATATTTCATTGTGGTTTTAATTTGCACTTCTTTAATGGCTAATTATATTGAATATCTTTTCATATGCTTATCTGCCATCTGTATACCCTCTTCACTGAAATGTCTGATCATGTCTTTTGCCCATTTTCTAACTGGATTTTTTGGGTTTTTTACTGCTGAAATTTGAGTTATGTATTCTAGATATTAGTCCTATGTGGTTTGCAAATATTCTCCCCCATTTTATAGCTTGTCCTTTCATCCTAACATGTTTGTTTTGTTTTTTCAGAGCAAAAGTTCTTAATTTTGATAAAGTCCAACTTAGCAGTTTTTCCTCTTATGGATCATGATTTTGGAGTCAAGTCTAAGAACTCTTAGCCCTAGATCCTGAAAACTTTTCTCCTGTGCTTTTTCTGAAAGTTTTCTAGGTTTACATTTAAGTCTGTGATCCATTTTGAGTTGATAAGGTATTGAGACTAGTTTGAGCCCCCACTCCCACCCCACCCCTTTGGATGTCCAATTGCTCCAGTATCACATGATTAGAGCTTTACTTTTCAAAGCTGTAAAGTGATGGATGATCCCTTGGGTAAGAGTCCAGCTCTGTACCATGAGAAGAACCAACATGAGCCTGACCTCACTTCCCAAGGGACCACTAATATTTCTCAGAAACTTTGTAATATTCTACATATTTATTTTATGTATTCAGTAATTAGGTAATACTGTACATAATATTTAAAGGCTTCAGTTTTCATCTTAAAATTTATTAGGTAAGGTATGGATACCTTTTTATTTTCTAGATATATACTGTTGTCAATACCATTTATTAAATATTCTTTTCCTAATTTGAAATACCACCTTTTCCAATACTAAATTCCCATATATTATTTGGGATCTATTTCTGTACTTTACATTCTTTTCCATTGGTCTGTTCATTCATGCACTAGTACACACTTAAATATTTAAAGGTTTATAATATTTTAAAAGTAGAAGATGCAGTCCTTCCTCATTCTTCAGTTGTTGGTTAGGTGGAGAGGCTCTGGAACCAGTCTACCTGGGGTTAAATCCTGGTTGTTACTTACTAGTTGTGTGACCTTGGGAAAGCTACTTAAACACTCTGGGCTTAAGTTTCTTCATCTAGAAGGGTTGATAAGAGTATGTACCTCATAGAGTTGTTGCATTAAATGAACAGAGTAACGCAGAGTAAGCACTATGAGTGTTCATTATCATTTTGCTTGTTTACCATCCTTATTTTTTTGTGTGAACTTTAGAATCCATTTGCCTAGTTTCATCTTAAAACTTATTGGCATTTTATTGGAATATTTATAAATTAACATAGGGATAACAGACATCTTTATAATATTGAGTTTTCCCATTGAGGAACATGGGATACCACTTGTCATCAGATTTGCAAAAATACCTACCCATCCACTTTTCCACTTACATTGCTATCATCTTAGTCCAATCCATCATCTTCTAGTAGGCTTATTATAATAGCCCCAAGTGCCCGATTTAATCCTTGGTCCTCTATAGTGTGTTCCCTTATACCGCAACCAGAGTGGTCTTTTAAAACTTAGGTCTGATAGTGTCATTTCTCCATGCAAAACCTTCCGGCAACTTCTCATCTCACTCAGAATCAAAGCCTGGAAGGGAACTGGAAACAGCAAGATCAACTTGTAGTTTACTATGGAGGGGATGTGGGTTCAAGAGAGTTATGTTTTGTATGTTGATAAGAATTTATCTGATTGATATATACACACTACTATATGTAAAACAGAAAACTAATAAGGACCTACTGTATAGCACAGGGAACTCTACTCAATACTCTATAATGGCCTATATGGGAAAAGAATCTAAAAAAGAGTGGATATATTTATAACTGATTCACTTTGCTGTACACCTGAAACTAGCACAACATTGTAAATCAACTATACTCCAGTTTAAAAAAAAAATTGATCCAAAAGATGGTAGGAGATAAAGGGCAAGTGCTGGAGAAATGTCCACAAGTAGGCCTCTAGTCATGTTTCCATTTATCTCAGCACCTTCCCTTCCCAACAATCTAAAACACATATCTAGTCATGTCCAATTCTCATGCTTAAAACCCTTTTAATAGCTCTCCGCTACTTTCTGCATACAATTACAACTTAACCTGGCATACAAGATATTCTGTAATTTTAAAAAAATGTACGGAGTACCAAATATATGAAGCACCATGTAAGTGCTGGTTATAGTTAACAAAACAGGCATGATCTTCATGCTAGTGGACTTAACGGTGTAGTTGGAAAGCCAAGTGAAAAATAAGCTTGGGGGTTTGCTATAGAACAGGAAATACTAGGCATTGTTTAGATGCTTCTGGGAATGTTTCAGAAGGAAGGAGACCAATAATGTAGTAGAGATACTAACAAAAGAACCGGAGGCCTTAAGAAATGAGAGGGGATGATGGGATCCCCTCATAATAACATGGAGTGACTGAGTTTTGATAAAAGGGATCCTTCAGCTGTAACTGGAAAGAAAGGTTGGGTGCTGAAGCAGATACATTTATAGATTTGACGGTGGGAAGATGAGTTCCATCTTTTGATGGTTTCTCAATGAAAGGCAAAGTCTTCAGCAAGATGGAGAGGGGAGAAAATACATGAACTGGTCATCTCAGAGTAGTAACATGAAGTTGTACTGGTTGCCTATTTCTCAACTCCTAAATCTCCCTAGTTGTTTCACATTTCTGAGATTTTGATTTAATTTTCATTATTCCTTTCTGGAAAATTCCTACTTGTTCTTCCAGATCCATCTGGGCTATAACCTTTTGTGCCACACCTGGTACCTACCTCACTTCCATTATTATAATGCACTGATGTTTGTATTTGCTTCCCCTACTAGACTAGTAAACTTCTTGGAAAGCTTGGTCTGTATTCCTAGTGTGGGGCCCATGCAGGATATTTAAGTAAGGATTTTCAATCAATGTTTAACATAAACAGACTTTTTGTCTGTGGAATCTACAACTAGGAGAATTTATTAGAGGAATATGAATGTGTCAGGATTAACAGTCTCTAGAATAAAGCCACTCATGATATCTGTGTCCTTTTAAAAATGGCACTGCATTATGGACACACCACAACAATGGCTTTCATTTAATCCTTTTGTTTTATTCAAATGCCAAAACAAGTTTCAAGATACAAATCGTAGTTATACTCAGTTGTGTTTAATTTAAAAACATCAATTATGCTTTAACTTTCAAAACCAAATGTAAGTTGTTGTGACTAAAATGTCTCCCAGTGCATTTCTGGAGGACTGCCTTTAATGTATTTAGTAGCTACTCCAATTTTCACTCTACAAAAAGGAAAATGATGAGGCTGTAAGAAAAAGATAAGGAACAGTTATAATATGAAAGACTTCCTGAGAAGAACTTCAACCATTACTAGGGAGACCAAGAAAGATAACCAGTTTCTGTTCTATACTCTAGCAACCAGGCTTAAACACTTTGCAAAAGTGCATTTCTGGTCCTACCCCAGCCATAAATAGATATCTAACATCTCTTATTACATCACAGAAAACCCAATTTCATCAACAAGATGTAGGATTTGCTAATAGCTTAGGGTTCTTTTCCTAAGAAAATGGGGGCGGGGGCAGTAAGAGGAAAACTCGAGTTTATAAACTAAAAACTGAAAACAAATGTTTAAAGGTACTCTGATTTAAACAATTTCCAACGAGGCTGAACTGAAGGGACAGTATAGGAACTTCTATCAATATAGTGGGAAAGAAAAAAGTTTAAAAGGTACCCAAATATTTTAATATTTATGGAATCAAATGAAATAATTTTCACTGTTAAGTCCCCCAAATTTCCCCCACTGTTTAGTTTTCTTATATAATGGAAGTTAATAACATATTTTAGTATGAACACATTCCCTTCTGCTGATAGCATAGATTTTCTTTAATATTCTATGAAGCCAAAGAATTAGACAAATATCCAGCACCAGAAAACAACAAAAAACTAAGTACTTTAGGTAAATGTATTAGGATATTTTATTTAGCTCAGCACATGGCTGTAATGCTACTTTTAGAATTAGATGTAGTCTTTTTCTGAAGATTTAAGGCAGACTTCAATTCCATCTGCTCACTCATGGTACTAAAATGGACCAAAGATGGCAAATCAGACAAGTCAGCAAGAGAATGGCCTTTTTTTATAGTCCAATGGGGAAGTTTAGTGTCATGCATTAGTGGATAAGACTAAGAATACAGCTAAACAAATCATCAAAATAAGGTTCTTCGGGGTACTTTTTCCATGAAATCTTTAACTACTTGGAAACTACCTATTCCAATTTTTAAGATGAAAAAAATTCTAATATTTTCAGGAAACAAACATGGGTAGAAAAGGCTAAACTAAAGAATGGCATCCCAATCTTCAATTTTAAAGAATTTATTTTCCCATTTATAGTTACATTATTGTAAAATCCACAGTTATTGCAACACCTGCATTGCTTAAAAGAACTCCTAGGAATTTTTTTAAAGCATATTTTTTAAAAACCAAACCAAAATAATGTACATTTTGTCTCTGAACATTGTGTCATTAAAGTCCATGTAATGTCAGTCTGTATAAATCAATGTGATGTTACATTATATACATGATCTGATTTTTATCCTAAAAGCTTCTGACCATGTATGATATCCAAGATAGATCCAATGCTTTTAATGTCAGACTGTAGAGACAGTTACGATCCTAAACAGAAGAAGGAAAACTTTATATACAGGACAGAAGTCTGACAGTTTAGCTGTTTGCAGCATCTGCTTGACGAGGCCATCCTTCTTCTTCAACTCCAGAGTCATACTCCTCTTCAGGGGATTCTTTCGTTGGAGCCCTATAATGAAAAGCCATCAGTGTTTTTTGTTTTTTTAAATAAGAATTAGGGGTAAACACAACTTCTCAAAAAAATGAATAATAAAAAATTAATCCATTTAGCTAGAAATGACATACAAAGAAGGAAAATATTAAGAGCACTTCTAATACTAAGATTGCTTAATGGTAAAATATGGGAAACATTTAGAGCACACAACCAAAAACTACAAGTAGTTTTCCCAAACAAATTTTTTACTGAAATAAATCAACAACAAGGCTTCAACTGTGAAGGCCTTTCCTCCAGCAAAAAAGTAGAATCTATTATTTTAACGAAAATGCTTGACATTTAGCATGTCAATGGTAAAGAAGTGGAAAGCTTCTGATCAAACCAATATGACTCATATTAGTCAAAATTATGATCAGACCACCACAATTCCTTTACATATTAATATTAAACAATAAAAATGAGAGATTATATCTCTTTGAATAAGTAAAGGTTGTTCAAAACCAATCAACTGGGCTTCCCTGGTGGTGCAGTGGTTGAGAGTCCACCTGCCGATGCAGGAGACATGGGTTCGTGCCCCAGTCCGGGAAGATCCCACATGCCGCGGAGCGGCTGGGCCCATGAGCCATGACCGCTGAGCCTGCGTGTCCGGAGCCTGTGCCCCGCAACGGGAGAGGCCGCAGCAGTGAGAGGCCCGCGTACCGCAAAAAAAAAAAAAAACAAAACAAAAAAAACAATCAACTGCCTCATAAGTTACCTTAGAAGATAAGCATAAAACATACGTTGTGGCAGAAATCTAATTTTTATGTAGGTAACATTAATGTCAAGCACTGTTTAATAAATATTTATTGAATAGATCTGGGTCAGTAAACTACAGCCTGCAGGCCAAATAAAGCCCATCATTTGTTTTGTAAATATTTATCTGAACACAGACATGCTCATTCATTTACGGACTGTAGCTCTAGTGCTATGAGGGCAGAGTAGCTGCAATACAGATTGTATGGCCCTGAAGTATTAATCTAGCCCTGTACAAGACAGTTTATGGACCCCTAGAATAGTTAAATAAAGCAGTGAAAGATAAGTCAAATTTGTCAACTGATAAGATACGACTAAGAGAAAAATTATGTCATCAAAGTTTTGGTCTTATGTGGGTCTTTCCTGGTGGTCCAGGGCTTAAGAACCCACTTTCCAATGCAGGGACACAGATTCAATCCCTGGTCTGGGAACTAAGATTCCACATGCCGCGGGGCAACTAAACCCGTGCTCCGCAACTACTGAGCCCACACACTGCAACTACTGAGCCTGCACGCCACAACTAGAGAGCCAGAGCCCACGGGACCACAACTAGAGAGAGGCCTGTGCGCCACAATGAAGAGCCCTTGCACCACAATGAAAGATCCCACATGCCGCAACAAAGATCCCTCATGCCACAACTAAGACCCGACGCAGCCAAGTAAATAAATAAATATTTTAAAAGTTTTGGTCTTATGAAAGACATGAAACAAGTAATTCATAAATTACAGAATTAGCAGCAAAGTTCATTTAAGTCTTTTCATTTGGATTACTTTTATATCTTTTTTTGATACTTCTTCCTTTAGGAGAAAAAAGTGGAGACTAATTTTTTTTTAATATTTATTTATTTGGTTGCACCAGGTCTTAGTTGCGGTAGGTGGGCTTCTTGGTTGTGGCATGTGAACTCTTAGTTGCAGCATGCACGTGGGATCTAGTTCCCTGACCAGGGATCTAACCCGGGCCCCCTGCATTGGGAGCGTGGAGTCATCCACTGCACCACCAGGGAAGTCCCAAGTGGAGACTAATTTTGAAGATCAATTTTCAAGATTCAAAATATCATTTTATAAACCAAAATTAGAAAATTTTTCTACAGAAAACTTGAGATAACTGATTCCTTTATGATTTATAATGATTTTTATACAATTTTATGACAGACCAATAAACCATAGCAATAAAGAGCCTATCTTAAGCTTTAAATCTGTTTTAGTTTGACAATACACTTTACCGGATGTATCCTGGTTCCTTCTTTCCTTCTACTACTTCTTTGTCAACCTCCACACATACAATATCAGAATTAGGGACTTCGAACATTGGTTCTAGTAACAGCTTTTCCTAAAGAGATAAAAAAGTAATGAATTACATGGAAAACTGAGGTTACATATAAAATGCTTGTATTCTATAGGTTATCAATCAAATTCATCAACTCAACAAATATTATGGAGTCCCTGTTATGCACCAGTAACTGAACGTTGAAAAGTCAATGTAAAAGCTTTCATATTCTTCATATTAAAACAGCTTCTAACTAAATTCAGAGAGAAGTCATTCTATAAGGGAAGGCTTTTTGTCTGTAGTTCTGCCTACTTAGGTCACCATGAACATATAAAAAGACTGTACCTTCATTTTGTATGTGATTCAGATGTTACTCAGAAGCATTCCTGACATACTCTATAACCAAAGGAGGTCAACTAGTAATCCTTAATTTGAAAACGATTTAATCCTAAATCATCTCTACCAAGCTATGACTTCAAACAGGCATTCGTCTTAAGTGCTGCAGTAGATCTAAAGTTATTTACTAAAGAAAACTAGTTTTGCCTATGAGTAGGGGCTGGATTATATTCCATCTTAAGGAAAATACTGGTTGAGTACATCAAATTTTCTAAAAATGTCAACTATATCACCTGTTCTTCTAGTTTACATGCTTATAAATCTGTCACAACACCTGAAGTCCAGGCCTTCATTAAAGAGTAAAATCTCAAATTGTGATGGATGTGTAGTTCTAATCAAAAAGTCCTACTGAGATGAGAGAAGTAATATTTAGCAGTGAAATCCTCAGAGAACAGAATATGTGCTTGCTTTGGGAGCATGCAGGGAAATAGTAACCCACTGTACAGCCAGACCTGGGAGAGTAGGGGAGAGAACTCTAAGGAAGAGGGTGGGTGGTGACTCAAAGTAGGCTGGGTCTCTAGGATTTGTAACAAAATAAAAATAGTGAGTTCATAACATACTGAAGAATTTAGGGGTAAAATGCCACAGTATCTACAACTTAATTTCAAACAAAAAACAACAATGAGGATTTCAATGATTCTGAGAAGGCACTCTGGAGCTTAAGTCAAAAGGCCTATGTAGAGTTTTCTGAAATTCTCCTTCCCATGATCCTGATTTCCTCTATTTCATTAATCATATTAATCATATTAACTGTATGTCCTTTGTTGCAAACACCTTGAGTTCCTTTTTAGAAAAAAGAAAAATATAATATACTGTGACCAAAAAAAAAAAATCACAAAAAATATTAGACCAATTTTCTGGATGTATTTCCAGAGGAAAACATCGAGGTTTAATATTCTCAAAATTCAGACCAAGAAATAATCTAGTTTCTGTAAATTTATGCCAACTTACCATTATGGACCGGAGGCCTCGTGCACCTGTTTTTCGTTCTAGTGCCAATCTGGCTATAGCTTTCAAAGCATCTTCAGTAACATTCAGTTCACACTACAAATATATTCAAAAGAAATAACTCAGATAATACTTGATGATATTTTCCTAATATAACCATGCAGTATTTGATCTACTAACTATTACTACCTACCACCATTACTGGTCTTTTTAGAACAAAAAGAGACTAATGCCCTGACTTTACTGGTAAAGAAATAAGTTCCAGAGAGTTAAGTACACTGATTCACTAATACTCAGAAACACAGGGTCAGAATCTTTGTGTCTTGACTGACCCTATCCCCTTTCAGACTAAAGCATTTTTAGACTATAACTTCATTTCTGGAAAATATTCATTTTAAAGAGTGTTACTAACCCTCTCATCCTATAGAACAAAGGTAAAACTTTAGACAAGTCTCTCTAAATTACCACAAATTCCAAAACTTACTGAGAAGTTAATATACCCTCCCAAAATCAAAATACTTTGGAACATCAGATTTTATAAAATCTTGGTATTAAACAACTTTTGTTTATTAATTTCTACATCCAGAAAATGTAAATTTTAAGTGAGGTAATTATCTCTCATGGTGCTTCAGAACCTTGCCTTCAAAAAGCACTTGTTTCTATGAATTAACCTATGGGAAGGTATCAGTATGAATCACAAGTTTGTCCTTAGTCCTTGAAGAGGTTTTCTACATTAACATGGATTTTCTAGGACTTTATTCAACACTTATTGAACCCCTGTGTGTTTATATATTAGAAACTGAGTGATGAATCAGACACCACCTTTGCCCTCAAGAAACTTAAGTGTATTGGGTGGTGACAAATTAGCAAAAGAGCATTTACAGCATAGTGTTTGCACATGGTGCTAAGAGAGCATCAAAGTGGGGGCATCTAAATAAGGCTAGGGGACCAATGAAGGATTTTTAAGGAGGGAAGTAAAATAATTAGCTTTGTGTTTATTCATTAAGTATTTATTAAGAACTTAATATCTATTTGTTGGACACTGTGTTCAATAATTTTAAAAAGATCCACTCTGGAAGTAAAGTGGGAGATGATAATATTTTGGTGGTGGTGGTCAGAGATAGACTTTAGACAGGGAGACCAATTAGGAAGTAAATGCATGGGTCAAGGTGAAGAATGATAAAGGAGATTGACTTGAGGTAGGGACAGTGGCAATGGAGGGAAGGAGACTGATATTTTGAGACACTAGGTTCAGAAAACACAAACATTTGCTATCTGATTAGATATATGGCTCCAGGTGTTGGGCTGCAGAGAAGTAGATGTGAGAGCTAACTTTAGAAAAAAGTATACCTAGTATGTCACAATGAAAGCATTTAGAATATCAAGGCTGAAAAGACAATCCTGTGTGCCTGGCTTGAGGGGTTAGTGGTAGGCTGCTAGCACAATTTCTCTCTATATATATCCTTGGGCTTTAAGCTACAATGTCGATTTTAATTAAGAAAAAAATAAAGCCAATTCCTAAGTGTCTAATATGACACAACGTGCCTTCCCTGATTCCTAGATCCGTATTTAGTGAGGAATAGGCTGGTGTTCCAGATAAGTATTGCTTTTTTTTTTTTTAAGTATTGCTTTTTAATTTGTTAGGCTAACACATGTAGAGTTTCAGTAGCAAAAAAAAAAACCCCATAAATTAAGTAAGTATAAAAAATAAACATCTAACCTTATCCATGCTGAATAAGGCCTGGTACTGAGGAATAACAGCATTACGTGGCTCAGTTAGTATTTGTACAAGTGTTTTCTCATCTAGGCTATGTAAAGGAACTACCACAGGCAACCGTCCCACAAACTCAGGAATCATGCCAAATTCAATGAGATCTCTGGCTTCCACATGACGTAATAAACGATCTTTTTCTTCAATGTCTTGGTGAGTATTTGATTCTCCACTTCGATTGGCAAGGTCTGCAGCAGCTGCAGCCCTTCTGCCTTTTCCCAGATTAGATGGTGTTCCAAATCCAAGATACTGCCAAAGAAAAGACAGGTATTACAAATAACAGAATAAAGCTGCATCGTGCTCAGCATTTTACATGCATATCTCATGCCTTCTTCAAAACAGAAGAAAGTATTATCATTTATATTTTACAATGAAGAAAAAAGGCTTAGAGAGGTTAAGTACCTTGACCAAAGCTCTCATTGCTGCTAGTGGTAAAAGCCAGGATTCAAACTCAGGTCTATCTGCCTTCAGAATTGAGAACCTAACCAACTCTCAAAGAATGAATTCTAGTAAAAGTAGGTAAGTAAGAACTGTGAAGGGAAGTCCCTTAGAACTCATACAATGATGTTGCAGGATTTTTCTGAGACCTCTAGACTAGTGTGGCTTCCAAAATGTGCAAGAACTGTGGAAACAGAGATAGTAATTATTTTGTAACCAAAGTCAGTTTTGTAATACTGTAAACAGGAGTAGTGCCTATGGAACAAGCAGACTTAAAATTATCCACAAGTGTCCTAAGTCATTGCTAAGCATTCTATTAAAATCGTGATTTGGGGTTGCATACTATGAGTTAGAATATCCTATGAGTTAGAACATCCTATGAGTTAGAATAATTTCGATTTTATAAAGAACATGTAAGGACATCAAACAAAAATGGTAACTTTGCTGCAAAAAGTTGTGTATCTAATATGGATCTTGCTTTAGTCAATATAAAAGAACTATACTCCAGGCAACTGTCCGAAGTTTAATTTTGATATGTCATACAACTTTTGTCAAAAGAACAAGTACATGATTTATGAGAAAAGAGCTAAGTTAAAAATCCATTCCTGATACTCTAAGCTGTGTATGTGGACAGTTAGTGTATCAGAAAGCAAAATACCTTTCATTCAATAATTTAAACATATATTAAGCATTTATTATATATACAATATAGGCATATATAGTAATAAATATATATACTCATTTATTATATATTGGATACACATTTATTAAGCATTAAGCATTATTATAAAACACTGAGGATACAGACCTGAAGACAGCCCTTATCCTAACCTAAAGGAACTTATTTACAGTGAGAACACATGAAGGTATTAAAGCATCATAGGTGCAATGAAGGACAACTGTACAGGAAACTACAGCAGTGGAAAGAAAGAAAAGAGGAATACTGGGGACGGAGGGTAGGAGGTGACCAAGAAAGTCTTCACAGAGGAATTGCCTAATCATTTAACAGACTGAGTCTTAAAGAATGAACACATATTACCACCCAATACACTTCTGGATTTGTTTGAGCAAGAAATAAATGTTTATTGTGTTAAAAAAAAATGAACACATATCTGCCAACTGGACTGAGGTGGGGAGGACATGAGCAAAGGCAATAGGAATAAAACTTAAGACTGCAAGCAGTTTCATATGGTTAGGAAGAGGTAGAGGTATATTATTTATATTGTTCTCCTGGCTTTCAATGAGGTTTGGTAAAAACAGTAGCCAAATGGATGTGTTTAATCCCTATAAAATCACCGTTGCAGACTCTCTTATGTCTCTGTCTTCTTTTCCTAAAAATCTATGTGACAGGGACTTCCCTTGTGGTCCAGTTGGTGAGACTCCACGCTCCCAATGGAGGGGGCCCGGGTTCAATCCCTGGTTGGGGAACTAGATCCCACATGCATGCCACAACTAAGAGTTCACATGCTGCAACTAAAGATCCTGCATGCCGCAACTAAACATGCCACAACGAAGATCCTGCATGCTGCAACTAAGACCTGGCACAGCCAAAATAAATTAAAAAAAAAATCTAAGTGAAAAACTCTTTTTTAATCTTTGTCTCTCATGAAGACATCATACCCTTCCTCTTTCAGGCAATAAAAACTAGCTCACGATTTCTCCCTACTTTTCATTAAGAAGTTCAAAGCTAAACAGAGTGACTTAATTTCCACTAAGTTAAAATGACCTAAACCTTCCTTTTACATGTTTCTGATCTCTTTACTAATAATACTTTTAATTGTTCTTTTCTAAATGTTTCTAGCTTCAAATTCTTTTTGGAAGTATGAATTATAAATAAATATAAGAACATGGTCCTTGCCTTTGGTTACAGAATTTTGAATATAAAGTTCTCTCTCTCTCTTCCCCACCCTCCCCCATCTGTCTCTCTCAAACGCATGCGTGTGTATGAGGGCACACACACAAAGAAATAATTTCTTCTAATTTATTAGGCTAATTTATACAGAATTTCAAAAGCAAGAAAAACATAAATTAACTAATATGAAAAATAAAAATCTAACCTTATTGAGGAATAACAGCACTGCCTGGCTCAGTTAGTATCTGTACAAGAGGTTTCTCATCTAGGCTATGCAAAGGAATTAACACAGGCAACCATTTATTAGCAGCGTTATTTTATTTATTTTTTTTACTACTACTAAACTATTACATTAGTAGCTACTACTACTAAACTAAAAACTAAAGTAAACTACTAAACATGCAAGGCCAAGGAGACTTAAAGCAAACAATATAGCAAAGAGGTGATCTATGATATATTCATTTACGTAGAATATATTATATAAAAGGTATCATTTGTGGCTATTATGTAAAACACAAAAGCATGGAAAACAGGCATGTTTTTGGGCTTCTTGCCACTATGCTGACATTACATTTTATCATAATCAATCAATAAATAGGTACTGGGCATGAACTTTGAGGATATGAAAAAAATAAGTTCCAGTTAAAATCAAGGCTTATAAGAATGTTTAAGAAACATCTATAAAACTAGGTGGGATCACAACCCTTCCCCCAACCTCCAAACTGCTTTCCTCCATTTGTGCATGTCAGCAGTGATCTATGAAGACTCTATGGACAGGAGCAATGGGGACAAGCTCTTTATTGGGCTCCAGTGAATTGGGCAAGAGAAATGAGTAGAATTTTTATTGATACAGCAGCTACCTCAAATAATAAAAAACTCCTTAGATGAAATATAAAATTGAAATCATCAAGTTATACTTTAAAAACACCCATATATAGATGATATTTAGAAATCTTCCAAACTATGAAATTTTAAAAATAACTAGGCATATATTTCTGGTATACTCCAAGAAAACCTAACTCATAAAAATCCACAACTGGCAGCCAGCAGATATGAGATTAGAAACTGAGGGTCCATCCTCTAACTGCAAATGCTTTCTCTCCTAGTAATCACTCAGAAAAACTTACCTTTTCATTTTTTCTCCTGCTGATGATTCTATCCAAACCATTGAAAGCACCAGACGCAACAAACAGGATGTTTGTTGTATCAACTTGTACCGTTTCTCCACGTAGCTTACGGGAATTCTTTTCTGGAACATTGACTATTGTGCCTTCTAGTAGTTTTAATAAGCCCTAAATAAAGAATAAATGATTTATGGCATCATCATATAAGTGTATTATTTATTATACTTTAGGTAATGGGATTCAATGGGGAAAATAACATGTGGTTATGGTCAATGAGCATAACTGAAGAAAACTCCCACATTTCAATAACTAACATGAAAATCTAATATACTATCACATTAATTATTCATAAATTTATTTGGAATAGTTATAGGACTCCTGATGCATTCAGGAAACAGTCAACCCAAGAGGTTGTTTTTGATAGTAAAGACATAGTTCTGACATAAAGATAGAATTATGGCTCTCTAAGATGTTATCCAACCATGGTGGGAACATTCAAAATTTGAAAATATTTGAAGATTTGTCTTTCATGCAAATTAAAATTCTATTCTACTCCTAGTGTTAAACTTTGAGAATACCTATATATTGAGATGCCTTTATAAAAAACATCATCCAGCACATTTTATAAGTGTAACTGTACCTGTCTATGTCTTGGTCAAAAAAACAAAAGCAATTTTCCTTACCCTGTAGTTTATGTCATAATTAGTTACCAGTAAAAGGTCAAGTTGCCCAATAAATTATTATGACTTTAAGTATGACTCTATAAGGCATAAAACTCTATTTTATCTTCTAATTAAGTGCAAAGAATAAGATACATGTACATAGTTCATTTATGTCTAGTTAGAACCAGAACTTTCTTCAAGAGTCCTCTAGAAATGTTTAACTGGGCCTTCGTGTAATAAAACCAACAAAAATTATATTTCATTTATTTCTTTAAAATATTTTTAATTTCCTAACAAAGGTAATTTGGTATTTAAAATCGCCAACAGCTTTCTCTTAGGACCTGAACTAAATGGTATATGGAGTTTGGAGTGGGAGAAATAAACAAAACAGAATCTAATTGAATGTGAAACCAAACGTACAATATTTGGGAGGTTGATGTATTCCCTTCCTTTTAGTGGACTTGAACAAAATATTCAACTGCTTACTTGCTGAACGCCTTCTCCACCTACATCCCGTAACTGATGAATGCCTGGCACACTGCCAATCTTATCTACTTCATCCAGAAAGACAATTCCTATAATTTAAGGAGGATTCTATTTATTTATAATATGAAAAAGATATACACAAGATAACTCAGCTTTAAACGACTAAGTAGCTAGAGAGCAAGGTTATTTAATCTTTAACACTTAACATATACAATGGCTTAATACTATAAAAATACACTGCTAGCTTTCCCACTCATCATTTTGTGCAAACGTTTTATAATTTATTCTATAGAATATCACTTGGGTATAATAACCAATTCTCTATGACAATAGTTATCTACCCCACTAATGTTTTCAGGTTCTTTATTCTACGAAGCTGAGATAGAGGCATAGTGTGAAAGCAGAAGGTGGATACAGGGCTGGTATTAGCAAAATTTTAGCTTATTTTTTCCCATCTATATTCTTGTCTTAAAGGAATTTGGACAGGAAGCTGTCAAGCTCTTCGTGTAAACAAGGACAGATGATAGATAGGGAAAAGAGGAATGCAGCATCTATGACATCCCCTAAGTCAACAGCCTAATTTGTTTCTATATACATCTTGCACTCTCCTGCACTTGTCCTTGTCCCCTCCCTTACCCCACCCCAGCATTATGAGTATATAGAGGAAAGTCAGAACAGGAAAAACAATGATAGTATTAAGGATCTAATGGAATAGTCATTTAGCCTGTTTTCACCCTAGTAGCCATATTATAACATTAAGGCAAAGCAAACTTTGTGGCCCTTAGTATGCTAGAAAATGTTTTAACATAGCTACTTTTATATAATTATAGAATTTTACTCCTTGACTCAAAATAAAAATTATATTCTCTTGTTATTAGACTGCTTCCCCAACAGACTGTATCTGGGGACAAACTACACTGAAACATACCTTGTTGTGCTTTTTCTACATTATAATTGGCATCTTGGAGCAGTTTGGCAATCACAGATTCAATATCTTCACCTACATATCCAGCCTGAGTCAGAGTCGTACAGTCACAGATAGCAAAAGGGACATCAAGGCATTTAGCTAGGGTTTGTGCCAGAAGAGTTTTACCTACAAATAGAAACAGTAACTAAAAATTTACTAAAAATGTTGTCATGGAATTTCTCTACAAAAATGCAAAACAAATTAAATATGAAGAATGTATAATAAGAAAAATTAGTGTTACATCTTTTCTCTACTATTACTCAGATATAATGGTATGCTATTTTCATTATTCCTGTTAAGATATTAGGGACTGGCCTAAAGGCAATACCAACACCTCAAATTCAGTTCTAAGTCCTTTATAACTACCATAAGATTGGCCTTAGATGTTCTTCTTAAGAGTGAGAATCCCCCAGTCATAAGGCACAGGTTACAGAATCATTTATATTCTATTTTTTTTAATGAGTAGTGATTTTTCAGTAAGTTATTTACCTGACCCAGTTGGTCCAAGCAGCAAAATATTACTCTTTTCAAGTTTTATGTCATCATGGGAAGAATCCAATACTTCACCTCCTCGTTTTTCCTGAGGTATTTGTTGGTTTACTTGTTGCTGCATTGATGCTCCTAAAGCATTACCATGTGGACTAATTCCAGCAATCTGAAGCAACTCTGAAAAAATGCCAAAGGAATTATTAGAGCTTCATTTGATTTTACTTGAAATAATGCCCAATAAAACCCTACATCTAAAACCAATTACCTATTTAGAAAAAATTTAAATATTCTGACATTTTGCCTTACTTATAAAGCAAGAAAACCTCAAATTATCTAATGACAAATGTACAGTACACAGTGATTATTCAGGGAGCCTTAAGCAAAGGAAATGGATTATTTTTACCTTCCTTATTTACATAAACTTGTATGAAGAATATACTTTTACTGAAAAGAAGGCAGTATAATAGGAGAACAGTGCTAGGAGTCAGAAAGCTTTAGCTTTGGTCCTTTATTTGCCTCTAAATAGCTATATGATCTTGAGCAAGTCATATGTACACTTTGTGTTTCTATGCCTGTGTTTAAGAACAAAACACAAGGGCTTCCCTGGTGGCGCAGTGGTTAAGGATCCGCCTGCCAGTGCAGGGGACATGGGTTTGAGCCCTGGTCTGGGAAGATCCCACATGCCATGGAGCAACTAAGACTGTGAGCCACAACTACTGAGCTTGTGTTCTAGAGCCCACGAGCCACAACTACTGAGCTCACATGCCACAACTACTGAAGCCTGTGTGCCTAGAGCCCATGCTCCGCAACAAGAGAAGCCATCACAATGAGGAGCCCACCCACCACAACGAAGAGTAGCCCCCACTCGCCGCAACTATAGAAAGCCCACGTGCAGCAACAAAGACCCAACACAGCCAATAAAAAGTAATAAAAAAAAGAACAAAACACAATTGATTTGGAGGCACTTTGAAAGATAAACAAAGGTATATTATTTTTTTCAGTACAAATGAAAGTAAGCGGGCTGTAGAGAAAGGGAAAAACAATGAACTGAGAAATAGGAAACTTGGGTTCTAGTCTCGGTTCTATTGTAGGAGCATGGCAAGTCACTTAGCTTTACTGGGCCTGCTTCCTTAGTGAAAATACTGAGACATATGACCTTTAAACAGTCTCTTCCACATTTAAAAATGATCCTGTGAGTCTACCAGAGAAACCAACTATGGTAAGATTCATTATCCCTGGCCCTATCTGAATTCCTGATTTTACAGGATCTCAACTGGATCACTGCAGTTCGTTTATTAGAGGCATAATCTTAACTATATGGGAATCATATTTTTGGCGAACTAACAGTTTATCAGCTGGATCCCTTTAAAAAAATCTTATTCTCACTCTCTCTTGGCTGAAGGAAAGAATCCCAATACTCTTTTCAATTAGCCAGATTTGTAACTATCCATATTGCTCATGGCTCTCAGCATTTAAGGTATCTGTGCTCATATCATACTTGTTTATATTTTCTGGATTTATTTTTAGGTTGTTTCTAAGAATATCAGTATTTTCCAATGCTTTATTATTATTATTTTATTATTATTATTTTTTTTTTGTGCTACACGGGCCCCTCACTGTTGTGGCCTCTCCCGTCACGGAGCACAGGCTCCGGACGCGGAGGCTCAGTGGCCATGGCTCACAGGCCCAGCTGCTCCGCGGCATGTGGGATCTTCCCGGACCGGGGCACGATCCCGTGTCCCCTGCATCGGCAGGTGGACTCTCATCCACTGCGCCAGCAGGGAAGCCTCCAATGCTTTATTATTTTAATCAAACCAACAGACAGATGTTCAGCAGACAAATTATTATAGTCCTATTCTATCTGGCTGTCACTTTCAAACTATCTTTGGGTCACACCCTTTGGTAAAGGGTTATTCTAGTTATCAAAAATAATAGGCATTCAATAAACATTTGAATTTAATTAAATTGTGCTCCATTTGACGGTTAATGATCAGCGAATAAATCACAATGCTATGTCTCAGTACAATTCACATTAGGCAAAAAAAAATGCAGTCTATATTAGTTCAGTTAGATAGTTGTCCCTACTAAACAAAAAAAAAAGAAAAGTTTTTTTTTAATTTCAGCAAAATCTAGTTAGGAATTGTGACAATATAAGAAGGTGCTTGGCTGAAAAGCAGGTCTGCCCAATGGGGAAAAGATGATTTAGGTAATTTGAACAAAATCACCAGAAGCATACTGACTATAGTGAAATCATATGACACATGTATTTAACTTACTCTACGATTTAAGTTTTTTTAAAAAAGGAATAATTTAAATAGTACAGAACAAATGATGTTTGTCATTCCATTTATGAAAATATGCCCCAGGGTAAACTTGAGATAACTCTCTTGTTATTTCAGTTAAGTCTCTGTTCTTGCATATCTCTCACTACATAGGCAGCTCTCTATAATAAGGACTATGAGCAAGCAGGCTAGAATAGTTAGTTGTGTGCAGCTCATCAGCTATATGGCCCTAGGCAAACTACTTAAAATTTCTGTGCTTCAATTTTCTTATATGTAAAATGGTAGTGAAAATAACAGTTTCTGTCTCATAGGTTTGGGGAAGATTAATGAGTATATACATGTAAAACACTTAAAACAGTGCCTGGCAGATAGTTTTATATGTGCTTTGGAAGAATTTACTATTAGTATTACCATTTCCTTGTGTTTAAGTATTTGTATAACATAGCCCTTATATGCAAGCCAACTATTTCATTTCATGCTTAACTTCAGAAAAACTTTATGTTCCAATGATGGAGGAAAAAAGCATCAATCTTAACATGTTAAAAAGACATATGTTAGTCTCTAATATGTGATTTCCAAAGGAACATCCAAGAATATTTTAATTATATATGACTTTGGCCTAATGCCCTAACTTTAAAAACGAATGCCCCACATAGGAGAAGACTAAACTATACATGAAAGTAAATTCTATATAAGCTCTCAAAATATTAATTTCCAAGTCAATCAATATATGTAATTACAAATTATTTTGCCTAAGTTCTTAAATACTGTTACTTGTTAACATTTATATTATATTAAATCACTACATACATTTTAAAAAATCACTATATATTTTCTCAAAATACTCACTATAGACTTTTCTTTAATAATTCATAGTAGCTTCATCAGCCACCTGCCCAAATTTACAAATATATATTGATAGCATATTTTATTACATTTAATAAATCTCATGCCAGAATTGGTAAACTAGTTATGTTCTCATAGCTCATCCTGAATATATAGTACACTTCAAATAGTAGATATATAATACTGTTTGGTTCAAAGGCAAATGTAAAATTATCAAACTTTTAAGTGAAAAATGTTCATACTGGCTTATCTATTGTTTTTTGTCTTTTGTGACAACATGAATCTTTTTATGATAACTTTGGAACCTTCTCCCTCTGTATGGCAGCTATATCTACCTCCAAAGAATGGGTTCAAGACATCAGAAGGGCCACTCTCTTTGGTGTATCAGGTCCTTCCACACCCTCCAGCAGACCATCTGATGCTTATAGGGGCAGTCTAGGGCTCGCAACAGTGAACTGGTGCTTATGTATAATTAGCAAGTCTACACTAAGTTTCATAAACACCAAAAAATAAACAGTGTGGTTTCTGGCAAAGAGTAGCTGGAAGATAATCTGCCTCCCCTAAAATTTGTCACTTACAGGCAGACCAACTCTAATTGTATGATTTTTTTTTAAAAAGGATATAATATTCAAGCTACAGATTTTTAAAAATACAACTTCTGTTAATATGCAGATCTAGAGAAAAACTGCATATACTTTTTATTTCTCTACATTATGCTTTAAGAAATATCACAACAGAAAAGATAAAATCAAGTATCTAAAATAACCCAACATCTACAAACTATACAAATTAGCTATGAAACTGTTCCTAAGTTATATATACCATGTATAACAAACAGGCTTAGATAATATACAATATCTTTCTTAGTAATACACAAGCAAATACATGTCTACCATTACTACTGCTGACAAACTTCACTGAGGTAAATCTCAAAAGGAAGAATGATTACAGAGGAGGACCTGAAGAGAGGTCACTTACTTGTAAATCTGTACTCATCCTCCCGTCTTCTTATTTCTAACTCTAAGAAAGAGGATGAAAATGGCAATGTGAAAATATTATATATTTGTTTAATTTAGGGGAACAAACAAGGAGTATTCCACTTCTTGCCCTCTTGCAAATATATTTAAAGAATATGTTCATTAACGTCCTTTCAGCTTTTCATATTATCAAAGAATTTATATGCTACCTCCTTTCTATATTAAAAAAACCCCAAAGATGCTTAATGATGGCTGTCCAGTTGCTAATATTCACATTTGTCAAATACAAAGCTGCTATCTATTTTAAGAAAAGAGTAGTAATAATTTAGGTCTTTAATAAGAGTTTAAATCCCTCATACTATAAATACCATGTAACCATTTGCTTTTCCAACACCTAGAAGAGCTTAACTATTAATCTGTTAACTGAAGGAATCAGAAAAAATCATTTTGCTCCATGACTAAACAACGCAATTTGGACCTTATAAAAATGAAGGTTCCAAGTCTTTCAATAGTTACTATGATTTATACTTTCTAAAAAAGTAACTGATCCTACTACATGACTATTTTGCAGTAAGTTCAACCAGAACAACTGTCTTCATTAAGCCAATCAGTCATACATTTAGTAGCTACTAAAAGTAATTTAATACTAAAAGTATTTAGCAGAACTCCCTAAAATTGTAAAATGATGACTAAAAGAATGTAAAATGATACACTGTAGGACGAGTCAGAAATTACAGCTCCCTGGCCAAAAAAAACACACACACACAAAAAAAACCCTTAAAATATTTACACTGTACTCTATTCATAGTTTTTTAAATAAAATCATTCTATTAATATCACACACAATATTGTCCACAGTAAGTTGACATTACACAGTATACTGGTACATTCGAATCTACCATTAATAGGAATTATACTTTGAATCACTTACAAATTTGCCCTGAACCTTGCACTCTGTAGCTGGGGACTAAAAGGAAAGAGTGCTGAAAATGTTCTGTAAGCTTTATCATCTCCATATATCTCTGACTTAGGCAAATGAAATTCTGTATCCTGAACCCAAAAGAGAAGAACTCAAGCACTGCAATGATCCAGTCATGGGGAACTAGTTGTGGTCAAGTCTACAATTCAGAAATGATGTCTCAATCTGTATACCAGAACCCATGTACATATAACTGAAAACAAAAGTTTTAAGAAATAATACTTAAGTTGTTAACATACTCTGGTATTTTCTACTCACATTTATTAACTCTTTTTTAAATGCTGCTGGCAATGTACTGATGATTTCATGAACCACTAATGGGAAGTGATCTGTATTTTGAAAAATGCTGTAGTGTACTAAAAGTATTTTAAGACAAAAGCAAAGAGTTCCAAATAAGGATTACCTCTAAAGCACAGTAATCTCTATTTTGGTCAATTATCAAAACACTAACCTCTAGGAGTTAATGATGTCTGCTTCTCAACTTCTGCTTGCTGTCTCACATTAGCTGGGATATTATTATATATTCTCTTATAATGATTGTATACAGCAACTGAAAGCACCTTCTTAGCAAATGACTGGCCAACAACGTACTTGTCGAGGTAGTTATAAATCTGAAAAATGATTAGATATGAACAACTTACTATGAGCTACCACAAAATATGCACATTAAAGTTACATACTGAGCACACTTTTTTTTTTTTTTTTTTTGGCTGCACCGTGCAGCACACGGAACTTCCCCTACCAGGGATTGAACCTGTGCCCCCTGCAGTGGAAGCATGGAGTCTTAACCACTGGACCACCGAGAAAGTCCTATACTGAGCACATTTACTTATAGTTTTAAATTTGAACAAAGATTCTCATCCAAAACAAAATGCCACGACTTCCTTGGTGGCGCAATGGTTAAGAATCTGCCTACCAATGCAGGGGACATAGGTTCAATGCCTGATCCGGGAAGATCCCACATGCCGCAGAGCAACTAAGCCCGTGCACCACAACTTTTGAAGCCCGCGCGCCCTAGAGCCTGTGTTCCGCAACTACTGAGCCCGCGCGCTGCAACTACTGAAGCCCGTGCGCCTAGAGCTCATGCTCCGCAACAAGAGAAGCCACCACAAATGAGAAGCCCCTGCACCGCAGTGAAGAGTAGCCCCCACTCGCCACAACTAGAGAAAGCCCACGCACAGCAGTGAAGACCCAACACAGCCATAAATAAATAAACAAACAAACAAATGAATGAATGTTTGCTCCCTTTAGGTTTCAAAACAAAACAAAACAAAACAAAATGCAAAGGGCATGACACATTATGTAGCAATGATTCAGAGGCCCCAAACTTTAAAGGAACAAAACACAATTCTTTTGTTCTCTAGCTTAACAAAGTATCCCTGTACTCTTCTACTGCTATGCCAGTTTCTATTCTATAAACAATGTCACTGATCCTAATTTTTGAAAGTTAATATTAAAGTCAATTAGAATACCTACACTTGCCACCATGGGTCTAAAGCTATCATCATTAATGAAAATCATTTTTAAAAATCCTTTTTATACCTCTCTCAATATGAATAATATTCTTCACAAAGACAACATATTAAAAAACTAACTTTTTCAAAATAGGCATTATAAAGACCATTATACCACCTGAATCAATGTGTTTTAATGCTCATAAACATTTAGCTTCTTCTTAGATATTAACTTTAAAGCTATGCTTTTATCTAAATGGCAATCTAAAAGCCTTATTCTTGGTAGAAACTAAAGCTCTAGATGAAACTTGGATACTGCCAACAGCTTAGCACCTGAGATAAATTATTTCAGCTTTTAGAAACAGAAATTAACTGTTAATATTCACTAACTCCTGAAAATAGTTATTTTCTAGAACTTTATTCTCTAAAACTTTGACTCAGATGTCTGAAGTCTACACAAATTAGTGGGGAACATAAAGCTTAACAGCTATATTTTCCATTACTTCATTTATTTTTACATGACAAATTCTATAGTCGTTGACCATATGTATTTTATTATGGTTTTTAAAAATCATCATTCCTCACAAATTATACCCATGATTTATTAAACCTGCCATAGCACATTTGCAGAGGCAAATGCACTGGTACCTAAACAGTAGAAGAAAGCTAAACCGAAGCAGAGGGTGACAAATGATATAAGTGTGCAAACATCTGAGATATGGCCAGAACAGAGGGCACACAGCCCAGAGCAGGGCTCCTCCTTCTCAGAAAGTGTACACCAAGTACCCAATGAAGCTGGTGGTACACTCTGCTGTGTTTCATATGGCCAAATCACAATCCATCTGAGACTCCTAGGAAGAGCCCACACCACAAAAGTCACAGTGCTATACAGGAGAGCCCTGGCACATTGGTCAGGAAAAAATTACTTGCTTCCATTGTTAGCCTGAGGCTGTTTTACCATAAAGTAGCTTAACTTAAGGGGGGAAAATTGCAGGCTGGTGTTATTTAGGGGCCCAAACTAACAAAAATAAATCCCCAACTGCTCTATTTTAAGGATATCATTTTAGATTAACTCAGCATTAACACTACTTTAATAATCATCAACTATATTTCATTGCTATGAATACAGTAATCATGACGTGGGAAAACAGCAATGGATTCCATGCCTGAATTTCAAGTATCAAATATCAGTAACAATTTAGCCAGATATAGTCCATATTAAGAACTTATAACACTTGTTTAGATACTAGTATTAAGATTCAATATAAACTGGAGGGAGGGGAGCAATGAAATGTTTTCAAGATAAAGTATTTATAAGACTGAACTAAGACCTATACCTTTTTGGGGGGAGGAGGTGGCTTCTGTTGGAATGCCAATTTTACAGCTTCTGCTGCTGATTCAGGTTCTTTAATTATGCTTTTCTTTGAGTCTGCTTCTGATAGCACAACAAAAAAATGATGACATTTTTCACACTTCACAAAGCGGGTGGATGCTGTAAAAGGACAGAGAAAAATAATTCAAATAGTGTTTAACCTTAAAGACTCATTGAAACTGAAACCTACGTACTTGACAAAAATGCTTGTAGTTCACTCCACTAGCCACAACAAACAGCCTAGTTTATATCTAAAATAGATGATAAAGATGAGTTCAGTAAACTACACTTTGTTCACTTTAACTAGGTTCTTTCATTTTGTGATAGACTGCATCTAGAGAAAAGATCAGTTGAAATTCTTTCAACTTCTGCATTCGCTAAAGTTTTTATTTTTGGCCACACCACACTGCTTGTAGGATCTTAGTTCCCCAACCAAGGATTGAACCCGGGTCCTCGGCAGTCAAAGCGGGGAGTCAGGGACTTTCCTGGTGATGTAGTGGTTAAGAATCCACCTGCCAATGTAGGGAACACGTGTTCGATCCCTGATCCGGGAAGATTCCACATGCCACGGAGCAATTAAGCCTGTGTGTCACAACTACTGAGCCTGCACTCTAGAGCCCACAAGCCACAACTACTGAGCCCACACACCACAACTACTGAAGGCCGCGCACCTACAGCCCGTGCTCCACAACAAGAGAAGCCACCGCGATGAGAAGCCTGCACACCGCAACAAAGAGTAGCCCCCGTTGGCATGGTAGAGAATCCCATACAGACTATTAACAGATACAGAGCAAAAGGTACACAGGGATTAGTTACATGCTGGTAGGTCTAGGTAATACATTTTTGTGTTACCTTTGTGTAACCTAACTAGACAGGTAAAAAGAATTTTTAAAAACATGGGAATCTCTGTCCTTTGGGAATATTATAACTACCTATCCATACATTACAAGAAAAACTGCATTGGCAAGCACACCTCAATCTTCACAAAATAATCTAAATTTTAAAAAAATAGACAATTCTGCATTTTAAAAATAAATTTAACTATTAATTCAGCCAATTTAATTCTTATGTGTCTGTTCTTAAACACAAGGCCAAACAAAAATACATTCTGGATAAATTCTAGCCACAAATTTTAAACTAGATTAGGGGTCATTTGTGTATTCCATTTATCAATCACCTAGTAAGTGCTTCCTTCCCTAAAGAAAAAGATTAAGCTATTCCAAATACCTTTGATTAACACAAGCCCAAACACATTATCACCAGCTCCCATCAGTGGGAAAGACAGTGGCTTTATTTTACGATAAGGCACCAGTAAACAGGGGAAGGATTAAAGGGAAGAGAAGCCTCTAATCTAGTTCAGGCTGTGTGACAGAAAAATCTGGCCTGAGAACACAAGAACAAAATATTTCTCTGAAGAAATTAGGTGAAAGGGAAAGAGAAACACTGACAAATAACATTCCTCTCTGCTTACTGTTTGAAGGGTTGCTTAAATTCTACCTGATACTTGCAATACAGTTTTACACTGAAACATGTTCAACATATACCCAAGTTCAAGGATTCAATTTTATTTATCAAAATGCTATTTCAGAAAAACAAACAAATAAACAAGCATTGCAATGCATATTTTTTACTCCTAAAAACAAGGGGCAAAATCTTATTTTGTTAAATTATCAGAGGATAAACAAACCTCCTTCCTTTAAATGATTACTACAGGTATCCTATATTCCTTTATAAACAGAATATTGATTCCAGTAAACATGCTTGTATAATATACCCACGACAGAAGAAAGACTACCTTAGTAAAACCTTTTTCAGGATATTTGTTTAAATGAAAGTTCTTCATGATTTGGAAAAAGTTTCAGGGTCAAACATAAAATCTCCAAACCACTGCAGGAAAGTTTATTCTTAACCTATGAGAAACGTAATTACAGTAAGCCTTCAAAAAGTATTATATACATAAAAATAAAAACTAAAGGCTCTACCCAAAAGCAAAACATGCACTATGACTCTGTTTAAATGAAGTATAAGAACAGGCAAAACCAATCTCTAATGGTGGAGGTCAAGGTAGTAGTTGCCTTGGGGGAAGAGAGGTTAGTGACTAGGAAAGAAGAAGAGGGAGCCTTCTGGGGTGTGGGAATATGTGATATGTAAATCCATCAAACTGTACATTTAGAATCCATACACTTTCTTTCCTTTTCTGTAAAGAAATTGTATCTCAATTCTCCCTTAAGTTAAAATAAAAAAGAAATAAAGACCAAAAAACAAACAAAAAAAACAACTAAAAGCTCTACCTTAAATAAAAGTAGGGATGCTATTCATGTTTGACAAGTTATTTTTTAAATGGGCAAGAAAAAATTAAATAATATATATCATTATAATCAAGAATCTTAGATACTATTTCAATTTCTGATGATTTTCTATACATTCATAATGGTATCTATAAAAACGGCATTTTATTTCTAGTCAGTCAAGCAAGAGTAATACCACTATAAGAAAACATAAAAATCACTACAAATATACTTGTGAGATGAAATATGTACAGCAAGATCAATGAGCTAAGAACAGTTTCTACATTAAAAAATGACAATGAAAGTTATATGAAATTCAAATTTCAGTGTCCATATACAAAATTTTATCGGAACATAGCCATCCTTACTCTTTTACATTGTCTAAGGTTGCTTCTGCACTATAACAGCAAAGGAGAAAAGTCAGAACAGAGACCATATGGCCCATAAAGTCTAAAATATTTAATATTTGGTCTTTATAGTAAAAGTTTGCTGACTCCTGCTATACAGCATTTAAAAGGAAAGGACTACCCATAGAATGAGAAAAAATATTTGCACATCACGTATCTAGATAAGGGTCTAGTATTCAAAATACATAAAGACCTCTTATAGCTCAACAATAAAAAGATAACCCAACTTAAAAATGGACAAAAAATTTAGTCTTTTCTCCAAAGAAGATATATAAATGGTCAATGAGCACATGAAAAGATGCTTAACATCTTTAGTCATTAGGGAAATGTAGATCACAACCATGATGAGATACCACTTCCCATCCCTATGATGGCTGTAATAAAAAAAGACACAAATGTTGAAGAGGATGTAGAGAAATTAGAACCCTTACACATTGTTAGTGGGGTTGTAAAATGGTTATAAAACTACTACCTCTGTAGCAGTTCCTTAAAAAGATAAACAAAGTTAACATTTCACCCAGCAATTCCATTCCTAAGCATATACCCAAGAGAAGTAAAAACATAACTACACACAAAAACTTGCAAAGGAATGTTCACAGTAGCATTATTCATTCATAATGGCCAACAAGCAGAAACAACTCTCAAATCACCATCAACTGATGAATGGATAAACAATGGAAATACTATTCAGCCATAAAAAGCAATGAAGTACTGATACATAATACAACACTGATCAACCATGAAAACATGCTAAGTAAAAAAAGCCAGATATAAAAAGTCACATAATGTATAAATTCTATTTATATGAAATATCCAGAATAGACGTATCCATAGAGACCACAAGTAGGTTAATGGTTGCCAAGGCTGGGAGGGGAAGGGGTGGAAAGTGACTGCTAAGGGGTATGGGGTTTCTTTTGGGGGTGATATAAATATTCAGGAATTAGATACTGGTGATGACTGTACAACTTCATGAATATACTAAAAATTCCTGAAATGTATACTTTAAAGGGGTGAATTGTATGGTATGTGAATAATAATAGCTCAATAAAAAATTAAAATTTAAAAGAAAGGACTTGTATGTATTAACACACAAAGCTCTCAGAACACTGCTGAGTTGGGAAAAAAAACAATTTGCAAAAACATGAACAATATGAAACCATTTATGCTTTTTAAAAGTTATGTGTTCAATGAAGACATATTACAGAAATATATCTTTAGCATTATCTATAATGCTCTTTTTTTTTTTTTTTTTTTACAAAGGGAGATATACATATGTATTCCTCGGGAAATTAAAAATAATTTAAAATGACAAAAAAGGTAGACAATTACTTAAACAGGCCATTCGCAAAAGAATTACAAGTGACTAAAAAGCACATAAAAGAATAAAAACAAGAACAAACAAAAAGCACATAAAAAGATGTTTATGAACTAATAACTAATAAATGCAGATTCAAACAAAATGAATAACCCACGATCAAACAAAATTCTTTAGAACCAGGATGATCCAATTTTCAGTGAGTAGACACAGAAGATCCTCAGCATTCAAAAGGGATGCATTCTGGAGAGACTTTTATTATGGGCCAGCAAAACCAAGGTAGAGGGCCTCACTGTTGGGGCTTCTTTCTTCTATGCAGTACAGCTCCAGAGGAAAGGGACAGTGTCATGCTCATCTGTGTATTTCCTGGACCTAGCAGTGTCTGACTCAACAGATGCTTTATAAGAATGTACTCTTCTTTTACTCTTCTCTTTCACATTCTCTACTCCCACATCTCCCTCCCTATTTATAATTCCCAAAGGAAACAGCCTTGAGTTGATTAGATAACACTAAAGTATAGTGTTTTTTAATCTAGATAATCTCTAGGGAAGGTGGGAATCTGTATGTTAACAATCACCTTCAGTGATTAATACAACCTGGAAAGTTATGAAAACATTGTATAAAAAGAAAAATTTAATCTCAAGAGGAGCTAGTTTATCCCTAAAGAATTCCAGTTGGTACAAAGGACAGGAACTTCTGAATAGGAAAGGAATTTCTGAATAAGATATCTTCACTGCTCTATAACCTTGGATGAATTACTTAAACTTAATTTTAGCTACTTCATTTATAAAAATGAGGATATTCCCTGTTTTGACAAAAATAAGATTGTGAGAATAAAATTATACATACTGACATTTATTAAATGTTAGTTTCTTTCCTTCTCTATTCTAGGAAATTATTTTTAGAGTAGAATTATAGGCCTATAAAAGTTGAAATCTTTCTTTGGGGGAAAAAATGGAAATTTTCTTGATTAAAACATATGTAATATGACACTGCCACTATGAATTGAGCAATCCTCAGACTTTTTGGAATTTTATTATATGACACCAATGTGTTAATAGTAAATGTTATTTAGAAGTTATATCATCCAATTCTACCACTTTCATTTTCTGTTGCAATCCAAATTAATTTTCATTCATACTGATTCTTCTCTTTGATCTCTTACTAGGCAAAGCCACGAAGAGAACCTCATATAGAATGGTACCACTTTAAAGGTCTTTCCAAAACTGTAAAGATATGCTACATGTAATACTTTTTCATACAGTGGCCAATTAATATTAATGATAGATGTGAAAATGTAACTGAAGTCTCAATATTTGAGTTAGAATATAGAGAATCCTCTCTAGCTAATCATCAGAAACTGAAACTTCTGCCAAACCTGACCGTCAATCTTTTCACAACGGGATAGTATAGCAGGTAACATGGTAGTGCAAAGTAATTTACTCTTGAGTCATTACCATCAACTCTAATCATGTAGGAAATGATTTATCTGATTCATTAAATAAAATATCAGCAGTAGCATCTCTGTATTTCAGAAATAGTTACTGACACTAACAGCAAAAATAGGACTATTGATGTCTTCCTTCTCTTAGTGTCTGAATCACTAATAATTATCAGACACTTCCTAAAACTGAGGACTTAGAACCTCTGGTAAGTACTCAGAGAGGGAAAATACCTTAATATCTGAATAACTGACAATCTCCAGCTATATGAGATGATTAATAGGTATATGAAGAATAAATACAGAATAAATAAGCCTTGCTTCTTCTACAGCTTAATGGTTACATACATGAAAACCCACAAAATCCAAATTTAAAATAAACACATGTAAGCAAAATAAAGAAGCAAAGAGGGCTTCCCTAGTGGCGCAGTGATTGAGAGTCCGCCTGCCAATGCAGGGGACACGGGTTCGTGCCCCGGTCCGGGAGGATCCCACATGCCGCAAAGCGGCTGGGCCCGTGAGTCATGGCTGCTGAGCCTGCGCGTCCGGAGCGGGAGAGGCCACAACAGTGAGAGGCCCATGTACCGCAAAAAAAAAAAAAAAAAAAGAAGCAAAGAGTTTTCTTAAATTACCTTATACCACAGTGCAAAGCATTACTAGTCCAGGAGATTTTTAGTATCTGGTGAACATAAAAGACTAACGTAAGTTCAGGAAGAAAATAATTCTGGTTTATATAATGTATGTATTTATAATGTATATGTTTATACAATGTATATAATGCAAGTAACGACTTACAGAAAAGGCAGGGAAAAAGAAGAACAATAGAAGAAGTAATACTTACACACAAAGGTCTCTACGTGTGTGCACAAGTCGCCACATTTAGGACAGCGAAGCTGGTTTCCACCTTTCCCAGAATTCCCAGAGCCTGACTTCTTACTGCTTCCCTCACTTGCTGATTTCTAATGTTTGTGGAAGAAAAAAAAAAAGAAAGAGTCAATTATTACTTTCAGGCAACCACCATGTAACTTAAGTATAAACAATATTGTTTGTAATCTTATAATTTTTACAATTTTTAGAATGGAATTATTAGTATAATTTATATCTCTATTATCACTGCTGTAAAAAAAATAAAATCAGTTCTAGTAAACACATATATTTACTGCATTCCTTCTTTACATGGTATGTGCCAGCATGTATAATAATTAGCTTTTCTGCAATGACAATCAATAAACACTAAGGAAAAAAAATCAATAAGCACTAGTAAATAAAAAGTTACTCTAGGTAAAAAACTACATTTCAATGAAATTGAATCATTTTATATATTTCACATTTCCTACAGAAAACATACAAACCAATGAAATACAGAGTAGTATTATTATATTTAATTGTTTAAATGAGGGAACTCAAATATGTGTATAGATGCCAATAAAGATAAAATACCTTATTTCCATCTCCAGAGCCATCTTTACTCATCCCATCTTTTGAAGCAAAGTATGCTGGTGTTTCTGTAAAGGCTCTAAAAGGAGCTCTTCGTAGAAGCTGAGTTTCAAAGGTCCCAAGCCTTCCTAAAACTGGTATATGAATGCGACCACAAGAAATACCTGAAAATACAATGAAATTTAGTCTACACATCAAATATTAACACACCTTCAATAAGTCCCCTGGGGACAAAAATCCCTCAAGCATAAAGGAGGTTGAAAAAGCCATAGTCTTCACAGCAGTAGTACAAACTGGTGACACCATCTTCAAAAACTGGCCGGACCTGTGCTTTGGAAGTAAGGAAAGACCACCCAGGTCATAACAATGAATGGCTCTTTCAAAGTGTGAAAAATAAGTAGTTCAACATCTGCCTCACCTGTAGGGGGAAAAGGCCATTTATGTCCTATATTCTTATACTTCTTATATTATTTCTACCAATGAGAATAAACAATTGACATGAACTCATCTGTCTCTTTGGTTATATGGGGGTAATATCTGCAACAATGGCAACAAATTTCAAATGTTCTTTTATTATTATTATTTTTTTTTTTTTTTTTTTTTGCGGTATGCGGGCCTCTCACTGTTGTGGTCTCTCCCGTTGCGGAGCACAGGCTCTGGACACGCAGGCTCAGCGGCCATGGCTCACGGGCCCAGCCGCTCCGCAGCATGTGGGATCTTCCCGGACTGGGGCACGAACCCGTGTCTCCTGCATCGGCAGGCGGACTCTCAACCACTGCGCCACCAGGGAAGCCCCCAAATGTTCTTTTAAAAGTTATGTGCTATTCATTAAATCACATGTTTTAATAAAATATTTCAATCCTATAGAAAAGAGAAATATATTTCA
This sequence comes from Mesoplodon mirus, assembly GCF_964341445.2. Classification (NCBI taxonomy): domain Eukaryota; kingdom Metazoa; phylum Chordata; class Mammalia; order Artiodactyla; family Ziphiidae; genus Mesoplodon; species Mesoplodon mirus. The sequence goes on from NC_138979.1 coordinate 55,489,420, forward strand.
ATAAAAAATTATTGTGTAACCACCATCCAGCTTTCAAACATTTTAACCTTTTGCCATATTTGAAGTCAAAATTCTTAGAAAAGACATAGGCTAATCACTGACTTATTTGACAAACTTTTTCTGTAAAAGACAAGGATAGTAAGTATTTTCAGCTTTGTGGGCCATATATGTAGTCTCAATCTCATTAATTCTCTCTGTAACATGAAAGCAAGTGTAAACAATATGTAAACAAATGGGTGTGGCTGGATTTGTTCCATGGGGCCATTGTTTGCTGACTCCTGCTTTTTTGCATATAAATACAAAACAGGCCTCCGAATAAATTATAGTCAATGACAAAAGAGCCATACTCCCATAAGGCAGCATTTCCCAAGCTGGTTTTTAAAAGACTGTTCCCTACACAAGAAAACTGAATGGTCATACAATAGGTTAAACAAAATTCCATAGACTTCAGTACCCTAGAGCTATTCAGAGTCTTGCATAAGCTATAATGTACATTAATGAATCCCCAAAAAGGAAGTTTCCCAGCAGAGTGCTATTAGGAGGTAATAAACAACCAAGGGGTTAACACTTAGATAAATTTAAGAAACTGATTTTCCCTCCCTCATTTTATTCCCCGCAAAATTCACAACTCAGGACTTAAATTTTCATTCCCACACCTGTTAGGGCTTTTAAAAGATCATGCACACATGTATATATTGTATCCAAATGCAAAAACTGGTTTAAAATTATGTACGCCAAACAATTCAAAACCAATTGCTTAATTATATAACTGTTTTTTTAACGACTCCCATTTTCCAACACAATTTTGTACACTGTTAGAACTAGTTTCTTTACTGTTAGAACTAGTTTCTTTACTTATCACCACAGGCTATCTCCAGTTCCACGAAGTACAAAAATGAACCCACCAAACTACTCAGGAAAGATACAAGTAAGAGGAAACAAATTTTCTCATTTCTATATAAATTCACAAAGAACACCAAAAAAGGATTATGACATCCCAGTCCCTAACCCAAAGAGTGTAAAATTTTGCTTAACACTATTAAGTTTGACTATTAATAAGGAAAAAAAAAACTATATTTGATGTTTTCCTTCTAAGAAACATCTTCAAAAGACATTTTAAATTTTCTCAAGTGTAACATTCCCATTTTTTGCAGTAAATTATGTTAGCTATTACTCTCTCATTAGAATGAGATCTAAGGTAGTTTATGAAATTTAAGCTAAACATTAATGTTTTTCCAAGGACATAATATGATTTAAAGACTATGTCAATCTAGAAAGCAAGTCTAGAAAAAGTCATGGAGGAGAGGGATAGATGAAATCAAGAATGCAGAAAGTTGAATGCACCTTGAGGCTGGGTGACAGGTATTTTGGGGATCAGTGTTCTATTTTGTGTGTGCTTGAAAACATCCATTATAAGTTAATATGAAAGGCAGCATAATACAATAATTTATTATAATCTACGTAACAAGGGTAACTTTTTTATTGAACCTTTATGATGTATTCACAAAGAAAACTACAATTGTAACAAGCTTTATGTGAGGCTATTTGTACTTGGATGTTTAGAACAAAACTTAGCCCTGAAGTATCAGATAGAGTGTATTATTTCCCACTTACAATACATCATTTAAAATAGTATTTAACAATTTACAGTATCTAGTATTATTAGAAAATAAGCTGAAAGGAAATTATCTTTGGGAATTTAAGAGAGATAAAAATTATGAACATGATCCTTTTAAAATCTACTTGAATAGAAAGAAAAAGTGTCCTTCACCTTAAATAATTTATCAAGTAACATGAAACTAATGCAACCATACAGTCACCACAGAAAATACTATGAGAAACATGTTCATATCATTTAAAAATCTAAATTTAAGAATTTCTTTGCTGGCCCTGATGGTATGGTACTGGAGAGCTGTTGTAATATTCTATTGATATAATCTAAGGGCTACACCAACAAGATGCTATAAATACTAAATCTCTGGGTCTCAAACTTGGGCATGCATTAGAATCACCTGGAGAACGTGTTAAAACACAGGCTGGAGGGGATCTTCCCTGGTTCTGATTCAGAAGGTATGAGGTGGGACCCAAGAATGCATTTCTAACAAGTTCCCAGATGATGCTGATGCTGCTGGTTTGAGGACCCCACTTTTTAAAACCACTGTACAAAACAATTTAAATGACCAGTCATTCACCAATCATATAAAATCCTCACAGAAATTATTGCAGCAACCCGATCAGTTTTTAACCCTTTTTTGTGCCCTCTGGCAGTCTGGTGAAGCCTATTCAGAATGTTTCTAAATGTACAGAATAAAATACATAACAAAGGAAACCAATTATCCTGAAGTAGTTATCAAAATATTTTTTAAATATTCTTTTTTTTAAATATCTTTATTGGAGTATAATTGCTTTACAATGGTGTGTTAGTTTCTGCTTTATAACAAAGTGAATCAGTTATACATATACATATGTCCTCATATCTCTTCCCTCTTGCGTCTCTCTCCTTCCCACCCTCCCTGTCCCACCCCTCTAGGTGGTCACAAAGCACGAGCTGATCTCCCCGTGCTGTGCGGCTGCTTCCCACTAGCTATCTGTTTTACATTTGGTAGTGTGTATATGTCCATGCCACTCTCTCACTTTGTCCCAGCTTACCCTTCCCCCTCCCCGTATCCTCAAGTCCATTCCCTAGTAGGTCTGTGTCTTTATTCCCATCTTGCCCCTAGGTTCTTCATGACCATTTTTTTTTTTAGATTCCATATATACGTGTTAGCATACGGTATTTGTTTTTCTCTTTAAAAATATTCTTCTTAACTAACAAAATTAAATAAGATCTAACAGCTTTTAATGTAACTACCATGATTTCAAAGTAGTGGAAAGTATAAACAATATTTTGAGATACCAGTAATGTAATGTGATATGGAAATATCTGTGATTTTGATTGGTGACAAATCCACAGGTATTGCTACTACTACTGTGGTTTGTTGCCTACATTCGTAATTGAAGGAAACGCTATATTTCACTCAGATTAGTGAAAATAAAGTTCAAAGAACCTCTGAATTCTATCCCTGGGCCCTTTGGAAGCCTGTGAGCCCAGGTGAAAAACCCCTAAAAGCCAAAAAGGGAAGTATTTACGTGAAGTATATTTCGAAAGAGTACTTGACAGCAATGACAGAAGACAGTCAAAAGTTAAACCCCTTACAAAACTTCTGTCATAAGGATAAAGCTTTGAGTTTCAGAGCAGTTTTTTTAAAAAAATATATATTAGAATAAGGTACAACGATTTTAGGGCTATTAAGAACTTGGAGGGTAATTTATTCAATTTCTAAATACTTGACTTCCTATATTCAATCTTGAACTAAGCATTCTCCAAAAACATACAAATGATTCAGCTTAAAAGATTAACCAATCTTTAATTTGCATTTTAGAAACAGAGCAAAAGAACTAATGAAAATTTAAAACTATATTTGTACTGACAATATTTTAAGTGTATAACAACGGATGAAATGGCAAATTAAGTTAAATGCTCTCTTAAACACCTGTCCTCTAACCTCCAACACAAATTGGAAACAAAATTCAACAAAAACTCACAATGCTGGCAACTTAGTAGATGCTTATTGCTTTTAATAATCTCAAATGTTTATTTTATGCCCAAGTTATTACTTCAAGAATACTGAATACTTAATAAAGAAAAATAACATCACTCCTATGATAGCTTTCCTCAAGTTTAAAAACGTTTGATAGGTTTTCACTAAGGTTACTAGTCTGCTGGTCTGAAGATGAACATGCCCAAGAAAAGAGAAATGTTGATTAGGAAATAGTGTGCTATTCTAGAAATAAAGATGCTCTATCATTTACTCGGTTTGTCTTATTTAATTTGTATTGGATTTAACTACGAAAGAGGGGGCGAGAGAGAGAGAGAGAGAGAGAGAGAGAGAGAGAGAGAGATGGGGAGGGAGGGAGGGAGGGAGGGAATTAAAATCTAGCTTAAAACTGTTAAGGTAGGCACATTATGTAACTATCATGAAAATTATGGATGCCCACCAACATGTTTGAGCATCTTCAAATCTTCATTTACACCCTCATGAGGTGACACCCTTTCAATGGACAAGAACAGAAAGCATCCAGAAATCAAGGGAGTTACACAGGATCACACAATTCCCACAGCCAAATTCAAACCAAGTATTGTCACTCAGAATTTTTTTTTTTTTTTTTTTTTTTTTTTTTTTTTTTTGCGGTACGTGGGCCTCTCACTGCTCCGGCCTCTCTCATTGCGGAGCACAGGCTCCGGACGCACAGGCTCAGCGGCCATGGCTCACGGGCCCAGCCGCTCCGCGGCATGTGGGATCTTCCCGGAACGGGGCACGAACCCGTGTCCCCTGCATCGGCAGGCGGACTCTCAACCACTGCGCCACCAGGGAAGCCCCAGAATTTTTTAAATGGAATCAAACATTTCTGAATGCATATATTTAGAATGCAAACTTACTGTTATATATGCAAAGTACATTTAAAAAAATATACATCAATATTGAAAACACCAGCAATTCAAGTAGAAAAAACATTTAAAATTTTTACTTTAATAGGTCTCATATTCAAAGAGAATAGTGAAGAAAAACACATTAAATTGGATACACATAGCCCAACAGGAAAAGAAAACAGATCCAGTGTCTAGTATGACAATTTATCAAATTAATTTTTCAAACTACCATTTAAAAATTTTAAAGTCTAACATGACAGATAAACCAATAGAAATAGAGAATAGCACTGTACTTCAGAGGAGCTCTGAAATCTCCCCTTTTATTCTTAATTCATTGTACAAATTTCCTGTTAGAAGACTATATTGATGAAACTATTTTTATTTGTTTAAATTATGTTGCTGAAATTCTTAACTCTGTACATAAGAATAATAAACGAGCTAAAGTTCAATTCTGATTTTTCTATTTTTCACCTCTCTTCCTCTTTCCAAGAATTCTAAATAAAAATAACCCTCTTCAAGGTTTTTCAGGCCTTAAAAAAATACATCTTTATACTCTTGTAGACTTATGTATACTTTTAGAGTTTCTACCATGGAAAACAAACATTTTATGTAATTTAGCTTTGGGAAAGTCTTAAATCCATGTGAAAACCATTTGCTGTTCTATTGTCATATAAAAATATTAAATTCTATAATGATATTGGGTAATGTCTCATATTTTAGGTTTAATTTACTCCTTTACAGTGAAAATTATGGTTTGGTATTTCTGAAAACCTCTAGTAAACTTGTATTAACTGAGAAACAAATAGATAATTCCTAAATAAGTCATTAGTTTTTGCTGATTTACCTAATGACAGATTTAATTTTGAAAGACGTTGTTTTGAAAAGAAAAATAAACAAATAGCTGCACACTTCCTATAACTCATAGTTTTCAGGAACAATTGATAGAGACAAAGAATGTTGTCAAAGAAGCCTTCCCTGCCCAAAGAGAACACATACCTTATACAGGCCCAGAAACAATATTATTCTTTGTCTATTCCTCTAAACTCGAAGAGGAGGACTTATTCACCCCTCCATCTCCAGCACCAAAGCAGGGCCTGAGACATAGCAGGCCCTCAACAAATTTGTCAAATAAATGAATTTAAATATCTGTCACTTTCGAGTGTTTGCAACTCATATTCCTGGAATAGGGATGTCTACTTGTTCAGGATTAACAGTGTCCTGGGACTAAATTCACTCCTTTACATTTATGTACCATTTTACAAAATGCTTCTGCCCACACAACCTCATTGAATCCCTCTGTGAAATAAAATGTTGGAAAATAAACATTTAGTAAACTGTAAGAATTTTACAATGAAGCTAAAAATTCGGAAAAGGGGGCTGTTTTTTTCTAATCCAAAGATCATAAACTGATAATCCAAAACAAAACGAATCTGTCTAGAAGTTAGTGATTATAACAGGATCTAGCCTCTTTGTCTGCTATTCATAGATTTAGGGAAGAGAAAAATGGTTTCTTTTCCGGAATCTCTTGGCTGGGGTTGCCACTCTCCCACAGATCCTGATAAACAGAAAGGAAAGGTAAACAAGCGCCACCCTTAAAAAACTACTTGGGACTGTCAAGTTAGGAAATCCGGCAAACGACTGACTCCCTGAGACACCTAAGCCCTTCAGAAACAATTTCTGCGGGAATTTCCATCTCCACGGGCGCTTTGCTGCGGCCCCCGAAAAGTAGTGCGAGTCTGCTTTACGTCCCGGTGTGAGCGGCCGCACAACGACTGACACCGCGGCCCCCTCGCGGCCTGCGCCCGGGACGGCCCGCTCGGCGCCCCGCGGCCCCGGGGGGACCCCAACAGTGGCGGCTCCTCATCCAGGCCCTTCCCGCGGCCCGCGACAGGCCCGAGGGGAACCCGGCCGGGCTCCGGAAGAGGAGCCGCAGCAGGGGAGGCGGCAGTCACCTGCGGAGTGGGGTCTGGGGACACTTTTTAACCAACGGAGCACTGCGTGCCTCTTTCAGGGTTTCTGCGAAGCGACCACATTCTGGCCCCAAAGTCAGAGGGCCTGAAAGCGGGAGGGGTAGGGGAGCCAGAGGGTTTCACTTCAAATGTGAGAACCAGCTGCTCCAGAGGTTGGCAGAGACCCATGCCACGGAGAAAGCGGGGGTTGCCAGGCGAAGCGCCGAGCACCTCCTCACACCCTCGGGGTGGGGGACGCCTCTCGCCCTCCCCGGGGTCCCCGCCGCAGCCGGCCGGGACACTGCTGGGTCAAGAGCTCAGGTGAGGGACTACTTCGTTACCTCTTGGCGCGGAGGCGAGCGAGGAGCTGATGAGCCGGGCGGCTGTGGCGCCGCAAGTACAAGCGCCGCAGCCCGACATCTCCGCGGGGCCTAGGCTGGGGCTTCGCCCCCTGCCGCCCTCCGGGTCTCAGCGGCCAACTGCTACTCGCGGGGTTCGCTGGCTTGGCTCCGGACTCTCCTGTCGGTTCTAGGCCCAGTGCAGATATCACCCGCCTGGCAGCAGTGCCTTCGCACTCTTCGTGCCCCACTGCCGTCTACTGAACAGACACCTAACATACAACCCCCTCCACGTTCTCCTCCCCCCGCACCCTCCCCCGCCTACCAGGGGGGCTTGCGCGCGCCTGCGTCCTAGGCCTAGGGAGGGGTCGTAGGCACGAGCCGCGCGTGCGTGAGACACCAACGTAGGCGAGGGGAAGGGGGCGGTGACCTGGGCGCCAATGAGCACGCTACGGCAGAAGGCCGACCCCCACCAACCACCACCAAATGGAGAACTACAAGTCCCGAGCCACAATTCTTCCGGAAGTCCCTTTATCCTAGCGTTGAAAAGTTTGCGATCGTAGCGGAGAGATGCATGCCGGGAGTTGTAGTTCCAGCTCATAACAGTAAACTGGTCATTTTCTACTGGTGGCTGGGAAGGTCAAAGTGAGACCGGTGGCTTAGCCGGTCGCAGGAGGAGTCTTGAAAGCCGCCGATTCTATAAGAATCGATAAGTTCCTCCCCACGGGGGTTCCCCATCCTGTGTTCCTTATCTTTTCCTTATCTTTGGTTTCCTGACTTGCGACGTGGAAGTGGCGGTATTTTTTACCAAGTTCCTCAAGCAACAGCTGTTGGATGATAGCTCTCTTTACTTGTTTTTTCAAGCCTAGTGGTGATGACTCTTCAGGCCGTTGCTAGTCCCTGGGTGCTTTACAATCCTTTGTCCGTTCCCTTAAACCTGAGCACACCCTGGTAAATAGTTACTTCATGAATCTCTCTTCTGTTACTCTTAGACCTCTGTTTGGCTGGTTCCTCTCTGGATATCTAAAGCAGATCAGGGCTTCCCTGGTGGCGCAGTGGTTAAGAATCCACCTGCCAATGCAGGTGACACGGGTTCAAGCCCTGGGCTGGGAAGATCCCACATGCTGCAGAGCAACTAAGCCCGTGAACCACAACTACTGAGCCTGCGCTCTAGAGCCTGCGAGCCACAACTACTGAAGCCTAGAGACCTATTCTCTGCAACAAGAGAAACCACCGCAATGAGAAGCCCGCGCACGGCAACGAAGAGTAGACCCTGCTTGCCACAACTAGAGAAAGCCCACAACGAAGACCCAAGGCAGCCAAAAATAAATAAATTTGAAATAAATAAATAAAGCGGATCAACCAGCTAGCTGACAAAGTGCAGGATGGTGACAAATGAATCATACTCTTTTCCCATCTGGGTTGGCACCAGACAGAGTACTTACTTTGTATATAAGATTCTCATAAACTCCAAAGCCCAGAGAAATTGCCAAGTGAGCTTGGATACCTTCAGTTCTGAGCTGGCGGAGGAGGGGGTGGGGACGGAGGGGGTGGGGGAACGACGACATGCAAGCCAGAGTCAGTTATTTAGCCCTCTTCAGTCTGGGATCAGAGAAATGTGGCTTCTAGTTCCCCGGGTCTGGCCATGAGAAGGGGGGCATTGGCCTTGGCCCAGACCACATAGGTTTTTTGTCTCTCTGGGTGCTGACTCCTGGTACTCCTTCAGCTTAAAGTGACAGAGACCAGAAGGGAGCCCAGGTCTTAACTCAGCTGCCTTCATGAATAGAATGTTAAGAGAATAGAGACTCTAAAATTCCTACAATCCAGTGTTTTCAAACTGTGTCCCTAGAATCCCTCAGAAGCCAAAGCTCTTTGGTGGGGGTGAGGGGACTAAGAGAATGAACCTCCCCAAATCCTCCTCCAAGCCACCTCCAAAGTCAATCAGAGCAGCTCTGGTTTTATCTGTTTCATTTATTGTGGTTTCATTTGAAAAAACAGTCATAGGACTTCCTTGGCAGTCCAGTGGGTAAGACTCCACTCTCCCAATGCAGGGGACCTGGGTTCAATCCCTGGTCCAGGAACTAGATCTCGCATGCATGCCACAGCTAAGAGTCCACATGCCACAGCTAAGAAGTCCAAGCCCGCATGCCACAACTGAAAGATCCTGCATGCCGCAACGAAGATCCAGCATGCTGCAACTAAGACCCGGCGCAGACTAAATTAAATAAATAAATAAATAATTTTTTAAAAGAGAAAATATAGTTGTTCTGCTTTAAAACAATGTTTGAAAACCACTGATTCTAGGACAAACTTCTTGTAGCAGTAAGCTAAGCAGGTCACATGGACTCTTAACACCCAATTTAAATTTGTTTCGTTCCACCCCAACTTCTATTTCAATTATATACACATTTTCTTCTTATTATAGAAATTAAGAAGTTGGTTGCTAAAATCTATAGATTGCTATATAGCAAGCTGAATAAAAGCATTGTTAAGCCAAGGCTCATCTGGGGGCACCCCATGAAGCCTTCCTTTTCTCTGTCCATTCTAAAAACTTGACTTACTCATTCAGTCAACAAATATTTATTGAGTACCAATTACATGCCAGGCACTGAGGAAATCGCACTGAACAAAACAAAAAAGTTTCTCTCATGGAGCTTCTATTCTAGTGGGGAAAGATAAGATAGTAAGTAAAACAAAGATATGTGCCACTGGTATGATGACATAGGAATATCTTTATATTGTTTCATAATATATTCTATCATTCCAAGGACAACTGAGTATTCAGTCTTATTTATGGGCCGATGTTTTGTGTATTTAGTCTGTATTCCCAACTGTACTATGAGTCTTTGAAGGCAGGTATTTCATTATAAACGTGGGCTGAATACACAGTAGAAATTCAGTAAGTACTTGATTAAGTACTTATCTTCCAACTACATTAGCTTGGCGGAAAGCTGGGATGGTGTCTTCAGAAAATCTGACATAAAATCAGAGCAAATTATAATTGACAAAGAAGTGTTAATAGACACAAATTCTACAAATTTATACAATGGTTGATCCAACTGATTGAGTGTCTCAGAAGGAATTCTCAGGAGATGCCTGATTAGCAGAATGTAGACTTTGTCCTAGAAAGTACAAAACAAAGGGAGGTGTACAAAACTCAGTTTAACTTTTTCTCAAATGTGAGCAAAGGTCATGTGGCTTTGGCATCAGACTGGTAATGGTTTCATCACACAGGCAACATGAATTTGGTAGTTTCAATGCATCACCCCCAAACTATGCTCTGTGGGTCAGAATGTACCTGGATTATTAGGATCAGTACCCAACAAGCCTGTATTGGGACACTAACTTTGTGCTAGGCTCTTTGATGGTATAAATCTTACAGTGTTATTCAAATTGGGGAATTATACCATGGGGATATACCAAGACTTCCATTTGGTACTTGAGCACAGAGGAGTGTCATGTTTAAATAAAATATCATCTGTGCTAGAAAGGTTCAAATGTAAAAGATCATTCTTTAGGAACCACGTGGCTGTTTGACAAAGGAGCATGTTCCATTTTACAAGTGTACATTCCCTGACCTGAAACTCAAAGGTTGGGACAATGTCTTTGCTCCAGGGTATGACCAGGTAGCCATGAGATGGAGCAGAGCTTGGTGTCTGGGCAAAGAGCAGTGAGGCTCTAGATGCATACTAAGACCCTTCTCTCTCACTTGGTACTTCATGGGAAGCCTCTGGTTAGGTTCCTATCAGGCCCCTCCCTTAACTTCTGAATTTGGAAGCACGGAGTCATTTGAGATTTTCCCTGTGATAGTATGGATCCTCTATCAGGAGAGTGATGGCAAATACTTGTGTTCTTATCAGCTTTGTGGAACAAAATATTTCCATATCACACCTACTTTCAGCTCTTTTCTGATAGGCTAATGGTGCTTTGAAAAGAAAGTCAAATACAAGATAATGAATGGCATATGTTCTTGTTTATTAAAGGGAAAAGATTAGTTTCACACTTGAAATAAAGTTTCTAGGTTGGTGACTTCCCTGGTGGCACAATGGTCAAGAATCGGCCTGCCAATACAGGGGACACAGGTCCTATCCCTGGTCTGGGAAGATCCCACACACCGCGGAGCAACAAAGCCCATGTGCCACAACTACTGAGCCTGCGCTCTAGAGCCCGCGAACCACAACTACTGAGCCCACGCGCTGTGACTACTGAAGTCCGAGCACCTAGAGCCTGTGCTCTGCAACAAGAGAAGCCATCACAATGAGAAGCCCGTGCACTGCAACGAAGAGTAGCCCCTGCTTGCCACAACTAGAGAAAGCCTGCACGCAGCAACGAAGACCAAACGCAGCCAAAAAAAAAAAAAAAGTATCTAGGTTGTTCCAAAATGTGAAAGAGGATAATGAAGGACAAACCTGGATACTGAAAGCTGTAGAAGATTTGTAGAAAGGGAAATTTATTTGCCTTGGACTATAATAACTACAAATAATAGTCTAAAAATATGCAATGAAATAGTAAAATTTTGCCAAAGCTGAAAAAAAAAAGTCAAATACAATTTTCCAGCTCAAATAGTTTTACTTGAGTTGACTTCTTGAGTTATTTACCTTTTGTGAACTACATAACTAAAAGTACATAACATTTTATGTCTCCACTCTATGTAAAACTTTTTCCTTTTATGTTTTTGATTCTACCTCCCAGGATTGTAAACACTGTGACTTGCTAAGTGAAAAATATTTTTGTAGGTTAGAGTCAGCGAGTCATCCAATCTAGCACTGGATTTTTCACATGAGGAAACAGGCCTATGAAAAAGCAGGGATTTGACAAAGGTCACATACTGAGTCAGAAACAAAGAGAAATAGAGCCCAAGTCTCCTGATTTGAAAACTGTGTTTTTCAATCTTTTCTTTTTTAACCCAAGGCTCTTTTTGATAAACAGAAAAACTCTTACCTTCTCCTCCACCAGAGATTCTCATACAGCCTCTTAAGAGAGTCATCATTCTGTTGGGAATCACTGTATCTTCTGAATAAAGACATTTCTTTTTCATGGCTGAACACTGATTCTTCAGACCAGCAGACATTGATCCTGCCAGACACATAACAGGAACTCAATATTTATATTTTAAAAGATAAGGACCAAAAAAAAAAAAAAAAAAAAGAAGGCTCATGTCTGTAAGTAGTATGAGACTCAAAGTAATACTGAGAACATTGTATAGAACTTTACAAAGTGCTTTCACATCCACCTTCTCATCTGATTCTCACAGCAACTCAGTGAGGTACTGTTATCTGCATTCCGGTTTTGCATCTGAGAAAATCAAGACACAGAGAGTTTAAGTAACTTGCCAAAGGTCACAGCTGAACCAGGATTCATACCCTAATCTCCACTACTGTTTCGTTACTTCCCTGTATCTTCCTCCAAAAGCTGGTAAGATTTTAGAGGTTCACAGAATCTTCACTCATTACCCAGAAATATAATTAATTAATTAATTTAAAAAATACACCTCGGCCCTTTCCCTAAGGGTTTTTTTAAAATATAAATTTATTTATTTATTTTTTTTTTTTGGCTGTGTTGGGTCTTCGTTGCTGCACATGGGCTTCTCTAGTTGCAACGAGTGGGGGCTACTCTTCCTTGCGGTGCGCTGGCCCCCCATTGCGGCGGCTTCTCTTGTTGCGGAGCACGGGCTCTAGGCATGCGGGCTTCAGTAGTTGCAGCACGCGGGCTCAGTAGCTGTGGTGCACAGGCTCTAGAGCACAGGCTCAGTAGTTGTGGCACATGGGCTGCGTATGGGATCTTCCCGGACCAGGGCTCGACCTCGTCTCCTGCATTGGCAGGCGGATTCTTAACCACTGCGCCACCAGGGAAGGTTCTGATAAAATAGTCTGGAGTGGGGCTCAGGAATCCATTTTTATTGCTAGAATACTAGAATCAGGAAATGCTAAGTTTTATTTGCCGAAATGAACAAAGTGTCTTTTCTGTGGTGGTAGAGCCTGTGCCTTTATTTCTCAAGGCCTCTATTTTAGGCTTCCTTAATTACCACCACTTTCTCCCTCAGTAAATCATTGCCCAGCCTTGGTACTGTAGGGAGACCAAGGATTCTACAAGAAGATGCTCACTGTCCTCCTGGGTCTGTCCTTGAGTGGGGGGTGGTGACCTAAGATGGCACAAGGTTCCCCCACCCCCAACCGTGTTCTCAGCTAGAGGAATGTCCTTCATCCTGATGTTCAGGGAGATGGTCAGCAGATGGCACTAACTCACCATGGCTTCCCTCTTTGAATCCATGGTAGAGGCGTTGTAGGATGGGGGGAAGTGTTCTTAAAGCTAATCCATTGGAACTTTTGGTGTACCAGATCTTGAAGACAGTGCTAGGAATGCTTGTTTAGTATTTTCTAAAGGGCACAGATGTCAGGGGTAGAAGGAATGCTGTGTGTCTACTAGCTGGGTCACTCACCAGCCCTGTGACTTCTGGCAAGTTACTTAACTTCCTAAGCCTGTTTTTCCAACTATAAATCGGGGAGCTCCTGACCCCCTAGGGTTAATGTAAATAAAAGATTCTGAGTTGTAGTATACAGTAGGTGCTTAATATTTTTTTTTTTTTTTACTGTGCAATGCTGTAATTTATGGCTTTCCTTTTATGCCTGTAAAAAATTCCTTTTTAGTTACGCTTCCTGGCCAACTTGTTGACAACCTCACCCTATTCCATTATACCTTAGCACTGTAAGGAGCTCACTTGATTTCAAATGCAAAATTGAAGAAGAGAGACGAAAGAGAGAGGATACAGACCCTTGGTTTATAAGTCCTTTACAATTTGCAATTAATTTGCCTTAGCCATAATATTAGACAATAAGAGATATTTATGCTTTGGTAACAGTTGTAATCATTTATTACTTGCAAGCATCCACTGGGCTGTGTGTGTAAAGTAGTACCCGTTGGTAAATTAGTCAATAAGAAGAAATGAAGAGAAAAGCTTCTGAGCCACCAAAATAGATGTTGCAAAGTTGGCAATTCAAAGTTCACATACTTTGCTCATACCTGGGCCTTCAGAATCTCATTCTGTGTCTATTTACTCATTTCAAATACTGATTTGGTCATATGGATCTCCTGCCCAGAAGTGAGTAAATTAGAAAGGGGAGTGGTGCTAGAAGCAGGCATATTAACCACAGCCAAAGTGTTCTCTGAGAGCCTGACAAAAAAGGAGGAAATGGAGAAGTGGATGCAAGAACTCAGTAAGAAGACAGGGACATCCCTGGTGGTCCAGTGGTTAAGACTCCGTGATCCCAATGCAGGGGGCAGGGGATCCTATCCCTGATCAGGGAACTAGATCCCTCATGCCGCAAATAAAAAGATCCCACGTGCCACAACTAAGACCCGGCACAGCCAAATAAATTTTTTTAAAACTCAATAAAAAGACAGACTCACAGATGCAGAAAACAAAAAAACAAATCGGTCTTACCAGAAGGGGGAGGGGGTTGGAGGTAAGGAAGATAGGTGAAGGGGATTAAGAGGTACAAACCTCCATTTACTAATATATACTGTGTTCATACATTTGTTCAACTGATCCTTAAAATAGTCCCATGAGGTATATATTATTTTCTCAAGTTTATAGTTGAGGAAACTGAAGCACACAGAGGTTAGATAACTTGTCCAAGATTACACTGCTTGTCCAAGATTACACTGCCAGTAAGTAAAAGAACCAGTATTGAACCCAGGTAGCCTGGTTCTATAGCCATGCACTTAACCACCATACTATATTCCACAGGACTCACTATTAGATTGTCTTGGATGAAATACACTTTTTATTTCATTGTTGAGCTTTAAAAAAATAAGAAAATTTTCCATGAACATGCATGCAAATTCTTATGTTACTACATAGGTTGAAAATTGTCATATAAATGTTTTGAAGAATCAAAAGTAAACTCAGGAATTGTTTTTAAAATGAGCAAGCAATTGGAGGCTATCAAAAGTGACCAGAAGGGGGAGTTCCCTGGTGGACGAGTGGTAAGGAATCCGCCTTCCAATGCAGGGGATACGGGTTCAATCCCTGGTCGGGAAACTAGGATCCCACATGCTGCAGGGCAGCTAGGCCCGCACGCCACAACTACTGAGCTCATGCGCCTCAACTAGAGAGCCCACATGCCGCAAACTACAGAACCCACCTGCCCTGGAGCCTGCACGCCACAAGTAGAGAAGAGAAAAATTGCACGCTACAACTAGAGAGAAGCCCAGGCACCGCAACGAAAGATCCCGAGTGACGTAACTAAGACCCAATGCAGCCAAAAATAAATAAAAATAAATAAATAATAAATCTTAAAAAAAAAAAAAAGTGACCAGAGGGGACTTCCCAGGCAGTCCAATGGTTAAGACTCAGCATTTCCACTGAAGGTTCCTGGTCGGGGAACTAAGATCCCACATGCCACGGTGTGGCAAAAAAAAAAAAAAAAAGGGACCAGGTATTTTGAAAAAGAACCCTAACAACAAAAACTTTGAGATTAAAAATATAATTGTTAAAATTATATGACTATTGAATTAGTGTTTGTGTAGTGGCAAAACTGTCTTCAAGCATTAGGACAAAATTAAGACATTTTCAGATAATAAAAGCTGATAGAACAAAGTTGCAAGACTCACATTTCTTGGTTTCAAAACTTACTACAAAGCTACAGTAATCAAGACAGAATGGTACTGTCATAAGAATAGATATACCGAGCAATAGAATAGAATTGAGAGTCCAGAAATAAACCCTCACTTTTACAGCCAATTGATTTTCAACGAGTGCCAAGCCCAGTCAACGAGAAAGAAGAATCTTCACCAAATGATGCTGGGTCAACTGGATATCCACATACAAATGAAGTTGGATCTCTACCTATATACATATACATAAATTTACTCAAAATGAATCAAAGACCTAAATGCAAATGCTAAAATATAAAACTCTTAGAAGAGAATCTAGGTATAAGTTCATGACCTTGGATTAGGTAACAGTTTCTTAAATATGACACCAAAAACATAAGCAACCAAAAACAAATAAATTGGACTTTAGCAAAATTAAAATCTTTTGTGCTTCAAAGGACACTATCAATAAAGTGAAAATACAACCAATAGAATGGGGAAAAATGTATCTGCAAATCAAGTATTGATAAGGGCCTAGTATTCAGAATATATAAAGAACTCTTACAACTCAACAGTAAAAAGACAACCCAGTTTTAAAAGGGGGTGCTATAGACTGAATGTCCGTGTCCTCCCAAAATTCATATGTTGAAATCTAATCCCCAGTGTGATGATATTAGGAGCTGGAGCATTTGGGAAGTGATTAGGTCATAAGGGTAGAGCCCTCATTAATGGGATTAGTGCCTTTATAAAATAGGCCCCAGAGAGCACTTTTGCCCTTTTGAACCAGGAAGTGGACCCTCACCAGGCACCAAATATATCAGCACCTTCTTCTTGGACTTCCCAACCTTCAGAACTATAAGAAATACATTTCTATTGTTTATAAGCCGCTCAGTCTTTGATAGTATTGTTGTAGCAGCTCAAATAGATAAGACAATGAGCAAAGAATTTGAATAGACATTTCTCCAGAGAAGATATACAAATGAGTATGTAAGTATATAAAATAAATACTAAGTAAAAAGAAATAAGTATGTAAAAAATGCTCAACAGGGCTTCCCTGGCAGCGCAGTGGTTGAGAGTCCGCCTGCTGATGCAGGGGACACTGGTTTGTGCCCCAGTCCGGGAAGATCCCACATGCCGCAGAGCGGCTAGGCCCATGAGCCATGGCCGCTAAGCCTGCGCATCCGGAGCCTGTGCTCCTCAACAGGAGGGGCCACAACAGTGACAGGTCCACGTACCACAAAAAAAAAAAAAAATGCTCAACATAACTAGCCATTAGGAAAATGCAAATCAAAACCACAATGAGATACCACTTCACACTCACTAGATGGCTATAATTCAAAAAAGGCAAAAAACACCCAAGTGGTGGCAAGGATGTAGAGAAATTAGAACCCTCACACAATGCTGGTGGGAATGGAAAATGATGCAGCTGCTGTGGAAAACAATTTGGCAGTTCCTCAAAAGTTAAACACAGAAATACTACATGAGGACTTCCCTGGTGGCGCAGTGGTGAAGAATCCGCCTGCCAATGCCGGGGACACGGGTTTGAGCCCTGGTCCAGGAAGATCCCACATGCCACAGAGCAACTAAGCCCATGCACCACAACTACTGAGCCTGCGCTCTAGAGCCCACAAGCCACAGCTACTGAGCCTGCGTGCCACAACTACTGAAGCCTACATGCCTAGAGCCTGGGCTCCACAATAAGAGAAGCCACCGCAACGAGAAGCCCACGCATCACAACAAAGAACAGGCCCCACTAGCCACAACTAGAGAAAGCCTGTGCGCAGCAATGAAGACCCAACGCAGCCAATAAATAAATAAATAAACTTATAAAAAAGAAAAAAGAAATACTACGTGACTCAGAACTTCTACTCCTGGGTATATACCTAAGAGAATTGAAAAGATATGTTCATACAAAAACTTGTACAGGAGTGTTCACAGAAACATTATTCAAAATAGGCAAAAAATGGACACAACCCAAATATTAATCAACTGATTAATAGATAAAT
The DNA here is from genome assembly GCF_964341445.2 of Mesoplodon mirus. Classification (NCBI taxonomy): domain Eukaryota; kingdom Metazoa; phylum Chordata; class Mammalia; order Artiodactyla; family Ziphiidae; genus Mesoplodon; species Mesoplodon mirus. The sequence goes on from NC_138979.1 coordinate 55,506,779, forward strand.
TGTAGTATATCCATACAATGAAATACTATTCAGTCATAAAAAGTAATGGCATAGGGCTTCCCTTGTGGCACAGTGGTTGAGAGTCCACCTGCCGATGCAGGGGAGGCAGGTTCGTGCCCCGGTCCGGAAGGATCCCACATGCCGCGGAGCAGCTGGACCCGTGAGCCATGGCCGCTGAGCCTGCGCATCCGGAGCCTGTGCTCCGCAACGGGGGAGGCCACAACAGTGAGAGGTGCACGTATCACAAAAAAAAAAAAAAAAAAAAAAGAGTAATGGCATATTGATACATGCTACAATATGGATGAACCTTGAAAACATTCTAAGTGAAAGAGACAAGTGCATATTGCTGGACTGCATTTATATGAAATGTCCAGAATAGGCTAATCCATAAAGACAAAGTAGTTGCCAGGGCCTTGGGCGACGAGGGTCAGGGAGTGACTACTAATGAGTATTGGGTTTCTCTCTGTGATGAAAATGTTCTGGAATTAGAAAGTGATGGTGTGAATATACTAAAATATACTAAAAGTCATTAAATTGTATACTTTAAAAAACTGTGAATTTTACAGTATGTGAATTAAGTTTCAATTTAAAAAACCTGATAGTTCTACCCACAACAGATCTTCACTAAAATAATTTTTAAAAGATATTCTTCAGGAAGAAGAAAAATGACTTTAAAAGCAAGATCTGAGGTGGTAAACATGCAAATAAATTTAAACAAACTGTATAAAATGATAAATTTTTTTATAAAATAAATATTTTGAAGGGCAAATAAAAAGGAATTAAAATATTGTTTGAGGGGCGAAGATACTGTTTAACTTTGATTTTGTTAAAATCAATATGTATAATAAAAATCAGGACTTCCCTGTTGGTGTAGTGGTTAAGAATCCGCCTGCCAATGCGGGGGACACGGGTTCGAGCCCTGGTCCGGGAAGATCCCACATGCCATGGAGCAACTAAGCCCGTGAGCCACAACTACTGAGCCCACGTACCACAACTACTGAAGCCTGCATGCCTAGAGCCCGTGCTCCGCAACAAGAGAAGCCACCACAATGAGAAGCCTGTGCGCCACAACAAAGACCCAACACAGCCAAAAAATAAATAAATAAATAAATAAATTTATTTTAAAAAGAGAAAGCACTAAAAGAATAGAAAAGGTATAAAACTTCTAAGTCAATATAAGGAAAAAATGGAATAAGAAAAATATTACTCAATCCAAAAGCTGACAATAAAAGTGATTTTAAAAAAAACCCACTGGGTAAGATGGTAAAAAGAAGTCCAAATATAACTGTAATCACCATATGTACTTACAAGACTCACAGTTAAAAGACATTGTTAGATTGAATAAAATAAACTAAAATCCAGCTACAATGCTGTTTACAAGAAACACATCTTTAAACAAGATACATAAGCTTAAAAGTAAAAAGATAGAAAAGATATACTGAGCAAATACTAACCAAAAAGGGAGTTGGAAGCTATATTATTAGACAAAATAAACTTTAAGACAAAAAAAAACATTATAGGAACAAAGAACATAACTACATATTGATAAAAGATTCAACTCACGGGCTTCCCTGGTGGCGCAGTGGTTGGGGGTCCGCCTGCCGATGCAGGGGGCGCGGGTTCGTGCCCCGGTCCGGGAGGATCCCGCGTGCCGTGGAGCGGCTGGGCCCGTGAGCCATGGCTGCTGAGCCTGCGCATCCAGAGCCTGTGCTCCGCAGCGGGAGAGGCCCGCGAACCGCAAAAAAAAAAAAAAAAAGATTCAACTCACAAACAGGAATGAAAATTCAATACATAATAGGCATCTATTAACATAGCCTCAAAATATGTAAAGCCAAAGTGGAAGAATCACAGGGAGAAATTGACAAGCACATCATTAGTGGATGATTTCAACACACTCTTCATTTATGGAACTAAACAATTAAAAAGTATAAGTCAATGGTCCTGTATGGAGACCTGCACCCAATGATTAGAGAATATACTTTTTTTTTTAATTGCACATAGAAACTACAAAAACTGACCAAGTACTAGGTCATGAAGTAATACACAACAGATTTCAAAGAATTGGTACCACCCAGATCTCATTTGATGTATTTGAAGTCCCCTGATGTTTGGAAACGGAAAACTCTAAACTTCCAGTAAACCCACTGTTGGACTGCACCCTGCAGGCCTTGCAAGCCTTGTAGTAGCCCAGCCTCCAGGCCAAAGAGTTCGGAGACAGCCAGACATTAATGGTTTATTGGTCAGGGGATCTTACACATCCAAAACAAAAGGTACGGGACTTCCCTGGTGGTGTAGAGGTTAAGAATCCGCCTGCCAATACAGGATACACAGGTTCGATCCCTGGTCTGGGAAGATCCCACATGCCACAGAGCAACTAAGCCCATGCGCCACAACTACTGAGCCTGCGCTCTAAAGCCCACGAGCCACAACTACTGAGCCCACGTGCCACAACTACTGAAGCTCACGCACCTAGAGCCCCTGCTTGCCACATCCAGAGAAAGCCTGCAATCAGCAACAAAGACCAAACACAACCAAAAATAAATAAATTTATTAAAGAAACAAAACAAAAGGTCCTGGAGAGATGCTACTTGGGGGAGAAGTAAGCTGCCATTTATAGGGGGAATTGAAGTCAGGTTGACTCATCAGTTACCAAGGAAACCAGCGGCTGAGGCAGGGGACAAGCATGTAGATAGTTACTAATTAAGTCTTATAATTAAGACAATTGGATGGTCATGTGAGTGAAGCAGGGCCTGGTTGAGCAGGGGAAGTACAGAGACCAAGAGAACACCCATCTTGAATGGCCTGACCATACACCCACAGTGATCTGCTCACTGTCCCACTGAAAGTATTCACCTCTCAGGGGGGTCTTCCCAACTCTCCAAGATCCCTTTCCTCTGAGAACTGTGCCACCTCCCCAGCAACTTTGACTGTATCATAGGACTGCCCTTTATACTCCACTCCCCGCTATGGCCACAGTTGTTTGGACTAGAGGTACAGCCCCAATTCGAAATGAACCAATCAGAATCTCCAAGGAACCTGGGCTTAGGTCAGGGCTCTTCATTAGCTTTAAGAGATGGCCACCTCTTCTATGAACCCTGGGGAGCAGAAAAAGCTGATCTGCAAAGAAACTAGGGGTTCCTACAGAGAGGAAAGACCACACAGTAAGAGGGAGAGACTGAAAAACAGACTGACTAGAGAGAGGGACTTAGAAAGAGAGACAGTCAGAGAGACAGGTTGACAAATAGAGAATGTAGAACAAGACTGAGTTAAATTGAGAATGATGAAATAAAATTCATATTTCATGGCAAAACAAAATTTAAACAAATCTTTTTCTCTGCCTGTTTGGGTCTCTTCCCTCCCTTTTAGTGTGTATTGTACATCCGCATTAACCAGACCTCCTTATGAGAGAACATTTCTTTTTCTTTTTGCCATGCCACGTGGCATGCAGGATCTCAGTTCCCTGACCAGGTGTCGAACCCGTGCTCCCTGCAGTGGAAGCACAGAGTCCTAACCACTGGACCACCAGGGAATTGCCTAACATTCCTTCCTAATCTCATAAAAGGTCACACCCCTTAGGAGATAACCTTCCTTCTTAATCTTGTAAGGGGCCATAATGACCCATGACCCATGCTTTTTACTGTGGATCTGGATTGTGTGAACTGTCAATAATTACATAATTTGACATATAAGCCTTTGTTTCAAAAACATATAACTGTGCTTTGACCTCTAAAAGGCAGAATAGTCTTCAGAGCTTTCTGAGAGACCCTCCTGGGTTATAATCCTCAAGTTGGCTTGAATAAAATTTTTTATTTCTTTCTTAGATCGACTATTGATTAATTTTTTTCATCAATATATGCATGGTATAGTTGGCAGGATATCAGATACCCCCTAGAGGACACCTGAAGTCTAAGCCAAACTGACGCTTTTAAGTGATGATCCCCCAAATTTTATTCAAGCTGTTTTCACTTAAGACTTGGAGTCTTAAGGGGTACTGGTGCATTTCCTAGGCAGGGACCTAGGGGGATCAGGGCAGGAGGCCCAGGGAAACATAGGTGGCTGAGTTTTTGTTAAATTTGGCCTAAACTGGAAAAAAAGAAAAAGTTGATACATGGTCTGAACAAAACTTTTGCTAGTGAAATGAGAGATTAAATTAATTCACCTCTGAGAAACAAGGGACATCTGCTCCTTCCAGCCACAAGGTGTTCTCAGGTGACTGAGAACCTAGGGAAAGGGTCTGAGGATCAATCCTCATGACTTGTAGTGGTCCTACAGGGGAACCCCACTGTAAGGCCAACTGGCCCGAGGCAGGGGAACGCAATCAGATTCACAGGTTGCATCAGACCGAAACTCTCCGGACCACCCAGTTCCAGAAACTGACCTGGAGACTTTCCGGACCACCCAGTTCCAGGAACTGACCTGGGGACCTTCCACTCGGCCCAGCCTTCCCGCCTTTCGAGGGGCGGGACTAGCGGTCCCAAGACTGACGCAACCGGCACCAGATACTGCCACGATACCCGAAGAGACCACCAAATAAGGAATACCCTGCGCCCTCCCAGATTCACCACACCCCTTTCCCTTCTTCCCCTATAAAATCTTGCCCAACCCTCGCCCAGGTGCGACTTCTCTGGACCCTTTCTCTTGGACCAGTGAACCTAGCCCGGGAGCGCCTCCTAATAAAGTTCACTTGAAGCTTTCCTCTGTTTCGCGATGCTGTTTGTTAAGATCCGACCTTACACCCACAACAATGATTAAGTAAATACTGCCCATCTGGGGACACACGATATAAAGACCGGTCATCTTAGACTCTGAGCATCCACAGCAGTTTTAGACTGTCAGAGGGAGAAACTGAGACATGTAAAATAGTCAAGCTACCCAAGGGTAACTCCTTGGGGAGCTAGACTCAGAAGCAGTACACCTCTTATCCATCACACTGCCCTCAGAAAGTTGTTCAGATCGTATCTCATATCTGATTTAGGCTACCAAATTGATAACGAGAAATTGTGCCTCAAAGGTGAAACAGCTCTCAGACAAGCAGCAACCTATGGGAATACCAGCTGGGATTATGCATGCTTGTGAAACAGGAGGGAAGGGGGCAGGGCACAACCTTTGAAAGAATGATGTAGCCCAAGGACATGACAAAAACTGGTTAGAACCAAATGGGTACAAGATGACAAGTCAACTTGACTTCCACTAGACCTTGAGCCTTGGTATAAGCTCATTGTAACACATCAGCAAGCTAAATGACACACCCACAGGTGCCATGACAGTTCCAAGGCCAACCATAAGAATCAAAAAGTGGGGAGTGGGGCTTCCCTGGTGGCGCAGTGGTTGAGAATCTGCCTGCCGATGCAGCAGACACGGGTTCGAGCCTTGGTCTGGGAGGTTCCCACATGCCACGGAGCAACTGGGCCCGTGAGCCACGACTGCTGAGCCTGCGCGTCTGGAGCCTGTGCTCCGCAACAAGAGAGGCCGCGATAGTGAGAGGCCCCCGCTCGCCGCAACTAGAGAAAGTCCATGCACAGAAACTAAGACCCAACACAGCCATAAACAAACAAACAAACAAACAAACAAATAAGCAGTGGCCCAGTTCCTGGAAATCCCCTCCCCTTCCCAAAATAGCTGGAATACTCCTCCCACTCATTAGCCTATGAAATTACCCACCCCTATAAAAACTGACAACCCCATACCCTGGGGCTGCTCTCACCTTCTGAGATGGCCCACACTCTGTCTGTGGAGTGTGTTTCTCTCTAAATAAATCTACTTCTTACCTGTCACTTTGTCTCTCACTGAATTCTTTCTGCCATGAGACATCAAGAACCTGAGCTTCATTACGTTCTGATCACACAGGTGTGTGATATCAGTTGGAAGACCATGTGTTTTGGCTGGGTTCGAGTCCTGGCCATGTGGGTTCAAGTCCTAATCTGGGTTTAGGCTGGGTTTGAGTCCCGGCATGTGGGTTCAAGTCCCAATCTCAGGTACATGGTTTCACTTGCAAGTTCTTAACTGGGAATGTGAAATAAAAGTCATATTTTATGTAAGACGAGAAATTTTAAAAAAAATCTTCTCTGCCCTTTGGCCTCCGCTCTCTCCCCACTGTGCATTGTGTATCTGCATTATGCATCGACCAAACCTCCCCCATCAGAAGGATGCTCCTCAACCATAAATAGCAACATTCCCTTAGCATCAACAAGACACCTCCTTAAAAGATAACATTCCATCTTGATCTTGTAAGGAGCCACATGACCCACCATGTGACACTTAGATCTGGATTATGTAAACTGTCAATAATACGTCATTTTGTGGCAGGAAGTGGGACCCCTTCCAGGAACCGAGAGTGGGCTCTTGTCTAACACTCAGAAATGAATTGCCCGAGGAGACACATGTGCTGACAAAGCAAGAGACTTTATTGGGAAGGGGTGCCTAGGTGGAGAGCAGCAGGCTAAGGGAACCCAGAAGAACTGCTCTGCTACATGGCTCACAGTCTCCAGTTTTATTGTAATTGGGTTAGCTTCCCGGTTGTCTCTGGCCGTTCTTTTTTTTTTTTTTTTTTTTGTTGTTTGCGTTGGGTCTCTGTTGCTGCACGCAGGCTTTCTCTAGTTGCATCTAGCAGCAGGGGCTACTCTTCATTGCGGTGCACGGGCTTCTCATTGTAGTGGTTTCTCTCGTTGTGGAGCTCGGGCTTTAGTCGCACAGGCTTCAGTAGTTGTGGCATGTGGGCTCAGTAGTTGTGGCTCATGGGCTCTAGAGCGCAGGCTCAGTAGTTGTGGTGCATGGGCTTAGTTGCTCCGTGGCATGTGGGATCTTCCTGGACCAGGGATCAAACTCGTGTCCCCTGCATTGGCAGGCAGATTCTTAACCACTGCACCACCAGGGAAGTCCCTGGCCAATCATTCTGACTCAGGGTCCTTCCTGGTGGTGTGCACATCACTCAGCCAAGATGGATTCCAGAGAGAAAGATTCTGGGAAGTTGGTAGGACATATGGACTGGAGTTTCCTCTCTCCTTTTGACCTTTCCCGATTTCTTCCCGTTTGTGGTAACTTGTTAGTTCTGCATTCCTTACCAGGACCTCCTGTTTAAGATAACTCATACAAGTGGTTACTATGGCACCTGGCCAGGGCAGGCAGTTTCAGTCAGTGGTTCCCCTAACAATTTGATTTCCAGCCCTCTGTCTCAAAAAATGTATATAACTGTGCCTTGACCTCTAAGGGGCAGAACAGTTCTCAGAGCTTTCTGAGATGCTCTTCCTGGGTGATAATCCTCAAATTTGGCTCAAATAAAATTTTCCATTTCTTTCTTAGATTGACTGAATAATTTTTTGTTGACAGGAACCCCATCCCGGGAATGGCCAAATTGGGGTTCCTTGGGCACTCCAAAACTGATTTTTCACACATAGTTAGAGAAAGCCACAGAAGTTCTTACTATGTCAGTCAGTCTGCTGGGTACCTGCCTGCAGGGTCTACTGGAAACAAGAGTGGTAAGAATTTTTCTCCTTTCTAAGATTAGATTAGCAGGAGAAAATATCTGTAGGGCTAGCTCCTCAGATCTTTGGAATTGGAAAGACTTCTAAATTGTTAAAATTTTAGAAAGCTCTCATTTTAAGCTATTGTACCTATGTTAACTGGTATGCAGAAGCCCCCCAAGCCTTCAAAATTCCAAAATACCCTCATTGAAAGATTTGTTGTAGGAAGCTAATGAAAGATTAATGATGTTAAAAGGTACCTAAAACAAAAAAGAAAACCTTTAAGACTCGCAACAACTGCTCTCTACCCTCCTTTATTTGAGTACTCATTCTAGTAATCCCAGTAATCTGAACCTAGTAATATGAATTGCCTTTCCATTCTGAAGAGACTGTTAAATGCTTACCTTTAGAAATGGTACCACCTGAAGCTGTAGGTGAGCCTCTTCATATCAAAGGTCAAACTGAGAGTCATAGTTATAGAATTTCTTAAACCCAGGGAGGATCCTCAAAAGGTTTTGTAAATGGATTACCAAGATGAGAGGTCATCTATCAGAGCCTGATAGGATTTTTTATCTTTTTTGTCTTCCCTCTTAAGCTAAGTTAGGGAAAGAAAAGCATTCCAACATAGGTGGATGGGTATGCCAGTCCTTTGATATCACTGAGGTGGCCATCCAATTCTTTGAGGAATTAAAAACAGCTGTCCTTGTTTTACAGATCTAGTCTTTACAGGACTGGTGGTGTGGCTCCAGAAACGATCCAAAGCCCACCAATCCTTTTACCACTCCCAAAACCTCCCCTATTTATCTTAAAAGTTTTGTAAGTATCAGAAACAAATTCTGGGAGTTCCCTGGTGGTCTAGTGGTTAGGATTCAGTGCTTTTACTGCTGTGGACTGGGTTCAATCCCTGGTCAGGGAACTGAGATTTCACAAGCCACATCCCGGCCAAAAATATTTTTTTTAATTAATAAATAAATAAATAAATAAATTTTTGGCTGCATTGGGTCTTGGTTGCTGCAAGCAGGCTTTCTCTAGTTGCAGCAAGCGGGGGTTACTCTTTGTTGTAGTGCACAAGCTTCTCATTGCGGTGGCTTCTCTTATTGCAGAGCATGGGCTCTAGGCATGCAGGCTTCAGTAGTTGTGGCACACAGGCTCAGTAGTTGTGGCTCATGGGTTCTAGAGTGCAGACTCAGTAGTTGTGGCTCATGGGCTTAGTTGTTCCATGGCATGTGGGATCTTCCTGGACCAGGGCTCGAACCCATGTCCCTTGCATTGGCAGGTGGATTCTTAACCACTGCACCACAAGGGAAGTCCGGCACAGCCAAAATTTTTTTTAAAAAGGCAAAAAGAGGGCCTCCCTGGTGGCGCAGTGGTTGAGGGTCCGCCTGCCGATGCAGGGGATACGGGTTCGTGCCCCGGTCTGGGAGGATCCCATATGCCGCGGAGCGGCTGGGCCCGTGAGCCATGGCCTCTGGGCCTGCGCATCCGGAGCCTGTGCTCCGCAACGGGAGAGGCCACAACAGTGAGAGGCCCGCATACCGCAAAAAGAAAAAAAAAAAAAAAAAAAAAGGCAAAAAGAAACAATTTCTGGCCTTAAGGGAACAAAAGTCCTCCTGGGAGGAACTTGCCTTTCTCCTCCCATGCCTTTGAGATGAAAATGTTCTACCTGGTCTTCTCCAGGAACTCTTATCTCCGGCCATCTTTTTAAAAGGCAAATTTCAGAAGGTAACTCTTATTTAAAGAATGGAGGAAAGATAGTTTGAAACTTGACTTGTCAAGGACAGATACAAATCTTAAGTGTCTTCTCTATAAATATTAGTAAAAAAAGGTTTAGCCATCTAGACAGGTGACCTTGATTTGTTCCATCAGCCAGAAAAACAATTTGAATCCAACCTCTTTTTTAATTGATTGGTTTTATATAGTCAATGAAAAAATCATCAATAGTCAATCTAAGGAAGAAATGGTAATTTTTATTTAAGCCAACCTGAGGATTATATCCCAAGAGAGTCTTTCAGAAAGCTCTGAGGACTGTTATGCCTGTTAGAGGTCAAAGAACAGTTATATGTTTTTGAGACAAAGGCTTACATGTTAAATGATGTATTATTGACAGTGTACACAATCCAGATCCACAGTAAAAAGCATGGGTCATGGGTCATCCATTGTGGCCCCTTACAAGATTAAGAAGGAAGGTTATCTCCTAAGGGGTTGTGACCTTTTATAAGATTAAAGAGAAATGTTATCTCATAAGGAGGTCTGGATAATGCAGATAAACAATATGCACTAAAGGGGAGGAAGGTAGAGGCCCCAGTGGGCAAGGAAAATTTTTATGTTTAAATTTTTCTCATCCTGCCATAAAATATGAATTTTATTTAATCAATTTTCCCATTTTGATAATTAATCTTTAGATAGAAAGCATTAGATGATCAAATATTTGTTCCCTCAATGTCAGGGTGGTTGCTTACCTGCCCTGGGTCTATCATGTCCCTTGATGTCAGGTCTTAATAGCTCTGTTCTTTCTTTTTTTTTAGGGGGTTGTATTGGTGAGATGTCTGGCAAGGACTAATGGTCAATTCCAAGTTGTTCAATATGATTTATGCCAATTTAATCTTGCTTGTGCACTGTGAGTGTTCATTAATTTACAGAGAACTATAGATGTGATCAAAATTGACAGGAGCAGTAACAATGTCATTAGTAAATGTTTAAGCCAAGATCCTCCTAAACCAAACCATTTTCCCAGTATTTTTCCTAAACTGGGAAGAGGATCATTCAGAGCAGAAATTTGATTCTTCATGTGTCGTAAGATGAGTTAACAAATATCTCAGCCAAATGGTCATACCATTGGAAAACTGATAGAACCCAGTGTTCTCAGCCAAATGGTCATACCATTGGAAAACTGACAGAACCTAGTGTGCTCACATTAAAGGCCGACTGCAGGGGCTGTTTCCAAGACTACCTGTAGGTGACCTTGAGCCCAAGGGAAACCAACTGTGCATCTTCCTAGCCAACCTGGGGAGAGCCAAGGCCACAAACTTGTTCCATAAATTCACTGGATCCTGTTAGGAGCTACCCAATATTTAACATCTAGTGAAAAGGATTACTTTTGACCAGGTTCAGAACAGTTGTCATTAATTGGCTGAGTAAGAGGGTCCCACTTAGTGATACTGGCAGTAAAATTAGCTTGCATGGTACTAGAGTTTCTTTCTTCTAAAATAAAATTGCTAAGAGCCATCCAATTAGAGCCTTTGGAGAGGAAAATCCACCAAGGTAACCTAGGAGTAGTGGACATAGGTAATTGGCCACAAACCCAGAAATTGGATTGATTTTTGAAACTTGCAAATGATTGGGCCCAAGGAAAAAATACATTTGGTTAAAAAGCAAAAGTGTGAGCAATTGTCTAAGTAATTAGTATACAGGCCTGGTCCGGCATCTTGGGTCAGCTGTCTACTTCAGATGTCATCTTCTTCTTGTCCTGGTCTGGTAGTGTTTGTCTTAGTTAGTCAAAGTTGGGTGTTAGAAACAGGAGTTGCAGTTCACTCAGGAGGGAAGGCTTGATATGGTACCTTTCAACGTGGCTGTAAAGAGTCCTTTATCTGATGTCTTTTCCAGTATGCATAATCCCCTGGTTGCAGGAGACACATCTGATCTTCATCCAAAGATAGATGACTGTGATAAGCTTCAGAAGTAAACTTTACAATAATATAACATAGCAACAAGGAGTCATCTGAGAAGTGAGTCTTCAGCAGTAAATACAGACCTCAATTAAGAAAACTAGAATTTAATACCTACTGAAACATATTTTTTTCTCTCTAAAATTACCCTCATTTCTACCAAATATAGTCAAATTCAGACTAATTTGTTTGCAAAATAAGTCTGGTTTTTATAAACTTAGCCTGATTATTTATATAAGTGTAACTGATCACATAGGCTCTTTTAACTTGGCTGTGCTGGAACTTTTCATATGGAATTTCAGATTAAGCTGTTGTTTTGTTTGGGGTTTTTTTGAGGATTACTTTTTTTTAATAAATTTATTTATTTACTTATCTGGCTGCGTTGGGTCTTTGTTGCCACGTGTGGGCTTTCTCTAGTTGCGGCGAGCAGGGGCTACTCTTCGTTGCGGTGCGTGGGCTTCTCATTGTGGTGGCTTCTCTTGTTGCGGAGCACAGGCTCTAGGCGCTCGGGCTTCAGGAGTTGTGGCATGCGGGCTCAGTAGTCATGGCTCGTGGGCTCTAGAGTGCAGGCTCAGTAGTTGTGATGCATGGGCTTAGCTGCTCCTCGGCATGTGGGAATCTTCCTGGACCAGGGCTCGAACCCATGTCCCCTGTAGTGGCAGGCGGATTCTTAACCACTGCACCACCAGGGAAGTCCCTCAGATTAAGCTTTTAAAAGGCCTCTCGGGCTTCCCTGGTGGCGCAGTGGTTGAGCATCCGCCTGCCGATGCAGGGGACACAGGTTCGTGCCCCGGTCCGGGAAGATCCCACATGCCGCAGAGCGGCTGGGCCCGTAAGCCATGGCCGCTGAGCCTGCGTGTCTGGAGCCTGTGCTCCGCAACGGGAGAGGCCACAGCAGTGGGAGGCCCATGTACCGCAAAAAAAATAAAAATAAATAAAAGGCCTCTCAAGGGCAGGAAAGCCACGCCAAGGGCTTGTCACAGATTCCGCCTGTGATATCTATAGATTTTGGTAAATTCCTCTCATTTCCCCCCAAGTACCTGTATCTGTTAGCAGGTAGCCGTCCTTATTTGCCTGATAAAGTTGCTGGGAAACTAAGAGATTCCAATTTCTGGAGGGATCAGGTAGAGAGAAAAGACATGTTTCAGTTCTATTTACAAAGGTACAATTTACCAAACTGCCATAAGTCATAATCAGCTTGAGAGTGATGGCCTAGATTCTGATGGCTTTGCAGTTCCTGGTTCTGGTCCTTCCTGATGTCTGCTGGCACCCCTGTTACTTATAACCAAAAGTATTCCAGTGTGCGGTCCCATCTTTACTCCTTGGCTCTAGCTGATCCCTTTGCCTGGAACTCCACCTATCCTGCACTGCTTCCAACTTGGCTTGTCTAAATTCTCTCAATCCTTCAAGATTGAGAGAGCTTGGTGACATTTTTCTCTACCAACTCAGCTGCTGGAACTCTCCAAACCGTAGAGAGCATTCTGCCTGGAACGTCCTTGGTTGGAAACAGAAGCAGCCTGATTGGCCCCTCTGTCTTCCTGCCCGTGCCCTTCCTCCCTGCCATCTGGCATCTGTCTTCTTACAGTTCACTCTCAGTAACTGAGTTATCAGCCAGTGCACAGCAGTCTGAGACAAAAACCCGGGGCTTTTTTGAACTGAACATTTTGTCCATCCAGTCTGCAGAGTCTCCACAGGGGAAGGGAACACCCAATGAATCATCAGCTGTTTGTTAAAGCAAAAGCATCTTGGGAACTGTGCTCTTAGCCTCACTGAAAATCATGGAAAGGACTTTAGAGGTAGGTGGTTTAGATTCAATCTAGATAAATCCTTCATTTAAATTTTTTCCTATTTATTTACTGATAATTTAGATATAATTTACACTTAACATTGTATTAGTTTTAGGTGTACAACCAACCCCTTCATTTATTTATTCATTTATTTAGGCTGTGCCGCACAGCCTGCGGGATCTTAATCTTAATCAGGGATCGAACCCGAGCCCCTTGCAGTGGAAGTGCAGAGTCTTAACCACTGGACCGCCAGGGAAGTTCCCCAACCCCTTCATTTATAGGTGAGGAAAATGACAACCAAAGTCAGACAGTTAGCAGGGAGCACAACTGTCTTTGGAAGCAAGATGCTTAGAAAATAGGTGTCATGAGCTCAACTCAATAGTGTTTCCTGTCTGAAAAGAGAGTTATCTGCCATCCCTTCCCAGCCTCCACCTCCTGGTTTTGCACAAGCTTGTGCCCCTTGCTCCTGACAGCTACACCTTCAGCAAGCCAGCTCCTAGCTATCATTCACACCTCAAATTAAATGTCATCTCCTCTAAGAAGCCTCCTCTGACCACCGTCCCCTCCAAATCTGGTGCCACTATGTGTAGTATATTTTATATACTCATGAAGTCCTGTCTACTTGCACACATGGGTTTGCATAGAATAGGCACTCAATAAATGTTTGATGAGTGAAGAAAGAAAAATCAAGTACCAGCTACTGCTTGCTGGGATCTATTTATTCAGGCCCTCAATGGAGAACAGAAAGGGAAGGCCATAAGTTGGGAGCCCAGTCAGCCCACCTTTCCCAGTGGCGTCTTTTGGTGAGTTTGAAGGGAACTGGATGGTCAGGTTGAAGCAGCACATACTCACTCCTGAAGCAGCGAGGCATCTGTGCTGTAGATAGCTGAACACAGACCCCTTGGCAGGGGCAGTCAAGCTTCCCAACCCCCATCCCATGCAGTCAGTGGAAGCCACTCCCTGGGAAGCATAGTCTGGAAGTAGGTCAAGGAGCAATCAAAGGCCACTAGGCCCCAGCCCTACATACACCCACTTTCTCAGAGGTCACGGGGATGGGGTGTTTAGCCAGAGAAATTTCTAATTAATTACGAACCAAACCCCTGGGAGCTGGGCAGATGCTGATCCAAGAGTACAAATCCAGGCCAGACCAGAGGTGGCCAGAAGGAACTGCACCGGGCCAGCCAGGGGATCAAGGAGAGCTTTTTGTCCTGATTGTAAATGATGCCCTCTCCTCCCCCAATCCCCTTGGCCTCTTTCCTAATAGATTCTGGAGAGGTTGGGAAAGAGGCAATCAGTGCATCTTACTCAACCCTACATCCCTGACTATTGATGCCTCCAAGATCACTTTGGCACCATCCAGTGGCCTCTGATTTGCTGTTTTAAACCAAACACCTTTTCCAAAAACAAAAAACTCTGTCCTTTTGGATCAGTCGTCCAGTCATTTTACTCAAGGGACAGAGGCTGTTACCTGGCAGAGGCTGTTACACACAGAGGCTGGTGTCTGGAAAAGCTGGGCAACTTTAGAAGAGCTTGGAATAAAAAAAGAAAAAGCCCATCACTTCTGAGTGAGGTCAGCCAGCCCAGCTGGAGAAGGCAGCAGGCTGTGGGGGAATGCCAAAGGACCACTGCGCCAGCTTGCCAGACCCTGGGCCAAGCCACTGTATAAGCTCCCCAGTACTGGAATGAAAGAAAGGGAAAACAAATCAGCACATGTTTTCAGCTTTGCTCAGGGGCCCAGAACATCTGGGAGGGGCTCACAACTCCAGGAATCTCTGCTCTTCTCTGCAAATGGAAAATATGATCTATGAGAACAAACTTGACCAGTAGAATATGTGCCTAGTCACCCAGCCCTGTAACTTAGGGTTAGGTGGCACTGTGCCTCATGCCACCTGGTGACCACTTTCCAGAGACCCCTCTGTCCCTCTGAGCAGTTGGCTCAGTTTAATGGTTTAAAGACAGGTCAGTAAACTCAAAATCAAGTACAAAATGTGCATTTATTGACATCTGTTCTGGGCCGCACTGGGCTTCTAGAAAGAACAAAAGCAAATATAAAGGGAAACACGCTAATATAATTAGCAACCTAGGGCAGTTGTGGATACCAGGAGATGTTTTTTCCAGACTTGGTAGAGGAACTATGATTACCCTGTACTCAACAGTGTAACACTGAACGTGCACTAGAGTTCCAGATTCATCAAAGAAATAAATGTTATTTATAATTCAAGTAAAAATATTTCACCACCTTTTATATGTATGAACTGTGATGGAGGCCTTGCTTACATCCTGTGGAGCAAGGCCAAGAAATATGCTTTATATTGGTTATTTGATCTTCAACATCAGATTATCATTATTGTAGAGGTGGGCAAAACCATGCAAAAAAGAAAATGAAGGACATTTCTATGTATGGCACTAAATGAAGAATGCTCAAAGCCACAGAGTTTGCCCATGGCCAATTTCCTGTGTTTCTTGTAAAGAACAGGGCAAAGAGGTTTTATTTTGACATTTTGGGGGCTCCATGCCAATCAGTATCATGGGACAAAGACAGTAAGTAAGGGAATGAAGAAACAAACAAACAAGTTGCACTAGAACAGATGGGCTTAAATTAACCGAGTGACAGTTTGGGTGTCAGTCTCACAATGGCTGTGGGGAGAAGGGAAGTACCACAAGCCTTAGTTGCTCAGAGGCTGCTGAGCAACCCCAGAAAACCTCAGAGAGGCCGCCCCTCTGCGCCGGCGCTGGCCACCCTGACTTGCCCACTGCCTCCTTGAAGGCGCTCTTCCCCTGACAGTGCTTGCGGGGGAGGGCCGGGCCGGGGTGCTCTGGAGGTACTGGAAGGCACTCTGACGGCCCACCTGCCTCTCTACGCAGTTAAAGGTCAGGGCCACTCCCACATTGCTCTTCATGACTCTGGAGGAGCCATCAGATGTGCCATCAAAGCACCGGCCAAGCGCAATCTCCTTGGCCGTGTGAGGGTCCTGGTCAGTGACAGTGTAGATGCCATAGTTGTGGCCCAGTGGGTCCAAGGGTGCCAGCATGGTGTACTCACTGGTGTCGTCATTGACCGCCAGTGGTAGGTGGTTGACGAGGTACTCATGCAGCATGGAGTTTACGCTGACTCGATGGCAGCTGCCCTGGGGGATAACCTTCACCAGCGTGCGGTCTACACGGTCCTGGTCATAGAGCATCCCACTGCACTTGAACTCCAAACAGGCAGCTGAGACATTGCGCTGGTCCCTGTCCCGCGTGCTCTTCACATCCCGGATTCCGTATAGCTTTCCCACTGTCTGCCGGTGGGTGCCCCCCATGTTACGGGATCGCACGTTCACCTCCAGTGGCCCCATGATCTTCACCTTGATATAGCAGGCCCTGAACTCCATTGGCTTGGGCCACCATGCCAGGTAGTCTTCAGTCCAGCTCATGGGGTCATCCTCGTTGAAAGGGACCGTGTTGTAGTCATACCGATCCCCCTCAACCTGGTAGAACCGGAAGTGGGCCGCACTGGGAGGTACTTCCTCACATGCCTGGAGGTTCTCGAATGCATAGATGGGTCCATTGCTCTCCTCAGCTGAGTTGGGTCTTGGCTTGGCCATGCTGATCTGGAAAGCTGTCTTCTTGGCCTGTGGGTCCTCATGGTCTGTCCGGCGGTACTTGAGCTTGTTGAGGTAGGGCTGAGGGACACCAATTGCATTTGGGTTGAATTTAGGAGAAGACTCCACTGCTTCCAGTTCTTCCCCAGCCAGGCTGGCTAAGACGTAGGCAGAGTAAGCATCAGGGGACTGGTCATCACAGAAGGCAGGCAGACAGGCCCCGTTGGGGCCAGTGATGACACTGTCAAAGCGGCCCCAGGCCCTGGGGTTAGAGGAGAAGCCAGTCCTGGGCTCCAGGTTGATCACAGAGACCACGACACCCTGAATCTGCTCACTGGGCAAGAACCTCTGACTTCGGTAGGCCCTCACCTTGATGAAGCACCTCCTGCTTTCAGGGACATCCAGGTTAAAGAGCCTCCTCTCACGGATCTCCATGTTGCCCACCAGGAAGGTCCTGTCTTCTCTTCTGTTCCGCCTTTGGCTTTCAAATTTGAAGTCACCTTCCTCCTCCCACAGTCCTGTACCTGGATTGAGTGACCAGAGTTTCATCATGGGCAAGTGCTCTGGCATCTTGACCTGGGTTGAGTCGAGGTGGACCTTCACCTTGCCAACATTAAGTGACTCTGAGGAGGCCTCATCTGTGAAGTCCACAGAGAACATGCCGTATGTCCGAAGTGGGAAGGTGTCTCCTTCATCATTGATGAAGTTCAGGTCACTCTGGGCAGCAGTAGCTGTGGAAATATTCCGGGGATCCAGGAAGGTCACACTGGCCTTTACTTTTCCTGTGTAGGGATCCCCGTTCTGCCGGTAGAAACTCTTGGATGGGATCTCCAGCTCAGCCACAGGATCTTCACCAGCCATGTCCCCCAAGGGGATAATGTTGGTCTCCATGGCCTCCAAGGTGATGGGCTCTTTCCGCCGAAGCACCTTGATCTCATGGAACACCGCACTCCCCTTCTTATTGAAGGGCAGCACTTTGGTGGTGTTGACAAACTTCTGCAGCCTGTCCACAAATGTGAGCACCAGCCTCTCAGTGTCCTGAGGGACATGGAGGGTGAACGTGCCCTTGTAGCCAGTCATGCTCACACGGCTGTTCCCCATGTACACGTGGCCAAAGCGCATGGGTTCCCCATTGTCAGAGGCGCTGACGCGTCCCCGAACGATACTCCGGGTCTCCATACACCGCTGGCAGCTGCACTCCTTGGCCACCTTGGTGGGCAGCGTGTACCCACTGCACTGGATCTCCCTCTCCTCTGTTTTAGAGATCCCACAGCAGTTCTCCACAGCATCCTGGCACCTGATCCCAGTATCCTGCTGCCCTGCACAGGTCTTGACAGGACAACGACCCACATCATAGTAGAAGGAGTTGGTGGCATTCTGGAAACAATCATGGGGCAGCTGGATAAGGTAGCTCTCAGGGGTTGGGTTGCAAGGAGTCTCATCGGGGGCTATGGAGGGAAATAGTTCGGATATTAAATGCAAATACTTTTCCTACATAAAGGGAACCTCAACCTCCCCTCTCTGCCATACTTTAGGGTTTTCAAAGTACTTGTGTGATCCCAACTCTCACAGAACTCCTCTGAGGCAGATAGAACAGCTATTACTAATTCCATTTCACACACAGGGAACAGAGTTTGCTGCTGAGACCAGTAGAGTAATTGTCCTAATTGGAGGGGTCTTGAAAATTCATGAGGGTGTTTTGAGTTACTACCAATATTGGCAGTGCTAATGACTTACAGTGGGCAGGGGGCCTTGCAGCTCTGTTTTCTGCAGTGCCTGACACTGTCTCTCATAAGGAATTCTTCTGCATCCTGTTTGACTTTCACATATTCTATAGACATTCATGTAGGTGGAAAACTTGTTTAAAATTATCGGAGCCTGGTATTTTTTTTTTTTTTTTTTTTGGTGGTACGCGGGCCTCTCACTGCTGTGGCCTCTCCCGTTGTGGAGCACAGGCTCCAGATGCGCAGGTTCAGCGGCCATGGCTCACGGGCCCAGCCGCTCCGCGGCATGTGGGATCTTCCCGGACCGGGGCACGAACCCATGTCCCCTTCATCGGCAGGCGGACTCTCAACCACTGCGCCACCAGGGAAGCCCGGAACCTAGTATTTTTTTTACATGGCTTTACCATACATTGAATTTTTCAAGAATGCAGCTACCATATAAATCAAGCTAAGATTGTACTTTGTTTAGCTTGGAAAAATACCAAGAATTGCTTCCTGTCTCAGAAAAATCATGTACCTATAACAATTGCCCAAGGAATGTGAAATGATGCCCCTGTATCCATCAGCATTTGTAGCTGTCACATTCATGGTGACTGGATTCAAGTGCAAGTGGCTGACCTCTTGGCTGATGTTCTTGTGTCATTATGCCAAAGCACTTACATATTGAAATATATACTATTTTGTATTAAAATTATTTTCTTTGTATTTCCCTTTTATGTTATTAGGGCCATGTTCATATATATTTGGAAATTATATGTAGTTATTATCTATAAATTTAACTTTAGAATAGCAAAAAATATTTTTAATTGAAAATATTTAAAATTTAAAGTATTAAGAATAACTGAAAAAAAAAAAGAAAGAAAGAATAACTGTGACAAGCAGGGAGCACTGGTATAATGAGCTGGGAACCACTGCTGACAGCTCTCCACATCTCCTCTGCCAGGGTTCAAGTGCCCTGTGTCCTGCCTGTCCTGAGGTGTGTTACTCAACTTTCTTGGAGTCTCTGAAATATTCCAAAATCCTTCCAACAAAATTTCTTCTGCCTTTTGTTTGGTTTTGTTTAGGCCAATTACTAAGATATCCTCCTTCTCCCTCACTTTCCAAGTACAGTTTCCTGATTGGTCTTGGCCTCCAGTCTCTCCTCCTCCAGCTCACGTCTAGAAACCAGCTTTAATCAGGTCACCCTCTCTTGTAAAGCCCCCTCAGTTTCCCACTTCTATACCTTGCTCATGCTGGCCCCTTGATCTGGAATGCTCCCATCTCCATACACACAGACCCTGGCCATCGTTTAAGACCAGGGATTCACAACGTTGGCTGCAAATTAGAATTACCTGGGGAAGATTTTAACCTGTGTGTGACCAGGCCACATCCCAAACCAATGAAATCAGGCTCTCTGGAGGTAAGACCCAGGCGTCGGTATTTTAGAAAACTCAACAGATGATCCCAATGGGCAGCCAAGGCTGAGAACCACTATTTAAGCCTCAAGCAACCAGCCATAGTCACTCCCACCTAGAAAGTCTCTGTCTCTCATCTATAGAGTCCACAATTCCTTATCTCCTGTTTCAACTACATTTTTCCATCTTTACTGACTTGTCTCTTATTTCTCCACCCATCCTGGAGTGGCAGCTCTGTGAGGGTAGGATCAAGGTCTGTGCCATCTTTGTGCCCCAGAGAGCACAGCACTGTGCACAGTCCAGAAAAGCCCAAGGTTTTACTGCCCAGGAATGCCCACTGGGGTGCTCCCCAGTGCTGTAGCAGGGGTTCCCCGGGGCCCTGACAGTCTTACCTATGACAGTCAGCCGGGCAACATGGGACTTTGCAGCCCCAGTGTCGCTCTGGGCCTTGCAGAAGTACTCCCCGGCCTGGTCCCGCTGCAGATTCCTCAGCACCAGCTTGCTCTCGTGTTTGTAGAGGGAGGGGTCCAACAGTGTGCTGTTATGGTACCTGCAAGGGATGGAGAGGGACAGCCTGAGGGGGCAGTAGGAGGGCTGGTATTATTGGGGACACTGCCAGGAGCAAGGCAGATGGTGGACGGGTCCCTGCAGATGCCAACACCACCACTGAGTCAGCTCATTCAAGAACACTGACTGGCCTGGGAGTCAGGGGACTCGATTCTGAGTCTCAGCCCCACCACTAACTGGCTATGGACCCTTAGACAAATCATTTCACGTCCGAGTTTCAGCTTCCTGTTCTATGAAATAGGAGCAGTGATTCCTAGCTGACTCCATAGAATTGTTGAGAGCGTCAAACAAGATAATGGCTATAAAATGTTTGTGAAGGGTAAAGGACAGCCACTGGGGACACTGACCTTGTTTGCCCTTGTCTGGGAAATTAGGGCCTGGGAACCTGGTTCTGTGGCCCAAGGATATGAGTCAGGACCCCAAGACCAGAGCTGCTCTGGGGGACCCCAGCTTTGATAGGACAACAACAGGGCTTGCTCGTTGTCTGGGTGGCCTCAACCCTACTGGCCCCCACTTGTAAGTGCCCGTTTCCTGGCTCTGCACCAGGGCCTTACTTGTAACTTTATTCTATTGGTTATTGCCATGATTAATAAGTCCAGACCCAATGCAAGAAAGCTCTGGTTTCCAAGAGGAGAACTGAGCCAGGCAGCTGGCAGAATACTCACCAGAAATACTTGTCTGGTTTGGGCTTCCCTGTGGCCTTACAGCACAGGGACACACTCTGCCCAGCAATCCGTGCTTTTGTCTTGGGGTTCATCACAATGTATGGAGTCTCTAAGACAGAAGATGAGACATGGTGTTTTGGGTTTTAATCTTTGTGACAGGTTCTCCAGAGCCTTGCTCCCTCAGGTATTCTGACATGAGTTAAAATTGTACAACTTCACACACACCACCCAGCCCCTCTCTAATGGTCCTAATAAGTAGCTGGTCCAGAATGGAGTCCACTCCCTCCATCTACTCAGCCTGGGACCTGCTCCCATGGCCTCTCGGGCAGCATCGGGGTGAGGCAGTGGAGAACCAAGAGGACCTTGTACCAGCCAAGATTCCCAAACACTGCCATTGAGACAGAGCTGGCTGCTCTGCTGACTCCAGCAGAATTTTCTGGCCATTCTGCACCATTTCTGAATTCCCCCAGCCTCTCTCTCTATGCCTTTTAAACGTTATACTGTATCGTAATTGACTATGTTAGATAAGGTGACCAGGAAAGAACTCATACATTTAAGGGAGCAAGCCATTGCAATATCTGGGGGAAGAACACCCCAAGCAGAGTATATAGCAAGTGCAAAGGCCCTGAGGCAAGAGTGTGCCTGTGTGTTTGAGGAACAGATAGGAGTAGCGTGACTCAGTGTGGGTGGAGGGGACTATAACAGGAGAGGAGAGGGGAAGAGAGAAGAGAAGGAATGGGGGGGTCTGGCAGATGATGTTGGGACTTGGGGATTTTTGAGTTTTACTCTGGGCAACCTGGAAAGCCAGCTCTTAGTACTGTAATCCTTTTATTTAAAAGTCCAGTCTTCCTCCCCAGCCCTATCCCAGAGAAGTTAAGTACCTGCCCTCATGAACTCCGCCTTGATGGTGGCTGCCTTCAGTCTAGTCTTAGGCATTGTGAGCCTGATAGGGGCAAACTTGGTTTTTGTGATCTTCAGGATGCTTTTGCCATCGGGGCACAAGCCAGGGACGCGGAACCTCCCGCGGCTGTCCGTCTGGGTCAACAGCTTAGGTGTTTTGGTCAGGATGTAGACAGTAGCCCCTGAGGCTGGGGCACCCCCAGGGAGGGAGACAACCCCATACAGCACGAAGTCCTGGCACATGCAGGCGTCACAGTCAGCATTCACCTGGCCCATGGGGCAGGTCAGGTCACAGGCTGTGGAAGAAGGGGCCACATCAGGAGGACGTGTGTGGATTCTGGCCCTCCTTCAGTCACATCCCAGCCTGTGGACTCACATATGCTTCCTCTCCCCCTTAGGCCTTAGTCAGCCTGCATGACTAATTCCTACTCATCCTTCAAGACTTAGCTCAGGACACCTCCTCCAGGAAGCCTTCCTCAATTCCCCTAAGCTATAATAATTGACCACACACTATGCTCCCACATTATCCTCTACATCCCCCATCGGTGCACGTAATAGATGCTCAGTTAATACTTGATGAATGAATGGAGTCTGACCCTCCAACCTATTCTAGGCTGCTTCAGCCCCAGCCCCATGCCTGCCCAGTACCAAGAGCAGGGGTAGTACCTGAACAGGCCTGCTCCATGCAGAGCCGGCCCTCCTCGGTGGCATCATTGCACAGTGACACCGTCTCCGCTAAGCAGGTGCGTGTTCGGGTCTGGACCCCAGGGTGACCACAAGCAGCAGAACACTTGCTCCAGGGAGACCACGGGCTCCAGAGGCTGTGCTCTGTGTCTTGGCGCAGGGATCCTGCAAAGCAGGATCAGCAGATGGTCTGACTTACCTCTCAGAGGGACTCTGTCAGGAAATCTGACCCAGAGGCTGTTTTTTCTCAGAGAGCAAGGCCCTCCATTTACATCACAGATGTCACTGATATTTATATTTCCTGCAATGATTTTTCCAACAGATGGACATCAAGAGTCTTGAGGAAGTGGTGTCTCTAAGTTTTACAAAAACACCGAATGGGCTAGGGGTGGCCCTGAGAGGGACTTGTTGGCCAAGCACTGGGGCTTTGATGCACTGTCCTAGGAGGTGCAGGGATAGCACCATCTTACCCTTTACCCATGCTCCTGAAGAAGGGCCCCCTGGGAAGTCAGGGCCTGGGGCCTCAGTGACATCAAGCCCCCTCTGCCCCCCCTCCTCACCTGTGGTCTGAGGCCTGTGTACAAGAATGGAGGCCTCAGACCTCACTCAGGAGACCTTGCTCAGCCTGAGCTCCCACTGCAGACAACCACCACTGCCTCCCGGGCCTGCAGGGTCAGGCCGTGAGCACTGGCAGGACCCCGGGAGGGGAGCGTGCATATCCAAGAAGCGGGCAGGCCTGCATCTGGCTCTGAATTATCCAGTGTGGGGAGAGGAGATGGAAAGGGCAGGAACTCTTGGGCTCTGCAAACACAGGCATGGGTTTAAACTCCAGCATTCCATTTATCAGCTGTGTCGTCCCAAGAAGTTACTTAAACTCCCTGAACCTGGAATAACTTGTCAAAATGGAGATTCCTCACAGGTCAGTTGTAAGGGTTGAGTAATGGAGATAACTAGCAGTGTCTGGCACAGAAGAACTAACATAGAAACTGACACTTAGTGGACGTTCACCTGCATTAAGCCCTCTACATTCATTATCTCATTTAATCCTCATAAAAACCCCTACGAAGGATTACTAATATTACCCCTGTTCTACACGTGAGAAACCTGAGGCTCAGAGAGCTTCAGAACATTTGTCTAAGGAACAAATGGTAGGCCCAGATTCAAACCAAGCAGCCCAACTGCAGAGCCTGTGGTCTTCACCACCATGCCACATGCACTCAGTAAAGTGGATTGAAAGGAAATTACCCATCCACACAGAACACTGTTGGGAAGATTATGGTTCTCATGACATTGATGGGTTATTATGGAGTCAAAGCATGTGTATGTGTGTGACAACCAGAGTTTCTGTAGCCAGACGCAGGTCCTGGCTCTCCCTTTGCTGAGGCTGGTGGGAGGTAGCGGGTGGGGACTGGTCAGGCTCACCTGGCGGGCAGAGGAAGCGCACAGTATAATTGGAGCAGTTCTGGCCGGGCCGCTGCTCCCTGTTGAGGCACCAGAAGCCCTCAAGGGGGCTGCCATGGACCACTTGGCCAGTGCTGCCTGCGGGTATCCAGTCGGTGGTCCTAGCCTCTAGCTGCAAGGGCCGAGGACACACCTGGTGCCCGTAGTAGAAGCGAATGGCATCCAGCCGCTCGTAGTCACCCCGCCCACCTGGGTGGTCGATGTTGAACCATGTTGTCCACTCCCCAGAACCTGAGTGAGAGAGCCAGGTAGGAGAGGAGCCAGGCCCTGGAGCTCCAAGTGAGCTCAAGCCCTGGAAGTCATCCCTAATACCCCTCACCCGCCCCTCACTGGTCTCAGGCCCTCATCGCATCTCTCTCTCCAGCATCTCTCCAATCTCTTACACTTCTGCTTACACCCTACTGCCAAAGGTTCAGTTAAAGCTCTCAGCAGCCTTGGCTGTACTATGTCAGAAATTTCCTGCCTGGGTCTCTACCTCCAGCTTCCTCCGAACCCATCCCCACCCGTCTCCAAACACTGCAGTCAGGGTGAGCTTTCTCCATGTGGCTTGGGCCACATCACTCCTGGCTTTAACTCTCTTAACCAGGCATTCAGGTGCTGGTGAGCTGGCCCCTGGTATCTCTCCATCCTCATCTCCCCGCTCTCTCCCTGCCAGCCTGTGCTCTGGCCTCAGCAAGCCCTACAGCATTTCTGGAAGCTATCAGGCGGCTGCATGATTCTGAGCCGTCCTATATACTTGGTCCCTCTGCCTGGACA
Source organism: Mesoplodon mirus (assembly GCF_964341445.2). Taxonomy (NCBI): domain Eukaryota; kingdom Metazoa; phylum Chordata; class Mammalia; order Artiodactyla; family Ziphiidae; genus Mesoplodon; species Mesoplodon mirus. The sequence continues at coordinate 55,531,426 of NC_138979.1, forward strand.
GAGATGTAGGCCAAATGCCTTTTTTTTTTTTTTTGCCACACTGCACAGTATGCGGGATCTTAGTTCCCCACCAAGGATGGAACCCACGCCCCCTGCAGTGGAAAGCATGGAGTCTTAACTATTGGACCACCAGGGAAGTCCCCAAATGCCTTTTTTTTTTTTTTTTTTTTTGCGGTACGCAGGCCTCTCACTGTTGTGGCCTCTCCCATTGTGGAGCACAGGCTCCGGACGCGCAGGCTCAGCGGCCATGGCTCACGGGCCCAGCCGCTCCGCGGCATGTGGGATCTTCCCGGACCGGGGCACGAACCCGTCTCCCCTGCATCGGCAGGCAGACTCTCAACCACTGCGCCACCAGGGAAGCCCCCCAAATGCCTTTTAAAAGTGGGTTTCAAGGCTTCCCTGGTGGCGCAGTGGTTGAGAGTCCGCCTGCCGATGAAGGGGACATGGGTTCGTGCCCCGGTCCGGGAAGATCCCACATGCCGCGGAGCGGCTGGGCCCGTGAGCCATGGCCGCTGAACCTGCGCGTCCGGAGCCTGTGCTCCGCAACGGTTGAGACCGCAGCAGTGAGAGGCCCGCGTACCACAAAAAAAAAAAAAAAAAAGTGGGTTTCACTCTGTATGACAGACTCTAGGTCCTTGTTATACAGCAGAAACTAACACAACATTGTAAAGCAATTATACTCCAATAAAGATGTTTAAAAAATGATATCTAAATATATATATATATGTATTACAACCATGACCATTAGCCAAGTAGCTATAAATAAAACATTTTTGAAAAATTTTTTTTAAAAAGTGGGTTTCTATGGACCCCTGACATTGTTCCCTGGCTGCAGAGATCCTCTTAGCAAGCTCAGTAAAAACCCTCCCCCCAATCACTCCCTACTCCAGCCACAACTCACTGTCCAGGGGGTCAGCAGGCTTGGCAAAGATGCCTGAGGTCCTCTTCCCAGGCTGGGCTCTTCTCACCGACTGAGTGAGCATCATCTGCCTCCCTGAGGGCCAGGAGGATAAATGAGAGGCCAAAACAGTTACAGGGGCCCAGCAGGGTCCTGCTACTAGCCTCTCAAGACATAGGGAAGCAGTGTGATGTGGGGGATGGAACGTAAGCACTGGGCTGGGTTCAAATCCCCACTCTGCCACTTACTGGCTGTGTGACTTCACAAAAGCTTTATTCCTTTAAATGTTTCCCCATAAAATAGAACTGCATCAACAATCACCACATCATAGGGTCCTGGTGCATATTCAGGGTGATAGTGAAGGTAAAGGGACATGGCATGCAGTGCATGGTCAACAAATGGTGGTTCTCTTTTCACTCTTGTTCTAGAAAGGGACCATGGGATGCTGCTGAGCACCTGGGGCTCCTACTTTAGGGTTTGAGCCTGTTCTTCTTGGCAGAATGGAACCTTACTTTCCTCATCTGTAAAATGGAGATATTAGTTCCCACTGCACATAGGGAGGTCCAGTTGGCATGAGGATTCCATGAGGTAACACAAAGTAAACATCTCTGAAGTATACGGAGATGGAGACTGTGAGCCCCAGACACTCTGCCACTTCCTGACTCTGTGACCTTGGGCCAGATACTTCACTCATCTGACCCTTCATCATAAAGTGAGGATAATAATAGTTCCTATCTCAGAGGATTGTAGGGATTAAATAAGCTCAGTCATAAAATCCACTTAGAACAATGCCTAGCACAGAATGTTTGCTGAATAAGTGTTAGCAACTCCTTTTAGCTCAAGACCTGGACAATAGATGTCCATTTCCCTTCTCCTGGCAAAGTTTGGCTTTGGGAATCCGCCCTCACCCTCATAGGGCCTAACTGGAGGAGTGGTCCTTTAATTTTCTGACCCCAGGCTGGCAAAGTCTGCCTGAGGAAGGGTATAGGGACCTCGGGCCACAGGCAGTGAGGCTCCAGGCCCACGCCACCGGAGGCTGCGTTGGGGGGTCCAAAATGGAAAGGAGAAAGGAGAGCAGAGAACTGCAGAAGCTTTGACAGGTAATTAACTCTCACGCGAGAGAGCCGCCAAGTCAGTGTTCTCTTTGCTGCTGAACTGGGGTGCTAGGAGCTCTTTCAATCAAACTGATCTGATTTCCCCTCAGATGGCTGAATGTTAATCATCTTCCCCAACAGCAGCTGTCAGGGTAGAAAGAGCAAGGCAAGAGGTGGGCACATGTAGGGTTTGGCAAGATGCTGAGACAGCCTTTGTTCCTGCATCTGTGGTCACAAAGCCTGCAGTGCTCGCTGCTTTATGAGAGGATTTTGAGCATATTTGTGCTTTACCTGAGTATGTGGCTAGAAATCAGGAAAGGAAGGGGAGATGGGAGAGAGTATACCGGATACTGCTGGGAGCTCTGATGCTTAGAAGCACCAGGCAAATTCTCTCCACGTGTTCCCTTGAGAACTCAGTGTCACCAGAGAATGGGGTCAGAGGACAAGGAGACCAGAAGGGGTTCTGGTGTCTCTGAGAAATTTGGTTACAGGGTCTAAATGAATTTTCATGAAACTAAAACCAAAAATCTGGCTGTGAGAACTCAGGGATCCCTTTTGCTTTGGCTATCAGAAAGCTCAGAGCTAAATTTAACACTCAGGAGCTGTGGTAACCCTCTTATCTTTTTTCCACCTTCTGAGTGACACTTGCCCTGCTCCTCTTTTAAAAGATTCTGTTCTGTGAGTTTTAATATTGGGACTTATCTCAAATCCTTTAGGAAAACAAGCAGGGTATAAATTATGAATAAATAGACAAACCAGCCTCAGGTCTTAGAGCCACTGCTGTGGCTTAAGGCAGATGCAGAGTTGGGTCCCAGACCATAGTGACTTCATTATGACAAGTGGGGGATTAGAGAGACAGTAGATACTTAGCCTGTACCCAACAGAGAGGTGACCTCTAGGACCAGGAAGAAGAACACGCAGGCCTTGATCACCACCATCTTTCCTCCAGGTCCCGTGGGGGACGTGGCAGGAGTTGAGCGAGGGTTCCTTCACAGAGTCGGATTGTCCCTGGAACGTGATCCCCTGAGAAGTTTCTCAGATCAGTGACCTGCAAAGAAACAAAGCTTGTCGGGTTCCACTTCTCTGAGTCACCTCTTAGGGCTTGAGCAGAACTATTTCTTGACCTATCAAGGGTGAAAGGTGGACAGAATGAAGTCTTGTGAGAGTGACACCTGCCCAAATTGCAAATCTGAGCGGCTTGCAAGATGCACAGAGTCAGACTCTGAGTTCACATGAGGCAGACCTGGATTCAAACCCCAGGTCCAGGTGCCAGGGTCCCACATCAAGATGGGACACAAGGGACAGTAGGGGTGAGAAGTTTCCTTGCCAATGAGGAGGGGCCTGGGCTCACCCGCGGCAGCCTCTGGGTGACTCATTAATCACTTCCCAGACCCGGGCTTGGGGGCATGTTTTGCTACCCCTTGTTGGGGCTCCCATTCTCACACAACAGGCTTACATATTAAGGCTATGCAGCCCCTGCCCCGACTACAGTGGCGCCTCACAGGGCAGGCCAGCTGAAGGGTGCAGATGCTTCAGACACACCACCTCCATGAACACATTCCCAGATGTGCACTGGCTGCAGCTGGAACACATTTTTGGCCTGTTTGTTTGGGGCCTGGCTGGGAGTTTCTGGCCTGGCTGCTCCTGGGCCTCCCTCAGAAGCCTGCTGAGGGAGAGCAGAGGGGATGTACTGGGAGAGGCTAGGGCCCCCCAGTAACTGCTGAGTATGGGTTACAGGCTGCAGGAGCAGGGAGAGGAGAGCAGGCCTGCCAATAGGGCAAGGATGCAGGGGGAGTGGCCCAGGCTACCGCTCAATTTTCTCTCTCCCCAGAGCTCTGGCCAACCCAGAATCTGACCAGTGCCTGGAAATTCAAAAGTGATTCCCTTCAACCTCCCAAGTCCAGGGTGTGGTGAGAAAAGGGAGATTCCTCCTTTCTGGAAAAAAGATTCAAAAGCACTTTGTTGGGACTTCCCTGGAGGCGCAGTGGTTACGAATCCACCTGCCAATGCAAAGGACACGGGTTCAAGCCCTGGCCCGGGAAGATCCCACATGCCGCGGAGCAACTAAGTCCGTGCGCCACAACTACTGAGTCAGCTCTCTAGAGCCCGCAAGCCACAACTACTGAGCCCACGTACCACAGCTACTGAAGCCCGCGTGCCTAGAGCCCGTGCTCCACAATAAGAGAAGCCACGACAATGAGAAGCCCACGCACTGCAACGAAGAGTAGCCCCCGCTCACCACAACTAGAGAAAGCCCACGCGCAGCAATGAAGACCCAACACAGCCAAAAAAACCCCACAAATAAATAAATTAATTAATTTAAAAAAATAGCACTTTGTTGTCCCGGAAGAAGAACAGACTAATCCCATGCTGCAGACTATCCAGCTCTAAGCCCACTAACTCCACCACCACCTGTTTCTCAGCCCAGAGAACAGAGCACGGGTGTCCCCGAGGTCTCCAGCTCTTGTGTGTCTCACGCCACGCTCCCAGGCTCTGAGCAGAGGGCTGAGCGCTCCGTGGGCCTGCACAGCATTCAGTCTGGGACTGCTCCGCAACTGTCTGGGAAGCCGAAGTGGCCTGAGGCACCTTGTGGAAAAACCATTTCCCATCTGGCAGCCCATGGAAGTTTCCTCAGCATATGCTCTGTGGGTGAGGCTCCCCATCCCACGGGTCCCAGAACTCTCGGATAAAGAAGACTGGCTGACCGCAGGAAAAAAGCAGAGCTCCCAAAGGTACAGAGATCCTGACTGGGACCCTCTGAGGGCCCCTATCCTCAGGTGGGGGAGGGAAAAGACCTTGGGTCAATGGGAGAAAGGAGAGAACTCCAAAGCAGAAAGGGGAGTCTTCTCTGGGGGAGATAAGGGGTGGTCAGGAATAGCTGAGCCAGGCAGTGGGGTGCAGGGATGGGCTGAGGAGAATAGGAGTGGGGCTCACCGTGTCCTGAGCGGGACTCCTCAGCTGGGGGGTCCAGGTCTTCCTCTCCCCAGCAGCCCAGCCACGGGGCCTTATATAGCACAGCTGATGGCTCAGCCTGTGGCAATGCACCACGGGAAGCGGCCGCGAAACTAGATCCAAGCCTGAGGAAGCTCGGCCTTCCCCACCCCTCCCCACATCCCCTGCAGACTCCAGGGGCCCGGATTTCGCTTCCAGATCTTCAGAGGGAGAGGCCGCAGGGCCTGGGGATGGGCCAGGTGGGCAGCTGCCTGGGGCTCCATAGGCCAGAGCAGAGGGATGGGTGGGTTGGCGGCTGGGCACTGAGCAGCCCTGGGAAGCGGCCAAGGGCAATTCTACATGTGGGCAGCATTTCATAGCTCAGGAGGTGGGATGCTCTTGCCTAAGCTTTGCTTGCTGATCCCCCGCATGGCCCCGGCCCTGGCCCACCTATGCAGAGAAAGAACTTTGCTGGCCTTAGCACATACCCCAAGCTCTCTTAGAGCCACAGATCACCTGGCCTCTCAGCTGGGGGTGCTTGGTCTGAGTTGGGCAACTACTCAGCTTCTGTGGCCCCTGAGGGAGCACTTAGGGAACCTCAGAGGGGACAAGGGACAGAGGAATGGTGGGGCATAGGATGAGAGTAGTTCTTCCTTACCCCTGCCTGCTTTCATTTGGGTACCTGCCTATACCCATTGGACCTGAGAGGAGCTCCTGAATGTGGATTCTCTGAGATCCTGCCAGATGCTCATATGTGCGTGTGTGTGCGTGTGGCTGACTTTGGGCACGGGTGCCACCAGCAGTGAACAGCAGCCTTACCCATAGGTGGCACAGGCAGCTGCTTGTGTTTCCAGACTTCACCCGCCTCCCCTGCAGCACGAGTTTGCCTGTCATTACAGGCAGCAGTTCTGTAATTTCAGCATGTATTAGAATCCCCTGGAGGGCTTGTTAAAACACAGATGCTGGGCCCCTCACCCAGACTCTCTAGTTCAGTAGGTCTGAGGTGAGGACTGAGACTTTGCATTTCTAACAAGCTCCCAGGTGATTTTGATGCGGCTGGTTAATGGACCACACAAGGAGAGAGTACCAGGTGGAGGCAGAAGATGGGGAGGGGTGAGCCAGGGAGACAGCAGGAGCTTCCAAGGCCTGCCTCGTGTCTCAGGCTCATCTGGCCTGGACTGGGCTTCCTGCCTCATGCAGGGCCTGGAGATGGAGGCCTGGCCCGTGTGGCCCTCCACACCAGTGTCAGCTCACTCTTTCCACACACCCTCACTGAGCGCCTGTTTGGGGGCAGGCTCCAGGCTGGGCACTGGGAGACCATAGGGAGGAGATGTATCCATGCATTCAGAGGAAAGAGGCTTGTATGGAAATGATCCCACAGTGTAGCCGTGCACACTCTTATCCAGAGAGCTGTGTGTGTGTGGTTGTGTGTGTCTGTGCCTGTGTATATGCTGTATGTGTGTATGTCTGTGTCTTTCTCTCTGTGTGAATGTGTGTGTGTGTACAAACAAGGGTTTAGGAGCTCTGTTTCTCTGAGCATCATCCTGGACAGGAGCTGTTGGGGGAGAGGAGGATGGTGGAGGAAGGATGTTTAGCAGGGACAGCCCCTAAGCAGATCTGGGGCACAGAGCCGGTTTGCTTTTTCTGTTGGAGCCTGGTCTCCCTCCTGGACTCCAGCTTTTGGCCCATAGATCCTGTAGTAGACCCAGTCTGGTCCAATTATTATCAGAGCCAAGCCATGAAGCAGCTTTAGCCTGAACTAAGTGAAGGCAAATTCTGAACTGAGTGAAGCCCCTGAGAACTCTGCTGGTCCATGGACAAAGGCTGAGCCACAATAGCCTGATCAAATAACAGGAGAAAAACAAGAACTTGGGAGTCAAAAGCCTAGTGCTGGCTCTGTTGCTAATTTTGATGTGCGATCTTGGACAAGCAATGACCCAAGTGACCCTGGACCTCAGTGTCCCCACCTGTGCAACAGGAGTTTGGACTGAGTGAGCTCTGAGGCCCCCACCAGCTCTTACAAGATTTGATAAGATGCTGACAACAAACACTGCAGAAAGGAGAGAAAAGAAGAAATGACAGCTCCAAAGAATCTCACCAGAGGTCAGGAGGGAGGCAAGAGAAGCTACCCGACCACAGAGTCTAGATAAGGAGAGCAAGGTAGACAGGAGAGGAAGGTGGGGAAAGGTAAACCAGAGGACCAGAGGTCAAGGTCAGGGTAATCAGCTGCTCTCCAAGGCCTCTACTCTATGGAACCCCAGAGTATGTGAAAGAGGTCTCCCCAGCCTCCCAAATGCACCCCTCTCTTCTCTTTCTGTAGTGGGAGGAGGGAAGTCTACAAGGTGAGGGCTTGGCAAAGTGGAGCTCCTTAGGCCATGATTCCTGCCTAGGTGTCCTTGCTTGGCCCAGAACTCACACTGAGGCCCCATCTATCCTGCCCCAGTGGCCAGAGGGTATTGTCATGGTTGGCATAGGCTGAGGGACTGTGAGCTAGAATCCCTGGGTTCTGATTACAGCCCAGCAGGTTGTGTCCCTCTAGCTCATGTCCTCCCACCTCCCCCATCAAAGAATCCTTTCCTGTCCCCAAGTGGGGCTGAGCTGTGAACTGCGCAGGGCTAGATTGGTGGAATCTGAGCTCACTCCCACCCGGTGCTTCCAGGACTCCTTTGAGGGAGAGGCTGCTGCTCTCCTTGGCCAGGACCTTAGGATAGTCAGGGCTTGGGAGGCGGCCACAGATCTGGACTGTCCAGGGCCTGGCCTAGATGGGTCAGCACCAGCCATGAGTGGCCACCTGGGGCTTCTGCAGGCCAGGCTAGTCTGCTGCAGCTCCAAGCCCCGGCTTGGAACACACTGAAACCCATCAATCACTCCCACCCCTAGCCAGGGGACTGAGGGGCTTGGAGCCATGTTTAGCCAGGCCAACTGTGACCCAAGCCTAAGGCCAGGGGCCCCCACCCTGCTGAGGGGAAAGGAGCTCGGGAACACTGGGGGGGGGTCTGCCATGATGCTGCTGGCTCCAGAGGAAGGTGCTGTGTCTCTAACATGCTCTCTGACCACCACTCCCACGCTCCCTTCATTGCCCCCCTGCGGCCTGAGGGGGCTTTGCAGGCCTGGGTAGGGACAAGCCACTAATGATCCCTGGGGACTGGAAGACTTGACTGTAGCTCTGAGTAACCCTCAGGGGCTGCTGACCCAGTATGTATGGGAGCCTAGACACCCAGAGTCTACGGGAGTGGGAGAGCTCGCTCTCTGACCCTGTTGTTCTCCTCCCTATCCTAGATACAGTCTGTCACTGTTCCAACCCAATGCCTTTATAGTTTTATTCCTCAGCTTCCCATCTTGAAATACAGCCCTTCCTCCCCTCCCATGTGAATGTCCCCCACCTTTCGATGCCCCATCTCAGTCTCCTCCCTCTTGCCCTCTCTGACCACCCAGGCCCACCTTGACTATTCCTTCTCGGGTCTCAGATGGTAATGTTCACCATCCTGTAATATACAAGGCACCTTCATGGTCGTCATCTCATCTTCAGCCTCACAGTTGATCTGCGAGGCAGGGATGACCACACCCATTTTATAGAGGGAAAACTGAGGCTCAGAGAGGTGAAGTCACTCAGACACAGTAGGTCTTCAACTCAGAGTTGCCCCTGGGAACCGGTGACCTAGTGTAGACCTTGTCATGGGGTGCCCTCAGCTCAGAGGAGCCACCATGGAAATGACACTCCAGCTGTATGCTCCTCAGCGAGAACATACTAGAACACTCTGGCTCTGCCTGCCTGGCACATACACCCTGCTTCCCATACATACGCTAATTTCAAAAATGTCCCCATCTAATGTGATCCAGCTATCTATCGTACTGTGGTGGATTAAATATGGCCACAAATTCTTTGCAACTCTCCCGTTATGAGGTGGAGTCTCTTTACTCACCTTTGACCTGGGCTGGCTTTGTCACTTGCTTTGAACGAAGGAATGACAGAAATGACACTCAAGAGACTTTGCCGCCTTCACTCCCCAGGAACATGGTCCTGAGATCACCATATAAAGAAGTCAATCTATCCTCCTAGAGGATAAGAGACCACATGAAGGAGAACTGAGGCCCCCAGCCAACAGCCAGACATGTGAATGAGGCCATCTTGAATTTTCCACCTCAGCAGTTGCATAAGTGAGCCAGGGAAGACCAGCAGAGGAATGGTCTAGCCACCCATAGAGTCGTGAGAAATAATAATCATTGTTGTAAGCCACTGAGTTTTGGGGTGATTTGTTGTACTGTGATAGATAACTGATATACACACTAAGAGTAAAAGATCTTTCAGTTGCAAGAGACAAAAGCACAACTCAGATTGGATTATGCAGGAAAGGAAACTGATGGTTGTCATAACTGAAGTCCTGGGAAAAATTGGATCCAGGGACTCAAACAATATTATCAGGACTGCTCTCTCTCCATTTCTCAACTGCTTCCTCTGAGATGGCTTTTTTCCCAAGGAGGCTGTAGTGTCACAGTCTGTATTTTCCCAAGTTGGCTGCAATGATAGCTCCCACCGCGCGTGTTCTCGTACAAGGTGACTGCCCTACTCTACCATCAAGAGGTAGAATCTAATTTCCTTCCCTTTGAATCTGAGCTGAGCTATGACTTGCTTGTAACCAAGAATGAGGTGAACTTCTCAGGCTAGGTCAGAAAAGGTCATGCAGCTTCCACTTGGGATGCTTGCTCTGGGGAAAGCCAGCTAACTACCCAGAGACCACCAAATCAGAGAGGCCTGGTGTAGGTGTTCTGGTGGGTAGTCCCAGCTGAGCCCAGCCTTCCAGCCCTCACATCACCAGTCATGTGAGTGTAGCTGTCTTGTACCCTCTAGGAGAGACCAGCCCATTTACCAGATGGATGCCACTGAGTGGCCTCAATCAAAGTCATAAAAGGTAGAATGGCCCAGTCAAGCCCTACATGAAATCCTGACCTACAGAATTCAGGGGATATGATAAAATGATTATCATTTAAGCCACTAAGACTTGGGGTAGTTTGTTACACAGCAACAGTAACTGGAACAGATGCCATTCCCATGTATTATCTTCCAGAAGCTCCAGACTCCCTTCTAGCACATGTCAAATCTCCAATGGAAAAAGCATGTCTCTTCCCCCATTGTTCCAGCAGAAGTCCTGGGAAAGGCTCTCATCGGCCCATTCCTGACCCAGTTCCTGTAACCATGTGGGTGGAAAGCTCTGATTGGCCCACTTCCAGAGGTAGGGGTAGATCATCCCACTGGAATCACATGGACTGATTTTTCTCAAAGGAAAATTGTGGTGCTGTCACCAGAAGTAGGAAGAATGGATGCTAGGAAGTAAAAAGTGACACGTACCCACCTAAAACACAACCACAAACACAAGCACCCCCTTCCTTGTAGGAGTCAACCCGAAATGTCTAACTACTAACATTGATACCAGTAGTTGAATCCTGATATCAAGAGACCACTTTAGGGCTTCCCTGGTGGCGCAGTGGTTGAGAGTCCGCCTGCCAATACAGGGGACACGGGTTCGTGCCCCAGTCCAGGGAGATCCCACATGCCGCGGAGCGGCTAGGCCCATGAGCCATGGCCGCTAAGCCTGCGCGTCCGGAGCCTGTGCTCCGTAACGGAAGAGGCCACGACAGTGAGAGGCACGCGTAGCGCCAAAAAAAAAAAAAAAAAAAAAAGAGACCACTTTAACAGCTGTCAACCTCAGCATTTACACTCCCTTTGTTCTGCTGCAAACCTACCCATGTATGACTCCCCTCACCCTGTAACCACATCAACACATCCCAGAAGAGTTGAGCAAAGCTGAGCAACTATAATAACAACTCCAGCTTGGAAAATGGAAGAAAAACAAAGAAACCTTCAGAACTATGTAAGCCACACGCGTTGCTGCACGCACTGCTGCCTGCCAGTCAGCACCTGGTCTTGTAAGGGTGTGCTTACCCCGCACGGGTTGTAGGTGGGAACAGATTCCCTGAGAATGAGCCATGGTCTGGCAGATCCCCCAAGACATGTCAGGTAGAGCCCCCCACCTTGCACAGTGTGCTCACTGTGGTCATCACAGAATGCTCAAGCTTAAAAAAAAAAGGTCACCTCACTGTCCCTGTGGTGACTCACCATGGTCACAGCCTTGAGTTTACGTCTTAGTGTCCCCACGGTGCCCTGCTGTTTCTCAGGGACACCCACATTCATGATTTTGTACAGGATTACTGGGTGCATACTTACCAGGGAGTCATCACAAGAGTGTTCACACTCCCCTCCTGGACTAGTCACACTCAGTGGGATGTGTTTGCCCTGGTGGTTCATCAGGCTCACCCCGAAGCATCTACCAGACTCTGCTGCTTGCTTCCCATGACCCGAGGCCTCTTTTCATGATTCCCCTGAGAGGCCCCAGGTGGCTCTGGCTGTGGTACGACTTCAGCTCTGACCACGATGCTGGCAGCCCAGAAGAGCCTGCAGTAGTGATGGGGGGTGGCCTCAGTCAGGGGTGAGGTGAGGCGGATGCCAGGTAGTTGTCCTCTCTGGCTGTGCATCCCTGGGACCCGTGGACGTTTAATGGGCTAGAGCTGTGGAAAGTTGAGTGTAAGGAGCCTCCCTCTTTTTTTTTTTTTTTTTTTTTTTTTTTTTTTTTTTGCTGTACGCGGGCCTCTCACTGCTGTGGCCTCTCCCGTTGCGGAGCACAGGCTCCGGACACACAGGCTCCGCGGCCATGGCTTGCGGGCCCAGCCGCTCCGCGGCATGTGGGATCTTCCGGGATCGGGGCACGAACCCGTGTCCCCTGCATCGGCAGGTGGACTCTCAACCACTGCGCCACCAGGGAAGCCCAGGAGCCTCCCTCTTTCCAAGCAGGATCTTTCACCCACACAACGCCTGGGCCATAAAGATTTGGGACTCCAGATGGTCCGGGTGAGCAGGCAGGGAAGGCGAAATGGAGGTTAGAAAGGCCTTGGTGAGCAGGCTTAGCCAGACAGGGTGGGACAGAGGAAGAGAAACAGCCATGGGCCTGCACAGACCATTCTTAGTGGGTTGGCTTTTTGTTCCCAGAAGCAAAGCAGTGTTCAGGGTGGCTGAATTGGGGCATTTTTCCCCCCAGGAAAACAATAGCTTTGAGGACAGAATGCTGGCCAGTGACAGGGAAGGCAAAGAAAGGGAAGAAGAAATTTGAATCCCACTTCCCATTTTTAAAAATTGGAGCATGGGGCTTCCCTGGTGGTGCAGTGGTTGAGAGTCCGCCTGCCGATTCAGGGGACATGGGTTCGTGCCCCGGTCCGGGAAGATCCCACATGCCGCGGAGCGGCTAGGCCCGTGAGCCATGGCCGCTGAGCCTGTGCGTCCGGAGCCTATGCTCCACAACGGGAGAGGCCACAACAGTGAGAGGCCCGCGTACTGCAAAAATAAATAAATAAATAAAAATAAAAAAATAAAATAAAAATTGGAGCATGATTTTCATTCTGTAGAAGTCACCCTTTTGAGTGTAAAGTTCTATGATTTTTGACAAATGCAAACAATCTTATAACCACCATCACCATCAAAATACAAAATATTTCCATCACCTCAGAAGCTCCCTTTGTAGTCAGCCCTCTCCCCCATCCCTAGCTGCTGACCACTGCTGATCTGTTCTCTTTCCCTGTCATTTTGCCTTTTCAAGAATGTCCTGCAAGTGGAATCCTTTGGTATGAGTGTTGTTGGGTTTTTTTAAATATTTATTTATTTATTTATTTGGCTGCGTCAGGTCTTGGTTGTGGCATGCAGGATCTTCACTGTGGTACACCGGCTTCTCTCTAGTTGTGGTGCATGGGCTCTGTTGCATTTCACAGGCTTAGTTGCCCTGCGGCATGTGGGATCTTAGTTCCCTGACCAGGGATCGAACCCACATCCCCTGCATTGGAAGGAGGATTCTTAACCCCTGGACCACCAGGGAAGTCCCTGGTAAGAGCCTTTTAAGTCTGCCTTCTTTCACTTAGTATAATAATCATCCATGCTGTTGCACGTGTCAATAGTTCATTCCTTTTTAATGCTGAGTAGTATTCTATTGTATGGATGTGCCACAGTTTCTTTTTCCATTCACCAGTTGAAGGACATTTGGGTTGTCTCCAGTTTTTAGCAGCTACATTTTCACTATGGATATTTATGTACAGGTTTTTGTGTAAACAGGTTTTTCATTTCTTTTGGGTAAATATCTAGGAGTGCAATTGTTGGGTTATATGTGAAGTGTATGTTTAACTTCATAAGAAACTGTCAAACTGTTTCCCAGAGTGATTTTTCCATTTACTTTCCAACCAGCAACATGAGAGTTCCAGCTGCTCAGCATTCTCATCAACACTTGATACTGTTAAAGTTTCACGTTTGACCATTTTTAAGCCTTTCCCATGGTTGTGTAGTGTGTCTTGTTTTAATTTGCATTTCCCTGGTAACCAATGATGTTGAGCAGCTTTTCATACATTTTTAAAAATATAAATTTATTTATTTTATTTTTGGCTGTGTTGGGTCTTCGTTGCTGCGCGTGGGCTTTTCTCTGGTTGCAATGAGCAGGGGCTACTCTTCGATGTGGTGCGTGGCTTCTCATTGTGGTGGGTTCTCTAGAGCCCGGGCTCTAGGCGCAGTAGTTGTGGCATGTGAGCTCAGTAGTCGTGGCTCATGGGCTCTAGAGCACAGGCTCAGTAGTTGTGGCACACGGGCTTAGTTGCTCCATGGCATGTGGGAATCTTCCCAGACCAGGGCTCGAACCCATGTCCCCTGCAATGGCAGGAGGATTCTTAACCACTGCGCCACCAGGGAAGCCCCCAGCTTTTCATTCTCTTATTTGCCATTTCTATGTCTTCTTTGATGAAGTGCCTGTTCAAATATCTTGCCCATTTGTAATTAGGTTATTTGTTTTCTCATTACTGAAATCTGAGTGTACTTTATATATTCTAGATACAAGTCCTTTATCAGATATGGGGTGTTTTGTTTTTGTTTTTGTTTTTTACTTTTTGGCCACAAGGCATGTGGAATCTTAGTTCCCCAACCAGGGATCAAACCCAGGCCCCGTGCAGTGGAAGCACAGAATCTTAACCACTGGACCACCAGGGAAGTCCCTATCAGATATGTTTTGAAAATACTTTTTCCCAGTCTGTAGCTTGTCTTTTCATTTTCTTAACAGTGTCTTTTGAAGAGCAGAAGCTCTTAGTTTTGATGAAATCCAATCTATCAATTTTTTATTTTATAAATTTGTGCTTTTGGTGTTGGATCTAAGAAATTTTTACCTAACCCACAGTCACAAAGATTTTTTCCTATGTTTTCTCTAGGAGTTTTAGGTTTTACCTTTAGGTCTATGATTCATTTTTAACTAGTTTTTGCACATGGTGTAAAGTGCGTGAGTCAAGGTTCCTTTTTTGCATGTGGATGTCCAATTGTTTCTGCACTATTTGTTGAAAGGAACGTTTCTCCACTGACCCCCCCCTTTTTTTTTTTAACACTGTGGCTCTTCAAAGCTTTGATGCCAGCACCCTAGAGCCTTCTCCATGCACAAAAGTCAGTAGCACAGCAGGAACAAATGCCTCTCTTGCCTGATCCCAAAACAGGACTGCTTATGCCCAAATAAGACACAGACTTTTCAGTGGAACAGCTCTTTTAGCTTTTACTTACAGCCCTTCTGCTCTCCCTAGGACTCAGACACAGGTCTACTGAGAACAGCCCCAGGAGACTGCTAAGGCTGTCAAGCACGTTGCTGGATCCAGAACTGCCCCTCCTCTCCGATGACTCTCAGGTCTCCCTAGAGGCCCCTTGAACAGAGAGGTTCTGAATCCTCTACACCCAACTAATCAGCTTCCATCAAACAGCGGGAGAATGCCCTGAGTAGGCAGCAGCTACCTTTACCTTTCTGGCTGCTTTTTTTTTTTTTTGCAGTACACGGGCCTCTCACTATTGTGGCCTCTCCCGTTGCGGAGCACAGGCTCCAGACGCGCAGGCTCAGCAGCCATGGCTCACGGGCCTAGTTGCTCCGTGGCATGTGGGATCCTCCCGGACCGGGGCACGAACATGTGTCCCCTGCATCAGCAGGCGGACTCTCAACCACTGCGCCACCAGGGAAGCCCTCTGACTGCTTTTATCTCTCATTTTCATTTGAGCCTGATCATAACCAGTGAAGGAGAAAGCACACTGTGCAAGGTGTACCAGCCTTCTGCCAAGGCCTGGCTCTTGGGGACGCTTAGGAACTTGAGTCAGGCTTGAACCCAGGCCAGGTCTCCTAATTTCCTGCCCTCTGATCTTTCCATTTCCTCACAGTGGCCTCATACAGGATGGAGGAGAGAGTTGGCTGCTCTCTGGCACGCCAGGGAGATGAGGGGGCTCCTTAGCTGGTTATGCACTTTAGGGAACAAGAATGGTGACTCACTCAGGCCATTCTGAAAAAAAATGGAGGCTTGTTGTAGAGACAGCTGAAGTCAAGAGCTGGGCTGAGGCAGGCCCCTCTCTCAGCCCCTCAGGCTGCCTGGTGTTTCTCCTGTGGGGTATGTGCTTCTCTATATATGGTAGCTCTGCCTGCCTCTTGCTCCTCCTCATGGGTCCACCTCCTGCACTTTCTTAGTTCAAATTCCACCAGGAGCCATTCTGATTGGCTCAGCTAGTTGCCATCTCCATCCCTATTGGGTGGAACGATTCCCAAGAAGCCCACTTCACCAGTCACCTGCCAGTGGGTGGATGGACTGGGTTTAGGTCAGATGCTCAGCCTAAGCCAATCAGTGGCCACTGTCAGCCAAACACCAGAGTAACAGTGCTTCCCTAAGTAGGGAGCAGTGGGTCTGCAGTTACAGCTAGATGGGGATCTGGGGTGTGGTGGCAGCATTAGGGTTACATGCACAATATGGGAGTTTATCCTCCTACCCAAAACAGGCAGACACATGCCCTGAGCCCTATAGCCCACACCACTCCCCACCTCGGAGCTACCCCAGCCCCATCATTTCCCACTTAGCCCCACCCTGAGTTGAAGAGCTCTTTGCTTCACCTGGAAATGCTGTGTTCTTTCAATTGACTGTGAGCTCCTGAAGGGCAAAGCCCGTGCCTTATCTCTGTGCCCCCAGCACCTGGCTCAATGTCATAAATTCATAGATCCCGAGAGGGTAAGGGACTTACCCAAGGCCATTCATGGAGGGAGCGGCAGAGCCACGGTGGAGCAGGTCTGCTGCTCCACATCTAGGCCTCCAGTAGTCTCCCTGGCATCTCACTGAGATGTGAAGCTAGGGGACTACAGTCCCATTTCTGGGTCTGGTGAGGCTTCTGGCTCTGCCCTGAGACACTGAGACATCCTCCCTTGAGGATGCAGGCCCAGCCATGACTCCTGACACCTGGGCAGCTTTGAGTCAGTTCTAGGAGTGAACGGCCTGCCCTGCTTGAGCGAGCCTCCAGGAGATGCTCAGAGCAGACCCACAGGCAGCCTGACCCCAGGTTCCCAAATGTTCCACTTCCCACTACGGGCCTCACGATCCTCAAGGCCTGGAGTGGGAGAGGGACGCGGACAGGCAGGCTGACTCAGCTGCTCCAGCTTAATGAGGGATCTGAGCAGCTTCAGCTTTGCGCTTGGGGTCACCACCCTGGGACCTTCCTGTGGCTCAGGCAAGGCTGCCGCTCACCCTGAAGACGGAGGCAGCCTGGGATCCAGGGTGTGGGTGGTCGAGCTGATCCCGCCCCACCCCATGGCCTCCACTGCAGGGAGACTGCCTCCTTTTTTCTGAACGTTCTGGCCCTGCTGCGAACCTTGCTGGCACCCGTGGGCTTTTAATATTTTCCGTTCCTGGCTGTTATACAATATTTCACCTCAAAAATGCATCCTCCCCATCACCAAAGGGCATGCTGTTCCAGTGAGAGGACCCGGCTGGGTGAGTGGAAGTGACCCACCGCGGTCTGGGGCTTGGAGGAGGCCCAGCCCAAAGCTTTGGAGAAGGAGGTGGCAGAAATGTCTCCGCATTTGTGGGGAGACAGGGCCAGCTCGAGTCAGCCCGAGGCCCAGGCTCCTGGGCCAGCCTGAGACCTCGTGGTCCCACTCGAAGCCCCCGTGGAAGCCCAGATCCATGGTCAGCAGGGGAGCCACCCGCCCCTCCCGTTTGGGACTCCAGTCCTACCCCTCCCACTTGCCCTCTGACCCCGGTCAAGTGGCTTCACTTCTTGGAGCCCAGTGTCCCCGCCCGTATGGTGGGGATGACGACAGTACCTGTCTTTCAGCGTTCTTGTGAGGCTCAAATGCCGCCCGTTTGGACCATCTGGGAGCTTTAAGGCCCACCCTGCAGCGCTCCTCCTCGGCGGTGCTGATTCAACCGGTGTGGGTGCGGCCGGGACATCGGTGGTTTTTAAAAGCGCTCAGGTGGGCTTCCCTGGCGGCGCAGGGGTTGAGAGTCCGCCTGCCGATGCAGGGGACACAGGTTCGTGCCCCTGCAGGGAAGATCCCACATGCCGTGGAGCGGCTGGGCCCGTGAGCCATGGCTGCTGAGCCTGCGCGTCCGGAGCCTGTGCTCCGCAACGGGAGAGGCCACAACAGTGAGAGGCCCGCTTACCGCAAAAAAAAAAAAAAAAAAAGCGCTCAGGTGATTCTCACTCGCAGCTGAGAACCGATGCTCTGAGGGGAAAGCCCCTCCTAAGGGGACTCTTGCCAGGCGCCGGCTGCTGCCTTGATGAGCGAGGGCGCCACACGCCCATTTTTCTGAAAATATGACCCCCAGGGATGCCTGAGAGCCACTGTCGGGGTGGAGGGAGAGCACTCTGAAAAGGCAGGTGAGGGGTCCTGCAGGTGCGCCGTGACTTTACGAGCCGGCCCTGCCCACAGACAGACGCCTCTGAGCCACCGGCCCGTCAGGCCGGGTCCCGGCAAACCTGACCCGGTGTCCCCGCTGCTGGGCAGCCAGGTCCTCCACAGGGGGACCCGGCCTCCCCTCCCCAGACACAGGCCCTGGAGAGTGAGGCTACGGGTGGAGGGCACCCTGCTCCCGTCACCTGTCACTGCGGAGAAGGGCCGCGGCCATGGGAGAATGAAGCGAGCAGAGAGCCAGATGCCTGCCGGGAGAGGTGGGAGGACGCTTGGGGGCCTTGGTGGGGGAGAGTGCCATCTGCTTTCCTCATCCTGAGGAAAGGGGATTTGCAGAAGGTCCCACAGCCCAGAGGAGGAAGACAGCTGGAGAGCCAGGAGCCTGGGGAGGGGGTGGCAGAGTGGAGAACAGCTCGCTTCTCCCGGGGACGCCTTCACCCCCAGAGCCGGCCTTGGACATAGGCAGGAGGACAGCTTCTCTCCGGGGCAGCGCAGCCCCTGCCTGGGGGCTTCAGCCAGAGTCCAGTTTCCTCAGCAGAGACTGGAGCCCTTGGCCTCCCTGGACCCCAGGTTCTCAAAAGGGCAGCGACCAGGCGGGGGGTTAGAGAGCTAGAGGCCCCGTGGGTGACTTTGGCCATGGGAAGAAGAGGCTGGACACCCTGTTCTGGGGTTGACTCACAGCTGGGGTCCCAGGCTCCTGGCCAGAGGAAGGGAAGGAGAGGGAGGAAGGTACAGGAGCGTGGTGCGGGGGCCCAGCACAAAAGTCAGGAAGGAGGAGGGGACAGCTTAGTTACCAGACTGGGGCCACCAGAGGGGCCTCAGGGAGTGCTCTCCTGCCCAGGTTTGTTTCCCAGCTGAAGGCACATTAAGTGTGGGCACAGGGAGGCCCTAGGATGCTTGGGCTGGGCTGTGGCCTCTAGAGAAGCATCAACAACCTCAGCAAGGCCATAGGGAACAGGGGACTACCGAGCTGGAAAAAACTTTAATCCCAAACAAGCCTGCCCCCAGCCCCTGGTATCTAAGGTGAAAAATGCAGAGGCTTCGAAGCCAGAAAAACTGGTTTAAGCCCTGTCTCCACCACAAATTACCGGTATTCATTCATTCATCCTACAAATATTTTTAGTTTCTACTGTGTACCAGGCCCTGAAATAGGTACTGGGGGTACAGAAAAGAATGAAGCACAGTCCTTAACTTTGAGGAACTTACCCCATAGATAGGGAGATGAACTCATAAACAGATCCCCATAAAACTAGATCATTGCATGGGTAGTGTGGGCCACCTGTCTTGGGATCCCTCTGGGGCATCCTCCCAAGAGTGACTCTCGGGGAAGTCTTCCTGGAGGAGGTGGTGTCAGAGCTGAGTGTAAAAATTAATGGCAATTGGACAAAAAGGAAGAGGAAGGGCACTCTGGGCAGAGAAGACAGCATTAGTAAAACCCGTATGGTGTGCTGGGGACAATGAAGAGTCAGGAGGTGCTGGAAGATGCAGCATGCGGCAGTGTCTCTATCAAGGTTCTTAGTTGAGGGAATTCCCCTGGCGCTCCAGTGGTTAGGACTCCGCACTCCCACTACCAAGGGCCCAGGTTCAATCCCTGGTCGGGGAACTAAAAATCCCGCAAGCTGTGTGGTGTGGCAAAAAAAATTTTTTTTTAAGTTGAGAGCAACAGAAACTCTCAACTAAGAATCTGACAGAAAAGAAATCCACTAAAGGGATGTTGGATCCCACACTCCTGAAAGCCTCAATTCAGAAACTCAAAGCTAAGCTCCTCAAACCCACCCAGAGACACAGCAAAGTTAGCTATGGAGGGGCCCCAAAGATCATTTTATCCAGAGTTCTTAATCTTGGGTCCACAGATGACTTTGGGGGAGCATAACATTTTGAATGTGTGTATGTGTATTTTTCTGGGGACAAGGTCCATAACTTTCATCAGATTCTTAAAGTAATCCATGCTATAGGTCAGGTTCTCCCAGAAGCAAATTCTGAGATGAAGATTCAGTAAAGATGATTTAGTAAACAAATGTTCCCAGGAGAAACCAGGTAGGGAGAAGGGGAAGCAGGATAATAGGGGAAGAGGAAGAAGCCAGGAAAGAGTGCAATTTTGTGTGAAAACCCATCCTGGCTGGCAATGAAGGAATACTCAGGCCAGAAAGAAACAAAAGCTAGAATTGAGAGGGCAGTGGATTCTAAGCAATGAAATCAGCTTTTACCCTGAAGACACTGTTTGAACTTAGTGACCCTGAGCCTCAGTTTTTCAGCCTCATGGCAATGGGACATTTAGAAGAAGTCCATGCTTAAAACAATCACTAGCTGGGGGGCCTGAGACTACTTCGATGACAATAGACTAATGGTGACTCTCCCCTTGGGGCTAGGCCTGGAACTACTTTCCCTAAAGTAGTTCTCAGAGGAAAGTAGGTACCTGAATAAGGTCAGGGGCTGTTAGGCAAAAGGAAGGGGGAATAGCCATTGAGCAGCCAAGCAGCAGGGCCTGCTTCACTGAAGGAAGAACTCAAGTGTATGAACTTGACCCAGAGGAAACACCTTAGTGCTTAGGGCAAGCAGGGCGAGTGGGAGGATGAAGAATTTGAACTCACTTCTGAGTCTGCATTCAGATTCAACACCTAATTTGCCCCACTGGACTTGTCTGAGTCCTACCAAGGGAAATAGTGTAAAGAAAAAAATGTAGGAGCAAACAAATCTGCTTTGGGAACTCATAAAGCAAAGAGAAGCATTTCCCCCTCCACAGGGCTCTTTGCCTCAACCAAAGCAGGAAAAGGTAGGGCCACAGACATGCCCTACTGAATCAGGCTATTTGTGAATCAATAGGAGCAATGGCCTGTGGACTCTCAGAAGTACGTGGGTGGACCAGACGGTCTCCTCACCTACCTCAGCAGGTAGATGCAAAGAATGGGTGAAATTTGGTGCTTACTGTTTCAGTTTTATTCATGTAGGTCCATTTGTATCCTAAGGCTATTGAGGCCTGGGGAGCCCAGGTTCTAACAAGAATGAAAAATATCTCTTGGACTTGGTAATTAGTAGATTCTTGGTAGTTTTAGAAAGAAAAGTTTCAGTGGGGTGATGGGGGATGAAGCCAGCTTACAAAGAATTAGGAAGTGGACATATTGTTAATTACTCTTTGGAGAAACGTGGATGTGGAGAGGAGCAAAGAGGTTACATGGTGGCCGGAAAGAGGAGGAGAAGATCCTTTTTAGAATGGAAGAGACTTGAGCAAGTTGTTAGGCTAAGGAGAAAGAGCCGAGAAAATGAGGTCTTATAGATATGGGGGTGAGTAAAGCTGATGGATCAAGATCCCAGAATTAATAGGGAGACTGGGATCCAGGAACTGGGAGAATTTGTAGAGATGGGCATCTTTCTCCAGCAGGGCTCAGCAAGCTAGCCAGTCTCAGGAGCAGAGAAGGTGGGCTCCAGGCATAATACAAGGATGGGCTGAGCCCAAGAGGATAGGGATGCAAGGGAATCAGGGATACTGAGGAGGGAGGGATTCAAATGACCCTCCAGAGGTTCAGGCTGGGAAAGAAGGAAGAGTGATGAGAGGAGCTAAAAAGACTGGACCAGACGTCTCCAGGAAGTTCAAGTCCAGGACGAGATATAAGGGGATTAAGGTTGTCCACAAGTAGGAAGGTCAAAGGCTGTGTAAGGCAGTAGGAATTGACATTAAAAATTTCTGAGGAAGAGCATCTTACCCAAGTTATATAACTTCTCCATGTCTCTCAGCCTCCCAATTTATAAAATGGGACTAAAATTCTCACTCATAAAAGTACTAAAAGCATTTTTTCCTTCTGGCAAAGCATATAATTGTGGTATCTGGGACATCCAGGCACTCAATGTTTGTGCAAGGATGAAGGAACATCTGTCACTTCCCCTCTGGACCCCACTTTCCTAATTCTTACTGATTGTTTGCTTGATCTATCAGTTACTGAGAGAGGTGTGTTAACATCTCCCACTGCATTGTGAATTTGTTTTTATATTGCTTTCCTTGATTTTTCTTTTTGCTTTATTTTGAAGTTATGTTACTAAGTGTATATAAATGTAAGATTATTCCATCTATTGATGAATTGGACTTTTTAATCATTATGAAGTGACCCTTTTATCTCTCATAATGCTTTTTTTGTCAAAGTCTATTTTGACTAAAATTAATATAGATATATCAATCTTCCTTTGCTTAGTATTTGGCAGATTTTTTTCATCCTTTTACTTTCAATCTTTCTGTATTATGTTTTAGATACGCCTCTATGAACAGCTTATAGGTGGATTCATTTGCTTTGTCTAGTGTGGCAATCTTTTTCTTCTAACTGAAGCATTTAGTCCATGTACATTTATTGAAATACTGATACATACACACACATACATTTATATATATGTTTATGTGTGTACGTATATGTACTTTACCTTATTAATTTGTATTTTTCCTGCCTTTTCTCGATTTCTTTTTCTATTCTTTCTTGTTTTCTTGATTAGTTTTTCTTATTCCATTTTTCTCCTTTACTGGTTTGCAAATTATACCTTTTTTTTTTTTTCCTGCTACTCTTAGGGGTTATACTGGAAACTTTAATATGCTTATTTTGCCTGTCTGAAGTTAACCAGTATCTTCTATTTTTTCTTAAATAAAGCAAGGACGTTAGAACTAATTCTAATCACCCCTCTTTTAGCTTATATATTACTTTTATGTATTTGAATTTTATCTTTTTTTAAGCTTACAAGACACTGTTAGTATTGTTTATACAATATTTGTTTTTACTCATATAGATACCACTTTCTTTGCTCTGCAATCCTTCTTGTCTTTAATTCCTTCCATCTGGAATCACTTTCTTTCTGCCTGCTGGTGGCAAATATGTTTTTGTTCATCTCATCATGTCATTATTGTTTCTTATTCTTAAAATATCTTTTCACTAGTTTTAGAATTCTTGGCTGACAGTCATTTTCTCTCAGCACATTGAAAATATAATTCTACTATCTTCCAGCTATTAAAAAATCAGCTGTTTTAGTCTAATTGTCACTACTTTGAAAATAATCTGACCTTAAGACTTTCTCTGTCTTCGGTAATCGGCTTCACTATGATATGTCGACTTGTGGATTTCTTTTTATTTATTCTTTTGAGGATTTACCAAGATTCTTGATTGCATGAATTGATGGATTTCTGGATGAGTCTCAGCCACTAACTATTCAAATATTACTTCTGTCCCATAATCTCTCTCCTCTCCTTCTGAAACCTCTGATTATATGTATTTTGGACCATCTCACTCTATCCTCCATGTCTTTTAACTATTCTTTCATATATTCCATCTTTTTATTTTTCTGTGCTGCCTTTTAGAGAATTTCTTCAGGTCTATCTTCCACTTATAATTTTATTGTGTCTGATATATTCAATTGTATCTAATCTTCTATTAAACACAACCATTGAATTTGTAGATTTAGTAACAATATCTTAAATTTCTAGAGGGACATTCTATTTCTTGTTCAAATATACTTGGTCCTTCTTAAGAGTATCTTGTTCCCTGTTCAAATTTTTAAGCTTCTCTTCTACTCTTTCAGCATTTTAAACATAGTTATTTTATACTATTTGATAATTCCAATATCTGAAGTCAGCATAGACTTGTTTCCACCATCTGTTGTTCCCTTGCATGTTTTGTGATCTTCAGCTAGGAGCTACTATTTCTTTGGAGCTTTCTCTGTGGGAATTCTTGAGGCCTGGGGTGAAGGTGGGTTTTTCCAAGAGGGTTTGCGTTTGATTTGCCAGATGCTTATGGTGTTAACCAGACTGGGCCCAATTTAAGTTAAATGCTGGACTGAAAATTTTCAGACCACCTAAGTAGTATGAATTTGGGCTTCAAATGACATAGGTATGGCTTATACTGTGAATTTGCAAGGGCTACTTTATTTTCTCCTAAGAAAAGGGAAATTAAGATGGGCATTTTTCTTTTCAGTCTGTTGGGATGTGGTGGTGCTTCCATCTGGTTCATTCATTCACTGAAGTCCCAATCTTATGTGAGGAAGGTCTTATCAGACTTCCAACCTTAGAGGAGGCTTGAGTTTCTTGCAGTAGTGTGCTGGAACTGGCTCCTACCAGCTCAGAAGAACCAATATTTAGGAATTTCTCATGTCAGTTCTTGGTACCATTGAGAGCTTGAAATTGGCTATGGTGAGAGTATTTACACTGTGGAAATCAGCAAACACTAAAAACAGGGTACTTTGTTTTTTTGGAGAGCCAGTTACTAATATATCACTGGTTTCTCTCATATCACCCCATCCCATACGACCAAGTTCAAGTTTACTGAGTTAAAAAATAAAAATGATAAAGTTTCAGTTGTGCAAGATGAAAAAGTTCTAGGAATCTGCTCTACAACATTGTGCTTATAGTTAACAATACTGTACTGTACAGTTAAAAATTTAAGAGGGTAGATCTCTCTCTCTCTCTCTCTCTCTCTATATATATATAGAGAGAGAGAGAGAAAGTGTGGGTGGGGGAGGGAGGGAGGGAGAGAGAGAGAGATCTCCACAATATAAACAAACAAACAAATAAAATAGCTCAACTTACCTCTTTGGATTCTTGAGTTTTTTGGCCTGAGTATTCCTCACTTTCTTGCCAGATCATCAGTGTATTAAAAAAAGTTGTTTTTTTTTTCTTTTATCCAGAATTGTTTGCAGAATGAAGCTTATTTACGGTACCTCGTCCACCTTTTTACGAGAAAATGAAGCATTCTCAGTTCCTTAACCAGAAATTGAGATCGTTGTGCTAAATCAGTAGTTCTTAACACCTTGGAGACACAGGCTTTTAAAAATTTTGATAAAAATTAGAGCCTAGAGACCCTTTCCCCAGGAAAATACACACACAGAGGAAATGTGTTTTTGCTCCCCTGAAACCATGCATGGGCCCAAGATTAAGAATGCCCAATGACATGAATGCTCTCTGAGGTTCTTGCCAGAGCTAATTTTTGATGGCCCCGCCATGTTCTCTGCCTTGAACAGAGTTTCTGCGAGTTTCCTCTTGGGTAAGTACAAGGAGTACAGACTTCTGGATTGGGGCTTCCAGGATCTCCAGGGTCTCCTGGGGAAGGAAAAACTGAGAGTTGTCGACCAAAACTTACACCGAGCTAAAGCACAGGCTATATTCCTTCAACCAGACCTCTCCACATTTACTCATTCAGTGAGTACTTATTGGACCCTGTTCCAGTCTACTGCTATGTAACAAATCATCCCAAAACTTAGTGACATATAATAATAACAACAATCATTTATTTTTTCATCTGTCACCATTCTAGGAGTAACTGGGCTCAGCTAGGGTTGCAGGGTCTCTCAATGTGGTTGCAGTCAGATGGCAGCTGAGGCTGGAATCATCTCAAAGCCTCCCTCAGTACATGTGTGCCAGTTGATACTGGCTGTTGGCTAAATTCTCAGTGGGGCTTTTAACTGAAACACCTACATGTGCCCTCTCTATGTGGCCTAGGCATACTCACAGCATGGCAGCTTGTTATGAAACAGAGCATTCAAAAAGAAATCAGGCCAGGAGGAAACCATATTACCTTTTTTTTTTTTTTTTCTTGCGGTACGCGGGCCTCTCACTGTTGTGGCCTCTCCCGTTGCGGAGCACAGGCTCCGGACGCGCAGGCTCAGCGGCCATGGCTCACAGGCCCAGCCGCTCCGCGGCATCTGGGATCTTCCCGGACCGGGGCACGAACCCGTGTCCCCTGCATCGGCAGGCAGACTCTCAGCCACTGTGTCACCAGGGAAGCCCACCATATTACCTTTTATAGCCTAGCCTTAGATGTCATACTGCATTGCTTCTGCCACATTCTGTTAACTAGATGCAAGTCATTAGACCAGCCCATATTTAAAGGGAAGTCAATTAGACTCTATCCCTTGCTGGGAAGGGTGTCAAAAAATTTGCAGACATGTTTTAAAACCACCACACACTCCTTCTGTGTGCCAAGCAGTGGACAAGGCACTTGTGATAGAGTGGTGAGTTATACAAACCCTCCCTTATGATCTAGTGGTGGAGACAAACACTAATAAAATAATATTACAAATATGTACATAACTGTAAACTTTGTCAGTGCTATGGAAGATGAGTACAAGGAGCCATGAGAAATTGTATTACACATTAGTAAGACCTGGACCAGGGACCCAAGGATGAATTCCCTGAAGAAGAGACATCTGGGTTGAGATCTGAAGCATTAGTGGATGCGAACTTCATGAAGCGAGTTGGAGAAGAGCCTTCCAGGCAGGGGAAACCATAGGCCATGGCCCTACGACAGGAGGCAAGGTGACCGAGAGGCAGCCAGCGTGTCTGGAGGCAGATAGCAGGGGAGGAAGGTATGAGACAAGGCTGCAGAGGTGGGCTGGGGCCAGACCCTTGGACTTTGTAGGCAGGTGAGAATATTTGTCTTTGGCCTAAAGCTGCAGGAAACTGTTGAAGGGTCACTCACTGGAGTGTTATATGAACAGATTTGTAATCTAACGGTCACGTTGGCTCCTGCGTGGATGGCCCCTGCCAGATGCTGAGTCAGGTCTGGAAGGGTTGGGAAATTTTTTTTTTTAATTAATTTATTCATTTTAATTTTTTTTTTTTTTTGGCTGCGTTGGGTCTTTGTTGCTGCGCGTGGGCTTTTCTCTAGTTGCAGCGAGCAGGGGCTACTCTTCATTGCAGTGCGTGGGCTTCTCATTGGGTGGCTTCTCTTGTTGTGGAGCATGGGCTCTAGGAGTGCGGGCTTCCGTAGTTGTGGCACTCAGGCTCAGAAGTTGTGGCTCGCAGTCTCTAGAGCGCAGGCTCAGTAGTTGTGGTGCACGGGCTTAGTTGCTCCACAGCATGTGGGATCTTCACGGACCAGGGCTCAAATCCATGTCCCCTGCATTGGCAGGCGGATTCTTAACCACTGTGCCACCAGGGAAGCCCGGGTTGGGAAATTCTTGTGTGCAGTACTTCCCCTCTCCATGACACACTCCCACACACATGATCAAGCTAACAGCAGCCTCAGTCCTAAATCTCTAGCCTAGGCTTCTGTGCCCTATACTCGACTTCCTTGGTCCCTTTTCCAGGCACAGGAAGTTCTGCCATCTTGCATTACTCAATTAGTCACTCCTTTAGTCTGTCAGCCTGTTGGTACAGTGGGTTGAATAATGGCTCCCAAAAGATATGTCCACATGCTAATCCCCAGAACCTAAGAATGAATGTCACTTATTTGGGGGGGAAAAAAGATCTTTATGAATATAATTAAGTTAAAGATCTCAAGATGAGGAGATCTTCCTTTCTTTTTCAATTTGTGGTTGTGCTGGGTCTCAGTTGCGGCAGGGAGGCTCCTTAGTTGCGGCATACATGTGGGATCTAGTTCCCTGACCAGGGATTGAACTCAGGTCCCCTGCATTGGGAGCACAGAGTCTTAACCACTGTGCCACCAAGGAAGTCCCCTGGGGAGATCATCCTTGATTTTCTGGGTGGACGCTAAATCCTATGACAAACGTCCTTAGAAGAGTGAAGCAGAGGGAGATTTTAAGTGGACAGGAGAGGAAAAAGTAAGTGACCACAGAGACAGAGATTGGAGTGATGAGGCCTCAGGTCAGGGAATGCCAACAGCTGCCAGAAGCCGAAAGAGTCACAAAATGCATCGTCCCCTGGAGCCTCCAGAAGGAGTACGGCCCTGCTGATGCCTTGATTTCAGCACAGTGATCTGATTTTGAACTTCTGGCCTCCAGAACTGAGATAACAATCTTCTGGTTGTTTTAAGCCACCGGTTTGTGGTATTTGTCACAGCAGCGATAGGAAATTAATATGGTTGGGTACTGCTGTAGTTGTTCCTTCCTGATGAGATTTACTGGCTCCTTCAGGCAATCTCCAAGTGTTGGAATGCCCAAAGTCTCAGTTTTCAGACTTCTTCTTTGTCTATTCTCTCTTCCTATGTGATCTCATCCATTCACGTGGCTTTAAAAGACCATTTATTGGACTTGCCTGGCAGTCCAGCAGTTAAGACTTCGTCTTCCAATGCAGGGGGTGTGGGTTTGATCCCTGGTCGGGGAGCTAAGATCCCACATGCCTCATGGCCAAAAAACCAAAACATAAAAACAAGAAAAGCAATATTGTAACAAATTCAATAAAGAATTTGAAAATGGTCCACATCAAAAAAAATCTTTAAAAAAAACTATTTATTTGCTAATACCCTCCAAATTTTATCTCCATCCAGACCCTTTTCATGAAGGGTTTCAGACCCTTTTTCATCTGAAAAGAGGACTTTGGTTCCACTCCCATCTCCATCCCCAAATCTCCCTGGACAGGCATCTCCAGCCACTCAACACTTAAGTTGGAAATGTGGTAGCCATCCTAGATTTCTCCACTTCTCTCATATCTTATGTGTTAGTAAGTCTTGTTATTTAGGTCTCAAAATGTTTCTCAAATATGTCTACGCCTCTTCATTTCCACGGTCACCAGCATCTCTTACCAGGATGACTGTAACAGCCTCCTAACCACCACCAGTTTCTACTCTTACCCCCCCTCGCCCGAGTCCCTTCTCCTCACAGTAGCCAGAATGAGTTTAAAAAGTTAGATCAGGTTGCAGTTTTTTTGAACAAGTTTATTGAGGTATAGTTGACATACAATTAACCGTACACTTAAAGTATACAATTGGATAAGTTTTGACATATGTATACACCTGTGAAATCATCAGTAATCTTTATAACCTTGAGTTGGGCACAGTTCTCAGATATGACACAAAAACTGCTAACAATAAAAGAAAAAGGCAATAAACTAGACTTCATTAAAATTTAAAACTTTTGCTCTGTAAAAGAAACCACTAGGAAAATAAAAAGGTGGCCACCATTTGGAGAAAATATTTGTAAAACATATATCCAACAGAGGGCTTGTATCTAGAACATATTTTTTAAAAACCTCTTTACAGACCTAGAATACATGGAGAAAGAATAGGCCTAGAATACATGAAGAAAGAATTTGTATTTAGAATATATTTTAAAATATATGCAGCTCAATAGGAAGACAGAAAAAAAAAATTTTTTTAATGAGCAAAAAACTTTAAACAGACACTCTCCAAAGAAGATATACAAATAGCAAATAAGAACATGAAAAGATGTTCCTTGGCTATCAGGGAAATGTAAATTAAAATACAATGAGATACCACTACACATCCACTTTTAGGAAAGCTAAAATTAAAAGACTGACCTTACCAAGTGTTAGAAAGCATGTGGCACATGCTATATATATAATACTATAATTCTCCTACACTGCTGGTGGGAATGTAAAATAGTGTAAACACTTTGGAAAACGTTGGCAATTTCTCAAAAAGTTAAACATATACCTCCCATATGACCCAGTTATTCTTCTCCTTTTTAAAACAATATTTATTTATTTATTTATTTATTTTTGGCTGCACTGGGTCGTTGTTGCTGCACGCGGGCTTTCTCTAGTTGCAGCGAGCGGGGGCTACTCTTCGTTGTGGTGCGTGGGCTTCTCATTGAGGTGGCTTCTCTTGTTGAGGAGCACAGGCTCTAGGCACATGGGCTTCAGTAGCTGTGGCACTCAGGCTCAGTAGTTGTGGCTTGTGGGCTCTAGAGAGCAGGCTCAGTAGTTGTGGCGCATGGGTTTAGTTGCTCCGTGGCATGTGGGATCTTCCCACACCAGGGATCGAACCTGTGTCCCCTGCACTGGCAGGTGGATTCCTAACCACTGCACCACCAGGGAAGTCCCTCTTCTCCTTTTATTAATTTTTCTTGCTATATTGCACTGGCTAGGACCTCTGGTACAATGTTGAACAGAAGTAGTAAGAACAGACATTCTTGCCTCATTCCTAATTGTAGAGGCAAAGTATTCAGTCTTTAACCATTAACTATTATGTGTTAGCCTTCGGTTTTTCATAGATGCCAGACTGGGGGACTTCCCTTCTTCTCCTACTTTGCTGAGGGTTTTTACCAAAAATGAATGTTGGATTTTGTTAAATCATTTTCCTGCATCTTCTGAGGTGATTTTTTTTTCTTTTTCAGTTTGTTAATATTTTGAATTACATTAATTGATTTTCAAACATTTCTCCAAGCTGGCATTTCTGAGTAAACCCCACTTGGTCATGATGAATTATCCTTTTATGTATTGTTGTGTTTACTTTGCTAAAATTTTGATTAAATTTTTGCATTTATGTTTATGACACATATTGGTCTGTAGTTTGCTTTCTTGGCATGTCTTTGTCTTGTTTTGGTATCAGAGTAATGCTAGTCTCACAGAATGAGTTGGTAAGTATTCCTTCCTTTTCAATTTTCTGGAGGATTTTATATAAAACTGGTAATTTTTCTTCCTTTAATGTTTGGGAGAATTCACCAGTAAAGGCATCTGGGTCTGAAGTTTTCTTTGTGGGAGATTTGAAACTATAAATTCATTATCTATAGTAGATAAGCATGTTATCCAGGTTATCTATTTCTTCTTGAGTATGTGTCATGCTTTTGCTTAAAGTCCTCAGGGCCTTCCCCTCACACCTACCTAAATTCTTACTGAGGCTTACAAGGCCCTGTCTGGTCTGCTCTGGCCTCCTCTTCAACCTCATCTACATGCCGCCCTCTGTTTGCTCACCATGTTCCAGTCAAATTGGTCTTCTGGTTATTCCAAGGTAACACCAAGCTCTTCCTCATCTCAAGGCCTCGGCACTGCTTTTCATTCTATCTGGAAAGCTCTTCCACAGGCTCTTTTTGTGTGTGTGTGTGTGTGTTTTTTTTGCGGTAAGCAGGCCTCTCACTGCTGTGGCCTCTCCCATTGCAGAGCACAGGCTCCGGACGCGCAGGCTCAGCGGCCATGGCTCACGGGCCCAGTCGCTCCGCAGCATGTGGGATCTTCCCGGACCGGGGCACGAACCCGTGTCCCCTGCATCGACAGGCGGACTCTCAACCACTGCGCCACCAGGGAAGCCCTCTTTTTGTGTTTTTTTCTCATTCTCATCCCCCAGTTCTCAGATTATGTGTCAGGGAGGTTCTCCCTGACCATTATATGCAGGGTAGGGCCTGATGGATACTCTCTCCCACAGAATCCTGTTTACTTCCTTCATAATATATATACCACAATCTGTCATTGTTTTGTTTACTTACTGTCAGCTCCCTAAGAGCAGGAACCTTTTCTGTCTTGTTCACTATATCCCCTGCACCCAGCATAACTGGGCACAAACAAGGTGTTCGGTTATTATTTGTTGAATAAGTAGACTTATTCGTTAGTCAAGCTGCACATCAGGCAGGCAGTGAGTCTTCTGTCAGCTTGCTGGTCAATCTGAGGATTTTTTTGCTTGTTTGGGGGTTTGTTTATTTATTTATTTTTGGCTGTGTCAGGTTTTAGTTGCAGCGCACGGGCTTCTCTCTAGTTGTGGTGCGTGGGCTATAGAGTGCACGGGCTCAGTAGTTGCGGTGCGTGGGCTTAATTGCCCCACTGCATGTGGGATCTTAGTTCTCCAACCAGGGATCAAACCAGCGTCCCCTGCATTGGAAGGCAGATTCTTAACCACTTGACCACCAGGGAAGTCCCAGTCTGAGGTTTTCAGTCAGCCTGAGGTAGGTCAAGTAGGCTTTGAGTGGACTGGTTGCTCTGTGGGGTGGGTCTGTGTGACTGATAAGTTCCCTGTAAAGTCAGGATTCTGGGGGATACAAAGCAATGAAAAGCCAAAGCCCGCCCCCAAGAAGCTTCTGGCCACCTGCCTACTTGGAGGCTCACTGCTCCCCACTGCCCAGCCAGGAGGTAAAGTGAGGGTGGTACAGGGTGAATAGGGGGAAAGCTACAGAGCATGACCCAACCTCTGGCAGCTAGTCCTCAGCAACTCTGCTGCAGGGCTTCCAAACCCCATAAAAGCCTCACTTGGCGACTGCTGTGCTTAGGAAGAGCCTGTGCAGGAAACACAGAGAGAGCTTTGTGGCTTCTTCCCCACCCCACTTCCCAGCCTCTCCTGACCTGGGCCCTCGCTCATGGAAACTCCCCCAATGGACCTGGCTGTCTGGCCCCAGGAGACAGGTGGTGGTGCATGTTGCCACTGCCTGCTCACCACGGGGGCAGGACATGGGCCTGTAATTCCAGAGGCCACTCCTTGTAACTGAACCCAACCTAGGTACCCCTCTCCATAGACCAGAGGAGGCCCAGCTCTGGTTGAAGAAGAGGCCTTGCATGAAAGCTGGGGACTTCACAGTTAATCCCGAGTTTCCCCAGGAACACCCCCGGCTGTGGGGTCATAGATATGGCTGGAGTCCTGTCACAGATGAGTATGTGTAGGAGGGTGTCAGAACGGCTTGTATGGGAAGCAGCTGTTTGCAGTAATTGGGAAGCAGCAGCTAGACCGCCAGCAATAACTGGGCCTCCATCCTGCTCACCAACAAACTCCATGACCAGGAGGCCCTGCTCCAGTGACATCATCCTCCTCGCACACTGCTGAGGGAAATGAGCTCCAGGAGGCCATCGGAGGCGGTCTGTTTACTTACAGAGACCCTGGCTGTCAGCAGCTCTTTGACCAGACATTCCCTGTCCTAGCCAGCATGAAGCAGAAATTTCCTTAAACACATTACTTTGGACTCAACCCACTTGCGCCCTTGTTTTCAATTTTTTCTTAAAGAGGAAAATTCCCAGTTCTGGCCCCAAATAGAGCAGCCCAGTGATGATAGGGGGATATCAAAATAACCCCCATAAGGACTTCTGCAGGTTAAGTTGCTCCCACCTCCCGGTCATCCCTGGAGCTGGGAAATCATCAAACCAATTCTCCAACACCCATTGTGTGGGGAGTCAGAGGGATGGCCAGCATGACCTCTAGGGCAGACCCTCTCCTTGAAGGCCTCCCTCAGGGCCTTAGCCACCCTGAGCTCATACTCAGAGCATTTCTCAATTCAGCAACCCTGGCTAGGCCCTAGACCCCTCCCTCATTCCCTCCAGGTCAGGGATATTTCAGGAGAGCCCAAGAGCTGCCAGTTTTCACAGGCTGCAGGGGATTCCCAAGATGGTCACCCCCCACCTGCCCTGGCTGACAGACGCTGTCACCTGCCTTCCCCCCACCCTCTCCGTATTATTCCTGCTGGAACTCAGCCATTCTAGAAGACTTGAGGGGACAGGGGTTTTGGAGGTCTCCCCAGTCTCCCCAGTGCTCCAGGATCCTAAGGCCACTTGCGCCAGGAGCACAGTGATACCCTCCCAGGAGTATCAATCATGGAAGACAGGTGCCCTCTGCCTAGAGGGGTCTGCCCATTACTGGGGCTGGTCAGACAGGCCCAGACATGTCAGGCAGCCTGAGGCCTTACCTGACCCAGCTCTTCCCTGTGGCCTGATCCTATTTAGCTCAGCGTCTTGTGACACCAGGGATGGGCTCAGGGAAGAATCAGGTCAGAAGAGGGCATTGAATCTGTGTTTCATAGTGCTTTTCGTAAGACTAAGAAAATGTCAAGGGTCCACATCAGAGAATGGGGTGGAGGGAGCGTCTCACACACAGATCTGAGTTAGCAGCTTCTTAGAAGGCACTAAAGAAAGGGCCAGACTTTCTCACCCAACTGTCCTCCCCCCACCCCAACAAACATAGCACCAGAAATCCCTAAACACGTGGCTCCAATTATCTCAGTTAGTCAACATGTCTACTAACACAGAATTTGTAAGGTAAGAAAGTGGAAAGACCCTATATCAGGACAGAAGCTAACGTTTTTTCAACATCTACTGTGAGCCTGGCATGGTGCTCAATGCTATACACACATTTATCTTATTCAATCCTCACAACAACCCTGAGGGAGATCAAGTAACTCCAAAGGAGGCACAACTCATATGGCAAAGCTGGTATTCAAACCTGGTTCTGTCTGAACATAGACCATCTACAATTAGGCATTCCCAATTTGAACTTCTAGAAAGTAATTAACTCAGGAAATCAATCCTACTCCTTCTGTAAAGCAAGCAAGCCTGTAAATTAAAGACATGGTCATCCAGCCTCTCCATTCTAACAGATGAGGAAACTGAGGCCAGATCACAGAGTGAGTCTGAGCTGAGCATAGGACACTGGCTCAGACTTAGGTCAGTGTTCCTCCCACCACCCAAGCCTGTCTCACAGCCCTAAGTCCTCACTAAGTCAGGTGAGGGAAGGGTGGGAGAAAATCTGTGGGCTCTGCCCTCTAGAAGACAAGACAAAGAGAAACACATATATAGCCACACACAGACAACCACAGAGGCAGACATGCAGAGACACAGCTCCATGAGGAAACAGGCAAGAAGTGTCCTTACTCCAGGTCTACCCTTTTTTATTTTATTTTAATCTTATTTTATTTATTTTATTTTTAGGCCGTGCCACTTGGCATGCAGGATCGTAGTTCCCTGACCAGGGATGGAATCTGTGCCCCTTGCACTGGGAGCGTGGAGTCTTAACCACTGGATCGCCAGGGACATCCCCAGGTCTACCCTTTAGATAGCCACACTCTGGCTCTATTCTGGCCCCTTCCATCCCACACAGTGAGAAGTCCATGAGGTCAAGAGGATGGGCCCACTGGGAGCCCATGCCCCACTCCTAGACTACAAATCAGGTACATGGAACCCTATTATTTCCTGCTCAGAGCCATATGGGCAGACTTTGCCAATGGTGTGGGCACCCCTAGGCCCAAAGGGTGGCCAAGGGGTGGGGTATATGCATGGAGTTTGGACATGTGTGAGGAGTCACGCATGCATGCAAGGCCCCTCGAGGTACAGGATGGAGCTGGGATGGGGAAGGAGAGTCTGGGGCCACTTGCTCTGTGTTGCTGTGTTCCAGCACAAAACTCAGAGGAGCTAGGAATTCAAAATCAAACCCAGCCCTCCAGTTATTAGGATTGAGTCTTTCATTTAGCCGTTTGTTGTTCTGACTTATTTAAATATTTAGACATGAACATAAGCCTTCATTTGTGCTCTTGCTCTGGGTCTTTCAAATGTTAGGAGCCACCCTAGACACCTCTCTAACTTCCCTGTGCCAGTTGGGCCCAGTCACAGCACAAGCACTTTAAAGATGTCTGTTAGTAAATGAGCAAATCACTTTATGAATGAATCGAAGACTGAGTGAATGAATGCTTCTGCACAAGTATAAATAGACAGGCATACATGCTTTCAGAGACTCACCAACATATTAGTGACAAATACATGCCCATGCTCTCAAAGACACATATGCCTAAACTTACATCTACAAAGACAAGTCCATGTTTGTACCAAAATAACCTAAATGCTCACATGTGCACTTCCACCTGTAGGTAGGCGTAAACCTACTCATCTATGCAAAGACACAGAGGCCCACACTTTCCCTTGATGATACCCACACACACGAGCTTACACAGAGAGGTGGACATACACACATGCAGACAAACACATAAGTATACACTTTCCCACTGAGGAATCCAACTCCAACCAGAAATGTAGCCACCTACACATACAAACGTGGAACAGTCACATGAATCCACACTGATACACGCAGCTAGATGAAGACAAAGCCATAGGCCCAAGGAAGACTGAGTAAGACACCTGTCCACAGAGACCCTCAGGCTGCCCTGGGCTCCCACACTGTCTGCCTCCCTCCTCCTCCTGTCTGCGGCCAGAGGGGGCTCCTAGAGGAATTCCTTCTGCAGACAGGCTGAGGTAGGCTGTTCTCTCTCCTCCCCGACAGTCCAGGCCAGAGCCCTAGGGCAGAGAAGCAGACACTGTGTGCTGGGGGGCTCCCCCTTCCCAAGTAATCTGCCCTCTGGCCCTGGCCGCCTCCCACACCCTGGCCAAGCCTCCACTGGACGCTGGACTGTGGACAGTGGCAGAGCCCCACTCAGGTCCTGCTGTCCCAGCTCCACTCCCAGCAGGATGATTTAGGAGGGGCTGGTGAACAGTGCTTTTCCAGAGGCCTTGCTTCCTCAGGAAATGGCTCAGCCACAAGCCTGATCTCCAAAACAGGCAAAGGGTGAAACCTCTGCTCCTCTCCAAAAACATGGGCCGTGCCTGTCACTCAGAGCCCCTCACGTCATTCTAGCCACAACATCCCAAGGCAGTGGACAGCAAGAAAGGCCCGGGGTCTCATCCTGCTTCTGCACTGACTCGCTATGTCCACCTCTGTAAAACAAGCCATGTGGGTGTGATGCCTTCAGATCTAGCTAGAACGATGTATGAGTTTCAAATTCGCCAGGCAGCCTCTGCGCAAGGGTGAAGGCGCTCCAAACCCAGGGACAGTGGCCTGTTGTTGACCTCTTCTGAAGTCACAGAGTCACTGTTACAAACACAGAGCTTGTGCCAGGAGTGGCTGAGGCTGAGATGCTTGGCAGTGGGGCGAAATGGGGACTCAGGCACAGGAATGTCCTGTGCAGTCTGAAGACAGATGGCCACCTCCCCTCTCCCTTCCAGCCACTCACCAGGTCCCCCAGGCCTCTGCTGGAGGTAGACACAGGGCTGTAGCCCCACCCAGCCGAGCAGGCTGAGAGACAGGAATGCTGCTCAGCACAGCTGTTTGGACAGGGGAGGCTGTTTATTCTCTGATGTAGGGAACATCTCAATCAGGGGGGATTTGGTTGCTGGCAGCCCCTGGATGCAAGGTTTAGAAGAAGTCAACTTAATCAGAGAAGGCTGATGGCCCAAGCTCTGAGCAGGCAGTGGGGGTGGAAGGAAGAGGCCGCCCCTCTCTGCCCCACATTCAGTGCCATGTGCACCTCAGAGCTCACCTCCTGGGTCTGCAGTAACAGAGCTGGAAGGGTGAATGGAGCTGAGCCTGAAGCTCTCATTAATAGTGTGGCCGTTGGGGGGGGGCAGGGATGGAGACTTCCCGAGGTCCCACCTCCAGCATCCAGGTGACCCCTGCTTATAAGACACGGCAGAGCTAACAGTCTTCACCTGGGGAGGGAGCTCATTTGGCATGCCTTGTGCTGGCGCTGCCCACTCCAGCCTCCCTACACCACCAGCCCAGATCCCTTTTGCTCAGGCAGCCCCTCTAGCTGCGGCCTTGCAGCTAGTCAGCTTTCACTCTGCCTCTTTCGGGCTTTCTCACCCTGGGTAGTCACCTCTCCAAGCCGCTTTCTCCTCCTATAAAACAAAGGTAATAGTATCTGCCTTGAAAGGATATTGTGAGGATTAAATAATTCTTTCAATAGGCCCATCATGCAGGAGGCACTTAATAACTGGTAGTGCCTTTCTCCCTCATTCCTTCTATTGCTACAGACCCAAGCTCTGGCTTTCCTGTGGGCCAGGACCCTCCAGTATAGTTTATAACCCTGGACCCTGGTCACATCTACCTACTGCTGCTCACAGACCTCAGAGTGCTCTGGTATTCCCTAGGCCAGAAGACTTTCTGGAGGAGTCCAAGTGACCCAAGGAAGCACCTTGATGCTCAGGCTGCAGAATAACCCAGAACACGGTGTTTTTTTGTGTGATTTTCCCAATTCTCACTTTGCACAGGTTTGAATGCCTTGTGGGTAGAGTCCAGGGGTGAGGACAGTCAAAATTCATCAATCCTGGGCTTCCCTGGTGGCGCAGTGGTTGAGAGTCCACCTGCCGATGCAGGGGACACGGGTTTGTGCCCCGGTCCGGGAAGATCCCACATGCCGCGGAGCGGCTGGGCCCGTGAGCCATGGCTGCTGAGCCTGCGCATCCGGAGCCTGTGCTCCGGAACGGGAGAAGCCACAACAGTGAGAGGCCCGCGTACCACACACACACACAAAAAATCATCAATCCTGACTCACACATCTGAAAACCACATCTTTCTATATTCAATAAAAGGTTTACACCAAAAATAATGGAGCACTTGGGATGATAATGGGTATAAGTTGTGGACTCCCCCCTCCTTTTATTCCCAAGACCCAATTTAAATTCTGTTAAAAAGAGGAATTCATTGGTCACTTAAGTGAAAGGCCTAGCTTTAGGCACGACTGCATTCAGTACTCAAACATCATCATCATGACTCTTTTCCTCTTCCTCCCTTGGCTCTACTTTCCACGGTGTTGGCGTCAGTCTGAAACTTCACGAGGCGGCAAGACGGCATCAGGAGGAAGGCAAGTCTCTTTCCCAGCAGCCCCTGAAAACAAATCTCCTGTGGACTCTGACTGGGTCACATGCCCATGTCTGAACCAATCACTGAGGCGGAAGTAGGGGGGTGCAACTTGCTGACTGGCTAGGGCCTCAGCCACTGGTCCACCTCTAGAGTGTGTGGGTGAGGGGGCAGTCAGCTTTACCAAGATCCAGTGAGAGTGAAAAGAGGTTGGTTCCCCACAGAGAAGCTACAGTAGGTACCAGGAGAGTGATATGGACCACAGGGGACAAGAACAACAGATGTCAAACAAAGGAAATCAGTGGGTCAAAAACTAAGATGACAAATGCTTTTCAAGCACCTTCAAGCCCTCTAAAAATATTATCGATGTGCTAGTTTTAAATCCCTAGACACCTCTGACAGACAATGTGTTATGGACCCATTTGGGATAGCCTGGACTTGCTTAAGAACAGTTAAAAAAAAAAAAAACTACACCTTTCAACTGGTCTGCAATCCATACTTCCCAGGAATTCAGACTGGCCTTGTCTCCTTGTCCCACTGGCAGGCAGTTTGACTGAAGTGACCAGTGTTGCCAGGGCTGGAAGGGCCTGTCAGCACCGCAAGCTTATTTCACTGAGCCAAAGGGGTATCGGGTATCAAGCGAACTCCGACTCCAGTGGCCCCAGCCCTCTCCCCCTACCTCCTCACATGGTCAAAGCTCCTCTCACCCTTGAATCTCCAGTGATTTCTTCCTCTCTCACCTCTCCCCCGTCCCCTCCACCACCCCCAGCTCCACAAGTCTTACTAAAACCTGTTCTTAAGAAAGGCTTCCTTTTTGAATTATGGTTTTCTCAGGGTGTATGCCCAATAGTGGGATTGCTGCCTAGAGGAGTGGGATAGGGAGGGAGACGCAAGAGGGAAGAGATATGGGAACACATGTATATGTATAACTGATTCACTTTGTTATAAAGCAGAAACTAGGGCTTCCCTGGTGGCGCAGTGGTTGAGAGTCCGCCTGCCGATACAGGGGACACGGGTTCGTGCCCCGGTCCGGGAAGATCCCACATGCCGTGGAGCGGCTGGGCCTGTGAGCCATGGCCACTGAGCCTGCGCATCCGGAGCCTGTGCTCCACAACGGGAGAGGCCACAACAGTGAGAGGTCCGCGTACCGGGGGAAAAAAAAAAAAAAAAAGAAACTAACACACCATTGTAAAGCAATTATACTCCAATAAAAAAAAAAAAAAGAAAGAAAGAAAGGCTTCCTGGGCTTCCCTGGTGGCGCAGTGGTTGAGAATCCTGCCAATGCAGGGGATACAGGTTCGAGCCCTGGTCTGGGAAGATCCCACATGCTGCGGAGTAACTGGGCCCGTGAGCCACAGCTACTGAGCCTGCGCGTCTGGAGCTTGTGCTCCACAACACGCGAGGCCGCGACAATGAGAGGCCTGCGCACCGCGATGAAGAGTGGCCCCCGCTCGCCGCAACTAGAGAAAGCCCTCACACAGAAATGAAGACCCAACACAGCCTAAATAAATAAATTTATAGAAAAGAAAGGCTTCCTCATCAGTCCTTTACACGTGTGTATGAATAAGCATCAAATCAACAGTTTAATCTCTCAAGACCATTTGCATTTTAAGTCTAAGCCTTTCAAAGGAAACTTTTAAAAGACTCTGTTCTGCCCATCCCACTCTACTCCCAAAAGGTACTTTTGGTGACAGAGAACAAATGGGACTCCCTGAAATCAAGCAATAAATGTCCACAAAATTCTCTGAAACCCTCACCCATCCACATTGGCTTGCCAGTGAATTTTTTCTTGTCTGTCTTCAGTCACCTTTGCTGACATTACCCTCTACTATGGCAGAGAAGTTTCTTTGTACCCTTTCCTCCATTTATTCAGTCAACAAACTATTCTTGAGCTTCCACCATGTCTTACATACTTGGGTTTACAAAGATGACCTAGGCCCTGCCCTCAAGCAGCTTGCAGTTAAATTTTAGTGCAGGAAACATCACCTTCACCACCAGATTTTTAACACAAGCAAAGTCTAGCCCAGTGGCTGGTATAGAGTAGGTATTCAGTAAATGCTGCTTCTCCTTCTCAGGGCTACACTATGTGGGCACTACAGTGAATACTGGAAATTTTCTAAAAACTCTATCCAGGTGGTAAGAGTGCCAGCAGGAGTGGGTGGAAATGGTGGTTTCCATCTCGCTTCAGAATGTCACGATTTATTTTGGATGTTCCAAATGTCAGGCTGGAGATTCACACAAAGGAGAGGGGCTTATTCTAACCAGATCAGAGCTAGAGGCGGCCCAGGACACTGTCTGCACGGTGCACAGCCCCAGACAGTTTGGAAACAAACAGTAACCCATCCAGAGGAAAGAGACTGACAAAAGCCAAAACAAACAAAGGCCAAGAGATGGAAAACTCACAAGGTGGGGCAGGGTGGAGAGGAGGAGAGTGGAGGGCTGTGGAAGGGGCTTAGGGAGGAGTGTGGTCCTGGTTTTTTTCTGGGGAGCTGAATCCAGCTCCTGCCCCTCTCCCTACCAAGAATCACCATGGCAACGGGAGGGTGAGTATGGCTGATTCCAAGCCAGTACAAACCTCCTGGGCTTAGCAGCAGGAATGGGCTCAGATGCATGGGGCCATGTTCTAAAGAAAAATATCTGAACTGGGCTTTTAAAATCACAACCTTCCCACCCACTACTGGTTCTGCAGACAATCAGTGTTTAACAAAATGAAAAGAAACAATAGTGAACCACATCCCTACTCCACATTTCTCTCACATACACATATACACTAATCCAAAGCCTACAGAGTAAAATCCTTCCTTTTGTGGTGGAAACTGACAGCTCAATGGATCCTTAGCCCTTCTCAGAAGCAGGGACCTAGCCTGTGAGAGGTCCACTTGCCACCTCCCAAAACTGTTCCCCCTGACAGTGGCATCAGTGACAGAAGGCTGATGAGGTTGCTTTGACAAGACCAAGGCAGCTGGGGCTCTGATGTGAGGTGGCTCCAACTGAACCACCATCTGGTCTCATCTGCCATCAGCCGCCTGGGGAAGCTCTTGGCCCATAGCGGGTTTGTCAGCAAGGAGACTGGTGCTTCCTCCTCCATGAAAGTGTTTGCAGCATGAGGCCCCTGAGCTCTCAACCCCCAGAACCCAATTTTGCCCTCTCCTGAGCTGGTTGGCCTAGGGGGTCTGCCTTAGATGTGGGGTCAGTGCTAAACAGAACTGAGTCTTCAGGGTTTGTCTCCTTCCTGCCTCTCCATTACCAGGTACCCAAGGATCTCACACTATCCCCCATGACCCTAGTCCACTACTCATGGTAGGCACAGGGCCTAGAGTCCCCGTTACGAAAAAGATTTAATTCCCTTTAAAATTAGAAGGAGGGGCGGGACCTTCTTGGTAGCGCCGTGGTTAAAAATCCGCCCACCAATGCAGGGGACACAGGTTCAATCCCTGGTCGGGGAAGATCCCACACGCCGCGGAACAACTAAGCCCAACGCACCACAACTAATGAACCTACGCTCTAGAGCCCGCAAGCCACAACTACTGAAGCCCGTGTGCCTAGAGCCCGTGCTCTGCAACAAGAGAAGCCACCGCAATGAGAAGCCCATGCACGGCAACGAAGAGTAGGCCCCCCTTGCTGCAACTAGAGAAAGCCCACACACAAAACAAAGACCCAACACAGCCAAAAATAAATAAAACTTTTAAAAATAAAATAAAATAAAAATAGCAGGGGAAAATGAGCTTTTAAGTGGTAGAAAACATTTTAGTACATAAGAGTAATACATTCATCTTTATACCAACACAGTCCTACAGTATAATTTTATTTATTTATTTTAATTTATGTATTTTATTTATTTATTTTTGGGTCTTTGTTGCTGCGTGCAGGCTTTCTCTAGTTGCGGCAAGCGGGGGCTACTCTTCGTTGTGGTGCGTGGGCTTCTCATTGCGGTGGCTTCTCTTGTTGCAGAGCACGGGCTCTAGGCACACAGGCTTCAGTGGTTGTGGCATACGGGCTTAGCTGCTCTGCGGCATATGGGATCTTCCTGAACCAGGGCTCGAACCCGTGTCCCCTGCATTGGCCAGCGGATTCTTAACCACTGTGCCACCAGGGAAGCCCCCTACAGTATAATTTTAGATTTTAGATTTTTTTTTTTTAGAAGGGGCCTATGAAGGCTCATGACAGTCATAATGTGGCCCTGTCCTAGTCTTCCCTCCTGTCCATTCCAACCCTCTCGGCTCCAGGAATTTCCTTCCCTCATATCAAACTGTATCTGTCCCATGGAGCCCAATGGCTTGGAAGCTCCTGGAGGACAGGACCGTTCTTCATCCATCCTCATGTCCCCATCGTAAGCCCAGTGCCTGCCCCACAGTCACATCAGGTATTATACAACCTCTTTTTTTTTGGGGGGGGGGTGGGAGGGGACAGAAAACTCAGAAAAAGGGATTAGGTTTTAAATAAATATTGCCTGAGAACACCTGGAAACTGTGCACATTTCACATCTGTGCAGTCGGACTTTGTTCACATCCCCTATGCTGAACTCTATGGAAATTGCTCCGGCCAAGTTCACCAATGATCTCCAACTCAGTAAATCCAATAGAACTTCTCAGGTATAATCTCGATTGTTTGGCAGCATTTGACAGTGCTCACCAAGGCTTTGTTTTTCGCTTCTGTGACACTTTACTGTTCCAGGGTCCCTGGGCATTACTGCTCTGTCTCCCTTGCATGCTCATCTCCTCTGCTGGGCCATTAAAAACAAATAATAACAACAATAATAAGAGCAGCTGAAACAAATCAGCTACTGGCTCTGTGCTGAGCTATTGGAACCATCAGTTCTTTTAATCCTCAAAATAATCCTAAATCCATTCTCCAACCACCAGCCAGAGTGATTTTTCTGCAAACCAAATCTGATATCACTTCCTTGCTTAAAATCTAATGGCTCTCCCCAGCCCACCACTTTTAAGGTCTTTCATGATCTGTTCCCTGCCCACCTTTCCAGCCTCATTTCTCACCACAGCCTCTTCCTATAGGACCCTCCTGCTTTCAGCTTCTCCAGAAAAAGCTTTAGGTCTTTGCGCTGTTCGCACTGCCTGAAATGCTTTTCCTCCACCTCTGAGCCTGACACCAATGTCTCTTTTAGGTTTCAGTTGAACGTCACCTGTCCTGGGAGCCCAGTGGGGCTGAAGAGCATGATGCTTACGAGACTGACACTGAGCCAGGTTCAACCCCCAGCTCTGCCACTTCCTAGCCATGTAACCTTGGGCAACCTATTCAACTCTCTGGGCCTTCACTTTCTTATCTGTTGTGAGGATTAAAGAAATCAGTACATGTAAGGTGCCTTGTAGGCTCCAGGGTGTCACCTCCGTATTTCCTGACCCCAGACCATGTTAAGATTCCTTGCCAAGTAGCTTCCAAAACTCCTTTATGATACCGTATAATGCCAACTTCACTCCTGAGAATGTTTGTCCATCTGCCTACCTTGCTAGACTGTCAGCTCTGTGAGGGCAGGGGCAGTTTGACCTGATTCTGCTCCTATTTCTAGTGCCTGGCACACAGTAGGGGCTCATATTTGCTAAATCAGTAACTATAAATCCAATGCCTACAGATATCCTGGAGATATATACTCTCCAGCAAACGGCCACCTCAAACAAGGAAGGATAAAATTTTTCCCAACAATGAATACACAGCAGCCTCGTGCTGAGGCTGAAAGCAGTCACAAAGGTAACTTGGAAATTAGGAAAATACCTTTATTATTTCTGAAATGCTCCAATATTCAATGTAAAAACCATGATAGTGGCTTTTTCACAACCTCACAAATTATAGAAAAGTTAATTTCCACATTCTTTACAGAAATCTCCCCCCTAAATCAGATAGGGCTCCATGACAGCTGACACGGGGCAGGAAGGGAGGGGCAGAGAATACAGCAGGTAGAACCAGGGCTCTCTGAGCACCCTGAGGCTTTCCTGAACATCTAAAGCCCAGGCTGAGTCCCAGAGACCTGCGGGCCCTGTGAGGGAGGCTCAGCCCACACACATCTGTGGCACACCGAGGCAGGCCTCTATCTCAAAGGCCAGCCGCTCACAGAAGGCCTGCAGTGTGGCACCTGTGGCTAACAGGCCACAATCAAGGCAGGCTCGTGAGAAGGAGAGCAGGAGGCAGGCCTGCAGCTCAAATCCTTCTCTCTAAAACACGGCCAGGAAAGAGGCTGTAGACACTGGCCAAATGGTGCTCTAGGTTTAGAAATTTCCCCTTTTACTCAGCTCACAAAGACGAATTTGTCAAATAGCTACTTTAAAAAAAAAAATCAGAAAACAAACATTTGGTTCCATTTCAGCTGTAATCAGCAGTTTGTAATTTTTAGAAAAAGATGACTTGATTTGCTCTTTGTTTTCTATCGGTTCTCTGACTCCTTCCTTTCTCATCCATGGTTGGGGCGGAGGGGTTACAGCTGTAGCAGAAGGCTGTCTGTTAATGTGAGAAGACTGTGAAAGTGTTTTGCACTCACGTACAAAGGCTGATGGAATTCAAAACAATCCCACCGATTTTTATGGGAAACATGACTGTTCCTCTCGGGTATCTCAAGTCAAAACAAGGCAACCGCCTAGTGATTTATAGTCCCCACTACACATTTCCGCCTTCCAGAAGGCGTGAGAGAAGGGCCAACGTCCGCCAGAAGCAATCGTAAACACCCCACTGACAGCCGGGACACTTTGTTT
Source organism: Mesoplodon mirus (assembly GCF_964341445.2). NCBI lineage: Eukaryota > Metazoa > Chordata > Mammalia > Artiodactyla > Ziphiidae > Mesoplodon > Mesoplodon mirus. The sequence goes on from NC_138979.1 coordinate 55,575,790, forward strand.
TTAAATGCAGCCGGACTTTCTCCTTTGGCCCTGGCAAAAAAGACAACTCCCTAAGACTATGTAGGAAGGCGCAGACAGGAAATCTCCCCCAAAACCTAAGAGTGAGGGGCCAGTAGCCTCCGTTGACTAGAGTGTGGCTGAGAGCATCATCAAAGGCAACTGATACATTTATGGCATATAAAAATTGTCCTGTGGTCCCCAACTGGCCCCCAGGCTTGACCTAGCTGGATGTGAGGCCTGGGAGGGACAGAACAAGTTATCGTAAGGCACATGGTTGCGGTGGTCCCCACACCAGGCCCAGAAAGATCATCTCTTCACGCGATTCCAAAAGTGTTGGAAAGCTGAGGAGTTGAGGACACTCACTATGAGCAGCAGCAGCAGATACAGGGATATCATGACCGTGAACCAATGGCTGGAAACCCAGGAGAGTTGGCTTGAAGCCCTGCTTCAGGGGGAAAAAAGAGTTGATGTTGGAACAAAGAGAAAAACATTTTTTTAAAGTGTATGCAACAACTTCCGGCTCAAAGAAGATGAAATGATCAATTTCATCCTCTGAGTGAGCCATGAAAAGAAGCTTTGTGCGTGCTCCTTTGCTCAAAAAATCTGGGGCTGGGCTTCCCTGGTGGCGCAGTGGTTAAGAATCCACCTGCCAATGCAGGGGACACGGGTTCGAGCCCTAGTCTGGGAAGATCCCACATGCCGCGGAGCAACTAAGCCCATGGGCCACAACTACTGAGCCTGTGCTCTAGAACCCGTGAGCCACAGCTACTGAAGCCCACATGCCTGGAGCCCAAGCTCCACAACAAGAGAAGCCACCGCAATGAGAAGCCCGCGCACCATAGCGAATAGTAGCCCCTGCTCGCCACAACTAGAGAAAGCCGCGCACAGCAACAAAGACCCAATGCAGCCAAAAATAAATAATAAATTAATTAATTAAAAAAAAAAATCTGGGGCTATTTGCCCCGGCGCTGACACGCCTTTCACCAGAACATTTTCTAAATGTACAAAGACAGCTATGCAATAAGCTCATCCTGATCTTTTCTTTTATAGCTCCTCTTGTACCTTTTATAACCTGTCTTTTCCTAAGCAAGACTTTGGTATCTAGAAGGATGACCTCACTAAGGGTGTCTGATCAGATGACAGCAGGTGGCAGGGTATTCAGCAAAAGTCTTTTCACTTTCAGACATGCACAGGTATTATTCTGAGCAGGGGAAATCCTCTTCTGCCTGCTGGGAGATGATCTAAACCATCCAAGTGTGTACTAGAGAGACACTCCAGGAAGAAGTGGGAAAGGAATGGAATTTTCAACTTGAAAAAGCCGGATGATTTTAAACCAAAGGATAATGTCCCCCAAACTTAGGAACCCTGTACATATCTCCCAGATTTAAGGAGGGAGGATTTTACTAGATACTGAATTCTGAAGCATAGAATCCACTGGTGTGTACAAGTAGGAGTCAAGAGTATTAACAATAACCCTTTTCCTGTCTTACCTGCTCACCTGCTGCTCATCCCCATGAGAAACTCTACCATGGACCCCCAACAATGTGACAAAATCTCAAAGTGACCCGCAACCCTGGAGAGCCCTGCCATACCCTTGAAAACACAATGCTGAGACGGCATGAGGAATCCACCACTCTCAGGTTCTTAGGAGCTGGAAGGCCTCATCTGCTGTTGGATTCAACACTCTCATTTTAAAGATAAAGATGAAGCATCTCAGGTCCAGAGAGGAGCAGGTGGTGGTTCGACAGCCACCTTGGGAAGTGACCAAGCTGGACGGCACGTAATCCCAGCCAGATCCTGGCACCGCCCTGCCTCTCAATGCAAGCCAATGAGTGGGTTTCAGACTGTGATCAGGAGCCCAAGTGGCGAAGGGGCTTCACAGTTTGGCTTCATTCAGTCCCTCAAGTTATTTATGTTAACGAAGCTCTTCTACACTAGAATGTACAGTCCCTTAGGGCCAGGACCAGACTTTATTCGACCTGTATTCCTCACTTCTTACCCCTTACATAAAGCAGAGTGCTTAATATATTTTATACCTAGCTGAGGTGTAAGGCTGGGGGAGAGGAGCTGCTGATATCTAAGAACCCAATACTATGAATGCAGCCTTTAGCTGTTCTCCTGGACCTCACACAGGGACCATCCTTCTCACCTCTTGCGCTGCTTCTGTGAGTACACCAGCAGGTACTTCACTCGCAGGAGCTGGTTATTGGTGACCACAAAGTACTTTGGAGGGATGTCTCCCCCTTCACTGTGCTTGATCCTCGCTCTCCTGCGATCTATCTCCTTGGAATCTAAATAAGGAGATAAAGCACAACTTTACAGGGGGAAGATACAATAGTAACAGAAACAAACTATGAAAAGAAACGGGTCAAGCACCCTGGTCCTGAGGGTGGAGAAGCCCCGGGAGGCAGAGGAATGGGCTGTGTGTGTACGTGAAGCAGGACTTAAAAATAGGAGAGTCCGGGGCCTCCCTGGTGGCGCAGTGGTTGAGAGTCCGCCTGCCGATGCAGGGGATACGGGTTCGTGCCCCGGTCTGGGAGGATCCCATATGCCGCGGAGCGGCTGGGCCCGTGAGCCATGGCTGCTGAGCCTGCGCGTCCGGAGCCTGTGCTCCGCAACGGGAGAGGCCACAGCAGTGAGAGGCCCGCATACCGCAAAAAGAAAAAAAAAAAAAAAAAAAAAAAAAATAGGAGAGTCCGACAAGCAGACAACCGGGAAGAGGAAAAGGAATAGGAAACTAAAAGGGATACAAGAGGGAAAAAAAAAAAAAACAACTGAGTGGGGAAAGCAGAGGGAAGAAGCAGATTGATGGCCATAACAAAAAAAATAATCTGGGACTAGAAATAAGACTTGATCTAAAACAAACTTTTTAACAGCATTTTAAATTAACCGTTCTGGATTCGAGCTTCTTAGAACACTTATCTTCCACCTTTTGTACCAAGACTTGTTTAAAAAAACAAAACGTTTCCTTTTAGTAACATAAAAAAGCTTTACCAAAAAGAACCAAAACACAACAAAAAAACCCACAAAGGTCAAAGCTTCGTGACAGCAGACGTTGCAAGGTTTTGTCCTAATGTTTAATGTCACGGTTTGCAGACTTCCTAAGAATTACAAAAGCAAATATTCATGCTGTCTGGTTTGGGAGAGTGGCGTCAGACCTGGGCCCATTCCTCAGAATTCCAATTGTTTTCCATTAGAGGCCAGGAACAGACAGTTTTCTCAATTCTCCTTTTCTCAGTGGAACCAACAGGCCAGCTCTGGAGACTAGAATGACAGTTCTATGACTTCTGCCTTTGAGGACAAAACAGCAGGGGTCACGGGGCAAAGATCTAAGGCACATATCAGGAGAGTGGACTGAGGTGGCCCACTATTCATCCACTCCCTAGAGAGCCCAGGATTCACCCCCATGGCCTCAGGTGCCCCTCACATCCTCTGGGGGCTCCAGCACACACCAGAGCAGCCTGGAGGAATAGCGTGTGGATGCAAGTCTTTAGCTTCAGTTTAGCAAATGTTTATTGAATGTCAAGTACGTACCAGACTCCCTGCTGACCCCAGGTGCCCAAGAGTGAATCAGATCCAGTTTCTACCTTCAGTGAGACTGTGCTCTGGCCTCACACACTCATTTTCATCTTCTCCACCCCAAAGCTTTCCTTGAGCACTTGGACCCACCATGATTGCCCCTTCCTCTGAGCTGCTGCTGTGGACCTCATCAGCACCCTCAGCTGGCACTCCCTAAACACTGCCCTGTAGTCAGTGATATCTTTTCCACTGTGTGTTTAGTCCATAAGGAGACTGCTCATTCCCTGAAGGCAGGCCCTGTCCTACATTGTTAACCCAGCCCATCCCTTGGCATGCAATGGGTGCTCCACCCAACAGCTGGGTCAAAGGCAAAAGCCTGACACCCAGAGGCCTGCAGCCCAGGTCTGGGCCAAGTGCTCACTCACCCTTCTTCTTCGTTTGGCACTTGACGTCTGGATGGTCAATGACCTCGCACACGGCCACACAGCTAAGGATGGGGCCCAGGAGGCTGCGCTGCCACCCATGGCCATGGGGGCTATAAATGAGAGCCAGGCTCAAGTCACTGGTGAGGTAGGTCCCTTCCCCGAACAAGGATGTCTGAAATGGCAGAGATCAACAGAAAAGAAACAGGGCTGGGTGAATGCAGAGTTGACACAGCAAGATGACACAGGTCTTTCTTCAACAGAGTTGTTAACACAATCTTCAAGCCTTTTTTTTTTTCCCAGCAAAAGACATAAGATCAAATAATCCTATGACATCGTCATAGGGTTATTACAAAACACATTTCTATCTGACAACAGTTTAACTGATTGTGGATGTGGCTAACTAACCTGGCAAACTAGTAGTCCCAGTGCTTAAGGCTGAGTAAGAAAACCACAGGTATAAGAGTCAAACAGACCCAAGTTTGAATCCTGCCTCTCTCTAACAAGCTAGCAAGTTATATAAACTCTCTGGGTCTCAGTTTCTACATCTACAAAGTGGTGATAACAGTGTCTCCTTCATAAGGTCATGGGCAAGGATTCAACGAGATGATGCACATAAAGCACCACACAGAACACCTGGCACAAGACAGGGGTGGGTATGCCATCGCAGGCTCTTATGTCGTAGTATATCAGTAATTCCTGCTACATGAATGTGTTAAGCATGGTTACACTGACAAGCTTGCAGAAGCAAAGTCATACCCTTATGTACAGGGAGGGGGTAACGCGTGAATGACTAAGGGAAGTAATCTGAGTCATTACTTGGAAAAGAAACGCACCTCTCAGACCAGAAACTGTAACCAAATAAGGCAGGCCTATATGAGGGGCAGGGTAAGTTTTGCTCTTTGTGTTGGTGTTGACCAAGATAATGTCCAAAATTCTAGGAGGCAGGTCCCTGGTGGTGATGCTAATTTGGTGTCCTCCACGAGGAAGCATGCCAGGTGAAAGAGAAGGATCTCAGGTGAAACACCTACAAGCTGAGGCTACAGCAGGCAGAGCAAACACATCCTTTGCCCATGGTAGACATCAATAATCAACCATGATGCCGACATAAAAATATCAATCATGGCACTCATTCATACTGACACAGAATCCTTCTCAGCACAACATTCTAGGTAACTGCTACCAGTGGATAGAATTTGACATGAGCTGTAATCCAGATGCTATTCTTGGGCCACAGTATCAGTACCTTAAGATGATGAATGGCCTCAAACAGCTCACTGAATGTCCTCTACTTGCTAACTGAGAAACATCCCAGTCAGTGGCACCAGGCTTCCACAACTCTAAGCCGATTAAGTGAAGCTTAGGGGAAATGAAACAAGCCTTTCCTTGGCCTTATTACAGTGTCCCCATGTCTCAAAAGTTAACACAGACCTTCTCCAAGGACATGGATGTCCTCTGATCTGACCCCACATCCATTTCTGCTTATGCCTGCCATGTATACACCATTCCTTAGACTCAAGAACCATGAGCAGGAGAGCACAATATCAGGAAACTTGGGGTATCCCTACGAGAAAAACAATCTCAGAGCTTCAACTGGCAGGTAGGCTCCCTCAAGCAAGCCCCTCACTGAAAACCCAGAGGAGGCCAGAAGAGCATCCACTTCACCAAAGGACTATGATGAGATGCTTATAAGCAGCAAACTCCCTCAGGCACTGAAGTGAAGGTTTGGTTACAAGACTGGAATCTGCAGGCAACTTCTCCAGGTGGGCTCTGGTGTGAAGCAGAGGCCCCCTGGATTCCAGTAGCCTGGCCATAATAATAAGCTGAGAGCCAGTGTAAACAAGCCCATCATCCTCGCAAAACCCAACTGTGCTAATCAGCGGCAGCAGTGCTGGAAAAGTCTCTCCAGCCTCGGGGCTGCATCAGCCACGACTGAGCCCACAGCTCGCAGAGCCAGCCCCCCAGACAAGGCAGATGCTGGGATGACTGGGGGAAAGGCTGCAGCCCTCCAGACATCCCAGAGTCACTCTCCATCAGCCTCTAAAAGCAGCCACTGCTTCCTTGGTACTTAAGTACAGGAAGAGCCCTTTGCATACATGAACTGTTTCAATCCTATCAGGGCACCAGCGCGTGGGCAATGGAATCCCATTTTACAGATGAGGACACCAGGGCTCCGAGAGGTTAAGTAAACTTCCCCAGGACGGCAGAGCTGCAAAGATGGTCTTTTTGGCTCTTGTCTGTATTCTTCCTCCTTCGCCTCACTAAGGGACAAAATAAGTGCTGGCAAAGAAGGGGTGGTTGACACTCCTAAAAAAGGAAGGAAAGGTGCTCAAGGAGGGAGCTCCTCTCCTGTTTCCCCAAGGGCTGGCTCTGTTGGCGGGTCCCCTAGACAAGTGCTTCTCAAATTTCAACATGCATATGAATCACCTGGGAGTTAGTTAAATTGTGATTTCTGATCAGGTAGTCTGGGGTGGGCCTGAGATTCCACATGTTCAACAAGCTCCCAGGTGATGTGGATGCCACTGCTCCAGGGATCATGCTGAGGAGGGAGGGCTGGCCACCCACTGGGAACACCTGGTGAGCTGTGAAAGCACACTGGTGCCCGGGCCCCACATTGGTTGGGGATGCGGCCAGGCATTGGGATTTTTAATAGCTCCCCAAGTGATTCTAAATGTGCAGCCAAGGCTGGGAACCATCTTTAACCGATGCTTCTCAAACGTTAATCAGTATAGGAGTCACCTCGAGACCTTGTTAAAATGCAGGTTCTGACTCAGAAGGTCAGGTGGGCCCAGGCTTCTGCCTTTTCACAGGCTCCCGAGCGATGCTGCTGCTGCTGGTCTGCAGACCACACTTTGAGTGGCAAGGCCTTAGTGAGCCTACCCACCCTCACCCCTACCAGCCCTGACACACAGCCCCCCCATGTCAGCAGCCTTGGGCCCCACCTTGTTCAGGTGGCAGTGCAGGCCATTGTGGATGATGGAATGGAAGTTTTCTAGGCGGCTCCCATGGAAGGCGTAGATTAGGTCTCGTTCTCCTTTGGTCTCATAAAATTTGGCGTTGGCTGGGTCGGAGTACTCAATTTCAAACAGGAAGTCCGGCACGGGGACAGGCGTGTGAGGGGCACCAGTCAGCTTTTGGATCTTTTCAAACTTGAAAACATGCAAGAAGTTGAAGTTTTATTTGGGAAGTTGGTTAAATGTGCTGCCAAAATGGCCTCCTAAAGCCTTGGGCTTAACGCCTGTGGGCTCTGCTCATGAGAAGAACTGGCTTCACAGGAATAAAAACATCAGTTGATAAACAAGCTCAGGGCTTATGGCTCAAGGCTGCTTTCCTCTAACAATATTTTTCCCTACAGTAGGCTAACTGAGAAGCATGAATTGCTCCTTCCAACTAAAGATCACTTCTAATTTTCATTACACTTTCACATCTATTTCCTGCATTCCATCTTGACAATAATCTTAGGAGGTAGAAAGGTGTTATGATAAATTACAAAAATGGCCAAAAAATTTTTTCCTCCCATCCCTGTCCATCCACCCCTCTGCAATGCAACTTTGCAGATGGAATTCCACCAAGATTTCATCAGGAGATGGAATCTATTTCTCCACCCCTTAAATCTGGGCTTGGCCATGTGACTTCCCTTGGTAAACATATGGCAAACAGAGACTTGAAAAGAGCTTGCCCTTCCTTGTCTGCTGCTAGGAACCCTTCACAAGCCCTGCTAACCTTCTACAGGATGACAGCGTCGTAGAGGAAGGCCCCAACCACAGCAGCCATCCCGCTGAAGCCCCCCACACACAAGTGAGGCTACCCTGGATCAGCCCCAGGCGAGCCGGCCCCACTAATAAGAACCACCCAGCCAACCCACAGAATCACGAGAAGCAATCAGTGTTGTTTTAAGCCAGTAGATTTGGGGGATGGTTTGTTATGCAATGAAAGTTAACTGATACAGAAGGGTAAGTTCCTTCCTAAAGGGTAATAATCCTCTTCAGGGCAGAGACCACACCATTTCCAAGATTTCCAAACAGTACGTCACAGACCAAAGCCAGTCTGTGTTAAAGTTTTCTCTGGGTTGTGACTACATGACAAAAATAAGGGCAATTTAACAGATATATTTACATTGATGTAAGGTTGCCATGATCCCTTCTTTGGAAGAACTGTCCTTTATTCTGAGGTCAGGACCATCCTTTTTTTTTGTATTAAAATATCCCTTTATAAAATGATACATGGTAGACAATATCCTTATTTGGGCACAATAAAAAGTTGATAATCCTGGGTCCCAACACTCCATATTTTAATGGAACTTCACAGATGGGATTGGGATTTGAACCCAGAGCCTGAGGATTTCCACTACTATAATCAAAAATCAAGAGCAACTGCCTTATCTACTTTACAAATAGCACCCAACTCCAGTAGGCGCTTGATGCCCTTATGAGGAATGAGTAAATGAATGAATAAATCTAAATTTAACAGATGACAAAAGTGAAACCCAGAGATCATCTAGGAGTTAGCAGCCCAGCCCGACCTGAATACAGGTCTCCTGACTCCCACTCCAGGGCTGTTTATGTTATCTTACCATCCAACATGGATGGAGGATGTCCCTAGACACCAGAAACCGAGATGCCAAATTCTATGCCACTTAAGGAGGATTTCTGTCTTTAGCAGGAACTTATAAAACTGAATGCTCTTAAATTAAAACTGATTAAGTGAGGAATAGTACAAACTCCTGCTGCCACTTACAGGAAAGAACACCTGATCAGGGATGTGCCTGTCCTACACCCTGATCCTTGTCATCTCAGTCCGTGCCCACGAGATCGCAGCCAAGCAAGGGAAGCCAAATTATGGAATATCTGGCCTGTGCCAGAGACTATACTGCGGGTGAGATACATTCTATTATAGCTCCCTTCTGAGGTAACTATTAATATTCTCAATTTACAAACGGGGAAAAGAAGACTCAATAACAGATGGGAGTGGGATTTGAACCCAGAGCCTGAGGATTTTCACCACTTCAGGTTCTGCCTCTTTGCTTCCTGACAGCTGGAATGTTTGGTCCACCCTTGTCAGAAGTACCTGGGGTGCTTGTGATACCCAACTTTTACTGAGCCCCTAGCATGTGCCCTTAGGCATTGTTCTAAGTGAGAAAATTCATTTAATTCTCACAGCCAGTTCCCTGATGGAAGTATACTATTATTATCCCCACTTTACAGATGAGGAAACTGAGGTACTGAAATGCACCCAGTAACCAGCTCAAGGTCCCGCTAGTAAGAGGGAGAACACAGCTTTGTAGTGCCAGTGCTCAAGTAACCAGCTAGTAAGAGGGAGAACACAGCTTCGTACTGCCAGTGTACAAGTTCCTGGGCCCCACTCTAGACACAGAATCAGAATTTCTGGGGACACAAGGTCCAGGAATCTGCATTTTCAATAAGCTTCCCAGGTCATGCTGGTGCACAAAGAGGTCCCAGAGCCCTCCAGGCCCAGGAATCTGTGATCCTATAGACCAAAGTCTCACCTCTGACTTTCCTGCACTGTGGATTGTCAGGACCTTTGAGGATAAAATCCAGCTCACCAGGTCCCAGGCCCATGTGTCTTTGTCTCCTGAGGACTGGAGAAGTTCTTTCAGGTTGGGTAACTTAGTGGCATCTGCAAGCTGAAGTGAGGAAAACCTCCGTTAGCAAGGATCCTGGACAAAATGATAGTAACCCCAGGTGCCCTCTAGTGGTAAGGCAGGCGACCTGCACTTCTTTCATGTTCCAAGGAATTTCTTCAGGGGGAAATGCAACAGGTCTACGATCCCTTTCCAAATACTGCCCAACTCCAAATGTTCTGAACACTGAAAGGTTATCTGTAACTCAACTGGTACAAAACCTAACCTGAGCTGATGTGAGGTGCGTTTAATCTTAATTATCCCACTTTGTGTTACTACTGATGAGATGCATTTTGCTGCAGGACTATTAATACCTGATTATGGGATGCACCCCGCTGGAGGTGTTACCAAATACATGGTATATACACATATGGGTAAAGGGTTACAAAGCCTTTTCCCTTCAGCATGAGTTAATCTTCTGTTAACCTGTTCCCCTGGAGACCAGACAAAGGTAATATAGCAACTACATACAGAACCAGGCAACGCTGCTTTTGGTAAAGATGACCCAGAACAGTAACTGCATCTGGACTGGAGGAAACTGAGTGGGGAATCCATGGTTTTGGGTCTCCCTGAGTGTGGTGACTTTTTGTGAGGACACTGGCAGCTATGTCTATGGTGTTCTTACGAGAGGGACCAGCCTCCATGGAACATGGGGCTTCACTAGACCAGTGCAATTCCTGCAGCCACCCAACGTGAATCTCATCTCCTTACACCTGAACTGTCCCTCTCGGGGGTAAGACTAGCTCCTGGACCTCTATGTGGACTATAGCAAGGACTTCTGCAGAAATGGAATGCCCTCCTGTGAGCTGTGATCCATCCCAGAGCCTTCTGATTTAGGTTAGTACCTGGTGTGGCCTGTGACAGGTGTCTTGAGGTGGACAATACTGCCTTTGTAAAATCAGGCAGAATCAATTCCGAAACAGATTTGGTGCCAGGATTTCTGATAAGGGACTGTGGACCTGGACTAGCAGAGAGCTACAAGGTATCTGTAGCTTTTGCTCAGAAATTAAAACTGACTAGAAGCCAGATCTCTCCAGCATGGCATTTAAAACACCACTGCAGACTGGTGCCATCTGTGAACACACCTCCTCCAAGCTTTGCTCACTCAGTCCCCTGGAGCGCCCCTTCCCCACCTCTACCAACCCAGGCACCCCCTCTCCTCCAAAACCCTAAAGCACTCAGCCCCAATACTCTCTTCCCAGAATGGCCAGGACTCGCGGAGACCGAGGACTGTCTTATGTTTTTCTAGTTCTCCTGTTTCCTGGATGTAGAAGAAAGAGCAGACAGATCTCAGATTGAATCCCTGCTCCTTAGGCAAAGCACTAGACCTGGCTGAGCCTCGATCTCTCTAACACGGGAACCCCACTATCTCCATGTGGATTGTCAGGAAGATTAAAGAAGGTAACAGAATCTCAGGGTCTGGTCTATACAGTGTATGTCCATTTCTGTTCTTTTCTGTATTTCTCCCTGGACAACACATACCTTTCCTAGGGATGTAGTTGGTACTTCATGAATACCAGTAGCTTTTCCCCCTGTTTCTAGATAGTTCACTGTTGCCAACCTTGGGGGGTTTATTTCTTAACCCTGTAGTTGAAAATCAGAAACCTTTCAGGGCTGCTTTATTCCTGTCTCTATTTATAAAGATTCAATCAATAGCCTCAGGCTTCTGAAAAAACTCTCTCTACATGCCTTGCAGGCCATCCATGAGGATCCAATTTAAAAACATGGATGTGAAAAATGGGCAGAAGAACAAAATAGACATTTCTCCAAAGAAGATATACAGACAGCCAACAAACACATGAAAGAATGCTCAACATCACTAATTATTAGAGAAATGCAAATCAAAACCACAATGAGGTATCACCTCACACCAGTCAGAATGGCCATCATCAAAAAATCTACAAACAATAAATGCTGGAGAGGGTGTGGAGAAAAGGGAACACTCTTGCACTGTTGGTGGGAATGTAAATTGATACAGCGACTATGGAGAACAGTATGGAGGTTCCTTAAAAAACTAAAAATAGAACTACCATATGACCCAGCAATCCCACTACTGGGCAGATACCCTGAGAAAACCATAATTCAAGAAGAGTCATGTACCACAATGTTCCTTGCAGCTCTATTTACAATAGCCAGGACATGGAAGCAACCTAGGTGTCCATCAACAGATGAATGGGTACAGAAGATGTGGCACATATATACAATGGAATATTACTCAGCCATAAAAAGAAATGAAATTGAGTTATTTGTAGTGAGGTGGATGGACCTAGAGTCTGTCATACAGAGTGAAGTAAGTCAGAAAGAGAAGAACAAATACCGTATGCTAACACATATATATGGAATCTAAAAAAAAAAAAATGATTGTGAAGAACCTAGGGGTAGTACATGAATAAAGACGCGGACATAGAAAATGGACTTGAGGATAAGGGAAGGGGGAAGGGTAAGCTGGGACGAAGTGAGAGAGTGGCATGGACATATATACACTACCAAATGTAAAACAGATAGCTAGTGGAAAGCAGCTGCATAGCACAGGGAGGTCAGCTCGGTGCTTTGTGACCACCTAGAGGGGTGGGGTAGGGAGGGTGGGAGGGAGACGCAAGAGGGAGGAGATATGGGGATATATGTATATGTATACCTGATTCACTTTGTTATAAAACAGAAACTAACACACCACTGTAAAGCAGTTATACTCCAATAAAGATGTTATAAATAAATAAATAAATAAAAACATAGATGTGTAGATGCTCCATAAGTGTTGATGCTACACAGCAGGGAGGCAGAAAGGTAAATAATTATGACTTAAAACTATTCACTGTCATAACAAGGACGGATACAAACTACAAAAGGGACCAGGCAGGACTCCTGTTGGGTAGGCGCTTTGAGAAAAGGGGGTGGTCAGGAAAGTCTTCAAAGGGGAGGTGCTGTGTGATCGGGTTGGACAGGCAAAGGCACAGAAGCATGGAAGTGCAGCATGTAGTCAGGGATGTGGGTGGCAATGAGGGAGGTTAACTGTGCGAGCTCTCCTCCTGGGCGGCCCAGGTCCAAACCTGGGCTCTTACACCCCTTACTAGCTGTGTGACTTGGGTGAGTTAACCTCCGGTGTCTCAGTTTTCTCAAACATATAATTGGGACAATATGAGCCACTTCACAGGATGCCAGTGAAGGTTAACCAAGTTACACTAGTGCAGTGCTTAGAGCAACAGGAAGGTATTAAGTTAGCGGGACGGCCGTGATTGTTGTCTTCATTAACTGCAAACAGTTCGGTGTGCCTGGAGCCTAGAGTATGGGGGAGGGGTTGCCAGGAGGAACAGGAGTGAGGTGACTTGAGATCAGCCAGTGAAGGGCCTTGTATCCCCCTTGGGGACTCTGGCCTTTATTCTGTAGGCAACATGGAGCCACTGAGGGTACCTGAAGATGCATTCCGAATGACATACCCTCAGGCACACCTCGGCCTCCCCTGTCCCTCTTTTCTACTCCTGGTCCACACCTGTTATGCCAGAGCCAGAGCAGTCTTCTCTCCCATTGGGATTACCACTGGGATTACCATTTCCATCACTGCTCTCAAATCCCACCTGTGAGCTGCAGCCTTTGCCAACGGTCCAGATCAAGGCACAGGGGGCCTCACAAAAGGACCGTCAGTTAACCCAGGCCCCTTTCAGGGGTTCAGTCTGTGGAAGTAGGAGAGAACTCTCCCAACTCTGAGCTGGGCCCAGGCCTCTTCCAGGGCTCAGGCCCTCAGACACACTGCTGCCTGCCCACTGCTGCCTGTGTGTCCTGCAGGGCTGCCCTCGTTGTCCCCACTCTTAACCCCTCAGCTGACCTCCCTGATGTCCCGTTTCACTTTTCAAGCGACTCTGAAAAATCAATCTGCTACAAAAAGTTAACAGGATTCTTCCTCTTGTGACCAAACCTGTCTGTATTTGAGCAGGGCTTTCTGAGGACCAGGTAGAGACAGTATTTTATCTGGCAACCAGCGTGTAGTCAGGGACGTGGATGGCAATGAGGGAGGTTAACTGTGCGAGCCCTCCTCCCAGGCAGCCAGATAACATACAGCCTGCTCAGTTAAATTTGAATTTCAGATAAACAACAATATTTTTTTAAATATAATATAACCCATGCAATATTTGGGGCATACCTGTGCTAAAAAAATTATTTGTTGGTTCTCTGAAGTTCAAGTTTGTATTTCGGTCTATATTTTTTAATCTGCTAAATCCAGCAACCCTCCCCTTAACAAGGCCCTTCAGAATCTGGGCTGGCCTCTGCCTAAGAGAACCTCTTGCCACCGGCTTCCCACCTGCTCCCCCCATGTTGTTCCTCAGCTGCCCTATGTCTCTCCTCCCCTGTGCTTCTGCAGCTGCCCAGCATGACATTCAGTCTTCAAAGCCAGCCTAAAGTCACCTGCCCTGTCCCTGACCCCCCATGACCTCTGTGCTCCCCTTGTGCTCAGTGCAGAATCCCAGGTTGGTCCTTGACTCTCTGGGACCATCTCAAATCTGCTTAAGACAAACGCTTCCTGAGGGCCAACCACATCTTACGTATCCTGGAGTCCCAGAGGCCAGCCTGCAGCCTGACATGAAGTTCAGAATGAGATAGTAATAGCTACGATTTGTTGAGGCCTTATCATGTGCCAGGCACTGGGCTAAATGCTGTGCATGTCTCGTCTCATTTTATCCTCACAACAGCCTAGCTTAAAGATGATCATCAGAGACATGCAAATCAAAACCACAATGAGGTATCACCTCACACGTGTCAGAAGGGCTATCTACCTACCTACCCACCTACCACTCCTAGGTATATATCTGAAGAAAAGGAAAACACTAATTTGAGAAGACACATGCGCCCCAACGTTCATAGCAGCATTATTTACAATAGCCAAGATATGGAAGCAACCTAAGTGTCCATCAGCAGATGAATGGATAAAGAAGATACGTGTTTGTGTGTGTGTGCGTATACACACACACATGCACACACGCACACTATGGAATACTACTCAGCCATAAAAAAGAATGAAAATTTGCCATTTGCAACAACATGGATGGACTTGGAGGGTATTATGCTAAGTGAAATAAGTCCAACAGAGAAAGACAAATGATATCACTTATATGAGGAATCTAAAAAATAAAACTAGTGAATATAACAAAACAGCAACAGACTCACAGATATAAAGAACTAGTGGTTATCAGTGGGAAGAAGGAATGGGGGGCAGGAGAGAGGTACGGGATTAGGAGGTACAAACTACTATGTACAAACTAGACAAGCTACAAGGATATGTTGTACAGTGCAGGGAATATAGCCAATATTTTATAATAATTATAAATGGAGTATAACCTTTAAAAATTGTGAATCACTGTTATACACCTGAAACCTATATAATACTGTAAATCAACTAAACCTCAATAAAAGAATTTTTTTTTATTTTAAAACATAAATACATACATACATACAAGTGAGGAAACTAAGGCTTAGAAAGGTTAAGTACTTTGCCTAGGGTCACACAGCTATTCATTGGCAAGGCAGAGACATGAAGCCAGGTGGCCTGACTCCAGAGTCCATTCTCTGTGATGCTCTCCTACCAAATCAATGGAGAAATTTAGTAATTGACTGAATATTTTAGCCCCAAAGAGCCAATCCAAGTAGGACTTTAAGAGGCTACTTGGGAAGCTTTAGGTATGTTTCCTGAATAACACAACCAAGACTGCTACTGGGTATGCTTAAGCCCTGTCAAACGTAGGGAGAAAGATGTATGTCATGAGTAGTATGGGGCAAGGTCAGGAGACAGAAAACCCTCCATCTAGACAAGGGTTATGAACCACAGTTGGTGACAGTGGAAGGCATTTATCAACAACTGGCTTGAGGAGAAAGTGTGCAGGAGGAAGGCAGGCGTTTCTGGGGGCTGGGGGGCAGGCAAAGGGAAAGGTTTTCAGAGCAAGTAGGATGGGAGTGGGGCCTGGAGTGAGGGGGAGGAATTTGAGAAAGAGCATTCCCAGTGGGAAAGAACATGGCGAGGAGGCAGAGAAGGAAACAGTGCCTGTCCCAAAAGGTGGTCCAGGGCTCAAATGTCCCTAGGGCCAGAGAGGTGATGAAAACGAGTAAGGGGTTATCCAGGAAACAGTAGTAAGGACTGGGTTGAACTGGAGACCCCTGACCTAGCAAAGGGTCCAGCCACCAACCCCCCAGCTCCAGCTGCTTTCTGCCCAAGGGCGACCTCTACCCAGGCTATGGAGCCTCAGATTTTTTTTTCTTTTTAAAAGAAATCAGTAAGCTGCATTTTTTTTTTTTTTTTTTTTTTTGGCCACACCTGAAAGCTTGCAGGATCTTAGTTCCCTGATGGACCAGGGATGGAACCCATGTCCCCTGCAGAGGAAGGGTGCAGTCCTAACCACTGGACCACCAGGGAATTCCCCCCACACACACACTTTTTTTTTTTTAATTTCCGAATTTCTAAAAGACCAGAGGACAAACAAAATCTGTCATCCCACAGGCCACATTTCTGCAGCCTCTGCTCTGAGGAATAAGGAAGGATTCAGTTGGAGAAGTGGCTGAGGGAGGCTGGGCCAGTCCTGAATGTTGGGCAGTGCTGGGCAGTCACAGGGGTTTGAGAAAGGAAGTCTCAGGAAAGAGGTGGTCTGGGTGACTGAGAAGCCAAGGGCAGGGAACCAGCAGGGGGTGAGCAGAGGAGAGAGAGGACCAGTGACCTTAGAAGGAGACAATTCAATCTCCTTGCTTTGAGTCAGGAGGCAGCAGGATGGCCCAGTGAACACTCTGTGACCGTGCAGATCACAATCTCCTGGGGAGGCGGCCCAAGAATCTATGGTTACAGAAGTTGCCACAAGTGATGCTTACCACCAGGAAAAGGTGGGGATACTCAGGTTTAGGTGTTAAGCAATGTTGTCCTAGAAGGGCTGGCAGCAGGAAAGAACATCTGGAAAAAATCCTTGTCTAGGAAGATGCCAAAGGCCATAGTTACTAGTTGTGGGTGGAGGTGCTGGAAGGAAATGAACCAAAGGTATAACCAAGGTCACCAGCCTCAGGGACCTGACAAACAGAGTGACACCTGGAAGTGGGGTGGGCAGGATGGGTGGAGGTGGTGGGCCGCTGAGATGAAGGTGGGAAAGATGGACTGCACAGTTACATACAGGTACACCTTGCTTTGCATAAACCTAAGGTATGAAAATCCAGATTTACTAAAACAGATTGGGGGTGAAAGTCTACAAGAGTCCGCTTCGTAAAAAGAGTCATCAGGGGGCTTCCCTGGTGGCGCAGTGGTTGAGAATATGCCTGCTAATGCAGGGGACACGGGTTCAAGCCCTGGTCTGGGAGGATCCCACATGCCGTGGAGCAACTAGGCCCGTGAGCCACAACTACTGAGCCTGCGCGTCTGGAGCCTGTGCTCCGCAACAAGAGAGGTCGCGATAGTAAGAGGCCCGTGCACAGCGATGAAGAGTGGCCCCCGCTTGCCACAACTAGGGAAAGCCCTTGCACAGAAACAAAGACCTAACACAGCAAAAATAAATAAATAAATTACTAAGCTCCTACCCCCAACATCTTCTTAAAAAAAAAAAAAAAAAAGAGTCATCAGGGGAACCCTTTAAAGGGGTGGGGTGGTTCTCTACCCTGACTACACACCAGCATCACCTGGAGCTGGAGGATGTCTGCCACCAGCACATATACTGATTACCTGATGGTGACAGAGATGATAATAGAACCTACATCGCTGAGTTGTTAGGAGGGTTAAACAAGTTACACGTAGTCCTCCTGAGAACAGAACTAAAAAGGTAATTTGAGAGGGACTTCCCTGGTGGCACAGTGGTTAAGAATACTGCCAATGCAGGGGAAACGGGTTCCAGCCCTGGTCCAGGAAGATCCCACATGCCGCAGAGCAACTAAGCCCACATGCCACAACTACTGAGCCTGCACTCTAGAGCCTGCGAGCCACAACTATTGAGCCCATGTGCCACAACTACTGAAGCCCGCACACCTAGAGCCCGTGCTCTGCAACAAGAGAAGCCACCGCAATGCGAAGCCCGTGCACCGCAACAAAGAGTAGCCACCGCTCGCCGCAAATAAAAATAAAGCCCGCGCGCAGCAATGAAGACCCAACGCGGCCATAAATAAATAATAAATAAATTTATTTTTTAAAAAAGTTAACCTTTGAGTCAGAGAGACACAGGTTAGATGCTAAGTTCTGGGCAGCTTTTCTTTAACTCATGTAACATGTGGCAAAACGAAACCTAAAGCGTGTTTATCTAAGAATGTGCATGCCCCCAGAGGTCGCGCCCGGTCCTGCCTGGTGGGGGTCTCTCCTCAGAAAGAGCTCCTGAAAGCCATGCCTAACAGAAAGCCAAGAATCTGCATGGCCTGGGCTAATTTCCCTAACACCAGTGCCCAATAAGGATTACAGCAACAGGGTGGGATGGTAAGAATCTGTCCGTGTTTCTCCAGTGGCCCCCAAGAGAAAGAGTGCATTGTCTAAAACTGTCCCCAAAGGGAGCCCCATGTGCAGGACAGTCTGTCTCTACCGAGGAGGTGGCTATTTGGGGCTACCCATATTGCCAATGGTCTCCAAAGGGATTACAGGTATGGGACGAAGCGTATGCCTCAAACCGAGAGCACTGATACCTATGGGGAGGGATATGGGACAGGGTGAGCTCTATCAGGGGAGCTTATAGTTTATCACTTGCTTTTTTTTTTTTTTTTTTGCGGTACACGGGCCTCTCACTGTTGTGGCCTCTCCCGCTGCGGAGCACAGGCTCCGGACGTGCAGGCTCAGCGGCCATGGCTCATGGGCCCAGCCGCTCCGCGGCATGTGGGATCTTCCCGGACTGGGGCACGAACCCGCATCCCCTGCATTGGCAGGCGGACTCTCAACCACTGCGCCACCAGGGAAGCCCATCACTTGCTTTTTTTATAACAAGAATATAATCAAACATTACTTGTGTAATTAAAACGAAATTTTTAAAAGGCATGAATAAATCAAAGCAATTCCAAAGATCCCTTTGTATTTATCCCATAGTCATCAAAGTAACCCGATTCTGTTCCAGCAGAGAGAGAACACACTGAGCATTCTAATCCATTTGGATGTTTCTTGGCAAAAATTAATAAAGTGCATTGTGAGGCATCATCTCTGGTGAGTTTGGTCCCTCTGACCCCCAATCTCTCCTCCTCTCTCTACTCCTCCTGAACAGATCTCTCTGTCACCCTGCCACCACAAGGGTCTTTCAGAAATGCATCCTGGATGTCACCAATGACCTCCCAGCCCAAAGATAAAGTCTACACATCTGGGCAGGACATGCCCAGTCCTGCTTGCTCCAGTTGGCCTCATCTCTTTCTGTTCCCCATGAAAGCCACACTAAAGTACAGACTTATCCTTCCTGGTGAGGTCCTGGCTTTCTGCCCATCCTGCTACTCCTCCTGGAATACCCCTTTCCTCCTCTCTGCTCCTCGAAATCCTCCATGTCCCTGGGGACTCAGCAGGGCATCATAACCGCCCCTGGTTAGTGCTCCCTGATTCCAGCCTACTGCCAAGGCCTGGAGTCCTGCTCTGGGCTTCCATGTTGTATATATAGGACTTACCCCATAGTATAGCTGAGCAGGCTGTTAACCTCTCCTTGAGTCTTTAATTCTGTATTCTCAGCACCTGGCCCACAATAGGACCTCCATAAATATCCACTGACAAAACTGAAGAAAGTTTCATCCCCAACACTCTGATATCACAAACTCACAAAATTAAATATCTGAATTTGCAGAACAAACCATGGGGGAAGTCAATCTGCTTGCCTCTTTCTCCAAACTCCCACTCCCTGTACCCGAAACCCCTGTGCACTGTGGTCAAGACCTGAGGTGCCCTCAACACATCCCCAGCCTAAGCTGCAATGGACCCAGGTAGGGGACAGGAGGCTGGGCCTTTGTCCCTTGACCACCTGGGAGCGATAGCAAAGAGGGTCACCCAATACTGAACACCTCATCGGAGATAATTTTAAACATCTGTTGATTCTAAACATGATCAACATTCTGTTAATGTGGTTCATAACATTAAGAGATTTTCTAATGTTGAACTAATTTTGTATTCCTGGGATAAACCCAACCTATTAATAAGGAATTATTCTTCTTATATATTGCTAGTTTCAGGATCCTAATATTTTATAGAGGATTTCTATATTTATACTCTTGAGTGACACTGGCCTATAATTTTCTTTTCTTGTATCATTCTTATTAGATTTAGTGTCAAGATTACAGTACCCTATTTTTCAATACGCTGGAAGAATTGTGTAAAACTGGATTTACTTATTCCCTCAGTGATTGGTAGGACTCACCAATGAAACTGGGTAGGCCTGGAGTTTTCTCTGAGGGAAAAATCTTTGACTACTAATTCAATGTCTTTAATGATTATAAGCTTTTGACTTTGTATTTCTTACAGAATCAATTTTGGCAAGTTATATTTTTCTAGGTAATTTCAAACCTTTGGATTACAAAGATAACTAATATCTGGAATGCTGACCCTCAGGTGAGCTCTGCAAGAAATTAAGTGCCTCCTGAATCATCACAGAAATAACAGCTCACATGTGTACTGTACATATGTTATAACTTATAAAAGTACTGGCCATATATTACCTCATCTGAAGATGAGGTCCGGGTGGCTTTGGTGACTTATGGCGTCTCATTATTTGCAAAGGGATAGATAACTTCCTATTTAGCAGAACCAGCTGATTCAGATCAACACCCTAAGCCACACTAGGAAATGTTGTGGAGGCCTATGCAACTGTTGAATTCCTCACTTCACCCCTGGGAGTCACTTGGGAGCGTGAAGGTTGTCGGGAGTGTTCTTAGCTCCTGGAAACAAACCTTCCCCAAGGCCAGGCTAGGAATGTTAAGTCCGGGGGCTGGCACCATCACTAACAGGAGTTCCACAGACAACGTGCCCTGAGAAGCAGTGGACAGCACAGGGGAAAAGTACACTCACCAGGGCCTCAAAGTCCTTGCAGTCGTGGCGGGCATAGGATGCGGGGAAGGGCCGCAGTACAGAGTCGCGCTTGTAGCTCTGCAGGGCCGAGGCGAAGAAGCTGCAGCGGAGGTCGGCAGCCAGCACGTCACGGCCCGCCGCCTCCCTGACGGTCGCCCAGCTTGCGGGCTGCATCCCGGGTCGCGGCGCGTTGCCGGGAGAGACGCGCCGGGCGGGGGCCAGGGCCGAGCCTGCGGTCAGCCGAGGGGCTGGGTCCGGGGACAGTGGGCCGGAGTCCCTAGGCCTGGGGTGAGTTACGCAGAGGGGTGAGATGACAGGGGTGAGAACGTGGTGACAAGTGTCTTCTGCGGGGGCCGGGCCGCTCGCCGCCCAGGGAGACGGGCCAGGGAGGAGAGGGATCCGGCCGGGACCGCGCGCGGGTCACAGGGGGGGTGGGCCTGGGGATAATGGAGCCTGACGGACGGGGGATCCCAGGCCTGGGGGAGGGGCTATGACATGGGGTGAGACGACAACGTACTGACACGTGTCCTCTGAAGAGGCCTGGGGTGGGGGGGTCACCCCCAGCGGGGACTGCGGGCCGAGCCCCCTCCCCACGCCCGGCGAGGCTCAGGCGCTGCACCGGCCTTCCTGCCCCGCCTCCGACAGGCGCCGCCGAAGCCCCAACGTTCGCCTGGCTGCCCTCGGCGCTGCCTGCGTTCCGCCAGCCGTGCGCGTCCACTGGCCGCGCGCCGCCCGCCGGATGGACTCCCGCGCCCCATCGCGCGCCCAGGCCTACCTGCCCTCCCGACCGCGGCTGCAGCTCCGCCCAGCCCAGCGAGGGCCCGCCCCTTCCCGCGCCCGCCTCCACCCCTCCCTGGTGCAGGGTATGTCCGCCCGACTGGGTGAGTGTCCCCCAGCTGCCAGGTGTGCGGCCCCGGCTGAGTCGCCCATGCTGCTGCGGGCCATCCTCACTGAAGCCCCGAGTAGAAAATGACCCAGGCCCCCTTTTGACCCACCCTTGGACTTGCCTTTGTCCCAGCTCCGCGGGCTGAGCCTGCTTGTCTCGCCTGGGGAATTGCTACTACCTACTGCCTCCCTCTTGAATCATTTCCCTCCAAGACGGGCCGTGCAGAAGGAGCCATTTAACACCCAGGGCAACTGAGTCTCAGACTGCTGGCATGATTGCCCAAGGTTGCACAGCCAAACAGGGTAAATCTGGGATTCTGAAAACTAAAAGACCTTTCCTCTGCCTTTCAGCCTCCAGAATTCTCTGCATTGCTAAAGTCTCTGGCCTCTCACAAGACATGCCAAGATCCTCCTTTGGGGCCCTGCATGAAAGGGAGCCTGAGGAGACAAGTAATGGGGGAGGGCAGAGGGGAGATTGACCCAACTCTGCAGGAGAGAAGGGACAAGACTCCCATGCCCTCTGCCCATTAGAGAAAACCCCACATTTTGGCCTCATGGTCACATGGAAATCTAAGCACAGGTCATCACTAATTCCTACACCAAGAAGCCCCTCAGCACCCTACCCACACCTCCACACTCCAGCATCCTCTGAGGGAGGAACTTCTCCACCTTCTGCATCCAGGCTGAGCAGGACCCTGAGCTCAGAGCAGAGGTCCTTGCTGTTGGATTGTAGGTATGACTTTGGGAGCAAGAGCGAGACCAGACCCCAGCCACCACAGGGCTTCCCAGGCCGGGGAATGAGTGCTGGCTGCTCCCAGGAGTCTGCATCAAACCTCTGGTTGCTGTGAGGCCTGTACTGCTCCAGGAGCACCAAAAAGTGTCTGAGAGCCTTATGGCCTCAGAAAAGGCCCTTAGTGCCCCCAAAGTCCTGGGAGCCTCATGGGACCCAGGAGTTCTAACACGGCTGCTGAAGCTCAGGCCCAGAAAGAGCCTGCAGCAGGGGGGCAGGTGACCTGGGAACCATCCCTCCTTCCTCCTCTTCTTCACTGTGGGCTCTTAGGCAGGGCTGATGCCAAAAGCTCAGCTTCTCTGTACACCAGGGCTGAATTGAATCTCGGAGACGGAGTTTTGGGTGAAGTGGAAAAGAATAGCTTTATTGGTTTCCCAGGCAAAGGGGGCCACAACGGGCTAATGCCTTCAAAACCATGCGTCCCCCCACTTGGAGAAGATAGTGAGAAGTTTTATAGTAATTGTTCAGTGAGGGCGTGATCAGCTTGTGGACATTCTTCTGATGGGTTGGTGGTGAGGTAAGTAGGAGTGATCTCAGAGAGGCAGCAGTGAGTGTTGGCGTGAAGCAAGATGTTAATTCCCTGCCCAGGAATTGAACCTGGGTAGCCTGGATAAAAACCAGGAATCCTAGCTACCACACGCCCTGGCTTTTGCCCCCAGTGAAAAATGCATTTCTCACAGAGGCAAAAACTGTAAAAACAGGTACAATGTTTATTATTAGAGACATAGCACAACAACAAGTGGGAGAGCACACAGAGTAACAGTTTGTTTCATTAAGATAGAAGCAAGGCAGAAGGGGGGAAAGTGTCAGGGGTGGTGGGGTGGTGGTGGTGGGATGAATTGGGAGATTGGGACTGACATGTATACACTAATATGTATAAAATAGATAACTAATAAGAACCTGCTGTATAAAAATAAATAAAATAAAATTCAAAAAAAAAAAAGAAGCAAGGCAGAGATGCACACCCAGAGAGTAAGGGTGTGGGCATCCTCCCTAATGAGGAGGAGTGCAGTAAAGAGGCAGTTAAGTCATTTATATAGGGCAGTTCTTCCAGGTCTTTGATTACCTTTGGCCAATTATCTGGTTTCTGTTTCCACACCTGACCTGCCCTAGGACCCTCCCCAACATGCGTGCGCAACTTTTTTCCAATATGGATTACAGCCCAGAGGGCTATGGGATGGCCTTAGTACCACATGTTATGGGGTAGCATGCCCTCCTTTTTGACCCCAAGGAGCCTTTCTGCGCATGTGCAATGTCTCCCTTGCCCCAAGGATGGGAAATGTACGACCTCTTGATCTTTTAAAAGGGTTTAGTCCCTCTCTGTCCCTGCCATAAAAGTGTCCAATGTCTGGTTATTTACCCTATTCCTGTTGTTGGTTTTTATATTGAGGTGCAGATCTCAAAATATAGACAGGATTCCGGTCATAAATATGTACTCCTGGAGCCTGTTTGTCTCTTGCTTCAGGAAATGTAAACAGGCCGGTAAACCGCAGGAGGTGTCAATAGGAGGCCAGTTATAAATGCCTAGCCTGGAGCCCATCTATCTCCTGCCTCAGAAGTCAGCATCATCAACCCTCAGGTCCAACTGGTCTGGGGTCTGCATGCTTGTGGGCAGCATACCATCCTTAATTGTTAACTTTTCCCACCTGGAGGGGTTTCAGTATCTGAAAAATAGCTCAAAGATATTGTTTTGTGTATCCATTGATGGGGAAACAGGACCTTGCCCCAAGGCTGCTCTTGAATGTTTGTTTCTCCCTGGTCTTGCATCTCCTCCCTTCCCTAATTAACAACTGCTTGAATCTGCCCATTGGAACTCAGGGAAGGTCTTGGAGGCTGAATGAAGGCTGTTTCCTGTAATCAAAGAAATGGGGGACACAGAAAGGCTTTGTATCCAGGAGCCCCACAAGGCCCTGCTCAGTATCAAGGCCACCTCATTGGCCTCAAGGATTGTTTGTTGGATGAATACATGAAATTTGTTTTCACTGAGTGTGTTTTCTCATACATGAAATGAGAATCGTGGTGATAATACCCATGTTGTAGGGGATGTGGAAAGGTCTCTGAGGGTCTGGGAGCTCTTGAGAGCAAGCTGGGTTATCTAGTTCCATGTCACTGTGGTTCTTGTTTTTTTCTTTTTAAAGCAACTTTATTGAGATATAATCCACAGCCCAAACAATTTAAAGTATAAAACTTAATCATTTTTAGTATATTCACAGATATGTGCAACCATCACTACAGTGAATTTAAAAACACTTTCATCACATTAAAAAGAAACCCTATATACTTAGGCTATCACCACCCTATACTCCCATCTACCCCAGCCCTAAGCAACCATTAATCTGCTTTCTGTCTCTTTAGATTTGCCTATTCTGGACACTTCATATAAATGGAATCATATAACATGTGGTGTTTTGTGACTTGTTCTTTCACTTAGTATAATGTTTTTGTTTTCAAGGTGCATCCATGTTTTAGCATGTATCAGTACTTCATTCCTTTTTAGGGCTGAATAGTATTCCATTATGCAACTATACCACCTTTTGTTTATCCATTCATTAGTCATTTGGATTGCTTCTACCTTTTGGCTCTTATGAGTAAGAAATGAGGTATTATCCTCCTACTGCTTTCAAGATTCACTCCTTGTCTTTGGCTTTAGGCATTTTTACTATGCTGTGTCTGTTTGTGGAACTTGTTGATTGTATTTTATTTGGAGTTCATTGGATTCCTGGATGTGAAAATTATTGTTTTGCTATAATCTGGGACGTTTTCAGCTATTATTTCTTCAAATATTTTTTCTGTTCCTTTCTCTCTTCTCTCCTTCCGGTACTACCATTTCACATATGTTGATGTGTTTAATGGTGTCCGACATTTCTCTGAGGTTCTGTTAATTTTTCTTCATTGTTTTCCTCTCTGTTCTTTGGATTACATAATCTCTATCAATCTATCCTCAAATTATCTGGTTCTGGGACTTCCCTGGTGGCATAGTGGTTAAGAATCCACCTACCAATGCAGGGGAGACGGGTTCAAGCCCTGGTCTGGGAAGATCCCACATGCCACGGAGCAACTAAGCCCATGTGCCACAACTACTGATCCCACGTGCCACAACTACTGAAGCCCGCGCGCCTACAGCCCATGCTCCTCAACAAGAGAAGCCACCGCAATGAGAAGCCTACACAAGTGCAATGAAGAGTAGCCCCCGTTCACCACAACTAGAGAAAGCCCGCATGCAGCACTGAAGACCCAACACAGCCAAACATAAACAAATAAAATAAATAAATTTATTTTTTTTTTAATTTGGTTCTTTCTTCTGTCAATTTACATCTACTGCTGAGCCCTCTAGAGAATTTTTTAATTATTTTTGGCTGTGTTAGGTCTTTGTTGCTGTGGGCGGGCTTTCTCTGGCTACGGCGAGCAGGGGATACTCTTCATTGCAGTCTGCGGGCTTCTCACTATGGTGGCTTCTCTTGTTGTGGAGCATGGGCTCTAGGCACATGGGCTTCAATAGATGCAGTACACAGGCTCAGTAGTTGTGGCACATGGGCTCAGTAGTTGTGGTGTACAGGCTCAGTAGTTGTGGCTCGTAGGCTCTAGAGCGCAGGCTTAGTAGTCATGGCACACGGGCTTAGTTGCTTCACGGCATGTGGGATCTTCCTGGACCAGGGCTCAAACCCGTGTCCCCTGCATTGGCAGGCAGATTCTTAACCACTGTGCCAGCAGGGAAGTTCCCTCTAGTGAATTTTTCATTTCAATTATTGTACTTTTCAACTCCAGCATTTCCATTTGTTTCTTTTTAAATAATTTGTATCTTATTTCTATCAATAAGATATTCTCTACTTGATATAACATTGTCCTGATTCCTTCCTTTACTTCTTTAATCACTTCCTTTAATTCCTTGAACATATTTTTTTTTTCTTTTTTTTTGCGGTACGCGGGCCTCTCACTGCTGTGGCCTCTCCCGTTATGGAGCACAGGCTCCGGACACGCAGGCTCAGCGGCCATGGCTCACAGGCCCAGCCGCTCCACGGCATGTGGGATCTTCCCGGACCGGGGCACGAACCCGTGTCCCCTGTATCGGCAGGCGGACTCTCAACCACTGCGCCACCAGGGAAGCCCGAACATATTTATAATGGCTACTTTGAAGGCTTTGCCTGTTAAACCAACATCTGCTTGCTTTCACAGGCAGTTTTTGTTGACTGTTTTTTTTCCCCAGTGTATGGGTCACACTTTCCTCTATCTTTGCATGTCTCACAATTTTTTGCTGCAATCTCAAGTCCAGGTTGTCACCTGTGCTTCTGACCAACTGGCTATAAATAAGAGGTTCCCATGTCCCCCTCCTTGGATTTGATTTATTTTCTTCAGTGGCTCATAAAATTCAGGAAAAAAGTTAACTTGTCTAAAAAGATAGAACGCAGGAATAGCCAGATGAACAAGATGACAGGGCAAGTGTATGGGAAGGGGCACAGAACTTCCATGCTCTTTCTGGGCACACCATTCTCCCTGCATCACCACATATTCACCAACCCCAAAGCTCTCTCAACCTTTTTGGATTTCTCTCAGCCTCTCTCAATCCTTTTTGGATTTTTATGGAGGCCTTATTACTTAGGCATGGTTGATTAAATCATTGGCCACTGGTGATTTATTCAACCTCCATCCCCTCTCCCCTCTCTGGAGGTGATTAATGTCATCATATCAACAGTGATAAGTCATGTTGATGTATGTACCTTTGAAATGAGACGATGAAAATGACAATATACCTATGTGGTCTTCCTCTCAAAAACACATTACCCCAGTCTAATCATGAGAAAAACATCGGACAAATTCCAACAGAGGAGGATTCTGTAAAATATCAGTATGCCTCAAAACTGTCAAAGTCATCAAAACAAGTAAACTCTAAGAAACTCACAGCCCAGAGGAACCTAAGGAGACAACTAAATACAGTGTAGTGTCCTGGGTAGGATCCTTCAACAGAAAAAGGACATTAGATAAAAACCAAGGAAATCTGAATAAACTACAAACTATTGATTCATTAATTATAACAAATGTACCATATTAACAATAACATGTTAATGACTGGGGTAACTGGGTGTGGGGGATACAGAAACTCCGCATTATCTTCATAATTAAAATAAGTTCGAAACTTTTCTTAAAAAATTAAGTCTACTTAAAAATCCATTATTGTTAAGTTGAGTTTAGAATATAAATGCAGAGATAATTTATGATGGAAAATCTATGAATGTAATTTCCCACATTCATATATTAAAAGGGAAAACTTATGATTAGCTCAATATCCACCTACACTGCAAGAAGAAAAAAAAATGCAATATACTAGGAACAGAATGCTATTAGTTTAATCAAAACAATTTTTACCAGATACATTTTGAGGCCCAGTACAAAATGAAGATGCAGGACCTTTGCTCAAAAATTATTAAGAGGGGCTTCCCTGGTGGCACAGTGGTTGAGAGTCCGCCTGCCGATGCAGGGGACATGGGTTTGTGCCCCAGTCCGGGAAGATCCCACATGCCGTGGAGCGGGTGGGCCCGTGAGCCATGGCCGCTGAGCCTGCGCGTCTGGAGCCTGTGCTCCGCAATGGGAGAGGCCACAACAGTGAGAGGCCTGCGTACCGCAAAAAAAAAAAAAAAAAAAAAAAGACATATGCACCCCAATATTCACTGCAGCACTATTTACAATAGCCAGGTCATGGAAGCAACCTAAATGCCCATCGACAGACAACTGGGTAAAGAAGATGTGGTACATATATACAATGGAATATTACTCAGCCATAAAAAGGAACGAAATTGGGTCATTTGTAGAGACGTGGATGGATCTAGAGACTGTCATACAGAGTGAAGTAAGTCAGAAAGAGAAAAACAAATATCATATATTAACGCATATATGTGGAACCTAGAAAAATAGTACAGATGAACTGGTTTGCGGGGCAGAAATTGAGACACAAATGTAGAGAACAAAAGTATGGACACCAAAGGGGGAAAGCGGCGGGGAGTGGGGGTGGGGGTGGTGTGATGAATTGGGAGACTGGGATTGACATGTATGCACTGATGTGTATAAAATGGATGACTAATAAGAACCTGCTGTATAAAAAACTAAAATTCCAAAAACAGTTATCCTTCAACAAAATAATTAATTAATTAATTAATTAATTAAAATAAATTTAAAATAAATAAATAAAAAGTTAGGGGAAAAAAAGAACTACCATACAACACAGCAATCCCACTACTGGGCATTAACCCTGAGAAAACCATAATTCAAGAAGAGACATGTACCACAATGTTCATTGCAGCTCTATGTACAATAGCCAGGACAGGGAAGCAACCTAAGTGTCCATTGACAGATGAATGGATAAAGAAGATGTGGCACATATATACAATGGAATATTACTCAGCCATAAAAAGAAATGAAATTGAGTTATTTGTAGTGAGGTGGATGGACCTAGAGTCTGTCATACAGAGTGAAGTAAGTCAGAAATAAAAAAACAAATACTGTATTGTCACATATATATGGAATCTAAAAAAAAAAAAAAAAAGGTTCTGAAGAACCTAGGGGCAGGACAGGAATAAAGACGCAGACATAGAGAATGGACTTGAGGACACAGGGAGGGAAGGGTAAGCTGGGATGAAGTGAGAGAGTGTCAAGGAATTATAAATACTACCAAATGTAAAATAGATAGCTAGTGGGAAGCAGCCACATAGCACAGGGAGATCAGCTCCTTGTCTTGTGACCACGTAGAGGGGTGGGATAGGGAAGGTGGGAGGGAGATGCAAGAGGGAGGAGATATGGGGATATATGTATATGTATAGCTGATTCACTTTGTTATAAAGCAGAAACTAACACACCATTGTAAAGCAACTATACTCCAATAAACATGCTAAAAAATTTAAAAGAAAAAAAGTGAAGTAAATCTAACCAAAATAATCTTTATGGTAAAATTATAAAACTGTATGAAATGACATAAAAGTAGACCTCAATGATGGGAAAGATTCATAATGTTCATGAATATGATATACAATGTTATATGATATATAAATAAAAATTTTAAAGTAATAAAATGAATACTTGATGCCTCCCTCCTAGTTTAAAAAAAAAGATATTGCCAACACCTTTGAAACCTCTGTGGTCCTTTCCACAATCTTACCCCTCACTCCACACTGCAGGTAACCAGTATCCTGGATTTCATATTAACCATTACTTTGCTATTCTCATGGCCCACCCCCGCCCCAACTATCAGAAAATTACTTTATTTAAAAGATATCATAGTCCCAGTGTACAAATAGATAAGATCATAATGTCTCTAGTAGACAAAGATGGAGTTAAGATCCCAGGCAGCCAAGCCACCGCTTTGCACCTTAAAGGTGGCCCCAGAGCAATGGTTGAATATAGTACTAAGGTATTTCCGGAGTGTAAAGGGAGATTATTCAGGTTTATTTGCATACCCATAATACACTGCAAATAGTTTAATTGTTTTCAAGTTAATAAAAATTTCTTTCTTACTCAACTTTTCTAAGTACGAAAATATTATTTTCAGAATTCCTTGAATAAATTTATTCTGGCAGTAACTCTGGGGATAAATAGCCACCGTCAGTGAACTAGGAGTTGTAGTTACTGGAAAAATGAGTTACAGAGGCTTCTTGGTATACTCTGGTTTCTCTTCATATCGAATAAATCTTTCGCCTTTTACTAAAGATTTCCGTGGAGAGAAACAACTGAGTCTTAACAATAATTTTTTGAGGTCTTGCTGTAGCAAGACTGCCTAACTGTAGTTAAAAACAGAAAAATTAATACTTTTTTTTTTTCTTTTGGCACACAATTCTTTCACTGTTGTGGCACGTGGTATCTTCCTGGACGAGAACACGACTCCTTGTCCTTCCCATTGGCAGGCGGCCTTTCAACCACTGAACCACCAGAGAAACCCTAACCTTTTTGTTTTTATTTTTTATTTTTATCTTTTTACCTTTTTGTTTTTAAAAGCAAAACTTTATTGGTTATATATGATGCGGGCGTACTAAAGTGAAAAATTTTTTTCGAGATATCTTGTGTTCTACGAGGTGTAGTTTTAGGTATTTCTAGTGTTTTTTGTTCTCCAATGTCTGAGGGGTGTTACAGAATTACATATTTTGCAGACGATATGAAAATAAAAGCTAGATTGGGGCTCTTCTTGGTATTCCGGTGGGTAAGACTTCCTGGTCCCTGTACAGGATACCCAGCTTCAATCCAACTGATTCTCTTATGCATACATGCCACAACTAAAAATCCCTAAAAAGCCCACATTCTGCAATTAAAACCCAATACAGCTTAAAAAAATACTGAAGTAGAAGGCAAAATTATCATTAAAAAAAAATAAGCGTGATCAAAAAGAAACAGATGAAATTGATATTAACAACACAATTTACTTAATCAAATAGGTTTATCTAAAACGTTGAATGTTGTTTGTGTGGATTATAAGTAATCATTGAGTGGGACTTCTCTGGTGGTCCAGTGGTAAAAAATCCATTTTCCAGTGGAGGAGCCTGCAGCTTGCACTTTAGACCCCATGCAACCAAAATAAACAAATAAAATAATTCCAAATCTTTTCGTTCAACAGAGTTTAGGGAAGACTTAATTCAGTTGTCACCTGAAAATTCATTATGTGGTAGTATAACCAAACAGGATACTATGAGGTCTTCCCAAGTCAGAACCCCCCCACACACACACACAGTGTTCTCTGCCTGCTTCTTGTTTGTAGAAAAACTAGCCTCCTAGGCCTTCCACAAGTTCCAAATAATAAACTTAAGCAGAGAAGTGAGAAAATGCAGAAACAAGGGAAAACAGTCAAGCAAGACAACAAAATTGTTCAGCTATTAAACAAAGTCAAGGACTTTTAGTTCCCCCTCAAGGTCTACAGATAACATTCTGAGCTATATTCTTTTGAGCTCTTTTGCAGAGGCTGAAAACCCCATCAGAAGAAAGAAGTTAACTGTATGCTGATCCCAAGCACATAGACCCCAGCTGCGTTGGAACCGCCTGAAGATTGATGATGTTGATTCCCTATTACTTCACCACCAACCAATCAGAAGAATGTCCACAGCTGATTACTCCCACCACAACCTTCTCCTGCATTCTGTCTTTAGAAACACTTTCCTGAAAACCATCAGGCCTTAACTATGTGGAATTCCTTGCTTGAAGCCCTGCAATGAATGCTACACTTTCCTTTACCAGAACCCAGTGTCAGGGGAATGGCTTTACTGGACGCGTGGGCGAGCAGACCCAAGTTCTATTTGGTCACAGTAGTGAGCGACACTGTTGAAACCCCTTCCATCTACTGATTTATGGGGAAAAGCTTTCTCAGGTTACAGTTATAAAAATGGGGGTAGGGGGGCTTCCCTGGTGGCGCAGTGGTTGAGAGTCCGCCTGCCGATGCAGGGGACGCGGGTTCGTGCCCCGGTCCGGGAGGATCCCGCATGCCGCGGAGCGGCTGGGCCCGTGAGCCATGGCCGCTGAGCCTGCACGTCCGGAGCCTGTGCTCCGCAACGGGAGAGGCCACAACAGTGAGAGGCCCGCGTACGGAAAAAAAAAAAAAAAAAAAAAAAAAAAATTGGGGGTAGGGGGAAGCATTGAAACTGAACTCTGTCTTCTCTAGCAATAAGTATTGGGTTGGCCAAAAAGTTCATTCGGGTTTTTCCGTAAGATGTTAAAACCGAAACTAACTCTTTGGCCAACCCAATACTACCCATCCATCTAATTAAGAAATGCTGTTCCAACAAAATGACATTTTAAAAAAATCCTGTTGTTGTTGTTCTCTGCCAATGTAAGAGGTGGAAAGTATCTCTTGGAAACTTTATTTATTTATTTAAATATTTATTCATTTTGGCTGCTCTGGGTGTTAGTTGCAGCATGTGGGAACTTCGTTGCAGCGTGCAGGACCTTTAGCTGTGGCATACATGCGGGATCTAGTTCCTCGACAAGGGTTAGAACCTGGGCCCCCTGCATTGGGCATGCAGAGCCTTACCCACTGGACCACCAGGGAAGTCCCGACACACTTATGTTTAATAATTATCAAAAGTTGTAATATATTCATGTTGTATTGATCAAGCATGTACTAATAACTGTAATAAGTCAATCCAGAAGAAAAACATTAGTGCATAAAATTTTAAGTTCAGGGACTTCCCTGATGGTCCAGTGGGTAAGAATCCACACTCCCGAAGCAGGGGTCCTGGGTTCGATCACTGGGTGGGAAACTGGATGCCGCATGCATGCCACAATTAAGAGTCTGCATGCCAGAACTGAGTCCACATGCTGCAACTAAACATGCCACAATGAAGATCCCACGTGCCACAACTAAGACCCAGAGCAGCCTAAATAATACATAAATATTTAAAAAATTTTTTAAGTTTAAAGGATGTGAAAAAAGTTTTAAAATTCAATTAATGTACTTATTTTGTCATAGAAGAATATGATTGGGTGATCAATAAAATACTTTCAGGTATGAAAATATAATTGTATTAAATTCTTGGGGAAATGGAAGCGGGGAAAAAAGTTCAAGAATCAAAAGGAATTATGCAAAAACTTAAAAAAAATTACAGGGACTTCACTGGTGGTACAGTGGTTAAGAATCCGCCTGCCAATGCAGGGGACATAGGTTCAAGCCCTGGTCTGGGAAGATCCCACATACCTCAGAGCAACTAAGCCCGTGTGCCACAGCTACTGAGCTTGCACTCTAGAGCCCACGAGCCACAACTACTGAAGCCCACGTGCTTAGCGCCTGTGCTCCGAAAAAAGAGAAGCCACCGCAATGAGAAGTGCGCGCACCACAACGAAGAGTAGCCCCTCTCGCTGTAACTAGAGAAAGCCCGCGTGCAGCAACGAAGACCCAACGCAGCCAATAAATAAATAAATTTATTTATTAAAAAAAAATTACAGGGCTTCCCTGGTGGCGCAGTGGTTGGGAGTCCGCCTGCCGATGCAGGGGACACGGGTTCGTGCCCCGGTCCGGGAGGATCCCACATGCTGCGGAGCGAATGGGCCTGTGAGCCACGGCCGCTGAGCCTGTACATCCGGAGCCTGTGCTCCGCAACAGGAGAGGCCGCAGCAGTGAGAGGCCCGCATACGGCAAAAAAAAAAAAAAAAAAAAATTACAGACGGTAGGTATCAAATTTCTTGGGTATTTACCTTCCACTGGTTACAATTTAAAGTAATGTAACAGGGGCGGAACAGGAATAAAGACGCAGATGTAGAGAATGGACTTGAGGACACAGGGAGGGGGAAGGTTAAGCTGGGACGAAGTGAGTAGCACTGACATATATACACTACCAAAAGTAAAACAGATAGCTAGTGGGAAGCAGCCGCATAGCACAGGGAGATCAGCTCGGTGCTTTTTGTCCACCTAGAGGCGTGGGATAGGGTGGGTGGGAGGGAGACGCAAGAGGGAGGAGATATGGGGATATATGTATATGTATAGCTGATTCACTTTGTTATACAGCAGAAACTAATACAACATTGTAAAGCAATTATGCTCCAATAATGATGTAAAAAAAATTAAGTGATGTAACAATTTAGAGTATCAGTATTTACAATGCACAATATTCATCTTTTGCATCTATTTAAACATATCATGTTGTAAGTTATCTTACGAAAACTGTACATATGATCTTTAAAATGTGCAAGAGAAACATAGTTTCAAAATTCTTTCTCTGAGGCCTGAGAGCAAAACTTTGGAATCCCTGTCCTTAAGAGGTGGGCCTTGTGGCAGGAATTGAGCACTAAAAGGGAAGCAGCACCTCCTTGTGGCAAACAGACATTGCAGCACAAATGAGCAAGGAACAAGAGCTGAGACCTAGAGGCTCAGTTCACCTTCCACAGGAGCGCGCTTCTCCACTGCAGAATCTGAAAGGGTTAGGTGTCGTTCCAACTCTCAGACCTGCCACTTGTAGCTGTGGCCTCTGGAATCCAGCCACAACAAATAGGAACCAGAGAACAATCCACAAGAACAGGCAAGGCTAGGGACTTCCCTGGCGGTGCAGTGGTTAAGAATCTGCCTGCCAATGCAGGGGACACAGGTTCGATCCCTGGTCCACGAAGATGCCACATGCCGCAGAGCAACTAAGCCCATGCGCCACAAGTGCTAAGCCTGTGCTCTAGAGCCCGCGAGCCACAACTACTGAGCCCACATGCCATGACTACTGAAGCCCGTGTGCCTAGAGCCCGTGCTCCGCAACGAGAAGCCACCGCAATGATAAGCCCATGCACCACAACAGAGTAGCCCCAACTCGTCACAACTAGAGAAAGCCAGAGCGCAGCAATGAAGACCCAACACAGCCAAAAATAAATAAAAATTTAATTAATAAATAAATAAAAGTAAGGAGTCCTATTAATTGAATACCCACTGTGAAAAGTAGCTCTTTCCTTTACTTAAAAAAAAAAAAAAAGTTAACCTTCCTTGTGGTCCTCTAACCAGTGAAAGCTGCCCAGGACCTTCTAGAATGAAGGAGACCAAAGGTCCCCTACAATCTCGGAGTAGGGAAACACTCTTCAGAGAGTTGCTCCTTTCCTGTCCCCTCAGTGCCTTAGCCCCAGGCCAAGCCCTGTGAGGTAAATAGCTATCTTCTTAGGGCTGGAACCCTGCATCTGCATGGGTCTTTAACTCCCCATTACTCTGTGAAATACAACAAGAATGCAAAAGAGTATCAAAACAAATGTAGGCGTGAATGAATCTCACAAACATTATGCTAAGTGAAAGAAGCCAGTCACAAAAAGCCACAGGTTTTATGCTTCCATTTATATGAAATGTCCAGAGTAGGTGCAGACAGAAAGTAGGTTAGTGTTTGGTAGAGGCTGGGGGATGGGGAAGATGGGGAATAACTGCTAATGGGTACAGTTTCTTTTTGGGTTGATGAAGATGTTCTAAAACTACACTGTGGGGACTTCCCTGGTGGTCCAGTGGTTAAGACTCTGAGCTTCCACTGCAGGAAGGGCAGGTTCCATCCCTGTTAGGGGAACTAAGATCCCACATGCCCCGCGGGGAAGGCCAAAAAACCCCCACTAGATTGTGATGATCGCACAATTCTGTGAATATGCTAAAAACCATTGAATTGTACACATTAAATTGGTGAACTTTATGGTAAGTGGATTATATCCCCCCAAAAGCTGTTTTTAAAATGTATTAGACAAATTTAAATCAAATGTATGTCAAATTTGATCGACTTGTTAGCAAAAGAACCAGCAAAAAGAAATGCAAACAAACATGACAGCTCAGAGAAGGTGTCAAAGTTGGGAAGCGGAACATTGACACAAGCTGCCAGAAAAAAACAAAAGGAGCTTAAGTTTCCTTTCCCAAGATGGTTCAGTTACTACAATAGTTAAGAAGGAGTCTGTATAGGCCAGGCGACCGAGCAGCTGAGCACCGCTGAGGAGAGTACAGCTCATTTTAAAAACACAGGATGGGGACTTCTCTGGTGGCATGGGACTTCCCTGGTGGCATAGTGGTTAAGAATCCGCCTGCCAATGCAGGGGACAAGGGTTTGAGCCCTGGTCCGGGAAGATCCCATGTGCCGTGGGGCAACTAAGCCCGTGCTCCACAACTACTGAGCCTGCGTTCTAGAGCCCGCGAGACACAACTACTAAGCCCGTGCGCCTAGAGCCCGTGCTCTGCAACAAGAGAAGCCACTGCAATGAGAAACCAGAGCAACAAAGAGTAGCCCCCGCTCACCACAACTAGAGAAAGCCCGCGCACAGCAACGAAGACTCAACGCATCCAAAAATAAATAAAAAATTCAAAAAAAAAAAAAAGAAAGAAAGAAAAGAAAAGAAACTGGTTTCTTTAAAAAAATAAAAACACAGGATGGGGCTTCCCTGGTGGCGCAGTGGTTAAGAATCCTCCTGCCAATGCAGGAGACATGGGTTCGAGCCCTGGTTTGGGAGGATCCCACATGCCGTGGAGCAGCTAAGCCCGTGCGCCACAACTACTGAGCCTGCGCTCTAGAGCCTTCGAGCCACAGCTACTGAAGCCCGCGTGCCTAGAGCCCGTGCTCCACAACAAGAGAGGCCACCGCAATGAGAAGACCCCATGCAGCCATAAATAAATAAATAAATAAATTTATTTTAAAAAAATACACAGGATGATACTCGAGGTCTGAAACTGAAATACAAGGTTTCATCGCCATAAGTAGCATCAGATGAGGAGGCAGGAAACCTGAAACCGAGCGGAGGGCGCAATCTCCATTTTTTTTTTTCTGCCGCTCAGCTTAAGGTATCTTAGTTCCCCCACCAGGGATGGAACACTGGCCCAGGCAGTGAAAGCTCCGAGTACTAACCACTGGACCGCCAGGGAATTCCGCAAGCTGCAATTTTAAAGAGGCCACTGCTACGAATTTTTCACAAACGGCATAATATTCTAGAGTGTACATTCCGGACGTGCACGGTGCAAAACAGACAAAACACCTGTGCGCCCACAACTCATTTTAGGAAAAAGGAAATTGCCAAATTTTAAAACTCCCGAATGCCCTCACTCCACTGAAGGGAGAAACCACGGTCCTGAATTTTGTGCCGATTACTTACTTGCTATTTTTTTCTTTTCCAATTTAACAGCAAAGTCTTTAACAGAAATCAAACTCAGACGTACAAATGTACGAAACATAAAACCTGGGTCTCTGATCAGTCCGGCGTGTGGATGCCAGCCTGCCAATCCTCCGCTTCGCCGCCTAGTGGTGACGCAGGGGCACTGTGTGAATACTAAGATCTTTCCCGAACGGAAAGGACGCGAGCTTGCCTCATTTGCATACCCACAGTGCACTGCACATAGTACAAGTTTAAAATGGCAAAATTTTAAATTATCTTCTACTTATATTTTCTAAAATTAGACCCTTTATTTACAGACTAGTCTAGAAATTTTTGTTCAGGCACTGGATCTTGGTGTTAACTAGCCACTATCAGTGTTCTAGGAGTTTCTCTTACCCCAGGTGAGAGTTACAAAAATGTTTAGTATACTCTGGTTTCTCTTCAAATCGTATAAATCTTTCGCCTTTTACTAAAGATTTCCGTGGAGAGGAACAACTCTGAGTTTTAAACTAATTTTTTGAGGCCTTGTCTCGACAAGGCTACCCAAACCTGTTATAAAGTAAGACTTATTAAGAAAAATTCATGTTTAAAGCTTCCGGTGTTTTTGATCTTTAGCTTAGTATGTGAATTTTACTGCTTATCAGTAATATTTCATGATGAAGGTTGTTACCCCATAACCAATTATAGTTTTGACTACAGTTTGATAACCCGTAGTTTTGGGTTATGTTTTCTGTGTTTCAAGCGTTCTGCAACTGTCAGTACCTCGCACGAAATTCAAAATAAAGTGCTGTTATTCTGGGTTTTGCATTATCGGTAGAAAAAGGTTGTAACAGTCAGGCACCTATAGGTTTTTTTTTTGTTGGTGTTGTTAAACGGTGTCACACAGGTGTACACGCAGTTTTCGTTTTCTGTTTTGTTTGTTGGTTTTTTTGTTTGTTTTTGGTACGTGGGCCCCTCGGTGTTGTGGCTTCTCCCGTTGCGAAACACAGGCTCCAGACGCGTAGGCTCAGCGGCCGTGGCTCGTGAGCCCAGCCGCTC
Source organism: Mesoplodon mirus (assembly GCF_964341445.2). Taxonomy (NCBI): domain Eukaryota; kingdom Metazoa; phylum Chordata; class Mammalia; order Artiodactyla; family Ziphiidae; genus Mesoplodon; species Mesoplodon mirus. The sequence goes on from NC_138979.1 coordinate 55,613,583, forward strand.
CGCGGCATGTGGGATCATCCCCAACCCGGGCACAAACCCGTGTTCCCTGCATCGGCAGGCGGACTTTCAACCACTGCACCCCCAGAGAAGTCCTGTTTCCGTATCTTTAGAGGTGAATTTAAGTAAAAGAAGAAAGTAGTAGGTTTTGTTTAATCCAGTAGATTTAGTTACCATTGCAACGTGTAATCAATGTGAAAAATTGGCAAGCTGGTGTCACTTTGTTTTTCGAAGTCTGAAATGTGTCGCGTGTGTTAGGCTCAGTACATTTCAATTAAAACCAGTCACCTTTTTAAGGGCGCGGGAGGCACTTGTGGCCAACGGTAGTACTGGACAGCTCAGCTCTGTGGTATTACAATGTATTAAAAAGACTCAGTCTGTACATTTTGTTTTTCCTTCATGGGTCTAGAGTTGGTTAGTTTGTTTTGCTTTCTCCATTTTAATTATTAGAAGAATGTTATCTCGGGGACTTAACTCGTGGTCCAGTGGAAGTCTGCCTTGCCATGCAAGAGAAACACGTTTGATCGCTGGTGATGGAAATAAGATCCCCTATGCCGTCTGCAACAACAAAAGATTCCCCCACCCTTAAACGAAGTTCCTGCGTGTCACGACGGAGACTTGACGCAGTCAAAAATGAGTTTAAAAAAGTGAATCTTTAGAAGAATAAAGACTGCTTTTAAAATAATAATAATGTTATTCCCGGCGAGTCCCTCACGTGTGGAACGGAGTTGCAGGTTCTTAGGGCAGGCAGGTGTAATAATTTTTCTGCACGGTGTTTACACTTACATCAATGGTCTATGCATATTCTCATTGCCTCTCAGCCTTACTGGCCCTTGGTATACTCGGACTTCAATAAGTTTTGTCCATCTGGTAATCATGAAATTGTTTTACAGTAGTGTTCTTTTTTTATTAATTTATATGTTTTTGGCTGCGTTGGGCCGGCGTTGCTGTGCGCGGGCTTCCTGTAGTTACAGAAGTTGTCAATTTTGGGGCTTCCCTGGTGGCACAACGTGAAGAATCCGCCTGCCAATGCAAGGGACACGGGTTCAAGCCCTGGTCTGGGAAGGTCCCACATGCCGCGGAGCAACTAAGCCCGTGCGCCACAACTACTGAGCCTGCACGCCTAGAACCCATGCTCTGCAACAAGAGAATCCACCACAATGAGAAGTCCACGCACTGCAACGAAGAGTAGCCCCCGCTCACCGCAACTAGAGAAAGCCTGTGCACAGCAACGAAGACCCAACTCAGCCAAAAATAAAAATTAAAAAAAAAAAGTTGTCAATTTTATTAGTTTTCTTTTTCAAAGAACTAAATTTGGAGTTTGACATTTCTCTCCAGTGTATCTTTCTCTTCCTCATTAATCTGTTTATATTTTCAGTATACTTTTCTGTTTACTTTCTCTGAAATTTTTCTATTGCTTCAAGAGGAATGTTCATGTCACTCAACAAACTGATTTTAATACTCTTGGAAAAGGAAAAGACCTAGACACTCCCTTTCTGAACCCTTATCGCAGTGATACTATAAGTCACCACACCTAGTTTCAGGTGTTTTGCTGGATGTCACCCTCTGGCTTGGCTTTCCTCCCAGCCTAGAAGCTTCACCCGACAGCCTCACTCTCATCCTTCCTGTAGTCCCTGGTCAGGACCATGGAAATAGTAGGTCCCGGGAAATGTGAAAGGAAGCAGCAGGAGAAAGACAGTCTCTCATTAAATGATCTCCACAGGAGGCCGTCCTCTCTGTGAGAAAATGGAGGTAAGTACCTCCCTGCCTGCCTCACAGGGTGTGGTGAGAAGCAAATGAGAAGATGGATACAAAAGAGAGATGCTTAAAAGTGATATACAAAATAAAAATTGCTCTCATCTTCCAAAACTAGGCAGTAACTCAGAGGCTTCCTGCGGAGCCCCTCCCTATGTGTTCAGTAACAGGCATGACCTACCTGACCCAGAAAGAGGCAAATAAAACCAGTTGAACACACACGCGCGCGCGCGCGCGCGCGCGCACACACACACCATTTGCTCCAAACTCTGGAGGCTTGAGAGCCTTTGGTGCCTTCCACACCGAAGCCCCACTGTCCAGCCAGTCCCTGCAGCCAGAACTGCTCTGGCCACACCACGTCACTGTGCAATCAGCACCCCATGGATGCTAAGGACAGTGGTGGGCTCACCCCGCAGGCCTGCAAGCCCTGTACTTGCCCAGCCTCAAGACTGAAGCAAGAGCCCGGAGTCAGCGATAAAGACATCTGTGGTTTAATGGATGGGGGAGCTTACGTGGCTGAAGTAAGATCCTGGAGGGACACCTCACCAGCATTCTTTACCCCTGGGTAAAGAGGGAGGTTACAGTTACAGAGGGAATTGACATCAGGTTGGCTCATCGGTTGCCAGGGAAACCAGCAGAGGCGCAAGCCCCTCACTGCCCCTTTCATAAGCTATCTTGGTGGAGATGTCCTGATCTAAAGATTAGAACAATCACCAGCTGAGGCCAGGGGCAAGTATGTAGGCATTTACTGATTAGGCTCTATGATTAAGAGGGAAGGTCAGTCAGGTGAGTTGGGTGTAGGTGAGGCAGGGACTGGTCGAGCAGGGGATGTCCAGAGAGCAAGAGAACAGCCATCTTGAGTGGCCTGATCATATAGATGGGGACCTCCACTCAGTGATGGCGCCTTGCTTTGGGTGTCTTCAGGGCATGATGGGGTCCCCTCCTTGTTTTCAGCCTGCCACATAGCTGAGAGGGCAGCCCCAAGCACACACCTCTCTGTTTCCTCAGAGCCCGAATCAGCAAGTGCAAGCTGCCCCTCCTTTCAGAGCCCGCCCCTCAAGACCCCTTTCCCATCCTGGCTTTCTAAGGACAGCCCCAGGATGGTCACTAGAACACATAGGAATTCTAATTACACCCCCTTTCCAGAACAATTGAGTTATTGTCTAGGGGAACCCTTTCCCCACCATAGAGAAGCCTCTTCATTTCCTCAAATGTAATTTACCTCCTGAGGTGACACAAGGGACTTTCTGACCCTTTCTTTTGATGAAGAGACCAAAAACCTCTCAAGTTCAGTCTCTCCCAGGGCTCCTGTTATCCTGTCATGCTTCATTCATTCATTCCACAAACATTCCCAAGATCTTCATCAAAAACACAATTTACTATTTCTTCTCGTTGCATTTATCAACTAAGAATTTATTCATTTTCCATTTGTAATTAATCAAAAGCATATTCGCTCACCCACTGGAGTTCTGATCAGCATAAGAACAGAGCGCTCTCCCAGAGAGGGTGGTATGCGAGCCCTGGGAGGAGAAGGTGGAGAAGGCACAGCGGTGGACATCAAAGCAGCTCTGACTCCCGACCACTTTCTCCAGCCTTGAGGCAGCCTCAGCCGCAGCCTAGGAACCTTTGGTCTATTATTTGCAGACAAAAGTCCAGGACTGTGGCAAGAGTGTGAAACTGGGTGGGGAGATGCGGGTTCTCATCCCAGCCCCGCCCCTAACTAGCTGGGTGACCTCCTCCAGTTGTGAGTACTGTCAAAAATCCAGAAATAGCTAAACTAAAACCACCAAATCAGTAAATAGTAAGAGTTTATCATGCCTATAAAAACAGTTCGCAAACTGGGAGCTTCCAAATTCAAAGACTGATACGAAGATCAGGGGCATGAAGTTATAGGATGGCTTATAAAGTGAAAATGAGGAAGTTAGTAGCGTTTACAGTGACTGGTGATTACAATGGGGTTTCAGCTGGCAGGTTTAAAGTGATCATCTCACACCATTTTTAGGAAAAAGACTAAAGTTTCTCTTATGATTGTCAGGGGCATTAACAAAAAATAACCTAAGTTAACTTTCACTTACCTTCATGAAATAAGCTGGATTTCATTTTGCTTTCAGGACCTACACGGTTTTATCTGCTCAGGGAATTCTCAAGTCCGGTCTCCATTTTGTGTTTAATGTTAACAATATCCTCTCTGGGGCTCGGTCTCCCCATTTGTCAAGGGACAGCCTGAGTTAGATAATCTCCACATTTTCATCCAGGCTCTGACATTTTATGATGCTAAGGTCTGGGCTCAGGGGAGTAAAGATAAGAGTGTGACAGAAACAAACAGTACTGCCCATGATCTGAACAGCCCTTGCTTTCAGTGACACAGCTGATCCCACTATGCCTGACTGAGGCGCTGCTCCCTGCGGGGATGAAAGACGCAGCGGGGCCAACGCAGGGCTACATGGTCATGCCGAGATGGCCAGGCTGGACACACCAGTGCATGCCCCTCCCCTACACACACACACCATGCACGTGCATGCAAACACACACATGCACAAACATGCATGTGCGCATGCTCACACATTCACGCATTCATGCACAACTTCATGCACACACACCGCCAAGTACTGCATGCTACACAGCACTGCCAAGACTGGGGACCTACCCACATCTCTGCCCTTGGTCACAAGCTACCATTTCTTGGGGTCTGTCTGTGAGGCTGGGTGCGGGGCATTGTGCTGGCCCATAAGCTGGGTCTTCCCTTCCCTCATAGAGTCATTGAGAGATTCAAGTGAAATATCAGAATAAGAATAGTGCGTTGGAAAACAAACATATGTGCCTAATTGGGGGGTGGGAGTTGCCCACATTAAGGCTGAGGCAGTGTAGTACAGTGGTTACCATTCTAGCACTGGAGCCACCCTGTCTGTGTTCTGATACCAGCTTTTCTACTTCCTAACTGTGTGACCTCAAGCAAGTCACTTAACTTCTCTGTGCCTGAAATATTTCATCCATGAGCAGACATAATGATAGTAGTACCTACCTCATAAGCTTAGTTTTAAGTGTGTCAACATGGGTGTGTGGCATCTAGTCTGTGCCATATAAGGGAGGCTATCGTCCATTACTAAAATCAGGCACTGGCCCTCTCCGTTGATCTGAATCAAAACAAAAGGGAAAAAAAAAGAAGATCTCAGTTAAGAGAACAGTAGGAATGTGAAAAGAGACGCGTTTTATTTTTAATTGAAATTTTTCTATGCTAAGTATTTTTATGTAGATGTTTTCTTTGTATTACCTGACAATTTCATTATGGTGCCATTACTTTTTGCTTTGTGATTTAGATTTTTTTAAACATATAATGTTCTTGAATAAATAATACATACACAGGCCACAACATTTGCAGGGCTGCTGTGAGGCATGATGGCAGAAGCGGGCGGGACTCCTGTGCCCACTTCGGGCAGAAGCAAAGTGTGGGGACTCGAGCAGGGCCTTGGCCTGGGGGCTGCACGTTCATTCCCAGCCCCGGCTCCGGGGCTACTGTCCAGCCTGGCTGAAGAGGATTGGAGGGTCAGAGAGGCAAGTATGTGGGGAAGGGGGGTCAGGGAAATGGAGAGGGACCAGGGGACAGAGAGAAGGTAGGACACCGAGAAACTGGAGAAGGAGGCCAGGTCAGAAAACAGATCATTCCAACCTGAAAACAGCTGCAATACTTAGAGAGTAAATCCTTTCTAAATCAGCTAAGATTGATAGATGGGGCTTGTTGAGACTGAACTGGGCATTGACCGATGGGCAAAGTTCCCAGGATGCTCTCTGATCTGCAAAGCTGCCTTGGGAGGGAAGGAAATTGCCTGTGCAAGACAGAAACAGGCCCAATCCTCTGAGGGTCTGCAGGCAGACAGTAAGGACACACAGTCACGCAGGGTGGTCATTCCACAGGCCTGTGCCCCAAGGCCCAGCAAATCCTCTCATTCCTACTCTAGAGAAACACACACTGGTGAATACAGGGAGACAGTGCAAGGGTGTCCACTACAGCACCAAAAATTGGAAACAGAAAATATAAATGGCATTATTTAGTATACCATATATTTTTCTTGAGTGCATATGGAAATCTATAATTCCATGGAAAAAGGCCTGGGAGGATACCATACCATGCAACAGCAATGATTACCCCTGGGAGAGGGACTGGGCTTGGGGCAATTGAGGGGGGACCTCCATAATATTTTACTTTTTTTTTTTTAACAGTGAGAATGTTTTTGTGTATTGCTTATTTAACTTAAATTATTTTTTTTATTTATTTATTTTTAAGAGGTTAACTACTCTATATTAAAAATATTGATGGGTGTTCCAGGGAGTTCACATTCTTACAGGTATTATCTCTATGCCAATAGTTTTCTACATGTTTGGGACTGAAAGTTGGGAGACCTGAGTTTTATTTTTTATTTTTATTTTTTTAAATATTTATTTATTTGGCTGCATTGGGTCTTAGTTGCGGGATCTTCATTGCGGCACATGGGCTCAGTGGTTGTGGCACGCGGGCTCTCTAGTTGTGGCACGTGGGCTCTACACCACGCAGGCTTAGTTGTCCCGCGGCATATGGGACCTCAGTTCCCCGAGCAGGGATCGAACCCGCATCCCCTGCACTGGAAGGTGGATTCTTAACTACTGGACCACCAGGGAAGTCCCTTAAATTAATTTTAAAAAATTGAAAGGCATAGAGCTACTTGAAGAAGAACCAAATTGATCCAGAGGGAGGAGGGATATGGGCAAGAATAAGAGAAAATCCACTATAGACTGGAGTTGGGGAGAGAGAGAGGTTTGGAGGTGAAGGTGAAGCCATGGGATAATGAGGAAGATGGTCAAAGAGAATATTCAGGACTCTTTAGAATATGACATGTAAAATAATTGATCCTCCAGCATCTCTTCCAGGCTGTTCAGCAAGCCCCATCAATGGTAGTCTCTGCTAAATTGAGACAAGTCATGCAATAAGGCAGAAACACGGGGCTGTGGAAGCAGAAAGGAGGGAGCATTGGTTCTGCCTTAGAGTCACGACAGCCTCATGGAGGTATGAAGCCTTGACACAACCTTAGTAACATTCCAGAGAGAAGAATTGGGCAAATGCATCTCAGGCCGCGATGGGTAGGCTTCTTCCCAAGGTTCAAGGTTGCAACCTGTGGGGTTGGAAGAATCCCAGAGAACGAGCTTCTCTGGTGGCCAGTGCTGACAGCGCCCCCAGGTGGAATCATTCACACTCCTTCCCTGCAAGCCAGGAAGCCCCCAGGAGGCTGAGAATAAGCATTGGCCTTGGAGCTGGAAATCCTGGGTCCCTTGCCAAAACAGCTGGCCCCATGGGCCTCCAGATATGATGCCCTACATACTGTAACTGAGCTGGAGCCTATGTGGCCTCCCCTCCCACCCTGTCCTCTGCCTGCTGCTTGTCTGTAGAAAAACTTTAGCCTCCAGGCCTTCCCCCAGTTCCAAAGAATACATTTAATCAGAGAAGTGAGGAAAATGCAGAAGCAAAGGAAAACAGTCAAATAAGACAAAACAATAATAGTTTAGCCATTAAACAAAGTCAAGAACCTTTAGTTCCTCCTCAAGGGCTAGGGATAATATCCTGAGCCACATCCTTTGAGCTGTTTTGCAGAGACTGAAACCCCCACCAGGTGGGAGAAGTTAACTGTCTGCTGTTCATAGGCACGTAGACCCCAGACTGGTTGGAACCTGGAGGTTGATGATGTTGATTCCCAGTTACTTCACCACCAAGCAATCAGAAGAAGGTCCACGAGCTGATCACACACCCCACAACCCTCTCCCCAGCATGTAGCCCCTTCCTCTTTTCCCTATATAATTTCCGAGCAAAACCTGGGGAGTTGGTTCTCTGGGACATGAGTCCACCTTCTCCACAGGGTTGCCAGCTTCCTCAGTAAAGCCTCTTTCCTTTTTACCTGACACTTGTCTCTCAGTATTGGCTTCTTGAGCAACGAGCGGCCGAACCTGAGTTTGAGAACAACAGGACACTCTAAATTGTCAGGAGGAAACATAAATCCACATGTGGGTCACTCTGCAAGACAGCTGACCTTGTTTCTTCAGAAACATCAGTGTCAGGAAAAACAGGAAAGGCTGGTGCTGTTCTAGAAGAAGGGAGAGGAAAGAGTCAGGATAACCAAGGGAGTGGGCGAGTCTCTGGATCCTGGATGGGGAAAACACGGGTGAGGGGGACATTGTTGGCACAATTGGGGACATTTGACAATGGACTGTATATTAGATAACAGTTTTGAATCTTTTTTCTTTAAACGATGGAAATGAGAAGAACATTTACATTGTTTCCCTGGGGTGGGAGGATGGGGGTGGGTGCGAAGAATCCATTGTTTTACAAGGAGAACAAAATCTTGGATTGCAGTCCTGGCACTGCCACTTCCTACCTGTGATAAGTGGGACCAGTTTTGAGACCACTCAGAGCCTGTTCCATCATCTGGGAAAGTGGGAATTGAGCTCACACAGGAGAAGCTGTGGCTGGTGGGTTAACTCACTTCAATGGGCAAAGAAGGCTTAATGGGGACGTGGCCACGCTGGAAGCATCCGCTGAGCCAGGCCCTCTGGGGCTCCCTTCCCCCTGTGTGGGAGAGGCAGACTCCGGGGTCTGCACCCCTTTGCTTCCCTCCCCTACCCACCCCCTTCCCCAACCGGCTCCAGAATAGGTGCTCCCAGCAAGATTTAAGAGCTGCAGGGTGCAGCCTGGAAATGTAACTTAGATCCCTTTTGTTGGTTTCCAGCAAATTAAAATTTATCTCTCAGGGAGGAAATGAGGGGGTAGGGGTTTTTTTTCTTCCTCTTAATGGGCCCTGATAAAGGAAATGAATGCGAGGAAGGGATCAGAAACACGATCCTCCTCTCACAGCCTCGGAAAGGTCTGGGGGTTCCCTGCACCCGCAGAGGGGGCAGCTGGGCACAGTGTGTTTTATTATATAATTAACCTTGACCCTTCTGGGTTCAAAGAGAGACGTTAGTTGGAAATAAATCAATAGTCTGGTCTGGTCACTTCAAAGGCTTCGGAACCCGCTGGAAAATTCCATGTGGGTTCAGTGTGTAAATTGGAATAGGGTGTGCAATTCTTTTTGAAAGGTTGCGGGGTGGTTAGGTCTAAAGTTGAAATGAATTGTGTATCCGCTTCCTTTCATCAAGCAATCAGGAGTCTTTATTGTGTGTCTTGTTAGGGAGAGTTGGGGGTGGCGCCCGTGGGAAGGCCTGGGAGAAAACACGACACGGTGTGACCTCTATGTGACCACTGGGCCCGGCTCTAGGACAATAGGCATCTCTCCAAGCTTAGGAAGCACGGCCCCTCCCCAGCAGTGCTCGGCCCTTTATTCTGACAGGTCTGGAATTCTTAGAATCACCGAACCATCACCATCATAATACACAGCATTTATTGAGTGCTTACCATGGACCAGGTGCCAGGGATTTTCCAGTTATTTTTTCATTTGATCCTTGTAACAACCCAATTAGATAAGTACCATTATTATCTCTATTACAGATGAGGAAATTGAGCTTCAGAGGGGCTAAAGAGCAAGTCCAGAGCCACTTTGAGGTTTCCGTTTTTTGGGGTTTTTAAAAATATTTATTTATTTATTTATTTATTTGGTTGTGCTGGGTCTCAGTTGCAGCAGGCAGGCTCCTTAGTTGTGGCATGCGGGATCTAGTTCCCTGACCAGGGATGGAACCCAGGTCCCCTGCATTAGGAACGTGGAGTCTTAACCACCGCGCCACCAGGGAAGTCCCTGAGGTTTTCGAAGTCTGTTCCAATGCCATGGCTCAAAGGATGAAAAGGAGACCCAAGGAAGAGTTGCAAATGACCCAAAGTCTCCAGTCACAGCATTCTTTTCCCTGAAGTGGTTGGAAGCTGAATGGAGCTGGTTTCTCTTCAGGTGTCTCTCGGTTTCCTCTCTAGTCCACCTTTCATCTCTCTCTCCTTTCTCTTCATCTTTTCTTTCTCCGTCCCTCCCTCTTTGCTTTCCTGCTTTCTAAATACTCAAGCATTTATTGAGTATTTAGTGCTGCTCCATGGCAGCACAGGAGGGTCATAAAGAGATAAGAAACCAACACCTGTCCTTAGGAAGCTCACATCCTAAGTTCTCCAAGCAGGCACGACTGACACACATCATGTGCATTTTATGCTACAGAAAGAAATAGTTCTGTATGAGAGGATGCAGAGGAAGGAGAGGTGGTTCTAGTCAGAGAGGATCAGGGAGGATTGGGAGGAGGTGATGTTTGGAAGGATCTGGAAAGAAGAGATGATCGAACAGTCTCATTCTAGGATGAAGGAACAGCTTGTAGAAAGGCCTGGAGGCACCACTGCCTGGCATGTTCTGGAGAAGCCAGGAGCCCAGCTTGGAGGATTGGTGTGGATGACGGACAGAAAATTAGGCTCTGCTCTGATTAATAATAATAATAATAATAATAGCAAGCACAGTTCTGACTGCTTTTCATAACTGACTTCTTTACTGCTCTCAACAACCTATGAAGTATGTGCTATGCTTGTCCATAGTTTATGGAAAAGGAAACAATGGCACCAGAGGTTAAGGGACATCCTCTGGGTCACACAGCCAGTCAGTGGCTGAGTGGGGATCATAAACCAGTTAACCCATGCTGTTAACCATTGGGTCACATCACCTCTTGTGAGAGGGCCTTGAATGCTAAGCTAAAGACATTGGACCGCTCCAGGGGCACTGGGGAGCTATGGCAGGTTCCTGACCCAACATGCATTTTCGGACATGCCCCAACGCCTCAGCCCTCCTCTTCAGGGTCTGACATTACTGGATCTCTCCTCAGTGTTTGAGAAGAAAATCTCTGTATCCTCCAGTTTAGACCATTCCTCCCCCCATGTTCCCCGACCCTGCCTTGTCCTCAGTCAGCAGCCAGCATGGGCTTAGAAAAAGGAGGCCCAGGTTCAAGCCCCAGTTCCACCACCTCACATCTCTGGGCCTCCGTTTCCTCATCTGTTAAATGGAAGGATGACAGGAAGTGCAGTCCTGCTCACTACAAGGCTGTGAGAAGACTCACAGGAGGTAATGTGGAGGTGTTCTGTTAAACGTCACAAGAAGTAATAACAGAGGAATCATTATCACTGTGGCACAAGGACTCCACAGAGGCTCTTTCCCTTCCCTGAGGAAACTGCAGGCTATTTGGCCTTCTTGCTACTTCCCTGTCCACCTGGAAAGCCACATAAGGCTTTCCTCAGATACATCAGAAATGCAAAAAGCATACGCTCTGGAAATCTAGTAATCGTTCATTCATACATTTATTGAGTATCTACTAAATGCCAGCCTCCATGCAGCAAATGATAGCCTCCTGGCTGCTCTGTGATCTTACCTGCGCTTTGCTTACCCTCTGCCTTCAGCCTTGGGTGTCCTTTCCCTCTTCTCCACTCTTCTTCGAAGTCTTCCTTAATCCTGGCCTTCAATGAATCACATTTTCTTCTGCTTCCACAGCTTGCCGGTACCCATCCAAGCAAGTACTTGGATAAATTGCAGTTTTTTAAATTCAAGCCCATATTGTCAGCTCACCGAGGGCTGAGTCTGTCTCTCCTGTGTGGGGCTGAGCGCATCTTAACTGCAAGCTTCAGTCAGACGTGGGTTGAGATCAGGCTTTCATCCCTGTAGCTGTAATCCTTGCTAACTCCACAGGGTGGCAGCAAAATCCCCCAGTCACAGCCCTTGTCCCAGGAGCACGGAGATTGCTGGCTGGGATGCTGCATCCAGAGGCTCCCCCCAGCTCCAGGGAGGCCAGGCTGGGAGTAGAGATCCCTTCAAGCTCACTTTCTTCTTTGTCTCGTTCACCAACCCCTTCCGCTTTGGGTCACTTTGCTCTGCCCACCCCAGTTTCTCTGCCTGTAACAATGGGATCATTTGAACACAAACTGAACTCTTCACTTAAATGAACTGAGTCCTGTCAGGCACTCCTTTTTTTCTTTTTTTTTTTTAACAACAGCTTTTTCAAGTTGTAATTCACAAACCATACAATGCACTCATTAAAATGTGCAATTCAATGGTTTTTAATATACCCACAGAGTTATGCGATCATCACCACAATCAATTTTAGAACATTTTCATCACCCCCCAAAAGAAGCCCTGTTACCCATTGGCAGTTACTACCCATCCCCCCACTTCTAGCCCTCAGCCCTAGGCAACGACTAATCATCTTTCTGTCTCTATCGATTTACCTATCTGGACATTTCATGTAAATAGAATCATATAATATATGGTCTTTTGTAACTGACTTCTCTCACTTAGCATAATGTTTTCAAGGTTTATCCATTTTACTGCTAAATAAAATCCTATTGTATGGTTATACCACATTTTGTTTATCCACTCATCAGCTGATGGACATTTAGGTTGTTTCCACTTTTTATCTATTATGGATAATGCAGCTATGAACATTGCTGTACAAGTTTTTGTACATACATGTTTTCATTTTTCTTGTTTATATACCTAGAAATGGAATTTCTGGGTCATATAGTAACTGTATGTTCACCCTCTTGAGGAGCTGACAGATTGTTTTTCACAGCAGCTGTACTGTTTTTCATTCCCACCAGCAGTGTGTGAGGGTGTCTGTCTGTACTATTTTCCATTCCCACCAGCAGTGTGTGAGAGTGTCATTGTACAATGATGTTTCATTGAGACATCACCATGGTGTCTCATTGTGGTTTTACTTTTTATTTCTTTCATGTGCTTATTGGCCATTTGTGTATCTTTGGAGAAATGTCTATTCAGATCCTTTGTCCATTGGGATACTTGTCTTTATTATTGAGTTATAAGGGTTCTTTACACATTCTTTTTTTTTTTTGACTGTGTCGTCTGGCTTGTGGGACCTTAGTTCCCCAACCAGGGATCGAACCTGGGTCCCTGGCAGTGGGAGCACTGAGACCTAATCACTGGACCGCCAGGGAATTCCCATCTTTATACTTTCTAGATACAAGCCCCTTATCAGAGATGTGATTTGCAAATATTTTCTCCATTTTGTGGTCTTTTGTCTTCTTGATGGTGTCATTTGAACCACAAAAGTTTTACATTTTGATCGTGTTCAATCTATTTTTTTCTTTTGTTGATTGTTCTTTTGGCGTCATATCAAAGAAACTATTGCCTAATCCAAAGTCGGGCCAGGCTGTGGGCATTTTGGAGGGATGGCAGGGCCAGTCCCTGCATCTTGACAACAGGAACATAGCACAGGGTGACCAACAGGCTACCTGTGAACTTGGGAGCTCCTGTTTCAACTACACCCCTCTTGAGCTCAAGGAGCAAGGCCCTATCCTTCCTGGTCAGCCTGGCTCCTCCTTGGGCCCTCCTCTCAGCCTCTCCCGCCCCCACCTCCCTGACCCAGGTGGCTCCATGAGGGCCCAGGGGAGCAGTCCCTGTAATACCTCTTTGTGGGAGGGGCATGGGTCTAGATGTCCCACTCCCTGACTCTAGCCTGAACTCAGCTCAGGACAGGCCCCTCATCCTTGGTTGCTCCCACTGCCCCCTTCCTGCTGCCAGCCCAGCTTCCCCCAACCCTGTCCTGAGCAGGGTGACTACTCTCCTCACTGCCCCACCCCTCGTCTCCACGTTCACATACCCCCAGCCCCATTCTTTTCCCTCTCCCCTCCCTCGGGGCTCTGGGGCTCAGTCTAGTACCGAGCACCCTACTGTGGCCTGACTGTGTTGAATGCACAGGGCTCCAGGTGGGGCGTGGCTGTCCTGTCTTCCACCCTGCCTCTGCCTCTAACTTCTCTGGGATCTTGAGCAACTCCTGCACCTCATGGCTCTCAGTTACCTTGTCCGTCTCACAAGGGGGCCAGTGGTCCCTTCGACCTCTGTCATTTTGGGGTCATTCTGGGTCTACCATCCCTGGTGGGTGGGGATCTCAGGTTAGCACCAGCTCTCCTGGGTCCCTCACCCCTCACTGCACTAGGAGATGGAGCCGGCAGTGGAGAGGGGCCCCTGCTAGGCGTGCACAGGGGCGTGGTCCTCCCTCCCTGTGACCTCAGGACTGCCCCCGCCCCCCAGACCAATCTTCACTAATCATAGGGATGAGACCCACAAACAGGGCTTGGCTAGGAGTTGGGAGCACTCCTTGTCATCCTGCGCCCCTCCCATCACACCCCAGGGCCATGGTGGGGAGCCTTCCCACTGCCCAGCCTCCCAGTTCACATTTGTTCTCCACCCGTCCCCGCAAAGTGGTCCCGTGGTCAGACATGTCCACAACGTCTTTGACGCTACTCCCATCCAAAGGCGGAACCTAACTCTCCTCCCCGGAATCTGCCGGCCTTAGAGATTTGCTCCTCAAGAACAGAACATGGCAGTGGCACTGTGGGTCATCCAGGGCTAGGTTCTAAATGATGAGGGAGTTTCCGCCTGGCTCTCTCTCTCTCAGGATGCTGATCCCTGGCTCCCAGCCACCACCAGGCTGTGAGGCAGCCCAGGCCCATGGAGAGGCCACAGGTAGGTGACGGGGCCGAGGGCCAGCGTCAGCCACCAGACGTGAGACCATTGAGCCTTCAGATGATCCCAGCCCCCAGGCTTCAAACTGCCTCAGTGGAGCAGAGACAGCTATTCCTGCTGGGCCCCGCCCAAACTGCAGATTTCTGAGCAGAAAAGATGTTAGGTTAAACCACTGACTTGTGGGGTGCTTTGTTACAGAGCGTTAGGTAATTGGAGCAGGTTGCAAGCCCTGGCTGCTGCTGATTTCTGCCCAAAGACTCGTGTGTGTGCGCGTGTGTGTGTGTGTGTGCGCGCGCGCGCGTGTTGAGCGGGGAGCACAGTATTCAGCCTGAGGCTGCTGGATCGTTTGAGACCTCAGGACCCAGATTCCAGCTGGGCCACTCAGCTGATACCAATTTCTGCTAAACTTACTAATTGGAACCCTGCTTCTCCCTTTACCGTAGCCTAGTTCAGGGCCTTGTTAGAATAGGCCCTTCCTGTATTTGCATGTGATTTGTGTGCAATTTGCATACATCTACATGAGTCATATTAGGTGGTTTTTAAAGGTTTCGGGGTCCCTCCCTGGGGGGGACTTGGACTCTGGAGGGACAGGGGCACTGGAAGTTACCTGGTCTGCTCTCCCATCCCCTCACCACATGACAACACATCACCTCCCCAGGTGGTCCTTGGATGGCTTAGGTTGATGAACAATTCCTGTGTTTGTGGAGTTCTGTGTAAAGAAAGGTGAGGTATTATGTCTACATGTGAACTTAGTTCTTTCCTCTGGGAAAGTGAATCAACCACTTCCCCCAAGACTCAGGACAGGCACCATGGCAGTCTCAGGCTTCTCTTTCTCAGCTCAGCATCCACAGCACCATCACTGTTTTTGGTCTGACATTGGCCCCAACCACCCCTTCTGGCCTCTTCCAGAAGTGCCAGGCCAGGGGCTTTCAAATGTTTCTTTTAGGAGCAGTATCCTGTTTTCAAATGAAATCTCATGTGGAGTCTAACATGTAAGACAGGTAAAATAGAGCTGCTCTAGGTGAGGGTGGGCAGGGAGAGGCTCCCCCAGGCCCCTAGCCAGAGCTGGAGAACCCAGCTTGCAAACCACTATCCTCTCAAAAGATGCCTCTGGGTATAGAACTCCACCCTCCAGACTTGCAGAGCCTCCCAGGGGTGAGCTCTGGCTTTCCATTTCAGCAGCAGAGGGGACACTGACAGTCTAAGCAGTTGCATTACACCATTGCCTCTTACTAAGCTTGAGGCCCGCTGAGACCTCCTGATCTTTGTCAGCACAACACCTTTAAGTCAAGTCTCTCGTGGTCTATCCTCAGCCTTGGCAGCCCCAGATACCTGGCCTCAGGAGCCTGGACTGAAGAGAGGACAGGGAGGAATAAAGAGGGCTGGCCAGGGGTCTGGCTGTGTGCTCTGAAGACAGTCACACAGTCAGAGCCCCAGTTTCCTCAGCTTCAGGATGGGGAGGAAAACAGTCCTTTCTCACAGACAGTGCATGAAAAGCATATAGCCCCGCCCAGCAGCTGGCTCAATACTGGTGGTCTGTCACTATAGGGCCAAAGGACTGGTCTCATCGGACTGCCAGCTAAGGAGGCACAAGCAGTGGTCAGAATGCAGACTCTGGAACCTGGCGACCTGGCCCGGACACAAACTCTGATCCTGCTGAGACTGGCAGTGTGAGATTTAGGATGTTTCCTTCATTTCTCTTATCCTTTCTCGGTTTCATCATCTGTAAGAGGAAATGATGATAACTACAACATCGACCTCCCAGGGGGTTGTGAGGACCTAGGCAGCCTCCCCACCTGTGGAGAAGACCCAGCATGCACGGTGCCTGTAAGTAGTACCCCGGGGTCTGCTGTTATCACCAGGGGCTCTGACCCTGTCAGGGTCCACCTGGCTCGCCACCCTGGCTCCCCTAATCCCAGCACTCCCACCCCTCCCCCAGGACCTGACACAGCCACCAAAACACCCAAGATCCACTTTGGCAACAGGACTTTTATTCAGTCAAAATGAGTGTGATAAAACGCAAGACAGGCCAGGTGGCCCCCCTCCCCCAGACCCACACTTCCCTTGGGAGAGGGGGTTCCAGGATGAAAGGAGATGCAGAGAAGTCGCTGCAGGGACAAAGGGGCACTGCCTGGGAGGTCTGAGGCGCCTTGGGCTCAGGCCCAGTACTGGGGAGAAGGGACGATAACCTTCCCCGAGTCCACACAGATGAAACTGCAGTCTTCCAGGAAAACACCACCAAGTGTACCTTCTTCAGCTAATTCACTAAAGTTGGGGGTGGGGGTCCCTAGAGGGTTGGGGGTCAGGGACTTTATGGTCTAATCTCATACTTAAGAAATGCACATTTTTTTCCTTTAAAAAAAAGTTTTCTTTCTGCTATTTAAAAAAATGTTTCTGAGTGTAACCAAAAATAGGTATTTGTTTCCTTGGTTTTTTTTTTTTTTTCTTCACCTTTAAGTCTTTCAAAGAACAACACAACAGAAAAGAGAAACAAGAAGTCACAAGAACATAAATCCTTAAACACACCTTATAGAAAAATAGCTTCCGGCCACATCT
Organism: Mesoplodon mirus; assembly: GCF_964341445.2. NCBI lineage: Eukaryota > Metazoa > Chordata > Mammalia > Artiodactyla > Ziphiidae > Mesoplodon > Mesoplodon mirus. Next base: position 55,630,340 of record NC_138979.1, read on the forward strand.
GCTGACATTGGTTGTTCCACTGTCCAGGGGCTGGGTCCAGCTGGCAGTGTCCCATGGGACAGTGGGCTGGGGACCCCCCCCCTTGTACACACACACAGTACATTCCGGAGGCCAGTCTGCTCCAGCGGCTCTGTGGGCAGGACAGGAGGCAGGCTGTGGGGTGACAGCCCACCCTCCCAAGGCCCACGTGCAGAGAGGGTCCTGGGGGTCCCAGTCAAGGATGAGTTGGTGGAGAGGGTCAAAATGGGAGTGGACAGGCAGACAAGACGGAGCGCTGGCAGCGTGCTGGGAAGTGGCTAGTTTTTGTTCCCAGGAACAAATTCTCCTCTTATTTTTGGCTTTTTTTTTTTTTTTCACATTTTCTTTGACCAATTCCATCTTTCTTTCTGCAGGCCCCGAGAAGCCCACCCTTGGTGAGGAGCCAGGAGGGAGGGTCCAATGATACAGCACAGGCCCGGGAGCCAGCGAGCCTCGAGGTAGACATTTTCTTTCACACCTGGAAATGGGGAAGTGCTTTTTTTTTTTCTTTTTTTTTTTTCTAAACTCTGGACAACAATGTGGGGAGGGAGAGGGGGTGCCCCTAAAGGGGCTCGAGGTAGGAGTACATTCGGGGCTCTGTGGGGCGGGGGGCTGAGGCCACGGCCCCGCTCCCCTGAGGACATTCATTCCGGCTGAGGTAGGTGCTGAGAGCCAAAACAGCAAAAATCCATCCTGAGAAAACAAGTCGTGGAGGGTGACAGTGTCAGGGGCCCAGCCACAGCAGGGGTACATGTTTGGAGTCTAATTCACCTTTCTCTCTCTTCTCTTTCTCTCTCTCTTTTTTTTTTTTTTTTTTTAATTTTAAAGTTTGTTCTTTTTTTAAAGAAAAAGGTTACTTCAGTTCCAAGTCATGTGGGTACCAGGCAGAGGATGGGGGGCCTTGGCCCAAGGGAGGGGCTCCTGCAGGAACCCCTCTGGGTCCTTGCAGGGGGTCCCCTGCCAAGGCTACTCTAAGCCTTGACAATCAGAGGAGCAGTCAGGACAGAAATGTTGGGAAGCCCCCATCCGAATCCCACATGACAGAAGAAATCTTGCCTTTGACCTGAGAATGGGGGGTCGCTCCCTCCAGAGCCTCCCGGACGCTGGCTACTGTCTCGAGCGAGCTGGCAGGGTGGCTGGTCCTTCACTCAGGAGGCCGGGGCCTGTGTCCTGGGGTGGCAGGGCAGCGAGGGGGCCTACACAGGGGGCCTTGGCCTCCGACGTCATCTCCTCCAGAAGCCCGAACCCCTGAAGCGGCAGCATGGAGAACTGGGTCTCCTCACACAGGGCAGGGGCCTCGGGGTCCTGCTGGGGAAAGAGTCAGTCACACAGGCATCAGCAGGAGGGCCACAGGCCCATGAGCCCCCAGCCAGAGGGTCAGGCTCTGGAGCCAATCCCACTCGGGGGTTCATTCTCCAGGCTTCCCTGCCTGACCCGGGGGCACAGAGAGAAGCACCAGCCGCCAGTCTTGTGCCTGGAGAAGCCCTGCAGCTTGGTGGAGGCCGGTGACCAAGGCCTGTGACCAAGGTGAGGAGGGTGGAGCCTGAAGGAGGGGGTTGGCTCGGGGGAGGGGGGGCACTCACCATGGGTCTGGGGTTAGGTATGGGGTCGGGCTGCCCCACGGCCCCCGCTCGGGGGAATAGCTGCTCCAGTTCCTTCATGTCCACATGTTTCCCGTCTCGGCCCAGCTGGCCCCGCTCTCCCCGTCCCGCCCCATTCAGTGCCAGGACGCCAGGGTCCCTCTGGCTCCGGGGGCCCTGAGGAGGGGAGAGCTGGTTTTCTACATCCTTACACAAGAGGACCCTAGGGGGTGAGCCAAGAGTTAGGGGGAGGGATGTGGGAGGAGCAAGAACAAAAGGATGGAGACAAGGGGCCCCAAACCCTGCCTCCCCTGTGGTTTTCCTGCTCCAGGCCTGCCCACCCCATGCTGGCCCAGCCCCCTCTCCCTGGCCCAGGACCCACCTGCCCCTTTGGCCGAATAAGAGGAAGAGGACACAGAAGATGATGCAGGTGACCCCGATGTGGATGCCAATGACGATGCCTGTGGTAGACGTCTGGTTGGTGGGCTCCTCCTTCCGGCAGTCACATGGTGGGCTCAGGGCTGGGGGTGGAAGCAGCGGCAGGTTGGGGGCTGTGGCTCCCAGACACCCAGCCCTTGAGGGTTACTTCTCCCTCGGCTGCTCGACATACGATTTGACCCTGTCAATGGGACCCCAGCCCAACCTTTAGGTTCTTTTTACCAGTTACTGAGCACTGACTTTGTGCCAAATACTAGGAATAACACTTTACATGGACCATTTCATCCTCCATACAGTTCTATAAAGCGAGTATTACTATCCCTGTTTTACGAAGGAGAAAACTGGGGCTCAGAGAGGTTAAGTAACTTGCCCAAGGTCATATAGCCAAACATCAAACTCAGGTCTAAGCCTATGTTCTCCAGGGCTGCATGTACTGTTATACCCTCTTACTTTCCCTGGATGCCTGCTCCCCTCCTTCCTCAGCCTCTCTTCCTGAGGGCCAGTCTTTAGTCAGACCCCATCCCCAGCCCTCACCTGTCCTCTCAGATGCTCCCCTCAAAGACACGAAGCGGACTGTGGCATTGCCATCCCCATGCTGGTTGTAAGCGAGCAGCTTCACCTCGTACACTGCAGTGGGGTCTGGGGGGAAGGCCAGGATGCTGAGGGACCGCCCCTGGCCCCACCAGGCGGCTGTCCCCGGGGTGAACTGGAGGAGACCTCTGTGAACCACCTCCTGGCACCAGGCACCACACCCCTGCCCAGCTCTCCAAGCCCCAGCCGTGTCCGCCTCACCGAGCTGGCTGAGGTTGTAAGAGGAGACAGTTCCAGGCAGCAGGATGGGGCCGGTGAAGGAGGCCTTGCTTGCTGGGCGGTAAAACAGCTTGAAGCCGCCCTCGTGCTGGGCCAGCCGGGGCCAGGGCTCCCACAGCAGCTGCAGGGTGGAGCTGCCCAGGACTCGAACCGACAGTGGGGGTGGGGCGGGGGCTGTGGGTGGAGAAGGAGGCCGAGATGTGAGGACTTGGTGGTTGAAGCTCTACACTTCCACCTGCTACCAATGACCCAGACACGGCCCCTCCCCAACCCAAGAGCCTGACCGCTCTCTGACCTCTAACCCAGGGCCTCTGCTTGCTCAAATAGCACCTTTATGTGAATTAGAAAACGACACCCCTGGGACTTCCCTGGTGGTCCAGTGGCTAAGAATCCGCCTGCCAATGCAGGGGACACGGGTTCGATCCCTGGTCCAGGAAGATCCTACATGCTGTGGAGCAACTAAGCCCGTGTACCACAACTACTGAGCCTGTGTGCCACAACTACTGAAGCCCGTGCACAGCAATGAAGACGCAGTGCAACCAAAAAGAAATAAAGTGTTGCCAGGTTTTTAAAAAAAAGAAAAAAGGAAAGGACACCCCTTCCTCCAAGTAGACCCAGCCCTGACTCAGCCTCAGGGTGAAGCACTCTGTGCAGTGCACAACCTGAACAACGGTGCACAGGGGTTCTGCCCTAATACCCTGAGTGTCTGTGGTTTTGTGCTCCACACCCACACCTCACCTTCACCTAGAGTGCTGGCCAGGGTGGGGGCAGAGGCTGAGCTGGCCCCCCGGGGTGTGTAAGCTTTGATATAGAAGCTGTAGGCAGTGGAGGGCTCCAGGTCGCTCACCAGGTGCTGAAAGGTGCTCTTGCTGACTGCTTCCTGATACTCCAGCTCTGGTGGGTCTGGGGAGGCCAAGGGTAGGGCAGGGCATTAAAGGGGCATGAGGGAATCCCACCCACACTGGTGAAATGAGGGCAGCCAGGGTGCAGCCAGGAGAAAGAGGGAAGGTGTTGGGTCAGCACGTGTGGGATCGCGGGGGATGAGAAACAGTGAGTAAGAGGAAGGGGATGCAGAGGCAGCCTTGCCCTCCGGGGCCCACCCACCAGCAGCCTTCCTGATGTGCAGGACATAGCCGATGATCTCCTTGGTGTTGACCAGGGGCTCGGCCCAGGACACGCGGACCTCAGTGGACGACACAGAGACCGCCTGCACGTTGACGGGGGGCCCGGGCAGGCCCTCGGCCCACAGCACAGTCAGCCTGGCACTGGCCTGAGAAGAGCCAGCGCTGTTCTCGGCCATACACTGGTAGATGGCCTCATCTTCAGGGCCGATTCCAGAAATAGTCAGGGTGCTGCAGGGGGAGGGAGAGCCTCAGATCCCCTCCTCCTTCCGGAGTATCCCTTGGAGGTTGGCCAAATCTCCCCATTTGAAAGATGGAGAAATTGAGCCCCTCCAGAAGACAATAGGCTTGTCTGAGGTCTCTCAGCAAGTTAGGGGCAGACCTGGGACTCAAACCCAAGTCTCCAGACCCCCAGTTTAGTGTTCTTCCCTGGTAGGAGGTGCACAGCCTCCTACCGTCCGGGCCTCACTCCGGCACACCCACCACACACGTGCCTGTTGTTATTCTTGAGCCTGACGTGGCCTCCTGGCCCCAGCACCTGTCCATTCTTCAACCACGTCACATGAGGGGGCGGCTCACCCTGGGCTTGGCAGGTGAACATGGCTGTGGTCCCAGCCGGCCTGGAGATGGACTGGGGGTGCTGGACAAACTCTGCTGGGGCTGGGGTTGGGGCGGGGGGGGCACAGAGAAGTATAAGGGTCACGAGGGGTCAGGTGTACAGGGAGGGGGCAGCTGTGAGTGAAGGACTGAGGAAGGGGAAGAGGGTAGGGCCAGAGGTCTGCAGGGAACAAGTGGGCAGGGGACATACACACCCACCCCGCCCCGGGGAGAATCCTCCAGGTGGGGCCCACCCTCCACCCCCAGCCTAGCCTCTGGGAGATGGTGGCAGCCCTCACATCCCTCCACCCTAGAGAGGCAGACCCAAGAGAGGACTCCATTTTAATGACTATTTAAAAGACTGACATTTGTATCCGAAAGCAATCAAGCTGAGCTCCCTGTTCAGGAAATTGTTAAATAAATAAATGTGCTAATAGGTTTGGCTGCACCTCGAAGGCCGAAGGCCCGTAATGACGGGGAGATGGATGAGCCCTCAGTACCAGCCCCCCTCACCCCTACATTCAATTCCACTCTCCTCCAATCCCAAGCCTCAAACTTCCATTAACACCAGAGAAATGAAATGCTCCATCACTTTCATTTGGACAGATTAACAGCACATGGAATGCTAAACAAATGGGCATTTAAGTTCCTAATTCCCCTCTCTCCCATCTCTCTGGGAGGGAACAACCACAGAAAACCCCTGAGAATGGGACTTCCAAGCCTGTTCACGGAGACAGTTGAGCCCCAGGGCAGGAGGATGGACAGAATGACCTGGTCAGCTGCAGAGGCCCCACATACCATGGGAGTGGAGGCCAGCTCTGTGTGTGTGTGTGTGTGTGTGTGTGTGTGTGTCAGGAGCTGGGGTGTGAGTGTGAAATGACAAACACACTGAGAGTGTGCAGGCAGGTGTGAGCATGGAAGTGCCACACGTGTGAATGAGAACAGCACGTGGAGGGAGGGACACATGGGGGTGACACAGGTTGGGGAGACCAGCTGAGATGACAAAGTGGAAATGACTGGGGGGGGGTGGCGATGGCACCTGAAGGGGCCGATGACCAAGAATGTCCTTGCATTCCCAACATACACATTCCTGGGGGAGGGGGAGAGAGAGAGAGCTGCTGCCTTTGGCCTGGGCTGGGGCCCTGGAGAGGGGGCAGGGGCAAGGTTAGGGCAAGGATAGGAAAGTGGGTGAGTACACGGCACTGGGCTTGGGCCTGGGATGTCGATGAGGCAGGGAATGTGGGGTGGGGAGGTCCGTACCTTGCACCACCAGCCGGCCCTGTGCCGTCCTCCTCACCCGGGTGCCGGGCCTGTTGGCTGCACAGACGTAGACGCCCGAGTGCTGGACGGTCACGTCTGAGATGATGAGGTTCCCCGTGCCCAGCACCTGGATGCCCTCCACCCCAATGGGGCGACCATCTGAAGAGGAAGGGGAGGGTCAGGGAGGTAGGTGTGCAGGAATGTCCAGACTTGGAATCGGCCACCATCAATCTTCCAGGGAGCCCCAGTCTTTGACTCTTTCCTCTGAGCATGATGGCATCGTGGAGGCAGCCAGAGCAGCACAGAAAACTCTCACCCAGCAGGAGGGAACTGGCTCCTGATCCTAACATTGTCACTGCCTCACTGGTGACCTTCAAGTCCCTTCCCCTCAGTTTCTCAAACAGGAAAGTAAGGAGTTTGGGTTACACGGACATTTCCCAGTTTGATTTGTCTCTCCTGAAAAAAGTTCCTTGGTCAGATATCCATTCCACTCCTTGACTGTCACAATGCGCATTAATATAAAGGCTCTGAGAAGTCCCATAGCAAAGGGATCTGGTTTACTCTTTCCCAAACTTGTTAGACCACCAAGCCATTCTTTCCCCTTGCAGATTTCGCTTTGGGAAATGTTGCACCAGATGGTCCTTGCAGGGCCTATGGGCTTCTCCTAATGGTGAGGCCACTCTTTCCAGCCTCTCCCAGTCCCCGGGCCCTCCCCCGACCCAGGATCAGATTAGCACAGTCAGAATGCGAGGAGACAGCTCCCCATTCAGTCCCTGAAGTGGTGAAATCTACTCCATTATCCTGCCTGCTGCCCCCTCCTTCCCGGATCACTCAGCTGCTACAATGTGGCACAGTCTCCTTGTGAATGCGACCCCACCCCATCCCCTCCAGACTCTCCTTCCCCCAGTGACCTTTCCACTCAGACAATGTGGGCCCATCTGCACCCTTTCATTTCTCTCCTTCAGCTGCCTAGGGATTTAGGCTGGGGATTTAGGGGGCCAGGTTAGAGACTGGGGGGCCCAGAGAGAGGATGTGACAACTGGCTGAGATTTTGAGGGGTTTGGGATTGCATCACTGGGGAGGATGGCCAGGGTGTAGATGGCAGAGATGAGCCGGACAGGAAAGAGACTAGGGGTGCTGAGAGCTGCAGAGGGGTTCTGGAGGGCCCGATGGAGATGCCCAGAGTGAGGGGAGCATGGGGGAGGGGAGCTGGCGCAGGACTGCGGGGACTGGACGAGGTAACCTGGGGAGCTAAGCCATCTGCACAGAGGGAGGGAGAATGCAGTGGGCAGGCGGACCTCCCTGGTCCTGCCAAGGAGAGGGGAACCCACCCCCTCCCCAGGCCTCAAAGAGAACGGACCCCCACGGAGAACAAACAGGATTCCAAGTTCCCCGCGGAGCTGGGTGAAGAGACTGGCCCTCCCAGGGGTGGGAGAGGCAGGGGCTGCGGGATGGGGCTCACCCAGGCGGCTCCAGGACACAATGGGGCGCGGGTTGCCCGTGGCGACACACTCGAGCACGGCGGTCTGGTGCACAGTCAGGGTGAGGTTCTCAGGCCCCACGAGGATCGTAGGCTCCTTGTAGGCCCCAGAGCCCGAGCCTGGGAGGAAGATGCCATACTTCTTCACTTTAGCTGGGACCCTTCCCACCTCCTCACCACACCCACCCACCCCCAATACACAGCCTAGGACATGGCGGGTGGGAGACAAGCTCCAGCCCAGAAGCTGGGTCCCATGCATAGAGAGGAGAAGCCAGCGGCCCCAGGGCGTTGCTCACACTCATCTCTCCGGTCAGGCCCCGCAGGGCCTCTAGCGGTGGGAAAGCCACCCTCACCCAACCACCCATAAGCAGAGAGTGGGCTTCCTCAAGGAGAACTGAGCCAGGGAGGGGCCTTGGACGCCTCCTGAACCCTCACCCCGAACAGCACAGAGCTTTGTGCTCACAAGGTGCTCTGTATGCAATTGGCTGTCCAGGCTCTGGGGCTCAGTTGAAGAGGGACTGATTTGAGGGTGGGGAGAAGGAACGAGACAGGGCCAAGGACCCTCACCTGACACAGTGAGGCTGGCCCCATGGCTGACCCGGACACTGGCGACATTTGAGGCTACACAGTGGAAGACGCCGCTGTCCTCAGCCTGAAGGCCTGTGATCTGCAGGACCCCCTTGGGCAGCAGTGTGTACCTGTGGCGGGAGGGCACGGTCAACCATAAGCAAGCACAGCACCACTGGCCACAGGGTCACTCAGCATCACGGACACAGCCCAGGACCCAGCCACTACCCCAGTGTTACTTTTGTCATCAGAGACACACTACGGGACTCTCACAGGTGGATGCACCTGCGATTCCAGCCTTGACAACAATCACACACAGATCTTCGCATGCATTCAACTGTTGAATCTGGGCTCACAAACCACGCAGATACTCAGTCGCAACAAAGTTGCAGAAACACCACCCTGGAGGCCACAGGCAGGCCTCCTTCAAGGCCCAGACACTAGACTGGCCTGCCTCTTGGTCATCCCTCCACCTTCCCCACCCGAGGCTCACCTCTCATTGTCTGTGTCAATGGGGACTCTGTTCTTCTCCCAGGTGATCAGGGGTTTGGGAAGCCCGTGGATTTGGCACTGGAAGCGGGCCACACCGCCCTCCTCACCCACGGTGGCCTGGGGGTGCACGTGGAAGTCGGACATGGCTGGAGAAAGAAAAGGAAATGTGCATGGGGAAGGCACACTGCTGAGGTGCAGAGGGGACGGGAGAGGGCATGGGGGGCCTCAGGCCTGTGTCCTGGAGCCCTGGAGCTCACCCGGCTCAGGGGGCAGGGTGTCTTCCCCCGAGCTGAGCTGGCAGGTGCAGGGCAACAGCTTGCTGGGGGCACATCAGCACTTAGCCTGCCTCCTACCTGTGGGAAACATCTCCCCCTAAGGGATGGTATAGGCCGAGCTGGGACACCTTGAGAAAGGACTGGACAAATACTTGGATGATAAACCTCTAACACGGAAATCTTGGGCTGCGGACCCACGAAGGCTAGTCAGAGAAAAGCCTTGCTCCCAAGGCCTGCTCCCCACTTTTACAGCTGCTTTCGGATGTATTTTTATAAACTCCCTGTAAGGTATGCAAGTGCTAAGTATTATGCTGTACATTTTACAGAATAGGAAACAGAGAGGGGAAGCGATTAGTCCAGTGTCACCCAGGAGGGACACTGGTCGTTAGAGCCTGGTTACCAGCACCCAATGGCTTTCTTTGCCCTTCATCATCACCCCCTTATCTCCAGTTCTTCTGCAGCTTCTCAATGTACCCCAAGAAGGTGGTGTACCATCCAAGGTGACAAGCCTCTCAGAAGACAGTCAGACCTACCAATCTACATTTCAATGTGTCATAAATATTCAGGGACCGCCTCCCCACCTTTTGGGGATCTGAACTAACTGCTTGAGCTCTGATCATGGGAGGGGCTGTGGTGCACGCCCCCAACCCCCTTTTAGGCTGGTGAAGTGTTCCTGCCCACCCTCACTCCCATCCATCCCTACTCCCCAACCTGTAAAGCCCGGGGAAGGGGCCCCTCCCACATGGGTTCCCAGCTTCAGCACCAGGGCTGTGATTTCATTAAAATCCACTTTGCTTCAAGTGCGGGAAGGAGGCTCACCATCTGTCCAGGCAGGCAGCCCCTCCCCTCCAACACTCCATCAACTGGGACAGTTGTCCCCTCCCAGAAGGAGCCCTCCCTCTCCCCACAGCAGCAGGGACACCGGAGTTTGTCCTGGTTGCTGCTCCTGGCTCCCTGGTGCGGGTGGGCACACCCCGTCTCAGGCCCCCTCAATCCACCGGTCTGTTCAGGACTCCAGGGCAGCTCAGAAAGGCCGAGCCTTTGTGCCCTTCTTCCCAGAGTCTCTGGGGGCTGACTCTTTTGTGGCACATTCTCCATCTCATTTGCATGTGGTTCATTAAATATAAACATGCATAAAAATCCCCAGCCCAGCCTCCTCCTCTTTCAGGGCCTCCTGGGAGTATGGCTGATGGGTGTGAGCGCCTCCTTGCACGTGTGTGCAGAGCTGTGCTCGCCAGGAGGACATGGCTGCCTCTGTGTATGTGGTGTGAGTGTCCAAGCTGGATGTGAATGGGGGGGGTTGTATCCCTCAGCTCCTGTGGCTGGTGTGTGATTCTGGTTCTGTGTAGGTAATCAATCACACATGTCCCTGTGTAGGTATAGTCCTTACAAAGGGCACCTTGGGGCCCTAGGGGCGGGAGATGGGGGCAAGTGCCCCAGCTGGTGTCCCCATCAGGCTCAGTGAGATGATCCCCAGGGAGCACTGTGAGGTCAGCCTGCCCAGTCTCAGGCCAAAGGCTGTGTTTGGCCAAGGGCTTGCAGGTCAGTGCAGAGGTTTGGGGCAGGGGCCCGAGGCACTGGTAGGGCCCCTCTACTCTTCCAGGCCTCAACCTCTAGGAGGGCAGGGCTGGAGGCAGGCCTAGCGAGCGGGAGAGGGCACCCCGGCTCCTGGGTCAGCTGTCTATGCCCCACCCACCCAGCCCTGCCCTTCAGGAGCTGGGGAGCTGCCTGCCCCCTCCTCACTCCAGCTGGAGAGGAGCTTGCAGCCCCCCAGGGACTTGGGGCGGGGACTAATGGCTCTGCTGACTACAGATGCCTCCTCATTAAGGAACCCGAATCCTTTTGTGTTTCTAGCCCCCATTCTGGGCTCCCTGGAGACGCTTAGAGCTAGGAGCTGGCCTGAGGAGAGATGCAAGGGAAAGGGCTGCTTCTCATCAGGGCGCTCTGGATGGAGAAAGTTTGGCCTCTAGCTTCTTTCTCCCCCTAAAACTAAACAATGAAAAAGCATGGGTTGAATGTGATGCTGCAGAGGAATGCTCGAGCAGAAAGGGGTGGTAGTTAACGAGCCAGTCTGATCATCTTCACACTGTACAACAGAGTCCGAGGGGTCCCCAGGGGCCCCTGGGATGCAGCTGGGGCCCCTCCCCACCCAGGGCTTCACATCTCCCCTCCATCAGAGCAGCACCTTGCTAAACCTCTCTATCAGCTTTACTTAATTGCAGTTCTGCCAAACATTTCATTTGAAGGGTAGCTTTGCTTTTAAAAGTGCTTGAAAACCACTCATCTAAAGCCAACACATTCATTTTATGAAAGGGAAACTGAGACCCAGGCCCAGTTGGTGGCTCTACTAGCCCCAAATCAGAAGTTCCATGCCCCAAGCCCTCTGCTGGGGTGTCCCCAGCAAATTTTTCACTCTCCAAGGACAGGTGACCCCAGGGCAGACTGCAGGCTGGGCCAGCCTCTTCTCACTGGCTGCGAGTTGGCACTGTGTTACAAGTTGCAGGGACGACAGTGAGCCCCAGAGAAGGTTCCTCAGTCCCATCCCTTGGAGCCCAGCTGGTTAGGCAGTGTGGTCCGGGGGAGGTGGTGCAATAGGAGGGTGTGGTCCTCTTTATCTGCAGCTCCTTCTTCCCTCCCCTTCTTCCCACCCCTACTCAACCCTTGGGTCAGCCCTGTATATCCCTTCGGTGCCCTGGGGGATTGCAGTGAGACCGTGGGCAGGCAGTGTCAGGGTATAAAAGGGAAGAACAAACCTGACTCCATGTTGGATCTGTTTCTTTTTCTTTAACCTTTGTATTCTATTACTTTAGCTACAAGTTAATTGCTAAAGGGATGTTGCCTAGAGCTTAAAGGATACATGATGGCCCATCTCTGGGAACCCTGCCTCCCATAATAGGAGCGCTGGTCCTTTCCTCCACAGATGAAGGGGTGAACAGGTACACTGCAGGGCCTCCCACCTCAGACTCCTGCCGCCTTCCTGTATAGGCCTTTGTCCACACTCAGCTGAGCTCACTCCGAGTTCGTCCACTCACTCTGAGTTCACTGATGACTTCTTTAGGAAGTCAGGGGAGAAAGTTTCTCAGGGCCACTTAGATCTCCGATCTCTCAGAGGCGGAACACGTTTGGTTTACATGTCTGTTTTGCACTGGCTTGTACAAGCAGGCCATGGAGCCAGCTGTCCCTCATCGTGTCTCTCTGGGAGAGGGTCCCTGGGCAACCATGAGGATGCGGGGCTGAGGACTGGACCTCAGAAAACGCTGACCTCTGAGCAAGTCATCCTGGAGGCCACTGTGTGGTTGACAGTGGTGGGCACAGTGGCTGGAGGCACTATTTGTTAATAGTTTTTTATTATTTTTTTAAAATTTATTTTATTTATTTTTGGCTGCGTTGGGTCTTCGTTGCTGTGCACGGGCTTTCTCTAGTTGCGGTGAGCGGGGGCTACTCTGTTGCGGTGTGCGGGCTTCTCATTGCGGTGGCTTCTCTTGCTGCAGAGCACGGGCTCTAGGTGCGCAGGCTTCAGTGGTTGTGGCAGGTGGGCTCAGTAGTTGTGGCTCACGGGCTCTAGAGTGCAGGTCAGTAGTTGTGGCGCACGGGCTTAGTTGCTGCGTGGCATGTGGGATCTTCCCGGACCAGGGCTCGAACCCATGTCCCCTGCATTGGCAGGCGGGTTCTTAGCCACTATGGAGGCACTATTTGTGGCCGGTGTGGGTAGCACTGTGTACGGGGCTGGTGGACATGAAGGTGGTGCTGTGGCTTGCGGCTAACGATGCTTTATCTTCCTGCTCACACCTGTTGGTCGGGTAGGAGCCGTTTTGGGTTCCTCACTTCAAGCTGGGTTATGGGAGGGGGTCGTGTTGGGACGCCCCTCCTGTGTGAGGACCAGAGAGAGTGACAGGGAGGACAGAAGCCTGCTTGGGGGTCATTATGGAGAAAGGAAGAAGAAAGCACCTTTGTCCTCAAACAGTCTGAGAAGGAATCTCCCAGCGGCTCCCTGTCCCCGCCAGAGGTACAGCTAGGCCGTGGGGAAAGAGGGTTCACAGAGACAGCCCAGCAACCCACTGGGCTGGAAGGGAGCAGAAACCAGCAGGAAATGGCTCCTGGACACCCCTATAAATCACCCGAGGGGAGGGGAGTCTCCTGAGAGCCAGATCTAGAGCGGCTCAGGGAGGGGAGGGGGACTTTCCTCCTGGTCCACGACCTCTGGCGAGGTCAGGCCTGGATCTGATTAGACAGGCTCCAAGGGGACGCTGGGGGGGCAGGAAGGGTCGGGGCAGAGTGCTGGGAAGGAAGCCGGCAGCATACCCCAAGCCCAGCCTCCAACCCTTTGGCTACAGCCAGACTCCTATCTGATGTGTGATGACAAAGAGACCAGTGGGCTTGTTGGGATGGAGAGTTCAAAACACAGCCTTTGCAGAAGCCAGCGGCACTGGGGGTCTGAGGCACCGACTGCCCCCACTCATACCGCCATTCAAGAGGGATAACCACGACCTGCAGACTCTTCCAAAGGCCATCCAAAGTCCCCTTCCTTGTATCCATCCCTGCCAAGGACCAGGGACACCCCGAACGCTCGGCTCCTCCTCACGCAGCTCAGATGATTGTAATGTTTTTCCTTATACTAGAGGCACAGCTGAATCCCATATGCTTCCACCCAATGCCCCAACTTTCCCCTTGAGAATCTCATTTTTTAATAAAGTAAGTAGCCAGCTATTAAGCACTTGAAATGTGACCAGTCCAGACTGAGTTGGGCTGTAAGTGTAAAATACACACTGGATTTCGAAGATTTAGTACAAAATAAAAAGACACTAAGCATTGGGGAAATGCAAATCAAAACCATAATGAGGTGCCACCTCACACCCATTGCGATGGCTACTATCAGAGCAATAACAAAAAACAACAGAAAATAGCAAGTGTTGACAAGCATGTGGAGAAACTGGAACGCTTGTGCACTGCTGGTGGGAATGTAAATTGGTGCAGCCACTATGGAGAACAGTATGGAGGTTCCTCAAAAACTTAAAAATAGAACAACCATACAATCCAGCACTTCCACTTCTGGGTATATACCCACAAGAATTAAGGGTCTCGAAGAGATATTTGTACAGCCACATTCATAGCAGCCTTATTCACAATAGCTAAAAGGTGAAAGCAGTCCAAGTGCCCATCAACAGGTGAATGGATAAATAAAATGTGTTTATACATACAATGGAATATTACTCAGCCTTAAAAAGGAAGGAAATTCTGACACATGCTACAATGTGGATTAACTTTACGGACATTATGCTAAGTGAAATAAGCGAGTCACAGAAAGACAAATACTGTATGATTCCACTTATATGAGGTACCTAGAGTAGGCAGATTCATAGAGACATAAAATAGAATGGTGGTTGCCACAGGCTGGTGGGGAGAGAGGAACAGGGAGTTACTGTTTAACGGGAATAGAGTTTCACTTTTGGGAGATGAAAAGAATTCTGGAGATGGATGGTGGTGACAGTTTGCACAATAATATGAAGGTACTTAATGCCACTGAACTACACACTTAAAAATGGTTAAGACAGTAAACTTTATATTATGTGTATTTTACCACAATTAAAAAGTTGGAGGGACTTCCCGGGTGGTCCAGTGGTTAAGAATCCACCTTCCAACGCAGGGGACGCAGGTTCAATCCCTGGTCGGGGAACTAAGATCCCACATGCCGCGGGGCAACTGAGCCGGTGCGCTGCAACTACTCAGCCCATGCACCACAACTAGAGAGCCCGCATGCCGCAAACTACAGAGCCCACGCACTCTGGAGCCCACATGCCACAACTAGAGAGAAGTCTGAGCACAGCAAGGAAGAGCCTGTGCGCCACAATGAAAGATCCTGGTGCCACAACTAAGACCTGATGCAGCCAAAAATAAATGAATAAATGAATAAATATTTTTAAAAGTTGGAAAAATAATATTTTTAATTGATAATAGTTAATAATTTAAAATATTGATAACAAGCTGAAATGATAATATTTTGGATTTTAAAGACAGTTCAAAAAATGTAAAAAGTATTAATAATTTTAAAATAATGATTATATGTTGGAATAATATTTTGTATATGTTAAGTAAAATAAAGTTTATTATTAAAATTATCTTCACCTGTTTCTTTTTTTTACTTTTTTTGTAAATGTGACTATTAGAAAACTTAAAGTTACCTATGTGCTTTGCATTATACTCTCATTGGACAGGGCTGTTCTAGAAGACACAACCAATTTTGTTCTTCACACAACAGATCTTCAAATACTTGAGGTCTGCATTGTTCCCTGAGAAACATCTTCGAGGGGAAACACCCTTAATTCCTTCAGCCACTTGTGATGTGAAATGATGTTCAGATGCCTTGAGCCTGAAGACCCTGGGGATGGTATGAACCCAAAGGGCCTTACACCAGCAGGGGACTTGGAGAAGATTTCAGCCATCATCTGTAGTGAGCATCCTTGTGTTGTCCAATATGACAGCCACTAGCTACATGTGGCCACTTAAATTAAAATTAAATTAAAAATTCAGTTCCTCTGGCTCACTAGCTACCTTTCAAGTGTTCAATAGCCACAAGTGGCTATAGGCTACCTTATGGGACAGCACCAATAAAATACTTCCATCATCACAGAAAATCCTTTTGGACAGCACTAGTCCACACCCAAGGCAAGGCCTCAGACCCACAGCTGCTTTCTGTCTTGCTCCCTCTCTCTTGCTGCCCCACCAGAAAGCCCCCTTTCTTCTCCATCTTTATCACTAGCCCAGCTTTGCCCCTGCCAGATCCCTCCTCTCCTGGCCACAGGGACTCAGAGACTGCTGACAAGGCCCGCATTTGATCGCATCCTAAGGCTGTCACACTGCATGGCAGAGAAGGCCTCAGACAGCATGATTTCTACTTTTAGTGGGGAAATACTTGCTGAGAGCATTTTGAGGGAGCAATGCAGTGAAGAGGTTAATGGTACAGGCTCTGGAATCAGACAGAACTGGGTACAAAACTCACCTCCGCCACTCTTACCTCTGTGACCTTGGGCAAGTGAGTCTCTCAGAACCTCTATTTTCTCACTTATAAAATAGGGATGACAATAGCTCATGTTGCTAGAGCTGCTGCACTGGTGAGAATCAATGAGATTTATTTGTAAAGTGCTTGGCACAGTCCTTGAAAAATAGCAAATACTTGCCAGTGATTGTTGAGGGAAAATAGTAGAATCTTGAGTTAAAAGGTGCTGAGAGGTTATGGAAGAGCATGGTAGGATTGGGGTTGGGTGGCCATCTACCCCAAGAGGGTAGCCGTATTCCCACAGAGAGGCAAAAGCTCAGAGAGCTAGTGGCAGAGCCCTCTGGAGAACTGAGTAAAGACAGAATTTGCAAGGCCTGAATGGTGAGAGGGTCAGTGCAGGGGGAAGGGGGCAGCCCGGTATAAACCAGAGCTTGGCTTCTATTTCACTTCTGCCTGGGGGCTTCACAGAGGCCCCAGTAGGTGAGCTGTCACTTGGAAGAAGCCATTGGGTAATTGAGGCCTTGATTTCTCTAGTAAAATGTTTATGAAGCCCATAAACTCATGCCTTTATTGGCCAGGCTCATTCCGGGGGATGGATGTGGCTCTCCAAGGTGTAGTTAAAGCACCTGCTGAACTCAGGCACCCAACGGCTACTCTGGCCTCCGCCCAGACCCACCAGGCAGAGTGACTCCTGGAGGGCGAGGAGGCCAGCCAAGTCCACATGCTCTTTAAACTCCGCAAAGCACTTGTAAATGTCCTCTCTAAATGCGCATGGGAAGGAGAGAGGTGACGGCAGAGAACCCTGAGTCCTGGGGAGGTTGGCAACTTGCCACAGTCCTGGTGGGATATTGGTTTTGTCATCAGGGTTCTCTGGGCCAGGCTTACCGTCTCCAACACTCTGTCCCAGTCTCCCCAGTATCTGGGTCCCCACCTTGCCCATGACTGTGGCTCTGTTAGGGAAGATCCCCTACATTGATTGGCTGATGACTTTTGGAGTGGAGGGAAGTATGAACTTAGAAGACCTGTATTTACTTCCCTGGCTCTCCAAAGGGAAGTCTGAGAGTTGAATTAAGGTTCTGAATCCAAAGAGTAGGTGTTTTTTGTGGGGGGCGGGAGGGAGGCACTGTGTGGGGTTTGGGTGTTGGATGGGTGTGGGTAGACGGTGTCTGGAGCTTACAAACAGCCCCAGAAGACAGCGATGGCTCAGAGGCCCTGCTCAGCTTTGCTGGGGGTGATTGATTCATCTGGGTCTTTGCCTGGTGACCCTGCTCTGAGAAGCCTCTGGAACCTTTTGTCTGCCTCTTCAAGCCCCTTACCCCCTGCCTTGGGCCTCCGAACCCCAGCCCCTCCCTCCCACCCTCCCATACCACCACCAGCTCACCACTCTCCGCCCCCCACAATTCTAACACAAAAGGCAACTTTGTCTTTCAAGTCAGCAGCCATAAATCCACGTCTCTCCCCACCCTCCTGGCAGCCACCTCTGACAAATCGGGGGGCGGGGAGGTGGGGGACAGTGGGGGGCCAGACTCAGCTTGGGAAAGTCCTTGCATCCAGCTGTTGGCCCACTGTAGGCTGGTGAGCATCAAACCTTTACGGTCTGATCTTCGATTCCAACGGAAGGTAAGACCCAAGGCACAGCTGCAGGAGGGGCAATCTGGGGCTCTCCGCAGCCTCTGGGCTGGGCTTTTTACAACCCAAGGAGAATAAAACCTCTCAAAGCCCTACTTTTAATTATTCAGCCCGCAATTCAGAGGCTCCAGTTCTTCCTCCGATCAAGTCCTGTGCTCCCCTGCCTCCAGCCCACCGTGGAGGGAGTGAAGTGTGCCTGGGGGAGAGTGTGCTGTGGGACACAGGTGGTGTGCCTGCCTGATGCGGCATACTGGATGTGCCACTGGGTGGATGTGCCACTGGGTGGGTGTGCCCCGCTGCTTTCAGTGTGGACCCTACGCGTTCAGGGGAGGGGAAAGGGGGAGGAGTATCACCCACCCCTGTGACCACCCTACCTCCCCCACTGCTAGGTTTTCAAAAGCAGTCCCAACTTCAAATATTTCGCCCTATTTTTCATCCCACGTATCAGGCAATGAGTCAGAGGATGTGTCCTGGTTTGGGAAATACAGTCCTCTGTCCTATTTACACAGCACACCCACTGAATTAACTCTAAGCATTCATTCAACAGATACTTACTGACTGCTAATGTGTCCGAGAGAATGTTCTGGCACTCCTGGAGTAAATTCCCTTCATCCCACAGGCCCTGTCCTTAGGTTTTCCACCCAAGCTCCTAGAAATATCAGAAGGGTGAAAGCACCAGAGCCAGGGTCTTAGGTACTATCATAGTAAGGTGGTCCTGAAAAACAGAAACCTGCAGAAGCCATGATGGGCAAAGGTAAGATATTATATCAGTATAACCCTGAGAGGTAGGGATTACTATCTTTTCTGAGGTGCAGAGAGGTTAAGTAACTTGCCCAAGGTCACACAGCCATTTAATGATGATCACACATTAACATTTAATGATGCTAAAGCAGGCATTTGAACTTAGAGTGGTCTAACTCTAAATCCAGTGCTCTTTCCCTGCATCACAACTGTGAGACACACACACACTCAAATGCTGCTCAAACATGACTAACCATACCTGCACACACTGGCACAGAAAATCACAGAGGCACACAACATGCTAGACCCTTAAAAGTACCATGCCTACGCACATTCAGAGACACCCGTGACACAGCAGGCTTCACTTTAACTGAATTCCCCCAGGGTTTGCGGTAGGTTTCATAGCCCGTAACTAATGCAGATAAGCACCATGATAAGATGGTGTTATTAGCCCACTAGTGGTCACTGAGCCCACACGTTTCCTAAATTCTATTAACACAGGTAAATAAACAACCCAGATGCTAGTCTCCAGGTAGCTCTTCTATGAGCATTTCCAAATCAGCAAACCGGGAAACCAAGCTGCAAGGATGGGGCCTGCAGGGTTACTCCTGTCACCTGTTGGGCCTTATAAAATAAAGAAGTAATTTATTTTCCTGGTTTTGCAGGGGGAGGACAAAGCATTGTGAGATGCTAGCAGCTTCCATGGGGTGAGTGGGGGTAGGGGGCGGGGAGATGGAAGGTGGATGTGCTAAAGGGAAGGGTAGCTGTGACTGACTCAGTCCTTTTAAAAACTGGATCTTGATAAAGCCAAAGCCCCTCTCTGGGCCTCTGTTTCCTCCTCTGTAAAATGGGGGAGTTGAGTTGGACAAGTTATAAAGTCTTATCCGGTTGTAGCCTTTGAGACATGTGCTTCCAGGCACCAGCCAAGGGTGCAGGGTCAGGGAGTCGACTTGGGAATCTCTTTCTGCCTTAGACTTGAAAATATCCAGGCCCAGCAGAGCCCCTCTCCATAGACTGCATGTCTCCGCCCGTGTCAAGGTCACCAATCTTCCTTATGTAAACCTGCCTGGGCCCACAACATCCTTAACTTCCGTCATTCTGGTCAGGATACCGGATCTCCCTCACCTCCCGGAAGGGCGTCTGGTTAAGGGGCCCAGGCTGGAGCTATTAAGTAAATTGCTTTCACATGACCATGAGGACCACTCAACAAAAACAGATACTTCCCCCAAATTTCCAGAGCCATATATTAGGATTTGTAGGGACTAATATAGCAGGCATTAGGTAATGGAGAGGTGACCTGGGATCATGCCTGGCTCTGTCACAGATTCTCTATGTGACCTTTCAATTCCAACCTTGGATTTCTCATCTGTAAAACAGAGGAGTGGAGGAGGACAGACAAGAGAATCTCTAAGGTCCATACCATTAAAAGTCTAGGATAACACTAGGTAAAATAGTCTCTCTCCACCCATGAAAGGACCCTCTCCTATTCTCAAACCTTGATCTGATGCTGTATTTACCTCTCATGGCTCTACAGGACCTCTGGCAGCTCAGCACTGAACCCCGATAGTTTAAGGCCTGCAGATCCTCCACCCCAACAGCGTTCCAGAAGTAGCCTTATCAGTTTTGGGGAAGAGGGAGGCCTACATTCCATGGGAGGATCATGAACCTTCTTGGTTGGTTAGGGCTACCAACTCTTGGAAGTAGGCTTATTTGGGAAACTCCACTGCTGCCTTCTAGTTGTCAGAGGTCTCCTAAAGCCCTAGGAATCGTCTGTAGAGGGTTTCAAAAGCTTTCCCTGAGATTTTTTGATGATGGCCCTTCTGACCGGTGTGAAGTGATACCTCACTGTAGTTGGTTTTTTTTGTTTGTTTTTTTTTTTTTTTGCGGTACGCGGGCCTCTCACTGTTGTGGCCTCTCCCACCGCGGAGCACAGGCCCCAGACGCACAGGCTCCGCGGCACGTGGGATCTTCCCGAACCGGGGCACGAACCCATGTCCCCTGCATCGGCAGGCAGACTCTCAACCACTGCGCCACCAGGGAAGCCCCTCACTGTAGTTTTGATTTGCATTTCTCTGATAATTAGTGATGCTGAACATCTTTTCATGGGCCTCTTGGCCATCTGTATGTCTTCTTTGGTGAAATGTCTATTTGGGTCTTCCACCCATTTTTTGATTGGGCTGTTTGTTTTTTTTGATATTGAGCTGTTTGTGTATTTTGGAGATTAATCCTTTGTCCGTTGCTTCGTTTGCAAATATTTTCTCCCATTCTGAGGGTTGTCTTTTTGTCTTGTTTATGGTTTCCTTCGCTGTGCAAAAGCTTTTAAGTTTAATTAGGTCCCATTTGCTTATTTTTGTTTTTATTTTCATTACTCTAGGCGGTGGGTCATAAAAGATCTTGCTGTGATTTATGACTTAGCCATAAAAAGGAACGAAATTGGGTCATTTGTAGAGATGTGGATGGACCTAGATTCTGTCATACAGAGTGAAGTCAGAAAGAGAAAAACAAATATTGCATATTAACACATGTATGTGGAATCTAGAAAAATAGTACAGATGAACCTATTTCCAGGGCAGGAATAGAGATGCAGATGTAGAGAACAGACTTGTGGACACACACAGCGGGGGAAGGAGAGGGTGGGATGAATTGGGAGATTAGGTTTGACATAAATACACTACCATGTGTAAAACAGACAGCTAGTGGAAACCTGCTGTAGAGCTCAGGGAGCTCAGCTCGGTGCTCTGTGATGACCTAGATGGGTGGGATGGAGTTGGGGGGGTCCGAGAGGGAGGGGATATAGGTATACATATAGCTGATTCACTTCATTGTACAGCAGAAACTCACACAACATTGTAAAGCCATTATACTCCAATTAAAAAAAGGGCTTTCCCTTAAATTCAAAGGAATCACCACACCCACCCCTAACCTCTCCCTTTTCCTGTGCCTCTTATTAACAGCCTCATCATGCATCAACTACCCAAGCTAAAACAAACCAAGGTGTCACTGCCACATCCATCTCCCTCTCCCCCACAGCTAACTGGTCACCAAATCCTGGTCTAACCTCCCTTTTCTCTCCCATTGACTTGGCTTAGGCTCTTATCACTCTCAACTGTTTCTGTAATAGCTTCCCCTCTCCAGCCTTCCCACTTCCAGTGCTCTCTCCCTCCTCTTCTTCCTCCATCCTGAAGCCATAATTATCTTCCTGAATATCCAATATGATCATTAAACATGTTTGGTGGTTCTCCATTGCCTTGAATCAAGGTACTCTCCTTGGGATGGTATTCAAGGTCTCCGTTATTAGGTCCTGATTCATATTTCCAGCTTCAGATGCAGCTAATTCTCTCTTCAGGTGATTTGTACTTTGACTGTGTGAGACAAGTTTGCCTTCCCTAGACATATCATAGATGGTCAGGCTTATATTCCTTTACTTCTGCTGTGCCCTTTGCCTGGAACTCTTTTGCCAATTTCTCTACTAACACCCCACCTTCCACATCCCCCAAAGGAGGCAAAATTAATTCCTGCCTCGAATGTGTTGCCTTGTGCCTCTCTCCTAGCTCTTATCAGACTTTATTAGAATCAGTTGCTCACACATCAATCGCCTACTAGTAGCCTATGATGAGTCCCTTACCGGCACAGACCAGTCTAATTTACTTTTCTACCTCCAGCACCTAGAACAAATACTAGGTAAATAATAAGTCCTCATTAACTGTGTCCTGAATGCTGGCTTTAAGGATCACATGGTCTTGGGGATCATTCCCCGTTATCTTCTCTTCCACCCAAGTCCCCACCCTACCGCAATTCATTGTCTATGGTGGGCAAGTTACTCCCTCTCCTTGAGTCTCAACTTCTTCAATGAAATGAAGGACTTGGACCAGGCACCCGCTACCCCCTTCTCAAACTTGACTGTGTATCAGAATAACCTAGGGTGCTGGGTAACAATGCAGATTTCCGGACTCCACTCCCTTGGTATGGCGTGGTGCTCAGGAACCTATATTTCTGTGAAAGCACAGGAGGCTGCCTCATTATACACGGCCAGAATTGGGAACTCCTGGCCTGGCAGGTTCTCGAGAACCCTGATCTCGCCTCGGGCTCCAGCATCCGACGAGGGCAGATTCTCAGCCCAGCACCCGCCCGCGCACCCCCCACACCTCCCACGAGCAACGGGACCGGCTAGTCCAGGCAGTGTGACTCCGATGCCAGCAGGCGCAGAGCGGGCGGCGGGGCGGGTAGAGGAGCATGTGGGAGCCCGGCCCCCGCGGGGCCCCAGTGCAGGCATTCGGCTGCCGGGCGGGGTCAGGGCCCTGAGAGCCGCTCGCTCGGCGGCAGGAGTAAGTGGGACCATCTGCTCCACTCCGCAGAGGTCATCGCTTTGTGTCAAGCTCCCATCCCCCCCTCGCTCCTCCCCCACCTTCCCCTCTTTGCCCTTTGACTCCCGGGACTCCAAAGAAAAAAGCACTTGAGGTCCTGATGAAAGTGGGAGTGTGATGGGGAGCGACGACGGCCGCCGGAGCTCGGGGCCCGCGCAGGGCCGGGCCTGCTCCGAAGGAGAGCGCGGCGGGCGGCTGCGGGACGAGGAGGACCGGCAGCGTCCCGTCCGCAGGGCCCGGGCCCGAGCCGGCGGCGCGGCTCCCGAGGGAGGCGGCGCCGGTTCCCACAGCCAGCCGGGCCGCCGGGCCCCTTTGAAGTGGCCGCAGCTGCACACCCCGACCCGCGGCTAATCCCCGCCGACGCGGGCGTCCTCGCCCCCCCGCATAGCAATAGTGTCCGCGCTGAATGGCGCTGGCTAATTACCTCGCTCGCACCGCCGCGGGTGAATGAGAGAATCCGGCATTGTGCGCGGCGAATGGAGAAAATAAGACAGCCATTGTCCTCGCAAGCCAAACGAGGGTTTGATGTCGCTGGGGCGAGCGAGGCACCATTTCCCGCCACCCCCTCCCCCCGGCGGGGGCAAATTCCCCGGCTGGGCCCGGGTCCGGGAGGACCGGGCTGGCCCGGGGAAACTGAGGAAGCAGGTCCGGTCTCCCCGGGGAAGAATCCCTCCGCCTCCCGTGGAAGCCCAGGGGGCGGACACAATGACAGCCCGGGGCTCCCCTCTCCACCAGCAGATTCTTAGCGGCACCTACTGCGGTCGCCCGGTTCTGTCCCCGACTTAAAAAAAAAAAAAAAAAAACCAGCAAAAAAAACAGGCACGGCCCTGCCTTCGACAGCCTAATTAGATTTCGTTGGGAACACATGAAACAATCGGAGGAGTCGGGGGTTTGTATCCCTCAGTGCTCAACTGTGTGCCACCAGCTGAAAGGGCTGGAGAAGTTCAGAGAATGGCTGGGAGAGATGTGAGGAGAGGAACAAGACCCTGAAAAGAAGGGGCAGGAAGATGGGGAGCTGTGGGGAGCCTGGACTGAGGAAGGGACTGGCACGTTCCGGGCGGAAGAGGGAAATGGTTGGAAAGGGGAGGTCCAAATTATCCAAGGTCTGCAGAGCCAGGTTTCAGGATTCGGAGGTAATGCCGAAGCACCAAGGCCACTGTTTTGATCCAAGAAAGGTCCCGATGGGAATGGTGGATGGAAAGGTAAGACTGGAGTTCCAACCACTTGCCTATGGAAGCCGACTCATTATCAGGAACCGGACTAGCTTCAGGCATTTCCTTTTTTTCCTGTATAAGGATGTGAGGGGCTCAGCTTAGAAATCAGCACTAAAGGAAATCACGATGCACATGGACAAGCTGATGATCACACTGTTTATGCATTCAACAGTTTCTGTGCTTTATCAGGCTGCCTTCTCTTCATGGTCACCACCAAGTAAGGTTGCTTTTTGGTGGGGAGGGAAGAGGAGATTACATCCTTCAAGATCAGGAGGTGTCTTATCTTTCTATCCCTCAGTGTACTCAGCTCAGAGGCAGGTAGGTATAGGACAGATGCTCTTTGAGATGTGCTGATTTGAGAACTGACCTGCTTTAATATCCTTCAGTTCCAGTATCCTTTTCCTGGGAAGCACATACTTCCTAATCCCTTCGGATGGGCTCTTAGACTACTTCTGCCTAAAGGAGGAATGTCATACATAAGATCCAATGTTCTATCAGGCTTCTCAAGTGATAAAAAGGTCTGTTGCTCAGATCAACAGTAGGCTGTTGGGCTGACCCAGTAGCCCTTAGCTAGCACCGCTTACGATGCATGTTACAGAGCTCTTTCTGAGGCAGCAATCTTTTCTAATGTTCTGATGTCCGCGTTACCACAACTAGATTATAAGCCCTTTGTGGGCAGCCCATAACTAGACTCTGAAACAGGACCATCCGTCCATCCATCCATTTATTAGAGAATAAAATTAAAGAATGGATAACACTTGTTCAGAGACTAAACAGCAGCCAAAATGGTTCCTTCTTTTGACTGATCAACCACATTTAACATTACCTAGCACTGGCTGTGGCGGTGATACATGAAAAGCTTTTTAAAAGGAGAGAAAAGTCTAAGTGTAGGTCATTGTTTTTCTAACCCAACTCTGAATCAGGGTTTAATTCAACCCTGGTCATAACCTCCAATATGATCAAAATGTTTTTCTTTATAATTCTCCTAAATCTGCATCTTAGAGTCGTATTTCTTCTGCCTAAGGCTCCAGAATCTTAAGCCCACTTGGCGTCCCAGCACCTGCTGCTGCTGAACTACTCCCCTGCTTAGGCCCTTCTGCCTACTTAGTTGATCTGCCTAGTTAGTTGGTTTAAAGAACTCCAAAACAAAACAAAAAGACAAAGCAGAGCTGCTGTGGATGTGGTAGATGTAGGAAGCCTGGAGCCCCACCAATCTGACTTTTCTCTTTCCCCCATCTCCAGCCCCTGAGCCCCCTCCACAGACCCAAGGACCCTTAGGAATGATGCTTAAGGTCCCCTCATCTAGAGAAAAGAAAGGGCTTATCCAAGGAAGCAACAGCTAGTTGGTAGTAATCAGAGATCATTCTAATGCTACACAGGCAACCAGCTTCATTTTACAAGGCTAAAATGACCATTCAAACAGAAACCACAAGTATAATTGTTATTATATATTACTATATGTGTGTCCTTATGGTTTGTCCAGATTTCAACAAGAGTGCCTGAATGTCTAATCTCCAGAAAATTATACTTTGGAAATGATCCTCTATTCATAAAACATAAGGAGCCTCCAGGCCCAAATTAGAGATTCAATACTTTTAACTAAAAAAGTGCTTTTTTTTTAAAAGGAAGCCTGTTTCTCCTCGCATCTCTTCTTTCCCCAAACCCAAGACCATAAGTAACTTTAAAAATAATGCTCCATGGGTGACTATTTTGATAAGAAGATAATGAGTAAAATAATGAGAGTGTGTTTTTTCTCTTCTTACCCATTCCCACAGCAACATGCATTCACAGGATGCTTTGTTATCATGGTTATGACTTTTCAAGATAACAGGAAGGTAGGCATGTATATGCAGGTATAGTCCTTCCAAAGAGGATGCACATGAAGCTCGAGGGAAGAGGGACACTTCCCAGTATGGAAGTGGCCTGTTAGCTATTCTGGGGGTGAGGCCAATGGTCTGGCATCCTGGGACTTTCTATAGCTTGCCTGGAAGGGTGTTCCACCCTGAGGTGACAGAGTACCAGCAGCCACCTCTCCTGGGGTGGCAAACCGGGATCTGAACTCACCAGGCCAACCCCTTCCCACTCAGCACTCAGTCATGGCACCTGCAGCTCAGTCCAGTCCCAATCCTCCCCCAAGTGGTCAGCAGTGGGACCCTGGAAGGGAACAGAATAGGGAGATAGGGGTGCCTTTTAAGACTAGAAGCTGGAGTAGGAGACTCAGTATACAGTTTGATGCAGACATGGCTGCTCTTAGCTCCTGACAGTAGGGACTTGGAAGCCTTTGGAGACTGGCTTAGGTGAAACCACCCAGTAGGCCCTTGAGTAATATCTGACTCAGTTTTACCTGCCCTCCCCCAAGTCCAGGCTGTTGAGCTCCAGAGGGTGGGTGTTCCTACCCTCCTTTTCATATGCCCACAGCTCCCCATTCTCACCCTCCCTAGGCACCAACTCCAGGCCAAGCCGTGTGTTTAGTGCTGAGGATGCACAGAGGAGCTATAGCCCCTCCTGCCAAGAACTGTGCAAACCAGTGGAAGGAACAAGCTATATACTCACTGTCCCAGAACAGACCGGTGTCTTCTGGTTCTCCCCACCCCAAAAAAGCAAAGCTGGGCATACAGCTCAATGAATCCTTCTTGAATTGATATAATAAAAGCTATATAGCTTTATTTCAGGAAAGCCTTGATCCCATCAACCTTACACTTACCAGCCTTGCTTGTAATAATCTTGATTTTGTCACAGTTAGATGGGAAAATGATTTGAGAAGCAAAATCAGAAACACAGGAGAGCAGGAATATCAGACAGGCTCAATCCTGAGGCTCATTCTATGTAATATCATTCATTATTGGTCTTCTGATATAGTGGAATCAAGAATATTCTAACCCAATCTTCAAGTAGGACTAATTTAGACAGGGTTTCTCTAAGGTACTAGAGGTCTGGAATACAATTTTAAGAGACCTCAAAACATTAGGGTGGGCTTCCCTGGTGGTGCAGTGGTTGAGAGTCTGCCTGCCAATGCAGGGGACACGGGTTCGAGCCCTAGTCTGGGAAGATCCCACATGCCGCAGAGCAACTAAGCCTGTGAGCCCCAACTACTGAGCCTGCACGTCTGGAGCCTGTGCTCCACAACAAGAGAGGCCGCGACAGTGAGAGGCCCATGCACGACGATGAAGAGTGGCCCCCACTTGCCGCAACTAGAGAAAGCCCTCGCACAGAAACGAAGATCCAACGCAGCCAAAAATAAAATAAATAAATAAATAAATAAATAAATAAATAAATAAATAAAAAGATGCCTCTTGGGCTTCCCTGGTGGCGCAGTGGTTGGGAGTCCGCCTGCCGATGCAGGGGATACGGGTTCGTGCCCTGGTCCGGGAGGATCCCACATGCCGCGGAGCGGCTGGGCCCGTGAACCATGGCCGCTGAGCCTGCGCGTCCGGAGCCTGTGCTCCACAGCGGGAGAGGCCACAACAGTGAGAGGCCCGTGTACCGCAAAAAAAAAAAAAAAAAAAAAAGATGCCTCTCTTTAAAAAAACAATTAGGGTGAGGGGAATTACTGCAGAAAGAAGGTGACATTCCATATAAGCTGGGATATAAAAGGCAAAACAAAGATAACCCACGAGGGGGTCGGGGGCGAGGTGAGGAAAAAACAAGCCAGATGTGAAGACGGCAGAAGGAGATCCAAGAATTGTTTATCACAAGCCAAATACTGGGTTTCAGTTTTCTAAGATCCTGGCTCTGAAGTTAGAGCCCAAATTCCATTTGGCCAATCGGCACATTGGAAAGAGCATCTGACCGCTTTCAGTCCCAGTTCTGTACACCCAGGACTTGGGTCAAGGCCCTCTCTCTAGATCTCAGCTTCCACAGCAGTGATGTGAGAAACATGGGTAAGAGGCTGGGGGAGAGGGGGAATAGGGTCAGGGTGAATCAGCAAAACCTGGAAAGCTCCCCTCTCCCCATTCCTGCCTGCCCCTGGGTGAGTGCACTCCCCAGCACTGTCAGGGCGACAAGCACCCATCTCTGTTCAGTCCGCTGTTCTGTGAAGGCTCTGGGACCCGCTCTGCTTCCTTTCCCTGGTAGAGCTTGCCTGTTCAAAGGTTTGCCCACAAACTTTTGTCCATCTCCCGCCCCATGTCAGAAATCCCTGGCCTATACCCCAAGCCAACTGGGAGGAAGGGGTCTGGGAACCCGAGACCTCCACTCTCTGGTTCCACTTTGCTCCCCAAGAGCAGCTGGAGGCCACCAGTTAGTGGGAGCCAGTTCCCGAGTTACCAGGTGAAGGCCAGGGAAATAGTGACCCTGAGGCACCATGCTGGAGCTCCAGCGAGGACACGTGCATTCGCAGACCACAGATACTCAATACGCACTTGCATACGCATACACGTTCTCACAGCCACAGACACACGGGGCTGGGGCTTGGTGACTTGACAGCTCAGAGGCTGCGCAGCGCGGTAAGGTTAATTGAATGCGCATCGATTCCGCCGTGTGCTGGCCAGCCGAGCCAGCCTGGCCTCCTGGAGAAGCAGCCTCGCTTGGTGCTGGAGGTGGGGGGCATCCCTCTTCCCCGATGCAAGGGAGAGGGGTCGTTTTTCGGAGCGCTGCTTCCCCCCACACTCCTCCCCCCACCGGTCCACTCTCTTCCCACCATGCTTGCCCCAGGGCGGAGAGCCAGTCCCTGCGCAGGATGGGCGAGCACACAGCCACGCCCCGCCTGGGCTGTGAAGACCCTGCCGGCCACTTCGGACACATGCGCTGCCGCCGGGAGCCAGGCGGGTGGCGACTGGGCTGGGGGAGCGACAGAGGGTGAGGATGACAGGAGAGCTTTGCTGCAGAACTTTGATCCCGATATTTCAAAAGGGAGGAGGCCAAGCCCAGAGCAGGAGAGAGGGGAATGGGAGAGGGAGATGGAGGAGAGAGCTAGAGCCAGCCTGGGGACAGGTAGAGAGGAGAGCCGGGGAGGAGGGAACTGTGTTCAAGACAAAACAAGTCAGTGTCTCAGCATTTTAGACGTGGGAAGGGACTTTAGGAACCTTGCAATCTGGTCCTCTCCACACTACCTTCCACCTATGGGGAAACTGAGGTCCAGGAAGGTAAACTTTGGATTTTGTGGATCCCAAGTCACACTGGGATGAGTTGAATATTTACATATTAAAAGCAGCTTCTTGTTGAAGTGGGAGCCAAGGAGGGCACAGAAGTAATGATGATGTCCATGTCAAGTCCAGGCTCCTCCCATGACCCTCAGTCAATAATGGTGAGGCCAGAGGAGATGTCCCCTCCAAACCAGTCTAAGTCAGGAACCTCCCAGAAAGTCCGGTCTCCAAGACTCAGCCCTCCCCCTAGCTTCTCTGCCCTGCTGACACCAATGCCCTCTGAAGCCTGAATAAAGGGTGCCTCCACTGGTGGATGGGGGGAATAACCCTACATTCTACAAATGCCCGGACCCTCCTCATCCTCTCCCCTTTGAAAGACGGGCAGGGCAGTGCTCCCTCCCATTTCCCACCAAGACAAACTGAGGCTCAACAGCTTTAAGGGAAGGAGGAAACTTGAACCCAGAGCTGGTCGTCAGTGCAAGTCTATCTGCATCTCACACTGGCTCCAGCTCCCTGAGGGTGTCTGTAGTCCCACCACAGTCCCACAGCAAGAGCAAGCGGGGTTTTATTACAGGCAGGGTTTGGGGATGAATTCTAGGTTGTCCTTGATTTCTCCCCACACAAGTGCCGTCTTTGCAGACACCATCCCAGGTGGGAAAGGGCTAGGTGGGGAGGATGACATGGAGGCAGGTCCATGGTAGGCAGGGCCACAGGCCAGGGCATATGCCCCATGGAATTATCAGCCCCCAAACCAAGAGCCTTCAGGTAGGGATGGGGGCAGGAACCAGGACCTACCCCAGAAGTCAGGTTGCCGAGAGTGAGGGTGAAGAAACGCTGAGCACCCAGGGCTGCTGCTGGATCCCAAGAGGGTCTGGTCTGGTGCTCCCTCCCCAACCCCCATTCCTGGTTCTCACCCAGAGACCCAAAGTCTGCCCTGTTCTAGGGACCCCAGCTGCAACTGCCCATTCCCCTTGCCAGTAAGGCCCTGTGCCCTCCCAGCAGGCACAGACTGCCCTCCCCGTGGTACTGCTGGGTTTACCATGAAGCCCCCCATCCAATACATTGTTCAGTGGGGCCAGGGGAGCAGGGGCCTCACACAGACCCCTCACCCAGGTCGGGGTAGTGGCAGAATCTCCCAGCCACCACAGGAGGCAGGGACGGTGGTCGGGGTGGGGGCCACAGAACTCCACGAGGTCTTAGGCCAGCTTGCCCAGGCAAGGGGACAGCACAAGGACAATCAGCAGCCTGGCTCCTGCATCCTCCAGGCTGATTACGTCTCTTCCCTACTACCCGGCCCCCACCTCCAGAACCCCTGGGGAGAAGGATCCTTCCCCGAGCCACACCAGTTCCTCTCCTGTGATTTGTTCTGAATTTTCAAACAAAGAGTAATTATGACAGATGTGAAGCAATCAGCGTCATTATGTGGGAAACAAGAAAGGGAAAGGGAGCTGAGGGGGCCTTGGGGGGCGGGGAACGTCAGGCAGGGAGCGTGTCTTTCCTGTGTCTTTCCTCCTGGAAAGATGTAACTCCCACCTCTATCTCAAGCTCCCCAGTACCCTCCCAGCTTCCTCTCCTGCTGGGAACCCATACCCAGCCACTCTGCCCAGCCTCACAGGTAGGACAAGACTTCTCTCTGCAGAGCATCCCAGCCCTCCAGACTCTCTGCAGGCCTCCAGCAACAGCTGGGGCTGGGGGCATGTAGCCCCGTCTGGCACACCCGGAAGTGGCTCCCACTTTGGCCAGGGTTCTAAGCTGTTCTCTGTTCCCAACGCTCCGGCACACCCACCCTGCATGTGCCCAGGTACCTGGCTCTATTTCTGAGGCAAAAATACTGATTATGTTCTCAAGGGACTCACCCCCACTAAGGACACTCAGGTCATTGAATTTGGGGTCAGGCAGACCGGGTTTCAATCGCAGCTTCTCTACTTACTGTGTACCCTTGGGCAAGTTAATTCACCATTCTGGGCTTCTGTTTACTCATTTGTAAAATGACTAGTAATAGGACTAGTAAAATAGGACTAGTAACGCTACCAATGGAAATGCCGTGGGAATTAAGTAAATTAACACACAGAGGGCTTAGGACTGTGCAGCCGCATATAACTAGGACCACTCCCACTACTACTGGTTAGTTCATCACCAGCACCAGCACTTAGGTAGCCCTCAAACCACTCAGCTCAGCATACAGGGTGCTTTGGAAACTCAGACGCTCTCTGAAATATGCCATGGATGTCAGAAGCCCATACCCGAGATCTGCTGGCTAACACTCACATCCAGAACTACAACCACAGACAGAGCCTGGGGTAGGGCAGGACACACACAATAAATGGAAATATATGTGCCAGTCTGCCCTGGAGGGGATATAAAAAGATCCCCCCCTTCCCCAACCAGAGAGCAGTGAGGCACTGGGCAAGCCAAGAGGCACAAGGGACTCTCTAACCTGCCCAGGCTGGAGGACCAATCACATCCTTGGGCAGGTTACCCCCTTGGGGCCTCAGTTTTCAAGTCTGTAAAATGAGAAGGTAGAACCAGCTGAGCTCCAAAGTGTCCCCTGTAGTCTGGATGCCTGTGATTCTACTTAGAAGCTGGGAAGACCTCCAAGGTCCTAGACGAACCAGGAATTTTAGGATTCTTTTGCTGTAGCCTGCAACTCAGTGAAACGGCTAGAACTTGGTTCTCTCTCCTCCTCCTCTCCATTTAGGTGGTCTGGTCTCCATCTGCCCACCCCAAGTCCCTGGGGCCTCTTGCTAGTCCCCCCCCTCACATTCCAATGGCCTTGGGGGCAGCAGCCAGACCAGAAAGTCCAGTTCCTGCCCATTATCACTGCTCGCATCTGCACTGCAACCCAACACCAGCATTCCAGAGAGCAGCCCAGGGGCTGCCCCCACCCACCCACTGTGGTCAGTGTCCGGGCTCAGAGACAGGCCCCGAGCAGGGGCCAGTGTTCTCAGATTCCTCTCCGGGAAGGTGTGCCCCCAGGGAGACTCCGACTTGCTGGGGAGGCCCCAGACCCCTTCCTTCGGGGTCTTCTTTGAACCTCACCGTCTCAGACTCTCCTCTTCCTATCTCTTTGCTCTATGCTGAAGTCTGAGCTCACCTACTTTTGCTCCTGAAACACTGGTATCTCCCTCCAAGCGCAGCAGAGGATGGTGGACACAGGAATTGGAATTGCTACAACTGGAGAAAGAGGCAGGAGGAAGGACAGAACAATAAAGAGAGCCGGAGAAAGGAAGACCGTAGGGCCGGAGAAAGGAGGACTGAGGAGTGATGAAGACAGAGACCCTAAACATGGCCTCACAGGAAGGCAGAGGTGGGGCAGAGTGTGGGAGTGTCAGAGACTGAGGAGCCCCGAGACTAAGATCCAGAGGAGAGACGGAGAGCGTGAGCTGGAGCCCTCTGCCTGAACCAGGTGGCGCTGGCCTGGATTCAGCCCGTACTCCCACCCTCTCCATCTCCCTGTGGTCTGGGGTCTGGCCTGCAGTTCCTCCTTGCTTGCCCCTCTTCAGGCCCTTGCTGGGCCCCCGCCTTTCCACTTTCCCTGGGTCACAGTGTCATCTGTCCAGTCACCCCTCTTTAGGAAGCCCCCGGGACTGCTCCCATCCATAGAGGTCACTCTCTTTTCTGCTCCTCCCTTGCATTTGCAGGCAGTCACAAAGGGTTAGCCTTTCTTGGAACAGGGTGAACAAAGTTGGGGGCAGGGGAAGCAGAGCTCAGAAATCAAAGAACGGTCCTTTGGTGGGGAGGTGGGGGGTTTGGGGCAGGGGAGGGAGGATGGAGGATGGAGCAGCCCTGGCCAGCAGGCTCGGATTGCAGCCAGATTGCTGGCACTTGTCTAATGAGTAAGAAAACTATGGCCTAGACTCCCCAGAGGTACTATGGCCGGGCCCACATGCCTGTCATGTAAACCCCACGCTCCACCAGTGACCTAAGGCTTTTCCTCCCTCCTCCCTCACTTCAGCTGCAGGACCTAATAGAATTATCTACCCCTCCCTCTTGCCCTGCACCAGTTCTGTCCACTCTAGATCTCTAGCCTGGTCACACTGCTCAAGGGAGGAGGGGTTCCCACAGGAGCCTCCTTTGAGGAGAGCTGGACCCCAGTCGTAAGCCCTGTGCACCTCCTTCAACACACACCTGTGTGCTCAGGTACCCACAGAGGCCCATGTGGCAATATACACACACACTACTGGTCTCTACATTTCTTGTTGCAACAAGACTACGGCCGGAGATCTTAGGGAGGCATAGGTTAGTTACACAGGCAGACATTTTTGGAATCACTTGGTCCAGTTTAAACAAAGACAGCAGTGAGCTGTTTGGTTTTCCATCCTGGGTGCCCTTCTGTTCCATTCTACTTTTATTAAAGGCTGTGTTGAACAACCTTCAAGCTGCTGTGAAAAGTCTCTTACACACACACACACACACACACACACACACACACACACACACACACACACGGCTGCAGGGACTTTGGAGAGGAGAGGGAAAGGCAATACAAGAAGGCCAGAAGTGAAAAAGTCCTTTCTCCCTGGGGGTGGGGAGGGAATAGGGGGCTAAGGGGGGCTGGGGGCCTGTTTCATTTGCAGGCTGCAAATGCCTCTCCTATTCACCGGCCCACATTCCCAGCCAAGGCGCCCGGCCACGGACAATGCCGGAACAGGAACAGAGAAGATTTGCACATTGTGTTCAAGGGGCCAGCTGGCTGCCTGCGACAGTGGAGCCAAGGTGTGGGAACCAGAAGATTTCGACTTCCACACTCAAGTCCTGCTGGTGGGGTGAGGGGCGGTCCTCTCCCCACAGTTGGAGCCAGTGGGCCTGGGGACACAGCCTTCATCCAGCCAGGGAATAAAGTCCAAGGCAGGAGATCCCAAGACCCAGGCATGAGGACTACCAAGCAATTTGGTCTCTGATTCGCACCCCATCTGGTGAGGAAGAGAGAGTCTCAGCTCCTCTAGAGATAAACACACAGCAGCCGCCACCCCATGATTTTGCTCCCAGTGTGTTATAGTCCCCTGCCGATCCTCCCCGTTCACAAGCTTCTGTTCCTATGAGCTATGTTATCAATTACGAGGTAGGGGGAAACAGAGAGAAAGCAAAAGAGAAGCTGAGAGAGACAGAGCTTTGCACCCAGAAGGCCGCATGTTCATTTAGTTTTTACCAAGCTCCACAGGCAGGGGAGGTGAGAAATACAAAAGGAAGAGAAGCCCCTTAGGAGCTTAAAATCTAGTTGAGTAGACAGATGGACTATCCAGCCACAAAACAGTTACTTAACAATGCAAGCAGCCCTCACTGAGAGGAGGGCTGAGCCTGAATGCCGCAGACCACAAGTACTCCCCCCCTTAGGAGCGGGAAGAAGAAATTACTCTAAACTAAGTGGTCTTTGGGGAGGGATCGGGTAAGGGACGAGCAGAATAGACTGGGAAAAGGCTCAGGGAAGGCAGGCATGTCCCAAGGACTGACTGGATGGAAAGGAAGCCTTAATACGGTAGAGCAGAGGTGAACCTTGGTCCAACTGCTCAATATTACGATGAGAAAAGCAAAGTCCAGAGAGGGTGAGTGACTTGCCCAGAGCCACATAGGACTCCTTGTGTCCAGGCAAGGCCCTTTCCATCACACCTCACAGCTTCTCAGGAACACCAAATGGGGTTGGTCTGTGGAGTCCTGACTGGCAGGGAGAAGGCCCCGACCCTCACCCATTTGCACCTACCTCTGCGCCATAGCATACTTATGGGTGACCTGCCTGGCACGAGAGAAGGCCTTGTCATGGCCACTCATCACACCAGCAGCAACTCAGCTGCAGCGCCTGCTTCCTGCTCTAATGGGTAGGTAGACGCGTGCAAGGGGCAGAGGGGAGACTTCCTCAGGGTTACTTTGGCTGAGCTGCCCCTCAAGGGGGAAAGAAAAGCTTGGGTGACAAAGGCCTCCAGGTGACAAAGGCTTCCAGGGTTACCAGATATTGTGCCAGGAACCGCTTCCCTGCACATCCCACTGTCTACACTGAGGCCCTCCGGGGTCCCCTCACACAAGCTGTACCACCCAGCAGCTCCAGCCCAAAGTTTTCCCAACCCCCCACCCAGACCTGGTTCCAAAGACCTATGCCCAGACCCTGCCCCCAGATCCACACAAGCATGGGTCTTGCTGCTGAAAGAGATTCCAGAGTAGTTGGTTAAACTGCCCTCCCTCAGACAGGCTGAGAATGGTTCAGCCTTTAGGAGTGGGTGACTGAGGGCCTGAGACGTAGGTGACTTACTGGGGTGGAGACAGCATGGGACTAGAATTGGACTTCCACTCCTCTCACCATACTCCGCTGCCTCTTTCTAGGAGTCCGGGCTCACCAGTGCCTTCCTGGAACCACCACATCTAAAGGAGCTTAGAACTTCACATTTCTCACCTCTGTTACCTCCCCAGAAAAATCATAGTATCTAAGGAACACTTTCTACGTACCCTGCACTGTGCTAAGTTCTTTACGCGTATTCTCATAGGTAATCCTCATAGCATTCCTCCTTGGTAAGTATTATTTCTTCCAATTTAAAGATGAGGAGGGGCTTCCCTGGTGGTGCAGTGGTTGGGAGTCCGCCTGCCGATGCAGGGGACACAGGTTCGTGCCCGGGTCCGGGAAGATCCCACATGCCGCAGAGCGGCTGGGCCCGTGAGCCATGGCCACTGAGCCTGCGTGTCCGGAGCCTGTGCTCCGCAACGGGAGAGGCCACAACAGTGAGAGGCCCACGTACCGCAAAAAAAAAAAAAAAGATGAGGAAACTGAGACTCAGAGAGTCCAGTTACCCAAGTCCCTCCAGCTGGGGGTGTGTTTGCCTCCACAGCCCACCCTCATAACCATTGTTGGATGGCCCCAGACTGCGGGGGAGGCATTCCTGGCTCTTTTGAGAGCCCTGCCTGCATTGGAACAGGCTGGTCCTCATCCGAAATCAGAGCTCAATACCTAGCACTAACAATAATACGTAATGAGCATTTCCTAGAGGCCAAGTCCTGTGCCAGGTGCTTTCCATCCATCATCTGATTTAATCCTCCAACGGTCCTGATAGGCTGATGGGATTATGCTCATTTTTTTCAGATGAGAGCACAAAGACTCAAGAGAGTTAAAAGTAACTCTTGCTAAGGACACTTCATCAGTGAGTGGCAGAGCTGGGGTTCAGACCCACCTAGGTGCGGCCCTGAAGCCCATATTCTACGGACTTCACTGTGCTGCCCACAGACCCCCCCCAACCAGTGATTCTGACATGGGAGGGGGCTCTCCACCGCACCTGTGGGCCAGCACCATTGGCATCACCTGGGATCTCGTTAGACCTGCAGAACCCCAGGCCTTGGCCTAGACCTACTGATTCACAATCTGAATTTTATCAAGATCCCCAGGTAACTCACAGGCATAGTAAAGTCTGAAAAGTCCTGATCTAGATCATCTAGCTCCAGTTTCCCAAGGGGCCTGAGACCAAGAACTGAGGCCAGGAAGTGAGAGGCAGGAGATGAGGGCATCTGCCTGAGGAGAGCTGGGGGTGGGTCTCCCTCCTAATCATCCCCCCTCCTTGTAGCTAGCCCATCCCTCTTTGGAGTCATCCAGCCACACAGACCTCAACAGGTGTGAGTCAATGCATGTTCCCACTGGATCGGGTGACCCACATGCCCTTCCTGGAGCCCCTCCAGAGGGATGGCAGAGGGTCTCACAGGCCAGTCAAGCTTCAGACAATGCTCAGAGGCTTGGGAGAAACCCCAGGCCCTCCCACGAAGGGGTTAAAACAGAACAGGTTGCACTCCGGCTCCAATAATTCTACTCCTTGAGAGATTTCCCTAGAGTACTCCCTAACTGAATCCCAGCGCGGGAGAAAGCTGGGGCCTGGGAGCGGATTCAGGCAGTCTGCTATTGCTGGCAACGTCAGCGGAATCACCTTTAAATGAAGAAAAAGGTACTGACTCCATTACCAAGCGCCTCCTCTGTGCCAGGCAAAGCATGGGGTGTGTTAGTTCTTACAACCATCCTACAAAGTAGGATTATATGCACATTTCACATGATGGTGAGGAAACTGGGCCACGGAGAGATTAACTTGTCCAGGGTCTCATCCTTAACAAGTGTCTCAATTTTCAGCCCCCAAACTATAAACACATGGAACGGCAAGGCAGAGAAACCAGACGTGCTGGAAGCACGAGTGTTCCTAGGACCCTGAGCCACTCTGTCCTAAAAAAAGAGATACTTGGAACTAAAGCCCCCAAGGAATCAGCCTGTAGTCTAGCCCATCCTGGGCAGGCCATCTTTCAATGACAGCATCCAAGCCCACTGGGATGGGAGAGGGGGCATTCCCAGCCATCGGCCTCTGGCCCAGAGCTTGGATGCCCCAGCAGACCTACCCACACTCACCTGGACCCCGAGCTGCCTCACTGGGTTAGTCGACTGGGTGGACTGTGTGTCTGTGAGGGGTGCTTAGCATACCCCCGCCCTATCAGCCCCTGTGGAGCAGGCAGGAGAATCAGGGGCTCTGGAGGGCACCTCACACCTTTTCAGAAGGCACCCTCCCATGTCACACAACATCTGCCCTGCCTGCAGGCATGCGGGCAGGGAGTTATTACCAAAGGAGAAAACCCAGGCAGCTAATCAGCTTTGGAGGTTCCTAGGGACATCAGCCTATGAAGTGAGAAAAGGGGATCCAGCCACCCGGTTGCTTGGTATCCAAGCATTCCTCATGGGGCCACGAGCCTTGTGGGGGAGAGAGGCTGCATCAGACTGCCAGTGTTTGGAGGCAAACCCCCAGCTGTCCTCAGGACCCCAAAGGATTAACCAAGCTGACCTCGCCCACTGGCCCTTCCCCCAGCCAGAGCCCACAGCTCACTTTTCTTATACTGTTAGGAGTTTAAGGAAGCCAAACATCTTGAAGGAATTACCATTTACAGAAAAGCACATTTACAATTAGCTATATATAAACACCTGGGGATTCATCTCCCAGAATTCTAGGCTGGTGATGCAGGGGCCATCTAACTTTCAGTGTTGACACAAGCCAGGGAGCAGCTCCCTGAGAAGTCTCTTTTCTCCAGCCCGAAAATCTTCCTCGGGTCCCTACACTCCATCCACGCTTCTCTTCCTCACACCCAGCCATCTGCTCAGAAGCTGCACCAGCCTTCCCCTGCACCGCCAGGAGGACCGGGGGATGAGGGGTCGCTCAGCCAGAAGTGATTCAGTCTCAAGGTCCAGGGCTGCCTCCCAGAGAGCTCCATATGGGGGCCTGGATGAGCCTTCCTTAGAACAAAGGGGCATCTTAAACCCAACGAGAGGGCTCCTGCCTCAGAATGATTCATCACTCACCAGCCGTTCAGAGCAACTGTGCAAATGCCCTCAGAGCCAGGAAGAAACTTGTCAGCGATCAGACGGGGAAGAGGCAGCGTGCCACAGGAGCTAAGTGGGACTGTGCAGGGTTCAGAATACCTAGACTGCAGTCCTGCCTCCTCTGCTCACCAGAATGTCACAAATCCCCCTACATCTCAGTTTTTTCATCTGTAAAAGAGGGATGATAACTGCCTATCTTCCAGTGTCATCACGATGACTAAATGAGATAATTCATGTAAAGCACTTAGGCAGGGAGCCCAGGATGCAGCAATTGCTTTCTTTATAAATATTAGCTAAAATGATTACCAACCAAAGTTAAAGCAACCCCTTTAAGGGACACCCCCCACACACAGAAGCATAGAGATATGGGATGGAGAACATTTTCCACTTGGCAAAACTTTTGCCCTTCCTCAAGAGCAGTGGTTCTCAACCATGATCGCCCACCCTCACAGCCTGCCACCTTCCCATGATACATAAATAATTTTGGTTTACGTAAAAATTCATTGTTTTGTAACAATGAGTGTATACAGATTAAACAAAAACAACAACAGACTTTTTGCAGGAAAGGGCAGTAAAGCACAGCCATCATTTCATTATCACAATTACTGGTGGTCCATCAGCACAAGCAAAGCACAAGTCTAGGGCTGAAACACCTCTTCTCTCCCAATCTAAAAAGCACACCAGGGCTTCCCTGGTGGCGCAGTGGTTGAGAGTCCGCCTGCTGATGCAGGGGACACGGGTTCGTGCCCCGGTCTGGGAGGATCCCACATGCCACGGAGCGGCTGGGCCCGTGAGCCATGGCCGCTGAGCCTGCACGTCTGGAGCCTGTGCTCCGCAACGGGAGAGGCCACAGCAGTGAGAGGCCCGTGTACAGCAGGAAAAAAAAAAAAAATCTTATAATTTTATTGTCAATTACACCTCAATAAAGCTGAAAATTTTTAAAAAGTACACCAGCATGAAGGTGAGTGGGAGTAATGTCATCATTGTGTTAACCCTGAAATTATTCTATCATATTTTTTGTAAAGCAAATTGTTGACAAGCTTCAGAATGTCATCACTGGTACAGTGAGGTTTTATTCTACCCAAAAGGCTTGAAAGTCAGCACGTAATGAAAAATTGCATGTAACCAAAATTACCCTTCAAAAATCTCTTAAATTACCCCCAAAGTATGACAACTGTTTATATTTAAACACAAAAATCATACTCGATAGACTGGGATGCTCACAATATACAGGCATATGGAAACTAAGACACATTGACCCAAGAACTGGATAAAGCTTGCTGTCTCTCTCTCTCCCTCTTCCCACAACAGTGTCTGGCTACATTCTTGTCAAATTGCATTCCAATCAGTTAAATGAATATATGATATAATTCCACCACCGCAAATTACTGCTATGCTCCTCTCAACTGACCCATGCTGAGAAATTAGGGCTCCAGAAGCTGCATAAGATGGACCTTCTCCCTCTATCCCCCCATGGCCTGGAAAAAAAAAGTAAGGGCACCCACTTACTTGCAGCCTGGATTCGAGCCTTCCGGCTGACCACCAGCCCAAAGCGGTTCTGAGCCACACACTCATAGTCCCCCTCATCTGAAGGGCTGCCTCCTCCATCCAGCAGGAAGTGGCGGATCATCAACGACCCATTGGCCAGCACGGTGGAGTGGGTACTCTCCGGCAGCTCCACCCCATTCTTCCTCCAGGTGATTCTCACTGGAGGGGTCCCCTCCACCCTGCAGCCCAGCACTACAGGCTGCCCAGGGACTGCAACATCATCGCTTGGCTCCACAGCAAATGCCAGTTCGGCAGAGTGGCCAAGACCTGCATCAGGCAGGGGAGATGAGAGGAAAAGGAGAGGTTAGTGTGGAATGAGCAGACACAGGTGTTCCAAGTTCTCTGGATTTGTGTACCCCATCCTCATCATTCTGTGATGTTAATAGGAATCTCTATTAATATATAGACCTTTGTGCATCTCATGCAGTATATTACTTAATCAACAGACCATCTCAGAGAGATGGATATTGTTTCTACCATCTTTTTTTTCATTTGTATCTTTTACAGAAAAGGAAACTGAAGACCAGAGATGTTAAGCAACTTGTCTGAGGCCTCAGAGTTAACAGCTGCAAATCTGGGATCTAAAAGCAACACTGATTCCAATACAGCCGCTGCCACTTCTGTGGTCACCCTGGTTAAGCACTGAAGCCTCACAGACTTTCAGGGTGTGAGCTCAGGTAAAGTATTCAACCTTTGCGGGCTTCTTGGTACTCGTCTGTTTAAATCAGGAACAACAATATGGCTTGCGTTGTACGGTTGTTAAATATGACTAACAGACTCAAAGGCACTGCACTATGAAAAGTTAAAAGTTCTAAACAAATATAAAGTGAGATAGTAATAAATCACTGCTTCATTTTGCTGGCAAAACCATCTGAGGCCTGGTCCGATGCCT
Organism: Mesoplodon mirus; assembly: GCF_964341445.2. NCBI lineage: Eukaryota > Metazoa > Chordata > Mammalia > Artiodactyla > Ziphiidae > Mesoplodon > Mesoplodon mirus. Next base: position 55,670,763 of record NC_138979.1, read on the forward strand.
GGCAGGGAGAAAGGTGTGTGGGCCAGTACCGGGTACAGGCTAGGCGATGGTCCAGCTCCACTGCCCCACCCCTAGGATGCTCTGGGTTTTGGTTGCTTTGCTTGTTTTGCCTTTGTCATAAGGAGGAAGAGGGATACAAAACATCTACTCAGATTTCCCAAAATTTAGAAGGAGGGAGGTTCCTAGAATCTTTACTCCCAGCAACCTCTTCACTCCTGCAGAAGAGGAAAGAACTGGAAGAGGAGGGGAAAGAAGAGAAGGGAGACGAGGGTGGTCAGGGAATCAGAAGAAGCCGGAGAGGAAGGACAAGAGCTCCAATCCCAGGCATGATGCCGAGTCTCCGACTTCTCAAGCGAGCAACTTACCAGACCAGTTACAACTTCACTCCAGGAGGAATGAACCCACCTGGGCTGAAAAGGCATCCACAGACCCCTCCTCACATTTCCAGGGAACTAGCGATCCGGGAGCTGGCCCCTCCCTAACAGACCAGCGCCCTCCCTGGCTGGGGGGAGATGGGGCGGCGGGTGGGGAGAAAGAAGGAGGAAGGCTGGAGTTAGGGGCGTTTCCCCCACCCTCAGGGATAGGTGATTTTAAGACATTTGAGGGTCACGCCCCTTCAAATCCCTACCCATCCTTCTCAGGAACTGCGTTTCAGCAGCCTCAGCTCCCCACCCCAAGCCCAGTACAGCAACTGGGGGATAAAGTTTCTCCTAGAGGCGGCCGCGATATTCCGCTTCTCCCGAGCTAAGAAGGGAGAGAACACTGCCCAAAGGAGTGTCTGTTGAGAACTTGGAGTGGGAGGGGAAGGGACTAGATTTGCGCCCCTCTCCCGTGAGATGGGCCTGTTACAGCCACTGAGGGAACTGGATGGTGGTGATGGAGCTCCGGGCGGCAAAGCCGGCAAACCCCGAGCTCTGCGTGTGCACCCTCCGGGGCAGGGCGGGTACGTGAGCATCCCCGCCGCTCGCTAGCCCTCGGTCGGCTTCTCTCCCCCCTTCCTCAGCTCGCGGGGTGTCTCTCGGGTTTCTCCCTCCCCACGCGCGGCCCGCCGGGAATCTTCCTTCTCCTCCTCGTCCTCGGTCTCTCCCTCGCACTCCGTGTCCCAGTCCCGGCTCCAAATCCACGACGTGCCTCCGCCCAGCGCAGCCCGCTCGGTCCCGGCCTCCGCCCCCGGGGTCTGCCGTCTCCTGCCTCGGCTGCCTCGGGCCACTCTGTGCCCACCCCTGGGCTCCAAGCACCCCAGCGCGCCCCCTCGGACGGGCCTCAGCCCTGTGGTCTCCCATAGCTCGTTTCCCCCTCTCCCCAACTCCAGCCTGCCCGCCGAGCTCCTGCTTTGCCGCGCTCCTTGCCCCTCAGTCCGGGCTCGGGCACTGCCCTGAGTCCTGAAGACGCAGCGGACGGAATGCCGGTCTCTCTTCGGGGGGCTCCATCCTCAGCATTCCCCTGCCGCCCCCGGCAACCCGGCCTCAGCGCCCCGTCCCGTTCGCCTCCCCTTCTCGGGCAAGTCCCTCCGACCCGCAGGTCCGCGCCGCTCTCCTCGGGTCCTCCCCTCGCGCCCGCTTACTCCCTTCTCGCCCTTCCCGGGGCTCCGTCCTCAGCCGCTGGCTCGCGGGCGCCCTAGCTCACCGTCGTTCGGCGCGGGCAGCAGCAGCAACAGCAGCAGAGGCAGCAGGAGCCGGGGCCGGCAGCGCGGGGGCGCGGCGCGCGGAGCAGCCATGGGGCTCGCGGTCCGCTCGGCTCGGCGACGCGCGGCTCTGGGGCCTCTCGCGGCTCACAGCGTCCCGCGGGGCCGGCGCCGGGGCCGGGGCCGGGGCTCCGGCCGGGGCCGAGCCCGGGCGGCTGGGGGCTGGGGCCACATGCCTGCCTAGGAGCGCCGGGGGCGCAGAGGGAGCGCGGCCGCTTGCGCCATCTTGCACCCACCCCGGCGATCTGTCAGCCTCGCCCGGGGTGCGCGCTCCGCACTCGCACCGCCCGCGCCCGCCCCTCCCTCTTCCCGCCGCCCGCCGCCCCCCTTCCCTCCCCTCCCGGTCCCCTCCCCCAGCCCCCTCTCCCCGGAGGCCCGGTCTGGGGAACAAAAGAGCCGGCGAGCGCTTTAAGCGGCCGGACATTCCCGGCTGCGCGGCGGACGCGCCCCCTGCGCTTTGAACTGGGGCCGGAGCGGCGGGCGCCGTCCCGAGCTGCAGCCCCGTACCCCTCCCCCGCGGGCCAGCCCCGGACTTGGGGGCGACTGGGGAAGTGGAGACCCAGCGGACCGCTGAATGGGTCTGGGCTGCGGAGAAACCCGCAAAGCTGCGGGATTCCCTCTGACCCACTCTTTCTGCTGCGCCCTCCTGCACCGTGTCCAAGTCTATATTGTCGAGATAATTCCCTAAAAGCTGCACAAAGTTGTCAAAGATTCGGTTTTCCTTTGGTTTCCGGTCCTTCCAGCCAAAGGCTAGGACGTTTAGCTGCAAGACTGACCTCTTCAGACTGAAGAGTTGTGGCGCTTGGGTGGACAGAGGTGGGAGAAGTGGGAAGACAGCTTCATCCCGGGCCCCGGGAGAGCGGAACCAACAGGATAATGAGAACACTTAAGTGACCCGGTTCCGATGTTCTGCTGGCTGTTTAGCCCCGCAAACCCAGACAGTCACTCTTGGAACTCATCTGAAAGATAATCATATCTCCCCTGCTCACTCATAGGGAAATTTAAAGGACACAGGTCATGACAAATAGCCTGGTAACTGGGAAAGCATATTGAAAGTTAAATTTCCCAGTAACATTTCTATGCCACAAAGAAGACTCAAGGTTTCATGTCAGAGGACATACAAGGAGACAGCACCAGTCTCGGGTAAGAAGTGTTAAGGAAGATAGGCATGCCTCTTAGGAGATACATCCCCGTGCTCGCCCTCAGAGATCTTCAGTCTTGGCCACTCACTATTAAATGATCTTCTGTTGAGTCCAGCATGATGTGCTAGTCCATCAAAATTACTGAGCATCTACTAAGTTCAAGGAGCAGGAGGCTTAAAGAGAGTAGTCTCTGCCTCACTCAGCTTTGGCATTGGACTGGTCTGGCAGAGGAGTAATTACATCTCTCTTTCGATACCAACTCCGGAATCTTGGAGCAGGAATGTTAACCATATATAAAACTAACTTTGGTGCAGATGAGTAAAGAAAAGGCCTCCAGAAATCAGATAAGTTTACTAGTGATGGGGTTTGTGCAGCCCAGGGACTCCTTACTCTGTAGCAGCAACTGGAAGGTGAGCTTGAGAGGCAGGACTTGAGACACACGAGCAAGCAGTAGGAGGCAATGGAGAAATTCAGGGTCGGGCACACACCGAAGCTCCAAACCAATCTCATTATGAGGAAGGGCAGGAATGATGAGCTTCTATTGGCCATAGGAAAGGGAGGGGAGGGGGGGCCCTCCCGTGGGCCCAAAGTCCTGGAACTCCCTCCTGCAGGGCTTGAATTCTCAACAACCCCTTCTTGGCTTGTCCTAGACTCAGGAGAGGTCAAATTGGTGTCCTGGGATGCTGTCATTTTAAATTCATTTTGACAAGTGTTTAATTCTTCTTTATCACAACGCTTGCTCTGAGAGTGATATGCAAATAATGGCTATTCTCCTGCATGCAAAATGTGCAGTATCTCTCCCTATGATCTGTCAATTAACTTGGGGCTGGCTCACTAGCCACTTTGGGGGTGGTCCTGGGCAGGGCAGCCTCTGGCTCTTGGTTCCCTGCAGTAGAAAAGCAACCACACTCCAGGCACTGTAAATATCTTAACAGAGCAGCTGCCAGCTGTGATCCTGAGATGTGTGTGGGGTGTAAGTGTGGAGTTTGGTGTGTGACTATTGTGCTTAGTTTTGAGTTAATGGACACAAGGGTGTTTGTGAAGGTGAGAGTGCATGTATGGGTCTCTGAGTTTGTAGGCACAGTGCCCACATGTGTGAACATGCAGCCATGGGCAATTTTGGAGACCAGAATTAACAAAGAAGAGTTGTTGAGCCCAAATCTCCGGAGTTGGTGGTTCACTCCTCCCTTGCACCCAAGAAACTTAAAAAATGTGTGTCCAGATGGAAAGAGATCCCCGAAGAACCTAAAAGAGTGTCATCAAAGAAAGCATCTTTCCTAAATTTAGGTGCTTTTCTGAAGTGCCTGTTGAGGGAGGGAGATGGTTCAGTTCATTTTTGGTTTTGGTTTTGTTTTTTTGGTGGGGAGGGTTCCTATCCTAGGATTCTGAGTAACCAGTTCTCTTTTGAAATTTTATTTTATTGAAGGATACTTGATGTACAATATTATGTTACAGGTGTACAATACAGTGATTCATAATTTTTAAAGGTTATACTCCATTATAGTTATAACTATATTCCCTGTGTTGAACAATATATCCTTGTAGCTTATTTTATACCTAGCAGTTTTTACCTGTTAACCCCCTACCCCTATCTTGCCCCTTCTGCTTCCTCTCCCCACTGGTAACCTCTAGTTTGCTCTCTATGTCTAATGGGTCTGTTTCTGTTTTGTTATATTCATTTGTTTATTTTTTAGATTCCACATATAAGTGATATCATACAGTATTTGTCTTTCCCTGACTTATTTCACTTAGCATGATACCCTCCAAGTCCATCCATGTTGCTGCAAATGGCAGAATTTCATTCTCTTTTATGGCTGAGTAGTATTCCATTGTATATATTTACCACATCTTCTTTATCCATTCCTCTGTTGATGAAACACATTGCTTCCGTATCTTGGCAATTGTAAATAATGCTGCTATGAACACTAGGGTGCATGTATCTTTTCAAATTAGCATTTTTGTTTTTGTTTTGATATATACCCAGGGGTAGGATTGCTGGGTCATATGGTAGTTCTATTTTTAGTTTTGTGAGAAACCTCCATACTGATTTCCACAGTGACTGTACCAATTTACATTCCCATCAGCAATGTACAAGGGTTACCTTTTTTTTTCAGAGATAGATCAGTTCTTTCTTATAACCACCTGCTCTTTCCCTCAAAAACCAACATTTCCCATCCTGGTAGGAAATACATTCTCTCGTGCAGAAAGGCTGAGGAAATTCTAGTCATTTGGTTCCAAAAGAGAACATTTTTGGAAAATAGTTTATTAACTCATTATAGAGACAGATACATGATCAATGCCTTGGCTTAACACTAAAGAATATCATACTTGTAAAGAGAAGAAAACACTGGAAAAATAATTAAATAATACAGCAAAACTACAGACAAATAAATGAGCAGGTACCGATTACACTTGTCATGCATCAAGAAAAGGTTTTTAAATGAGACTCAAAAACCGTAAGGCATCGATGGTAGATGACAAAGGGATTAATACCCTGTAAAAGGCCAATGGACTCTTTTCTAATAAAAATACTGTTGCAAAGACACAAACCTAACACTTCCAAATTACCCAGAGCCCAAATCATATATAATGCTAGTGAGTAATGGCCACTTTCTTATCAACTGTGAGTTATAGGCAGATACCAGATTTATTACTTATTTGCTTTTGAGAAACAATTTTCCACCCAACCAAATGGGTTATAAATTGTCTCATTTGCAGCTATTTAATTTAAACCAGAACCTCACTGCCTGTTAAACAAGAACATGAAAAATGACTATGTGGTGTAATGCTAAGAGCCTACTGTTAAAACAGCCATTTAATTCAGGGCAGTTTTTGTTTGTTTTTTTTTTTTCCTTTAGAAAATAAAAAAATCAAACCAGCAAAATAAAATGAGGCTTTTGACCTTCAGAGCACTGATGAAACATATACAGTAGTGTTAGCCACAGCAACGCTGAATGCTACAGAAATAGTACAAGTGACAATTCTGTCCTAATGAGATACAAAACCAACATTAATAATCTTTAGTGTTATCATAGGCTGCCTGAAGGAGGGGGAGGAGGAGGAAATGTAGGTGCGGATGTCAAACGTGAGTGACACCCGAGTGTAATAAACACAGATGCTGAAAGGGTCTGAGAAAGCTGCAACTCCGCTGAGAGACATTTCACCATTTAAAAAAAAAAGGAAAGATAGACTGGTTATTTCTAATTTGGCCCAGAAGCCAGAGTTAACCCTTGATGTGCTGCTCAGTTAGAAAAGATGAATGCAGGGAGAAAAGACCGCATACTCGATGCTCCTATGAGAGGCTGAGGTGCAAAATCAAATAAATGACCTTGTTTTCTCTCCACAGGAAACAGAAGTCAAGCTTGTCCCTGTGTGGTGGGTCAACAGAAAATGACTTCAGGATTGAATTTAAAGAAAAGACAAAATGAAATGAGCCCATCACCCTTGTCCTGTGTGAAGCCCTCCCTTCCAGCACCGCAAGAGGATGAGATTCCTTCCACCTCCATGCCGTCAGCTCATGTTCAAGGTGCACAGAGTGGGAAGCGGTGGGGCCATGGAACCCCTAATTTCCATCCCCTTCTACCCTTCTAGCTTCAACTGGGAAGGAAGGTCCCCAAACCCCTCCGTCCAGCAAATCTGCCTGCCTTCCTAGAAGGGAGGGAGTAATTTTACCCCAAGCTTCTGGGTCGTGTTCCCCTTTCCTTGTCTCAAAAACCCCCTTGTATGACTTGCATTTATCCCCTCCAAGGAGAGCCCTCCGATCTCAATCACAGGCAGAAAGATGCAAGGGAAGCTGAAAGGTCTTTTCCAAACCTGCACTGGGGGTAGGCAGTTTGCCTGAGGAGGGGGCCAACGGAGGCACAGATGGGAAGGGGGTGGGAGGATGATGGCTGAAGTGGATGGCAGACACAGGAGTCATGCTCTGACCTTGAACAGACATGAGGTAGTCACGTTGTTAGGGAAGGATGCAGAGATTGAACCCAGGCAGGAGAACCACATGACACAGTGTGGGAGAGGTGGGAGAGACAGCAGAGGCAGATGGAAAGAGGAGGCAGAGAGAGCGCAGAGAGGAGAGGAAAGGGTATCAGGGAGGAAGAGAAGGGCAATAGGATTGGGAGAGCAGGACGACTGGGAGACAGACACTAGAGGAGTGAGCGGGGAGGAAGGAGGGGAGAGCAAGAGAAAGCAGATTTTCAAAACCAGGCACTTCCCCAATTACAACACTAGATGCAGAGTTGCTCTGAGGGGAGCCAGAGTCACCCTCTCAGTTTGGGCACCGGGGACATGGCAGAGGTGATGCAGCTAAAGCGTTAGGCATTCAGAGCCTGCTTGCACTCAGCCCAGCCAGACAGGAAGTGGGCTGGGGCTGTCTCTGTCAGACAGGGCACTGGAGACACTCTCAGAGTGTGTAATAAAAGGCTGGGTGACGGAGGTGGGGGCCCACAGGGCTGGGCACTGTCCTGACCTGGAGGACGGAGTAGGCCGTAGTGACCACTGCCCGGGCCAAGGTTTCCCAGCTCACCAACCAGCACACGCACACACGCTTCACACGTGTACAGCACGTATAGCTGTGCCTCACGTGTGTCTCGCCTACCACATGTGTCACAGAGCATGGGTGGGGAACAGTGAATAATCCACTTCTTCCTCTCCCCTGAGCCAAAGCACCCTAGGAGGCTCCAAATGGCTTGATGATGGTCAGTACCTGCAGGCAGACACGTGTACATGTGTGGCCACACGTGTCATGTCCCATGATCCATACCAGCCTGCCCCAAACTGTGCCCTTGAGGGAGCTAAGCAGAGGAGGAGACTGGGGCTCTGGGCAGGCCTGGGCTGGCTGCTGGAGGGCAGGGGGCCTTTGGCTGGCAGCTGTTCCCTGGGGCCTCCTGCAGAGCCTCACTGGGCTGGAGGTCCGGGTAGGGGCAAGAAGCACTGGCTGCCTCTGGCAGGCAGGTAAGTCTGTCTGGCCCAGGGCTTGCCTGCTCACACCCTCCCAGCTCCCTGTCCAGCCAGTCTGCCCCTTGCCTGAGATCCATAACACCCAAAGTGAGGTCAGCAGCCTCTGAAGGCAGCGGATCCTCAGGTTCCAGATCTTGGAGGTGGAGGTCAGGGTTCCCTTTGGATGCACTAAAGTCAGAGTGGACAATGACTTCGGCCTCCACCTGGTTCCTGCAGGCTGGGGGCGGCTTCTTCCTCCCATTGCCCTGGTCAGAGAAGAGGACACAAAACCATCACTGAGAGTGACCATCAGAAGAATGACCATCATTCTTGGGATGCAGAGAGACTGACCCCCAGCCCAGAGCCCGTTATATATTACATGGGAGTTGGTAAAGGAAGAACAGTGACTGTCCTAAAAGAGATGATGATCAGATCCATGGGAAGGCAGGGAAATACTACGCATTTGCCCTTGCTGAGGAGTTCCAGAAGTACCAGATTCAGTCAGGGCCTCAGTGAATAGGAGGAAGGGCTGAGTGCACTCAGGCCGGGTGCACCGTCAGATCCATGTAATTCTGCTGTGGCCCACTTACGTCTAGGTTGAGGAGGGATTGTCCCCAACCCAGAGAAATACAGATTCTCCTAAACTGGCCTGCCCTCCATCCGCTCACCTCTAGAGGCTCCAGGGATCTGCTGGCTAGACTTTTAGCCCCAGGGAAGTTACCACCAGGGCTCTCCAGAGGATTCACTACTTGCTCTGCACAAACGCGGGGACCCTCCTCTCCTTCCCTCCCCCCTCCTCCCAGGACGCTGACCTTGATGGCCTCATACACCAGAGCCTGCAGCAACAGCGTCTGCCCGGTTCCGGCAGGGGGCAGCAGGGCCCGGGTCAGCGAGGGCATGGGGCCTGCCTGGGGCAGCTCACAGCCTGCCCAGGAACCTGCCCAGCTCAGCCCACTGTGCTGAGCCCAGGAGATCTGCACAGGAAGAGAAGTGGGAGCACTGAGAGCTTGACTGTGAAGTATGAGAGGGAAGTGGATGGAGCTCCCTTCACAGACTCTCTTGGCCCCCTTGCTACCTCCCTCCCCAAGGCTGTAGGGAGGAGCACAGAATGGGCTGAGAGTCTGGGGGTGAATTTGAGGATAGAAAGATCCTCCTGCAGAAAAGCCCAGAGGTTTCTGAGCCAGGCAGGGTCTCCTTCACCACAGAGGCAGGGAAAGGATGAGGAAAGACTCAGGGGTTTGAGCTGGCTGGTCAGGGAATGCAGGATGAGCCCCCACTGCTAGGATGGAGGGGACCTGCCCTATGTGGGCCCACCTTATCCGGTTCCCGGTCCCACTTGACCACCTCCAAACTGACCAGCCTCTTTTGCCCATACTGGGGAGAGCCGGGTCTTAGAGGTCTCCCCAGCTCCCAGGGTGAAGAGGGATTTGGGTGTTCTGGCCACCCCGACAGCAGACAGCCCATCGGGGGCCCTCCCCTCCTTCCTGAGAACCAGGCTGACCTATTCTGCCAGGGATGGAGGCCCATCTGCTTCCCTGCCCTCCCAACCCTTTCAAGGAGGAGGGAGAGTGTGCCTTTTCTTCTGCAGCTGGCCCAGGAAGGGGAGGGGGGAGGAGGGAAGGGGCTCTCTCACGGGGTCACACATTACGCTCTCGCGCCCCCTGGTGTCCTATTTGGGCATGAGCCACAGTGTGGAGCTCGGACCTACCCAGGCTCACCTTTCTCTTGGAGTGACCCCGGCAGTCAGGACCGCCACCACCCATAAGGCTGTGCACTTCAGCCCTGTCCTCGATGTCTGAGGGCGGTGGGGACCAATCCTGGGGACGGGGGTGCACAAGGGACTCCAGTTCATGGGCAGCCGGGGGGCTGGGGGGGGCAAGGCGGGCTCGGGAGTACAGCGTGGGGTTCCCAGCAGTGGCCGTGGAGGATAGGCCCGGGAGGGCTTCCCTGGAAGGGAAGGTGGGGGACAGAACAGTGGTCAAAGAGAGGGGTGGGGGTGAGACTAGTATCTAGTCCAGCCTGTATCCCTGGGCAGGTTCCTAACCATCTCTGCGACTTAATTTCCCAGTCTGTGCAATGAATAAGAAATTCTGGGATTGTTCAAAACAGCTGTGACACTACACTGGGGTCCTTCCTCCCTTGGCTCCAGTCATCTGGAGATTTGGAGTCCCTCTCTGCAAGATGCTGGCAGCTATCAAGGAAGCGGCAGAGAGGCAGCTCTACCTACGCCTGCCCTTGCTGAGGGGATATGCTGGGGGGCTTCCGTAAACCCACCCCCTACTCTCATGAGGTCATCACCCCCAACCCCTTCATCCCAGAGTCAACTTTAGTGGGGCTCCTGGGAGTGCCCAGAGCAAGTCATGGCCACTTTCCCTGCTCCGTCATCTCTGCAGCCCTTCTGGAAACCTCTCCTCTGTGTGGTCAGACTGGTTCCTTCACCCACCGGTGGGGGCCACGGCGCAGGCCAGCGCACATGCAGGCCAGGAGGCAGAGGAGGCCCAGGCAGACGCCCACGATGATGCCCGTGACAGAGTGCACGTCCAAAGAGTCTGGCGGGGGAGAGGGAGGGAACAGAACAGATGGAGGACAGGAGAGAACCCAGGGTTCATAGACCAGGACTTGCAGCTTCCTCCAGAGACCCCTGGCCTGAGTCTCACCCTTTGGACATGTGAAATCTTCTCACGCAAGGACAGGAGGGCCCCATGGACTCACAGAGACCACCACTACGTCTCTCTCACTGGACATCCGGAAGTTGTAGTTCCTCCCCATCAGCCTGGCCTGAAACACACCTCTTGCCTGCCTAACAGGGCTGGTTTTGCAGGGGCACGTGGCCCATGCTTAGAAGGGCTCTGGGCTTGGTTTAATGCTCTGCTGTCACCATCTGGAAATTCTTCCCCCTTTTTAAATAAGGGGCCCCACATTTCCCTTTCACACCGGGCCCTGCAGATTACATAGCCAGTCCCATTGCCCAAGACCTCCACCCCATAAATCTCATCACCTTTCCAAGCCAGTTCTCCAATCAAAGCAATCTCCCAAAGAAACCAAGCCAGTCTCCCGCAAATCTGACCTCTCAACTGAATCACCACTGAACCACACCCATCTTCCCTTCAAATTTGTCCTCTCCACACCAGATGAAGAGGGCACTTGTCTAAAACAATGAAAGTGTAGTCATGCCCAGAGGCAGGACCTTGGAAGAGATGGCTTTTGGGTTAGAAGTCAACTGTGTGTGGGGGGGGCCTCTGGAGAGCTTGGGCTGCCCCAGGATGGACCCCACCCCTTCCTGCCTTCCTGCCTCTTACCTGAGAGCTTTTCCTGGAGAGTAATCACATCCTGCAGGCCAGAGAAGGGCCCAGGCCCCACCTCCGTGCGCGCCCCCATCTTGAAGAAGTACCTAGTGTCGCTCTCGAGGCCGTGGACCTCAGCACTGAAGATGTTTCCTGTGCGGGGGGTGGGGTGGGGGCGGCGTGGGGAAGGCAGGGAGAGCAGGGTTGGTGAACTGGGTTGGGGTGGGCTGCAGGGATGGGCTGGGAAGTGGCCCTGAGAGAATCTGCTTCTCCCACTCAGGCAGTAGCTTCTGCCTGCTCCTCCTAGAACAAACCTCAGCGGCGAGCTCACTACTAACCAGCCACTGGGGAGGCTGCAAAGTGGGGAGAGGGTGGGGAAACTCTTGCTCAGATGCCCTGGGGCGCGAGCCCTCACCCTCGGTGGTGAGCAGGGTCCACTGGTGCTCAGGCTGGGTACGGTTGCTGCTGTAGAGAATCAGATACTCCACGATCTCGCCGTTGGGCTCCGAGGGGGGGCACCAGTGCAGCCGAACGGTGGATGGCGTCAGGGGCCTCAGGCGCAGGTCAGATGGGGGTGTGGAGGGCCCTGGGGGTCAGGAGGGGAGAGGGGGAGAGGCAGGGTCACTGACAGCCCCAGCTCTGGGGGCAGCTGGGAGCCAGGGCATGAGGACATAGCCTCCCTGCTTCCTCCTTCACTGGAACAAACCACAAACCACAAAGCAGAATGAGGTCTGGTCTCTCACTGGGGAAGTTCTGGAATACAGTTGAGGAGGGGGCTTCAGCACCATTCCTCCCCTCTCAGAAGCTCTTTTCTACTCCTTGGAGCAGAGCTCCTCAAACTTCCACACCCAAATACTTCCAAGGGTTGAAGAACCCTCGGTATTCTAGGGACCTGGGGGCAGAGCTCAGAAGTTTTCGGAAGGCTTACATTTTCTTTTAAATTCATCTATTCCGTGGTAACATTTAATATAAAAATAGTGTTCGAAATATTTTACCATTTAGCGTTCCTAACTCCCCTTGCCACCCGAAATCTTCAAGTAAAGTTGGTTGATGCCCTCTGTAGCCTCTGTCTACGCCTGCCCCTGGCACAAGTCCTCAGGGTCAGGGGAACCGCAGTGGGAGAAGCAGCACCTTGGAAGGCTTTGTGGTTTTTATTCAGAGAAGAAGTTGATCCTGGGGGGTGGGAGTGAATGAGGAAGGGGGAGAAGGAGGGACACAAGGTGGCTGGTGTGCTGGGAAGGGACAGAGATTTGGGGGCTCAGGTTTTCGAGGCCCAACAGAGGGTGGGATGGGGACCCAGGGCTCTAAGGCATAACAGAGCCACAGCACCACGGGCTGCCAGAACCCTCCTTTATCCTACGTGACTTTCTGCTTCTCAGGCTCCAGTCTCCCCACTTGCGAAAGGAGAAAACATTCCCCCCTCTGTAGCCTGGTCAGTTGTGCTGGGGATCCAGTATCACAGAGTCTCCTTGGAGAAAACACCGGGGTCTCCCTAAACTCCACACGCAGTTTAAGACCATAAGAACTGAAGTCATGTGTGGGTGAGAAACAACTTGCAAGCAGTTTTTAAAAAAGTGAATCCATGAAGGTAGAGGGCCTCCCCACCCCACTCTACACGCGTCTTCCTATTTCAGATCAGGGACAAAGGTCTGTCAATAGAAAGGTGAGCAGTCTGAGGACTGGAAGCACCAAAGAGCCTCTGCTGTGAGAACAAAAATCCACTTGTCTTCAGATGCATTTCCAGAGGGTTCCAGAGTCACAGATCTGCAAAGCGAATGGTCCCATCTTCTCTTTTGACAGATGAGGACCCACAGGCCCTTCGTGGGGAAGGGGACTGCCTAAGTCTCAGTGTGTGTCAGGGGGATGACGGAGACCCAAACGCAGAGCCCAGGATGCCTGCCTTCAGACCTGGCCCCCCTCACAGCTCGCTGAGGTCTTCCCACAGCCTCTTAAAAGAAACCACTCCTCTAAATCTTATGTTATGATGTCCGTGAGTAAACGGTTAAGACCAGCACAAGACTGCCTACAGAGATGCAGAGCAAATGGGGTTCTGAGGGGCGCTTCACAAGAGGGATGCTGGGGCAAGAAGGAGTTCCCTGAAAGATGGACTGGTGGCCACTCACGGTCAGGCAGGGTGGAGCGCTCCACTATGGAGCCGAAAGGCCCATCCATGTCCACGCCGTGGGACTGTACCGCAAACTCGTATTTGGTGAATGGCTTCAGCCCGCCAATGAGGATGTCTTCTCCAGAGCTGCCGAGGCAAGAAACATGACAAGGGCTCTCAGGCACACCCTCCTAGCAGGGCAGGCCCCTCCAAATCTACTCCCCTACCCCAGCCCCATGGGGGCCACTAACACCATCCAGAGGACCTGCAGAGAGGTCTGGATGTACTGTATGTATGTATCAGGCTCCATGTCCAATCCCCAAGCCAGAAACATTCCTGGATTAATCCACATCATTCTCTACCCAAGGGACCATCTCTGATGCTTCTTTTCCTTGACTTAATTTTACTTCAGCTGCAGCTGTATATATCTATTTCTTTTTATGCTTTGTTTCCTCTGCCAAACAAACAGCTCCCCAGGTCAGGGTCTCTGTCTCCCCATCTAACTGGGGACCTCTCAGGACAGCAGCTGGGCTGTCTCTTCCCCATCACGTGAAGTTGAAGAAATAGGTCTGTCCTGCGTGACGTTTCCTAGGGTTGAGTACAAGGCTCTCCTGTGAGGGGACAGGACTGGATGGACGCCCCTTTTCCATCTGTCACCATCTGGTCATCAGACCCTCAATGTGCCCCCAGTTTAACACATGAGTCATGAAATGTCCCTGAACCCCCAGGTCCCCTCTCCTCATCACCACCTTCTGCCTTCTTCCCCACCGTCTGCTCTTCCTCCCCCTTCGCAGCATCAGCCCCCTCTTCCCACCTGGTGTAATAGGTGACCAGCGAGGCATTCCTGAGCCCCCAGGGGCTGAAGCGCACCGTGTAGTTGACAATCTTGACTGTGGTGAAGTCTGGTTTTTTCCACCGAAGCCAAATGGATGTGGAGCTGTTTGATTCCGCATGGACATGGGCGGGGGGCAGGGGTGGCCCTCTCTGGATGGGCAGGTCTGGAGGGTGAAAATTAGAGTGTGGGAATGGAGGAAGGATACTCATCCCTCAGTATGTATAGTGGTTTGCAGTTCCCAGGGCACTTTCTTTCACCCAGTCTCTTTTGATCCTGTGAGTTGGGTGGCACCATTCTCACTTCACAGATGAGGAAACTGAGGCTCCCAAGAATTTAAGTGATTTTTGCCAAGAGTGTACAGATAGCAGACTGTGGAACACTAGTATGTAGGAATGTAATAGAGAGAGACAGCAAATCATGGCAATTAAGAGCACAGATTCTGGAGCCAGGCTGCCCTGATTCAAATTCCAACTCTGCCACTTAGTAGCTGTGTGACTATGGAGAAGTTAATTAACCTCTCTGTGTCTCCATTCCTCATTCTGTCAGTGGGGGCAGATAATAGTACCAACACCTCATAGGGTTGTTATGAGGATTAAATTAGTTAATGTTTGTAAAGGACATGGAAAAGTTTCATGGAATGAATGTTTGTGTCCCCCCAAAGTTCATATGTTGAAATTTGAACATATGGTGGGTCCTGTCTTAGGGATTAGTGCCTGTCTTTGTCTGTTCAGGCTACTATAACAAACAACCGTAGACTGGGTGACTTATAAACAACAGAAATTTATTTCTCACAGTTCTGGAGTCTGAGATCAGGGTGCCAGCATGGTCAAGTTCTGGTGAAGGCCCTCTTCTGGGTTATAGACTATTGACTTCTCACTGTATCTTCAGAGCAGAAAAGGGAAGCAAGCTCTCTTGTGACTCTTATAAGGGTGCTAATCCCATTCATGAAGGCTCCACCCTCATGACATCATCTAATCCTAATTACCTCCTATTACATCAGATTGGAGTGGAGGGTTTCAGCATATGAATTCTGGGGTGACACACATTTTCAGTCTATAACAGTGCCCTTATAAAAGAGACCCCAGGGAACTCTCCAACCCTCTTTCTGCCATGTGAGGACACAGCGAGAAGATGGCCTATGGTCTATGAACCAGGAAGCAGGTCTTCACCAGACACTGGCTCTGCTGGGGTCTCGATCTTGGACTTTCTGGCCTCCAGAACTGGTTGTTCAAGCCACCCAGTCTATAATGTTTTGTTGCAGCAGCCCCAACTAAGATCCTGAGCCTCAGTTTCCTGGTGGGCCACAAAGGGATACCCTCCCTGCCTAGAGCAGAGGAATAATCTGATAGACGGTGCAAATGTAGGTGGATGTATTTTAAAAATTGTTTAAAGGTCAAACTTGGAGTCAGAAGTCACTGATGAACCATGGGGTTTTTCTCTGTCCAAACCTTCCATATTAGCACTGTTCATGGATAATGAAAACACGGTAAGCAGACCTACAAGACAGTTCACAGGCTGGAGCTTCTCTCTGTAACCTAGAAGAGCCTAGTAGAATGGGTTTGCGGGTGGCTGAAGCTTCCAGACAACCTGACCACCAGAGCTGGCCCAGAGGAAAGGGAAAGGAGGCCACACACAGACCTGTTGACTGAGACCTCCTCCCCCGCTTCCCCAGCCCCCTCACCTGGGGTGGGAGCCTTTTCCGTCTTGCCCTTCCACACTGCCGCATAGCCATCCTCGTGTTTGTTGAATGCCACGAGCTTCACCTCGTACAGCTGGCCAGGGACTGGGGAAGGTCATGGGGGTCACTCACTGGCTAGAGGAACCTCTGGGGTCATCTCCAGCCACTGACCCCGCTTGTCCAGTCTCCCGCTGGAGCTATGTCCATCTCATCCCTCCCCACCCGGCCCTCCTCACCTAGCTGGGTCAGCTCATACTGCTTCACTTTCTTCTTGAGCCGGACAGGCCCCACATCCCAAGGCTGGTCTCCACGGCCCCCTGGAGGGCCCTCGCCATCTGCCTCCTCCTCCTCTGTCCCCACCTCTCGCCAGTACAGTTTGTAGCCAGAAATCTGAGCGGGGTGAGGGGGTGGCTGCCATGATACGACCAGGGACTCCATCCTCGCCCGTACCTTCAGCTCTGCAGGGGCAAAAGGGACTGCGGGCAGAGGAGCAGGAAGGGAGGAGGGAAGAGACATGAGGAAGCAAAAAGCAGGAAGACAGCGTTGAGTGACAGTCTTGCCAGCCTTCTCCCAGTGCATCACCATTCAGCCACCGGCCTAAGGGCCAGGCCCAGGCTCGGTCTAGAGGACACCTCACTCTTCCACAAGTGCAGGGAATGCAGGGATGTCTCCTGGGCATTTGCAAAGAGGTTAGCAAGGAGCACCTCTGGGGCAGGGCTGACAGCACCTCGCTTAGAGTAGGGCTCTAGAATTCTTCTGAAGGAATGAATGCATGAGTACCGGCAGGTAGGGGATCACAGGGATTGCTAAAGCCGGGAAGGAGGGATGGAGCCATTGGAAGTGGGGAGCCCTACTTGGAAGCCCAAGAGTGGGGCAGCTCACTATGTGTCTGATGCTGTTCTGAGTACTTTGTACCATGTATTTCAACTTTATTCTCACAACCCTATAAAATAACAAAAGTACTATTATCCCTGTTTTACAGATAAGAAAACTGAGGCTCGTAAAAGTAACTTGCCCAACATCACACAGATAGTATGTGTACCAGGTTTTGACTGCATTTAACCACTCTACTATTGGGCCTCTCAACCAAACCCACAACGATCATAATCATGGAAGCAGCTACTATTTTACAAGTTTTAATTATGTACTAAACATTTTGTTTACATTATTTAATCCTCATGCCACACCTGGCAGTAAATGAAGTCTTAGAGTTGTGAATGGTCTGTCCAAAGTCACACAGCAGATGGAAAGGAAACACGAGCTCAGGGGTGTCTGCAAAGGCCAGCCCTTCGCCTCTTCACCCATCCTCCCTTGCCCATCGAGCAGGGGGAGCCATGGAACGTCTCTGATGGAGGAGGCGGCTGGGTCTGGGTTCCAAGGGCAAACATACACATACATACATAGGTACACGCATCACCCCGATTGTCCCCTCTGACCCCGTACCGTGGCTCTGGTTGTGCACACTGGGCGTCCTGTGCTGCATCCACTGGGAGGGGGCCCCGTAGCCGGTCCCTGTGCCGGCCGAAATCCGCACTCGATACACCTTGTTGGGCTGAAGCGAGTTCAGTGTAAACTGTGTCTCGTTCCCTGGCACCTCAGTGGAGAAAATCTGATCTGCTGGGACAGAAGAGACTGGCTCTGGGTGGCCACCTAAGGACCAGGACTCCTAAACTCCCCTACACCGACTTTTCCACCTCAGGTCCTGGTTCCTCAGGGCCCATCGGAGACTGAGACCCTCAGTGCCCGGACAGACGCCATGCTCCAGGGCTGACTCCTGGGCCTCCAACTCTGGCTGACACAGCCATCAGCCTCGGCTCAGAGCGGGGAGAATCATGGCACACACTCCCCCCGGCCCCAGGAGCTGTCAGTAACCATCCCCTCCCTGCACACACCAGGGTGCGGGCACGAGGCGCTGGCTGTGAAGGCCATCAAGCACCACCTACTTTCCGGAGCCCTGCCAACCACCCAAGCCCCCTTCCTCACCCTTCCCTCCCTCCCCACCCTCATTCCGGCCCCCAGCCACTCGCCTTCTCCAATCTCTCCATCCCTTTCACACCTCCTCCCCTAGATCCCTGACATCTGTCCTAACACACACACCCCCATGCCTCATTTCTCTCAGTCCCACAAGCACACCCTCCACCTCCCTATCCCTCATCTGCTTTTTGAGCTGGAAGGGACCCCAGGGACTACCTAGGTTACCTGCCTCATTTCACAGACAAAGAGACAGCGGCAGGGACTCAACAGGATTACGCGCCGCAGCCGCAGCCGCAGCCGCAGCCGTAGAGGAGCTGGGGCTAGACCCCAGGCCTCCCCCTGTCTTGAGCTAGCCCTCTTTGCCTTCCCTTTCTCTCCTGCCCTCCCAACCCCCAGCCCACCTTCCCCTTTTCCAGGTTCACCTTGCCCTACTCCACAGCTCCGCTCAGGCCCCCAGCCACTCTGATCAACCCTTCACGCCAATGATTCCCAGCCAGGTGGAGCCCGGGTCCTGCCCCCACTCACCTTCCTTTCCCAAACCGTACTCTATCTTGTACTTCACCACCTGCCCATTGCTCAGGCTTGGGGGCAGGGGCAGCCACACCACCCTGACGTCCGAGGGGTTGGGGCTGGACAGGGAGAGCTGGGGCGCTGCACTGGGGACTGAGACAGAAGAACATCAACGTGAGCTCTGCTCCACCGACGTGGAAGGTTGAGGCCCAGGAGCGGTCAGAGACTTGCCCAGGTCACACAGCAAGTCAGAAGTAGGCCCAGGACCAGGATCTGAGGGAGGAAAGGGAGCCTCTCAGGGGAGCCCCAAGCTGGAGATGAGGGGGCATCCTTCCCACCCTGAAGCCAGAATAAGGTTGGGGGCACAATCATCTACGTCCGATGGATTGTCACTGGCTCCTGTCTGACTGGATGGTACGTGGGTGTCGGGGAGAAGGGCCAACTGACACAGGCAATCATGAGACCTGGGCTCAAGTCCCAGCTGTACTACTGACCTTGGGCAAGTCACTAATTTTCTGGGCCTCAGTTTTCCCAACTGTAAATTAAGGAGAAGAACCCTCGCCCACTCCCTTACAGGGCACAAAATATGGCATAAGGCAGGTAAAAGTGCCTTGGCGAACACTAGTAAAGAGAAGCTGAGCTACCATCCCCAGGGAATTCTCTGGGCCCCAAGGTGCCCACTGCAGGTGCAGAGGCCCTACCATCATCCAGTGTGTGGACCAGTGCTGGGGTGGAGGTGCGGCTGGCCCCCAGCTGCGAGTAGGCCACCACGTAGAACTCGTAGTCTGTGTTGGGTTCCAGGTCCCGAACCTGTAGCTCAGTGGTGTCATTGTTCACTGCAAACTGGTATTCCACATTGTCCATGCCTGAGTGGATTAGGGTTAGAGGACAAATGGTCTGTCACAGGGCAACCCCTGAGGGCTTGCCAGCTGGAAGCTGTCTAGGGATCCTTCATATTGGCCCAGTCCCTAGAATAGTCTCTTTATAGCTAAATCATTCCAGATAATCTCGGTGGGAGAGTATAAACTCCCCTGACTTCTAGTCCCACAGTATTAATTCCTCCACTGGTTAGGAAGTCTCTTCTAGCCTCTAACTGAAGTGACTCCTGCTGCAATTAACAAGCTGGCTCCAGGAATGCCAAGCCATTTTCCCTGCGAGGAGAAGCATCCTCCCTCTCCTCTCTTATAACAAACTGTGGCTGAGGGAGAAATGTACTACCCCATTTCTACACAGGTCTCTCCTGTGGGCCCCCACCCCATCCCGTTGTATCCTATCCCCAAAGGCAACCCTTCAATCATCCAGCCTGTGCCGCGCCCCTCCCCGCCCACCAGAGCCCCCGCGTAGGTCTTTGCTGGGGCCTCTTAGCCCCGGGGAGACTTACCCCGTGCCTTCTGGTAGTGGAGGGAGAAGCCGATGATCTGCTCGCTGTGCAGCTCGGGCCGCTCCCAGGCCACCAGAACGGCGGAGCTGCTCAGCGGCGTGGCGGTGACCCGTGTGGGGGCGCTGGGCAGCCCCTCGCGCACCACGACTGCCAGAGGCGCGGCGGCGCACGCCGTGCCCGCGCCATTCTCGGCCACGCACTGGTAGTAGCCAGCGTCCTGCAGGCCGATCTGCGTGATGACCAGGCTGCCGCCGCCGCCCTGCACCTTGACGCGCCCGTTGGGCCGCAGCGGCTCTCCGTCGTGCAGCCAGCGCAGCGTGGGCCGCGGCTCCCCGGACGCGCGGCACACGAAGCGCGCGGTGCTCGCCCGCGTCCGCGACAGCGCCTCCGGCGCCTGCGAGATGACAGGGGCGGCTGGGGGAGGGGAGGGGGACGCTGACCGCGCGCTCCGGCCACTAGGGGCCCCGGCTCCCGCCCCCCAATACCCGACGGACTCCCGCATCCCCTCCACTCATGCTAACCTCTTCCTGACTCACCCGTCCCCTCAAAATACCCTCGGCAGTGCAGCTCTAGCTCTCTTCCGCCTTTTACCCCAGCCCCACACTGACCTTTCTCTTTCTCTCTCCGAGTTGTCCCCAGGCCTCCTCGGCCTCCCCTAAATACCCTGGTTCCTCCTGGATCTAACCCTGCTCCCGCACTTACCATTTCCTTCTCCCCTACCTCCCAGTATCCCTTACCTATCAGATTTACCCCTCTGCCAGCCCTGAGCAACCCTGCCCCCAGTTTTCTCCACCCAGACCACTCCATCTCCACTCAATAACCTCAGTCCCACCCCTCCCCACATTACCTGGGTCGCACCCAGACCACCCCTCCCCTCTGCCCCCACTCCATCCTCCAATCTCTTTCCACCACTTCCTCTCCTCTAATTACCTAGTCTGTCCCCTCCAATGCCCCACCCCACGCCCTATCCCTCCTTCATCCTCCAGCACCGCCCCTCAGTCCCTCTGACACACCCACTCACCCCTTTACCCCCCTCCCCTCTCCTCCCGGCCTCGCCCTAGCTAACCCGCCCCAGTCCGGTCTCCCCGACACCTACTCCGCGATCCTCCGCCCCCCCTCACCCTCCTCCCCTCCTCACCCAGCACGCGGAGCTCTGCGGCTGCGGTTGCGAAGTCGCGCGTGCGGGGCTTGTTAGCTCGGCAGACGTAGACGCCAGAGTGCCGGGGCTGCGCGCTGGTGATTAGTAAGTTGGTGCGGCCCAGGACGATGACATCGGTGGAGATGGGCTTCCCATCTGCGGGAGGAGGGAGAGCGCTGGAGGGGAGAGCTGAGGGCTGCCCCTCCATCCACTCTCCGGACCTCGGGAGACCCTCTACACCCGGGTTAAGAGAACACAACAGTCGCTGGCTGGGATCTCAGTTCCTCCACTTGCTAGACCGATGACTTCCTCTGAGCCCTTAGTGTCTCTGTCTGTAAAATGGGGAGATGGTCCCTCGCTGGACAGGCTGCTCTGAGAGTGTAACGAATAAAGTCTGTGGGACTGGCTGGCACAATGCAGGCACATAAGAAGTGCTCGGTATACCAGTCAGTTATTACCATTACCGTTATTATTAAATTCATTTCTCTCAAGAAGGACACTCCTCCCATATGGTCTTAGCCCAGTGCTATGGTGAACATACGGCTGGAAAGTTCTGGACCAGAACCAAAGATCTGAATCTGTGCAGACTTTTATCTTGATGTGAAGTGAAAACCATTTTAAAAGCCCTTCCCTTATGGACCTGAACAGAAAATCCAGGGAAGAAATGCAAATGGTCAATAAACAAAAAAGTGTTCAACTTCACAAAATCAAAGAAATGCACATCAAAACACAGATATTCGTTTTCACCTATCAAATTGGGAAAGTTTTTAAAAATAGTATGTTGCAATGCCTGAGAAAGGGTAAATGCTGATAGGGCTAACAGGGGCTCCACCTTGACCTTGAAGCCAGGATTCCACTTGTGGGCACTCTGTGGTGGGGAGCTGTGAACGGGGCTGATCACTGCAGTGTTAACTGTAATAGTGGACAACTGGGAAGGACTTAAAAATTCAACAGCAGGAACTAGCAACTTAAATTATGGTGACATTCAAATGATGGACTATCATAGTTATTAAAATTATTTTCGAAAAAGTTTTAAAGATGGGGAGATGTTTATGATATACTGTTGAATGAAAATAGGACTTGGAATTGTAAGTATAGCATGCTTTCAATTTTGGGGAAGAATGTACACGTGCATAGAAAAAAATCTGGAAGAAAATATGCTCATATGTTAACAATTTTAATCTCCGAGTGGTGGGATGTTTTCTGTTTATCCTTTTCCCTAGTTTTCTACAATGAATACTTACAACTTTTGCCATCAGAAGAAAACAAAACAAAACAAAACAAAACAAAAAAGCGATGCCCCTCCTCTGACTTAGTGGAGTAAGTTCCTAGAAAAGGAACAGTGCCCAGGGGCAGGAATGAAGTCCTTTTCCAGCTTCTCTCTTCCCAGTCTCTGTCCAGGAGTGCTATTAGCAGAGTTTCTCCAAGTGAGATCCCAGAGCCACAGGTGTCAGGACCCTCTGGGACAGCAATTCTCAAATCCTTACTGTGTACACAAATCACAGAATCTCAGGAGACCTTGTTAAGATGTAGAGGCCTAGGGCACCCCAGATTCTGCATTTCTAACTATGCCCAGGAGGTAGGTCCAAAGACCACACTTTCTGTAGAAGGACCTCGGACACTTGTTAAGCATTAAAAATCCTGGGTCATGACTCTCCAGGCATAAATGGAGGGAGTCTGCAGTTTTAAGACACTCCCTGGGATTGGGACTGACATATAGTACACACTACTATATATAAAATAGACAACTAATAAGGACCTATTGTATATAGCACAGGGAACTCTACCTAATACTCTGTAATGACTTATATGGGAAAAGAACCTAAAAAAGAGTGGCTATATGTATCTGTATAACTGATTTACTTTGCTGTACACTTGAAACTAACACAACATTGTAAATCAACTATACTCCAATAAAAATTTTTTTAAAATATAAAAACTAAAAAAAAAAAAAAAGAAGCTCCCTGGGTCATCTTGATGCCTGGTCAGCATTTGGGAAACACTGATAATAGAACTTCTGGGTGACACCACAGGCTTACTGCAATAATAGTATGAGGGTCCTGCTGGCCCCAGGATCCCCCTAACTAGGCAAGTGTCACAAGTCCAAGGAGGCCGGGCAGGTCAGGGAGGCACAGACACCAGCACTGTTCTTTCTCAGCAGCTCGGTGGGGGTATGCAGTCATTTGGGTTATTATTTTTCTTTAAACTCTATGTACTCATCATGATATAGTCTTGAATGTGAGATACAAACTTACAAAAAGGAGGCAGTGTGGGGTCGTATACTGAACCAGGGGAAAAAGGGTAAAAAGAGCTGGGTTTGGGACTTTCTGGTGGTCCAGTGGGTAAGATTCTGAGCTCCCAATGCAGAGGGCCCAGGTTCGATCCCTGATCGGGGAACTAGATCCCACATGACACAACTAAAAGATTCCGTATGCTGCAACAAAGATGCCGCGTGCTGCAACTAAGACCCGGCGCAGCCAAATAACTACATTTTAAAAAAAAAGAGCTGGGTTTAAGACTTACTTCTGCCATCAACTTGGCACAAGTCACTTCTTATCTCAAATGGAAACAAAAGTAATCCTTGCTTTTCTTCCATACAGGGCTGTAAGGGGTGGTGTACCAGAAAGAGAACAGGCTCTAAAGTTTGGGTCCTGGCTTTCCACCTTCCTCTCTGAGCCTCAGGTTCCTCATCTGCCCACTGGGAATAAGAGCCCTGGCCCCTACCCTCCTCCAAGGGCTCCAGCAGGAGAGTAGGTTGCATGCTCAGTAGACTGCAAGGTGACGTTTGGCCGGCACCCTCATTACCCCGATAGCATCGATAACATCTCCTGTAACGCATCTCCACCTGGCACTCATCACTTGCTGCCTGATACTGTCAAGCGTCCCGTCATGGATGTGTGCTTATCTCCCTGGCACAGACTGTGAGTTCAGAGGGTAGGCCCCCCCGTTTTTATTCACTGTGCCCAGCATGAAGCCAGGCACACAAAGGCGGCAGCACACTGGGTGGACCAGGAGGTGCTGTGTAGTTAAACAGACCAGCAGCGGGTCCAAGTTCCACCTGACTCGCTGGCCCCTTTCCAGCTCTCACACATTCAGTGTTGTGAGGACTGGAAACATAACGTGGAAAACCGAGCCCAGTGCCCCACCCCCCAAGTAAGGTCTCAAGAGGGCTTTTGTTGAGTGGCAGACTTAGCGCGCTTCGTAAAGGAAACTTGCTACACGGATTGATGATTAATTTTGTCCAGGCTCCCTACCCACACTCAGCCCTGGGACAGGAGTTAGTTCCTACCACACCAAAGGTCTGTGACCATTGCATGGTCACCCTTAGAGCTCCTTGACTTGGGGATGCGTGAGATGCCACACCCTTCCTCTCCCATGCCCTCAGGTCCCCTCCCTCCACTTACCCTGTCGGACCCAGGACACGAAAGGGGTGGGGTCAGCAGAGGCCACACACTCCATCACCACACTCTGGCCAGACACCACGGTGGTGTTCTCCGGGGCTGCCACAATGACCACGTCCTGCCCCCCGATGGATGCCAGGGACCCTGGAGAGAGGGCAGGCCAGCAGGCAGCCTTACCATCAGGCGTCTTCACATGCAGCACCTCACCTGATGCGCACAGTCACCTGGTGAGGCAGGTGGGGCAGGGAGCAGCCAGGGTTCCATCTGACAGATGGGAAAGCAGCTGCGTAGTTCAGCAGAGCTGGGACTGGAACTCAGAGCTCTTTCTCTGGGAGCCAGGAGAGGAATAACCTGACCTCCGACACACCAACCCCATTCTCCCCTGTCAGATTGAACCCACCCTCCAGGCAGAGAACCAGCAGGGTCAAGAGTAGACTTGGAAACAACTATACCCCAGTTTAAAACAAAAGAAAAAAAAAGAGTAGACTTGGAGTCTGGACTTGGAGTCAACAGTTATAGCTTCTAGTTCTAGCAAGTCGTTTCTCCAGAGGGCCTCGATTCCCACGTGGGAAAGGCAGGGGATGGGTTCGAGTTTCTGCCAGCCTGGCAGCCCCCCGAGCACTACTTCTCTGCCAAGTTCTGTGTGACCCTGGGTCCCTGGGTCAACATGGTGAATACCCTGTTTGTCCAGCAGGTGGAGGCAGAGACCCCGGGCACTGGAGGGAGAGCGCACCAGACAGACTCAGCGCGTCAGCTAAGCCCTAAGAAGCAGGGTAGGAGTGGAGGTGTAGGGGATGAGGAGGGGGATGGGAAGAGATGAACGGAGGGGCGGGGGTCGAGGGGAGATGCCATGGCAAAGGGAGGCAAGGGAGAGGCCCTTGTCGGAGGCCCGGAGTGAGATCTACTGAGCACTTGCTAGGCACCAGGCACTTCCCAATCTCATCTCAGCGATTCTCACCACCTCCCTGAGCTGGACATTTGATAAGGAACCCAGGGTCACGCAGATGGTGAGTAGAGAAGGCAGGATTCAAACCAGGTCGTTCTGACCCTAAAGCCTGTGTCCTTCCTACTGCATCACCCTGGGACGGGAGATTTTCAGAGAAATGGAGAGAACACGAGCCCCAGACCATCAGGAGCCAGAGGCACAGCAAGCAGCAGCAGGGTGAATCCCCTTCAGGGCACACAGAGGGCCGGGGACCAGGGCTTCAGGGCACCGACACTCCTCCACGAACGCCTCACCTCCCCAGCCCTGGACGCTCCACAGAGCCTCGCAGGAAGAGAGCCCTGAACTGGGAGTCTTGGGTTCCTGCCCCAGTTCTATCTCTGACTTGTTGGGTGGCACTGCCTTCTCTGGGCTTTATCGCCTCGCCAGTCACTTATTTGAAGGCAGGCCTTGGACTACTTGAGGCCCCGCCCAGCTCCAAAATGGCCGACTCCAGAAACCCCCAGGTTTCCGCACCCAGCCAGCCCCCTTACCTCTGTGGGCCACGCGGAGGAGGGCCTCCTGGCTGAAGCGCTGGTTTGCGGAGTTGGTGGCCACGCAGCGGTAGGAGCCTGCATCACCTTCCTGAACGTCCAGGATCTGGAGGACCCCATTGGGAAGGGTGATGAGCCTTGGGAAGAGAGAGAGGGCACCTGTGAGGTGGGCAGGGGCTCCTCAGGGAGGGTAGCACGCCCAAACAGTCCTGGACCCACCTTCCCCTCTGGCCTGAAATACCTAGAGCAGTTCACTTTCAAGCTTCACTCATAATAAAAGAAATGCAAATTAAAACTACAAGATACCATTTTCACCTATCAGATTAGCAAAGGTCAAAAGTGTTTTTTTTTTTTTTTTTTTTTTTTCTTTTTGCGGTATGCGGGCCTCTCACTGCTGTGGCCTCCCCCGTTGCGGAGCACAGGCTCCGGACGCGCAGGCCCAGCGGCCATGGCTCACGGGCCCAGCCGCTCCGCGGCATATGGGATCCTCCCAGACCGGGGCACGAACCCGTATCCCCTGCATCGGCAGGCGGACTCTCAACCACTGCGCCACCAGGGAGGCCCAAGTGTTTTTTTTTAAATTAATTAATTTATTTATTGGCTGCGTTGGGTCTTCGTTGCTGCGCCCGGGCTTTCTCTAGTTGCGGTGAGTGGGGGCTACTCTTCATTGCGGTGCACAGGCTTCTCATTGCAGTGGCTTCTCTTGTTACGGAGCACAGGCTCTAGGCGTGTGGGCTTCAGTAGTTGTAGCACGCGGGCTCAGTAGTTGTGGTTCACAGACTCTAGAGCACAGGTTCAGTAGTTTCGGCACACGGGTTCAGTTGCTCCGCAGCATGTGGGATCTTCCCGGACCAGGGCCCGTGTCCCCTGCATTGGCAGGCGGATTCTTAACCACTGTGCCACCAGGGAATTCCCAAAGGTCAAAAGTTTTTGTTTTTTAAATTTTCTTTCTTTTTTTTGGGGGGGGCACATAGCTTGTCCAATCAAAAGGTTTAATAACACTCTTTGTGGATGAGGGAATGGGGGAAGGCAGTCCTGTCTTGTCGGTGGTCACGCCAAATCAATACACCCTCTTTCAAGGGCAAGCTGGCGATATCTTACGATCAAACCTGCATGTGCCTTTTGAACCAGCAACATCACTTCAAGGACTTCATCCCATAGATATTCTCGTACGTGTACACAAAAACGTATGTCTAACGATATTGACTCCAGCCCTGTCTGTAATAGCAAAAGACTGGCAACAGTCCAAATGCCCATCTGTAGGGTGGGAACTAGCTAAATTGGTCTGGGTACATTCACACAATGGAATGTTAGGCAGCTGTTAAAAGGAGACAGTTCCATGTGTACTGCTATAAGACCATCTCCAAAATATGTATGGTACAGAACAGTGTGTGTATGACGTGTACACTTATATGCTTTTGCACTGAATGTCCCTGGTAATAGTGGCTATCTCTGGGGAGGGGACCTGGGATCCTGGGACCTGTCCGTGGGAGATTTAATTTTCATTAAATAACCTTCTGTATAGTTTGAATTTGTTTACCCCCTGCCTGTATTACCTCCTCTCTCCCTGATAAAATCCCTTCTATTCACACTATCTCATCTGAACCTCGAAACAAGCCCAAGGGATAGAGGGGATCACAGCCTTCATTTTAATGGTGACAAAACTAAGTCTTGGAGGGAGTAGGGTATTTTCCCAGGGTCTCACAGCTCGAGCAGAGTTAAAACTGGCACCTAGGGCTTCTGGTGCCAAATTCCACGTTCTTCTCACTTGCTTGTCTCAGCAGCCATTAGATGGCTGAGAATGCCAGTGGAAGGGACGTGGTCTCCAGTAAGTCCCAGTCAACACGTACACTACTGAGGAGGGGCAGGATGGATGAGAGTGTTGTTCTCTGCCCTTTTGGTGAGGGTTGGAAAGCAGTTTGGGCTAGAAGGACCCAGAGACCTTGCTTGAGAGAAAGTGCAATCCCAGGCAGGGAAGTGCCCATGGGAGCCAGGGTGGTGGGAAGCAGAATGGGCTCTGGCCCAAGCAGGGAGGGAGTGGGTCTTCCTGAATCCTCTAGCTGTGATCCCTGCAGGGTCAGCTCGAGGGTGAGAGTTCTAATTTCTCACTAGAGCAAGTGGCCTGTGGATGTAGGCTAGGCCAAGGTCAGGGAGGGAATGGGGCAGCTGTGCACTTGGTGAAGATCCCTTGGCTCGTGGGGAAAGCAGGGTATGAGAAAAATCTAAACACAGGAGGAAAGAACTAGCTCAAGGGTGTTGGGAGAGAATTCTGGCCGTGAGCCTAGAAATCTGCTGTGGCCCAAAGACTTAGAGAAAAAACATAAACCTGCATCACTCCTTCCCTCAGCTCACAGGCAAACCCATCTCTGCCCCAGAGTCTTACCCTCAGTTCCAAGAGCTGCCCACATCAGTGCTGGGACCCACAGGGGAGAGGGGACCAGAAGGGGCAGGGTGGTTGGAGAGAAAATCCTGGGCCAGGACCCAGCCTGCTGCCATGGAAAATGTGATGGGAAATGACAAGTGGGGAAGGACAAGCAGGACCCATCTCAGAAACAAGGCCCCCATCCCCATCCACGTCTCCTCCACCTAATCTTCTCTTGCCTGTAAGACCCTTCCTCCTTCCTCAGTCTCCACAGCTGTTGTCAGCAGGATTCACGCCAGGAGCTGCCCACACTTCCTAACCCCAAAGTTTCTCACTCTTTCCAGGGAAATTGTGCTCCAGGTATCCAAGAGCTAACACCTCCTTTGACAAGTAACATTGCCTTAATTACGTGTGTTGAATGAATGAATGCGGGTGTGGTGCTGTTGCTAGAGCCAACACAAGTGAAATGGAACCACTTTTAGTGTTCATTTAAAATCTCTTCTGCTTTGTTAAAATGTATTTTAAAAAGCTCTGTCCTTGGAAGAACGTCCAAGACATATTGGTTAGTGGGGGGAAAGAATTCACAAATCAGTGTTTATGAAGCAATTCTATTTTTGGAAAATAGATAAATGATATGCTAGGATGTGCGCAGAAAAAGTCAAGGGTGGTAAAGCTCACGTCATTCGTGGAGGTTTTCTCTGGGAGTGGGGTTACTGTGGGGCTCTTTTTTGTTGCATTTTTAAATTTCTTGGTTACAGTGAACATTTATTAGTTTGGAAATATAAAACTTAAAAAAATTTAAATGGAAAAAAGCATGTGCCCTTGTACACTTTGTTTTGTAACTCCTGGCTCCAATATAAAGGCAGCTGTGGCATAGAGGAGAGAATTGATTCCAACATGTGATTTTTAGCAAGTGACATCACATGTCCAGGCCTCAGGTTTCTAATCTGAAAAATGGGTTTCATAATTCTTGCCTACTTCACAACCCCGACCCTGTTAATGTGTCATAAGCTCTCATTAGATAATGGTAACAGCTATCTGTGCTCAGTTTGTAGGTGACTTTTTTCCCTTTAAGTTAGTATGTTTTATCATTTTAAAATGAATTCAAATTTCAAATAAAACAAAATAGCTACTTATAGAATGAAAAGCAACCTCTAGCTAAAAGGAGGGGACCGTTCTCTTTCCAAGCCTAAGCCTCAGCCTGCTGCCCATACCTGCAAAAGGCCACTTGGACCCAGGGATTCAAGAACAGAGGAGAAATGACAGCTGCTCTGAATTTCCTGAGGGCCAAGGAGCCTCCACCCTGAGCCGTTCAGAGATCCACCCAGGGAAAAGGGACACTAGCCGAGGGTCACATGAGGCTGACCGACACGTTGGACCCTAGGAGATGGGTAGGGCAGAGGACTGGACTAGGGAGCCTGCAGTAATTAAATCCATTAGTGCCATGGTTTTCAAGTGTGAGTGAATGGTGATAACAAAATGATTTCAAGTGGATCTAGACACAGGTTTTTATTCCAGTGGTTATATATTTATTTTTATGGCTACCTTCTATTTAAGGTCAGTGCTGCCGGTTTTCCATTTTACTGCAGTGAGATAATGTTCCTTTTTAGTATGTGTTAAAGTTACAAAAGAGAGAGTTGATTTGAAGAAATGTATTAAGTGCTGTATAAATGGCTGAGGGATGGCCAAAAATATGACAGGGGTTTGTGAATGCCTGCGATCTGGGAAACATTGCTCTCATTGATTACTGGTTCCCGTGGAAGAAAAATTATCCCCTATCATTAGAAATTAGTAAAAGTATCAGGGAATTGCCTCAGGGTCTAGTGTTTACCATCAGTTCCCAAAATATGAACATAGACCCTGACAGAGTGTGCTTATTAATTGCACATGTGCACAGCCTACACCAAGGCATATGGTCTCCTTCAAATCACTGGGTTGAGTTTATGAATAGCATATTTCTATGTGAACTCTATCTGGGTATGTGTAAAAATACATACCTTGGGCATAATCAAGCTGCTGTTTTAGATATTTCTTTATTCCCCCCCACACACAATGTGCTGGGACATGTGAGCCTGGCTTATTTATAGATGAGGATCACTTTTCAGAGGACTTGGGGGCAAACACTCCCAGAGGCCAGGAACTGGCAGCTCCAGCCTCCTGGGAGAGGCCTGAACTAGATGTTGGGAGGTGAGGGAACTCCTCTGTTTGCTGAGAAACTTTGGGGAAGTAACTTCTCTGCTCTGAGCACAGCTGGACCACTCCAACTCTAAGCCAGCCTGCAACAGGAGTTTCTTCAGACCCTGTGGCTTCCCCACTCCAACCACCAAATCATCCACCCCAGGGCTCCGCTGTCACATACTCTAGCTGTGTGACCTGGGGCAAGTGACTTCTGTCTCTGATCCTCAGTTCCCTCATTTAAGAATTCAGATAACAGTATCTGCCACAGCCATACAGATAGACCTGGAAGGGGGTTCCTTATGTGTTAAGTGAAAAAAAAGAAGTTGCAATATAATCCCATTTTTGTTTTCTAAAAAAAAGGTGAGTGAACAAAAAACCCAGTATGTACAATATGATCCAAAATTTTAAAGAGAATATTTATAAACATACAGGGGGAAAGTCCAGAGGATAGACATCAAAACTAGCAGAGGCTTTCTATGGGTGATAAGAGGACGAGCCATTTTTGTTTCTTCTTTTTTGTCTATATGAATTTGAAAAATGCATCTAATAGGAATATAAACTATAAGTAAATAGAGGAAAATATGAAAAATAAGGAACACTTACCTTGAAGGATCATGGGAAGGATTAAGTGAGGAAACACAGCTCTAATTAAGTGAAGCCTCTTGTGACTTTTAACGCGGGGAGAGTTTTCTGCTCTCTCCCACCCTCTCTGGGGGCTGTCCCAGGAGTAGACTCTCACTTGGTTCTCATCCAACAACTCTCTCACAGCGGTGAGAGGCTCCACATTTAAAAGGCATAGAACTTGGGACTTCCCTGGTGGTCCAGTGATTAAGACACTGTGCTCCCAATGCAGGGGGCCAGGGTTCGATCTCTTAGGTCAGGGAACTAAAGTCCCACAAGCCATGCGGTGCGGCCAAAAAAAAAAAAGGCATAGAACTTAAAATGTCAGTGCTAGGAAGGCTGGGTTAGCATTCCCAAGGTCTCCTCCCTGGAATGCTCATTCCTAGGATGTTAACGGGGTTCCTGCAAGAGGGGCTTTGGGCAAATGAGTCTAGGAAGCATTTGGTTAAACAAGTTAAACAGGTTTCTCAGTACAGGGCTTCTCAGGGCCCTGTCAACTCCAAGAGGGAGATTTATAGGCAGTTTCCTCATCTTATTTGACTACGGAATACTTTTTTTTTCAAGAATCATCTTTAGGGACTAACGTTCTAGAAAAGAACACACTTTGGAAACCATGATCTAATCCAACCCACTGGACCAGTGGGGCTGACTGATCACCAAAGTCAACAGGATCACTTATATCTTGACCTCTCGCCCTTCTTCCTCACAACTGTTGCAGAGATGTGGCCTGGGGCTTTTCTATCTAGAAGCTTCTCTTACACTCTCACCCCTACCTAGACACGGGCAAAAGTCAGAGGAGATGGGACAACTCAATACACTGAAGACAGGTTAGTTCCAGGGCAGGGAGAGCTGGAAACCAGTGTTTCTGAGCCTAAGGAATCCCACCTATGCTGGGAGAGGAGAGTGTGAGCTGGTAACTACAGCTAGAGAGATGCAGGGAGAGGACAGCAGCGTGGTTGGAAAAGGCCTCTGGAGCCACATTTCCAAAGGTGTAAGACTCCATGTGGTGGCAGCCGAGTCATGAGTCCAGTTCCAAGACCACAGATGCAAATGAGCCTCGTGCTTTCTGGACATGCTGTGTGTACATCTGGGCCTTCCCAGGAGGCCGCAGTAGGGATCAGGTCCTGCATTTTTAGGTATCTGCTTCTCTTCTGCCCTAGAAACCCTTCCCTAGGATTGCTCCATTGCCTTTATGGGGAGAGAGGAGGGTGAAACAGGAAGGACCTCCACAACCTGGTTATCAGATGCTGCACCCCACTGAATGGAACTGAGAGGGGAAGAGAAGTTATGCCTCCAAGGTAGAAACTCCAGAGGAACCTGCAAAGGGAAACCCTCCCAGCAGCCTCTGGGCCCAGAACGAACAACAAACGTTCTGCCAATGACTCACCGTGTGGCCTTGGTTAAAGCACAGCTCTTCTCTGGCCCTTGGTCTCCTTCTCAATAAGGCAAGTGGTTGGACTACATATGCTCTGAAGGACTCGATAACTGCTCTCTACCCAAGCCCCATAGCTTGGTGGGTGGCTTTCCTCCCAGGGAGCAAAAACTTCTGACCCAACTTCTCTTTGGGACCAGAAATGGGCTGAGCGTCAGGTGGTGGTTGGCTCCTAAGTCAGTTTGGACAAAGGGAGCCACCCTGACTCTAAGAAGCCCAGTTCCTGAGCACATCCCAGAGCCCTCCTTGGCTGCCCCCTGGGACCCACTCTCCTCTTGCCCACAGGACACTCACCGAGGCTCCTCAGGCAACGTCACCTGGTCCTTCTCCCAAGTAATGACAGGTGCTGGCAGTCCTTCAATGTGGCACTGAAACCGAGCGGTCCCGTTCTCCTCTACCGTCTGAGACTGCGGGTGCAGGGAGAAGCCTGCAAGTGCTGGGGATGAGGACAGTGAGAAAACGCAGGGACAGGAGAGGAACACAAGAAAGGAGGCCACAGCGAGCAGAGACGGGAAACATGCACACACACGGACACAGAGAGACACAGGTTGACAGAAACACACGCAAAAAGAATTCAGACCGACAGAGACACAGTTGGAATGAGGCAGTCGGAGAATAAGAAGTGGTGATGACTGGTCAGATGCTGCAGGCAGAATGAATTCCAAAGTCCCCCTGCCTTACATCACCATATGGTTGGACTACAGTAAGATGTGCATTTCTTCTGGCCCCCAAATTGTTTCATGGTGATCTGTGCCTCCTGAGAACCCCCAAGAGTGAGTGAGCTGGACAACACACAGCTCGGGTCTACACACTCCACCTGCTATGGGGGTGGGGAGCACCTTTGTGCCCCTGACATGCTTACAAACCTCTCTGGCAGGCTTCCTGGAGGAGAGCACAAGTCGAGACTCTCAGACTCACAGGGAAGGAAAAGGAGGAGGAGCAGAAGAGCAGGGAAGAAATGAGACTATTGAACAGTGAGGCAGACAATACCAGGAAGGGACCCACTGAGCAGCACAGGAGGCAGGGAGAGGGGGCGTGGCTCAGAGACAAAACTTTGTGCGAGTATCTAACTGCAGACCCCACTTCCCACACCCCACGTCTTATGGGCCTCGGCTCAGTCCAAGATGTAGCACTTACTGGCAAGCTTGACCACCGCAGCCTGGCTGGCCACCACTCCAACGGGGCTGCGGGCCAGGCAGGAATAGCTGCCCTCAATGACCTCTGAAGCCCCAGGGTCAGTGCCATCGGGAGCTGGCAGCTGGGACAGCCACAGGGAGCCATTGGGTAGCAGGCGAAGGTGGTTGTGCTTGGGCAAGACGCCTCCATCCTTGCTCCACGTGACGCTGGGGGGATGTCCTGCAGTAGCCGCCCCCAGACCGCAGTCCAGCACCGTGGCTTGCTCTGGGCCCAGGATCACTTGCAGTGGCCCTGCTCCACAGCTCAGCGACACAGTCGTCTTCCGGGGCAACGGCTGCTCCCCTGCGTAGAGGAGGGGGCACCAGGGTCATCAGTGTGTGTCCTCCTACATCCCACAGCCTCCGGAGCCCGAGTCACCCACCCCGGGTCGAGGAGGGCAAACCTCAGAGAAAGAGGTCTCACGGAGAGACCTGTGTCTGGATCCTGGCTCTGCCTCTGACTAACTGTGATCTTGGGCCAACGGCTGCACTTCGTTCCCATCCTTCCCCCGCTGCTCAGCTTCCTCATCCACAAAATAACACAGTTCTTAGCAAAAAAGTAGAAGCAACCCAAATGCCTGATCACCTGATGAATAGATAAATATATTACTCAGCCATCCAAAGAAATGAAGTACTGACACTTGCTACAACATGAATAAACCTTGAAAACTTTCCTCAAAGTGAAAGAAGTCAGTTACGAAATGCCACATATTGTATGATCTCATTTCTGTGAAATGTCCAGAATAGGCAAATCCATAGAGACAGAACGTAGATTAATGGTTGCCAGGGACTGGGGAGAGGGGAGAATGAGGAGAGTTGGCGAAGGGATCGAAGGTTTCTTTTTTAGGTGATGAAAATGTTCTAGAATTAGATAGTGGTGATGGTTGCACAACCTTGTGAATATACTTGAAACCACTGATTTGTACACTTTAAACGGTGAATTTTGTGGTCTGTGAATTGCATCTCAATTTAAAAAGACATAGTCATTCCTTCCTCAGAGGGCCGTTGTGAGTGCTCAATGAGATGCTGTGTGCTAAAGGGGTACAGCACAGTGGCTGGCCTGGCACAGAACTGGGGCTCAGTAATGTCATTCCCTCTCCTGGAATCCGACAGATCGTCCTGACCACTATTACCCAAACCACTTCTGCCGCAGTGACTGGGACAGGTAAGCTCTCCTTCCTGCAGCTGATTCCCCCAAAGCCACGCAGCAAGCCAGTGCAGAACCCAGTCCCTAACCTTTTCCAGATGCCCCAGAAGAGCCTGCAGCTCCAACACTGCCCTGGCCGCAAAGGGAAGAGCAGGAGAACAATGGAGGAAGGGAATGCCATCCCAGGGTCAAGGCAAAAACACACAAATGCCAATTTTTATCATTTTAACCAACATCTATCTCAGCAAGGCCCAGTAACCGTTATTCATAGAGAAATAGTTGGTTCTCTTCCAGACGGTTGACCTGCTGCCTTCCTGTCCCATAAAAGCTTAATGCCCCGAGGTGCCCTCTTATCCTCTGGCCTGACACCTTGCTTAAAGGCACAGTGGTGCGTCTGAGAGTGAGCCAGGGACAGAGGTGAGGACAATGGTCCACACTCATTACAAGGCAGGCCAGGGCTGACAGAGCCCTGTCAGGGGCATGCAGAAAGCACAGTGGCTAAGGACTCCGGCGACCCTCAGTTCTAGACCCAGCTCTGTCACAGTCTAGCTGTGTGGCCTTGGGCCAGTCACTTCCACCTCTGGGCTCTAGTTTACTCAAATGTAGCGGGTGATGTCGAAGATTCTATGATGCTAGGATTGTTCAGTGAGCTGGACTCACCTACTCCTGAACAGATAGAGAACATCATCTAGACACACACACAAAACTGTAGACACGACCTGCCATACCTAAACACGTGCTCCCCCGTCTCTGCCACACCCATCAACACCTGGACACACATATATGCCAACATTTAAACCCCTGAAGAGGGTCAAGACTGAGGGGAGAAGAGAGGTCCTAACTGGCTGAGATAAGGAGGCCAGGGCAGAAGCCAGGCCTCTGACACCACAGTGGGAAGGACAGACAGACAGGGTCTGAACAGGCCTCTGCCTTTCTTAAAGGCTCCGCTGGCACCTCCAGCTGCACAACTGGGCTCAGCATTACTAGTGGGTGCAGCAAGGAGAAGGCAGCCCTTGCCCTCACTCAGTTTCCAGTCTAACTGGGGAAACCAAACTGGCATTCGCATCACTGGGGGCCATGAGCTGGGGTGGAAAGAGCATCTGACCCTGGGGCAGAAGATCAAGGTTCCAGTCTTGCTGCTCCACCTACCAGCTACGTGATGAGCCACTTTACCTCTCTGGGGCCCAGTTTCCACATCTGTAAAAATGAAGGCGATACTATGGAGCCTGTGAGGATTAAACACGATGATGTTGGTCAGGTCTCCAGCCCAGAGCCTAACGGGCATCAATCAAAGAATGGGAGCTCATTCTTTAAAGGCATTTCGTAAACTGGAAAGGGATGTACAAATGCAAATCGCTATTCTTAACATCCAGTCCCTTCTCTATCTGAGGCCCTAGATTCTGATGCAAACACGGTGGGGGGAAGGCCAGCCCGGGCTCTCAGCCCAGTGGCTTCCAATTGCCCCATTCCAGCCGCTGAGCAGTCGGTTTGAGTTTCAGGGGGGAAAAGCCCCACATGACACGAATCCCTGAGCCCTCCGGCAGCCTCCCTACCCCCCAAAGCACGTCCGGGGCTTGGAAAATCCCCCGCTGCGCTGAACAAACAATGTGAACAGTTGGGGCCCGAGCAGCTGCTGGGTCTGTCAGCAGCCTGGGCTCCTGCGGGCAGGACGGCGGCCAGAGGGGCTGGGGCTTGCTGGGGAGCCCAGAGGAGGCTCCGATTCCCTTCCTGAATATTCATGGATCAGCAGATGTCTGGCTGCCCCACCTCGGAGGAGCCCAGCACCCAACAAGGCAATGCGGAATGGGAAACCAACAGGGATGTAGATGTGGGGAGAACCTGGGATCCCTGTGGGGGTACAGGGCTGTGCCAGGAGCCCACGCCAGCCCACGTTGATGGAAACGTATGCAGAGCCTGAGATTGCTCATTTTATAGATGGGGAAACCGAGGCCCAAAAGGGGAGGTTCTCACCTCTCTGGGAGACAGTCTGGGGAAACTGTTCTTCTTGGACATCCTGGGCATGAACCAAGCATTAAGGAGACAGGTGCTCCCAAATAAGAGGGTTCTCTCTGCCCCAGCACCCAACCCAGCTTCTGTGCCCAGGACGTGCATCCTTAGGGGCTCACCGCAGGTGCCACATCCCTCCGTGAAGCTGCCCCTGCCTTCCCCAGGGAAGGGTTTTCCTGGGTCTCACATCATGTAGCCACTTGGAGGTCCCTTACCCATTCTTCCTCTTGCCTTCTTGCCTAAGGTGGACCATGGGATGTGGTGGGACAAGCCTTGGCCTGGGGTCAGAGTTCTGGGTCCATCATGGGTTGTATGACACTGGGTCCGCTTTCCTCCTTTCAGCCTTGGTTTCCCCAGTCTTAAAATGAAGAGTCGCCACATTTCTCATTTTCACCAAAATTCTCCCAGCGGCAGAGGAGAATGTACTCAGGAGGCTTGCTGACTACCTGAAATGTTTTTATTTTTAAACCTCTGGCACATTTTGCATCCTATTCCATTACCTAGCAGTGTTTGTTTTAATGTAAATGTGGTTCCTACACCACCAAATCTTTTTGGAAAAGTGATGCTCTGGGGAGTGGACCTTGTTTGTCCAGTGGTTTCGTGGCTGCCCCTTTCCTGCCACCCCCCAGGAGCACTTCTCAGTGCTCCCTCTAAGGACTGGGTGGACATAACGGACACTTGCTGTTGGCCAGCTTTCTGCCTCGAGGGGAACTCCCTCTCCCACAATCCCTTCTCCTCAGTCTCCTCGGTGGGACCCTGCCAGAGACATGGAGCTTCTATGCTTAGGAGCCCCAGGGCCATCTCTCAGTCTCCTTCTTCTGACATTATTTTACCCATTTACAGGATAAATTAGATTTTATGAGGCCAATTAGAACCCAGACAGAAAGGAGATTTGCTGCTGAGCCCCAGGGCCAGCTCAGTGCTGTTTTGTGGGACTAGTGTGGGCCTGGCATAAGCCAGGGTTCCATTCCTCAGTGAACTCTCAGGAAAGAGGCTGGGACTGGGGGATGGGGTGGGGAACAAAGCCGAGATGCCTCCTTCATTAAGCCAAGAACTTGCCACAAACATCAATGCCTTGTCATTTTTTAATTTCAGGGCCCACCAGATTTACAACTTGTTTTCGGTCTACACGGGCAATTCTCCATGACGCCATCACCACACTCCTCTCCCAGGAGACACAAGTCAGTTTCTTCCAGAAACCTCCTTCCCCGCCCCCCACCTTGGCTACCTCCCTTACCACACACTAAGCCCCTCCCACAACAGCTGGAAGGAGAGCTTGGGATAGTTGCCTGGGACACAGGGAAGGCAGCGTTCCCTTCATCTGTGATCCTCAGGAGACAGGCTCAGCCTCAGCAGACTTGAGAGCAAAGCCACTCAGCTTGACCTGCCTACCTCCTGTTCCCTGTCACCCTGGGTCCCCACCAGACTAAACCACTTCCCGTTCTCTGAAAGCACAATGCTGTTCCATGCGTTGCTTATGCTGCTCCCTCTTCCTTCAGTAGCTGTGCCATCCTGGGGTCTGATTTAGACGTCTCTCCTTTTTTTCTGCCCCATAGGACCCTGGGCACCTGGGTCATTGCAATTAGCACTCTAGATTTTTGACTTGCTTTTCTGCCAGCTAGGCAACAAGCCCAAGATTATTGTCCTAGTCAGCATTCTAATTCCCTAGGACCTAAAACACTGTCTGGCACATAGTAGGTGCTCAATAAACAGTTCTTGAACAGATGAGTGGACATGCGGAGACACACTCAACAAGGTAAGACACAGAGCCCCTCCTACTTTTCCAAGCCTCAATTTCCTTATCTGGAAAATTATAGGAACTACCTTCAGGGCTGGGGATGATGTGGATAATATACGTGGAAACTGCCTAGCATACTATGTGGCACCTATGAGACATGTAACAAAATGCTTAAAAAGCACCAAGACAGGGAATTCCCTGGTGGTCTGGTGGTTAGGACTCCGCGTTTTCACTGCCGTGGGCCCAAGCTCCATCCCTGGTCAGGGAACTAAGGACTAAAATCCCGCAAGCCGCCTGGCGTGGCCAAAAAATAAATTAAAAAAAAAAAAAAAAAAAAAAAAAAAGAAGCACCGAGACAGAACAGCAAACTCACATTGAAAGAAACTCTTCTACTTAAACATTACCAGGACTGGGGAGCTCACTACCTCACCTCTTCTGCTATATGGATGGTCTGATTAAAAGTACCTTCCTCAGACGCAAGAGGGAGGAGATATGGGGATATATGTATATGTATAGTTGATTCACTTTGTTATAAAGCAGAAACTAACACACCACTGTAAAGCAATTATACTCCAATAAAGATGTATAAAAAAAAAATACCTTCCTTGTGTGCCCAACCTTGTCTCTCTATGCTCCATTCATTTGCCAGAGCTCCAAACTATGTGACAAGGTAATGAGCCCCTATCGAACCATCTGGAAGTCTTGGCTCTGCACCAGCTTCCATGCTCAGGTCTGCACCTGAGAGAGAATTTACTGAGCCTCGGCTTCCCGGACCACAGTGACCCCACAGCCCCTCAATTCCAGAGGAATTCCTCAGCTTCAGCAGTGAGGCATTAGTAGCTGGCAGCACAGCCAGCCCCAAGGACAAGGATTCCATTTCTCCGCACGTCAGGCCCAGGTCATGCTCTCTCTGGTTTTCTTCTCTCCCCCCAGGTGCCGTCACCTGCCTCTGACCAGGCTGCGGCTGGGGTCCTCCCCCATCAGAACCACTCTTCCTCTTCCTTCCCCCCAACCGGGGGAGCTGGGAGCCCCCAGGCCTGCTTGGCAATGACATCTGTTCTGCATCTGGAATTCTGTGTCAAGTCTGGTTTCTGTACCTCAGAAACAGCGGAGGCAGAACAGGATGCGGTGGGTGGGGATGGGTGGAGCAGAGTGGATTCCAGAGCCCAGACCCAAACACACCACCTGAGGGGGGCCAAGCCCAAAGTTGTTGATAACTTCTCAGGTGAGGGGGAGGGCGTGAAGAGAGACTGAACTTGCGTTCATGTGTACCAAATCCCGGGAAAGTACGGCTGCTCCAAGAGCCAGGAGACTGGTTCCAGTCCCAGTTCAGTCCCCATCCATGTAACTCTGGGAAGTCACTCAGTTTTCTCATCTGTAAAATGGGTTCATGCTAAAATTATTTCTAAATTCCCCTCAGTGCTGACATTCAATGATGCTAATTGTGGGATTACTCAACTTGAAACAATGTACTACCTTTAGGAGAAAAGAAAGGAAATGCTGATTTACACATAATGTATGATTACTTGGGCCATGAAAATACATACAGGATCAATGAAGGTTTAACTTCTGGATTATTTAGATTCACTATTAAGAGAAACTATTGGGTTGGCCAAAAAATTTGTTCAGGTTTTCCGTAACATTTTTCTTATGGAAAAACCTGAACGAACTTTTTGGCCAACACAATATATTTGACCTGGTTCCTAATCTCCAAGATGAGGTCAGAGAGGGCCCCAACACCCCAGCTAACTGAAGCTGGCCTCTGAACTTCTGGGCTGAGAAAGGGATGGAGGGGGGAGTTTCCCCAGTGAGGAGAAAGCAGCTCTCTTGTTCTCAGAGCCCTCCTGCTACTGACCTCTGGCATCACCACCCCCCAAATTCTGACTGGGTGGAAGGGAGAACCCCACTTCTTGCATGTGGTGAAAACAGAGCATTTGGCATCCCACCACTACCCCCAGACAGGAGTCCCATTCGCATACATCTCCCCAGTTCCCAAGCCCTGACCCAAGAGCAGTGTTCGGGGGAGACAGGCAGTCACTATCTTGACTCCAACACCAGCCCTTCATTTTGCCATGTCGAGGCTGCTGAAGTGTCTATTATGTTTTACTTCTCTCTCCCTCACTCCCTACAAACTCAATCTATCCTCACATCCTGCCGATTCTACTTCCTAAATATCTCTAGAATCCACTGTGGCCATCCCAATTGCCACTACTCTAGTTGCCAGCAACATCCTCTC
The DNA here is from genome assembly GCF_964341445.2 of Mesoplodon mirus. Taxonomy (NCBI): domain Eukaryota; kingdom Metazoa; phylum Chordata; class Mammalia; order Artiodactyla; family Ziphiidae; genus Mesoplodon; species Mesoplodon mirus. Next base: position 55,711,201 of record NC_138979.1, read on the forward strand.
TTCTGGATTACTACCACAGCCTCCCAAGAAGCTGCAGCTTCCTGCCTCCATCGTGTCCAATCATTCTCCACATCGGCTGGAGTGAGCTGATGCAAAGCTGATCTTAAAACCCTCCAAGGGCTCATGCAGGCTCTCAGGCCAGAAACCTTGGTGGGGCTTACAAGCCCCTTCATGAGTTGGCTCCAGCCTCCATCTTCAGCCTTCTCTTTTGACACTCTGTGGCCCCTGTCCCATTCCTCTCTAACCTGCCCCACCCTCCTGCCTTGTGCTCTAAACTCCAGACAGATTTAGCTTCATTCAGTGGTCTAAACGAAGTCACCCCTGAGCGTTTGCACATGCTGTTCTCTCTGAAAAACTCTCCCCATCATCACTCTCCTGCAGGGCCAACTGACCCTCTGCACTGAGCTCTATTATTTACCACTTCCTGGAGGAAGCCTTTCCTGACCTTTCTAGACTACCTGTCAGTCTCCTCCTTATTTACTATATTTCAGGCACCAGTCACGTGCTAGCCGAAAAGGGTACTCAGTAAATATTTGTTGAATGAATGAATAAATGGCCTCCGTCCAGATCGGGGAGGCTAGTCAGAACTCTATAGGAGTGTCCCCAGGCCTGACGAGCTTTGCACACTCAAAGGATTTAGGACTGAGGGCGAGCAGAGTAGTTGCTTCAGCCACGCACACTGCTGCCAAGGGAGCCCCAGCTCGGGCCCTGCCCCTGCCTTGTGCACTCGGGAGCCCCAGAGAGGAAACTGAGCCCCTCGCAGGGAGGCCCCACCGATACTCCATAATGCCCGAGTGAGTGCAGTTCCCAGTCCTGATTCCGCTTTGCTAGATGACCCCGAGCCCGGTCCGGAGCTCTCAGAAGAGCAGAAGAGGGTGGGCCCAACTATTCGTTAATCCCCTGGCCTCCAGGAGGACAGACGCTCCTCTGGCACTTCCCCTCCCCCTCCACCTGACAACCCCAGGCCCGCCACTTCCCTAGCCTAGTCGCCGGGACCCCGCCCCCAGGCGGCCTCCTGCCGGGTCCGCAGTCAGGTCTGAAAAGGGGCGTGTCTTTGTAGGCAGAGAGGGGGTCCGAGTAGTTCCCGAGACTTTCCCACCCGCTGTTTGGGCTTCCTGGAGATGGGCCGGGGCGGGCCAGGCGGAGGCTCCTTCCCCCCTCCGCCGTCCCTGCCTCCCTCCCACGTGGCCTGGCTGAGTCTCTCTGGAAAGCCACAGCAGCTGGAGAGAAATCCCCCTCCCCACCCCCACCGTCAAGTCCCTCCCCGACTGGCTCCGGACACATCCTCAGCTCCCCCCTCGGCTGGGAAGGCGAGAACTAGGCGAACAAAGCGGGCAGCCCATCCCCCTCCCCAGCCCTACCAACCACCTAGCCCACGGGCCGCTCCGAAACGCACACAGGACCGAAAGGGAGAGGGCTGGGGGTGGAAGAAGGCTCCCTAGGCAGAGACGCTTGGGACTCCGTCACCCCATCCCCAGCCTTCTCTCCAGTGAGGGCAACTCTGACTCTTACCCACCGTCACCTCGCATTGAGGTGGGGGGTTGGAGGAGGCCTTGCTGACCCCGTCCACCCTTCTCAGATCTGCCCCTGGGGGTGGAGCAGGAGTGACACGCGTCCCATCCTGAGAGCGGGTGTCGGACAAGTCCACGAAAGCAACTGGTTTCCTGCGCCCTCCCCCAGCCCACTCCCGGCCTCGGTTTGGAGGGGGCAACACTCCCGCGCTCCCCACCCCCTCCGCCCAGCCCCACCCAGCTTCAGGGACCACACCCACCGGACAAAGTTGAGTATTTTATCACCACTGTTCCCAGTCAATCCGCAATCTCATGCTTCTGTCCCCCCACCAAGGACATGGACACTCTCCGAGAGCCAAGGCCAAATATTAGCTCAGCCCCATAAACACAATTACACACGCTCTCGACACACAAATGGAGGTGCAGACACCCCCCCACACACACACCCCTTTACACTCCCAACCCGGAGACACGCGCGGTAAAGGCAGAGCCCGCCCTGCACAAACCACCGGCACCTCAGCCACGGCCCGCGATGCCACGCCGCGACCGGCCACGCGCTGCGGACACGTACGCCCCGCAGAAGCCCCCTCCCCATTCTCTGCACGCGGTCGCGCGCGCGCGCGCGACCGCACACACACACACACACACACTCTCTCTCTCTCTCTCTCTCTCTCTCTCTCTCTCTCTCTCTCTCTCTCTCTCTCTCTCTCTCTCACTCTCACTCTCACTCCGGACTCCGCAGACCAAGGACACACACCCCCTGCGGACAAGTACGCGCCGCAAACGTCCCCGACCGCGGCTCGCAGACCCCAGAGCGCAGGCTTCGCGGGCACAAGGACGCGCAGCCCGCGCCCCCCGGCCCCAGCGCTCGCTCGGGACTCGGGACGCGCCGGCCCCACAGCCGGCGCAGCCCCGGGTACCGACGCACAGTCACCCCGCAGCCGCTCCCGCCGTTGCCTCAGCGCCCGCCCTTACCGCGCGCGGCCAGCAGGCAGAAGGTCAGCGCGATGAGCCCGCCGCCGCGGCCAGCGTCCCCCCGCGCCATGGGGCCGGGCCCGGGCTGCCGCCGCCGCCGCCGCCTCCTCCTCCCCGCGCCTCGGCCGCCGCTGCCGGGGGAGGGCGCGCCGGGCTTCAGTGGCCCGGGGAGGCGCGGCGCCGCGGGCGGGGGCGCGGCCTCGGGGGCCCCGGCCCGAGCGGGGGCCGGCGCGGGGGCCCGGGCTGCCGCCGGCTCGCCCGCCCCTCCATCGCCATCTTGGGCGAGCAGCCCGGACGGGGGCGCCCAGCGGGCGCGGCCGGTCGGGCCCCGCAGGGGACTCTGGCCCGCGCGCTGTGACCTGCGCCGCGCAGGGGCTCAGCTCTGCTGGGGTCTGCGCCCCTCTGCCTCGCCCTCTCCGGATCTCCATGGGCCCCCCCATTTGGGCAGCTTGTTTCTTGGTCTGTCTCTTCGTCTCTCTGTCTCGGGGTCTCTTTCTACCTCGGTGTCTCTATTTCTTTTCTCTGCCGCTGCCTCAGGGTCTCCAACATCTCTCGGTCCCAGGCTCGCTGGAGGCAGATTCAAGGCCTGGGTTTCTGTCCGATGACCCCATCTTGCCACTTGAGCCAGTCCATTCCAGCCCAGGTCCTGGCCTGAATCCTCATTAGCTTCTCCACCGGCAGACCCGCTGAAGACATGGCGGTTCCCTCCTCATCCCCATTTACCTCGCCCTTCCAAGCTGATGGCTTCTCTTGACCTGCTTCTTTTGCTCTTGTAATAACCAACCCCAGCAGGGCATTTACTCTACCCCAAGCACTGCCACACTCAGACCTCTCTGCAACCCTGGGAGAGACAAGGAAGGTTTGATTGCTCCCATCTTTACATGCAGGGAAACTGAGGCTGGAGGAGGTGAAGTGACTTGCTTAAGGACCCGAGGCTAGGGAGCAGCAGATGCAGGACCTGAACCCTGATTTTCTGACTCCAGAAGGTCATTTCCCACTCATTTTTCAACTGTGCTTTCTCTGTCCTAGCCAGACTGATTGTCTCAGTATCCCATAAACAGTTCTTTTTCTAAAGCCAGGGATTCAATGATCAGGCAAAGTGTAGGGAGAGGAGTACAGATTGAATGACCTGTTTAATGTCCTTTCCAAGACCAAGACGCCATGGTTCTTCATCCCCTCTATCTCCAGTGTTCCCATGGCTTAGAGCCATTTTGTCTCTGTACCCAGAAGGTACTTTACCCATCTGTTGCTAGCTAACCCTCAATAATGACCAGCACTTTGCAGGTCTAACGGGTTCTGGCATTTATTCATTCATTGCCAGGCCCATCAGCAGCATTTGACTTAGCCCATCACTCCTACTTGTTTCTCTTAGTGGTCTCATCTGGTCATCAAGGCTTTAAATTACATCTTTATGCTGAAGATGCCTACATTTATATCTCAGCCTGGACCTTCTCCCCTGAACTCCAGACTTGTGTATCCATCTGCCTGCTCAACATTTCCATTGGCTAATAGGCATCTCAAATTTAACCTGTCCAGGGAATTCCCTGGTGGTCCAGAGGTTAGGACTCCGTGCTTTCACTGCCGGGGAACTAAGATCCCTGCAAGCCGCTCAGCTTGGCCAAAAAATTTAAAAAAACAAAAACAAATTTAACAGGTCCCAAACTGAGCTCTGATCCTCCCTATTAAACCTGCTTCTCCCACAGTCTCCCCCATCTCAGATCGTAGCAGCTCCATCCTCCCTGATGCTCAGGTCAGAAACATTGGAGCCATCCTTAACTCTTCACTTTCACATCCTTCACACTTCACCTTCCTGCTACCACCTTGATCCAAGCACCATCACCTCTCACCTGGATTGTCACAATAGGCCCCTCACTTGTTTATGTCATTCTCCCACTTCAGTCTTATCTCAATACAGCATCGAGTGATCCTATTAAAATGGGAACGAGATCATGCCACTTCTCTGCTCAAAACCCACCAGTGCCTCCTAGCTCTGAGCAAAAGCTAAAGTCCTTCTTATGACCGGAAAGCCTATGTGATCTGGAGGGCTGTTTTACCTCTGACCTCACCTTCTACGCCATCCCCTTTGCTCACTGCCTCTCCAGCCACACCAGTCTCCTTGCTGTAACTTGATAGCAGTCAGTCCCCTCCCTCCAGCCTCTAGACCTTTGCCCAGCTAGTGCAGGTCTAGAGCTCTGTCCTCCACCCCTCATATCCTCACAACTCCCCACCACCACCGCCATAACTCGACTTTTTTTTTTGGGGGGTGTTCATTGCTGCGCAGGGGATTTCACTAGTTGTGGTGAGCGGTGGCTACTCTTCATTGCGGTGCAAGGGCTTCTCATTGCAGAGCACGGGCTCTAGGCGTGCGGGCTTCAGTAGTTGTGGCTTGCGGGCTCAGTAGTTGTGACACACGGGCTTAGTAGTTGTGGCACACGGGCTTAGTTGCTCTGCGGCATGTGGGATCTTCCTGGACCAGGGATCGAACCCACGTGCCCTGAATTGGCAGGCGGATTCTTAACCACTGCGCCACCAGGGAAGTCCCTATCTAACAGTCTTTAGTCCCGTCTTTCTAACATGCTCTATGTTTTACTTATTTTATTTGTAGTCTGTCCTCCCAACCAGAAAGTGGGCTTTGTAAGGACAGGGATTTTTTTTTTTTTTTTTTTTTTTTTTTGCGGTACACGGGCCTCTCACTGTTGTGGCCTCTCCCGTTGCGGAGCACAGGCTCCGGACGCGCAGGCTCAGCAGCCATGGCTCATGGGACGAGCCGCTCTGTGGCATGTGGGATCTTCCCAGACCAGGGCACGAACCTGTGTCCCCTGCATCGGCAGGCGGACTCTCAACCACTGCGCCACGAGGGAAGCCCAAGGACAGGGATTTTTGTGTGCTGGGTTCACTGCTGAATTCTAAGCATCTTGACCAGTATCTGACACTGTGTAGGTGCCAGGGGGCCAGGATAAAAGATACAAGTCACTGCTCACAGGAACAGTTGTGTCCTAAGTGGCATGCGGTGGCAGGGAGAATGGGAGCAAGAGAAGGAAGGACTAACCGTGTGTGGTGGGGGACTGTTGAGGGAAAAGTCTTCACAGCATTGTTGATTGTTTTAGATGTTTGACCTAGGTCTTGACAATTTAAAGAGGGAAGAACTGATGGTGGGGGAAGAAACACCCTGTGCAGAGGCCCTGTGTGTGGCATGAGGGCACAGGAAATGGCAGAGCCAATAATTAACTGCATTGATATTCACAGGTCACCTGTTATGGGTCAGGCCCTGGGCACTGGGAGCAGGGCGGTGAACAAGATGGTTCTTGCCTGCATGGTGCTTAGTCTGAGAAGTGAGTCTACTTAGCCTGTAGATAAGTAGACAGGCAACTATAATACTGTGTGATACAGGCTGGGATGGGGTGCAGGGAGGAAGGGCACCCAGGCCAAACTTGGGGAAGGCAGAGAAAGCTTCTGGAGGAAACAAATACCTGAACCAGTATAAGCAGAATGTAGGAGGTGCGAACTGGGCAGGAGGGCAGGGGTGGGAGATGAAGCCAAACAGGGAGACCAGGGCTGGGTGAGCAGTCCTTGCATGTTGCCTAGAAAGCAGTTGATCAATCGAATGGATAAATGAACAAACAATCTGTCACCACATGAAGAGTGTCACTAATTCCATAAGCCACACACACAAATCCAATTAATTTCTCTGCATTCATATCTTAGCACACAGGCTATGGGCGGGGAGCAGGTGTGAGGTGTGACAGGCTCATGCCAGCCAAACCCAGTGTAAAGAATAAGAGCCATGGTTCTCGTCCTGCCTCTGTTACAGACTTGCTCTGGGACCTTGGACAACTTCCTTCCTCTCCCTGAGCCTCAGCTGCATCACTGAGAAAAATAAGAGGGCTGGGGGATGATGCACATTTCTAACCAGGAGTTCCAAAGAGTTCACACCATTAAAAGTGGATATGGCACTGGTCTTAATTTCTTTCTTTTTAAATCAATCACTAGGGCTTCCCTGGTGGCACAGTGGTTAAGAATCCACCTGCCAATGCAGGGGACGTGGGTTTGAATCCTGGTCCGGGAAGATCCCACATACCGTGAAGCAACTAAGCCCATGTGCCGCAACTACTGAAGCCCACGTGCCTAGAGCCCGTGCTCCGCAACAAGAGAAGCCACTGCAATGAGAAGCCCGAGCAGCGCAACGAAGAGTAGCCCCCGCTCTCCACAACTTGAGAAAGCCCACGCGTAGCAACGAAGACATAACGCAGCCAAAAACAAATAAATAAAATAAACAAATTTATTAAAAATAAATAAATAAAGTATTCTATTATTTTCCCCTTTCAAATGGTACCATGGAACACCTCCAGGTGCATGTGTGGTGCGGGGGGGTTCATGGGTGGAGGGCCGACGGACACTGTCACGGTTTCTACCATTAAACAGCTTAAATTTTTTTCAGTCTTAGTTATTTATAGGTTGTTTAATTAACAGCCACGTTGGACCACGAGATCTATGACAGGAAGCATGAGGAGTACTGATGGCTAAACTACAAAACTCTAATGCTGAGGAGAGAATGATAATTTTGCAAATTTACCTGTGGTTGATCATCATCAGAAAAGAATGTTATAGTCTTCTAATCAAAAGTCATTAGTGAGGGACCTCCCTGGTGGAACAGTGGATAGGGCTCCACGCCCCCCATGCAGGGGGCCCGGGTTTCGATCCCTGGTCAGGGAACTAGATCCCACATGCCTGCTGCAGCTAAGAGTTCGCATGCCGCAACTAAAGAGCCCGCTTGCCGCAACTAAGACCTGGTGCATCCAAATAAATAAATATTAAAACAACAACAACAAAAACAACAAAGTCATTAGTGACTAATATGTCAAAAGCCAGTGTTTAAAAACATAAAGTCTAATGATAATCCAATCTAATCTGGCTTTTTATGTACCAGAAAGCCAGACCGATTGTATCTGTAATATGTTATTTGTTGACAAGTACCTCCCAATAGATCAGTGGTTCCCAACCTTTTTGGCACCATGGACTGGCTTCACGGAAGAAAATTTGTCCATGGACGAATCTGAGCGATGAGGAGCGATGGGGAGCAGCAATTGAAGCTTCGCTGGCTTGCCCGCTGCTCACCTCCCGCTGTGCAGCCCGGTTCCTAACAGGCTGTGGACTGGTACCCGTCCACGGCCCGGGGGTTGGGGACCCCTGCAATAGACCCTAAAATCTTATATTTCACATTTCAGAAATAAAACTAAAAATTTTTAGGTTATTTTTTCACTTTAGCACAAAATGCAATCATAAAATGAAAGCAATTTTTGTCTACTTTTTATCCTATAACATAGGATGAAATTTCAACTTGCATTTGGTCCCCATTTAGTCTTGTTTGCTGACTAAAATCAGCACCCATCACTTCTTAAATAGGGTAGAGTGTTTTTTAACTCAGTTTAATTAAATGTTAAAATTGTCCTCAATTAACAATATACTGTTATAATTTTTTTTCTTAAAATAACTTCTTTGAGATAGTCTAATAGAGAGTTAACATCTTGGGAACAGGTCAACATAGGGGTCTAGAAACTGGGAAAAGGCTAGAAGACTGCTGTTTTTATTAGTTTGACCAGGTGGATGGGACGTTATCAAATAAAGAGAACAGAAGGAAGAGCCAGACAGAGGAGAGGGGAGACAATTTGCTCTTTTAACATCTTGAGTGTGACATGTCTGCCTGGCCTGGCAACCAAGTGAAAAATGTTAAAACCCTGGAAATGCCGTTTTGATCTGAACAGAGAGATCAGAACCAGAGAAATTATTTAGTGAGTTGGTACTTCTATCAGAGCATCTAACACACTTTATTATAATATACTTCATTAAATTGTCTGGCTCTACTGCCCTACAGTAAGTTCCTTGTGGCAGGAACCATGTGTATCTTGCTTACTCTTGTTTTCCTGGGATCCAGCACAGCGCACAGCATATAGTAAGAGCCCAGTGAATGTTTTTTAAATGAATGTTTTTTTTTAAAGTTACTCCTTTATCATATACCATGTAAAAATGGTGAGTGTTTTAAATCACTAAGGGAGTTCTCAAATAGCATATTACTGTGAAAGGGGTTTGAGCATCAAAAAGTGTTGGCAAGTGTTTGTCTGAGTAATCTCTAAGACCTCAGTAGACTCTGCGACCCTAAGTCAAGAATTTATGAACCACTCGCTCTGTAGGATGAGCTGTGGGGATCTGTGGCATTCACATCATTCTTGAATAGATATCAGAATCTACCACTGTAGTGATTTTAAAATACAGCCGCCCCTCATCGCTCGGTATGTGTGGGGTATCAGTTCCAGGACCCCCCCGGAAACCAAAATCTGTGGATGCTCAAGTCGCATATAAAATGGCATAGTATTTGCATATAATGTACATACAACCTCCCCATACACTTTAAAATATTTCTAGATTACTTATAATACCTAATACAATGTAAATGCTATATAAATTGTTTTGTTTTGTTTTGGTTTTGGTTTTGGTTTTTTTTGGCCACGCAGCTTGCAGGATCTTTGTTACCTGACCAGGAATTGAACTTGCACCCTTGGCAGTGAAATCACAAGAGTCCTAACCACTGGACCACCAGGGATTACCCTAAAAATAGTTTTAAGTAAAATGTAAATGCTATGTAAATAGTTGCCAATGCATGGCAAATTGAAGTTTTGCTTTTTGGAACTTTCTGGATTTTTTTTTTTTTTTTTTTAATTTTCATCCATGGTTGGTTGAATCTGCAGATATGGAGTCCACAGGTATGGAGGGTGCACAGGTTCTTTGACATTCCTCCCTTCAAGTAGAGTCTATTTCCCCTCCCTTTGGACAGAGGCTGGCGTAAGTGACTCATTTCTAAAGGATTGAATGTCATGGAGGTGGGACTGCATGGCTTCTGAGGTGTGTCGTAAAAGAAGCCGCACCTCCCGCCTGGCTTTCTCTGGGAGACACATGCCTCTGGCTCCCTGAGCCACCACGTAAGAAGTCTGGCCACCTTAACGCTGCCATGCTGGAGAGAAGGGACCATGTGGGGAGACCCCGTGGAGACAGAGGTGGTAGAGGAGCCCCAGCTGTTCCAGCCCAGGAGCCAAATGTGTGAGGAAACCTTCCCAGTGCACAGCCCCAGCCCCTGTCTTACTGCAACCACGTAGGAGACCCTGACACCAGTTAACCTCCAGCACTGTGAGCAACAGTAATAATAACGCATGGCTTTGTTGTTGTTTTATACCACTAAGTTTGGGGGTGTTTGTTTTTTATTACTAGATAAACAGAACAGCTGCTAGAGTCTTTACTGGGTTGGGTTCACTATTGGAACCACTTGCTGCCTCTTTCATTCATCCCCCCCCTTTTTTTTAATGAATGTGTTTATTATGTTTCTCTAGCTTTTATTTATTGCCTTTTCCTGGTCATTCATCCCCCTTTGAGGAAGATACATAAGGTAGATATGTTTAGAATATTTTCACCCTTCATATTCAAAACCATCTCCCACACTATACCACTGCTCAAATCCTCTGAGCCAGGGGGATGGGTCTTTTCTCACCCTGAGATGACTTTTCACCCCTTTCTTATCAACAAATGCTAATGGTTTTGTGGAATTATGGGATATTTAAATTTTCTTCTTTGTGCTTTTTTTTTTTTCCCCCTAATTGTCTACATTGAGGGAATTCCTTGGCGGTCCAGTGGTTAGGACTTCGTGCTTTCACTGCCAAGGGTGCTGGTTCAATCCCCGGTGAGGGAACTAAGATCCCACAAGCCACATAGCATGGCCAAAAAGAAATAAGACAAAACAAAACAAAACAACAACAACAAAAAAACACCCCAAAACCCTTCCTCATACCAAAACAGAATGGTAATGGAAGAGAGACTCTGGAAGGGTATATAAAGGAAAGAATATAAAGTACAAAAAAAAATTGTCTACATCGAACACATATTACTTTTGTAAACAGAAATAGTAAATGTAACTCAGGAAAAAAATACATAAAAACTTCACTTAAGGATGATGAAAAAGTTCTGGAAATAAACAATGGTGATGGTTGCACAACAATGTGAATGCACTGAACTGTACACCTAAAAATGGCTGAAATGGTAAATTTTATGTTATGTATATTTTACCACAATAGAAAAATATATACAATCCTTAAAACTCTACTTGAGTCTCAGCTCCTTCAAGGTTACCTTCCAGTCCTCACCAATCCGTTTGTACCACTCAATAGGCGCTGGATTATTTCTGCATTGTACAGTGGTTTCTTCATTTACATGATTCATTTGTCTCCGTCTTGTGTCTCAAATGACACTGGAAGCTCCTTGAGGGCAGAAACTGGAATGACACAGAGAGTCATGACTACAGTACATTTATAAACCAATTGCCTGGAAATCAGAACATATTTCCCTAAAGAATCAACACTACAGGGATTTTCCTCGTGGTCCAGTGGTTAAGATTCCACACTTCCACTGCGGGGGCGGGGGGTGCGTGTTCGACCCCTGGTCCGGGAACTATTAAACTCATTAAATATCTGGAATGTACATTGGCAATGAAAATGTACTTAATAAAAGCATTGGAGGGGCTTCCCTGGTGGCACAGTGGTTGAGAGTCTGCCTGCCGATGCAGGGGACGCGGGTTCGTGCCCCGGTCCGGGAGGATCCCACATGCCGCGGAGTGGCTGGGCCCGTGAGCCATGGCCGCTGAGCCTGCGCATCTGGAGCCTGTGCTCCGCAGCGGGAGAGGCCACAACAATGAGAGGCCAGTGTACCGAAGGAAAAAAAAAAAAAAAGCATTGGAGATACTAACAATTAGACAAAACAGAAAAATCAGTGGAAAGGTTGAGTTTGGGATTGAAATAAATACATATATTTTTTTAAAAAGATAATTAACTAGATAAAACAAAGTTCTGCATCAATGAAAATGATTCAAAACTTATTGCATGACTCATCTCTGAATACGTTTACGTAGTTATAATGATGTAAACACTGAATATTTAATCTAAGTAAAGTTACAATAGAACTACTCTATTGAAAAGATGGGGGGGGTGGGGAGTGTGTGTGTTTGGTGGAAATGGGAGGGAAAACAGCTAAATTCTAGTCTTTCACAGTAGGGTACCACTAGATAATGAATAAAAACTGAAAAAAAATCATAGAGTAATATTACAAACATGTTATTTAGAGATTTGTTTTAGAACTTGACTCCTTAAGCTATGTGCCTCTGTAACCATGATAAAATTAAAACTTAAAAAAAAAAAAAAGGTGATGCAGGTCTCTATATTGTTTAGATGGATGCCCTCCAGCCCTGAACCATCGTTCCTCCACAGCTCTCTACACCACCTTGCTGAGCCCAACAGCTAATTCCTGCCGGAACCACTGCTGTTTGACACCCACTTCTGCTCACGGCCACCTTGCCCCAGCAAGCCTGAGATTCGGATGGCTCTTTCTGGTCCCCTTTTATGAGGGCCCCTGCACACGCAGTGCAGTGGGCTGAGACCTGCTCTCTCCCAAGGTCTCTGGATGCTCTGCCTGCAGCTGGACACACTGACCACAGCAGGATGGGAGCACTGCCTTCAGGAGAACTGAAGGTAGGTGATGCTGGTCACATTGTCCACCCATCTTTGGAAGCTGCACCCTCCCTACTGGAGACTGTGTCCTCCCCCAGCACTGGGTGCCAGAGTCCTCCCCCTGGGCCTGTCCTACACAACAGACTTTTTCCTCCTCACTTTCCACATGAAAGTATATCTATTCCATGACCCGCCCTCTCCTCTGGTCTCTCAGACAAACTAAGCCTGTTGAGGTGAAGCCAGCAGAAGAGCGGGGGGCAGATGTCAAGTACACCTCGACTCTCACCGTACAAGGCCCTCACACTCTATCCCAGCACTCCCATCTTTTCCTCTCATATCACTGCCCAGCCCACACTCAGTTTCCTGCCACCCAGTGTGCCAGCTCCGCACCTTTATCCCCTCATGTCTGTGTGTATTCCTTGCCTTGAATGACTTTCCCCCACCTGGAGAAACTCATTCCTTAACACCTAATCCAAAAGCTGTCTCCTTTGTGCTGCCTTCCCTGACCATCCGCTTTTCCACTACCCAGAGAAAACAATTGCTCATGTTTGTTGAGTGCTGTGTGCCAGATATTAGGAGTTTTGCATGTGTTTTTCATATTGAAGCTCACAGCAACTCTTTGAAGTAGTACCATTATTAATTCTATGTTCCAGAAGAGGAAACTGAAGCACAGAGAGGTAAGTAACTTGCCCAAGGCCACCCAGTAGGAAGTGGTTCAGTGAGAGTCAAGAGGACAGACTCTCTGGGTCAAAGCCCACAGTCCGAACTGCTGTCCTGCCCTGCCTCCTGGGGACTCACACAGGACTCAGCACTCAATCTCTCTCTCTTTGTACTGACCCTCTTTAGTTTACACATCTATTTCCACTTCTGGATTGAGAACCCTCTGAGAGTAGAGAATGTGTCTGACTTCTCTGAGCATCCCTAGATCCCTGAATCCTTCAGCATGAGCCAGGCCATGGCATCTGCTCAACTCATGTTGCTTGCTCAAGAATGAGTGAAGCCAGGATTAGCATTCTGCTTCTGCATTGTGACCTTGGGCAAGGCACACAACCTCTCTGAACCCTCATTTCTTTCTCCGGAGAAAATAAAAACCCATAGGGGATAATAACACCGCCTAACTGATGTCTCGTAGCTCACTGTGAAGATCAAAGTGAACATGATGCTGTCATGAGGAAGTATAGTATAATCAGTGGAGCACTCACCACACAGGTGTTAGCAGCTGGTATTCAGAGGGAAATGTGTCACCTGTTCACAGGTAAAACATGTTATCCTAACAAGGGCCTTACAGTTAATTATACCTTCATCCAAAGTAATGTGTAATTCTGGAAGATCTGCCTTGGGTCAGGCAGATGGGAAGTATCTGAGGTCAAGGCAGAGTCTGGTCACCCCCATGGGAGGCTTCTGTACCCACCACCCTCCTTTACTCATGTCCCGGAACCTGCTATTCTTCCAAGATCCCTGGGGCTGAGTCATGTTCCTCTCCCTGCCCAGCATCTATCTTCTCCCCAGGGCTTGGGCCTAACAGCTCAGGTCTTGGAGAGCAGACTGCTCCCACTGGCAGCCCTGCACTCCTTGGAGGAGATGAGGTCAGATCAATATCAGGACTTCATAAATCACTTCCAACACATTGGCCTCACTGAGACTCTATGAAGAAGGTATTAGAACCCCACTTTAGAGTCCAAGGTCAGAGAAGCAAAGGGCTTGCTCAAGAGCACAACTGCTGGACTTGAACCCAAGTCTATCAGATTTCAAATACACTAGTCTTTCTCATGCTCCCCCTTCTTTCTCTGGGAAAGTTCAAGAAGATTCATATCCAAGACCCAGCCAGTACAGGCTTTCTGAGCTCAGCATGAGCTTGGTCCCTGAAGGAACTCAGATTTCAGGCAAATACCATATTTCCTTGATTTTAAGATGTATTCTTATTCAGTTTTATATTTCTGATATGAAGATTTTAACAACAGTAATATCTGAGATTTTAGGACATTTATTTTTTATTTTTAAAGATTTTTTTGAAGTGGACCATTTTTAAATCTTTATTGAATCTGTTACAATATTGCTTCTGTTTTATGTTTTGCTTTTTAGCTGCGAGGCATGTGGGATCTTAGCTCCCCAACCAGGGATCAAACCCACATCCCCTGCATTGGAAGGCAAAGTCTTAACCACTGGACCGCCAGGGAAGTCCCAGAGGTTTTAGGAAATTTAGTAGGAGTCCTAGAGACTGCATTCAAGTGTCTCTGTTCAGCTACCAACTGGTTCTGTGCCTTTGTGGAAGCCACTTTACCTGCCTGTACCTCAAGGAATTGGTCTGATTTTTGGTACCAACTCTGCCACTTGACAGCTATGTGGCTTTGCGGTCCTCTCTGGGATTCAGTCTCCTCATCTCTAAAATGATGGGAGGGGTCACTGATTTTTGACCTCTTCTTTTAAACTGCAGAACAAGTTTCCCCAATCATATATAAGTGCAAAGCTAAGTTGCTGCTCTGAATGAAAGAAGGGTGGGAGTGCCTGGGAGCCTATGGCCTCTTCTACTCCCTCCACCTCTGCCAAGGCCATCCTGGCAGCACAGCCTCAGCGTCCTCAGTTTGGCAAATTTCTCTGTTAAGCTCTGGTTCGGGAGAACATCGCTCTGGGAGGTGAATACAGAGCTAGAAGACCTGGGCTCAAGTGCGGATTCTCTTTAAGCAGCTGGGATGGCTCCAGTATAATCACTTACCGTCTCTGGGCCTCAGCTTTCCATCTGTGAAGTAAAGCAGTAGATGAGATGATTTCTAAGAATCCACTCTGGCCCTTACATTCCATGAATGCAGTCTTTCATTGCTCTACCTCAAAGGTCGTACATTACTCTGGTTGTACCTTAGAATCACCTAAGGAGCTTATCAAAAATTAGTAAAATATGGCCCACCTCCTCCCCACCCACCAAGCTGATGTAATTGATCCCAGGAAGGACTCAGACATCAGCGTTTTTATTTGTATTTTTAAAAAATATTTACTTATTTATTTTGGTTGCACTGGGTCTTAGTTGTGGCATGCGGAATCTTTAGTTGTGGCGTGTGGACTCTTAGTTGCAGCATGCATGCGGGATCTAGTTCCCCAACCAGGGGTTCAACCCAGCCCTCCTGCATTGGGAATGTGGAGTCTTACCCACTGGACCACCAGGGAAGTCCCCATTAGCGTTTTAATAAGCTCTCCCAGCAACTGTGACAGCAACCAGGGCTGAGAAGCACCACTCCTCCAGACCTAAAGCCTCAGTGGGGAACAAAGAATAAAAATTCCAATGACAAGGGCTTCCCTAGTGGCGCAGTGGTTGAGAGTCCGCCTGCCGATGCAGGGGACACGGGTTCGTGCCCCGGTCCGGGAAGATCCCACATGCCACGGAGCAGCTGGGCCCGTGAGCCATGGCCGCTGCGCCTGCGCGTCCGGAGCCTGTGCTCCGCAACGGGAGAGGCCACAACAGTAAGAGGCCCGCATACAGCAAAAAAAAAAAAAAAAAAAAAAAAAAAAAATTCCAATGACGTTTCAGAGAAGGAATCCTAAAAGCTTAAATCTGGGGAGAATTTCGTTTCTTTCACAGTCTTACAAGTGAATCGGTAGATGGGTGCTCAGGAACCTAAACCTATCAATCAGATAACCCTAAGTGGGGGAGGTCAAAATATTTTTTTCATTTAAAAGTCTTTTTTGGTATTCAAGTACCTAATAAGTGATTCCTACATATCTGACTATAGTAGGTATGATGGGGAGAATTAACCAAGTATAATACAGTGCCTACTCTCACAGTCTGTAATTTAACAGCAGAAACAAAATCGGTGGCAAACAGTATGGTATAAAATAAAGTGCTAAATCTAAGATAATCTTTATTGAGCACTTTTATTGCATGCCAGGCACCAAGTGCTTTATAGTATATTAAACAAATTTCATCCTCACAATAACCCATTGAGGAGGGTTCTGTTATTATTCCTATTTCTCACCTAAGGAAACAGAGGATCAGAGTGTTATGTAAACAAACATGCACAAGCCCATAAGGCTAGCAAGTAGCAGACATAAGGGTTGAAGCCAGGCTCCAAAGCTGATGCTGGTACCATTCTGCAATATCACCTACATCAGGTGGGGAAGATTCCCATATAAGCTCTGTAGGGTGCCAAGAGGAACCTGGGTCTGGCCTCAAAGCATGCGTTCTGCTAATTGAAAGAGGAAAACTTCAGGATGCTTGTGGGTGAATGAAGAGCCCAGATGAGGGAAAGTGAGGCTGGGTCAGGTGACACAGGGCCTTGAATGTCGGTTACAACTTGAATTTGATTAGGGACTGGCGTGAAAAAGTGCTAATTTATCATGCCTTTAAGACTGTGGGTGGGTTAGAATGGGCATCAACAGAAAATCTACAAAGAACAAATGCTGGAGAGGGTGTGGAGAAAAGGGAACCCTCTTGCACTGTTGGTGGGAATGTAAATTGATACAGCCACTATGGACAACAGTATGGAGGTTCCCTAAAAAACTAAAAATAGAATTACCATATGACCCAGCAATCCTACTACTGGGTATATACCCAGAGAAAACCATAATTCAAAAAGACACATGCACCTCAATGTTCACTGCAGCACTATTTACAATAGCCAGGTCATGGAAGCAACCTAAATGCCCATCGACAGACGAATGGATAAAGATGTGGTACATATAAACAATGGAATATTACTCAGCCATAAAAAGGAACGAAATTGGGTCATTTGTTGAAACGTGGATGGATCTAGAGACTGTCATACAGAGTGAAGTAAGTCAGAAAGAGAAAAACAAATATCGTATATATTAATGCATATATGGGGAACCTAGAAAAATGGTACAGATGAACCAGTTTGCAGGGCAGAAGTTGAGACACAGATGTACAGAACAAACGTATGGACATCAAGGGGGTAAAGCCATGGCGGGGTGGGGGTGGGGGTGGGATGAATTGGATGATTGGCATTGACATGTATACACTGATGTGTATAAAATTGATGACTAATAAGAACCTGCTGTATAAAAAAATAAATAAAATGGAAGCATTAAAGAAAAAAAAAAGTGGGTGTCCTACCGGGTGTGCTAGTGAGGTGGGAGGTGAAGTTGGTCCTGAGAACCTCTTGAGGGCAAGGGCTGTGTCCTCTTCATCTTTGTTTCCTCATGGCCTACACAGGCCTAGCACACGATTGTTACTAAATATTTGCTGAATGACAGTTGTGAACTGCTTCTTTGAAGTCACTTGGAATTCTTAATCTTCACTTCTACTCCAGCCCAGCATGACATTACAGGTCCTAGACTGAGGTAGGAGCAGCGACAGGAATGAGGAAGAATAGACGGTTGAGACAACGAAAAACAATTAACTGGCTAGGCAACACATCATTAAGTACCCAAGGAGCTACAGACAGTGGCACTCACACGCATGTTGAGGGATATAACTACGACCATACATAGGCCCAGAAACCAAGCCAACACGGAGGGTCCATTTCACAGAAGAGCACTGTGTTTTCCAGAACCTACCTGGCCAGAGGACCTTCCTGCAAATAATTGTCACCTGTGAGTAGAATGTTAAACTCTGCCCTTCTGCCGAGTGCCTTTCTAGTAAAGATGGGGGTGGGGTTGGGGGTGGATTCCTGAAACTGGCTAAGGACAACTATCTTAATTGTTCCCAAACTTCTATTTCAAGAACTTAAGTTTGGGAGCCAATTTAGAAAGTGTTATCTTTCAATAAGGAGCACACAAACTCAAACACCTCATTGCCTACGTCAGAGCTGAATCCCATCTAATCCATTTCAATGGAAGTTCAACCTCTTCCAGGGTGGCAGGGCCAGGGTACCAGATCCGTGGATGGACCTAGGCTGATTAACTTATTTAAATCCTGGTGATTCCCCAAACCACTCCAAGACCAGAATGAAGTTGTGGTTATGAGATCCTCACACTACAGTTGTTTCGACTCTGCTCCCCTCCAAAGCACCAAGGGATCAACCCCTGTTTCTCATTACCACGGCGTGGGTAAGGTCACGCTAGAGGGACGTCCAGAGGCCTCGAGACCATACACTTGCTCTGACAGGGCTCTGGAGCCTGAGAGCCACTGGGAAGTGTGGACCACCAGCACAGTCTTTGCAGGATGCTTATGGCCAAGTTGAAAGCTGATTTTTGATTAGCAATAAATCCTGGCTAAATTAAAGAGAACAAAGTAGCCTATAAAATGTTCCCATCTGGAGTGCCATAAATGAATTATATGTGTGCTGAGGTATTAATCTCTTTAGAGTTTGGGTGAGTCTGGCTGGTCACTTCTGGCAACAAGCAACCTCAACAGGTTAACCCAGTGTACCTCAGTTTATCCCAGAGTCACAGAGATTTTTTTTTTTAATGTGTTATGAGGTAAAAAGGATAGGTCTAAAGCAGTACCCTGTTTAAAGATAATCTTTATTTCTAAAAATTTTTGTATACAAAAGTTTAAGACCCTAATACATAACATAGCTGTGTTTTTTTAAAAAAACCATTATCCCTTTGAGAATCTGATAACGCCAAAGCCCTTCTCCCCAGAATGCACCTCTACTCATTCATGCAATATTTTGCATACAACTTTAGAGGATTACAGAATCCAGATTGAGGGTCTGTTCTGGAAGGATTATTAGACAAACCCAAATTTACTAATTTTAGAACAAAATTAGTAAACTTGGGTTTGCTTCTTTCCCTTACCCCTTCTCTAGTACAGCTTCAAAAGACCAGAGAATTGTCAAAGAAATCTCTGAAGAAAGTATTACACTGAACTCCCTTGAAATTTCCTGGGGAGCATGCAGAAACCACTGTCAACTCCAAGAGGCATTCCAGAGAAGCTCCTAGCCGCTCAGGGAGGTTATGTTAATCATTGGCTCCAAGCATCACCCACCCTTGCAGTACCAACGCTGGCTGTCTGGAACCACTTACAGGTACAAAGCAGGTCTCTGCACACCTCCCTCTGGCTTTGGATGCATTTTTAGTTAGTGTTTATACTAGAAACCCCACGTAACCACCTTGCAGTCTCCGCTCACCACTGCAAGCACATGACCTTGTTCATGTGTTATTAACCACTCACAGTTGCCACTAATCAAGGCAAAGATTGTACAAATGGGGGATGGGGAAAAAGGGACATTTACATCAATTAATTTTAGCAGCATCTTTATTGCAACAAAGAACCTGTAATAAAATGCAACAAAACTAATGTTTCACTTTACATGATTAAAAGCCATGTAGCTGAAAATGAGAAAACCCATAAACTTACTGGAGTGAGACATGCAGTTCTTTTTATATAAGTCAATGCTTAAAACAGCAGGCACTTTATGTTCTAAAATTAAAGACCTGAACTCCAACTGTGCTGAATACAACATAAATTTGTATTTGGGTTATGTAAAAACAAACATACGAACACTACTTTTTCTCTCTCTGAGGGACTTCTCAAATGATTACCTAGAACTGTCTCTTGACGAAATAAGAAAAGCAGGAGCCAGCACCTTGCACTAACATGTCTCCATATTTCAGGCTGCAAGATGGATTAGGTGGGGCTGGGTGGGGTTGGGAAGGTGGGAGTCAGGAACGTTTCCTTATTCCTTTATGTCTGCTGGGAATGGACACTCACCTTACATATCTTAGTTTAGATATGGCCATGTCTCTTTGTTTACTTTAAACAGCTATAATTTGGGCTCCCAGGCTTAAGCAAGCACTCTATACCCCAATCCCCAAACCCCCCACTACACCAAGGAAGACACATTTAGTGTTAACAACTTTAATTAACTTCAGAATGTCATATACTAATTAGAAGTACTGCTTCATTAATAAGCATGCTTAGCATTTACTTTAGAATGGAAAAATTAACCATTTTACGTTATCTTTAAAATGTTTCATAAGAATATATTAATAAATACTTCTTTAAAAATTTGCCTTTTCTACATATCATTTAACTACCATGAGTTAGGATATCTGGATGGAGTCTAGCACCAACCAAACACTAACTGGCTGCGTGACCATGGGTATATTTTCTCCTCTCTCTATATGGAGGTTCCTCCTCTAAATAATGAGAACACCAGATTATACCAAAGATGTAACAGCTTGAAAATTTTACAATTCTGTAATAATGAGAGATCTCATAGGAATCATTCCACCTAAAGAGAGAACAATGTTACAGAGAGGTGGGATACACCTTCTGTAAGAAGTAAAACAAGTAAAGTAAGCATCAATATCTATATTTCATTCTTCTGAAAAATAATGCATGCATTGTGACTTCATCCTCTTGTATGAGGCTTTGGAAACAAGCCAGGAATGGCATAGACAGAAAAACCTTCATTCCAAAATTAATCTCCAGACCAAGGGGATATACAGTTAATGATACCTTCTGCTTTTTTCAGAGTGAAAAAAGGGCCAACAGTCATCACAGATGAGCAGCTATCTTGACTATTGTTTTAGGTTCTTGTAAATCAGTCCAGTGTAGAAATCACCTATTATTTTCTTAATTCAACTCATTCTCTACAGAAGAGTTTCTTAAAGTAGCCCACAAATGACTTGCCTTAGAGTCACCTGGGAAGCTTGTTAGAAATGCAGATTCCTGGTCTCCACTTAAATCAATGAAATCCAAATTTCTAAGAGTGAGGTTCAAGATTGCATTTCTTTTCATAAGCATCCCAGATGAATCTTAGATTTTGAGTCCCACTGCTCAACAACGCAGAAGCAACCATAAATACTGATGGTTCTTCAAGTGCACCCAATTATCAAACCTGCAAAACCCCCCTTTGAAGTTTAAGCTAGTGCTTTTTGGTTCTCACTAAAAATGTTGCTATACTCTTGCCTTTTAGTTTGTTACCCAAACACAGGGTACAAATAGTTTTAGTGAGATTTCTACTGATTGCTTGAATTAACTATGATGTTTTCCACACTGATTTTAAAATCAAATTCAGTCAAGCTGTCTTTCTGCAAGCGAATTCAGTCAGGTATTTTTCCCCCTATGGAAGGAGAATGGCATTTAACTGACTGGGAATTATAACAGAAGCATTCCTTGTGATGGGAGGAAAGCAGAAGGCAAGATGCAAAAGGAAAACACCTGTGAATTCAAGAGTCCATGAGGTTCTTTAAGGTTTGTTTTGGTAAAATATGAGATGCCATTTTGAAGAAACAGCCTTATTGGGTAAGAGGTTTCAAATGAGTAGCTGTATAAAAGCCACTGTATACCATTCCTACTTTGCATATTATATAAAGTTAGATGGTCAGATGCCACTAGTCCCCAGACAAAAACCATCTTCAGTAATCAGATACATACTTAAGTCATGGGGGAAAATACTTTCTTGGGGAAGAAAAGTTACCCAAATCAATTTAATTTAACATTGAAAAAAATATAAACAAATATTGGCATGGGAAAATACCATAACAAGAAAATCAATACATATACAGACACAGGGAAAAGTGTGGTACCTATTATACAGTATAAATACAAAAACAGCAAAACCCAATCCCCCGCCACAGACAGCACCAACAGGTCACCCTGCCATCTCTGGACCTCCCCCACCTCCCATGCGGCCCTCAGTGATGAAGTCCACATCTCACGCACAGTCACCATCCTTACTAATGGAGGCTGTGCTCTCTAGGGCAGGAATCTACTCTCTCTGTAGTGGTGAGAAAGAAGAGAGTAATTTTTTTTTTGGAGTGTTGTTTAGAAGTACTTTCCAAACACTGAGGCTTGTCAAACTCATAGGTGCCTTCTCTGCCACTGGCTCCAATGTGACCCATCTAACACCCTAAGATTCTAAGATGGCAGATCCCAATCGGCACTGCGAGCTCCCTTAATAGTCAAATGCTAGGGCTAAACCAGAAAAATGTCATGGTCATTCAAGAAATCACTTATAAGCTTTGAACATTGCAAAAGAGAGCCATGCCTTGCTGGGGATCAGTTTATGGTAAAGAGGTTGTCTGGAAACTCTTTAAGCTCACAATATCTAAATAATACTCAAATAATTTAAAAAGGTTAAAGAAAGTTTCAATTTGTAAGGTTTCCAAAATTAAGAAGAAAATTTAAAAAATTAGAATTAGAATTGTAAAAGTAACTCTAAGGAACTTTTCCTCCCCTGAATAATGTTAGTCTGTACCTGTGTTGGCAAGAGTGTGATTTCTTAATCTGGTTTCCTTAACTAATATTCTAGGAGTTTAAATTTCAATTCCTAAACTTTTTCATGAGTATTTTTGGTCAAATTATACCTCTGCTTAGATCTTAAGCAGACCCTTGCCTTCTCCTCTCCCTGCCGTTCTCCACACTCTGGTCTCCCCCACCCCACCAAAATTCCCCTCCATTGCCCTAAAACTCTGGAATATTTCAATGAGGAAATACCCAATGGAAACTGGCACCACTAAATTTTCTGAAAAATACAAGTGAATGTGTACTTTTTTCTTTTCCTAAAGGGAAAGAAATTGCCTGCAAATATTTAAGCTCTAGTCATTTGATTAAAATTTTCCTGCCTGTAATTATCAATATTATAAGACTAATTAAATCCATGCTACATATACAGTTACTTGCCTTTATGTGAAAGGAAAAACCCACTCGGTCATATCATCAAAGAGAACTATTTATACTAGATACAGTTTAAATTGGTTAAAAACTGGTCAGAGTCTGAATGAAACAAAATTAAGTGTCTTTAGGAGGCTACTAAGTTATCCTTGAAAAATCATTAATGACCGGTTAAGCCATAGGTTTAATAGTGATTAGTTCATAACATGCTGGATACACCCCAAGCAATGTAGTATAAGCTATTCAATTACATTTAAGTGCTATCAAATCTGTAACTAGTCAGAGATTCTGGAATTGAACCAAACCAATCACTAATATCATATTTTAACAAACTCAGAAGTATACTGTAAAAATACACTAATTAAGTCCATGAGGTTTCATAATGCTATTAAAAATGAAAATAAGGTAGTATGGATACATGGTGCTAATGTCTTATTTCTTTCAGTAATCCTCATGGTATTGCTGGGTCCCTTAGAAATATGTATCATTTAATTTTGTGTATGGTTAAGGTATTAGATTACTATCTACAAGCTGTAAACACCTGCATGGCACCAAATATACTTTCAGAAGTAGATGTTATGTGGCAGGTACCAAAATGTGATGATCAATTCTCTACTGATTAAACCTCCTCATCTGGTTAAACAGCCAGTGTATACCAGAGTTCTACACAGGTCAAAGTTATATCACTTTCAGAGCAGCAATACGTGATCCAAGGTTTTCTTGAAGGTAGTGCAAAAGATGCAGTTCATAATGTTCTCCAGATTCAGGAACTCTTATGCTGTGTCTCTCCTGAGGATAGATCTTAAAAACAACAGCAACAAAATCAAAATACACAAAATAAGAATTTAGGAGTACATCTCCTTCCAAAGCTTTGCAGAGATTTTCAACAGAATTAATAACACGGAGCAGAGCTTCTCCAAGATATTATACACATACATCCTATCTAAAGGGCCTTCTCTTTTTATAATTCCCTATGTACCACTAAGCTTACAGAAGGATCAATGGTTCTCCAAGTGTGGTGTGCAGACTTCCGGAGTCCTCAGAAACTCTTTCCAGGGATACACAAGGTCATATTTACTTTCAGATCAAAACTAAGACATTATTTGCCTTTATTCACTGTGTTGGCATTTGCACTGATAATGAAAGGCAATGGTGGGTAAAAGTGCCGGTGCCTTAGCATGAATCAAGGCAGTGACATACACTTGTAGTAAACAAGAAAAAATGCCAGTTTCCCTTAAGTAGTAGTAAAAATTAGAATTTTATTAAGTTGTAACCCTTGAGCAGAGGTCTTTTTATATTCTGTGGTGATAAGATGGGAAGAAGGCATAAAGCACTTCTGCTACACGATGTCTCAAGGAAAAGGACTTGTACAACTGAGTTTTGTTTTGTTTTGTTTTTCTTTTGGCCCTGCCGCACAGCATGCGGGATCTTAGTTCCCTGACCAGGTATCGAACCTGCGCCCCCTGCAGTGGAAGCACAGAGTCTTAACCACTAGATAGCCAGGGAAGTCCCTACAACTGAGTTTTTAAATGGAACTCCATTTTTCACTTGAAAGAATGACAACTATGGTGATTCAGACTTGGCTATCTGGCAAACATTTTCTAAAAATGATGTGAGTCAGTCACTTCAAGGACAACATTGACAGTATTTGTTGCCAATGATAAATTTTGAGCTTTTAAATGAAAATTAGAATTATGGAAAACTTGAATCTACCACTCCTAGCTCATGAGCTTCTCAATACTTGGAGAATTTTCTGTTGAGATCAGTGGTAATATCAATGTATATGATTTTAAAAATATTGTATGATTAAATGGATCAACACTTAGAAGTGAACCAATATTTTCCAGATGACCAACGCATGGGTAAAAGATCCATTTGAAGTACAAGATCCAACAGATTGTAATGGAGCAGAGTATGAAAAGTTTACAGATATGGTTTCAGGTTCCACACTAAGACTAACCTTTAAGAAACTACCATTTGTTCAGCTTTGGTGTAGCAACAAAGAAGAATATCTCTGATTATCTGAAAAAGCTAAAATATTACTCCCATTTCTTAATTACATATTTTGTGAGGCCAAAATTTCTTCATTTACTTTAGCCAAAACAACATTTCAGAACAGATTGTATGTGGAAGTAGATACGAGAATCTAGATGTATTTCTTATTAAGCCAGAGATTAAAGGGATTTAGAAAAATGTAAAACAGTGTTAACTTTCTCAGTAGATTGTTTTGTTTTGAAAAATTTTCTCCTCCATTAAAAATGTGATCTGTGTTAACATGTAATAGTTTATCATTGTTAATTTTAAATAAATGAATATTTTAAGATTTTCTTAGTCTTAATATCCTGTATGAGAAATACTGATAGACATAACTCACATAAACAAAAGCTTTTTGGTATATAAAAGGGTCCTGAGACCAAAATGCTTGAAAACTGCTGCTATAGACAAATATCTCATAGTTTATCTACATAAATGTCAACTGAAACACAAAAAAGGGAAAAGTAATATTTTTCATTTCTCATGAGAACAATCTGTGTAAGGAGTAGAAACGAGGAAGGAGGAAATATTTCTCTTAAAAGCTTTTTTTTTGAGTAATGGAGCAATGGAGGTAAGTAACTTGTTGGTTTCTGCTCCAATGTCAATATAAAATAGAAGAAAATTAAAAGACCTTGTAATCAGGTCCTAAAAATCCTTTATAACAATGAAATCATGTAGCATTTCTTTACCCTTCCAAGAGGAAGAAGAAAAGCAAAGGAGGATAGTGAATGGACTCCTGTCATCTTGTCCATGATTACAAACTGAAAGCAGATACAGATACACAAGTCATGTAATCTGATAGGACAATTTTCCTCCTGACTTCCACAGGATCTTAATTTTTATCTAACTAGAGGCACTACTAACTATGCCTATTATTTTAGTTCTCTTAAGCAGAGAGTGGCCACAGCTGAAAATTCAACCTTACTCCATACTTTATTATATTTCAAAGTAACCAATCACTAATCATGGCTATTTTAATCAGAAAATATAAAAGAACTCACCTGTAAATCATATGGCTTTCCAGCCCTCACTAAAAAACTCAGTAATATACTGGTGTGTGCAAAATGGACATTCTCATCCAAGAACCCATGTAAGAGTAGTAAACGATTTGGTCTGGAAAAATGGAAATATCAGAGGATTAGGCAAAATAAGAGTATTTGGGAAAACCACTTAACTCCTTAAAACTAATCACAACTAACTATGTTAACTTCCTTATACTGTAATATTAGAATAAGGATTCAACATTTTAGGACTTCCCTGGTGGTGTAGTGGTTAGGAATCCACCTGCCAATGCAGGGGACATGGGTTTGAGCCCTGGTACGGGAAGATCCCACATGCCATGGAGCAACTAAGCCCGTGCGCCACAACTACTGAGCCTGCGCTCTAGAGGCCGCAAGCCGCAACTACTGAGCCCACGTGCCACAACTACTGAAGCCCACACGCCTAGAGCCTGTGCTCCACAACAAGCGAAGCCACCGCAATGAGAAGCCCGCGCACCGCAACGAAGAGTAGCCCCCACTCCGCACAACTAGAGAAAGCCCACGCGCATCAACGAAGACCCAAGGCAGCCAAAATAAATAAATAAATAAATAAATAAATTTATTTAA
The DNA here is from genome assembly GCF_964341445.2 of Mesoplodon mirus. Taxonomy (NCBI): domain Eukaryota; kingdom Metazoa; phylum Chordata; class Mammalia; order Artiodactyla; family Ziphiidae; genus Mesoplodon; species Mesoplodon mirus. The sequence continues at coordinate 55,737,386 of NC_138979.1, forward strand.
AAAAAAGGATTCAGCATTTCAAAATTAAATTAGTAATATATTAACCAGATGCTACATGTAAAAAAAATTTTTTTTAATTAAATCATGTGTTCTATTTCCTATTAAGATATTAGCACACATCAATAACTATAGCATGTCCCTAGAAAAAGAAAAATCATATATGTTACTTGCAAAATATATGTAAGCAGAAATGGAATTTTTTCCACCTTGAAACAGTTGTGTACTTAATTAAGCTTCTTTTATCACTTAAGCAACTGCTTCAAATATAACTTGTAAAAAAACCCAAATTATATGAACTGGCCTATAATTAAGCTTTGACAAACAGCTATGTCTTCTAGTACTCTATAAAATATTAGTTTTGGTTTTGTCATGTTTACAGTTTTCCTTATTATTAAAGACAATTTTTAACAATACAATTTTAAATTTATAATTTTAATTTTAAAGCTTAAACTTACTCAGAGGGGAATTTTTCTGCTTGCATGGCCACAGATCCTAAGTAATAGCCCTGTTCATTCTGGTCAGGGTGACCCATATAACGTTCCGTGTAGCCTGTATCATAGAAGATCCACAGAGTGACTGGGGCCCCAGCAATAGCAACCTGCATAAGATAACAGTGACGGTCAAGTGTGGTCCAGAAAAGAATGGCTAGCACTGAGAGTCTGTAACTGCAAATTTACAGGCTAAAATTATCCTTAGGCTTTAGCTCCATGACTGGAGCATACATGGTCTCAGGCAACTCAGAAAATCAAAGGGGAGTGCGAAGGTCAAGAATTTGATACTTTGTGAGTCAGTTAGCTTCATGTTCCACAGATGTGCCACACACCAAATCCTTAACCTGGGCTAGATGAAATATAAACATGGGCCTCTGTTAAAAGGGGAGGCTGAACTAGAACATATGAATGCCTCAGTGTAAATTCATTCCTGCTCCTGGGGAGAAAAATATGGGACAAGTGTCAGCTTTATATAGGAAAAAGCAGTCCTTTTTTTTTTTTTTTAAAGCTTCTGTTGGCAGTACAGAATTTAAAACAATGAATGAAATATATTTAAGCACTAAATACTTGCCTCATTTTAAGTCTCCCACACACAGTTTTATATTTAAATATTGATTTAAATACTGTAATTACTTTCTTGACAGCTGCAAGCCTGGGAAAATTATGGCAGTATTCAGAGTTCATTTTGTGGTTATTATAAATAAAGATTATCTGAATATACATGTAAGAACAAAAACCCTATAGTTTTTATTCTTAAAAAATAAAAAATTTTCACTGTAAAATAAAATGTTATTGAAATATTAAAAAAGAAAAATGCCACTCATAATTCCCATTCCCTTAACAACTGTTAGCATCATTTTATATTTTCTTCTAGCATCTTTTTCTAAGAAGTTGTTTATAGAATTGTAATCACTGTTTATATATTTCATAGTTTATTCATTCAGTGCAGATCTACTTAGGACCGACTATGTGCCAAGCATTGTGCTTGGCGGCTGAGGATATAGCATAGGGCAGACAGATCCCTGCCCTCAGAGGTTGTAGTCCAACAATTACACAAATAAGAACAACCCAATATGAATGTGTGTTTTACTAATCATGACTATCTCCCATAATCTTTGGCATATGTCTATAAATAGCCAGTAACTGATCAAGTTGACAATTATTTTATATAGATAAATGTAGATAAAGATACGTAAACACATCTCATGAGTTGACAAGATATATCTATTATTTCATACAGCTATTAAACACACAAACCCGAATATTTCACAGTACTGTCAACTTTGTAAACCTTCAGAAAATTGGCATTTCCTCATATCTCAATTTATAGAAAATTCTACCCTTACTGCAAAAAGAAGTACCATAGGAAATCACATACCCTGAATATATCTGACCTCTGCATTAATGCCATCAGGGAGAGGTATCCTCCATAGGACCAGCCATGGATGCCCACACGATCTAAGTCAATGAAATCATATTGAGAGGCTAGATATTGGAGTCCTTCCACCTGATCGTCAATTTCTATTTGACCCTGTAAAAAAGGGAGAGCATTTCACTGATTCTGATCAATAAAAATCTTATTATAAGAGTGCTTTTAAAGCTGATAGATATTCTTACTAAAAATACCTGTAGTTTTTTTTAGATAAGAACTCATTATCAATGGAAATTCTGTTGCTTGAAAAAAAAATTTTTAATTCTAGAGATAGGAGCCTATAGCTTCTGTTGCTAGCCTGTCCTAGAGTTTAGTTACCCCTTAGTCATAAAGTTCTTTCCGACTGTGACCTAAAATGTCCCCTGCCGTATGGGTATTTCCCATTTCCATTTGTTCTGTTGTCTGCTAAGAGGTCAGCATCTTCCTTGTAACAAGCCTTCCTATACCCAAAGATAAAAAATTAGCCCCCTTAAGTGGTTGACTAATATTACCTCTCCTTTATAAAATTTAATGCAATAAAGCAGAAGGAATCACTCTTGACGCCTTATCCTCCTATTTCCCTATCACCTACCTCTAGGAACTGAACATACAATTTCTTTAAAGTCCTGTATAGTTCTAATTCCTATCGCCACCACCCTGTCTGTATTACTAGGCCTGCCAGTGCACACAATCTCACTTCACTGAGCCAAAAACAAAAATAAAAACAAAAACTTACATGAGAATACAACATAAGGTCAAAGAACTGGCTGTGGGAGAAAATCCCCATGTCTTACTCAGCATGTCCAATACACTGGCAAACACAGTAACTGCCTTACTGTGCAAAAGGAACATCGGATTCTCATCATTTCCCAAAGCAGCAGAAAGGACATGGGGCATCTCTAAAAGGTAGCATTTAAAGCTTCCTGTAGAGAGAAAGAGGCTTGTCACAAGGAAGGCACTAACCAGTTGGTTTCTCTCTTCACAGAGGACAGAACAAATCTCATTTATTCCTCTTAATAGTGTACAGGATGCTGAAAACTAAATGGACTGGCTTCTGGCTAAACTGGACATAAAAAATAGAAAGAGAGGGGGTTTCTATATAAAAGTTGTTCTATCTCAGCTCCCCAAATTTACATATAGGTAGACATGAATAGCCTAGTGAATATCAAGATGCACCTTCCCTCCCACCTCCAAACCATAACACATGCTCACATGCACATACGTGCACACACACTCACAGTGCCTTCCCCCAACTCTTTCTCTGGGATTTCACACTAAACAATGCACCAAAAATTGTAAATGTCTTTAAAAGAAAAATATTTGTATGCTCACACACCATTTTATATTTAAAGGCGCCTTCAAATTTAAGCCCTCGGTGACAGGATCCCCTGTTGTCTATCACTACAACCACATAACCCAGAGAGGCTAGGGTATTCAAACGGAAATACTTGATTCCTTTAAACCGATTATTCACCAACTGCACCTGAGGAAGAAATACAACTTCAGTGAAATTTATTATATGGCAGCATACAAAAGCATAAGAGAGGCAGGATGCTGCAAAAAATAGAAAGCTTAAATTTTTAACATTATTTTGCCTATAAAATGAAATTATTTTCTTGTGGCAAGAACACATGAAATGGACCCTCTTAAAATTTTAAGTGTACAATACAGTATTGTTAATCATAGGACAATGTTGGACAGCAGATCTCTAGAATTTATTCATCTTGCATAATTAAGAATTTTTTTATGCCCACTGAGTAGCAACTCCCTTCCTCCCCCTCTCCCTGATTTATTTTTATTTATTTTTATTTTTAAAATTAACTTATTTATTTTTGGCTGTGTTGGGTCTTCGTTGCTGTGCCTGGCCTTTCTCTAGTTGCGGCGAGTGGGAGATACTCTTAGTTGTGGTGTGCGGGCTTCTCACTGCGGTGGCTTCTCTTGTTGCAGAGCACAGGCTCTAGGCGTGTGGGCTTCACTAGTGGTGGCACGTGGGCTCAGTAGTTGTGGCTCGTGGGCTCTAAAGTGCAGGCTCAGTAGTTGTGGCGCATGGGCTTAGGTGCTCTGCGGCAGGTGGGATCTTCCCGGACCAGGACTTGAACCAGTGTCCCCTGCATTGGCAGGCAGATTCTTAACCACTGCACCACCAGGGAAGCCTCCTTATTTACTTTTTTTTTTTTTCGATACGCGGGCCTCTCACTGTTGTGGCCTCTCCCGTTGCGGAGCACAGGCTCAGGACGCGCAGACTCAGCGGCCATGGCTCACGGGCCCAGCCGCTCCGCGGCATGTGGGATCTTCCCGGACCGGGGCATGAACCCATGTCCCCTGCATCAGCAGGCGGACCCTCAACCACTGCGCCACCAAGCCCTTTTTACTTTTAAATTAAATCTCTTCATGTTCATGTTACTTCTTTTCTTTAACTTCACACTCAAAGTTCTGAGGAATTACTGAGTAACTACAGACTTTAAAATTATAACCTAGATATTAACTACATACAAGTGATTTAACCTACCCCATAGAAAAAATTACTAAAATGATTACTTCTACCCTGAGGAAGAATTGTATCATTCAAATGACAGAATAAGATCATTTTTTCTCCCTACCTGTCTCTTCCGGGATTGTCTCTGACAAGTAGAGGGAAAACTGAAGTATTTTAATGAATTACTATGACCAGTCAGCTTCTTTTCTCCTGCTACACAAATCAGTGCAAAAGGTAAGATAATTCTTAAATATCTTTATTGCCCTAGAAACTATACTTCAAAATGACTGAGAAATTAAATGTAGTTTGGTGCTTCACCAGAAATATACTCTCTGGTGAAAAGAAGGCTTTAATTAATGGGCAGAAAGTTAAAGAAGTTCAAGCTTTGGTGGATACTAAGGTAGATAATAAACAAACAAAAAAAGGGTTCTGGCAAAATTGAGGAAGTGTTCTCTGGCTGAAACCAATGGGAAAACCAAGCCAGCCAGGAGTTAAAATAAACATCGATGCTATCTTCACTCCATAAATATCTACTGAGCATTGAACGGGCTAGACTGGCGGTGGCGGTGTAAAGAACCTTCTCCTTTTGAACTTCCGGATGTTTAGCGCCACTGCAACAACGGTCAAACTGGTCTTTCTGTTTCTATACTTGTCCTCTGTATAGTCTGTTCTCACAGCAACAGGACGATGTTTAAAAATGTAAATCAGGTATGACTTTATAGCTTAGCTCCTCCTAATGGCAGGGGGTTTAGATCAGAGTAAGATCTAAACTCCTTACCACTGCCTTTGAGACCCTACATTATCTAGCTCTTGGCTATTTCTGTGACCTCATCTCATACCATTTCCCCCGTTGAGCACTGTACTCTAACCTTACTACCAACTATATCAAGTTGGTTCTAACCCCAGGACATTGACATTTACTGTTCCCTCTGTCTACAGTGCTCTGCCCTCAGATCTTTAACATGGCTCATTCCTTCTCATCCTCTGCAACCTCAGAGAGCTTCCCTGATCTTCCAGTTAGAACTCTCATTTTAGTCACTTTGCCATCGTCTTTCCCAACAATTATTCATAACACTTCCATTATATGAAGTTATATAATTTATATGTCTGCTTGTTTATTATCTTCCTCATAAATCTCCATGAGGGTGGGACATTAGTCTGACTTGTTCACTGTGGTATCCTCACTGCCTAGAATAGTGCCTGGTACATAATAGGAACTCAATTACTATTTGCTGAATGAATGAAAAACAGAGATAGGAGAATGATGTTTTCCCTTTCTACCTTGGGAGGAGGGGTTTGGTGGGCGAAGGTGCTTGTTTTTAAAGGGAGGGAGCTGAAAAAAGAAGTATTAGGCAAGGAACACATATATGAACATATAAGAAAACTCACTTCTTTGCCTGCTGTCAATCACAGAAGATGGCCTCAACTGCCTGATAGAACATTCTCCCCCAGAGCCAGTGTTTCTGCCTTTGCAGCCTCCAGGCCTGCTTCTTCTTAGGAGGTACTTAAACATAATGCCCTTTAGCACTAAGAATTCAGAAGTTTTCTTCAGTATCAATTCTTCAAAACCTGTGTTCTGCTATTTTAACTTGCTCTCTTGTGCATTTATGTTTGCAGAACAGTGTCTGGCACATAGGAAGTATCATAAATATTTGTTAAATAAACATTTTTAAACACACTACTGTTATCAATGAAAAGTTTAAAGAACTAAGCCTTGATGACTTTTATGGGAAATATTTGTTGCTTTCCTTGGTTTCACTTTTGTCTGACTACAGACATTGCTGCATTTAGTGATGAAGTAATTCACCTCATGTTATGAATTGTGGCACTGTTGTTATTCAAAAGATTCTCACTTTGACCTGAATATACACCAAGAAAAAAAAAGGTTTGGACCACTTATGTGATTTAATCAAATTTTGCAAGGTTATTGTGTGCTATTAGAAAGATCTGATCTTACATTAAGTAGCCTCTTTGTAACTAATCCACACGGTCATCAAACACAAGGATGAATGATCTCCCAGTGGGTTGAAGTGCCAAATGCATTCTATCATGCAAAATCTTATGGGGAAATCTCCCTGCAAACTGAATAGCAGATTCTCCTGTGGCCTCACCAAATTTGAATGCTTCCAAAGAACACTTTCAGAAAGAAACTGTTCCGTAAGTGCAAAAAAAATGCAGTTGTATTCATAAAGTACTCCAAACAATTAAAGAATTTTGTTTTTACTGCATGGCGAGGACTTTATTATGGTAAAACATGCATTTTAACCATTTTAAGTGTATATAATTCAGTGGTATTAAGTACATTCACACTGCTGTGCAACCATCATCACTATCCATTTCCAGAACTTCTTCATCATCCCAAACAGAAACTTCAAACCTATTAAACAATAATTCCCTATCCCTCCCCAGTCTCTGACAACCTCTATTCTACTTTCTGTCTCTATGAATTTACTTCTTCTAGGTACATCATACAAGTGGAAAAATATAATATGTATCCTTCTGTGACTGGCTTATTTTACTGAGCATAGTGAGCTCAATGTTCATCCATGTTGAAGTATGAGTCAGAATTTCCTTTTTTTTAAAAGGCTGCATAATATTCCTCTACATACACATTTTGTTTACCCATTCATCTATCAATGGACACTGGGGTTGCTTCCACCTTTTGGCTATTGTGAATAATGTTGCAATCAACACTGGTGTACAAGTATCTGTTTGAGTTTTTGCTTTGAATTCTTTTGGGTATACATCCTGAAATGGAATTGCTGGATCAGATTATAATTCTGTTTAACTTTTTGATGTACTGCCATATTGTTTTCCATAATAGCTGCATCATTTTACATTCCCATCAGCAACGTATTAGAGTTCCAATTTTTCTACACCCTCACCAACATTTATTATTTTCCTTTTCTTTTTTGATAATAGCTATCCTAAGGGGTGTGAGGTGCTATCTCGTTGTGGTTTTGATTTGCATTTCCCTAATGATTAGTGACACTATCTTTTCATATGGCTTAGACTTTTTAAACTTAATTACTAATATAAGGAGTCCTTTAGCATTAAAATCTAAATAACCAGCTAGTTTTTATAGTGTGTTTTCCACATATCTCATATATCATTTCTTCACTGGGAAGGAGAAACACCCTTCTTACTTAGTTATAATATCAAAATAATATAACAAAACATGTAAACTTTCTGAGAGTGTCCTGTAATTTCTCTCCTGAATTTCTTTGTATTACACCTTTTATTTATTTTTATTTATTTTTTTTGCGGTACACGGGCCTCTCACTGTTGTGGCCTCTCCCGTTGCGGAGCACAGGCTCCAGACGCGCAGGCTCAGCGGCCATGGCTCACGGGCTTAGCCGCTCCGCGGCATGTGGGATCTTCCTGGACCGGGGCAGGAACCCGTGTCCCCTGCATCGGCAGGCGGACTCTCAACCACTGCCCCACCACGGAAGCCCTGTATTATACCTTTTTTTAAGTTTACACAGATTTGGCTCAAAGTTTTTAAGAGAAGTCTAATTTAATTCTTTCATAATTTATGTGTAGATGACAATTATACATATGTTAATCACGTTTTGTTTGTAAAACAATGGCAAAGTGATTTAACTTGATATATGATGGTTATTGCTGAGGTGTTATGGCTTATGTAGTTACTTTTATTTTTTGGATAACTTTACATCTAGATACATTTCCAGATCTGAATAACTGGGTATAATTATAAAGGATACTTACTGAGTCCAAGAGAGTTGTATTAGAAAAACATTGTAATTATATTCTAATTTCTACAGGGTCTCAATGTAAGATATATAACCAAGATTAAATATTTAAAAAAATTACCAATTTACCAATTCACCTATCCAAAATACTTTACTCTGACAGTCAGTAAAATTTGCTTAATATTCACATGCTAATATTTAAGGTGGAAACAAGAAAATCAAGGTGTAAACTTCTTACAGTGCTGAATGGTAGTATAGCAGTTGCCTTAACTAGCTGATAAAAGTATTATAGCTTGCTTGAGAGATGTGGCCTTAGAATGAAGAGACGGAATTCATTAGGCTACCAAGGCTTTCAAAAATATGTTAAGACTCTTTATTTACCAAGACATTTAATTATTTAATATCATTTCCAAAACAAGTTCTCTACCTACGAAACAATATATTTACCCACTGACATACTACATTCTCCATGACAGTTATAGTCCTCACTGTAAATTAAGAAATTGACATTGAGGGAATTCCCTTGGCGGTCCAGTGGTTAAGACTCTGTGCTTTCACTGGCGAGGGCCTGGGTTTGATCCCTAGTCGGGGAACTAAGATCCCACAAACTGCGTGGTGTGGTCAAAAGAAAAAAGAAGAAATTGACACTGATTTTCGAGTTAGCTATCTAACAAAACCCAGCTTCCTGAACTCCTAAATTGGATAATTAGAGCATAAGCCAGAGTCAATAACAGCAGAGGCTCAGCAATGTTCAAATCTTAACTTAAACAACTGACCAGACATTTAAAAAACAAATCACCTAAAAAAAAGAAAAGAAAATGAAAAAATACACACACACACATATATATGTATATAAATATGCCCACCTGAGGACCACCATATATAAACAGCACAGTCGGGTATTTCTTTCCAGGTTGTAGATCATGAGGTTTGTATAGCATCCCATACAATGTAAATCCAGTAGTGCTTTCAAAAGAAAAAATTTCTGGAGGGGTATAGTCAGGAAGAGGACCTGAGAGGAGGTAACACAGTCTGTAAAAGGAGTTCTTATGGGAGCTCAGCAATCTGAGAGCAAGGAAAAGATACCATAAACCTACCACCCTATACACAAATAACTAACCATCCCCCCCTTCAGATGATAAGCAAGAAATCAAGCACGAAGTTATCTTTAAAAAAGGAAATCTAATGAACATATCAAATTATCCATTTGAGAAGCAGACACAAAGTATTATGAATAATCCTTGGAGCCCAGGAGGTATTTACATGCAGAACACAAATACTTTGTGCTCGGTTTGTGTAACTTATTGATGGTTAAGTCATATACCTGATGGGAAACTGAAACCAGAAATTAACTTAATCAATTGGTTTTTCAAAACGATACAGACCTATACTAAATCAGTGTATACTGGATGATGTTATAGTCTAAGCAGAGATCATCACCATATTACAAATTCTGACTGTGGACATCAGAACATACTTATACCTTGTGGTTTTGCACTAATTTCTTAATCCCTTAGGAGGTATTTATGAGTGAAAATACCTAACAGGAAAAAAGGATTTGGGGATAAAATGAATGAAAAGATATAAAAAATTAGTCCATTCTTCATGTTTAAGAAATCAAACATTTTAAAAGTAGGTAATTCACAGTGCACTTCACTCCCATACAGAATGAGTGTTCTATCTTTTATTAAGACGGCCATTATAAGTGCTGTACAAGTTTAAGAAAGTGACCAGCTGGGTACTCCTTAAAGCTGCAGCTTCCCTGCTCAAGAGTCTTACTAGTTCAGTATATATTACCTTCAAATTCGGTTGTTTATCTGGGAACTCATCCAAACACGTGAATAAATCACTTCCTAGCTGGTATCTTGACTATTTTAATCTTATTTTCAAAAAGGCCTTCCAGACTTGCTCCTGCCTGGAGTAGGAGGTAACCAGTCTTATTTGATAATTGATAGACTAGAAGGGGTGGGATCAATCACGAACCCAGCAGCTCAGGGACAGGTGGTGATAAGAGACGGGAAGACTCTGTTCAGGAAATGTGGACATTATGACACAGGTTTAGTGCCCTAATGTACTAATCCTACTTAAGATCAGGCTCAGGGAAATGAGTACCTGCTGAATCCAAAATGGTGGCCCAAAATTCCTTTGTTTTGCAGGTTGGGTCATCTTCAGGACTTGAGAGCTTGTAAAGGGACACACAGTGTGGATTCTTCTGGTTACTATACTTACTTATAAAGAAGTCACAATGCTAGAGAAAGGAAAAACAATTACTTTTCCCCAGGGAAAAGTAAAAAAAGTTATCTGTTGCTACATGTGCACTCTGATGCTACAGCTGGAGTATGGTAAGGGTCTGACCATTTATACACATATACAATTCTAAAGTTAAGGCTAAGGTTTTTGCAGGCCAACTTCACCAATTTTCACATTACTGAAAAGGAGTATTACATGAGTAGAGGGTTTTTTATATGACAAGAAACCCTTTTCAAACAGGGACTTAATACCCGGCTGATGCAGCAAGAGTGGGAATAGCCACGGTCGGTCAGCCTTGTCACCTCTCCAGGATTTACATAACTGACCACGTACAGGTGATGTTCTAAAGGAGAGTCTTTGGTGCCTTCAAAGTATACCAGCTTTCTGACTTCATCAACCTGGATCTGTCAAAATAAAAACAAAAAAATCAGTGCTAGTATGACCTTGGCAAGACCAGTAATTTAACAAACAATATCCAATTTTATTCAGAATCATTTGAGTCACCCTTTGCCTTGTGCCTCTTTTAAAGATTTGTCACCAATGTTAATAAGCTTGACTTGGTTTTGCTCATGTCTTATAGCTAAGAATAGATCCTGTTCAGAAGGTAAAAGGATGCCCAAGTTGCATGCTATTGGTAGTTTCCTATAGAATGTGTACTTTTCTTAAAATACAAAAATTATGTCATTAAAATGACAATCCTTTACAGAGAAAAAAATACCTATATTACAGCTCAGGTCAACCATTCACGCACACTTAAAAGAGTTTAATTTTAGCATCCTATTTCTCAGTGCAGCATTATCTTAGGCAGTGCTTTTTTAGTCTTTTGTACAAATTTGTAAAAATTTCTTATCTATTGGGTTGGTGAATAACTGAACTCAATCACTCAATCAGTTTCAATACTGGTATAGTTTATAAATAAGTATGAAGGATCTTTTAAGTCTTCATTCAGAACTCAAAATAACTGCAAGTATACTCATAGCTGAATTCACTTAATATTCTTCCTAAATTACAGTAAGATTCTAAATAAATGGCTTTTATTGTTCCTTTTCAAAATCTTCTAGCAGCCTACTCAAATGATGTTTAATAAAATTCAAACTGTGTGGGCTTCCATGGTGGCACAGTGGTTAAGAATCGCCTGCCAGGACAGGAATAGAGACGCAGACGTAGAGAATAGACTTGAGGACACGGGGAGGGGGAAGGGTAAGCTGGGATGAAGTGAGAGAGTGGCATGGACATGTATACACTGCCAAATGTAAAAGAGACAGCTAGTGGGAAGCAGCCGCATAGCACAGGGAGATCAGCTCGGTGCTTTGTGACCACCTAGAGGGGTGGGATAGGAAGGGTGGGAGGGAGACGCAAGAGGGAGGACATATGGGGATACATGTATATGTATAGCTGATTCACTTTGTTATAAAGCAGAAACTAACACACCATTTTTTTTTTTTTTTTTTTTTTTTTTTTTTTTTTGCGGTATGCAGGCCTCTCACTGTTGTGGCCTCTCCCGTTGTGGAGCACAGGCTCCGGACGCGCAGGCCCAGCGGCCATGGCTCACGGGCCCAGCCGCTCCGCGGCATGTGGGATCCTCCCGGACCGGGGCACGAACCCGTGTCCCCTGCATCGGCAGGCGGACTCTCAACCACTGCGCCACCAGGGAAGCCCCTAACACACCATTGTAAAGCAATTATACTCCAATAAAGATGTTAAAAAAATAAAATAAAAATAAACAGTCACAAAAAAAAAAAAAGGAATCTGCTTGCCAATGCAGGGGACACGGGTTCGATCCCTGGTCCAGGAAGATCCCATATGCCATGGAGCAACTAAGCCTGTGCACCACAGCTACTGAGCCTGCATTCTAGAGCCCGTGAGCCACAACTACTGAGCCCACGCACCTAGAGCCCATGCTCCGCAACGAGAAGGCACCGCAGTGAGAAGCCCGTGCACCCCAACAAAGAGTAGCCCCCGCTCACCGCAACTAGAGAAAGCCCGCGTGCAGCAACGAAGACCCAACACAGCCAAAAATAAATAAATAAAATAAATTAATTTATTTAAAAAAATTCAAACTGTTTTATACAGCAAAGAAAACACAAGTACATTTCTAAAAGCAAGTATTTTTAAATGCCACATTTTCTCCAAGAAGCTTCTTCTTAGTTCATTATAAACGTTTTCTTAGCATGCATGGATAGAGAAATAAACACAGTTGACATTAAGTAGACCTATATGACATAGAAAGAATACAAAGGATAGGAAGTGGCAGAACAAACATTCATGAAGCTTCACAGGTATGTGTTAATCTGTGCAAAATGTCAGGACTGGTTCTGCTCTAGACCTAGCAGTTGGAAGTCAGGCCTCTCAAAACTGCATAAATAACTGGTTAATTCCTCACTCCCCTTTTCTTTGTTTCACATAGCAACTTTACATGAAACACCTGAGGGTTTCAGCATCACATGAATATCAGAATCACCTGAGGGGCTTGTGAAACAGATTGCTGGGTCCCACCCCCAGACTTTTTGATTCAGGAGGTCTGGGGGGCGAGGGGGCCCAGAATTTGTAGTTCTAAAAAGTTCCCAGGTGATGCCGATCCTCTGCAGTCCAGAGAACACACTTTGAGAACCCTAAGGGGCACATGGGTTTAAAAGCCTCAAAGATTTACTCAATTACGGTCATTAGAAATCTTTGGGTGTGAACAGGTCACTGGCAAAAGTAAAGAAGGGAAAGGTAACTTAAAAAAAGTAAAGCAAGAATAGAGAGAAAATAGAAGAGTAAGAGAGACAACCACATCACATAAATAAGCATAACATAAAGAAGAAAACTGATGTACATTATGTCAAGTAGTAGAAAGACACTTAGGTTGCCCAAATAAGGTTCAGATCTGCATAAATACAATTTTGGGGATTCCCTCAGTATTGTCCAACCATTACACAGCAGGAAGTTTACATTAGTGTAAATTTTTATTATCAGAACTTAGAATTACACTGTAAGATTTTTCTCAGGTGACAATAACATCCAAGGTCCCCAAAGAGAAAAAAATATATTGAATATATAACCAAAAGGTCACGTGACACTCTCAGTGGCAACAAGACTTTAAAGGTCGCCTATTATGTTCTCAAGTTTTTACCAACAAAAACAAACCTGGGACCTGGATCTTCATTCTTTCTCCTTAATCACCTTGGGGACTACGAGTGACTTCTATAGTAGTCAGTATATATAATCCTTCAGTAAATCTCCAAATCAATTTGAGGAAATCACAGGCCTTCACTAAATCCTGGTAGCATACATCAACTTAACTGTATGTATCACACACACATAAAGGATGGCTTTCTTAGAGATCTCATGAAACTGACCACCTAACTGAAAGTTGAAACAAACACAAGGTACTATAAAAGGCAAAAGAAATAAAATTAGAATTCATTGAATTACTACAGAAAGCCATATGCCGAGAGTGAAACAGAGGGTGGATTTCCCTCCTCTTCCTTATCAATCTACGCTCTGTATAAATGTTCATCAAATTCTGCAGGTGGTAGATGAAACTTCAAATTTGTGAGATAAGATAAACAGGTGAATGAAATAGCATCACTATTTCAGAAGTAGTAAATGCATTTCCTAATGTAGAAATGACACAAGTAGTCTATAAGAGATTTAGAAATAATTTTCAAACTATATCATAACTCACTTTTGCTAGACTCGAAAAGTATGGACCAGCCCTTTCCTTATTAAGTAGCAACACTGTATTTGAAAATGGTGACCTTTAGTCACATCTAATACCAGGGTTATAAAATGGGTGAGATTTATAATTTAAACTAAGACTCTTCTTTTCCAACAAACTGGGTTCTTTTAGGCCCTAAAAATATTTTCAAAATACTGGGGTCAAAGGAAGTTGCACTAATGATTTTTAGTACTGCATACACACAGCTGATGTTGACTAAATATATCAGTAGAATAAAAGAACATACATTAGATCCATGCCGGCCAAGAACTTCCCATTCACCGCTGGTAATTGCTATTTCCTCTTTGACAGGGCACTTGAAATCACCTGAAGATAAACATAATCATAATTCAGCACTCTACACCAGACTACAAGCAAATGAAACAATAGTATTCTAAACTCTTTTTTCCAAAAAGGTAACACTGAAAAATTCAAAGTTATGTCTGGAGTAATGAAAATGTTTTGGAACTAGATAGAGGTGGTAGGTAGTTGCACAACTCTGTAAATGTACTAAATGCCACAGTTCATTTTAAATGTTCACTTTAAAATGGTTAATGTTATGTGAATTTCACCTTATAATAAAGTCTAAAGTTTAAAAAAATTCCAAGTTATGAGTCTTCATAATAATAATGGAATAATCCATGTAAATAAAGTGAAAACAGCAAAATAGGTTCTTATGGCAAAGACAAAAAAGAACTCAAAAGCATTTGCATTCCTAGATCTTTGGTTAGAAAGATAAAAAAATCTAATGGGTCAATAAGGCATATCTTCCAGAAATGCAACAAACTACCTAAAAAGCCAGAAAAGGAAAATTTTAATACAATTGTTTTTCATTTACCAAAAACAAATTGGGTATTACCATAGTCCATACCAACATGTCTCATTTATCTTTATAAGATTCTGTCTTGGTAGATGAGGCTCTCTCAGTGGCCTAAGGAGAAAGTTAAAAAAATGGAACCACTGCTCTATGCCTAGCTGCTACCAGCTCTGGCTCTGGGGAGTGACAGCTGAGGACAAGCTGAGATGGTGAAATGATACAGGATCTTAAGTAGGGTCCTACTCAAGTTAAAAAAAAATAGACTCCTTTTCTTTTTCTTAGATACAAAAATTCAACTTAGTACTTTAAATTTTATCACCAGAAAATAAATATTATTTAATATATAATAAATACTAATTGGGATTTCCCTGGTGGTGCAGTGGTTAAGACTCCATGTTCCCAATGTAGGGGGTCCGGGTTTGATCCCTGCTCAGGGAACTAGATCCCACATGCATGCCACAACTAAGGAGCCAGTGCAACCAAATAAATAAATATTTTTAAAAAATACTAATTGTTACACATTATAGACACTCATGGAAGAAAGGAGGGAAGAAGAAAATAAAATGAACATCGAGAAAAGGAGGAAGATCTGGAGCAAGAAAGACTTAAGTATAAAGGAGGGAAATGGAAAGAAGAGGTAGACAAACTGAAGGGCCCAGAAACAGACACTGAGAGGGAACAGAGGCTAGGTGTTCTGAGAAGCATGTTAGCTAAGGTGACAGCTCTTATTCTTCAACAGGAGTATAAAATTTTAAGTTATCATCTTTTTATCACTGCCCCAAGAATGTTGTTTTAGTTAATTAACTACTATTTATAGCTCTTTGACCAGTCTTCATCACTAAACTTTCCAGAATTCCATAAGTAGATTTAATTTCTGAACAACAGAGGAACTGGTAAAGGCAATTTCATGCTAAGGGCCAAATTAAACTAAGGCTCTTAGGAAGAAATCTCCATCTTGGATATATAAGCTCCTGTCTGATTAAAAAAAAAATTAGGCTAAGAGAAGGAGCAAAGTCATAGGCAGTATTTACTTTGCTGTCCTAAGATGTAGCTCACTGTTTCCCAAGTAAGAATGATATTTAAAAGGCCATGTTGAGGGCTTCCCTGGTGGTGCAGTGGCTAAGAATCTGCCTGCCAATGCAGGGGACATGGGTTCGAGCCCTAGTCCAGGAAGATCCCACGTGCCACGGAGCAACTAAGCCTGTGTGCCACAACTACTGAGCCCGCATGCTCCAACTACTTTAGCCCGCATGCCTAGAGCCTGCGCTCTGCAACAAGAGAAGCCACTGCAGTAAGAAGCCCATGCACTGCAACAAAGAGTAGCCCTTGCTCACCCCAACTAGAGAAAGCCTGCACGCAGCAACAAAGACCCAACGCAGCCAAAAATAAATAAATAAATTTATATATATATAAAAAACAGCCCATGTTGAAAAAACAAACAACCCACTAAAAAGTCAGCAAAGGATTCAAATAGACATTTCTCTAAAGAAGATATACAAATGGCTAAGCAACATAATAATGTTACTAATCGTTAGGAAAATGCAAATCAAAAGCACAATGGCATACCGTTTCACACCCACTAGGATGGCTCTTACCAAAAACCCCCCACAAAACAAAAATGAAACCATAACAAACAAAAAAAACTACACCCAGAAAATAACAAGTGTTAGCGAAGATGTGGAGAAATTGGAACTTCTAATGGGAATGTACTAAGGTGCAGCTGCTATGGAAAAGAGTACGGTGGTTCCTCAAAAAATTACAAAAAGAGTTACCATATCCAGCAATTTCGCTTCTGGGTATATACCCAAAAGAATTGAAAGCAGGGTCTGAAACAGATGTCTGCCCACCCATGCTCATTACAGCATTATTCACAACAGTCAAAAGGTAGAAGCAGGGGCTTCCCTGGTGGCGCAGTGGTTGAGAATCTGCCTGCTAATGCAGGGGACACGGGTTCGAGCCCTGGTCTGGGAAGATCCCACATGCCACAGAGCATCTAGGCCCGTGAGCCACAACTACTGAGCCTGAGCTCTAGAGCCCGTGAGCCACAACTTCTGAGCCTGCGCGTCTGGAGCCTGTGCTCCACAACAAGAGAGGCCACGATAGTGAGAGGCCTGCGCATCGCGATGAAGAGTGGCCCCCGCTTGCCACAACTAGAGAAAGCCCTCGCACAGAAACGAAGACCCAGGACAGCGCAAAATAAATAAATAAATTTAAAAATAAAATAAATTAAAAAAAAAAAAGGTAGAAGCAACCCATCTGTTCATGGATAGGTGAATGGATAAACAAAATGTGTTTCTATATACAATGGAATATTATTCAACCTTAAAAAGGACATTTTGACACATGCTATAACCTGGCTGAACCTTGAAGACACTATGCTAAATGAAATAAGCCAGTCATAAAAGGACAGACCTGTATGATTCCACTTATATGAGGTATCTAGAGTAGTCAAATTCATAGAGACAGAAAGTGGTTGCCAGGGGCTGAGGGGAGGAAGGAATGAGAAGTTACTTATTTTCCACTAAATTGGGTATTATTTATTGGATAGTTTCAGTTTTGGAAGATGAAAAAAGTTCTGGAGATGGATGGTGGTGATGGTTGCAGAACAATATGAATACACTTAATGCCATGAAACCGCACACTTAAAACAGTTAAAATGATAAATTTTGGTTTGTATATTTTACTACAGTTTTTAAAAAATAGCTATGTTGAGTCTGTTAAGTTACAAATGGCAGTAAAGCATATAACATAACATCATTAAATGCTTACTATTCCAAAACAAACTCTATATTATTAAAGTAGAAAACCGTAACTCAATTTTTTTTTAAACACAGGAGTATTCAATGTACCATTTCATTTTTCCTAGGCTTACACATTCTGTATTACATTTCCCAGAAGGAAAACCATCACTTTTTAAAAAGAAACTAACTTCAGTTGACATAATATTTAATTTCACTTTGGGAAACATAATTATATCAATCTGAAGAGCTATGCCTATAAATCAACTTCAGTGTAGATGCAGACAGTATAAAAAAAATCTAGTATGCACAAATATCTAATAACTTTGTAACATTTTAAAACTAGCTTTTTTAATCTAAAAATTATATGAGCTCACTTTAAACAAAATGTATAGTTAAGGCAAAAACAGAAATAAACAGAATTTATTTATTTAAAAATAAATAATCCCAATACCCAGAGATTACCCACTATTAATAGTTTATTATGTATCCATCAAGAATTTTGCCCTATGCTTATAAAGTACACAAAAAAGACATTACATACCCTGCCCCTCCCACCTTCTGCCCCCAACGTTTTCCCCTTTTTAAATAAAAAAGGATTTCTTACTTGGGGCAGGCAGCCCACCACTGGATCGTTTGTATTTGCTCTCCTTTAAAATGGATGTGATTTTATATAAATGACGAAAACCTGTTTTGCATTCAGAGGCAAAAATAAATTCAATTTCATCTTCATGACTTTGGGGAAAAACATGAAAGATGTCATGGATCTGTAAAATGAATAGCTTAATTTACTATACACATTAATGAAAATACTACATAAACAATTCAATTAAGCCAGAGAAAGAAGAATTACTAGATAAACATACTCTGAAATACAAATAACTGTCAGGCTAGGGTGTATGGTATATGTACAATTAGAGATTTTGCCTGGGCCTTTCACATTTCTCTTACTTTAGTCAAAGACTTCATCTATTGAGAAATAAATGTTTCCAAATGGAGAAAAAAAGAAAAATATGACCAAAAGCTGTTTCTTACTCACCATCTCTGAAATTCTTTGAAACACGGCACGAAGTTTGTTTAATGATATAAATCTTATTACAGAAGTGATGAGGAAAAATGTCTTTTACTTTTCTTTTCCAGAGAGAAATATTCTAACAGTTCAAGGGAAAACAGATGTTCATCTGTTTTAGGTGAATCATATGAAGCCTATATTCAGCCAGGGAGTGAGCTGGCTTTATTTATTTTGTATCTTGTTTAAGTTTTTTTCCACTAAACTGGAAAATGAAAAATTCAATCCCAAACTGTTATATTTTGGTATAGTTTGCCAACTTAAAAGAGTTAAAAGAGAAAGTCTTTTCTAGACAGGATTCTTGTGGTCCTCTCAGAGGCACTAATGAGGCTGTGTTTTCAATATCTGATGTGTCCAGAAACAAGGGCAATTCTGCAGCCAGGGAGATGTCATTTCAGTGGCATCTACCTTTTATGTACAAACCATTACCCATTCTGGAACCAACATTCCAATCTGAAAATGTTCAAACTTAGCAAATAACATTCAAAGTTACTTTGAACTCAAAAAATTCATATTGATAGTTTGCTATCAAGCTTCATTTGCTTTAGCATTCTGAGAAAATATTCAAACCAAGTACAAGAAAACATGCATACATTTATCCAGATGTCTGTTGTTTCTTCATAGATAATCAGTGGCGTCACAGAGTCAGGCACTGATTCGATGAGTCTCTGTCTTTCCATGGCATCATCTTCTACTGGGATAAATAATTCAGGTGAGATCAACACTATCTGTAGGCGAGTTTGGGAGCGATCTAGTAGGATAGCCCACGCACTATTTAAATAAACAAAAGAAAAGCACAAAATAAAGCACACTCTTCAGAAAATGAATACTCCACTGATCTTTCCCCTAGCACCCATCAGTTATTTCTATAATCACAAAGAAAGCATTGCTTTAGTATATGTTAAATTATCACTTACAAACGGCTAATTAAAAGTATTAGCTTATTCTACACTTATTTTTAAAAGTTAAGCTTGAGTAGAGTTTTTAAAAGTAGTTTTCTTTAAATTTCCAAAATTACAGATGGCCTTTGAAATTGTTTTCTCCCTTTAATGTCGATAAATGCCTCATGAAACTCCTGTTGTCCACATTAGACACAGGAACTACATGTAATCATCTTCACATAAAGCTCTACAAATATTTCTGCTTAATTATTCAATAAAAAAATACATACTTATATGTGAGCCTAAAAGTCATACAATTTAACCACAAATAACACTGTGAAACTGTGACTGGCTAAGAGACAGAATTAAACTGCAATGCACCTATGCTTATAGGATTACAAGTCCACTTAGTTCAGGAAAAATTCTTTGTGCAGAACTATCTACACTTCAAATTTACATGTGAAGGCAGCTCCAACGTAAAGGAAAACCTAACAGCACAGACAGTTCTGGGTCCTAAATTATGTGTAAAGAAGTGGCAATTTAACATACGCACTATTTTCCCTCTGGAGTCCATCCAGCTCTGGCAATATATTCAACTCCTTCAAACAGAATCTCAAAAGGCTGAATTAGTTCCTTATCTATGACATCTATAAGCTATTAAAAAAGAAAAAAGGAATCTAGTTATAGAAGACTGAGATAAGTAACTAGCTTATTGGTCTACTTAAATCACTATCTTTACCAGTATACTTTTTCAGTCTTAGGTACACAGGATTAACAAAACCAGCAGTAGGTCATGGGTTACCTATACTGGTGCTCTTACACCTAAAAAGTTCTAACTACAAGAATTAGCATAGTCTAAAAGTCTTTTCCTGTGAGTTTATACTAACAGAACTCTTGATAATAACTGGTAATATCAGATTTTAATCACTTTATAGACTCTAGTATCTAAGAAAAATAAGTCTCTTCTTCCTTATATTTTAGCTTAAAATACTATTTTTGTAATATATTAGTGAAATGGTCCTGAGTAAGCAAACTTTTTTCCCTTAATAGTCTAGCTAACACAATTTTAAATATACTTTTTAAAAAATGGACAAAGGATGTGAATAGACAGTTCTCCAAAGAAGATATACAAATGGCCAATAAGCACATGAAAAGATGCTGAACATCATTAGCCATCAGAAAAATGTAAATCAAAACCACAGTAAGGTGCAACTTCAAATCCACTAGGATGGCTAGGATAAATAAAATGTGGTATATCCATACAATGGAATATTTTTGGGCGATAAAAAGTAGTGAAATGCTGTTACGTGGTGCCAACATCATGATTAGTGCTTGAAAACATGATGCTAAGTGAAAGAACTCAGACTAGATACTGTATGATTTCATTTATAAGAAATGTCCAGAATAGGCAAATCCACAGATACAAAGTAGATTAGTGGTTGCCCAGGGTTGTGGGGCATGGAAAGGTTTGGGGGTGATGATTAAGGGATGTGAGTTTCTTTCAGGGGTAATGAAAATGTTCTAAAATTGACTGTGGTGATGGCTGCACAATTCTGTGAATATACTGAAGGCCATTTTAAACTTTAAATGAGTGAATTGTACTGTATGTGAATTATATTTCAGGGATTTCCCTGGCAGTCCAGTGGTTAAGACTCTGCACTCACAGTGCAGGGGGCCCAGGTTCGATCCCTGGTCAGGGAACTAGATCCCACATGCCGCAACTAAAAAAGATCCTGCACGCGGCAATGAAGACCCCACGTGCCGCAACTAAAAAGAACCTGTGCAGCTAAATAAATAAATAAATATTTAAACTGTGTGTGTGTGTGTATATATATATATAATTATACTTCAATAAAGTTGTTAAAAAAGTCTAGCAGAGAAGACTGTTTTTTAATTAATTTTGTGTGCATTTAGCTTATAAGCATCTGTCCAAATGGAAAGTAGCAGTATTAAAGAAATGAGGGATATTTAATCTACTGTAGACATCTATTCAACACAGAAGGTAACTCACCAGTCAGTAACCACTATTTAAGAAATACTGATCTGGAGAATTAACACAGGCAAAGAGGAAAAATACTGGAAAGGAGTGGTAAATATGCATATCCCCATATTCCTATCTTGGGAACCAGCAGAAAGTTTTCAAAGTAGAAAATTAGGTCAACCTGAAATCGTGATCTGTAGATGTCTCAGTAAGTTCAACAAGTCCAAAAAATAAAAAAGCATATCTAAAATCTCTATTGACAGACTAGTCAAATGATACAAAAAGTTAACATTTTATATTTACCCTTCCTTCAGCATCAATCAGTATTTCCGACATCTTAAAAGTGACTTTTGGATTTGCTGTGCCTTTAGAAAGAGACATAAATGAATAGTAATGCATATCCAAGATTATTCAAATGAATTTTGCCAGATCAATCCTTTTTATACTTTAGTCAAATGAGGAATGCTGCATATAGTCAGGACTTTATTGCATAAGAATCTCAAAACTCCTTTTCAATTCATAATTTTTAATATGGCTATAAAAAAAAGAAACTGAAAAACATCAAGAGTTAGTTTGTAATGAAGGGGAATTTGTATCATTTCACAATTGAAACGCTATAAATAGCAATATGAGAAAAAATTACTAATTTATTAAGAACATAATCCCTTAAAAATCTTTATTTCCTAGCAAAGGTACTTCTTTATTCATTTCTTGAAATAATCAGTTTTGTGCACTTCCTCACCTTTGAAATAATTAAAAAGGATCAGCCTGTCATTAAAAAATCTACTTCAGAGACACTTAAACAACCCATCCTTACTAAATCTGTAAAATATCCATGTTGACCATACCTCTGGATGAATGCAGAAAGAATCTTGTTTGAAAAGTAGGAATGAGTGAATATAAATGCCAATGGAATACAGTACCTGTTTTAGGATAACGGAATGAATCTGCCCTCCTTGTTTCCAACATAGGGGACGTAACATGAATAATTTCCACTTCGGATTCATCATTTTCTTCATACAGAATTCTAAGAATTTTACTGCCACTGGGAGCTTAAAAGGAAATTAAATATTGAAAATTTAGGAGAATTATGCCAGAAAGTAATCATAATTGACCATTCCCTCTAGTATTATATCTCCCATAGTGAAAAATAGTTTATACATAAAACATGCTGCCTTTTATGTATAGAGTATATGTACAATGTATTAGGCTAGAATGTAAAACAAATTTCTAACCAGATCACAGTCAAAAAGTTTGAAAGCTACTGCTTTAGAGAGCTGTTTCTCGGCTACTAAAATCCTTGTGAATACACCAAGAAAAAGGAGGAATTTGTGCTCTTTTTTTCTGATCCATTCATACACCAATTTGGCCACTGTTCATGCAGACTCTAGTCAATCCTATGTTTTTTATAGCAACTCCCATTAAAGGGTGGTATTTTTTATATTGCCACCAATGTTGCCACCAACAAGCTTCTAGATGAAAAACTGGCAAGGAGAGTTGAAGGACTTGGGGTACTGAACCACAATACACCTGTTTTTTATGAGAACTCATTATGGTGAGATATAGCCTGAATATTTTAAATAACTACTGGTAGGATCCAATCTTCATCACTTCAGAATCTATTTTAAGAATCTGTGCAGTTAACTAATTGGTAGTTGAATCTCATAATACTTTAATTGACCTGTAATATATTATTTTGAAGGCTCTTACTTGTTTCAGCTTCTGGACACCACCAATAACCAGAATATCTATCAAATTCTTCTTGAAGAACAAAGGTAGCAACTCCAGCTGATCTGGGATCCTCTTCCATGTTGGCTAGCTCTAGACAAACATAAAAGCAAAATTATCACAGAAGTTCTCTATCTTTTCATAGGTACAAAGCAGAATGATTCCATTTATTCTGAAAGGCAGCTATAGTATAGTGGTGAACTGTGGAGCCAAATGGACTGAATTCAAATCTGGGTTCCATCATTTACTAAATGACTGACCCTGGGCAAAGCACCTGATCACGTTCCACTGCAGTACCCATTTATAAATGGGAATAAGAACCTACCTTATATGGTTGTTATGAGGATTAAATGAGTTATTTTACATAAAGTACTTAGAACAAAGCCTGAGCCATAGTATGTGTTCCATAAATGTTAGTTATTATTTTCCCATTTAGCTAGGACCATGGGAAAAAGAATACATGTAAAGGGTCATGGTGACTTTTTACTCTCCTACACAGAGAAGCACATCTTTAGACCGAGAATGGGGTCTAACAGATCATGTAATTCACCATTTCTCCTTCCTCCCCTTCCTCTTATTTAACCAAAGCAGATGAGCTTTTATGTGTTTTACACTTAGGTTTCCAGCAAATAGTCTGAAGGGAACTCTTGCTTTAAGAACAAAATCTAGGGACTTCCCTGGTGGTCCAGTGGGTAGGGCTCCACACTCCCAATGCAGGGGGCCTAGGTTTGATCCCTGGTCAGGTAACTAGATCCCACATACATGCCGCAACTAAGAAGCCCACAGGTCTCATCTAAGACCTGGCGCAGCCAAAATCAATCAGTCAATCAATCTAAAAAACCCCAAAGCCATAATTATGTAAGATTTCATGACATGGGAAAATGTTTACAATATACTTGAATTTAAAAAAGCATATTGGGCTTCCCTGGTGGTGCAGTGGTTGGGAGTCCGCCTGTCGATGCAGGGGACACGGGTTCGTGCCCTGGTCTGGGAGGGTCCCACATGCCGTGGAGCGGCTGGGCCCGTGAGCCGTGGCCGCTGAGCCTGCGCGCCCGGAGCCTGTGCTCCGCAACGGGAGAGGCCAGGGAGGTGAGAGGCCCGCGTGCCGCAGAAGAAAAAAAAAAATAAAAAAAATAAAATAAATAAAAAAGCATATTACTAAATGACATGTATACTGATTCCATTTATAAAAGTGTTATACAAATACATATTTTTTAAAGTGTCAGGATATAAATCAAAATGTGGTCCTCTCCAAATAGTGAGACTATGAACAACCTTTTTAAAAAGAATTGCTTTATAATTTACAAAATCTTTATAATTTACAAAATCTTGCTTTACTGTTTACTTTGAAAAATGCATATACTTGTATAACCACACCCTATCAAGACACAGAATATTTCCAACACCTCAGAATGTTTTCTCATGCCCCTTCCCAGTCAATGTCCATTCCTGCCTCAGAAGCAACCACTGATCTGATTTCTATCACCATAGGTTAGTTCTGAATATTCCAGAATTTCATGTAAGTGAAATCATTCCTGCCTCAGAAGCAACCACTGATCTGATTTCTATCACCATAGGTTAGTTCTGAATATTCCAGAATTTCATGTAAGTGAAATCATACAGTATACACTTTATGTTTTTGCTGAGTGGTATTTCATTGTATACCACAGTTCTTTTATCCATTCATCTGTTAATGGACATCTAAGCAGCTTCTAGTTGCTATTATAAATAAAGATGCTATGATTATCCTTGTATAAGAATCTATGTGGACATGTGTTTTCCTTTCTCTTGAATAAAGACCTAGGACTGGAATGGCTGGGTACTGTAAAAAATTTACCTTTAAATTTATAAGAAACTGCCACACAATTTTCCAAAGTATCTGTATTATTCTATACTCTTACTAGCAATGTATGAAAATTCCTCTCCACCATTTGGTGTTCTAACGGGTGTGTAGTAATATCTCGCAGTGATTTTAATTTTATAGGCAGGTTTCACTGTATTATGTTCTCTTATCTGTATTTTCTGTATGTTGTCTGAAACAAATGTGTAATATGAACCAATAACCCCTTATCCAAAAATTTTGAGTCCAGAAGTGTTTCGAACTCAGAATTTGGGGGATTTTTTCATATTCATACATCTATGCATAATTATGTCACGCTCCAGCAGGGTAATCAAATATCCTGTAATCAAATATACTAATATTCCTGCAGCAAATTTAGGAATAGGCACACTAAGTAGGATTAAGATTATAAATATCCTCAGGTCAGTTCAGGTCAGGTTTTGCCACCAAATGAGTTTTAGCACCAACCTAATGAAAACTAACCTCAGTTTTCAGAGTTCCTTAATTTTGGAATTAATGATATAGCCAAAACCGGCACTCAGTTTTCTTGGATCTTTCAACTACTCCAAACTTATACCTTTCATACTGCTTTATATTTTGTTCTCCTTTAGATGTGAGACTGTGTATCGCTCATTTATATCTCCCTATCACTTACTACAGACCTCAATTACTAAGATTAATTAGATGAATAAATGGTATCATCTTGTTCTCCCAATAAGATATGTCCTTTGAGAGTAGAGGTTGGTATTAAGTTACCTTTAAATTCCTCTATTATAGGAGGCAGAGAATAAACAAATGCACATGCCAACTGACTATACCCACCCCAAAGGGGACTTTCACTTGGAAACCTACTGTGAATAAGAGGGGTAAGAGTGATGTTGCTTACTCTCTACCTACCTTTCTATCTAAACACACACTTAGGGCTTCCCTGGTGGCTCAGTGGTTAAGAATCCGCCTGCCAATGCAGGGGACACGGGTTCGATCCCTGGTCCAGGAAGATCCCACATGCTGCGGAGCAACTAAGCTCGTGCGCTACAACTACTGAGCCTGCACTCTAGAGCCCGTGAGCCACGACTACTGAAACCTGCACGCCTAGAGCCCGTGCTCCGCAACAAGAGAAGCCACCGCAATGAGAAGCCTGTGCACCACAGCGAAGAGTAGACCCCGCTCGCTATGACTAGAGAAAGCCCGCACGCAGGAACAAAGATCCAATGCAGCCCCCCCAAAATTAGTTAATTAAAAAATTTTAAAATGGTCTATTTTACATGTTCAAAAAAAAAAAAAAAAGAAGCAGTACACTATTTCCCATTTTCATTTGTATAAAAGCTTTGGAGAAAAACATACACATCTTTTCTGTGCTTTCAGTACTGCTTAGCATTATTATAGTCACTTCAATAAAAATTAAATATTTCCACAATACAGAAAGTTTTATTTTTCCTACTAGGACAAAATAACTAAGCAGGCTCTGCAAAAGGGGAGACAAATTTTTAGGTAGTTCTTATAGTGTGTACTAGATTTTTCTGTTTGTTTTCCTAAAAACAAGATTAATTTTTTAAATTAAATTTTATTTTAATCAGAACAGCTTTGGGACTTCCCTCGTGGTCCAGTGGTAAAGAATCTGCCTTACAGTGCAGGAGACGCAGGTTCGATCCGTGGTCGGGGAACTAAGATCCCACATGCCACAGGGCAACTGAGCCCGTGAGCCGCAAACTACAGACCCCACGCGCTTTGGAGCCTGCTCACCACAACTAGAGAGGGAACCCGCACGCCACAACTAGAGAGAAGCCTGTGCACCGCAACAAAGAGCCCGAGCACTGCAACGAAAGATCCCGCATGCTGCAATGAAGATCCCGTGTGTCACAACTAAGACTCTACACAACCAAAAATACAAATTAAAAAAAAAAAAAAAAAAAGAACAGTTTTGGGGAAAACTCTGGTAGTCTTATTAGGCTAAAAGAACAATCAGGTCAGAGGTGCTACTGTTGTGCTGTCTGAAAATGACCCTTAAAACAAGGGAGCATTATATAGGTGGTACATACCAGTTATCCACTGTACTTTTGTCTTTTTTCATTTAAAAGATTTAAGTTTAAAGTATAAAGATCAC
The DNA here is from genome assembly GCF_964341445.2 of Mesoplodon mirus. Taxonomy (NCBI): domain Eukaryota; kingdom Metazoa; phylum Chordata; class Mammalia; order Artiodactyla; family Ziphiidae; genus Mesoplodon; species Mesoplodon mirus. The sequence continues at coordinate 55,764,588 of NC_138979.1, forward strand.
CCAGCAAGTTTCAATTGGAAAATGTAAGCAAAAGTAAATTAAATTTTAAAAATACTTTTCAGGAAAGTAGATTTGAAGAACTTGAATTACCATTGTGCACATAAGTAAGCCTCCTTTCTTCTCTCGTTACAATGTTGGATATCCATATATCATTGCTATGTATAAAAGCAATCCAGTCTGGATCAGCTGGGCATAATTTTGGATCCATCCGAATGTTGGGACAACTAGTCTCCACTAAATTGGGCCGTAAGGGTTGTTGCTAGAAAAGTAAACAACATTTAAAGGCAAGTATCAGGCTGATACACATTTGTTTACCATCACCCTTCCTATAAAATGAATAATAATCCCAAGTACAATATCAACTACAATAACTGCTCTCCAGAAAAATGTACTTTCATATGCCTTAACTTATAAGAAAGGACTCATTTTTTTCTATGAATTAATAAGCTAAGCATAACAGGAGCAGAAATAAAGACAAAATAAGAGCACTTCATAAATTCTGTTGTCCAAACCTGTTTAAACAGAGTAATTATCGTTTGTTACATGCTTTTATTAAACACTTATTTGACTATTTCACTTATTAAATATTTCTAATTAATTTTACCAGTATAAAATAATTTGCTCATAAAAATGTAATGAAAGCTAGAATCATCATAATTCTATCAGAAGAATAGTTCTGATATCACATTAAAATTGCCTAGAATACAATCAAACATTTAAAACCATTTACTGAGATGAATCAAACTTTTAGGGAAACCAAAGAGGGACTGCCCTGTGATATCATTATCTTCGAAAATCCACCTCAGCACTTACTCAAAAAATGGCACTGATGCCCTTTACTAATTCTTCCTACACAGTAGGTGTTTTTAGTATTTTAAAAATTGTATACTAATGTCACTGAAAAAATTATTAATTCTTAAAATTGGAAATTAATACACATATTTCTTGTTTTCTTTACTACTAAATTAGTAGTAAACAATTGGTGAAAAGAATTTTTTAGTTTGTTTAATTACCTTTCTGATTTGGACACAAATAACTTTAGGACCCAAAAACAGATTTATCAAGTAGTAACATCAACTTACAGTAAATCCTTGTGGCCCTCCATCTTTTACGTGATAAATTCCACTACCAGCTTGAAATAGAAATGTTCCACTTCCTTGGTGGTAATCATAAGAAGCAATTCCAACTGTTCCGATTCGTTTTCTTTCTCTCAATAGCTCTTCTTCTCGAGAATACATTCCATAGTCCAGTGTTGCCTAATACAGAAAGAAAGTCTCACATTCCAGTCTTCTGAAAGGTGGCTTTTTGCTTTTAGCACTGAAATTCTAGCAACTCCAATATTATTGGGTTTACATTTTGAGTGACCCCAAAATTTGCCAGCAACTTTAAAAAGATTAATTTCAGGAAGTCTGCTGAAAAATTTCTTGGTAAAGGGTCCCTAGACGATTACTGTATACATTAGAGAGCAAGAATTAAGTCTCATCACCTTGGCTTGGCATTCAAGATCTTCTACAACTTAAATGTAATATAGCAGTTCTGCATGCATTTAAGAGCAGACTCTGAAGTCAAGCAGTTTGAATCTAGGCTTTGACTCTCATTAGAAGTCTGACTTTGGGCAAGTAGTTTAATTTCTTCAAAAGTAATTTTCTTCACTTTCAAAGTAGTAATAAATCATCTACTTCAGCTTTGTGAAGATTAACTTAGATAAAAATATGTAAAATGTTTGGCACAATGATTGGCACAGAGTAAAGTTCTCAAATATCAGCTGTCATTAGTACCTTTCCACTAATCCACTAATACTGCTTTAATAAAACCTTAGGTCAGGCTTGTCACACCAATGATGTAAAACCCAATATGCGGTGTCTGCTCCTGGCCTTTGTTCCATCACGCCCCCCTCCCACCTGAGGCCATTTTTCTTTCTATCCATCCAAGTTTTACTGATATCCCAAAACCTTAGCCCTAATTCAACGTTGGCCAGGAAAGTTTCCTGATCCACTATGGTGTACAGTGATCTCTTCTTTGAAATTTATATGAGTTACTATCTCTTTTACTCATTTGGCTATGGTTTTGTTTTTCACTTTTTTTCAGTATTTCTGACTAGAAATAGATTAAAAAAAAAAAAAAAACTTGAGAGCAGAATCTGTCTGATTTTTGCTTTCCTACCTAAAGCATCTGTTAAAATCTCCCTCAAAGAATATTTGTAATCAATGATTGATGATGAAGAGGCACCTTCCCAAACTAAAAATATTATTTGACACATATATAAAATTAAAAAACAATATATAATAAAATCTAATAAGTGCCAGTTTAAAAAATTTACATCCAGGGGGCTTCCCTGGTGGCGCAGTGGTTGAGAGTCCGCCTGCCGATGCAGGGGACGCGGGTTCGTGCCCCGGTCTGGGAAGATCCCACATGCCGTGGAGCGGCTGGGCCGCTGAGCCATGGCCGTTGAGCCTGCGCGTCTGGAGCCTGTGCTCCGCAACAGGAGAGGCCACAACAGTGAGAGGCCCACGTACCGCAAAAAAAAAAAAAAAAAAAAAAAAAAAAATTTACATCCACATCTTCCCTCACTAAGATTTCTTTATGATAAATAAGGGGATAAAGGAATGGTAAATAAGGGAAACAGACATGGTTTCTGCTACCAAGGACTAATACTATTTTATGTTATGTTATATTATGTTATTTTATTTGGCCATGCCATGGCTTGCAGGATCTTAGTTCCCTGACCAGGGATCAGATACCGGCCCCCCACAGTGGAAGCGCTGAGTCCCAACCACTAGACTCCCAGGGAACTCCCAAGGACTAGTACTTTAAAAGTAGCCAAGTTCAGGGACTTCCCTGGTGGTCCAGTGGTTAAGAATCCACCTTCCAATGCAGGGGACGCAGGTTAGATCCCTGGTCAGGGAGCTAAGATCCACACATGCAGTGGGGCAACTAAGCCCACATCCATATGTCACAACAAAGACCCAGTGCAGCCAAAGTAAAAAAAAATAATAATAAATTTAAAAAAAATAAAAAAAAATAAAAGTAGCCAAGTTTATATATCCGGAAAAAATCATAATTCGAAAAGATACATGCACCCCAGTGTTTACTGCAGCACTATTTACAACAGCCAGGACATGGAAGCAACCTAAATGTACATCAACAGAGGAATGGATAAAGAAGATGTGGTACATATATACAATGGAATATTCCTCAGCCATAAAAAAGAACAAAATAATGCCATTTGCAGCAACATGGATGGACCTAGAGATTGTCATTCTGAGTGAAGTAAGTCAAAGGCAAATATCATATGGTATCGCTTTTATGTGGAATCTAAAAAAAAAAGGGGGTACAAATGAACTTATCTACAAAACAGAAACAGAGTTACAGATGTAGAAAACAAACTTATGGTGACCAGGGGGTAAGGGGGGTGGGGAGGGATAAACTGGGAGACTGGGATTGACATATATACACTACTATATATAAAACAGATAACTAATAAGGACCTACTGTATAGCACAGGAAACTCTACTTAGTACTCTGTAATGGCCCATATGGGAAAAGAATCTAAAAAAAAGTGGATGTATGTATATGTATAACTGATTCACTTTGCTGTACACCTGAAACTAACACAACATTGTAAATCAACTATATGCTAACAAAAAATTTAAAAAATAAAATAAAAGTAGCCAAGTTCATTGGCAGAAATGTATGTCTCCAAAATTAAGCCAGCATACTGAAAGTAAACGTTGTTCAAGGATGGCAAATACATGTGTATACTTGCAAACTTAAAATAATGTCAAGTGAAGTTAAAAATGAGACAACCTTGGAATCCTGCTAAAAATCTACCTAGTTTTCTTATATCCATTGTAGTACTTTTTAATTAATGTTTAAATTCATATATACATATATATGTGTATATATACATGTATGTATGTGTGTGTTAGGCTCCAAAAGAAAAAACTAGAAAATTCAATGTTTTATTAATTCTAATCTTTTTGTTTTAAATATCTTTTAAGACTGTTTCTGTTGACACCAAGAGCAATTTTGAGTATATAATTATATTTTAATTTCTCCCTCTTATTCTCCCTGAACGTCATCAGACTTGATCCATACTTAATATGTCTCAGGTTTGGGTTTTTTTTTTTTTTTGCTGCTTTGGGTCTTTGTTGCTGCACAAGGGCTTTCTCTAGTTGCGGTGAGCGGGGGCTACTCTTTGTGGCAATGTGCAGGCTTCTCATTGAGGTGGCTTCTCCTGTTGCAGAGCACGGGTTCTAGGCACGTGGGCTTCAGTAGTTGCAGCATGTGGGCTCAGTAGTTGCGATGTGTGCGCTCAGTAGTTGTGGTGCATGGGCTTAGTTGCTCAGTGGCATGTGCAATCTTCCCAGACCAGGGATCGAACCTGTGTCCCCTGCATTGGCAGGCGGATTCTTAACCACTGTGCCACCAGAGAAGTCCCCTTAACATGTCTTAATGTTTAATAATCAGAACACAAGACATTTCAGAGCTAAGAAATTAACTTTCACAAGAGAACTCTGCATTTATAACTTTGTGATTATAAAATTTATTATTTGAAAGAGTATCAAGCAAGATGATAAAAAGAACCCTGAAAAAGATCTATTATGAGGAACAAGGTTAGCTTTACCAGATATTAAAAAATTAAAACATGAATAAACAAAATGAACAATGGTACAGAGTAGAAAATCCAAAATAGAAAGCTGAATACAGAAATTAATAAGAAAGAAGTGGTGGGTAAAAGATGAAATGTTAAAATCAGTGATTACTGATTTAAATTTTATCAGTTGGAATTACTGCATAGCCATATGCAAAAAGATAACACTGGATCCACTTCCCACATATTCCAAAAGGGTCAGAGATTTAAATGTTAAAAATGAAACCAACTTCCACTTCTAGCCAAGATGGAGTAACAGGGACGAGGTATGTTCTCGTATCTGAAACAACTCAGAAATGGACAGAATATATGAAATCATGTTTTCAAGACACTGGACATCAGACAACAAAGGACAGCAATCCCTGAGAAATGGGAACCAAATGAGGTGTGCCTTACAGTTGTCCCAGATGTTGGCACATGGAGGGGGAAGCCAATAGGTCAAAGAAGAAATCACAGGAAATCAAAAAATACTTTGAGATAAAAGAAAACACAATATACCCAAACTTAAGGGATGCAACAAAAGCAGTACTCAGGAGGACATTTATAAGTGCCTATATTAAAAAAGATCTCGGGCTTCGCTGTTGGTGCAGTGGTTGAGAGTCCGCCTGCCGATGCAGGGGACACGGGTTCGTGCCCCAGTCCGGGAAGATCCCACATGTCACGGAGCGCCTAGGCCCGTGAGTCATGGCCGCTGAGCCTGTGCGTCCGGAGCCTGTGCTCTGCAATGGGAGAGGCCACAACAGTGAGAGGCCCGCGTACCACAAAAACAAACAAAAAAAAAGAGATCTCAAATCAATAACCTTCCACCTTAAGGGAGTTCCCTGGTGGTCCAATGGTTAGGGCTCTGTGCTTCCAGTGCTAGGGGCCCAGGTTCTATCGCTAGTGGGGGAACTAAGATCCTGCAAGCCACGTGGCATAAAAAACAAACAAACAAAACCTTCCACCTTAAGATACTGGAATAAAAGAGCAAACTAAATCCAAAGCAAGCAGAAGTAAGGAAATAATACACATCAAACTGGAAATAAACAATAGAGAACAGAAAAATAATACAGCTCAACAAAACCAAAAATTGGTTCTTTAAAAAGATCAACAAATTTGACAGATTTAGCTAGAATGACCAAAAATACAAAGAGAGAAGACTCAATTTACTAAAATCAAGAATGAAAGAGAGTTGCTACTAACGATCTTATGGGGTTAAAAAGGATTATAAGGGAATAGTATCAATAAGTGAATAGCAACAAATTAGATAATGTAGATGAAATGGTTAAATTCCCAGAAACACACAAACCACCAAAATTGACTCAAGAAGAGATAGAAAATCTGAATTGACCTATAATGAATAAAGAGATTTGAGTTAGTAATCGAAAAGCTTCCCACAAAGAAGTCCAGGACTAGATGGCTTTACTGATGAGTTCTACTAAATGTTTAAAGAAGAATTAAGACCCATCCTTCTCAAACTCTTCTTAAAAAAAAGAAAAAGAACAGGAGCAAACACTTTATAACATTTGATGGGGTCAGCATTACCCTGATACCAAAACCAGACAAAGACATAACAAGGAAATAAAACTACAGACCAATATCTCTTATGACTATAGACACAAAAATCCTCAATTAAATACTGACAAACTTCCAATAAAGATGTAAAAAAAAAAAAATATATATATATATATAATTGGAGAGTTAAATATGGTGCCCATATCTAACATAAATAGAAGAGCATTCTAGAGCTATATGTTTAGGAAAATTTAAATTTGACAAATAAAATCAGCATTGTTGCAGAACTGCAATATTTGCTCAAACCATGGGAAAAAAAAAAGAAAATTCACTCTGACAATTTTTCTTTGAAAATTGGAATATTTACTCAATTTTTAACATATTTACTGGAATAATTAGGTTTAATCATCATCAAAAAAAAAAATACTGACAAACTGAATACAGAAGCGTATTAAAAGGATTATAAGTGACCAAGTGGGATTTATCCCAGGAATGCAAATTTGGTTCAACACATAAAAACCAACCAATGTAATACACCATATTAATACAATAATGGAAAAATGTGACCTTCTTAATAGACCCAGAAAAGTCATTTGACAAAAACCAACACCCTTTCATGATAAAAGCACTCAACAAACTAGAAATAATGGGGAACTATCTCAGTCTGATAAAGGGCATCAATGAAAAACCCATAGCTAATGTAATTCTTTTTTTTTTTCTTTTTTTTTTTTGCGGTACGCGGGCCTCTCACTGTTGTGGCCTCTCCCGTTGCGGAGCACAGGCTCCGGACGCGCAGGCTCAGCGGCCATGGCTCACGGGCCCAGCCGCTCCACGGCATGTGGGATCCTCCCGGACCGGGGCATGAACCTGTGTCCCCTGCATCGGCAGGCGGACTCTCAACCACTGCGCCACCAGGGAAGCCCGCTAATGTAATTCTTAATTGTGAAAACCTGAAAGTTTTTCCATCAAGATCGGGGGAAAAAAGGATGTCTGCTCTCCACTATTACCCAACATTGTACTAGTGGTTCTAGCCAGGGCAATTAGGTAAGGAAAGAAATGAAAAGCTTCTGGGTTGGAAAGGTAGAAGGAAAACCATCTCTATTCACAGATGATGCGTGATATATAGAAAACCCTAAAAAATCTACAAAAAATAATTAGAACTAATAAATGTGTTCAGCAAAGTTGCAGGATACAAGATTGATATACGAATATCAATTGCAATATCAACTAGAAGTTGGAAAATGAAATTAAGAAAACTCCATTCAAAACTTCATCAAAGGGCTTCCCTGATGGCGCAGTGGTTGAACGTCCGCCTGCCGATGCAGGGGACACGGGTTCGTGCCCCGGTCCGGGAAGATCCCACATGCCGCGGAGCGGCTTGGCCCGTGAGTCATGGCCGCTGAGGCTGCGCGTCCGGAGCCTGTGCTCCGCAACGGGAGAGGCCCCAACAGTGAGAGGCCCGCATACCGCAAAAAAACAAAAAAAACAAAAAAAACAAAAAAAACTTCATCAAAAAGAATACTTAGAAATAAATTTAACCAAAGAAGTACAAGACTTGTATAGAGAACACTGTAAAATACTATTTAAAGAAATTTTTAAAAATCTAAATAAATGGAAAGACATCCCATGTCCACAGACTGAAGATAATAAAGATGGCAGTAGACCCCAAATTAATCTAGAGATTCATTAGAATGCCTATCAAAGTTCCAACTGCCTTCTTTCCAGATATGCACAAGCTGATGCTAATAATATTCATATGGAATTTCAAGATAATCTTGAAAAAAAACCCTCACATTTTCCAATTTCAAAAGTTAGTACAATGTAGCCACATTAATCAAGACAGCATGATACTGGCATATGAATAAATAGGCCAGTGGAATAGAATTGAGAGTCCAGGAATAGATCCATACATTTATGGTCAACTGATTTTCAACAAAGGTGCTAAGACCACTCCAAGGGGAAAGAATAGCCTTTCAACAAATGGTGCTAGGACAACTGGATTCCACATGTAAAAGAATTAATTCGGACTCGTATCTCACACTATACATAAAAATTAACTCAAAATAGATCAAAGATCTAAATGTAAGGGCTAAAACTATAAAAGTCTTATACAATAAAACATAGATGGAAATCTGTGTGATAGTGGATTAAGCAAGTTCCTTAAGTATGACATCAAAAGCACAAGCAATCAATGAAAAATAGATTGACTGGACTTCATCAAAATTTAAAAATTTTGTGCGTCAAAGGACTTGTATTAGTTTCCTAGGGCTGTTGTTAACAAATGACCACAAACATAGTGGCTGAAAACAAAAGACATTTATTCTCTCACAGTTTTGAAGGCAGAAGCAAAATTAAGGTGTCAGCAGGGCCAGACTTCCTCCAAAGGCTCTAGGGGAGAATACTTCCTTGCCTCTTCCAGCTTCCGGTGGCTCCAGGGATTCCTTGGCTTATGGCACTATAACTCTAATCTCTGCCTACTCTTCACATGGCTTTCACCTCCTGTATCAAATCTCCCTTTCCCTTCTCTTATAAGAACATCAATGATTGTATTTAGGGCCCACCCTGAATCCAGAATTATTTCATCTTGAGATACTTAATTACATCTGCAAAGACCCTATTTCTAAACTAGATCATGTTCAAAGACACCTTTAGGACTTGGACATATCCTTTTGGTGGTCCCTATTCAAACAACAGGACATTATCAAGAAAGTAAACAACAAAAACTGCAAACAACCTGGTTAACAAAGTGGGCAAAAGGCTTGATTAGACATTTCTCCAAAGAAGATACACAAATGGCCAATAAGTACATGAAAAGATGCTCAATATCACTAATCATTAGGGAAAAGCAAATCGAACCACAATGAGATACTACCTCATACTCATTAGGATGGCTCCTATCAAAAAGCCAGAAAATAGTAAGCGTTGGCAAGGATGTGGAGAAATTGGGATTCTTGGGCACTGCTAGTGCGAATGTAAAATGGTACGTGGAAAACAGTATGGCAGTTCCTCAAGAATATAAAAATGGAATTATCATATGATCCAGCAATTCCACCTCTGAGTATATACCTACAAGAATCGAAAGCAGGGACATGAAAAGATATTTGGATACCCATCTTCATAGGAGCATTATTTATAATAGCCAAAAGGTAGAAGCAATTTAAGTGTCTGTTAATGGATGAATACACAAACAAGACGTGGTATATACATACAATAGAATATTATTTGGCATTCTGACATATGCTACAACATGGATGAACCTTAAGGACATTATGCTAAGTGAAATAAGCCAGTCACAAAAGGACAAATACTGTATGATTCTACTTCTATGAGGCACCTAGAGTAGTCATACTCATAGGAACAGAAAGTAGAATGGTGGTTGCCAGGGGCTTGGCAGAGAGGTAATGGGAAGTTATTGTTTAACGAGTATAGTATTACAGTTTTGCAAGACAAAGAGAGTTCTGTGGATGGATGGCGGTGATGCTTGCGACAATGTGAATGTACTTAATGCCACTTATGTACTAATGTACATTCAAAAATGGTTAAGATGATACATTTTATATTATGTGTATTATTTTTTTAAATGAAGGTATAAGAACTTCAGAGTAAGGTAAATGAAGAATAGAAAAAAGGGGAAGTCACAAAAATGTCTTATCTCGATAAAGGAGAGATCAAAATGTGTTTAAATGTATAGATTTAAATTAATGATTATAGTACTAAATACTTGCCAAAGGTAATTATGGCTGATTTTCTACCAATAAATTAATGATTACTGCAATTAAAGAGAAAGATAAAAAGACAATCCACAGAATGGGAGAAAAGAAAGTCCAGTATCTAGAATACATAAAGAACTCTTACAATTCAACATTAAAAAGACCCAATTTAAAATGGCAAAGGACTTGCACAGACCTTTTTTTTTTTTTAGGCCTCGTCATGCAGCTTGCTGGACCTTAGTTCCCCAACCAGGGATCGAACCCGGGCTCCCTGCAGTGGAAGTGCAGAGTCCTAACCACTGGATCACCAGGGAATTCCCCAGACATTTCTTTTCTTTTTTGTTTAAATTAATTAATTTATTTATTTTTGGCTGCTTTGGGTCTTTGTTGGCTGCATGTGGGCTTCCTTCTAGCTGCAGCAAACTGGGGCTATGCTCTGTTGCAGTGCTTGGGCTTCTCGTTGTTGTGGCTTCCCTTGTTGTGGAGCATGGGCTCTAGGTGTGTGGGCTTCAGTAGTTGTGGCACATGGGCTCAGTAGTTGTGGCTTGCGGGTTCTACAGCGCAGGCTCAGTAGTTGCAGCGCACGGACTTAGCTGCTCCACGGCATGTGGGATCTTCCCGGACCAGGGCTTGAACCCGTGTCCCCTGCAATTGGCAGGCGGATTCTTAACCACTATGCCACCAGGGAAGCCCTCCCCAGACATTTCTTTAAAGAAGGTACACAAATGGCCCATAAACACATGAAAAAATGGTCAGCATTACTGGTCATTAGGGAAATGCGAATTAAATAACAATGAGGTATCACTTCACATCCACTAGGATGGCTATAATCAAAATGACGGACAACAACCAGTGTTGGTGAGGCTGTAGGAAATTAGAACCCTCATACATAGCTGGTGGGAATGTAAAATGATGCAGCTGCCGCGGAAAGCAATTTAGTAGTTCCTTAAAAATGTAAACACAGTTACCACATAACCCAATAATTCCACTCCTAGATATATACCCAAGAGAACTGAAAACAAATCTACACAAAATCTTGCATTTGAACATTAAAAGCAGCATTACTCATATAAGCTCCAAAGCTGAAACAACCCAACTTTATCCATAAACTGATGGATAAATAAGATGTAGTCTAGCCATACAATGGAATATTATTCAGTCATAAAAATAAACGAAGCATTATTACCTGCTATAGTGTGAATGAATCCAGAAAATACTGTGTTAAGAGAAAAAAACCAGTCATGAAGGCCCACATATTATACAATTCCATTTATATGAAATGTTCAAAATAGGCAAATCTATAGAGACTCAAAGTAGATTAGTGGTTGCCTTGGACTGGGGTTAGAGAGTGTGCAAGGATGGGGAATGACTGCTAATGAGTTTCTTTTGCAGATGACAAAAAGTTCTAAAATTAGATAGTGATGATGGTGACAGAACCCTTTGAATACACTTAAAAAACATTGAATTGTATACTTTGAACGAATTGTATGGTATTTGAATTATATCTCAACAAAGCCGGTAAAAAATTTTTTTTAATGGAAAAGCTTATTCTATGCTAACAGTAATCAAAAGGAAGCTAGAGGAACTATATTAACATCAAAGTAAACTTCAGAGTAAAGAATATTGCTTGAAATAAAGAAGGTCATTTCAAACCAAGAAAGCAGCAGATTTACGAATAGGATATAACAATCCTATCCACTTATACCCCTAATAACACAGCTTCAAAATATATACTAAAGGAAAAACTAATAGAACTGCAATGAGAAACAGTCAAATCTACAATTATGGATGGGGATTTCAACATTCTCTCTCAATAACTGATAGAACAAATAGAAAATCAGTAAAGACATAGAAGACTAACAATACAATAAACCAATTTGATTTAATGGTCATTTATAGACCCAACAAAAACAGAACATATATTCTTTTCAAGTGAACACAGAATACGTACAAGGATGGACCACATTCAGGGCCATAAAACAAGACTTAAAAAATTGAAAAGAGGGCTTCCCGGGTGGTACAGTGGTTGAGAGTCCGCCTGTCGATGCAGGGGACACGGGTTTGTGCCCCGGTCTGGGAGGATCCCACATGCCATGCAGCGCCTGGGCCTGTGAGCCATGGCCGCTGAGCCTGCGCGTCTGGAGCCTGTGCTCCGCAACGGGAGAGGCCACAACAGTGAGAGGCCCACGTACCGCAAAAAAAAAAAAAAAAAAATTGAAAAGATTTAAGTCATACAAAGTATGTTCTTGGATCAGAGTGGAATTAAATTAGAAATCAAATTTCTGAAAAATATGCTAATATTTGGAAACTACATAGTACACTTCTCAATAACTTATGGGTTAAAGGGAAATAGGAAGTATTTTGAACTAAATGAAAATGGAAACACAACATATCAAAACGTATGTGCTACAGCTAATGTGGTACTTAAAGGGAAATTTATAACATTAAGTGCCTATATAAGAAAAGAAGAAAGGTCTCAGACTAGTGACCTCAGCTACCACCTTATGAAACTAGAAAAAGGAGAACAAACAAAATCCAAAGTAAGCAGAAGAGAAGAATTAATAAAGTTTAGAGCATAAAATGATGAAATAGAAAAAAACAAAATGACAGAGAAAAATAAATGAAACCAAACTGATAAACTCTTAGCCAGATTTATTAGGAAAAAAAAAAAGGCTGGGAGTGGAGAAGACACAAATTACATTAAATATCAGGAATAAGAGAGGGACATCACCAAAGATTCTTACAGACATTGAAAAGATTAGAGAATATTATGAAACTTATGCCAATAAATTTGATTACTTACATGAAATGAAAACACTTCTTAATAGACACAAACAACCAAAGTTTTCTCAAAAAGAAATAACATAATATGAATAGCACTACATCTAAGGAAGAAATTGAATTTGTAGTTAAAAACCTTTCCACAAAGAAAATTACAGGTCCAGATGGCTTCACTGGTGAATTCTACCAAACAAATTCTAGAAAATTAAAAAGGAGGAAATAACTCTCAACTTATTCTGTGGCTAGCATAACACTATTACCAAAATCAGACAAATTTCAAGAAAAGAACACTACAGACCAATATTCCTCATTAACATAGATATAAAAAAACTAAACAAAATATTAGCAAATTGAATCCAACAATATTTAAAAGGATAATAAATTAGAACCAAGTGGGCTTTATCCCAGGAATGCAAGATTGGTTTAACACTCAACAATCAAGTGATGTTTTGTTTTACCATATTAACAAATTAAAAAAGAAAAACCCTGTTCACAGCAGCACTATTTACAATAGCCAAGACATAGAAGCAACCTCAACGTCCATTAACAGATGAATGGATAAAGAAGATGTGATATACATACATCACAGAATGGAATACCACTCAGCCATAAAAAAAGAATGAAATAATGCCACTTGCAGCAAGATGAATGGACTGAGAGATGATCACACTAGTGAAGTACAGAGAAAGACAAATATCATATGGTATCACTTATACATGGAATATAAAAAAGAAGATACAAATGAGCTTATTTACAAAACAGAAACAGACTCACAGACATAGAAAATAAACTTATGGTTACCAAAGGGGAAAGGTGGGGGAGGGATAAATTAGGAGTTTGGGATTAGCAGATACAAACTACTATATATAAAATAGATAAACAACAAGGCCCTGCTGTATAGCACAGGGAACTATATTCAGTATCTTGTAATAAACTCTAAAGGAAAAAAATCTAAAAAGAATATATATATATATATGTATATATATATATATATCACTGCTGTACACCAGAAACTAACACAACATTGTAAATCAACTACAATTAAAAAAAAAAGTGAGAAAGCACTTAGAAAATTAAAAAGAAATACTAGCAATGATCAACCAGAAATTGAAATTAGAAAACAAAGCCATTTACAATAGAATAAAGAAATATGAAATATTTAGAGATAAATCTTATGAAGGACTGTGCGAGACTGGTACATTGGTTGCCTGTACCACTGAATGGGTGGGTAGGGGAGAATACAAACCAGTACAAGGAAACTTCTGAGGGTAATGACTGAGGTAAGGGTTTCACAGGTACATCAAATGTTCATCCAAATCTATCAAATTGTACACTTTAATATTTGCAACTTTTTATATGCCAATTATACCTCAATAAAGCTTTAAAAAATAAAACCATATAAGAAACCATATAAAGCACTGGATGAAAACATGGGTAAATTCTTTTATAACTTGGGTGTAGAAAAACTGTCCTAAGACAGAAGACACAAATTCTTGAAGCAATACCAAAAAGATGGATAAATTTTATTACACAAAAATCTTCCACATGGCGTGCGCACACACACGCACACACCATAAAGAAAGTAAAAATACAAATTACAACTTCAGGAAAACATCCGAAACTATATCACAGACAAAGGGTTAATATCTCCAGTATATAAAAGACTCCTAAAAATGAAGAAAAAGACCAATCACGCCACAGAAAAATGGGTTAGAGATAAAAGATGATCAACTTTGCCTATAAAAGAAAAGCAAATTAAACTACACTGGGATACCATTTCTATCTAACAGATTGGCAAAAAATCCAAATGTCTGACCACATACTGTGTTGGAGAGTCTCTGGGAAAACAGGCACACTTACACCTTACTGATGGAAATTCAAAATGGCACAGCTCCTATGGAAGAAAATTTGATAATATCTAGCAAAATTACAAAACCATATACATTTTGGTCCAGTGATTTCAGTTCTAAGAATCTAGCTTAAAGATACACTGGCAAAAATGTAAAAAGCCCAAACCATTTTACTGCACTACTATCTGTAATACAAAGATTGAAAATAACTAAAATGTCCATCAAGAGGGAACTGGTTGAACATGATTGGTCTGTACAACACAACACAGATGTAAAAAGAAATAGATTATGTATACAGTTGTTCTTCAGAATCTGTGGGTGATTGGTTCTAGGACACCCCCCACCCCCATGGATACCAAAATCTGTGGATGCTCAAGTCCCTCAGATTATAAAATGGCTTAGTACAGCTGGTCCTCTGCATCCAAGGATGCTGAACCTGTGGATATGGAAGACTGACTATATATTCTTACGGAGTGATTTGAAGGATACATTGTTATTTGAAAATTGCAAGGTGGATAAAATGTATACTGTATGTTACTATTTATCTAATGGGGATAGGAATATCTATGTAGTCGCTTATATTTTTAAAAAAAGAAGGATAAGCCATTTAAAAACACAAAGATTATCCAGAAGGAGAGGGGGAGAAATAGGGTAGAGGAGACGGGGAGCTTCTCTGAATACTTCTGGTTTTGTAGATCTGACTTTGGAACCATATAACTATTTTCTACAAAAATTAAATTAAAAACAAAGGAATTCCTAACACTTGAAAACAAAATGAAGCAAATGAATCTAATTGTATAGAACTGATAGCATGACCACACAGAGAAGACCAATTCCAAGTTACTGTTAAGTAATTAGCACTGATTCATTTGTTATTTTAAAACTGTTTTGTGTGTAGTATGGAGTAAAGCAAATGAGTAATCATACTGTTGTTTAAAACAGGACCTTGGGCACCAGAGAAAGAAAATTCATATGTAGGATAAATGAGGTTAAAGAAAAATCCTGTAGTGCAATATCTTAACTGGATATATCAGTCTGACCTTATATCTTATCTGAATTGATATGACTTCCTGGTGATCTGTACATTTCAAACACACCCACACACCCATACCCACACCCACACAAACAATGTATGTATTCCCTAGTTTGCCCAATAAAAAGACCTAGAAACAATTAACAACCTAATAATAATAAGCATCTCTAGTACCCAGATCATGGTCTCTTAACACCACTTTGCCCTAAAGGAACTAGAGAGAAATGGCTGATTCTAAGCATGGGATAAGCAATGTGAAGGATGATCATGACACATCTTCACAGCAGAAAGCAAGAGCACTATCAACTATTACCAGGGTCTCGTCAAAAGGATTTGACATGTCAAGTTGAAAGCGATTCCAACAGCCAAAAATAAGACATTTGTACAATAAGAATAATAACTGTCAATGGATCAAAAGATACCAAACAGGCTTACACTGTAAGTTTATAAAGATACAAAAACAAAATACCCTCCAAAACCCCTAACTGATCACGTATATAAGACTGTAGAACATAGATTATTTGAAAAATGGGAAATAAAGGACAAGAAACATCCTGACTTTCTATTGTGAACTAGAACTCAGAATAACTGAATAGTTGTTGAATAGCAGTCTTCTCTTTATAGAAGTTTTTCAGTTAATAAGTGAAGAAGGAATGATAAAATTTCACTGTTTTATAATGGATCTAGGTAATGATCAAAGGGTGCTATCATCACAAGATAAATAAGGCTCTATACGACTTTTGATGGAGGCATACAACGTTGTCTATGAAATATTATTTTGTTAACTGTGGTAAAATATATAACATAAAACTTACTATCTTAACAATTTTTAAGTGTACCGTTCACTACTGTTAACTATACTCACATTGCTGTGCAACCCATCTCCAGAACTCTGCCATTTTGCAAAACTGAAACTCTATATCCATTAAACTCATTAAACAGCAACTCCTCATTTTTCCTTCCCCTAGCCTCTGGCAACTACCATTCTAGTAGTCTATTTGACTACTTTAGGCACCCCATATAAGTGGAATCAGACAGTATTTGTCCTTTTGTGACTGGCTTATTTTACTTATCATGATATCTTCATAGTTCATCAATGTTGCAGCACGTGTCACAATTTCCTTCTTTTTTAAGGCCGTATAATATTCCATCACATGTATTGGGCTGGCCAAAAAGGTTAGTTCAGATTTTTCCATAAGATGTTATGGAGGGACTTCCCTGGTGGCACAGTGGTTAAGCATCCGCCTGCCAATGCAGGGGACATGGGTTCGAGCCCTGGTCCGGGAAGATCCCACATGCCGCGGAGCAACTAAGCCCATGAGCCACAATTACCAAGCCTGCGCTCTAGAGCCCACAAGCCACAACTACTGAGCCCACGTGCCACAACTCTTGAAGCCCACACGCCTAGAGCCCATGCTCCGCAACAAGAGAAGCCACCGCAATGAGAAGCCCACGCACCGCAATGAAGAGTAGCCCCCACTCACTGCAACTAGAGAAAGCCTGCACGCAGCAATGAAGACCCAACAAGCCAAAAATAAATAAATAATAAATAAATAAATTTATTAAAAAAAAAGACGTTCTGGAAAAACCTGAATGAACTTTTTGGCCAACCCAAGATATGCCACATTTTGTTTATTTATTCATCTGTCCATGGACACTTGGGTTACTTCCACCTTTTGCCTATTGTGAATAATGCTGCTATAGATATGGGTATAGAATTATTTGTTCAAGACCCTGCTTTCAATTCTTTTGATCTGTAAAGTATTATTGGGGGAGAAAAAAAGAGGAAACCTGGGTCTGATGAAACTTCGAGATCTGACTACCTATTTATATTTACAGAGAATACAGGAGACTGAAGAACATATCAAATAACACCACAGGAATACAATCAGCAAAACAGACCCTCTTTCTTCAATAGATAAACTGCAGTGGGGAAAAAAAGGATGGAAAGGAAAGCAATAGATTAAAAGTGAGAGAAACTTAAGAAACCTATCAATCAATTGTAATATATGAACCTTACTTAGATTCTGATTTAACAAATCAAGTGTAAAAAAAGAGAAATTTAAAAATCAGGGAAATTTGAATATTTTATATGAAGAAATGATCAATGATTTTTTAAGATATGATGATGTCTAAAAAGAATCTATATTCTTTAGAGATACATACTGACTTATTTAGGAGTGAAATGACATATTTGGGAACTCTTTAAAAATAATCCGAGATGTGGGACTTCCCCGGTGGTGCAGTGGATAAGACTCTGTGCTCCTAATGCAGGGGGCCCAGGTTGAATCCCTGGTCAGGGAACTAGATCCCACATGCATGCCGCAACTAAGAGTTCGCATGCCACAACTAAGGAGCTGGCAAGCAGCAATTAAGGAGTCCTGGAGCCACAACTAAGGAGCCCACCTGCCGCAACTAAGGAGTCCATGTGCTGCAACTAAGGAGCTGGCGAGCTGCAACTAAGACCTGGCGCAACCAAATTAATAAATAAATAAGAATGCCAACTCTTAAAAAAAAAATAATAATAATCTGAAAAGTGGGGATAGGGATTATGAGGGAGGACTGGTAAGGCTACAGTGAAACACTGATGGCAAAGATTTGAAAATTGTTAAAACTAGTTTGCATAGGACTCTACTTTTGTATGGTTTGAAATTTTCCATAATAAAGCTTAAAAAAAAAACCCAAAACTCTGACTCACTAATTTGCAACCTTTTCCATGAGAAAACTACCACTATTTCAGTTCAACACACTGTTCTTAGAATAAGGAATTTTTTTGTTTTAAAGGAAAGTCACAAACCAATGTAAGAAACAACATCCCTGATAAATAGTTGCAGTCAAAATGATTAGTTGTCATGGAACCTTTTTTTTTTACTTCCTAAGAGAAATATCACATTTTAGTTCATTTAGTCCAAATATTCTATTCAATACTCAATGTAAAAATAATAAATGAGAACTAAAAAGGCAAACAGTCACACCCAAACTACCATCTTGTTCTTGGGATGTTTTGAACCATTTACATATTGTCTAAAGACAAAATATTGAAGAAAAAAAAAAACCTAACCTTTGATTTTACATAAATTGAATTATGCTATTTAGAAAAAAAACTGAACTTAGTATTTTTATTTAACCCTTACATTAGTACTGTTACTAAATATTAGAAATACAAATTCAATTTAAAGATTTGAATAAAAAGCTTTCAGGAAATATACATTACTTCTTTTATGTGAATAACTCTCGC
The DNA here is from genome assembly GCF_964341445.2 of Mesoplodon mirus. NCBI lineage: Eukaryota > Metazoa > Chordata > Mammalia > Artiodactyla > Ziphiidae > Mesoplodon > Mesoplodon mirus. The sequence continues at coordinate 55,783,348 of NC_138979.1, forward strand.
ACCAAAATGTGAGAATTACATAACTAGCAAGTTTGTAGAAGGGAAAGATAGTTAAACAGGGAGAAAGGTAGCCAAAAAAGACCTGGGGACTTCCTTGGCAGTCCAGTGGTTAAGACTCCGCCCTTCCACTGCAGGGGACACAGGCTGATCCCTGGTAGGGGAACTAAGAACCTACATGCCGTGCCGTACTGGGCGGCCAAAAAACAACAACAACAAAAAAAACTGAATTGTAATATCTACTATCCCTAGTTTCAGATATTGAGAATTAAATGAAATTTCATGGTCATACATGCAAAAACATAAAAATGTTTTAATTCCTTTTGATTCATATCTACTTCAAATATAAAACCCCAATTGAATTTCTGTCCCTAAACAAATGCAGTATCTAAAAACATACACAAAATCATAGGAATAACAATGTTTAACCTTACCTGAAAAAGATCCAAAAGAGGCTTCCAAGAGAGCATTAAGACTGCTGCTCTGTTGATGGTTTTGGGAATTTCAGAATAAAACAGTGTATTTTCTCTGTTCTCACCAGACATAGCTATAAAAGGAAACAATCATTTTTTGTTATTTTAAAAAATAGCAATCTACCACAATTGTAGTAGTAAGTATATAATGCCTTCTATATACTGCAAAATTTTGTACTCTATGGAACCTATAATGAATGTTAACAAGTAGGAGATGCACATGCCATATGCCACGGTAATTTTCTTCAGTAAAACCCAGGCTCCCAGAAGAATCCTCAGGTTTCCTTTTGATATTCAAATTTTAGTCCCTCTCAAAACAAAACATAAAAGTGTATAAGATGATGTAAGGATAAGTGTCACTTTTAGTTTTTTTTTTTTTAATTGTTAGTGTCTTACAAGTTGGCAATAGACTCATTAGATTCCAAATGGGGGTACTTTGTGACAACTTCAGAATACCAAGCTTCTTCTTTTTATGAATCATTTAAAATATTTGCTTAGAAATATACATAGGTCTAACAATTTGAGTTCTTCTTCACTATAAATGTTCTACCACTATAATCACTAATAAGTTTCAAATGAAAGTACATTCATATTAAAACAACATAGAATCTGATATCTGATTTGTTAAAAGTCTCTTTATCCTTTATTCGAGAATTGTGAAAGAAAGAGGTCTACACTAAGAAGAAGATAGGTCTATTCTGTGAAATCATACAATAACTGAATGGGAAGATCACAGCAATGTAGAATAAACTACATACCAAAGTGAAGTAAAAGAAATACAACATGGTTATGAAGAGGTGAACCAAAGAAAACTCAAAGTAAAACAAAGTCCTTCTACTCTAAAAGGTGCTAGAAAGGTATCACTTCCAAAAAAGCTAGGGGAGAGTGAAGGAAAGAGAAAATAAGTCACACAGGAAGAACAAAAACTCTCTCTAGTGGAACAAATCCTCAGCCTTGTGTTTCTGATAATGGCAGAGAAGGCAGTCTGTGGAAGGGCATGGTAACTTCCATGCTAACCCTTGCAAAGGTGGGGGATGACTCCCCAAATACCCACAGATTCCTTTATCCCTTTATTATCCTAAACTTTTCTTAAACCTTTCTTAGTTTGTGTTGCCTTTTGGAGTAAAAAGTCAGGTATCAGCTGATATTTACTTCAGCACTTAGTTTTGCCTTAGATCTATTTTGTACATTCCAGAGTTACTTTGTTACATAATTCTTAAGACTGCAGTCACTTATCCATACCATTCATAATCTTACAAAATATGATCATATCCTCCTTAAGCCTTTTCCTTCTAAGAGCTTTCAACCTGCAAATATGAAAAAGCTGGTTCTCATCTACCCTCAAATGAGAGCCATCCACAATCACTTCAAATGCTCCTCTTAAAACTGCTCCTTGTTCCATAATGCCTTCCTTGGCTTCAACCTTGACCAATAAAAATTTCCAACGCATTCTATGTACACACACATCAGTTCTGTATAAACACAAAATGACCTTTTCCCATTGTTTCTTTCCCGTTGACACACTGCTATTTATTGGTGTCCGAAGTATATTAAAATTTCTGAAACAACAGATTTACATGGAAAAATATTAATATTCAGATGGATATAAAAGACTTGAGCAAATGAAATGGCATACAACTTTCTTGAAAAGCTCAATATTTTATAAAGATTGTCAATTTTCCTAACTTCATCTATGAATATAATGTAATCCTAAAACAGTATAAATAGGATTGGGAGAAAGGAGCTCTAAACTAATTTTAAGTTCTCACAGAAAAACAAGCAAACAAAAATAATCAAGAAAAGTATGAAAAAGAGTGGTGAAGGGTGACTAGTACTATAAAATAGTAAAACATCTAAAGTTACGATAAAAATAATAATAGTAACAGCAGCATAACATTGGCACTTGATTTGACAGACAGATCAATGGAACAAAACGAAGTCCAAAGTAAATAAAGATTTCAAAAAATATAATTTGGAGCCGAGAAAGCCTTTCTAGATGTGATGCAAAACTACATAAAAAGTAAAAATTTAACTACCAAAAAAAAAAAAAATCACAGATTTCTACAGAAGGGCAAAAGGCACTAAAGGCAAAAGACATTAAATCTCAGGGAAAAATACTACAATGGGTTATTCCCTTCTTGTACAAAAAAGTGCTTTATGTCAATAAGAAAAGCACCCACAACCCAATAAAAAATAGACAATGATTACAAACAGATCAGTCACAGAAAAATACAAACGCCTTGTAAATATGGGAAAGGATGCTCAACCTCACTCATAAGAAAATTAAAACTACAATGAAATATGGGGATATAATGTACAGCAATACCATATTGCATATTTGAAAGTTGCTAAGAGAATAAATCTTAAATGTTCTCATCACAAGAAAATTTTTTATTAACTATATGTATGGTGACAGATGTTAACTAGACTTACTGTAGTGATCATTTCACAATGTATATAAATATCGAATCATTATGTTGTACACATGAAACTAATATAATGTTATATGTTAATTAAAAAAACAATTAAAAATTAAAAAAAAATTACAGTGAGGAACTGCTGTTCACCAATCAGACTGGGAAAGATAAAAAGAAGTTTTATTACTCACTATTGGTACAGGTGTAGAGAAATACATACTCTGAGACAATGCTGGCAGGGATGTAAACTCTATAACCTCAATGGAGGGGCAATTTGGCAATATCAATGCAAATTCAGAATCTGTACACCTTTTGTCCCAATAATTCCACTCTTTGGAATTAGTCCTATTAAGTACAAAAATGATCTAATACAGTGATATCTGCTCCCTTATTTTTTGTTAATACCAAAACAGAAAAACCTAAATGCCCATTACTAGAGGCCTGGTTAAGTAAAAGATGGCACAATTATATAATGGAATACTCTGGAGTTACTTAAAAAAAAATGAATCTACAATTACTAATGTGGACTCATGCAGAGAATATCTCTTTAAAAAAAAATGTCAAACAGCTTTGGAGGAGGGGAGAAAACCTATTGTTAAAAACTTAATAAACAAAGGCACATTAGCAGGTCAGCCCTCAAACACATCTCTGGCTATTCAGCCCTTCCTTTCCCACCCAACCCCTAGCTGTGGGACTCAACTCAGGCCTCAGTTCCTCCAGTGTTCCCGTCTCTCACATCCTTTCTTCCTTATTCTAACCACCATTCATTCCCTTCAGGCTCTGGGTTAGGAAAATAAAATAGCGTGACTACAGAAAGGAAACTCCAAAATTTATGGGCTTGTGATTCCATTTCAACTATTGTACTGGGAGTGAAATCCCTTTCTTTAAGCAGTTTTAATGGTTAATTCATAAACATTTTTGTGAGACATTTGTTTATAGTTAAGAATTATGGATGGTATGGCTATAATTTTTAACTATTATACTAAATATAAGGGTTCCCCCCCTAATTGTGCCCAAACTCTCTTCCAACCAAGCTGCCTGATTTAGCAAGTATGGATGGGCTTTTCTTATATTGCTTCTCCAATCTGAGGAAAGTCTGACTTTCTGCCTCCGAAAAAAACCATAGCATAAGTTTCTTGAGAAAGATATATATATATTTCCTACTCAGATGACTTACCTAAATATTTTAGCATCATCTCAATAAATGTGCTCAATGAGCGACAATTAATGAATAGGCCTTTGGGACTTAAGCTAATACAAATAATAATTACCAGTTGGTGAATGCTAGGCAGCATACTATAATTTACAACTATTATTTCCAATCCTAAAAAATAATACTGTAATGAAGACAGCTGCTTGGGGGATAGGAATGGGGTCTACAAATTTTTTTTCTTTCCCTTTTTAGTTTCCTTCCTCAAACTAGCCATAGTACAATAAAACTTGGTTTGGCTGTACAAGAACAGTATTGTGTTTCTTAATATTTGTTTAAGTTGGAAATGTTTTCATGTAAAATGTTTAATACTTAAGACAATCCTATGAGATAAACATTAACCTTCATTTGATAGATGAGGAAATTGAGACCCACAGGGTAAACAAGTCAGCAAAGAGAGGATACCAGAGCCTAGGCTTCTGATTCCAAGACTAGCTCTTTACCCACTGCCCTGTGTCTATAGATGTGCTAGGTTAGTCATTTCTTTCAATACTAAGCTGTGCCTAAGCATGATAGTTGCTCAGGATTTACTACCTATTCCTTTTACAACATCTTAGTAAAGTATTTAAGGTGCATAAACAAACAAAGAAACAAAAATGTCAATCAGTGGTATCGTACATTTAATGAAGACAGACCTTAAACCTGGAGTGAATGGGCTCAGGAAGAAGAGACCAAAACCAGCCTTGGTTTAAAAAAATGAAAGCAGTAGCTGTTGAGAGCGGGAACAAACTACTGTTTTTATTATTTGTGTTCCTAATCTGACCATTCCTAAGGAAAGGCACTTTGAACTAGCTTTAGGAAGAAGTAATATCTGGCATCTTTACTTTGAAAGTAAGATCAGATCAATTCATGATTTGTTATGTGCAAATAAAAATCAAGTTAATGGGACAAAACAAAATGAAAACAGCACCAAAACTGAAGTTCTTCTAATTATTATTTTTTCCTTTGGTGGAACCATCACTGATTCATTCACTTATTTATTCACCAAAATTTGAGTGCCAATTGCATCCAGCCTGTTTGAATTAAGAAAGCATTTCCTTTCAGAAACTATGACTTCATACTCACCAAGGTAATAGATCCTGTCCGAATGAGGCCCATCTGGATCATTCCTCTTCACAAACATAAAATCATGTGGTGCCTTAGCCATCATGTAGCCATGATATTTTCTGGTATCAGCAAGCAGCTTTCTAAGCTGACTCCAGGAATATCGCTCAACATAAAACGGCTCCAATTTAGGCCGATCCTGTGATTCAATATTCTCCTCACACTCTGCAGTTTCAAAGATCTCAACACCAAGCTGTTCTGTTTCCATCGCTGCTGCCATGTTGCATTTTCCTAGAAAAATAAGGCACATGAAGTTCACAGGTCTGCCTTCTCTTATATTAATCAGAATGACAGTCTGATAGGGCTCCCCAACCCCCCAAAAAAGGGGAAAAAATGCTTTTCAGTACAGTTGCAATTAAACTTCATAAGAAAAGCAATAGCTCCCCCTTTTCTTTAAAAATGAGATTAAAAAAAAATTGAGGTCATGTCTATTTCACAGTTGACTATAAATCTCTTGGGGAACTTTTATAAAAGGCTCTCCTTAGGTATCTCTTGCCAAAATTCCTTTTTCTTTCCCACACTGGAAGGAAACGGGCCATATGCCAGTTGGCTGCTATGTTCCTTCAAAGAGCATGACAATAGTGAAGCTAAATGTGCCAAGGGAGTTAAGTGTTTTTGCACTTAAAAAAAGTAACTCATTTGATAAATGTGGACTTCTTCAGAGAACAGAAATAATCACGACCAATTAGAACAGTTATAAAATTGTGGCAAACAATGTACTTCTAATAACCTTTCTAGGGAGCTTACTCAAGATAATATAAATACTGTTTCCTTTTAAATGAGACTCCAAACAACAAAAGACCTAACTGGCTGGTACATTTTTTCTTTGTCTTTTGCTCTTGCCTAGACATCACTATCTGATGATCCCCTGTGTAACTCTATACTATAAGGAATTTATGTGACTATTACTACAGATTATAAAACTTCTATGATTAAATGAGAAAAAAGTGGCTTTAGTTGTCGTTTATGCACAAAACATTTAATGTTTGTAATATCAATATTTTGATAAAAGTCCAAACCCAATTTACGACTTCAACCCCAAAACAGTATTAAGATTTCATCTACTAATGGTGTATCTTTCATTTTACAAATCCAGAAGAGGATATTTTTTTCCTTTATCTATTTCAATATTTAAATGTAACAGGTGCAAAGTATCAGAGAAAATAACAAGAAGTGTTATTATAAGCCACTGTATGATATTCTGACACGCATTATTCATAACGCTACCAAAAAGGAGCAACATAAACAAAAATTCTGGGGCAACCTGCTCTTTTTGAACTAATAAATGTCCAAAACATGTGGACTTAGGAGATAAACTATATTGCATTTGTGCAACCAATTCACATAATTATTAACTACTTCTACAACAAAAATCAATACATGGCTGTATTTTAACATGATGTCTTTTTTAAACCTTGACTTCACAGGTTAACAGGAGTTCGTGGTAAAAACTACCAACCAGAGAGAAAAAGTCATTAGCAGGTATGGGTTGTGAATTAGTCCATCAGGTGTGCTGGTGTGCTGTATGGCATTCAAAAGGAACAGAACTGTGAGGCCACGGCCACGATATTGTGTCTTTTTTCAGGCTACAGTGAACTACACTACCGTTTTCAATGTAACAGTAGCAAGAGCAGCCAGAAAATCTACTGGAGAATTCTATAGTAAACAACTTGTAATATTATTACAACTGGGCATTTACCTCCAATGATTAAAATCTAAACAGCTCAACAGAGGAAAAGTCATTTAGCTCAACTGGTATTCAGCATATTGATATTAAGTAGCAGTACATGACAGTAGTGGCTGTTTGCCCATCTAAAAGCTGGTGGAGGTCTGTTTTCTATCAAATGTGTCAATGGATCTAGTTTGATTCCTGACAGAGTAAGGGACAGGTGAGACAAGGAGATATACAAACTGGGCTCATTCTTCTCAACTCCCCTTGTGTTAAACTTGGAACTTCATCTCCAAACCACTGCTTGAAACAATAGAGCTTGGGGATGGAACAGGGAAGCTCAGACAGACTTCCCAAGCCTACTGCCCAGCTTCTTGAGTCATTATTTTGACATGTCTCTTACATAAAAGTTGCCATTACCTTGCACTTAAGCAAAACTATCTGGTATTCCTAAATTGTACTAGGTCCCTGGACTATTTCTCTGACTCTCTCTACACACACACACACACACACACACTTACAGTTCAAATGACACTATTCTATATTTTATGGTCAATGTATATCCTGCATTTCCTAGGCTAGACCTGATATTACATAATTTTAGTAATTTACACAAATGTGTAACTAACTGATTTAATTTCCAGATTTCTGTAACACCTTACATACAAATACATTCTCAAAATATGTGACCCAAGTTTTCTACTTGTAAAAATTAGAAAATAGGTCAGTACATGTTCTTAGCACAGTGCATATATTTCACTGCCCCACCTACCTCTTCACTTAAGGCCCTTCCCTGGTGCCTACCTGATTGTATTTTCATCTGTTCAGATCTCTTCCACATTCAAAGAGATCTTTTTGAAGTGACTCAACTTCAAGCATAGATCCCTCTGCTCATCCTGCTCTCTTCTCACAGGAGTCTTTCCTTTTCTCACCATCCAATCCTGCTCACCAGGATAATGAAATAAGATATAAAGCTGCTGATCATTATTAAAATGGATCGTATGTGCCCAAAAAGATTAAACCTAGTCTCAAATAGTACTTGAAACTGATGCATATTCTTTTTGATATAATATACAATGCCTGAATTATCTTGTATCTGCACTTTAATTATGAAAATTATAAACTGATTTTATTTCAGAAATGTATAGCCCAATTTACTCCAAAGAATATCCAAACGGTAGTGTAAATCCTGACATCCGGATACACATTAAAAGGTAAATTATGGAAGAACATTTAAAAGTATAAAAGGCATACAGATGTGAGGTTACTCTGGCTACTGCAAATCTTCAAAAATGACAGATTCATAATAAAATTTATTTCTATGTGCCTGGTCCTGTTCTTCTGCCTTTTACATAATAACCAATTTGTATTATTTTACAGAATACATATTTAGCTGACTGGAAACAGAATAGACTCAATAGAATAACCACTAAGAACTACAGAGTCATTTTTGCAGAGGGAACTAACTTCCAGTTCTACCCATTTTCAGTGCATTCCATTTTTGCTTATTTCCTTTCCACGTATACTCTGAAAATAACTGAACTAGGTAACTTCTCTAGAAACGGAAGTGTTAAGTTTGTTGAAACTCTGGCTTAGTAAAAGAAGAAAAGCAGGGCCTGTGATTATACCTGTCACTTTGTTATCGGTTTTAATTCTGGGCTCTCGGAGCCCAGATAGGTGATGGAGAGAGATGTGGCTCAGTGGCAAATGGAGGGGAAAAAGTGAAGTTGTGCTAACACAGCAACAACGGACTACGATGTCAAGACACCTTCCCATTCACTAAGCCCCTCATTCAGAGAAGAGCACGTAGGGTTCGAAAATAGCTTCAGGACTCTTGAATTTGGACCCACTCAAATGTCATTCCTTAATTTTTAATCCAGGCGCCAGTCTGTCCACTTAAACACCCCAAGCCTCGTTGAAGCCTAGCTATTTCACTCGTCAGCTAGTTGAGAGGTTCATTATCACAAAGTGGGCAAAGATCTTGAAGGCTAGAATGCGGAAGAAGAGGAGAGGTGTAGCAGAGAATATTAAGAAGGGGGACTGGGGGGATGCCAAGTCTTAGAAGAAAAGTGAGAGGGGAGAGGTTTGGGGAAAAAAAAAAAAAAAGGAAAGAAAAGCACCTATCCTGTGCCGGGTAGGTGAAATAGAATGAGAAGCGGCCAGTAAACAAGGAGGGAATCGACCTAAAGTGGGGAAGTAGAAAGAACACCAGCTGGGAAACCAGAAAATCTCAGTCCGAATCCGATCTGCCACAGTCGGACTTTAGGCAAATCCCTTCGCCTCTGTGGGCTTCCGTTTCTCATCTGTAAGCCCGGACAATACCCGGCTCCCAACCCCAGCAAGCCTCAATTAAGATAACGGACGTGGAAGTCCGGAGGCCAGCACCCAGCGCTCAGGGGGCGCCCAGTGAACGTTGGCTGACTCGGAATCTGAGAGCCTGGGCTTCCTCTTCCGGCAAGTGGGGCCCCGCCACCGGCTGTGGCCCGCGCAGGGCGGCGCGCCGCGTAAACCGCAGAGCGGGCTAACCGGGAGAATGCGCCGGGCGGTTCCTCCGTGAGGCGGAGAGGCCCGAGTGGGCTGGGGCGCAGGCCTTGCGGGCGAAGGGGAAGCAGAGGGGGCGGATACTGCACCTTCCCCCCCCGGCCCCGCCCGGACCGTCCTGACGCGCGCTATGGACCGGGCCTGCGCCGCTTCATGCCGCGCGGCCTCCACTCCCGACCCGGGGGCAGCGGCCTCCTTGGCTACGGCGCCGGCGGTAACCGAAGCGGTGAACGCGGCACTTAAAGACGGCGGCGGCGGCGGCTCCAGCACTTCCGGTTTCTTGAGCGCTGCCCTCCAACGGGGGAAGGCGCAACGGGGCCAAGAAGAGCGCAGCTCTCTGTTCGGCGAGGTTCCCTTACGACAGTGCCATCTAGTGGCCGGAGGAGCGAACGAGGCGCGGGAAGGAAACTGGGCGGGGGTGGGGGACAGAGAAGAAATCCAGAAAGGGGCAGTAACTTGCTGGAAATCACAGGACGAACTGTGGCACGTCCGTACTCATCTATTTTTTTCCTTCGACAAATATATATTGAGTGCCTCCTATGTGCCAGGCAGAGCTGTAGACACTGAGATTAGAACACGGAGCAAGCCAGGCAAAAATCCCTGCCCCTTCATGGAGATGACATGGAGAGGGAAGGAGCAGGACCTTGGGGATTTTCTGGGTGTCTCACTGTTATGGTGGAAAGAAACCTGAACTTGGAGTCAGAAAGCTTGGCTCTAGTACTAACTAATGACCTTCAGCAGGTCAGTCTCTTTGAGCCATGGTTTCTTTATCTGTGAAAGAGATGTAATAACGTCACTTAATTGCACTTAACGAAAACCACGTGTGTCATACAAACACATAAAGATGAAGGAACTGGTGCCCAGGGCAGGGAAGTGAGTGGCTTGCTATTATCAGGACCAGAGGCAGGTCTCTTGACCCGCAATTTATTTCCTATTCTACACCATACATTGGCTGAGAGAAAGAGAAAAGGGGAGCCTCGGGAGATGACTGGGAAAGTGGAAGGTGTAGAACAAAACAGTGGACAAGCTGGGCCTTCCCTATTTTCTATTATTACAAGGAACCATTTGTCAGAGGTGTGTGTCATTAGGCTTTTTTGTAATAAAAGATCCATCTGGGTGCCATGTTCTACTCCTCAGTATGCAATTATTCACTCTGAGGTTAAATGAGTCTTTGCTCAGGCTTTTTTATTTTTTTTCAGTTGAGTTCCTCTAAAAGTACAGTCATGTTTTCACTGGGATTCCTCTATGAATTTTGTGCAAATAAACAAACTCCCAAACAAAAAAAAACACCCGAAAGTAGGTTTTAAGGCTTTGAATGCAGATGCACATGCTAACAAAGTACAATGAAACATCTTGCACTTCATTTCATTCATCCAAATGTTTACTGAATCTCTGCCATGTGCCTGTCACTGTTCCAAGCACTGGTGCTACAACAGTGAATAAAGTAAGCAAAATCCCTGACTTCCTGCAGTTTATAGTTGAGTAAGAGGAAAAAGACCTCTCCAAAAGCAAATAAAAAATATATAATTTCATGGATTTAAAAAAACAAGCTCCAATAGATAATCGGCAAGGACCTACTGTATAGCACAGAGAACTCTGCTGAATACTCTGTAATAACCTAAATGGGAAAAGAATTTGAAAAAGAATAGAAATATGTATATGTATAACTGAATCACTTTGCTGTACACCTGAAATGAACACAACATTGTTAATCAACTATACTGCAATAAAAAATAAAAATTAAAAAAAAAGAGAGAGATTAACAGTAAACCTCAGGGGAAAACAAAACAAAACACCAAAAAAAAAAAAAAAAAAACAAGCTCCAGAGAGGTAAAGGATGTGCTGAAGTCATATGCCTAATGACAGACTGAACTAGATTTGAATTCAGATTTCTTTGTTTTCAGTGTTATTTTCTCTTTCTATGGCAGGGTTAAAAAGCCTCTAACCCTGAGAAATCTGTGGGGGGAACATCTCCATCACGCACACTGGCCATCTTGCATGTATCCACATAGGCCTCCTAGGCAAAGGCTGGAACCAACGGCTATCTGAGTTGTAGCAGAATGCTTTGTGATCTTTCCAGAACTGGAAAGGAACAGTCTTATGAAGACCTTGAGGCAATCTCCCCTGGGGGTCTCCCCTGGGGTTCTCCCCTGGGTCAGCCAGGGGGGTTCTCTCAGAACCCTCCCAGGTTCTGAGAAGGTGTGGGCTTTCTGCCTCACCCCCATCAGAATAGGGCTGAGAATATAAAAACCTAGAACTGGCTGCAGCCTAGAACTGGCTCCTCAGAAGCCAGTTATCCCAGAACTTACACTGCAGTCACCTGGCCCTTTCTTTTGCTTCAGTAGTGTCCTTTTTCATATATGGGACAAGGACCACTGGCACCTTGAGGCATTCTTCCCTTTGTTATACATGTAAGTAATAAACTGTCTGAGGCTAAACTGGCTCCTTGTTTTTTTTTTTTTGTTTGTTTGTTTTTCATGGCATGTGGGATCTTAATTCCCCAACCAGGGATTGAACCCTCACCCCTGCATTGGAAGGGCGGAATCTTAACCACTGGACCACCATGGAAGTCCCTAAACTGGCTCCTTGGATCTTTACTGGCTGAATCACTCAGGCCTGGGCCTTGCCAAACACAAGCAAACTGTGTGCTTGACAAAGCCTACTTAGCTATATTATGCTGCCCTACACTCTAGGAACTCCTCAGGAAAAGGCAAGTTATCTAGCACACGTGGTCTGAATAAATAGCATGGTGGGGTTGATACAAATCCGTCCCTGCTGTAGACTGAAAAAAATCGCAAAGCATCATGAAACAATCATATTTTGACATAATGGACGGCAGGCAGGTAAATGTGAATGAAAGCTAGGGTGGACAAGTGAGAACTCTTCCCAGGGTACCCTGGGCTGCATCTTGAAATCAGTGCCTATTTGAAGTAATCAGGTCCTCATCCAGTTCTGACCTCATGTTTTAGAGAACCTGACATCTTTTCACATGGGGCCTCATCAGAGACCAACCTGTCTCCCAGTCCTGCATCTACCGTTCCACGATCTTCAGGCAGTGGTAATTTTGCTCAGGTACTCATGGATCAGAGCACGGATTCCTGGAGTCAGGCAGACCTGGGTTCACATCCTGGCTCCTCTCCTTACTAACAAATTAATATCGGGCCTCTCTAAGTTTTATCTCTCTCATCTGTAAAATGACTTTTTCTTCCCTCTTATACTTGGATCATTTTTAATTTAGTCTGCATATTATTCCAAATATTTTCAGTCTTGAATGTGCAACTGAGCTTAAAAGAGAAGAATCTGATGTCTCTGTTTTCTAATCCCAGAGTTATAACTCCCAGAAAGCATGGTTGCCTCATGCTAGCTCCCTATATAGGGAAGGATCAAGGATTATAAAGGAAGAAAACAAAAAGACAAGTTACTCCCCAGTATCTTAGCACTATATAAAGTTGTAATCAAAATTTTTGTATTTCTTATCATGAAGTTTCAATATTGCTAGTCTCCTATTCATCATTTTGCACAGCTGTATAGTTTTCCATTGAGTTATTATACCACAGTACATTTGGTCATTCCTGAGTAAGTCTCAGTGTTTCAACATGTAACATCATGAACATCTTCATATATACATCTTCCTTCCTTGAAATTATTTTCTTAGAATAAAATCCCCAAAGGGGAATTACAAGGCCAATCAGCATAAACATCTCCATTTATCTTGTTACATGTTGCAAAACTGAATTCCAAAATGATTCCACAAATTCATATTGCCCTTAGTTACATTCAGCATGAATGTGCCAATTTCACTAAAACTTTTCTAGCACTGGGCATTATCATCAACATGCATATTTTAAGCATCTACTTTCTGAAACATTGTACTCGATGCTACAGGATACCAAAAGGAAGCAATGTGTTCCAGGGAGATTTATAATCTAGTTGAGGAAACAGGTCACAAGCATGTAATGTACACACTAATAGCAGTTGATTACAGGGTATAATGGGCTAGAGTTTGTTTTTCCACTTCCTCCACATTTTATACCTTTTGGAGGCATAGTATAAACCAAGCTGCCATAACAAAAAAGAGCTTTTCAGCTAATTTTCTTTTTCATATTTAAGTTTTTGAATAAAAGGGTATATAGTAAAAAATATTCAGCTCTGTTGGTCTTCCAGTCACCCAGTTTCCTTCCCCACAAGAAACTGATGTTATTGGTTTCTTGCATATACTGTCCAGTAATATTTTATGATACATAAACAAATGCTTATGTACAAATGTATTATTCCTCCCACTACTCCACCATTTTTACATAAGTGGTAGCATACCAACTGTCTGTACCTGGCAACCATGTAGGCAGCCCAGAAAGCCAAAAATTATCAGGTAGGTCAAACTGGATAGGGTGGAAAGGCTACTCCCCGCACTCAAGGAAAGGGCCATCTCTGCATATTATTCTGAACTGTGTATTGACAGGCTGAGGGGAAGATTTTTCTGGCAATGACTGGCTGCAATGCTCACCACTCTCCTGGCATAGTTAGGAGGTTACAGGGATATGAGCTGGCTGCCTGAATTCCCCAGTAGATGCCTGGGCTGATCTGTCAGTCTCTCTCCATTCTCAGCTTTGTGCCATCTAGATAGAGTAACCTGATTTTGGTTAAGGATATCTGGCTGGGTGATCCTGGGTGAGGCACAAAACAGCCAAATTCTACAGCTCATTTTCCAAAACTTCTTCCAGGAATAAAAGGTTCTGTAAAAAGGTGAACAAGGAGAATGTGTATGATCACTTGCCAAAGGCAGGAGTATAGACTTATGCACTGAGCATGTGCTTCATCCAGAGGAAACACTCAGCAAATGCTTCTGATGGCCAGAGAAGGGAGAGGTGACCCTGGGCCACACGAGGCTGGAAAGGCTGCATCTGGAAGGGAGAACACAAAGACAGTGCTTCATTTGCATTTTAATTTGACTAGCATTATCATAAAACCATCAGCCCTACCTGTTTCAGCTTGGCAGGGCTACTTGTGCTCTGCCTTTTTAGCCCCTCTGCCATCTTTTAGTTTTATAGTTTATCTGGATGCTACTCTTTCCCTTCTCCATTTCAATATCTTTTTTTTTTTTTTTTTTTTTTTTTTACTGGATTTCTCATGGAGAGAGAATTCCACAGTAGCTGTCCTTCTCACAGGAAAATTTAGGAATAGCTGATAAGAACATTGGAGGGGAGTGAGTTCAACTCTCTCATTTGATGGATATGGAAACTCAGGCCCAGAGAAGTCATCCAGTAGGTTAGTGGTGGTTGAACCAGGCTGGATAAACCCCCTTCCATTGGACTTTTCTTATGGAGCATCTGAGGCAAAATGTCATTCAGTCTCCTTGCTTACCAATAGACTTGGACTCAATTCGCCTTGGATAGAGGTCAGCTGATAAATCTCAGGGCTCAAATATGCTAAACTGAAATTATTTTTCTTTATTACACAGCCACCAGGATGACTAAAATTTAAAAGACTGAAAATACCAAGGAAATGGAGCAACTAGAACTTTTAAACATTGCTTGTGGGAGTGTAAATTGATCAAAACACTGTAAAACTGCCTAACGGTATCTACAGAAGCTCAACATATATATTCTATGATCTAGCAATTCCATTCCTAGGTATTTACCCAAGAAAATTAAGTACATATATCCACCAAAAGACAAGTACATAAATGTTCCTAGCTAAAAACTGAAAACAATGCAATGTCCATCATCAGGAGAATGGATAATTTGTGATACATTCATACAGTGAAATAAAACAAACAAACCCCAAAAAAGAATGAACTGGTGATTCACATAATATAGATAAATCTCAAATACATTATGTTGAATGAAAGAAACCAGACACAAAGTGTACATACTGGTAGATTCCATTTACACGAAATTCAAGAATAGACAAAAACTACTCTATGGTGATTGAAGTCAGGATAGTAATTATTGGGGTGTAGGGGATGGGAGGCAAAGGTACATGACATGGGAGAACCCATAGGATGCTGGAAATGTTCCGGATCTTGATCTAGATATTAATTAATTACACAGGTATAAACATGCAAAAATTCAGCTTAATTGGAATATTTAAAATTTGCCTGGTTCCTGTACATAAGTTATACTTCAATTTTTTTAAAGTGCCCTATATAGCATCTACATTGTAGTAAAAGCAATGCAATAAAAATAATTTTATCATTTCAAAAAATTATTATTTTCAAAATTCAAGGCTATTGGGGTTACCGTTTTCATTATCTCATAACAGGCAGATTGCATCACCTCCAACTGGTTTGCCTACTACCAGTTTCTCCTCACTGACAGGTTGTTTTGCCCAGCACATATTTGATTTTGCTGATCTCCTGTAACAAACTTCCTTGACTCTCATGTGTCTGTGGGATATAGTACAAACACCTCATTGAAACAAAGACTTTCTTAAGCCACTCCCTATCTGTCTTACCAGACCCAGGGCAACCTCTCCCCTCCATGCCCTTAACCCCCAGTATGCAGAACGTTTCATATCTCTTCATCTTTGGTCTCCCGCCCTGTGCATCCACTGCCCTACCTCTGCTTCTTCCTCTATCAAATTCCTCCTCCATTTCACTGTCCAGCTCTCAAGGATTTGCTCTCAAATATCTGCCACTGGTTCCTACAACCCTTAGCTCCTACCTTCCTGCCTCTTTCTGAGCTCAGTATATTACCCATATTAAAACCCTCTATATTTTATATGACCTACCCCCTGAGCTAAATGTTTTCTGAGAACTAGCATCATTTCATCTCTGGATCCCTGGGCTCAGAACTTTGCTAAATAAATGGGTGCTAACAGAACTGAATAATAAGGTTCATTTTTGTCCCAGACTTCTGGTTTTCATAGTAATGTTGCTTCCTATTAAATTCTTCACTGAAAGCAGACTTGGGGATGAAAGTGGATACAGACGAGATAGTTTAAATTAGACTTAAATTAGTGTTGTCTGTCTATAGTTTGGGTTTCCTTTTCAAAGGAGACAAGTCTCTTGTGCTGTCCCATTGAATAGCTATTAATTTGTGACTAAATTAATTAGTAGTAAATGAAACAAAAAATTCAGTTTCTCAGTTTCTTTAGCCACATTTCACGTACTCAGAATCCCCATATGGCTAGTGGCTACCGTTATGGACAGCGCAGAATGGAGTATTTCCATCATCGTATGAAGTTCTATGGGATAGCGCTGGAAATCTCTGGTCTTTACGCTTGCTCTCCCCTCTTAGAACACTCTTCCATTCTCTCCCACACCGCTTCCCCTACAACCATCATCATCCTTATTATGTCTGTAATTGCTTACGTCTTTTAATAGACTAAGGGTTCCAGGACGGCAGGTGCTGTATCTTACTCCTGAAGCTCCGGTGATTAGCTTTGAAGCCCGGGCACACAGTAGGCGCTCAGTAAATGTTGAATTAATGAATGACAAATGGGAGGAACCTTCCAGATACACCAATCCAAGCCCGTTCTCCGTGCTGATCGGTTCCTCATCAGTCTCCAGCGTTTTTTAATTTTTACGCTTATTTTTAACCGTCCTTCAGAAGAAGCGAGGAAACTGCACAGCCCCTGTCGACTCCGGAGGCGGCAGCAGCAAGCAGGGGCATCACACACTCCTGGGCCCGCCCCCTCCCGCCTCCGCCCCGCCCCGCCCCCACCCGGCTCTCCCTGAAGCCCGGAGCCCGCGCCGCTGCCTCCCCTGCTCGCCACTGCGCAGGCGCGGCCCACGAGCGTGGGTCGTATAGAGGCTGCGGGCTGCCAGCACTCCGGAGCGAGGTGGTCTTGCGGCCTGTGTTCGGCCAGCTCCAGCCGCGCACAACCTGCCTGAGGCAGCGAGCCTAGTCTCCCCGCGCCCTGGGCAGTGTGGTCATGGAGAATCAGGTGCTGACGCCGCACGTCTACTGGGCTCAGCGGCACCGCGAGCTGTATCTGCGCGTGGAGCTGAGTGACGTGCAGGTAAAGGCAGGGCGGCGGGACGTGCGCGGGTCTCGGCTCCTGGGAACCGCTGGGACCCCAGTCCCCTTTGTCCGGGTGCGTACCGGCGAGCCAGTAGCGCGCCAAGGGGATCCAGGACGCGGTGGGCTCTCGGCGTCCAGACCCGAGCAAAAGCTGGCCCACATGGAGGCAGACCCTGGGCGCGACCCCCTGAAGCCTTCAGGTACTTCGGGTGCTGCGTGAGCCCCGCGCGGGCCTCGGAGGCTGCCCCGGGCCTCCTCTTTGTTCGCAGTCTGCGGCCTGGTGGAGCCCGAGCCTGGCCCTGAAGGCCTGGCCGTCGGAGTTCGTGTTTGCCGAAGCTCTTCGAGGCGTGGGATGTCGTTGGGTCGGGGGTGCAATGTGACAGTGGCTTGCCGGGCCGTGGCTGGACGTCTAGCGCTGGCCTGAGAGGTCTAGCGGGTCCCCTCGGACCTTCACGAGGCCCGCCGCTGCCTTGGAGGGGTCACACCCACCTCCCAACCATTAAGTTATGGAAATACTTGTTAATTTTAGTTTTACAGTCCATAAGACCCCGAAGAAGTGATTTTTCCCCCGCCTGTTCTGAAGGCTGTGAGCTCAGGTTTGCTGAGTTGCATAGAGAACTACAGAATTAAGTTAGGTTGAGTATTTATGCTTGATCTCATTGGCCCTCATGAGAACAGGTTGAGGCCTCCTAAATGGTGGAGCTCTCAGGACCTGTGTACCCCTTTGTCTCGGTCCAAACCATCCAGGATTCCCGTTTTTGAGGAACTGGAGTTTTCAGTCTGGAATGTTCTTTCTACATTCTTACTCCCTACTCTCCTTGACATTTATGGCACTTTGTAACCTCCTTCACTCCCCTTAACTCTCTCTGCCTCAGAGTCAGGCGTTTATGTTCGGATCTGTCAGCCCATCTGGTATACTGTCTTGCAAGGTGTAGGTGCTCTTTGAGTGTGGACTTGAATTTGTTGAATTTAATCTTTTCTTCTGGAATATAAACCTGTTTTCCCATTGAAACTTAAGACAATACTGACCAGAATGCCTTTAAATAGCCTGTGTCATTTAATGTGTTAAACCAGGCTGAATTACACTTTTGCGTCAGAGGATGTATAAATGTTCTTTGCTGTGTCCCTCTACTCTGCTCCACGGTGTTTTAATAAAAAAGGAAAAAACAAACAAAATCTTTGTAGATGGGGATCAAAGTGTCCTTCTAGAGAGGATTCTAACATCAGTCAATAAGAAAAGTACAGAACTTGTGTCATGGCAATCTCTCTTAAGTATTCAGTTAAACATTGTGTAGACCAATTAAATAAACTCAGGCCCTCTCTAGTTGTAATAAGGATGTAATAGTCTGGGATACTTTTGAAGCTACCAACAGAAAAGATGTTTTTAGGGAAAGTGGGGTGGTGTTGGTGGAAAAAAATGGAAATTAGTTGGGCAAATGAAAGAATGCATCATACTTAAATTTCTCCTGAAAGATCTAAACCTTTTAGTTAAGAAACATGAACACATGTGTTAATCATATTTGGTATATTTTAAAACATAAAGGTATGTGTTTGGAATATATTATAGTTAAAGAAATGTAACAGTGGAGGGAAAAATGGAATTCTCTTTTGGAGAGAGAAATCCTTTTTTTATTCTTTGAGAAAAAATAAATCTTTTTCCCCAATTGAGTTTTTGGTTTTTCTCGGATTTCCCATCTGTAATTCTGAGGCATCCATTTCAACTACCATTAGTTTTAAAGTAACATGTTAATACCATTCATAAGAGAAACCCCCTACCATGTGTGAAATACTACAGATTTACAAAAATGAGTCAGACAGACTCAGCTTTCCAACGGTATTCTATCTAGGAGGAGGCATATTGTATACTAACAAAAAGTTTTGTGCATGAGTATGTTTATTTGTAGAGTTGGAGTTGAATACTGAACCAGGTCCCTGGTGTTAAAGGAATTTGGTACCTCTCTTTTCGTTAGTTAGAGGTGACTTCCAGAAATAAGGTGAAGTATTCTTGTCAAACTGAGACTGGGAGAACTTCCCAGAAAGAGGACGGCATAGACTTTCAGATTGTCCAACTTGTTGTACATGTCAATGCCCTACAGCCAAAGAGTTCCAGGAACACACCTCTAGTTAAACAAGTTGTTTATTGCTCATATCAGCAAGGGAGAGCA
Organism: Mesoplodon mirus; assembly: GCF_964341445.2. Taxonomy (NCBI): domain Eukaryota; kingdom Metazoa; phylum Chordata; class Mammalia; order Artiodactyla; family Ziphiidae; genus Mesoplodon; species Mesoplodon mirus. Next base: position 55,802,888 of record NC_138979.1, read on the forward strand.
TACTCCATGGGTTTGCTCAAAATTGATAATAGAATTTGGACTTCGGTGATTGGGGGACAGACTAAGGAAGCAAGGATTCACTTTAGATTAGATGCTGTCAGAAAGCGGGCAATTCTATGGTTGGGTATCTGAATAAATCTTATATATAGGGAAGAGAGACCAGAACAAGAATAAAACGAATTGGTAGAGAAGTGGCGGTCACTTATTTTGGCCAAGAGAGGAAGGGTGTCTGGTATTTTGTGGGTGGCATTGTGGCCATGTTTTTATCTGTGCTTACACAAAATTATGAAGTGGTCTTTGTCTCATTTTATCAAGGTATTCTGTGAGATTGTTTATGTCCATTAAATAGCAGAATAACGTGTTCTAGCTGTGAGTGCCAGGCCAGCTTTTGAATGTCAGGGGCTGCTCCTTTTTAAAAATTTCCCAATTAATTGTTCTCTGCAGGGCCTGTGAAACTGGTGATTCTGGCTTGGGATGAAGCAATTCGTTTACTTGTTTAATGAAAACCGTTTGTGGAGCACCTACTTTTGTCTCACCTTAAGCTAGGTGCTGGGTTGTTGGACAGCTCTCTATCCTCCCCTGCTCTTCATAGCATATGTGTAAGTGAGTTTCGATGTTGAATTCCAGTTTGGGGGCATCAGCCCTGCTCCTTTCCCTTTCTGAGACACAGAGAACCATCAGGTTTTCACATCTCTACTCTGTCTTTGGAGCTGCAGACAGTGGGGCTAGGGCAGGGTTACTTTCAGAATAGAGTTTGTTTTCAGGATAAGCATGAAGGACAGATTTGTGCCAACAACCATAGTTGTTAAAGCATTTGTTCATTTATCAAGGTTTTTGTTTGTTTCAGTTATATGAGGGCAGTGTGCATAGCTCTGTTTGGGAGCTGTTTGAAAGATACTGTTCTTGACCTTACCTAATAGAGAGTCTGGTGGAAAGAGTGGTGACTGAAGGCATGAGATTGGGTCCTTGCTCTTCCACTTAATGTCTGGTGTCCGTGGATTATTCACTTAACCGTTATGAGCCTGCGTCTTTTCATGCAAATAAATGTGAATAATAACACCTAATTCATAGGATTGTTCTGAGGCTTAAATTGGATAATGGATTTGAAAGTGCTTTGTGAATTCTAGTGTGCTATTCAAGTGTAAGTGATTATTATTGTGATACTAAACCTTAGATGAGAGAGAAGCACGAAGAGCAATAGAACAGAATAGAGGCTGTTAGCAGATTTATCCATATATGAAAACTTATTGAACAACAGTGGTGGCTTTACAAATTAATAGGGGAAAGGATGAACCATTCAGGAGATTGTATTGGGACAATTGGTAACCTAAATGGCAAAAAGATAAAGTAAGAGCTTGCCTTATGCCGTACACAAAAGTCAATTTCAGGTAGGCTAATGAACTAAATGCATAAAGCAAAACTACTAAAAGAAAATATAGGAGACTGTCTTTATGATATTGTAACAGAAGAATGTGTTAAACAAGACACAAAAACATAAACCCTAAAAAAAAAGATGACAGATTTAAGACAAGCTTGAGGCAGATATTTGTGGCACATATCACTGAGCTCTTCCTTATATGCCCAAGGAGACAGTATGTTCATTACGGCAAAAAAAAATTGAAAACAACCTCAGTACTTATCAACAGGAGAATGGATAAACTGTGGTATATTTATACAACAGCACACTGTACAACAGCTAAAATAAATGAAACAGAACCAGCTGTATCTATGGATAAAGTTTAGAAATATATCAAATAAAAAGCAAGGGGCTTCCCTGGTGGCGCAGTGGTTGAGAGTCCACCTGCCGATGCAGGGGACACGGGTTCGTGCCCCGGTCCGGGAAGATCCCACATGCCGCGGAGCAGCTGGGCCCGTGAGCCATGGCCGCTGAGCCTGCACGTCCAGAGCCTGTGCTCCGCAACGGGAGAAGCCACAACAGCGAGAGGCCCGCGTACTGCAAAAAAAAAAAAAAAAAGCAAGTTGAAGAATGATATATATTCATATTATATATATATATATATGAAACCATTTATGTAACATGTAAAATAAAAAGTTTGTATTGTAATGAATACCCAACATTGTTGTACATGAGTAAAGAAATACAGTGGGAATGATAAACTCCAATTCTAGAATAGTGGTTGGGCCTCCCTGGTGGTGCAGTGGTTAAGAATCCACCTGCCAATGCAGGGGACATGGGCTTGAGCCCTGGGCCGGGAAGATCTCACATGCCGCAGAGCAACTAAGCTCGTGCACTATAACTACTGAAGCCCACTCACCTAGAGCCCATGCTTCGCAACAAGAGGAGCCACCTCAATGAGAAGCCCGTGCACCACAATGAAGAGTAGCCCCTGCTTGCCGCAATTAGAGAAAGCCTGCGCGCAGCAACAAAAACCCAACGCAGCCAAAAATAAATAAATAAATTAGAAAAAAATCATAAAATTTATCATTTTATCTATATAATCTCACTCTTGTACATATAAATATGAAAATATAAGCAGAAAAATTGGTGGAGGTGTTCTAAACCATCTTCATATTTCAGAATCCGCTCTTCTTTTTTTTTTTTTAATGTTTATTTTGGCTGTGTCAGGTCTTAGTTGTGGCATGCAGGATCTTCGTTGCGGCATGCGGGATCTTTAGTTTCGGCATGCGGACTTCTTAGTTGTGGCATGCATGCGGTATCTAGTTCCCTGGCCAGGGATCAAAGCTGGGCTCCCTGCTTTGGGAGCTCAGAGTCTTACCCACTGGACCACCAGGGAAGTCCCAGAATCCAGTCTTCTGAATCACATTTCTACTCAGAGATGTCACTGTCCATGTTTTTCCATATAGTGTCATCCTCTGTGCCATTAAGAGCACTAAATGCAGCATTTCTTTTTTTTTTTTTCAGGTGCTAATTCTTTTTTTTTAATTTATTTTTTTATTGGAGTATAATTGCTTAACAATGGTGTGTTAGTTTCTTCTGCATAACAAAGTGAATCAGCTATATGCATATGTATATCCCCATATCACCTCCCTCTTGCGTCTCCCTCCCACCCTCCCTATCCCACCCCTCCAGGCGGTCACAAAGCACCGAGCTGATCTCCCTGTGCTATGCGGCTGCTTCCCGCTAGCTATCTACCTTACGTTTGGTAGTGTATATATGTCCAAAATGCAGCATTTCTGAAAGAATGTTCTACTGTTATCTCATTTTTTTTTTCAAGCCATCCATACCTATTTATAAGTTTTGATGCTGGCACATTCTTGAGACACAAACCAGGGCTCATACTACTTCCTTAAATGGCTTTTAAGTGGTTTATTGACTGAAATATTGAGTTGCAGCTGTGTAGTCATGCCATCTGGAGTAACAGCCAAGCTCCCATATGCTAGACAGTGACAACCATGTCATGGTTGCTACTTTGCCAAAGCAAGTGTAAGGTGCTGCTGTCAATTTTAATAAGTATCCTGATTTTAGAGAGATTAAATGTGAGAAAAATGTACATTTTAGAATTAATGAGATATTAACTTCATTTTGGAGTTGTCAATAAGTTTTAGTATTTAAACCCCTGAGGCAGGATGAGATCACGGGGAAGAGAGTGTGGATCAGAGATTACCAAATAAATGCCCAAAGCATGTCATGGTTAGGAGCCTGGGGCTGTTTGCCTTGGTTTGAATCTTGGTTTTGCCACTTGCTGATTTTGTAATCTAAACTAGTTACATAATCTCTGTAAGCCTCCGTTTCCTTGTATGTAAAATTGTTATATAAATAGTACCTATTTTATAGGTTTTTTTTGTTTGTTTGTTTTTTTGCGGTACTCGGGCCTCTCACTGCCGTGGCCTCTCCCATTGCGGAGCACAGGCTCCGGACGCGCAGGCTCAGCGGCCATGGCTCACGGGCCCAGCCGCTCCGCGGCATGTGGGATCCTCCCGGACCGGGGCACGAACCCGCGTCCGCTGCATTAGCAGGCAGACTCTCAACCACTGCGCCACCAGGGAAGCCCCTTTATAGGGTTTTTGTATGTGTGTGTGATAGTAATGTGGAACACTCTGAAAAATAATTGGCATATAGTGAGTGTTCAGTGAATGTTAGTGAAATGAGCTGGGTGAGGAAAGTGGCTAATTGGAGAGGATAGGGTTCATATTGAGGGGGTAGCTATTGTCATTCAAGAATGCAGATCTGAGGTTGGCATCTAATTCTTCTAATTTTTGAAGAAGAAGCTGAAAATCCAGATTTTTTAAAATGAAAAAACCTCATAGTTTTATACTTATTCAACAAATATATAAATGCTTACTGTGTGCTTGGTAGTCTTCTAGACTCTGGGACTTGGGCATGAGCAAGGCAGACAAGGTCCCTGCTCTCAAGAAGTTTACATACTGAGTGGCGGTAGCAGTGAAGGAAGACTGGCAATAGAAGCAGATAAATTCATCAGATAGTTTCAGATAACCATGAATGTTATGAAGAAAGTAAAGCAAGAAAAAATATATGAGAAGGTATCACGAGAACTATTTCAGATTAGGTAGTCAGGGAAGTTCTCTTGGAGGAGGTGACATTTGAGCAGAGATCTAAATGTTAAGAAGCCGTGCAAAATTATGGGGACTGAATATTATAGGGAGAGGGAACAGCTACTGCAAAATTCCAAGTTGCAAAGTACTTTGTGGTGAATTAAAATTAAAAATTAATAAATAAAAAATATTCTCTGTAGGCCATATAAAATATTGTGGGTTCAGTTTGGCCCAAGATGCCAATTTATATCAGAAAACTTATAGATATTAAAAACTGATAGAGAAGGACTTCCCTGGTGGTCCAGTGGGTTAGACTCTACGCTCTCAATGCAGGGGGCCTGGGTTCGATCCCTGGTCAGGGAACTAGATACCACATGCATGCCGCAGCTAAGAAGTTTGCATGCTGCAACAAAGAGTCCACATGCCACAATGAAGATCCTGCATGCCGCAACTAAGACCCAGTGCAGCCTAAATAAAAACAAAAAAACCCCCAAAACTGATAGAGATGAGAAGCAGCCCAGGACTGCGTCATGAGACACTTAAACATTTAGAAGTTGAGCTGAGCAGAAAGCACCAGCAGAGGAGATTGAGAAGGAGTAGCCTATGAGGCATTAAATCCAATGCAGTGTCCTGTAGTGTCCTCGAAGCCAGGAAAGAGGGATATTTCAGTGGGGTGTGGTCTGCTCTGTCCAGTGCTGCTTAGAGGTTGAATAAGACGAGATTGTGTGTCTATTGGATTTGGCAATGTGGAGGTTATTGATGATCTTGGTAATAATAGTTTCAGTGGAGTGGTGAGGATGGAGGCTAGATCAGAGTAGATTTCAGAGTATTTGTGGTAGGGAAGATCAGATGATAGTAGATAACTTTTTTTTTTTTTTTTTTTTTGCAGTATGTGGGCCTCTCACTGTTGTGGCCTCTCCCGTTGCGGAGCACAGGCTCCGGACGCACAGGCTCAGCGGCCATGGCTCACGGGCCTAGCCGCTCCATGGCATGTGGGATCTTCCCGGACCGGGGCACGAACCCATGTCCCCTGCATCAGCAGGCAGACTCTCAACCACTGCGCCACCAGGGAAGCCCCAATTGTAGATAACTTTTTTTTTTTTTTTTTTTTTTTTGCGTTACGCAGGCCTCTCACTGCTGTGGCCTCTCCCGTTGCGGAGCACAGGCTCCGGACTCACAGGCTCAGCGGCCATGGCTCACAGGCCCAGCCGCTCAGCGGCACGTGGGATCTTCCCGGACCGGGGCACGAACCCGTCTCCCCTGCATCAGCAGGCGGACTCTCAACCACTGCGCCACCAGGGAAGCCAGTGTAGATAACTTTTAAAGAAGTTTTTCTTGGTGGAGGGAAGGGATGAGCAAAGAAATCAGTGGTCTTGGAGTTCAGAGAATAGAGAGATCACTATGGCCAAGGATGTGGACCTTGAGCTGTGTTTTTAAGTATAAGTAGAATTTGGATCCAAAAAGGGGATTAAAGAGAGTATGTGCTGTCACATACACCCAAAAAGAATGAGTGAAAAAAAAAAAAAGGAGTGAGATCTCTATGAACTGGTAAAGGTTGATTTAGGTGAAAAAAGCAAGGTGCCTAAGAATGTATATTCTGTGCTATCTTTTGTGTAGAAAGAAGGGGAAATAAGAATGTCTGAATATATTTATTTATTTTCCCAAACATATACACACACAGAGGAAAGATAAACCAGGTGCCCCTGAAGTGGTTACCTACGGGTGGTGAGTGGGAATGTGGTGGAGGGGGATGGGTTTGGAAATAGGACTTCTGAAGATACCTGTCTGTAAAGTTTGACTTTTGAATGATGTAAATGTTTTACATATTCAAAACTAAAATTCAATAAAAAAGAATAAAATGAAAAATCTTGAAATTAAATACAATCAAAAGGACCTAACTGTATATCAAATTGATAACATAACCATACAGATAAATAACTTAGTACAAGTAACGTTTGAACACAGTACTCTGGTTCTTTAGTAGATATACTCTAAGGACAAAAAGAACTACACATAAATGATGTACTTTATTTATAGGTTTATTGTTAGTAAAAATATTGATGTAATTCTGAAACCTTTAGGATCAAAGAAGTAAATGTGTTAATGTTATTAGGAACCAAGATATTCACCATAAGGAAATACAAATATTAAATAACAGAAGATAAGGAGAAGCCCTATAATGTAAATTTTTTTTTTTTTTTTTGGCTGCACCATGTGGCATGTGGGATCTTAGTTCCCCGACCAGGGATCGAACCTGTGTCCCTGGCTTGGAAGCACGGAGTCTTAACCGCTGGACCGCCAGGGAAGTCCCATAATTTTGAATTGGGCATTTCGGTATGACAACATGATTTTTTAAGGTCCTAGCTAGACACTAAAGATGAGCACTGAGTATACCTCAATGTGCCCAGATCATGGCTTCTAAGTTACCATTCTGCAGTAGAGGAACTATGAGGCCCCTTGAAGAAATGGCCAGTTATTCCAGGTCTGTGCCAGAGAGAGTACAACATCCTCAAAGGCTACAAGGTCATATCATAATAATACAGGAGCTGGTTTGAAGGGATTTCAAATTTGTGACAATTTGTGACAATTTGAACACCAAAAAGAATAAGAATAATATTAGATTTTGGAAGAGTGGATTAAAAAGGAAATCCACAAGTCCATAATGATAGTCAAAAAGAAATAAAGAAGACCAGTTTGGGGGCTGAGAGAGAGGGGCAGGAGGTGGGTGTGGTTATAAAAGGGCACCATAAGGGATCTGGAACTGTTCAGTATCTTGACTGTGATGTTGAGTAGACGAATGTATACATGTAATAAAATTGTATAGAACTTACACACACAGACACACACAAATGAATACAAGTCAAACTGGGAAAATTCAAACAAGATAGGTTGACTGTATCAATGTCAATATCCTGATTGTGATATTATACTATAGTTTTGTAAAATGTTACCATTGCGGGAAAGTGGGCAAAGAGGACAAGGAATCTCTTGGTATTATTTCTTTCTTTCTTTCTTTCTTTTTTTTTTCCACTGAAATGTATTCCTTAACTACTACCACCTTTGGAGAAGCTGGACCTGACATGCCCAGTGTACTGCTGGGTAGGAGTTAGCATCTGAAATCTGGCTCATAGAATGCTTAGTGAAATCCAGGCCCTGTGCTGTGGCTAGATGCTTAAACCTTGGTTTCACACATCTATGTCTGAGGAGAAATAACTGGGCCCTCCAAACTCCTTTTTTCCTTCCAAGTGATTTAAGATATGGGGAACACAGAGTGGGGCAAGAAGTGACCTAGGTAGGAAGTGTACCACCAAGACTTCCTAGAACTCTAGCTTTCATGATAATATTCATACCAAAACCCTGTTTCCCTTATAGAGGAACCATGCCCCTGAAAGTGTTGCCTTTTTTGATGAGGTTCCGTAATTCCATCTTCCTGGCACAGAGAAGATCATCTAGATTGTTAGCCCCTTTGGGTAAGCTTCTCAGCCTGAAGTCTGTACTGTCACCTGGGAAGTTCTTAACCTAAAGCTTGGCTCAAATGCTCCCCCAACCCAGCCTTCATGCTCCCCCTTTTCCTAACGCTCTTGGCTATGAATAGAGCATCTAGGCTCCCACTGCCTTTTAGTATAACCCCCCCCCACCTTCACCTTCTGTCTGTCTTGTTGGTTTCCTTTGATGCATGATGGAACACAGCCAGTGGAGCCTACAGGAGAAAAATAAATGAACTAGCTATGGCACTGGAAACAGGCTGCTTCTTGCTTATAATTTTGAGCTGGGAGTTAGGAGATAAACTGTTTCTCATCCACTGAAGAAAGAGTTCAGTTGTTTCACTTTAAATTATGCTGCTGAAAGGCATGTAGCGACTTCTGGGAATAAATGAACAATTTGGAGAATTTCCATCTCTTCTAGTCTTGGTTTGGATAGGGGTTAAGAGTGTGGAGGCTGAGGCTGAGGCACTGCATGTTTCATTTTCATCCAACCGCCTGTAATCCGCAGCCCTTGCCTTAACCTGTAGGAATTAATTTATTTTTCATGTTGCAGCATGGGTGTCACTCCTTGGTGAGGCTCTCCCCAACCATTCTATTCCCATTGTGCTCACTGTCTTCTTAATGTCTGTAACCTTTAACTGCTTTTTACTACTCTTTTGGTCTTGAGCATACGTTACTTGATACTATATCGTTTCTTCTCACAGGAAATGACTCATCTGTTCTACTAGATTCTCTGCCTCCACAACTGAGGGACTGAGTCTTAGAGATCTGTGTATTCCTCCGTAGCACCTCACACGGCACTATGTACCATTTACCATGAGCAGAATGGACTGACTCAGTACCTGATTGTTCGGCACAGCAGAGCAGTTTAGGGTCCTTCTTGCAGGAGCCTGCAATCTCAGATGGGTACAGATCGACATAGAGAAACCCTACACAGAGATGTGGATAAATGACCAAATATATTCTCTGGGGGAAGCACAGGGCAGGAGGTCAAGTGCCCAAGGCAGATGGATGGAGGGAAGTAAACCCCTGGTTTTAATTCAGTTTTTCTCATTAAAATGCCCTTCTTGCATCCTTGGTCTCTTTCTACAGAATCCTGCCATCAGCATCACTGAAAATGTGCTGCATTTCAAAGGTCAGTATCCGGGCAAATGTTCTCAGTCCTCTACACAGTTAAAGAGACATAGTGGTGGTTGCTTTTTATTTTTATCTGTTTATTTTATTCACTTTCTGTTGATGCTCACCACTCTGATACTTGTGGGATAAGCTAGAATGTTTTGAGATGTATGATTAGAAAAGTCAATAATTTGTTTAATATCCTGTTTTCCCCTGGGAGAGGCAGTAGGTATAGAGAAAAAGTATCATGGGCTAGAAAATAGATTTACATCTTCTAGCTCTAAATCTGCGACTACCTCGGACAACTTATTCACTTCTCTGGACCTATAAAATGAGGGTATTGGGTTATAATCTGTGTTTCTCAAACTTGAGGATCCATGGACACCTGAACACACGTCCACAGGATCCTCCAGGGCCATAGACCCTAGATTAAGAAACGTGTTATGGATTAAATATGGTCACTTTAAGTGATATTTAGCTCCATTGCAGCTGTGAACACAGTTGCAAACACTGAACTCCTGCGGTAGTACTTGATTATAAGGTAGCCATCTAGATGACCCAGAATATGCTTCTTTTTAAAAATATTATAACAAAACCCCCCAAATAGAAAATTTCTTAATGAGACTTTGTGGCTCCCTGATATACTTACAGACCAGTTTAATAAGCACTGCACTCTCGATGACATCTAAAAGCTTTCCAGGGGCTTCCCTGGTGGCGCAGTGGTTGAGAGTCCGCTTGCCGATGCAGGAGACACGAGTTCGTGCCCCGGTCCGGGAGGATCCCACGTGCCGCGGAGCGGCTGGGCCCGTGAGCCGTGGCCGCTGAGCCTGTGCGTCCGGAGCCTGTGCTCCGCAAGGGGAGAGGCCACAACAGTGAGAGGCCCGCGTAACAAAAAAATAAATAAATAAATAAAAATAAATAAAAGCTTCCCAGCTCTTGACAGTCTTTGATTCTGTGAATCTGCCTCCATCTCCTTCCTCCTCAGTTCACCAGCAAATTTTCTGCTGTGCCTAAGAGGGTAGGTCTGGATTCATTGTTACCCAGTAGGGTAACAGTGATAATAGGGTGGGATTCTCCCTGCTCTCTCTCTGTTCCTTGGAATGTCATTAGTACGTGACTGGGATTATGGGAGATGGAAGAGTTTCTGCTTTACATGAGACTCCATCTACCTTAATATACTTGCCTGAAAGCACAACCTGGCTTTTGAATCTACTTTTCCAGGTGAGAGCAATGGTGGTAGCAGCTCAGATTTTGAGGGGGAGCTAAACATTTTTTTTTTTTTTTTTTTTTTTTTTTTTTTTTGCTGTACGCGGGCCTCTCACTGCTGTGGCCTCTCCCGTTGCGGAGCACAGGCTCCGGACACACAGGCTCCGCGGCCATGGCTCGCGGGCCCAGCCGCTCCGCGGCATGCGGGATCCTCCGGGATCGGGGCACGAACCCGTGTCCCCTGCATCGGCAGGCGGACTCTCAACCACTGCGCCACCAGGGAAGCCCCGGAGCTAAACATTTGAAAGGAAGTTAAAATGATAAAAGTGTATCTTGCCACGTGAAGCTTATAGACTGTCCTACCTTAAGGCATTTACGGTCTTAGAGAACGATAGCCACCTGTAGGACATATTAGGCAAGTCATACCACATATGGCCAGATGAAGAAAGATAATCGCAGGAGGGAACCAAGTGAGAGAGAGGACAGGGACGTCCTGCAGTCACTGGCTCCTAGGCACAGCACCTGCTTGCTTTGGGGAAAGGAGCCATGTCAAGGCACAGGAATGGCATGATGGTCACCCTGAGGACTTTCCTCCTAGTCCGTTTGTCCTCTCAGGAATGAGCTGAGAAAATGTTATTTTTCTTTTTTGTTCCATTTGGGATGTGCTAAAGGAACAGTCAGCTGCTCCATCATCTATCCCTGGTTGGAAGGTGTTAAATTTACAGCTTTCTTTGAGACAGTCCAGCATTTCTATGTATCCTGTGGCTTTCCTTAACCGCAGTCAAGATAATACACCTACTTGATTTTTCTCTGCTGTGGATTCAGAGCCAAGTAAATGTGAAAGTTAAATTTATATCTATGTGTTACCTTTGGCTTTGCTTTCTGTGTTCTTTTTCCTGCCTGTTATTTGTGCTGGGCATCATTGAGGCTGCATTCGAAGATTAAGTAAATACTCTGGAACTGCTCACCAGAAAGACGTAAGGAGATAAACTTTTGTCCAGGATTTAGCTTATCTAGCTGTTGAGTAGCTCTGCTCACAAGCCCCCACTCATTTGCAGGACCCATTAATTTTTGCATACCCCTGAAAGAACTGCACTAAGCTAACATTTGAATGGCTTCACTCTGCACAAGTTCACAGTAACCCACATTTCTTTCTTTATAGCTCAGGGGCATGGTGCCAAAGGAGACAATGTTTATGAATTTCACCTGGAGTTCTTAGACCTTGTGAAGCCAGAGGTATGTTCTTTCCTTCCTCACTTCCCTGTCCATTTTAAGAAATAAATACTCATAGTTTTGTGAAATGGGGAGCAAGGATTGGGGGGAAGAAGAAGATAAACCAAAGCAGAATATACTTTTGTTTGGAATAGAGCCCAGGTTTTAGCTTCAGAGGAAGAGGAAATTGGAGAACCTGAGTCGGATCTGGGCTCTGCCATTTATTAGTGGTGTGAATAATTCTCCTCACTTCTTTGAGTTTCAGTTTCCTCATGTGTTATGTGAAGGATTGGGTTAAGTGATCTCTATGGTTCTTTCCAGCTCTGAGATCCTTAATAGTCAGCAGTGGTTTAAGGGGTAGAGAATCTGTCTGGGGCTTGCTTTGGAGGCAAAGGGAGAAGCCATATAGAAGAATAATGAGCTGGAACAGCCCCTAAGAATTTGAGTTTAGTTGAGAAGACTCTGTAGTGAAAGACTCCCTGTGAAAAAGTTGTAACTGATACAGTACAGTTCTGGCCTTGAGGCAGGCCTTTCTAAAACAATGCCAGAAACCATTGACCATTTGAGTTGAGTCATCTTCATGGGAGGAAAATTTGAAAGGTAATGGTGCACTTGAGAAGGTGATTGGATGTAGTGCCTTGCATGATGTAGATCTGGTAAGACGTTCATGCCAGTTTCTGCTAGGATAACCAAAAACTATCTGCCTTTCTTATCTTGCTTTCCTCCTGTGTCATTCATGGGGGGAACCAGAGAAAGACTTGGCTGTTTTTACCAGTTCTTCCTTGTACCAGCCTTGGTCTAGATGTTTTCTTTGCTTCAGGACTCTTAAGAACAAAGAAGGAAGGGGAGTAAGTATGCAGTGCAGCTTCTCTGTATGGCCACAGTGGTTTGTACAGTTTCAGGGGATGTGGGAGGGCATTCTCACGTTCTTGCTTTCTCTCCTAGCTGGTTTACAAACTGACCCAGAGGCAGGTGAACATCACGGTACAGAAGAAGGTGAGCCAGTGGTGGGAGAGACTCACCAAGCAGGAGAAGCGCCCACTGTTTTTGGCCCCTGACTTTGATCGTTGGCTGGACGAGTCTGATGCTGAAATGGAGCTCAGAGCCAAGGTCAGTAAGGACCTTAGGATCTAGACAGAAGTCATGAGGAACCCAAGTTATTTGGGCCACCTCAGATATCTATCAGAATCTGATAGAGTAAGGGCAAAGTTATAAATTCCCTGAAAGACCTGGAGATGTGGTTTTATAGAAGTACTGGTCATGTATTTTGTAGACTGTCCCTCAGTTGGGATTTGTTTGATGTTTTTCTCATGATTAGCCTAGGGCGATGGGTTTTGGGGAGGAAGCCCACAGAGGTAAAGTGCCATTCTTATCATGTCATATCAAGAATATGTACTATCAATATGACCTATCAGTGTTGATATTAATCTTGATCATCTGGCTGAGGTAATTTTTGGCAGGTTTCTCCACTGTAAGTTTTCTCTACTGTAATGTTACTCCTCTCCTTCCTTTACTGTTCTCTTTGGGAGGAAGTCACTATGCATAGTCCACGCTTAAGGAGTCAGGAGTTATACTTCCCATTCTTAGGGTGGAGTATCTGTATACTTTATTTGGAATTCTTCTGCATGGGAGATTTTTCTGTTCTCTCTCATTTATTTCTGTTCTCTCTCATTTATTTATTCAGTCATTTATTTATATCAGTATGGACTCATGAATATTTGTTTTATAGTTTGGGTTATAATCCAATACTATGTTATTTATTTTGTTGCTCAGATTGTTCTAGCTTTGGCCACTGGAAGCTCTTGCAGTTGACTCTTGTGTTCCTTTGACACAGCTCCATCATCATGGGCCTTTCTTTTTTTTTCCCTGAAGAAATTAATCCTTAATTTCTGGCACTATAAGCTGCACCAGGTTTATCTCGTATATTCCCTGCTCTGTTCTTTTTATTGGAGAATGGTAGTGGAAACCAAGATCTGGGTGCTAGGTGCACTTATTGCCTCTGGGGTGTCATTGCTTTTAGGCCCTCTCAGCTGATAGAACAAGGAAATCTATGTGTATATATTAGCCCATGCATATACACTTATCTATAAATATTTCCATATATATCCATCTATATCTATATTAACCTAGTATAAGTTCACACTGATGTTGGAGACGTGATTTTAGCTTCTGGAGAATTATATTATAGAGGTCTTAAAAATAAAATAGCAATCTATTTCCCACCTTAAAATTTCTATTTTGTTTCTACAACCATAACAAATTTTCTGGATGTCTTTTCCAGCTCCAGGATTTTAAGGCTGCCCACTTTGTAGTTTGGAAGCCAGCTGATTGGTTTAATTCTGTGAGCACTGGATGGGCATTCTGTGATACCAGTGCTACCCAGTCAGGAGTCAGGCTTTTTGGCACCATGAGCTAGGACATTTTCCCCAAGGAAGCAAGGAGGTGGCTTTGAGGGAGCCAGATCACTTATCCAGCATGTGGACTTCTGCAAGCATCTGGGAATTCTTAACTTGTGTTCTTTTTTTTTAAATTTATTTTTTATTGAAGTATAGTTGAAATACAATGTTGTGTTAATTACTGCTATATAGTAAAGTGACTCAGTTATACATATATATATTATTTTTCATATTCCTTTCCATTATGGTTTATCACAGGATATTGAATGTAGTTCCCTGTGCTATACTATAGTCTAACTTGTGTTCTTGGAAAACTTCTGTCCGAATTCTAGGAAGAAGAACGCCTAAATAAACTCAGAATTGAAAGCCAAGGCTCCCCTGAAAGTAAGTTGCCCCTGCTGCTGTGGTAGTTACCAGTTAACTTGTGACAGAGATGCGGGTATAGATGAGTGTGATATGACAGGAGTGTTCGCATTGTGTAGGGGAGTTTATGAGAAATCCTTAATGTCCAATGCTTAAACTGTGCGCACCCACATCAAAAGTCTTACTTTTAAGGTTTTCCTTCTGTTGGGGGCCTGGCATCATCTGAGTACACCAAGGTTGGTATAGCAGAATGGAAGAACCTCAGTCTCCTGGACTGGCCTAATAGGTGGGTGCTAGGTAGGGTGCTAGGTGGCAGCAATTCCTGCAGAGGTGTGTAGATTACCGCATAGGTCCATGATCGCACTTCTTGCAGCCTGGTGTTTTTGTCCCAACTGAGATCATAATGGCTGTAGTTGTCAACCTTAAAGATGGAAAGTATTCTGTATAGTCCTGCTGTTCATTAACCTTTTAAAAATCCAGTTCTATTTCTGTTTCTGCCCAAGCAAGCAGCTCTGTAAGTGTATTATCGTCTGGGTATCATAGATTAAATTCAGCAACTATCTTAAATTTGTGGCGTATGGAAAGCATTGCACTAGGCCCTTGAGATGTGGAGACAGTGGCTCCATCAGAGCACCTGTGCTCAAAGAGCTTCTGTTCTCGTAGGAGGACCATGCAGTTCTATACAACACTAATGCTGAAAAGTAGAATAAAATAAGTGTTCCTCATATGTCCTAAGTTGAACTTTTTCAGTTTTAGTGGCACTTACTTGATATGCCATAAGTAGGAAAGGGGAAGGTTTTAGAGCAGTGGTTTTCAAACTATGTTCCATGGTACCCCAGGGGTTTCCAGAGATGCTTTGGAGGGATAGACCAAGCAAGCAGGTCTACTTCAATCAGAACAGCTTGGCTTTTGTGTTTTATGTATTAGGGTTCTGAATAAAGTTTCTTTTGAAAAAGACATTGCTTTTTTAAAAAACTGAATAACCACTAATTTAGAGGAATTTTCTGCTTTAGAAAAGCAGAGGAGGGGAGAGGATTAGTGGAGGTGAAGAATAACAACATAAAAAGGCCACCTTGAGATTTGAATTAATTTTTTGGTGTTTGAGTGATAAACTTCTGAAATATGTAAAAATTCTTATATATGGATTTTTTAAGATCTTAGAAAAAGCTTTAACAGTTTTATCTAAATTCGTAAAGTTTCCTGATGAAAGAAGTTCTTTATATGGGGAAGTGTAATAAATTTTTGTAGTTTTGAAGAAAAAAAAATTAATTAGTTAAATGTTGCTACAAGTCTGACTTTTTTGGCTCCTTCGGATAAGGCTATTTTTTTTGTGTGTGTGTGGTACGCGGGCCTCTCACTGTTGTGGCCTCTCCTGTTGCGGAGCACAGGCTCCGGACGCGCAGGCTCAGCGGCCATGGCTCATGGGCCCAGCCGCTCCGCGGCATGTGGGATCTTCCCGGACCGGGGCAAGAACCCGCGTCCCCTGCATTGGCAGGCGGACTCTCAACCACTGCGCCACCAGGGAAGCCCAGGATAAGGCTATTTTTGATTGACCACACTAATCGTGATTATTTGAGCATCAACCAAGTGTCTATGCAAAATATCTCTGTAGCAACACTGATAATGTAGCTACAAAAATATGTACGTAGGAATACATAGGTAGCAGCAACACCCGAACTCTGTAGTTCTTCTCAAGAATTATCCTTTCCTTTTCCCTACTCCTTTGACTCAACCATGACTCTGTTTAAGCTCCTTACTCCTTCCTTAATTCCATAGTTGGCTCTGTCTTCACAAACCCTTAGGCTGCAGACAAAATTAATGTCCCTTATTCTCCTTCCTGCCTCTTGGTTTGTAATTTTCCTCCTTTGGTTATGTCCTCATTCTACCATCTTTCAAAGCCCAGATCAGGTGCCATCTCATCCGTGCAGACTTGCCTGATACATGCTTTTCCAGCCTAAAGTCATTTTTCTCACCTTGAAATTTTCACAAGACATTACCTGTCACTCTCAATCTTGTAATATGGTTTTTAGATTGTAAACTCTTTGAGGGCAGCATCATGTCTTAACCATCCTTGAATCTCAGTAGTGCTACTCACAGTATCTTGTATATTGTAGGTGTTCAGTTAATGCTTGTTTAGATGGATATATGAGCAAATATCAGAATTTTTTTATTACAGTTTCTATCTCTTTGAGCTAGTTTGACCTGCATGACCTAAAAAAATTCTAAAAAAGAAGAAATTGTAGATTATATTAAGATGACAAGAGCAAGAGCTGAGTATAGCTTTATTTCCTTTTAATGCCTCCTTAGCTAGTCAGTCATTCTTTGCCAGAAATAATTTTCCTTTTTCCCTCTTGGATTTGTTAAGTCTGTATACTTACTCTTCAGTGCTGTGAGGGGAAAGATTGCTGAACACATACCTTGGACTACAATGTTCCTTATAATTTTTCCTTATCTGTTTTTCTATGGGACCAGAAGCCCAGGTTGGTGCAGACCTGGGCCAGGTATTTTTGGGGGAGCTTAGGGCACCCAAGTAGTAAAGAGGGATGAAGTCATCCAAGTATGCCCCACATACCCACCTCCTGCTGTGACTACTGCTTTTAACAGCTTACCACCTTGCTTTGCTTTTCAGCTCTTGCAAGCTTGAAGAAAGGATACCTGTTCATGTATAATCTAGTGCAGTTCTTGGGATTCTCCTGGATATTTGTCAACCTGACTGTGCGGTTCCTTATCTTGGGAAAAGGCAAGTGCAAAATTTCCAGGCTAGTTTTCTTTTTTCAGTAGTTTGGCCCCCTATTCACCAAAAGTAACAGTCTCTGCCTTTGGTATTAACAATACCACCACTCCCACCCCCTACCCCCCCACCATATTTGTGTAGCACTTCATGCCTTTCATTGTATGTTCACATCTTTCACTTCCCTTGGCCTTGTGAAACAGGCAGACTGGATGTTCTGTCCATTTAATAGATGAGAAAACAGGCTTGGAGATTGTCAAAGAAATGGTCCACATCCACACAGCTAGCCAGGGCTATCTTGGGCTGACATCCCTTTCTTATTCACTGCTTGATAGTTCATTTATAACTAAATAAATTGATGTGATACTCACAGTGTCAAAGTTATACAAGTCCTTAAGGGATCTCACCCCTTTGGAGCCTCAGTAGACTAAATGGATTATTGTAAAACTGAATGAAAAGACTATCATAAAGATATTAGTTCTTGGGGCTTCCCTGGTGGCACAGTGGTTAAGAATCTGCCTGCCGAGGCAAGGGACATGGGTTCAAGCCCTGGTCTGGGAAGATCCCACATGCGGCGGAGCACCTAAGCCCGTGCGCCACAACTAGTGAGCCTGCTCTCTAGAGCCCGTGAGCTGCAACTTCTGAGCCCCCGTGCCACAACTACTGAAGCCTGCGTGCCTAGAGCCCATGCTCCACAACAAGAGAAGCCATTGCAATGAGAAACCCATGCACTGCAACGAAGAGTAGCCCCTGCTCGCCGCAACTAGGGAAAGCCCACGAACAGCAACAAAGACTCAACTCAGCCAAAAATAAATAAATAAAAATTTATATTAAAAAAAAAGATATTAGTTCTAGTTCTGCTAGATTAATTTATATGTTTAACAGAATTCTGGCCAAAGTAAATGACAACAGAACATTTTTGAGAATGTGATCTAAAGTATTCTGAAATTTTATTGTGAACAATAAATAGATAATAAAATTTGAGGGAAGAAAGAGTAATGGGAGAGGACTTTCTCTACCTGACATGAAAGAATGTAATTAAAATAGTATAGCACTAGCATAAGAATAGAGTAATTAATAGAGCAGATTAGGTGGCTCAGAAAGAGGTCTTACATTATATATATATATATATATATATATATATATATATATATATATATATATATATATCCAGATTATGGATATAATAAAAAAAAGGAATCATGAATCAGTGGAAAGGAAACTCTTTTCCAATCATTTTTTTTTTTATTAGATGGGAAAAGTTTCCAAAAATTGGTTAGGTGTGGGAGGCAGATAATCTGTTTGACTCTTCTCACACTGTATACAAAAATAAATCCCCCCAAAGGATTTAGGAGCCATATATCAAAAAGTTAAGTCATAATAAAAGATAAAGTAAATATTTATAAAATCACATGTGGAGGGTTAGGACTTTCTAACCTTAAAAGTGATAGAAGAAATCACGAAGAAAAAGGTCAATGTATTTAACTACATAAAATGCCTAAATTTCTATATATGTAAAAACATCCAGCCAAAACAACATTAAAGATTAAAAGCATATTGAGTTGAGCAAAATGGGGATGGAGGGTTGGTGGAAAATTGCAACAAATATCGGCAAGAGTTGTTTTTTTTACATATAAAGAACTTGTACAAATTGATTTTAAAATGTGAAAACTCCACCCAATAGATAAATAAAGGTCATGTACAGGCAGTTCATAAGAGGAAATAAAACTAATTCAGCATACAGCAAAATGTTTAACTCAGTAATGGTGAAGGAAATGAAAAATATTATTTTTTATGTATCAATTTTGCAAAGTTGTAAAAGACACTTAATTCAAGACAACATATGCTAAAATAAACACAACAGTGGCTACTGGGAGGGTCCATAAGTACAACATGTCTTTGGGAAAATCATTTTGCAAGGTGCATTGAGAACCTTAACTGTTCATATCCTTGAACTTGGTTATTTCATTTCTGGAAATACGTTCTAAAGAAATAATTGAAACTATAAGAAAAGCTTTTTCAAAATGATATACATTATGGCATTATTTATATTTGTATTGTATATTGTATTTTATGTAATACAAATTGCAAACTACCTAAGTGTCCATCAATGAAGGATTGGTTTAGATTGTTCACTCAGTGGAATGTTGTAAAGCAAATATAAAGTATTTAAAGAGATTGTAATAATACGGAAGAATACTTATGATGGGCTAAAAAGGTAACATAAATTTGTTTTTCCAGTTCGATCACACCAATGTAAAAAGGAGAGAAAAAACTGAACCAATAAATGTGAAATGATTGGAAGAAAAGGCACCATTTTCAAATGGTTTGAAAGGATCATTTAAATTTTTTTCCTTATTTTATAAAGTAAATATGAGGAAAAATATGAGCATAATGGAAAATATAAACTATTTAAAAAAGAGAAAAAAATCCTGTAGACTATTTTACTCTTCAGTCCTAAATTTTCCCATCTGAGTTTTGTAAAGATGAATTGCAGTTAGCTCCAGAATCTTGTGAAAGAAGTGCACGTTGTTTTTCCAGCCTTCTTAATACCTTGGAATTCTGCAAAGCACAGTAGCAGGCTAGTGAAAAACTTCCCAAATGCCTAGCATCTTATAGTCCTGTGTAACCAGAGGTCTACAGATGAGTTATTTAAAGAAACAAAGGAAGTCTCAGACAATTGTTCTCAGATCTGTAGCTCTTACTAGTATGAATTTATCACAAGTCCCATGGAATGACTAGGTACATTCAAATTCATAAATAATTTATTTAACCTAACATAGTTGGATCGATTCTGAATGTTCAAGCCTGCTAGCTGTTAGGTGATCCACTCCAAAAGCTGCTAACTTATCTGGGTCATGTGTTTAAGCTGCCTGGATTTGTAATTTCTATTTTGGCTCTGAGTCCCTTCCTAAACCACCTACTGGAATGCAGCTGCTGGTGTAATTCTTCTCTTATCAGTCCTCAAAGGTGTAATAAGGACCTGGGCCTGGTACCCAGGGTCATAGTTTGCCCTTTGCAGTTATCTTTTTTTGAATAAAGGATGTTGGTGAATGGCAGACTCTACACATGTACTTGTTTTTTTCACATAAACATGTATGTGCTAAACTTCTCATGCTAAGGAAATAGCAAACTCTTAGGCTTATGTAGAAACTCTTGTCTCGCTCTCTATTAATACTTTTTTATTAAATAAATTAAAAATTTTTTCTAATTATAAAAATGTGTTAATTACTTAAAGACTTAAATAAAACAAAACAAAAGCTCTACCATAATCCCATCTATCAGAGCAACAGATTCTTGGCACCTTGTTGTATATCTTTCTAAACCCATATAACTTTCATAGGAACAGTTCCTAAAGTGGAATTATGAGATAAAAGGGCAGATTATTTTTATCTTATTTATTTATTTAAAATGAATTTTTACTGGAGTATAGTTGGTTTACAATGTGTTAGGGGCAGATTGCTTTTAAGGATTCTGATTTATACTGCCCAGAAAGAGTATACTATTTTATACTACCACTATTTAAATCTATATCCATTAACATATGAGTGCCTTTTAGAACTTTTAAAAAGTTTTTTCAAATCATAAAAGTAATTGGGCTGATTTAAGAACATTTGGAAAGTGGGGGAAAACCAGAGAGGAGGTGCGGTGGGATGGAAGGGGAGGTGAATAAGCCATTGTCCATCACTGTTAATATTTCCGTATGTTTCCTTTTAGTCTTTTTTTTTCTCCTGCAGTTAAAAATTATAGTCATACTGTGTGTACAATTTTGCATCTTGTTTTTAAAACAGTATTATAAGCATGTTAATGTTATTAATATTCTTTGTAACAGTCATTTTAGAAATCAGATTTCTATTCCTGAATTGAAACAAGGATATTTTTCCCATAAAACTAGAGGCAAAGCAACAAGATCTTACTTTTATTTACCATATGCCGAATCTTAGGTTACAACTTTCTAGTTCAAAATAATGGAGAACCTCATTTTTCAAAGATAATTGTCCAAGAAATTAATAAGTGAATCCCCTGAAAAAGGATACCAGAATTTCATTGTAAATGGCAACAAAAAGATTTGATTGGGATTTTGTCTTGACAAGGGACATTTAAAATTATGAATAAATTTTTTATCTTATATATAGAAAAATTTAAATTGTAATTTTGCATTACTTCCTCAAAGAAAAGAATTGGTCAAATTTTGAACTTACTTATTGGTGGAATTTTTCCAGCAAAATTATGCAATAACACTGTATACCATTCTTCATTTTTTTGCATTTGACTTTGTAGCAGGATTGTAAAGTGGATCATTTTCACAAGAATATTAGAGAGTTTTTTAGTTTTTGCAAGGGGCTTGTTTTATTCATTTGATATTTAAACTGTATTCTTTTGAGGTGCCTGCAGTATCATCTTTGTTGGTAAGGTGCCTAACTCTGCCATTTCTTAGAGGCACTACTTTAATAGGCAGAGAAGCAAGAATCCTAAACCTTCTACAATGTGCAGGACAAAGAATTGTCTTGCCCAAAATGTCAGTGGTGCCCTGGCTGAGAAACACTGCAAAGAGGAATGTACGAATGCAGGATGTCAAGTGAGGATCAGTATGAAAAGTGAAGGATATTAAATTATGGAGCACTCCAAATTGATACCACATTTGTTGTCCTCATATAAGGAATAACTGTCATTTGAATTGTTATATAATATTCCATGAAACAGATATACTATGGTTTACTCAAACTTTCCATACTCTTAGGTTTATACCATTTCTTTTTTTTTCCGATACGCGGGCCTCTCACTGTTGTGGCCTCTCCCGTTGCGGAGCACAGGCTCTGGACGCGCAGGCTCAGCGGCCGTGGCTCACGGGTCCAGCCGCTCCGCGACATGTGGGATCTTCCTGGACCGGGGCATGAACCCGCATCCCCTGCATCGGCAGGCGGACTCTCAACCACTGCACCACCAGGGAAGCCCCCATTTATTTGATTGTACAGTTTTTGAGATTTTAAAAGGCTAGGTTGCAGTTGATATATGTATAAATGAGATAATGGATCTGAAAAGAATTATCATTGTGCTTGATACATAGATTTTTCAGCATATAATAACTGAGTGAAGTCTAGGTATGTGTCTTTTCTTGCCTTTTAAAACTGAGAAGGGCATACAGGGTTTATGTGTTAACTTTCTGGTAAACAGTAGAATTTAGTATTCAGGCCCATGGAGGAGTGAATAGTGAATTTGAATCTGACTGGATGTTTATTATACTTTTCCTAAAATTCCTTTCGTGTAAAGAGTTATCTAGTTTGCAAAATACTTCTTTTGGAATTTGCCAGTTGATTTACCCTTAATGTGTATTTGTCCCATAGAGTCCTTCTATGACACGTTCCACACCGTGGCTGACATGATGTATTTCTGCCAGATGCTGGCAGTTGTGGAAGCTATCAATGCAGCAATTGGAGTCACTAAGTCACCAGTGATACCTTCTCTTTTCCAGGTATTGAACAGTTGAGCTCGAGGGTGGGGAATGAAAGGTTTCAATGTTTATTTAGTAGGTATCCACACTTTGCTGGGAAGTCTCAGTTAGTAAAAATACCTATTTGCACAGGAATAGCATTGTTTTATCTGAACAGGTTGGAAAATGTGAAACCTGAGGGATATTTTTTAAAATAGACTTTTGCCATTTCAGGTCTGTTTTACTGTTTATAATATCTTCGTGATATCACAAAGTTATAAAAAGAGCTTTAAAACTAGGGAAGCTTGATTCTCAGGCAGGAGTGGAAAACCCTAGCCTCTTCTTAGATAGGGGTGTGCCCAGTCTCCTACCACCTCAGGTCAATGAAGGTGGTGTAATACCTGGGAACTCTCTTCACTTTGGACTTTCTTCCATGTATGAAGGTGGCTCTTCTGACTCATGTGGGGAGTTCCCCCCCCCACCCCCAGTACATCTAGGTTGTTTCCTAATATTTGGAAGATTGCTCTCAGGAATGGGACATCAAAGTCTTTCAGCTTCCTTGCCTTGTTCCCTAACTATATGCAGTTACACATTATTAGATACCACCAACCCAGACTCAGGGGGAATCAGGTGACTGTTGGCTAGTCTCTTCTGGATGCTGTTTTTATAGTTCAACCCTTTTCTGGCATATCAGCTCTGGCATTCTGATAGTATCAGTTGCATGGTAAAGGGTGTTAATACAATAGCCTTGTTATTTCTTGGTTTTCTGTCCTTGGAAAGAGGTTGTTTTGTTTAGTTCAAAAAAATAAAAGTGGATAGTGAGTGACCCACTAATATGGAATAATATTTTTTTTATATCAAAGACTGGTACAAATAAGCATTAGGGTAGAATTTCTAGGGCAAGATAGGTTCTGTGTCATCACATCACATGCCTCCAGGGCATGCCATTCGTGTAGAATACAATGTGAGTGAAGCCTTTTGGAGTTGGGCAATACCACATGCGCCAACATGGATGAATCTTGGGAATGTCACATTGAGTAAGAAGCAAGTCAGAGTATAATACATAGAGTATGATTTCAGAAAGTTTAAAATCAAGCAAAATGAAACAATATACTGTTAAGGAATACATACATAAGTAGTAAAACTATAAAGACAAGCAGTGGAATGGTTAACACAAGATAGTAGTTTCTGGGACTTCCCTGGTGCTCCAGCGGTTAAGAATCTGCCTTCCAATACAAGGGACGCAGTTTTGATCCCTGGTCAGGGAACTAAGATCCCACATGCTGTGGGGCAACTAAGCCCGCGCGCCACAACTAGAGAGAAGCCTGCATGCCTCAACGAAAGATCCCGCATGCTGCAACTAAGACCCAAAGCAGCCAAAAATAAATAAATATTTTAAAAAAAAAGATAGTAGTTACTTACTACGGGGAGGGAGGGGGTGTGCCACACTGGTAACGTTCTGTTTCTTAACTTGTGTTATGCAGACGCAGATGTTCACTTGGCAGTATTCTTTAAACTGTGTTTGAACGTGTGTAATACACACACACACGTCCACAAATACTGGCTTGGGCACTTTAACTTGTTCTAAGTTTTCTCAGTCTTTTTCTGTTTACCTTGAATTTAGTGGGGTTACGTTTCAGATAATACATTTATATGTTGTTTTTTGAAAATATATTTTAAAACTTCTCTCTCTCTTTTGGGTCCTTTTAATAGCTTCTTGGAAGAAACTTCATTTTGTTTATCGTCTTTGGCACCATGGAAGAAATGCAAAACAAAGCTGTGGTTTTCTTTGTGTTTTATATATGGAGCACAGCTGAAATTTTGAGGTGGGTAGAAATGCCAGGATGGTGTTTGAGTGCTTCTCCTACTCTGGAGTATCTCTCTTCTTGAGGGAGTTGCTGTCTTATTCAGAATCTCATTTGATTTGAGATTAAGGTTCTATGTGTGGAGAGTTCTACCTGCATCTGTGTGCTCTGTAAAGGTGAGGCAGTTTTATTTTTTAAACAGTCAATGGATCATAATACCAGCCTGGGCACTGGAGAGTAGAGGGAGAGATCCAGAGAAATGAAAGGATCTTACCCTTCAGGATCTTGCTGTCTTGTTGGAAAGAGAGGACTCATTCACATGGAAAAATTCTTGAAAGGGCTGAAGAAACATGGGGCTGAAGGAGCATCCCAGGTTGGATGGAAGTAGTAAAGATTAGCCTTCGAGAAGGGATGATAGAAATGAATCTTTTACTACAAGATTACTGAAGTTTGAATTGACCTCTTATCTGATTCTTCCATTCTCAGTTGTCAATAGAAGAAATATCTTAAAAAAAAAAAAAGATCCAATTAAAGTAGATGTGTTCTTCTTTACCAGACCATACATACTCCATACTTCTTCCCTTTTCAGTCAAGTGGAGGGTTGGTTTTGCAAATTGACTCCTCAGCTCTAGGTTTGGTGGTATTTTGGTAAAGTTGACAGTTAAGAGGGAGAAAAGACATCAGCAGTCCTAGATTGTGTTTAAATGGAGTCTGTATCCCATGGCACCCAGTATACCCTCTAATTTACTTAACACAAAGGTGAAAGAGATTATAGGTACTTAATATTAACTTTTACTGTTTGGGAGGAAGCAACTTTCTTTTTTTTTTATGTTATCTCTTTTTAAATAGAGTATTCCTGATTATAGATTAGAGGTCTTTTGTATACTTTAATTTTGGTAATGTTCATTTATGCAGCGATAAAGTGGCTGTCAAAGTATCTGTCATCTTTACCTACTTGGAATGTAGATCAACTAGGAATAAAGCCAAAATGCTTCTGAGCATCTGTTCTATATACTGAACCTTTTCATAGAGGGTTCCTTTGAGACCTAAACTTAGTCTGCCGTTATTGAGAATTCATATCCTTTGAAGACTGGAGGAGGAGCATGATGGGAGTTTATAATTCTGCTAAGAAGAAGCCATGTGTGGCTAATTGTGAAATTATTGTTGAATGATGTTCTAGGGTTGCATTCAGTAGCTTTTAATGTGTTAATTCCTTATTTTCAATAGGTACCCCTTCTATATGCTTTCTTGCATTGACATGGATTGGAAGGTGCTCACATGGCTTCGTTACACTATGTGGATTCCCCTGTATCCTCTGGGATGTTTGGTAGAAGGTACTTTCAGGAACTCTAGGTTTTATACCTTAATTCCAAGGGGTGGCCAGATCTTTCTTCCTCCCTCTGCCAGCCTTAGTCTGAAATATGGGTGTTGAACTTTTCAAGAATTTCTTTCTAGTAGCTTCCTTCCACAATACTCCTGGTATCCAGACTGTTCCAAGGAAGTAGCTCATTTTGTTAAAGTTTGGAAGCTGGGTGGTCATGCACTGCATGCTTCCTATTTTTATGGTACTTTTAATTTTCCAAAGCAATGTCTTATTGATGACTTTATTTTATTACGACAAACACCTAGTGAGTGAGTCAGAGATTTTTCTCTTCATTTTATGGAATAGGAAGCCCAGTGCTATCAGATGACTGTTCCTCATTTATCCTTGTCAGCTTGGAGGCTTATTTCCTAGGAAAACTAGGGGGAAGAAAAAAAGAGACATGAGCCCATTGTACAAAGAGAGGAGGAAGAAGCATTTTCAACAAACCCAGAAACTTTGAGGGGTTAGAAGGTTCTATCAGTAGATGTGACTGTATTTCATTTGCTTCTAAAACGTTCTTGTTTCTGCTTTTCAGCCGTCTCAGTGATCCAGTCCATTCCAATATTTAATGAAACAGGAAGATTCAGCTTCACATTGCCATATCCAGTGAAAATCAAAGTTAGATTTTCCTTTTTTCTTCAGATTTATCTTATAATGTTATTTTTAGGTAAGTATTGGCTCTGTAATAGACCTTTTTTCTGTTACTTCTTAGAAGGTAGAGTTAAATGATTCAGAGTTTTAAAAATCCTTATTAGTATTCTTACTTTCAAAAGAGTAGAAATAAGTTAGAGAACGATTACTTTGCAAAACAGACCCATTAGGAGAATATGCTATGTGTGGAAGTATTTCTTCCCCATCTCCAGTGATTGAGTTACCTTCTTGAACTGTTCTAGGTCATTGGGACTTCACCATATTTCATGTTTAGAACAGTGTAAGCAGCTCTTTTAAAACTGAATAAAGGGCTTCCCTGGTGGCGCAGTGGTTGAGAGTCCGCCTGCCGATGCAGGGGATACGGGTTCGTGCCCCGGTCTGGGAAGATCCCACATGCCACGGAGCGGCTGGGCCCATGAGCCATGGCCGCTGAGCCTGCGCATCCGGAGCCTGCGCTCCGCAACGGGAGAGGCCACAACAGTGAGAGGCCCGCGTACCGCAAAAAAAAAAAAAATAAATAAAACTGAATAAAAAATGAATAAAAAGCTCATTTTACTTCTAATTTCAGTAGCAGATCCCTTATCCAGAGGAATTATTACAGAGGTGGTAATACAGCTGGCAGCAAGGAGGGAAGGCAGTAAAGGCCTCTGAGCAGCCAAGAGACGTCAGAAGGCTTCTACCTAACAGTAGGAAAGCCCCCCACTCCTCATGTAAAGCGTTGCTTATTTATTAGTTTACTTTTATATAAAACCATAAAGTTTTGCCTTAACTCATAAAAACTAAGCACTTAAAAGAAGGGAAAGAGAAGTAAACCTAAATTATTGCAAATATGAGAGATTTAAAAGCCTTCCTAATTATGAGGATTATTTACTTTAGATAAAGTTCTAACACATTTTAATATACTTACATATATTTCTCCCTATTGTATTTCACAAAAGTCTTGAGGTGGCCTTAAAGTATGGCTCTATGGTCTCCTGGCAACAGAAGGATGTGACAGCAGATAGTATACTGGTTATCTTTTTCTGTGTAACAAATTACCCCAAAACTTAGCAGCTTAAAATAGAAAACATTTATTATCCCGCATGTATTCTGAGAGTCAGGAAGTAGGCTAGCTGGGTAGCCCTGGCTCAGGGACGCTCATGAGGTTTCTTCAAGCTGTCAGCTCAGCTGGGGCTACAGTTTCTGCACACTTGACTGGGGCTGGAGGATCTGCTTCAAGCTTGCTTATGTAGCTGTGGACAGGAGGCTTCAGTTTCCTGCCATAGTACTTCTCCATGTGGATGCTCATGACATGGCTTCTCCCCAAAGCAAGTGATGTGGAAGAAAGCAGAAGCCACACTGCCTTTTTTTTTTTGCCTTTAAAAAATTTATTTATTATTGAAATATATTTGACGTAAAACATTGTATAACTTTAAGGTATAACATGTTGATTTGATACATTTATCAATTGTAATAAGATTGCCATTATAGTGATAACTAGAACTTCTATCATGTCCACACTGCTTTTTATAACCTAAACCCAGAAGTGACATACTATCACTTTTTAAAAAAAAAAAGATTTATTTATTTATTTGTTGGCTGTGTTGGGTCTTTGTTGCTGCACATGGGCTTTCTCTAGTTGTGGCGCACGGGGGCTTAGTTGCTCCGCAGCCTGTGGGATCTTCCCGGACCAGGGCTTGAACCCACGTCCCCTGCATTGGCAGGTGGATTTTTTTTTTTTTTTTTTTTTTTTTTTGCGGTACGCGGGCCTCTCACTGTTGTGGCCTCTCCCGCTGTGGAGCACAGGCTCCGGACGCGCAGGCTCAGCGGCCATGGCTCACAGGCCCAGCCGCTCCGCAGCATGTGGGATCTTCCCAGACCGGGGCACGAACCTGTGACCCCTGCATCAGCAGGCGGACTCTCAACCACTGCGCCACCAGGGAAGCCCGGCAGGTGGATTCTTAACCACTGCGCCACCAGGGAAGCCCCGACATACTATCACTTTTGCTGTATTCTCTTTCTTAAACAGATCAACCTTGTATAATGTGGGAGGGGACTACACAAGGGTATGAAATACCAGGAGGTAGGGATTATTGGGGACCAGCTTGGAGGCTGGCTTCCCCAGACTGATAGGGAGACCACAAAAAGTAAACCCAAGAAGTTGGAAAGCCCAGTGATTTTGGTTATTTATTTATCTGTGCCATGCGGCTTGTGGGATCTTAGTTCCCCAACCAGGGATTGAACCCGGGCCCTTGGCAGTGAAAGCACGGAGTCCTAAACACTGGACCACCAGGGAATTCCCGATCTTGGTCATTTAGAAGTGGGGGAGAAGAGACCTACACCCTTTAGGAGCCCCTCGGAATCAGCACATGGCAGAAGTGCAGTTAAATATAGATTATGGGGGCAGTTAAATAATATACATTATGGGGGCAGGTCATCTGCCAAAGGTTAAATTTTATTCCATTTGTTCTTTTCCATTTCAGAAAGATTTCAAACCAAAAATGTTAAAATGTTTGGCGCTTTAAGGGAGTAAGCTTCAATTTGGAAAATGCACTCATGAAAAGAGCTCTTTACCTCTATTAGTGGATAAATCTAGTACTACTGTAATTAGGCTTCATGAGGTGGGCCTACTGAAAGTGTTAAAAAGGAATGTGTTGGAAAGACCCTTAAAATATTTTACTATAAAAGCTAGAAGTATTTTATTTATGTATTTTTAAAAGTATTTATTTATTTATTTGGCTGCACCGGCTCTTAGTTGCGGCATGCAGGATCTTTTTGCGGCATGATTTTAGTTGTGGCATGCAGGCTCTTAGTTGTGGCATGCAGGATATAGTTCCCTGACCAGGGATCGAACCTGGGCTCCCTGCTTTGGGAGCACAGAGTTGTAACCACTGGGCCACCCAGAGAAGTCCCAGGTAGATGTATTTTAATGTGCACTAACCCTAGTGGCTTTTCCTTGTGTTGTTTAAGCTATTGCATATTCTGACTTACAAGGTTCTGTATTCATAGTTTGCCTACAATTAATATGTAGTTGTTTTTGTTCTTCAGAATGAAATAAATCCTAAATCTACATAATTTAGAAGCAGTATAACAACCAGTTATATTTGTGTATGGATCAAACATACATTCTCTCACAATGTCTGTAAAATAAGTGTTTTTAACCCTGTTGTACAATGAGAAAACTGAGGTAAGACTAAGCTACAGAACTACTCAGTGATCACGTAGGATTGAAATTTTCTTCTGGCTCTTAAATCCTGTGTTTTTCTAGTTCACTGAATTGTGTGCTTCCTAGAAAAGCGTCTCATACCTTTTAGGCTATTGCTTAATACATATTATTGCATAGCCTTGAATTAAAAATTAGGTTCTCTCTGTTTCAGATTTGTGTATTTCATTTTATGTAAATCCTACCTTAATAGAAAGGAAGAAAAAGAATACTGAACTCTAATTAATGAAATTTTTAGGGGTGAAGTGTACTGATGTCTGCAGCTTACATTGAAATACATTGAATGAGACGGGAATGGGTATGTGACAAAGTAAATGTAAAAAAGTTAAAGTTTAAATCTAGGTGGTATTCACTGTACAATGGTTTAATCTTCTGTATATTTGAAAATTTTCATAGTAAAATATGGGAGAAAATTAAATTGTAGAACCCACTGGGGAAAAATTGTCTCTAGTGCATTATTAATATTTCTAAGTTGTACTTCCTGAGCAACTGCAGTAAGCACAGGGCTGTGGGATATGAAAAACAGACAACTAGGGACTGTCCTGCCCCAAGAGCTTCTGCTTATAAACAGAGACAAAGATTCTCATTTCTAATTGGCCTCTTTTCTTTTTCAGGATTATACATAAATTTCCGTCATCTTTATAAACAGCGCAGGCGGCGCTTTGGACAAAAAAAGAAAAAGATCCACTAAAAAGAGAGATTTAGA
Organism: Mesoplodon mirus; assembly: GCF_964341445.2. Taxonomy (NCBI): domain Eukaryota; kingdom Metazoa; phylum Chordata; class Mammalia; order Artiodactyla; family Ziphiidae; genus Mesoplodon; species Mesoplodon mirus. The sequence goes on from NC_138979.1 coordinate 55,833,031, forward strand.
TGACTTCTTGCCAGTTTGAGCCTAATCTATAATTCTTACAGTTTTACCTTGTACTGATGTAAAAGTTTTTTTAAAGGTAAATGATTAAATTCTCAGTGAGGCTATCTTCCTTTTTCCCCAGTAACATTCCTGAATTTACTGTATTATCTTAGTGTAGTACTTGCATGACATGGATTACTGATACCTGATGACAGGTTCATTCCTGTGTATTCCGTTAATGAGAGCAAAAGACTCAGCCCTACCCCCACCCACTCCATGTCCAGTCAGTCTGTTTCACACAGGCCAGAGATACTTCTTCAGTGCCCTGATGCTACCAGCTACTGGCCATTCTTATAGCTGGGATTTGTTCTTTTCAGCTATTGCTTGTGGAAAAAAAAAAAAGCAAGACTACGTTGCTGTATAGGAGGCTGTGAAAGTGGCTCAGACAAGGACCTAATATATTCTGTACCCAAGGGGCTACTTGTTAAGTGGGTTGGCATTGATTTTTTCTGGAAATCGAGTTTTACTCAGTCATTGATAAAACATTTCGGAGTCTGAGTAGGGCTGAAGGACACATATTACCTCTGAATCTTTTGGTCTCTCTAACAACATCTTAACCTGTGTGGGCACTGGAGAGGCACAGGGTGATTTGAGAGAAACCAGTCAGAACCTTGGAACACCATGATCACTTACTTCATTCCTAGCTAAATCAGAACTATTTTCAACACGAAAGAAAGATGAAACATTAGTTAGAAAACAATTATAAGAGTTCCAAATGCAAATGGTGCTACAGGGATCAAAAGGGTCAAACTGGCCATGCAGCCTGTGGCAAACTGGAAACATCAGAGTAGGTCAAGTAAAAATACCTATGAAACTGTCTTAGGCTGTGCACAGACATAAAAAACTCAGTGTTCCTTCCCCTGCATTGACTGAGTCCATTTACTTATGTCAGAGTGCGTTGGTGGAACTGTTTTTGAATAGGCCTCAAAAACACCTGCTTTTTATTTTGCTGTTGTTTCACCTGTCTGCAGTAGGACAGTGAAAACAGTGAGAACTTTGGCTGGAGAACCACCAGCTGAGCCTTTAACAATTCCTGGCAGGAAATCCACCAACAGAGGAACTGAAAAAAATCTAGACACTATGATTTGGCCATTGTCGAAAACATCAGTTTTCCCTAATACATTCCAAGTAAACCAAGTAATGTTTGTATATAAGAATTTAAGTTATGATGGCTTTTCCTGTTCTGCCATTCCCATTGTTCCTGGGGGAAAGGGGACTCACTGGGTTATGCTATTTCTCTGAGCCCAAGATGGAAACTTGGTTTGACCTAAGTAAAAACATCTGATTAGCATAGGCTGGTTGATATTTTTACAAGTTCATTGCACTGAAGGATATTTTGCATGTCTGCAACTTCTGTCATCATTTGTTTGTATTAATTTCTGGTGTTCTTTCAACTGACTTTCTATGTGTAATTGGACAGATCAGCTTTACAGCAGATTATGCTGTATCTTTGTGGCAGAATCTTGTATTCTTAGTGACTGATTGTTATAAACCCCTTTATTGCTGTCTGAGAAAGCTAAAGACTGTGTATTTCTATTAAACATTTACAATTAAAATCTTAGTAACTTGTGTTTAAAGATCATCTAGTCTAATGGTTTCCAAATTGTTAGTGATAAATTCCTTTGTTTAGACAAAATATTGTATAGGCATACCTCGCTTTATTGCACTTCACAGATACTTGCATTTTTTAGAAACTGAAGATCTGTGGCAACCCTGTGTTGTCAGATGATGGATAGCATTTTTTAGCAGTAAATATTTTTTAATCAAGGTATATACATTTTATTTTAGACAGAATGCTATCGCACACTTAATAGACTATAGTGTAAACATAACATTTTTATATACTGGGAAACCAAGAAATTTGTGTGACTCACTTTAGTGAAATATTTGCTTCACTGCGGTGGCCTGGAGGCAAACCTGCAAAACCTCCGAGGTATGCCTATATAGCAATTCAGCATGTTAAATAAAACATGGTTGCTTGGGTTGAAGCAGCCATTCCTTAGGAGGTTTACAGAACAATCTGAAAAGCACTGATGATGTAAATAAAGCCTGGAGAAGTTAGATGACTTGCCCAAGGTCATGAAGCTAGCTCATGAACTGGAACCATAACTGACTACAGTGATGTCAGAATCTACCTGGATGGAACCTGGCTTAAGCAGTGAAGCAGTGAGGCCTAACCAGTGTCAGAAACAAGGAAGTCAGTATGGAACCCAAGGAACCTTCAAGACTGATGAATCTATGCTACTTAGGAAGTTAAAATTATACTTAGGTTATAGGACAGAGCAAAGGCAAAGACCCATTAAAAATTTCCCAGTGAAACCATTTTATAGAAAATCAAATATTTTATTTTCATTAAAAAAAATTTGAAGAAACAAGAATCATTTTATACATTTATGGTTGCTGTTTAAAAGTTTGTATCTCAAGATATACCAAAAGCACCTAAGGGTTACCACTGACCTTTTGCCCAAGTTCTAAGGTAGAAATTCTGAAACTTAGTGATGTTGGGCTTGTACTTAGCAAGTCTCCTCTCCCAACCATAGGTACCTGAAAATGTCCCTGTGGTTGGGAGAGGAGAAAAGTGAAGGGCCTTTCAGGAACAGAGAACCCAGGTTGTTAGGGTGCCCGAGGAAGGTGGAGAGGGCTCTACGCCTGTCAGTCTCAGGCTTCTCAGGAAACATGCCCGCTGTGGGAGCAACAGTTGTCTTTTGGTTTTAAAGACTGAACTCCAGAAAGCTAAGGTCAAAGCCCGAGCAGCTGCCCACCCTGCAGAACCCTTCTCAGAGTAGCAGAGTCAAACCTGTAAGTGGTGCTTCTGAGGCAGCCTTGGGAAGGTCTTTGGGTAGCTGCTGCAGAGGTGAACAGACCAGAAAAGTTTTTACCCTAAATTATTTTCACTTGAAAAAAGAATGAAGTCAGCTTCAGATTCTTTCAGCACTGCTCCCAGAGAAGTCTGTCTGCAAAGGTGTGATGTTGTGGTCATACCCGGCATACTCAGAGGTGCCAGTACTGGCCAGCTTGAGTTGCTGGGCGGCGTGAGTCAGCTGGAACGCAGCATCGGGGTGAGCTGTGTCAGGCAGCAGCGTGCACTCCCTTTCTAGCATGTCAGCCACCCCTTTGAGCAGGTCCAGGAAACCAAAGGCCAAGGCAGCCTTTCGTAAACGGTTCAGCTCCTAAAACAAAATAAAAGACACCAATGTTCCTGAAATGTGTTCTCCTCGTCACATACTTTCTAAGTGCTCAGCTCAGTATAAGTTCTCCTTGATCCCCAATCTTTTTTTTGTTGTTGTGGTACGCGGGCCTCTCACTGTTGTGGCCTCTCCCGTTGTGGAGCACAGGCTCCGGACGCGCAGGCTCAGCGGCCATGGCTCACGGGCCCAGCCGCTCCGCGCCATGTGGGATCTTCCCGGACCGGGGCACGAACCCGTGTCCCCTGCATTGGCAGGCGGACTCTCAACCACTGCACCACCAGGGAAGCCCGATCCCCGATCTTAAATGAGCATTTTTATATGAGAACAAATGATTGTACAGAGATGCCAATAACAAGAGAGTGTGATGACATGACTGGGAAGTGGTTCCTCTGCAGGTGATCAGAAAGCTAAGGAAGACACAGGTGACTGAAACTCAGGTCATCCTCACCACAGTTCATGAGCACTTAGGCCAAACATGGTGAGGTGCTTTGTAGATTTTGCAAAGAGATGACATCCTCCTGATCTGAGGTGTCTCACTTAGCATTATACCCTCTAGGTCTCTCCACGTTCCTGCATGAGCACTCAGGCCAAACATGGTGAGGTGCTTTGCATACATCATTTCATGTACTCGTAACTCTATGGAGGATACTTTTCCTCTGTTACTCAGGTACAGAAAAGGCTTGCCCCAAACCTCAGAGGGCTCTTAACCCTCTGGTGCCTCTCTGGCTAGAGTCTTAGACTGAATGACGATGAACATGTTTGAAGGAGGCACTGGAGGAGTCAGCAGGTCTGACCCCAAAGATCACCACAGAAGGTTGAGTAGTGGATGGAAGCACAGAAATACGAAATGCCCCATCTATCGCCTAGCAGTGTGATCTGGGCAAGTTGTGTAGCCTCTCTGGGTGTCAGTGGCACAAAAGGAGGATAACCTCTTCCACGCCCACTGGAGGAGCTGACACAGCCATCTGGTAGAGGCCCTTTCCTGTAGGTTATATAAAACCAGAAAAGAGAAACGGACTTTCTGACCACCTCTCTACTATCATCTGTTTACAACTGAAAAGTGCAGAAGGCCGAAGTACAAGTGTGCCACCCTGAATAGACAGCTCTGCAGGGAGACAGGGACTACAGCCAAGGAGTGGTCATCAAGGGCCTAGGGCTTCAGTTAGTGGGGGACATGGTGGGCTGGGCAGCTCTCTGGTTGAACTCTGCTTGATTTCACTAGCTCGCTACATAATTAGAAGACATAAAGGTAATAAGATAACACCCAGACAAAGCACGTATGTTCTCTGGAAGAGATGCTACCCTGGAGCTGGCTGTGTGTACCGTATTTTAAGATTCGCAAGCTAGGACACAACTGCCAATACAGCATACCTCACACTGCCACTTAATTTAATTTCAGCCAAACACCAGAAGGACAGGGGAGAAGCAAGGAGTGACCTTAAATGCCCCTCAACTCCACCCCATCCCTTGTAACTTCATTCCACCAATGGTTCTGCATTAGCTAGGTATGATTCTGGAGGGCCATCCTTTTGCAATTCATAAATGTGCAATTTTAGAAGTCACTCCTGGAAGCAGATCCTCTGGGTACAGTAAGAATGTTCTGAGCAATCACCATCCCTGGAAGTCACATACACTGGTTGCCTGGAGTCAGACTGGATACCCATATGGGAGCAGTGAGGAGGTTTAAGGGCTGCGACCCACAGGTCCTTTCAGCTCCTTCCCTCAGCCATTCACAACAGCACCAACACAGAGGAGACCTGCTGCACAGAACCAGGCCATTTAAACACTTCTGATTCCTGGATTTTAGGGCAGCAACAGACTTATCACTTCTACTGACTTTACTGATGAAAAAACTAAGGCACAAACAAACCATACACTTCTAATCCCTGTCCCTGTTCAACGTTACCCTACACTACTGTGAACTGTTTATTTCTGGCACACATCCCAGGGCCCACCCTCATTCCCTATAATTCTGATAGTCTTACCTTATAGAATGTCTGTGTTTTTTCAGGTAGTTTCCTTGCATTTCTTAAAATCTTTTGTACATCTGTCTATCGAGGGTAAAAAGAATTCAACATTAGAATTCTGTGGTAAAAAGGGAAAGAATACAAAAGGATGGCTTTAAATTAAAAAAATGAAAATGAGAAAAGAGTTACAATGTCAAGATGAGGATCCCTTCTGAGTTAATGTCATTGTTCAACATCAGTAAAGCATCTCCCTCCTTCAAAAGGCTTGATGATAATAAATCTCTTGGTGATAATAATGAACTTGTCACAAAAACACCCCCAGTAAACCCATACATCTATGGCCGCTGCTTTTTGACAAGGGTACCAAGACCATCCAATGGGGGAAAGAACAGTCTCTTTAACAAATGGTGCTTGGATAACTGGATAGCCACCCGCAAAAAAATGAAGTTGGACTCTTTACTTCATACCATATACAAAAAATGGGACTCAAAATGGGTCAGAGGCCTAAATATAAGAGCTAAAACTATAAAACTCTTTTCATGACAACAGCAGAGCAACAAAAGAAAAAATAAATTTGGCAAATGTTCATAGCAGCGTTATTCGTAATAGCCAAAAGGTGGAAATAATTCAAAAGTTCACCAACTGAATGAATGGATAAACCAAACGTGGTTTATTTATACAATGGACTATTACTCAGCCATCAAAAGGAAAGAAGTACTGATACATGCTACAACATGAATGAACGTTGAAAACATTATGCTAACTGAAAGAAGTCAAACACAAAAGGCCACATGTAATATGATGCAGTTTATATGAAATATCCAGAACAGGCAAATCCTTATAGACAGAAAGCAGATTAGTGGCTGACAAGAGCTGGGGGAAGGATGACTTGTTTAGTGGGCATAGGATTTCCTTTTGGGGTGATGAAAATGTTTTGGGACTAGATAGTGGCGATGGTTGTGTAACACTGTGATTGTACTAAATGCCACTGAATTGTAACTTTGAAATGGTAAATTTTGTTATGTGCACCTCACCATAATGAAATACACCCAGATCAAAACAAAATTTAAAAAATAATTTTAGAAAAATTCAGCTCTCTTTCTGACAGGGAAGTGTTGGGGTCAGTGATGGCAAGAAAGAGGGAGAACTTGAATTTCCAACAAAGGGAAGAGGCTCCTTAGCCACGGCAGGATGTGTCCAGTCTCCCTGAAAAGGGGGCTAGAAGAGACTATGCCGTCAACAGAAGCTACTTCTGTGGTCAGGTGGCCTGACTGCTTCTTCTCATTTGGCTTAGGTTGGATTCGTTGGAAGAACAAAGGAAAAAAAAAAGGCACTCAAATGATAAAAAAGTGTTTTTTAAAAATAGGTATAACACTGCTATATTTAAACTGGCCAACGAACGAGGACCTACTGTATACCACAGGGAACTCTGCTCAATGTTATGTGGCAGCCTGGATGGGAGGGGAGTTTGGGGGAGAACAGATACATGTATATGTATGGCTGAGTCCCTTTGCTGTGCACTTGAAACTAGCACAACATTGTTAATCAGCTATACTCCAATATAAAATAAAGAGTTAAAAAATACGTATAAATGACTAATGGGACGAGAAAGTCACTGAATATGTTGACTAAAAGCAGCACACCTTGATAACAAGATAATCTTAGCCTCCCATCAAAGTGTCTCTGTGGCATTACAGGGTAATGCTTTGGCTTACCCCGTGGAGATGGAAAAAATAACCACATGAAGATTTTTACATCTTTCTCAAAATTATCCTTAAAGATAACACCCATAATGTTACTCAATGACTCACCATGTCAAAACTTTTACATTAAAATTTAATGCCAGAAAAATGTGTCTCTCTAGAAGAACTGACACGCTTCCTTTTATCAGACAAGAAGAACCATATAAACATGTTGTTTTTTTGACCTTGGTAGCAGGAAGCTCAGAGCCAAATTGCTCAAATACAATTATCATTTTGCCTTGGCTTCCTGAAACAACTGTCTGTCCTCTTCCTCTACGTTTCGTATTGCTCTAAATTTTGTAAAAAATGATCCTGCTATATACGTGTTTTACTGTAGGCCACCTCAAATCCTTTTTGGAAATAATGACAAACATTAGAAGTAAATGAATTACTAAGTATCGAAGGAAAAGAAAATCAAATCAAATGTCCACCTGCCCGCCAGAAACCCTCCTCCTGTCCCCAGTGGAGAGCAACGTGAATGGTAATGTTACCTGCAGGCCACTGGGTTTGATCCACACGGTCACATTCTGGGCATAACTGCGTTTGTTTTTGGGCTGCAGGGGGAATGGGCTCTTATTATCATCCTCACCATAAGGGTTTTCTTTAGCATCTTAAAAGAAAAAGACATTGTTGAAATGACATCTGGCAAAACACAATCAATTACATTTCCAATTAGGCTAGAAGCTCTTTGAATCATTCAATCTCCTATATCCTGTTACTTCCCTAATTAAGAAAATCCATTAACTTCAGTCAGGTTGGGGAACCTGTTCTCAATACTGATGTCGGACACTAAACAATCAACTGAGACACATGCAAGTGAAAAACAGCTTAATGTTTTTAAAGAAACAAGCTTCACTTATCTGCTTTATAAATTAAGGTCAGAGAGGATAAAATTGTTGTACATACAACAATACTAAAGTATATATAAAAATATACGTATATATACATACTGCAATTCTATATAGCCTAGCCCAGCACTCTCCAACAGAACTTTCTGTGATGAGGAATGGTAGCCAGAGCCCATGTGACCACTGAACCCCTGACACATGTAGTGTAACAGAGGAACTGAATTTTATTTAATTAAATTTAAAGAGCCTCTGTGGTGAGTGGCTACTGGATTAGACAGCATAGGTCTAGGCATTGAGAAAATTTAAAAGTAAAATTATGTATAGCCAAATTATGGAAAAGAGCAAGGGAAAGGACTTCCGTAGTGGTCCAATGGTTAAGAATCCGCCCGCCAATGCAGGGGACACGGGTTTGAGCTCTGGTCCGGGAAGATCCCACATGCTGCAGGGCAACTAAGCCTGTGTGCCACAACTACTGAGCCTGCATGCCACAACTACTGAAGCCCATGCACCTAGAGCCTGTGCTCTGCAACAAGACAAGCCACGGCAAGGAGAAGCCCACACCACAACGAAGAGTGGCCCCTGGTCGCGCACAGGGTCTACTATATATAAAATAGTTTCTTAAAAATAAGACCAAACAAACGAAAAATGAAAACCAACTTAAAAAAACCAACAACATTAACAAAAAGCAAGCAGGACAGAGATGGGCTTAAGGCCCAGGGTTGGCCTCTGGTGCCGCCCTGAGTCTGTGGGCGGGTGCGAGCTGGGGCGGCCGAAGTGCCCAGTCGCCCTTCTGCTTGGGGGCTTGCACAGCAACGAAAGCCCGCGCGCAGCAATGAAGACCCTGCACAGACAAAAAAAAAAAAAAGCGCAAGGGAAGAAATACCTTTTTGGTGAAACATACCTCATCTTATGGCTTACTAGTTTATTGCTTCCAAGGATTTAAAGCCATGTTGGTTTTATAGTCATGTGGATAAACAAGGGTTTTTGTTTTTCTACCTATTTCCTAAGTCACTGAAACTCTGCCACAAACTTACAAAGCATACTTGTATCTACTGGCTCATTTTATCCTTATTATCATCTTTTGGGGTAGACAAAGAAGGAATCATTTTCCAAACAAGTCTGGGGAGCTTAAATCCCTTGCTCAAATGTTCATGTTGAAAACTGGAATTAGCCCAGTTTCTCTAACTGACCCAGAAGCTCTCTAACCCCAATCTGGTCATTAATTTAGATGCCTTATACTGGCCCCATACTATCTCTGTCAGTCCCCTCTCCTCCTACCAGCTCCAAAAAGTAGTGGCTCAGCTTTCCAGACATTTCCACAAATACTTGTCTATACATAAACCTTTCTAGTCAGGCCAAGATCCCAACAGTCGTTTCCCATGCCACATGCTTATTTCCAACTTCCCTGCCACTGTTCCTGTTATCCTCCTGTCTGGAATGCTCTCCTTTCCTCATTTATTTATTCCCTCCCTCACGTACTCATTCATCATCTATAGTAAGACCTCACTATGCAGCAAGCACTGTGCTAGGAATTGTGGCTAGAGAAGGTATTGTTTGGGCCTCAAGGAACTTATAGAATTTATTAAATGTAATTTATTAAATTACAACTATGTGCAAAATACTTTATACATACAACTTCTCTCCTCACAGCAACCCTAGAGGGTAGATATTATTAGTCTCATTAAAGATGAGGAAACTGAGGCTCAGATTTCACAGGGACTCAGCTGGGCCTGATTTCGAAGACAACACTTCCCCTACTCAACACTGCTGTTCCTCACCTTTCCAAAGTTACTTAAATTCTAGGTCCAGATCCTATCCTACTTTCTCCATGGAGTTGTCCCAAATTTTTCTGGTAGACAGTGATTTCTCTAGTCCCTTTTATCCTATAGCACTCAGTGTCAGTACCAAACATTTCAACATCTAATTGTAGCCTATCTTGTACTGTCTCTAATTGTTTGGAGCCTATATGTGGTAACTGGCTTAGCAGACATTTATGAAAAAAGAACAAGCGATCTTAGAAATAATAAACATGATAGCAGAAATTTTAAAAAAAATCAGTTGCAAGATAAAGTTGAAGATATTTTACAGAACGTAGAACAAAAAATTTAAAAAATGAAAAAAATGGGTAGGGGATGATAAGAAAATTACACACACACACACACACACACACACACAAATCATAAACATATATTCTAGAGAGGGAGAACAGAGAATACAAACAGAGGAGAAATCAAAGACATATTTGTATTCCCAGGAATGAAGAACATGAATTCCCAGATGGAAGGGCCCACTGAGTCCCCACCACAATGAATGAAGAGACCAGAAACTAGGTACATGATTCTGAAAATCTAGAACGCTAGGGACACTAAAAGAGCCTCAAGGTGTGCAGAGGAAACAGAGATCAGGGTCAAAGCCCTGGCAGTCAGCATGGCACTAGACTCTCAGCAGCAACACTGGAAGCCAGAAGAGACAACAGAGTGATGGTTCGAAACTCTAAAGGAAAATGATTCCCAGCCTAGAACTCAATATCCAACCACACTATCAATCAAGTGTAAGGGATGAAATACAGACATTTCCACATATGCAAGATTTCAAATGTTCACTTCCTATGTACCCTTTTCTCAGGAGGATGCACGAAACAGGAGAGCCACGGAAGAGCTATGAAGGGAAGACGCGGGATGACAACTATGCAACCAGCCTAGAGAACCACCAGTCCATTCATGAAACAAGAGGGAGGGAGATGACTCCAAGCAAAAAAAAGAAAGAAATTGACAAAAAAATACGTAAAGGATGTATTTTACTTAGGGAGGAATTAGTGATAGGTACACAGAAAACAGCAAAGGAAAATAAGAAAAAAGAAAAGAGAAGTAGAAGAAGGCTGCGAGAGAGCCCAGAGTGAGGCCTGCGCTCATCTGCTGCTGGCTCCCCTACAGCCAGGCGCTCTTTCCTGCATCCTCTGAGGAACATCAGTGCCTTTCCAAGAGAGCTTTCCTTTTAACTGAAGTTAGAATACATTTATCTTACCTGCTAGAAAAAAGAAATGTCTAATTTAAAAAAAAAGTAGTATCTGGAGTAGGCCACAAAGAGCTGCAAAACAAAGGAAATGTGATGTGGTACACCACACAGCTTAGTAGTAAATAATACTGACTTCACTTAGCAAGGACAGAATACTGATTTAACCAAAAAGAACGCTATAACCACACTGCAAGGATTGAGGAAGGGAAAAATGTTCTTATTGGGTGGATGGGTGGGGAGGGATGGTAGCGGTAAGAGAGCTAACTAGTTTTCCTTAAAAAGTCAAAAAATGACCTTTAAAAGAAAAAAAAGTCAAGAAAGAGCTGTATACTTATATTATTTAGAAATGTAAGTAAACATCAAAAGAAACAATTAAAATTTGAAAATGGTTGTCTCCAGGAACAGAATTAGGAGAAGGGATAAGTATCAACAATACTATTTTGCAAGCTTTCCTTTGACTAAAAAACATAATTAAAACAGCAGGGTTTCCCTGGTAGCGCAGTGGTTGGGAGTCCGCCTGCCAATGCAGGGGACACGGTTTGGAGCCCTGGTCTGGGAAGATCCCATATGTGGTGGACCAACTAAGCCCGTGCACCACAACTACTGAGCCTGCATTCTAGAGCCCACGAGCCACAACTACTGAGCCCGCATGCCACAACTACTGAAGTCCGCGTGCCTAGAGCCCATGCTCCACAACGAGAAGCCACCACAATGAGAAGCCCACACACTGCAATGAAGAGTAGCCCCTGCTCGCCACAACTAGAGAAAGCCCACACGCTGCAACGAAGACCCAACACAGCCAAAAATAAATAAATAAATAAATAAACAAAACAGCAGGATCTACCATTAAAATGTGCCTACTCTGCGTCAGGTAGCCAATACACATTCCCTCAATAAATTCTCCAACAACCCTCTAAGATAGGTTTTATTATCGCTTATTACTTGTTACCATAATGACAATCCCAATTTCCTAGGACAGTTGTGAGAATTAAATGAGACGATACATTTCACTTTGTTTAGCACAGTGCCTGGCACAAAGTTAAATTCAAGAGCTGTTAGCTCTTATTATCCTCACAGAAAAGAAGAGCAGATAGTGGGAGGAAAAAACAACATGAATACAGGGCTGAGTAAAGAGCAGTTCCATCTGACTTAAGAATACGCGTTAGGACTTCCCCGGTGGCGCAGTGGTTAAGAATCTGCCTGCCAATGAAGGGGACACGGGTTCGATCCCTGGTCTGGGAAGATCCCACATGCCATGGAGCAACTAAGACTGTGAGCCACAACTACAGAGCTTGCGCTCTAGAGCCCGCGAGCCACAACTACTGAGCCCACGTGCCACAACTACTGAAGCCCGTGCACCTAGAGCCTGTGCTCCACAAGAGAAGCCACCGCAATGAGAAGCCCAGGCACCGCAACGAAGAGTGGCCTCCACTCTCCGCAACTGGCGAGAGCCCGCGCAGCAATGAAGACCCAATGCAGCCAAAAATAAATGAATAAATAAATAAATTAAAAAAAAAAAAAAAAAAGAAAACGTGTTAACCAGCCAAGCATTGCTAGGTTGGCAGCCAGATCAGAAACGAATGTGAATGTTACTACCTTAGATTATGGACAGGCAGCTGTGGTGAAAACTCTCACAATAGTCTAGGTTAGGCGTGAGCAAGCTTTTTTTGCAAAGGATCAGACAGCAATATTTTAGGCTTTGTGGGTTATACGGTCTCTATTGTAACTACTCAATTCTGCCATTGAAGCAGGAAAGCAGCCATAGATTATATATAAATACATGAGTGTGACTGTGTAATAAAACTGCACAATAAAATTATATTTACAGAACAAGTGGTGGGCTAGTTTGACCTGCAGGCCCTAGTTAGCTGACCTCTGATCTAAGTGAAAGGTGAAGAAAGCCAGAACAAGGCAAGAGCCGTGAGAATGAAAAGGCAGAATGAATGTAGGAATGCCGTAGAGAGAACAGGTAAAAGAGGTGAAGAATCTCTCTTTCAACAGACACACACACACACCCAGGTTCTCCTCCAATTACTGTCCTAATTCTGTCCTCTTGTGGTCAAACTTGGCATTTCCATTTCCTCATCTCTAATTCATTCCTCAACCTGTCTCCTGGCTAATCTTCTGCTGAAACTCTTACAAAGCCACCAAGAATCTCCTATCTGTTGAGATCAAATGACTCTTTTTTTTTTAATGTGATTTTTAAAAAATTTATTTATTTTATTTTTGGCTGCGTTGGGTCTTTGTTGCTGCGCGCAGGCTTTCTCTAGTTGTGGCGAGCGTGGGCTTCTCATTGCAGTGGCTTCTCCTGTTGCAGAGCATGGGCCCTAGGCGTGTGGGCTTAGTTGCTCCGCAGCATGTGGGATCTTCCCGGACCAGGGCTCGAACCCGTGTCCCCTGAATTGGCAGGCGGATTCTTAACCACTGCACCACCAGGGAAGTCCCAAGATCAAATGACTCTTGATTCATAGTGTCTTCTTCTTTCCTCTTGGTTTCTACTCCTTTCTAAAACTCTTTAATCATTTAAAACACTCATTCTACAGTCTCTTTCAGACTAAGTTCTCAAGGTGCTATTCCTCCTACTGGTCTTTCGTAAAAGAAGAGAAAATCCTCACGTGATTTTAAAACTTTTTTTCAAATCATGAACTCATTTCCAGTGGGGATTGTTTTTTCTGCAGCACTCTTTTTTGCCCTGGGTTGCAGAGGAATTCCTACACAGCCATTTATATTAGCTTCTGGAGGATGCACCATGGATTTCATTGCTTCAGGACCAGTTTTTGCACTGTTTGGTTTGGGAATGGGCCATGTCGATCCACATGGTGCAGGACTTGGGCTTCAACTTCTCATAGGAGACTTTTATGTTTCTTTATACGTAGAAAAGCGGGTAGAAACAATGGGTAGAATTTTTCTTATCATCCTCTCACTGAGAGGTCAGAGATTCCAGCTCTTTGTCTCGTCTCCTGTTCCTGTGTGAACTTTAAAAGCCCAGCCCCTGGATCCTAGCTCAAGAGTTGGCAAACTATGGCTGGCTGCCTGTTTTTGAATTAAGAATGTTTTTTTAAATATTTTTAAAAGGTTTATGATTGTGCTACAATGGCAGTGTAGTGGTTATGACAAAACCCATAATGGCCTGTAAAATGTGAAGTATTTATCATATGGCCCTTTACTGAAAGAGTTTGCTGACCCTTGGCCTAGCTTCTAGGGCCTATATTCCATCAAAATCTTCTTTAGGCTTCAATGGCAAAAGACGTCCTTCAGACCTTAACTGACATGTATGCACATGTGTATAAGACATTGTAGGTTGTGTCTCATATGTGCTCATGAGACACTGTACTTCTTTCTTGAATCCCTTTATTCTCTTGGCGTCTGTGACATCCCTTTCTTCTACTTTTTCTCTTTCATCTGCCTCTTCTCATTTTCCTTTACTGGTACCAATTCACTGCCGCTAGTAGTTGGTCCTTTTTAGAAGTCTGGTCCTTGGCTCTCTTTTTTCCTTAATGTATATACTTTCCTGAGGCTACGGCTTCTTAAAGTGCGGTTATTGACCTGGATTGTAATCACTTGGGTAATATTAAAACTGCAGGGACTTCGCTGGTGGCGCAGTGGTTAAGAATCTGCCTTCCAATGCAGGGGACACGGGTTCGAGCCCTGGTCAGGGAAGATCCCACATGCCACGGAGCAACTAAGCCCGTGCACCACAACTACTGAGCCTGTGCTCTAGAGCCTGGATGCCACAACTACTGAAGCCCGTGTGCCTAGAGCCCGTGCTCCGCAACAAGAGAAGCCCGCGCACCACAACGAAGAGTAGCGCCTGCTCGCCACAACTAGAGAAAGGCTGCGCACAGCAACGAAGACCCAGCGCAGCCAAAAATAAATAAATAAATAAAATAATTAATTGAAAAAAAACCTCCAAGTTCCTGGCTTGAATCCAGACCAAATGAGTCAGAATCTCTGTAGGTAGGGCCCAGGAAACAGAATTTCTTTTTAAAATATTTATTTATTTTTATTTTATTTATTTTTGGTTGCATCAGGTCTTAGCTGCAGCAGGTGGGATCTTCATTGAGGCATGCAGGCTCCCTTGCTGCGGCGCACAGTCTTCTCTCTAGTTGTGGTGTGCAGGTTTTCTCTTCTCTAGTTATGGCACACAGGCTCCAGGGCGTGAGGGCTCTGGAGTTTGTGGCATGCAGGCTCTCTAGTTAAGGTGCGTGAGCTCAGTAGTTGTGGTGGGCGGGCCCAGGTGCCCCGTGGCATGTGGGATCCTAGTTCCCTGACCAGGGATCAAATCTACGTCCCCTGCATTGTAAGGCAGATTCTTTACCACTGGACCACCAGGGAAGTCCCAGGAAACAGAATTTTTAAACAAGTTCTCCAGTTTCACTTTTGTATACCAAAACTCAAATTTGTGAACTATTGCCCTAAGCAATCTCCCTCATTATCACCATTTTAACTATCAGCAATATGCTTATAACTAAAAATTATATTTTCAACTCTGCCCCCTCTCCTGAACTCCAGATTCTCACAGGAATTGTTCATAGGCACCTCCACCTGAATCTCATAGGCATAAACTTAACATGCACAAAAGATGTTCTTCCCAAATCTACTCTTCCTCCTCTGTTCTGTTTCAATTAATAGTACCACCTTTCACCCTATAGCTCCGGTCAGAAACCTGGGATCATTCTCAACTCTTCTCTTTCCTCTATTCTCATATCTAAATACTGTTGTTTCTACCTCCTAAATACCTTTTGCATGGATCCCATCGTCTCTATCCCCAGCCACTGCCCCTGTTCTGCCTCTCGTCTTCACAACTCCAGGACTGTCACAGTAGACTTCTAACTACAAGATGCCCTTACCTTTTCAAATCCACACTGCACAGAGTTCTTTTTCTAAATGCAAAATTTATGATCTTTCACTTGGATTTCAGCCATACTGCACAACTCCAGGGGGTACCAGTACCTAGAATACAAAGTCATCTAACTGGCATCTCCACTGTTCTCATTACAGCCAGAAGGATCTGATCATATTACTCCCTTCAGTGGCTTCCCAGCATCTGCAGAATAAAGTCTCAGCTCTTCACATTTCAGATGAGGCCTGCCCTGCTGTACCACTGCCAGTCTCTAACCTACCATCTGGCCTTCCCACCCCTCCCTCACACTTTGTGCTCCATTTGGGCAGGATGCCCTTTCTGCCTTCACTAGCTCAGCAAATTCCTCTTTTTCTTCAAAACTCAGCTAGGGTGTCTCTCCTCTGTGCAGATTTTCCTGAGTCCTCTAGGCACAGCTGACCATCCCTTCCTTCAGGCCAACTCTGATCTTGTGCCAGCTGATGTTTATTACTCCACTCTCCACTAGACTTTGAGTAACTCCTGCTAACTCTTTTAGCCCCCACACCTGGCACAGAATAGGTTGCATGGCAGATGTTCCTAAAATTGAAATGGGCCCAAATAAGTCAAGGGTGACACTACAGCTGGAGCCTGAGTACCTAGGAGTACAAAGGCCTCAATCAGAGGGAGTAGGAAAATCATAAGAAGAAACAGTTCATGGGGGAAGCGGGGAGAGACAATAGTTTCTGTAATAAACATGCTGAGCTTAGGATTGTGACAGAATATCCAGGTGGAGAGGTCCAAGGGGGAACTGGAAATATAATACGCAAGTTTCAGGGAGAGATCAAGCAGCACCAGAGTGAGAGATTTTTGGGACTCTGAAGCTATAACAGCTGATGAAATAACCAAGAGAGAATAATAACCCAAGAGAAGAAGGCAAAGAACAACACCTTGGGAATCATGAGGCAAGAGGAAGACAAGATAACAAGAAAGAAAAGTTGCCAAGGAAAAAGATAAGTACTAGGTGAATGCAATGTTAGGAAAACTAAAGGAAAATAGTTTCAGGAAGGAGTGGGATTAAATTATCTATGAATGACTAGGGGTACCTGGGGTGAAAATAGTACACTAAAGAAGAAAGAGTTTATGGAGAATAGCTTTTCGCTCCAAGCATTTAGAGCATTTATTTTTACTTGAAGCAACCTAAATGTTTGTTTCCCCTGAGCTGTAAAGTTAAAAGTGCAAACATCAAACTCTCTTGGGGTGCTCCATGTACATATCCAGCGTCAGAAACCAGAGGGCACTCATAAGGGAAATCACGCAGCTCTCTGACTGCACAGACAGAGCCATTCCGAACAGCAGAGAGAAAACAAAGTCAGGATAAATAAAATCTAATCTGGGTTATACCTGAAATAGGACCCAACTGTGCCATTTTCCCCAGCCACGGGAGAGGTTCTGGGCCAGGCTCAAAGAGAGACATCATGAGGTTGGATTTCTTCTTGCTGTCCGCTTGGGAGTAGAGCATTCCGTGCCATTCAGGACTAGATGGAGAGAAGATGGAAGATCAGAAGAACATCAAGCCTGGGGCTGTCAAGTTAAGTAACTTGAGCCTGTGTTTTTCTCTTGAGAGACATGGTTTTCAGCTTTGAAATTAGGTGCATTACTTTTACTCAAGTCAAATCCTAAACCTAAAAATGCATACTGATGTCCCCTAATATTACCATTCCTTGGGGACAGGTATTATTATTCAATTATGTAGATATGGAAATCAAAAGCAGTCTTAAAAGAGAAAAAAAAAATCACAAGGGCAGCAAGTAGCTGCAGGGGTGGTGACGAGTAAGGGCTGAGACCTATAGGTCTTTTCAGCCGCCTCCGAATCATTCACAGCAGTACCACAGAGAGAAGCCCTTCTAACAAAGGGCACAGAGCCATCACCCAGCTCTGCTCCCACTTCTCAAAGGGCCCCAGGTGATTCTCCTACTCAGAGACAGTACAGGTAGCCTGAGTACCAAGAAATATAGCAAACTGATACCTAATAAGAATTGCATTCTTCTTTCTGGATCAGCTCATTTTAACTCAAGCAGAAAAGGAGCCATGCTTCCTCTGAGCATTCCTAACCTCTTAATTTTCTCTACCAGTCAATCCCAGGTGATGGACAGAAGATGACCTCTTCTTCTCTGACAACAGGTATTATAGAAAGGGAAGCAGAGAGTTTTGCAGATTTTGAGACTACAGCAAAAAGTGAAAGCTAGAGGGGCTTTCCTCATAGGGAAGGAATACAGCAGAGTGGTTACGAGCATGGGCTATGGAGTCACAATACATGGATAAGATCCCGGCTCTTTCATGTACTAGCTGTGTGACCTTGAGCAAGTACCATGAGTTGCTCTCTAAGCCTCAGTTTCCTCATCTAAGGAATGGGGATAATACTGATACCTCCTGTATAGTGAGGTATATAAAGTGCCTAGAGAAGCACCTGGCACATGGTAAAATGTTCAATGTTATCAGTATCTTTTTTCATTTAGTTTTACCTCCTTATTTTATAGCTGAGGAGTCTGTGCATAATGCGTAAGATCCTGTAACAAGTTAGTAGCATTACTTAAACTGACCCCAGGTTTCCTAGATAGGATGGAAAAGAGGAAAACTGAGAAAAGATATAATATAAAGGCAATATAATTAAAAGACTCACTATGTACTTATTCTAGGGGATGCTTTAAAGAGTAGTGTAGAAGGTGATAGTACATGGGAAGGATATGGCAGAAAGAGAAAAAAAGTGAGGAGATCCTTTCTATTCTTTCTTTCAGAAAAGTCTGGGGAATACTTCACTGTAAATTGATTCTCCCTTTCACTCAACCAAAGGTAAAAAAGTTTCTTACCCTAATTGAACTATTGCCACCATTCCTTCCACTTTTAGGCTGCCATGGAGCAGGACACAAAAGTTGGGTATTTTGCCTGCAATCTGATTGGCTGAATTTTCATCTTCGTTGTCATCAGTTATACCAGTACCCACCTCATCACCTTCTAGGAAAAGAAGAGAAAACCAGTCAGACTGAGATTAGCTACAAAAACTCCAAACTCCAGTTGTACTCTTGGCTGTTTCTAGCCTTGGAAGGAAAGTATACAGAATTATAAAGGAATATTATAACCAGTAAGAAAAACTCATATTCTGGTTTTCCTATGTCCAAATAAAAATCAGTTTTCACATGTTATATGAATTCCATTTATATGAAACATCCGGAATGGGCAAATATATACAGATAGGATATCAGTAGTTACCTGAGGCTGAGAGAGATGGAAGGTTATGGGTTGATAGCTAAAAGTGTTTTTTTTTGTTTTTTTTTTTGTTTTTTTTTTGCGGTACGCGGGCCTCTCACTGTTGTGGCCTCTCCCATTGCGGAGCACAGGCTCCGGACGCACAGGCTCAGCGGCCATGGCTCACGGGCCCAGCCGCTCTGCCGCACATGGGATCCTCCCGGACCGGGGCACAAACCCGTGTCCCCTGCATCGGCAGGCGGACTCTCAACCACTGCGCCACCAGGAAAGCCCAAAAGGCTTTTTTTTGAGGTAGTGAAAATTCTAAAATTCTGATTCAGAAATTGTGGTTATGGTTGCATAACTTTGTAAATACACTAAAAACTACTGAATTGTACACTTTAAATGGGTGAAATGTACGGTATATGTATTATATTTCAGTGAAGCTGCTACACAAAAAATCAGCTTTCCATAGTTTCTACTGGAACACTAAGCTAGAGGCTCTCTGGGGGTTTCAGGCACCATTGAAACAGAAACAGATATTCAGAGATGTCAAGAGTGTTCTCAACTGACAGCCTTCAGGCAGCACGTGGATGGGATACCCCAAAGAACAGTGACTACTCCATAAGTTTCCTGACTCGCTTCTCCAACTCCAGGTTCTCTCATACACTCTGCTGACAAATGAATGAATCTTCCTCCAATTAACTTCCTTCTGGAACTATCTGTGTACTCAAGCTGATTCAAAGACTTTCTAATTCAATAGAAAGATCTTCCTGGTTTAGTCTGACATTCAACAGCCCTTTCAACACGATTCCATTTTGCCTTCCCATACTTTTCTTTCCACTGTTTTCCTATACAAACTCTTCATTTTGCCCGCTTTCTTTCTTGGCAATTTATATGGGCACACAGAATTCCCAGGACCTTGGGAATAAGGTAAACTCGGTTGTTATCAACATCAATAACAATAAGGTAAAGTATAAACAAAAGGATCATAATCGGTCATCTGTGAGAACATATCAAAGATTCTGTCTATGAATATGTGATGGAGGGTTATGGAATACCTAACATTCCAACTGAGATAACCATGAGTAAATGGAATGTGGTCATAACTCAGTGAGTGGAAACCTGATTGTATACACTTCTTCGAGAAAGCTGGTGAATATAAAGGAGACAGTCAGCCTAAAACAGAGAAAAGAGAAGTTTAAAGTGCTAGAGACTAACATTCTCCAGAGAGATGCTGAATGTAGGAGATATGACTTTATAGTTGCTGGAGAAATACATTCTGCAGTAATGAGGCCTCACAAAAACCTGGATTCATTCACTCATTCAACAGTATTTACTGAGTATCTACTATGTGCTAGGCACCAGTAGAGAACAGGTGTGGTTTCTCCCCTTATAAAGCTGTATTCCACATTTATCAGGCAACCTTCTGAGAACTACTTTGGTTTCGCCAGCATGCTCCCACAGGGAAAGGCAGAGCCCAGGATGAGGGACTAAGCATTGTCATCTCTAAAGAGGATTTCCACTGTAAATTAACGAAGCAGCACACAATAAATATGTGTCAAAATGCTTTCCATAGTTATAAAGCAGCAGAATTAGTTTTTTAATATATCAGGTAACATATTATTTTTTAAAAACCCAATCCAGGGCTTCCCTGGTGGTGCAGTGGTTGAGAGTCTGCCTGCCGATGCAGGGGAACAGGTTCGTGCCCCGGTCTGGGAAGATCCCACATGCCGTGGAGCGGCTGGGCCCGTGAGCCATGGCCGCTGAGCCTGCGCGTCCAGAGCCTGTGCTCCGCAACGGGAGAGGCTGCAACAGTGAGAGGCCCGTGTACCGCAAAAACAAACAAACAAACAAAAAACCCCCAATCCAACAACTACTCCTTTCCCCCAAATTCTGCAAAATGGGCTATTCTACTATCTAACATTTAAGAATAACTTTAGATAATAAGATACTTCATATGTATCACTGGAATAGGAAGAGAACTCACCTTTGTTAAGTGCTATAGGTAGGACCAGATGTCTGGACAGAACTGGGGGACTTGAAATATCAGCTATATCAATAAATCCCACTATTTCCAAATCTGAAAAGAAGGAATCAACATAGAATTAACTTGTAACAAACAATAAATGCTGGAGACGGTGTGGAGAAAAGGGAACCGTCCTACACTGGTGGTGGGAATGTATCAATAAACTGGTACAGCCACTATAGAGAACAATATGGAGGTTCTTTAAAAAACTAAAAACTGAGCTACCATGTGACCCAGCAATCCCACTCCTGGGCATATATCCGGAGAAACCTGTAAGGATGCAAGCATCCCGATGTTCATTGCAGCACTATTTACAATAGCCAGGACATGGAAGCAACCTAAATGTCCATCGACAGAGGAATGGATAAAGAAGATGTGGCACATATATACAATGGAATATTACTCAGCCATAAAAGGAACGAAATAATGTCATTTGCAGTGACATGGATGGACCTAGAGATTGTCATACAGAGTGAAGTAAGTCAGAAAGAGAAAGACAAATACCGTATGCTAACACATATATATGGAATTTAAGAAAAAAAAATGTCATGAAGAACTTAGGGGTAAAACAGGAATAGAGACACAGACCTACTGGGGGTGGGCTTGGGGATATGGGGGGGTGGGCTGTGACGGGGCGGGGGAGAGGCATGGACGTGTATACACTGCCGGGCGTGGGGTGGATGGATGGTGGGGGGTGACCGCGTGGCGCGGGGGGATCGGCTCGGTGCTTTGTGGCCGCCTGGAGGGGTGGGATGGGGAGGGTGGGAGGGAGGGAGACGCAGGAGGGAGGGGATGTGGGAACAGATGTATATGTATGACTGATTCACTTTGTTGTAAAGCAGAGACTAATAAAAAAAAAAGAGAGAGAAAGACAAATATTGTAAAATATTGCTCATATGTGGAATCTAGAAAAATGGTACAGGACTTCCCTGGTGGTACAGGGGTTAAGAATCCACCTGCCAATGCATGGGACATGGGTTCGATCCCTGGTCTGGAAAGATCCCACACGCCCCGGAGCAACTAAGCCCACGCACCACAACTACTGAAGCACGCGTGCCTAGAGCCTGTGCTCTGAAATAAGAGAAGCCACCGCAATGAGAAGCCCGCACACCGCAATGAAGAGTAGCCCCCGTTCGCTGCAAGTAGAGAAAGCACATGCCCAGCAACGAAGACCCAATGCATCTAAAAAAAGAAAAAAAAAAAAAAGAAAAATGGTACAGATGAACTTACTTGTGAAACAGAGACACAGATGTAGAAAACAAACTTATGGTTATCAAGGGGGGAAGGGGGAATGGGATGAATTGGGAGATTGGGATTCACATATATACACTACTGTATATAAAATAGATAACTAATGAGAACCTACTGTATAGCACAGGGAACTCTACTCAATGCTCTGTGGTGATCTAAATGGGAAGGAAATCTAAAAAAGAGTGGATATATGTATATGTATAACTGATTCACTTTGCTGTACAGCAGAAACTAACACAACATTGTAAAGCAACTATACTCCAATAAAAATTAATTAAAAACAAAGAATTAATTCGTGTTATGGGAAAGTACATTATTTTCTATGTACTAGATTTCATAAACACAAGGTTTAGATAGGGAATTCAAATATGATGACTAGGAAGGTTATTAGAAGTTTCTCTGAATGACTCTAATACTTTGCATTTTAAGTAACTAAGCAAATAAGGACAACTGTCTTTTATTTAAGGGACTTAAGTTATACAACAAATCAGCTATACTATTTTTATGAGGCTAGGTCCCCAGCCAAGGCAAAAGCTTAATGGTTAAGTCTCTCTGAATAGTCAGGATGTTCAGGTCACCAGGGGGCGTCATAGTCAAATACTTCCACAACAACTGCAAGCAGCTATGCTTGGAGGGTAAGGCTTTTGCATTAAAACTGTTTCCCTGAGAAAGAAATACATTCTCTACAAAACCAAGGTAGCAGTCTACATATGACAATGGTTTCTTTGCTTTATAGAAGCTGTATTAAAGACCAAAAGTATTTGTTGAAAATCTAAAATAAGTTTAAAAAAATAGTTGTAACCCAAAGTACTTTCTGGAAGTTTTTTCTGATTATATAAGTAGTATAAAAACTTAGAAAACACTAAAAACTGTAAAGAAGAAAATAAAGTCACTCATCATTCCTCATCAAAGGAAACCTCTATTAATATTTTACTGAATTGCTTTTTAGTCTTTCTTCTAGGCGTATACACACTCATATTATCAAAACAATGTTTTAAAAAATCAGGATCATGGTGAGTATACCATACTTCTTATACATCAGGAAATCTGCTTCCCTGGAGTTTTGCTATCATTACCTTCTTTAGCTGAGTAATGAATGAATCAGCATAAGCAGTTATATATTTTTCATCTGAGTAGAAAAAGGCCTATGTTTTAGTGGTTTAAATATAAGCTATAACAAAAATCTTGGACTAGAAGCTTTTATAAGTTAGTCCATTAAGTAAAAGACAATTATCCTTATTTTCTTAGTTACTTAAAATGCAAAGTATTAGAGTCATTCAGAGAACTTCCAATAACCTTCCTAGTTATCATATTTGAATTCCCCACCTAAACACTGCATTTGTGAAATCTAGTACATAGAAAGTAATGTACTTCTGGGAAGAAAAGATCTATTTGAAGTTACTCATCCAAAAATGATGGGAGGGAAGTGGAATCTAACTGGTTTGAAGGCAACAAAACATTTGGCACACTGGTGTCTAGTCACAATGAAAGAGATGGATGACCTACTTCCAGCAGGAGCAGAAAATAAAGGCACAGAAAACAAAAAAGCCTGTGCACAGCCCTTCACTCGAAAATTCCTTAAAATCTACACACCCAAGAATGAAATGAATTTCTAGCTGTACTTAATTTTAATCATTTAAAAAATTTTTCATTATCTTTTATTATTAATTAAGTAATTAATTAATTTTTGGCTGCGTTGGGTCTTCGCTGTTGCGCGCGGGCTTTCTCTAGTTGCGGTGAGCGGGGGCTACTCTTTGTTACGGTGCGCGGGCTTCTCACTGTGGTGGCTTCTCTTGTTGCGGAGCATGGGCTCTAGGCGCGCGGGCTTCAGTAGTTGTGGCTCACGGGCTCAGTAGTTGTGGCTCGCGGGCTCTAGAGCGCAGGCTCAGTAGTTGTGGTGCATGGGCTTGGCTGCTCCGCAGCATGTGGGATCTTCCCAGACCAGCGCTCAAACCCATGATCCCTGCACTGGCAGGCGGATTCTTAACCACTGCACCACCAGGGAAGTCCAATTTTAATCATTTGTTGTTTGAACAATTACCTAGTGAACATCTACTAAGCATCAGACACTAAGCCAGGCACTGAGGGTGTGCAATGGTGACTTAAACAGTGATGGTTCAACATATACCCACCACTCAAGGAGTCCACCTGCCAATATGAGACAACTCTCTTCTCTACTACCCCTTGTTACTTTTGATTCTTGGCTTTGCCAATTTAACCTAAGCATAGCACTGGCAACATGGTAGAAGCCATAACACATTGCTTTCTTTTAGTCATAATACAAGCTGCAGTATTAGAGGGGTACAGTATATCAGAGCTGAGACCTGACAGACCATCATTTCTCCTAGAGATTCCACTCACCTAGCCAATAAGAACTAGAGGAAGTGATTTGTCCAGGGTCACAGAGGAAGAGTCACACAGCCAAGTCTAAAAGCTAGCTCTTCATATATGACCTTAATAATGATGCTAATCCGTCTTACTATCTCTATTAAGAACTACCTCAAGGATTTCAATGCTAGTGAATCTGGCCCTGGTTTCCAACTCTAGTAATTTGTGGTTATAATCATCTAGGATTAGCGATTAACTCATGACCTCACCATGGAAGACCACTAATCTGCCACCCCTTAGGCAATGCATTCTCCCATCCAAAGTATACTGACATTTCTTTTCAACCCTGCTGGAGAGAGGAGAGTAAAAGTCAGAAGTTAGAAGAAAGTAGGGATAACAGAAGAACTAAGAACGAAGTATAAAAAAAGTTACCTGTGTTAATGACTTTAGGGATAGGATCGATTTCCTCGTCTACAACAAAAGGTTCTGGCCTGGGGAAGACTTGCACATCAGCGGTTAGGTGGCCACACTTGAGAACGGCATGGAAAGGTGTATATGCCAGATCTATCAGTTTTCTAGAATATGATGATTATTTGTTACAGAAAGAGTAATATGATACGTATAATTTTTTTCAAGTAATCTTTTTAAGATGTCAAGTTTGTTTTCCCTTCAAGTTGATTCCAAAGCTATGATCTGACCATTTGTGAAATAGAACAAAATCTGATACTTTTGGTGAGGAAATTTCAATTCTGAAAAGCCCAAAAGCAAGTTAAATCTTTGAAATTGCTGTCATTGTAAGGAAGTCAATACCTATAGACATTATAGATTTAGTCATGCTTAATTTAAAAGGGAGTCAACACTTAAAAATCACTACTACCAATCATTTTATCTGAAAAATGTGCAACTTGGGGAAAATGAAATGACACAATTAGAAACAGTAAAATAGATACTATTGTCTGACATCAAATTATAATGCTGGATTGTAAGAAGACAAAAAAGCTCAAAGTATATACTCACCCAAACATAGACTGTACATTTTTCAAGCACAGGGGGCCATCAATAGTAAAAATCTGCCCTTCACCATTGTTTAGATCTATAAGACGTTCGAGGCAATCCAAGGAATCAGTGCTCTGAAGCTACAAAGCAAAACAGATGACTCTTTTAAAGTGGCATAAAATGCCAGATTGTTATCAGTACACTAAGGTCACAAAACGAAGATGATTTTTTTTAATAATGTGAGAAGGAAAATAACTAACAATTTTGGCTCAAGGTTACCAAAGAGGAATGTTATATAAAATTATACCAGTAGAGCTATTTCATTCCAAGTAGTTTTGCAAAGATTCAGAGGTGACCACAGTTGGTATTCACATAGCACCTTCCCTTCCAAGTGTTTCTAACATCTTTTGGTAAGAACCATCATTATTTACATTTTAAAGATAGAAAAACTGAGGTGAAGAAAAGTTAAATAACTTTCCAAAATAAATGGGAAAACCAGGAGATAAGAGTTTAATAAAACATACATCAGAGTAATGTTACTTAACAACAACAAAAAATCAAAGCACACTTCTGTCAACATTTCTGGTGTGATGGACATAAGAATTCCTAAGTGAGGGAAACATCTAACACCAAAAAGAACATTCTGACTCTGTAGCATCTGAAAAATCTTTGTGGGAAGTAGGACGGATAACAACTCCAGCTATGTTTCCTGAGATGTGGCAAAACTCTGCTTTCAGAGAGCATTTGAGACACAGAGTCTTTTTAAATATAATCAGTAATTAGTCTCAGTTGAAACAATGGAGTTCAATGTTATAGTATAGGCATGCCTCATTTACTGAGTTTTGCAGATATTGCCTTTTTTTACACAAATTAAAGGTCTGTGGCAAACCTGTGTCGAGCAGTTTTATCGGCACAATTTTTCCACAGGATTTCCTCACTTTGTCTCTGTGTCACATTTTGGTAATTATCGCAATATTTCAAACCCTCCACCAGCAAAAAGATTACAACTTGTTGAAGGCTCAGATGATGGTTAGCACTCTTTGTCAATAAAATATTTTTAAAATAAGGTATGTACATTGTTTATTTTTAGACAACGCTATTGCACTCTTAATAGACAACAGTATAGTACAAACAAAACTTTTATATGCACTGGGAAAAAAAGAAATTAATGCGACTTGCTTTATTGTGATCCCTGCTTTATTGTGGTGGTCTGGAATGGAACCTGCAATATCTCCGAGACATGCCTGTATATATAATATAATATTAATGGAATATACTAAAAAATATATTCCATTTCTGAGTCCTAAAATGTATCTAATCAAACTAAAAAGAACTTAGTAAAAAGCATTACCTCCTCCAGATTTGCCATGCACATGATGTATAACTTAGATGGGAAAGGAAAAGGCAGTGGGAACCTGTTGCTCTCACTGCGTTGGCTGTGAGTAGCTAGGGAGTGCCGCAGTGACCCTCTACCAATGCCAAGACAGCCATCTGTCACCAGAACAACCTGTTTGCAAAAAGTGAGAGGAGTTTTGTACATGAAATGACATATTTATTTAAAGCAGTCTCATTTGGCAATGTTTTCATTTCTCCCTAATTGCATTTACATTGAAAAATGTACCTCTGCAAGAATACAAACAAAGATGTGAATAAATCTCAACAACATTTGTCAAGTGAAAGATGACAGACACATTGTATTGATATGATTCTACACATATATATTAAGTTCAGACCACATAAAACAAAACTAAGATAAATCAAATAGGGGTTGTGGGGTAATACTGAGTAGAAAGGGGCATGAGAAAACTTTGCAGGGTAATGGAAATGTTCTATATCTTAGCTGGAGGAGTGGTTACATAGGTATATACATTTGTGAAAACTCAGTAAACTGTATACTTAAGATCTATGCATTTTACTGTATTTTATCTTATTAAACCTTTAAAAAAAGCACCTATCTATGAACACTTAAAAAAAGGACAAAACTGGGCTTCCCTGGTGGCACAGTGGTTGAGAGTCCGCCTGCTGATGCACAGGACACGGGTTCGTGCCCCGGTCCGGGAAGATCCCACATGCTGCGGAGTGGCTGGGCCCGTGAGCCATGGCTGCTGAGCCTGCGCGTCCGGAGCCTGTGCTCCGCGGCGGGAGAGGCCACAACAGTGAGAGGCCCGCGTACCGGAAAAAAAAAAAAAAAAAAAAAAAGAAAAGACAAAACCATTCATAACCAATTCTTACTTAATTGTATTAAAACTAGAACCCTATCTCTTAGAGAAGGAGTTGGCACCTAAGACACTGGTGTCAGAAATGGCATAAAGGGTACTTCCTTGGTGGTCTAGCAGTAAAGAATCTGCCTTCCAATGCAGGGGACACAGGTTCGATCCCTGGTTGGGGAACTAAGATCCCACATGCCCTGGGGCAACTAAGTTCACGTGCCCTGGAGCCTGCGCACCACAAAGAGAGAGAGAAAACTCGCATGCCACAACTAGAGAGAGGCCCGCGCACCGCAACAAAATGATCCCACATGCTGCAACTAAGACCTGAAGCAGCAGAAAAAGAAAAAAAGAAAAAAAATGGCATAAGGACCTATTTTATGTGTGTACCTAGGAAGTACCAGCACAGAAGTCTGAAGACTGAACCTTGACACTTTATTTTCAAAGATGACAAACTTTACCTACCCCTGCTCAACTAAAATGACAACTGCATTAAATATGTATTTATAAAAGCCATTTAACCAGACATGGACAAGACCTTTAAAATGCATTCTTAATCAACCGATAATTTTTAAAAGCCTTCAAAATATACTAACAATAGACATTAGTTACAAATCATTTTCCTTTTCCTCACTGTTTAAAGCAATCCTTGGGAAGTCCTGGGTGGACTTCCCAAGCAATTCAGGGGAGGATTGTTTTTGCTCTCCCTAGCCTAGCCTAGTAACTTAACAATAACAGACCAGTAAGGCAGTATTAGGTGGTTGCACCATGTGAAGTGCCAAGACTGGCACTTACTTCTAAAGCCCAAGAATGCTTAATAGAGGTCCCCTGGAGAGATGTCATCTCTTAGGAAGACAGGCAAGGCAAATCCCTCTTCTAGGTACCAACAATTGCTACATGATTTACTTCTGCCACTAGCTTTTTCAGATGCTGTGTGATAATGAAATATTTCTTGTAATGTCAAAATGAGACAGACTTTACTCAGATAATGAAAGCATAGTCCAGCTCTCTAAAAACTTGGTTAAAAATATTCTACATTAAAACAAATCCGTTTGATAGTAACTGATTATAAAAACAATCACTAATAACGTCCACTGTGTTTTGGACCTGGTTCACCCCAAAACTCACCAAGCACATCTAAGTGGATCCAGGCCCAGCTCCCTCCCCTCAGGGTACAGTATCTCTCAAATTCAGGTTCCTCCTTTTTGCAAAGGAAGAAAAAAATATTAAAAGGCAGAAGTCTGCATGGTGCACAAGGTCTGGCTCCTGCGTGTTTTCTGAGTTTCTTCTCTAAAACCACTGAAGTAGCAAATGAAACTGTGCTACCTGCTAGCTTCCAGTTCAGAAGATATTGACAACAAAACTTCATTTATTCACTATATTGCTAGGAAATCAGACAGTCTGTATGCATGGTTTTACGAAATAATGTTTATGAAGCAAGGTGCCAAAGGTTTTTATTTCTGAAAGGAAATTGATCAAAAGGTATTTACTGGCTTTTTTAGCAAGTGTCCACTAAAGTGATCTGATTTTTAACCTTTTAGTAGTAGCTCAGGGTCTTCACTAACCCATGAGTTCATACTGTATAAAACAACTCAACTACCTGAGTAAGAAAAAACAGTAAGAAAAAACAAAAAAGCTTTAAAAAAAAAAAAAAAAAAGCTGGGCTTCCCTGGTGGCGCAGTGGTTGCGAGTCCGCCTGACGATGCAGGGGACACGGGTTCGTGCCCCGGTCCGGGAAGATCCCATATGCCACGGAGCGGCTGGGCCCGTGAGCCATGGCCGCTGAGCCTGAGTGTCTGGAGTCCATGCTCCGCAACGGGAGAGGCCACAACAGTGAGAGGCCCGCGTACCGCAAAAAAAAAAAAAAAAAAAAAAAAAAAAAGCTGGGTTTATTGAGATATAATTCATATGCAAGAAAATTCACCCTTTTTAGTATATAGTTCTATGAGTTCCGACAAATGCATTCAGTGATGTAACCACTTCTACTATCAAGATACAGACCAGTTCCATCACTTCTCATATTCCCTCATGTTTTATTTGGGTCAGCCCCTAACCTTTCCTCACCCCAAGGCAGCCACAATCTTATATTTATTTAAAAAACAAATATCAGTGATGCTACTGACACTACTGAGGAATCCCATATTTGACCCTATAATAAAAAATCATATACTATGGCCCACTGCCTGTTTCTGTAAATAAAGTTTTACTGGAACAGAGCCATGCCCATTTATTTACTTATTATCTATGACTGCTTTCGTGCTATGACAACAGAGTTGAGGAGTTGCCACTGACACCTGCAAAGCCTAAAATACGGAAAAAGTTTGCTGATTCCTGTTGTAGACTGTTATGATTTTCCTTTTAGCAATTTTTCTGTTTTCTCCTTTAAAATATGCTACCACTTCTCAAAGCACCTGTTTATAGCAAACTTCCAATTGCTACAAGTCTGCTCTGATTTGATGCTATATGTGGACCTATTGTGGACTCTTAAGGGCAACAGATTTTATGACATACACCTCACTTTTTAGACAACCCAGGTAGTTGAGAAGGGTAAAAGTCTGCTGAATAAATGCTACACTGGAATAATGAAGACAGACTATATTGTACTGATGTTTACAATTATATCACTCAAAATTATAATCGCCCCTTCCAGGGGGTGTTCTAAAATTCCGCTGTGAGCCCTTTGTGTTTTATACAAACAATGCTAGTTTGCAGTAAGTCAGTTTACTAGGAGGATGCTTTCCTTAAGGCATATTTGTACTGCTTTCTGAATATATTAGTGTTGATTTAGTGCCTTCTTTTAAAAAGATACCAAAAGCGTATAACATAGTTTGTGGAAATTACAATGTATGCTGTGTCAGAGCCTGAACAAAATTGAAGCGCCTCAGTGGTTAATGTTTTTAACTTAGGGCAAAGAAAAAGAATTGATCATTACCTGACAAGGAATTGCACCACCCCATTCTTGCTGAACGATATTGCAAACACCAACTAATGCAGACTCCAAGCAGGTTTTATCATAATCATCCATATTACTTAGTGCTTCCTGATTGAATGAAAGATAAAATTGCTCATTATTCTTTACTGTTTTAATTTGTTACCAGAAAAAAACATAAACTGTTCAAAGCATGAATGTTACACAGGGAACATTGTGTTTCTGAGAGCCCAAAGAGTACGTTCTTAAAGAAAAATGGTAAAACAGATTTCCTAAACTATAAAGGATGATTAAAAGAGCTTCCCTTTATTCTGTTCTCTCATCAGGTGAGAGTGAATTGTCCATCAAGTTCGTATCTTTTTTAAGTGGACCTTGAAAGAAATAATTAAAATGAAAAACTTTTAAAGACATCACAAAAATAATGACAAGATTTACTGAATACCATCATCATTCTAGGCATTTTACATGCATTTAATCATGACAACATCCTATAACGCAGCAGTCCCCAACCTTTTTGGCACCAGGCACCAGTTTCGTGGAAGACAGTTTTTCCACAGACGGGGGGTGGGTGGGGCGGGGCAGGGGATGGTTAAGGCGGTAATGTGAGCGATGGGGAGCGGCAGATGAAGCTTTGCTAGCTGCCCACTGCTCACCTCCTGCTGTGTGGCTGGGGGTGGGGGTTGGGGACCCCTGCTATAAGGTATAGATAATTAACCTATTTTTATTTTCTTTATTTAAAATTTTTTTTATTTATTTATTTTTGGCTGCGTTGGGTCTTCGTTGCTGTGCACGGGCTTCCTCTAGTTGCGGTGAGCGGGGGCTACTCTTTGTTGCGGTGTGCAGGCTTCTCATTGCGGTGGTTTCTCTTGTTGCGGAGCACGGGCTCTAGGTGTGTGGGCTTCAGTAGTTGTGGCATGCGGGCTTCAGTAGTTGTGGCACGCAGGCTTCAGCAGTTGTGGCTCACGGACTCTAGAGCGCAGGCTCAGTAGTTGTGGCGCATGGGCTTAGTTGCTCTGCGGCATGTGGGATCTTCCCGGACCAGGGCTCGAACCCGTGTCCCCTGCATTGGCAGGCGGATTCTTAACCACCGCGCCACCAGGGAAGCCCAATTAACCTATTTTTAAAATAAGCAAACTGAGGTACAAAATGATTAGGTCACTTTCCCAGGTCTTACACCTAGAAGTGGCAGAATCTAGATTTGAACCCAGTCAGTCAGACTCCAGGACTCAACCATTACTCTTCACTACCTATATAGCAATTCTTTAAATTTCAGAACTGCTGAGCATCCAAGATCCTTAGTTTACTCATCTATAAGAAATCCAGTGCAATTAAAAAAGGAAAAAAAAAAAGCTTTTGAGTCACTTAAAAAAGATGTGAGATAGGGACTTCCCTGGTGGTCCAGTGGGTAAGACTCCATGCTCCCAATGCAGGGGGCCTGGGTTCAACCCCTGGTCAGGGAACTAGATCCCACACGCATGCTGTAACTAAGAGTTCACATGCCGCAACTAAGAGTCCACACGCCAGAACTAAGAGTCCACACGCCACAACTAAGAAGCCCACATGCTGCAACTGAGACTCTGCATTCCACAACTAAGGGTCTGCATGCTGCAACTGAGAGTTCACGTGCTGCAACTAAGACCCGGTGCAGCCAAAATAAATAAATAAATAAAGTTTTTTTTTTTTAAAAAGTGAGATAATAAATGATTTAACAAAATTTTATTACTTATATTTTAAAAAGCAAACTATACTGATCCTGAATTTCTAAACTGCCTAGCAACTATTAAACTGTTCATTTTAATTTCACACACACTTACTGACTACTCACTATGGGCAAGGAACTGTGCTAGGCATTGTTGGAAATAGTAATAATTTAGAGATGTTGTCAGAAAGTTAATTCTTTGGCATATCACAGACAACACCTTTGGAAGGTAACACCTATCAATCAAGGTTTTAAAATGATTTCTTGGCATCTGTAAATCAAAGGCTATTTGTTGGAGAGGAAATATACTCCTGAATTACTCTAGAATAAGGGTTTTATAAGGAAGGACTATTTTTCTTTTTTAAAAATTTATTTATTTATTTACTTTTGGCTGCGTTGGTTCTTCATTGCTGCGTGCAGGGTTTCTCTAGTTGCAGCAAGCGGTGGCTACTCTTTGTTGTGGTGCATGGGTTTCTCCTTGCGGTGGCTTTTCTCGTTGCGTAGCACGGGCTCTAGGTGCATGGGCTCAGTAGCTGTGGCTCGCAGGCTCAGTAGTTGTGCCGCATGGGCTTAGTTGCTCCATGGTATGTGGGATCTTCTCGGACCAGGGCTCAAACCCGTGTCCCTTGCATTGGCAGGCAGATTCTTAATCACTGAGCCACCAGGGAAGTCCCTGGAAGGACTGTTTTTCATCTCAAGTTTTATAGAAAAGTAGAAAAGTGTTGAACCTAAAGATCCTGAACTTTAGGGGACAGGGCACTACATCCTGAGATGCTCCCCTCCCACAGAGAATTCCAGAAAACCAAAAGAGGAGGCTACAGCAACAACTCACAGCTCTAACTCATAGCTCTACCAAAGGCAGAAGGCCTACTGGTTATGAATCCTTGTTTTACAGTTATACTCAGATATTATACCCATAGACTCATCTTTAAATAATTCCAGTTGTAAATATTCAGTGCAATATGATAATACTGTTTTCCTTCCTATAAATTGGGCCCGGTACATACAATAACTCATTTCTTTTTGTACCTGTAGGGTGTTATAATCTCTTGTGAAGGGAACCATCAATTCCCAGAGTGATGAAAAAACCACCAGAGCTGTAAACTCAAGCTTGTAATTTGTGGCCATGTGTTCAAACAGCATTGTCAAACCATGGGCTGCCAGGTGCTTGCGCTGATATTCCTCGGACCCCTCGATAGACACAGGTCGGGTCATGGAAAGGGATACGTCCATTACCACCACTGTAGGCATGATGAAAGTGATCCCAGTGTTCCCAGTCAGAATGTAAACAGACAGCTATAGATAGAGAAACGCTGTAGAAAATAAATATGATTAGGTCTTGCATGTCATGGAGAGAAAAAAGTATTTTTTTAATCATAATTTTAACTTAACTTTCCAGAAATAAGTGAAGGCAAACCCCATTTAAGTTGAGGTGAGAACAAATCTGCAGGGAACTCAGTGGGAGGGAAGCAAGCAGCTCAGTTCACTATGCGGACCACTCCTAGAATCACCCACTAAATGGCCATAAATCAAGGACCATCTTAAATGTTTCTAGTAAAAACAAAATAAAACAAAATATTAAATTCAGGGAGCTCTTGAGTTGAATACTTTCAAATCATACACAACTTAATATAACAAACACTCCTACATCACCTCTCCGACACTTAATTTACTAAAGAACATTTCTAGTTGTCTTATGGTGGTGCTTTCTGACAATCAACAATTCTTTTTGGGCACCTTCACTATCTTACTCAATACAGCAGTATTTGGGCAAGTGTTTGCTGAATTATCTTGTTGCTTAATGTCCTTTTTAAAAAAATTAAAATGAACGCAAAATATAAAAACAAAAAGCCGGGCTTCCCTGGTGGCGCAGTGGTTAAGAATCTGCCTGCCAATGCAGGGGACACAGGTTCGAGCCCTGGCCCGGGAAGATCCCACATGCCGCGGAGCAACTAAGCCCGTGCGCCACAACTACTGAGCCTGCGCTCTAGAGCCCACGAGCCACAGATACTGAGCCCAGGTGCCACAACTACTGAAGCCCACGCGCCTACAGCCCGCGCTCCGCAACAAGAGAAGCCACCGCAATGAGAAGCCCGCGCACCGCAACGAATAGTAGCCCCCACTCGCCGAAACGACAGAAAAGCCTGCGCACAGCAATGAAGACCCAACGCAACCAAAAATGATAAATAAATATAATAAAATAATAAAATAAATAAATTTAAAAAAAGAAAAGGCTAGCACAGTCATAGTCCAAATTAGACAAAGCTGGAAATCATTAAGCATGACATAAACAACAAACTGCTAGCCTCAGTAGTACTCACTGCAGATAAACGAGGCAACAGCTCTTGAACTATGAAGGAAAAGAGCAAAATTAAAGAATATGTATGACAGCTGGCAGTATCTCATGAAACTGTTATAAAAGTCAAAGTGTAGAAGAAATGTAGAAAACAAAGAGTTTTTTAAAATTATGGATTGAGAATTAGCATGAAGAAAACATTTCTGTGCTCAAAAATAAAGAAAAAAGTTCCCAGATATACAGATCTGCTCTTGCTGATGCTACTCTATTATTAAGCAAACTATAGTCTACTCACACAATTAAATTCCATATAGCTATAAATAAATGATACATATACAGATATCAGAAATATTTATATAGGTATTAGTAACTGAGAAAAGCAGGTCACAGGCCTGTATGTATACACCGATTACAACTTCATAAAAATCATACTGCATATATTGCATATATACAATTTTGCATATATACAATTAGAGAACACTCAGGATGGACATAAACAAGTCAGAAATTTAATGTTCACTAATTTCTTTTTTGGAACTTACTTCAAAACACTTAACAGTGGCCAGAGGGCTTGTTTTAGTACAGTGTCCAACTGCAAACGTGTGCTATTCTAAAATTCCGTTTGTAAGTAGGCTGTTGGGAACTCTGAGCATATTGCCTCACGGAAACAATGTTATAAATGGGGATCAGGGACTCATGTCAACTAGGAAAAGCCTTTTTACCACATAATGGCCTTTCAAATACAAAGGCCTCATGTATCCAACATCGATAAAGACTATAGGAGATATATAAATTACTCTTCCAGACTCCATTTTGATAGAAAAAACTAAAATGTGGGATTTCCTGGTGGTGCAGTGGTTTAAGAATCTGCCTGTCAATGCAGGAGACATGGGTTCGAGCCCTGGTCTGGGAAGATCCCACATGCCGCGGAGCAACTAAGCCCACGCACCAGAACTACTGAGCCTGCGCTCTAGAGCTCACAAGCCACAGCTACTGAGCCCACGTGCCGCAACTACTGAAGCCCGCACACCTAGAGCCCGTGCTCCACAACAAGAGAAGCCACTGCAATGAGAAGCTTGCACACCGCAACCAGTGGCCCCACTCTCCACAACCAGAGAAAAGCCCACGCGCAGCAACGAAGACCCAACACAGCCAAAAATAAATAAATTTATTTAAAAAAACCCAAATGTGCATCCTTATTCTGCGCCTCATTAAGCACAGCATGTTAAACATAATTCACTCTGACTTAGCATCACAACTCTGAACAATACTGCCCAGCACGCTGCTGCCCTCATGTTTTAATTTATACCAGCATTCTCCCAAGTGTGTGCTGCAGAACACTGTCCTGCAGGGATGCTCCAAGAAAAATGAGTTCAGGTCTTATTAAAGACACTGAGAAGCTCTACAGCAAAGAATCCAGTTTAATTTGTTAACTCTGTGTTTCCCATTTAACCCTTCTCTGATCATTAGTTGGTGCCATGGAACAAGTATTATATAGAACATACCCAGAAACACTGCTTTGTACTCAAGGGATCCAGGCTGTTGTGTTCTGTTTTGGTGCCTCCTCTTTGTAACTAAGTTTTGGACCATCATTTTGCATTCCACTTTTCTCTGTAATCATCCTCCCTCTTTCCGATTTGCTGCTTCTTGGCTACTATGAGCTGGAAAGCCAGGTAATCCAGCTTGCTAAAACTGTGTCCGAAGTCAAAGTTAACAGGTTCTGAGAGCCTGTGAGTTTCTTCTGCTGTCACGTGCCATGTGCTTAGGCGTTATCAACTTGGTGCTATTTCATCTACTCAGTCTTTCCAGACCCTTTCTGGGTCTCAGCTGTGTTGTTCAAGAAGTGAGGTCCTGTGCAATACTGGTTCAACTACACTACATTAGACCATAAGCTCAACAAGAGCAGGGACAGTGTGAGATTTTGCCCACCAATGTCTCCTCAGAACCTATCACAGCAGTGGGCATGTGTATGTCAAGTATGTACTTGACAAATACTTGATAATGACAAGTAAACTACCTCTCAGCACCAGATGTAACATTAATTTTTTGGCAAAAACACATTACAAATTTTAACTCTGGACATCAGAAACACACTTCCTCCTCTCCTCGTTCAAGCAGAGATATCAGGAACTCCTATGCCTCTGCCCACATATAGAGTTTATCCAGCTCCTATGGTATTCCCATTCAGGTACAGAGGTCTTTTTACGTTAGTGAAAGCTGGGGATGTGGAGTACTGGCCTCATCTCTTAGGAGAATGAGAATCAGGATACACAGATTTAGATCATATATAAGAAAGCATTTCCAGCTCATGAAATCTGCTGTAACACTGGAATGGGTGACCATAGCTGGCAGGCTTGCATTCTGGGAAGACACTTATAGAGCTGGCTCTTTCTTCAGACTGATGCATTTATGTCCACCCCCAAACACACCCTCCTAACAATGGCAAAGTCATGGGAAACCAATTTAGAACTCAGGTTGTCAGCACAGAAGTGAAAGATGGATGGATGTTCTTGAAGGATGGTTCACTCAAGTAGCCTAGGCCTGATTAAAAACAAAAGAAGTCCCTGCCCACACAGTCCAGCAATTTTGTGAAAACACCATGTTACTTCTCTCTTGGGTTGATTCTTACCCTAAGGTCCTCCACCCCGCCCTCATAGCTTTCTCGTAAGTACAGTTTACATACAATGCTTAAGACAACTAGTGGTCTTCTTTTCTCAAGAACAGTCTACTCCTGAGAATAGCCCTTAGCCCCTTGATTTGGTCATCTCCATTAGCTACACATTTATAATTCTTCCCAGAAGAAGACAATTAGCTCGTTCATAAAAAACTGATTCTGAGGAGTATCGCTCTTAAAGCGTGATTCCACTCGAATTTCTAGGGATCCGCTAACCTACTCTTAAGTTTGTCTGTTGGCCTCACATCTCTTGCCCGGATGAGTCCCCTCCACCGTTCTGTTACAACTTCACCTCTAAAGTGCCAACCTGTAAATACAGAACTCCTGCATTTGGACCGCGTCTGCCTGGGGATGTATTTTTACCTTAAAATCAGTCAAAAATCTTTAAGACCTGGAAGTCTCTTATGGGAAGAGGAGGCGAAGGGGGCCTGGGCAGGGGGCCGACATCGTGGTGCTTGTGCGGAGCTCTGGCGCGGCAGAGCGAAGGGAGGACGAAGGCAGTGCCCCGGAACTGGCGCCGCAGAGACGGCGCGGGGCGGCCACCTCGGCGGCGGAAAGGCCGGGAGTCGGCCCTGCGTTGTTCCCCGCTGCCGACCCCTTCTCCTGCAGCTCCAACAAGCAATCCAAAACAGCCTACGGTCTCCAGCGCCCTCCACTCACCCCGCCACCATCACCGTCAGAGTCCGTCACGAAAACCTTTCCGCCAGCGCGCCGCAGCCGGAAGTATACGGCCGCGCGACGGAACGGAACTCGGCGCCGGGTGTGCGTGAGGCGCTTGGGGCGGGGCTTTAAGGACGTCGTGGGCGGGCGTTGACAGCGGAGAAGGTGCCCGGTGCGTCTTCCTCAGTGCTTCTCTTCGCAGCGTTTTGTCTGCGACCACCGCCACGACCACACTCCCCACGTAGTCCCCAACTGCGCCGGGCCCGGGCTGTGTTCGCCTCTTCTCTCCCTCCCCGTTCTCGGGCTCTTCCTTGTTTGTTTCTGGCCTCCTGCCCACCTGCCTCTCTTTGGCCCGTGGGCCTCACCAGTCTGGGTAACCCCATGACCAGTTCACACTGTCTCCTCACTCACCTGGGCTCGTTGGTGCACAAGCCTGACCCTCACTGATATTTGCCCCTCTTCCCCGTCCCTCTTCAGACCCCTTACTCATATCCTCTGAACTAGTTGACAGAATCCTCTTCCTACTCTATAAATTGTAATTCCTGCCTGAGGAGTGCTCATACTGAGCACGCTGTGTATTTTTCTTAGCTGACGTGAGCCAGTTTCCACGTCAAGACTTTCCCTCTTGGTCTCCTCAGCCCGGATGCTCACTTTATCCCCGACCCCTTTGAGGGAAGTAGAGGGAGGGTTCAGTCAGTTCCCCTGCCTTGGCCAAGGTGCGCTTCTGAGGGGTTTGCACTTAGGCTTTCCTGTGAGTCATCATGGGCCATCGCGTACCTCACTTCTCGCCACTTGGTGTCCCCATAGCAGCCTGTGCCTCAGCGAGGTCCTTGGAGGGACAAGGAGTGACTTTCTTTCTAACCTCTTAGAGAGCTAGCAAATGCCAGCTAGAGGTAGACCTGAATGGATGCCAGCAGGCCCCTGGGTAGTTACGGTTCAAAAAACAATGCTGTACCACATAGGTTACAAGTGGGAACAGAAAGGCCTCTAGAAGGCTTCAGGCCTTTGCCTCCTTTTCTTTTGATTGGTGGGAGGGGGCGAGGTAGGAGGTGGGTCAAGGAGGGAGGATGCTTTGAACCGAACAACTGAGTCTGTCTGACTTGTTCTGTGGGAGAGTGTGGGCTCCAGTTGCTTGTAGTTCTTTCCTGTCCCCTCCTTATATCAGAGGTGGCAGAGGAAGGCGCATCACTCCATGGGAATGTCCCTGTCAGCATCAGGGCCCAGGGGCAGGCAGACTGCCCTATTTGCTTCAGAATTTCTCTCCCCAACTTGGCTGGTTTCACCATCTCAAGACCCTTTTATGCTTGAGCAGGCACTGGAATCTAGGTAAGTAAGGCTGCATCCTGATTACTTCGTTGTAGTTTCTCACTCTTTCCCTAGTGGGAGGGATGTGGCCAAGAACGTGTGGGCAAGGGAGTTTTCGAGCTACCCCTAATGTGGTGATGACTTAGCCCTGCGCTCACTGTTCTCCTGGTAGTTCCAGCTCAGCTCCATGGACTGATTCGTTACCTTACCCAGCCCTAAAGATTAAGTTTATTAGTTTGTGGATGGGTGATCTCATCTTCTAGGAGACCAGGGAAGCAGGAGACTTTCAGGAGACCAGGGAAGCAAAAGGCAATCGATTAAAACTGATGATAAAAGATAGGACTACCAAGAGGACCACATCACTTAGGGCAACTAGTAGGTGCTTTTGTTTTTGTTTTTTAATTCTTAGTAGAATCCCATTAAAAATCAAAAGGTTGTTCAGTGAATATAAAATCAGAGAACATTAGCACAAAGAGTTAGAAGGTCTTAAAGGAGAGGTCTTTCAAGCCATAGCTGGCTAATACATTTCTTTTTCCCACTCAAGAGACCCTTAGCATTTGCATGTTTCCACACATACATTAAAGGAAATTGGTAAACAACTTCCTTTGCATAATCTATCATCCCCTTTATTTTCTCCTGCTTTGAAACAGTAGACAGCTGTCACAGAGGCTTTGAAAGGCAGAGTGATTTGGTCTCCAGTCTGGCAGAGTAAAGGTTAGTGACAGAAATAGCAAGCTGCTCACAGAAGCCAGGTACTGGGGTTCAAGGGAGGTTCATATACCCATCCAGTTCTCCAACAGCACATGTTGAAAATGTAGATTCCCAGGCCATGCTGACTGAATTGGAATTTCATGGGTTGGTGCCTGGAATCTTCATTGTTACGTTCCCAAGATGATTTCCTTCCTCACCTACAGAGAGGAAGGGTAAGGAGTGAGTGAGTGAGGAAAAGGGGAAGAGAGAGGTTAGGGGAAGGCGGTGAGCCCACATTCCTTTTCTGTTCTTCCCTCCCTTTCCATCTCCAGTGCTGTCCTTTGCCCTATGTCTTCCTTCCTGCCTCCTCTAGTGTGGACCGTGTCCACTTCCAAATCATACTTCCAAGCTCCAGGCTATCTGCTTTCCCTCATCATCCTACCCCATTCCTCTATTTTCACCAAAGTGGAAGTCCAAAGAAATTGTAGATATGACCCTTTTGTCTTCTTAAAAATTTTTATTATTGAAGATTTTCAAACATAGACAAAGATAGGGGAATAGCATAATAGATCCCCATGTACCCTTCACCCTATTTCTACTATCAACTAAATTCTCAGTCTTGTTCCATTTATACCCCTACCCACTTCTCCCCAACATATTGTTTTGATACAGATCACAGATAGCATAACACCTTGTCCATAAGTATTTCATTATGTAGCATAACATCTTGTCCACAAGTATTTCATTATGTATCTCTAAAAGAGAAGGATTTTTTAAATTAATAAACTTTATTTTTAGAGCACTTTTAGGTTCACAGCAAAGTGGAGTGGAAAGTACAGAGAGTTCCCAAATACTCTTGTCCACACACACACAGCCTCCTCCACTATCAGCATCCCAGCACCAGAGTGGTACATTTGTTATACTCTATGAACCTACAATGACACATCATTATCACCCAAAGTCCATAGTTTATTATAGGGTTCACTCTTGGTGTTGTACATTCTATGGGTTTTGACGAATGTATAATGACATGTATCTACCATTGTAGTATCATACAAAGTAGTTTCACTGCTCTAAAAATCCTTTGTGCTCTTTTTATCCCTCCCTCTCCCATGACTCCCAGGAACCACTGATCTTTTACTGTCTTCATGGTTTGCCCTTCCCAGAATGTCATATAGTTAGAATCATACAGTAAGCAGTCTTTTCAGATTGACTTCTTTTGCTTAGTAATATGCATTTAAGTTTCCTTTATGTCTGTTCATGTCTTGATAGCTCATTTCTTTTTAGTGCTATATAATATTCCACTGTTTGGAAGTACCACAGTTTACTGAAGAATATCTTGGTTGCTTCCAAGTTTTGGCATTTATCACTAAGGCTGCTATAAACATCCTTGTGCATGGCTTTGTATGGGCATAGGTTTTTCAACTCAATTGAATAAATACCATGGAGAGAGATTGCTGGCTTGTATGCTAAGCATATGTTTAGTTTTGTAGGAAACTGCCAAACTGTCTTTCAAAGTGGTTGTACCATTATATATTCCCAGCAGCAGTGAATGAGAGTTCCTGATGCTCTACATTCTCACCAGCATTTGATGTTGTCGGTGTTCTGGATTTTCACTATTGTAATAGCCGTATAGTGGTATCTCATTGTTGTTTTAATTTGCAGTTCCCTAGTGATACATGATGTTGAACATCTTTTCATATGCTTACGTGCCATCTGTATATCTTCTTTGGTAAAGTGTCTGTTCAGGTCTTTTGCCCATTTTTAAATCAGGTTTTTTGTTTTCTTCTTGTTGAGTTTTTTTAAACATCTTTTACTGATTGATTAATTGATTGATTGATTTTTTGGCTGCATGTGGGATCTTAGTTCCCTGACCAGGGATAGAACCCATGCCGCCTGCAGTGGAAGGTGGATTCTTAACCACTGGACCACCAGGGAAGTCCCCCTTGTTGAGTTTTAAGTGTTGTTTGTATATTTTGGTTAACAGTCCCTTATCAGACATGTATTTTGCAAATATTTTCTCCCAGTCCGACTTGTCTTCTCATTCTCTTGACAGAGACTTAAACCCACAACAATTACACTACCATTGTCACATTTAAAATAATTAACAATAAATCCCTAATATCATCAAGTACACAGTCAGCTTTCAAATATCCAGTTGTCTCATAAATATCATTGCAATCTCTTGATATATCTCTGAAGTCTCTTAACCTATAGGTTTATTCCTCTATGTCTTTCTTCATTTGCAACATATTTGATGAGGAAACTCTGACCTCCCTCTCAACCCTCCTTCAGTCTTTTCCACAGCATTTGAGAAAACCACAGAGCTTCCCCAGTCTAAAATAATGGAAAGACTCATTGAACAAAGAAGCAATTTTGTACAATTCCAGTTTCAATGAACTTCATCTCTGCTCTGTAAATAGGGGTGAATCTTATCCACCACTGGATCCTCAGGGTCTGGCACGTGACACTCAATATGCATTTGGGGAAAGAAGATAGGAGGGAAGGAAGAGAGGTTATTAGAAGAAAGGTCAAAGGGAGAAAACAGAGAAAATTTGGTGGGTACTACATTTGTCTAAGAAAGTAGAACTGAACTTTTTTATTTAGGACTCCCTCTCCTTTGAAAAGTGTTATAAACTCTAAATTCTTAAAGGTCTCTCATGATCTGGGCCTGCATCTGTCTTGCCAGGCTCACTCCTCACCCTCTTAAAACTTTGGTAGTATATTTCAATGAAAAAGCAGATAAAGCAACTTTTTAAAAAAGTTATAAAAGTAATTCATTTATATGGGAAAAATTCAAAGTTTCAAAGTACATGAAGTGATAAATTAGTGGTTTTTTCCTAGAAGTAACCATATATATCTCCTTGCCTCAAGTATGGTTCCAGCCGCTGGGTTTGAGAGATGAAGTACCGGTCTTTTTTGTTTAGTTGGTTTTATTCATTCTATATCTACTGGTGACAAAAGTACAGCTATTCTTACATAGTCTTTGCAAAGTTGTTTCTTCCTGTGTGTGTGTGTGTGTGTGAGTGTGTATATTCATTCCTTTTAATTGCTAAGTAATTGACTATTGGAAAGATGTGATATCATTTATGTAACCAGTTTTCCATCAATGTTTAGATAGATTTCAGTTTTTGCCCTACAAGCAATGCTGGCAGACCATCGTTGAAGCTTTTCCTCTGAGGTGGGAAGCCACTGGAAAGTTTGGAGTATGGAGACCATGATCTCACTTACAGTTTAACAGCATCACTTGTGCTTCTGTATCAGATTTACCCTCTATCCGCAGTGTCTTCACCAGCACTGGATGTTCAATGTTTTAGTCCTTTTCAATTGATAAGCCAAAAAAACCCCCCTCACTATTGCTTCAGATGACATTCCTTTGTAAAATCAGATTTGGCAGGGTGAGTTTTACTCAGTGGGCTGTTTCACACTCACTTAGAGAGGAGTTGTTAATTGTACCGGTACTGGGGGTACTGGGTGGATTCCTGCATGGCCACACTGAAGCCCTCTTATAGAGCCTGTCTGATCTCTCCTCTAGACCCCAGGCCCTTCGGGATGGGTACCTGACTGTGAAGCCAAAACCCTATCTCTGAACTGCTTACCAACCTGAAGTGTCACCCCCTGCAACTCCCTGCTTCAGGTATGGCTCCAGCCACTGGCTTGGAGAGATGAAATGTCATGGGATGTTTGGGGGCTTATTTTGCTCATTTCCAACAGTGACAACTGCACAGTCATTTAAAAGAAATCCTATAAATGATATAATATAAGCAATTAAAACAATATAAACAAAAGCTCTTGAACTGTGACACAGTTCAGCATCTGACAGATCCAAGTGCTTCCGCACAAGTTCTCACTATACCTCTTAGAGCAACCCCATGAGGAAGTTCGTCTTTCTTGGTTTTATAAATGAGGAACCTGAGAATGAGAGACCTTTGGAGACTTGCTCCCGGTCAGACTTGTTACGTATTAGAGGTTGCAAAGTA
Organism: Mesoplodon mirus; assembly: GCF_964341445.2. Taxonomy (NCBI): domain Eukaryota; kingdom Metazoa; phylum Chordata; class Mammalia; order Artiodactyla; family Ziphiidae; genus Mesoplodon; species Mesoplodon mirus. The sequence continues at coordinate 55,876,939 of NC_138979.1, forward strand.
CTAGTAGGTCAAAGTCAGCCCCAGCCCCATGTTGTTTGCTGTTAATAGTTTTAAACTGTTTTACATTGGAATGCTTATTGATGGGTCGTTCATTCTCTGTCCAGACACAGCCCTCATTACTCTCAGCTGACTTGGAATAGAGCTGATTTAGCTTAATTTTATCCACCCAGGCCCTGAAGGCATTGGATTTTGCACCCCCTGCCAAATCTTGTCTAATTCCACCATGCAACTGTAGGGTCGATAGCAACTCCTGAGGTAGGCCCAGAAATAAACCAGCCTCAGCCACAAACCCTCAGTGTCAGGTGCAAAGCCTAATTCCTTCTCCCTCCTGTTCTAATAGAACCATGGGAAAGGCCTTGAGCTGCAGAGGGTAGGAGAGGAAAGGCCTACCTGCCATCCTGCCCAGCCCCAAAGCCCTGCCTTCCTCAGCCCCCGATATTATTGTGAGGGTCACAGCTAGATTTACCTCACCTGTCCTGCCACCCTGTTCCAGGGAGAGGATAAAATAAGACAACTATGTAGAAAAAGCAGATCAGCTTCCCCTCCTTGGTGGTGCTGGTCTTTCTCCAGCAGTTTGATCTCTGAAAGGCCGTGAGACTTTATGAGTGGGCATCTCCCCACCCCACACATGTGTAGCTCAGGTGCTCCATCTCTGAGCATCTCCTCACTGGGATGTACATCTTCAGTCCATCAACAAATATATTAATTAATTTATTTTTAAACAGAGGCACAGAGTTATTTATTTATTTATGGCTGCATTGGGTCTTCGTTGCTGCACACGGGCCTTTCTCTAGTTGTGGCGAGAGGGGGCTACTCTTCGTGGCAGTGCACGGGTTTCTCATCGAGGTGGCTTCTCATTGCAGAGCACGGGCTCTAGGCACATGGGCCTCAGTAGTTGCAGCACACGGGCTCAGTAGTTGTGGTGTATGGGTTCGGTTGCTCCGCAGCATGTGGGATCTTCCCGGACCAGGGCTCGAACCTGTGTCCCCTGCATTGGCAGGCGGATTCTTAACCACTGCGCCACCAGGGAAGCCCCAGCAATTAAATTTATTGAGTGCCAGACACTGTTCTGGACTCTGGGGTTTCAGCCGTGATTAAGACAGGAGCTCACCTGCTAGTAAGAGATTAATGCGAACGTTAATCAGGTTAGTACACAGTGCAGCGTTGTCACAATGGAATGCATGGAGATCCGCTTCCCACCAACACAGTCCGACTGTGATCTCCGAAAGCAGAATAACAACAACAGTACCACCACTGTTAATGTGCTTTACACATAAACATATAACTTAATTCGTGCACTAAGCCTATCAAGCAAGCAGCGTCATTATCACTCTCATTGTACAGTCCTTGAGAAGTGAAATTCCTGCCTAAACTCACACCACTGGTACAGACGATGCTTCCACTCTTGGTTGAGCAGCAAACTTTGCTATAGCCTGTTGAAATGCAAAGTGTGCCATGACCCCATGAGAACAAGACAGCAGGAACCAGGTTTGCCCCCAACAGTTGGGAGTTAGGCTAGACGCTAGAAAGAACTCCTTGGCCACAGTTATGAGTGTATGAGAGAAAGGAATCCTTTTCTGAGTATTTGTTTCCTCTCCTGAATTTTCTTTTTTTTTGGCCGTGCCGCCTGGCGGCCTGCAGAATCTTAGTTCCCCGACCAGGGATCAAACCCACACCCCTTGCACTGGAAGTGCGGAGCCTTAACCACTAGACTGCCAGGGAAGTCCTCTCCTGGATTTTCTATATTGCACAAATAATGTTGTAAAAATAGAGGAATTATTCTAGAAAAAAAAGATCACTCATAATTTCACCTCATGAATTGGGTTCCTTTTTCCATCTTTCTGAACCAAACTGTGACTGTATTAGGCACTTGGTGTAACTAGATCTGGTTTTGCCTGCAGCACTCTTAAGAGGCAGCGATGTGGTAACTAGCGGAGGTCAGCCCCTCTACCCAGGCTTCCAACACCCAGAGTGACCCCTGGACACCCAGAGATGAAGACAGCTCTTCCACAGAGAGTGAGCACCGCTGTGTGCTTCAGCAGAGGGATCTGGCTACCTTCACTCAGGGTGAAATAGGGCAGGGATGAAGCTGTGAGGGATTACCTGCCGTTTCAGATGGAAGTAATCAAAGCACCGTGCTATCCCTGTACCTTGGGGGAAACAGAGAAGGGAAAGAGGAGCAATCAGTAAGTATCAGGCAGAGTTAGCTGAATGATTGAAATGGTTTCCAGGTGAGTGGGCAGGATCCTGAGACACCCCCGCCCCCATTGCCTTGCTCCACTCCCACTTCAGTCAGCTCTGGCCGTGAGCTAGATGCACAATTCCTCAGGTATCTTGGGATTGTGGACAAAGGATGTTGCCTGCCATATCAGTAAACAAAGGATGACGTGACCATCAAGCCATCAGCCACTACAGCTGCCCCCCACTCCCTCCCAGTGGTGCAGCCGGAGGGGAACTCAGGATGGAGATAAACAGGTAACTGGCCCTAGATACTTAAGGTGCATATCAAAGGAATAATTTCATTAAGTCCAGATGCTTGCATCTTCCCATACATAGAAAAACACTAAGCTCATTAACTTGAGATGTCTAGTTTTCCTTTAACTAGCAGTAATCTTTTGATGTTCAACTACCTGGGTTTTCTGCAAAAACTCCTGTGTATCCTGGCTCCTCCCTTACCTCTTCAGAGTAGTCCCTCAGAACTCTCTGAGAGGCTGTATGCTGGGCTTAAGTCCTTAGTAATTCCCCAAATAAAACATAATTCTCAAGTTTTAGGTTGTGCTTTTTTTTTTTTTTTTTCAGTTGACAGTTTGGGTGACCATAAAGGGACCCAGAGCAGACTTCCCTCCTTCGCCTGAACTCTAGGAGGAACCAGAGCCTTGGTACCAGCAGAGGCCTCTTGTGCCCATTCGCCTCCTTGGAGAGTCCAGAGGAATTTGGGTGAGTCTGGTTCTCAGATCTCCCGATTATTGGTTGATGTTCCTGAATTTTAATTGGCAGTGTAAAATAGGTACCTGGCTACCCAGTTGAAAGATACGGTGGAAGGGGGGGACCTGGTTGAAAGACATTGGGAAAAAGTACCTCCCAGCTGAAAGATACTAGGGGAGCCTGGTTGAAAGACCCTAGGTTGCTCAGTTGAGAGACACTGAGCTGTCTAAACTGGGTGATTAGGTAAGAGACTGGCCTAACATCTTTCCTAAAGGAGGGACATCAGAAAGCCAGCCTCCAACTAATACCCCAGCCAGGTTTATGTTTATTCAAACTTAGCTACAAGTACTTACTTAATTGGGAATTAAAGGAAATCTCTCCCTGAAAATGGCCAATATGGGGCTTTTTATTGTGTAAGCAGTTAAGTTAGAGAAAGCCAGCTTGATAAAACGTTTTTTCAGAATTCTGACCTTAAAGAAACAAAAGCCCTTCTAGGGAGAACTTGCAGTTCTCTCCTTGTGTCTTTGAAATGTGAAGGTTCTACCTGATATTCTTAGAGGTGTGTGTGTGTGTGTGTGTGTGTGTGTGTGTGTGTGTGTGTGTTTTGAGAGCTTGGTCTCTGCCATCTGGGCGGTACACATGTGGTGTACATTTGACAGCCAGTCGGATAGACTGGGATTCTGAGCAGTTTTTTATTGTTGTTTTTGGTCTGGCTGTGCCAACTCTCAGGGAAATTTATCATAAGGGGTCCCAGCCAAGAAGGGGCCTTTATCATCTTAACCTTCATTGCATCCACCTGTACAATGAAGGCCCTTTACTTTCTTAGACTGTTTTTGGGAGTAAACTTTCTAGATTTTGTGGAGGCTACATCTTTTGCACTCTCTTATGGGGATGCCCCTTGCGTCTTACTGGTTTGAGTCGCTATTAAAATACTACTCGTCAGTGGCCAGACAATGGATCTTTTAAATTGTAAAACTTTATGTAGAATAATCATAATAGTGCAACTCTAGGTATGGGAAGAAGCAGCAAGGGAAAATATTTCCTGGATCATAATAGACTAGTAAGACAGGAGATCCAGAGAAATTTTTTTTTTTTTAGGCTGTGCCATGTGGCTTGTGGGATCATAGTTCCCCGACCAGGGTTTGAACCCGGGCCCCGGCAGTGAGAGCGCCGAATCCTAACCACTGGACCACCAGCATATTCCAGAGAATTTTAGATTATCAATAGGGCCTGATCCAAAAAGTAGCACATTGAGTGGCCTATCAACAGAATCTTTGCCTGATCCAGGAACCACTTCCTAGAGCCATGGGACAAAATTGGTCATAAAATGCCTCCCAAATGTTGGTCGAATTTATGACCAAGAGGAGGTGCTGTGGACAAATAATGTCACCTGCCATATCAGTAAGCAAAGGATGTTGTGGCCATCAAGCCATCAGGCACTGCAGCTGCCCCCACCCCCATAGGTAAGGTGCATATCAAAGGAATAATTTCATTAAGCCCAGACTCTTGCATCGTCCCATATATAGAAAATCAGTTGACTCAACTTGAGATGTCTGGTTTTTCTCTAACTAGCAGTAATATTTTGATGTTTGACTACTTGGGGTTTTTTGGCAAAAGCTCCTATATATCCTGGCTCCTCCCTTACCTCTTTGGAACAGTCCTTCAGAGCTATCTGAGAGGTAGTATTCCAGGCCTAAGTCCTCAGTAATGCCCCAAATAAAACATTTGGTTTTATTTACTTTTAGGTTGTGCATTTTGTTTCAGTTGACAGTATGTCCCCACCTGCACTGGGGAGATCTGTCAGTGCCCTCTCCCTCAAGAATTTCCCTTAGGCCTAATAAAATATTTTTCATGGGTGAAATGCTTTAAAGTTTGTAAAGTATTTCTCCCACATTCCCTCATTTTTAAAAATAGATTTTATTTCTTAGAGCAGTTTTAGGTTCTACAGCAAAATTGAGTAGATATTCCCTTATTTTTTTTTTTTTTTTCCGGTATGCGGGCCTCTCACTGTTGTGGCCTCTCCCGTTGTGGAGCACAGGCTCCGGATGCGCAGGCTCAGCGGCCATGGCTCACGGGCCCAGCCGCTCAGCGGCATATGGGATCCTCCCAGACCGGGGCACGAACCCGTATCCCCTGCATCGGCAGGCGGACTCTCAACCACTGCGCCACCAGGGAGGCCCGATATTCCCTTATTTTTAACTTTGATTGTCACATCCACCCTTCAGATAGGTAGGACAGGTGTTATTATCTCTCCATTTACATTTAAATTACATTTAGAATCACACAGTAGCAAACAGAGCCTGGTGCTAACTGAGGTCTTCTGATCTTTTAAGCCTCAGGCACTTTCTCTTCGTTCCCACAGAGTGCCTTCAGAATCTTTCCAAATCTTTCCAGAAACTGTGGATCATCTCTTATTCTCAGAGCTTAGAAATTAGTTTGAGAAGTTCCCCCAGTTTCCCCCTTGAATGCAGGGGCGCACAGAGAATCCATCTATGTCTTTGGGGGAAGGTCTACTCTCTCAGGCTCTGGCAGAGACAGTGGGACCCAGAACTTGTACAATGCCCTGATAAGCTTCTTAGAGGCGGGGATTAGCAGGGATTGGATATCCTTCCCCTGAGATGCCCTTCATACCTGACCCTGCCTTGAATTAGGATTCCATAGGGGAGCTGGGAGCAGGAGATGGGGTGTTCCCTGCTGTACAGCTTCAGACTCACTCTTTGAGACCCTGGATTCTGACAAGTTTCCAGAACTGAGAAGATACTCAGATGTCCAGGTTTGAAGGTAAATGATGTGATTAGGTAGGAGGGATCAGCTGGGGTGCCAGCTCAGCTCTGTTACGTAACACTGGCACACCGGAAAGAGATACTCTCCAAAGTTTCTTTTGGAGATTCAGAGTGTTGAGTATATGGCGAGGGTTAGGGTAGACAGGGAGATGGTGGAAAGACGATGATAGGAATCAAGGACAAAGAAGGAAATTCACTTATTCCATGCTTATTTTGCTTTTTAAGACAATTGTATTTGCATTGCTAATTAGTGTGGTATGCTGGAAAGACTGGGACATTAGAAAGCTCATCTGCACTGCTGCTCACTAGCTGTGTGATGTTGAGCAAGTCACATCTCTCTGGACCTCAGTTTCTTCATGTCTCAAATGGGGAGTTGCATTAAACAGTGTCAGTAATTCTTTCCGCCTTTAATGACCTAAGATTCTATGGGTTATTCATCTAACTTGTAATATATTACTTCATATGCAAAACTGATCACTTCTAGTTATTGTTTTGTAATAACCTGTGGACATTGATTAGAGATTTCATATTTAGTTGGGCTGGGCTTCTCTGCCCTTCTTTATAAATTGAAATTCTTTGAGGGCCTTAAATGTTTTTCCCTCCTGAGGCCTTATGTAAAATTAACCCCTATGGGGCATTGATTCTGTACAATGCTTTTCCCAGACCGGATGTGTTTTTACTCTCCCAACATTCCTGTGACATAGCTATTGTTATTACTATTTACATAGATAGGTATTGTTATTACTATTATTATTTCTATGAAATTAAATTTAAAATATTATAACATGCACATGATAAAAAGGTTAAACAGTTAGACTGAACAATAGGATATACTGAAAAGTAAGTCTGCTTCTGATCCCTGACCATTAGTTTCCCTTTTCCAGATGTCCTTTCAGAGATAATCTTTGCATAATCACTGCATATGTTATCATGCCCATTTTACAAACGAAGCACTGAGGTTCAGCCTGTCCGGGGTGACACAGCTAGTAAGCAGCAGATCTGGGAACCTAGCCTTTGACCCTATTCCCCATGTTCCTCCCATGACACCACACACTGTCTGGGAAGCTTCATGACGTTAAATTTTAAGCTTTGTCCTCTCTGAATGATGGTGGAATCATTTTAAAATCAGTCCAGTAAAAACACATAGAGCTTTGCACTGCTTTCCACTACTGCCCCTTTCTGTCTAAAGCTTAAAATCATATCTCCTTACTTCCCTTTTGCCTTGGATAAGGTGAGATTTGTGGCCTGGGGCACCAGCTACAGATGACTGAGCTCCCAGCAACTCTGGCTGGACCTGCGGAGTGTGGGCAGACCTCTTGCAAGGATCCCTAGGAGGGCTGGGTAGACCCAGCTCAGGAACCTGGGCTGCTGGCATGCCTACACAGCAAAGAGGACCCCAAGATGCTCTTTTTCCCATGAGCAGACATTGCCCGCTGGAGCAGGGGGCAGGGGTTGTTTTGTTCCAGCAGAAACAACTGCCTTTCACTACAAAGGCCCCTGTGTGAGTGGTCACTTTTCCAGATGAGGGTTTGGTGGCTCCCAGCTCTCCTTTTAGGAGCAAATAACCTCTTCCTTTTTTTTCTTTCTAGGTTTGTGGTTACCCCCTGGCTGGGCTTCATGGAGGAATCTTCTCTGATTTCTAATCTGAATCCCAGAGCAGCCCCCATCTTTCAGTGGACAGAATGAGAGGCCTTCTGTGACCAGGCATAACTGGCCATCATGGGGAAATTGATCAGGATGGGGGCGCAGGAGAGGCGGTTACTCTGGCCAAAGCGGCTTCATTGGAGGCGCCTCCTCTTCCTATTGGGAATGCTGATCATGGGTTCCACCTACCAGTACCTGAGGAGCCCCCAGGGGCTCCCCTCGCTGTGGGCAGCAGTCTCTTCCCAACACCCTGTAAAACTAGCCAGCCGGGACCTTTCCAACAATGAGATGATGATGGTGAGCAGTGACCCTCCAAAATCTAGCTCTGAAATGGAGGTTGAGACATGGGCACCCCAAGCCACAGTAGGCAGAGATGGAACAACACCTGGTGTAACAATGGAGAACACTCCCAGTATACCTAGAAGAATAGCCAACGTCATTCCAGCAACACCCAAGAGCAGCGACAGCCCAGCAGCAGCCCGCACAGAAAAAGTGAAGGAAGACACCCCAGCCACACCCAGTGGAGCACTGAATCACTACCCTCCAACTTCAGGCAGACCAGTGGTAAATAATTATACCCCAGCAACACCCAGGGGAGAAGTGAAGAGCTACCGCCCAACTCAAGCCAGGGGAAAGGTGAGGAAATACACCCCATCCCCACTTGGTAGGATGGTGAACAGTTATGCCCCATCCACATTCATGACAATGACCAGGAGTCATGGGGTCACCCCCAGAGCAACAGTGAAAGACAGTGAGATTATGACAACCAACAAAATACTGGAGACCAACCCTTCCGAGAGAGTATTGGAGGAAACCACCCCAACTCCTCTCAAGGGAGTAACTGATAATGCCCCACCCTTCCTGATAAATGACTTAGAAACAGACATCTTCACTTCTCCGAGGAATGTGGCAGAAGAGAAGACCCTAACTACCACCAGAAGAGTGGACAATAATAGCTCAACCAACCACCGGGGGTTAGTGGGAAAAAACAACCTGACAACACCCCAAGGAACAGTCCTGGAGCACACCGCAGCCACCTCTGAGGGGCAGGTGACAGTAAGCATCACGACAGGCAGCAGCCGAGCAGAAACCAAAACCTCTACTGCTGCGTGGAAGGCTAGGAATCCCTCGTCCAGAACCAGTGCACCGACCGTTGGAATATCCTCAGCCACCTTCTGGGGGCTGGTGAAGAACCCTTCCCCAGCACCCACCACTCCAGCAACTCCCAGGGTCAGGGCAAGTCCGACCACTCAGGTCCATCACTGTGTGGTTGTGGAGCCAGTCCCAGTCTCGTCCACTGTCCCCTCCCCCAGTCTGACAGCAACTGGGATGCCAGAGGCTCCCAGTCCCTCAGTACTGCCTTCTGGGCAGCCAGACCTCCACCCCAAGGCAGAATACCCCCGAGACCTGTTCAGCGTGAAGGAGCGGAGGCAGGGCTGGGTGGTCCTGCACATCTTTGGCGTGCTGTATGTGTTTGTAGCCTTGGCCATCGTTTGTGATGAGTACTTTGTCCCAGCCCTGGGTGTCATCACAGACAAGCTGCAGATCTCTGAGGATGTGGCAGGTGCTACCTTCATGGCTGCTGGAGGCTCTGCCCCCGAGCTCTTCACCTCCCTCATCGGCATCTTCATCTCCCATAGCAATGTGGGCATTGGCACCATAGTGGGTTCTGCGGTATTCAACATCCTCTTTGTCATTGGCACTTGTGCCCTCTTCTCCCGGGAGATCCTCAAGCTCACCTGGTGGCCCTTGTTCCGTGACATCACCTTCTACATCCTTGACCTAATGATGCTCATCCTCTTCTTCCTGGATAACCTCATTGTCTGGTGGGAGAGCCTGCTGCTTCTGCTGGCCTATGCCCTCTATGTGTTCACCATGAAGTGGAACAAACAGCTTGAGTTCTGGGTGAAGGAGCAACTCAGCAAGAGGCCAGTGGCCAAGGTCATGGCCCTAGGGGACCTTAGCAAGGTAAGAACAGGTTGGCTCAGGCTTCTCTGCCCCCTTTTGGGCAAAAGGGTAGGGGAAAGCCAGGGACTGAAGAATGGCAAGTGCTAGGTCAGACCTCAAGAGATTGAGTAAGTGTTCTGGTTCCCTTGCAATGCATTCAATATTTATAGATTCCTGTTCTCTGCCAGGCACTATGCTGGGGCTTTTGCAGGAGTGACCTTGGGTCAGCCCTTAATCGTCCTATAAAATGGTTATTATTAGGATCCCCCGTTGACAGGGGAAGAAACTGAGGCCTAATGAAGTTAAACCATTTGTTCAAGGTCACACAGCAAATAGATGGTGGAGCCAGGATGAACCCGGGTTGTTCTGATTGGGTCTTCAGAAATGACATTTGAGCTGGGCTTTGGAGAATGTCCAAGCAGATATCAGGCAGGGAAAAATGATAAAATGGGCATGGTGTGTAGGGTTTATCTAGCACCCTCACTTTCATTTAATCCTGTTTATTCACATTCCAGACCTGGAGGGGCTGGTAGTTTGGTTAGGGTCTGAGAAGGAGGAGGCTTTTTGAGTTTTGTTTTGTTTTGTTTTTAAAATATTGAAGATGGGAGCTCCACTCATCCACTGACAAGCCAGCCCTGGGTGCAGAGCCCTTTCTCTGTGCTGACTGGAGACTGAGAGCTCCAACTCTGGGGCATTGTTCTGACTCCAAGAATTTGGAGTTTCCAAGAATTTCTCTGCCCCTGTGAGGGACCTTCCTGCTAAATTCATTGCATGATTCAATAATCTGGATAGTGAAATTTAATTGGGGAAGTGATCTCTAAAAATTCATCCGCAAGTTTTTTGTTCCTTGAGACTCCAAAGTGAGGGTACCCTAGTGAACACAGACCCCCATTCCTCTCATGCTCCTAAAGGGTGAGTTTGGGCAAAAGTTGGTTCATAGCCTGCCTGTTTCAGATCTCAGGCCACTAGTGTGAGCAGAATTTTGCATGCAAAGAGTGGAAGGACTTAGCTGCTTAATCCAGTGCAGTTTTGATGAGTGGGCAGGATGGAGACCAAACTCAGCAACATGTCTCAGAGATGTGTGATACAAGGAGATGAAATGTACTTCCTTTAGGACTTCTGAGGTATGTGTGGTGTTCAGAGCATAGAATTGAGAGTCAGAAAACCTGGGTTCTAATCCAGTTCTGCCTCTAACTGTGTGACCTTGGACAGGTCCTTTCCCATCTCTGGCGGGAATGACAGAGTCCAACTAATCATGCAAATGTTCTGTGTAGTGGTAACATTCATTGATAATGTCTTGTGTCTAAATGAGTTCCATTCTGTCAGGCCCAGCACAGCTGTTGTTTCTCTGATCTGGTCAGCCGACCTCCAATTAGTACATTTTTGCAGATGGCCCAAAAAGGAGAAATATCCTGCCCAGGGTTGGACGGCCAGAAGGTATCCACACTGGAATGGGAACCCAGTATCCTAACTCCCCATTCAGTACTATTTCCCTCCAGATGACTGCTCTTAAGAAGCCAGAGGCTTAAAAAAGAAAGGGAGGCTCAAAGCATTACCTCATTTAATATGAGGAAACAGGGTCCTCCCTCCTCATGAAGTTCTCAGGGCAGGCTTTGCTGAGGGTGGCCATGAAGTCTGGTACTATTCTCTGAGAAAGTATCTAATGCCTTGGTATACATTAGGCCAGCAGTTTTCAAAATTGGGACTTACCTGGTGGGCCAGTGGTTAAGACTTCACCTTCCAATGTAGGGGGTGCGGGTTTGATTCCTGGTCGGGGAGCTAAGATCCCACATGCCTCATGGCCAAACGGCCAAAATGTAAAACAGAGGCAATATTGTAACAAATTCAATAAAGACTTTAAAAATGGTCCACATCAAAATGCCTCTTGACTTGCCTCCCAGCCCTTCATAGTAATTCTGTTTTTATTTAAACTCTGCAAATTCTCAATTTTCAATTTTGTCAGAACCAGAGCATCAAAGCAAAGCTTGCCAAGCAAGTAAAGCATAATCATGATTTCAAAAGAGAATTTGTAACTTATTTAAAACATTCTTCAAGGCCTTTAGTAGCAGTTTTTTGCCAACCAGTGAGAGCAGTGCTGATTACAACTGTTCTTATCTATTTATTGAAACAGATCCAGTATGAATTTTAATTAACAGCATTATTGAAAACAAACAGGTTGAAATACTGGCTGTCCTTGAAAGTAAATTTATATTTATTTAAAATTGAAAACCTATAGTTAGGACTTTGCAGCACTAATAACTGCCTTCTAAAAATTAGTCCAAATAATTAAAAAAGTGTAGCTATTTTGAAGTGATTTTTAAAAACATCTGGATTTGGAGTTTCACCCCAGGTTTCTTATAGCCAGAGAGAGCGGTAACTGCCTTTGCTATATTATTCTGTCTGTGTTTGGCTGCCCCAAGACCTGTGATCTTGTTAGAGGGAGGTAAATTATCCTGTACTTCACTGACAGACTGAGGGAAGCCATTCTGTTTGAATTCTTGAAGCAGTTCTCTGAAAATCCAGTCTTTGACCTAGTAAACTGTGTTGGTATTCATTTTTGTGATTTATGCAAGAATGTGTACTCACCTCTGCAAATTATCTTGCTTTAACTATGAAACTTTATGAAAATGAACATGCCTTGCTTACTCACTCACTCACACTGACCTATCAGTTCACACGTCTTCCCTGACTAATGGTTTCCTTCTTTGAGCTTCTCTGTGAGAAGGCAGGGGGTCAGGGAAACTGGGCTTATTCAGTCAGCCACACACCCAAAGGTAAGGAAGTAAGAGAGAAGTGGGGAAAGGCCAGACCGAGTGGTAGGGAGTCAAGGAGGAGGGTTGGGGAGAATTCAAAGCCACAAGTGCTCAGGAAGTTTAAGCAGGGGGAAGACAATTAGAGGGCAGTGGGAGCCAGCTCCTTCTTGGAGGGAAACAGGAACAGGAAAGACACTTGGGCCTCCCCCTTCCTCTGTTGGCAGCCTGGGGTGAGGTGTGGCCACAGTGTTAGGCTCATCATTGCCACTAAATGGGGGAAATAATCTTTATATCTCCCAAAGGGCTGAGCCCAACATCTCATCCCTAAAGCAGAAGCTCCACAAGTATTTGGTGGTTTCCTCAGGGAACTCTAACAGGTCAGGGTCCCCAGTTTATAGAGAAAAAGGAGTAGGGGAGGGAATCCATACTTGTGGAGGGTCTATGACATACGTACATTATCTTGACAATTTCTCATAAAACCCCTGCAGGAGGGGAGTTCCCTGGTTGCCTAGTGGTTAGGATTCTGGGCTTTCACTGCCGCGGCCCAGGTTCAAGCCCTCATCGGAGAACTGAGATTCCCCCAAGCCCTGCGGCGTGGCCAAAAAAGAAGAAAAAAAAAAAAACCTGCAAGAATGAATTGTTATTGCCAGTTTGCAGATGAGGAGACTCTGAGGCTCGGAGAGGATAATTAACTCTGCCAAAGTTACGAAGCTAGTTGGTGGTCCTTATCACCAGTTTATGAATCCATTTATCTGGGTTTTAACCCAGTATCCGTGGCTAACCCTGTTATCCTGGGCAAGTCAGTGCAACTCCACACACCTGTATTATTAAGCACTTAAATGAAAAGCAGTGTGGGAAGTAAAAAGATCATGTCCCTTCCAGTAGAAGGGACAGACATAGACAAAAGTAACTGATAAAGGGAACACTGTGCAAAGTGCTACAAAGTCACTGTGCTTTTCTTCGAGGTCTCACGCTGCTCACCTGTAAAGCGAATGGGGTGGACTAGTGCAGGGGTTGGCAGACTTACTGTAAAGGGCCAGGCAGTAAATATTTTAGGCTGTGTAGGCCATATAGTCTCTATCCAACTACTCAACTCTGTTGTTGTTAGCACGACAGCAGCCACAGACAATAAGTAAACGAATAGGAATACCCCTGTGGTGTTTTACTAAGCAACATAATCGCAGGTGTTCCCCTACCTGAACAATTTGGAGATGTAAGTTCAGCAGAGAACCATTCACTTTCTTATCAGATATTCACCCAACTGATATCTGTGGAGTTTCTCAGCTGGAGGACCTTTCACTTTACTTTTTATTCTGCTCTGGTAATCTAGAACCAGGATAAAGTTTTTTTTGTGAATGATTCTAATCAGAGTTTACTTAAGAGTATTTTCAGAAAAAAAATGTATCGTTGAACATAGACACATAGTAACTATTTTAGAGTCTTTCTTTCTTTTGACACTGGCTGGAAAAAAAAATTCAAAGCTAAAAATATTTCAGACAACATTGTCAAACTGACATGTATTGGTTTGAGGATGCCTTATATGAACCCAATGAAGAAATGGTAAACTTTTTTTTTTAAGATATATTAATTTATTTATTTTAAATTTACTTATTTAATTTATTTATTTTGGGCTGCATTGGGTCTTCGTTGCTGTGCGCGGGCTTTCTCTAGTTGTGGCTAGCGGGAGCTACTCTTCGTTGTCGTGCGTGGGCTTCTCATTGCGGTGGCTTCTCTAGGCATGGGCTCTAGGCACGCGGGCTTCAGTAGTTGTGGCTCATGGGCTCTAGAGCGCAGGCTCAGTAGTTGTGGCGCACGGGCTTAGTTGCTCTGCAGCACGTGGGATCTTCCCAGACCAGGGCTCGAACCCGTGTCTCCTGCATTGGCAGGCAGATTCTTAACCACTGTGCCACCAGGGAAGCCCAGAAATGGTAAGTGTTTGCATAGTTATCGACACAGTCTAACTTAGCTTGCTCTGAAACTTTTTTACCTGGTTTTAAAGCTCTCGGTGTTGTTTGTTCTGGCCCCAAATGATAAATATTTGACCTTCCTTGACCATGCATAGTTGCAGAAAGCCAAAGTTTAGGCTCTAGCCTGGCCGAAAAGCCTTATTTATATTTGAAGGATGATGGGACCTTCTTTATAGAGAGAACTACAGGCTTAGCTAGAAATAACTGGCCATCTGCATGAGATGCTGACTGGCAAGACAGCCCCTGTGGGGCACCAGTGGTGAAAAGGGATGCAAGGTGGGGAATGAGACTGGTCTGGGCTCCTTTGGAAACCCCATATCCACATGCAGCCCCCAGGAATACTTCAGAATGTGAAACTCCAGGAGGAAGTCTGCCACTCTTTCTTAAGTGCATTGCAGGCTATTTTCTTCTTGGCAGGGTTTTTTATTAAACCAACCAACAGAAACCCCAAGCGGACAAACCTGGTGCCTCCTTAGGAACCAGTCGTCCCTTTCCTGTCAGGGTTAATATTTACTCCAGTGACCTGTACTGCCAGACAACCAGCTGTCTGCTGTGGAGACAGGGGTGCTGGACAGGAAGCAGCCACCAGGGCCCTTCCTGCCTCTGTGGGCCTGACCTTACTAGCCTGCAGGAAATCCACTTTGCTCCCAAAGAACTCATCCTAGCTAGGCTGAGGGGTTCCCTCCTTTAATTTTTTTTTTTTTTTTTGGCTGTACCACGCAGCTTGTGGGATCTTAGTTCCCTGACCAGGGATCAAACCCGGGCCCTCGGCAGTGAGAGTGTGGAGTCCAGAGAATTACCTAACTTCTTAAATAATAGTCAGCTTCCCTCCAGTTGTCAGGAAAATATGGTAAGAATCAAATTCTCAGTGTAAAGGCTTCTTTTCTTCATAAAATTTTCTTAAGCTTTCAGCATTCATCTGCTGGTGAGTGCTAGCAGATGACAAAATGAATGCATAAGAAACAAACAAATATTAACAGAAAAACTCAAACATCTGATCATGCCTGGTAGAATAGCGTGTTGTTTCCATGGACGTATGTATGCTTGTAAGAGATTTTACGTATTCTGTTATTCATACAACAGAGTAATCTTTTTTCCTAGTGTATGTGATGAGATTAAATATGAAATTAGATATTCATGGTGTTCTACAAATAACAGCATGATTTCTAGATGCTCTGTTACCTGAATAAATTGGAAATATAAAACTAACAGAAAATGTTTTCGTGTGGGGGAGTGGGCATATGGATGATAAACAAGTAAAATAACATTTCCGAGTATGAAAAGTGCTGTGAAGGAAATAGTGTATGTGATGGACAGTGACTGTAGGTAGTGGGCCCCCTTTAGCGAGGGAGAGCAGGGGAGTCCTCCTCCTGGAGGAGAAGTTCAAGTAGACAGTCCAAGTGGAGTTCCATGAGAATTCTTCTGGAATTCTTCCCCATGCTCCATAGGGGAAGAAGAGGAAACAGCATTTGCAAAGGCTCAGAGCAGGGAAAGACCTTGGTGCACTAGAGGAAAGAACTGGAGGCCAGTATAGTGAGTAAGGGGAGAGTGGTACAGGATAACACTAGAGACCCGGATGAGAGCTGCTTCATCAGGGCCTTGTGGATTAGATACGGAGTTTGGATTTTATTTGAAGTTCAATGGGAAATGATGTAATGAGGAGTCATAGTTAAAAAGTCACTCCCTAACTGCTGTGTACAAAATGAATGGTAGGTGTGCAAGGGTGGAAGTAGGGAGTCCAGTTAGGAGGCTGTTGTGGGCATCCAGCGTGTGTGTGTGTGTGTGTGTGTGTGTGTGTGTGTGTGTGTATGTGTGTATCTTTGAGAGATATTTTGAAGACAGAATCGTCTGGATTTGGTGATGGTGTGGATGTGGAGGGTGAGTGGAAGTCAAGGTTTTTCGCTTGAGCAGCAGGGTGGATGGATGGTGGCGCCATCTAGTGAGAAAAGGAAGACTACAAGAAGAACAGGTTTAGGAAGACTCAAAAGTTCCCGCTCTGGAATGGTGAGTTTGAGTGTTTATGTCACCTCCCAGTGGATATGTCTATGAGGCAGTTGCACAAATGGGCTTAAAGCTTATGAACAAGGTCAGGGCTGGAAATAGAGATTTGTGAATCGCCAGCAAATGTATGGTTATTAAAATCAAGGACCATCTGATGCTACTCTGAAAGAGAGAGAGAGATTAGGATTAAGCCCCAAAGAACTCTGATGTTCATACATTTGGCAAACATTTATGGAATCTCTTTGTATGAAACCTGTGTAGGGTCTGGGGATACAGTGAGAAATAAGACAGCACTCAAGGGGCTCAACCTAGCAGAGGAGCAGGAGTTGATCCAGGTTTTGTGGGGTCTGACCCTCTTTAAGAAAAGGAATATAAAACTGTTGCTACAGAATTAAATATGAGGCCTCAGAAAGGGTTTGTGAGGGGAGAGATGGGCCCTGAAGTTTAAGCTTCATCAGCTCTGTAGTAAATCCCCCTTAGTGGGGAAGACAGAAAAGTGAAAGTAATATTTACCATATCATGTGTAATGATATAGGTAAGTGCTGAGGGATTTAGCACTGCCGAGAGTGGACATCTCAACAAAAGTCAGGGAAGGCTTCCTGGGGGAGGTGATTCTTAGCTGAATCTTGAAGGACAAGCAGGGGTTGGCTGACTGAAGAAGGGATAGGAGTCTCCTAGGCATGTGTAAAGGCCGGGGGAATGAGAGAGGGTGATGAGACTATAGCTGCACTGTCCAGTGTGGGAGCCACTAGCTACATGTAGCTACTGAGCTCTTGAAATGGGGCTAGTCTGGATTGAGATGTGCTGTAAGTATGAAATATACGTTGGGTATATTAGTATGAGAAAAAAGGTAAAATAGCTCATTGATATTTTTATATTAATTACATGTTGAATTATAATTCTGATCTATTGGGTTAAATAAAGTACATTATTAAAATTAATTTCACCTGTTTCTTTTACTGTTTAAAAATGTGGCTACTAAAAAAATTAAAATTACATGTGTGGCTTGCGTTCTATTGCTATTGGACAGCACTGAACTGGAGGTAAGCAGGAGGCTGGAATATGCTCAGCTAAGGAGTGTGGACTCCCTCCTGAGGACACTGAGCCCCCAGGGTGCAGGGGGGGGACATGGTATGCTTTGCTCAGAAAATCATTCTGGCTGAAGAGTGAATGAGGAACCAGAAGAGGAACAGTCCAGGAGTCAGGAGGCTGTTGCAGCATTGTAGGCAGGAGAATAGAGAAATGAGGCCAAATCTGAGGACTTTCAGGAACTAGATCTGACAATTAGTTGTAGATGAGCTGTGAGGAAGCGAGGAGGAATTTGGGCAGACTTTTGGGTTTCCAGCCTAGACAGGTGAGTGGATCAGGGTGCTAAACTGTATTCAATGAAGGTAGGACTCAACCAGGGATTCAGTAAATCTTTGTTGAATGAATGTTTAAAAAAACACACAGACCAGAATGTGCAGTTCAGGAACTGTGTCGTGGGTGGTCTAGAAAGGGAGAGGTCAATGATTAACTGCTACATCAGTGGGAGATAGGAATTGGAGGTCAGGAGAGCAAGCCCCCGAAGGGTTGCCCTGTTCACCACCACAGGTTCCTGTGAACGGCTGGCTGCAAGGGATCCTGTTGCTCATCCTCATCAAGATGTATCACAGGTGTTGGGGGTTTGGCTGGCATGAAGACATCTTTGGTTTCCTCAGCCCTCTGGTTAATTTTCATGAGGAGAGGGAGAAGGTGGGGATAATGGGGCTGAAGAAAGAGGAGGATGATTGGTGTAGTGTGAGAGGTGGATGTGGGGATGTGTTTGTAATAAGGGCGTACTCTGAAAGCACCTACTTGCTGGTACCGCTACCCATATATGGACCCATCAATCACACTCAAATGTAGACAAACATTTATATCCATTTACCTGAAATGTCAATAATATGAAACAGGCCACTAGGAAATATAAATTTGGCTTCATTTCCTTATTTATGCTTGGGAAAAGAAATGTGATTTAGTAAAAACAACAACAAAAACAATCCTCTGAATAGAGATTAGGAGGTCGGGGGTCCTGTCACTATTGTTGTGAGTGGGCAAGTCACAGAATCTTTTCTGCATCTCAGTTTTGTCATCTGCCAAAATAGCAATAATAATACTAGCCTTGTCTGTTTCATAGAATTAGTGATATGGAATGAGAAAATGCATGTGAAGGGCTTCAGAAAGTTAGAAGCGCATACTGAGGGTAGAAGATGTTGATATGTGCAATGAACAGTGAACCCGTAAAGTATTTTGACTTAAATAAATCTGAATGGAAGAGAAATCATTAGTCATGTGCTTCGTGGGGCAAAAGTCAGTCTCTCCTGCCCTTTTATGGACAGAACCAGCCATCCCAAAGGGTAACCTGGCCTCTCGTATTTCTAAGAACTCACTGGGTGAGAGTTGGATGTGATAAACAGTGAGGTGGCTGGGCCAGTGGGGTTTGGTGCTGTAGCCTCCAATATCCCAGAATTGTGAAAGAGGGGATTTGTTCAGAAAATCCACAGTGCCCCCTTCATATTCAGATTGGTTATTTCTGCTTTGTTTCATTCATTTGTATGTTCGTCCATTTGTTCATTCATTCAACAATGTGTATCCAAGCATTCAAACCTCTCCCATCCTTCAAAGATTATCCAAACTTCACCTACTTTCAGGAGGCTTCCGTGTCCATCCCAGCACAGCACCTTAATCTGTGCCTCTCATTTCTTCAGGCACATTCTGCTTTGTCATATGTTCGTGTTATCATTGGTCTCAATTCCTTTCTGTAAGTAGAATCCATGCCCTAAACATCTTCGTATCCCTACGGCACTAGCAGAATGCCCGGTAAACAGCAGGTACTCAGAAATTAAGAACTGAATGAGTGAACAAAGTGGGCGGATGGATGGGTGGGGGGCCCTGAATCAGGCAGTATTCTCTGTATTTTCTGACCAGGCAGAGATGGGAGTGTCGCAAGTCCAGTTCTACTTCTGGCCGTGGAGGTTGGTGAGGTGGGGGAGGCAGTGGAAGGTGAAGACAATTACTGGGGGCAGCCATTGGTGACCTTGGTGCCTGAAGATGGCGCTAGAGGTCACTTGGCGTATCTACTCGTTGAGCTCTCCTTAACGGAGCATCTGCTGTGTACAAGACACTATGCCACAGGTTATGGGAACAGAGGTAACTATATCGTAGTTCAAAAAGACATGAAGTCTAGCTGGGTAGACAACTAATATGTGTGAACAACGATGATTTCATTAGAAGTTTGGATGGTGTTACGAGATAGTAAATGCAGAGTGGCAAGCTAGTGGTTCAGAGAGTAAATACTGTGGGCGTAATGATTCTTCATCTCGGACCTTCTAGGTCTGTTCCCTTCCCCAGCTGGCTGCCCTACAGCTTCCCCAGGACACTAGCAAGCACTTATTCGATTATAGAGCCAGATTTTTGGTCTCACAAAATGTGTCCACTGTTGTTATACAGCTTTTGAGGAGAGAGGTATTGTAGAGAGCTGGAGTGAGGGCTGGGGTGGGGGTGAAAGGGGCCATTTGGGAAAGCTTTATATAAGAATTCACCCAGAATTTTCTGAAAAATTGGTAGGCATAGAGGAATGGAGAAGGCATTTTAGGTAGAGGGGAAAGACATGAACAAGGGACTAGGAATTGGAATAGGTTAGGCATATGCAGGAGACTGTTCATTCATTCATTCATTCATTCATTCAACCAACGTTTTCTGAACCCTTGCTAAGTGCCAGGCAGTGTTCTCATGCTTGACATACAAGCATGTGTCATGAATGAAATAGTCTGCCTTCAAGATGCTAGTGGGACAGTCAATTTACTTGGGTTTGCCAACATACAAATAACATACAAATAGATTGGGGAAAGTGCTATGAAGGAAAAGGAGTCAATAAAAGAGAATTAGCTGGGCACCTTAGCTTCCCAGAGGAAGGTGACATGTAAGTGGTGACCTGAAACGTGGGGAGTGGAGGAAAGAGGGTTCCAAACAGAGGAGGAGGGACCGTGTGATGAGGGTTTCGAGGTGGGTAAAGAGGGTGGTGCATTTGAGAGACTGAAAGGCAGCTGTAGCTGGTGTTACTGGACCTCAGTGAGTGGACACATTTGACTGGCAATACTGCATGCAGGCTGAAGCCAGATTGTGGAAGGCCAGGCTGGGGGTGGTGGACATGTTAAAACATTTTCTGAGGCCAGGTTATCTCTGGGTGTGTTTCTGTGTTCCCACATGAGGGCTCCCTGGAGAGAGAGGGAAGTAGGGAGGAAGGGTGAGGGTCTCTCTGAACATCTTGTGATTCCTGTCCCTATTTGCAGCTGGGCGATGGGACAGTTGTGATGGATGAGCAGCAGGATAACAAGAAGCTGAAGGTGGGTGCCACGCGGAATCTGCCCAGTGGGGATACTGCAGGGTTTCAGAGGACAACCACAGACCCAGGGCGCTGTGGCCCTGATGCTGGGGATACTGGGCTGGGCTCAGACCTGGGAAGCTCCTGGGAACACTGCCAGGGTGAACCAGGGAAGGAGCCAGAGGGACTGTCACCTCCAGGTGGTGTTGGAGGAGGTGCTATCTTGGGAGCTAAGTCCAGAATGTCACTGCTCACTGCCTGTGTGAGCTTGGACCTCAGATTCTGCATCAGTAAAATGACTGGACTAGATGAACTCAAGTCCCATTTTGTAGACCCAACACTCTATGATTGATCTAAAAGCCTAATTACCTGTGGTTTTGGAATGCCCCAGAGCTAAGAGAAACATACGAGGGGTGGGGCGGGGGGATCTGAGGTTTCTGAAAAACTGTGTCTTAGCTGCCTTTGGTCTGTGGGCATTTGGGAAGAAGTAGGGACCTTAGAGAGAAGAGACCAGGGTCTGAATGAAACCTCCTCCATCCTACGAAAATCCCTAGGCCTGTTGTGAAGTATTGTGTTACCATAGCCACTAGATGGCAGAAGAGTTCAGATCCAGAGGGTTGGTTGGTAGGGAGAGAGGGACCAAGCAAGCAGTTTGTCTGACTTTGGATGTTCCCTTGTTAAGTCAGATGATGTTTCTACGTGTGTCGCTATTGTAATTAAAAAAAAAAATTCAACTGAGTAAGTTTAAAGATCAAATCGGCTTTATTCAACAGTTCATGAATTGGCCAGCATCCCATCTAGCAAATAGAAAGGAGTTCCAGGTTGTTTCAGGCAAGGTCACCTTCCTTTGGGGGACAGCAGGGGTCTGTCAGGTAGATTACCTCACTAGTGTGCTAACCAGTTAATTCCAGACTGACTGGTTAAGAGCCCATTCCTGGGAGGGGCTGAAACTGCAGTTAGGTATTTTATGTTTCGGTCTGGTGATGTGGGCAGAGCACAAGTGACTCCATTTTGGACCTTTTTTAGCACTGTGAATGAATGTATGTCACATCCGTGTGTCTGCACATACAGATGTGTGTATGTGTGTGCTTGTGAAGGTCTCTTGAGCATGTGGGTAGAAAAGAAAGGGCTGGAATCAGAAGACCTGGGTGCTAGTCTTGACTCCTTCGTTTATGACCTTGGATAAGCCACCCAGCCTTGTTGAGTTTTCATTTCTTTTTCTGTAGGTGGGGATCAAAGCCTTGCTTATGTCTGGGGGTGGGGCAGTGATAAAGCACCATGACGCTCTCTGTGGACTGTAAGGGGCTGTGCCCATGCACCATGGGGCTGTCTGTGAGGTATATGGGTGAGAGTGTTTCTTTGAGGATGTACTTGCAGGGATGGACAAACCCTTGGTAATGTGGTGTCCTTAATACACGTTGTCTGCTCCCTGTCCAAGAGCTTGGGGAATGACTTGGTATGTAGAATTAGCCAGTCATGGAAGAGTTGAGGGGAGGCTGAGAAAGAAAGCACTGTAACTGTCCTGTTGAGGTGAAGGAAGACAGGGTGCCAGGATAAGGCTCCTGTGCTTCTGGCCTGATCTTTATAGGAGAGAGGAGGGTTAGTGAGGCCCCCGTGTGGCTCCTCCCCCAGCTTGGGCAGAGGCCCACTGAGGCCTGCACGGCTCTCTCCTGCTTAGCTCGCGTCCGTGCTGACCCAAGGGAGCAGCTCGGCCTCTCTGCACAACAGCACCATCCGCAGCACCATCTACCAGCTCATGTTCCGCAGCCTGGACCCTCTGGGGGAAGGTAAGCGAGGTCTGCCCAGACCTGCGTGGTCTCCCTGTCCACTCCTTCCCTCCTGCAGCTGAACAAGGACTGGGACTTGCAAAACTGAGAGGCAGCAGGTGGAGTGAGGGTGGGAGTGGGAAGAGAGTTAGCAGAGGAGAGAGGGCGGTAGAGGCAGGCAGTCTGGGAAGACCCACCAGGAGAGGGCCCCAAGGAGCTAAGGTCCTGAGGTATCCACATCCCACTACCTCCCTGTCTCCGTGTCCCTCCTGTAAAATGAAAGGGTTCATCTGCAGTGAGTGAGGCCATGAGTGTCGTGTGCCCTGCACTGGTCTATGTTGGGGCTGCCCTCCGTGACTTTCCTGCAGAGCCCACCCCCATGAGTCAGCCCCAGTGTCCCACAGTCTCTCCAGCAAGATAGTGTGGCCAGGGCTGCTTCTGGGGGCATCACCTGTGGGGCCCCACAGCTGGAAGCTCTGGATGGTGCCTCCCTTTGCTCTGTATTCAGCTCCAGAGTCCTAGGAAGCCTGCTCTCCCCTCCCCCAGCCAGGTATCCCAAAGGACACCCTGGGGGCCACCAGGACCACTTCTGGGAGTGGTGAGGGTCCAAAGTGTAGTGGGAGCTGATGCCCAAGTTGACAAATGATGGAGGCAGCTGAGATCTTCACCACCCACTTTACCGAGCCCTGCCTTCTGCCCTGCTTCCCCAGAGAGCTACCTCCAACAGGCTTCGCAGGCCCCTAAAGGGCATCCTCAGGTACGCTTCTCTTCTCCTTCGGCACCTCTGTCTCTGGGACACTGCTGCAGAACTGGAGCGCCTGCATGAGGCCCATCAAGGAAAGGTTGGCCTTTGGGCGGAAGCCAAGGAGTTGGAGTGCAGCTGGGCAGGAGGCTGAGGACTGAGCCGAATATGACACCAGAGACTGATCCATGAGCCCCAGGGACAAATTTTAGGGACCTCAGAATTTCTCAGGCCCTGAAGCATCTTCTTCACATTTGATACTGGGTTGTTGGTTGTTTAAAACAAGCATATGGTCAAAGACAAGGTGATCAAACCTTCCCTAGAAAATCCTCACGAGGAGCTTCCGCAGACATTGGGAGAGGCCACCCCCCTGTCAGCTCCAGAAAAACAGTACCCCTGGGGTTTCAAGAGTGGAGTCTGCAGCACTGGGCAGCCTGTGGGTGACCAGTGCTGGGGGCGTGTCTGGCCTGGGCACAGTGAAGGAAGCTGTATCCCTGGGTAGGCCTGGCCCTCCTCGTGGAATCACTGACTCAGCAAAGTCTTAAAGATAAAGACCTTCTCCTGGACGGGACTGCAGGGTCCCCTGCCTGGGCCACTTCCATGACCAGCAGCCATCTGCTGGCTTGTCCTAACAGGATTATGTGATGTCCAGGCCATGTCCAGGCCAGGCCGAGGTCAGAGGAGATTGATACTAAGGAGATGATCCGGCCGTGCTGAGAGTTGAGAGGCCATGTGAGGAAACAAGCGCTGGGGGAGCCAGTGGCAATCATCCCCAGGAAGACAAGCACGCTTGGTGCCCTGTGTGGGTGTGCGGTGGGTATGGAATGGCCCTCCCAGGGAATGATTGCTTATGTGCCTGGGATGCGGTCCCGCTCAGAGAAGCTGGCCCTGATCCTGCACCCTGAGATTCCATCCAGGAAGGGCTGGGATCACGCAGGGCTGCGATGAAGGCCTTTGTTCCCAACACTTTGCAGATACATGTTTGTATTTCCGTATGCTCTTTCCAGATGGCTATCCAGGTGTTTCCACCCTTTCCAAGCAATGAACTCTCTCCACAGAGCTGATCCATGGTCTGAACTCTTACCCTGGGTAGGGGCTCTACCTCTCCAGAATCCCATGCTTTTTCTGGTGATTTCACTCACACATGTGCGTGTGTATATGAGAGAGACAAAGAGAGAGAGGCCCTTCAGCGGACCTGCTTTCCTCGGTGGCATGGGAAATGAGAGGTTAGGGCGTGTGATGAGGAAGGAGAAGGAAAGAGGGGAACTTGGTTTTCTTGCCAGCTCCTCCAGCCAACAGTCAGCAGGTATTCTCAGCACCAGGACTGGAACCAGGGGAGCCCTTCGAAAAGCTATGTATTGTTCAACAGAAGACTGCAGTGCTTGATCAGTGCCAAGGGGGTTACTGGAGCGGTCTGCATGAGGTAGGCAGTGGAGTGCCCACCACCTGACATCTCAGTTATGACAGGACCCGCTGAGCAGGCCTACCAGGACACTTTGAGGGACCACACTTGCCAGAGTGATGGCTCTGCAGGATGGAGCCTATTGCCAGAGGCAGCTGCAGCTCAACCAGCCTGATTGTTTAGGAGACAGGTTGAGAGAAGGAAACTCCAGACCTGCTTTTGTCTCCTGCCCATCCTGGACCCAGGCAGAGTTTGCCTTCACAGTTTGCCTGTATTATGGACTAGAGGATCTTCAGGGTCCCTTCTAACTCAAACCCTCTGGAATGCTGGGCCTCAGCAGTGCAGAGTTGCTTCCTGGGTGCAACAGCTGCTCTCAACTACTATCGTCAACTCATCATTGTCGTCATAGCTAAAACTTATGTAGTATTTTCTAGGTGCCAGGCACTGGCTTAAGCACATTCATATATAAACTCATTTATTCCTTCAACAACTCTGTAAGATTTTTTTTTTCTTTTGGGCTGCGTTGGGTCTTCGTTGCTACGCGTGGGCTTTCTCTAGTTGCAGCGAGCGGGGGCTACTCTTCATTGTGGTGCGCGGGCTTCTCATTGCGGTGGCTTCTCTTGTTGTGGAGCACAGGCTCTAGGCGTGCGGGCTTCAGTAGTTGCAGCACACAGGCTCAGTACTTGTGGCTCACGGGTTCTAGAGCACAGGCTCAGTAGTTGTGGCACACGGGCTTAGTTGCTCCATGGCATGTGGGATCTTCTCGGACCAGGGTTCGAACCCGTGTCCCCTGCATTGGCAGGCGGATTCTTAACCACTGTGCCACCGGGGAAGTCACTCTGTAAGATTTTATAGGTGAAGAATCTGAGGTACAGAGGGTCACCAAGCTGGATCCATAGCTAGCAAGTGGCAGAACTAGGATTCAAACCCAGGCATCTGGCTCCAGAATCCACACTAACTTAGCAAAATTTAATTGCAGCAGTTAAAGTATTTATTTATTTTGTCTCATGGACTCCCACATCAGTGCTCTATCATATTACTGCCTTTTTAGAGAGGGGACACTGAGGCGTAGAGAGGGTACACAGGCTTCCTAAGGTCACCCAGCACTCACAGGGCAGAGCCAGCCTGGAACCCAGAATAGACCCCATGGCTCCACTTCGCTCTTACCCTTACGGACTGCATTGTCCTCACCCTCACGGACTACACAGCTGTGAGAAGGACGCTCGTGAGCTCCTGCACTTCAGTCTCTGTGCCTCTCAGCTTGAAATTACACATGTACAGCACTTTGCATGTTGCCTGGAACATAGTCATATTGAAAGAGAGTTGACTTCCCCATTTCTCTTTTCTGGAAATCAGGGCAGCACTATTCTGTGCACGATGCTCTGTGGACTGCCAGCAAGGCACTGAGTGTATACAGGGATCTGGAAGGAGACTCTGCTTGGGCTGCAGGTGTCTGGAGTCCAGAGGAGAGTGGCAGGGAGCTTGGTGATCAGCTATTTCGCCTTTCACACTGGAGAGGGGAGGCTCATGAACATGGCCACGAGTAGTTCCCCTGGAGCCATAGCAAAGCTTCTAGTAAATTCATAGAAATTAAGCTGCAAAGGACCTTACAGACAATCTAGTCCAAGGATGGCAAAAATATCTCCCTGCCATTATTTCTTCATTCCCTGCCCATTGCAGACACCACCAGTGAATCATGGTACTCTCCTACCAAGCTTGGACCAGAATTCTCAATTCAGCACTCAAGCAGCCGTCACTTGAGTTCATAAAGGAAATGAATGAATCCTATTTGTTGCCCCCAAATAAAGTAAACCATGTCATTTTATTGGAAGTAGACCTAGAGAGGGGAAGTGACTAGCCTAAGTGACCAACCTGAGGTCATAGCCAGTTAGTGACAATGTAGGGAATTTAAGGCAGAAGTTTGGGAATTGGGCACCATGAACAAGCCTAGGAGGACCAGAGTCCAGATGTTGCAACTTCCAGGCCAGCCTCTTTCCACCTACTTCAGCTGCTCTGACTGTCAGCTGACCAACCTAACTGAATGGTGTAGCAGGGAGGCTGTGGTCTTGGATAAGATGTGTTTCCTTTCTCATTCACAGCCCGGCCCTCCAAGGACAAGGAGGAGGAGAGCTTGAATCAGGAGGCCAAAGCCAAGCCTCAGGCCAAAGCAGAGAGCAAACCAGAAGGTGAGAGGATGGTGAGACCAGTGGGTTTTCTCCTGCCACCTTCCTCGCTCCTGTCAGCCAGGGACTGGGCGGCCTCCTGGCCTCTCTGAGCCAGTCAGCTGGAGTGATGAGCTGGTGCTCCCCTCCTCGCGCTGTACTCCAGCCTCCTCCTTCCAGGGTGTTCCCCTCCTGGCGTGGCTGCAGGCCCGGGGTTGGCCCTGTACAGCTCCCTCCGTACTCTCCTCACATCGGGTAGGCAAGGCGTGGCGGGGGTTGTTGAACTTCTATTTCTTTTTTGCTAAATCTTGTCCCAAATGAGATTCTATTGGACTCTATTTCTTCTTCCTGTCACTTCTACACAGTGCTGCTAGGGAATCGGTCTGAGACCAGTAACCCCAGTGAGGGAGGGCCATCTGGGTTCTGGTGATGAAAACATCCAGCATCCGTGTGGCAGCTGGGACGCGGTAGAGAGACAGCTACTGCCCTGTGGGCTCTGCACAGCACACCAGGCCTGCCTGATCCACCCAGCAGCTTCGGAGGGAGGGAGGTAGAGCAGCAGTCATTGTTCCCATTCTATAGACAAGGAAACTGAGGCTCAGAGAGGTCAAGTGACTTGCCCAAAGATATATAGCCAAGAAGTGAGAAAGCCTGTACCTAAACCTAGATCTCCAGACTTTCCAGTTCTCCCTCTCCTGCAGTCCTATTCCAAGGCTCCCCTAGCTGCTACCTTTGAAATCATCAGGCTCCTCTCCATGCAGTTGGTAGGGGGAAGGGTCAGGCGCTGAGAGCTGGGGCTTTGCCCTCTCTTTTAAGCTGTTCACAGTATCCTTAGCTACATTGCCAGGATGGAAATGTCTGAATACAGGGAGAGCAAGGAGAGCCACTTCCCAGCTGTCCTCTCATCTGCAGACATCTCTGTGGACAGGACAGTAACAATTCACATCACATCATTTTCCTTTTCCTGTTAACAAGAAATTCCCCAAACAAACCTTCTGTGACCCTGAAGTGGACAAGTCCAGTAGCCCTGTAACCACTCACACCAGTCTCTGCCAGCTGCCCTCAGAACCTGGCACACTCTTCTGACCTATCCCATGTTTATCCTTTAAAGAGGAGGAGCCAGCCAAGCTCCCTGAGGTCACGGTCACACCAGCCCCTGCTCCAGACGTCAAGGGAGATCAGGAGGAAGATCCTGGCAGTCAGGTAGGCACAAGCCTCTTCCCAGGTGGTGGAATTTGAGAGGCCCAGGGAAGGATTTGCCAATCAAAAATCAGTCCTTCCTGAAGATTGGAAATGCTATTTGAGGTTCATTCCTCTGGTGTAAGCACTGCCCTTTCTTTGAAGATCAAATACCTCATGGGGCCAGTTAATTCACTTAGTATGAGTAAGATAATATATATGAGAATGTGTTGCCAACCTATGTCCAATCAGCTGTGGCAGGGAGAGGTGGCGTGCTTTGACTCCAGTGTGGGAGAAGGGAGCTACCCGTCAGGGGCCATTAGCAGTGACAGTTCTCAGAGAAGAGGGTGCAGGCTGGGCAGACACTTCTGTACCTATCAATTTAAATGACTTGTCATTTCCTGCGAGAAGCCTTCTCTCCTGATGAGGGTGGGGAAGGGAGGGCAGAAATTATTTCAGACTCAAGTCTTCTCACTCTTCATTCCCAACTGAAAGCACAGGCCTCATGGATATTAATATTTGACTTCTTCATTGGGTGCTCTGAACCCTGGTTGCATATTAGAATAATTTGGGGAAGCTTTAAAACTGCCCAGGGCCCACTTTCAACCAATTAAGTCAGGATACCTGGGGTGGGTCCTTGGGCATGAATGTTTTTAAATCCTCTAGGTGATTTTAATATGCAGCAGAGTTGAGAATCATTGGGCAGTGTTTGGGGTTGGCAGTGTCATGAAATTTGTTATGGATGACGTACGCCATGAGCACACAGCCCAGGTCATTTGCTCAAGGGATTGGACCAGCACGTTGTTATAGGTCATTTAGGAGCCTAATCTGAGGACCCTCAGAATCAATGGCTTTCAGAGTGAGTGGAGTCAGTCCATGGTTCCCACACACTGGTCTATAGATGCATTTATTAGAAGCACTTGTGAGCATATTAAAATAGATTCCTGGCTTCCGGTCCTAGAGATTATACTTCAGTTGGTCCAGGGGGGGCAAGGAAATCTGTATTTCTAATAAGCTCTCAGGCTACCAGGTTTGGGAACCAAAGATCTCATTCGGCCCTGGCATTTGCAGAGCAGGGTAGCTTGGTGGTTAAGAGGCCAAGATTTGGACTATCCATATTCCAATCCCAGCTTCATCACTTACAAACTGTGTGGACCATAAGCAAGTTATTTAACTACTCTGTACCCTAGTTTCTTCATCTGTCAGATGGATTTAGTTCTGCCTATATCATAAATTAATTGACTCATGAAACATACTAAGTGCTAGTTGTTATTATTATGATTATTATTATACCACTTAGCATGATTCCTGGCACATAAATACCCTCAGAAAATAGGTATCCTCCTTGTCATCATCATTTTACACATAGAAGGTAATAGAGCAGTTGAGGAGTTTTAGTGGACTCAGCAATGTGATGTAACCACCAAAAGATATCATGCCATTTTAGGCAACATTAATGGAAGCACAGTATCTAAAATAAGGGGGGTGATAATCCTGTTTGACTCTGTGAAGTGTTCTGTGTTGTTTTAGAAGCCTCCTCATGGGATATAAGCTAACTAGAATGAGTTCACCAAGAAGGAGTGGAGGCTCTAGGCCATAGTATGGGGGAACCATAGAAGGATCTGGGAATCTTTAACCCAGGGAAGAGAGCTGTCTCATGGAAGAGTGTTATGTATGGCTCCCAAGAGTAAACCTATACACAGGAGGTAGAACTTTGGTATAAATATGACTTCAAACCAATCAGAGTTGTCAAGATGACAGAAGCCGCTTTAGGTGGTGAGTTCTCCATCCCTAGAAATGATCAAATAAAGACCAGACCACCACTGGGTAGGAGTGTTGTGAAGGGAATTTTGCTGAATGATTGCACTAGTTTCTTCCTCATACTCAAGCTTTTAGATACATTCTGAGAAGAACAACAAAAAACGTGGGGAGAAATTGGGAATGAAACAAGCAGGGCAGTTATTTCCCATTAATCTGTTGGCTTTGGATTGCAGGGAGATGTGGCTGAAGCTGAGAGCACAGGTGAAAGGACAGGTAATGAGGTTAAAACTCCTGGTGAAGGTGAAAATGGAGAGCAGAGTGGAGGTGAAGCTCGACCAGAAGGTGAAGGTGAAGAAAAAGGAGAGAATGAAAGTGAAGGTGACATCCAGGCAGAAAGGAAAGGTGATGATGAAGGTGAAGGTGAAATCCAAGCAGAAGATGGTGAAATGAAAGGTGATGAAGGTGAAACTGGAGAGCAGGAATTGAACACTGAAAATCAAGATGAAGCCAAAGAAGATGAGAAAGGTATAGATGGTGAAGAGGAAGGTGATGGAGGTGAGAGTGAGGATGAAGAGGAGGAGGAGGAGGAGGAGGAAGAGGAGGAGGAGGAGGAGGAGGAGGGCAACGAGGAGCCTTTGACCCTGGAATGGCCTGAGACCAGGCAGAAGCAAGCCATTTACCTCTTTCTTCTGCCCATTGTGTTCCCACTGTGGCTGACGGTGCCCGATGTCCGGAGGCTGGTGAGTTTGCCCAGCTGTCCCCAAGCTATCTGTCCCCAGGGAGGCTGTGGGGTCTCTCCGCACTCCCCCTCAAGAGGACGGAAGGGACAGAAAAACCAGCTTGACAGGGCTCAACTACAGAGAGGATCTGGGATGGAATCTGCAGCTCTCGTGGGGACCATGCACTTAAGGGGACACACTGATGGGCTTGGGAGGCCTCAGAATGTGCTTGTTTCCATCATTATAAGCAATGTGAACTAACCCCTCCTCGAATTCTCAGTTTCTTGATTTTAATATGGGAATGATGCCACTGCACACCCTCCATATTGCACAGGGATATTGTGAAAACCCAGGGTGATAAGTGCTGTTTCTACCCAGTATTCCTGTTTATAAGGAAAGGTCTGACTAACATACTCCACCCAAAGGGGAACCATATTCTGTCTCTGGGTCCAGAGAGGGGTGGGGTGGGGAGAGGTTGCTGAAGCCAAACCAGGTACCTAGATTGGTCTGGTTCCAGGGCAAGCAGGTAGCTCTCTTCAGTTTGGCAACTGCTGAACCCCCTCCTGTGTGGACTCCCCTATGGGCCACGAACCCCATCCTTCTCAAGGTCCTCACTGGAGACAGAGATGGAAGCTCAAACATCTCCACATCCTCTCCATGACTCCTCCAGCAGATCTCTTCACTGATACTGGGGCTCCCTCAGAAGGGCCAGAGACCTTTAGCCTCTGCAACTTATTTCTCTTCCTTTTCAAACAGGAGGCTAGGAAATTTTTTGTTATCACCTTCCTGGGATCCATCATGTGGATAGCCATGTTCTCATACCTCATGGTGTGGTGGGCTCACCAGGTGAGTGTGTGGCAGGAACTAAATCCTGCATTAGCAGGTCAAAAGGACTTTTTTCCTTCAGGGTGAATTTCTGGTACCCAGGGAATAGCGAGGACCAAGTGAATTTGTAGTTTATACATTGTAAAGGCTAAAAAGTAGACTTTATATTCCAGGGAATGTAGTGCTTTTCAGGTGTGGCTCTTCTGTCTTGTAGCGTGACAGAAGGCCCTTCACAACCTGATCTAGTTGACCATTCCTTCTTAGCATTATTCCCTGCTTCCTCTGTTCTGTATCCCACACTTCTCTCCACCTGGTGAAATCATACACACTCGTGAGAGCAAGCTCAGTTTTGCCTCCTTTCTGGCATTTAATCAGTCTTCTGAGTACTTAATGGCTTTGCTGTTCTACCTAGAATATTGCACTTAAGCACAGAGCTGTATTATTATTTACATGCTTTTCTCTTTCAAGCTGAGAGTAGGGTCAGTGTTGTACTGCTCATACTTCTACCTCCAGCCTCTAAAAAGTTCCTGGCACATAGCGGGTGTTCGTGGTTCTGGAAATGGAAACTTGACACCAAGAGGCCTTTGGAGGAGCAGTTCTTTTGGGAAGGTAGAGGTGTTGTAGTTGGAATGACAGTAAGTGGTATCATAGGTGGACTTTTACTCCAGTTTAGAAAAGAGCAGCATCATTCCCTGAAGCCTTGAGCAGGGGACCTGTTCTTTCTCTGCATGGCCCATCTCCCCAGCTGTTAGTTCTGCTGTGACCCTACCTCACTCAGGCCAAGGGAATGTGAACTCTGTGGAAGGTGTTGGTTTTGCACAAAGTAGTATGTGGTTGGTGCTTTGAAGAGCCTCAGATTTTTCACTTGGTTTCTCATTACTGTTACTATTTACCAGGTTGGTGAAACAATAGGGATTTCTGAAGAGATTATGGGCTTGACAATCCTAGCAGCAGGCACATCAATTCCTGACCTCATCACCAGTGTGATTGTCGCTCGGAAAGGCCTGGGAGACATGGCCGTGTCAAGCTCTGTGGGCAGTAACATATTTGATATCACCGTGGGGTGAGTGGCAAAGTTGCTTTCTAAGGCATGATATGTATGACTGGCAAACACTGTGTTGGCTCTGTCTGCTGGTTTTTTGCTCCATTCATTATACATGGAATAAAAGGGCATTTATGTTATTAGCTTCTTTAAGGCAACAAAGTATCCTCCCTTCATTCATCACAGTCAGATAGGATAATAGAACTAAAATGCTGCCTGAAATGTAACTGACTAGAATTTATAGATGAATTGAAAAATGAAGTCCATTAAATTCCATTACCAAATACAAACGCTCTGCTCACTGAACCCCAAGATGGAGGAGGTGGGGTTGGAAGAAGCAGTGACTCAGTCTTACTTCCTGACATTCTTGCTCCTTTGCATTTGGACTCCTGCCGGCTCAGAGGTTCTAAAAGCATTCTGTATAAACAAGCAAATGCTGCGTCCTCCTGTATGGGTTTGCTTACCCTGCTCCTCCCAACTTTGTCAGAGCAGAGTGTCCGCGCTATTTTCATTTCCCCAATCACGTTCTGGATTTGAGTGGTGGCTTTGGTTTCTTTAATTTGTATATGTGTGTGTTTGCAGGGTGAGGCAGGTAAGAGGGCATAGGAGAGCCCTGATCACTAACGAATGTAAGGAAATGTTATCCTGAGCTAGGCCTTATCATGATTTAGAGAGTCACACATCTACCAACTTAGGTTAGTCATACAGAAGTCATGAAGTATGACGAAAACAAACTCAGACCCAGAAAACCTGTTTTAATCGTAGGCTCTCCCAGTTATCAGCTGTGAGTACTTGGGCACATAATTCCCTGAACCTTAGTTTTCTCACCGTGAAATGAATGTTTTCTGCTCTATTTCACAGGTTTGTGTAAAAATGAGTGCTTTGTAAATTGTAGAATACTGTTAAGTATATGGCATGATTATAAACATTAAGAATATTCACATTGTTTCTTCCATCTTGCAGCCTGCCCCTTCCTTGGATGCTTTTCTCTTTTATCAATGGATTACAGCCTGTTCCTGTCAGTAGCAATGGCTTGTTTTGTGCCATTGTTTTGCTTTTTCTCATGCTCCTGTTTGTGATCTCTTCAATTGCATTATGCAAATGGAGAATGAACAAGATCCTGGGCTTTACCATGTTCCTCCTGTACTTTGTATTCCTGATAATCAGTGTGATGTTAGAAGATCGAATCATATCCTGTCCTGTGTCTGTCTGAGTCAGTCACTGTTGCTCAAAATGGACACGGATCAGAAAACCATGCTAGAAGTTACTGTACCACTTGTTACAT
This sequence comes from Mesoplodon mirus, assembly GCF_964341445.2. Taxonomy (NCBI): domain Eukaryota; kingdom Metazoa; phylum Chordata; class Mammalia; order Artiodactyla; family Ziphiidae; genus Mesoplodon; species Mesoplodon mirus. Next base: position 55,910,187 of record NC_138979.1, read on the forward strand.
TAAAGAAAGAATGAACATGATCCAGGAGAGTGAACTGAGTGGGCAGGAGCCTCTGATGTGGATGTGATCGGGACTGAAGTTTATCCTTGGAAACACCTGCAGCTCATTGTGGATTAGGACTCTGGAGGGGTGGAGCTCCTACCACCCCTGATGCAGACAGCTAACACATGGAGGCCAGCAGAAGGACCCAAGTCAGAGGAGTTTCTAAAATGAGATATTTGGGAGTGAGGGTTGGGACAGGTACCTTAGCAATCAGATAAGCTCCCATGTTCATAGTTCCCTGATTATTCCTGAAGGGCTGCTGATGCAAAAGATGCAGGTGTGGTCTCCATCTCACCCTCCTGGCCCCTGCCCCCAGCACATGCTGCAGTTTACTGTCTCTTTTTCTGTTCAAAACGTGTGGTTCTATCAGATTTGTATTCACTACAGGTTCAGTTATTGGTGAGTTTAAAGGAGCAAAGTCTATAGGAAAAAAAAGGATAACAAGAATCAATTATCATTACACACTGTAGTCCAGTGAAATGTGTACCAATATTTTATAGCTTAAAAAGGAGGACGACATTTGCTATCGTTGCATTTCTGAAAAGTCCAATTAAAATAAGCAGCTCAAGAAATTAAAATTTATAATTTGCCCTTCCATTGGAAGATGTGGGTATTAGGGAAGGAGAACTACTCTGAGGGCTATTTAAAAATATGTATTTATTAGGAAATCCAGTTAGTGTTGTCTCCATCAGGTGGGTCACCTTGAGGGATTAGACATTCTAACAAAGCTGTCCTGGCTCTGTGCCCCTCCCCTCTCATATTCTCACCCAACAGTGACAGCTGCACTAGTGAGTGAGAAACAAAGTAATTTTTAAAAAGAGTCTAAAGTCAGTAGAGCCAAATCTGGTTTACAAAGAGATCCAGTGGGGCAATGCTATTTTTGTATGTCATCCTAGATAGGATTATAAAGCAAGAAGATTGATTTCTTGTGTGGTTTACAAGTGGCTATTAAGGCGATTACAAAGGAGAAATTCCAAAAATGCTTAACACAGTGACAAGATGGTAAGGAAAAGAGTATTACTACTTCCACGGTAGCTGATGTAAAGGACACCTGTGTGTTTTTTAAAAAAAATATTTATTTTATTTATTTATTTTTGGCTGCGTTAGGTCTTCGTTGCTGCACGCAGGCTTGTTCTAGTTGTGGTGAGTGGGGGCTACTCTTTGTCGCGGTGCACAAGCTTCTCATTGCGGTGGCTTCTCTTGTTGAGGAGCACGGGCTCTAGGCGCGCGGGCTTCAGTAGTTGTGGCACGTGGGCTCTAGAGCACAGGCTCAGTAGTTGTGGCCCACAGGCTTAGTTGCTCTGCGGCATGTTGGATCTTCCCAGACCAGGGCTCGAACCCACGTGCCCTGTATTGGCAGGTGGATTCTTAACCACTGCGCCACTAGGGAAACCCGACACCTGTGTTTTTAAAAATTGTGTGGTTAAACATTTCAGGTGGAAGTTGAAGTGCTTGTATATTAAATACCACTGCTTGCTGCTTTTACTGGCATCAGGTTAAGGGGCACATTAAAAATGAAACAGTGTGGTGGTTATGAAGCAAAAGGAGCTGAGGTGAATGTAGTTTACAATGGTAAATGTTGCTTTAATTAGAAACATGAGAGAGGATTCATTGAAGACTAGAAGATAGCAGGACAAGTGTGATGTGGGAAAAAACCAAACATTTTGGTGTTGAAAGGCTGTGTTCAGAGTACTTCAGTCCATAATCCATCTTTTAAGATGGGCTGGTTAATTTAATTCATGGCCTCACTACTCCAGGACTCACATTCTTTGGAAATGACTTTCACTAAATTTCAATAAATTGTGAGTCCCAATGATATTTTACAAAAATGGATGTGTTCATCCATATCTTTAGGCCATTTAGTCAGAATGCTCGAGAGAAGACTGATGAAGAATATGGGATCATGTTCACATTCCATATTCTTAAATTAGTTATCCTCATTCCTGATGCTGCTGCACTGCCTGGTCTCCATATGCCATGGCCTAAGAACAGGAGGAGTGAGCAGTGCCTATGGAAGGGAGATCCCAATACCAACACTCTGGGCACCAATCTGGTATCTGCCACCAATCTCAGCTGGTCTCGAGGATGTCACCTCCTCACTGACAGCCTGGGAGCTGGTGCTCTTCCCCAGAACGACTTATGAGGAGTGATGGACGGTGAAACATCCTGTAAAGATAAAGTGCTGGGCTGCCATTTAATGATTAAAATCAACTCTAATGGTTGAATATCATTTTTCTGATCCGTTTGCTAAATTTCTGGCATTTCTCTTTGCCTAGAAAGGAAGTTCTGACTTCACACTAGTAGAAAAGAGTCAAAAACATAAAAATGAAGGCTGGATCTTGATGGATGAGCAGCTGGTGGGGAGAAAGAGATTTCAGGGAGATGGAAAACTTACGTAACTTCTAAAAGATCAGTTTGTTATGCTTGAAATAAAAAATTTTGCAATCCATTATAAATCTACAATTTATTAAAATTGTACTGTTTTTGTTTGTTTGTTTGTTTGTTTTGACGGTACACGGGCCTCTCACTGTTGTGGCCTCTCCCGTTGCGGAGCACAGGCTCCGGACGCGCAGGCTCAGCGGCCATGGCCCACGGGCCCAGCCGCTCTGCGGCATGTGGGATCTTCCCGGACCCAGGCACGAACCCGTGTCCCCTGCATCGGCAGGCGGACTCTCAACCACTGCGCCACCAGGGAAGCCCAAAATTGTGCTGTTTTAGAGGTAAAGTACCATTTTAAAATGTCAAGATAATGGTTAGCTGGTCCTCTCATTTGATGGGCAAGATGTTCTGTGTAGCTAGTTACATGGGACAAATTCTAGGTCTTTCATTCAGCAAGAAAGTCAGAACTGTCCTATGTGAGTGTCTAAATTGGAAGGAAGTGGCTGCACAGATGATTTCTCCTTCATTCCCCTTGAGGCTGCATTTCCTTGACAGCCCTGGTGATAGGTTTGGGCCAAATTTATAAAAATGTAAAACTCTTCCTAATTTAATGGGTTAAGATTCTGTGTAGTACCAGAAAAAAAAGGATGTATTCCAAATTTTAAAAAATTAGTATATGTTTAAATGGTTACTGTACATTATGAACATTATATTGTACTCTCATCAACAGATCTGAAAATGCTTCTATCAAATTATAGGCTTGGCCTTTTGTGATACTCTGAAAGCATAAAAATTCTATATCCTAATTATCATTTAAAGATGAGTACCAAAAGGGGCAAGAATTGGAATTTAATATTTAAGACATAGCCTGGTAGATACATTTGAAGAACAGATTGGTCTAATGGGCCACAGAATATCCTTGGTTCTGGCCCCCTTCTTTGTGGGAGGAGGGTCCCCCTGCAGGTGCAGCTTGCAGTGTATTTTGGGCCTGGTTACTATGAAAGGTACAAAGAGAGGGCCAATGATCAGGGTTGTCCATCCCTGTGGGGTCACTAGAACCAGGCAGGACACCCTGGTCTAAGGCTGCCCATACAACCAAAGCATACTTCTGGTCCTCAGGCCCTTAACTGTGATGAGCCGGCAAATCTGGAGAATTTCATTTACAGAAAATTCCATCAGTTGCTCCAATGGTTTTATCACAGTACTGTGTTTGAAAAGAAAATCTTTAAATACAAAAGGAAGGAGCCATCCAAATGAACAGCAACTGTGGAAAGGCTGCAGTAACTTTATCAGAAGAGTGTGTTATCTTACACAGACTTTTTGAATCAGAGACAGAAATTCCTATATTAATTTGTTCAATACTAATTTTGTAAACAAAAATAATTAAGCCAGCAAATGTACTTACTTTGGGGTCAGAGAAAGAGGGCAGTATGAAGGGATAATAAGAAGATACCAAGTACTGAGGGTATTAAGGTAAACTGGTATGCAGCTACCAGAGAATTCAAATCTGAAATAAAACTTTGTCTTGTATCCAAACAGGAAGGGCACAGCATGCTAAGACTAGCACAAAGGCAGACCAAGGACCCTCTCAAAGAGGCAGCCTACTCTTTCCCTTCCTGCTCTGAGATAAAGTGCCTAATAGCAGCTTTCAAGTTCTAGTGGGAGAAACAAAAATAAAGCTGGGCAATTGCACATTACCGTACAAATGGTTATTTTCTTACCATATACTTACAAAATATGTAGAAGTACAACATAACTTTTATATGCAGCAGGCTAACACTTGCTAGCTGCACTAAAGTATCATAGTAATTACCAGCATGAAATAAAATAAAATAAGCGTTATCACCTAAAATGTTGAACCAACATTTTCAGGGGCTATTTCTCTACATAGAAAAATGGAAAGACATTTTAAGAAAACCTTAAAGTAAGCTAATGGTTTTAGGGTTTTAAAGCAAAAAACCTCCCCACAAAATAAGAAAAAAAAAAAAAAGACAAAAATCAGAATATGACCAGATTGCATAACTAACTCCCTGACAGGAGGAAAAAACTGAATATTGAAATACGATATAAAATACAAATGTATGACATTCAAAACACAATGGGAGGAAGTAGTAAACAAGTTGTACCAGGACATGGCATGATTTATTTTCAACTAGTAAACAGATAAACAAAACTAAGAGTAAGAAAATAAAAGACAGATAACGTAGCAAAAGGGTATTTCTCTCTAACCTGATTGGCCATGATTCTCTAAACTGTATGGTCAACAGAGATAAAATTGAAGAAAAGTTTGTATGGAGTTATTTCAAAGGATGATCTACATTTTAATTTTCTTTTGATCAAGGTTTACCACTCTCTATTCATGTTTTAGGTTTTATTTTTAAAGAGTAAACTTATGCAAATAATATTCCCTGGGGATTGAAGATAGGGGAAATAAAACCCAGTCAAAAGCAGAAACAAAACTTGGTGTCAGGGGAAGGAGATAAAAATTACATTCACTTTTCTAAATGAGTCTGAACCATAAAGAATGGGCTTTACCTTACTTTTTTTGGTCAGATATTTGAAATCAATCAACTGTTATTCATATATATTGCTTGTGTTAAAGAAAAGATAATCAATAGTGAAAGCTGTTCTTATACAAACAATAACAAAAAAACCAGAATAGAACCCCAGAATTCTGTTTGGAGGGATGTTTGTCACTAATGCCAAAAGCCTCATCTATCAAATGTTTCTCTCCTTTGACAACTTTGAAATGATTGTGACTTAGAGAACATAAGACTGAATTAGAATGTGAAGCGTGGATCTGAATAGGAAGGAAGGATAAGACAAGAGTGGTATTTACAAAAGAGAGGCAGACACATGCGCACAGCACCAGACTTTTCAAGTAAGCAAGTTCAGCGCCAAACTAACTGAACTAAAATTTTACATTTTAAAACTTTCCCCATTATTTCCCAGAGTAGAAAGCTGTGAAATGTTTTAGCTTGGTGCTATTGACTAGTGGGATGAACTCAAAAGTGTTTTTTCTACAGCTGAACTGGTTCTTAGTCTCAGGACTTTAAGGTATCTCCAGTCCAAAGTGTCCTGAACTCTACCGGCTTCTACACATCTAATTTAGGACCTTTCATTTTTTCCTTCTTTGAAATTGGCTAGGGAATTCCTTCATTATGACAATGTGTGCAACCACACACCACACGAACACACTGAAAATCTGTAAATAATTCTAACAGGCAAAGGATACTTTTTTATCAGAATTACCCAAAGAAAGTGATATTAGAAATAATGCAACTACAAATATTTTTTAAGATTCTATTTAATACCCATGGTACTTAAGCATTCAATTTACTGTCTATTTCTGGATATTGCTGGATTTTAGATTCCATAAACCAGATTCTGAAGGCTTATTGAAAAAGCCAAGTTCCTCAATATGGGAAATTCTATCTGGCTGTACTTTTAGAGAGTTATTATTTTTCTACTTTTGAAAAAATATTTTTAATATTTATATATAATATATATATATATATATAATATTAACAGAATACTCCAATAGGTCATATTCCAGATAAACATACTACAATTTGCATCATACCCAATATTTTAGATATTAAAATAAAGGTAGAATTTGGGATAAACTGTCTGACATATTTCCCAACATAAGTGTTCATGTAGAATATTAAAATTTAAATTGATATTTGGCTCTATAAGCTATTTTCCCTGTGTATTGTACGTATCAGCAATAGAGAAAATTTTGGAATCATGGTATATTGAACCTGATTTTACAGAAGCAGACTTGGAACCTCTCTGGCTCTCCTTCCACAAGGCTCAGTGAGTCAGTCTGGGCAATGCACACCCTTGCCATGACTCACCCACTGCAGTCAGGCTCAGGAGTACTGATATGCGATCCTAGGACAACACTGACACTAGCGCTGACATGTTTGAATCATTCTTCCAAGTAATGAAAAAAGTATAGATATACATATAGAGATCTGCAGCTGTACTAATTACTTCAAATAGCAGCAGACGAGGAAAATAAGCACTTAATTACCTTGTTTCATAAGCTTAAGTTCATTTTGTTTGCTATATTAAGTTTAAAAATTAAAAAAATATCAACTTATTATAAACAAGTTAAAATATGTATAATACAACTTCATGGTCAAAACATTTGAGTAGTCTATGAAAACAGGAGATACTTTGTTCTTACATTTGTTTAAGTTCCATACATGATTTTTCAATCTGTCTCTTCCAAAAGAATCCATAAAACAGTTGTCTTATTCTATGGGAACCAATTTTGTTTATGGATATTTTCATCACAAAAATACTTAATTACTTGTACCAGAGAAGAAAAAAAAGAAATGGGAAACAAAGTAGCTCTCTCCCACTTGTTAGTATTTTCTTAAGACACTCTGTACATAAACTATCTGAACTTCCTGAAGCATTTACAAATGCATTTTCAAAAATTGAAGAAAAAAGGTTAGAGTCTAAAAGTGTTATTTTATACATTGACTACACAATACGTATTGAAAAAATACACACACATATCTTAAAGATAAGGTTCTCCAAAGGTTTTTCGACATTCCATCACTCCTGTACTTGGTGGTCTATCACAGTTGTGGGTACTCTTGACTTGACTAGGTGTGAGACGATCATATGCCATCTTGTATTCTTTATCAAATGCATCTGCAAAAATTAATAAATAAAGGCATAAAGAAATTTATATTTGATATTATCAGCAATCAAGTTTTTTTAATACTACAGAAACACAAAATTAGAAGCCAAGAAGGAATCTCTAGGTCATTTCTGCCAACACAGAATTTCAGAGCTGGAATGGGGACCTTAGAGTCTGTAGCATTTAGAGCTAGGTTACACAGACCACTGAAATGTGAAGTACTAAGATGTCAACTGTTTAAAATTCTTCTTTCCCAAATTAAAAAATTTTTGTAAAATATATATAAAATTTACCATCATAACCATTTTTAAGTGCACAGTTCTGTGGTATACATACAGTTCTGTGGTATACATTCACAGTTCTGAATGTATACATACATTCATAACGTTGTGCAGTCATCACCACCGTCCATCTCCATAACTCTTTTCAACTTGTGAAACTGAAACTCTATACCCATTAAATAATAATACTCCTCTCCCCTCCCCCCGGCTCCTGTCAACTCTCATTCTACTTCTGTCTCTATGATTTTGGCTTCTTTAAGTACTTCTTAAGTGGAATCATACAGTATTTGTCTTTTTGTGACTGGCATATTTCACTTAATATAATGTCTTCAAGGTTCATTCATGTTGTAGCATATGTCAGAATTTCTTTTCTTTTTTAAGGCTGAATAATAGTTCACTGTATGTATATATCCCATTTTGCTTATACACTCATCCTTCAATGGACACTTGGGTTGCTTCCACATTTCAGCTATTATGAATAAGACTGCTATAAACATGAGTATACTAATATCTCTTTGAGACCCTGCTTTCAATTCTTCAGGGTATATACCCAGAATTGAAATTGTCGGATAATGTGGAAATTCTATATTTAATTTTTTAAGGGAAATGCCATATTGTTTTCGACAGCAGCTATACCATTTTATATTACTACTAACAATGCACAAGGGTTCCAATTTTTTCATATCCTTATTTTCCAGAAAATAACCAACACATTATTTTCTGGGTTTTTGATAGTAGTCATTCTAACTAATGGTACAAGATGGTATCCCATTGTAGTTTTGATTTGTATTTCCCTATTAGTGATGTTGAGCATCTTTTCATGTGCTTATTTGCCATTTGTACATCTTCTTTGGAGAAATGTCTATTCAAACTCTTTGCCCATTTTGAAATGGCCTGTTTTTCTGTTGTTGAGTTTCAGGAATTCCTTATATATTCTGGATATTAATCTCTTATCAGATATATGATTTATAAATATTTTCTCCTATTCTGTGGGATGCCTTTTTACACTGTTGATACCACCTTTTGATGCACAGAAATCTTTAATTTTCATGATGCCCCATTTGCCAATTTTTTCTTTTGTTGCCTGTACCTTGGGTGTCATATCCAAGAAATCACTGACAAATCCATGTCATGAAGCTTTTGTCCTATGTTTTGTTCTAATAGTTTTATAGTTTTAGAACTCACATTTAGGTATTCAACCCATTTTGAGTTACTTTTTGTATAAGGGTCCAACTTCATTCTTTTGTTAAGTGGATATCCCATTTTCCCAGAACAATTTATTGAAAAGACTGTCTTTACCCACAGAATGGTCTTGGCATTCTTGTCAAAAATCATTTTTACCATAAATGTGAGGGTTTATTTCTGGGCTGTCTATTCTATTCCACTGGTCTATATGTCTGTCTTTATGCCAGTACCACACTGTTTTGATTACTGTAGCTTTGCTGTAAGTTTTGAAATCAGTTAGTGTGAGTCCTCCAGATTTGTTCTTTTTGAGATTGTTTTGGTTACTTGGGGTCCCTTGAGATTCCATAAATTTTAGCATGGGTTTTTCTATTTCTGTAAAAAGCATCATTGGGGTTTTGACAGCAATTGCACTGAATCTGTAGATTGAGTAGTACTGATATCTTTAGCATATTAGTCTTCTAATTTATGAACATGGGGTATGTTTCCATTCATTCACATGATCTTTAATTTCTTTGAGCAATGTTTGTAATTTTCATTGTACAAGTCTTTCACCTCCTTGGTTAAACAGCTCCTAAGTATTTTATTCTTTTTGATGCTACTGTAAATGGAATTGCTTTCTTTATTTCATTTTGGGTTATTCATTGCTAGTTACAGAAATTCAGCTGATTTTTGTATCTTGATCTTATATCCTACAACCTTGCCAAATTCATTTATTAACTCTAATATTTTAGGATTTTTGTTTTGTTCTGTTTTGATTTGGTGTGGAATCTCTAGGGTTTTCTATATATAAGATCATGTCGTTTATAAATAAAGATAGTTTAACTTTTCATTTCCAATCTGGATGCCTTTTATTTCTTTTTCTTGCCTAGCAGCTCCAGCTAGAACTTCCAGTACAATGTTGAATACAAGTGGTGGAAGCAGGCATCCTCTTCTTGTTCTGGATCTTAAAGGGAAGACTTTCTGTTTTGCACCACTGAGTATGGTTTTAACTGTGGGTTTTTCACAAATGCCCTTTATCAGGATGAGGATGTTCCCTTCTATTCCTAGTTTGTTGAATTTTGTCAAATGCTTTTTCTGTGTCTATTGAGACATCATGTAGTTTTCTCTTTCATTCTATTAATATGGTGTATTACATTGATGGAGTTTTTTATGTTGAACCAACATTGCATCCCTGGGATAAATCCCACTTTGTCATGGCAAATAATCCTTTCTCTATGTTGCTGGATTTGGTTTACTAGTATTTTGTTGAGGATTTCTGCATCTATATTAATAAGGGATATTGCTCTTTCATTTTCTTTTCTTGTGATGTCTTTGTCTGGGCTTGGTCAGCGTAATAATATTGGCCTAACGCATAGAATGAGCTAGGAAGCACTCCTTTTTCTTCTACTTTTTTTGTCAGAGTTCGTGAAGGGTTAGTGTCTTAGTTTGGGCTGCTGTAACAGAATACCATAGACTGGGTGGCTTAAATGATGAACATTTATTTCTCACAGTCTGGAGGCTGGGAAGTCCAAGATCAAGGTGCCAGCAGATGTGGTGGCTGGTAAGAGCACTCTTCCTGGTTTGCAGATAGCTGTCTTCTCCTTGTATCCTCATGTGGCTGAGAAAGAGAGGGACAGCTCTCTTCTTTTTCTTTTACTTTTCTTTTTGTTTTTTTTGGCTGCACCATGCAGCTTGAGGGATCTTAGTTCCATGACCAGGAATTGAACCTGGGCCACAGTAATGAAAGTGCTGAGTCCTAACCACTGGACTGCCAGGGAATTCCCTCCTCTTTTTCTTATAAGGATACTAATACCATCTTAGGGGCTCCAACCTCATGATGTAATTACTTTCCAAAGGCTCTACTTCCAAATACCATCATATTAGGGCTTCAATATATATATGAATTTGGGGGTAGGGGACACAAACATGAAGTTCATAACAAATGGTATTATCCTTCTTTAAACATTTGGTAGAATTCACCATCTGGTCCTGGGCTTTTCTTTGTGGGATGATTTTTGATTACTAACTCACTCTCTTTACTTGTTATAGGTCTATTAAGATTTTCTATTCTTGAATCAGTTTTATAGTTTATGTCTTTCTAGGAATTTGCCTGTCTCTTCTAGGTTATCTAATTTGTTGGCATATAATTATTTATAATAATAATTTTTATTTCTGTAAGGTCAGTAGGAATATCCCACCTATTTATTTATTTAATTTTTGGCTGCATTGGGTCTTCATTACTGCATGCAGGCTTTCTCTAGCTGCGGCGAGCGGCGGCTACTCTTCGTTGCAGTGCACGGGCTTCTCACTGCAGTGGCTTCTCGTTGCAGAGCACGGGTTCTAGGTGCACAGGCTTCAGCAGTTGTGGCATGTGGGCTCAGTAGTTGTGCTTCGTAGGCCCTAGAGTGCAGGCTCAGTAGTTGTGGTGCACGGACTTAGCTGCTCTGTGGCATGTGGGATCTTCCTGGGCCATCGAACCCACGTACCCTGCATTGGCAGGTGGATTCTGAACCACTGCGCCACCAGGGAAGTCCCGGAATATCCCCCCTTTTATCCCTAATTTCAGTAATTTGAGTCTTCTCTCTTTTTCTCTTAGTCTAGCTTAAAGGTCTGTCAATTTTGTTGATCTTTTCAAAAACAAGCTTTTTTTAAAAAATTCATGCTCATGCCTAGTTCGAAATTTTCTGGTTTTTTTTTTCTTTTCTTTTTTTGAAGATGTTGGGGGTAAGAGTTTATTAATTAATTTATTTATTTTTGCTGTGTTGGGTCTTTGTTTCTGTGCGAGGGCTTCTCTAGTTGTGGCAAGCGGGGGCCACTCTTCATCGCAGTGCGCGGGCCTCTCACTGTCGCAGCCTCTCTTGTTGCGGAGCACAGGCTCCAGACGTGCAGGCTCAGTAGTTGTGGCTCACGGGCCTAGTTGCTCTGCGGCATGTGGGATCTTCCCAGACCAGGGCTCGAACCCGTGTCCCCTGCATTAGCAGGCAGATTCTCAACCACTGCACCACCAGGGAAGCCCCAAAAACAAACTTTTGATTTCAATGAGTTTCTCAATTTTTAAAAATATGTTCCCCGTTTCTCCATTTTATTTATTTCTGCGCTAATATTTATTTCCTTCCTCCTGCTTGCTTTGGGTTTAGTTTGCTCTTCTTTTTCTAGTTTCTTAAGGTAGAAACTGCTTTCACTGAATCTCAAAGTTTTGTTATGTTGTGTTTTTAATTTTCATTTACCTCAAAGTATTGTCTAATTTCTATTATGATTTTTTTGACCAATTTTCTATTTAGGAGTGTGTTGTTTAATTTCTATATACTTGTGAATTTCTTATTTTCCTTCTATTATTGATTTCTGTTTTCATTGTACTGTGGTTAGAGAACATACTTTGTATGATTTCAAACCTTTTAAATTTACTGAGAGACTTGTTTTATGGCCTAACATTTGGTTTATCCTGGACAATATTCCATGTGCAGTGGAGAAGAATGTGTATTTTGTTGTTGGATGGTGTGTTCTGTAGATGTTTCTTAGGTCTAGTTGGTTTACAGTGCTGTTCAAGTCTTCTATTTCCTTGCTGATCTGCTGCCTAGTTGTTCTATTATGGATCAATGTCTATTTCCCCCTCCAATTCTATTAGTTTTTACTTCATGTATTTTGGGGCTCTGTTGTTAGTTGCATATATGTTATAATTGTTGTAAACAATTAATAATTTTTGGTGGATTGACTGTTTCATCATTATACAATGTCCTTCTTTGTCTCTAAAGTCTATTTTTTCTGATATTAATATAGTCACTCTAGCTCCCTTTTTAGTACTATTTGCATGGAGTATCTTTTTCAATCCTTTTACTTTCTATTTGTTACTCTAAAGGAGGCCAAGCACAATAACTGAGAGTAGAAGATGATCAACCAAAAATGTTTGAGACCTAAAATATATATTTAGCTACATTACATTTTTTCTGAAACAAGCTTAATGTCATTAGTGATATGACACAATAGTTAAAAGCATGGGATTGGAAATTAAGACTGCTTGGTTCAGATATGGCTCTGTTATTGCTGTGAAACCCAAGTTTAAGTCATTTAACCTCTTGGATCCTCAGTTGCCTCTGTAATAAAATGGAAATGATAACAGAACCCATCTCCTAGGGATTTTGAGGATTATATGAGATAAAATATGGAAACTACTTGCTACAATGTAAGGCACATAATAAGCCCTCAAAAAATGTTAGCTTTTATTATTTATCATTATTATTACCAACATGACCAAAATATCAAAGTATCTTTTACCTTATATTAAAAAAATCGGACACAATTCTATTATATTAATATAATTTTATATTAAACTAATTAAGACTACCAATATAAAAACACTTTGAAAACTATACCATGATATATAAATATTACATGTTATATGTTATGCTGAATTACCTATATCAATGTTTTCTCTTCCCAGTGCCACAAGTGAGAGAAACAGTATTTCTCTATATAAACTCCTAGGGGGAAAAAGGAGTGGAGAAGATATTACTATTCAAACAGTCTATACATATCTACAAAAATTTTTATGTTAATATAAGCATGAGATATTCTAACAAATCACTCAGCAAACAATATGAATCTGCTTAGAGGAACAATATATTCAGTTAAAAGAATGACTTACCTCTGTCTTTTAAAATGAGGACATTTATTCAGTGTCTCTAAAATCTGACTCATTGGTCCATAGACATCATTCATTTTAATGCTTTTTACCATATTTTTCAATAGTTCCTGGTTAAATGAATTATCCCCTTTCTGCAATAAATGGACCATTGGATACTTCTGGGCTGTAAAAGAACAAAAGAGCAGATGAAGAAAAATGTTCTGTGTAGAAAGCAGAATGTAATTAAGCAGCAACTGACAGCTATTTACAAAGTTACAAAGCACTAAAAATAAATTAAGGGCAATAGATAAAAGAACTGAAATCTAAGAATGAAGTAAGAAGAAAAAAGGAAGAAATAAGACAAATAATGATAAAAATAAGCTTAAAGGCTCAAATACACAATAACTAAAAATACTGTTTTCCTTAATACAGCCCCTGGAAGGAATTTTAAATCAGCAGCCTGGGATGGAAACAAACAAAAAATAAGTACAAAGACGAAATAGGGACAAGCAATGTGCTAAAAACAAAACTCTACAAAACATAACCCCTCCAGCACATACACGGCACCACTCAAAAAACAAAAACAAAAACCCCTTGACCTCCATAGACGATAATACTAAAAGCATCAAACTTAACACTCACTCTCAAACAAAAGAGTACGATTTTGACCTGTAAGACAAAAAGTAGTATAAAATAAAAGTCAGTTACACATTAGTTTAGGCTATTTAAAGCAAGTAGAGAGTACTCTCATATGAAGGACATCAACATTCTATGACAGCACTTACTGTGGGCATTCCAGAGGATGTACAACGGCTGTCCTGGATCCTGATGTAATTTCATATTGTCCCACAACATTTGTATTAAAACATATTTACTGTCTTCAGACATACAGTGGCGAGGAATCTGTGTTGAAGAATAAAAAAACATTCATTAATGATCCTTACATGACAATGTTTTTTGTTTTTTTTTTTGCGGTACGCGGGCCTCTCACTGTTGTGGCCTCTCCCGTTGCGGAGCACAGGCTCCGGACGTGCAGGCTCAGCGGGCATGACTAACGGGCCCAGCCGCTCCGCGGCATGTGGGATCTTCCTGGACCGGGGCACGGACCCGCATCCCCTGCATCGGCAGGTGGACTCTCAACCACTGCGCCACCAGGGAAGCCCTATGACAATGTTTTGTAAATATTTTATAAAGGGCCTTAAAAATATTTTTTAGGATGCATGTGTGCAAGAGAGAAAAGAGAACAGAAAAATCACTGATTTATCTGCATTTTATAACCTACTGAAGGGAGATGACCTGAGTTGAGAGGCTAATGATCCCTAAAGTAGCAGATTTAACAAAGTACTAAGATCAGTGGGAAAGGGCTGATGAAGGGCTAATCCTGACCAGCTTATGACTGAGGCTCCACAGAAAGATGAATCCAGGAGCCCCATTCTCCATCAGTTCAAGACCCTAGCGCAGATACTCTGACTGAGTTAACCTCTCATTCACCATGTACTGAAAATCCAAACACATGCACAATCACAGACATGAAGTATAAGAAGGGAGAAGACAAAGTTCCTGAACTTAGACACTTTGCCATTTAGTGCCAGTGACAGCATATGAAAAGGAAAAAAAAATGCTTTAATATAGCAACATATCAAAAATATGAGTGAACAGGGCTTCCCTGGTGGCGCAGTGGTTGAGAGTCTGCCTGCCGATGCAGGGGACACGGGTTTGTGCCCCGGTCCGGGAAGATCCCACATGCCGTGGAGCGGCTAGGCTCGTGAGCCATGGCCGCTGAGCCTGCGCGTCTGGAGCCTGTGCTCCGCAGCGGGAGAGGCCACAACAGTGAGAGGCCCGCGTACCACACACACACACACACACAAAATATATATATATATGAGTGAACATACAACAAACTACCTAAATGTTAAACAAAAATTCACAGTAAAGGAATGAAGAGAATGGTAGAACATGACTGCGATATGAATTACAGATGTCCAACTAAAGTGTTAGACTTATTTTTGAAGGAGGTATGAGGCATGAGTGGGGCAAACTCACGAAGTCTTCTCATAAGAGTCATTTACAGTTTATTCTTGAGGCTATAACAAAAAGTCAAGTCCATTTTGTGTAAACTTTATAAGAAGTCTAAAAAACGTGACTGTCTTACCACTAGACTGTAAGAAGAAAAATTATTTGCAACCATTTTATTGATTCAGATGGTTATTAAAAATATTCAGCATAAAATTACTTTTTTGTCATTAGGAATATGCAGACATTACAGTGGTGACAGTAGCACTGGCTTTTAGTTAATTTTTACTCTCATACCTTTGAATACTTGTTACAATGCTCAGAAGAAAGAATCAATCCAGGTAAATTACTGGGTAAGTCAAGACGTCTAAAATACCACACCAGGTTCCAAAAAACAATTGGATGATGGTCCACAAAGTCTGCCACTGTTATTGCATGATCACCTTCATTTTCCAATAAGCTTTCAAGTTCCTTCCATACCACTAAAGGACTAAGATATGGAACAGTGATAGGATCTGGACTTGGGAGGTGCCATTCTAATCCTAAAGAATCCTGTTGAGTAAATAAAAACCATAAATAGCAATTACAAGATTGATGATACTAAATCATTAAAAAAATTGCTGTCAATGATTTCCATATAATTAGAAATGTAACTGTATCATGTAACAAGACACTCTTAACAATAATAAAATTGAAGCTTGTAAGGCTGTTTAGCACAAGGGGAACAAACTCATATGTAAATTATCAATGTCCAAATTGTAAAGAACACCAAAATACATACTGTAGCTCCTTGTAAAGTAGTTGGCAGGCTGCCTGTAGGAATGAGCTTCTGTCCTCCATTGTCTTCCTTATCCAAGGTGCCGTAAGTACTAACACTCCTGGCCATTGGAAATACTGGACATTTTGACAAAGCTGCTTTTGATCTATCAGCAGGGATCTGAATACTTCGGGCACATGTATTTTCGAGCAACTTTGATTTGCTTGGGCATTGAAAAAAGAAAAAAACGTATCACTGTCTAGATTTACTTTATTTCACTGACCATGTTCTTCTCTTTAGAATCAGAGCTGCACATAGCAAAGTAAAAGGAAGGAAAGATGTTAACCAGGCTTTGGCTGGGAAAAAGGATACAGTTTAAAGTAGCCTAGTCATGTTAATTTCCTTTTTATCCAGTAAACTTTAAATATACAAGAGTCATTCATTTGTTCAAAACATTTAGTGGACAACTTTTATACTGCAGGAACCACAGTAGGCCCGAGGATACAAAGCAGAAAAAATAGGCACCTGTTCCTTCAGGAGTCAGAGCTAGTGGGAGACAAAAAAAGGGCTATAGGGCTTCCCTGGTGGCGCAGTGGTTGAGAATCTGCCTGCCGATGCAGGGGACACGGGTTCGAGCCCTGATCTGGGAAGATCCCACATGCCGCGGAGCAACTAGCCCCGTGAGCCACAATTACTGAGCCTGCGCGTCTGGAGCCTGTGCTCCGCAACAAGAGAGGCCGCAATAGTGAGAGGCCCGCGCAGCGCGATGAGGAGTGGCCCCCACTTGCCACAGGTAGATAAAGCCCTTGCACAGAAACGAAGAGCCAACACAGCCATAAAAAAAAAAAAAAAGAAGGGCTATAATAGACCTATGATGAAAGAAGGTACACACACAGATTTGCAGTTTTGCAGTCTAAGCATTCAGGATCAAACAGGTCATGCTAGCCTGCTAGTACTATATAGGCATTTTCTTTTGCACATGCATTTACCAATATAGCTTCACTTGCCCAGCTATATTTGGTGTATTTGGCACTTCTCCAAAATGGAGTCAATTTCGGCATTTGTTTTAAGCGCAGACTTACTTGTATTAGGCTTACTGTGTAAGTCTTAGTTTGATTTTATAGTTCATCTATCAGCTCCAAATGTTTCCTTAGATTATTAAATATTCCTAAGTAGAAAATTAAATATTGCAAAGTAGAAGTACCTCAGGGAGAGAGAGAATTAATTAGGAATAAGAACTTGAGATTAAGAATCTATTATACATAGGAATTTAAACCTTAAAATGGTCAGCTAATTCTTCTGTCATTACTTGAAATGTATAGTATATGTTGTTAAAATATAGTTCCACATAATCATAATTACCTATTTAGATCAAAATTCCCTTGAACAGAGAGAACAGATGTGTCAAGACCAGAGGCTGATGTTGAGATACAAGACTGCCTTGTCTGCCTTGAAAAGGAGGATGGAAAATGCATATTTTCTGTAGACGGGCTTGACTTCAAAAAGTATCTGTAATGTGAATCAAAGGAGCTTTTTGAGAAAAGAGATATTCTAGGAAACATGATCCTTAAACATGAAGGGAAAAAAAGCATAAATCATTACCTTCCAGGTCGTCTTAAATCTCTTATTTCGATGTTCAGAAAGGGCAAGAAAAGATTGCCACAAAATGGGCAGGTTGTATTGAGATTTGAATCATCTGCTGTCCAGCCAGCCATGATTTCCTCATCATGGACAAGACAATCACAGGTTCTACAACGAGAGCAGCTCGAGATAAGAACCTATGGGAGAAAACAGCATTTTATAAAGTAAGCCGGTTAGTGCAATTACAATTTAAAAACCATTTCAATTCATATATCTACTGGAAAAGTAAAACTCAGAAGTATTCAGAAGTTACAAATGAAAAATGGATTATATTCAGTACATTATATAATATACTTATCTTTAACTATTTCACCTAAGTCTATTCCAGAACTTTTGCCTGAAAGGGAAACTTGCATTTAAGTGAGGATTTTTACCATTATAATTACGTACTATAAAATCTGCCATGATTTTATTAACGGAAAACTAAACCCAAGTATTACTTTGTTAATACACAAAATAGGTATTGGTAATTACAGGTTATCGATCTGTGCTACTCAAAGTGTGGTCACCAGTAAGGAGCTGTTCCACAAACTTTACTGGTTTGTGATGAGCTAAGTAAAGAAACTGAGAAGAGGATTTGGAGACCTTTAAACTAATTGCTGTAACAGCTAAGTCGGTGATCAGTAGATTTTACAAGAGTAACAGCCATGACAGATTGGAAATTAAAAACAGCAACAACAAAAAAAACCCTGGTCTGTCACTACAGACAGTTTAAGAAGCATTGCTATAGATAAATGTAAATGCTTTCATTACATTAAAATATAGAAATTCCTGAAGCCATAAGAAACTTTGTAAACTGCAACATCAGTGCTCATCATTTATTTTCCAGCTGCATGCAAATTTATTTTCCAAATTTATGCGAATTACTGTGAAACAGAAACACAAATGTATTTGGAAGCAATTTTTACACAAAAATTAGGGAAGGTTTTTAAAGTGTAAAACTATAACCTTTTTATTGCAAGAAAATGGGATATAGCAGCATACCCAGCAGATATCTACATCAAACTGACACAAAGAATGAAAAACATGATGGAAAAAGTTGACACAAATGCTAAAACTGCTCCCTGTATCCTCATCCAAAAAGTGTGCCTGCACAGCAAAATTAGTTACAAGTGTTTAAGATGTGAAATAGGGACTTCCCTGGCAGTCCAGTGGTTAGGACTCCGTGCTTCCACCGCAGGGGGTGCGGGTTCAATCCCTGGTTGGGGAACTAAGATCCCTCATGCTGTGTGGTACGGCCAAAACAAAAAAGAAAAACAAAAGTGTAATAAAAATTCAAAGAGGACATACATAAAACAAGGGGTAAATATAAATACTAGAAATAAAAATGCTTTTGTATGTTGATAAACATTAAAGGAAGTATGGAACTTTTCTAAACAGAAAAAGTCGTATGACTTCAATAATCTGAAATACTAGATATTTTAAGTTTATTCAGGAGCAATATACATTCTGAAATTTTCAGATGCCATATATTTAACTTTTTATCACTCTACCAGAGACTATCAGCACTTAAGAAATGTAAATTTTATTAAGTAGTACATGAAGATGTTCTTTTGATTAAATTGTACCTCCATTGCATAGTTCTGGAAGATATTTGTATTACTCGTGTTGCAGGAAGATGCCACTTCTGATTTCCCAGGTAAGGCAAACTTGGACAAGGATCCTGTTCGTTATTAAAAAACAAAGAGCAAAACCATTAAAATTAACAGAAAGGATATGAGAATCTTTCACTTTCATAAATTCTCTGGTAAAATGTCAAAACTGTTTTATTTAAAACTATTTATAAAATGATAAAGGTAATTTAAGAAAAAGCAAATAAATAATGAAAAGTGTTTTTCAACATATGCCTTTGTGTACACCTAAGGAAATGTTCTTTAATTCATTACTCACTTATTAAGCACTTTGTGTGTACAGACTAGAAGGCATTCCAGTTGTTTGTAATTACTATTTTGCTGTTTCTATTCTTACATGTTTTAGATAAAAGAAAGTGTTTAGTTCTAAGGTCTAAAAAGTATAAAATAGCTGATCTTATTTCAGATCATGAAAAGAATTACTGGCAACTCTCTGCCTTATAAAGATCTTTAAAATCTGGAACAGTAATCTTGCTTTTAAACACTAGGGAAGAGTTTCCAAGTATATTCTTAAGAGCAAAGGGATATTAGCAGGTATTAAAATGACAACAAAATAAGGGCAGTTCTGTGGTCAAGTCAATTGCTGACAGCAGCTATATCTAGTTAGGAAAACTGGAAGTAATCAATACATTTTCTATACTTTTTTTTCCAGTAGTTACTACATTTTATGAATGAACAATGGTATTTTTATAAATATAAAGGTTAAAAAAAAAGCAACAGTATAAACTATCAGTTCCAAGAAATAGAGAGGATAGGAAAACATGTTAAACACCACCATGGGGATGCATAATCCAGACTAATGATCTGATTGCTTCAGCAAATAAATGACAAGGGAGAAAAAAAAGATAGCTCTAGAGCTTCCTCTAACCCTAGGCTCTGCCACACAGACAAGCAGAGAGGTGGAGAGAGAGCTGAAGCTTCACATCATCCTTTAAGATGATTAGAAATGGTGGCAACTAGAGTTCTTTCCTGATGGTCCCCCAATAACCTTCTGTAATCCCCCTCTGCTAAAGCTAGTTCAAAATTGCTGTCTATCAGCCTTGACTAATTTAGTCATTTATGTGGGCAGCCTACCTCTTGTATCTAATCAATCTACAGCACAGAATAAATATTCTTTTTAGCAAATACAAATCAGGTTGTGAGGTAAGTCTTATTTACTTAGCTCAATAAACTGTTCTTGCATGTTAGAAAAAAAATAAGGGGCTGGGAACTAATCTCCTGATTTCTTCATGAATATACGAAAGGGGGAAAAAACAGGGAACAAAGATGAGAGTGAGTTAGTAGACATATCAAACAAATGCAACAAGTGGACCTTGTTTGGGTCTCAATTTGAACAAACCACCTATAAAAAGAGTTTCATGAGATAGTTGTGAAAATTAAACTAAGTATATATTTTATATAAGATATATGATAAATATTCACATTAAAAATATAACAATATTACAATTTTGTTTTGAAAACAAATGAATGCTTCACAAAAGATACTGTATGAGTCCATAACATGTTCAAAAATGGCCATGTTAGAAGATAATGTTCATCTGTGAAGGGAGTGGTGAGTAGATGTGGTTAAGAGAGGGGGTTCTGGATGCTGTTTATGTTCTGTTTCTTTCTTTTTTCTCCTCCCCCAACATTTATTTATTTATTTATTTGTTTGGCTGCACCAGGTCTTAGTTGCATTACACAGGAGCTTCATTGCGGCATGCGGGCTCTTTAGTTGTGGCATGTGGGATCTAGCTTCCTGACCAGGGATCGAACCCAGGCCCCCTGCATTGGGAGCAAAGAGTCTTAACCACTGGACCACCAGGGAAGTCCCAAGGTTCTGGCTCTTAATCTGATACTGGTTAATCAGTTGTCCTCAATTTGTGAAATGTACAATATTTACATACATAAAAATGTATACACTACATGTATAACATAGAGTAAATAATAAATGTATTAAATAAACTTTAATAAAAAGTTACAAAGATATAACATTAAAGTCCGTATGTTTTAGAAATATCAATACATGTTGAAGTATTTATGAATAAAATTATATATTGTTTGGGATTTACTTTAAAATAATCCAGTGGGGAAGGAAAAAATGTTGGCAGCAGAAGAGAGGCGGGAAGGATAAAACAAGATTGGCCATTTGTTGATAGTTGCTGAAGTTGTGTGAAGGGTGCATGGGAGCTCATTGTGCTATTCCTTCTACTTTTGTGATTGACTATTTCTACAATAAAAGCTTTTTAAAGTAGCAAAGATGCAAATTTGAAAAACATTATAATGCATTCGTTCCTCACATCATATAACAGGATAACTTTCAAATGGATTAAATATTTAAATCAGGGGTCAAATCTATTTTTGTATGACCACAAACTCAGAATAATTTTAACATTTTAAAGTACTGTTAAAAAAAAGAAAAGACCAAAAAGACAAAAAAGACAGAGATGTATGTGGCCCACAAAACCTAAACTATTTACAATATGGCCCTTTACAGAAAAAGTCTGCTGACCCCAGAAAATGTTAAAAAGGAAATCAGAGAAGTATGAGAATAAAACAGTGGTGAGCCTAGGGAAGGGGAAATCTTGCCTAATAACTCAAAATCCAGAAGCAATAGGGCAAAAACTGATAAATTTGATGACATAAAATTAAAAACTTTTATGTGGGGAAAAAAAAAACCCTGAACTTGACAAACTTGGGAAAAGCATCTGCCACTTATATAAGAGACAAAGGATTAATTCCCTAACATAAAAAAGAGTTATTAAAACTTTAAAAAAGTGGGGAGGACCAAAAAGTAGGCAAAGGACAGTTCACAGAAAAAGAAATACAAATAGTCCTTAAACACATAAATGGATATACAACTTAATTTATAAGATAAAGAAAAATGAAAACTAAATTGAAATACATTCTTCACCTATCAGATGGCAAAAATCTGAAAAGGGTGCTAACATATTTTCTTCACAAGGCTGTGGGGAAATAGGTATTCTTTTTTTTTTTTTTTTTTTGTTGTGGTACGCGGGCCTCTCACTCCTGTGGCCTCTCCCGTTGCAGAGCACAGGCTCCGGACGCGCAGGCTCAGTGGCTATGGCTCACGGGCCCAGCCGCTCCGCGGCATGAGGGATCTTCCTGGACCATGGCATGAACCTGTGTCCCCTGCATTGGCAGGCGGACTCTCAACCACTGCGCCACTGATAAATAATACTGTGATGCAGGGAAGCCCAAAATAGGTATTCTTATATACTACCTGTGGGAATACAAAATAGTATACCCCTGAGGAAGGAACCTGGCAATATCACTTCAAGGAAAAACTTGGAAGTATCTTCCAAAAATACCCTGGCAAAAATATAATATGACATATATGCATCACAGTATTATTTGTAACAGTTAAAGACTGAGAACTTAAAGTGCATCATCAGGGAAGTGGTTAAAATAAACCAATACATCCACACATGATGAACAATGCAACCATAAGAATGAATGAGGGACAATGCTATGTGATGATATGGAATGCTCTTCAGAATATAGTGTTAAGTGAAAAAAGCAAGGAACAGTTAAGTGTTCATAGCATGTTACCTTTTGAGTAAGAAGACAAGGAGGTATTAAGAACACACAAACACACACACGCTTTTTAAAACACATTTTAAAAAAGTACATTAAAAACAACAATGAAAAGATAAATCAAAATGAATAAAAATGGCTACCTCTAGGGACAGCAACAAAACAAGACGAAGGGATGAGGATGGAAGAACCTAGACTTCTCTGAAAGTACCTTGGTTCTGTATTGTTTTGAGCCATGCAAATCATTTACAAAATTAAACATAAAGGAGAAAAAGTAAAGGTACCACAAATCAAATGCAGTATGACTGAGCTGTTTGGACAAACCTTCTAAGGAGGAAGAACCTTCCAGGCTTGTTCTGCTGAAATCAATTCCCTTAGTCCCTGCAGTGGCACTGCTTTCCTGAGAAGAAGTGGCTCCTTCCAACTCGTGGCAGACATCTTCATCTGTTAAAGAGGTAGATTCAGAATCCTGGGCTCCCACTGAAGAAAGACTGGTACGATCAGAACTTTGATCCTAAGGACATAATTATAAGCTTAATTTCCTTCATATTTAAAGTTAGTTATTTAAAAGTTCACTTCAAAGGCAGAGGAAACGCCTAATTACTCAGATGATCAGTTAATTAACATTACAACTTCTAGCGGAAAAAAAACCCCAACCAATTTTACAAGGGCATACTGGACAAACATGAGCTGGAGATCTATTTTTAAGACAGCATTTCTTAGATCAAAGCAGATACCTGTTAGTTAGATAACTGCTAACTTTAAGTCTTTGTTTATTGTTAATTTTCTTCCCTGCAAATGCCAGCCCAGGATGATACCATTAGAAAATTACATTTTAATCTCTTTTAATTTCATTTATGTTTACATTTTATTCTTTTCCATAACAATCCAGGTTTCAAAGACATGTATTTCTAGTTTTCATTTTTGAGAACACCAAAGTATAAGTATTTCTTTCCTGGTTACACCAGTAATATGTAAGAAAATTTGATAGACTTTTGTGTGAAGAAAAAAAATTTTTTAAATAACTGTAATTCCACTGCCCAGATATTACACAGGTGTGTGTGTCTGTACGTGTTACTGAGTTACTTTTAAGATTACTTGAAAATTTTTATTGGCTTTTTGGCTATATCTCATTGTGTTTTTTATTAAGTGGGTGCTCTAGGGATTGCAATATATATACCTAATCATTCACAGTTGACTTAAAATTAGTATTGTACCACTTCATATATAATAATATACCTATAGCGAATGTCAGTAGGGTGAGTCTCTTAATCACTATGAAACCTCTACACATATTGAAAATCCCATGAGATAACGTTCAAATTTTTGTTTTGTCCAACTGCAAGTACTTTAAGGAATTTTAAAAAGTTTTAAGGGACTTCCCTGGTGGTGCAGTAGTTAAGAATCCGCCTGCCAATGCAGGAGACGCGGGTTCGAGCCCTGGTCCAGGAAGATCCCACATGCTGTGGAGCAACTAAGCCCATGTGCCACAACTTCTGAAGCCTGTGTGCCTAGAGCCCGTGCTCTGCAACAAGAGAAGCTACTGCAATGAGAAGCCCACGCACCACAATGAAGAGTAGCCCCCACTCGCTGCAACTAGAGAAAGCCCCCGCGCGGCAATGAACACTCAACGCAGCCAAAAATAAACAAATAAATTAAAAAAAATATATGTATGTATAGCTGAATCACTGTGCTGTATACCTGAAACTAACACAACACTGTAAATCAACCATACTTCAATAAAAAGTTTTTTTGTTTTTTTTTTTTGCAGGGTAGGAGTTTATTTATTTTTGCTGTGTTGGGTCTTCGTTTCTGTGCGAGGGCTTTCTCTCTAGTTGCGGCAAGCGGGGGCCACTCTTCATCACGGTGCGCCGGCCTCTCACTACTGCCGCCTCTCTTGTTGCGGAGCACAGGCTCCAGATGCACAGGCTCAGTAGTTGTGGCTCACGGGCCTAGTTGCTCCGCAGCATGTGGGATCCTCCCAGACCAGGGCTCGAACCCGTGTCCCCTGCATTAGCAGGCAGATTCTCAACCACTGCGCCACCAGGGAAGCCCTAAAAAAGGGTTTTTAAAAAGGGGTCTTAGAGAGATTGGCTCAAGATGACGGAGTAGAAGGACATGCTCTCACTCCCTCCTGCGAGAACACCAGAATCACAACTAACAGCTGAACAATCACTGACAGGAAGACACTGGAATTCACCAAAAAAAGATACCCCATATCCAAAGAGAAAGAAGAAGCCACAATGAGACGGTAGGAGGGGCACAATCACAATAAAGTCAAATCCCATAACTGCTGGGTGTGTGACTCACAAACTGGAGAACACTTATACCACAGAAGTTCACCCACTGGAGTGAAGGTTCTGAGCCCCACGCCAGGCTTCCCAACCTGGGGGTCCAGCAATGGGAGGAGGAATTCCTAGAGAATCAGACTTTGAAGGCTAGTGGGATTTGACTGCAGGACTTCAACAGGAGTTGGGGAAACAGAGACTCCACTCTTGGAGGGCACACACAAAGTAGTGTGTGCGTCGGGACCCAGGGGAAGGAGCAGTCACCCCAAAGAAGACTGAACCAGACCTACCTGCTAGTGTTGGAGGGGCTCCTGCAGAGGTGGGGGGTGGCTCTGTCTCACCGTGAGGACAAGGACACTGGCAGCAGAAGTTCTGGGAAGTACTCCTTGGCGAGAGCCCTCCCAGAGTCAGCGATTAGCACCACCAAAGAGACTGGGTAGGCTCCAGTGTTGGGTTGCCTCAGGCCAAAGAACCAACAGGGAGGGAACCCAGCCCCACCCATCAACAGTTATGTGGATTAAAGTTTTACTGAGCTCTGCCAACCAGAGCAACAGTCAGCTCTACCCACCACCAGTCCCTCCCATCAGGACACTTGCACAAGCCTCTTAGATAGCCTCGTCCACCAGAGGGCAGACAGCAGAAGCAAGAAGGACTACAGTCCTGCAGCCTGTGGAACAAAAACCACATTCACAGAAAGACAAGATGAAAAGGCAGAGGGCTATGTACCAGATGAAGGAACAAGATAAAACCCCAGAAAAAAAACTAAATGAGGTGGAGATAGGCAACCTTCCAGAAAAAGAATTCAGAATAATGATAGTGAGGATGATCTAGGACCTCGGAAAAACAATGGAGGCAAAGATCGAGAAGATGCAAGAAATGTTTAACAAAGACCTAGAAGAATTAAAGAATAAACAAACAGAGATGAACAGTACAATAACTGAAATGAAAACTACACTAGAAGGAATCAATAGCAGAATAACTGAGGCAGAAGAACGGATAAGTGACCTGGAAGACAGAATGGTAGAATTCACTGCTGTGGAACAGAATAAAGAAAAAAGAATGAAAAGAAATGAACACAGCCTAAGAGACCTCCGGGACAACATTAAACGCAACAACATTCACATTATAGGGGTCCCAGAAGGAGAAGAGAGAGAGAAAGGACCCAAGAAAATATCTGAAGAGATTATAGTCGGAAACGTCCCTAACATGAGAAAGGAAATAGCCACCCAAGTCCAGGAAGCGCAGAGAGTCCCATACAGGATAAACCCAAAGAGAAACACGCCGAGACACATAGTCATCAAATTGGCAAAAATTACAGACAAAGGAAAATTATTGAAAGCAGCAAGGGAAAGGTGACAAATAACATACAAGGGAACTCCCATAAGGTTAACAGCTGATTTCTCAGCAGAAACTCTACAAGCCAGAAGGGAGTGGCATGATATACTTAAAGTGATGAAAGTGAAGAACCTACAACCAAGATTACTCTACCCGGCAAGGATCTCATTCAGATTCAACAGAGAAGTCAAAAGCTTTACAGACAACCAAAAGCTAAGAGAATTCAGCACCACCAAACCAGCTCTACAACAAATGCTAAAGGAACTTCTCTAAGTGGTAAACACAAGAGAAGAAAAGGACCTACAAAACAAACCCAAAACAATTAAGAAAATGGTCATAGGAACATACATTATCGATAATTACCTTAAACGTGAATGGATTAAATGCTCCAACCAAAAGACACAGGCTTGCTGAAAGGATACAAAAACAAGACCCATATATATGCTGTCTACAAGCGACCCACTTCAGCCCTAGGGACACATACAGACTGAAAGTGAGGGGATGGAAAAAGATATTCCATGCAAATGGAAATCAAAAGAAAGCTGGAGTAGAAGTAGAAAGCTATACTCATATCAGATAAAATAGACTTTAAAATAAAGAATGTTACAAGAGACAAGGAATGATCAAGGGATCAATCCAAGAAAAAGATGTAACAATTATATATGCACCTAACATAGGAGCACCCCAATACATAAGGCAACTGCTAACAGCTATAAAAGAGGAAATCGACAGTAACACAATAATAGTGGGGGACTTTAATGCCTCACTTACACCAATCGACAGATCATCCAAACAGGGAATTAATAAGGAAACAGAAGCTTTAAATGACACAAGAGACCAGATAGAGTTCATTGATATTTATAGGACATTCCATCCAAAAACAGCAGATTACACTTTCTTCTCAAGTGCACATGGAACATTCTCCAGGATGGATCATAACTTGGGCCACAAATCAAGCCTCAGTAAATTTAAGAAAACTGAAATCATATTAAGCATCTTTTCTGACCACAACGCTATGAGATTAGAAATCAATTACAGGGAAAAAAACGTGAAAAACACAAGCACATGGAGGCTAAACAATACATTACTAAATAACCAAGAGATCACTGAAGAAATCAAAGAGGAAATTCAAAAATACCTAGAGACAAATGACAATGAAAACACGATGATCCAAAAACCTATGGGATGTAGCAAAAGCAGTTCTAAGAGGAAAGTTTATAGCTATAGAAGCCTACCTCAAGAAACACGAAAAGTCTTAAATAAACAATCTAACCTTACACCTAAAGGAACTAGAGAAAGAAGAACAAAGAAAACTCAAAGTTAGCAGAAGAAAAGAAATCATAAAGATCAGAGCAGAAATAAATGAAATAGAAACAAAGAAAACAATAGCAAAGATCAATAAAACTAAAAGCTGGTTCTCTGAGAAGATAAACAAAATTGATAAACCATTATCCAGACTCATCAAGAAAAAGAGGGAGAGGATTCAAATCAATAAAATTAGAAATGAAAAAGGAGAAGTTACAACAGACACCGCAGAAATACAAAGCATCCTAAGAGACTACTACAAGCAACTCTATGCCAATAATATGCACAACCTGGAAGAAATGGACAAATTCTTAGAAAGGTATAACCTTCCAAGACTGAACCAGGAAGAAATAGAAAATATGAACAGACCAATCACAAGTAATGAAATTGAAACTGTGATTAAAAATCTTCCAACAAACAAAAGTCCAGGACCAGATGGCTTCAGAGGTGAATTCTATCAAACATTTAGAGAAGAGCTAACACCCATCCTTCTCAAACTCTTCCAAAAAATTGCAGAGGAAGGAACACTCCCAAACTCATTCTATGAGGTCACCATCACCCATACCAAAACCAGACAAAGATACTATAAAAAAAGAAAATTACAGACCAATATCACTGATGAATATAGATGCAAAAATCCTCAACAAAATACTAGCAAACAGAATCCAACAACACATTAAAAGGATCATGTACCATGATCAAGTGGGATTTATCCCAGGGATGCAAGGATTCTTCAATATATGGAAATCAATCAATGTGATACACCATATTAACAAATTGAAGAATAGAAACCGTATGATCATCTCAATAGATGCAGAAAAAGCTTTTGAGAAAATTCAACACCAATTTATGAAAAAACTCTCCAGAAAGTGGGCATAGAGGGAACCTACCTCAGCATAATAAAGGATGGCCACAGCAAGCATCATTCTCAATGGTGAAAAACTGAAAGCATTTCCTCTAAGATCAGTAACAAGACAAGGATGTGCACTCTCACCACTATTATTTAACATAGTTTTGGAAGTCCTAGCAATGGCAATCAGAGAAGAAAAAGAGATAAAAGGAATACAAATTGGAAAAGAAGAAGTAAAACTGTCACTGTTTGCAGATGACATGATACTATACATAGAGAATCCTAAAGATGCCACCAGAAAACTACTAGAGCTAATCAATGAATCTGGTAAAGTTTCAGGATACAAAATTAATGCACAGGAATCTCTTGCATTCCTATATACTAATGATGCAAAATCTGAAAGAGAAATTAAGGAACCACTTCCATTTACCACCGCCACAAAAAGAATAAAATACCTAGGAATAAACCTACCTAGGGAGACCAAAGACCTGTATGCAGAAAACTGTAAGACACTGATGGAAGAAATTAAAGATGATACCAAAAGATGGAGAGATATACCATGTTCTTGGATTGGAAGAATCAATATTGTGAAAATGACTATACTACCCAAAGCAATCTACAGATTCAGTGCAATCCCTATCAAATTACCAATGGCATTTTTTACACAACTAGAACAAAAAATCTTAAAATTTGTATGGTGACACAAAAGACCCTGAATAGCCAAAGCAGTCTTGAGGGAAAAAAGCGGAGCTGGAGGAATCAGACTGCCTGAGTTCAGACTATAATACAAAGCTACAGTCATGAAGACAATATGGTACTAGCACAAAAACAGAAATATAGATCAATGGAACAAGACAGAAAGCCCAGAGATAACCCACACACCTATGGTCAACTAATCTATGACAAAGGAGGCAAGGATATACAATGGAGAAAAGACAGTGTCTTCAGTAAGTGGTGTTGGAAAAACTGGACAGCTACATTTAAAAGAATGAAATCAGGGCTTCCCTGGTGGTGCAGTGGTTGAGAGTCCGCCTGCCGGTGCTGGGGACACGGGTTCGTGTCCCGGTCCGGGAAGATCCCACATGCCACGGAGCGGCTAGGCCCGTGAGCAATGGCCGCTGAGCCTGCGCGTCTGGAGCCTGTGCTCCACAACGGGAGAGGCCATAACACTGAGAAGCCCGCGTACCACACACACAAAAAGAATGAAATTAGAACACTCCCTCACACCATACACAAATATAAACTCAAAATGGATTAGAGACCTAAATGTAAGACTGGACACTATAAACTCTTAGAGGAAAACATAGGAAGAACTCTCTTTGACATAAATCACAGCAAGATCTTTTTTGATCCACCTCCTGGAGTAATGGAAATAAAAACAAAAATAAACAAATGGGACCTAATGAAACTTAAAAGCTTTTGCACAGCAAAGGAAACCATAAACAAAACGAAAAGACAACCCTCAGAATGGGAGAAAATATCTGCAAACAAATCAAGGGACAAAGGATTGATCTCCAAAATATATAAACAGCTCATGCAGGTCAATATTAAAAAAACAAACAAACCAATCCAAAAATGGGCAGAAGACCTAAATAGACATTTCTCCAAAGAAGACATACAGATGGCCAAGAAGCACATCAAAAGCTGCTCAACGTCACTAATTATTAGAGAAATGCAAATCAAAACTACAATGAGGTATCACCTCACACCAGTTAGAATGGGCATCATCAGAAAATCTACAAACAACAAATGCTGGAGAGCGTGTGGAGAAAAGGGAACTCTCTTGCACTGTTGGTGGGAATGTAAATTGATACAGCCACTATGGAGAACAGTATGGAGGTTCCTTAAAAAACTAAAAATAGAATTACCATATGATCCAGCAATCCCACTACTGCGCATATACCCAGAGAAAACCATAATTCAAGAAGACACACGCACCCCAATGTTCACTGCAGCACTATTTACAATAGCCAGGTCATGGAAGCAACCTAAATGCCCATCGACAAACAAATGGATAAGAAGATGTGGTATATATATACAATGGAATATTACTCAGCATAAAAAGGAACGAAATTGGGTCATTTGTAGAGACGTGGATGGATCTAGAGACTGTCATACAAAGTGAAGTAAGAAAGAAAAACAAATATCGTACATTAACGTATATATGTGGAACCTAGAAAAATGGTACAGATGAACTGGTTTGCAGGGCAGAAATTGAGAGACAGATGTAGAGAACAAACGTATGGACACCAAGGCAGGAAAGCAGCTGGGGCTGGGATGAATTGGGAGATTGGGATTGACATGTATACACTGATGTGTATAAAATGGATGACTAATAAGAACCTGCTGTATTAAAAAAGAAAAGGGGGTCTTTCATATTAACCAGATATTTACCATCTATTTTGCTCTTTCTTCATTTCCAAAGACCCAGGTTTCTTTGTGGTATAATTTTTCTTCAGCCTGAAGAACTTCCTTTAGCATATTTTATAGAGCAGGTCTGCTAGTCATGAATTCTTTTCCTTTATCTGAAAATGTTTTTATTTCACCTTCACCCCCTAAAGAATATTTTCACTGGATATGGAATTCTGGGTTGACAGGCCTTTTCTTCAACAGGTTAAAAGTGTTGTTCCACTGTATTCTTCCCTCCACAGATTATGATGAAAACAAGTGGCCATTCAAATCCTTATTCCTCTGTAGGTAATGTGTCATTTTTGTTTAGTAGCATTCAAGATGCTTTTTATTCTTGTTTTTTTTCCAGCAGTTATTTTCTTATTAGAAATGGATATCTTTGGTTATTAAGTTTGCTTTTATGTATATATAGGTGTTGTTTTCTTTGAGTTTATCCTGTCTATAGTTTACTGAGTATCTGTAAATCTAAATCTTTTACTAAATTTGGGAAATTTTATCCATTATTTCTTCAAATATTTTTCCTACCATAATCTCTTTCTCCAATTCTTTTGGAATCCCCATTTTATGTTATACATTTTGATATTGTCCCACAAGTCTCTGAGGCTCTGTTCATTTTTATAAAGTCTCTCTCTGTTCTTCCAACTGCATAATTTCTGTTTCTGAGTCTTTAAGTTCAATGACTCTCCTTTGCATCTCCATTCTGCTATTGAACCCATCCAATGAGTTTATTTCAGAATGTATTTTTTATGATAAAATTTTTTGACAAATATTTAATTTTTCTGGTTCAGAGTTCCTTTCTTTTCTTATTTGAAATGTGTTTTTTCTTTACTTCAGGGAATCTAGTTATAAAAGCTGCTTTAAAGTTTCCGTCTGATAATTCCAACATCTAGGTTATCTCAGGATTGTCTTTCCCTTGAGAATTAGTCACATTTTCCTGGTTCAAGTAATTTTGGATTTTATTTTGGACACCATGAATGTTATGCTGTGTAGTCTGGGTACTTTTATAATCTCTTGGAGAATGTTGAGCTATTGTATTAGCAGGCAGTCAACTAAGTTATGTTCAGATTGTAATTTGTGTTTTGATTTTTGTAGGTGGTGATTTAATCCCCCGTTTAATTCTCTAAGGCTTGTCCATGCTGGTCTGCATCTATCCCATGTATGTGTAGCTCAAGGGTGAGGCTCAGACTTGTGTGGGCCATGCACAGAATTAGGAATCCTTCTTTCACAGATTCCCCTCATACTCTCCAGCCCACAGAGGCTCCCTTCTCTGGTTCCTCTGTCCAGGAAATATGGGGATTCTCTTGAAGTTTTAACTGCCAGGGATGCCATGCCACACTGTGACTGGGACCTGCTCTTGGAGCAAAAATGCATGAGAAAGAAAATGGGAAAATTTCCCCACAATCTGCTGCTTTTGTTTTTCAGAAACTTTAGGTAGTTTTTTTTTTTGTATTTTGTTTGGAGTTTTTAGTTGTAAATCAGTGGGAGGGACAGGCTTTAGTGGAGTTATGTTACCACAGTGGAACTAAAGCTTTCACCCAAATTTTTAAAGAGTATTTTTGCTGGGTACAGAAAAACAGGTTGGCAGTCGTTTTCTTTCAGTACTCTAAAGATGTCTTTCCAGTGTCTTTTGACATCAAATTTTCTATTCAGAAGACAACTGTCAGCTTTCTTACTGCTGCTCTTTTGAAGGTAATATCTCTCTCTTCTTTGGCTCCTTTTTGGATTCTCTCTTTTTATTTCATTTTCATCTGTTTTAACATAAGATGCCTAAGTATAGGGTGTTTTTTTGTTTTTGTTTTTGCATTTATTCTGCTTGACATTTGTAGATCTTCTAAATATGTGAGTGACATCTTTAATCACTTTTGGAAAATTCTTGGCAATTAGCTTTTTAAATGTTCCTTCTACCCCTTTTTTTCTTCTTCTTTTGGAACTAAATTACATCAATGTTAGGCATTTTCACTAAACCCCACATTTTTTCCTGTATTTTCCAATTTTTTTTCCCTGTCTGTACTTCAGTGTGGATATTTTCTACTAACTTCCCAACTAGTTTACTAATCTTTCTTCTCCTGTTTTTTTTTTGTCTGCTGTTAAATCTAACTACTGCTTTCTTAATTTCGCATCTTTTTCAGTTCTAGAATTTACACTGGTTCTTTTCAAAAGATAATTACCTGGTGAAATTTTGCATGTTTCTAGTTTTTTTCTCACCCTTTTCTCTATTTTCTTGGACATATTTTAATTACTTCAAAATATCTTGCTAATTCAAATATTTAGATCACCTGAAGGTCTGTTTCCTCCATCTGTTTTTCTTTTGTTTTTAGTTATGGTCCTTGTCTCTCAGTACAGCTTTTTTTTTTTTAATATTTATTTATTTGGCTGCACTGGTCTTAGTTGCAGCATGTGGGATCTTTGCTGCAGTGTGCGGGATCTTTAATTGTGGTGTGCGGGATCTTTAGTTGCAGCATGCAGGCTCTTAGTTGAGGCACGCAGGATCTAGTTCCCTGACCAGGGATGGAACCCGGGCCCCCTGCACTGGGAGTGCGGAGTCTTAACCCCTGGATCACCAAGGAAGTCCCTCAGTATAGCTATTTTTAATTCAATAATAGAATATAAAAAATTATATATAAAAAACCGTTAAGGACTCCAGTTGATGTTCTGGTCCTCTGAAAAGGACACACTTTTTCCTTGTTAGAGTAAAGGCTGATTAGTTTAATCTAATCACAGACTGAGCTGAGTCCAGCCTAGGTTGCAGTTTTGGTCAGGTTCAGTCTACCTCTGTTTTGCCAATGCTCCTAAGGCATAGCAGGAATTTGAACTAAGGGCCTGGTGTGTACACCAAAGCTTCCCTGCCCTCACTTTCCCCAGCTCCCAGCAGCTTATGAACTAAGTAAGCTATTGTATTCCCAGCTCCATGAAACTGCTGAGAACTCTTATTTATCAGAGACTTTCTGCGTATGTTTTCAGACTCCTGTTTCATGCAGTATCAGTATCTGGAAAATGTCCTGAAGGAAAAAACGTGTGTATCTGAGGACCCTCCAGTCTCTATTTTTGTCTTTCCAGCTCTACAAGATCCCAAAAGTCCTGCTGGCCCCCTCACCTCTCCACAGTCCTCTGATAAGGCAAAGCCTGGATTTGCAACCTCTTGCTCTGTGCTCAGAATAAGCAAATGCCCTCAAGGAAAAAGTAGGTATAAAACTTCAGCGCATCTCTGCAATTCTCCTCTCTCTAGAATCTTGCCCCTCTACTTTCCAGTTGTTTCAGCAGTTCTCTGATGACTTTAAACAAATACTTTCCATATTTCATCTAGCTTTTTGCTTTGGGAGGTATGCAGGTGTATCACAAGGAATTCCATCCTAACTAGAAAGAGAAATCCTATGTCTGGCTGGTAATTTTTGAAGGCAATAAATAATGAAGCTCAGTAAGCATTTTCATATGACTCTAATTTTTACTCCAGCTACAGATCACTTTCTTTCAAAACTGAACTAAAAATATAACCTTAGTTAGTGGATTCTTTCCTTTCGAAGTTATTATTCAAGTCCAAATTCTGGTACTTACAAACCTTATGCATCCCAAGAGTCCTTTCTGTAAAGCTGTATTTTAGGAGAATGGTAAAAACAGACATCTTTGCAAGTAAGATACTTTTGGTGGTGGAGGAGGGTAAAAGGAAAAGTAGAAAACACTGCTAAACCTACCTTGGATGATGTGGTGTACATGGTGAATCTTGAATACCATTTGCTTGCTTTCTCTGCAACTCCTTTTCCAGCAGTGAACATACTGTTTCTTAGAACATCTAGTTTAGGTACTAGTAGTGTATCTAAATTAAATGAAGGTGATGAATGGGTTAATGCATCTTGAGATTCTTCTCTAAATGGGCAAGTAGGTGAGAAGGCTGGAGAAGACCAGAGTCTATCCCTTGGTCTGTCTTCGCTTTTTGAGTAGCTTTTAGATTTGGTAAGTCTCACTGGCCCAGGAGAATTAGGAGGCAGGCTAGATCTTCTGCATGCGTTGACCAACGTTGGACTTTTCTTAGTGGTTACTTTATCATCACAGGCCCGTTGTAAATCAATGCTTGGTGTTCGACTTGTCAAAGGACTGCTCATGTTATTCATATACATCACAATTTCTTCAGCTAAATCCCGCCTAGCAGATGGTGTTGAAACGCTTTTGCTATCATCTTCCTCCTCTTCCTCCTCCTCTTTTTGCTGCTGTTCAGTCTCAGCAACCAAAAGAGAGAGGGGATCAAATCCTGTTGCAACATCAGTTTTTTCGAAAGGTTTTACTGAAAAGCTGCTATTCAAGCGTTGACTCCTCTTAGGATTTTGTGGAGCAATGTACCCCAATTTTGATCCATCTGTTTCATTGTCTAAGTCTTCTAAGTCAAAAATAACAGGAGAATCCACTTTATCTGCCAAACAATTAGAACCATCAAAAGGTGTATCATCATCACTAGATTCCTTCTCTATACTGTCTCTTTTTGATCTTAAAGATGGCTTTCCAATATCAAGACTATTTGGTCTTGTGCTTCTTGAGATTACATTTGAAAGAATTTTTGCATCAGCTCCTAATTTTTCAACCATATCTCCAGGGTTTGCTTCCTGGTTAATTCTATTGAGCATAAGTCCCATTAGTACTCCTCCACTAAGATTTCGGTTTCTATTTCCCCAGGACATTTGCTGCTGCAAATTAGGCTCATTGTCACTTTTATGTCTTTTCCTGAAGCATCTACTTTGAATGTTTCCTGTTTCATTTGTATCCTCAAAAGATGATATTAAGAGCGGCTCAGACGTACTTTCTAAAAAATAAGAAAAGTGTTTTTAGCCACAAAAATGTAATATGCAAATATAAGTTGTCTTAAATATTTAAGATACTAGTAATAAAATGATAACAGCAAGCACTTATCAACTGCCTGCTATTTCACAGATGCTATACTAGGCACTTTACTCACATTATCTACCATAATCATTCCAACATCCTTATGGGTAGAGAAAGAACTGATAGATTACCTAGCCCAAAGTTACCCAGTCCTTAAGTGAGAGAACTGGGATTCAAATCAAATATGAAGGGTATGATCTGAGATATAAGGATGCACTGCTTTTTAAAACTTGTAAGTTAAGATTAATATTTACCCTTGGTATATTTAACAACAATAATAATGAATTTATATCCATTTCACTGAACGGGTTAAATAACAATGGTTATACAATTGTGGTTGTGCTAGACGACCTTAAGATTCTGAGTCTTCCGCCTATAAAAAGAAAAACAAAACCAAAAACACTAAACCAAACCAAACAAAAGGCAGCTATGTGAGCTTTATTCATAAATAAAAATTATTTTTAAAACTCCAAATCCTTATGACTATAGATGTGGCTAAATAATTTTACCTTTGCTTTACATACTGATTCAAGTTTATAATAGTCAAATGTGAATGGCCACTTTCTATTCAGAAACACTGTTCACTGCTTTTTACCAAATTACTTAGGTACCTACGCTGAAAGCAGAAATCTAGATTTTTGATCACTTTAATTGTCCTTATGTGGGAGTCTTCTAAAGCATTAGTCTAGGTATGGTATTGTCAACTACTCTTTTTTTTTTTTTTTAATAAATTTATTTATTTATTTATTTTTGTTTGCGTTGGGTCTTTGTTGCTGCGCGCGGGCTTTCTCTAGTTGCGGTGAGCGGGGGCTACTCTTCGTCGCGGTGTGCAGGCTTCTCCCTGTGGTGGCTTCCCTTGTTGCGGAGCAAGGGCTCTAGGCATGTGGGCTTCAGTAGTTGTGGTGCACAGGCTTAGCTGATCTGTGGCATGTGGGATCTTCCCCGACCAGGACTCGAACCAATGTCCCCTGCATTGGCAGGTGGATTCTTAACCACTGCACCATCAGGAAAGTCCTTCAACTACTCTTTTTACATGATTTATCCAACAGAATTAGCTCTCTATAATGAGGCAATTCCTAAAAATGTGCCTTTTTTCCTATCATATGATGTATCTGGGTAACAGGATAGGAGATAAAAGGGACTACTAGAGACCATAAAAGCCTACAAACTAATACTGTTTAATAAGCATACAGCATTAACAAGGAAAACAGTATAGCAGAGAGGTAAAGTGTCTTCTTTTTTCTGTATCAGCTTATGATTAAATATATAAGAAACCAAGAACATACTTTCTTCTGATATTCTGGGAAACCTGCTTAACAGGTTATATATTATCAAAGACCTGGAGCAATCTTATAATCCAAAGATGTAACTCTAGGACTGCATTTAAATAGATGTGTTCCTTTGCAAAGTAAGAACTATGCAATGGCCTAAAGACAAATAAAGCTGGTTATCAAATTATACCATGGGTTGGCAAACTACACTGCTGAGCCAAATCCAGCCTGTGGACTGTTTATATACAGTCTCAAATGGTTTTAACATTTTAAAAGAGTTGTAAAAATCACGCACACAAAGAACAAGCAATAGAGACTGTATGTGGCCTGTAAGGCCTAAAATGTTTACTACCTGGCCATTTACAGAATAGTCTGTCTGACTCTAAGTTTATATACCTGCTAAATTCCACCAGACTAGGCTGGATGCTGCGCACCTCTAACAGAGAGGCTGCAAACTATTTAACTTCCTTGGGCCTGGTGGCTCTATGACATAATTCTGGCAAGTGATAGTAAAGTGGTAGTTTTTGAGGGTTTCTGGGAAAACAAGCCAATTTTTTAAAGCATATAATAGGTTTCCTAGGTATGAACTAGAGTTGTTAGTTTATCCTTAAGATTTTTGACTCCTTTACCAGGAAAGCAGACGTTTTCCCAGAAACCCTCAAAAACTACCACTTTACTGTCACTTGCCAGAATTATGTCATAGAGCCACCAGGGCACGTGGGCTCAGTAGTTGTGGTTTCCGGGCTCTAGAGAGCAGGCTCAGTAGTTGTGGCGCATGGGCTTATTTGGTCTGCAGCATGTGGGATCTTCCTGGACCAGGGCTCGAACCCGTGTCCCCTGCATTGGCAGGCAGATTCTTAACCACTGCGCCACCAGGGAAGCCCTTACAGCCCTTCTTGCCAGTATTTAATATCAGGGTGTTTTTACATTTACTTGATTATTTGATTAATGTTTTCCCAGCCCTCCCATGTACTTCTCTATGGAGGCAGGGACCATGTTTATTTTTGTTCTTTACCATATCCTCAGTAGCACCTGGCATATGGTAGCAGGTATAGTAGGAGCTCAAAAAATAATTGCTGAATGAATATTGTCTGCAGGGAAACAACTGTAGCCAAGAGACCAACCCAGAGTATAACATAGTATAATATATTATAATATGACATGTTACAGCTAAATGTGGTAGCTAAAGGTAAAAAGTTAAAGCACACTAAAAGCAGAATTAGGCTTAAAAAAAATTTCAGAGTATGTTTTCATACTTCAGAGCATGTTTCATTTCAGAGTAAACTGTCTTGTGATTGAATTCTCAGTAATTCAATATACATTTATCAAAATGTTAAAATTCCCAAGATAATCATGAAGTAACCATAGGATGATGATTTTATTTCAATTACCAAGCAAACATTAAAACACTTCTTTGGGGCCTCCCTGGTGGCGCAGTGGTTGAGAGTCCGCCTGCCGATGCAGGGGATACGGGTTCGTGCCCCGGTCTGGGAGGATCCCATATGCCGCGGAGCGGCTGGGCCCGTGAGCCATGGCCGCTGGGCCTGCGCGTCCGGAGCCTGTGCTCCGCAACGGGGGAGGCCACAACAGTGAGAGGCCCGCATACCGCAAAAAAAAAAAAAAAAAAAAACAAAAAAAAAACACTTCTTTGGTTATTCCACTCCCACATCTTTTAGAAGCTGTCATTTATTTATATAATGATATAAATAAAATATACTGTACTGCAACACATGAAGAAACTTGAAAGGTGTTTTGAATCCTAGCAAGTACTAGTATGTAAGAAAAAAGTTACAGAAAAGTAAGTATTCCTATAAATCCCACATATAGTCTTTGGTAGTAGTGATAAACCCAGAGTACTTAACAGATGGGAAAGTTTTCAAGTCAAAAATCTTAAGGATAAACTAACAACTCTAGTTCATACCTAGGAAACCTATTACATGCTTTAAAAAATTATTGGCTTGTTAAGCACAGAGGAAAATCAAAAGCCAGATGCTGAGTCAGATGCTTATTACTATGACAAAATGTCAGAATCAAAGGATGGTTTACAATCATATGAAAACAGAAAGTTCATAAAAGCAGATCTTAAGCAAACGGCAAGCATGAATAGACAGTAACGAAAGAACAAGAAAGCAAAGACTACCAAAGGCCAGTTATTAAGAATTATAATTAGACAATGATTAGGAAGGACTAAATGGTTGTGAAGCAATTACATTATACCAATGAAAAAAATTTTAATGTTTAAGTTATAACAATTATCTAACAAGGAAATGCAAAGAAAGAGACAGTTATAGATCATTTAACTTTTTTTTTTTTTTTTTTTTTTTTTGCGGTACGGGGGCCTCTCACTGTTGTGGCCTCTCCTGTTGCGGAGCACAGGCTCCGGACGCGCAGGCTCAGCGGCCATGGCTCACAGGCCCAGCCGCTCCGCAGCATGTGGGATCCTCCTGGATCAGGGCACAAACCCATGTCCCCTGCATTGGCAGGTGGACTCTCAACCACTGCGCCACCAGGGAAGCCCCATTTAACTTTTTTTTTGATAGCTAGAGCAGGGGTCGGCAAACTTTTTCTGTCATGGGCCAGAAAGTAAATATTTTAGGCTCTGCAGGCCATACAGTCTCTGTGGCGACTCCACAGCTCTGCCAACATAGTGCCAAAGCAGCCATAGACAATATGTAACTGAATGAGCTGGGTGTGTGACAATCAACCTTTGTTGATTGTCTGAACTTTCATATAATTTTCAGGTGTCACAAAATATTTTTCTTTTGATTTTTTACCATTTAAAAATGTAAAAAACCATTCTTAGCTTGTGGGCCTGTACAAAAACCAGGCTGCAGGCCTGGTTTGGCCCATGGGCCACAGTTTGCCTACCCCTGAGTTAGAGGCATATCTAACTATGCTGCAGAAAAACAAACATCTTCGCAGCAGCAGGGCCCTTTATAGAGATATTTCAGCCTTGACAGCACAAGTCCTTCAATGTTTGTTTAGATTATAATGATGCAGAACTGAGCTAATACAAAAATAAAATAATGTAATTATGAAATCAGACTATTAACACTAGAAACTCTGAATCTTATGTCTGTTTAGTGCCCCCCAAAACAGTCTGATGAAAAACTTGTGAGACCAGGTATTATCCCAGATCCTAAAATGACTTTCCCATTAACTAGCTGAGAACTTATGGGACCTGCCATTAGTCCGACTATGCCTGAGTTTTCTCATCTTTGAAAGAGTGCTAATACCCCCCTCACTAATATAAGCACTGCTGTAATAATAAATGAAAAATAATATATAAAAAGTGCTTTGAAAAGAAAAAATATTAGGTATTGTTATTTAAACTACCTGAAGGACTATCCTTTCGCCTCTGAAAAAACAGGAACAACACGAAGACTAAGGAACTCTATGCTTCATTTAAAAATTGGTGAGGTGTCTGGTACCCTCAGATTGATCATCTCACTTGCTCCCTACTTCCCCCTTCCCAAAACTCCCCACAGTCCAAACTCAGAAGGTATCTTGTAGGTATGTCCCTTTACTTTGTTACAATAAAAGCTTGAACAAACTATACTATAAAATACAGAATTTAAGCTTCTAAACTATACCATGAGAGGCTGCACAAGTATACCAAAAAAACAAAAACAAAACCAAAACTAAAACAAAACAAAAAAATGAAAAAATCCCTAGAGAATTAAGACTTAAAAAATATATTCACTAGAAATACAGATACAAGTTATTCTGCACATAACAGACGAATACCATTCAACTTACCTGTGCTTTCTCCTGATGTTTTATCAGCACTGTTATTTGTAGCACTGAGGCGAACTATACTGGAAGAACTTTGATAATTGAGCTTAGGAAGACAATCAGCACTTCCCTTTGCACTCTCACTCTCTGACACTGTAAAGATTAAAATGCAACTGTTAAGATGAAATCTATATACATCAGAGGAGCCATAAAGAGAAGTAGCTTTTAGTTCTAAATACTTCTACCAGAAAATACGTGATGAGAAAATATTGAACACCTCTATATCTATATTTGTCAATCACAAATAAGTGATACCATTCATTCAAGTCCTCAAGGTGTGTATCAAACAACTAAGTACTGGTCACACATGAGGTCCATGCATACATTTTATATTTCTTCTTTGGTTGTGAAACACTGCTTTGATGGGGGGAGGTAAGCAGGAAAAATATAAGTCACAGACCCTTAATAAAAGCATTAAATAAAAATATTGTTAAGCCCCAGAAAAGAGCCACTGTTTGAAGAAATATATATTTCTACTACAAGAGTAGTATTTGATTGGAGGGTGTTTTGCCACTGAGACTACAAACTTCACACATGAAGTACTTGTACACTGGAATATTAGGTAGTGTAGAGGGCTTTTATAATGGGAGGAAATAGGAGTAACAATGGGAAAATGAAACATAAAATTAGTACTTTTACACTTAAAGTCACTCGACTTTTCTATTAATGTAAGCTCACAGTTTTATACAATATCAACTTAGTACCTACAGGAACTAGAATCACTCCCTTTCTTATCTTTTTCTTCTTGAATGTCCTCAGTAGATGTATCCCCTCTTCTAACTTCATCCTTAGATAGTGAATTATATCCAAGGTCAGACTGGCCACCTGGAAAAAGAAAAAGACAAAAAACCCTATGCTTTTTATCATAAACTTCTTTAGTAAGAAGAACTGGAATTAGAAGCAACACGTTGGTGTTTAGATTTACTCATAGAAATTTTTCTGGATAACTTCCAGTTGAAAGCATTAGTTTGTTAGCTCCTCCCCATCTCTATTAACATAAGAAAGGGATGATCACAAAATAATTTATTTTTAGTTTCACAATGTAGTCAACAGTAATTATGTATGTTCACACTACTATCTGGGCTCCAAAAGACACAGACAAACCACACATTCCTTATACAAGTCCATCACCTTTCTAGGTGAAGGTCTGAGATCCAGCTAAGCAATGGAGAAGAAAAATCTGCATGGAACTCCTAACAAAACACTCACACACAGGTCACTGGAGCCAAATGTCTAAATCATCTAACCAAAAAAATGGGTTTATTTAAATTTATTGATAGGTAGTTATTCTGAAAATTCAACTGAATAATTACTGAGTTGCACATGAGTACAAATACATGGGAATGAGAAAAAAATCTAGTGTTAAAGTTATTAAGAAAAGCAAACTTTGCATCAATATAAGAAAACTTCTAATACACTGTTCTGTTAAAGAGGCTCTCTGTTATTTTCAGCAAATTGTTTTCACTAGAGTAGCATCAAAATATAAGGTTTTGAATTCTAGTACTCTACCTTAGGAGACATGATTTTAAGTAAACCACTTAACCTTTTTGTTTGAATCTCAAGTTCCCAGGTTAATAATATAAAAGGTTGTTATGATTATATGAGTATATGACTGCATAAAAAATGGTTTTATAAACTTGCAAAGAACTATCTAGGGAAATTGTATTAAGTATCGTTAGGTATTTACTTTAATATCTTTGTTATAATTTTGAGTTTGGTATTTTTTCTAATCAGTTTCATCTCTATTTCCAAAGAAACTATAAATTACAAAACGTTAAGATAATCTTGATAAAATTCATGCTTTTATTATAAGGTTCTGCACTGCTTTAAGATGGACTTTTTTTTTTTTTTTTTTTTTGCGGTACACGGGCCTCTCACTGTTGTGGCCTCTCCTGTTGCGGAGCACAGGCTCCGGACGCGCAGGCTCAGCGGCCATGGCTCACGGGCCCAGCCACTCCGCGGCATGTGGGATCCTCCCGGACCGGGGCACGAACCCGTGTCCCCTGCATTGACAGGAGGACTCTCAACCACTGCGCCACCAGGGAAGCCCACTAAGATGGCCTTTTTAAAGGCCACAGTTAAAAACAAAAGATGGATTTCTTCATTTTTAAGAGATAATGCCTAAGGATGACTACTACAACTCTGTGATTAAATTCACAATTGCATGAACAAGAAACAAAACCAGGGCTTCCCTGGTGGTGCAGTGGTTGAGAGTCCGCCTGTCGATGCAGCGGACAAGGGTTTGTGCCCCAGTCCGGGAAGATCCCACATGCCGCGGAGTGGCTGGGCCCGTGAGCCATGGCTGCTGAGCCTGCGCGTCCGGAGCCTGTGCTCCACAATGGGAGAGGCCACAACAATGAGAGGCCCGTGTACCACAGAAAAAAGAAAAAAAAAAAAAAAAAAAAAAGAAACAAAACCAGGCAAGGAAGAACAACATATCAAAGCACATAGCTTATATTTATTACTCTTAAAAGTATGCATAAAAGGAGACAGACCAACATAATGTTAAAATTTGCAGAGACAGAAGCCTCCATATTTTATTATTAATGCTTGGATTTTTAAATTTAAAGTTTCTGTCCATTAATAGGTAGCTCTTATACTGTATTCAAAAGTCATGTCTAATTTTTATAATAATGAAATGGACAGAATTACTTAAATAATTTAGGTGTATCAGTTTTAATAATACTTAGAGAAAGCTTATGTACAAATCTTATATTTTAATGAAATTAAGTCATCTTCAGTGCTAGAATGTTGCAAGTTTTATGTATATTTTAAAATTTTCATTATAGCTTTTAATTTTAATATAGTTTAAGACTCACAAGAAGTTGCAAAAAAAATACAGTAGAGAGAGTTCCTGTGTACCCTTTATCCAGCTTCCCTAAATGATAGTATCTTACATGAAACATGGGACACTGTTAAATCTTGGAAATTGATGTTGATATGGTATACTATT
This sequence comes from Mesoplodon mirus, assembly GCF_964341445.2. Lineage (NCBI taxonomy): Eukaryota > Metazoa > Chordata > Mammalia > Artiodactyla > Ziphiidae > Mesoplodon > Mesoplodon mirus. Next base: position 55,953,988 of record NC_138979.1, read on the forward strand.
AACTCAGATCAGGGATCTAAGTTTCCTTTTTTAAAATCCTAACAACATTAAAAAAACTATAATAACATGTTCATAATACAAAGAAGCACTTATCCTAAGAAAATGATATGATAAAGAGACCTGTGTACTATCCAGAGTTAACTGGATTATCATGGACTAAACACTCGAATACTTTCTTAAACTTTCATTTCTATTCAAATAGAGAATGAATAAAATTGCATAGTTATTAAATACAATGTCATATGCCTACCATATAAAATTAAAAAGTGACAGTTACATATATCACTGAAAATTAAAATCTAAAAAAGACAGGCTAGCAAACCTAGTTTTTAAAATGTATTGTAATAAATGTATACATAAGCACACACAAACCTGTACTAGATCTATCATCAGAAGCATACACTTTGATTAAACCCGTATTAAAAGGTGCCTGCTCCACAGTGTGTGTCCCATGACCACTATCCATGCTGCCATGACTAACAGCATCCAGGTCACTGCCATCTGCTTAAGAACACAATTTGACAGCATTTTACTACTCACGGAGATACCAAAAATACATATTAGTTTGCTGCTCAAGTTAATAATCTACTAATACTGAACATGACAAGCGTCACATAATTAGCAAAATACAACTATAACAAAGAAACCTATTGTGAATTATTAACGAATACTAAAACAAGACCACCAAAGGTTGAAAATTTAACAGTTACAAGAAAATAAGTAAAATTTGGTGTTTTTTTAAATGGGAAGAACACTCTAATATTAGAATTTCCTTAATGGAAGAAAACATTCAATATTTTGAAACTAAAATTTCTAAAAAGTGGAAATTGTAACTAGTCAGTTAATTTTAAAGAAAAAGTACAACATATACATCCCTTAAAAACTTCTAATTACCTGAGAGAGTTGTTTGTGATAAATGTGCGTGTTTCTTTAAAGCTCTTTTGAACTGTGCTACTCCTAAAACAACGTTTCTCACTTTTGTCCAAAGAAAATAGCCACTACGACTCCTTGAAGGCCAGGTACTTTCCAAAACAGCCTATTCATTTGACAAAATAAAATAATTAGTAAAATAATTTTTATAAATGAACACCCACTGGCTTTAGAGTTAATCTAAAGAATAAGTAGATTGTATAATCCAAAATATCAATAGAACAAAAAAATCTTACTTCCAATTTACAGAATATATTTTAGATACTCTAAAATAAATACCAAATAACCCCTGCATCATTTATTTCTGCCATTAAACTAAGGTTGTAAAATCACAAAAGTTATACTCTTTCTCCATTAAGTCAAAATAATTACCTTATTATAATAACCATAAGTTATGGCATTGGGGTCAATACCAGCTTTCTGCATTTCAAACAGCACTCGAACTGCAAGCACTGGCTGATCATACTGCCCACAGAGCTGCATAAGAATGCGGTAGCACACCTGGAACACAGTAATTTCGAAAGTGTACAGAATCAAAATATCTATTACATAAATCTGGAATAAAATAATGCATTTTAAAGGATAATTGTTACCTCATCAGGTGGATCCATCTTCTTTGACTGCATTTTTTTAAGCACATCATAGGCTGTTTTCAGAGCCCTGACTTTTGAATGACATACTTTCACATAAGCTGGGAGACAAATAAACCACAGCCCGTAACAGTGACGCAGTAGACACCTAGACCACATCTGAGGAATGGAAGAGTACCTCTTGGCAATTTTATGGGCTGACTTAATTTCCTAGAAAAAATGCAAGGATCTTATTAATAAATTTGCACACTTAAGCATCCTTATCCTTAACTGAAGGCTGAACAAGTACAACTCACATGCTTTTATAATGTTTCCCTAACAAAATCTGTCTATAATTAATATATATTCAAGTCTCTGCTTTAATCTGTATTATACAATATGTAAAATAATGTTCTAGGACAAGAGAACTGGTTAATTTTTTGAAGTCAGATTACTCTAAATTTTCTTCAGAATGCTTCAGGGAGCATAAATGATCTACTAATAGTTATATATGGGGTAGTAAAGTATATTAAGGGAGGAAGAGTGTCAAATTTATTTCTGTTCTAATACTTGATTACATGAAGAATACAAAATTATCAAAGCACCTGTTTTGTTCTTCTGAACATGGGAGAAGGGCTACTAGGACTACTTGATTTTGAAGGCAATTTGCTCTTTTGTGTTTGTAGAAATCCTTCAGGTCTCTCAAATAAATTGTTCCTAAGAACTGGAAATCCATTATAGCTGTTTTTGAAAAGAAAAAAAACAAATCTCAAGCACACATAGGTGATCATACTGGTTACAAGCTAAAAAAAAATTATGACCAATAACTTATTTTAACTTATTAACTTATTTTAACTATCTTTCTCCATCAGACTATGATATATATAATCAACAAATATTCACGCTAATGTTGCTTTTCTTACTATAATAATAAAAATGTAATAGCCAAATACAGATTCAAGTATGTATTTTGGAGGGAAAAAAGTGAAATACATTTAAATTTTGCTGAACTTGACACCAAACTCCAAAGTAACTCAAAAAAACTTTGTAAGTTAGTATTCATGTAAATAAATAGCAAACATATCAGATAATACGGGCAAAAGGCCCAACAAATCAATACTCTTTCACACAGGACAGTTATTAATATCACTGTTTGGATTAACATATTACTGTAGAACCTTCCTCTTAAAAAATGCAAATAACATAAGTCAACCAGGACAACCTATTACATTATCATGAATGGATTTAACTGGTAAGGTAAGCTGATTCAGGGCCTCATTTATGAGAAAGAAAATTGAAGAGGTTGGAGAAGAGGAACAAAGGTTAGAATAGGCAACTCTATGAGGAGGTGGGCCTAATTTGGGTGCTAGAGCAGAGTGTTTGGAGCATTTAAAAGGTAGCAGCAGCTGGGAAAAAGACATGCTAAAACGACAGAAGAAGCCCCTGAGGAGAAAACTTACCCTACTTTAGAATATTCTTAAAGGCATATAAATAGTTTTAATTAACTAAGAAGAAAACTAACTATAAATAAAGATAAACTATATCTATTATACATTATTATAGGAAAATCCAGTAGAATAAGAAAATATTAGTCATGACTGAATGTTAAGTAGGAATAAAATAGCAATGAAGTTCAGGAAAACTATGTCCCCTAAGAAAATTCACTGTATGTACATGGTGTGATAATAAGACCATTCTGTGTATCTTATGGAAACTTATTGTCTTATCATTTTATACAGACAATGCAAGTATATGAGTTACCTCCTACTAACAGGATCCACTGTGCCCATTAAAGACACTTAAGGTTTTTTCCAATGATGAGTATGATTACAACAAAATTATATTAGTAGTCTCAAGGGAAAAAAAATGACTTAGATTCTTTAAAAAATGGGGACTTTTTAAGCTAAGTAATTTTCTTATTAAAGGACTAAATCTAAATTTTAAATTAAAAAGTTAAAACCAAACCACAAAAAGAAAAACAAACTATATTAGTGAAATATACCAAAAGAAGTCTTAGAAGTATATAATGTATGGAAGAGATAAAAGAAATGAGATCTTGTTTAGAAAGAAAAAGAAGAGAAATTATGAGAAATATTTTAAATGTCTGAGAAAAGGCAGACTTCTAAAAATTGATATGAGCAATATCATCAATATATAAAAATTAAGGGTAGGAATCAGGTAGCTTATGAATTAATCAACATTCACAAACTTCTGTTACACCACTTCTTCATCTGTAAAAAGAAGAATTCAATCCAAGTTATAAATGAGGATGTCCTGAAAAATCCCTTTTCAATGAAAATAACAAACTGTGACTTAATGAATAATAGATGTAAAATGGTTTTAGAATCTTTAAATAAGAAATTATTATCGGAGAATTTAAAAAATCTAAAAAAAATTAGTTATAACAAATGTTATATATATCTGTGTGTATGTATATAAATACATATCTAGATATATAGATGTATAATAAATCTACCTCTATCATAACCCTATCACTGTGCTCAGAGTTTTTCACTTTCCCACTAGAATTGAAAACGAGACCAGTGGATCATTCAAGTCTATACCAAGCACTTAGCACAGTACCTGACCAAATTTCCTAAATTAACAATGACCAATCCCAATAGTTCTGAATTTCCTTGACTTTATAAAACTCATGGAAAAATTAAAAGCCTAAAAAAACATATCATCCAAATCAAGGCCACAAATATCGACTCTAAATTAGATTTAATCATTTTTTTAAAAATTGAAGTATAGTTGATAATCCTTTTGTAAACCAAGGTTACATTAACCAGCCTGTGTTGGGGGAGGGGATGAAAGTGAGGAAACCAGCCTTAGGGAGAAACAAAAATAAAAATTCTGTAATAAAAGTGCTGCATTTTGGTGGGGTGGGCCCTAACTTCTTAATCAACATTTATGAGAACATATACTTATGCAGATATAGAGAGCTTCTTAAGTCTATAGAATGCAAAATTATATATTTTTTCTTTTTATACCTCAAAACTTAGTAATGGATGTGGGATAAGCTTGCTTACCACCTAAAAATTAGGGATCTGTAAAGTTTGGATTTTTGAAAATACCACAGTCCTTAGAAAGCTACGTCACAGATGATGGATTGCTTCTCTCTTTCAATCTCAAACATTCTGCCTCTTGAATACCTGTACTGTAAAGGGGGTTCTTCACCATTGGGTAGATGGGGGATCTCAGGTGGTGTTACAAAAACAGTATGTTCACTTTTGAAAGATTCATCCAGTTCTATAAGTCGCACTTCACCACTCTTGTCCATATCCACCTGAAGGAGTTTAAAAAACATACATTAAAAAAATACATTCGCCAGACAAGTGTTTGTCTATAGGGGAATGGTTAAATAAACCATTTACACAACTGGATGCAAAGGAACTATCTTTTTTTAAAAAAAAAAGAATGAGCAAGTCCTCTATGTAGCACTATATAAAGCTCTCCAGGATAATTAAGTGAAAATAATAAGATTCAGGACATTGTATATAGTATACTATCTTTTAAGAAAGAGGGAAAAATTTTTTTCAATTAAAAAAAAAGAAAGAGGGAAAAGTAAGAACACATATTCATTTTTTGCTTGTAGTCACATAAAGAAATACTGAAGAATACTTAAAAAAAAAAAAAGAGGGACCTCCCTGCGCTTCCACTGCAGGAGATGCAGGTTCGATCCCTGGTTGGGAACTAAGATCCTGCATGCCACGCAGCAGCGCGGCCAAAAATAGGAAAAAAAAAAAGTAATTATCTATTTGGCTAAGGGGAGATGAAGGGAGTGGACAAGAATGGGACAGGACCAGATTTCCCAATTTATACCTTTTAATGTTATTTTTGCATTTTGAATAATGAAAATGTATTCAAGAAATACTATTTTTAAAAATATTATTATATTAACATATAATATTAAAACATACGTGTGTGTGTGTTGAGAATACTGGGTTCTGTCTTTGATTTCTACTAAATATAACGAATTTCCCTAAGTTCTTCCAGCATATGTAGAAGCACATTTGAATTAAATTCTAGTCACATCAATATTTAAAGCATTTTAGTAGTACTGTTTCCCCTAGGTACTCTATGGTAATAGTCATAAAAAATAAAAACTTCATAGAATCTAAACTTCCCAAAAGGCACTCATAAACTAAAGAGCACGACATTGATATTAATTTAAACCAGATGTCAAACACAAAATGACAGATGACAAAATATAACTCACAGAACTTTTCCAGGTTAGACAGAATTAATGTCACATACTAGCCAGGAATAAATGGGAAAAAAAGAATTATTAACAAGTTAAATCTTAAGATAAGGATTTAGGGCAGAGTATACCAAAAAAGGACAGTGACAGCTTTAAAGTTTTTCTAACTTTTAAGAAGAGTTGATACATTCAGAGTCTTCTTATATAAATTGTTATTTATAATTTCACAGCATTACATGCTGTAATCTCTAGTATCAACGAATGTTTTTAATGGTGTATCCAGACATTTTAGACAACAATTAAGGCGAGTTTCAGAATTATAATTAATGACAGGAGAAAATGTTCACAAAATAATGATAAATGAAAAAAATCATACTACTAAATAATATAAATGTGTGTGTGTATACACACACACACACAGAATGTGATTCTAATTTTTTTGAGTGTCCCTATCTGTTATATAGATATATTTCTGAATGTGCACACTTTCTCTCATACACACAGATGCACATACACATCTGTTATCAAAATGTTACCTATGGGTGATGGTATTACTGGCAATTAATTTTCTTTATATTGTTATTTGCTTTCCAATTAAAAATAATGAATATTATTTTTATTTGCTTTTTAAAAATTACAAAAGTAATAAATGCTCAGAATAAAAATGTAAACAAGGCAGACTATATTGCTTTTAGAATAAGCACTTATTTCAATCCTGTTGAAGGATATTTGAAAGTTAATCAGTATAAAAGAAGGTGCCTTTCTTTTTAGCCTGTCAAAAAGACTTTTATATGGTAAAACTAGCAATGATACAACAAATATAGTAAGCTGGATAATCACAAACCCTGCTGGTACTCAAAACTGGTACAGTCTTTTTTAGAAAGCAAGATGTGTTTAAACCTTATTCTTTCTTAGAATAAGTTCTAAGGAAATAACCTAACATGAAAAAAAGCTATCAGTATGAAAGATGTTTTTTTTGCAGGACTGCAATAGCAATAAATTGGAAGTCATCTGCATGTCAAAAAATAGGTAAATGAATAAAGGATGATACATAGATGAAACATACAATCATTCAAAATGAAAAGAGTGAAGGTTATGCAGACTCCTGGTTGAAGAAGACAAATTAAACACAACAATTTACCTTCAATCCTTCCTGAAATCTCACCAAAATGAGAGTAAGGAGATTAAAAAACAACAACAACAACAAAATGAACTGGAGAGAAGACAACAGCAGAGCTGAGTTCAAAACATTTTAGAAGCTGCAAAGTAGATTGATGAGACCTGTCAAAGCTGAAAGCCACATATCTGGCACTGGTGAGGGGATAGAGGAGAGCACCCAAATAGTCAGCCATTTTGCTCTACGGAGCACCAGAAAGGTCAGGAATGAAAAGCATGATGCCCCTGAAGATGGGAGGGCAAGTGGGGTTGAATTGGGAGAATTAGTTAAATCCTGAATTTAAGAACTCCTAGATCCCTCGCCCAACCCAGTATAGTTAGGCCACTACCTCTTCCCAACATGGCATAAGACTAGGTTGGGTCTTTCTGAGTGAAGAACCAGAGGGACTTTAGACTTGAGGACACTGGGCAGAGTTGAGGAAGATGAAGAAGGTTAATAAAAACAGGTGAAGTGAGGAAAAGCCTACATGTTACAACAAGTGGAAAATCTTAGTTACCTTCCCCACTCAGCTCTGAGAATACTTGCAGTCAGGCTTATGCACTCCAGGCTTGAGACTGGAGATACCTCCTGGGGAAACTACGTAGCCTAAAAGAAAAGAACTATAGACAATGATCAAATAGGGACTCTAATGAATTAGTTGAGTTCCTTTATGATCATCAGTCTCATACCTAAGGAAGCTCCAAGCCCCACCCTCCCAGAAAGAGCTCTAATGAGTTCTCTGTGCCTCACACTTGACAATGAATACCAACCAAAGATCACAAAAAAACCCAATAACTTGAAAAAGAATAAAGTAAACAAATATTAAAAGGTATTTAGAAGAAGCAGAGACAATGCAAGGGGGAAAAAAACCTTCAAAATAACTGAAATGAATAAGCCTACACCCATGAAACAAGAAGATGCTATAAGAAAGGAGCATTCAGGGACTTCCCTGGTTAAGTGGTTAAGACTCTGTGCTCCCAGTGCAGGGTGCCTGGGTTCAATCCCTGGTCAGGGAACTAGATCCCACATGCATGCCGCAACTAAGGAGCCCATCTCCCACAACTAAGACCTGGTGCAACCAAATAAATAAATAAATAAATAAAAATAAATATTTACAAAGAAAAAAAAAGAAAGGAACATTCAGAGAATGAAAAGGAGCTATGGAAATTACAAACATGATAGCAGAGGTAAAAAGTATACTATAATGGTTGAAAGATAAAATTGAAGAAATCTCCCAGAAAGTGGCGATGAATGAGAGAGAGGCAGAAAATGGGATGGGGAAAAAGAAAAGAAAAAAAGAAAATTAAGCAGATCAGGCCAGGAGGGCCAATATACAAATATGTATTTCAGAACAAGAGAACAGAGAAAGTGGAGGAAAGAAAAAGAAAGAAAAAAATGCAAGAAAATTCCCCACAATTTGAAGGCCATGAGACCATAGATTAAAAGGGCCTACAAGTGTCCAACTCAGAGAAGAAAAGAAGGCTGACACCAGGCATATCCTTGTGATTTCAGAATATCAGGGATCTTAAATGCTTCCAGACTGATAAAGAGATTAGGCACAGAAGATCAGAAATCAAGATACTGTTAGACTAGATGTTATTCTCAACAATAACAAGCCAGAAGACAATGCAGTAATGACTTGATTTTACATCCGACCAAATTAGCATTCAAGTATTAAGGCAGAATAATGAAATTTGCAAACAGGCAGGGCATCAAAAAATGTATCTCCCATGTACTGTTTCTCACTAAGCTACTGAAAGCTGTGATTCACCATAACAAGGAAATAAACCAAGAAAGAAGTTATTGAAGCCAGAAAGCAGGGGATACAAATCCGGAGAGAGGTCAGTATAATTCTAAGATGATGGTGAAGGAAAATCCCATAATGACAGACTAGAAAGCAGTCAGTTCAGAGTGGAACACAAAGATGGAAAGCTCCAGCAAGAACTTAAAAAAACAAAAAAACCAAACGGATAGATTACTTAATATGTTAGAAAAATTGAGAGATTTTAGACTTTTTACCTTCATAGAAGAGTTTGGAGATGAATTAATAATACACACAAAACAAGAAATATAGCAATTAATTAACTTCAGGGAAAATAGAAGTCCATACATAAAAGGAAATTTAACTACAATATATATATGGCCTATCTGTGATTATATACAGTGATAAAAATATTAACATTGAACAACCATCTGACCAACTACATTGGGAGAATTTTGGTGATGGTGGTAAATATGACATTAATAGATAATATATAAAACAATAAGCAGCAATAACAACACATTATTTGGAAATCTTAAGGAAAATGACTGATGAAATGGCTGAAAGAGAAAGTGCTTACCTTTGGGAACAGAAACTAGGGGTGGGAAATAGAACTACCATATGACCCAGCAATCCCACTCCTGGGCATATACCTGGAGAAAACCATAATTCAAAAAGATACATACACTCCAATGTTCACTGCAGCACTATTTACAATAGCCAGGATATGGAAGCAATCTAAATGTCCATCAACAGAGGAATGGATCAAGAAGATGTGGTACATAGATACAATGGAGTATCACTCAGCCATAAAAAAAGAACAAAATAATTCCATTTGCAGCAACATGGATGGACCTAGAGATTGTCATTCTGAGTGAAGTAAGTCAAACTGAGGAAGACAAATATCCTATGATATCGCTTATAAGTGGAATCATAAAAAAGGGTACAAATGAATTTATTTACAAAACAGAAGTAGAGACACGGATGTAGAAAAAAAACTTATGGTTACCATGGGATAAGGGGGGGAGGGATAAATTGGGAGATTGCAACTGACATATACACACTACTATATATAAAATAGATAACTAACAGGAACCTGCTGTATAGCACAGGGAACTCCACTCAATACTCTGTAATGGCCTATATGGGAAATAATCTTAAAAAAAAAAAAAGAGTGGATATATGTATAACTGATTCACTTTGCTGCACACCTGAAACTAACACAACATTGTAAATCAACTATACACCAATAAAAATTAAAAAAAAAAAAGAAACTAGGGGTGGGGAAAAAATGTGACCTAAACCTTATAAAATCATTTGACTTTTTAAACTAGGCTATATTTTACTTTTTAGAGATTTGGCAGCATATAAAAAATGTTTATAAGATCTGGTTATGTAAAAAATTAGGAAGTATACTATAATTATGTAAAAACATTGAAAGTAAATGTAAAGTGGATATTAGGGTACTGGGCTTATGGAGTTTTTCCTCCCTTTTATTTTCCACACTTCCTGTTACTTTACAAAACAACATTAGGAACATGTCAATGATAACTCAAAATCACTGGTATCCCTAGTAGGATATGGTATCCATGGACAACCCAAGAGCAAATGAGAAGCTCTATACACAAACATTTTTATGCAGATGAAATGGAGTTAATGTAATTATAAGGGCAGCAATGATAATGAAGTAGAAGAGATGGACTAGAATAAAAAGGTTATTCTGGTCCAACAAATACCCAAGGTCATTGGAAAGGAAGCTGGAAACTACTCCGGTCTCCATAATGGAACATTATAAGAGAACTACTTGTCTGTGAGCACCAGGTGCTTTTAAATTTTTATTTATTTATCAGCTTCTCCCTGTCAGACCTGTGTCTTTGCTTGCATAGAAAAAAATCTGTGGACATGGACAACTACTCTAATTCTAAGTATTGTAAAGTCTACTAAAATATTAAAATTGTGCTCTGTAAATTCAGTACCTTGGTAAAAGATATTTCCCCTATCTTGTCTACCAATAAAATCTCATTTCAACATTACAAGAACAGCCATATAATAAATCCTCCATTTATCAGTTGAGCATTTCTGTCTTTTGGAAAGCACAGTGACATCTGTCTCTACTGGGAGAAAAAAGAAATCCAACACCCATGACAGGATAAAATTAAAATAATTTTCATATTCTCTTCATATTTTTTCACAAGACATTAAAATGCTCAGAAAACACTGCAGAGGAATGCTTGGGAAGCCAAGAAAAACCTTACCAGGCTATTTGTTGCACAAAACTGCTTTTAGTTAAGCTGCATCCTATAGGAACAGATTGTAAGGATTTAAAATACAATCATATGAAGAATAAGAACACATGGTTCTTAAATTAGTCATAAATGAAACTCAAATAATTTTCATACATTGTTTTTCTTACTCCTATTCAGGATTACTCACTCCAGCTTTTTAAAAGTTGGTAAATGTTTTCTGTTTGGATAGGCTAAGATCAAAAGAGGAATATATCTAATATCTGTTCAATGTTAGACATGGATTCTGCTCAATCTTAAGCACTTAATGCATATCTAATATTATTTACTTTTCATAGCTAAACTGCCAGAGGTAAGGGGATCTGTTCACTTAAAAAATTAAGCTCAAAGTCACTCAATTAAGGAATAACCCCACATGAATGTCTATTTTAAAAGTATTACTGATATTCAAAAACCGTTTGCAGATTAAAAGTAAGCACTGACTTGCTGTGCTGAATGCACTTAAACTGTGGTATTAAAATATGAAAAGTAGTAACAGCGCTGTGTAATTATTTATTATTTCAGAGAGTTCTGCTTAATAATACTAGGAATACAATTAACCTCTACTCTCACTATATATGAAGGTTATTAAGATATATTTTATGATATCACAAATAAAATAATATCATTTTTAACTAAAAAAAGATATATTTTGGATTTTGTTACATTTTGTTATTTTCTCTAATAAAACAGTTCCTTGAATTGTAATAAAGCAAATACAAGTAACTATGTTTTAGTGAGTTTATTTTTAGTTTTGATTTTCTTAGGAATCATCAAAATCTTTGAGTATAACATTAATCCATTATATATAAGTGATATTTTGTTGAATCTAGACTTTGAATGGGTAAATAGCATTTTAGGAAAACAATCTGCCTAGAAACAATAATTACACATTTAATTGGATTGTTTCTTTTTTGAGACTTCTCAGAATGTATATTCTTTAAGCAATCACTCCAGTCACGCCTCACATTTTGACTCTTACCAACTAAATAACAGGTGACCTATTTTCAGAAAATCCTAGACAATATAATATAGTAATTATCAGTAATAAAATATCCTCCTTAGAACATGATACCCTAAGTACCTTGCAAAATTATGTCATGTATGTCTTACAATATTAATGAGGTTTTTTTTTTGTTTTTTTTTTTGCGGTACACGGGCCTCTCACTGTTGTGGCCTCTCCCGTTGTGGAGCACAGGCTCCGGATGCACAGGCTCAGCGGCCATGGCTCACGGGCCCAGCCGCTCCGCGGCATGTGGGATCCTCCCAGACCAGGGCACGAACCCGTGTCCCCTGCTTCGGCAGGCGGACTCTCAACCACTGTGCTACCAGGGAAGCCCCTTAATGAGTATTTTTTAAACCATGTGATACTATTATATGAGCTCTTAGCTGAAACACAAACTTGTGAAAACAAGACACATAAAATGAGCAAAAAGTAAAATGGAACAATATAAGATTTCTCTCTTCTGCACTGTTAACTGGATTCTTCCAACTAATTCAGTATTCCTATGTGGATTAATAAGTCTATTGGCTAAAGCATGCTATTAGCAAAACCCTGGCACTAACTTGGTCCCTTATGATTCAGTTGACTTGGCACAAGGAACTGTTACCCAAATACATGCCACTGTTCACAATGGCAGCTCGGTGAGTACATACAGATGACCAGTGGAAGCCCAGCACGATAGAGGAAAAACCTTCAAAGTACATGCTGGTCAGAAACATCATTTTTATTTACAAAAACCAACACAATTATTCCTGTAAAAAGGGGTTTAGAGAAATTATTCTTTAAAGCATACTCTTCTATTCATTGTACACCTTTTCTATTTAAAGCACACATTTCTATTTATTTATTCTATTAATATTTAACTTTATAAGCACCAAATAAGGCAAACTTAAAAATTTGATTAAAATACTGAAAACCATGTTCTTAGTACAATGCTGCAATGAAGACAAAACTATCAAGGAGCTATAATATTAATTCTCAAAATAAACAGGATTTCAAAGCTTTATGCAGGCAGAACTCAACTTACAAAAAGGCAGAGTTCTAAAAGTCTGTCTATAGGGACTTCCCTGGTGGTCCAGCGGTTAAGACTTTGTGCTCCATGCAGGGGGCCCAGGTTCAATCCCTGTTCAGGGAACTAGATCCCGCATGCCGCAACGAAGCTCCTGCATGTGGCAATGAAGATCCCATGTGCCGCAACTAAGACCCGGTGCAGCCAGATAAATAAATAAGTAAATAAATAACATTTTTAAAAATTATTTATTTATTTATTTATGGCTGCGTTGGGTCTCTGTTGCTGTACACGGGCGTTCTCCAGATGTGTCGAGAGGGGGCTATTCTTCGTTGCAGTGCACGGGCTTCTCATTGCTTTGGCCTCTCTTGTTGTGGAGCACAGGTTCTAGGTGCGTGGGCTTCAGTAGCTGTGGCTCGTGGGCTCAGTAGTTGTGGTTCCTGGGCCCTAGAGTGGAGGCTCAGTAGTTGTGGCGCACGGGATTAGTTGCTCCGTGGCATGTGGGAACCCGTGTACCCTGCATTGGCAGGCGGATTCTTAACCACTGCACCACCAGGGAAGTCCAATAAATATTAAAAAAAATTTTTTTTTAAAAGTCTGTCTACAAATAGGTTATTCAAAATACAGAAAATGAATTGCCCCTCAAAACAATATCCTTTCTGGGGTGATAGAAATGTTCTATGTTTTGGAGTCATGGTTACATGGAAATCTATATTTGCCAAAACTTATCAAACTACACACTTCAAAGGTGCATTTATTGTTTGTATATTATACTACAATAAATTTGGACTTTAAAAAATGTCCTAAAAGGTGGTTAGAATATCAATCCACCAAAAAGAAATTTAATACATATTTCTAGCACAACACTGTAGCCATGCACCATCTGAACTACAGCTAATCACCACATATATCAGTGTTTCTGTGGGAAAATGAATTATGAGTTCTAAGCAAATACTGACATATATCCATCTTTTCCCTATTCTAAAGCATTTCAAGGACTAGGGTGGATATTTCTGGGCATTTTAGCTTGTTAACTCTCTATCAGCACCAGAAACAGTATTTCTCCACATCAATTATCCCTCAGGTCTTCCAATTTGAAGGAAAGTATAAATTCCTCCACAAGGCTCTGAACTTGTTCCTATTCTTCATATGTGTAAGTCATTCAAAAGTTGAACATTTCTACGTCATGCAGTAATAAAACCAAATTAACTACTAATCTATAAACTGGAATAAAAACCAGAAAAATATAAAAATGGTCATAAATTTTCCTACTTTATAGTTCACACAACACTACTCTGAACACTGTGAAATATGCAGTTATAATGATTTCTCCTCACAATACTTTTAAAACGTACATAAGAACACAACACAGAAAGACTAAATGACTTGACTAAAGTCACAAGTAGGAACGCTGAGATCAAAGTTCTCCTGATTCCCAATGCAGTGTTTTTCCTTCTACATCTTGCATGATGAAAATCATTTTTATAAGACACATTTGGTACTTATTTATTTGATCAATCCCTCCATATGTAACAATCTCCCATCTCCAACACCACTCCTCCTCCATGCGTATGACTCCTTCACCCTAATTTGGCTTTGACAGCTCCTTCCAGACCAACCCTCTGCCCCACCAGGCTGACATCTCCCTCATCCAGATTAAACTATGATACCCCATTTGCTGGGCCTACCCAGTGGGGACACTTTCCTTGCCTTGCTTAGACTCTGACACTCCGTGCTGTCCTCACGTCTGCATGGACGCACACTTTAGGTTCTGACCCCTGGAAATAGTCTGTCCTCCAGCATGGATACTCTCTTTATCCTGTTCGTCCTCTGATCCCCCATGCTAGGCCACCCCCTGCATGGATGGATGCTCTCCTCACCTGGCTTGGGCTCCAACACCCCATGCTAGGCTGCTCCTCCTTCACCCATTCAGGTTTTGACACCCCTCTTTGAGCCACTGTTTCCCAAGCTCCTCTCTATCCACCATGGATGCCCACTTTGCTCTATCCCACTAATGATAGCGGACTACAGGGGCAGGAAAGGTTTCACACATGAATTTAATATAGTAGAATTAATTCACTTAATTTATGCTACAAATGCACTCCCAAATTGTAGAAATATTCAGGTGAAATGTTATGTTCTACACCTACTCTCAGCATGTGACAATCCACCTTAGACCAAAAGGAGAGGTGAAAATTAAGGATGATCAAGTTAGAGGCCCATTGGCTTGGACAAAACTCCCATAGTCTGTAAGTGGACAGGCAGTGTTACAGACCTGGTTGCTAAAATAAAATTCATAATTTGGTAAAATCCTGCAAAGTACTCTTAAGAGGTTGTGGTCTATAACATCTAGTAGGCCACCAAAACTTTCATAATAAAGGGTCAGTGATGAAATGGAATTAATTTAAATTTTGTTAAAAGCTGGTTAAGTTATAAATAGAAACTGTAACTCTTAACATTTATAATAGTCACACAGAATAAGTTACGGCACTGTAGACATACTATTACTTACTTTATCTACACAATCATCAAAAAACGCCAGGCTTGCATCTTTATCACTGACAAAAGAACATTCCTCAATGAAGCGAATAAACATTTGTGTTTTGGTCATCATGTTATAGAATTTCTGATGTGACCGGTCTCGGCTTCTTAAGAAAGCTATTCAACATAAATTTGTAATGTTAGCATATATAATATCATTTACAGATTCAGAGAATTTTTCAGCTAGAAGGAACTAGATCAACCATGTCATCTATACCCCCCACACCCTACTATTTTGCAGAAAAAGAAACTAAGACCCCTGAAGGGGAAGTGACCTGATAAAGATAGCAATAGGAAAGGAACTTGAACCCAGATCTTTCAGATCCCCCAACCCAGGGGCTCCTCTGCTTGCCCAACAGCACCGGGCTGCCCTGAAAGCTAAAAACATCAATATCTTAACACATCTGTGACACAACAGAGTGCAGTGGTACATGGTTAGGAAGCTCTGTACTTTTCAAATAGTCTCTTCTGCATATTTTGCTAATGGGATTGTATCTAATGTGCCTGAGAAATAACCAGTCCTATGGAAATGGATTACCAACTGAGTTGATACTCACATACTCCTGAAATAGATAAGTATATTTTGATAAATATGAGCTACTAACCCAGAAAGCAATCATCACAAGGTTAAGCTCAATAATATGAAAGCTGTAGTACTATGCAATCACTCACCTTGTAGGGCAAAAAGAGAGGCTGCATCTGTGGCTGTCTCAGATGGGGCTTGTGTTATTGGTCTTAAGTATGATCTATAACCTTTTAAAATAGAGGCCATGAAACACAAAAATGCCTCCTGGATTTCCAAATCTATCATGTGCAACCTCTTTCCAGAATTAAAATCATAATCATTCATTGCTAAGTCCATTAGTCCATCGTCTCTTGGTCTCTGCTGCACTGTGAAGAAATACAGTGTTAATGTTTTCCCCAGAACTGTCAAAATTAATGTTCGTAGTGGTATCAATTATAAATCCATTGCATATGTAATTCAAGTCATTATGCTGCATACCTTAAACTTGTACAGTCCTGTATGTCAATTATATCTCAATAAAATTGAAAGAAAAATAATAAATGTGTTTTCAAAAGGGCTCAAGCTACTTCAACCCTTTGTTTACATAACTCCTTAATAAATAACCCTAGCAAAACTTGATTTGGTCTGAGGATAAGGATGGTAGTAATGCTCAATGTTAACTTCCTGATTTTCATGGTTATAGCATACTGTAGTGATACAGAATGTACTTATTGGTAGGAAATACACTCTATTTGGAGATGATGGGGACATCTATTCTCAAAAGGTCACAGAAACAAAGTTTGTGATTGTCTCAAACTTTTAAAACTTCTTAAAATATGAGGAACAATAAATCATCTTAGGGAGGTTTTTTTGGAGTTCTTATTGTTTAAAAAAGTAAAAGCACGTGGGCACTGGAATGAAGGCCTAGGTCTTAATCCTAGCTTCATCTTTATTAACTGTATGATCTCTGACAAGCTACCTCCCTCAAACTTAGTATCTTCACAGTTGTAAAGACAAAAGAATGTATGTGAAAGTGCTCTGAAGCTGTAAAGTGATATATAATCCTGAATAACAATATCAGTATTGTTAAAACCTGTAACTTTAAGCTGTAAGATTCTGCCCTTCAGTACAGCTAGATGGGTTATTTCACTTATTTTAATAATACTTAAATATTGCTACAAAAGCTGCTGGACTTCTCAGCTATTCAAAAGAAGCTCATAAATTTTTAGAAAGCAATTAACTAAGTAGCTTAAATAAAATTCCATACATAATTTATTTGTTCCATAGTATAAAATTTGTTCCATTTGATGTCATTTTTTCATATCCCAATACTTATGAGCCACTTCCGGATTATCTACTTGTTATAAGGTTTACTTTGTAAACGCTGTCTTTTTCCATGTCTCTTTCCAACTATTCTATAGGCACCCTTGAACCCTCGAGGATGTAGGCCACCTCCCATGTTTATATTTCACCTAATACATAAATGAGAACCTCAAATATTGCTGCACCATTACTGACCATTTTTTATACAATAAGTACTAAATTATGAACCCTGAATGGACTGTTGGTATAAAATACCAAGAGGATTAGATAAATGAAGGCTTAATTCCTCTTACTGGTAATTCTGGATCACTATCAAGATACTCTTATTGTAAGCTTTGAACTGAAATTCTCCATATCCTAATCTATTTTCACTTTAATTAATTTCCGAATGCTTTTGGCAAGCTTCTATTTTCAAATTATTTGAGGTAAGCACAGTATTAAGATCTATTGAAGGTGAAAAGCACATGACCTTGCTTTGAACCCACAAGAATCATCAGCATTTTCTAATGTAATTTAAACCATCTGTCTTAGATTTTCAAAACTAACTTTCTATTCTATGTATAAAGAAAATATACAAGTAGAAACCAGTATTTTTTCCATAGTATTTGAAAATAATCACCTTAATCTTTTTGAATTTTATTATGATGTAAAATATAAATTTTGTAAATCTCCCATTCAGCTTCTAAAAAATTTTGCTTTAATGTTCATTTGCCTTTAAGATTGTAAAACCACTTTCCTTTAGGTAAACACCATCCTTTTACAAGTAAGGCAAAGCTGCTGGAGTCCTTTCTTCAGATTAAATTACTTCCTTTAAATAAATTATACACTTACATTTTGCCAACTGCTGGTGCAAATTATTCAGTGTGTTCATCAGATTTTTACATGGTTTCTTTGGAAGTACCTTCCAGGCTACAGTTTTCTTATCACCAGTTCTAAGAGTAAATGACAACAATAATATATTTGTCAGATTAACTTGGGGTGGGGCAGGGGTGGGTATATATCTGTTATTTATAAAAAGGGGAAAAGAGAAAACACATTGAACAAAAATAAAATATACAAAATATTCTACTTAACAGAAGAAAAATACTACAGGGGTAAATTGAAGTGTTTAATACTTAAAAATTAATTTATATGAGAGTAGAACCCTGTATTAAATTATGTTTATATTGAGTCAATTCCACCTGCTTTGGAATCATGCAAATCACTACAAAACTTAATGTGGTGGCCATTACTCTTGATCTCATCTAAGAGTCTTTAGACACCTAAATATTGGGAAGATCCTACTATTAGGAGATTTTTCTTATATACTCTAAGACAAAGCACTGTAGAAAACTTTCAATGAACTTATGATCCATAAAGCTTATCAAAATACTTCGGTATATCCAAATATTTAGTTTCCTAAAAATATAAGTAAAATTTAGCTTTGTTTCTTTCAGAAAAGAAATAATCTATAATATTAGATTATTTGGGCTTCCCTGGTGGCACAGTGGTTAAGAATCTGCCTGCCAATGCAGGGGACACGGGTTCGAGCCCTGGTCCTGTAAGATCCCACATGCTGCGGAGCAACTAAGCCCATGTGCCACAACTACTGAAGCCCGCACGTCACAACTACTGAAGCCCGCACGTCACAACTACTGAAGCCCGTGCACCTAGAGCCCGTGCTCCACAACAAGAGAAGCCACTGCAATGAGAAGCCCATGCACTGAGATGAAGAGTAGCCCCCACTCGCTGCAACTAGAGAAAGCCCATGTGCAGCAACGAAGACCCAACACAGCCAAAAATAATAAATAAATAAAAAATAAACAAATTAATTTAAAAATATTAGATTATTTGAATAAAGTATAACACTCCAAAATACTTTTATAACTATAAAAGAGGACATCAGCTTGACAGTGATATCTTTGTTTCTAGATGAACTCCTATAATCTCCTTTATACAACCTTTACAACACAGTTAATCCTTTTTTTAAAAAAACTTATTTTATTTATTTTTATTTTTGGCTGCGTTGGGTCTTTGTTGCTGCATGCGGGCTTTCTCTAGTTGCGGCGAGCGGGGGCCACTCTTTGTTGCAGTGCGCGGGCCTCTCACCACGATGGCTTCTCTTGTTGCGGAGCACGGGCTCCAGGCACACGGGCTTCAGAAGTTGAGGCACGTGGGCTCAGTAGTTGTGGCTCTCAGGCTCTAGATTGCAGGCTCAGTAGCCGTGGCACATGGGTTTAGCTGCTCCACGGCATGTAGGATCTTCCCGGACCAGGGCTTGAACCCTTGTCCCCTGCATTGGCAGGCAGATTCTTAACCACTGCGCCACCAGGGAAGCCCATAATCTTTAAACTATATATGGAGTAGGAGAAGAAAAGAGCATGGTGATAAAACATGATAAAGCTTTCGGACTTAACTATAGCTTTGTTGATTCCACTCTCTATTTATTAAATCTTTTTTCTATTTCAAAAGCAATAAATACTCATTTTAGGAAACGTGAAAAATGCAGAGAAAAAGGAGAAGAAAAGTAAATCACTTATGTTCTAACCACCAAAGACAACATCATAGCACCGGTGTGAAATGGAATTGCTGAACTTTTTTTTTTTAATGTTCCTTAAACTTCCCATAGAACAAAAAGGTCAAATATTACTTTGAAAGAAAAAAAGAGTGGATGGGAAAGCTTAAGCTGACAAAGAAGAACTGTCTTGGAATCTACCCTATCTTTCCACAATGATAATAAAATACAGATAGGGCAGGGTCAAACGGCAGATGTCCTGCTGTGAGATTTTATTTCATCTATAATGTGACCAGGACTATGGAACCCTGTATTAAAGTGAGAACACAATGTAAAAACACTTTTGACATTATTTTCTTGCTAAAACTTCAAAACACAGCACTCGTACTGTGCCTTAGCATTCACTGTGTGTGTGCCTGCCTTGCTAACTAGATTAGCAACTTAAGAGAATGGAGTATATCTGGTTTGTCTTTTTATTCCCAGTGCCTAGCAAAAAAAAAAAAAAAAAAAAAGGCACTCAAGAGGTGTCTGTAGCATAAGTGAATGAACAGTAATTTGGTATCATTTCATCAAATTACTATTATTTACTCACATAATTTCCTCCTCTTGCCCTTGATATCATCACTGTAAAACTTGGCTCGGGAGAAGAGTTTTATCGAGGGACTTCCCTGGTAACGCAGCGGTTAAGAATCCGCCTGCCAATGCAGGGGACAAGGGTTCGAGCCCTGGTCCAGGAAGATTCCACATGCCGCGGAGCAACTAAACCCATGTGCCACGACTACTGAGCCTGCGCTCTAGAGCCCGTGAGCCACAACTACTGAGCTCATGTGCCACAACTACTAAGCCCAAGCACCTAGAGCCCGTGCTCTGCAACAAGAGAAGCCACCGCAATGAGAGGCCTGTGCACCACAACAAAGAGTGGCCTCCGCTTGCTGCAACTAGAGAATGCCTGCGTGCAGCAATGAAGACCCAACGCAGCCAAAAATAAATATATTTTTTTAAAAAAAGGAATTTTATCTAGTACCTGAGTTTGGATCTATGACAGCCTTCTGCATTTTTATTCATAGTGAGTTCCATTTATAGGATTACTATTGCATAAGTAGTAAGCCAGTAATTAGTGGCAGAAGTAATAGTTATAGAGTCAGACAATGATAGTTTCAAAATCAGTTCTGGCAGTATTGTTATGTGCCTTTTTATAAATTACTTAAAAATCTAAGCTTTGGTTTTCTTATCTGTCTGTCAGACTGGTTAGTAAAAACTACCTCACAAAATACAGAGAATAATATGAGATACCTTAGGCTATGCATACAGCTTTATGACTAGTACATATCAGATATTAATTTCCCTTTCTTCAGAAATTTTTTGACATTCATAATATATTCCTTATTTTATGTATTTATGAGTCAGAGAAGGGAAAAGGAAACCACAAATTTCATACTCAGATTTTTCTTTCAAATTTCAGGTTGAGGCTCCAGAAATTCACGATGAAGGAAAGTAGAAAGCTATTAATTCACTAGTTTAGTCTTCCCATAGGTTTGGAAAGGCGATAAAACCAAGAAGGAAGACCACTGATGAGTGCAAACAAGTCATGTTTCTTTGATTCTTTAACCATTAGTGATCAAAACAAAGTTAAAATAATAAGAAAAAAACTCTTTTAACAAATTGAGGAAAAGTATAAAAGTATAAAAAGAGAGAAAACGTATATACTTATTTACCACCTTGAATTTCAATTTTTAAAAACATTATGTCATGTAACATTAACAACTGGCAAAAAAAAAAAGATACTACTTTAATATTTGAAGAATTAAATATTTCTGGTAAAGTATGAAATGTTCATGGTAAAGAATCTTTGATGCTATTTATCCCATATATAAAATGGCTTTAATGCCAAAGTACATCCCATATTTTCTTGGTTAGGCTTTTGAAAGCATACATGCCTTATAAAAGAAAATTATTTTCTGCTAAACTTTTCTAATGGTTTAGGCAGTTGAGGTTTTGACATATAACAATACTAGAATTAATGTAAGATTTCAGAATTAAATCAAAAGGCTTTAATATGAAACATGCTTATTTAAAAATGGAGAAAAACCTATCTCACAAATACGTACTTAAATTGTAAAAGGTATACTAGCTTTTGGGCTTTACTAATAGGGTAACTTGCAGTTATTTTAAGTATATCCTGTGGCTGCAACGTGGTATTGCATCAATTTCCTCTTCCCTGAAGAGCTTAAGTATGATTAAACTGAAAATAAATAATACAAGAGAAAACACTGAATTATAAAAAAGCTGTAAGTACACAGTTCCAGTAGCTTAGCTACAACTTAAATATTATTCCAATAGAGAGAGAAAAAATTATAAAAAAATTATTTAAAAATTGTAAAAAATTATAAAATGTAAAAATTTACATTTCTTACATAAATTTCTAAGTAAGCATAAGATTATAATATTTCTCAAATATTGAAAGAGCTGAGGATTAAAACCTTCTCTAATACACTAAACGTATCCCATCAAAGTATAGTAAGAACTGATTCAAAGATGGTAAAAACCCCAAATATAAAAACAACATAGCTCAAAAGAATTCTAGTTAGCATTCACAAAATATACATTTACATACATACACTACAAAGTTGTAAATTACTGGAAGTAGAATCATTAAAATGAACTTACTGAGAAATTGTGTTGGTATCTAGGTCAACACAACTGACATCTGGTGGAGGGTCATAGAGATCAAAGTATCTTGAATCAATTCCTACTATGAATGGACATGGTGCACTCAAGACATCTGCTAAAGCCAGTGGGCAGAGAGGAACATAGGGGCATGGCCAGTGGAAAGGGAAAATCATCTTGGATAAATAAAAGATAAGAGAATATTTAGCTGTTTGACATTGAAGCATAATTCATCAGCACACACAAAAAACTGTCTTTTAAATATTTATACCAAAAGTAGTATAATGCTTGTTAAATAATTACAACTAGTGTTAATGGCCAGAAAGTTGAAATGCATTACACTCTGAATTTTAGCTAAGCATTAAAACAGTTTTAAATTATATGAATAATTAGGTTTAAAATGAAACTGACTGCTAATAAGAAACTGTGATACTCACAGACACTAATGCTTCTGTCACACTAGTAAGCACTGAAGGCCGTAAGGAATGAATAAGAATCTTATGTTCTGTTACTGCAAACACCAGTAATGTCACAGCATTTTCAGGGCCTAAATTCTGAAGTAGTGTTGAAAACTTGCCACCACTATAAATCCAAACAAAAATATATAATTAAAAAAAACAGAGATCAAACACCTCATTATCCAAAATAATTTTTAAAAGTTCACGATTAGGGTAGGATTATTGTTCATATTATATATTTAACTTTAAACATGACTGTTGCTCTTATGTAGGGAAAACACTGCGTCAGAAACACACTATGAAAATAAGGAAGTTTTATGAGGTTCTGAAATCATTCGATTCTTCTGCATTGTATTAAATATGGAAAATGAAAAGTCATCTGCTTCATTTTATATAAAAAGATCTGCCATGTAGATAGTTCAAAAAAAGAATTCAATGTATAAGAGGGGTGCTTTGGTTGAAAGCAAATCGTTTAATGCAAGTTTTTTTTCTTTTTTTTTTTAACATGGCTCATCTTCCTCTGTAATTATCAGAAAACATACGTGACTTACAGGCCCAACTTCCTTAAGGTAAATACACATCTCAAAATTTGGATTTACAAATAGCTAGATTATCTTTACTATTGTAATGATAATATTAATTAAGAGCTACTAAGCGATGATACACACATACAAAGCAAATTAATAATCAAAACTTAGACATTGTACATGGTAACAAAATACTGCATTAACAAAGTAAATGATTCTGGGCTTCCCTGGTGGTGCAGTGGTTAAGAGTCCGCCTGCCAATGCAGGGGACACGGGTTCAGGCCCTGCTCCGGGAAGATCCCACATGCTGCGGAGCAGCTAAGCCCGTGTGCCACAACTACAAAGCCTGCATGCTAGAGCCCACGAGCCACAACTACTGAGCCCGAGTGCCACAACTACTGAAGCCTGCTCGCCTAGAGCCCGTGCTCTGCAACAAGAGAAGCCACCCAGTGAGAAGCCTGCGCACCACAATGAAGAGTAGCCCCCGCCCGCCGCAACTAGAGAAAAGCCTGCGTACAGCAACAAAGACTGAACGCAGCCAAAAATAAAAAAATAAATTTTTAAAACAATTTTTTAAAAAGTAAATGATTCAGTAAGCTAACCAGTATTTCATCTTTATAATGTTAAATAACTGGCTTCACTGAATTAACTTTTTAAAAATAAACCAAAACTAATAAAGTCTCTTGGAGAAATAAACACATATGCCCACAAAAAACTTGTGCATGTTCATAGCAGCATTATTTATAGTAGCCCAAAAGTAGAAACAACCCAAATGTCTGTCAACTGATAAATGGATAAATAAAACGTGGTATATCCATACACTGAAATATTTGTTGGAAATAAAAAGGAATGAAGAACTGATACATGCTATAACGTGGATAAACATTGGAAACATGCTAAGTGAAAGAAGCCAAACACAAAAGGCCACATTTTATATGATTCCATTTATATGAAATGTCCAGGACAGGCAAATCTGAAGCGAAAGAAGCAGATCAGCAGTTGCCTAGGGCTGGGAAGGGTGTGTGTGTGTGTGTTTGTATATATAGGGATGGGAGGGGTAAGGGAGGGTAACTGCTAAAGGGTACAGGGTTTTTCTGGAGCTATGAAAATGTTCTAAAATTGATTATAGTGATAGTTGCAGAAGTCTGTGAATGTGATCATTGAATTGTACAATTTAACTGGGTGAATTGTATGGTATGTGAATTATATATCAATAAAGCCATTACCAAAAAATAAAAAAAAGGCTCTTGGGTAATGTAGAATTGTTTTAAAGTAGTCTCAGTCAGTATTTCTAATTTATTCTCAGCTCAAACAAAAGTTAAGAAAACACTGGTCACTCTGGGCCAAGACCTGGTGATGAAATAATCTGCAATTCTTACAAAATTAATGTCAAAGATGGCAGCTGGTCTCCCTTAGGTATGTGCTACAAAATAACTTAATTATATTGTAACTATTTCCCTGCTAGAAAAATTACACAGCTAATTAAATTTCAAGAAATGATATTTAAGAAAAAACATATTTCATAATCTCTCTGAACTTTTAAGGTGATGAAATACATTATTCTATTCCATGGGCTAGTATTTATAAGTAACTTTTTATTTGGGGGTTAAATTTAAGATTAATTGCATTTGAATGTTCTTCAGAGGATATTTAAAGCTAAAAACATATTGTTTTCATAATCTACAGACATATATACGTATTTATGTAGTTGTATGTACTTAATCATAATAAATGGATACACAAAATACCAAACACTATTGTAAAAGTTTTTCTGTGTTCTTTAAGACCTTTAACCTCACTGTTAAGTAAAAGAAATTTAGGTAAGAAACAATTAAATGAGAAGTATTTCCATCGACACTTGCAATTTTCCCCAGGAAAGAGAGAAAATACTTGAATGTTACTTTAGCTCACACTACGTTTAGAGAAACACAAATGAAGTTTTACTTGCCTTAGCGGAAGAGGTGAAGAAACAGGCTGACTGAGAATCAGATTATCATGTGGTGATAACTGAAAATAGATTTAAAATAAAGTATTTGAAACATAAAGATGAACTTTAAAACACCACCTTCCAGAAAAAAACATATATATATAGACGATGCCCACAAAGTTTCAATATCCCCATTCACCAGTATAGGAACCATGTATATCACTAAGATCCTGAAAAATATGTCCTGATGACTGACCTCTTCTAACTACTAACTCTTCTTACTCTGAATCCTATCTCTTTTCTTCTGTTTCTCAACATTTCCCTGATGCCATTTAACAAATCTGTCTCGAGAGACTAAATTATTCATTTAATACGGTAAAACCAGAGTTAGCAAACCTATGGCCTCAAGGCAAATCCACAGGCCACTTGCTTTTATAAATAAAGTCTTATTAAAATAAAGCCATGCACATTTGTTTACGTGTTACCTATAGGTGCTTTTGTGCAATGAAAGCAGAGCTGAATAGTTTCCAGAGAGACAGTATGGCCTTTACTGTAAAGACTGAAACACTGTTTCGGCCTCAACATAAAAAACTTGCCAACTTCTGCTATAAAACATATCTTTTATGTGTATTCAAACTGAGTGTGCTATATGTATTCTGGCACTAAACAGCAAGAAGTAACTTGGGATGATATGTAGATATGCAGACTACTTATAAAGCTTATCAAAATGATATTTTTCTAGACATTTAATCTGTATCAATATATTAATGCAATTAATTTAATCTACATTTAAAATTTTATGCAGATTTATACAGATTTGCAAATATCTATTTATAAATGATTTCTAATTTTGAATGATACTCCATTAAGGGCTGTGATAAATACAAGGCACATATAGTGATAATACATGAAATAATTTCTCAAAATCACTTCAAAAATCGTGATTAAATAGATTCAAAAGACAACTTACATGTAAAGAGCATAGACAAAAAAGAAATGTAAATAAAAGATGAAAGATAAAGTCAACAGGGAAAAGAGATGGGGAAAATAATTTATGTTCACTTTAAACTTCCTCCTCTCACAAAGATATGAGCAATTCTTCCTGCAATATATGAAAACATACAGCTTTTTCTTTTATCTCTTCTAATACATTTAACTTAGGGAATAAGTGCCAAAGGCACAAATGTTCAAATACCAAGAATAAATTTAGGGAAAGCAGTGCCTTTTTACGTGTTCAAAACATCTACTGCTGTCTACTTCTTTAACTCTGCAACGCTTTATCTAAGAGGAAACATTAGATGTCTGTCCGGGAGGCAGAACCATAATAGAACCATAAGGGTCCAAACTCCAACGTAAAACAGTATCTGGTTCTCTTTTGATTTCATTTGATTTTTTTTACCCATATAAAATTGTTATTCTTATGGTACATTTTGACAGAGTCAATAATTATTTAACAGGGCACTTACATCATGAAAATCTTACCTGAACTAAAATCCGTGGTCTCTGAGGAGATGGAAAAGGAACTTTATGCATAAAATGAGAAATATGCCTTAAAAACAAACAAACAAACACCTGATTGATTCCAAAGTGAATACTATATGCTATAAAGGTCAACATGTCACCACAAGTCCAGGTTGAGTCAAAAGCTCTGTGTACCTATAATTTCGAAATCCTTGCTACTACAAAAGCAAGTGAACAAACAACAACCAAAAATCATTTGTCCCAGGAAAGTTGCTTCTATCTAAACCCACCCACAAACTTTTCATATTAATACTTTCTCACATTCAATAACGCTTGTGTTATTAATGTCTGAAAAGCCACTGTAACTTCTACCTCTCCCTAAAAAGATAACAAACAATGTATCAGAGATGTGGACATTACCAAAGAAGCTAATTCTTGCATATACTTTTTAGTCAATTGCTCATTTTTTAAAAATGAAGCAATATACTTTTTAGTCAATTGCTCATATTCTAAAAATGAAGCAACCACTGAGTACTACAGAAAAATGAAAGAGTTTAACTGTTTCTAAAACATGAACAATATACTTTCTATTAACAATAGGTTAAAAATTCTATTACTGATTTTATGGGTTTTTTCCCCAGAAGAGAACAGATAAAAATCTAGATTGATGGGTTTTGTTTTGAACACCATGGAAAAGAAAAAAGGCAGCAATAGTGAACAATCCTTTCTTAAGGAATGAGTTCTTTTATTTCTCTATTACTTTTAAACTATTTCCAAATCATCTTGGTTTCAGAACTGAGATAATTTCAACTGGATACAAAACATCAGAAGAGAAAATGATTAATTTCTTACAAACATGTTCTGACTGCCTGCTATATATAAGATACTGCCAGACATGTTGGGAATTATTTTTTAAAAAGCCATATACTACCAGTTTCTACTATTAAGATACTCACAATCTAAGAACCAAAAGGTAAGGGGAATGAGTTCCAGAGGACACATATCTGCTTGCATTATGTGAAGTAGTTAGAATAGTAGAAAACAAAGTGTGATCCATGAATACCTAAAGATCCCCAAGACCCATTCAGGGAGAATCTGCAAGGTCAAAGGTACTTTTTAAAGACACCGTTTGCCATTTTCACTGTGTTGATATTTGCACTGATGGTGCAAAAGCATTGTGGATAAAACTGCTGCCCTTTACTATGAATCAAGGAAATGGCACTGAACTGTAGCTGTTGTATTCAGTTTCACTTAAGAGTGTCTCGGATGAAGCAGTAAATGCTATTAATTTTATTAAATTTTGACTCTGCAGTGTATACTTATAAATAATCTGTGTGACGAAAGGGGAAGAACGCATAAAGCACTTCTGCTGCATACAGGAGTGCGATGTTTGTCGTGAGGAAGAGCTCTTGTGTGACTGAGTTGTGAGTGAATTAGCTGTTTTTGTTTTGCTGTGTTTCCACAGAATGCCATTTTTCCTTGAAAGAACAAAAGACATATTAACGTTATCCAATGTGGGTATTCAGTAGATATTTTCTACATTAAAATGAACAAAGTGAGGCTACTGCTTCAAGAAAAATAACTTACAGTACTTGTTGCCAATAATTAAATTCAAGCTTTCCAATAAAAAGAAATATAGTACTGTCACATGCTATAATACGGATGAACCTTGGAAACATTACAAAAAGATGAAAGGATCCAGTCAAAGAAGACCACGTAAGTTGCTTAGAGCTGAGTGGATGAGCGGGGAATGGGGCAGGACACCTAATGGGCATGGGGTTTCTTTTAGGGGATGAAAATGTTCTAAAATTAGATTTTGGTAATGGTTGTACACCCTGTGAATGCATGTTTTAAAAAAACATTGAATTGTATACTAATTTAAATGGGTGAACTGTGTGATATGTGAATTATATTTCAATAAAGCTGCTTTTAAAGTCAAGGGAGAAATCAAAATGGAATACTAAAACCTTTTTCTCAGTTAACCCCAAAGGAGGAACAAACAAACAAATAAGTAAATAAATTCAAGCTTTCAAGTGAAAATTAGAATCTTGCTACCATAAACTTGACAATTTCTCAATACTCAAAAATTTTTCTGGGCTTCCCTGGTGGCGCAGTGGTTGAGAGTCCGCCTGCCGATGCAGGGAACATGGGTTCGTGCCCCGGTCTGGGAAGATCCCACATGCCGCGGAGCGGCTAGGCCCGTGAGCCATGGCCGCTGAGCCTGCGCATCCGGAGCCTGTGCTCCGCAATGGGAGAGGCCACAGGAGTGAGAGGCCTGCGTACCGCAAAAAAAAAAAAAAAAAAAAAAAAAAAAAAAAATTTTCTGATGTAGGTGGTTATATTCACAAATCTGATTTTTAAATTTTGATAGCGAGATGTATCTATGTTAACTCAGTGAACCAGTATTTTCCAAATGACCAATGTACGATGCTACAAAATCACACATGTATAAAAGTTCCACTCAAAGAGATAGACCAATAGATTTTACTGTAACAGAGAAAGTTCATCATTAAAGTTTTAGATTCCACATTGACAGTAACCTATAATAAACTATACTTGTCAAGTTTTGGTGCACTGTCAAAAAAGAAAATCCACAGTTTTCTGAAAAGACTATTCAAATGCCCTCCCTTTTCCACATACATATTTGTGTGAGGCCATGTTTTTTTCATTACATCAACCAAAACAACATATTGCAACAGAATGAAAGCACAAGCATATATGAGAACCTAGCTATGGGACTTCCCTGGCAGTCCAGTGGTTAAGACTCTGTGCTCCCAATACAGGGGGCATGGGTTCCATGCCTGGTTGGGGAACTAAGATCCCGCATGCCACATGGCCAAAAAAAAAATTAAAATAAGATAAAATGAGAACCTAGTTATGTTCAATTAAGCCAGACATTAGAGATTTGCAAAAAATGTAAAACAATGTCACTCTTCTTCCTAATTTTTTTGTTTTAGGAAATGCTTATTTAAAAAAAAAAGAGAGAGATATTTATGATAACATGTAATGGGTTTATCATTTTTTAAAATAAATTAATAATTTTTTTTTTTTTTTTGCGGTACGCGGGCCTCTCACTGTTGTGGCCCCTCCCGTTGTGGAGCATAGGCTCCAGACACGCAGGCTCAACGGCCATGGCTCATGGGCCCAGCCGCTCCACGTCACGCGGGATCCTCCCGGACCAGGGCATGAACCCGTGTCCCCTGCATCGGCAGGCAGCTCACAACCACTGCGCCACCAGGGAAGCCCAATAAATATTTCTGAAGTTCTCCGTTTTAATTTCTAATGTATATTAATAGATATAACACATTAAAAAAAGCTCTTTTGTGGGGGGTCTTCATTTTTAAGAGTATAAAGTGGTCCTGAGACCAAAAAATTTGAGAACTGGTAGATTAGAATACTGAGATGTGGGCAGAAAACTGCAAGGAAAAATTATAAAGTAATATTTTACATTGAATGTTCTTACAATAATTCTATCACTTTCAACTATCATTAGAATCACAGAATTCTGCCTAAGAACACAAAAGAGCTTAAGTGATAGATAATATAAAATAAACAATAGTCAAATAGACAGTGGTGATGTTTAGATCTCATTTGTATCAAACCTTACTACATTAAAGATTATTCAGTTTTAGTGATCTTCAAGTAAATCACAAAAATTTTAAAAAGAATAAAAAATATGTTTATCTAATTTTTCCTTTAAATTCATATCTAAAAATAGTAAGGAATATTTTAAAGGTTCATATAAACCCAAATTATATGTAAAGTAAGAATTAACAAAACCTGTAAAAAATGCTAATTAGGATCTCCAAACTTCACAAGAGTATCAAAAAGATGAAACATTTATTTCGTTAGAGATAAAATTATCTAAAATAACAAAACTGTAGGTATAATAGAGAAATATTACCTGACTGAATCAACCAAACTTTTTTTCTCTTGAAAAATCTAGCTTCCAAATAAAATTTACTCAATTACCAGTACAAATACACCACACATAATGGAAAGAGCTGCCAAATTTTGAACCAAGAAGGCTTCTAACTTACTTCTCAATTGGAAGGACATGAGGTCCAGAGATGGAATAACGATATAGAAAAGTCAGAAACTTCCTGAATGCATCAAAAAAAGGCCAGTGAGA
This sequence comes from Mesoplodon mirus, assembly GCF_964341445.2. Lineage (NCBI taxonomy): Eukaryota > Metazoa > Chordata > Mammalia > Artiodactyla > Ziphiidae > Mesoplodon > Mesoplodon mirus. The sequence continues at coordinate 55,984,938 of NC_138979.1, forward strand.
GAGAAGACAGATGCATTTACTAGTGTGAATTGTCTTGGAACTATCAGACTTCTCATCTGCTGATGATGCTAAACCCAAAAGAAATCTCTGTTTTTCTGTGAGATTCTCTTCGGAGTATGGTTCATAAAACTGAATAGCAGCACCATAGACCTGGAAAACAAGTAATATATTTGATAAATATGCCTTATATCATTTATTCCAATCACATCATTAGTTAAATATTTAATGGATGAACTATTAGGAGCCATTATGTGCCTATGAGCCAAGCAAGGTGCCAGGTACCAGAAACCCAGTGGTGAAGAGATATCACTCTTGCTTTCTTGAAGTACGTTAAAACATCGACAAAAACAACAAAACTACACAGCGCAACTCTCATGTCTCATTATTGGGGGAAAAAAGGTGTTTTAATTAAATTGCATTTGTTTTATAAAGAGTAAAAGCAATTGTATCAATATTCTCTATAAGAAAATGATTTAAACTAATTATTTAATAGAGAGTGGGACAGAATTTTAGATAAGGAAATACAAATTCCAACTTCAGACAATTCACTGAATTTCTCTAGACCTCGATTTCCCAATATATAAAATGAAGATTTTAGACTAGATGATTTCCAAAGTCCATTCCAACAATATAACAGTTTATGATTCTAAATAACACTGCATATTTAATAATGTTTTTAGTATTACTTTAAAGTTTCTGTAACAGAAAACGAAGCAACGAAGGATCATCATTTGATGATGAAAAAAATCTTTCACTATATTCACAAAAAAAGCACTTGGGTATATGGGACAGAATGAAATTCTCTTTTCCTATGTGTCTGGATATAGTTATTTTAACAAAGTGGAAGAGGTGCGCATAATAGATTCAATTTAACCAGTTATTTTTTCTATCATTCCTGCATATAAAACTTAAGACTTGAAAATGTACAAGAAATTTGCAGATATCATTTGTTAAACATATAGTACCTTTTCAGCTGAGGCTCCAGTTAACACAAATGTAGAAAATACAGGGAGAGGGTATTTGCTATTTGGTGGCCAACATTCAATAGTTGCACCCATTGGTAAACAAAATAGGGGAACAGATTCTGGGAGTGAGAATGACTCATAATCTTCTTGAGGGTATCTACAAATTAGACCTATAAAAACAATAAAAATATTAGCTCATCATGTCTTGAATTTAGGGGCTCATAATTTGAATGATGCTAAAATGCTTTATTATTTAACACTTTTGGAAGACCAGAACATTACATATATGTTCACCAAGTAACTCTGAATACTTTAGTAGGATTCATATAGATTTTAATCCTCAAACTATTCATATTAACTACGTAATATTTATCAAGCTTCATCCACAAAGGCTAGTAAGGTAAACAAGAAAAGATTATTCTAAAGAAACATACACAAATATAAACACACTCCTAAAAATTCATTTTGTGGTCACACTGCCTTAAAGCATATGAACATACTATTTTTTTTGAAATGTTCAAATGCATATATCCACTTCACTAGCTTTCAATAACTTTCCCTTAGGGTTTTTTTGACACATTAAAATAGATATTCTATAGGACTATATATATAACTTCTAGGACAAATACACAAAAAAATAGAAGTCACATATTTACAATGTCTTCAAAATAGTATTAGCTTAACCCCAGCTTCTGAATAATCCCAGATTATATGAAAATAGAGTTTCAAGTGCCATATTATTTCATGTTAAATAGACTAGTCTAGAGAGTAGTCCAGGTATCTTCTACCTGACAAACCCTCGGAGCAGACTCTTGTCCTGGATTTTGTGGGACTAGAAACAGTAAATAGGTTCCCTGACCTTGAACCCTTAAAGTCAAGTGGAAACCATCACCAGACGTGATGTTAAATACAAAATGATAAACTAAGAATATCAGTGGTTGGTCTGCCACATTAATATCTGTTTGACTTTGGAGAAATCATGTACCTATAGGTCTCTGGTTTTCTCATCTATAAAGTGAGATGAACTAGATATAAAGGTCCAAGGCAGTTCTAAAATTCTCTAATTATATGCTAGCCAGCCAGTTAATCCCATGAGGAATTACAGTTAACTCTCCATTATTTTCTCAAGTCATGAAGTAATGGTATAGCCTTTAAGTAACTATAAAAATAGCGATGAACTATGGACCCCAGAAAATCACAGGTAGAAGAAGGTAGGAGTCTAGGACACTAACTTTAAAAATTTATTTTTTAAAAGGTTGAATCTGCTCTCTTGTACATAATTTGATATTTTGAGGTTTCTGGCAATTCAACTATGCATTATAAAATTACAAGTTAGTTTACAATATTTCAGATTATTTTGAAATATAATTACATATGAACTATAGATTTGATTAAATTTAATATAAATATTAAGGAAACATTAATTTTAAAGGACAATAAATACTTTTCCACATTTTCTACTGATTTAAAAACTTAAAGAGAATGATATCTACTTATTAGTTATTTACTTAAACCTAATATTTTAAAAACCTTGCCTTCTTTTAAAATTAATATTCCATTAAGCATCCAATAAAGTATGGATGAAGACAAAACAATCAAAAGACATAGGTTATAGTCCCAGTCCTGACACTAACACATTGTAAGACAGGTTTTGTTTTTTTTCTTTAATCTTATTGGCCCCATAATACATTTATAAAGTATTCCATGAAAAATTATACTTACCAGCTTTGTAAGATATAGTGTTAGTCTTTGCCACCGATTTTTTATAACATAAGTACACTGCTGATCCCCACTGAATTAAAAAAAAAAGGAAATATCATTAAATTGTAAAAGGTAGTAACTTAATAAAATGGAATCTCTTTGATCTCTCCGGTATGTATTTCCTAAGATGTAGTGACAGATTTCTTTCTATTTTCACTTGGTTATTTTGTCAGCATTTTATTGGAGTTATTGCCTAATTTTCTTTCAGAAGTAAAATGTAACATATTTTCCCCTTACGATAGCAATAACATGAGGATGACGACCCTTTAAAACAAAACTAAACCACAAAAATTTAGATTTTATTCTAAGTCCAAACTCTGGGCAGAAATGATAAAAAGAAATACCTACCCGCGTATGTAGACCTTTCTTTTGATTCCACAACACCTTTCAGATATTGCCAGATTTTTCTCCAGTTCTTTATACCAAAACTCAAGAGTTGTAATTTGCCATATCCATTTCCTTATTTCCTATTCTTTCATGAATGCATTCCAAACCAGGTTTTAATCCCATCATTTTTTTAAAAGAACACTTTAATGACTTTAATGATGCCAAATGTAACAGATGATTCCTAGTCTTCATCTTTTTCAACCTCTCAGCAGATTTTGATACCACTAATGACTCCCTTCCTGAAACATTTTCCTTTCTTGGCTTTTGAGGCGTCACACTCTCCTGGGTCCCTCGCCACCAAATCTCTGGTCAGTCCTCAATCTCCCTTGTAGCATCCCCTCTCTTTTCCTGATCATTAAATGTGATCTTTTCTTTTTTTTTTTTTTTTTTTTTTTTTTGCTGTACGCGGGCCTCTCACTGCTGTGGCCTCTCCCGTTGCGGAGCACAGGCTCCGGACGCACAGGCCCAGCGGCCATGGCTCACGGGCCCAGCCGCTCCGCGGCACATGGGATCCTCCCAGACCGGGGCACGAACCCGTATCCCCTGCATTGGCAGGCGGACTCTCAACCACTGCGCCACCAGGGAGGCCCTGTGATCTTTTCTTTACTTTCTCTAAATGATCTCATCTATTTAGTACCATGCCTTTAAATAACAGCTACTCTTCAAAGAGTCTCAAATTCCTAGTCCCAGCTACAAATGAGATGAAGAAGACTATGGGTAAAGCAGATTTGGGGGCAAAGAAAAGGAGTTTTAGACATCTTAAGTTTGAAACATCTATTAGACATCCAAGCATAGAGTCAAATGCAGGTAAGGCGAGAAGTCTGAAATGGATATGTAACTTAGGAGATGTCACCACTTGACATGAGGTGGTGACAGATACATTCACGGAGCACATTTCCTCACCTCCTTCAGGCCTCAACTCAAATGCCACTTTATTAGACAGCCTTCCTTTCATCACCTTATATACAATAACAAGTCTCCCTCTACCCTCCCCAGTCCTCCCTACTGCCCCTATCTGGTTTTTTTGTTTGTTTGTTTTTGTTTTTTTCCATGCATAGATAGCACTTACCACCACTGGGCATATTGTATATTCTCTAATTTATTATCTGCCTCCCACCACTAGAACATAAGCTCCATGATGGTAAGGGCTTTGTTTTGTCCACTGCTGTACCTAGCACCCAAAACAGTGCCTATTATTTAGAAATACTTAATAAATACTTGTTAAAGGAATGAATGTGAGGGGATGTGTTTGTGCATACATGATGGAGAGTGCCTACATGGACCAGTACATGAGGACAGATACTTAGCACTGAGAACAAATACATAAAGAAAATACACTTATGTTACGAAATACATTTTTTAAATATTAAGAGATTACCATAACAAACACCCATTTACTCACCCCCTAGTTTTAACAAATGTTAACAATGACCTTATTTGCTTCTGATATTTTAATTTATAAAGAAACAAAAAAATTAGATTTAACTAAAACCTCATCTTCCATGCCTTTCTGTCCTCTAGAGATTGAGGCATCACCTTCCATCCCTTTCTGTCCTCTAACTACTAGCCTGAAGCTAGCGCATTTCATTCACATGCACTTTAAAAATTTCTACTACGTAAATATACACATCTTTAAGTACGTATCATTGTTTTGTATGCTTTATAACTTTATATAAACGGTGATGCGCTGAATATACTCCTTTATGGCTTGCTTTCTCACTCATCAAAATGATTATGAGAATTAGTTACGTTGATACAGATCTACTTTCTTCATCTGAACCGCTGGATTCTATTAATGAAAGAAACATAGTTTCTTTTATCCATTCCCTTACTGAGGGACATTTAGGTTGTTTCCTTTTGGGGGGACTATTATGAACAATGATACAATAAGTTGGCTCATCATCTAGAAATTTTCCACTTTCTTAAACGTTTTCAATATGTCCCCAGCAGATAAGTATGTTAAATCCTACTTATTTAGGACATTAAGTTATGCTCATTGCTCTGTTGGGATTTTGTTTTTTAATAAACATTTCAATATTTTTGCATCAAAAGAATGGATGTATAAAATTCAAGTGGATATTATGAATGTAGGCAAACTGGACTTTTAGTTTATCTGGTGGGTAAAAAATTTATAAAGGGTCCTGTATTGCAAAGTCTCAACTCCAGTTCCCAATAAGCCAAATTTGTAAAGATAACAAAATAACCTTCAATAATTTTTGTGATGATAAAAAAGGAACTATATATGACCATGTGGATATGGTAGAAACTGAAAGGAATAACCTAAAATAAAAAACAAAGACTTAAAGTAAAAGTTATAAGGGCTCTGGAAGAAAAGAGCCAAGGATACAAGAAGCTTCTTCTAAATTTCTTCTTATACAAAGGTTCAGCAAAAAAGAAAGTAGAAGAGCCATTGTTCTTAAAATACTTTAAACATTTAACCCATAAAATATCCACACTGTGGTTTGCCATGGAAAAAACCTTTCTTCTGGAATTAGGTGCATGATTTAACTACTTGGTTTGTTAATAACTCCGCTTTTCTAAATCAACTTGCTAAATCAAACACTGACATTCCTGAAAAGTGGTAAAACAAGAGCCATTTGTAGAGAATATTAAAAAATACTCTCAATGAGTTAAAAACTGAGGAGAAAGTCCCAAATTGGCCAAAAAGTTGCTGTGTGAATCAAAGCACCTGGACTAAATATCCTTAACTACACATTTTTGCAGTTTTGGACCATATGACACTCTTAAGTTCTCTTCCAGCTCTAAAATATTACTGTTCTATTCTAAATCAATCAAAGTCCAAATCACTTAAGGCTTATGGTTCAAAGGTTAAAAAACTAGTAATTCTTTTTTTTTTTTTTTTTTTGCAGTATGCGGGCCTCTCACTGTTGTGGCCTCGGAGCACAGGCTCCGGACGCACAGGCCCAGCGGCCATGGCTCAAGGGCCCAGCCGCTCCATGGCATGTGGGATCCTCCCAGACCGGGGCACGAACCCGCATCCCCTGCATTGGCAGGCAGACTCAAACACTGCGCCACCAAGGAAGCCCAAAAAACGTAATTCTTGAAAACTTTTGCCACAAGCTTTTATTTTTAAAAATAAGTTTATTTATTATTTTTTTAATTTTGTCTGCATTGGGTCTTCGTTGCTGCGCACGGGCTTTCTCTAGTTGCTGCAAGCAGGGGCTACTCTTTGTTGTGGTGCTCGGGCTTCTCATTGTGGTGGCTTCTCTTGTTGTGGAGCACAAGTTCTAGGTGCATGGGCTCAGTAGCTGTGGCTCGTGGGCTCTACAGCGCAGGCGCGGTAGTTGTGGCCCACGGGCTTAGTTGCTCTGCAACATGTGGGATCTTCCAGACTAGGGCTCGAACCCACGTCCCCTGAATTGGCAGGCGGATTCTTGACCACTGCACCACCAGGGAAGGCCCCTTGCCTTTTTTTTTTTTTTTTAACATCTTTATTGGAGTATAATTGCTTTACAATGGTGTGTTAGTTTCTGCTTTATAACAAAGTGAATCAGTTATACACATACACATATCCCCATATCTCTTCCCTCTTGCGTCTCCCTCCCTATCCCACCCCTCTAGGTGGTCACAAAGCACTGAGCTGATCTCCCTGAGTTATGAGGCTGCTTCCCACTAGCTATCTATTTTACGTTTGGTAGTGTATGTATGTCCGTGCCACTCTCTCACTTTGTCCCAGCTTACCCTTCCCCATCCCCATGTCCTCAAGTCCACTCTCTGGTAGGTCTGTGTCTTTAATCCCGTCTTGCCTCAAGGTTCTTCATGATGATTTTTTTTTCTTTTAGATTCCATATATATATGTGTTAGCATACGGTATTTGCTTTTCTCTTTCTGACTTACTTCACTCTGTATGACAGACTCTAGGTCCATCCACCTCACTACAAATAACTCAATTTCGTTTCTTTTTATGGCTGAGTAATATTCCATTGTAGATATGTGCCACATCTTCTTTATCCATTCATCTGTTGATGGACACTTAGGTTGCTTCCATGTCCTGGCTATTGTAAATAGAGCTGCAATGAACATTGTGGTACATGACTCTTTTGGAATTATGGTTTTCTCAGGGTATATGCCCAGTAGTGGGATTGCTGGGTCGTATGGTAGTTCTATTTTTAGTATTTTAAGGAAACTCCATACCGTTCTCCATAGTGGCTGTATCAATTTACATTCCCACCAACAGTGCAAGAGGGTTCCCTTTCTCCACACCCTCTCCAGCATTTACTGTTTGTAGATTTTTTGATCATGGCCATTCTGACTGGTGTGAGATGATATCACATTGTAATTTTGATTTGCATTTCTCTAATGATTAATGATGTTGAGCATACTTTCATGTGTTTGTTGGCAATCTGTATATGTTCTTTGGCGAAATGTCTATTTAGGTCTTCTGCCCATTTTGGGATTGTGCTGTTTGTTTTTTTGATATTGAGCTGCATGAGCTGCTTGTAAATTTTGGAGATTAATCCTTTGTCAGTTGCTTCATTTGCAAATATTTTCTCCCATTCTGAGGGTTGTCTTTTCGTCTTGTTTATGGTTTCCTTTGCTGTGCAAAAGCTTTTAAGTTTCATTAGGTTCCATTTGTTTATTTTTGTTTTTATTTCCATTACTCTTGGAGGTGGATGAAAAAAGATCTTGCTGTGATTTATGTCATAGAGTGTTGTGCCTATGTTTTCCTCTAAGAGTTTGATAGTGTTTGGCCTTACATTTAGCTCTTTAATCCATTTTGAGTTTATTTTTGTGTATGGTGTAAGGGAGTGTTCTAATTTCATTCTTTTACATGTAGCTGTCCAGTTCTCCCAGCACCACTTACTGAAGAGGCTGTCTTTTCTCCACTGTATATTCTTGCCTCCTTTATCAAAGATAAGGTGACCATATGTGCATGGGTTTATCTCTGGGATATCTATCCTGTTCCACTGATCTATATTTCTGTTTTTGTGCCAGTACCATACTGTCTTGATTACTGTAGCTTTGTAGTATAGTCTGAAGTCAGGGAGCCTGATTCCTCCAGCTCCGTTTTTCTTTCTCAAGATTGCTTTGGCTATTTGGGGTCTTTTGTGTCTCCATACGAATTGTGAAATTTTTTGTTCTAGTTCTGTGAAAAATGCCAGTGGTAGTTTGATAGGGATTGCATTGAATCTGTAGATTGCTTTGGGTAGTAGAGTCATTTTCACTATGTTGATTCTTCCAATCCAAGAACATGGTATATCTCTCCATCTGTTGGTATCATCTTTAATTCCTTTCATCAGTGTCTTATAATTTTCTGCATACAGGTCTTTTGTCTCCTTAGGTAGGCTTATTCCTAGATATTTTATTCTTTTTGATGCAACGGTAAATGGGAGTGTTTTCTTTTCTTTTTTTTTTTGCAGTATGCGGGCCTCTCACTGTTGTGGTCTCTCCCGTTGTGGAGCATAGGCTCCGGACACGCAGGCTCAGCGGCCATGGCTCATGGGCCCAGCCTCTCCGCGGCACATGGGATCTTCCCGGACCGGGGCACGAACCCGTGTCCCCTGCATCAGCAGGCGGACTCTCAACCATTGCGCCACCAGGGAAGCCCAGGAGTGTTTTCTTAATTTCACTTTCAGATTTTTCACCATTAGTGTATAGGAATGCAAGAGATTTCTGTGCATTAATTTTGTATCCTGCTACTTTACCAAATTCATTGATTAGCTCTACTAGTTTTCTGGTAGCATCTTTAGGATTCTCTATGTATAGTATCATGTCATCTGCAAACAGTGACAGCTTTACTTCTTCTTTTCCGATTTGGATTCCTTTTATTTCTTTTTCTTCTCTGATTGCTGTCGCTAAAACTTCCAAAACTATGTTGAATAACAGTGGTGAGAGTGGGCAACCTTGTCTTGTTCCTGATCTTAGTGGAAATGGTTTCAGTTTTTCACCATTGAGGACGATGTTGGCTGTGGATTTGTCATATATGGCCTTTATTTTGTTGAAGTAAGTTCCGTCTATGCCTACTTTCTGGAGGGTTTTTATCATAAATGGGTGTTGAATTTTGTCGAAAGCTTTCTCTGCATCTATTGAGATGATCATATGGTTTTTCTCCTTCAATTTGTTAATATGGTGTATCACATTGATTGATTTGTGTATATTGAAGAATCCTTGCATTCCTGGGATAAACCCCACTTGTTCATGGTGTATGATCCTTTTAATGTGCTGTTGGATTCTGTTTGCTAGTATTTTGAGGATTTTTTCATGTATATTCATCAGTGATATTGGCCTGTAGGTTTCTTTCTTTCTGAAATCTTTGTCTGGTTTTGGTATCAGGGAGATGGTGGCCTAGTAGAGTTTGGGAGTGTTCCTCCCTCTGCTATATATATACATATATATATATATATATATATATATATATATATGTGTATATATATATATGTGTGTGTATATATATATATATTTTTTTTTTTTTTTTTTTTTTTGCGGTACGCAGGTCTCTCACCGTTGTGGCCTCTCCCGTTGCAGAGCACAGGCTCCGGAAGCACAGGCTCAGCGGCCATGGCTCACAGGCCCAGCCGCTCCGCGGCATGTGGGATCTTCCCGGACCGGGGCACGAACCCCTGTCACCTGCATCGGCAGGCGGACTCTCAACCACTGAGCCACCGGGGAAGCCCCCTCTGCTATATTTTGGAAGAGTTTGAGAAGGACAGGTGTTAGCTCTTCTCTAAATGTTTCATAGAATTCGCCGGTGAAGCCATCTGGTCCTGGGCTTTTGTTTGTTGGAAGATTTTTAATCACAGTCTCAATTTCAGTGCTTGTGATTGGTCTCTTCATATTTTCTATTTCTTCCTGGTTCAGTCTTGGAAGCTTGTGCATTTCTAAGAATTTGTCCATGTTTTCCAGGTTGTCCATTTTATTGGCATACAGCTGCTTGTAGTAATCTCTCATGATCCTTTGTATTTCTGCAGTGTCAGTTGTTATTTCCCTTTTTTCATTTCTAGTTCTATTGATTTGAGTCTTCTCCCTTTTTTCTTTTTTTTTTTTCTTTTTTTTTTTTTTTCTTTTTGCGGTATGCGGGCCTCTCACTGTTGTGGCCTCTCCCGTTGCGGAGTACAGGCTCCGGATGCGCAGGCCCAGCGGCCATGGCTCACGGGCCCAGCCGCTCCGCGGCATATGGGATCCTCCCATACCGGGGCACGAACCCGTATCCCCTGCATCGGCAGGCGGACTCTCAACCACTGCGCCACCAGGGAGGCCCTCCCTTTTTTTCTTGATGAGTCTGGCTAATGGATTATCAATTTTGTTTACCTTCTCAAAGAACCAGCTTTTAGTTTTATTGATCTTTGCTATCGTTTCCTTCATTTCTTTTTCATTTATTTCTGATCTGATCTTTATGATTTCTTTCCTTCTGCTAACTTTGGGGTTTTTTTTGTTCTTCTTTCTCTAATTGCTTTAGGTGTAAGGTTAGGTTGTTTATTTGAGATGTTTCTTGTCTCTTAAGATAGGATTGTATTGTTAAAAACTTCCCTCTTAGAACTGCTTTTGCTGCATCCTATAGGTTTTGGGTCATCGTGTTTTCATTGTTATCTGTTTCTAGGTATTTTTTCATTGCCTCTTTGATTTCTTCAGTGATCTGTTGGTTATTAAGTAGTGTATTGTTTAGCCTCCATGCATTTGTATTTTTTACAATTTTTTTTCTGTAACTGATATGTAGTCTCATAGCATTGTGGTCGGGAAAGATACTTGATACGATTTCAATTTTCTTAAATTTACCAAGGCTTGATTTGTGACCCAAGATATGATCTATCCTGGAGAATGTTCCATGAGCACTTGAGAAGAAAGTGTATTCTGTTGTTTCTGGATGGAATGTCCTGTAAATATCAATTCAGTCCATCTTGTTTAATGTATCATTTAAAGCTTGTGTTTCCTTATTTATTTTCATTCTGGATGCTCTGTCCACTGGCGAAAGTGGGGTGTTAAAGTCCCCTACTATGATTGTGTTACTGTCGATTTCCCCTTTTATGGCTGTTAGTATTTGCCTTATGTATTGAGATGCTCCTATGTTGGGTGCATAAATATTTACAATTGTTATATCTTCTTCTTGGAATGATACATTGATCATTATGTAGTGTCCTTCTTTGTCTCTTGTAATAATCTTTGTTTTAAAGTCTATTTTGTCTGATATGAGAATTGCTAATCAAGTCCAGCAGCACAGAGAGTCCCATATAGGATAAATCCAAGGAGAAACACACCAAGACATATATTAATCAAACTATCAAAAATTAAACACAAAGTAAAAATATTAAAAGAAGCAAGGGAAAAACAACAAATAACATACAAGGGAATCCCCATAAGGTTAACAGCTGATCTTTCAGGAGAAACTCTGCAAGCCAGAAGGGAGTGGCAGGACACATTTAAAGTGATGAAGAGGAAAAACCTACAACCAAGATTACTCTACCCAGCAGGATCTCATTCACATATGATGGAGAAATTAAAACCTTTACATACAAGCAAACCTAAGAGAATTCAGCACCACCGAAACAGCTTTACAACAAATGCTAAAGGAACTTCTCTAGGCAGGAAACACAAGAGAAGGAAAAGACCTACAAAACAAACCCAAAACAATTAAGAAAATGGTAATAGGAACATACATATCAATACTTACCTTAAATGTAAATGGATTAAATGCTCCAACCAAAGGACATAGACTGGCTGAATGGATACAAAAACAAGACCCGTATATATGCTGTCTACAAGAGACCCACTTCAGACCTAGGGACACATACAGACTGAAAGTGAGGGGATGGAAAAAGATATTCCATGCTGTAAGCTTTTATTTATTTATTTATTTTGTGGTACACGGGCTTCTCACTGTTGTGGCCTCACCCGTTGCGGAGCACAGGCTCCAGATGCGCAGGCTCAGCGGCCATGGCTCACGGGCCTAGCTGCTCGCAGCATGTGGGATCTTCCCAAACCGGGGCACAAACCTGTGTCCCCTGCATCGGCAGGCGGACTCTCAACCACTGAGCCACCAGGGAAGCCCACCATAAGCTTTTAATGGGAGGTGGAGAAGTGGGGGAAATATTTTTTGAGGCCAAAGCTGTAAACCTGGTACAAAAATCACGTATGAACTTGAGGAAAGACTCAACATGTATTTCCTCATGTCCATTAGATTGTTTTTTTGGTTTTGGTTTTTTGGGTTCTTTTCCTCCTGGTTTTGAAAACTAGTAGATGCTTTCAATCAAGCTACCTAATCTCTCCAAATCACATATAAGCTATAATAACTATACTCTTGAGTATTATCAACTCATCAATAATTTAAACCCAACCATTGCCTGATTCTCCATATACACATTTAACAGGTATGAAAATAAGTTTCCTGCATTGCATGTATATTTTAGTTTTTCTGAACGAGTTAGAAGTCATTGTACATCTACTCCAAAGATCTAAATTTGCTTTTACTATCTTATAGTCAATGGAAACAAAGACTGTTAAAAGATATAAACCACAACCCATTGCTTAAAAAAAGACACCTACCACTAAGATTAGGGAACTTTCTCTATATTCAGGACTGATACTAGATTTAAGAGTAAGACAATAGGATGGCGGAGTAGAAGGATGTGCTCTCACTCCCTCTTGCGAGAACACCAGAATCACAACTAGCTGCTGGACAATCATCGACAGGAAGACAATGGAACTCACCAAAAAAGATACCCCACATCCAAAGACAAAGGAGAAGCCACAATGAGACGGCAGGAGGGGCGCAATCACAGTAAAATCAAATCCCATAACTGCTGGGTGGGTGACTCACAGACTGGAGAACACTTATACCACAGAAGTCAACCCACTGGAGTGAAGGTTCTGAGCCCCACATCAGGCTTCCCTACCTGGGGTCCGGCAACAGGAGGAGGAATTCCTACAGAATCAGACTTTGAAGTCTACTGGGAATTGATTGCAGGACTTTGACAAGACTGGGGGAAACAGAGACTCCATTCTTGGAGGGCACACACAAAGTAGTGTGTGCATTGGGACCCAGGGGAAGGAGCAGTGACCCCATAGGAGACTGAACCACACCTACCTGCTACTGTTGGAGGGTCTCTTGCAGAGGCGGGGGGGGTGGCTGTGGCTCACCATTGGGACAAGGACACTGGGAGCAGAAGTTCTGGGAAGTACTCCTTGGTGTGAGCCCTCCCGGAGTCTGTCATTAGCCCCACCAACGACCCCAGGTAGGCTCCACTGTTGGGTTGCCTCAGGCAAAACAACCAACAGGGAGAGAACCCAGCCCCACCCATCAACAGTTATGTGGATTAAAGTTTTACTGAGCTCTGCCAACCAGAGCAACAGTCAGCTCTACCCACCACCAGTCCCTCCCATCAGGACACTTGCACAAGCCTCTTAGATAGCCTCATCCACCAGAGGGCAGACAGCAGAAGCAAGAAGGACTACAATCCTGCAGCCTGTGGAGCAAAAACCACATTCACAGAAAGACAGACAAGATGAAAAGGCAGAGGGCTATGTACCAGATGAAGGAACAGGATAAAACCCCAGGAAAAGAACTAAATGAGGTGGAGATAGGCAACCTTCCAGAAAAAGAATTCAGAATAATGATAGTGAAGATGATCCAGGACTTTGGAAAAAGAACGGAGGCAAAGATCGAGAAGATGCGAGAAATGTTTAACAAAGACCTAGAAGAATTAAAGAACAAATAAACAGAGATGAACAGTACAATAACTGAAATGAAAACTACACTAGAAGGAATCAATAGCAGAATAACTGAGGCAGAAGAACGGATAAGTGGGCTGGAAGATAGAATGGTGGAATTCACTGCTGCAGGACAGAATAAAGAAAAAAGAATGAAAAGAAATGAACACAGCCTAAGAGACCTCTGGGACAACATTAAGCACAACAACATTTGCATTATAGGGGTCCCAGAAGGAGAAGAGAGAGAGAAAGGACCCAAGAAAATATCTGAAGAGATTATAGTCGAAAACTTCCCTAACATGGGAAAGGAAATAGCCACCCAAGTCCAGGAAGCTCAGAGAGTCCCATACAGGATAAACCCAAGGAGAAACACGCCGAGACACATAGTAATCAAATTGGCAAAAATTAAAGACAAAGGAAAATTATTGAAAGCAGCAAGGGAAAAATGACAAATAACATACAAAGCAACTCCCATAAGGTTAACAGCTGATTTCTCAGCAGAAACTCTACAAGCCAGAAGGGAGTGGCATGATATACTTAAAGTGATGAAAGTGAAGAACCTACAACCAAGATTACTCTACCTGGCAAGGATCTCATTCAGATTCAACAGAGAAATCAAAAGCTTTACAGAGAAGCAAAAGCTGAGAGAATTCAGCACCACCAAACCAGCTCTACAACAAATGCTAAAGGAACTTCTCTTAGTGGGAAACACATGAGAAGAAAAGGACCTACAAAAACAAACCCATACAATTAAGAAAATCGTCATAGGAACATACATATCGATAATTACCTTAAACGTGAATGGATTAAATGCTCCGACCAAAAGACACAGGCTTGCTGAATGGATACAAAAACAAGATCCATATACATACTGTCTACAAGAGACCCACTTCAGACCTAGGGACACATACAGACTGAAAGTGAGGGGATGGAAAAAGATATTCCATGCAAATGGAAATCAAAAGAAAGCTGGAGTAGCTATACTCATATCAGATAAAATAGACTTTAAAATAAAGAATGTTACAAGAGACAAGGTAGGACACTACATAATGATCAAGGGATCAATCCAAGAAAAAGATGTAACAATTATAAATATATATGCACCTAACATAGGAGCACCTCAATACATAAGGCAACTGCTAACAGCTATAAAAGAGGAAACCGACAGTAACACAATAATAGTGGGGGACTTTAACGCCTCACTTACACCAATCGACAGATCATCCAAACAGGAAATTAATAAGGAAACAGAAGCTTTAAATGACACAAGAGACCAGATAGATTTCATTGATATTTATAGGACATTCCATCCAAAAACAGCAGATTACACTTTCTTCTTAAGTGCACATGGAACATTCTCCAGGATAGATCACAGCTTGGGTCACAAATCAAGCCTCAGTAAATATAAGAATATTGAAATCATATCAAGCATCTTTTCTGACCACAACGCTATGAGATTAGAAATGAATTACAGGGAAAAAAATGTAAAAGACACAAACACATGCAGGCTAAACAATATGTTACTAAATAATCAAGAGATCACTGAAGAAATCAAAGAGGAAATCAAAAAATACCTAGAGACAAATTGACAATGAAAACATGACAATCCAAAACCTATTTGATGCAGCAAAAGCAGTTCTAAGAGGGAAGTTTATAGCTATACAAGCTTACCTCAAGAAACAAGAAAAATCTCAAATCAACAATCTAAACTTACACCTAAAGGAACTAGACAAAGAAGAACAAAGAAAACTCAGTTAGCAGAAGGAAAGAAATCATAAAGATCAGAGCAGAAATAAATGAAATAGAAACAAAGAAAACAGTAGCAAAGATCAATAAAACTAAAAGCTGGTTCTTTGAGAAGATAAACAAAATTGATAAACCATTATCCAGACTCATCAAGAAAAAGAGGGAGGGGCTTCCCTGGTGGCACAGTGGTTGAGAGTCCGCCTGCTGATGCAGGGGACACGGGTTCATGCCCCGGTCCGGGAAGATCCCACGTGCCGTGGAGCAGCTGGGCCCGTGAGCCATGGCCACTGAGCCTGCGCATCTGGAGCCTGTGCTCCGCAACAGGAGAGGCCACAACAGTGAGAGGCCCGTGTATGGCAAAAGAAAAAAAAAAAAGAAAAAGAGGGAGAGGACACAAATCAATAAAATTAGAAATGAAAAAGGAGAAGTTAAAACAGACACCACAGAAATACAAAGCATCCTAAGAGACTACTACAAGCAACTCTATGCCAATAATATGCACAACCTGGAAAAAATGGAAAAATTCTTAGAAAGGTATATCCTTCCACAACTGAACCAGGAAGAAACAGAAAATATGAACAGACCAATCACAAGTAATGAAATTGAAACTGTGATTAAAAATCTTCCAACAAACAAAAGTCCAGGACCAGATGGCTTTAAAGGTGAACTCTATGAAACATTAACAGAAGAGCTAACACCCATCCTTCTCAACTCTTCCAAAAAATTACACAGGAAGGAACACTGCCAAACTCACTCTATGAGGTCACCATCACCCTGATACCAAAACCAGACAAAGATACTACAAAAAAAGAAAATTACAGACCAATATCACTGATGAATATAGATGCAAAAATCCTCAACAAAATACTAGCAAACAGAATCCAACAGCACATTAAAAGGATCATACACCATGATCAAGTGGGATTTATCCCAGGGATGCAAGGATTCTTCAATATATGGAAATCAATCAATGTGATACACCATATTAACAAACTGAAGAATAAAAACCATATGATCATCTCAGTAGATGCAGGAGAAGCTTTTGACAAAATTCAACACCCATTTATGATAAGAACTCTCCAGAAAGTGGGCATAGAGGGAACCTACCTCAACATAATAAAGGCCATATATGACAAACCCACAGCAAACATCATTCTCAATGGTGAAAAACTGAAAGCATTTCCTCTAAGATCAGTAACAAGACAAGGATGTGCACTCTCACCACTATTATTTAACATAGCTTTGGAAGTCCTAGTCAGAGAAGAAAAAGAAATAAAAGGAATATAAATTGGAAAAGAAGAAGTAAAACTGTCACTGTTTGCAGATGATATGATACTATACATAAAGAATCCTAAAGATGCCACCAGAAAACTACTAGAGCTAATCAATGAATTTGGTAAAGTTTCAGGATACAAAATTAATGCACAGAAATCTCTTGCATTCCTATACACTAAAGATGAAAAATCCGAAAGAGAAATTAAGGAAACACTCCCGTTTACCATTGCAACAAAAAGAATAAAATACCTAGGAATAAACCTACCTAAGGAGACAAAAGACCTGTATGCAGAAAATTATAAGACACTGATGAAAGGAATTAAAGATGATACCAACAGATGGAGAGATATACCATGTTCTTGGATTGGAAGAATCAATATTGTGAAAATGACTCTACTACCCAAAGCAATCTACAGATTCAATGGAATCCGTATCAAATTACCAATGGCATTTTTTACAGAACTAGAACAAAAAATCTTAAAATTTGTATAGAGACACAAAAGACCCCGAATAGCCAAAGCAGTCTTGAGGAAGAAAAATAGAGCTGGAGGAATCAGACTCCCTGACTTCAGAGTATACTACAAAGCTACAGTAAGCAAGACAATATGGTACTGGCACAGAAACAGAAACATACATTAATGGAACAAGATAGAAAGCCCAGAGATAAATCCATGCACCTATGGTCAACTAATCTACAACAAAGGAGGCAAGGATATATAATGGAGAAAAGACAGTCTCTTCAATAAGTTGTGCTGGGAAAACTGGACAGCTACATGTAAAAGAATGAAATTAGAACACTCCCTAACACCATACACAAAAATAAACTCAAAATGGATTAGAGACCTAAATGTAAGACAGGACACTATAAAACTCTTAGAGGAAAACATAGGAAGAACACTCTGACATAAATCACAGCAAGATTTTTTTTGATTCACCTCCTAGAGTAATGGAAATAAAAACAAAAATAAACAAATGGGACCTAATGAAACTTAAAAGCTTTTGCACAGCAAAGGAAACCATAAACAAGATGAAAAGACAACCCTCAGAATGGGAGAAAATATTTGCAAATGAATCAACAGACAAAGGATTAATCTCCAAAATATATAAACAGCTCATGCAGCTCAATATTAAAGAAAGAAACAGCCCCATCCAAAAATGGGCAGAAGACCTAAATAGACATTTCTCCAAAGAAGACATACAGATGGCCAAGAAGCACATCAAAAGCTGTTCAACATCACTAGTTATTAGAGAAATGCAAATCAAAACTACAATGAGGTATCACCTCACACCAGTTAGAATGGGCATCATCAGAAAATCTACAAACAACAAATGCTGGAGAGCATGTGGAGAAAAGGGAACCCTCCTGCAGTGTTGGTGGGAATGTAAACTGATACAGCCACTATGGAGAACAGTATGGAGGTTCCCTAAAAAACTAAAAATAGAATTACCATATGATCCAGCAATCCCACTACTGGGCAGATACCCAGAGAAAACCAGAATTCAAAAAGACACATGCACTGCAATGTTCATTGAAGCACTATTTACAATAGCCTGGTCATGGAAGCAACCTAAATGCCCATCAACAGACAAATGGATGAAGAAGATGTGGCACATATATACAATGGAATATTACTCAGCCATAAGAAGGAACGAAATTGGGTCATTTGTTGAGACGTGGATGGATCTATAGACTGTCATACAGAGTGAAGTAAGTCAGAAAGAGAAAAACAAAAATCATATATTAACGCATGTATGTGGAACCTAGAAAAATGGTACAGATGAACCGTTTGCAGGCCAGAAGTTGAGACACAGATGTAGAGAACAAACGTATGGACACCAAGGGGGGAAAGACGCAGAGGGTGGGGTGGGGATGGTGATGTGCTGAATTGGGCGAGTGGGATTGACATGTATACACTGATGTGTATAAAATTGACGACTAATAGGAGCTTGCTGTATAAAAAAATAAAATTAAATTAAAGAATTTTAAAAAAAGAGTAAGAAAATAAACATTTAAGAGGTTTTTATTCCTATAATGTTTCTTAAGAGAACTGAGAGGAGCTTAAACGCTGGACAAAAATAAAATAAAACAACTCTTCCTTGTTGTATGTCAATTATATCTCAATAAAACTGAAAAAAAGAAAAAAGAAAAGCTCATCCTCAGTCGTTAAATGCACATAAAAGGGACTGAATAAGCAGAGTTAACTAAGGATATGAAACATTTAATCTTCACAAAAAGCCTGTGAAATAAAACACTACTTTATCCTTGTTTCATGCATGAGGAAACTGAGGCACAAAGAGTCATAGAACTTGTCCAAGACATGCATCTGGAATGCAAATCCAGCAGTTTAGCTGGAGTCCATTCTGTTCACACTATGTTACACTGCCTCTTTATTCTTTCAGCAGAGAATTAATGCTCTCTGACAACACTGGGACCAATACTTCAGAGTAAGGAAAAATAGGAACTCGTGTCTGGTTTTGGTTTCAGTGCAACAAGTCTACCTTGAACACTTTGATTAATTAATAAGACCTCGAAATGGTTCTAATGACATTGTCAATTTCCTTTGAATCCAAAACCAACAAATCTACAAAATAAAGGAAAATTCACCAATGGGAAAAGGGCAAGTATCTGTGAGCCTGAACAGTCTTGCTAAAACACCAAACCAAATCTTGAAACAAGGTTAAGCTGGACATCAGATTATGGAAGAGTTCAAAAACCCTTCTTGTCATCACTATCAGTACCACATGAGGCTGTAAAACTTATTTGCTACCATGATCTTCTTCCTTCACCATAATCTCTCCACTGTCACATGTAATCATCAAATCAAAATGCAAGGATAGCATGAAAGAATAGGGCATTTTTTATATGAATGGCTGTTGACAAGTAGGGGTCACATAGCTGCAAATAACTCTTTTAGGATACAACTGAGATACCGTCAGCATCCATTTTCGAATTACCTATTTAAACATTTTAAACAAATACTGCTACTACCTTAAAACTGCAGATTTTTCTAAAAGAAAATTTGGAATTGAAAGATATTTATAGATAATAAACTAACACATATATAGTGTTTTCTTATATGTACTGGAACATGATTCTAAATTCATTTAACCATCACAATTACTTATAAGGTAGATGCTACTATCACTCTCATTTTACAATTGTGAAACTGAGGCACAGAGAAGTTATGTTACTTTCTCAAGGTCACAAAGCCAGTAAGTGTCAGAGATAGGATTCATATCCAGACACTCCGGTTCCAGAGTCTGTGCTCTGAACCATTTGGCTATACTGATCTTAACCACTACACAATACAGATCTATTTTACTATCTTATTGAGGGGGTTAAAAACATTTTCAGACTCCTAAGATTTGTGTTGTATCCAGTCACATATCAATACACTCCATTTCTTTTTCTTGTAGCTTTACCTAAAGCTTCAGGTATTTCTCTTCTTGCTAGCTTAAAAGAAGAGACAGCACATAAGAGCTCAATAAATGTAAATTATTTTAGGAAGGATGTAGTTCTAACTATGGTCATAACAGCTTTGCTTGTAATATAAAAAACTTAGAATCTAAATGTCTTACAATAGAAGATGGAATAAACTGTGGCACATCCACTTAATGTAGAAATATTTAGCCATTCAAAGCTGTTATATATGAAAAGATGTTAAACCTCCACAGTAATCAAAGAAATGCAAATTAAAATTAGAATGATTTCTTATTAGATAGTCAATAATTAAAAAGGGATTGATAACAACCAGTGTTGGTGAGGTACAGGGCCTGGCAAAGGGCATTCTTATACAGTACGGTTGCTGGGAATATAAACTGTCACAACTTTTTCAGAGCAATCTGTCAACACTTCTCAAAATGTACACCATACCCATCAATTCTAGTTACAATTATTTATTCTTCCAGAAACACTCCAATAAATATACAAAGAAAAAGGCACAAAATTGATCAAAGAAGCATTATTAGTAATGGGAAAAACTGGAAATAACTTGTATTCATCATTCTTCATTTGTATTTTCTGGAATACTATACAATCATTGAAAGAATTAAGAAGAGAGTTATATTAACTGATAAAGGTGGATAGTTAAAAAAAGCTTATATCAGAATATATTGAGATTTCCAATTTTTGAAAAATAAAGGATGAATTTATCCATATTACATATACTCCACATATGTGCACACAAAAGGGTCTGGAAGGATACAAGCCAAATTTTTAATTGTTAATCCTGGCAAAGGATCACAAAAGATGGAAGCAGGAACAAGAACTTTCACTCTTTACTTCCTAGATCCATGATTTGCTCCCCTCCCCGTCTCAATTTTTCTTTTGAGTACATATTTCTTTTTAAAATTTAAAACAGCAATTAAAAAAAAGAGATAATTACAATTACAGATCATGCATGGCCTTAAGGCTACTGGAAGGACTCTGGCTTTTACTAAGAGTGAGATGGGAAGCCATTAAGGGTTGTAAACCAAAGAGAGATATGATCTAATTTGTTTTAAAAGCATCCTTCTTGCTGCTATGTGAAGAATAGGTTGTAGGAGGAAGTGGAAGCAGTGATCAGCTAAACCAGGGGTCTGGCAAACTACGGCTTGCGTTTGACCCAAGGTCTGTTTTTGTACAACTGAGCTAAGACTGGTAAAAAGGTTGTTTTTAAAACAAAGGATGAATTTGCGACAGAGCCTGTATATGACCTGCAAAAGCTAA
This sequence comes from Mesoplodon mirus, assembly GCF_964341445.2. Lineage (NCBI taxonomy): Eukaryota > Metazoa > Chordata > Mammalia > Artiodactyla > Ziphiidae > Mesoplodon > Mesoplodon mirus. The sequence continues at coordinate 56,006,442 of NC_138979.1, forward strand.
CTTATCGTTTAGCCCTTTATTCAAGTTTGCCTAACTCCTGAATTAGAAGACCACTGCAATAATCCAGTTAAGAGATGATTATGGCTTGGATCAGGGCTGCAGCACGTGGAGAAGCTGAGAAGTGTTCAAGTTCAAAATATGTTTTGAAATGAAAGTCAACAGAATTTACAGAAGAACTGAATGAGAGGTAGAAGATAAAGGTTAAGGATTACTCCAAGGATTTTTAGTCTGAGTAACTAGAAGAGTGGAATTTCCTTTTACTAGAGGAGGAAAATTATGGGGATAAGTAGATTTGGAGAGGGACACTAGGAGTTCAGTTTTGGACATGTTAAATTTGAGATAACCTATTTGATAAGATATCTAAGAAGAGATAATGAATTAGAAAGATCCAGAGGGGGCACAGAAATTTAGAAGTCATCCACACATAGCCTGTATTTAAATGATTAGATCATCAACGAAGTGAGTTAAGATTTAAAGATAAATGGTCTGAGGACTGAACCCTGGGGCACTCTGTTGTGTAGCAGTTAGCGAATTGGGAAGAAATTAGCAAAGGCAGAAAGGGAATAACTGGTGAGGTAGGAGGAAAAAAGCCAGAGAGCACAGAGGATAGAGACTGCATCTTCTCTTCCTGCCACTGTTTCAAGAAGGGAGAAGTGATCATCTATGTCTAAATGTACTAAAAAATTAACATGAAGAGTTGATCACTGGATTCAACAAGTGCAATCTTGGTGGAATGATGGAGACAAAAGCCTAACTGGAAAGAGTCAAAGTGAGGAAGGAGACAGAATACAGTCAACTCTTGAGACGTTTTAGTATAAAGAACAATCAAATGGGGGAACAGATGGGAGTGGGATATAAAGATCAAGAAGCTTTGTAAAGATGGGAGGTATTGTAACATGCTTTTGCATGCTGGAGGAAATAACCCACTAGAGAATGAAAAACTGATGATTCAAAAAAAAGTAGGGAGGATTGCTGAATCCATGTCTCAAATAGGTGAGTATACAGGATCTAGTGCACAAGTGGAGGGGTGACCCTTGGTGAGTGCATCACTTTTGCAGTAAGGGGGAAAAATTATTTAATTACAAAAAAAAAGAAAGCTTTTTGCACAGCTCTTTTTGAAAGTACAACTAAATTACTTTCCTAAAAATAAAATATCTGACATCTTTAAAAAATCTATTTTTTAATTCAGTAATTGTGCTATGCTGTTTTCCAAAGATTTATTTTAAATTATGCTCTTTTCATCCGTGGCTAATTTTATCAGTGCAAAAGAGTCACTTACCATACTGTTATTGAGATTCTTGTCAACTTTGCAGAATGTGTGTGGTGGACTTTCTCCTTTACTGGGTATAATAATACATATGTCTGTAACAGCCAACGCATTCTGAGTCATGTTTTCAGAGGCTCTTCGGTAAGTGATATAAATTCTTTGTGATGAGGTACTGCCGCTAATATTTGCAGGGCGTCCGTAAGGAGTACTCTGGATAACTTCACACCCCTGTTTCAATCTTTCTTTCCAGTCATATAAAACCCTAAAAAATAAATAAAATAAATTAGTACACAATTACAAAGCACCTGCAAATATGAAAGGTAATATTGTCAGGAATCATAAACTGATCCTTAAATGTAGCAGATATTCCAATTGTACTGCCAAGTTTGAATGCACCATCCCATATAAAATTAAAGAATAACTGGGAACTTCTCTGGTGGCACAGTGGTTAAGACTCCGTGCCCCCAATTCAGGGGGCCCGGGTTCAATCCCTGGTCTGGGAACTAGATCCCACATGCATGCCGCAACTAAGAGTTTGCATGCCACAACTACAGAGCCAGTGAGCCGCAACTAAAGGAGCCCTCAAGCTGCAACTAAGGAGCCCAAGTGCCGCAACTAAGGAGCCTGCCTGCCACAACTAAGACCCAGAGCAACCAAATAAATAAATAAATAAATATTTTAAAAAACAAAAATAAATTAAATAAAAAATTAAAGAGTAACTGTTTTCCCTAACAAAAATTAATAATGTAAGGAAAATTTATATCAACCTCTGTTTATTGACATAAACCACAGAATAGCAATTTTGTGCAAAGGTACTTATTTTAGCATTCCATTTAACAGACAGATAGACAGACGGATGGACAGATAGGTGTATCATGTATGTATGACAGATAGGTGTACATATGTCTCTAAAACCAAGCATCATCTTTGGAAAAAGCAACCTTGTATTTTGACCAAAGTTAAAATTTTACAAAAGGCTCCTTGCCATACAGTAGAGAACTTGCTTGCACACTTTTACCTCCAATACTTCCTTCAGCTTTAAGAGAGAGTTTTAAGGCTTTCAAAAGAGTAAATGACCTTAAGTCTACCTTTCATCAAAAGTACAAATGAAAGTTTCCCCCTTCTCCTTTATGGTAAAATCATAAGCTTTTAATAAAGGACAGGCCAGGCACCCATTCCTTAAGTTTTCTAAATACTGTTACTTAAAGTACTTGGGAAAACAAAGAAAACACCATGCTTGAATAATATTAGTTTATTCCCTCACAGAATTCACTAATTTGTACTTTAATGCTAAGTCTTTGGCATTAGCAAAAAAAAATTAAAGCCCTATTATATTAAATGTTTCTTCATTTGCTATAAAAATTATTAAAGAAGGTAATGTCCCCAACATCAATCAGTATTCCCTTTTATAAAATCCCATTATACAAATAAAATTTAGTGTCAAAAATTGGTCATATTATTTCTTTCTAATATAATTTTTAATTTCCCTTTTGTCTCAGCTGTCAGCAAACTTAATTTTTTTCTTTAAACGTTCTATTTTGAAAATTTAGAGTGAAATTTGATGCTTAATCATAGCAGCTATGTATATCCCAATGTTAGCCTAATTGCTTACTCCTCCTCTCGATCTTGCTTTTCTGTCTTGTTTTTTCTTAATCCTAAAAAATGGCATCGTCAAACTATTACATATAGAATGGATAAACAACAAAGTCCTACTGTATAGCACAGGGAACTATATGCAATATTGAGGTAAACCATAATGGAAAAGAATATAAAAAATGTATACATATGTATAACTAATCACCTTGCTGTAAAGCAGAAATTAACACAACATTGTAAATCAACTATACTTCAATTTTAAAAAATAAATAAGTAAAAAAATTTTTAAAGGCATTATAACAGAGAAGTTAGACATATCTGAATTCGAACTCCTACCACCTGGTACCAGCTGTATTATCTTAGGCAGTTACTTAACTTCTCTGAGCCTTATACTATTCAACTATAAAATTTAAAAATCTAACTCATAGGATCTTGGCAGAATTAGGTGAGAGTGCTAGTAGGGTCTCCAAAATAATGTCTGGCACACAGATGTTCAACTGAAAACAAGAAAAGAAAAATACAACACACAGAACAACAAACCACTATTTACTACCTCAAATTCTTAAAAGATATGGAATATAAGTACATTTGATACATAAGCTACCTATTTTCTTTAATCAGGTATTGTGCTATTGTATATATTACTTATATCACTATTTTTGATTTTTATATTATTGGGTAACTTTTCTTATCTATTTAAACTATAAGCTTAGTTTAAAGGCAATAATGATGTTATATCCTCCACAATGACAAATATATGAGAATAGCCATAAGAGTGGTTAATTTATTCATTCTAGTTCAAGTCCTTTCCTGTTGGTGAATCCTTTCTATGCCTGGAAAATTCCTCATCTCTAATTTAGGCAGCTCCAACATCCTAACAAGAATCTGCAACATTCCCTTCATTTTATTTGTAAACTAGAATTCTTTTTTTTTTTTTTTTTTTGCTGTACACGGGCCTCTCACTGTCGTGGCCTCTCCCATTCCGGAGCACAGGCTCCGGATGCACAGGTTCAATGGCCATGGCCCACGGGCCCAGCCGCTCCGCGGCATGTGGGATCTTCCCGGTCCGGGGCACAAACCCGTGTCCCCTGCATCGGCAGGCGGACTCTCAACCACTGCGTCACCAGGGAAGCCCTGCAAACTAGAATTCTGACAGTGATCAGTGATCATAGGAGCAACTTAACGTAATCTTTTAAAAATAAGATCTAATAGCTGGCTTATTTTCCCAAATATGTAAACTTCATATGAAGCAATATTATACCTGTTCTGAAACCCACTTAAAGTTACTGTAATTAATTCATGAATTAACACAATAAAGACTGAGTTTAATATAACTTTTATCAAATATTAAGTAATAGAATTTTAAAAGTAGAAGAATGTTCAGGAGCCCTTCCAATTCATCCTATCTCCCCTTAGGCATGAGTAAACATGGCTATTCACTTTCAGACTTAATATATTGGGAGATGGAACTTTTATAGCCCTTCTACTGATGTTAGTAGGGACATTGCTATCTTCCTTATTTTTAACCAGAATATTTTAAGTTAAGCCTATCCCCTTTTGCAACAGAGCCATGGAAACAAGAAAGTTAATCTTCATTCCCTATAAACCCTTCATCTATCGTGAAGACATTATTAGAGCTACTCCTAGCCTACCTTTGGCCTTTTTCTTTCAGTTTTTCAGGGAGAATCTTCTACATAAATAAATACATATGTATATATATATTTTTACATTTATATATTCCTCTTTTACATATATATTCCTCTTTTTTTAAAAAAACCCAAACGTTGCAGAAATTGACAAGGTGATCCTAAAATTCATAGGAAAATTCAAGGGACCCAGAATAACCAAAACAATTTTGAAAAAGAACAAACTTGGAAGACTCACACTTCCTAATGTAAAAACTTACTACAAAGCCACAGTAACCAAAACTGTGTAGTACTAGATAGGAGAGATATACAGACAAATGGAATAGAATTGAGAGTCCAGAAATAAAGCCATACATTTATCACCAATTTTTGAAAATGGGGAAAGAATATTCTCATCAACAGATGGTGCTGGAAGTGGATATCCATATGCCAAAGAGTAAGGTTGGAATCTTTCCTCAACATACACAAAAATTAACTCAAAATGGATCAAAGATCTAAATGTAAAGGCTGAAACTATAAAACACTTAGACAAAAACTTAAATGTAAATCTTTGTAACTCTGGATTAGTTAAAGCCTTCTTAGATACAACACCAAAACACAAGCAACAAAAGAAAAAAATACATAAATCAGATTTCATCAAAATAAAAACTTTTCAGCTCCAAAGGATACCATAAAGAAAGTGAAAAGACAACCCACAGAATAAGAAAAAATATTTGTAAACCATATATATGATAAGGAACTTACATGTAGAATATATAAAGAACTCCCAAAGCTGAACAATAAAAAGACAACCCAATTTAAAAATGGGTAAAGGATTCTGAATAGACATTTCTCCAAAGATATATAGATGGCTAATAAGCACATGAAACGATGCTCAACATCATTAGCCATCAGGTGAATGCAAATCAAGACTACAGTTAGATACCATCTCATACCCACTAGGAGAGCTATAATCAAAATTATAATATAAAATGTTGGCTAGGACTGGCAGAAATTGGAACCTTCATACACTGCTGATGGGAATGCAGAGTGGTACGGCTACTTTGGAAGACAGACTGGCAGTTCCTCAAAAGGCTAAACACAGAATTACCATATGACCCAGCAATTCCACTCCTAAGTACATATACAAGAGAAGTGAAAACATATGTCTATACTAAAACTTGTACATTAACATTTCCAGTAGCATTACTCACAAGAGCCAAAAAGTAGAAACAACTCACATGTCCATCATCTGATGAATGGATAAATAAATTGTGGTAGACCCATAAGATGGAGTATCATTCAGCCATATAAAGGAATAAAGTACAGACACATACTACAACATGTATAAACCTTGAAAACATTATGCTAAGTGAAAGAAGCCAGCCACAAGGTAACCATATACAGTATGATTCTACTGATATAAAATGTCCAGAATTAGGCACATCCACAGAGACAGAAAGTAGACTGGTGATTGTCTACAGCTGAGGGGGTTAGGGAGAATTAGACAGAAACTATAATGAATACAGGATTGTTTATTTTGGGGGCATGATAAAATGTTATAAAATTTGTTGTGGTGATGGTTTCACAACTCTATAAATATACTAAAAACAACTGAATTGTACAATTTAAATGGGTGAGTTGGATGGTATGAATTATAACTCAGTAAAGCTATTATATAAAAAGGGAGCCCCAAGTTCAACACAATATCCTAAATAAGGCACTAATTTACCCAAGAGCCTTGTTTGATGCATACAGACTTAAGCACCCAACTATAATGATCATTATAACCGATCCTTAAAAGCCACCTTTTTCTCATACTTTAAAAATAATAAAAAATTTTATGAGTAGGATAATACATTAATTTCTGATACTTTCCTATAAATGTTTTTCAAATTATCTCCCCTATCTTTTTTTTTTTTTTTTTTTTCTTTACTTGGGCCTCTCACTGTTGTGGCCTCCCCCATTGCGGAGCACAGGCTCTGGACGCGCAGGCTCAGCGGCCATGGCTCATGGGCCCAGCCGCTCCGCAGCATGTGGGATCTTCCCGGACCGGGGCATGAACCCGTGTTCCCTGCATCGGCAGGCGGACTCTCAACCACTGCGCCACCAGGGAAGCCCTCCCCTATCTTTTTTTTTAAGATTTTTTTGATGTGGACCATTTTTAAAGTCTTTATTGAATTTGTTACAATATTGCTTCTGTTTTATATTTTGGTTTTTTGGCCGCGAGGCATGTGGGATCTTAGCTCCCTGACCAGGGATCAAACCCGCACCCCCTGCAAAAGAAGGCGAAGTCTTAACCACTGGACCGCCAGGGAAGTCCATCCCCTATCTTTAATAGAAAGAAACTCAGACAAAAATGCTAGAACCTGTAGAAGGAAGAGACACTGAAAAGATATAAGGAACACAGGAAGAGAATACAGGATTCTGGATATAAACGTGTCTATTTTTCTAAAGCTGCCATGTATCTATTAATAAACAAATTGAACAGTTAACTTCAAAATCTATAAGGTGTATTATTTGGATCAATAACAATAATTCTTTTTAAAAATTACTTACCCCAGATCTGTAAGTGGAGGCTTATCTCTTCCTCTTCTATAGCAAAGGAAAATCTGCGGCCCCACAAGACTTCCATTATTGAGATCAGCTGACAGTCCAGTTGGGGTAACATCAATACACGTGTAATCCCGTGGCACTTCCTCCCCAAGAGATTTAATAATAACTGAAACATCTGTGATAGGTTCTTTTGGTTTAGCTACTTTATGACAAGCATCATTGAAGTGAATTTCTTCTTCAAGAGGCTTTGAAACATCAGTTAATCCTGCTACAACAAAGTAGTCAGCAACACGAGGCCCCTTATCTTCAATCATCTTCCATTACAGAAGGTTACATCTGAAAGAAAAGTAAAAGATAGTATTCTCCTGTAATAAGTCAAATAAATATTCTCCTATAATAAGTCAAATAAATGTAAGTGGTTTGTGTACAAATAAGAAAAACTAAAAAAAGTGCACTACCTCCCTGATTAAACACGCTAGTATTACACATTTCATTTTCATATGTTAAAAGTATGTTTTTAAAAAAAAACAGGACTATATTTAGCATTATTTTTTTATTATAAAATTAATGCATAAATTTCCATTTTTGGCAATATGGAAGCCTAGATTACCTAAGTAGACAACAAAAAAACACACATTCTTTTAAATGCATAGACTAACTTGTAAAAATGTAAGGGGAAATTCCCAGGGCCCCAAAACAGTGAGGAAACCAAAATGCCAGAATGCAGTGTATAAGCTCATACTGGGTGGGAGAATTTGGCTGATCTCCTCAGTAATCAAGGGGCGTGTATTTTTAAAAGGCATTACAGGGACAGGAGACAATGCTTTGGGACCACATAAGATAGGGGATTAGAACTGAGACATCTGTATAAAAAGAAGAGCCTCAAAGAACTACATCCCCAGTTAAGGAGTGGATTTAAAAAATCCATCCACTGGTACAGGGAGATAACAAAGTTTGCCTCAATCTGAGCCCTACTTTGGGGGAAGTAAAAAGTCTCTTCTGAGAATGTATAAAAATAGGCCTACTCACACTTGGATCTGAGGTTTGATCTTAAGCCATCTGCATGGTCCCAGGATGCTCCAAACTGAGATATTAATGATAACTGTGTTCCCAGGCTAGTGATAGCCCTGGGGAAGCAAATGCAAAAAAGTTCTAGAGGGTACCCTCAACACAGGTTTTCCACAGATAAAGCCCTGTTGAAGATGACCTCCTATTCTAAAATTATAAAACACACTAAGAAAAATCCACTCTGAATGAGTTTTAGAAGATACAAAAAACAGAAGAACTTCAAATAATAAAAGTAGGGCAGCGATTTTAACGGTAATGCATGCTTATAACAAATACAAAGAAAAAATACACAAAGTGGAATTCATCATGTATTTGCAAACACTTTAATAGCAAAATCTCCTTCAGTTGTCTAGTATCACTTAAACCTTATTTGTTTCTTGAACTAGGAGAAGACATTCCCACCCCCAGGCCCCACCACAGTACTGTCATTACTTATATAAGAATTATAGGAAAAAAAGTTTAACCTAAAACAGAAATTTCCAAACATGTGTCTCATGTTACACTTAGTTCCAAAAAATTCAAAGAAAGGATTTTATGGACAAATATTGTACTGTATATTTATAATATATATTAAAAAATTAAAGCCTTGGAAATCTTTTGATAAAGGTACCTGATTAACTTCCCTTAATCCAGGATTTCCCCAGTCTATCTGAACGACAAACCCTATTTTCCCACTTAAAAACTAGAAAAAACCCACAGAACATACTTTAGAATATGCTATTTAAAGTAAACAGCCTTCTTTTGTAGACTATAAAATACCTGGAGGCAAAGAAATTCTTATGTAATATACTTGTTTATAATATAATTATCACCACTTTCATCATAATCCCAAAATTCATTTAATTTTCTATATGGCTAATGTCATGAGTTTTCAGAATTCATGCCACATTTTTTGGAATTTGTATCCATTGCTTAAATATACTCTATAAATATTCTCACTCTTTGCTTAGAAAACACACCTAAAAAAGGATCGAATGTTCCTACTAGTTTTATTTAGGTATATATGGCTCCTATGTAGCGATTCCCTTACACATAAGATTTCTGCACAAAACGAACGGCTTAAACTTTTCAGAAATCCCTACTGTCCCAGACTGACAGTAAAGGAAAGTAATAATAACCTAGTCTCCTGGAAAACTGTTAAACACTGATAGTCACTCTCAGCTGACGGCCTATTACAGGTGTTCTACAAAAAAACAGCTGACCATCTATCCATTTTTTTAAAGTAGGAAAACAAAGCACTTTTGTATTTAACTTATTTTCTTCATTAAATAGTGTTTGAAAATAACTCTTTAATGGCTGCACAGTATTTTAACGGACATAACATTATTGACCTACTTCCTTACTGTTGATCATTTATTACTCCTACTTATTTTGCTGATAGTTTTTAAATGCTAAGATGAATAACCTTGAACATAAACCTCTGGTTACAACTCTTATTTTTTTCAGGATAAATTTACTGAAGTAGAATTATTGGGTCAAAGCAACACATACACTTACAGCTTCTGTAAGTGTTTATTTGCTTTTATGTGTGCATAAATTTTAAATTATAAGCTCTTGATAGACACGAGTCTTAAAAATTACCTTAGTAGAGCACTTTCCTTTCATCATAATGAAGAGATGTAAATATTCTCCTTTTTCTTAGACTCTAACGTCGTGTTATTTAAACTAAAGCGTATAGTTACTATTACATACAATAAAGTTTTATGTCTTGCTATGCAGAAAGAAGGGAAAGAGAATGGAAACAGTACTATGATGAAAACGTACATATGTTTAATAGGTTCTTTTGAAAGCTACTACCTTAGCCATTGGAAATAAACAGCTATTATATGAATAAGCAGATATTTGGGAAAAAACTGTATGAAAATTGTTTTTGTTACATCTTCCTGGTTTACAAATTTTTATCATTTGATCTGATTTGCAGTTGAATATAGTAAATAACTACTAAAAGGGAACAAGTTAAAGTTCTTCATCAATACATATAAGAGCAATCAATTTTAAAGTGGTGATAAAATATTCTTACTTTTATTGACAGAATAGTAAATTATATATTACTCCAGCTCCCTTGCCTTGTTGTTGTTATTGTTGTTTTCCATTTATTCATTCGGGTGTGGAGAGTGGTAAAGAAGGTAGGCAAAAATATCTGAAGGCACTCACTGGTGACAAAGCATATAATGTCAACAGCACAGCTGGCAACATCCCAGGTGACTTCTAGATCTAAATGCTCTTTAATTCTCTCAGAAAGAGTCTATAATACTGAAAATGCACCTCTACTTTTTATTTTAAATCAACTGTTTTTAAAGTAAGTTTGAGGTTTAGAAACTAGGGGGAAGACGTTGTTACAAATTACAAGGCAGAGAAAATACTGAAAATCTTTAACACAGAAATAAATAATGAATAGTATTTCCTAACAATTTCAAGAAACCAAGAGACTTCCATTGGAGTGTAAAATTTACAATCCTCATGGAAAATACTAAACATATATTAAGACAAAATGCCTTATGTTGGTAAGAGCCAACAAAAATTACTTGGAAAGAGCATTTGAGGAAAGCATTCGTAGTCATCATGTACAAAACTTGGACTTTTAGTGTAGTACATCAGAGCAAAAACCCTAGACAATTAGGAGGTAAATTTCTTTTCTTTTTCTTAGAAGGTAAATTTCCTTAAATTCGTTTTGGAAATGGGGGGGCCACACAAAACAAATATTTGATCCAACAGTTCTCGAAATAATCACGGTAGTATAAAACCCTGAAACAACTTTACTAAAGTTCAAGTAATAATACTACATCATTAATCAGTTATTGTCTTTTTAATTCCTCTTCATTCAACATGATACAGATAACTTAAGGAGTTAGCTCATAAGATGTTTACAGACATCTTCTTAAAATTTCAGATACCTACTTGGCTAGTATTTCATTTCAAATTACATCTATTTTCTTTGAGATTAGAAAACAAAAAGGATGTGCTCTCTATTCCTAAAAGGTTCATGGAAGCGAAATTGAGAAATCATTACAAGAAAGCTCTTACCTATTCAGCAACTAAGGGAGACTGACCTGTTTTTCTCCCTTTCTATCTCTGCCCCATCAATTCAGATTCTTTTTTATTTCTTCTATCACTCCATTAGGTCAAGTAGTAAAGCATGTGCTACCTAGGCTAACTCTAAGGACAAGAAAAGGCAAGAGTGGAAATCAGGGATAACATTTTAAAGATATATGAAAAACGAATCTGAACATAAATTTTGCAAAATTATATACTATTACTGAAATGGTAAAAGGAGCAAAGTCTTTGAGACAGGGCCTAGTATAGTCATAAACTCAAGATTATACATGAAAACGGTTGATAACACAATGGACCAGTTCAACTCCCCCTCACTCCAGTTCACTTCAATAAATAAGCTAGAAGAAATTTTCTTTCTTTTAAAAAAAATGTAATTCCACAGTTAAAAACCTAACCTAGCTCATCTTTTCTTACATTATCAAAACTAAGCTAGAGACCTTCATTCCCATCTTCTTCTAAACTTCACCTTTCGGGCCTCCCTGGTGGCGCAGTGGTTGAGAGTCCGCCTGCCGATGCAGGGGATACGGGTTCGTGCCCCGGTCCAGGAGGATCCCATATGCCGCGGAGCAGCTGGGCCCGTGAGCCATGGCCGCTGAGCCTGCGCATCTGGAGCCTGTGCTCCGCAACGGGAGAGGCCACAACAGTGAGAGGCCCGCATACCGCAAAAAAAAAAAAATAATAATAATAAACTTCACCTTTCATTTTTCTTCCAACCAAGGTAATCTATCTACTGTCCTTCAAATACAGTTTTGCTCTTTCCCTTTGATGATACACTATTACCTTTTTCTAGACAATATATGTTCATCTTAGTTTTCAAAACAATTTAAATGTATGTGGATTTTCATTTAAACTTTGTGAACTGTACAGAACAGTAGAAGGAAAAAGAAATTCTATAATCCCATTCACAATAATAAATCTGGTTTATATTTAACAAAGTTTCCTAGTCTTCTTCTTCTTCTATATGCAGTTACAATATAAAATATAAATATTTTTATTTTATTTAAAAAGCATTAGTCTCAACTGTTATAATCTTCATAATTATACTAAATGACTGCATAATATTCCATCAAATAGAAATATACACTATAATCAGTACCCCATTTTTCCTCTCCCAGCTAGTACCCAAAGTATGGTAGGTAGGTGCTTAAAAAATTTTTAAGTGAATAAATAGTTCACTTTATAACCTTCCTCAAGTATATTATACTAAATGTAATGTCTTTTTTCTATAATTCAGAGTCAATTTTCTGAACCCCAATTACCTTAAATACTATAGTTTTTGAATGTAGGGTAAACACAGATAAACTAGATGATTTGAGTCTAACTAACCATCAGGGCTGTGGGCGAAATTAGAAATTTACTGAATAAGTAATTGATTCATTCATTCAATGAATTTTTCATAAATACTTTTTAAGATGACACACTATTCTAAGAGCCAGTGATGATACTGATGAAAGCTAGCCTCTGCCTTCAAAGAGTTTCTTGTTTAGTTTTATTTTTCCACATCTCTTTCTCTTCCTTTATTCCACCTCTAGCCATCTTTTCTCCTACCACCCTTCCAGATCCCAAGTGCCTGCCTTCACCCTGCGCAAAGTTTTTCTTTTTTTTAAAATAAATTGATTCATATTTTATTTATTTATTTTTCGCTGCATTGGGTCTTCGTTGCTGCATGCAGGCTTTCTCTAGTTGCGAAGAGTGGGGGCTACTCTTCATTGCGGTGTGTGGCTTCTTATTGAGGTGGTTTCTCTTGTTGCAGAGCACGGGCTCTAGGTGTGCAGGCTTCAGCAGTTGTGGCATGTGGGCTCAGTAGTTGTGGCTCATGGGCTCTAGAGCGCAGGCTCAGTAGTTGTGGTGCACGGACTTAGTTGCTCCGCAGCATGTGGGATCTTCCCAGACCAGGGCTCGAACCCATGTCCCCTGCATTGACAGGCGGATTCTTAACCACTGTGCCACCAGGGAAGCCCCCAAAGTTTTTCTATCAGTTTCTCCTGAAAGATCCATGCATAGAAGTGACTCCTACTTCGTTGTTCCTTTCCCCATCTCCTTGAAAACTGGCACTCCTTCAGCATCAGTATTCTATGGAGATTTTGAAAGGAAAGAAATCTTATTTGTATATCATATTTAACAGTAGGTTTGCTTTCTTTTAAAAAAGGTTTAACCCATCCAAGCCAACTTGACTTTGTTTTTCTTTTTGCATATCGTATCTACTACAATATGCTCCTTGCTTTTTTTTCACTTGAATTGGGAACTGTTTTTTTTTTTTTTTAGGTTTATTTATTTATTTTTGGCTGCATCAGGTCTTAGTTGCAACACACGGGATCTTCGCTGAGGCGTGCAGGATCTTTCGTTGTGGCGCACAGGCTCTTCATTGCAGCGTGCGGCCTTCTCTCTAGTTGTGGCGTGTGGGTTTTCTCTTCTCTAGTTGTGGCACGCAGGCTCCAGGATGCATGGGCTCTGTAGTTGCGGCCCGTGGGTTCCAGAGTGTGTGGGTTCTGTAGTTTGCGGCATGCGGGCTCTCTAGTTGAGGCACGTGAGCTCAGTAGTTGCGGCACATGGACTTAGTTGCCCTGCAGCATGTGGGATCTTAGTTCACTGACCAGGGATCAAACCCGCATCCCCAGCATTGGAAGGTGGATTCTTTACTACTGGACCACCAGGGAAATTCCCCAACTTGACTTTTTAAAAGTAAGTTTTCAGTAACCCAAATTGATGGACTATGTGGGGCAAATTTCTTAAGCGAGGGGGCACTTATTTGTCTTCTAGTCTACTCTGGAACCACTTCCTCTCTCAATATCTATTCCCGAGCAAAAGCCAACAACAAAAAAATCAGAACACAGCTGTGTAATTTGAAGGTTCCTTTTTGAAAGATTAACAATTTATATTTTAAAAAATTAAGATAGGAATAATAGACCTTTAAAGGGGAAGAGATCTTTTCATTAGTGATAGTCTTATCCTTTATTTTATAGTCAAAGAAACTGAAGCACAGAAGATGGCTTACTTAAGGAGACCCAGCTAGTTAGTGCTAGAGCCTGGACAAGAACTCAAGTCCCTCAAACCAGTATTCTTTATATTTGGAGATGCTGTTTCTAATAAATGGTGTTCAGTTAATACTGACCCAGGGCATGCTTAAAACATCTCCTTTCAGTAAGTTATTTTGTGTCACTTGTTACTCATAATTGTTACTTGGTGAATATATGCCAAATTCTTATTAAGAGATCTGGTAAATTAACATTTCACTGTGTTTATACAGAAAACAGCTAATAAAAACAAATCGAAATGAAAAAAAAAACTACTTACACATTACTGAAAGTCTCTCTCTGAAAATGATGCCAGATCTCAATTTGTGAATTCTGCACGCCTTGGAGTTTGAGAAATACTGTGTTAAAAAGAATAAGAATTAAGCTTAAATTAATTCCAATCAAACATTTCCCCCTAAGATGCCTGTGGATACTTAAAAGTCCTGTTAACAATGATAATTTTCAAACAAAATGGTTGCATATATTGTTTTCATATGGTTAAAGAGTCAACAAGTAATTTTCATATACCAGCTCCTCCAGAAAACACGTTTCAGTCCAGAATAGATATACACTTAAAAAAAAAAAAAAGCAAATAAGGGGGACAAAGAGAGAAAACAAAAAAATAAGTAAGGGCACAAAAGACTAAACGTGTACAGGAACAAGGAGAAAGAAAAACATGCCTATTTCTTAGGCATTATGTATAGTATCTCATTCCTAGAAGAAAAATATAAGCACGAGCACAAGAGGAAGAAACCACAGCTTTATCCAATACTGAATATCTACTAATAATGGGGAAATAGCAGCAACAGCAGACACCAGATTTACCCAACTTGGTTGGTCCTTGGTGTGTGTCTGGGAAGTAGGAGAGGAGTGGGGAAAGGGCCAAAATCATTTGAGTCAAGATTTGATTAAAGTGTCTTAGAATGGAATGGAGGGTGAAAAGAATGAATGAGAAGTAACATAAGTACAATCTTGTTACATTTTAGATTGCTAAAAATGGTTAAAATAGATATATATGTTTTAAAAACTAGGATACCACTCCATCTCAGATTCACTGAGTATTTTCAGTCAGTAAATATGGAGTGGTACATATATTTTTCAAATATTTCTAAAATCTTATTGCTGACAGGCAGCAAAGAAACAATGTAAATATTGACCTGCTGAAACATTTTTTATATTCACCATCAGATTATCATAAAAATGTTCTAGCTGAAATACTCTATGTATGTAAAAACACTTGCAAATTTTGAAAACTACAGCTCCTATTTTATTGATAGAATATCAGGCTTGTTTTGATGCAATCATGAATTGTGAATGTAGTATATAACCAATTCCAAATAAATTTTCTGCTACACTGAGTTTCTTAATATAGTACAAACGTTTTGTTTTTGACCATGACTCTATGCTCCACTAAACTTAATATTTGTTTGTTACTCAATAAACAAAGCAATGGGGCTTCCCTGGTGGCACAGTGGTTAAGAATCTGCCTGACAATGCAGGAGACACAGGTTCGAGCCCTGGTCCGGGAAGATCCCACATGCCACAAAGCAACTAAGCCTGTGCACCACAACTGCTGAGCCTACACTCTAGAGCCCGCGAGCCACAACTACTGAGCCCACGAGCCACAACTACTGAAGCCCGCATGCCTAGAGCCCGTGCTCCACAACAAGAGAAGCCACCGCAGTGAGAAGCCCAAGCACCGCAATGAAGAGTAGCTCCTAGGGCCTCCCTGGTGGCGCAGTGGTTGAGAGTCCGCCTGCCGATGCAGGGGATACGGGTTCGTGCCCCGGTCTGGGAGGATCCCATATGCCGCGGAGCGGCTGGGCCCGTGAGCCATGGCCGCTGGGCCTGCGCATCCGGAGCCTGTGCTCCGCAACGGGAGAGGCCACAACAGTGAGAGGCCCGCATACCGCAAAAAGAAAAAAAAAAAAAAAAAAAAAAAAAAAGAGTAGCTCCTGCTCGCCGCAACTAGAGGAAGCCTGCGTGCAGCAACAGAGACCCAACGCAGCCAAAAATAAATAAATAAAATAAATAAATTTATTAAAAAAAAAAGCATTTTGTTCAATGTTTAAAGTTTTAGATTTACAGCAGCATTCACAATATGAAATGTTTCCTGACAGTATGAACTTCCAAAACCTTTACTTTGATTCTATGAATTGTATGAAAAAATTGACCCATTATTAGAATTAACTGATTTCCCAGTACACAGAAGATGAGACTGATATAAAACTGGCATCACTTAAGTGTTTACAAAGTTCTTCTGTTAATGGAGACAACACATCACAGCTACTGCTTCACTTTCCATACATGCATAAGAAAACTTGCAATAAAAAATGCGTAAAATCTATTTAGCAGAGCATCCTTTGATGTAAATGGAAAGTCATGCTCCTCAAAGTGATATGTCAGTGTGCTTCCTGCAGCTATATATGTTAAATTATCTTTCAGCACAGACCCCTTTAAATTGCTATTATCTTTAATTGAACTTTTGAAATAATTATAGATTCACATTCAGTTGAAAAAAATAATAGAGATCTGGTATACTTTTTACCCAGTTTCTCCCAATTGTAACATCTTGCAAAATTATAGTACAATCACAGTAGGGATATTGACATTGATGCAATTCCCCTATCTTATTCTGTTTTCCCCAATTTTACTTGTATTCACATGTGTATATGTGTGTGTGTGTTGTGTGTGTGTGTGTGTACTTAGTTCTATACAATTTTATTACGTGTTGCTTCATGTACTTATCACCAAAGTCAGGATACAGAACAGTTCCATCACAAGGATCCTTAGTGCTGACCTTTTACTTTTTATTTAATTATTTATTTAAAATATTTATTTATTTGGCTGTGCCAGGTCTTAGTTGTGGCATACAGGATCTTTGTTGCCGCATGCAGGATCTTCATTGCAGCATGTGGGATCTTTTTTAGTTGTGGCATGCAGGATCTAATTCCCTGACCAGGAATCGAACCGGGGCCCCCCAGTATTGGGAGTGCACAGTCTTAACCACTGGACCACCAGGGAAGTCCCAGTGTTGACCTTTTATAAGTACACCCACTTCCCTCCTGTCCTCCCCCGACTGTCCCTAATCCCTGTGGACTGGTATATTTTTACCAGAGAGCACATAGGGCCAATGAAAGGAAAAGACAACTCTCTAAAAGCAATACCCCCTTACAACATAGGTGCAGAAACAAACCAGAGAAGAAAGCATATACGTGTGGAAAGACTTGCTGGTCACATTCACTCAGCCATCTGGAACGTTACATTTGAATATGATTATACAAACATAAATGCACAGACATATGTATGCACGCAAAGATAGGGACAGAGAGTGATCATCTACTAAATCACAATAAAAATCAATCCCCTTGGTTCTGAGATAAATTTTCCTATCATGAATAAATTCCAGACTGGAATCAAGAGGACAACATAAAGTAATGCTACAGAACAACTACAGTGGGGATTCCTACATGTATAAGAAAATAAAAATGAGTCTTTTACTGTGTTCAGAGGTAAACTTGCCCCTCCCCCAGAAATTAGGTTTGAACTAAGGTAGCAGGGACTTCCCCAGTGGTCCAGTGGTTAAGACTCTGAGCTTCCAATGCAGAGGGAGCAGGTTCGATCCCTGGTCGGGGAACTAAGAGTCCACATGCTGTGAGGCGTGGCCACCAGAAAAAAACAAAAACAAAAACCCTGTAAAACTGATGTTTTAAAAAATAAAGAAAATAAAATAGCTGGTATTCCCTTGAGAATATGGATCTGGTGTAGAAAGAACAGGAACAGACTGGAAATAACTGAAGGTTAATATGCAGATACCTCTTGCCTCTCCAGACAGACTATAAACAATTCAAAGGCAGGAACCCTGTCTTTTATTTCTTTTGATTCCTCACATAAATTATAGGAGTTATAAATACATGGTAGGTGTATAAATATTTATTAAATGAATGAGGTCAGCACAGTAGGAAAAACATGTGAAAGTTAAGACACCACAGAATCATAGGATTGTAGAGCTAGGAGGCTCCTTGGAGATTTAGCTTCAATCCTTTTTATAAATGAAGAAATTGAGGCATAAACATTAAACAGCTTGCCTAAGACCAAATACATCAATTTATGACTCAACTCTCATGGCTTTTAATTTGGAGTTCTTCTATACCATACTTCAATTCAAGAATGAAAGAGAAGAAAGTAAGTCCTTGGGGAGCCCTGTGTGTTAATTCATGAACGTGGGCTTTGATGGACAAAAAAAGTTAACAGGTAAGTGGGAGAAGTTAAACTGACTGAAGAGAGTGGGGCAATTGGCAGGTAAGAAAAAGAATGAATGACTAAAAATCAGAGAAAAGAGTAAAACAGAAAATGAAAGAAGTTGAACAAAGAGATATGGCAAGAAAAGTAATAAAAAAAAGATGAGTAAAAAAAATAGTGCAGAAATGGGATGGAGAAAAGTGAGAAATGGTTAGAGAGGTATGGGGAAATTGTATCCGGAGAATTTTTTTTAATTAATTAATTTATTTATTTTAGGCTGCGTTAGGTCTTCATTGCTGCATGAGGGTTTTCTCTAGTTGTGGCGAGTGGGGGCTACTCTTCATTGCGGTGTGTGGGCTTCTCTTTGCGGTGGCTTCTCTTGTTGTGGAGCATGGGCTCTAGGCACGCAGGCTTCAGCAGTTGTGGCTTGTGGGCTCAGTAGTTGTGGCTCACAGGCTCTAGAGCGCAGGCTTAGTAGTTGTGGCACACTGGCTTAGTTGCTCTGCAGCACGTGGGATCTTCCCAAACCAGGGCTCGAACCTGTGTCCCCTGCATTGGCAGGCAGATTCTTTTTTTTTTTTTTTTTTTGCAGTACGCAGGCCTCTCGCTGTTGCGGCCTCTCCCGTTGCGGAAAACAGGCTCCAGACACGCAGGCCCAGTGGCCATGGCTCACGGGGCTAGCCGCTCCATGGCACGTGGGATCCTCCCAGACTGGGGCATGAACCCATGTCCCCTGCATCGGCCGGTGGACTCTAAACCACTGAGCCACCAGGGAAGCCCTGGCAGGCAGATTCTTAACCACTGCGTCACCAGGGAAGCCCTGGAGGATTTTTAATGCTATTTACATTCTTTTTAAATAAAGAAACTATTAGATTTATCATTCCTATAAACAATTCCCTATAAACAACTACCAGTCTCATACTGAAAATCTGTTCATATTCAATACTATATATGAAATGCAAATATATGATGCTTACCAGTCTAGAGTGAGAGGGAAGTCTCATTTTAAATTTTGTCTCTTGCACCATATTTTTTTTTTACTTAATTTCCCATATGAATAACATTCTCACATCACAAAGTTCTTGCCTCCTCTTTGAATTATCATAAACATTTTTTAATGTGTTGATAGGAGTTAACTTTTTTTTTAGTATTTATTTTTATTTATTTATTTTTTTGGCTGTGTTGGGTCTTAGTTGTGGCATGTGGGACCTTTGTTGCAGCATGCAGGTTTCTCTCTAGTTGTGGTGCACGGGCTCCAGAGTGCACAGGCTCAGCAGTTGTGGTACGCAAGCCCTCTAGTTGTGGCACTCGGGCTCCAGAGTGTGTGGGCTCAGTTGCCCCGTGGCATGTGGGATCCTAGTTCCCTGACCAGGGATTGAACCCATGCCCCCTTCATTGGAAGATGGATTCTTAACCACTGGACCACCAGGGAAGTCCCCTGAATCATCATAAACATTTGTTAGCTGGTATCTAAAATGAATTGTTGCCACCAATGGGATGTTACCAAAAGCTTCTCTTAAACATAAAATATCTGGTTTTTCTTCTCCATTTCATGGTTACTCGAAATAATACTCACTGGGGTGATTAAAAATACATTTTCAGAAGACAAGTAATCTAAAATTCAGCTATATTAACATATAATACAAATGAGATTCATTGATTAAAAATATCACCTTTCTTGAAAAGTAGATATCAAGATTTATAGTTCTCTCATTTGGTTAATGTTAACATTTCACTTTCTTAACTATTTCATTTCACCACCTATTTAAATATAGTACTTTAAGCCTTTTAAAGGCTTAAAATCCACTTTTCCCCACAAACTGTAACAAGTAACATATTTATTTGTTAATAAGCACCTGAAAAAAACTTTGAGAATTAATACTTGAAAACAACTTTGAGACATCTGTTATTCTCCCACTTAATAATGACTGATACAATTTTTTAATCTGTAGGACTTACTAGATGATCAAAGACTACAAACAAATAGTTCATACACAAGAAAACCCAAATACTTGGAAGAATTGATAGCCTTGCAAATAATTACAGAAATTAAACTTCAAGGTTTTACATCATGTCCAGTAAATTAACAAATATGAAAAAAAAATTAAACCCAATGCTGTAGTGCTGTAAAGAAATAAGCACACTTAAAAACTGTCAGTGGGGGACTTTCCTGGTGGTCCAGTGATTAAGACTCCTCGCTCCCAACACAGGGGGCCCGGCTGGTCAGGGAACTAAAATAAACATTTAAAAAAATTGTTGGGACCTCCCTGGTGGTGCAGTGGGTAAGACTCTATGCTTCCAGTGCAGGGGGCCCGAGTTTGATCCCTGGTCAGGGAACTAGATCCCACATGCATGTCACAACTGAGAGTTTGCTTGCCGCAACTAATTCCGCATGCCGCAATGAAGATCCCACATGTCGCAACTAAGACCTGGTGCAGCCCAAATAAATAAATAAATAAACAAACAAATAAATAAATACTTAACAAAAAATTGCTAATGGCAGCGTGAATTAGAAGAATTTTTCTGAAAAGTAATCCATCAGTACTTAAAACTAATGGTACTCTTATTAACTAATTCTATTTTGGTGAAACATCTCAAGAAAATATATATATTTTTTAGTCAAACTATTGGTCTAGATTATTTATAACCATACCTCCTTAAAGATTCATAGAAGTTTTAGAGTACAAAAGGTAGAAAGGTAAATATGACTTGCCCAAAATAGCACAGTTCATCACTAGCAGAGCAGGGCCTAAAACTCCTTATCCCAGGTCTCTTGCTACTACATACCATGTAGACTATTCCATAGAAGCCTGAAACAATGACCCAGATTTGACAAAGATAAAGCAGATCAGGTTGGTGAGGCTAGATGACACATTGCTCCTTCTAAACATTCTGATGGCCAGGACCAGCCTTAGATACACTTCTATTCTTTAAACTCCCTTAACCTTCTTTCACCAATCAAACCAAACTTCAGGACCTTCTCTTTCTTCTTATTCCCAGGAAAATTTTTAGTTCCACTAACTGCTGCTCACTTTCAAATTTATATCACCAACCATGACTCTCTACTGAGATCCAAAATGCCTGCATGATATCTCTACCTGCACATCTAATAGCAAAAACAGAACTATTTCTCTGGCATATCTCCACCTTTAGACCTAAACCTATTTCTCTGCCCACACACATACTTATACTCTATAAATTCAGCAGGAAAGGCATAAATTTGAACCTGGGACTGCCTGTACATATTATCAGTCAAGGTAGTTGACAGTCTCAAGTGAATACGGGCTCCAGAAAAGAAAAAAATAAACACTGCAGGAATACAAAAGAGGGGTGAAAGAAAAAAAAGGCCAAGAACAGAACAACCTATCCCAGAGGAAACAGAATTTTTGGTCCGGACCAAACATATTTCTTAAATAAGCAGGACAAACATCTTCAGGAAACTAAAGTAGGATATTAGGAAAATAATAAGGAATAATGAAGAACCAACTACAGATATTGGGTATTAAAAATAAAATAATTGAAATTCTAAGTCAGATAGGTTAAATAACAAAATGAATATAAATATAGTTGAATATTATATTTGATATGAGGGAAAAAATGAATATAGTTGAAAATAAAATCAGTGAGTCGATGATCAGAATGAGATATTAAGAAGGTATAAAGCAATTGAAAATATATATTATAAAAGTTTAAAAATATGGAGGCTTAAAAGAATAAGAAGACAACCCACAGACAAAGGAAATATTTACAAAAGATGTATCTGATATAGGACTGTTATCCAAAATATATAAAGAACACTTGAAACTTGACAATAAGAAAATTAACCACCCATAAAAAATGGGCAAAAGGGGCTTCCCTGGTGGCGCAGTGGTTGAGAGTCCGCCTGCCGATGCAGGGGACACGGGTTCGTGCCCCGGTCTGGGAAGATCCCACATGCCCCGGAGCGGCTGAGCCCGTGAGCCATGGCTGCTGAGCCTGCGCGTCCGGAGCCTGTGCTCCGCAACGGGAGAGGCCACAACAGTGAGAGGCCCGCGTACTGCCAAAAAAAAAAAAAAAAAAAAAAAAAAAAATGGGCAAAAGACCTGAACAGATACCTCCCTAAAGAAGATATACAGATGGCAAGTAAACATATGAAAAGATGCTCCACATCATATATCATTAGGGAAATGCAAAGTAAAATAACAATGAGAAATCACCACACTCCTATTAGAATGGCCCAAATGCAGGACACTGACAACACCAAATAATCCAAGAATCTGGAGTGGCAGGAACTCTCACTCATTGCTGGTGGGAATGCAAGATGAATCATATAGTCACTGTGGGAGACAGTTTGGCAGCTTCTTGCAAAACTAAGCACACTCTTACCGTATGACCCATCAATCACACTTCCTAGTATTTACCCAAATGAGTTGGAAACACGTCCACACAAAAACCTGCACACGATGTTTACAACAGCTTTATTCATAACTGCCACACTTGAAAGGAACTAAAATGTTCTTCAGGAGGTGAATGGATAAATTAACTGTGGTACATCCAGACAATGGAATATTATTCAGTTCTATGATGAAATGAGCTATCAAGCCATGAAAAGACACGGAAGAACTTTACATGCATATTACCAAGTGAAAAAAGCCAATCTAAAAAGGCTTTATACTATATAATTTCAACTATATGACATTCTGGAAAAGACAAAACTATGAAAACAGTAAAAAGATCAGCAGTTGCCAGCAAGTTAGGAAGAAGGGATAAATAGTCTAATAAGCACAGAGGATTTTTAAGGCAGTGAAACTATTCTGTATGATACTACAATGGCAGATATGTTATACATTTGTCAAAAACCACAGAATGTACAACACAAAGAAGGAACCCTGATATAAACTATGGACTTTGGTGAGAATGATGTGTCAGTGTAGGTTCATGGATTATAACAAATGTACCACTGGTGTGGGACGTTGACAGTGGAGGAAGCTGTGTTTGTGTGGTGGCAGCAGTGTATGGAAACTCTCTGTAATTTCTGCTCAATTTTGCTGTGAATCTAAAGTGTATTTAAAAGGAAAAAAAATAAAAGAATTAGTTTTGAACACATACGGAGGCTAGGAAAAACAGAGCCAATATCTAAATAATAGGGCTTTCAGAATGTGAGAAAAAAACAGAGATAAGGAAATACTTGAGAAATAATGACCAATAATTTCCAAGAATTAAAGATATAAGATGTCCGTTTGGTATAACAGGTAAGAAAAAAATACCTAGACACCTTATAAGGAACTCTTAGAACATCTCAAAGAAAAAAATTCTAAAAATTCCCAGAAAGAAAAAGTAGTTCACCTACCAAAAAAAAAATCTGAATCCAGACTTCCAATTAGTAAGGTAATGGAGTAATATTTTTTAAATGTTGTAAAAAATGAAGTTTAATATATGGTTAAACTATTATTTAAATACAAGGATGGGGCTTCCCTGGTGGCGCAGTGGTTGGGAGACCGCCTGCCGATGCAGGGGACACAGGTTCATGCCCCGGTCCGGGAGGATCCCACATGCCGCGGAGCGGCTGGGCCCGTGAGCCATGCCCGCTGAGCCTGCGCGTCCGGAGCCTGTGCTCCGCAATGGGAGAGGCCACAACAGTGAGAGGCCCTCATACCGCAAAAAAAAAAAAAAAAAAAAAAAAAAAAAAAAAAAAAGAACCTTATATTGGATGGGTAAGATGGCTTAGGAAATAAAAACTTGTTTTTTGCAAGCAGAAACATTTCTCTGACGGACCTCTCTAAAATATTAGTTTGTTGTTGTTTTGTTTCAATTATGTCATTGCTGAATACAACTATACAAACACTATAAGAAGAGAAGTCAAGTGCTCTGCAATCAGTTTGGCCAAGCTCAAATCCTAGCTCCAGTTAGTGTTAGATTATCATACGAGCAAATAAACATGTGCTTAGGTTATGGCAAAAAAGTGCACCAAGAAAAGTTTAATTCAAATAATTTTATTTAAATAATTTCACAATGAGGGATCATCATTTTAAGAAATCAGAACTTTGCTGATTTTGCTTATATTTATTTGATGTTTTGGAAATGATTTTGTTCTGAATTATAGAAGTAGCATCATAATCACTTCGAGACTTGATGATGTAAAGGTTTAGAGACAGGAAATTATGACTCTGATTCTCTCAATCATTCATCTAATAAACATTTACCAAATGTTTATTGAAAAGGACATGTGTCAGAGTTTTATTTTTGACCGTTCAGCATCTGAACTCCTTTACTATATTTAAAAAATCTGCCACTGTGTGTGTCTTGGAAGGAAGGTAAGCCCTAGATAGAGTCAACCATGGAAGCCAAAAAGACCAGATACTTGCTTTGCTATTTAGGAACCAGGCACATAGATTGGTCAGTTAGATGCTTTCATGCAGAATTTGACTCTAGAGCTAAAGTTGCAGAGACAGTTTAAAATTCATTCTTAGGGCAGTGACATACAGTACCCAGAGGCAGTGTTCCAGCAATGGCATCCAGCATCCTGTGGAGGAGTCAAAGGTATCTTAAACAAAAAGGACATTTCTGTGGCATTCCTTTGGCTATGGTCTAGCCCTGAGGTTGATTAGTTGGTTTCCTCTTTGTTCTCAGAGTCTGGTTCTCCAGTCTTTCAGTCATTTCTGTAAGCTAACTACTATCCTTCCAATAAATTCTTTTTAACCAGAGTTGATTTCTGTAGTTTGCAAACAAGAATCCCAAAATGGCAACCTTACCATATGCCAGGCTCTGTACCAGGCACTGGGAACACAAAGACAAATAATTTATGTATGGCCTTGCCTTACATGAGTTTAATAGAGAAGGCAAACAAGTAAACAAACAATCACTGTAAGAGATAAGACTATAACAGAAGTAATCACAGAAAGCACAAGAAGGACACACAGTTTAGGCTTCAGGAGTCAGAAAAGAAAGAGTTATCATCTAAATCTTGAAATATGAGTAGGGTGATAGAGGAGAGATGGAAGGGCATTCCAAACAAAAGGAGCAACAAATAAGAGGCATATGGTCTTTTCTTTGCTCATCACTTCCTTCCTACACAGTATCAGAAGCATAGTTGAAGGATAAAAGTGACAAAAGGCAGACTGATAGATTTGTGAAAGGGGATGAGAAACAGTTACAATTTGTGACCTGGGTGACAATGGTGGTATTTTTGAGCTTGCTACAGGAAAACAACCTCATACATGAAACACACACACTCACCATCACCACTCCCACCACCGCAAAGCTGGCCACAACTATCTTTTTCTCTCCTTCTCACCTATCTCAGTCACTTCTCAGAACAGTCAACTATGGACCCCTGGATTTGGGGTTTTTTGGGTTTTTTGTTTTTTGGGTGGTTGGTTATCTGTGACAGCTGTGGAACAGGAGTCATGAATGGGTGGATAAAGCAATTGAAAAGAGACGTAAAGGCATTAATCAACTGATCAGAGTAGTGAAGCAAAAAGCATTCTGCCAACTGCTCACACTCCTTTTGCTTAAAGGTAGGTACGACTCTATAGGAGAAAAAAACTGATGTAAAGTATTTTACAAAATAATTGTGTGTGTAATTTCAGTACTGACATAGATCAGTTTTAGAGACTTATCTTTTAAAATTATACTAGGCTTATGCTATGTATTGTTTTCACTGTTTACTTTTATAAAAACTGTGATATTCATAAGTTTTATAAGCCCTTGCACTTTCAGTCATCCACTGTATGGAGTTTTATGCTTGAACAGGAAAAAAATAACCCTAAAAGTAAACTAACCAACCAACCAGTATTAGAAAAATTTGATAAAGGAGCCTGAAAGCAAATGATCAGTGAAGACTCATTTTCAAAAGTGACATCACAGTTACAAACAAAATGATGAGTATTCTAAAATCTATAATCCTCCTTTGAAAAAAGAAGTACGCACTATCATGTGAAGGACAGATATGAAAAAATAAGTTTTCATTTTAGCTTCAGTAAATTGAATGATGTAAAATTCACTTCAGTCATACCAAACTCCACACCACCTTTGTAAATTCAGTTCTTTCTGCCAGAATGCCCGTTCAAATGGCCAGCTCCCGTGTAATATTTGAGACATGCTCTTTGAAGCCCTTCCTGATCCCCTTCCCTAGAAGAGATTGTCATTCTCTTTCCTTATACTTTAAGACCATCCTGTATATACCTCTATTACGATTATCACATTAACACTGTAATCATTTCTTTGAACATCTACTCTTCTCGACTAGATTAGGAATTCTTTGAGAGTAGGCAATGTTACATCTCTAGCTCTGTAAATATGTTTTAGCACAGTCCCTAAAAAAGGACAGGCAGTCAGTAAACGCTTGTTAAATAGAAAATGACATGATGTATTAATAATAATATTAATATAAGATTATTTGTGTTCATGAAATAGCATGATTCAAACTTCAAATTCTATATGCAGAAGCTAAAAAATCCGCTCTTATTTGAAAAAGGGAGATATTTTTATAGTTTTCAGAATAACCACCTATGGACTGGTGATGAAATAATTTAAGTTCTTTACTACTACATAAAGCTAATGAGTGGTCTCCTTTTTATTTCAAAAAAAACTTAATTTTATTTCATGTTATTTAGTATTCCTTTGCAATCACCACCTTTTACGGTATCTATGCAGCCTACCGACATACCTCTCCCCTGAGAGTTGTATGCCCTGTATGCACTCCCCTATCATAGAAATGGGGCCTGAAAAGTTCTCTAAAACCTTGATTTCATCTGCCATAGCTGATTGGACCAGACACAGACATTTGCCTCAAGCTGGATTTTTTTCCAGGGTTTAGCATGGGATCACAGAACCATGAGTGAATATTAAGAATTTAAGAGTTAGAGGACTTGTTCGGCCATGCGCAGTGGTAAAAGACAACGTGCAGAGAGAGAAAAACGAAGTAGACAAGTAGGGAGAAGCAGAAGAGATAATGCTGCCCCAGGGTGGGGAGAAAACAGCTGCCTGAGTTACTGATGAGTTTCCAGTTCCTGGTTCCCCTCCCCCTCATGAAGCCTGGTTGTACTTCTACCTTCAAAGTACAGTACTGTGAAATCCCCAGTATCCTTGCCATCAACACTAATTCCCCTTTTTGAATAAATTAGTTTGAATTTCATTTCTAATACTCACAAACAAAAGAAATTTGGTTTTAAAAACCTCAAAAAAGAAAAGGTCAAGTAGGAATATAAAAATGTCAGTTAACCAGAGGAGGAAAAAAAACCCCTTGTTAAAAAATGGCTGTTACATTGTTATCTCCAGGCATTTCTCAGCGTAAGAAAATGAAAAATATTCACCAACCATAACAGGTTCAAACAACAACCTATAACTCCAACTTCAGCATAGTTGTGAGTCAGTATGAATAAAATTATATTTCAAAGTTCAGGGGAAAAAAGAGAGATTAAAGAATAGGGAGTATCTCAGAGCTTATTAGAACAAATTATTTTATAAAGAGAAATAATACCACTTACTACAATTTTGACCAAAAAGGGGGTGGGAATATGTCTTTTCTCGTGATAACAGCCACTCCTATCTAACAAGCCTAAGTATCATTATACCGTTTTCCCCATCCATCTATACGCTTTTCTCATACAAACATGCCACTTCAGAGTCCTCAACTAAAATGCTCAGTGGCAGAAGACAGTGACCTTTAAAAAAAAGGAAGCATTTCCCAACAGCACAGTCATTCTATGGCATTAGTTTCTAAAAAAAGACTGATCTATTAGGTTTTCCATTTTTCTTTGAAATTAGTTTATTAGTAAGAAGTTTCCTTTGGCAACTCAGACTTTAAAAAAAAACTAGTTTCTTTAGTATTTTCAAAGGGATAATGAAGAAGAATGAATACTGATAACTTCTGTTCAAAACAAACGTTTATAAGAAAAACTGACTAGTTTCACATAATCAAGATTTAGCAAGACTGGGAAAATCTACAAATGTAACAGCAAGTTCAGAGATAAAAACAAACAAACCAAAACAAACAGTACTTCTATCAAATTTGCCAAGATTATATAGACAGTTCTGGTGTTCAGAAAAAAATGAGACATTAAAGTAAAAGGAAAGGCTTATGAAAAATTGATCAGTGATTGCCATAAAAAAGATTTTAAGTAAACAAGTCCCAATTGTTTACAATAATGGAAGAAGGCAGAGGCATCGATCATTTTTAATGACTTATATTGCCTCCAGACTGTGTTTACTGAAATTACATTTGATTATGAGTGTCCAATATTCTCAGAATTTATTTTAAGCCAAGGAGTGAAGGGATAATGTGCAGGTTTGACTCTGAAGTGGGAATTTTTCCAGTTTCCCCATTCTACCCCGTTGTTCAATCTTTCTCTGCAACATACTTCAGTTTATCTCCCAAATTAATAAAAAGCACAATATCAGCAGAGCTATCACCCTCACACCTTAATCCATAATAGGAAAGGCTGGTTAATGCTACAGGATAGGCTATATGAAGACTAAGCATAAATAAAGGGCATTCCTAGAGTTTAAACAGTGTTATTAATAAGAAAAGTGTACAGGAATTTAAAAAAACTAATTAAGTAGAACAATTAAGAAATGCTAATCATCACTAATGCCAATTTCAAATTTGTGACAGAACACCAAATGCTGGAGCTGCAAGAAAGACTAATGGTTAGCTCGCCAAGACATTCTCAAAAGCTAGGAATTTGTCTTTCATTTTAAAACCCAGGATTAGTTGGTTTGCTTATTCATTCTCTAATTCTAGGACAGTGGGGGGACTCGAATACATAAATTAAAACATTCCAAGGGCAGCAATGGCTATAACACATTATTTACTGAACACTAAGTGCCAGGCACTGTTCTAAATGCTTTACCTGCATTAACAAATTTAAGCTTCACAGCAATCTTATGAAGACATCATTATCTTCATTTTACAAGGGAAGAAACTGAGGTACAGGGAGAGAGCACAGATAGTCAAATAGCAAAGTCAGGTTTGCTAATCCCAGACAGTTTGGGTCCAGAGGAACTATTTTATACTGCCTCTCCAATACTAAAATAATTCATTCAACAAATTCTTAACTGAGTGTCTTCTCTTGTGCCAGACACTGTTCTAGTTGCTTGAGACATAACACAGTTACTAACAGATTATTTCAGAGGGAACTTGACAATCCAGACAAGAGTGTGGGTCTGACAACCCACAAAATGGGAGAAAAAATTTGCAAACGAAGCAATCGACAAGGGATTAATCTCCAAAATATACAAACAGCTCATGCAGCTCTATGTCAAAAAACCAAACAACCCAATCAAAAAATGGGCAGAAGATCTAAATAGACATTTCTCCAAAAATGACATACAGATGGCCAAAAAGCACATGAAAAGATGCTCACATTGCTCATTATCAGGGAAATGCAAATCAAAACTACAATGTGGTATCACCTCACATGGGTCAGAGTAGCCATCATCAAAATATCTACAAACAATAAATGCTGGAGAAGGTGTACAGAAAAGGGATCCCTCCCACACTGTTGGGAATGTAAATTGGTACGACCATTATGGAGAACAGTATGGAGATTCCTTAAAAAACCAAAAATAGAACTACCATATGATCCAGCAATCCCATTCCTGGGCATATATCTGGAGAAAACTCTAATTCAAAAAGATACTAGCACCCCAATGTTCATAGCAGCACTATTTACAATAGCCAAGATATGGAAGCAACCTAAATGTCCATTGACAGATGAACAGGATAAAGAATATGTACTACTTATATACAATGGAATACTACTCAGCCATATAAAAATAATTGAAATAATGTCATTTGCAGCAACATGGATGGACCTAGAGATTATCATACTAAGTGAAGTCAGACAGAGAAAGACAAATATCATATGATGTCACTTAGATGTGGAACCTAAAACAAATGATACAAATGAACTTATTTACAAAAGAGAAACAGAGTCACAGATATAGAAAATAAACTTATGGTTACCAGGGGAAAAGGGGGGAAGGGATAAATTGGGAGATTGGGATTGACATATACACACTACTATACATAAAATACATAACTTGGACTTCCCTGGTGGCACAGTGATTAAGAATTCACCTGCCAATGCAGGGGACACGGGTTCGATCCCTGGTCCAGGAAGATGCCACATGCTGCGGAGCAGCTAAGCCATGAGCCATGACTACTGAGCCTGCGCTCTAGGGCCCGCATGTCGCAACTACTGAAGCCCGTGTGCCTCGAGCCCGAGCTCCACAACAAGAGAAGCCACCGCAATGAGAAGCCCATGCACCGCAATGAAGAGTAGCCCTCGCTCGCCACAACTAGAGAAAGCCACGTGCAGCAATGAAGACCCAATGCAGCCAAAAATAAATTAAAAAAATTTTTTTAATAAAAATAAAATAGATAACTAATAAGGACTACTGTATAGCACAGGGACCTCTACACTCAATATTCTGTGATGACCTATGTGGGAAAAGAATCTAAAGAAGAGTGGATATACGTATATGTATAACTGATTCACTTTGCTGTACAGCAGAAATTAATAAACATTGTAAATCAACTATACTCCAATAAAAATTTTTTTTTAAAGTATGGGTCTGAAAAGGCTTTCTGGAGGAGATAAAGCCTATGCTGAGTCTTAAAAGATGCAAAGGAGTTAGACAGGCAAAAAGAAAAGGGAAGAAGAAAATGAAGTCATTCCAAGGAGATGGACTACATAAGCAATGGTCAACAGTTCAGAACTAGCATGTACATTCAAGGAATCTTCAAAAAGTAGTTTTTTATGGCTAGAGTGGAAAATGGAAAGCAGAAATTATGAGTTAAGATAGAGAACGAGTCCCAAATCATGATGAGGCTTAATGACCTGGTAAAGAGTTCAGACTTTATTCAGTTGACAATGGGGTGTTAAAGAAGAATTTTCTAACTGTGTTTTAGACTTACCAGTCCGGCAATTCTGATGTGAGTATTACAGACATAAAAATGAAGACAGGAAAACCAGTGAGAAGGTAAGGAAGTAGTTCCTAATAAGGCAGTGGCTGAAACAGGGATACTAGGGAAATGGCCGATTCAAGAAATATTCAGATGGCAAAATCAGCAGAATGAATAGTAAATGAATGTATGTGAGGAGAGAGAAAGAGGGAGGAAACATGAAAGACTCCAAAGTTCCTTGAATGATGAAGTCAATAGTCCACATGTCTTTGAAAAACAACAAATCAAAGAAAAACTTTAGATAGGTAAATAAGTTCAGTTTGGACAAAAGGAGTTTAAAGTGAAGATACATAAGCAGTTAGATAAGACAATCTCTGATGCTTTGAATACTAATGCTGGAAAAACAGCTTGGTGGGTGATTGGTAGATACACGGTAACTGAAACCACAGGGATAACTACGACTTGCTTACTGTAAAGGCTGAGAAGGGCAACTGGCTAACCCTGGGACCACCACTTCTTTTGGGACAGGCAGAGGAAGGCAAGCCCTCAAAGGGAATGAGCAACACAATGAGAAGCTCCAGGATAAACAGAAGAGGGCGGCAGGGTGGAAGTCAAGGGGTTGAGTTTCTTGAGAAAATGGCCAACGGTATTATTGTCATTGGTTACTTTAGCAAGAGCAAGTTTAGTGACATAAGAAGTAGAAATTAGACTGCAGTGGGATAAAGAGTAAATGGGAGAGAAAAGACGTAATTTCAGCCAATGCAGATTACTGTATCAATTTTCTCATCTATAAAATTGAGGTAATGGGTTATTTTGAGCACTAAATGACTTACTACATGTAACCTCACCTGTAAGTAACGCTACAGGCCCTCATGCTCACTGCACGTAGCCACACTGGGTGTCTTTCTGTTCTCATCTCAAACTCCTTTTCATGGGAAGGCTTTGCACTTGATATTCTCCCATAAGAATCACTCTTTCCTCAGCTCTTCACATAACTGGCTCTTTCTCATCTGTCAAATATCATCTCCTAAGAGAGGACTTCCGTAAGAAGTACCCTAAGGACGCTCTCAGTCATTCTCTCACATCATCGTGTTTTACTTCCTCTGTAACTCTTACAACACTTTGAACATTTCTTATTTAGAGGTAATATAGCAAAGTGATTGTTAGTGTAGGCTCCACAATCAGACTGGCAACATACGAATTCCAGCTCTGCCATTTACTAGCTATGTGACTGTGGTCAAGTTGCTAAATCTCTCAGTGTCTTAATTTCCTCATCTTTAAAAGGGGCAAAATAATAAAGTACTTACCTCACAGACTTCTTGAGGGAATTAAATGAGTTAATCCATATAAAATTACTATAAGAATACAGGTAAATTCTGAGCACTCAAATATTATATTTGTTTACTTGCAAGGATCTTAATGCTCCACTAAACAGCATTTCTCAAAGTGTACTATGAAAAATATTTGAAGCTGTAATAACTGTAAGTCCAAATCATAAATATATCAACCAATAACCAAATGACAGAGTACTATTCTGACTAAACCTCAGGAAGTTTTACTTTCAGAAAAGGGTTTTTTTTTTTTTTGGCCACGTAAGTCAGAGAGAAAGAAAACCATACAGAGCTAAGGCTCTGTAATTAGTAAGGGAAATTTTTTGATAAGTTTTATATATATAATTACTTGTAATTTCGACCAGCCTATAAGAAGTAAAATTAAAATATGGAGGACAGAGAAAAAAAGGTTCTGAAAGGTCCTGGCCTAAGTAACTTTGGAAAATAGTGTTTTGACTGGGAACTCTAAATGACAAAAGGATTTAAAAAAAAAGATAAAACTTCTTTAGTTGTTAAAGTCATTTCTCACTGGGATATGGTTAACAATTATGAAACTGTGCATGTATAATGAGACTGAACAAACAAGTAAGTGGACTGCGGATGATGAGAACCAGGTTTCTCATTTCTGGAGAGTAAGGTTACAGATAAGCATGGGGGTAAGGATAGAATGAATCATGTGGTACTGAAGCAGAGTCAAAGATATCAGTATGAACTCATG
This sequence comes from Mesoplodon mirus, assembly GCF_964341445.2. Classification (NCBI taxonomy): domain Eukaryota; kingdom Metazoa; phylum Chordata; class Mammalia; order Artiodactyla; family Ziphiidae; genus Mesoplodon; species Mesoplodon mirus. Next base: position 56,039,802 of record NC_138979.1, read on the forward strand.
TTTAGCTTCATTTAGATTCAGATGGACATATAGGTAAAAAAAAGTTATATATCTGTATACATGTGTTAGTATACATACATATATTTCCTAGGTTCTGTACACTGAGGTCTAAAAGCAATGATATCCCAACAGCAATGAGCATACCCAGTACCCAAATCTTGGTTTCTAATATCCTTCTCTAATAAAAGTAACCAAGGATCCTTGAAGAAATGGTTGATTATAGGGTTGGGGCAGGGAATATAAAAGATTAGCCTGGAGCATCTTGTAGTGCCAGAAAGTATGGAAGTGCTCAAAAAAACAAAACAATTGTTTGTCCTGTTGGTCACAGGAACCAACCTGAAAGAGGTGGAACAACTTGAGCAACAAAATAAGGTAGTATAGGAGTATAACCCAAATTTAGAAATAAATATACATAAGTCCATATTGATATAAATGACTAAATAAATGGGGGAGAAAAGGAAAATCTCCCTTAAAGAAGAATCCCAAATAATTTTGTAGATACTCACCCGTCGAGGAGTTAGAGCTTAACTTCCTACCCACTGAATACGGTCTGCACTTAGTAACTTATTTCCAAAAAGCAGCATATAGGAAATCTTTACAGTAGAGAAACCTGGCAAACACTACCTCAGCCAGGTGATCAAGGTTAAAAATATCAGTGATAAGTCATATTGATGGTATGTACCCTTGATACGATATAATGAGAACAGCATTTTATCTCTGCAGTCATCCTCCCCAAAACCCATAACCCTAGTCTAACTATGAGAAGAACATCAGACAAACCCAAATTGAAGGACATGCTACAAAATCTCTGACCCATACTCCTCAAAACTGTCAAGGTCATCAAAAGCAAGGAAAATCTGAAAAGCTGTCACAGACCAGAGGAGCCAAAGGAAACATAATGACTAAATGTAGTGTGGTATTCTGGATGGGATCCTGGAACTGAAAAAGGACATTAGGTGAAAACTAATGAAATCTGAATGAAGTATGGACTTTAGTTAATAGTAATGTTCCAGTGTTGGCTCCTTAGTTGTGACAAATGTAAAACAGAAGTGTCGGATATTAGCAATAGGGGAAACTGGGTGCAGGGGATGTGGTAACTCCCTGAAACTTTTCTGTAAATGTAAAACTATCCTAAAATTAAAAGTTTATTTAAATAAATTAATAATAATAGTAACAATATCAGGGAAGTTATTGCCTTAACCAGACTGACTTTAGTCCTTTAAGTAATGTATAGAGGGTTGGACAAAAACAGAAACAGTTAGTACTATGCAAAACAATCTCAACACTGATGAACAATTTATAATATTGTATATGTAAGTGCCTAAAGTCATTTCATATGTGCATATTTTTATTCCTTAGTTGATAAGCACTTTAGGAGCAGAAAACTCTCCTCTAAGCAGGAAGCCACTCAAATTTTAGACTAAAACAAAACTGTGGTACTAATTATTATTAATAAAAATTCCACCTGGTTTTTGAAGTCCACAAAATTTAAATAGTTTTAGTTAAAATATATACACAGTACATTACTGAAACATTTTCTCATAGTTTCAGAGGGAGAGAAATATAACTATACATATTTTAAGAAAGTACATTGGGAAGTTCACTAATAACAATATACTATAATGTAAAATTCACAATAACTTGGTTCCATAATGGTCACTGTTCAAGAGATTTGGAAACTCCAAAAATAAAAAGAACACTTCACTAACGTTTGTAACTATCTTGAACATATTTAAAAACCAAAAAACCTATTACAAAAAAGTCTAACAGAAAATGTGTAAAGGATATAGGCAAATTACTGAAGAGTTAACCAAAAATGCCCATATAATGCTGCGGAGCAACTAAGCCCGTGCGCCCCAACTACTGAGCCTGTGCTCAAGAGTCCCCAAGCCACAAATACTGAGGCCGCATGCCTAGAGACTGTGCTCCGCAACAAGAGAGGCCACCGCAATAAGAAGCCCGTGCACCGCAACGAAGAGTAGCCCCCGCTCACTGCAACTAGAGAAAGCCCGCGTGCAGCAACAAAGACCCAAAAGCAGTAAAAAAAAAAAAAAAAAAAAAAAGCCCATATATAAGAAAATATGAAGGGAAATAAAAATAGAACACAAATGAAATGCCATTTCACACCAATCAGATTGGAAAAATCCAAGAGTCTGACAACACCAACTGCTGGTAAATATATGGAGAAATAGAAATTGTTTGTCAGTATCCTATAAACACCCTGTAAAGGGGGAAAAGAGTATATCCTAAGACCCAACAATTTGACAATCAGGTATATGACCTGGAGAAACTCTGGCATGTTGCTTGAGGAGATGCAAGGATTTCACGAGGCACTATTTATAACAGATAAAAAATGAAAGCAATCTAAATGCTTATCAATAGAAGAAATGACAAACTGCAGTATATTTATTCAATGGAACACTACAAATCAGTAAAAAACAAATGAACTAGACCTATAGTGCCAACAAGAATTGAGGGGAAAAAAAGTAAAATAAAGAAAACGAGTTTCAAAATGTGTATACCATGACACAATCATATTAATAGCTGGTTAAATTTACCAGCACACTTAAAAAAAAAAGTGCCAGGCACAGTTTTAAGCAGCTTATATAAATAAACTCATTTACTTTTTACAACAACCTTATGTGGCAGACATTTCTATTATCCGGATTTGATAGATGAGGACAATGAGGCACGGAAAAAATTTAAAACGTGCCTGAGGTCACAAAACTATTAAGTAACAGAGTCAAGATTCAAACCTAGGGAGTTATGGCTCCAAAGTCCACACTCTTCAAAAGCATCCAAAGCAATGTCATGTACTACTCAAATACATACAATTTATTAAAAGGTAAATTGGAAGGATACACATCAAATTTATCACAACAATTGCCAGGGAGGGGATGTAAGGAGAGAAGGAAAGAGGATGAAATTGGGGAGAACAAAAGTGGCTTTAACTTCATCAGCAATGTTCAAGTAAAATATAAAGTTCTACACTGCTCTTTTAGAATTCAGTGTAATATCGATGGCATACGTGGTTCTTTTATATTAAATGCACATCTCAAGCAAAAATGAAAAAAATGTCAAAGTTTTGTATGGTATGTGCATTGTTCACTACTTTTTGTAACTTTCTGTATTTTTTAAACTTTTCAAAAACAAAATGTCTCCTCTATAAAACAATATTATAACAAAAATAAAAAGAGTGACATCCCTGGTGGCGCAGTGGTTAAGAGTCTGCCTGCCAATGCAGGCGACACTAATTTGAGCCCTGGTCCAGGAAGATCCCACATGCTGCGGAGCAGTTAAGCCCCTGCGCCACAACTACTGCGCCTGCGCTCTAGAGCCTGCAAGCCACAACTACTGAGCCCATGTGCCACAACTACTGAAGCCCGCGTGCCATTGCAATGAGAAGCCCGCGCACCACAACGAAGAGTAGCCCCCGCTTGCCGCCAACTAGAGAAAGCTCACACACAGCAATGAAGACCCAACACAGCCAAAAATAAATAAATAAACAAACAAATAATTTTTAAAAAAATAAAAAGAAATTTCCAATCTCCATATTTCAGGTTTTATTTGGAAATGCAAACAGCTTAACTGTGAGTTTATGTATGTATATAGACTTTAACATACATATGGAAAATGCATTTTTACAGGGCTCAAAAGAGATATACTAGAAGTATATCAGAAACAGTATATCTTACTTTACATTTTGATGACTCACTCTTCTCAGTGAAAATGAAGTATATATAGCACTAGCAAGAAAACTCCCTTGATACCTTTCTACCTCTTTTTTCTGCTGCTTTCTATTTGTTGGTGGTTTTTAAAAGAAGGAAGCAAGAAGAAAGTACCAAGAAACTGTCACACACTTTAAAAAATACCAACAGCCATAGATGAACATATATGCAGCCCTTCTGAACTTAAGATTCCCCCACATACAATCAAGTAATGTTCCAAAAATTTATTTGTAAATTGGTTGTCTGGAACTCAGAACATACTTTCCCATAAAGAAAGTTAAAAGAGGATGTGAGCACCAGGAAAAAGATACTGCCTGAGGTGCCAGGGCATGAGCAGTGGGACAGAAAAAGCAGAGTATACAATATGCACTGATGAACCAAGAAGAAAAGAAAGGTTCTCTACCAGAGTTTGAGGTTAGAAACTACGTTTCATTCATGCACCTTTGTATACTCAGTGACTAGCAAAGTACCTGGCACCTCATAAACATTCACAAACCGCTGACTGGTGAGGTAATGAGGAAAAGACTTGAGTCAAGCAGTCCATCAATAGGTGGCACTGGCAACACAGAACAGTTAGGGTGTAAGACACAAACAGAAAAGAATTTGGAGAGTAACGATGTACATTAATAGGAGCATCCACATATGGAAAACTATTACCAGGCTGGTGCTGGTAGCTAGGAGAATGCCTTCACCTGTATTATTGGCTGTTTCCATTATTGTGTATATTGCATAAGCACCGTATTTTCAGTTAGTTTGGCTAATAATGAATCATAAGGTAGTTTCTCTGTTGGGGCAGTGGTTATGTGGTATTTTCAGGATTTTCTCCTATGACTCTTGAAAATATTTTAATGTCATTTTAGTGATTATTAGAGTAATACTATTCAGAAGACAGAACAAAGTACAAACACTAAAATAGAAGTTACCTATAATCCTATCATCCAGAGATAATGTCTTTTAATATTTTATGTACTTCCTGCCAATCATTTTGCCATATATGTGATATATTATAAGTAATAACATAGTAATTCCTTATATTCTGATTTTTATCTCAAGATTATATTGTGCTTTCTCATGTTAGTAAATTTTTTTTAAATATGACTTTTAATAACTGCATTTGCCACATAGATTAACCATCATTAATTTCACTAATCCTCTATTATATGGCATTTTAACTATTACAAATTTTTCACTATTATAATAACAACTATATAAATTAATCCTTTCTTATGTATAAAGTTCTACACTGTTATTGTAGAATACAAAGTGGTAATTATGATACACAGTAATAAGTAATAAAGTAATAAGTAATAATAAGTAATAAAGCATGGAGTGCTTGACTTCCCCCAACTCACAAATTCTACTGAGCAATAATCAGTAGGACACTGAACAAACAAACAAGAAAGGAAGAAATTTTATCAAGTTTTCTTCATTCTTTTCTTCTACACCTTGTAGGAAGGAGGAAAAAGTCCTGAAAGGTAAGTCTCTGATATCAGAGAGGACAAGAACAGCAAGTCAATCTTCCTGCTACAGCCACTTCTGTTTTCCACTTAGAATAAGGAGCCATCAATTTAAATAGGAATAAACAAGATTTATAATATATCAAACAACTCTGTTTGTACTGGTGCTTAAATCTAGGTTTTCATAGTAAGTAGACTGCTTCGAAAAATTCTGCAAACAGAAAAGATAATGTAACTAATATATCACTCAGTGAGAACACAGTTTTCTTTTACAATTCCTCCATGATTTTTATTATTTTTTGAATGAATTAGAAAATGTCATGTACTCTATTTCTTCCTTCTTATAGCCTCCCAATTATTCCAAATTTTATTCAAGCTGCCACAAATAGGTCAACAGTTCCAGGAGCTTAAGAATCAATAACTATTTAAGCCAGTGGTAATTCATGTGGAAAAGTTCAGAACAAATCAGCATCAGCTTCCTGGCTCTCTTGCACAATCAGAAAATTTATATCGCTTCACCAATTTTCAAAAGTGTAAATTTGTGTACATAAATTTAAAACTCAGGCCAAATTTTACTTACATTTATTCCCAGTACTGGGCTTCTGTCAAGATCAATTACATTCTTATAAAACCCACAATGAAGTTAAGTCTATGTTTAATCATTCAGAAAAAGAAAATTATGTAACATATAGTATGTACAATAATGACGATGATGATAATATATCCTATTCTGGACTCCTACTGAGAGCTGCAGTTCAAAGGGAGAATGTGAAAATGAGGTAAAAGTTACCAAAAATGTTTAATTCTGGCCAAAACAAAACAAAGTTCCTGTAAAAGCGGCCAAATACAATCTTTGTTTCATTATAAGTTCAAACGGGGTTCAAATAGCTCAGAAATTATGTATACTTAGGTTTTCAAAGGTTGAAATCCCAGTATCTACTCTAAACATAAAACTGTATAACTTGCCCAAGAGTCCTTACTTATTACCCAATCTTAGGTCCCCCGGAGACTACTTTTTACAATAATCTCAAATGTACTACAATAGATTAGTGTAACCTGGGTTACGCTGTTTACAGGTGTCTCCGCCTCCTTCCCCCGAGAGAAGAGGTAGACTAGGGCAAGCAGAAAATAGAAAGAGACCATATACACCAAACAACAGCTTGTAATCTTGTAAAATTGCTTCTTTTAAACTTGGACTATTATTTTCATTAACGGATAATATTTTAAAGAATAACATATTCACGTAGCAATACAATTTCTGCCCTCACGGGTCTCTAGCTAGCTGACACGCGTTTTCTCCGCAGATAAATACATGCCTGTTGACTGATGCCTATCCTGCTGCTGCAAACAAGAAATAACTGTCCTGTAAGACAAAAACCCTTCTCTAAGACTCCAGGCGTAACCATACGTTTGAATTAAAAGCACACTAGAACAATAACAAAAATCTTCCAGCACATCTGTCAATTAAAAGTACGATAATGAAAAGCTGTCGCTGCGACCCAGTTTTAGGTCACAAGCTTTTTTTCCCTCCTCCCCCCAAGAAAGCGGTAAACTTCAAAGGGAACAGTGGCGACCAGTAATTGTTTACCCTCTCCCGCCCCCGCCCCCCCAAAAAAGACTGGGAAAAAAACCCAAACTGGACAAGTTGGACGTTGAGCAGGTTCACGCTGGCCGGAGTAGGCTAGGCAGACCTCCGGGAAGAAAATCGGGCCTCTGGGGGCCCGCCAGGATCCAGCTGCCGCCTGTTTAAAACAGCGAGCAGGTGGGATTCTGGGAGGCCACCTCCGTCTTACGTAACGGGCTTGTCAAAATCCCAGCTCCAGGACCTCCCCTCTCACCGCCCCCGCCCCCACCCCCAGCTCCCAACAAGAGCCCCAGGCCAGCCCGGAATAGAAAATCCGGAATGAAAACACAGGAGTCCCCCCAGCATCCGACGCAGAGGCGCGGGTGCTACTCTCAGCACCGCCGCGCCATCCGGAGCAGACCCAGCTCTCGGAGGACGGCCAGGCTCCGAGAAATCCCCGGGCGGAGGTCGCGGCCATCCACGCCACATCTCCGAGCCCAGCCGGCCCCGCTCCCGTGCCCGCGGCTGACACCGCTCCGGGCAGTGACAGCTCCACATGCCACCGCTGTCCGCGCTGCCGCCCCCACACCCACCTCACCGCTGGCTCCCTCGCGAGCAGCTGGTCGAGCTTGGAGAGAGGTGCCGCGTCCACTCACCAGCGGCGGCGGGACACGAGAGGCTGAATGCCGCGGGGCTCAGAACCCGCTTAGCTCATCCCCAGCCCGGCGCTCCGCCCTGCGCGGCACCCCCGCCCGCCCGCCCAGGCCTGCCGTCTCAGTCAGACGGGACTCCCCCTCCCCTCGCGGCCGCCGCTGCCTCCGCCTCCTTCTCTGGTTCCAGCCGCCGCGGCCGCCGCCGCTGCGACCGGCGCCATCTTGTCAGTGACGGAGTTGGCGGAGGCGGGGATCGCGGCCTGTGAGCGCCAATAGAGGGCCAGTCCCTTGCCCGAGGGGGCAGGACAGGGACAGGTTGAGGGTCGCGGAGTCCTAGCGCCAGATAGTGCTATGGGCGTAGTAGGTGGGCGGAGCTGAGGGGCGTTCTCTTTTGACGCGCGGTAGAGTTAGGGAAGTGCGCCGTGGTTCCTCTTCGCGTTGGGAGATCCGGACCCCTAGGCGAGCGTGGGCGGCATACACCTTCCCTTCCCCTTTCACCACCCCGAGGGTCGGGGATCCGTCATGGGCCAACTGACCTGTTTCCTCGTTCCTCCCCAGCCGTCCCAGGAGTCCTGACATTGGCTAGCCAGAGAGCTCGTCGCGTCTGCCTGAAAGGCCGCTCCTCTACCAAGAGCACTCAGGTTCCCCAAGAAACCCCCTGAGGGGTTCGCAACCACCTCTAGTAGGTTTCGGTCCCAAGATACTGAAGGTCAGGTAAAATGGGGAATTCAGGAGGGTTCTCTGAAAAGTACGTTGATAAAACACCTATTGTTGACTGAAGGGGTGTAGATTACATTGGATTAACGGGATATGGCCTACTTACACCTGGCTGTGGTTCCACCATCAGTGGCTGTTGGCAAGTTGCCTCTGAAAAATGAGGATAATAAAGGCTGATTACTGCTACAGGGTTGCTTTGAAGGTTAAATGCTATAATATATGTGAAGTGCTTAGCATAGTACCTGAAAGTACTCAGTGAATGTTAGATATTATTACATGGACAAATGAAGGAAGAAATAGGACCCTAAAAGGTTTCAAGTCAACTCTCCTAAATTGTGCAGAATAGGCTTTAATCCCTTGTACTAACCAGGTTTACAGCTCTATTTCGTATCTCCACTTCTTTCATTGTATTCAGTCAGTCAGTCAGTCAGTCAACAAACATTCACCGAAACTCAGACACTGAGGGGACACACTGGTGAGGGAAACAAAAGGTCTGCCTTCATGGAGCTGACAATCTAGTGGGAAAAAGAGAGACAAAAGTACTTCATCACATTTTGAGGGCAACATGCTATAAATGTTATGAACAGAAATCTGGGAGAGCAAATACCAGGATAGCTTAAAAAAAAGAGTGGTCAAGAAAGGCCCATCTGAGGGATGAGAAGGAGCCAGTAGAGAAATGCCCTGGGGAATTGTTTAAGGCAGAGGAAACAGCTGTGCAAAGGACCTGTGGTAGGAGGGAACTTGGCTGTTGGAACTAAGTGGAGTCCATGGTGCTGGGGAATCCATGGTGCAAGGAGGAGCCTGCCCTGAGCTTGGAGAGGTGAGTGTATAAGCAAGTGAGGGCCCATTCCCCCAGGCCCTAAGAAGACATAAAAACAAGATTGGATTTTATTGTAATTGCTGCTGAAAGCTATTGAAGAGTAAGGGATGCCTGTTAGAGCAGGGAATTGGGAACAGTGATGTTTGGGGTATGACATCATATCTATATTTCAGGCAATGTATGGGCCAAAGAACTGGATTAAAGGTAAAACAAAACAAAACAACCTGGGGTTGAGCCTCTTCAACACTAGATTGTTCAAATTATATGTTCTGATCTTCAATTTCCTTATTGATAAAAAAAAGTGAGCATCACATAAGACTGTATACAGAAAAATGCTACTTTCACTGAAAATTATTAAATAATGTAATTTCTTATTAAGTGTTTTGTATGTCATGTACAGTTGCCTAATCAGTGCTATTTGATAAGTACATTTACTGGTTTATTTAATTGATCACAACTAGTAATCCAAATCGGTGATTCTTACTCATTTTTGCACAGAGTGCTACTAAAGAAAAGAATATGAACTGTTATAAATGTGTAGTTTACTGATGCTGTAGTTCCAAATGTGTTAACTGCTTAGCTCTGCACTTTCTCATGAAGTTTGATATCAAGCCATGAATTTTTAAAAAACATTTTCATTGTGGTAAAATATACAAAACATAATATTTACCATTTTAACTATTTTCAAGTGTACAGTTAAGTGGTGTTAAGTACATTGTTGTGTAACCATCACTATTGCCCATTTCCAGAACTTTTTCATCATCCCAAACTGAAACTCTGGACCCAGTAAATTATAACTCCTATTCTACTTTCTAAGACATTATAGCTCCTATTCTACTTTCTAAGACGTATCTTTTTTTTTTTTTAACATCTTTATTGGAGTATACTTGCTTTACAACGGTGCGTTAGTTTCTGCTGTATAACAAAGTGAATCAGCTATACGTATACATATATCCCCATATCTAAGACATGTATCTTTGAAAGGTATCTGGTGGGTTCCCCCCAACACCCAAAAAAACCACAAAATGGCAGTGGCCTTGGTGATCAGTAGGATTGTTTGCTCCCATTGAAGGGTTTAATGGACCATACCATATAAGTTTATTATGATGATTATTTTTCTTTGGCCTCGCCCCACAACTTGTGGGATCTTAGTTTCCCAACCAGGGATTGAACCCTGGCCCATGGCAGTGAAAGCGCCAAGTCTTAAACACTGGACCACCGGGGAATTCCCCCATGTAAGTTTAGAAACCACCACCCAATAAATAAGAGGAAGAAATAAGTGTAAGTTTTTAGCTCAGGTGGCTAACACATCATACTACTAATGAGGAATACTAATATAGGATCAGTTAATTTTTAGCACTGAAAAACTGTTCCGTGACCATAAAATGTGCTCTATAGTCTTGTAAATGTGTGCTCCAAGATGACCCAAACAACCTGCCCCTCTATGTATAACTACTCTAAATGCGTATCTTTTTTTTTTTTTTTTTTTTTTGGTGGTACGCGGGCCTCTCACTGTTGTGGTCTCTCCCGTTGTGGAGCACAGGCTCCGAACGCGCAGTCTCAGCGGCCATGGCTCACGGGCCCAGCCGCTCCGCGGCATATGGGATCTTCCCGGACCAGGGCACGAACCTGTGTCCCCTGCATCAGCAGGCGGACTGTCAACCACTGCGTCACCAGGGAAGCCCCTAAATGCGTATGTTTTTAATGCTGTTAATTTTCATTAAAAAATAAGTGATTCCAGCTCTGGGTAAATTTAATTTTAAGAAGTACTCTTCTGTGAAGAATGGATTAGAAAAGGGCAAGAGAGAAGGAAGCCTATTTTTGCCACATTTCAGATAACCCGGCATTCCATAAAGTTATAAAGATCAAAAGATCAAGATCTTGGCCTGAAAATACTGAGTCGACCACTTTTTTTTGGATTTTTAAGCACATCCTACATGCAGCATTTTAACTCCACTAAACAAAAAGTTAAATCTCTTTTCCAGGCCAGACCCTTCCTCCCTGCTGCCCATTATCATTCACAGTGTTCTTATCCCCAATGTGAGGATATGGCTGTAGGCCAATCAGTGATTACAAGCGAGAGGTTATAGCATAAAGGCTCAAGAGGGAACTTTTGGGGATGATGGATATCTAGATCACTATCCAGATTGTAGTGATGGTTTCACAGATGTGTACATACGTCAGACTTACCAAGTTGCACACTTTAAACATGTAGTCCAGTGTATGTCAATTATTTCACAATAAAGCTGTAAAAAAAAATTAGAAGTCCAATTGGGAACCTCCCATTCTTTCCCCATTGGACACAGATTTAGCCTTTTATTGGTTTTAATTGTTGTGAGATCTATCGGGTCAGTTCCTCTTTGAGGAGTAGCTTGGTGTATCAAACATTTGACTAGCAAAAAAAAGCACTCTTTTAACTGGCAAACGAATTCACATATTTTCATCTACATTACAGAATACCAATTAAAATACTATAGATATATAATTGCAAGCATAGTTTACAGAATGGAATTCTAAAAAGTTACAAAAGTTGAAAAGTTTTGAAGTGTTTTTTTTCTTAATCAAAGATAACACTTTCTGAAAGAACATACTAAAAAGCAGTAGAAAAACAATAAGCAGTATTTGACTGCATATTCAGGAAATGCTTCTAAGTACCTCACTGCCCTTAACAGTCATATAAGGAGTCCTTTCAGCATATGTCACTATAGGCACAGTTAAACAAACTTGAACCCTAAATGTGATTTGGTCAAGGGAGTCTAACAATGCAGTCATGGCCAGATGGAAAAGTGTGGCTTAGAAATTTGGGCCCCATGCCATTTCTGAAATTATGTCATCTTTTACACCTGGAACTCTATCTGGCTATTTCTTAGAAATTATTTTTAAATGCTGTGGTTTGAACAATGCATGAAGGAAAACTATGAAACCAGTAACAGTTTAAAGCACTAGGAGCTCAAGCTGTTGTACCACCTAATCCTCTCCACCTGTTAAATCTATTCAGCTTAATTGCTAGACCAGAAGTTTTTTATGTCTTTAAAGTTACCCATGTCTTGGGAAGAGTATTCTATAAAGCTGTTCTTGATATCTATCCCTTGTGGCTTCCTTATGGGTAAGAAAGCCTTCCACTAGGAATTTATGGTCTTTTAGAAAATCTTTGGATGTGTTCCAAAGCAGAACACACAGTACCAAATTCTGTTCATTGTGAGAAAGTGTTAGAAGGACATTCCAGTACATTTAATCCACAAACTAAAATTTATTGGCAGTGTTGTCAGATTATCATCTTATTTCTTATAAACACAAACCTGATGACATACTTTTCGAAGACAAATTATCTGAACAACTTGCAAGAATAATAGTGAGAAATGTCATGTTGCAAATAACAAATCTGAAACCTGATACTTGAGAGGAGTGTCCAGGGACAGGAGGGCTGCAGCAGTCTGAGCCACTGTTCTCTCTACCCTCTTGGTGGCTGAGGAGTCATATCTTTGAGTCAGCACTTTTTCACAAATTGGAAAATTATCACCTCTCACCATCTTCCTAAGTAATGCTTTTACCTCTTTCAACAATTCCTTCTAAATTCAACTTTTAGTTTTTAAATGATCTGCAAAAGAAAGTTATTTTTCTAAAGAGTATCTTAGCTATCATTGTCCACAGTCAAGTATTTTCAGAACTTTTAACAAATTCACTTCAGTCAGCATTTATACACAAAGCACTATGCTGGGCACAGAAGGAAACGAAGGTAGATAAATGCATATTAGAGGCACAAAGTATGTTCCCAGGCCATGTAACTTTAATAAAAATCAAACTACGAGAAGTTCTGCACTAAATGTTTAAACTCATTGCTTTTGGAGCCTAGGGAAGTTGAGTGATTAATTCTGAGTTTGGGGATTGAAGGTGATGAATAGATGACATTTGAACCAATCCAGAGAGAACTTAGACTTTCTATGCCTTAGACTTTGATGCCTATGTGAGGGCATCATTGTTTGGGATGTGGGGGTGGGAGTGATACAAAATAGGAAAAGCTTTTGTTTTTGCTCTGAATCTTTATAACAGATGTATTAGAATTGTTTTCAACAAATGAAAGAAATGCTCAAAAATTGTTCCAGCACTTTGACTCTCTTTGGGAGTGGCCAAAGGTTCAAATAATTTGGAAGGATGGATGGATATCTGTGCTGACTTACAGGAAATATGAGTCAGCTCTTCTCATGTACTCACTGTTGTTACAGCTAGGATATTTGGGAAACATGAAGCTGAACAAATCAGACACTGTAAGTCTTTTCTTTTTATTGATTGCATGTATCCTGCAAGGGTAGAAAACAGGGATGCCCTTTTTTTTTTTTTTAACGTCTTTATTGGAGTATAATTGCTTTACAATGGTATGTTAGTTTCTGCTTTATAACAAAGTGAATCAGCTATACATATACACATATCCCCATGCCCTTCTTACTGTCAAGGCTTAAGGAACCCTGCCAGCAAGGGGAGACACCTGCAGTTGTATTTCTGTTTTCTTTATAATCCCTCAGACTAGGAGACAAGCACATCTTTAGTCTGCACGTCTCTTTTACACTTCAGGATTGCATATTCAGTTGCCTCCAGACATCTCACTCCCAAGTGTGCCTGAAACTCAACATTTTCAAAGGTAAACTCACTATTTGACCCCAAACCTGCTTCTCCTATATTCTCTAATTTCTTGAATAGTATTCACTATGCAGCAGTCACAGAAGTCAAAACCTGTGAGTAATCAACTCATCTTTTTTCCGCTTATTCCTTAACAATCATCAAAACCAGTTGATAACCACCTCCTTAACATCAAGCATATCCTTCCTCACCTCTCTATCTCCATTCCTACTGACCCAGTTCAAACCCACATCTATTTTTTTTTTTCACTTGAAATTTTGCAGCAGTCAACTAATTGGATTCCCAATCTCCTGTCTTTTCTTCTTTATCCATCTCTCCCTTTGTTGCCAGGCTGATCTTTCTAAAGAAGAAATATCATTTGTTCCTGAGGTAGTTTGAGGTTGCTAGCTTCCTCTTTTCCTTTCTTTCTATTCTTGGTGGAAAAGTTCATCAGTGTCCAGTCTTTTGTGTGTGTGTGTGTGTGTGGTACGCGGGCCTCTCACTGTTGTGGCCTCTCCCGTTGTGGAGCACAGGCTCCGGACGCGCAGGATCAGCGGCCATGGCTCACGGGCCCAGCCGCTCCGTGGCATGTGGGATCTTCCCGGACCGGGGCACGAACCCGTGTCCCCTGAATCGGCAGGCGGACTCTCAACCACTGCGCCACCAGGGAAGCCCCAGTGTCCAGTCTTGATGTTACCTAAGAGAAGCAGGGCATTAGGGCCTATTCCTGGTTCTCCCTGTCCCCTCTCCAGTATGTTGAAGACAGCCTCTCATATGGAACACATTCAGACTCATGACAGGAGACTCTTAATGGAGAGAAAGCATTTAAGCCTCTACTGTCCATAAGCACACATGTGCATACAGACAAAGAGATGGACTGGTTAGTTATATCAAGATAGTTGTATTAAGGGCAAAGTTAATCCAGAAGGGAAAAACTCTCGCAACTAGTTTATTCAGGATTTGGAGAATAATAGACTTTTAGTAATAAAGGTTTAAATTAGAAACAAAGATCTCCAGAACCACTCCTAGGCCCTTTAATGTCAATATCACTTAACTATCTCCTAGAAACAGATATCCTTCCCTTTAATGTCAATATCACTTAACTATCTCCTAGAAACAGATATCCTTCCTCTACATTCTTGGCTAATAAGCCTGCAAGTTTTCATATTTGATTGTAACTATCTTAACCACATTTGAAATTTAATAAACATCAGCTTATTGATTTAATAGAATTTAGATGTTGTAATAGTAACTTGCAGAGTTTTAAATGTTGCTGAAAGGGAAGCAGAAAGAAGTTGAGATGAGGCTCTCTTTTATTTGAATGTGTTAGAACTGAAGTGGAAGAAAGGCTTTTAGAGAAGGCACAATAGTACTGGCAAACTCCTGCCAGCATGTGCAATGCTGTCTGGAAGGTAGTGAATTGTAGTCGAGAAAGCAGAGCCATAGAACCCTCGATGTCAGGCTGAGGAGAATATGTAACAGTACCACTCATCTTTAACCAATTCTGTGCTAAAAGGGAATGGGGAATTAGTGGAGTTATAAAAAAAGTTAAGACACATATTCTCCTGTTTCAGATTTTCCTGGTGATCACACAGCACGAGGCTCTGTTAGCCACAAGTGTTGTAGTACTAGAGGTAATAAAGATGGTTGTCAGTTGCAAAGGAGAATCTCAAGGGTGGAGTTCAGGTAACACTGTAGGGCAGCTGGATAAGGGTAGGACTAAATGGGTTGGATTATAGAGCGATTGAGGTGGGTCAGGCAATTAGAAGTGGATTTAAAATATATCATCTGACCCATGTGATGGCTTTATGAGAATGATGTTTTCATAAATTGACTTCATATTTCTATAACCCAGAACATAGGATTTTTGAGCAGGAACCTTAGAGATCATCTAGTGACCATTTCATTTTCCAAAAAGTGAACATTTGCCTACTTGTGATTTGTCCAAGGTCATATACATCCAATAGTGGGAGGAGAACAAGGACTAGAATCCATATTCCCAGATTCCAAGTACTTTGCTTTCTCTATTACATAAATATTAAGTCAGTTCTAAGAGCTCAGTGTTCCAAACTCCCCATGAAGTAAGCAGTATGCATAGGAAAATTATTGGAGATAAAGAAACTGAGGCTCAGAAAGGTGGAGTAAATTTACCCAATACCATGGCTGGACTAGACCAAGGCCCAGGCCTCACAATCCCTGGGCCAATAGGCTTCTACTAAACCATATTGCTTCAGAGTTTAAAAAAAGTGAAATCTTAAATGCCATGTGCCTAGGCATAGAATTCACTCTTTCAACCTACAGGTATTTTACTTTGTGCTGTTACCTGCTAGGCACCCTGCTAGGTGCCATAAAAAAGATTACAAGACTAAAAGATTTATTTTGCAAGACTAGATTTCTGTTTTGCAAGACTAAAAATTGAATGTTACCTAATTATCAGGGAAATGCACATGCTTTTTGGTTGATAAGCTAGCAGGAAGTAAGTCTTAATATTCTACAGCATTAGAAATGTTTTCACTTTCACCAAAGGATTGGTTTCAAAGTCTCTACTGTATTACTCTCTACTGTATGTTTGTATTTTTGTATTAAAAAATCTGACAAGGACTTCCCTGGTGGCACAGTGGTTAAGAATCCGCCTGCCAATGCAGGGGACACGGGTTAGAGCCCTGGTCCGGGAAGATCCCACATGCCGCAGAGCAACTAAGCCCGTGCACCACAACTACTGAGCCTGCACTAGAGCCTGAGAGCCACAACTCCTGAGCCCACATGCCACAACTACTGAAGCCCGCACGCCTAGAGCCTGTGCTCCTAAACAAAGAGAAACCACCACAGTGAGAAGCCCTCGCACCACAACGAAGAGTAGCCCCCGCTCGCTGAAACTAGAGCAAGCCCGCACGCAGCAACGAAGACCCAATGCAGCCAAAAATAAATAAATAAATCTATAAAAAAAAAAATCTGACAATACCAAGGGTTATCGAGGCTGTAGGAAAAGTGCAACTCTCATGCTCTTCTGGTGGGAATGTCAAATGGCCTAACCCCTTTGGAAGGCGGTTTGACAATATTTAGTAAAATTTAAAATGCATATACGCTACAATCCAGCTTCCATTTCTGGGTATATACTCTAAAGCAGTTTTTTTCAAACTGTGATTCATGATCCATTAGTGGATTGTGAAGTCAATTTAAGGGTTACAATGAACATTTTTTTTACAGATGAAATAGAAATATCAGGGTAAGGACTGTTTTGTGAATTTTTGTGCACCACCTAGATTCTCCCTCTCCAGGACTGAAACACTAACTTCAGCTGCCACGGGTGTTGGCAGCCAACAGCTTGTAGCTGAGTCCCTCTCCAGGACTCTCTCCAGGAAGAGAGCTACTTGCCCAAGGTCACACCTTCCTGGGTGCAGCTGTATTCACTAACTGATCTATGCAGGTGTATAAAGGCCTGATCCCCTTGCCCTAATTCAAAATTACTCTGAATAATCACTGCAGCCAGTGCAGGATCAGCTGAGGCTTTTGTTGAAACTTCATTTAGAGCCCAAAACTACCTCTGCCCACATTCCTGCTTCTTTACTCCCCAACAGGTGCTGATACCGGGACACTCCTTCATAAACGTCTTGTACACAAATTTCTGTCTCAGATCTACTTCCCAAGCAACTCAGCCTGTGATGATATATGCATATATGCATGTACAGGATCTTAATGTAAAATTATTTCTCACCATGCATATTGGCCATAAAGGCTTAAAAACTCCTGCACCTAGGGAAATTCTTGTGGAGCACAGGCTCCGGACGTGCAGGTTCAGCGGCCATGGCTCACGGGCCCAGCTGCTCCGCTGCATGTGGGATCTTCCCGGACCGGGGCACGAACCCGCGTCCCCTGCATCAGCAGGCGGACTCCCAACCACTGCGCCATCAGGGAAGCCCAGAAATTCTTGTACATATGCACCAGGAGACACTATGAGGATGTTCGTTGGGGTATTATTCGTATTAACGATGACAAAAACTAAATGTCCATAGTCATGCAATGGAATATTGTACAATAATTAAAATTAGTGAAATCTCAGATGTGGAAAACAAACTTATGGTTACCAGGGAGGAAGGGATAAATTGGGAGATTGGGATTGACATATACACACTACTATATATAAAATAGATAACTAATAAAGACCCACTGTATAGCGCAGGAAGCTCTACTCAATACTCTGTAATGACGTATATGGAAAAAGAGTCTAAAAAAAGTATAACTGATTCACTTTGCTATACGGCAGAAACTAACACAATGTTGTAAATCAACTATACTACAATAAAAAAAATTTTTTTAAATAGTCAATCTAAGAAAAAAAATTAGTGAAATCTACTGACATCTATCAACAAGGACAAATCTCTAAAATAAAGGGATACTTAACCAACTTTAGGATAGTGCCTACCTCTGGAGAAGGAGTGTGGGAAATGAGATGAAATTGGGACTTCAACTGGGGCATCGTATTGTTTTTTAAAGAAGCGTCTAAACAAATATGGTAAAATGATAGTATTAAATTTATGTGAGTACTTGGGTTTTTTTTCAGTTTTCTGAATGTTTAAAATATTTTAAAATTGAATTTTGTTCAATGAATTAATACTGCAGAAAATCTACATTTATAAAAAACATTTTAACTTTTATTATCAGGAAGTAACGAAAGGACAGCTAACAAGGTCGCTTCCTCTTACACAAGAAATTTGGTCAAAATTTAATGGCTCATGGAGTCCAGATATTCCAGTTATAACTGTTTGGCTGGTTTATTGTACATCATTTATGTTTTTCCCCTGTTTTCATTACTACTAAGTTCCATGTAATAAAACAATACTGGAATCTTTTAGCAGTTCATCAATATGTGTGTTGTACTCTGTGAAGCCAAAAGAGGGTATTAAAAAAAAATAAGCAGGGATATGTAGTTGACTATATAAATAAGATCATTCTGGTTTAACAGTAGCTTCACATTAGTGGTGATATGTTTAAAGGAGAGAGGATGAGAAAGGACAATAGAAATATTATTACTATTACATTCCTGTGTCTTCACAACATCACCTTTTGTATCATAGGGCACCTAGAGTGCAAATGAAATTGGCCAAGTTGCATTAGAAGGAGGAATTCAGTAAAGGTTAGTGTTACTATCCAAAAGCATATATAACAGATCTAAGGAAGAAACTAAAAAAAGTAAGCAGAATAAAAGTGTGGTCAGTAGTGAAACTATAAATTAGGGTAAGAAGGGGTTGTGGCTTTGGGAGAGTCTCTGCTGGATTGTTTACTTGACCCTTCATTTTACTTACTTAGGTTTGTTTTTCTTTTTCCATAGAACATGTGCAAAATTCAACACTTTGCCTATAGAGATTTAATATGATTTACAAAATCTAATGCAGAAGCTTTATGAATACTCAACTAATGTATATATTTAAGGAAAAGCAAAGTTTTAGAATATTAGTAAGTCCTACGTATAAAAGCAATCAGTTTAAAGCAATCTTCCTACCTTGATATGAGACCACAGTGAGTCTATTGGTAAGGAACTACAGTCATGCAAAATAACTCTAAATGATGATACGTAGGGGTTTCCAAAGCAACAAGGAAGTTGAAACAAGCACATCTGGGGGTTAGAGTCTATTAGAAATAGTTGCTGATGAAAGTTTGGGGAAGAATTACTAATGCCCACCTCAGTCCTCAGAACTGAGAATTCCAAAGAATTTGAGTAACTGGACCTGAAGCCAATTTGGATACATAAGAATATCACCTAGACTGGACACATCTATGCTGCTAACTAAAGTGGGTCAGAAAATATCTTCCAAAATAATTTGTTCTTGTCACTATTACTGCTTTGAATTGTGAGAAAAAGATTTATAGCTTGAGTAAGTGCACTGTTTATGAAACAAGGTTTGTTCCAGATGTTAAACAAGTGTAGAGTGAGATCTGTCTACTAGATCTGGAACTAGAATAGGAAAGAAACTTGCAATGTATGTTTTCTTTGTGAAAAAACTGTGCCTTTGGACCATGGTTATTATAGCTCCAGGGAAGCTTCATATTCAGGGCCTTAGAAACCTCACTCAATGTTTTTCTTTTTGACCTAGTTAAATTTCTTGGAATAGGAAGTTATGATGCTAATTTTTTTCAGAACTGTGCAGATGCCTCTGAGAAACTTTTGTAAGGTCCTTCAAAAACTGTAACTTTAGTATAATCTATAAAAATTTTGAGACACTATATTGATACCTGAAACTAATATAATACTGTAAATCAACTATATCTCAATAAAAAACTTTTTTAATTAAAAAAATTTGTCAATTTTGAGGGAACAGGGAAAGGAATTCTTGTGTAGGATGAAGACTAGAGTAGAAGACCTGGAAGGACTGTCTATTTGTTTGGTCTTATTCACAACTGAGAAGCTATTAAAATATTAGCCATAAATACATACATACATACATACATACATACATAAATCAATCAATCTAATAAAATATTAGCAAATCCTAGTCCAGATTTGGGACAGAGCAGGAAACCCCTGACCTTTTATTTTCAATTAACCATCTCCCTTCCACTCCAAGTACAGCCCAAACTACATCTTAGTCATTCTCTCCTTCTGAGCGTGTTATGACCAAGGCTATAATTATTTGAAGGACTTCTCAGATCTTTCATCATTCATGTTGTGAATATGTGTTGTCCCAGTTCTTCATTACATGGCTTATAACAACCTATGTATTTGGGCAGAATAATTGTTAATTATCATCATTATTAAAAACATTCAGACGTCTCTACATATCTACACAGGTAGGGATTTACAAAAGAAATTCCACAGACATATTTTCTTTCTTCCATCAACCAAAAGTAACCTCAACACAATTATTTTATTTATTTTTATTTTTTATTTTTTCAGCCGAGCGGCGCGGCATGCGGGATCTTAGTTCCCAGACCAGGGATGCAACCCCCTGCAGTGGAAGCGCAGAGTCTTAACTACTGGACCGCCCAGGAAGTCCCAGACAGTTATTTTATATGATAAATTTTTGGTCTTCCACTTTTATCGCTAAACCCCATCTCATACCCTGAAACCTCAAAAGGAATCACATAAGACTACATACCTTATGGGTACTCAATAAATGATGATCAACTGTTGTTATTGCATTGGTCTTCGTAATTCTCATAAAGATGACAGTCATTTATTTAGACCATCATTTGTCCTTAATCCAGTTTTGTGCTAAACTTCAGAGTCTCTGCAGGAGCCGCCTTAATCTTTAGTGAAAACAGGGTTTATTCAGGGTAGAAGCTCAGAGAATTTAGAATTTTTTGCTTTAAAAATCAGTTAACGGGGACTTCCCTGGTGGTCCAGTGGTTAAGACTCTGCGCTTCCACAGCAGGGGGCACAGGTTCGATCCCTGGTCAGGGAGCTAAGATCCCCACA